>NC_091832.1:70579885-75379885 GCF_037783145.1 Equus przewalskii
GTGGTCCAAGGTTCTACTCCATTGTTGGAACTCTTTACTCCTTTTTTTGCATAGTCTTCCTTGTCAATCTTATCCATCCTTCCCCATGAGTTTCTCTCTTTTTTTGTTTAAAGTATGCTTTTATTTTTGATGAGGAAGATTGGGTCTGAACTAACATCTGTTGCCAGTCTTCCTTTTTTTTTTCTCTCTCCAAAGCCCCAGTACGTAGTTGTATATCCTAGTTGTAAGTCCTTCTAGTTCTTCTATGTGGGATGCCCCCACAGCATGGCTTGATGAGCGGTGTATAGGTCTGTGTCCAGGATCCAAACCAGCAAATCTTGGGCAGCCAAAGCAGAGCACACAAACCCAACCACTATGCCACCAGGACGGCCCCTCCCACAGGTTTTATATCACCAGCAAGTTGTTTACTCCAATTGTGTTTAGTCTTTATTTCTTTCTCAAGCTTAAAATTGAGTGGTATACTCAGCTGTAATCTGTGTGTCTCTTGGATGTTCCTAGCATGTAACACCAATTTTATTTTTCTTTCCCCCAACTTGCTTTCCTCCTACCCCTACTCTGCGCCAGTATGAATTCATCCTGTCATACAAGATAGAAACTTCAGAGTCATCCTTGACTTTTTCCTTTTTATTACTTTAAACATTCAATTAGTCACTAATTGTTGATATTAGTGACGAATATCAACTTTAGATATATAGGAAAATATCCTTAGTCTCTCACTTCTCCAATCCAAATATAATATTGCCATCAGAGTTCTCTTTGTAAAACTGAAATCTAATCATCCTACTTAAGTACCTTTGGTGGTCTCTTATCCTCCATTGAATAGTTCATAAATCCTTTGAGTTTGATAGAAAGGACATCTTTCACAATGTGGCTTCACAGTACATTTCAGCCTCATTTGCAGCCACTTTCACTGCAATTAATACTACTACCATGGAACTATTCTGCATTTCATGGATAGACCGTGTAACATCACACTCCATATCCTCTACTTGCTAATCTATTTGCATGGGCGTTCTTCCTCTCATCCATCTGGTTATGGAATAGATCAAGGAATGAAACATTCCTTAAGACACGGCTCACATGTTATTTGCATTGTGAAGTCATACTTGATAGTTTCCATTTTTCCTCTTAGTCTTTTATAAGTATTTTTATTTAGAACATATCACATTGAATTACAATCACCTTTTTTGTTAACAACAGTGAACTTCAAATATCCAGTCCCTTGCCCAAAGCTTGACCCTTGGGATGGTATTTACATATACACCAATCGGTTGGCTTGTGAATGAACGAATGGGTGGCAGCACTTGATTTTCTTGTGCCAGACTGTCATTTTCCTTGTCATATTTCTATCACTAGTTTTCAAGTTGAAATACAAATGCATGACTTTGTAATAGAAATATGAATGCTTCTTATTTAATGTTTCCTTTCAAGAAAATGTGCTTCTAAGATTGACGTTACTAAGACAAGTATTGATGGCTTGATTGCTTCTCTCTATTCTTTTCCTTACCCTGAAGTTAGTTATTGAATCTCTAGGTTACTGATTATAATACTACTGGCAGTGGTGATTTTCGTCTTGTTGAATGTAAATTATAGATTCAGGTCTCTAGACAAATCAAGGTTCTTTTTATCTGATTTAAATTTCTGCATCATGAATAACTCTCTCAGTCTGTACTTTCACCATGTTAAGTTTGTTTGGAGGTTCCATACATGGTTTTGTATACCTTACTGAAAGCTAAATGCAGTTTATTTAGAAAATTTAAGAGTGATTTTTAGAAAGTCCAAAAGCAAAATATGTATCGGTTTTGTAATGGTGATTTTTCAACTTTATTTAAAATATTCTTTTAGAAATTATACATTTCTCTGGGTGAGTGAGCAGATAATTAAGCAGAAAATTCCAGTTAAAATGGCACTTCTTAAAAGTTAGAAATCCAGTGATTTTGCTTATTTTTATTTCACTTTTTAATGGTCTCATACTATTCCACTGAATAAATGGATCATACCATTTGTTGACAGAAGGACATCTGTATTGCCTCCAATTTTTTACCATTACCAGCAATGTTGTTTTATTTTATCAAATGTGAGCTTATTTTAACAAAAAATCTTTGTCCGACTTTCATATTTTTGACAGACTGATAGAGGAGTAGTGGTATTTCAGAGTAGTTTTAAAATTTCATTTTCCATTATCAGTGCTCAAGATCAACTGAACATCTTTTTACACGTTTAAAGGCCATTTGCATTTCTTTTTCCACAGATTGCCTGTTCATATATCCTGCTCATTTTTCTAATTGTTGGTTTTTTCCTTCTGTTTTAAAAGATTATTTAAACACTAAGATTATTAATACTTTATCATTGATAAAGTACTATATAAGTTGAAAATATGATACATAAGTTAAAAAATATGATATATAAGTTGAAAAATCTTATATAACTTGAAAATATTTTTCTAGTTTTTGATTTTTTTTATCTTGATCATGATAATATAACATTTTTTCATACACAAGAGTGTGGAATTTAAATTTATTTAAATTTAGCATTCTATTTAGTGTAATTTATCAATCATTCTATTATTGCATCTTGATTTTAGTTAGAAAAGCTTTTCATAGCCCGAGGTTATAGAAGAATTCAGCCATGTTTTCTTCTAATACTTGAATGACTTTATTTTTTACATTTAAATATTTGATCTATTTAGAATCTATCGTAGTGTACAGGAACAGTTTCAATTTTATATTCTGTTATTTTCCTATCCAGTTATTTCAAAACCACTTATTAAAATGTTTGTATTTTCCCCAGTGATTTAAGATGCAGCCTTTATCATGTGCTAAATTTTCACATGAGATTAGTTCTACTTCTGCATTTTTCAGTTCTATTCCATCGGCCTGCCAGCTTATTTATACTCCAATGCCACACTGTTTTAATTACAGAAGCTGTATAGTATGTTTTAATATCTGGCACAGCAAAATACTTCCCAACCCCCAGTTGCTTTTATTTTTGGTACTCTCCTGGCTATTCCTGATTATTTTTTCTTTCAGATAAATTTTATATTCAACTTGTCTGATGGCAGAATAAAAAATAGAATTAATGGTGCTTTTATTGTAAATATTTTATGTTTATAAGTTAAATTAGTCATCCTGTTTGCTCTTGAATACACTCCCACAAATCCAACAACGTTGTTCTTGTCAAAGTCAACAATGTCATGTTTCAAAATCCATAGGCCAATTCTCAGGTCTTCTTTTCCTTGACATCTGTATAATATTTGACATAGTGTGTTATTTCCTCTTCTTTGAAATACTTTCTTTACTGGGTTTTCAGGACATGACTCTCCTAGTTTTCCTCTCACCTTACTGGAAGGTCCTTCTCTCTCCTCTCCTGGTTTCTTCTAATCTCTCAGATCTCTAAACTTTAGGGAGTCCTAGGACTCAGTATTTTGCCTTCTTTTTGCTGTCTAAACTCAAACTCTTTGGTGATTGCATCATATCTTACGGGTTGAAATACCATCTATATACTGATGACTCCTAAACTTACATCAACTGCTAGGCATCTCTTCCATTTTCCAGCCCCTGTATCCAACTACCTCCACTTGAATGTCTGATAGTCTACAGTTTCACTTAGATTTCTAATAAGAAGCTCAAAATTAGCATACCCCAAACTGAAATCCTGATCTTCCAACCTCAAAACTGTCACTCTCACTCCTTTCTTCTAGTCTCATAAATGACAAATCTCTGTTTTCAATTGTCAGTTAGAACTGTTGGAGATATCATTGACTCTTCCACTAATAGCCTGGTGCAAGTCACTCCTGAGTTAATGCAATGGCCTCCTACCTGGGCTCCTTGCCTCCATCCTCGCTTCATAAAAATGTTCTCAAAACAGCAGATAGACTTATCCTGTTAATACACAAGTCAAGTCATGTTGCTCCTTTACTCAAAATTCTCTGTTTTTCCATCTGATTTAGTAAAACCAAAGACCTTACAATGTCTCGAAGGCTCCACCATATCTAGCACCTAGTTCCTTTTCTGACTTCATCTCCCACTACGCTCACTCTTATTTGCTCTGTTGCAGTCCCTTGTCCACGAGACACTCTTTGCCAATATATCTACACTGTTTGTCCCATATGTCCTTCAGGTCTTTCTCAGATGCCATCTTCTCTATTGAGGACTTGCCCACACCACATTATTTAAAATTGTAACTATATTCTCATTCCTTGGCACATCTTACCCATGCCTTATTTTACCTGTGGAGTTATATTTTAACATCCTATTAATTTTGTTTATTTCATTGATTCATTTTTGATATATGCCCTTTTAAGAATGTAACCCTCAAGAGCAGGGATTTCTTTTTTTTTGAGGAAGATTAGCCCTGCGCTAACATTCATGCCCATCTTCCTCTACTTTATATGTGGGATGCCTGCTGCGTGGCTTGATAATCGGTGCGTAGGTCTGCATCCAGGATCTGAACTGGCAAACCCTGGGCCAACAAAGCAGAGCACACAAACTCAACCACTTCACAACCAAGCCGGCCCAAACAGGGATTTTTCTTTTTTTAACTGCTATATCCTCAACACCTGAAACAATGTCAGGTACTGTTCGCTAAACATTTACTGAATGATTCAACAAATGAACTAAAATTAAGTATGTATACTTTATGCTTTAATTTTACTTAATGTATTATTGATTTTCTAAGGTGATCAGTATTGAAAATGATCATATTAACCACTAGACTATTAATTTATTTGACTATTTTAAATGGATTTAAAGGCATTTCTATTTTTTTTACCTGTACTTTTGGCTTTTAAGATTTCCTCTTCCTGTCAATCAGAGATAAATAAAGAAAAAAAACAAAACAAGGCAAGTAACTTAACTCAAACAAAATGCTAAGCCAGTTTAGTTCATAAACACATTACCAAATGAATGGACAGATTATCCAGTTTTTAAGGACCAATGATTAACTGTGACACTTTTCAAGGAAATGTCAATCAAGTAAATATTTTTCTAGGAGAGTCAGTTAAGCGATGTGAGATATCTTCAGTTTCAACATTCTTAGTTTTCCATACGAGGAAATGGAGGTATCAAAAAGACAGCCATTAATATTTCCCAGTAACAATGTCATGCAAGAATCTGGATTAATAGTGAATCATCAGTTTAGTAATGTTTTCCCTAATATCTGTTCTGAAATAAAAATTGAAACATATGAACTTATGAGTTAAGTTTTTGAGGTCATAGGCGAGATTATTTAAAATCAAAAGGAGCTATCAGAAAATTTGTTCCATATGGTAATCATAAGAGATCATAATGCATTCCTATCTCCTGGTCAAATATCTTCTTCAAAGTTCCTCTTTAAAAAGCACGTTTTAGCTGCTGCCAGTTCCCTTACAAGCTAAGTAAATAAGGTGTTTATGTACCAGCAACTTAGTCACCCACATACGTAGTGTGGTCTGAAGACCACTGAGGAAGTTACTCCTCCTCTCCCACCACCACACAAACATTTCTCTTCCTTAACTTCTTCGCTTCTTGAAGTAAGAAGGGTCTGGAGCAAATGGAACACAGGAAAAAGTAACTTCTAATGGTGAGAGAGGGAGACAGGAAAGATTGAGAATTTGAAGTTCTACTTGCCCTGATGTTGCATTGTTGAAGGGACCGTAACATGAAGAAATCAACCTGCCATGGAGTTCTAGAAGGAAGAAGTTTCATAGATGGAGTCTGACCAAATTTGAAACAACAACTTTGCCTCCTTCATATTTTGAGTATAAGCCAAGTCAAGTAAATAGCATAAGAGGGTTTTCCATAGGTTACTCAAAGAGAGGAAGTTGTAAGTTCAAGAAAAGTATGACGTAGTTAATCCTATATAAGAAAATACTTGAATTGTTGCATACTATATCAGCTCATTCTCTTTTAGTGTAAGAAATGAAAATGGAAAATCACATAAAATACCATGGAAAAAGTAGGAATGCATAAGGTAGATAGATAAGTTGAATTTTAATTACTTTAATTTTAATGTTCATGATAGAATTGATTATGAAGCCAAACTGAAAAGTGGTTATCCCCTGGGCAAATGCTAATGTTCTCAAGACTCCCAACAAGGATATATTTAAAAAGGTGAAAAGAGGTTAATAAATTGCATCATAAGAATATCATCCTTTAAGCTAGATGTGCTCACAGAAGGATCACATCATCTCTTAAATGTATGAGTTTCCTTGAATTCAAGAATATATCCCAATTAGAGTAGCTGTCAGCTTTTCATGCCTTAAAGCCACGGCATAATCTGTAAGTATGTGAGTAAAATTCTTATATCGGAAGAGAAAAGCTCATTATCTCACCATAACAGCATCAAAGGTGCTGTGAGGGACATTGTAATGGTTTGAGTGTCCTCTGAAGAGAAGGAAAGGGGCAGAGGTGTGTCATCACACAGATGATGTGCTATGTTGTGTGTGTCACTGGACACTTGAAAGAGCCATTCTAGAAGGTGGGAATGTCTTTTGCATATCACATGTATGCTGGCTTTGTGATGATACAGTTCAAAATTAATATTGTGTTTAATAGTCTTTAAAAACTTGTCTATTTTCTTTCAGTGATAGAATGATTTTGCTACTTATCAGCCAATTAAATAGAATGTACTCACTGGGATCATCAGAGATCATTTTTTAATAACTCAAGTTTGGAGGAACGTGTTAATATACTCACATCATAGGAACATTTGTAAAGAGCATTAGGCATTAAAAGTGATTGAAAAATTAAATTTCTGTCTTAAGACTAATGTTGAGCTCCAATTGTTTTCTTCATATTTTTAATCTATCATTGATTTATCATGTGACTTTAGGCAAATTGATGGACATCAGCTAGAGTATAAATGGTGAAATTTGTAAAAGAATAATTCCCTTACTAGTTTAGAATCTCCTTGGTGTAACTGTCACATGAATATCATGATTTTGAAGCTACTTTAAGTCAAGTCTTATGCAAATGAATAACCATATATATATCTATTTTATTATATCAGCCTATATTCTCTGGATATGCAACAGATTCTTTCTTTTATATTATTCCCTTCATGCATGGTAGTAACATAAGAACTTGATAAACATACTAACCCCTCCAAAATCCTATAATCTCATTTTGTGGTAATATACCCAGTATATGACTTTATTTCTAAACAGTTATGGCAAGTTGTATACCATCATTTGTATCCAACAAACATGGTGTAAAATTTATCAAGATTTATTTTAGATTACTAAAATAATGTTCATGATAGAATTGATTATGAAGCCAAACTGAAAAGTGGTTATCCCCTGGGCAAATGCTAATGTTCTCAAGACTCCCAACAAGGAGTTCAACCATAAAGGCAAGACTTTTCCGGCAAACTGTCTCTGAATGATATGAGTAAGATGAGTCTGTTAGAAATGAGAATTTTAACATGTAGTATAAGCATATTTAGCATCTGAAAAAATACTGTCAGTTCTGTGTCAAAATATGTGAGAAGTGCGCCCTTGTTCTCTCTGACAATTATCTGTGAGTTTCCCAGATAACAACACTGTGAATTTCACATAATATATTTTATAATATTTTCACATATTCTTTAAAAGAGAGAGTTTGGAGATAATGTTGATCACATTCTGTGTCTTCTCAATGCCAAAATAATCTTTTAAAATAAGTCTATTTGTTTGTTTTCGTTTATACAATGCCAGGAATAAAAAGTTGAGCTTCTCATGAAGCTGGCTAATATTTTTTAAGCAAAATTTATTGTCTTCTGTGGTTGTTTTTGTCCCAGTTAATGATAATAAATAAAGAGTTCAAGGAAATAGATTGTGACATGAGGTATTATTTTCAATGGTTTTATCAGAAAAAGCTTCTTGGAGGACGTAAAATTTGAATATAGGCCTGAATGAAGTCACAAAGAAGATAGCTGGGGAAAGGACATTCTAAGAAGAGAAAACATCTAATGCGAAGGCTCTGAGGTAGGAGCACGCTTGACTGATTGAAGAAATACCCAGAAGCCAGGAATTAGTGATTCTGCGTAAGGGTGATAAGAGATGCTGAAGGAAAGTTAGCCAGGCCAAGTCATGTAACTGCAGAACTTTGCAAATTTAAGGTAAAAACTGAATTTGTTTTTAAGTATGATGGGAAGCTGCAGAAGGGTATTAAGTGAGGAATAATCAGTTTTAATGTCTTACAAGAATTATTACGACTACTCTGTGGAGAAAAGACTTAGAGAAGAAGCAAGGACTCAGGATGCTTTGATTATGTTCTAGGTGAGAATAATGATGGCTTGGAATGGGGTGATAGCAGTGGAAGAAACAAGAAGTGTTAAGATTTGCCTTATTCTTTAACAGAATTTGTTGATAGACTTGAGGTGGGACGTGACGTAAAATGAGACTCAAGGATGATGGTACACAAATGACAGTACTATTTACTGAAGTGAGGAATCTTGAAAGAGAAGTATTGGGACTAAGACTTTGGTTTGTAATGCTTACTCAAGTGAAGACTTTTGCGTATATTAATCTGAGATTCATCAAAGTTGAGTCTGAAGTGAAACTTTAAAGTCTTCAGCATAAAGATCATATTTAAAGTCAATGAAATTAGAAGAGATCACCCAAAGAATTAAGGTAGAGACAAGACACAATGAATAAACCCCCAGGACACTTCAGCATTTGCAAGTTAGGAAAGGAAAGATATCCGTCACAGGAGATAGAGAATTGTCATGTGATATTGTGATTTATAAGAAATATATATTTGGTCATTCAGATGACCAAAATATATTTCTCATGTATACTTGGTCATTGTCCACAGCTCCTGGTTCACAGCTCCCAAAACCTTTGGACTTTCCTGAGTGAGGGGAGCAACAAAGATGTCTTTTATTATGTTAATGAGGTGACTTTTGGACTGCTACTAAGAATGGGAGCTAGTTGGTAGTGGAGCCAATCATGTGATTTGAGGACTGGAACTTTCAATCCCACCTCTGGGGAGAAGAGGGAGCTGGAGGTTGAATCAATCACCAATGACCAATGATTAACCAATCATGCCTATGTAATGAAGCCTCCATAAAAACCCAAGAGAACAGGATGTGGACAGCTTTCAGGTTGTGAACACTTGGAGATGTGGGGGAAATGGCACACCTGGAGAAGGCATGGAATTTCTGCACCTCTTCCCACATACCTTGCTCTATGCATCTCTTCCATTTGGCTGTTCTTGAGTTGTATCCTTTTATAGTAATCCAGCCATGTAGTAAGTAAAATATTTCTCTGAGTTCTGTGAGCCACTCTAGCAAATTAATCAAATCCAAGGAAGGGGTCATAGGGACCTGCAATCTGAATCCTGTCCATCAGAAGCCCAGGTAACAACCTGGGCTTGCAATTGGCATCTGAATTGGGGGGAGCAGTCTCGTAGGACTGAATCCCTTAACCCATGGAATCTGATGCTATCTCTGGGTAGATAGTGTCAGAAGTGAGCTGAATTGAGTTTAAATTCTCGGATACTCTGCTGGTGTCTGAGAATTGCTTGGTGTTGTGTGGGAAGCCACCACCCATGCACACGTTGGAATTGACACAGGAAGCCAAAGCATCAGATGTTAAAAAAATCAGAAAGCATGGTGTTTCAGAAGTCAAATGTCCAACTAAGGCATTTCAAGAAGGACACAATTGAATGTTTCAAAAGTTTCCAAGAAGTTATATAAGATAAAGACCGAAAATGAAACACTGGAAGAAGTATTGTGAAGATCATTGATTAACTTGATAAAAGCTGTTTTAGTAGAGTAGGTGGAATGAAATCCTGATTGGAGTGAGACAGAACCAGTGAATGTGAAAGTTGAGTCAGGGAGTGTGGACAACTGAAGTTTTTCTTTAAAGAAGAACAGAAAAATAAGGCAATAGCACTAAGAGGGATTTTTTTAAGATAGAAGAAGTGAAAGTACATTTGTACGCTGACCACAAGATCTAGTAAAAAGAAAAAAATTAATAGTGCGGAAGAGAGCGAGAGTACTTGAAGATGGGTAATTCTGGGGCAGATGAGAGGAAATAGGATCTAGAGCATAAGAAGAGTTGATGCCTTAGCAGGAGCAGGAGTATTTTGTTGTACAGATGATATCATGTGAGGATAAGGAAGTTACCTAATGAGAAGGTCTTCATCTGCATGTGACAAGGGGGAGGGTTATTGAGGGGTTTGGGAGAGAATAGAAGATAGGAAATAATGGCCCCAGTAAGTCAGAGAATGAGTTGACTAAGGCAATGTAGTAGGACTGTAGGCAGTGAGGAGAGTTCACTGAGATTGGAATAGCCTGGGATAAAAGTAGCAAATCATAAACTTGAGTTTGATTTGGGCAAACGCCAATATATGAGCAAATCAAATGTAATAGGTGAAGAGTCTGGCAGCTGTGGTCTGTGAGTAGCCACAATATTTAAGCCTGAGTAAATGACTATATTAGTTTCTTGAGCACTTTTCTGATTTGGAGGATAATCTGCTTTTACATTTGTTATCAGGATTTCAACAAAGCCAGTTGGTGTTTAGAGTATGCCTCCATTCCAAGCAAGGAACGTGGAGTGCTAATTCCATAAACTGAGGCAAAAAACCAACCTTCACAATGAGAAGAAAAGAAGAGAGGAGTGTTTTGCTAAGGAATCCAGGTATCCAGATCTACTCAGCTCACTGGATCCTGAATCTAATATAGTAAATCTTGTCTCAGACCAGGAATTCTGACTCAGTGGGGCCTCCTAATATATTTCTCCTCTTGGTCAGGTTAGGCTCAATGTCCAGGTGGGATTGGGTCTCCATTGAAGGGCCAAGATGGTGGCAGATAAATGAGGCAGAAAAAAGGCATGATTGAAAAGGATTAATGAGTTCGAAATCGTCTTTAGGAAACATGAAACTGAAGGTGCCTCTAAAACTAGCAGAAAAAGTGAAATGTTTTCAGGACCAGATTTGAATTACAGTGTTTGGTGAGTAAATTTGATGCTGTTTTCATTCAGCTAAGATTCAGAAAAGAAACACAGCCTTTATCTTGTGACAACTGAAAGCATGCACATCCATCTATAAAGATGTTCTTTTTGTTAAACTAAACTAAAGCACAAATTGATCACGTGCGTCCTTGGATAGAGAACAGTGAATGACAGAGGGTACAGAGTCTTTAAGCACAGTCTTATGATCAGTAAGGAAAGCCTGTACAATCTGTTTTTTTTTTAAATCAATTCTCCATAAAAATAGGGAGTTTGACACTGAATTGGAACTAAGCAAAGGCAAAGATGTGAGAAGTGAAGATAAATTTGCACAGAAACTTTGTTCCTGATGGTCAAGCTCAAAGCAATGTCAGAACGTGACACCTCTCTATTAAGTGAGTAATTAACACACTCATTATGAAACAGCTCTCAAATTACAAGTATCATAAATGAGTTTTGCACAGGTGTTGGAGCTCATTTAATTTGTGTTCAAATCCTATGAGAGCTCCTAAGAGTACAGATATTTTACACTGTTGATTACAGCAAAGCCTGGTGCTCTAGAGGCCCAAGGGAGGGAGGACAGATATGATACTAGACATGACATCCCATTACCTAGCCGTGTAAGGTGTTGGGAACTGCCAAAGCGCTATTGTAGGTTTCCATTTAGTCTTAGAGGTCAAGGCCTTATAGATGCTGCTTGCACCAGTCCTTCAAAGAAGATGGTAACTCTCATGTAATTTTCTGTTTCTTTGTCAATAAATGCAGTGCTGAATGATCAGCTCCCAACATAGTAGAATTTGATGATAATTTGAACTCAGTATTTTATAGTTTCTTAGATCAACACCGTGAAATTGATTCACATATTGTGAATTTCTCCTATGAGGCATTTCTGCCTATGAAAATATTTCTGCTTATATATTGTATGAGCTTTATCCTGTATAATTTGCTACATAGAATTCCTAATTCTTATTTTGGTGTCACTGAATTCAAATTCTATTAAAACTTTTATTAAATTTCCTACTAACCTTCTTTTTTCCACCAACATGATTTGGTGGCAGATGAATGATGATTACTTTCCAAAAGAAGAAAAAAAATTACTCTGTTTATCAAAAGCATTGAATACATATGAGACAAGTTAAGAACCAAAGAATTTGGCTATAAAAAATGTAGTAGTCTGAAAGAGATAGTTGCATGTTAAATTGTAAAGAATCATGTTTAAAAACTATTTTGATAATATTTATTTTAATGTAGTTCTCTTTTAACAGAAATCTTACGTATAAGTTGACTCAGCTATTTTACAGAATATGTATATGTGTATACACACTTTTTTTTTTAAGATTTTAAAATTTTTCCTTTTTCTCCCCAAAGGCCCCTGGTACATGGTTGTATATTTTTTAGTTGTGGATCCTTCTAGTTGTGGCATGTGGGATGCCACCTCAGCAGGGCCTGATGAGTAGTGCCATGTCTGCGTCCAGGATCTTAACTGGCGAAACCCTGGGCCACCGAAGCAGAGCACGTGAACTTTACCACTTGGCCATAGGGCTGGCCCCTACACACTTTTTTCAAATATAATTGATGCTTTTTGGACACATAGAAACCTGCTAGTGGCCAATTTTCATTAATTCCCTTTTAGAATAAATAGATAATTTAGAAGATAAATACTTTATGTAGTACATTCAACTGTTTCAGGTACTGTGTGATGCATCACACATTCTTCATGCTTTATTTTTAAAAATAGTGTGTTTTTTAATACATTGTGGAATTAATGAGTATTTAAAGCTCAATGCAATATTGCTTGACTAATTATGGGTATACACGTTTTAACTTAATGTATTACTTAGTTTTGAAGTAAAATATAGTATATATATTCTATCTACTAAGTAAAATTAGAAGAGTTCTTTATAAAGGTTTTGAAAATTCACTATTTAGTAAAGTGACTCTAAGTCAGAGTTATAATTCTGGTAAGGGCTAACTACAGAATCTTATAAAAGCCACTTAACCTTTCTGGGCCTTAGTTACTTTACAAGGTATGGTCTAAATGATTTCTGAGATCCTTTTGAGCTTAATATTCTAAAATTATATGAAGTTGTCAAGTTGTGTCAAAATTTTTATGAAAAGTAGATAACAAAGTAATTACAGTGCTATATCAGCTGTGTTATGAATAGCTGTAATAATAAAGTATAAACATTGATCAGCAGAAGTTTATGTAATGACCGGTATGCTGACCATCAAAAAATTAGTGTTATATTTTCCCCTTAAGAGGATTTAATATTTAAAATAAACCCTTTCATCTTCTTAAATCCACAGGTGGGATTGCTTGCTACAAAGGAAAATCTGAAAGAAGTAGGCTTACACAAGATATGTTTACTTTAAGGATAAAATACATAATCCACACATCAGATTAGATATTTTTTCCTCTAGAAAATGACTTGTTTTAAAAAGAACTGTGTAAATAGAAATTAGACTACCTAATTTAAATATTCAAAGTTAACAGATTATTAATGACAAAACCAGCTCTTAACAATTTCAGAGGCCTTCCATATGTACTTATTCATTTGATCTGCATGACGTGTTAGTGAAAGAAACAGTGCAGATATTACTATTTCTGTTTTACAAAGGAGGAAAATGAGAGTGAGAGAGGTACAGTGCATTTTCTAAGGACTTACAAGTAATGCAGATGTACAACCTCCCCCATCGCTCCTCCCAATCTCCTGGTGTGTCTGTGGGCTCTGTATGCATACAATGGGGAAGTTTAAGAAGAGAAAATTCAGTCTTAGGGTCTCAAACTGGGAGACCCATGTGTAGGCCAGTAGTTTGCAGTTGCTGGTAAACGATGGCAGCTTCCTTCACTTATCCTCAAAGATGAGGTTGGAGGGTTTAGAGATCTCTCAGCCTCTTTTTGCCTGGAAACCTGCAAGAGGATCAGAAATCAGACACCATCTTTTTTTTTTTCCTGAGGAAGATTCGCCCTGAGCTAACATTCATACCAATCTTCCTCTTTATTTTCTTTTTTTTTTTTTTAGTAAGTGGGCCACCAGCACAACATGGTCACTAACAGAGTAGTGTAGGTCTGCACCCGGGAACCCAACCTGGGTCACCAAAGTAGAGCACACTAAAGTTAATCACTAGGCCACTGGGGCTGGCCCAGACACCATCTTTTTCAGGACTGCTTGCCCCAGAATAAGACACACAGCTCTTTTCTTGATGTGTAAGATTTCTATCATACAAAAATATAAAATAAAAAAAACAAGAGTGTTGATTTTACTAATAATATTTTCTATTTTACACAAGGAGAGAAGTTCTCATAATTAAAAGGTGGACCCTTTCTCTCACTCACGGCTCCTCACTTCTTCTCTCCATTCCTCCTTCTAAGACACCTCTTCAGGTCTTACAGCGAGAGTCCTCTTCCACCTCTCCATCTCTCTCAGGAAAAAAAGCACATTTCTGGAGTCTTGTTAATTCAAGAATTTCAGTTTAGATCTAGAGGCTGACTGGAACTTATTCTGCTCATTCATTCCTGATAGTGAAGAAAGCGCGATGGGTTCTTTTCTGAAAAGTCAGTGGGCATTGTCACTCCAGCTCAGTATTCCTCACTTCCCCAACAAGTGTCAATGTTGCATTTCTCACAGTTACCTAAAACTATGACATCTCAAAAGATGAATGTGAATTTTCTTTCAAAGACTGTGAAGGATGACATGAGTGGAACCATCTTAAAATAGAGCCAGAACAGCCATTTCAGAAGAGTTGCCTTGCACATCTTGCTTTCTTTGTCTTCCAACCTGGCCAAACCATCAGTATTCCAAAAAGTCAGCAACACAACAATATCCTGTTCATAAGGGCTGATGAAATTGGACTGTGCTGATGACCGAATTGCTAACCAATCAGTGAAGTAGAGGACTAGCCTTACGTCATCTAGCACCAATGAAATATTCTTTCAAACAACTTATCCTATCTTGCTCCCTCTTTCCCATAAAAACCCTAAGCACCTCTTCTGTAACTGGGACACTACTTGAGTTCCTACCTGAATCTGTGCTCCCCAAATTGCAATTCTTTGATTCTGAATAAACACTTTGCCTCTTAAACTGGTTTCTGTTTAGGCTGACAACTACAAATGTAGCATCATATGAGGAAAGCTTGTTTATACTATTAATATGACTTAGGCTGTCCTACTTTCAAATGAATATACTGACATCATTTTTCTAAGGAGCGTTTGACAAACTGCAGAGCCTGCTTATATTACAAAGACCACCTCATTGGCTATGAATGACTCTGAACCATCTGGTATAGGTGGAGTTATCCCAATGCAGACTATTTTGATTCCAAACTTTCTGCTGGCTGGGGATGAGGTTGCATTCAGTTCATTCTGGTGATATACGTATGTATATAAATATATGTGTGCACACACAAACATATGCATATATATGTATATATGTGTGTATGTATGTATATATATGTGTATGTAGATATATAGATATAATACTTGGTTCTCACTATTTCATGTTGCCTTCCAACTTGGTAAATCTCTGATTCTGGCTTTAATGTTAACAATTACCATGAAAAACTTTAACAGTATTTCCCAAAACTTTCAGTTTTTCTTTGTTTCTTGCCACACACGCCTTTGAAACTGGGTGTGGCAAAACGACTTGCTTTGGACAATAAAATGTGAATGAAAGTGACGTGTGTTACTTCTGGGCAGAAGCACTTAAAAGCTACCATAGTTTCTTCATTTACTCATCTCCTGCCATGATAAACCATAAAGTCTTGTATTGAGGTGGCAACATTATAAGATGGTAGACTTCTGTCCCTAGCTGAATCTGTGTTGGACATAACAAGTGAGTGAGAAATGAGCCTAAGTAATTTTAAGGGTGAGATTTTGGGGTATTTGTAAACACAACATAACTTAGCTTATCCTGACCATTATACTAAGTCTTAACAGTATCTTTTAATTTGTTGAATCCTGAAAGTTAGTTCCTTGTCTTTATATCCCCAACCCCTTCTAATACTATTTCACTGTATTAAAATAATTTTTGTTTTACTACCATGACTTCCCAGAAGATTTGTGTGTTTGTTTGCTTTTATACATACAAATTCTGCCATGACACACATGCTAAAATTGTTGTATATTTACTTTCCCCTGAAAGTTTTAAATACACAACACATTTTGAACCTAATGGCACAATTTTTAGTATTTCTACAGAGGTTTTTTTTTAACGTATTATTTGAAAATATTTGAATATACTATAAAAGAGAAGTACATAGGCAACACTCATAAGATGTGTTAGGTGTGTATATATAATGAGTAAGCAAGTAGCTTGTGAGATATAGACAGAATTTATAAGATGATCTAAGTAAAGATAAGAAAGGTAGTAAGCAGAGCCTGTGTAAGATTAACATAGCTACAAAAAGATAGAAAGATCAAAAGACACCTAATTTGTGTGATACTCTAAAAGTATGGGAGACACATAGTATTCATGAGGCACCGATTATATGTAAGCCCTTGAGTATTCATAAGGTTTTAATTTGATCACTCACTGGTAAAGTCAATTTTGGCCCCATGTGTCTTCTACTTAACAAACACAGATAAAATCCATAGCTTCTCATAGGGCTAATTGGTCAGTCCAGTGTTTGCTTAGGTTTACTTGTCCTACATCTCTCTGTTACAACAAGTATGTGTACTGGTCCCAAGCTACTTCTGTCTATGAACTCTGTTTGTTCAAACCTCAACTTTAATGCTTGTAACTATACCATTAGTGGGACAGTGTGGCTCAAAAGAGAAAGAGATAGAGAGAGAGAAAGAGAGAGAAACATATGCACATTGTATTATCCAGAAGTTAGTGTCATCTTCCACTCTGCTTGCACACTATCTCAAGCCATCTTTTCCCCTTTGTTTCTAACTATGTATTTTAATTGCTTAAATATACCATATCATTTGAGCATTTTAATTTGTTCTGTGCCTTTCTCTTCTGTGGGATTTAGGATCTTGCCTGCAAGTGTACTTGGAGGATACCATTGCATCAAGATAACCTACTTTATGACAATTTTCTTCATAACAGGGAATATTCTAAGGCAAGACTAACAAACATCATAGCAATGTTAGTTTGGCTGCTCTATTTGAGGATTATTAATCCTGTAATACAGCTTGGGAAACATATTTGTAGAAATGCATATTTATTTTGTTTTTCTGAAAAATTACCAAAAGAAGAATGTTCTGAATACCACAAAGCATCTTCCAGCCCATGCTTCTTTAAACAAGTTGATATCCAAAGTATTTGATAGCTCTTTAATAAACTTTGTTTAAGGGGCTTCTATGTGTAATGCATTATGTTAGATAAAGTGGAAATTACAAATGTGTAGAAGATATAATCTGTCTTCAAGGAACTGATGTCTGGTAGGGCAAGGAAAGTTTATATGAGGTAAAATAGTACAAAAAAAGTAAAATGTAAAAATAAGCAGCAATAGAGGAATATAGAGGAGAGATTCAGAAGAGGGAGAGATGTCATTTACAAAAAGGAAATCTGGAAAGGCTTTATGAATTTAGGAATGGAAGGAATGTAAAGATAAAAATTTTCTGAGGAAAGCCAACTGCCTGCTATGGGGACTTACAGAATGCCATTACCTTGGAGAGAATTTACCAAGTGATAAGGCCAATTTACAAGTTAATTTGCCTTATTTTTAAATGCTAGGAAACAGAAGTGAACTTAATAATTGTACTACTATAAAAGAAACACACTGAGAATTTATAATTCTATGGTAAAATATTGAAAAACATGAGAGCAAACATCTTTGGGGCAGAAAGCATACATTGACAGTGAAATTATCTTCCAGAGAACAAGATTGTGTAGCTATTCTTAAAATGTGCTTTAAATATAAACTTTATGTAATACATAAATTGCTATTAAAATGGGACATATAAAACATTATTGCCAACTCGTACCAATCTCATGAATTCTACCACTTTAAATACTATAAGCTCCTGTACAAAAATATAGAGATTAATGCTTTTAGAAAACTTGGGAAAATACCAACATTTCGTATATATACCAATTCATTATTTTGGGAGCAACTAGGAATATAGGAACAATGTGCTATTGGAATTTTAGTGCTGCTGAAATTTTAGCTATTCTTTTTTCTTCTTCTTTGTTTAGCTTTTGCTTGACATGTTCAGCCATTATAATGATCTTGGTTTCTTGTGAATAGAATAATAAATACTGCTACAAGAACTAATTAAATTATGTACACATGTGTGTATTCTTGCTTAAATTTCTAGAAAATGCCGGGTCTCCCTTCATTGTGTCCCTTTGCCCAAGAAGACCCTAAGAATCAATCGTGCACAGTTAGGCTGTGCAAAGTGCTGTCCAGGGTGCTGAACCAGGCTTCTTGACCCAAGGCTACAGCCTAATCACCAATCCAGCCAAGTGCTTTTTCTTGCTGTACACTTATGTGACTACAGGAATCTCAACTGTATACTCAAGAAACTACTATCAATTTCCTGTATATGGCTCACAAATTAAAGCCTAATAATCAAATTAAGTCTAAGGTCATGTCTCAGCCTTACATGAGCTTCAAAGCTCATTTTAGGCCCAGTGGTGCAGTGGTTAAGTTTGCACGTTCTGCTTCAGAGGCCTGGGGTCCGTTGGTTCAGATCCAGGGTGTGGACACGGCACCACTTTGCAAGCCATGCTGTGATAGGCGTCTCACATGTTAAGTAGAGGTAGATGGGCACGGATGTTCGCTCAGGACCAGTCTTCCTCAGCAAAAAGAGGAAGATTGGTGACAGATGTTAGCTTAGGGCTAATCTTCCTCAAAAAAAAAAAAAAAGCTCATTTTAGTAAGTACATAATAGACTGATCTGTAAACTGGAATGATAGTTTATTAATTCTTATATAAATTGTACCTAAATGAATGCTTATCAAAGTATAAATAATCCCACTTTAGTCAGAAAATACTAATAACTAGCATTTACTATATACCAGGCACTGTTTAAAGTGCTTCATACATATTAGGTGATACAATCATCTCAACAAGTCTATAAAATCAATACTCATTACTCTCATTTTACAAGTGAGAAACTTTAAGTACATATCTAGAAAATGATGAACCAGAATCCTGCCCCAGGAACCAGTCTGGTCAGGAATAGGGGTCAGGGTACTCCCTTAATTCTAATGTATTTTTTTTGTGTGCTCACTAATAATAATCAATTCCATTTGCTATTTATTTAAATAAAGGCAATATTGCACAGTGATTAAGTGGGCTCATAGGATAGACTGCCTGGGGTCTAAATATCACCTGGGACATTGGTAGCTGCATGACCTTTGCAAGTTGCTTTCCTTTTCTGCACCTCAGTTTTCTCATCCATAAAATGGGGAAAATAATAATGCTTGTGGTATAAATTTGTTGTGAGAATTATATGAACTAATCATATCAAATACTCAGAAAAATGCCTGGCATATAACAGACCTCAGTGAACATTTGCTATCATTATTGCATGTTTGCATGGCCTTAATTATGCTGCAATGATATTTTTGATAAATCTTTATCTTGTTCACAAAAATTTTGTGGCCAAAGGACATGATTTAAACATTTAATTTTCTTTCTTATGAATTGATTTTACTGTTTAAATATAGAGGCTTGGCTGTTTTTTCATTCCTCCTATTCATCTCCTAAATTTGGTCTATGCAGCTGAGTAAATGTGAAACAACGTAAATTACAAATGAAGACATCCAAACAAACAGTGTTTTTCATTGAACAGCTAATATACAATATATGCTATTGACGGCAGAAAAGTAACCACTATCAGCATTCGTACATGAACCAAGTCAATTAAAGTTAACAGAAGAATTGCTGTTTCTTGGCACATATAGTTAGTTAATCATTATTGGGCAGCTAAGACAATAAAGAAACCAGAAACAAGTGGGCAGTTGACACAATGAGATGATCAAATGAGATACACTATATAAATATCTAGCCAGTATTGAATCAGGGACATAAACAAAATGGGCACTTTTGGAAATGTTGCAATGCAACAATTCCTAATAGATAGTGTTTCATTTTAATATTAGTGTCTTTCATTTATGAAGCATTCATATGATTAATAAATTATCCTACGTTTCATACCTTGACATCCAGTTAAATTTTGGTTTGCAAAAAAGAAAACAAACAAACAAACAAAATGCAAGATGAAGTTTTCATCTTTAAAAATTTCAAGGTCAATAGGAGAGAGAAATTATGGCAATACAGTAAGAGGAGGTATGTATAAAGCGGCATGGGAATAGAAATGAGGAGAGGCAAGGGAGGGAGGTTTCAAAGAGTATCTACTTTTTTGACTTTCTGAACTAGTATCTTATTAGAAAGTACAGTTTAGTTTTTAAGGTGTAGGTTTGAAGTCAGTTCTGATTTCAAGTCTTGTTTTTACACTTTATGGTTGTGTGAACTTGTGCAAACCTCTTAAGCTTCATCTCAGCTATTATAATGAGTATTAAATGAGATAATGCATATAAAGTACTCAAACTCTAGCCTACTGGTGTTCAGTATAATGTTTCTATTATAAAAGATGAGAAAGAATTTGCCATGAAAGAGTTATTGTGTGTGGGTGCGTCCCTTTCAGAAATAGGAAAGAGATTACTTACAGCAAAGACTCAGAGAGTATGGGACTTTAGTAAAATGTAAGTGCATGTGGGCAAGCAATAAGAGAATAAAACAGAAAATTAGAGAGTTTAGGCTTTATTTCAATATGAGGATATTTTTAATATACGTGATGGAAGATTTGATTGCCTGGGGAAACACATAGTGACAAAGCCAGTATGAAGTCAGTCATGTTTTAAATGAGCCGCCATCTAATTAATCGCCATAGCATGATTTTTTAAAAAATAGTAGTATGCGTGTATATGAGACTGATTATTCCCAGACAATTCCTGGGTGCATAAGGAATTGTATATCATTTGTAACAACTCGTTTGTAAACTACTGCCAATGACGATGCAGAATACTGAAGATTTTGCTCAGGGGAATGACATTTGCAGGTTTGCATTTGAGAAAGGGTACTCTGTCCATGGTCGAAGGATGGGCTGTAACAGGGTGAGGGAGAGGGTGAGAGTGTAGGCATGAAATCAATTAGAGGCCATTTCAATGGTTTGAAGAAGGGATATGTATCAGTCTGTGTCTTGGTAGGAAATAGAGGATGCAATCTGCTGGGATTTATTAAAAGACATTTTAGTAAAGAAAGTACTTACTGAGATGTGGGTTAAGTTAAAGTAGCCAACAGATTAGGGCTAGCAAGAGGAGGAGGAGGCCATTACTACCCTTAAACCTTATTACCCTTACTGCTCTTAAGATATAAGAGCCTGGTTGAGGGCTGGAATCACGGGAGAAGCTGTAATCATGAAGCAAAGTAGTATCTATCAGAACCACCGTGAAGCAGAGAGGGAATGTGGGAAATATAAACCCAACTCTGTCTCTTTCCACTCACCAAATCCTTCTGGTACCTACAAACCAAACTCAACCAGAAGCCAGAATGCAAAAAAAAAAAAAAAAAAAAAAAAAAAAAAAAAAAAAAAAATTCCAGAGTGGTTAACTCTCTGGGACACTGAGAAAGACAAAGAAGAATATAGACTAGATCTAGAGGGGCAAACAAAATAGCCAGCATAAGATGAAAAGAGTTTAAATAAGGACAGTGGCAATGGGTGTGGAGAAGGAGAAATAGCTACAAGAAAGTTTTGTGAAGTGGGATCCACGGGACTTGGTGACTATGTCACTCACATCCTATAGGACTCTACTAATACACATGATAGAATATTTGATTGAAAACATATAATGACAGAGTTGTCATAACATCAGGCATACTTTAAAAGAACTGGAATTTTAATTAATCAAAATAGAATAATTTGTTAAAAAATTAGCTATATGTTTATATATGAGATATTGATTATTCCAATGGGATGTGAGTGAGAGAAAAGATCTTGCAGTGATATTTAGATTTCTTGCTTGAAAATCTGGATGAATGGTGGAATTATTTGCCAAGAAAAGGATTACGGAAGACAGAGCAGGAAGGAAGAATGTTTGGAGTTGGACTTAAGAAGAGGAACTCAATAAGTTGCATGAGGTTCATTTTTAAGGAGTAAAATTGTTTTATCATATTCCTCTTGGGTTAATCTTGTTCCAAAAGGCTTCAAAGTTAATGCTGTTCTAAAGTTGCAGTATTAACAACTTATTTGGAGAAAGTGACAGCATACAACTTTACAGTGAAACATAACAATTTCACAGCTAGTCATCACTTACTGTGAAAAAATATCTCTGTAATGAAAATCACCCTCCCACCTGATCAGGACAACTGCAGAGAAAACTCTCTTGCCTAGATATATGGCTTCAGGATCTCCGATTCCCTGGCAACAACTTGAGAGAGCTTATTAATGTGATATTAGGAAACTGAACTATGATTTTATGACATTGACAGATCTGTTAGGCTCAGCACTGTGTTAAAAAATGGCATATTTTTTCCACTTCATTTGTTTGAAGTTGTTTTATTGACATCATGACCCTGGGCCTTGAAAGCATTGATTTCTTTCTCTCTTTTTTTGATATGATAAATTACTCTTTAATGAACATCTTTGTGGATAAATATTTTTTCCCCTGCATCTATGGTTAGTTTTCTATAGTAGATATTTTTAAAAATCAAATCAGTACCTCAAAATCTATGGGAATTCTTAAAGCATTTGGCATGTATTACAAGTTATGAAAATCTTTTCTTGATACTTGAAAAATTATATCTCAATTTTTTAACTTGAATTTTAGATTTCAATTTTCATGCTTTTTTTTTTGCCACTGGCATTTTGTTTGTGTATGTGTGTGTGTGTGTGATTTCTCTATGTCTCTTTCTTTCTCATCTACTGAGGTCTTAGTGCTCTTTATTGATTTGTATGAACTCTATATATAGAATATGTTGCAAATATTTCATTCAGTTTATTAACCTTTAAATTTTTCTTTTTGAGGAAGATTAGCCCTGAGCTAACTACTGCCACTCCTCCTCTTTGTGCTGAGGAAGCCTTGCCCTGAGCTATCATCGGGCCCATCTTCCTCTGCTTTATATGTGGGACACCTACCACAGCATGGCGTGCCAAGCAGTGCCATGTCCTCACCCGGGATCCGAACCGGTGAACCCCCGGGCCGCCGAGAACCGGAACGTGCGAACTTAACCGATGCGCCCCTGATCTTTAAATTTTTATGTGGCATTTTTGATATTCAAGAAAATTTGTATGTTGCTTAATAAAATATGTAACTATTTTTATTAGTGATTTCTTTCATTGCTTATATCTTAGAAATTCCTTTCCCATGAGATAAGTGCCTATCTATATGTTTTTCTTAATTTGATTTTAATTTATTTTTATAATGTTTAACACAAATCCTTCCAGACTTATTTTGGTTCATATACCAAATAAAGCAAATAATTTAACCGCTTTGTGCATCAGGTTTCTCTTTTATAAAAATGGGAAAAATAATAGTACCTACCCTGGAAAGTTGTTGTGAGGCTTAATTAATAGACGTAAAGTGCTAGAGCAGTGGCTGACACACAGACGATCCTCAATAAATGGTAACTGTTATTATTCACAACCACTTGTCTGAATTTTAAAATCTAGAAATCTCTGAATAATGAAAATTTTTTCACAACTCATTTGGCATAAAACATGACCTGAATTGATATGAGTCTTATTTTATCACACTTGATCTGAGCCTTCATATATTTCACTGCAGACATATTGCTGTGTTTGATTCCAGGTTGCTGAACCAGTGGGGATATTATACAAAATACACTGTATACTCTATATTTTCTTTCTAAATGAATAAAAAGTTTTAGGATGAACTAGTCCCCAAATCCAGGCTATATTAGTTATTGATCAGTTGTTAAGTGCCAGGAATCATCCTAGGTATTATCTATATTCTGTTATTTTACTTAATCATCACAATGGTCCAGTCATACATTCATTCATTCAACAACAGTTTCTAGTTTCAACCAATAGGCCCCGTTCAGGGTGTTTGGAATATTTCATTAACAAAGCAGATTAATTTCTCCTTCCTTTGTTGAGATAGCATCTTAATTCTTCAGACTACATCATCACTGCTTGTTATAATTAATAAAATAACTTTTGGCGGGGAATGAGAAAAAAGATTGCATTAAAAGTACACTAGAATTGCACACATCTTGATTTCAAAAACATTAAAATAAATTGAGAAAAAATGACTTTGTATTTTACAGGAGAAAGTGAGGTTCAGAGTGATTAAGATACACTGATCAAAGTATAATAAATAGCAAAACTGGAGTGAAAACCTTTTCAAAGGCATACTCTTTCCGCAGCTCCATTTTCAAATCTGTTAGAAAGCTCTCCAACGGAATGTATTTTACTTTTTTCCTTCTTGCTTTTCCTTCTCCCTCTTCTTGCCCTAGTCATCATAATCAACTACACATAACTGAATGTCCACTATAACTGTACACAAGGCCCTATTTAGAACTGTTACAACTTATCTTACTTATATATCACACTTCCACTCTACTTTCTTTTCTCCTAAAATCTTCACAAGTGAGAGGTATGCAAGACAAGTATTATTAACTTCCTTTTCCAAATGAGAACGATAAGGTGGCCAGGTTAAATGAATTGCTTAATTCAAAAAAGATATCATTAAGAGAGTTAGGTCCAGAAGCAACGTTGCAGCCCTCTGAGCTCTTTTCACATGGCTCTCAGTGTACTTTAGGAAAGAAAGTTGACTTGGAAAATCAGGAATGTCTATTGAGGTGTTTCCTCGGCAAATATATCTGTCAGCGTTTTATCTCATTATAGCTAAAAAGATAGAGACTTGGGAAAATAGTTTGCTGCAAAGATCAAGAACTGTGACTCAAAAATCAGAAAATTATCTACTTGTTGTGAGTATTTTATTCTGTGTTGTCCTTAATCCCATGCCTATAAATGGGATCAACCAAGGTAATCGAAGTAATTTGAGGATGTATACACAATCACAAGATCTGGGTGGAAATATTGACGGCAGATCACTCACACTGCTATTACAGCTGAAGACCATGAGCATTTGGTTAAGAAAAATTTCAACTTAAGATGATGAGGAGCTGACATATGCTTAGGTAAATCATCAGCATCTCTACTTTTCAGATACTTTTATTTTAGGAGAAAATTGTATACGTACATTCTTTCATAGCCTACTATTGCTATCCATAGAGTTTTCTTTTCCTTTCCACAAGCAGTGTGTCTATTTCAAGAGAAATTTTCCTTATCCTTTCCTCTATCTTTAAACAAGTGTAGTTCATCTGTGACCACTTTTATGCCATGTTAGTGCCAAACGACCACCATTACCGACAGAGCATCTGGAAAATGAGCATCAGGTCATGGGACAGGCCACCTATTCTGTAAAATAAGGATGCTTAGTGACGGAAGAACATACTGAAGCCAAAGTCAAAATAACATTAATATTTAGATCACGTGTGCAATAAATTAATTTATGCCTGCTAACGCATCTTATGGATATAAGGATTCCTGTTGTTTACCTTACTTCATAAATGAGAAATTAATACAAAAAGCTGGGTTAGCAGCATACCTTGAAAGGATGATAATCTGTTATGTGTACCTTTTAACCTTCCCATAAATCCATTCAAATTTGTTAGCAGAGTTGCTAAATATCAGCCGATTATCAAAAAGGTAAGATAAAAAAGGATTATGAAAAAAATCTATACTAAATCTTTCTACTTAAAGAAGCTTAGTTATACATTTGTGCCCAGGGAATATTACTTTCCATGATAAAAACATATGGGGCCTTTGAGAGGCAATACATAAAATGATCTATTTTCCTTGCTAATATCCACAGTAGGGAAGAAAAGCTTCATTTGGATGGGTGATGCAGTTTGCCTTCCCAGACACACTAATGGATTAGCTACAGAGAAGACAGTTGCTGAGGTGGTCTTCATCTTTATGTAAATTAATGGTTTATGGCTACTTTTCCTTTTTCCTTCATTTTACAGTGATCTGTCTCCAACTACAAAATCACCACACCTTGCTTTACGTCTCAAACTGTTTAAGGATAGATTAGAAACTAAAATTTAGTTGGTAGCCTGAGATTTTTTTCCTGGTAAATAACTTTGGAAGCATTTCATTAACAGAGATAATGGAAATAAAATTCATGATAGATTTAATAACTGATGGCAAAGTTCACAAAGGCGTAATATCCACTCCACCATATATATATAGAATGGAATACATATATATACTCACCACACTTCCAGTTTTTCAGAGGAAGAATTATCTAAAAGTTACTAGTATGCTATTACGAGACCAGCCTTCACGTGTTTAGGCTGATAGAATAAAATCTTGAATTTGACTTGTTACTGATTTAGTTGCCTGGCCAACATTTTAACCTCCCTAGCTGTCTGTTTCCTCATCTTCAAGAGAAGTTAATAAGACATTCATGTCATGGGGTAATTTTAAAGATCAAACAGACTAATGCACATAAGCACTTAGCACAGTATTTGGCACATAAGGGCTTAATAATACTAGTTTTCCTTATAATTTATTATTTATCAGCGGTTAAAAATTCATAGCTAAGAAAAAGTTTTTAAAAAGTCATTAGCTAGTAATGAGTTTATTAATTCAGATAAAACTAGAGTAATTTCATATTTCATGAAATCCACAAGGGAAAATATTAAAAGGTGTCTGTTTTTTCCCACCAAAATATTCATTGTTTTTTGAAGGGAATCATGTATCAATATGAAAACAGTGTAGCAGACCATCAATAATTGGGGCAGAGTTAATATTTCTACTGTGAATTTTCAATTCCAAGAGTTAATATATTCACCATTTAAACAAGATTAGAACGTAAGACAGATTTGTAAGACATGAGTTCAGACGTATTTTTTCCTAAGAATTATTATACTTTTTTCAAAGTAACAACTGGATGTTTTATTTTAGTTATTTATAGCCAACCATTTGGATAAAAATATCTTAAAATATTCAAACAGCATGACTTAAAAATTACAAATAAAGAGAAAAGCATTCATTAGAAGCAAGAAATGTCAGTGAGACAGGCAAGGATCTTGGTAGGTTAACACACACTGGGAAAGAAGTTCTTGTAGAGATGCAGTAAATTCACTTTGCTAAGATCAAGGGCTTCAGCGAAGACCACAGCTGGTATTTTCAATTCTCAAAGAAGGCCAGATGATATAACTGAAGACTTTTCTATAGGACCAGATAAATGATCACATACAAATGCACTTCATTTTTCTTACAGTAAGAGATACAAGTTTTGTTTAACCCTTTAGAGTAGTGATAAAAAAATGATGAAGGATACACTTTCTGATCTTTCTGGTTATTTGTCTAAGTTCCCCAGTCTGCTAACACCCGATGACCTTCTTCTTGTCTCCATACTTGTGCATTAGTCCAGAGAATGCCGAAGAACAGCAAGATAAACAGAAACGATGAAGATAGATGGGGCATCAGAGAACCAATCTAGGAGGGAAAGCTTACAACTTGACCTTCTGATATACTTAGAACAGCATCATTAGCAGTTCTAATTACTTTTTTTCAAGCAATTAGATCCTTTGTCTATTCTCAAAGACGGTCATTGCTTACGTTACAAAATTCATACCACTCAGGGTTTTTTATCATCTAGTTTATTTCCTAGCAGCCCTGATTTTAAAAAATCTTCATTATTTGATATTTAAAAATTCTCATTTCTAAAAGTTGCTCCTGCATTTATATGTTCTTTTGTCCTTTGAACGAAAGGATAAGTGATTATCTTAAAATTTTTTTTAAATCTTTAAAACAAAAGCCAGGATGTTAACAAGGGTGCGAAATATATATTTACAAAATATATAATATATATTAATGATACCTAAAGTGTTTTAATTTGAAAACAAATAAATGTAAGTCAATATTTTTATATTTCCTACATTATTTCCAAACTATATGCATCATGGCCTTTTTGATATTTTATTTTTAAAAATAATTTCTGATCCTACTTTTTCACACAATTTATTACCTTTCCCTTAGAAGAGTCCTAGTGAGTTTCAGAATTTCATAATCCATTAACAAGCTTGTTTAATAGAGTGACTAGCCTTCAAGTTGTTGTTATATTGAGTCCTTCTCTTTGTATTTACAAAGATTAAGGAGTTCCTAATTGTACCCATATTTATAATAAAGGCTAGTCCAAGTTTCTTTATACTTCTAAAGGATGATGGTGTATGAACCCGCTGGCAGAGACCACATCTTCCTACCTACAGCGAGAATTTTTAACACGAAACTGCCCTAGACTGATGTAGGATTGGCTCTCAGACCTGGGGTGTATATGTGTGTGTGTATGTGTGTTTTCATTAATACAAGGGAATCTTCGAAAGTATTGATGCTGTATGTTTATTCCTCTAATAAAACATCTATTGATATAAAGAATATTAAGCAATAAGAATTGACATCACATCTTTTATGGCTTTTAATGAACTTCTTATGATTTAAATGGTTCATCAGTGATGACAATCCTTGGGTGAGGCCACGAGGAAGTCACTTCTAGAATGTCCACTAGTATTTGGTGGGGAAGGAAGGAAGAAAAAAACTAAAGCCACGAGGAAATTACAAATGTGGGAGCTTGAGGGCGGCGGTCTTTTCCGTGTTAGTCTCATAGGGTCGTCGTGGCCCCCCAGGATCCCCATGCATTGTTTCAGATTCTTTCGCCCATAAACAGTACATGCCTTTCTTCATCCTTTTAGCTGCTTGTCATTGACGCTGCCACCGGCCAGACATCCTAAACTTTCTCACTGAGGCTGGGGCTCCGGAGTCCCAGGGGTTCTAATCATTTTCCCAACTGCGTCATAGGTGTCTGTCAACGTGCTGGGGCGCATGAGCTGCCAAGAAGTCAAAAAACTTTCTCCTTAGCCTTGGCATCTGCCGTCAGTCTAAACACTGAGTTAGGAATCTTTGCAGCAGAGACAGCACTTTTCGTCCTGGGCTCTATCCCCACCACACCCACCCTGCCCACACCCTCGGAACCACCTTTCCGCAGACCCCCTCCTTGACTCCAGTTAGCCAGGCCAGGCAGGTTCTGGGTACGCCTAAAGGCTTTGCTGCCGCCTCCGCCCGTGCCGTGTTCCCTGCGTGAGCGCTGGATTATTCCAGTCTTTTGAGCATGGCAGATTTCCACCGGATGACATCATGGGAGCCGAGCGAGTGCCGGCTCCGAGAGGGGGACGGAGAAAGGGAGGGGGAGGAGAGGAGGGGAGAGGGCTGGGAAACCGAGCCAGAGCCGGGCTGCCTGCCATCCGGCTGCACGTCCTCAAGCTGGGGAGGAGCGCTCCGCCCGCTACTGACAAAGGATGGGAGGATGCCTGCGCCCCGGGATGCTCGATGCGCGCAGCCCGGCGGCCGCCTGAGCGACTTCGCCCTCCGCCGGTGAGTGGTTGCAAAGATCTTTTATCAGCCTCGCTGCGAGCCCGTACCCTCCTCGGCTCGCCGTCCCGGGCACCTGTGTCCCTGACCCCGAGCAGGGCTTGGCACAGCACCAGACTCGGAGCACAGGCAGCAAGTACCTTTGCCCAGTGGGTCAGCGGAGGAGCTGAAGCTCTTGGTTGGGGTTTGTGGTGGGTGCTGCGACCCAAGCCCCTGGCGGCGGGCTCGCCCTGTAGGCGCCGCTCTGAGTGGGGGCTGTTCCAGCCGGCTGTTTGGGGTAGTTACCTCTATTGGCAGGCCAGCGCCAGCCTTGCGCGCAAGCAGTTTCTGGTGGATCCCCAGTGCGCGGCGCGCTGTTTACGCCGGCTTCTCACTAGTCACCGAGCCGCACCCCTCGGAAGGCGCGGAATCGATGACGGCCACTTTACAGGCTCAGGCGCTACCAGTGTGGGCTTAGGGGGCGGGCATCGATTACCCGTGGTGGGGGGTGGGGGGGGGGCGCTACGGACCACCGAGGGCAGCCTTTGTTTCGGGTTTAAGGCTGATGTGCGTAAACCTAAGTCAGGCTGTCTGCAACTGTCCAGTCGGATCCGGGTCCCGGCACCCGCCCGTCTGTGCGAGGGATGCCATTGTGTTCCTGCTGCAGGCAGGACTGAGAGCTGGGATTTAAGACTCGAGAAGGGTCCTGCGCCCACCGGTGAGTGTTGCAGTTGTCCAGGTGCAGAGCAAGCTTCTTAAGCTCCAGGAAGTGAAGTGACCACTCGAGGCAGAAAGACGCCCAAGTTCTGTCCCTGAGCGGTATGAGTGAAAGAGCAAACTTGACGAGACTCCCTCTCGCTCTCTTTTTTCTGGTTTCTGAGGCGCTTGTTTTGAGGATTATCTGTGGCAGGTGGATGGAGTTAGAGGCATGTCCAGTACATAGTTAGGGAGATCCACGTTTTTCTGGAGATCCCTTTCGTTATTCACTGGTTCCGGAGGAGGGTTGCTTGCTAAACATTGTTGAGCTCAGTATCTGTACTGTTATAGAGCCTTGTGGGCTTAAATAGGAAAGATTCGGAACCCGCTTCGCTGAGAGTTGTGCTACGTGTAAGCGTTGTAAAGCCAACATACCAATACCCACGCCTCCTCGCGACCTGCCGGTTCCAGACATATTTTATCCATGAATTCTTTCTGTTTCGGAAAAGTCCAATTTTCAGATCACAGAGAAGTGGTGATACCTATTTGAATATTTGACTTTAATGTCAGTTTATTTTCCAAATAAACATTTTTGAAAAAGGTGGAAGGAAGTCTAAGTTTGCTACTTTGGGGTTTAGTTCCTTTTCTTTTTAGAGTTTCATCCACTGCAATCTAAAATATTTAAAATTTTAGGAGCTATTTCATATTCATGAATTTAGGGTATAGCAAATGACCCCTGGATACTAAGGAGATTCTTGATATACAAGTTTGATATTCCAGCATCTAACATAATATTAGAGTATAAGAAAGTCACAATCACACTTATAGTTCAGATGGTCATTTTATTTTCTTTTTCTGAAAAAGGCTTTCTGGTTTTCCTTTAGATTGTTTCTTTTTCCTTAAAGATAGGTTATCCTAATGAAGCTTTTCTAAAACAGAAGTATCAAAGTAAGTTTTCTTGATTAGTGATTGCTCTTCTGATAAAGTTTGGGGTCTTTTCGGAACAGACATAAAAGAAAATTATTGGAATAAGAAATGTGGTGGAAGTGGAAAAGGAACTGGGAGAGATAAGAGAAGGAGATTTGCTAAGTGTAAAAGGTGGGACAATAATGGGCATCAGAGGATGTCACATCAGTTTTGTTTTTGGAAAAGCTCATTGCAGCTTTTACATGCTTGTCTCTCTTTCCAGCAAGTGCAAGGTTAAATGTTTGATTATGTTATGTTATGTTGAGAGACCAATGATAGGACCAAAGAGAGCTTGTCTTTGTTCAAGACTTCCGGGGTTAGGCGCAACATTTTCTCCTGTGATTCAGAAATAATTTTTGTTTCATTATTTGTTTCCTGACTTCTTATCACAAAGGGCCCTACCTGTTTCTTTGAAAGCTTTATTTCTTTCTAACTTTATTGTACTCATCTCTTGATAGTAAAGCTTAAGGAGTTTTATGTGACGGTTCTTAGAAAACCTGTTGCTCATGCTGGCTGCTTTCCTGAAATGTTGTAATAACAAAATCTTTTTTTGAAATTAGCGCAGAGAACATATGGTCTGCTGATGTGCTTATGTGATGGGGAGTACCTGACATAAAAATATATATGTATATGAAATATATATAACCCCAGTTAGACAATCAGCCAGCAATGATAAGCAGGAGGCACGTGGTATTCGGCCTATGATTTTTGGCAGACGATGTTTCTTTTAACAAAAGGATCTTTTATCCTTTGTATGTGGCAAGAAAAAAAATGTACATTAAGGATAACAGGTTGTATTTTATGTCTGAAATGTTTTATTTCAAGAATATTTATCCAAGAAAGTCAAAAATGCTCTGGCACTTCACTGCACACGCTAGGATATGTGAGGAAAGTCCTTAAAAAGTGTATTTTGTAAATATATGTGATTTGATATATTTTCTAGGCAGGAAAATATTATTTTTAAAAACATAGGAAGTAAAATAATGTCCTTGAACTAGAGAATAGTCTCATAATGTTTTTTAATGTATTTAATAAATATTTTGGCTATTTTGTTACACAAGGATTCTTAATCAGGAGAGATGAGAGGAAGTTGCCTTATAAGACAAAAACAAAGCTATAGTATATTTCCCGGAATAGGCAATAGTGATGTTTCAAGGTCATGGAAAAGAGCATTATATCAGAACACTGCAATATTTCCAAGAAAAGATTATGTACAAGGAACAAACCTACACAATTTGGGAGCCTCTTGCTTTCATCGTTCTAGTTGTTTGAGTGAACAGACACTGTAGGATCTCTGTGATACAGAGAAACTCTCTCATTTTTCTTGAGGCAAAATTATATCTTGAACTCAATCAGAAAGTTCTTTTATGGGCTTTTCCATGGTGTAATTCAAATTCTAGTTTAAGGATGCTTTATGGATCCCAGAACATTGTGATTTTAACTTTTGTGTAGGCCTTCGATATGGAAATTGGTCAGTAAATCTTTTTGGCTGAAATGTTTTGGCATCTCAGCTTCTTCTGGAATTAATGAGTTAAGAGTGAAAGGCAACAGTTAGGGGATTGCTGAAATATTCAGGAATAGGATATCTTATTCATAGGGTAAAATAATATTGTTCATGGAGTTCTTAAAAATAAAGTTAAAGAAAATAGAGACAAAATCTCCAGAAACCGAAATTATCCCTTTGTTATATATTGAACACCTTTTGCGACTTAATGGACCTATATGATACTATTAATTCATTTGCTACTTCCCAGTGTGAGAATGAGGAGCACTGGGTAGGAAATGTGTTGTGGTTTTGACTTTATCGTCTAATTGAGAACGAGTCTCTGAACCTTTTGAACATTACTTTCATTTTACATAAAATAAAGATGATAATGTCTGCCCAGACTTCCCACAGGGAATGGTGCATAGTTAATGAGCTAATATGCAAAAGTGATTTTGAAAATATAGGAAGAACTACCTAACAAATATTATCTCTAAGTTAACTTTTTAACTTCTAGGTCTTTTCAGTTAAAGTTGTAAATTTACATAGAGGTGAATCCAGTTTGTGATTTGTCTTTTAAACATCTGGTTTTAATTAGTGGCATTCTTGACAATTCATTTAATATAATTTATCAAAAAAATTATTAAGTAGGTTGTTATATATCTTTTTAATTCAAGTTTGCTGGTAGTAAATTCTCTCATTTTTTGTGTGTTTGAAAATGTTCTTACACAGCCTTTATTTTTAAAGAATATTTAAGCTGGACATAGAATTTTTTGTTTGGCAGTTATTTTCTTTCAACACTTTAACTTGTATTCCTTTGACTCTGGCTTCTATCAAGTCTGTCAGTCTTATTGTCGTTACTTTGAAGATAAAGTGTCTTTGTCTCTGGCTGATTTAAAATTTTTTCACTTGCCTTTATTTTTCTTCAGTTTTACTGTCATGTTCCTTGGTACGGTTTTCTTTTTATTTGTCCTTAGCGTTTGCAGAGCTTCTTGAATTTGTGGACTGATGTCTTTCATCAGATGAAATTTATTGGTGAATTCTTGTTATATAGCTCTCCTCCATGCTGTCTCTTTTTCTGAGATCTCAGTTGTATATTTAATACATGGTTTCACTGTGCCCGCCATGCCTTTTACCCTTGTTTCATTATTTTCCACTCTTTCTTTCTTTCTGTGCTTGTTTAGATATTTCCTTTTGACCTTTTCTTCCAGTTTCCTAACGTTCTCCTACACTATGCCTATTGTGCTGTCAAGCTCGTCTATGGGTTATTACTCTAATTATTGTATTTTTTCCAGTTTTCAAATGTGCATTTTATTCCTTTCTATGGATACCAGTTTATCTATTTTCTTCATCCTTTCCTCTGTTACTTTGAACATAGTAATCAAAATTATTTTAAAGTTTTTGTCTGCTAATGCCATAACTGGATTACTGTGAGCTTCTTTTCAGTGCCTCTCTTTACTCTTGATTTTATTAATTGTGTATAAAAATTTTAGAAGTCTCTTTATCCAAGTCCAAAGAGTTGTCAGCATTTCTTCTATTAGGTAGATTAAATAGAGAGGTGGCCAGTTGTTGTAATCCAGTCAGTGACTGAGTTGACTCAAGTGCTCATAGACTTCATCACCTGCAGGGGCACCCAGCTGCCAAAGTATAGATATCCAGAGCCTTCCACTGGTGTAGTCACAAGTATTAAATACAATTCAGGGGAAGACTTCTGAGAATCCTGCTCTTCTTTTCAGAATCTTTCTTCTTGGTGTCTTAGCCTCCTTCAGTCTTGTGTGGAACTTCAAATGTCAGCAGTATTTTGTGGGTAAAACCAAGCGTGTGTCAGCTTGGTGCTTCGTCATTTATTTCTCATAGGGATCTTGGTGTCTCCTATCTCTAACTTTTTATCTTTAGCTCCACAAGGCTGCCAAAGTTTCTTCTGGATTCTCTACCCCAAATCAGTAGTCTTCTGCTCAGGCAGAGCCCATGTTCTCAGGCTCTTGCTGTGTGTCTAGATTGGCAAGTGACCCTACTCTCTGTCCCAGGGGAAAAAAGCACCCTCAAAAATTCAGCTTTCCTGTTTGATGCTTTCTGCATCTGGAATCTTGAAACCTCTAGTCTTGGCTTCTTCAAGGCTCACCAACAATTCTTTTAGAATTTTTTTTTTAATATATATATATATGGCTTTTCTAGTTGTTCTTGGTGGTAATGTTGGTCTACCGTGAGTTACTCCACCATGACTCTCAGCTGAAGTGGGTTGTTGTTTTTCACTGATTACAAAAATAGATGTATAGCGATGCAAGATCATTACTTGACGATAAAACTGGTGTTAATAATCCCAGCCCACAGGCTCCTAGGCAATACAGCTAACTCTGAACCAATTTGATTTAAAAAGTATTGTCTTAAAAAGAGGTTACATTCTACTAAGTACTTATATTCTGTACAGTATGGTTTGGAGACAGCTTGTCTATTTCCTTTTTGAAGTAGAACCTAGCATCAGTGAAAGCCAATGATTCAAATAGCTAGTAAATTCAAGTTCATGGTAACTAAATGTAATAAATTGGCAAAACTTTTCTTTTCCTTAGGAGTGATACACACACACACACACACACACGTGTATGTATAAAAAATAACACTCTTTCCTGAACATAAGCACTCTATGATTTAGGAATCGTCCTAATTTACAAATAAATTCCACATATAGAGAGTGAACAATGTGGGAAGTCTGAAGCCTCTCTCTTCTTAGAAATCATTGTCCTTTGTTTTTCAAATTGTTACTCTGAAAAACAACTGATACAGGAGATATCTTATCATATGCATATAATAAAATCAACAAGTCAATAATAGATCAACTTCTTTTCTTATTGGTATATGGATAAAACTCAGAATATATTTCATCCAGAAGAAATATTACAAATGGTGCTTCGTTGTTTTAGAAATAGTGTCTTTGACAATGCTATACTGAAAACATGACCTAAATTAACTATAGTTCGTTTCATGGATTAGCGTAGGATTTTTGTTGAATCTGTCTATTGATGGATGGATTCTCAAGGTGAACTAAAATGTATAATGCCATTTTTAAGTGATTAAATATTTCACATGACGCAGTAGAAACCACTGACTTTTTGGGACACAATCAAGTGGAAGTTGGAGAATACCTGGAATGGACTTTTTTGCCTGCTTTCCATTTGATGTTCTAACGTGCATAGGAAATTCACTGAAGCTTGGTGAGAGAGATAACTTAGGTACTGTGGTGTTGCTGGCTCATTATTTGGGGCTGACACTCTGATGAGCAATGCTTTGATACTCATAAGATATATCATATGCCTCTTGTCTCCTGTCTTACATCCTTTCAGCCTCATTTCCGGTTCTATGACTGTGGCAAACATTGTAGGCAGGCTGTGACTCACTTGTGCTGACTTCTTCTCACCTTGAGCTGTGCTGAGTATCTTTTACTCTGTGACTTTACAGGCATGTCTTATGTCTGCCTCTGTCCCTGGAAGTGCAGCCTAGAGTGGGGAGGAGCTAACACCACTTAGGAAACCCCTCCATGAGTAGGAACTGGGTGGACAGATCTGAGAGGCTGTCTATAGTTCCTCAGAAGGTCTGGGTCACATAGAGCCTCAGTTGGCCATGGTAATGACCCAGCTTTGTACACTTGTATTGGTTCTTATTCTGTCCCCATTTCACTTTACCTGGTGCTTCATTCTTTTTTTTTTTTTTTTTTTTTATTTTTTCCTTTTTCTCCCCAAAGCCCCCCGGTACATAGTTGTGTATTCTTCGTTGTGGGTTCTTCTAGTTGTGGCATGTGGGACGCTGCCTCAGCGTGGTCTGATGAGCAGTGCCATGTCCGCGCCCAGGATTCGAACTAACGAAACACTGGGCCGCCTGCAGCGGAGCGCGCGAACTTAACCACTCGGCCACGGGGCCAGCCCCCCTGGTGCTTCATTCTTACTCTCTAGGATCTCCTTCTACTATTGGTGCATAAGTTTTTATTTCAGATTCTGCTTTTGAAGGGAATGTGGCTAAAATATATTGTAAATTAGCTTTTTTCTCTAGAGGAAAATGAAAACAAAGAAAGAAAAAGAATCAAGACTAAATCCCAAGCCACATCCATTTACAATGAGAGAAAAATGGTAAGGAAGAAGCTAAAATAGAGTATTTTTCAAAGATATTTTGTTTATAAATTCATCATCTTTCCAGTCACCAAATGAGGCCAGTTAAATAATTCGTTTAGTAAGTATGAGGTCATCTCTTGACCTAATGATTAATTTCCTTTCCTCCCTTCTTTCTTTTTTACTTCGATACAGCATAACTCATTTTATCGCATTTCACTTTATTACACTTCACAGATACTGTGTTTTGTACAAGACCCTCCACTGGCAAAAAAAAAAATACAACTGGTTGAAGGCTCAGATGGTGGTTAGCCTTTTTTAGCAATAAAGAATTTTTTAATTAAGGTATATACATTGTTTTTTAGATGTAATGCTGTTGCATACTTAATAGACTACAGTATAGTGTAAACCTAACTTTTATATGCACTGGGAAACCAAAAATTCACGTGACTTGCTCTGTTACCATATTTGCTTTATTGTGGTGGTCTGAAACTGAACCCACAGTGTCACTGAGACATGCATGTATTTATTTATTGACCATCCGCTCTATGCCCTGTACTCAGCCAGGTCCTGGTGGTATAATGAGTAAAAATGTGACAAGATTCCTGCCTCTTCAGAGCTTTTTATTCCTGTGAAATTAGTTAAAAAATCTTACAAACAAATGTACACATGCGAGAGTGAAAGCACTGAAGGACAGGTACACAGTGATGAGAAAGCCTTTCATAGGGGAGTTTGACTTGGGCAGAGAGGTTTGGGCAAGACTCCTTCAGGCAGTGACACTTGAGCTGCCATCTAAAGGATGAAAAAGAGTTAGTTAGCTGGAGAGAGAAGGAAAGAGTTTTCTGACAGAGGGGCAAAGGGTGTGTGCTCAAGATCCTGTTGCTGGGAGAAGTTTGGCAATTTTGAGGGAGTCACAGACAGCCCAAAGGAGGAAGTGTGATGTGGATTGAAGAGATGTACCAGATATGAGGGACTGTCACAGAATATTTTGAATATTAAAGAAAGAAGTGTGTGTGCGTGTGTGTGTGTATGTGTGATGGTGGCAGTGAGGAGAGGCCTCACAAGTAAACAGGATCATAGAGTAGCAAAAAAGAAATATATGAAGGATCTGGGGAGAATATTGTATAAAATATGCAGACTAACAAACATGAAGAGTTATGAACATTTGAAAAGTATGAGAAGTGTTTGTTGTTAATGCTGTTGAGTCAATTCTGTCTCCTAGCAACCCTGTGCACATCAGAGCAAAGCCCAGCCGCATCTTTTTGTGCCATCCCCTCATCTTCCACTGCTGTATCAGACTGCTCCACTGCTATGCATAGGATTTTCATGGACAATTTTTTCAGAAGTGGGCAGGCAGGTCCTTCCTAGTCTGTGCTAGTCTGGAAGCTCCGCTGAAATCTGTCCACCATGGGTGACCCTGCTGAAATTTGAAATACCAGTGGCATAGCTTTCAGCATCACAGCAATAGGCAGCCACCACAACGTGACAACAGAAGGGTGGTGTGGTTCCTTAGGGAAAGGATCCTCTGCTGCCTCCACAAGATCTCCAAATCTTACCCACTAGACCACCATGGCTGGCTATGAGAATTGTAGGAATTGATATTTTTTAACCGAGTGATTTTCTAAATAAACAGGCTTGAAAAAAAAGAGGGAATAAGATATTTATTCCTTTATTGCCAATTTATTTGTCCTAGCTTGTGATGACCTTAAAAACTGTATGTGAGACTTTTTAAGTTCTATAAAGTCATGCATAGCTTAATGATGGGAATACGTTCTGAGAAATGTGTTATTAGGTGATTTTGTCATTGTGCGAATCTCATAGAGTGTATTTACACACACCTAGATGGTATAGCTTACTACCACCTAGGCTATATGGCACCAATCTTATGGGACCACCGTGGTATGTATGGTCTGTCTCTGAAAAGCTGTTATGGGGCACATGACAGTACTTCACTTCCAACATGGATAGAGGATTCGAACAGAAAATCAATAAGGAAACGGTGAACTTGCACAACACTGTAGACAAAATGGACCTAACAGACATGTACAGAACATTCCATCCAACTGCAACAGAATACACATTCTTCTCAATCGCACATGGAACATTTTCTAAGATAGACTCTATGTTAGGCCACAAAACAAGTCCATATCTAAGCAACTCTACATTGCTATGAAATTTATATATTTTTACTAGTTATCTCTTAATTTTGGGGGTGGTTAAATTATAGATAGACTTTTCTCTTTTAAAAGTATTTCAACTAAAATTTTACTTAAGATTCACTTTGATAGTGTAACACAAAAAGAATCTGTATATATGCTACTCAAGCATGGTGCATAGCGACATTTAATTACTCAGTCCCAAGTCAGTTCTTGTACTTAGGTTTTAATAAAGTTAAATTGCTTATGTACTCACACAAGTGTGGATTCTGGTTCTGCTAATTTCTCCCAAATTTGAAATTCAAAGAATTAGAGACAAATTATTTTCCACTTAAAGCTATATTTCCTTTAATACTTCTTAGCAGTTTTGACTTAATTGAACGCAAAGTTATATTCCAGACACAGTGTGAAACGACTCTTTAAGATTTAGCATAACATACACAATAGCTCTTGCCAGCTACCTTTCCTTTTTAATGAGATAACTTGGTTTATTTTTATAGGTTACTTTTAAACAATCTTTTTTGAAATCTCTTAACCCCGTGAGTATGTCTTATTTTAAAAACAATAAATAAATGAATAAACAAGTATTTATTTAATAACTACCACATGAAAGAATGATTTGTGCTATGAACAATTGCAGGGAATTAGACAGAAGTGGGGGAATTAATTGGGAAGATTATTAAGATATTTAGTAACAAGTATAAAAGGTAAAGTCTGGGAATTTTTGATTTATTACTAATGGTGTTCATGGAAGAGGATAATCGCTCACAGACTCAGAAAAATAACCTTAGAGAAAATCCCCTCCCCTATTTTTTGTAGACCAAAAGTGAAAAAACAAGTCTTAAAAAGCAATGATAGAAGACACTCTTCCGTGGACTTGCGTTATAAGGATGAACCATAGTCGTCAATTTGTAGGAACAGTCAAAAATGATGCAAAAGATGTTAAAGTTTTTCCATCATACATTACCCAGTAACCCAGAAAGCCCAAAAATATATTTTGGGGACATGTAAAAGGGATCTTAGAAGTCTAATTACAATATGTTCTTTAAACAATGAAAGGAAGTATTTCAAAATGTTGATAGTGGTCATTGAACTATGCTTAGTTTTTCATCCTGCTTTTTTTTATTTTCCAAATACTTTTTAATAAGTATGATTTACTTTTACAATAAAAATGTAAATAAATGCTTCTTGAATAAAAAATTTCATATCTGAAGGAAAACTTCAAAATCTTAACCTCTGTTAAATCTGAATAGTTCTTTTGTGGGTGTTTGTTATTTTTTAATACTCTTCTGCATGTATATATATAGAGTTTGTGATAAAATTATATACAGAGGAAAAACTGATATGAAAGAAATCTTCTATTTCATGCTAAATTATGCTCTGTGGAGATATATCTAATGCTAAAATTTTTTGCGCAATTTGCCTCTCAATAGTATGAGACGATGTGTGTCTGGCTGTTTCTCACTGGGATCCAAGAATTGATGTTTGTTTTAAGTAAGTTGTTTTAAAGAAATTGTTGATTATCCTCACTCACTTATTCCAATAAATAACTAAGAGGACAATCTAATATAGCCAAATCTTACTTTTGTGTATTTTCATGAAAAATGAAGAGTAATGTGTATCTCCCCTCCCCCCCCCCCTTTTTATGGTGGTAACAGTTATATAGATTATAGACTTTGAACTCGTAAGCCCCTGAGTTCATCATGGGTCCTACTCACTTAGCAACTGTGGTGTGAATTTGATAATGTACATTTCACCATGTGGATGCTAGGGGGGTGTCTGTGCTTTTAGAGATGAATCCTTTTATGTTAATTCTTCCTCAATGAGAAAAAAATTATTATACTTTAATTATTATACTTAGGGAAACATTTGTTATATAAAGGAGTTTTGAAAATTGATTTTAAGCATAAGTTCAGTTTCCCTGTTAGAGGAGTAGAAGATCATGGTAGTTGGAAAAAGCTCAGACTCTAAGCCATTTTGAGCTGTCTAGGAATCTCCATTCATTAGTTAGGTGACACTGGTCAAAATGCTTAACATGTTTGAATATTGGTTTCCTTATGTTCAAAACATGGATAATAGTACCTTCCTGCTAGGGTTCTTATGACAATTAATGGTAGTAGGTAAATTCCCTAATAAATAGTGGGTATTTAATGTAAATAGTTTGTACCATTATTAAAGCTAAATTATATATTCTTTAAACACTCAAGTATAGTTTTCTTTATAAGATATATGTCATACATTTTAAGCTTTGAGTTGTCTTGGTACTTTTTGTGTATGGATAAAATTTGAAGATTTAGTTGCAGGAGAAGCTAAGACAGTTGGCAACAACAACTACCACCATCTCCAAGTAAATCCAAATGAATGAATGAATAGTATTAATAATTGGCATTCGTTTACAGTGAGTGCTTTTGTTTTTCCTTTTTCTCTTTATTTTTTAAATTTTCAATAAAGAGAGCATATCACTTTGATAATAGTAATACAAAGGCAGCTACTTGAAAAAATAAGTTAATGGCTTAATTATTAGTTTGTGACATTCAATTTGATATCCAAGAGTATTTTTGCTATACCATAGTAGCATAATAAACACAATACAAAATAAGAGAACGAATGTGGATTTTTTCAATGTTTTTGAGACTGTAAAACTAGAAGGTAAAACATGTTTGTTGTAAAAAATTTAAGCTATATAGAAGTATCAAGTGTGAAAAGTGAAAGACCTCCTTTGGTTCCCTCCCAAATCAAAAATATTTCCTTCCTGAGATGTATCCACAAATACAGACATTTTGTAGTCATATACATTAATTAGCTCAGATATATTAGAACATACACACTTTAATAAATACATATTGTGGTGTGCCTTATCTTTTTTTTTTTTTTTTTTTGGTGAGGAAGATTGGCCCTGAGCTAACACATCTGTTACCAGTCTTCCTCTTTTTTGCTTGAAGATTGTTGCTAAGCTAACATCTGTGCCCATGTTCCTCTGTTTTGTATGTGGGACACTGCCACAGTTGGCTTGATGAGCGGTGTGTAGATCCACGCCTGGGATCCAAACTGGTGAACCCCAGGCCGCCTAAGTGAGCGGGAGATCTTAACCACTATGCCACCAGGCTGGCCCCAGCCTTATCTTTTTATAACATCCCTTGCATATCTTTTTCATGTCTATATAGTCTACCGACTATATGGTATTACCTTTCTGGAGATATTCAGCGTTTGACTTCTAGAAAAACTCTTGTTTCTGGGTACAGAGAAACATGAATTTATGGGAGTGTCATTTGTATTAATTTAAAACTTCTAAAAATCCTAAATTATGGTATCTTGATGCACCTGAATACTATATAGTAGTTAAAATGAATGAACTAAAATTTACGTGTCAATGTAGATCAATCTTTAAAATTTAATTTGAGTGGGAAAGAAAGTTTCAAAGGATAATTATAGCGTTACCTAACTTTTACAAATTTTATAGACAAAGAAGTAATTCTATATGTTAGTTACAGATGCTTAAATATGGAGTAAAATGGTGAAAATGTGGCCATGGTGTTCAAATAGCGGTTTGTATTTTCAACAGATCTTTCTAGACCTGTCTATCCTCACAGATACTATGTTATTGCTCTTCATAACGGTTGTACTAGTTTACACTCCTTTCAGCAATGTGTGAAGTATTATCAGACTTGTTATTTTTTGCATGTGTGTTTAAATATCTCATTGGTCTTTTATTTTCTTATACCTGATTGGGGTTGTTGAGCATCTTTTTATATTTAGAAGGACCATTCAGGTCTTCTCTTTCATAAATTGTCTTTTAAATACTTTGTTCTTTTTTCCCCTCAGTTTGGATTTTTAAAATGGATTTTTTTCTTCTGAGGAAGATTAGCCCTGAGCTAACATCCGTTGCCAATCCTCCTCTTTTTGTTGAGGAGGAGTGACCCTGAGCTAACATCTGTGCCTATCTCCCTCCACTTTATCTGCGGGACGCTGCCTCAGCACGACTCGATAAGCAGTGCGTAGGTCCACGCCTGGGATCTGAACCGGTGAACCCTGGGCTGCCGAAGCAGAGCGCTTGATCTTAACCACTGTACCACCAGGCCAGCCCCTAAAATGGATTTTTAAGAATTGTTTGAACGTTCTGAGCACTAACTTTTTATCATTTATATGAATGAAAAATATTTTCTTGCTTACTGTCCCTTGTTTTTTAATTGTATTACGACGTCATTTATTATATAGAGATTTTGAAATTTTATTACTCTGTTTTATTATTGGTTTCCTTTTTGAATTTTGGTTTTGCTTGTTTGTGTAACTTTTTCTTAGAGATTATAAAGATATCACCTAGTTTCCTACTGAAGCTTTACTACATTTCGCACTAAGGTCTCTGGCGTGGTTGGAATTTAATTTTGTAGTTGTTTTGAAGTAGAGATCGACACTCCCTCCCGACACCCCCCTTCCATGTACAAAGCCAGTTGTCCTAGTTTAACTTATCCCACTGATTTGTAAGGCCAACTCTGGCATTTGTAAGTGTAATATATTTAAATCTGTTCTGGATTCTCTGTTCTGTTCCACTGATTTGCCTAATCCTGTGCCAATTCAATACTTAATTCGTTAATCCTTTTAACATTATAAGCAGTCTTTATATCTGTTAGGAAGAATTCCACTCCTCATTCTTATTTTTCAAAATTGTCTTGGCTGTTATTTTATTTGTTTATTTAAATTATTTCATTGGAGTCATATCGACTTACAACATTGTGTAAATTTCAGGTGTACACCACTATATTTCAGTTTCTGTATAGACTGTACCATGTTCACCACCAACAGTCCAGTTTTTATCCATATTATTTTAGAGTCTGCCTTTAAATTCCATATAACATTCTATGTGATGGATATTCTTCATTTGCCTCTTTAGACCAATTCTCCATGGAGCTACATCCCTTGTGCTTTTAGGTTCTGACTTCTAGCTGGGTTTGGTCAATGGGAGACACCAGCAAGAGATTGGGGTTGGGAGAGGAGAGAGAGAGGTAAGGAAATTTGTTCCTCTGGCTCCATCTCTGCCCCTTAGCAAATGTGGCAGCAGATGCATACTTGAATGCCCACAACTCCTATACTACAAGGTTCCAGTTCCATCTGGATTTCTGTAACTCCATTCCTTCCCTTCGCCCCATCAGGCCTGGGAGGTAGTGGTGGTTGTGGTAGTGAAGGGGAAGATAGTAGATAGTGGCATCCTTCTTTTAATTATCATCACATCTCTGTATCTAGTCTCTTTGGATGTGCTATCTCTTTGCTCCAAACTTCTGACATACACCTTGCTGGGATTGGAAGTGCATCGATTTTATAGTTTGAGAGACCTGTCATTTTTACAATGGAGCCTTCCAATCCATATATATGTTACACTTCTCCATTTACCTAGTTCTTCTATGTGCTCCAGTGATGTTATAAATGTTTTTCTGTAAAGGTCTTTCTTACCTTTTTAGAAGTTTATTCCCAGGATTATTATTGTCTTTGTTGTAATTGTGAATGAGATATTTTAAGAGATACATGTTATAAATGTTGATTGGTGATGGATATTGTTTGTTACATGTTGATTTTCCATCCAGCAAACTTACTAAACTATTTTATTTCTTCTAATAGACGTTTTTGGAGGTTCTGTTCTATAGGCTAAGTAGATAATCATGTTGTCTCTGTATAGTAAAAATAATCATAATAATCATTACTAATTACTGAGAACTTTTTCAAAAGACATACTTTAAATGGAGTCAGTCATTTAATCTTCATTTCAATCCTATGATATAGATACTATTATTAATCATGCATTCACATTTTAAAAAATTTTCTATTTTTTAAAAATTTGTTTGGCTTTCCAGCTTTATTGAGATATAATCGACAATAACATTGTGTAAGTTTAAGATATACAATGTGATGATTTGATATAGGTATGTATTGTAAAATGATTACCACAGTAAGTTTAGTTAACACATCCATCATCGCATATAGTTCCTCTTTTGTGAGTAGTGAGAAATTTAAGATTAACTCTCTTGGCAACATTTACATATACAATACAGTATTGTTAGCTATAGTCACCATGCTGTACACTATATCCCAGAACTTAACCATCTTATAACTGGGAGTTGGTACCCCTTGACCAGCTTCACCTACTTCTCTCACCCCTTCATCCCTGACAGCCATCATTCCACTCTCTGCTTCCATGAGTTTGGATTTTTTAGGTTCCACATATACATGAGATCATACAGTATCTTTCTTTCTCTGACTTATTTCACTTAACATAATGCCCTTAAGTTTTAACCCATGTTATACAAAATGGCAGAATTTCCTTCTTTTTATGGCTAAATAATATTCCATATACATATGGTATATTATACCATTCACATTTTCTTTGTCCATTCATCCACTGATGAACATTTAGGTCATTTACATGTCTTGGCTATTATGAATAGCTCTGTAGTGAACATGGAGGTTTGGATATCTCTTCATGATAGAAATTTTATTTCTTTTGGATATATGCACGGAAGTGGGATTGCTAGATCATATAGTAGTTCTATTTTTAATTTTTTGAGGAACCTCCGTAGTATTTTATCTAATGATTTACCAGTTTACATTCCCACCAGCAGTATACAAAGGTTCCCTTTTCTCCACATCTTCACCAGCACATGCTATCTCCTGTTTGTTTGATGATAGCCATCCTGACAGGTGTGAGGTGATATCATTGTGGTTTTGATTAGCATTTCCCTGGTGATTAGTGATGTTGAGCACCTTTTCATGCACCTGTTAGCCGTTTGTAGATCTTCTTTGGAAAAAATGCCCATTCAAGTCCCCTGCCCATTTTTTAATTGGATTATTTGGCTTTTTGTTATTGAGTGGTATGAGTTCCTTATGTATTTTGGATATTAATCCTTTATCAGATATATAGTTTGCAGGTAATTTCTCCCATTCAATAGGTTCCCTTTTCATTTTGTTGATTGTTTCTTTTGCTGTGCAGAAGCTTTTTAGCTTAATGTAGTCCCGCTGGTTGATGTTTGCTTTTCTTGCTTGTGCTTTTGGTGTCATATCTAAAAACTCATTGCAAAAACCAATGTCAAGGAGCTTTCCCCTATGTTTTCTTCTAAGAGTTTTATGGTTTCAGATCTTACCTTTCAGTCTTTAAGCCATTTCAAGTTAATTCTTGTGTGATGTAAGATAGAGGTCCCAACTTTACTAATCATGACAAAAGGAGAGGGGACTCAAAATCAGAAACGAGGGGGCTGGCCCCATGGCCAAGTGGTTAAGTTCGTGTGCTCTGCTTCAGCGGCCCAGGATTCACCAGTTTGGATCCTGGCCATGGACCTAAAGACTGTTCATCAAGCCATGCTGTGGTGGCATCTCACACAGAAGAGCTATAATGACCTACAACTAGGATATACAGCTATGTACTGGGCCTTTGGGGAGAAAAAAAAGGGAAAGATTGGCAACAGATGTTAGCTCCGGGCCAATCCTCCTCACCAAAAAACAAGAAAAAGAAAAAAGTGAAAGAAGAGACATTACAACTGATACCACAGAAATACAAAGGAACATAAGAGACTACTATGAACAATTATGTACCAACAAATTGGACATTTCTACCAAAAGAATATTGGTGCCAGAACTCAGAATAAAATATCAAGAAAAAATAATATATAGATATATTAAAAAAATAATAGTATGAAAAAATGGGGTTATTTCTAGGAGTATAGTGAAGTTTTAATTTTTGAACACCTGTTAATATAATTCATCCAATAAACATTTTAAGGATAAAAATTACCAGAGATTTTCAATAGATGCTCAACTGACTTTTGGTAATATACAAATGCATTTCTGATTAAAACCCATTATTTAGTAAAACAATGGAAGGAAATTTCATTAGCATGGATGAATACATATCTAACCTGTTATAATTTCAGAATGCCTTCTGTGAGAGATTAAGAATAATATAAGAATCTCCGCTATCACCATTATTATTTAGTATTTTTCTGGAAGTGGTGGTCAAAACCCAAGGAAATGCAGTAAGCAGAAATTTGGACAGAAGTAGGGAAATTCATCATTATTTGAAATAAGACTGTGCTTGGTATAGTGTATGGTAGTAATTCCTGTGAAAAATCTCCCAGTGGTGCTTGGGCCCTCCAAACAGATGTCAGTTAGTAACAAGATTTTCTCCCTTTGGTAACTAGGACTGTGCCTAAAAGAACTGAGGAAATGTAGGCCTTGCGTTAGGAGGTAAATGATGCAACTTTGCTGTAGTGTGGTGGTTTGAACTTAGATATAAATGCTCTGTGGTTGGTAGGTAGTAATGACACAAAGGATGAGGAAATTATCTTGAATTAAACTGCTTTACAACACTCAGAAATAAGAAAAACAACCTGATTTTTATTGCAAATGTAAATAACGTGTAAGTTTAAATAAATGTGTAAAATGTTCATAATATAAAACAATACAACACAAAAATTTAGCGTGGTAAAAAGCACAGTAAATGTGTCCACTATGAATGAGATTACATAGGTAACTGGCAAGTATTAGGCAAAAATGTAAATGTTTTACTACTGAGATAAGATTATGGTTTGATTTTTTTCTTTTTGAAAAAAAGTATTTAATATTGTTAAATCATCTTTTCAATAAACTGTTTGCAAAAACTCATGGTATCTGTTATATGGCTATGTAGAGGGATCAAGGCCTAGTACGGTTGATCTAAGACAAGCCTATGCCTATCATGATCCTGAGCACATGCAACACAGGAAAAAGAAAAATGGCAACACAAAACATTACCTACATTTGTGTTATTATTTAATTTTCTAAAAGATTATTTTCACACGTATTATTCAGTTTAGTTGACTACAGCCTTTTACGTGCTGGCCCTTCTGCTGGAGTGTAAGCCTTATAAGAGCCAGGAGCCCACCCATAGAGCCCACCACATTGCCTGGCCACAATTAATTATCAGGTACAAATCCACTGGACTGTTCATTGGAACCGATAACCCCAAGAAGTATGCAGGAGATAGTATTCATATTATTATGAGTGAGAAACTTATTTAGAAAGGTTAGTCATCTTGCTCTAATAAGAGTTGGCAGAAAGTGTTCTTTAGTATTAGGAACCCTGTTATTGTGCTTGCTGGGTTGTACATCACTGATAACACCAGAACGTCTCCACATTCTCCACTCAACAGGGGAGTCAGTGAGGCGGTGTATGGTGTAGACCCAGAGTATAGAGGGAACTGCATACATATATGCCTCTTGATAATAATATACTCCTTAAACAATAAAATACAGGGCAGTTGTATTTGGCTGGTTCAGAAGTGAATACCTGACACACTTAAACTCTTACTTCTTGAGTAGCGCTGATTCTGCGTTTATTCTTTCTTTCTCCAAAGTTTCATGCTCTGGAACTCTCAGGATGAACTTTGGTGGGTTCTCTTTTAGGGTCCTGTCAGTCCCTTTTAACCATTGACATTATCCTCACATCTATGGTTCTCTTTTATACTGCCAGCTACTCAAGGGAAAATTTACCATTGTTTTGGGACCCTGGAATCCTCTCTCAACGATAAGAAGTAGTTCATATTTGGTTTAAACTGTTTGTCAAATATTCAGTATTCAGATTTTCTTACTTCTCAGGGGAAAGAAAATTGACCTGTCTTAAACATACCTGGTTGCTGCTCTCATTTCTTTTCAGATCCAGTCTATATTTAATGAGTGTTTTATTTTGCCTCATTTGGAAATTCTTTTCTTCTATCATTTGTTGGTTCTGTATTTGTTTGGTGTTGGTATGTATGTGTTTGCCACATAGAAGCTTGAAACAGAATGGAACACATGCATGTTTTATGTATACTAAATTGTTTTCTTGTGAGATTTACTGTTAATAAGGCTTTTACCTCCTGGAGTATTGTACTGTTAGAGACTATGGCAATTGTGTATGCAACCAGAGTCTATGTATCCTAATCAGTAATTTTTTTGTCGTTGTGAGAAATGATTCTAACAATTATATTTTATAGAAAAACATGTTTCCAGAAAAATAATTGAAACAAAAATGAAGCAGTCTGTTAGGACTGTAACTAAAAGTAAACAAAATATCAAAATGAAAAATCGGAACAGAGGAACAACTATTGTAGATGATACTGTTTGTAGATGAGTTTCTAGTTATAGCAAAAGTTTGTCTCTTTTGCTTGCTAAACTGTGTTAAATACTGTAATATAAACTCCTTGTCATTTTATAGCTCTGGTATTTTCTTCCTCTGCCTTGACCAGCTTTTGATAAATCACAAATCACTATTTAAATTTTAACTAGTGAAAAAAGTGCACCATTTGAACCTCAATTGTATTGGTTATTACTCTGTGTTATAAAGGAAAATTCCTGACCTTTCCTGGGTAGTAAAATGTGACTGTTTTCCAGTCCAATTAGTTTTAGGTGTCTGTGTGTCAATAAACTTTGGTAGAAGGCCAGTGATGGAGGCAGAGCTTCCTAGAGCTCCCTAATGGCCTTACCTTCATCCACATAAATCATATGTCCTTCAGACATGAGAACTAGTAAAAACAATCGTTCATTTAGATTCCTCTGGTGTGGAATAAATACACCACTGTTTTCCTCCTATAGTTCAGATAATAGAGAGTTGACCATTTTAAAACAAAATAGAATTGTTCACATGTGTTTGAAGGATTGCATGTTTTAAAGTATGTCTATCTCTGTCTTCGAGATAGTCACACATGTAACTACCCATAGGTTTTAGGTATTATTCATTGTTCCTTAGAAAAGATTTTCTATATAAGCCGTTTTCTCTATTTATTCATCTGCTATGTCTTTAAAACTTCTGTACCCTAGGCATACTTAAATTTAAACTATGTATTTGGTTTTACTGAGGGTAAAAAAATATGAAGAGTAAGTCTTAGAATTCTACAAGTGCTTAATGTACCCAGGAGTTTCAGTGTGCCCCAAACACTCTGGATTTGTGTTAACATTTTGGGGCCAACCAGGTAGGGATGTATGATTAAAATTGTTAGTGTTCATTTCCGTCAATGAAATTGCACTCCATGTTCTGTGGTCATTATAGTACAGTGTTGTGTATGTCATTTCACAGTCCACTCCAGAAGTTTGTGTACCTTAAAGGCAAAGTTCTGCCTTCATGAGTTCTTTTTAAATTGTACATGTTTAGAAGGCAAACCTCAGAAACGCATGACCAGGGTTAATGTTTGATTATGCTACAATAAATCCTCGTGGTGGAGGATTCTTTTGGGTGTATTCAACTCCCTCTACCAAAACCAGCTTCCTGTGGTTGTAGGGAAATAAATGCAAAGGTCATAGTTGCACAAATGTCTGCAAAAATGAGAGAATGATCACAGAGGCAGAGTTCAAGGAAAAGGAGGAGAGAGGCAGAGTGAGAAAGAGGAGAGAGAAACTGTCTGTTCTCAGATAAGCAGCAGTTGCAGTAAATACTGCGGATGTTTTTAGTGTCCATAATGGAGGGACGCAAATTCCCTTATGGATTTATATTATACCGATCCTTATATTAGCAAATTTGAAAGTGTGGCAACAGCTGGCATTAAAAAAGAATGGTGGTTGATGAAGGATCTAACTTAATTTGAACTTTGAATAACTGTAGACAAAAAGCATAAGAATTCTTCTGTTAATATCAAAGGTTTGATATAAGGAAGTACCTATGTCAAAAAGCAAGTGTGGAAAACACAACTTTGCAGGGAAGAGAAGAGGATAAGCCAATAAAACGTCAGAAGAAGAGAATACAGCCAGGGCTAGGATCTGTTTCAGCCGTGTTTAACAAAGTGTTTCACCCGTCCTTAATGATCGTTATAACCAGAACCAGTACATAGCATTAGGTTCATTTATATGTGTTTGCTTCAGTTACCTAATTCGTCAATAAATCGTATACAGTGGGCCCTCCCTACCTGCAGATTCTGCATCCGCGGATTCAACCAACTGTGGGTCAAAAGGCCTATGATGGTTGCGTCTGTATTAACATGTGCAGACTTTTGTTTTCCTGTCACTGTTCCCTAAACAATACAGTGTAACAACTATTTACATTGCATTTACATTATTTTAGATATTATAAGTAATCTAGAAATGATTTAAACTATACGGGAGGATGTGCATAGGTTATATATGCAAATTCTGCACCATTTTATCTAAGGGATTTGAGTATTCTCAGATTTTGGTATCGCCAGGGGGTCCCGGAACCAACTCCCCCTCAATACCCAGGGACGACTGTGCATATGATTTACTATCAATTGTGGATCCAGGTATTCTCCACTAAGAATTTCTGTTTCTATAAAAATTCAGAGTTGGAAAATCCTTTCAGCTATTATTATAAATAAGTATATGAAAATGATCATCGCAGTTGAAATTTTGGTGCGTATAGCAGGAACGTCAGTGCCGAGAGCCATTTACTGCAGTGTGTCTCCAAGCACATCCATGGACTTCCTGCATCAGAAACTTCTAGAAAGGCTCATAAAATGCAAAACCACTTCCCAGACCAACTCTTTGGGTGGAGCTGAGAAGTGCACATTTAACCAACCCTTTTGGTGATGCATATATATGATGAGCCCCAACTTGATAGAATGCTGGCCAAATAAAGCCTATTCCTGTTTGAATATGAACACATGCCATGGTCTTACCACGGGCATTCTATTTTGTGTTATTTTTCTTTCATTCTGTCCCTGGAAGTACCACAAGTAGCCACCTGCTGTGTTAGACATATTGCAAAACTTGGAAAAAAACCCAGATCTTTTCCCCCCTAGTGGACAAAGCTGGAAGCTTTTATCTTGCAAATGAAGCCGGTGGGAGGAAAGCCAGCCATTCTGCTGGGTCGCAAAGTCTTCATTATGGTCTTCTTGTTAATGATTACTCAAGGACAGTTAACTAGATGAGCTGGGGCAAGTGTTGCTACAATGGTCGCCTAATACCTCTGTGGCATGCTGATGGCATGGAATGATCTTGGGGGTCGTGCTCATATTGGCTACTAAAATATGACACCGTCCGAAATGATGCCAGTTTTATTTTAAAAATCTATATTCAGTGCTTCTCAGATTTTGCTGTGAATCGCAGTCACCTGTAGAACTGCTAAAAATCCAAATTTCTGGGCCTTGCTCCCAGAGATTCTGACAGTTTTAAGTGAGAACAGCCACCTGTCATTTTCCTAGTGGCCTGCCTCTCCCAGAGAGATGGACTTACAGGTGGGAGCTAAAATGTAAGCACGTATGTTATGATTTCTATGTAAGCATTATCAGTACTTATGAGGATATTTTTTTAAAAATAGACATTGTTACTGCAAAGAATTCACCATAAAAAAATATTAAGCTCTAGAGGATGCCTTATTTATTTCATACCATAGCTAATACACTGAAATTGCAGATAAAAATGATCTGAATATTATGTTGTGTATACAGTTGGTTAAACTGTACATCCACCTTATAATATATAGAATATGGACTAGGGACTTCCGTGATGTACTTACAGCACATCAGGAGTAAGGGCTTCAGAGAAGCTTAACTGGGCATCATAGACTTTAGAAAATGTTTCTTCTTGACAGAGGAAGCAGCTAAGGGGTCTCTCTTGGTGGGTAGCAGAAATAGTAGCTTGATTGGAGGGTCTCACTTCAGACAGACCTGCTGAAGTTTGTTTACAGCTTTTAAATGCATCGGACAACAGTACTGAAAACAGTGGCAAATGAGGGGAACAGTGAATTCCTCCCAGAACATCACTTCGTGAATAGAGTACTATCTCTCAGAACCACCACGCATGCAATGACACACATCAGTGGACTTAATAGAGTGCTTACGGGCACGATGCAAATGTCCACGTCTGCCAGAAATTCTCTACCAGCTGGATGCGAAGGAACAGAATTGCTTTCCCATTAAACACACCTAACGCACTAGCAGTGTTTACTCTGAATCCCCAGAAGAAAACAGAAATCTTTTTTGTAATTTAAGGTTAGGCTTTCTGGAATAATTAGAGAAACTCCTTCTTTAAATGGATTGAGATATCAGAATATATTAACATATCTTCCTCCAAATATTTTAAAGAAAAATGCCATTCCTATAAAAATACGTGGAAAAAATTAAATGACCTCTGTAGCTTCCTTTTATATTTCTATGTTTTTATTTTTTTAATGTCCAGTTGCTGAATGCCCAATATTATCAATACTTTGAAAAAGCCAGTTCTTAAAGTAACAAATATCAGTCAGTAACATTTCCTATTTCAAAAACTATGCTGAACTTGGTTTAACAGTCAGAAAATAGATTTCGTTTTCTTGGGATGGTATTAATAATATTAATCCAATTACAACTTGTTTTATAACTTGAAGATCTTATTCACTGACTTCCTTCCTTCATGATATCTGCTTAAATGATAAAGTACTTAAATTAACCATTTACCAAGAGTGATATCAGCTTACGCTTCTTTTTCACTTTTTTTATGTCTCCAAAGCAAAAATCATGTTGAAAATGTCATTTATTTTTATAATATTAATTTTAGATACTCTGTGTAGTAAGTCTCATTTTGAAATTCTTGCTATTCTGCTTCTTATCACAGTTTTTTTTTCTTAAACAAAGCCAAGGTTTCTTTTATCTTCTAATTCTTTCTGTGGTGCAAAGGAAACTTCCCTGGTGCCTCATATTCAATGTTAGTTGGCCAATGACTTTCTTTTTAGCATTTGTGCCCCTCAGTCACATGGGCTGTCTCAAGGCTATCCACTTAAGAGAGACTTCTATCTATTTCTAGTGATTCCAAGAGATCCCGGGGGCTCCTGGTATGCATCTAGGTCTTCACAACCCTCCTGGGCTCACGGTCCAGGGAGCAGATGTTCCCTAGCAGAGGAGGTTCCACAAGGTCTGTTCTGGCTCACACCTTGGGCTCTAGTTGTGTACTGTGGACTGACTGTTGTGAGCTCAAAGTTGTTGTGGGGGAGATTTTCATGCCTTCCTGGGGAGTGGTTCATATTCTATTTATTAGGAAAAAATAGCCACAGTGTATAATTTCTGCCGTGTTTCCCTCTCCTTCTTATGATTCTCACCTTGCCACCTGGCACCTGAGCGCTGGCGATTTACAGACTCAATGGGAGAATCTGAAACTTCCTGCTGCCATGATCCCTTCCAGAAAATGGATTTTTCCTTCTTTCTTCTGAGATTTCTGGGAAAAAATGATTTCTCAGCTATCTATTCTGTACAAACTTATTACCTAGCTGAAGGTTTTATTTTGTCAATGTTGGGATGGTCCAAAAAAACCTCTTTTAGTTTTTATCAATTACAAAGTTTTCACCGGTTGACACTCAGTACTTAAGATAAAATAACTCACATTCATTTTACAATGCCACTGTCACTATAGGATTCTGACTTTCTTCTGTATTGAAATTTGAACTATAATCAGAATTATTCTCTTAAGTGTATTATTATTACATTATAGTTTTTTTAAATTGGCATTTCTTATATGTCTTATGGGGATATGGTAGGCTGAATAATGGCCCCCTGCAATATCTCCATTTTCTGATTCCCAGAACCTATGACTGTTAATTCTTATGGCAAAAGGGACTTTGCAGATGTGATTAATTTAAGGATCTCGAGAAGGGGAGATTATCCTGTATTATCTGGGTTGGACAAATGTAATCACAGCAGTCCTTATAAGAGGGAGACAGGAAGAATCAGAGTTGGAGAAAGAGGTGTGATGACAGAAGCAGAAGATTAAGTGATGTGCTGTGGGGATGGAAGAAGAAGCCGCAAGCCAAGGAATCTAGGCGGCCATAAGAAGCTGAAACAGGCAAGGAAACAGGTTTTGTCCTCCAGAATGAACCAGCCCTACCAACACCTTCACTTTAGCCGAGTGAAACTGATGTTGGATTTGTGATCTCCAAAACTGTAAGATAACAGATTCGTGTTGTTTTAAGCCACTAACTTTATGGTGAATATTATAGCAACAATATGAAACTAGTACAGTCTGCATAAGTATGAAGGAGAGTCTTAGGCTTGCCTCTCCCCAAAGATGACAGAGAAGATATTCCTGTACTTTGGTGTGATATGAAATTAGATTGGCACACATGATTTTTAAACGTAGACTATTTGCACAGAGAGGCAGTTTGTATATCCACAGTATCATGATAATAAGAGTAATAGTACCTTTTCTTTTCCAGGATTATTGAAAGTATGTGTATGTGTGTTGGCATAAATATTCAGGTGCTTCTTCTGAATCTGAATATGTCTTAAATGCATTACAAAGATTACAATTTAATCCTCACAGTCTGTGAAATATCTGCTATCATCCCAGTTTTATAATGAAGAAACTGAGGTTTAGCTGACCAAAATCATTCAATCACATAGCAATAGAGTTGAAGTTCTAGCTGTAGTGTTTCAGGTTCCAAAGGCCAAATATTTATTTAACCACCATGTTATATTATCTTCTATATATTTGAAATTTCTTGAAGCCTTTTGAATAATGTAAGTTTGAAATATCATCATTTACATGGGACTTTCCTGTTTTACCTCAAATGCTAAAGAAATATTTTCCTTTCTTCCTTCTTGTTTCTTCTTTTGTATTATATTCTTTATAGATAACTGCATGTACTGATAAAACATCCCTCCAAGTATAGTGGTTCTGATTATGATATTCGAATTCTGTAAATTACAGAGTATTTGAAGTCTTAGGAAAACCCTTACTCTCTAAAATTGCATTAATTTCAGAAGCATTTCTATAAAGGGATATAAAAGCTATAATATTGAATAAACACTGGAAAATGAGTACTGTATTTTAAACAGGATATACTGGAAAAAAATATCACCAGCGTTTCTTATATAAAGATTAGTAGTTCTGAATGAGATTGCTCATGGAAAAAGGATACTTCAAAACTGGGAGAGGTTGAGTGGCTGATGGTTTGCTATTATTAACTTTGTGCTTTATTTTAATAATACTGTTGGAGATGAAGAGAATGAAAATGCAGAGGTATTGTAACTTCAAAGTTCGCTTCTATTCAAGGGTTGGACTGGAAAATGTTTTTATAGTTCATAGTTTATCTAGCACTTTGAGAAGTACAATGGACTCTTTCATGTGGCTAGTATAGCTTTCAGAGGATGCACATTAGATACCAGGAAGTTAAACGTGAACTTGTGAGTGGGAGGCAGGTGTCTTTTGGTAACTGACAGTAGATTGATTACCAGAATTAATTCAAAAGCTGTGGCAGGGAGAGGCTTTCTTTTTCTCCCCCATCATTATTCTAGCCTGTTCTGTGTGCATTAGTAACTGCCCCTGTGTGTCAGGAGGAGTAAAACTTTTCCAGATAGAAGAAGATCTTCAGGTGTACAAAAGCTTTGCCTACTGTTAGAAACTCAAAGCAGGTTTTGTTGATCATAAATGAACTGTCTTCGCTGCTAGAATGTAAGATGCTCGAAGTCAGGGAGCTTGTCTGGCTTATTCTTGTGGTATCTCCAGTATCTGGAAAAGAGTATGAAATATAGTAGTGTCTCAATAATTTTTGAATGTATGAATAAATTGGCCAAACATCCCCTGCCGTGGTCACATACAATTAAAGTCTAAGAGATCATATATTTTTGTTTTGGTAAGAATCATATCTCCTGTTTGTTTTGCTTCATAATGCTGGTTTGTTATTATTATTAATTCATTCTCTGACCATAGTTTCATTTCTAAGTGGAAACAATATTGTTATTAAACTCCCCTGGAGTTTAGAGCCCCATGGCTCTCACATCAGGCTCCAAGCCTTCTCAGAAGAATATCAATATGTTCTCTTCCATCTGGATCTTTTGTGAGGACCCAAGGAGAGTGACACCTACTTATAAGCAAGCTATCATATATCTGTGTCTTTGGCTCCTCTAGATCATGGAAACATACCATAGAACTCAAAAGAAGTTGACATTTTAATTAAAGATTATCTCTATATTCTTCATGCCTTATTGCAAGAAATCAGTTTGTACTCCCTCTCTCTTCTGCCTTCTCCCTAAATAAAGGCGGTTTATAAATCAACACCGACTGAGGTGCAGTCTGGGCTGCTGAGCAAGCTCTATACTTTTAAGTAAGACAGATCTTCTACAAAGAAAGTCAGGCAAATTCTCTTGATGCCAATTATTGGGCAGAATGTCTAGATTTTTATCTTCTCTCTTCTATCTGCTCCTAGAAAATTGCAGAAATATCAGATTACCACTCCCTGCCACCCACCCCCCCAAAGAGGCAAGTGTTCAGTTCTCATTCATTTAATTTAGTTTATTATTTAATTCTTCCTGCCTTTCCTTTTCAAAACAAATTTTTAAAAATCTAATAAGATTAGGGATAAGGCTAGCATCTTAAACTCTGGGTACTGATAAAATGAATATATAGAATAAATTGTATTAAATGTCATGAACACAGACATTTTCTATTCACTTTAGCTCTAAAATAGGTGTTTTTCATTTTATTTCTTTAAGTATTTTGGTTCTTGCTTCTCTAAATTAATGTCCACGAAGTACAGAAGCTCCTTAGTGACTACAGAACTCATAATTAACAATTTTCTTAGTACTTCTCTCCTTTAAACAGCTATTAAGAGCTTCATCATTCTTCTTTTTGAAGACTAAGATAGGAATATGCCTTGATTCTTCTAAGAAAAAAATGAGAGCACAGTGGGGATATAAGAACTAAATAATTAACCCACTTTGGGAAATGGGACAAGTTGCCTTTACCAGTATGATAAATTAAAAGAAAATAAAAATAGCTAAGGATAGGCAAAGGAAATAAGTTCAGCATCATTCATTAACATGACCCAGGAGGTACAGCAGGTCCCTTGGAAGAGCTGGATGATAGAGGACAACATCTGGCCCCTTTGCCTGAAATAAATGTTTGTTTCTGGCAAAGAAAAGAACTTACCCGATGATTCTTCATTGTTACAGCTCTGCAGGCCATTTCTCAGCTGTGTGAGTCACCAGCGGCAGTTCTCGTTCAGCAGCATTTGGAAGGACACATAGAAATAAAGTCTGGAATCTCTGATAATGCAAAAAGAGAGAGATTCGAAAGAGGTTTTCGAGAACTGCACATCACTTCTTCATTCAGCGGAGTCCAAAATCAAGCTGTTCCTTACAATTTGTTTCCACTTGTTCTCCATTTATTCACTCAACAGAAGTTGAGCACCTGTTGTGTGCCACACTCAGTTCAAGGAGCGTAGGAAATGTCAGTGAAGAAACAAAGGCCCACTTCTCCCCAGCATACTCTCACTTGGAAGGTGATCCCACTTGTGAATCCCAGGACAGAAGGAACTTAAAAAAAAAAATCTAGAAATGTGAGTACTGGTACGTGAGTCTAAAAAATAAACCAAGGAATTTTTTAAATTAAAAAATTAAATTAATTTTGATTTACGTTTACATTTTTTTTCTTAAGGATATGTAAAGAAGGATAGTCCTGACTCATTTAGGCATTATGAAAATCTCTATAATGTATATGGCTCTTTGTAAAACTGCATTCATTCACTCATTCATTCATTTGTTCAAGTTATTAACCCTAGTGCCAGGTACTGTGCCATAATGAAGCTATCTTTTGAAATGATTCAGCAGCATCTCTGAAGTGAAAAGACTAAGCTTTTTACATGCCCAACTGTTTACATTTAAGCATATGTACATATACATACAGGTTTGGCAATATCAGCATTTGTCAGAATCATTCATTACTGTACTTGGTACTAGACGTACTGAGAGGCAGAAGATGACAACCAGGTCTCCAGAACCCTTTGATCCACCCATTAGATGTATTCTTTAAAGACTAACTATTTGTGAAAAATGCAGTTTATATATATATATATTCTCTTCAAAAAATAATAGATTATAGAGAATTGTAAAACACATCTTCTGTTTAAAAGTATTGAGAATTTTTTTCCCATAGCAGTGAGTCTATCTATTCAGTAACATTTGACTTCTGTACATTTACAGAATATAAAATTTTACTTATCCCAGTATTTCTTTTGTCTCTTTATTACTTGAGCTCAACTCCTAAGAGGCTCATTTTCGATATCCTGGTATATCTGGGGAATTATGTGTTTAGGTCCGCTTAGCTCATTTACTCAGAACTAATGAGAACAAAGTCTCAGCTCTGATACCCAAGGGAACGTGTGGTCATTGACTGTACACTTGCCATCTCAGCTCTTAGCTGGAATGGGGACTTTGTCTCAGCAGCAATCAAACCATAGGCCTGATAAAACTCATGTTATTGTTAAAAATGCTCTTTCTATAAATCCCTGATCTTATTTGTTTACTTAATTACTAATAAAGGCATTATGAATGATTTTTATTATTGTGAGAATCATTAAATCAGGTTTTGGTATATTCTTATGAAACTCTTCAGAGAGCTTCTAATATTTGCAATGTGTTGTCAGGTTCTGGAACTCAGGAATACTTTAGTGTTGCCAAAAATGAGGAAAATAAGTAACTTGGGAAAAAATAGCAGCAGATGATAAAATAATAAAACTGTATTTAATAGAGAAGCCAAGTCCCAACGACAGTATTTGCAGTTGACAATATTCACAGGCTAGTGGTAAGCAAATTCACATCTGCATGAGGTATGAATTACAGAAACAATTTAAAGTCGTGGCTTATTGATTGTAGATTTTGTACCTAGTGTAGTCCTTGGCACATGAAAACTGTTTGCTTACTGTTTGCCAAAGGGAAAAATTAACTAATGGGTCCATGAATTGACTTTGGTTATGAAGAGCCAAACTTTTTAAACACAGAGAGCAAAAAACTTCTTTACTTTAATCTTCGGTTTCATTAATTCTCAGTGCCTGGGTAGGTTGGTTCAGGATGGGTGTGTTCCTTTGTTGGAGGAGGTCGTTGAGAGGATGTGACCGCCTGTTGACCCACAAGTTGTACGTGGGCAATGGATGATTCCTTACCCTCTCTGCTGTCCTTGAAATGTACCTTCCACCCACCGTTCCCATAGCTCAAGCCATTTCAAGGACATAATCTTGAAAGAGCCATATGTTATTGAGACCATCTGGACTAGATACCTGACTGAATCCAGTTAAGGCCTCTATATAAACTTTTAAGATTCTGTTGGGTAAGTGTGGGGATCTACTTGTTTTGTGGCCACCCAAGACAAACCTGTAGGTAAGTTCCCTTGCTTATTAAACCTGCCGCCTACCAGTCTGGAGTGGCCTGCCTCTTTCTTTCATCTCTCCTCACCCTTCGTGTAAGGGGGCCAGTTTCTAATTTCCCCAGGGGATCTCCTAAGGTTGTGAACCAACATCCTTGCTATTTTTAGACCCATTTTGTAGATGTGCAAATGGATGGACAGGAAGGTTAGATTTTGCCAGAATTTATGGTTAAGTAGCATCAACAGGAAGAGAAGTGGCTCACAGACTCCAAATTCATTTCTGTATACTAGTCCATTAAAGCTGGTTGCCTTTCTAGATCCTCAGTGAGCCTACTTTTTATCACTTGGTTTCACTCTCAACCAAGTCGTGGAAGAGAATGTTGACATAGAAAATGAAATAATCAAATTTTGTTGAAGATGAACCCTTCATTTTAATATTCAGAGGTGCTGAGTAACAACACACACACACAGAGTCAATAGAAGACTATTAATTTACTCAAAACCAAGTGCTCCACAAAGTTACCCTTTCAAGGCTTTACTTTCTTTCTTTCTTCCTTCTTTTTTTTTTCTCTTTCTTTTAGGAGGTTATTTGATTCTCACTATGGTGTGAAAGATTGATGGACAGAATTATCCTGAGCCATTAATAAGCCAGTTAGTATGAATCATCACTAACTTGTAGGAGCGAAAGATTTTTGTACAAAGCTAGCCTTATTTCTACCCCTTTTCTGTGATGGTTCACATCCTTTGCTTTTAATCCCAATAAGGACAGAAGAACAAGCATTTGCAATCTGTTAGTATGGCGGGTTGCCTGCCACACCTACAAAAAACAGTGAGAAGAAAGTAACCCTCATACTAATAATATTCACAAATTTTATCCTGAAAGCAAACGTATTCTTACTACAAGTATAAACAACTCCTACTGTGAAAGAAAGTCACAATAGGAAATTTTCAGTAGATTGGTTGCTGCTTCCAAGATGCATTATTTTAAAATATGAATATTTGCTTTAAAAGGAAAGAAAGAAATAAAAAAAAAACACTTGTCCTATAACCCTTGCTATGTATTATGAAATAAATGGAGTAGGAAAACTGATTTGCATGAAAAAATGATGGCAGAGACCTCTGGGTCCTTTGAGGCCGGTCATTTATTTTACAACAGATATTGCATATTCTGTACATAGCCTGAAAGATAAAATCCTTTCTGGTTAATATTTCCATTCTTTCTGCCTCATCCAAATAGCGTATTACCTTCCTGTTTTAACACCACTTCCTGCTGTTTACTAAACATTCCTACCTGATGGGCTCTCCTTCGTGCATATTGGCAATTTTCGGAATAGGCCAATTTGGTTGTTAGTCTCTCATCTATCAAGAAGACAGCACTGTCTTCCCCTTTGATGGTCTGGTTGGAAAATCTTCCCTTTCACAGCTGTGAACTTTCTGCCTCAGCATTTTATATTCATAAGTTTGATACTAATGTTGTCTCTCAGTGCAGCAAATGCAAGTTCATTAACTCTCATTGAACAAGTAACTGTTCTTTCCACAACTACTTATTTTAGTTGAAAAAGAAAAGAGTTTCTATTGAAAATACTATGTAGTATACTAAGCTTGCCTGATTCGTGATTGGAAGAGAGAATATATATATATATATACCCACATAATTTTATGTGCTTACAATTACATATTACACACAAATATATACAATTTTATAATATAATATTTACATCTTATTTTTATTGTGTAAAATCTGAAGCATATACAATAAGAGAGAGGACAATAAAATGAACTCCCATGTTTCTGTTGCCCAGCTTCAACAATGATCAACTCATGGCCAATCTTGCTTTTACTTCTGCCTTCTCCCATTCCCTCAGATCATATTGAAGAAAATTACAGACATTTCATTTCACTCCTACATTTCAGTATATATTTTTAAATACAAGGACTGTTAAATAACTATATGCACAATACCACAATCCCAACTAAAAATTAGCAGCATTAAAGTATAGTTAATATAGACAACTCGTAACAAACTATGTTAGAGTGTTTCCTTTCTAAGTCAGCTTTCAGAACCCCTCAGTGAAAACTACAATCTTATAACTCTTATTTGGCATCCAGACTGTATCACAGATGCCCAGTTAATCAAGATGCTGTTAAAGTGTGGCACTAATTACACTGAGTTCTAGGTGCTGGAATCAGAGCTTTTCTTTCTTGTGCTCAAGGCCAGCCCTAAAGTAAATTTTGAAATGAGTAAAGCTGATTTTCTTTTCTGCATCCTGGAACCTGGCTCTTGCCTACATATTGCCCCCCAGGACTCACAGTGGTGCAGGGAGCCCAGCTTCTTCCTACCCTCCACAGTGCTGCCTGCTACCATATCACCTCACTTTGTTCCCTGCTCTCATCCCCAGTGCAATGTCCTATTCTTACAGAATTCCTTTCCAGAGTAAATTTCAGTAGAAAGGCAACCTGTACTAATACCCACCCACCAAGATATGTGAATTAGAAATAATCATTTTTCTAAAAGCAGCCTTTTAATAGTTATTTTTGATAACAGTCTTTGGCAGGAAAAACAGGAAGGTAGGAGGAGATGGGAACCGGAACAACAGCCATTTGTGTTCTGAGTAATATGTAAACTCTGGGCATCCTGAAAGTGACAAATAAAGAAGACATGACAAGACATGTTCTAGCCCATTATTCCATCTTCCTCTCTTTCTGTCTGCATGCCTATCATTTTTCTTTGTCATAACCTTAATAGGAACAGACAGAATAAGAGGAAGAATAAGTTAGAAGGGGAAGAATAAAAGGTAGAAAAGAAAGACAGAGGTAAGGGGAAATGCAGGAGAGAGAGGAATGCTCTGTGGGACATTGCACTATGTGGGATGCTGGCATATTTCTAAAGAACAAAAATGTTGAGAATAGGACTACCCATGTATTTATTAAAACGATTTTTTTAATGATAGGAATGTGAAAGTTTGTCTTCTCTGCTATTGTATATGTTTGAAATTTTACACCACAAGGATAAGTAGAAGTATAAATATAATATTATAAAAGAGATGATAATGAGGTTGAGAAGATTGAGAGAAGTATTCAGAGAAGATTTTTCTCTTTCACAGTGTGCATAAAGTTTATCCTGAGAATTAGAAATTATATATGTATGGATGGGTAGATAGATATGTATATATATACACACACACATACTCATAATACTATATATAAATGTGACAAAAAGAGAAGGAAAATTGGGTGAGTTAAAGCGTTCTTTCAAATGCTTACAAATGACCTGTTAAGGCCAATGATTCTGAAGAGAAAGAATAGAAGTGCCCTCCTGTGGCATTTTAATAGTCTTGTATTAATATCTAAAAATACATGCATATATGCAAGTAAAGCATAAAAGGCTGAACAAAAGAAATTAAAGTGCTAAAATCCAATTGTACAAATGAGAAGTCCAGAATCAGAGGGGTGCACTTTTATTCTTTGTCTTGAAAATCTTGGTTTTAACAGGTTGCCTTGTGAAGCACTTGAAAGAATGATTTAACTGACCCTGTTTTTCCTTTCTTTCTTTCACAGGACCTTAATTATTCACCATTGTAATTAATTCTTGCATTTTATACTGTTTTTTAATGTTACTTATTTTGAATGGCCCACTATTTACTTTTCTGTTTCTTTGCCACCAGTAAAATCTCCGAGATCATAATAAAAGGCAATGCTATTCACTTAGGAGAGGAAATCTCATGATTATTTTTTAAATAAGAGAGGAGAAAAGAAATATTAACTAGTGATATAAAAAGGACTAATAAAACTACTTAAAAAATATTTTCTCCAGAAGAGCTAATGGTTAAGTATCTCAGACTTTCAAGCAGCTTAGTTATCTCACCCAAAAAATGTAAAGCTGTAATTCGGGAATGGATGTACTTGTATGTGTCTGTAAGTAACATTCAAACTTGCTTTTATAGAAGTGGATCACTGTTACATCTGGGACGTTTGGCAAAAATATGATTTATATGTTTCAACAAATATAGGTATAGTTTGAATGGTTGGTAACGGCTTCATTTCCCAAAGGGTGGGAAAAACCCAAGTGCTGTTGCATAACCATTGAGAGAAGAGCTCTCTTGCCAAGTAGGATGGCAGTGTTTTGCATACTGTAATCCTATCCTGTATCAGTCAATACTGCATTTTCAGAGACCCCCTGAATGCCTCCATGCAGAAGACCAACTATGCGTATGTTCTTTACCGTGTTCTTGCAGTGGTTTTACTACATCTCCACATTTGAACGTTGTCTGTTACACGTATTTGCAAAGGAAACCCTGTCAGCTTTATTTCCTCAATGACAGATTGGATAATCCTGGATTTTACAATTTGCGGTGTTTGAAACATATGGAACTTTCATCTTGTGATTGACGGTGGAGTTTAGGCACGTGTGTGTGCGTGCACAGAGCATTGGCAGCAGTAGTGGCTGTGAGTGAGAGATCAAGTGATGGAGGGAATGAGAAAACAACTATTCCCAACTTCGTCCTGTACCCTGTTGTAGAGGATAAGACGGCAACTCAGTGAGCTGTTTCTCTGGAAAGACTTTGTGGGCTCTGAACAGACATCACACTGTTGTTGTTCAGGTGACAAAATAAGGTTTGCAGGTGAAAACACCATTTTTTCTCATCTTTCTCAAAGAATCAGGAAGCCAATCAGGTGGCTTTAGAAGCAGAAGGTGAGAATGCCGTTGGCATAGGCTTGGCATTTTCACAAAGAGGCTTTCTCTGTGGTCACCCCAATGGAGAACAAAGGAGGAAAACTGAACAGACGCTGTAGCTAAGAGACTGGTGTGTGAGCGAATGTGAGACATCCCCATCAGAACCCCAAGAAACACCGGAGGACCCTCTGAGGAGGCGGTGGAAATGTGATGTGAATAGATGGGGGCTCGGAGCCATTGTAATTGGGCATTAATATAATTATGACTTTTTTCTCTTCCTACCTCCCTTCCTTCCTTCCCTCTTTCCTTCCTTCCTTGTTCTTCTTCTTTTTTTTTTTTAATCTCAAGCTGGTGAAATCTGGAACACATGGACTACTTTTCTTATATTTTATTTGAAATATATACTATTCTAATACTTTTGGCAGGAAAGGGTTATAAATTTAAAAAGAATCAGATGTCACAATTCCCGTAAGTAAAAGATTGTCACAGAGGTCAAGCACAGTTTATTTTTGCCAAGGCGCATCTGTTAATTTCTCACGATAATGAAGATTTTATCTGTTTCTGGCAGTTTTTAATCTTGTTCCGGGAATCAAATGACAGAACTTTGTTTTGGGTGGAAAGTCCCCTTCCTTCCACAATGAGGTAAAGATGTACAATACTGAGAGAATCGTTAAGGGATATTTAAGTTCTAAACGCTAGAGTGCATTACATTTGCTTAGGTTGGTAAGGTATTTGAAATACATTAGTGATCCTGCCAGGAAAGAATTCTTAACTAGAAGTTTATTCTATGGCAAGAATGCTTAAACTAGGGATCTTTTGTGAATTACTGTGCTCTACTTCAGTCTTAGCATGTGAATTATGTAAATTAACACAATTTTAAAAATATATATTTGTCTGTTTAAATATATTGCTTGTAAGTTGATACACTGACTCAACTAGATACTAGGGCTTTGCTCTTCAGTTGCCATATTATTGATAGCATTTGGCTTCTTTAAGAAATAGATTAAGGCTGAAATAAATTTTTCATACCTGACTTGGTGAATATGTTCTTTTTGTAATAGTTTTAAGGCTTTAGAATACCTCCTTGCAGTTGGTATACAGTTGTGGAATTCATAAATCTAAATGTCACTTCTTGCTGTTTTCAAAATAAAAAGTAAATGTTTACAGTGTTGCTAACATTTCATTGCCTTTTAGAACACACCTAATTTGTTGGGCTCATTTTCCCTCTACATAGTCAGATATGAGAAAATGTGTCCTTTATTAAAATATTGGTCTACGTCTAACTTTAGAATTTTCTCCACAAATATTTTTAAAGCCTCTTAAAAATCCATGCTCCACAGCCGTCTGCTCTTCTGATTCCAGGCACTGTCCCTCAAGTTATAGGATAATAGATATCCTACATTGTGATGGGACACAGTTTTTAACTCCAGCCATGCCTCTCTCCTGAGTCTCAAACCTGAGACCTTTCCTTGGATGTCCCACATTCAACTCACACTTGACATGCCTCATGCTAGACCTCTCCCCAACCTGCTCTTCCTCCTGTCTTAAAGGACGGCTGCACCAGCTTTCCAGCTACACTAGCCAGAAACTTCATGGGCTGGAAAGTCATCATAGATTCCTTCGTTTCCCCAAATTCCTATATCAAATTAGAAACCTACTATTAAAGACTGGTTTTCTGTTATTTTCCCCTTTCTCTCTACTGATATTGCTTTAGAATAGGCTATCATAGTTCTCCCTAAATTACTGAGATGGCATTCAAAGTGGCCTCTGCTTCCAGTGTCACCCTCTTCAGTCCATTTTGGACGCAGAGCTCAGGGAGTATCTGAGCTTGTCACTCCCTGACTTAAAAGCTTTTCAAAATCGTTTTCAAATGCCCAGACATACAAAATCCTTCTATTTTGCCTCTACTCATTTCACTGACTTAGGCATGACCATCCCACCACATTCCTCACTCTCGCCCCCATCTTAACTCCAGCTGTTACAAAAGAACTGCAGATTCCTTCTTTAACACTATGATACTTCATTTTCTCATCACTTGCAGCAGCTGTGCTCTTCACTCTTTCTCTATTTGTCAAGACTCATCTCAATAGTCACATCTTGAAGGGGGTTTTTGTTAACTGTCATTGAGCTATGCTGCTCCCTCTGTTTTCTCAGAGGATTCAGTATGTATCCAGTTGAGGCTCTGGCAGTATGACTTATAATTGCTGGTAAATTGTCCATCTCCTCATTAGATTACTTGAGGTTAAGGCTATATTTCTTATAATTTTTGTATTTCTAGGGCTAATATAGCATCTGGCATGTAGTAGACACTCAAGTATATTTTGGCTGACTGAGAACCAGATAATAATAATAGCTAACACTCATTAGTACCTGTACTTGCCAGGGATGGCTCTAAACACTATATGTGTTTTCACGTTTAATCTTTACAACAGGACTGTGAAGTAGGTACCTTCATTAACCCTCTTTAACTGATGTGGAAACTGAGACACAATAAAGTAAATACCTGGGGTGACAGCAAGGAAGTGGAGAATCTGAGATTAGACTACAGGCAGTCTTCTGTTTGGCTCCAGGATCTGTGCTCTTAACTTCTATGTATGAATAAGTGAACTTTGTGGTTTGATCGAAAACTTAGTAGTTACTGCAGAAAATTTGTGGTTATCTTATTGCCAAATCTAGTTTGTGTAAATGAAACTATACAAACAGCACTTTGAATTTGTCAAACAGGTATTGCTTTGCTGTATATATTGACAAATACTAGCTTCCCGTGGTCACTTTGCTGTACCGCCAAATTTCTCTTCTGCCTACCAACTCAGGGGCCCTTGCCCACTTCTCTCGTACAATTTTCTCTTCAGGAGTTTTGCTAGCGACTACCTTTAGAGTCATGTGTTCTATTATTTTCATCATTATATTTATTTCTCCAGGCAACCAATTGATCCTTATTTTTTAAAAATAATACCTTTGATATAACAACTTTCTTTTTATTAAAATTAAAGTTCTTTTTAAATGTAATGTAGACCTACTGGATGTCTAGATCAGAAGATAGTCTGGATGAAAAGATGCAGCCATTTTGCGTCTCATGGTCCTGTAACCGTGACCCCGCCCATCCTGTTTTTATGTTGCATTTAACAGTGTTCAGAGATTTGCTACTTCCATCATTGTATCCTTGGAGGGGAGCTACAATCCTAGTGAAGCAAGAATAAAAAATATATATATAAAAAAGGAAGAGAGATGTGAGAAGTAAAAAACAGTAGGAAACTTAAAATAATAGCAAGCTTTATTTTGCTGCCTGATGAGACAATATGCTGATTTGGGAAAACATGAATTTGAAAAACATTAAGGATACTCTTACAATTAAGGAGGTTTCAAGCACTTATAACTGAAAGTTTTAGAATGGACATAAAAATGTACAATAATGAACTGTGTCTTTAGTACTTGCTATAGTCCCTGTTCCATATAATATGTTTTTAAATCTTCATGAAAAATGTTTTTATTTGTATTTATTTTTCTCCTTGCTACTAGGTACCAATTATTTGTATGTGGTAACTTTGCCATATCATACTATAAATTTTTTATAAAGTGGAATGTTTCTATCACATTTTTATACTTTCTAGGTTTCTTGGTCAAGAAGGTCATACTTGTACACTCAGCTTTTTGGTACAATTCTTCTTATATTGGTTTTGCAAGTTTTCTTTTACTTAAAAATTTTTTAAATTTAAATTAAAATTGTTTTAAATTTAAATTTTAAATCATGTTAAATCCATTTTTGCATATAGAATAAGATAAGGATCCAACTGAAGATTTTGAAGTGCATAGCCAGTTATGCCGATCATTTATATATAACCCATCCTTTAAAAAAACTGTATTGAGCTATAACTTTTGTCATGTTTGTGCACACATATATATGTATATGTCTATATGTATATGTCTACACATACGTATACATATAATATGGATTTATTTATTTTCATTGATCTATTTGTCTCTTCCTATTCCAACATTTGTAACATATCAATATGATTACTTATCTTGTATTATAAGGCAAATCTCTTCCCTTCTCAAAATTATTATTATTATTTTTTGGTACTGCTTTTAGGTGTTCTTGGAAATTTATTTTTCCATATGAGTTGCAATATCATTTTATTCAATTAAAATTTATTGATATTTTAATTAGAATTGGATTACATTTACATGCTAAATTTTTAAAAATTTATGTTTTGCTATATGTCATCCAAGAAAATAGAATGCATCTCCATTTACATCTTCTTTTGAGTCCTTCAAAAATCACTTCATTATTTTCTTCAAATCAATCCTTTGACTTTCTTGTCAAATTTATTTCTAAAGATTTTATATTTTTTGCTGCCCTTGCAAATATTTGTTCTCAATTGTTTTCAAATTATGTATTGCTAAAATAGAGAAAAAGATTGATGTTTTCAAACTATTCTTACATGAAGAATTTTATCAAATTATCCTAAATTTAATAATTTTCAAACTTGATCCTGAGTTTTCAAAGCATAAAAACATACCATTGATTCACCACAAAAAGTTTCATGTATTCTTTTCCATTATTTATACAGGTAATTTCATTTTATTGTCTAATTATATTTACTAGAACCTCTAAGTTAATTTTGAATGATACTGTGATTCCCTATGCAATTCTCAATTATCAATGGAATTGTTTTAGTGTTTTAATATTTGGGATCGTATTAGCAGTTCATTTTTGTTAAGTAATTGTAATTGTATATCAGCAGTGTTCTTCTGTTTCTATTTTACCTAGAATTCCTTTTAGGAATATGAAATGTGCCAAAAGGATTTTCTATCCCTAATGATACGATTATATGATTTTCTCCATCTGTTTATTGGTAAAATTGATTATGTTATCAGATTTCCTGATATTAGATACTGTCAGGTTGTTTTAAAATCATCTCTTTGGGAGAAGCCCAAGTGGGAGTTGTTTCACATGTATTAGATCCTCAGAATTCATCTGGTCCTCAGCTCTGCACTCTCCGAAGCTGGTCTCCAGGCCCTCACTTAATCTATAATTGAGAAAACCCACACCAGTTCTCTGTCTTGAGACCGTAACTAACACTCACTACTTACACCCTTCTGGCCTTTGGCTGAGGAAAGACAGCAAGACTGGAGCTGAGAATGGAGGGATAGTGAGCCATGTCTGGTAGACGTGTCCCCAGAACTTTGGGCTCCCAATTGTGTTTTTCTAAATTTTATATCCCTAATCATATTTTAAGGACATGTCTATAGTTTTCCCTAAGGGAAGCTTTGTTACTGTGGGATCACCAGTTCCAAGGGCTTGGATTTCTTTTAAGGATCTGAATCCTTAGCTCTTTCCAGGTTATAGTTAACTGATACATTTTCAGTTTTTGATCTTCTCTCTCTGTTTGTTTGTGCATATAAAGCTCATACATATCTGGATGGTAAAGGATATAGATTGTGTAGTTTTTGCCAAAGGAACCCATATTAGACAAGGAGCCGGTATTTTCTTAATGGTGGCTCTCAGCTTACGGGTAAAAATTGGGACTTGGAGACAGCCTTGCTCCTTTCCTTTCAGAGCTGTGTAACTTCTTTGACTTCATTCTTATGAGAAGGAATTCATCTTGCCCACTATTTCTCATCATTTGAGGAACAGTAATTCCTCAGCTCTCCTGCTTCTAGTGTCCTACTCGCCCTTTCCTCTCATTAGAGATTTCGGATAGTAATCTTTGCCTTGGGAAGTATCATCTGACAGAGAATTCTGGAATTAATTCTCTAATGAGTCGCTTCTAGCTCATTAGAAAATTTTCATGATTCCTGGACAAATTAGGTAGTGTGCAAACTCTGTGAGGATAGGAACACTGTTTGGGTTTCCATTATTTCTCCAGCATCAAAAATAGTGACTGGCATAAAGTTGGTGCCAATAAAGATTTGTTGAATAGAAAATTGGATTCAGTAATTCACAATTAGACACAGGAATGTGTGAAAAACATATCATAGGGACTGTCCTGACCTACATAAACCATAAAGGTGTGTGTATATTATTCTTCTTATAGTATAAGAAACTGTACATATTTTAATCTGAAAATGTTTAGAGAAACATGACATAAACTACTTGAGCTTACAGGTTTTTTTAATAATACTCGTCTAACATTTTTCTTTGTTATTCTCCATGATTATTTAGAAAATATGCATAAATTTTTTGCATGTTGTTTTACTATTCTCATTCTAGGATATAAATATGACCCAGGCATGGCCCCAAGCTACATATAAGCCATTCGCAAAGTCTGTTACCTCGTTTATGTCTTTGTTTTCCTTTTTGGATAAATTTTCTGAACTAAAGAGGAAAAGTAATTCTTTAAAGTATAAACTTTAAGAATATGACATTTCTCACGTTCTTTCCTTACTTCAAAGAGCCTTATCAATGACAATTTTAAAAGCATTTCTACCACACATGGGTTTATTAAAATAAAACATTTTTTATTAAAGTAATTTTTCTCACTTTTCCATGGAAACAGTATTGCACATAGCACAGTTAAGAGGCGAATCAGCCAAGTGAAGGCACTTTCTGTTTGGGATGCTGCTTCTCATGTTTGCTTACTTGTAGGCATCAGTAAAGTACAGCTGTCTTTTGGAGTCCCCCCCAATTCAGGTGCCTAGAACAAAACTTGAAGAGGTTCTTCAACTCTGTACTTTATAGTGACAACCAAATAAGATGAGTATTATCAAGTCACAAGATGTATTGAAAATTATATAGTTAATTTAAGAAGAAAAGCGTATGTGTTCTCTTATATAAGTATATTACAAGTGATGTAGATTAGAGTTCTGGTGTTAAATTTTAATTTCTCCTATAAAAAGGACTTTCATGGCTAAGGGAAATGTAAGAGCAGTCCTTTGTAATCCAGGTTCTGCAGGGTCTGCCAGCCTTCTCTTTGTCACATTGCCACATCCCATCCTGCTTCAGGGCATGCAATAATAGCTGCGTGGAATCCACCATCAGTGAAGGTACTCACGGGTTATACTCTAGACAGTCACCTTTCAAATGTGTTTCTATAGAACAACTATCCTTGTTCCTCATTGTATGAAACTTGAGGCAATTCCTTCTATATTTACCAGGTTCTTAAAATGCCTGTCATTTATTTTGTCCTGTAATGTTTTCTCTCTCTTTGTAGAGTACTATCACTCTCTGACATCTATCTCTGTGTCCTTCTACATAATATCCAATCATTTTCACTTAGCCATTTCTGAATTATGTTGTGGCAGTATGAAGATTTTATGTCTCTCACTCTTCAGAAGGGAGAATCAATTCCAAATTGAGTATGACAAAACCCAAACCTGCCCCCCCATTAACATCAAACACTTCCTCAGGCTGTAGTTTTTACTTTTCAGCCATCATCCACATGATTGCAAGTTGTAGTGCACTTTTTCCAAAATACAAGTCTGCAGTTGATAAAAGATAACATTCTTTTTGAACAGTTATCATGTATAAGGACCTGTTACAAACGCTTTACATCTATAAATGCATTTAGTCTTTACACCAGCTCTATGAAGTAGATCTTGTTATTATCCCCATTTTTTGGTAGATGAGGAAGCTTGGATAGAGAGAAATTAAATAACTTGTCCAACTGACACTTTTAGTACAAAGAGAAACCAGGATTGAAATTCAAGCAATTGGGCTCCCAAGTTCACGCTTGTAACCATTACATTACACTGCCCCTTAAGACCTTGAATTTTCACTCTTTCTGGAGTTAAAAGTAAAGTGCAATTTCTGTCTTGTCAATACTAACTATATATTTAAACTAAGAACATGGATCAGGTTGGAGTCCTTGATTCTAGGTGAAAACCATCCCAAATTGCACAGAGCTGAGTCTGGACATGTTATCAGCTGGGTGTTGTGGCTGATTACTAGATCCTGAAAATTAGTTTTTAGCCAGACTATAAGTGCCTCACCAGGAAGGTACATACGAACAGGGAATCAAAAACAGTCCACTTAATTCACGTCTCCCATCAACCCACAGCCTATAAAGAGCCACTCATCCTTTGGTCCAGAGTTTTCCCACCTAGTCGCAATCAATACAACCAAAATCTTGCCTACCTGCAATGGCTTTTCTATTCTCCGTTATTTGATTTCCTTGCTAAGGCAGAGTCTGCTGATTGTCTCCCAATATTCACTCTCCTTTTTTGAGGAAAAGTGCTGCTCAGCCAAGACTGGTTTCCAGCTCTCCTTGTCATAGGATTGACCAAGTGACTAAGTTCCTGTCAATGAGATGAGAGTAGATGTGTATGGGGTGTTTAAGGAGGCTGGTCTCCTTTTTCACCCTTTTACTTACTTAGTGGATGTTATGATTGCAGATCTAACCCCCATCCTCGACCATAGAGAAGAGGGGTCATCCTCCACGAATCGCTGAGAGGGGAGCTGGAAGGAGCTGGGGTCTGAATGCAATTTTGAGGAACTACTCTACCAACCATGGACACCACATATCCAGGCTTTTTTTTTTTTTTTTTTAATATGAGAGAAATAGACTTCTGTTTTGTTTAAGCAAATGGTATTTTGGGTTTCATTGCATCATATAGCTGAACTTAACTGACACATTCTCTAAGTAGAAGAGATGAGTTTTGACCAACTGAACAAATGGACAGTAGAAAATCAGATAAACAGGTTAAGAAGAATTCGCACATGATGTGGTTTAGAGTAGAGTTTGTTGCTTATCTTGGAATAGAAATTTATTTACTTCACTTACTTTGCTTTTCACAGGAAATAGCATATATCAGAAAAATGTCTTCAAGATATTATCCACTAGAAAGAAAATATAATAATCAAGGCAATATTAGAATAACTTTTAGCATAAAAGAAATATTCTTCAGCAAAAAGGTATTCTTTGATTCTCTTTTGTAGGTATCTTTCACTTCTCTGAGCAACTTTGTTTTATTATTGTTGTTTTAACAGATAAATAAGAATTGTAGAACTCAGATACTTAAAAATATTTTAGAAAGGTTTTGTTGTTATTGTTCTTTATTTTTTAATTTTTAAAACCCAATGTTGGTACTAATATTTAAACACAACTTTCCTTACTTTCTCTCCTTTTCCATCCCTTGCACTGAAACCCCTTATGAATTTTTTATCCCTTAAAAATGAGCCAACTGAGATCTGAATACTAACTAGTGGGCAGAAGAAGTCTTTTATTGCTTGAAAAAGTAGTTGCTAGTGTAACCTATTCATCCTTATTTTTACCCAACCCCTCTCTCCCAAACCCTGACATCATTACTACCTTTGGCATGGCATGCTAGGACTGGGAGGTTATTTGGCTTAGTATATTTACATCATTAGAATATCATTTACTTATCTCTAAAATAAGGGTGCTTCTTAGTTGATCCTTTTGATAGCTTATATTTCTAAGAGTTTGTTATTAGCATAGTGTAACTAGATTATTATTGGATATGATCTAGTTATGATTCATAGGGATCTCATATAACTAACAGTCTCCCAATACCTCCCAATGCACCAGCCAGACACCTTGTGAAAAATAAGATTTCCTGAGGCCACTGAAGGCCTTCAGTTTTCTGATACAGGTCAGTAACTGACCTGAAACAACTAGAGCAACTTCTAAATCATCTGTAAAATGGACTATTGATTCATACACTAGACAAACTTGTCTCCATATGTTTCCTTCCTTGCTGCAATCTGGTAGTGACACATTGGTATGTACATCTCCCTTCCTTATGAGAATGTGGTTGACTGGATCCTAATGGTATGCAACATAGTTTTGCATCTCAGAGTGATTTTCACCTTGTAGAATTAGAAAACTTTGATCTAAACATTGCCTACTTGTGTATTAAGTTCTCACATATCTATAATGTTTCCACGGTGGTTTGCTCACTATTGTATCAAGATCTTAATGAGTCTTTTGGATTGCTTCTATATTTTCCACAAGATGGCGTTGTAATTGAAAGTTAGAGGTCTGTAGAATTTTTTTTAGGTTAAATTAACCCAATACAGAAGAAAGCTAAAGTTGGCCTTGTTCACTTGGTTTTAATGAGATCTGAAGTGTTTTATGGAGCATAGACAATCTTAGTGCTTAGTGCATAAAATGTAGCTTGGCCAACTCCCTCAGCATTCTGCCATACTCGAGTAAACTGTGGAATAGCTTTTCTGTGTTTTATTCTTGTACCATATTAGATATTTAGTTGGCAAGTGCCTTTTAAAATCATTTCTAAAAGTTGTTGGATTGCCATTATTACAGATAAGAGTTTTTAGGGCCAGTAATCAAAAAATGTAAATTTTCTGACATTTTCTTGGTTGAGCAAAGAGAAAAGGACCTGAGAGATTACATTTTACATAGTATAGTAGAATAAAAGCCATTGCATTATAAACATAGTGAACATAGCATCTATCATACCATAAGGATTCAGTATATGTTAAATAAATAAGAAGTAATAGGAGATGGGAATGAAAAGATGTGATGGCAAGGACCACACTAATAAATTACTAACAAAGAATTAACAAATATTTATTTAAAATTTTGCATCGCTTTGAAACTGCATAGTGACCATATAGTCTCTAGAATAAGGTAAATTTTCTAACCGATATCATTCTTAATGTATTTTAGTTTGGCCAGATTTCTCCAGGGTTAAAATCTTACTGGCCCCATTGGGTGCATATGTAAGTATTGACTAGCAAAACTCCTGTTGCCTACAGTAAAGGTCAGTAGAGAGAAAGCAGTTGTTCCCAGGTGACTTTCCCTAGAGATGTGTGATACATGAGATTAGTCCAGTTGGTTCCAGCATTGTATGGCTCTGTCCTGCTAACAAATAAGATAATTAACTCTATAGACAAGTTGTGATGAGCACTCCATTTTAAGGTCTGAACTTGAATAATTATAGACAGGAAGTGTATTTTTCTCTAGTCGTTACAGAAGTCATGATGAAAGAAATGATCCGTTCTGATATAGACCAGAGAATTCCACAGAGCAATTTGGGGTAGAGAAGACCATCAACAGAACATGATGAATGAGCACAAATGAAGGGCTCTCTGTAGAAGCTGAAGGATTTTAAGTTTATCTTCCAAGCAATGAAGGATTTTAAGCAGGAGAGTGTTAGGATTTGATTTATTTGTTGAAGCACTTCCTCTGGCATCTGAATAGAGAATGGATTAAAATGGATGCAACTGAAGTTGGAAAGCCTGTTTTCTTTCAGGCAAAAGATAATGAAGATAGGAACTAGGGCAGATTAGTAGATGTATAGAAATGGTGTATTTGAGAATTATTTATGAGAAGAAAATGTCATGGCTTGATAATTGATTGAATGTGGGAGAGGAAGAAGGTGCATACTGATTCTCAGGTTGTTGGTGTGGATGACTGGGTAGATTTAATTTTCATTTACCAAGTTAGGCAATCTAGGGAGGAGAGTATTCTGGGAAGATGATGCATTCACTTATTCAAGGGTTTTGTTTTCTTTTAGAATAAGCGTGATTTTGGAGAGGAAACTTATTAAGCCTAGTAACTATTTAAAGCTGGTGATATTGTTACTTAGGGAGAAAGAAAGGAGAAGAAAGAGGAAGTTAGAGGCCTCACAGAGGTCATACCCACTTCACTGTTTTTCCTGTCCTGTCCTGACCTTTGTTCTTGTATTTCTGAAACATATCTGAGAAATATGTGTTTACTCTGCAGAGGATCTAGACTTTTGGCACAGCCTGTTCTGAACTTAGATATTGGGGAGGTCATTGTGGGCAGGTCCTGAATGCTTAGGAAGTCAGATGATTGAATGAGTTACTGCAAATTCATGCATGGTTATTTAGCAATCTACAGTTGACTAGTTTTCTTGAGTTTCCCAGATGAAGACAAGTCATCCTTAGTGCCAACATCGTCAGCGTTGAGGGTGTAATTATATCTTCAGAGAAATCCTGAGTTGTCCCACAGCTGCTTCATTGTTCTAATGTGTAGTCTTAGAGTTTGTGGATCTGTAGAGGCCACAGGACTTACACAAGGCTGACTCCATATGTCAACATACTTACTTTTCTAGTGTAAAATATCTTCCTCTTTAACATGGACTTGCTTTGAGTTCAGCATGGAGAAGGAGGAAACTACTGTGAGCAGTACGAGAATAAGAATTTTTGTAAATAGTAGATACTTTCTTTTCCCAATCTTAGATAGTTATGGCGAGTGTAAAGAAAATAATTTACAAGTGGTTCATTTGTTTTAGTATCAAAAGTACAGTTACTTGAGGAAAGTGCTGTATGTACAGCTCTAGAAGAACATCCCAAATGTGACTTGTATATCATGGCTGTGAAGCTTCTGGGGTATCTGTATCCTGTACGTTGAAGTTACCTTTTCCAGAAGTTCAATTTGGAGCTCATAGGAATTCTTGGAAGATATAAGATCTGATTCACCTGTATCTGGGGTAACAAGAAATTTGAATACCGTCTTCTATTCTGGCAGTGGTAGTGCCACAGGTAAAAATGGACTTTTTTACTTGCACAGAGAAAAGTGAAAATATATTATCGTTATAGGTCTCATTTGAAACTTGGAGATCAAACGGAAGCAAAATGGAAAAAAAAATCAGTCCAAAATAAAGGATAAGGCAATCATTGTTGAAAACGTTAACAAGAAAGCCATAAAGCTCCTGTCCATCCCAGGAAGATCTTCAAGATGTATTTAATCATATTATTTAGTGTCTTTATTATTTGATGAATAAACATTGTTATATGTGATATAATTCCTCATCTCCATACAAATATGTACTTCTTACGTGAAACACACCTGCTGGTAATAATTCTTCGGGAGTAGATGTAATCCAAATTCAATTGACAATTCTTCACAAATTTCATCTAATCAGATTATGAAAAAAAATGTTGACACAAAAAGGATCATCATCAAGATTAATGTGACTCAAGATGATTTTGGAACCATAATTCTTTTCCTTAGTTTCATAGCAACTGGGAGCTAACTACATGGATCTCTTTTTAAATGTCTCAGAACTTAAACACACGGTTTGGACAGATGGTCAGTGGAAAGATTTCCTGTAGAATTGTTCAATGAATAGTAATCTTTAAGAAAATGTATTTTTTCTTAAAATATGCATAGCAGAGGCATCAGTTAATTCTATACATCCCATTCCAAAAGGTTCCAAAATGTTTAATTTTAGTTACCTTCATATTGTCATAAAGCTAAAGAAGATGTTTATGTAACTGGCATTCATTGTTTGTTTTTTTCTGCCCCAGGGTCCCCCTGGAGAACGACTGAGAGTTTATTTAAGAGAATCTTGGGTGTTATGAGTTGTAATACTCATAATAATAGCTCAGCATATGTCTGTCTGCAATTCAGTATAGAGCACGGTGAACTAAAAAGAATAATTGTTTCAAGAACACTCACCTGTTAGCATATTAAATAAATGATAAAGAGGAAAGTCTTTGTCTCTGGAGGCAAATGCAGCATTTACAGTGCTTTTGGAATGATTCCACTTCTTTTCCCTGAAATTCTGTAAGATGAATTCTACGGCAAAGTATCAAAAGAAGGAAAATGTTTTTAGTGGAAAGTTTCAGCACACAATCTCAGAACTAGGTTTTCAAAATTGGGTCTGTTTCAGTTTTTATTGTAGACCCACAAATTGCTAAATGGAGAAGAAAAAAATCAATATTTATTCTCCATTGTCGTTATTAGGAAAATTTCTAAACTGTGTGTGACAAATTATATTTTTGTATTTCCAATTATGTCGTTTGATTTGTTCTCTATTTCTTTATGAAACTGCATATTTACTTTTTTTTTTTTTAAGATTTTATTTTTTCCTTTTTCTCCCCAAAGCCCCCCAGTACATAGTTGTATATTCTTCGTTGTGGGTCCTTCTAGTTGTAGCATGTGGGATGCTGCCTCAGCGTGGTTTGATGAGCAGTGCCATGTCCGTGCCCAGGATTCGAACCGATGAAACACTGGGCCGCCTGCAGCGGAGCGCACAGACTTAACCACTCGGCCACGGGGCCAGCCCCTGCATATTTACTTTTTATTTAATGATTTAAAATTAAGAAGCTATGAGTAGTAGCTTTAAGGAACTATGTAATTTCTCTCAGAGCAAATTGTTACACACAGTAAAGGATTAAACACCATGAAATAATATATTGTCCACTGTTGTAAATATACTTCAATTTTGTGATGAAGAGAAAATATTTTCATAAACAGAGTGGTTTTAATGGTGTCACGAATGAACATGTTCTTTATGAAAATGCTTTCTTCTCCTAATAGTTCAATAAAACTTCAATTCCTTTTTTCCTAATGATTTGGAAAAGAACTTAAAAGGAACATTATTTTATGTGTTTCTTTGAATAACAAAAAATGATTTGCTGTGAAAAAGAGTTCCTGCATTGCATGAGTTTGATTTTACACATCATTCTTGATAAGGGAGCTATCAAGCATCAGAAAAAGAGCAAGTGATGTCATTGCTATTTCTGATTTACCATTAAGTTCTTAAACAAAGCACAGGGTTGCCATTACCTGACTTGCCCAGCAATTCCTCATACGTATCCAATTGTCTGGTTTCGTTCTTTTTTTTTTCTCTTAATTTTTTTGGGCATACCATAAAATGGATCTTATTCTGTTGAACTTGATTCAGTTCCACGACTAGTTATTGTTTGATTATTGTGTTCTTGAACTATGCTAAACCTAGAATACAGAAAGAGAGGATAACAGAAAGATATGATTTGCCCCTGTCCTCAAGACATTTATAATGGTGTTAAGAGAGCAAGTCAGATTTTATTGATTTGTAACAGTTGTGATGCCCACCACCATGGCCCGCTTCTTCTAAATTATACTGCCTTGTACCCAGCCCCCTGCTTGGGAATGCTCTGCTAGATGTTGTTGATCTGTAGCTGAGCATTTGACCCACAGTATTCCATCTGTAGACTTGCCAGCAATTCTTGAGGGGTCCACAGGAAGTGTTCTGTCAAGAGTGTCATTATCATTGACTTTTTCTCAAATGTGAAGGGTAGAACAGGGCAGACACACAGTGAAAAGCAGAGTCATGATACAAATACACACACACACACAAAGTACTATGTAGATTTTACGTATATATAAAATCACGTATATGCACTATACATACACACATATATATACGTATACTCATTTTTAGTATATATACATATACAGAGAGTGTAGATATGTGTATATACTATGTATGTATACACACAAACACACACACACACACACACAAAGTACTGCTTATGAATTCACCAGCACTTGGGAGCTTCCCAGAATTATAGAGCTGAAAAGGATTGAAAATGTTTTTGGTACATACACAAATGGTAAAATAGACCTTTAAAAATATCTGGGGCAAGTGATTCTATAATTATAATTCTATCCTGTTTTCGTGTTTGTTTATTCCTGCAGCTTGTTTTTGCTTTATGCCCAAATTGACTGTTTCTTTGAACAATATAGATTTTTATTATCTATCATCTGTCTGTCTAGCCTTCTACCTATCTGTTTTTACTGATATAAAGTTTTATATAACCCTCAGCTACACCTTCTTTTTTCTCTAACAGTATTTTTTATCCTATGTGATCACTTTATGAGGCCATAAGTCTTTAAAGCATTTTTATATTTTGTTTTTTCTTAAATAATACCATTTGTAGCGATCTTGCATAATTAGTTGAGCTCTTCTGGAGCTTGGGTAAGCAGAGAACTACAAGGACAGCAAAGTGAGCTGATTTTCTAGGAAAATGATTATGCTCACAGAGCAGCATCTTTAGCGAGTGTGGTTTGAAATCAAGAGATTCCACCAGTGATATCATTATAATTCTCTACTGATTTCTTTGTCCTCGAATCCAGAAAAGAAAATAGCAGATAATTTATTCCCCACATCTGTTTGTTTCGTTCAACATAAGTATAATTTCTAAGTTAATGTTTGCTCACATATCTCACATTCAATGCTAGGCTTTAATGATATTTCAAGATCCTCTGTGAATTATGTCAAGTCATAAGCATTATTGTGATTTTTTTTCTACTTAGAATTAAATATGTCATATTAAGGTTAGTGGTTTTTGAAAGGGTGCTTGATCTAACTACTCTAGGTTGAGAGGCCGATTTTCTAGTCCTGTCACTCTAGCTTTCCTCGTACATTGTTCTGTATTCATTAGTGTATAGTTACTCCATCTGGCAGATGGAAAAGAGTCAGTGCAGCTATAAGACAACTTGAAATTTTGACATGTTTAGTAGGCTCAAGGGGCCAATAATGTGAATGAAGACACATGATTTGAAAGCATTTACAGCACAGTAGTTTTGAAGACTCCACCATTATGCTCATGCATTCTTCCTGAAAGGAGGCATATTAGGGAGTTGCAACCATCTTATAGTTTCCTGGTCTTGTTACATTGTGCAAGTTTCATTATAGTTTTGTTTACTTTGGTTGCGCCCATACTCTGTCTCCTGATGAGACAAGATGAAACGGCATTGGATTCAGGCTTTCCCTTCCTTTTGCCCTGGGGGCTGGTGGTGGGAAGTAAGAGCCCCTGAGATAGGACAGGGATTACATAGGGTGGGGAAGAGAGGGCTCTGACCTTCGCTGGCCACATATCCATCTATCAACTATTGACGTCTCAGCCTTAGAGGAGTAAATAGGTTGCTGCTATCTTTTCCTTCCATTCCCGCATTCACAACCTCTTCAGTATCTCCTTAAACTCATTGGAGTTAATTTGGCTACTGCCTTGCAGGGCTGTAAGGAATTCTGAGAGGCTTTGTCTTCCTAAATACTGAGTTTTTCCAAATTCCTGAGAAGCACAGCCCAGTTTTTCCCTGTTTTCTAGATTTATCAACTCATCTGGGGGTTCTGTCCCCAGTTCAGAAAATCTAGAAAAGCTTTTGATCTTGTTGGGCAATAGATGAGCTGTGAGTAGCGAGGAAGTCTAATTTCTACTCCTTTTATGTTTACCCAAATCTTTTGATCTTTTGTTCAAGCAAGAGTTTTTCTTATTCCTCCAAGCCTAAGGGCTTAAAATGAAAAACTCAGAAGAAAATAATTAAATATTAGAGGGCCACAGTGTAAGAAAATACGGAAAATGTGTGTGTAACATCTCTAATTATTAACCCCCCCTCCACATTTAAAATTACTCAATGAGTAAACGTTGTCACTGGTGATGATTAATTTATGGTTTGTTGAGTACCTAACTTTTAATGAATATCTTTTATACAAGAGGCTAAATTAATATTTTCTCTCTTTATTTTATTAAATATGGTCCTTCTTTTCCAGATGAGTGATAGATGGGCACAACAGGCTGGTTGTTTTGTTTTAATTTATTAACCTTTCTGACAGTAAGTATAGATTATAATCTAAATTAAAGAAATATCAGAGAAGGACCTTGGAGGTCACCCGAAATCAAGTGACTATTAATGTTTTCCTGAACAAAATAATCTTATTGCAGTGGGGAGAGAATCATGTAAAGCTGAATTGTCTGCAGGAAGGAGATGAGCATGAGGTGGCAGAGTAATGGGGAAGTAAGTTTAGCAACAACATCAAAAATAAGCATTGGCTCATTTGTGACTTGGGCTGTGAACTTGGATGTCCACCTTTTCTTTCTGGAATGCAGTTTCTTCTCTAAAGAAAATGAAGTTGGTTGATTTTAGTACATAGTTTCTCAAGATTTCACAGAATTCTATAATTCAAATAAAATGTAGAGAGTTTCAGCTGAAGAAAAATGCTATAGACTTGGATGAGGTTAATTGACTTAATTGTTTTTCTTGAGTGATCATAATCTTCCTAACATGTTAAGGAAAGATAAACAAATCTGGAGACTACCATCCTTGAGAATGAATTTGTTTTTGACAGTGATCAATTCCAGAGAATTAAAATTCCTGGCTATGTTTTTCTCTTTTAATCTCATTTTTATTTCATATGTAGTAACAATAACATGATTTCACCTTAATTTAACTGTTTGTGAATAAGACGTGTGCATTAGTAACAATTAGTAACAACATTTTAAAAGTTCAAAGCATTATTAAACATGGAAGAGAGTTTATTATTTAACATGCTGCAGTATTATTCTTTTGCATGTTATTTGAAAATCTTAGCTACATATGGAAAATATGCAGAAATTTTCATTATTAGTTCTTGGTTAGTCAAGTATTAAATGTAGTTTATACAAAATAAATACTTTTAATAAATGATACTTTTATTTTCTGTGAAGCATCAATTTACTAGTCTTTGAGGTAAAGATTACTCGTGAAATCATGGGGTTTTAGAGTTGGAAGCTACCTTATTCTCAACCTCCTCATTTGTTCATGCTGTTAGTTATTGGCACCACTGGAATAGGGCCCACGTGCTCTGATTTCAATTGCAGTTTTCTCCTGGTCGTATAGTTCTCTCTGGCCTTCTTTCAGTTCTTTCCGGCATCTCATCTTTTCCTATCTGAAATGTTCTCTCTCTGCTTTTGGGCCCCCACTCCTACTTGTTTGTCAGATTTCAGCTGAATACCCTTCATCCTGAGACCGCCACTCAACACTGTTAGTCTTTCTCAAAATATTTTGTCCTTTTCCTTCATAGCACTTAATCATAATTTGTAATTTTCTATCTGTGTGTATGTTGTATATGTTTGGTTAGTATCTGTCTTCCCAACTCAAGTGCAATCCATTTGAGGGTAGGGGTCATGCCTTTGACGGACTACAATCGTTTCCCAGTGCCTGGGACAGTGCCTGGCGCGAAACACAATAAATTTGCAATGAGTAAGTTACAGTGTGAACTGATGAATGAGAGGGCCCGCTATGATCAGAGCAGTGTTTTGGGGTTTTGCAAATGATGTTGGAAACTTAGACTGTGTCTACATTCTCAAGTCTATTTGATGAAAACTTTCAGATTCATCAAACACCTAAAAATCTAAAAGCAAATCTAAAAAAACGAAATAAAAAGTGAATGATTTACTTACTAAATATAGATTTCTCCTTCCCACAAATAAAACAAAACAGGCAAAAACCCTCCTGTGGACCCGGTGGGCACTGACACACTCCTGCTCTTCAAGGTCGTTTATAAAGGCGTAGCATGCGAGCATCATGGCTGTATCAAAACACAAAATTTTGATGTGAATATTTAAGCTAGCAGGAAGCGTTCACAGGTTCTAGGATCACAAGGGTTTTCATTTTATCTTGGGGAAATAAGTTATCTTTTCATGTGCCTTGCCACAACCCATTTCAATACAAAGTATTTCCATCAGAGTAACCTAACACTTGAAATCCAAACTAGGTAACTCTCTGAGAATTTATATAAATTCTCAGAAATTATCATTAAAGAACTCTGAGCTAGATCTGACCACTGCTAACCGACACTAAATAGTTTCAAAATGAGTCAAGATGTGAAGAATTAGGAAGAGGATAGACCGGGGGGGGGGTGGGGTGCACACATGACTTATTTATTTCAAAATGTACTTGCAGTATATGTAAAAGCTCTTAGCTTACTAGATAGTGACACACACTTTCCATTATCGGCTTGATTGGCTTCTTTAGAATTTAATAGACTATTGCTGGAGGCCTCAGAGTTTGCATTTTTTCGTCCCGCAACTGCTTTATGTTCATGGATTATCTTCAGGGACATCTATCTTTGCTTTTCTCCCTTTGGTGATAGCTAATCATGTAACGTATTTCTGGCATGTCTTCTGCAATCTCCTATTTACGATTCTAATTGCAAGCTTCTATGATATTTTGTGCCTCGCCATCTTCCAGTCTTTAGAGATTAATTTATAATTTGATTGTTTTAGAGAATGTATTTTAGGATGAAATAGCTTGGCGGAGTCCGTTTGGAAGGGGTTGAATAGCACATCGGCTTGATATCTTAAATGCCAGCGGGGGGTAGGATAGGGGAGCTTTCACTCACATTATCACAACCATGCCCACAGGGGCTATAACTTTCCTCTTTCCTAATAGCACCTACGAAAATAAAATTCCCTTCACTTTGCCTGTTCTGAATTTCACTTAAGATCCCAGAACTGAAATGTGTGCGTATGTGTGTGTGTGTGTGTTGGTGGCAAGGGTGGGAAGAACGCATGGGTAGCTGTGGTAGTGAGGGTGAGGTGAAATGGATTCAAACCCCGTGAGCTGTATGTTTTGCTCATATTACTCCTTCCAAAATGCTACAGAAACACTTGTAAGGGCATGACCACAATTCCATGTAGGAATGAAGGAAGGTAATTTATTGAGCACCCACTCTGTGCCAGGCACAATGAAAGATAGTCTACATGCAATCTCCTTTATTCCTCACTTAATTTTGTGAGGTATCAAAGATGGGGAGGACACAAAAGCTCAGAAACGTTAAATCACCTGTCCAACCTGGCCCAACGTTTTAGCTGCCTTTCCTCTTGGGGCTTCTGGAAAGTGTCTTCTTCCTCACCACAAATACATTCTTCCTTTCTTGGAAGAGAAATGTGTACTCTTATTCAAAAGATCGAGTTTCTTAATGTTATTGTACAGAAACAAACCATAAAGCGGAGAGGAGCCTGCTGAGTTCTAGGGGCCCCTTATTGAAAGAAGAGAAATGAAGGTGAGCTGGGCAGCAGAAAGTGTGTCTGTTCACACGTTGTCATGATTTATTCCAAACTAGAGAGAGAATATGAATCAACTCTGTGGCAGAGATAAAATTACAGACCCCAGTGTGAGCCTGTGGAATTGAGAGTGCCAACCACTCCCGCTCCAGAAACATAGACATCTATTAGTGATTTTAAGATCTCGTTTGGAAGCCTTATATTTGTAAACATGAAAATAGACTTGTAATTATGTCTAACTGAATTCCTTCATTCTGCACATAGATTCTGTTCTTTCTCTAGGCCTTAATAGGGTGCTAATTAGAATATTCTTTGTAATAGAGCTCATAAACATAAAACATCAAAACTGTGTTTTCAGGCTTTTTCCCAGCCTTGTCTTCTGTAACCAAAAATCTCTACTTTTTAGGCATCATGACACCATGGTTAGTAAAGATTTACCATTTCTCAAAAAAGAGATTTGGAAAGTTCAGTTGGTTTTGAGATTTTTAACTACAAAATTATAATTTTAATTCAAGACATGTTAAAGTTCAAATATACCATTTAAGGGGCTGGCCTGGTGGCATAGTGGTAAAGTTCAAGTGCTCCCCTTCACTGGCCTGGGCTTCTCTGGTTCGGATCCTGGGTGCAGACCTATGCACCACTCATCCAGCCAAGCTGTGACAGCATCCTACATACAAAACATAGAGGAAGAAGGGCACAGATGTTAGCTCAGCAACAATCTTCTCAAGCAAAAGAGAGGAAGATTGGCAACAAATGTTAGCTCAGGGCCAATCTTTCTCACCAAAAAAAATAAATAAATAAATTACATGTCGGGGTTATTTTTAAAATAATGTACAGCAAAGAGTAATCATGTTTATCTTTGTTTCAGAGAACAGAATGCTATAAAATCCTTTATATTAGTGCCACTTACCTAAGTTCTTTTCCTCTGGAAGAGCTGAATATGGCATTGCATAGAGTTGTAGGCCAGTAGCCAACCAGCTCAATTGCTGTCTGACGTTAGAACATCGTGGAAGATAGATTGGAACAATGTTTGTGATCTAGGTTATTTTCATCAGTTGCATCAAATAAGAAAATTTTCCTCTGTGTGTCTAGAGTCTGTGCAGCCTTGACTGGAATGCTTTGACTGAGCTTGTCAGATTTTCTTTTTTCCCCAAGATTGGCGCCTGAGCTGACATCTGTTGCCAATCTTCTTTTTTTTCCTCCTTCTTCTTCTCCCCAAAGTCCCCCAGGGCATAGTGGTCTATCCTAGCTGTGAGTGCCTCTGGTTGTGCTGTGTGGGATGCCGCCTCAGCACGGCTTGATGAGCGGTGCCACGTCCACGCCCAGGATCCAGGCCAGTGAAACCCTGGACCGCTGAGGCAGAGTGTGCGAACTTAACCTCTTGGTCACGGGGCCGGACCCTGACCTTGTCAGATTTAATTCAGGAGGCAAAAATCCAACTTTCTTTCTTTTTTCTTTTTTTATTGAGGTCATAACAGTTTACAACATTGTGTAATTTCAGTTGTACATTATTATTTGTCTGTAACCATATATATGTGCCCCTCTTCCCCTTATACCCACCTCCCAACCCTCTTCCCCTCTGGTAACCACTAATCTGTCCTCTTTGTCCATGTGTTTGTTTGCCTTCTACATATGAGTGAAATCATACAGAATTTGTCTTTTTCTGCCTGGCTTATTTCCCCTAACATAATATCCTCAAGCTCCATCCATGTTGTTGTAAATGGGACAATTTTGTCTTTTTCAGTGGCTGAGCAGTACTCCAGTGTGTGTGTGTGTGTGTGTGTGTGTGTGTGCGTATACCACATCTTTTTTATTCATTCAGTAGTCAATGGGAACTTGTGTTGCTTTCATGGCCTTTGTGAGTAATGCTGCAATGAACATAGGGGTGCAAAAGTCTCTTTCAATTGTTGATTTCAAGTTCTTTGGATAAGTACTCAGTAGAGGGATAGCTGAGTCATATGGTATTTCTACTTTTACTTTTTTGAGAAATCTCCATATTGTTTTCCATAGTGGCTGCACCAGTTTGCACTCCCACCAGCAGTGGATGAGGGTTCCCTTTTCTCCACGTCCTTTCCGACATCTGCTATTTTTTTCTTGGTGATTATAGACATTCTAATGTGCATAAGGTGATGTCTCAGTGTAGTTTTGATTTGCATATCCCTGATGGTTAGTGATGTTGAACGTCCTTCCATGTGTCTATTGGCCATCTGTATATCTTCTCTGGAAAAAAAATGTCTGTTCATATCCTCTGCCTATTTTTTGATCAGGTTTGTTTTTTTATTGTTCTGTTGTATGAGTTCTTTATATATTTTGGAGGTTAACCCTTTGTCAGATATTTGATTTGCAACTATTTTCTCCCAGTTGGTGAATTGTCTTTTTGTTTTGTTCCTGGTTTCCTTTGCCTTGCAGAAGCTTTTTAGTCTGATGTAGTCCCATTTGTTTATTTTTTCTTTTGTTTCCTGGCCTGAGTAGATGTTGTATTTGAAAAGATCCTTCTAAGACTGATGTCAAAGAGCGTACTGCCTATATTTTCTTCCAGGAGTTTTATGGTTTCACATCTTACCTTCAGATCTTTAATTCATTTTGAGTTAATTGTTGTGTATGGGGAAAAATAATGGTCTACTTTCATTCTTTTGCATATGGCTGTCCAGTTTTCCCAACACCATTTATTGAACAGACTTTCCTTTTTCGCTTGTATTTTCATTCCTTGTTGAAGATTAGCTATCCATAGATGTGTGGTTTTATTTCTGGGCTTTCAATTCTGTTCCACTGATCTGTCTTCCTGTTTTTGTACCAGTATCATGCTGTTTTGATTGTGATAGCTTTGCAGTATATTTTAAAGTCAGGGATTGTGATACCTCCAGTTTTGTCTTTTTTTTTCTCAGCATTGCTTTAGCTATTTGGGGTTGTGAAGAATATCATTGGGATTCTGGTTGGGATTGCATTGAATCTGTAGATTGCTTTAAGTAATATGGACATTTTAACTATGTTTATTCTTCTGATCTATGTGCATGGAAGATCTTTCCGTTTCTTTATGTCATCATCGATATCTTTCAATAATGTCTTATAGTTTTCATTGTATAGGTCTTTCATCTCCTTGGTTAAATTTACTCCTAGATATTTTATTCTTTTAGTTGTGATTGTAAATGGGATTATATTCTTGCGTTCTCTTTCTATTAGTTCTTTGTTAGAGTATAGAAATGCAACTGATTCTTGTAAGTTGATTTTATATCCTGCAACTTTGCTGTAATCATTGATTATTTTTAATAGTTTTCCAATGGATTCTTTAGAGTTTTCAAGATATAAAATCATGTCGTCTGCAAACAGCGAAAGTTTCACATCTTCCTTGCCAGGTTAGATACCTTTTATTTCTTTTTCTTGCCTAATTGCTCTGGTCAAACCTCCAGTGGTATGTTGAATAAGAGTGGCAAGAGTGGGCACCCTTGTCTTGTTCCTGTTCTCAGAGGGATGGCTTTCAGTTTTTCCCCACTGAGTATGATGTTGGCTGTGGGTTGTCACATATGGCCTTCATTATGTTGAGATACTTTCCTCCTATATCCATTTTATTGAGAGTTTTTATCATAAACAGATGTTGTATCTTGTCAAATGCTTTCTCTGTATCTATTGAGATGATCATGTGAGTTTTATTCCTCATTTTGTTAATGTGGTGTATCACATTGACTCATCTGCGGATGTTCAATGATCTCTGTGTCCCTGGCATAAATCTCATTTGATCACGGTATATGATCCTTTTAATGTATTGCCGTATTTGGTTTGCCAATATTTTGTTGAGGAAAAATCCAAGTTTCTTAATGTCCAACAAAGTGCCTGAGTACTTTTGATTACTTGGCTCATTTTCCTTAGGCTAATACCTCATTTCATTAATAAAGGCAATTTCTAAAATTCCTTCTTATTATTTACGATCTGCTGCTTTCTGATGCAATAATTTCTTTCCATTGCAATCTTTCTAAGATTTCCATTTAACATGTCAAAGTTGTCAGGACTTTTAACACTACTTTTTTTTTATTTCTCCATTAAAACATAGATTTTAGAACTATAAATTATTGTGGACAGTTAAGGGATTTGGTCTAGGAAGCTGTCTTAATGGTGTGAACATAGCTCTAATGGAATGAATATAATGCCACATCCTTGCACAAGGCCTAGTGCATAGTGGAAACCCAATAAACATTTGTTGGATGAATGCTTACTTAGTACATATTTTTTAATGATAATTTTGAGCAGAGATTTCATTAGTATGAATATGTCAGGAGGGATATATTGTGGGATAGTATAAGTGCATACTTGATGCATTTCTTTTAGAATGTCAAGATTTTTAAATAAAATTCACTTGAAACACATTTTTTTCCTCCCCCTTATGGGACCTTTACTTTCTCCCCCTTCTTTTACTTAGACTTTTTTGTCCTGAGAAAATAATCTATTCTATAATTTACTTCCCTGAAGGGAAAGTGAATTATCTTCTGTTGCTTAATTCCCTCTAACCATAGCAGAGTGCTTCACTTGGCTTCAATCTTTCTGTTGGTTTAACTTGAAGAATAATCAAGTATAACTTCTTTCTACAGATATTCTGAGCAGAACAAGTCCTTCTAGAAACAAGGGGTGACATTTGTCCACAGAAGCAATAATATATTGCCCATAACCTTAGAGAGTTAGTTCTTTGTAAACATCCTAAAAGAAAAGCCCGTTTTAAGCTCTGGTGGGAGTTGAGTGTAACTTTGTAGAAAACAAACCTGGGAGGCCTTTAGAGAAACCAACTCGTGAAGTTTTAGGAATAACCAAATCCGTGCAAATGTATTGCAGTACATTCTATTATGTGAAGCAAAATATGAAAACTGTTTAAAATATACAGAGAGGAATTTTCCACATTCAGGTGGTAATGGATTACTTCCAACGGGTCTTCACTGCTCAGACTTTGAAGAAAGTATCTGTTGCAGAAAGATTTTTGGGTCGTAGAGTTTTTGTTTTTGTTTTAAGCTGCACTAAGAAAAAGAAGTGCTACTTCAGGCTAATTAATTTATTCATTATATTCATTCTCTCTTTGCAATGTAAAACAATCTGGAAGGGCCTTTTTTAAAATCTATTTTTACTTAACATTTTAAGTTATTTTTATGCACTTGCTCCATATTTAAATTTACTATAAAAATACTGCTTTGTAGTGGGTAGCTCATAAGGGAAAAAATGCATTTATGCTGAAACATCCAGGGCTTTTACTTATAATTATGAGTAAAAATTCCTAATATGTTAGAAGTCTTTTGAAACTCTGAGTCTTGTATTTTCACCTCTATCATTTGACATTGTTTTAAGATATATTGCTAGATTAAATAGGTGAGGATTAAGATTTGACTTATCTTGTAAAGTTGATATCAGAATTCAAAATCATAAGGTCTCAAATAGAGGAGATTCATGGCATCTATTTAATATTTAAGTAACGTGTTTTAGGTAAATTGAGTCACATGATTTCTATATTTTATGGCTCCCTCCCCCACCGTTTATTTTATTGAAGTGTAATTGACAAAACAGTATTATATTAGTTTCAGGTACACAACATAGTGGTTCAATACTTTTATGCATTATGAAATGATCACCACAGTATGTCTAGTTACCATCTGTCACCATACAAAATTATTATAATATTATTGACTATATTCCTTATGCTGTACATGATATCCCCATGACTTATCTATTTTATGACTGGAAGTTTGCGTTTCTTAATCCCCTTCACTTATTTTGCCCATCCCCCAACCCCCCTCCCGTCTGGTGACCACCAATCTGTTCTCTGTTTTTATGAGTTTGTTTATGTTTTGTTTTGTTTGCTTTGTTGTTTAGATTTCACATATAAGTGAAATCATACAGTGTATGTCTTTCTCTGTCTGACTTATTTCACTTAGCATAATACATTCTAGGTCCACTTATGGTGTTGCAAATGGCAAGATTTTGTTCTTTTTTATATCTGAGTAATATTCCATTCTCTCTCTCTCTCTCTCTCTACACACACACACACACACATATATGTGTGTGTATATATATATACACCACATCTTATTTATTCATTAGTTTATTGATGGACGCTTATGTTACTTCCATATCTTGGCTGTTGTAAATGCTGCAATGAACATAGGAGTGCATATATCTTTTTGAAATCGTGTTTTCGTTTACTTCAGATATATACCCAGAAGTGTAATTGCTGGGTCATATGGTAGTTCTGTCTTTGATTTTTTAAGGAACTTTCATACCGTTTTCCGTAGTGACTGCACAAATTTACATTCCCACCAACAGTGTACAAGGATTCCCTTTTGTACATATCCTCACCAACACTTGTTATTTCTTGTTTTTTTGATAATAGCCATTCTGACAGGCGTGAGAGGATGTCTCATTGTGGTTTTGATTTGCATTTCCCTGATGATTAGTGATGCTGAGCACCTTTTCACGTGTCTGTTGGCCATCTGTATATCTTCTTTGGAAAAATGTCTATTCAGGTTCTCTGCCCATTTTTAAATCATATTGTTGGGTTTTTTGATATTGAGTTGTATGAGTTCTTTATATATTTTAGATATTAATCCTTTACCAGGTATAGTGTTTGCCAATGTCTTTTCCCATTCAGTAGGTTGCCTTTTTGTTTTGTTGATGGTTTCCTTCACTGTGCAGAAGCTTTTAGTTTGATGTAGTCCCATTTGCTTATTTTCACTTTTGTTGGCCTTGCCTTAGGAGACATATCCAAAAAAATACTGCTAAGACCCATGTCAAAGAGTTTCCTACCTATATTTTCTTGTAGGAGTTTCACGGTTTCAGGTCTTACATTTAAGTCTTTAATCCATTTTGAGTCTATTTTTGTACCCCTACCTTTTTAATACACTTTTTGTTTTAGAATAATTTTAGATTTAGATTTACAGAGAAGTTGCACAGATAGTATAGGTAATTCCTATATACCTTGTCCATTTTACAATGTTTAACATCTTACATAACCGAAGTATGTTTATAGAACTAAGAAACAATTAGTTCTTACAGCATTACTGTTAACTAGACTCCAGACTTCATTCAGACTTCACTAGCTTTTCCACTAATGTCCCTTTTCTATTTTACAATCCCACCCAGAATACTGTGTTGTGTTTAGTCATGTTATCTCCTTCGTCTCCTCTGGTTTCTGACAGTTTCTCAATCTCTCCTTGTTTTTCATAACCTTACCAGTTTTGAGGAGTACTGATCAGCTATTTTGTAGAATGCCTCTGAATTTGGGTTTATCTGATGTTTTCCTCACGAAAGACTAGGATGAATACTACAGAGGTGAAGTTCCCTTCTCATCTCATCACATCAGGGTTACCTGCTCTCAGTATGACTTATCACTTGTCGTGTTAATCTTAATCACCTGGGAAGGGGCGTGCTCAGTAGGTTTCTCCACGGTAGAGCTGCCTTTCCCTTCCCTTCCCGTACTCTCTTCTCTGCAAGAGAGTTATTAAGTCCAGCCTAAACTGAAGGCTCCCTCTCCATTTTCAATGACTCAGGGAATATATGGAGGAAATTTCCTTATTGTTTACATTGTAGAAAAATTTAATAATACCTACCATTTCTTGTATGCCTTCTATATTCATTCCACTGTGCTAAACATGGTTTATCAATAGTTTCTCTTAGTACTACAAACATACAAATAGAGATAATTATTTCAATTTACAAGTGTGGAAACTAGAGTCAGAGATTAAGCAATTTGACAGTGTCATACAGAACAAGAACGTGAACCCAAGTCTGTTGGGGGTTACTGTACTTCCTTTTAACTGTTAGGCGATACTCCCTCCTTGGTAGACATCCCAAACTTCACCGAATTTGGCCATGAGACATTTTAACATGCTTGTTTGTTTGTTCTGCCTTCCTGGTTCCATCTACATTAAAAGACACATATTTGGGGCAAGTATTTTAATATGAAAAAACATATGCAACTTGAAAATTCACCTTTTCTAGACACTGTATCTCCATGACAAGAGCTGTGCAATCATATTAGGTAGATGTGGGGTCTTAGGATGACAGAGGGACTGTATGCAAGCACACATGAATATTAAATTCGAGATACATATTGAGGCTCTTTGAGCAGTTAAAACTTCTTTGACCACCAGTGGAATGTTTGTGCTGCGTATTAAACAAAAATAAACAGCAATGACAGATGTAGAAGAAGTGTGACCATCTTCACAAAGCCGGTGATCCCCAGACTATTGGGGGCACATAAGTATTACTGTTTGATTGATTTCATGACACTGGCCTGGAGTCATAAAAAATCTAGTGTTTTTACTACTTACTTTTTAAGTCAAAGTGAAATTATTTTTTACTGAGAATTTCAAAATACTTCTTGAGATGATTATAGATTTTCTAATTATGCAGAAACAAGGCTGGAAATTTCTGTTTAAGCTACTCCTCCCTTCTTTTGAACTACCGAACAAATTTCTCTCCTTTGATTGATATTGTGTGTTTGTGTGAAGGTGTGTGTTATAGTTGTGTTTTCACATTCATCCATAATTCCTCTGCATTCCACAACACTCTCTTTATCTAGTCAATTATCAAGTGCTATTGATTGTAACTAACTCTCAAATATACTTCCCTCCTCTACCCCTTTTCCATAAGTTTAGGTCATCCTCTTCCATTTCTTTAGCAAATGCTTCAGCTTACCACCTGTTCTTCCTACTTCTACTCTCTTCCTCTTTTCTCTTAGAAGAAATATCTTGATCATGTGACATTTCTTCTTAAAAATCTCAGTGCCTCCCTCATATGCAAAATTGATATTCAAAGATATATGCACAAGTTGATTAAAAACTTGAAACTTATCCACTTATCCGTATCCCTATTTGGATATGTCTTGAAATTTAACCACCTTAATTGCTACAGTTGCTCCCTTGCAATCTTATACTCCCACAACATTGAATCTAATTTAATTCAAATAAAATCTTGTTTTCTTCTTCCATGACATTTCACATACTATTTTCTTGTTGGAAATGTCCTTTTGTGTTCTCTATGATCATGGTAGGTATTTAAATTATGTATTTAAGTTGTTGCACCTTTATAATATATTGTAACTATTTGTAAGTATACATGCCTTCCTTACTGGTCTGTAAATTTCTTGAGGCTAGGAGTCATGAGATATTTTATTTGTATTCACAGTTTCTCGACAATACTGTGCATGTCAAGTAGAAGTTCAATAAACGTTAAATTGAATTGAAATGTATAATATATGCAATGTTTATATATTATTGATTATGTAAATCTGCTAAAAAAATTCTTGATTTGAGAAGATTTCATAGAGCACAGTGAAGAAGAAAAGGATTGTAAAGGAGAGGAAGAAAGAAATTTAGGAAACCTTAGAACCAGGTGGTTTATGTAACGTGAAAAAAATACAGTCTAGAGTTGGGACACAAATAGATTTTACTTGTAGCATCGACTCTGGTCAGCTGGTTGTGGCTGGAGTCACATGTGAGAAGAGCGATGAGTTTATGGCAGGATTCAGAAGGAAAGAGAGAGAAAATTGATTTGTAATGTTGCCGTGGGCACAGGAGGAAAGATGCGGAGCGCCCCAGCCTTGAGTTTGCTGAGTTGCCTGTGAAGCAGTAGTTCTTAGGATCTTTTGATGTTGAACGAGTATTTATGTGGGAATACTGTTTGGATTGAAGCATAAGCAAGAGGGTTTTCTAGCTATGCAATTTCTTGCCTCCGATTCTCTTAATTGATCATAACACAAGTATGTTGTGATGTTCAGGTTGAGAATTGCTGGTCTTCCCAACAATGATTCCCAACCAGTGGGTCTTAGATTCCTGAAGGACGGAAGAATTATTGCAAGGGCTCTTCATGTCTATAGGCACAACAAACATTGTCTTTAGTTAAAAAAAAAAGTCATTAAATTATATGTATTAGTGATTTTAAAGTGTATCTACCAGCTATTGTGATTTTTAATAAAAAATAAAATTTGTCTGAATAATTTACTAATTGTATAGTAGCTTCTTGTCATTATGGGTTTTCTCAATAAATGAACACTAAAATACTATTTATTACTGTCATATAGGAACATGTGACTTTTTTTCACGTTCAAATGGTTTCTTATACCCAGAGAGAAGGGATAACATTGTTTAAGAGAAGAAGGTAGTGAACCAAATTTAACTTTCATGGGTGTTGCTAAACAAAAGTGAAAATATGATCAAATGATTGGTGAGGAGAAAGAATTGTTACATAGTATCCTGAATTTTACAAGACTAGTAGAACATTTTAGGGAGGAGTGACAGTGATATACCAACATGTAGGGAAAACACTGCCAATAGAGATTTAAATGATTACGAAATACACATACTCTTGACTTTATTATAGTAAAAACGTACATTGAAAAAAGTCAGTTACTAGTATTAAGGCGAATTCATGGCCACGGTTTTTCATTGATTCTAAGGAGCACATATTTTACACATTTTAACATTTCTGAAATTTATATGCAGCTTGCAGTTGCTATTGTACAGTTGGCAGTTGAGAAGTAGTTTTTATTGCCTTCACGTGAATAGACTTAGTTGTGGCTTATGTCATTCCTGGTGGTGACAATACAACGTAATCTTGGCATATGAATAATCTTGACAGTTCAGGAAACAAACCATGTGAAAACCATTTAGAGGGGAGTATGATTCCTTTATGTTGTCTGAAAACTGGTTATTGACATTTTCTGTTAAGATCAAGAAAGCATCAGCTCAAAACCTGCAGTGTAGGTATACGAAGCTTGGAGACAATTCTAGAACTTTCTTTTTAAGAAATGCTGCTTCACCAATTTGCTTGGTGGCATAGAGGATAATTCTGCATGGAAAAGAAAAACAATGATCACTTTGAATGTAAAATGTTTCACAGAAGTTAGACTCAATATGAAAAAGTTTTAGAAATACTCTTAAGCAATTTATTTTGCCTACATTTTTCAACGGGAGTTGGTAGAAATCTGTGTATAAGTAAATCTAAAAGAGATCTTTTAATAAGTATTAAAATAAAAATTCTAATTGATAAGAAATTACAGTGACAAAGATTTAAATAGATGTGATATTTTTTGTTCCTTAGAGGCCCATAAAATAGTGGGATATTTATAATTGATTGCATCTTAAATTCAATCAAGCATGGAAAATCTCTTAGTTGGCAGTACGTAAACCAGAAATCACTGTTAATTGGTATTTTAGCAAAATCTGTGAGACAATATCAATAATATTTGTTGAATGAATTAATTAATAAATTATAGTAAGTGTAAATAACAGTAAAATACCTAAGAGAATATAATACATCTAAAGCAACTCCAAATCATCAATGAAATATAGAATTAAGTTCAAATAAATAATTGTATATTATTGCACTTGAATGGTAATCCAGACATCAGTCTCTATCAATCAGATAATTTTGCTGCTAAAACCGTGATTCTGTGAACCAGTAGTTTAGAGAATTTACTGCATTTAAATTCATAGCCGCAGAAATGACATGTAATAAACAATGTTAATTATATGTAAATGAAAATCTATTACATTAGATCTTTTCCAAAACAGATTTTCTCTTCTATTACTGCAATCCAAATTTATTTGAGTGATCAAGAACTTTGTTTTATAGTATTGAATTATAAAATCAGAATGCAAAAACTCTGATCAATCTTTCACAAATTCTCAAGCATTTAAAAGTTGTAATCTGATGATGTCCTTTGTCATCAGTAGAGTTTGAGTCCTCTGATCTTTAACCATATTTTCTGGGCTACTGAGTATTTCTAAAAATTTTAGTTTAAAAGTCAAGATAAATAAATAATCTTAATATTATAAATAATTGTGATATTTAAAAAAAAATTTCTGCTAAGAAATGCATAAACCCAGAAATATTTAATATATGCAAAACTTTTAAATAAAATACTAGTGGAATATTTGTAACTAAGGTTATTTGGATTTGTCTTCTTTGTCTTTGAAAAGTGTGTCTATTTCTAGAAGTTAAATAGAAATAGATTTGAAGGATTATTTTTCATGATCTTTCCTTCATGGGCTACTTTATGACAATTTGAGATAGCATAAAATCAGTTCTTAGCTTTCATAAAAATGAAGCATGAAATCTTTTCAAATTATTTTTTTTATTTTACAGCATTTTTTCTTTGAATGATATGATTAAAAACTCATTTATGCATTTTATCTTTAAACCACATAACTGAAATTCTCAATATATTATTAGTAAAAATTAGGTAAGTAAATAAAAAATATATATTATATAATGTCAGGTTCTTAACTTCTTCTGAAGCTGTCTTTTTCTTTTCCCCAATTATGATTTTAATTTAATGACATTACAAGAATTTAAAATGGAGAGGATCAGTTTTTGAACTTTAGGAATGGTTATGAATATAAGTACCTGCCTTTTGCAAAGCAGTAAGTTATAAACCTCGAGTATATATAAAACTCTTGTGATGCAATATCTTTTCATTTGTTTCAATTGATGAAACTTCAAATAATGTAAGAAATAATGGATGAGTCTCCCTGATTTTTTTATGTAATTATAGAGACATCATTATTTATCCATTCATCAAACTTGTACTGAGTGACTGGCAAGCCCCAAGGACAAATCAAGGTGTTGAGAAGGCAAGATGAATAAGATCAAGCCTCCAACTTGAGAGAGTCCATTTGCTAGTGGGAAAAATTAATTTGCAAATAAATAGTTACAATCCGAAGTGTGAATTCTATTAAAGAGACATGTATGAGGTGCTCCTGGACATAGGGAAAGAAACATATGTGTGTCTGTGGTGAAGAATTTAAGAACAATTTTGGAGAAAGAGATGAAATAAGAGAAGACACAAAGGAGTTCTATGAAGGCATAGAATTAACAAGAAATAGGAGATCATTTGTTATAGCTAAAATACAGAGAAAGCCCGGTGATAGAAGATGAGGCTAGAAAGATAGACTGGGATCATAAAGTAAAAAGGCTGAGTATTTTAATCTTTATGTTTATAGAGATGATAAACCACTGACGTGTATAATGCACGGTATGATATGATCAGATTTTTGAAAGGTCTTTGTAAGAGCAGAAGTGAAGATGGAATGGTGGAGAATGATTAGAGACACAAAGACCTGTAGCCTATGAAAGTCTGATCAAATGTGAGATATGGGAGATGAACTAGCCAAGCTTTGACTCTGTTGTTGCTTCAATCAGGAAAATGAAGGTTTGAACAAGAAAGTCTATTTTCTTTAATCACTCCTGGAATCTCACTAACCTCCTACCTTCTGCAACACCTTGCCTCCTATTCACACAAAACTGGCTACATCAATGAAAATATATTTTCAAGTCAAATCCTACTTTAAAAAAATCTGTCATAAGGATCATAAACCCCACATAATGACCAATGTATTTCAGGTTCATTTTGAACAGCCTTCAAAATCCAGATATCAAAAAATCTAAAATTATCCATAAAATCACAGAATATTAAGCGACATCAGAATCCCTTCTTTAGACGGTGGCAGTGAGCAAGGCCACACTTGGAAGTTCCCAGACCTCCCTAGGTCCTTTGATGCTGATGTCAAACAGCATCAAGAGTGGGCACCATTTGTGGTTCATTCATCATTAGGCTCCAATATATAAAGCCCCAGTTACTAGTGTTTGTTTTATAATGAGCACTGATATACTTTCAGCTAGAAATCATCTATGGTAAACAAATGAGGCCATTAACTTAATTAGGATAAATTGAAACTTACAGAATTTGTTAAAAAAAAACAGAGCATAGCAAATATCAAAAAACCACAAGTATTTTATCTGGAGCATTTAAATCTCAGACAGTCAAGATTTAAGTACTTTTTACCTAATCACTTCTAGCAAGTATAATGAAACAATTTGGATAGTCAAGGAATGAAAGAGGATTTGTAGAAATAGGATTTGTTTATGTTTTCTTTATGAGAGCTAAACTGGTAAATACTTCAGGGACTGTCAATTACAAATGTTACATGATTTCTGAGAAAATAATGGTGGAAAATCCTCATGTTTATCTTGAGTCTTTCCCAAAGATTTCAAAAGAATGCCATTCATGAATGGAGCAGGTCTCTAGAAATGTGGTGAAAGAAGAAAATTTGGCTAATATTTACATAATGACATAACCAGGGAGAGAGAATCATGATAATTGTTGAATGAGAAGGAAATCTCTTTTTTATTTATTGTATTATCTTTTTTTTCCTTTTTTGCTGAGGAAGATTTGAACTGAGCTAACGTCTGCTGCCAATCTTCCTCTTTTTGTATGTGAGCCACTGCCACGGCATGGCCACTGACAGATGAGTGGTATAGGTCTGCACCTGGGAACTGAACGCAGGTCACCAAACTGGAGCATGCTGTACTGAACCTCTAGGCCACTGGGGTTGGCCTACATTATCTTTTATTATGACATTTTTGATGTCATAGTATACTATGATGTATGCATAGTATACATGATGGTATGGTGACATTTTTTTCATCTCTCACAGTTTTCATTAACTCGGCTTTTACACCTACAAATTCTCATGCTGCTTATTTCCTTTTTAAATCTCTTGTTCATAGAGCTACTCCATTCCTAATACCGAACAACACAGTCCAGTCTCCATCATTGGGAGATACCTCCTGTGATCCACATGGCTGTCACTAAACGTCCTAGGCACCATTCACTTTCCTTTTTCACTTTCTTTCTTGGAATTAATTCTAGTGAATTCCTTTTTACAATCCCTACTAAGAATCCTCATTTTTAAAAATCAAAAATCTGAATTTTAATCTATTTGAAAGTATTCTATGTAGTTTTGGCTCTTGTGATAAGATTTTAAACATCTGTCTTTCTCTGACCTTTGCACGGTAGCATTGGCTGCTTCTAAAGTCCATGAAAACTCAGACTTCAACATTGAGTCTCTTACCTTGAGAATTTGCAACCCAGGATTTTCAACCATACGGATCATAGATTTAATCTTTGCCTGTGACATTTCTGTTTCCTTCCTACACCCACACAGCATTTCTTTTTTGGATACTCATAAGCTTCCCATAGCAGCCTCAGTTAAAATTATATCTTTGTGTTTCTGGGCCAGTTTATATTAACAGTTGTAGAATTCATTTCAGTGTACTCTGATTTTCAGCTTCTCTGAAAAGTATATCACTGTAATCTAATGGTTTAGTAAACAAATTTCTAAGAACTTTTATTTTCGCATGCAAAATTTTATGTAATGCAGTCGACAATTAACTGTTCTCGAGTGACCTTCTGAAATCTCTTATGAAAACAAAGATGCTAATTTAGTGTTCATGTCGTGCCAGCACCACTTCCACACAATGATGAAAAAGATGTTTTTCTTGTGCACGTCCTGAAGTAAGAGAGATTGTGAAGACCTCAAAGTTTGAATGTAAGATTACTTCTCATTTAAATCCTAGTAAAATTGCATAAAAAGTAATCAGGAAGAGAGATGTTGTCTCAATGACTTTTAAAAATTTGACTTCCTGATTCTAAGGAACGCCTTGGAGTGTATTCTCTTAATCAAGATGTCCAGTGACATCTTCGCTGCTTTGAAACTGAGAGCTCTGTTACAACATGACAACTTGGTCTTATACTGTATTGTCATTTAGCTTATCCTGGAGGCTGTCCTTCGGAGTGACAGGCAAGAAACCTCCTAGTAAAAATAATGACAGGTAGTCCTTGACTATTTGCCCTGAAAATGAGTTCATTTTCTATGAGGATGGGTTGTTTTTCCCTTGTTTCCACTCCCATGAAATCCCTTCCATATACTTGACTACCGATGACAATAGACTTTGCAGAATGCTTTACCTGAGGGATAAATGACCTTTAATGTAGGCTTTGTCCACTTTACATTACACACACACACACACAGATACCACACACCCACACACACACATAAATAAATAATATATGCACACCTACATAATAATACCTGAAATCATCTAGCATATATTTCCATGCTCTTTAACAAACTATTATCATTCATGGTGCTGAGGAATTGCATCAATTTTGTGTTTCCCTAGAACCTGATATATTTTCTAAAGAAATACATTATTCTAGGAAAATAATTGGAGTGAATGATCCAGTAACTGTAAATTAATTGGCACTAACGTTGCTAAAATATGTAAATAGATTCATAGGTAGTAGCTAGTTTCAAGGACGTTGAGGGATTGATGATAGGAAAAAACTGATACAATTCATGGATTGTTGGATTCAATTTTTCATGCAGTAGTGGTCATATGTAGCAGGAAACATTTTACTTTTTTCTTCAATGTGACGTTGTATACTGATTTCCTAGGTAGGATTGCCAGATAATATACAGGATGTTTTTTAGTTAAACTCAAATTTCAGATAAACAACGAATAAATTTTTAGTGTAAGTATGCAATATTTGTGGTCTATTATACTAAAAACTTTCCTTGTTAATCTGAAATTCAAATGTACAGAATGTCCTGTATTTTTATTTGCTAAATCTGGCAACTCTACCCATGTGCCTGGTTTTTCACCAGTTTAGAATGATCTCTGGTCCATTGCTGCAAAGTTGCTTGCCTGGGAGATGTGTTTTCAAACATGCCTATCATAAGAATCATGTGCAGAACTTCTTAAACGTTTCCAGAACCCTACTCTGGAGATTCCGATTCAGTGGGTTAGGGTGAGACCTAGCAATCTTTGCTTCTAACAAGTGCCTGGACCAATTCTCAGGATCATGCCTGTCTGCACACCGCCGTTAGAAGCCCTGCAGGGCACCTGGCCCTGCCAAGCAGCCTCCTTCTAGTCCCCTCCCCTCGGTTCTTCTCAAGTTATGGGTTCTCTTGATGTGATGTCTCTCCAGTGGCCATCATTCAAGAGCTTTAAACCTGGACACCAGAGGGAACCCATTGAGTTTTATTTACACAAAGCATGGGGTCTGTGGAACTACATGCCATTCACAAGCAAAGAAGGTACAGTCTGACTTTTTCTCTCTGTCTCTGAATAGTTTTACTGAAGTTAGGCAGGCTTTCTCTTCACAGTAAGTTCCACATAGTTTAGTATTTTTATTGTATTATTATCATTATTATCTTATTTCTAATATTTTTCAGTGTGTCTAATCACTGAATTCAGAGTTTAACCCCAACCTGCATAACTCTGCTTGATGGCCATGGTGCTTATTGCTACATATAAGAATCATGTTACAAGGGTTATGATGAAATCCCACATTTGGAAAGAGAGAGGGGAGTAAAAAAACCAACTCATAAGAGTTCACATACATAGTAAGCATCTTGTATAGTTTGTGTTTTCCAGGTATTCAGTGGTTTAATTTTATTACGCAGTGCATTAACTCCTCCCTAAACATATGAATGAAATCAACAAGGTGACCGAATCCACATGTATCAACTCACAAAGCTTAGATTTTCTGTTTGTTTTGGGGGATGAATATTTACTTTTAATCTCAATGGTGTCAGGATGTATTGAGAGTTCTACTCAAAATTTGTTTTTCTTAAAAATGAGTGTGGTTTGGGTGTCAAATTATTTCTCTAGGAGAATCAAGGAAGAAAGTTGATGTGATGTGAAGAAATTTTTGATGAGGCAAAAATTTAAAATTGTCAGTTACAGAAACAGACAGAGAGAGAATGAAAGTTCAATTGTGTTTGAAATAAAAAGGAGCTGTCATCCAAGAGACTTCACGCACATATTGAGAGTCTGTGTCTCCATCTGTGCCAGCTTCTCCTTTTAACACTGCGATTCTCCATGGGCAAACAGAAGACAATAATCGTTAAATAATAAGTCCTGTCAGGTTATTAGTCTGTTAAAGTAATTTAGATAAAATGTTTTGTGCTAGGATGTTTTCTTTTTTTCCATTCCTGATGGAATTTGTTAATTGTGTTAACTTGAAATAAGCAAGCCCTTAGGAATAATGAGATACGTAAAAACTAGAGTTTTATTTAAGGTTAAAACACAAACAAATTACAGATGTTTTATTTTGATTTTCAATAAAATATCTTAACCTGTATGTGACAAGTGAGCCAATTTATGTAAAATACTCAGGGTAAATGATTGGCATATACTAAGAACTTAGATACTGTGGTGGTTGTTTTTTATTATTCTCGTGATGAACTTTTTGATAAAAGTTTCATAAAAATCACACAGCCAGGGCTTATGACTACAATTTCTCTTTATCTTTTGGGGAGTTGAGCTCAGGTAGACTTTCCTGCTCAATACTGAAAAAGAAAGTTTTCTAGCCCTTTTGTTGTGGTCATTTCAGTTTATGGAATATTTTCCTTCTTCTGCCTATCAGTTACATTTAGATTTTTATATTGGTATTTCATTATTTAACTTGCATGTTTACTCCCCACAAGAGGTGCTGGGAGGGGTGAGATGAGATCAAAGTAGCTTAGATTACTATTTTTTATTAGAAGTTCTGTTGTAGGAGAGCATGACCTGAATTATCATTAATTTTCATGATATATAATCTATGGCTTCAGTTTAGCCTCTTTTGAAAAATACAGTGAAGAGGGGGCCAGCCGGGTGGTGCAGCGGTTAAGTTTGCACATTCTGCTTCAGTGGCCCAGGGTTCGCTGGTTCAGATCCTGGGTGCGGACCTATGCGTTGCTTATCAAGCAATGCTGTGGCACACATCCCACATATAGAGTAGAGGAAGATGGGCATGGTTGTTAGCTCAGGGCCAATCTTCCTCAGCAAAAAAAAAAAAGGAAATTTGGCAGCAGATGTTAGCTCAGGGCTAATCTTCCTCCAAAAAATTTTTTAAAAATACAGTGAAGATAGAACAATTACTAGGATATTTAACTCAAAAATAGAATATCCTTAGCAGTAATAGCAGTAATAGCAGTTCGATTTTTAGGCTCTTTTTTGGTTATGAAATATTAATTCTTATTGACATATCTTATAATTGCCTTTGTTCTGAAGCTCTCACAATTCTTAAAATCTGTAAACATAAGTATGTTATTATTCAGCATGGTCAAATAGTTTCTTATTATAAAAAGTACTTTATGGGGGCTCACCAGTGGTGTAGTGGTTGAGTTTGCACTCTCCGCTTCAGTGGCTCAGGGTTTGCAGGTTCGGATCCCCAGAGTGGACCTAGCACTGCTCATCAAACTATGCTGTGGCGGCATTGCACATAAAATAAAGGAAGACTCGCACATTGGCACAGATGTTAGCTCAGCGACAATCTTGCTCAAGCAAAAAGAGGAAGATTGGCAACAGATGTTAGCTCAGGGCCAATCTTCCTCATACAAAGACAAAACAAACGAACAAGCAAAGAAAACTTTATATTCCCACTTGCAGTAGTAAAACTTCCTTTGTAAAATAAACACTTGCTGAAGAGACTGCCATTTTGTCTATTATTATGTGATCAGTTCGTGAAGGAAAAATAAAATCAGACACTATAAATGCATATGTATTTTAGCTATGAGAAAAACTTAATTCTGTGTAAGTTAAAAACCCAAATTATTTGTATTACTTTGTATCTAATTTTCCCATGCTATATTTGGAAAAATGTGCCAAATATATGTTATTGAACTATTTTTTACTTCTCAGTGTCGATCAAGGAGGAACAATGTTTGTGATGGTTGAATATCTTTGTGATTTTGATCCACTTGTCCCTAACATACAAGGTAATTACTGATCGCCAACTCTGATGACAATAAAGCGTACCCTGGAAGTCAGAGAGTAAGACTGATCTGTTCTTGGTTTTCCCAGGACTGAAAGCTATTTAAAACTATTTAAAAGTTGGATTTTTTTTAATCCAAACTAGTTTTTTAGCTCTTTCAAGATGAGTTGCTTCTTTCAAGATGTGCAGCTATGACTTGAACACTCAAATCCTTAGTTACCTAGTTGTCATGATATGCTATAAAGGTGTATGTGCTCAGAAATACTATAGGACACCCTATTTCCTGTAGAGTTTTCCTACTGTGGTGAAATGAGCCAGACCAGCTATCTTTTTTCTTTTCTTTTCTTTTTTGTCTTCTTTAACTTAAGCACTGGAATAAAGGCAAGTTGGTCTTGAATGTCTTTCCATTTGGTCTACACTTGCATATACATCAGAATACTTAAATGAGTAAATTATCCAAAACATTTAATCTTGCTTCACATTCAAACTAAGAATCTGTTTCTTTCCATCCGCTAGGCGATTTGAATAGTCATCCATCTAAAATCCTATCATCTCAGGACCTAAGCTTCCTCAGTTTGAGTATCTTTTATCTCCAGTTTATTGCTTCATTCCCTCCAATTGAATTGATTTCAAAATATCACGAATCAATCTTATCATTGACTCCAGTTGTCTTTTTTTAAGTCATTTTCTTTCTTAACCACAAGTAGCGTTTGACATTCAATAATTCTGTCTGAACCAGAAGTAACTACTGATTCTTTTGTTTATAATAAAATGGTCCCTTGTTGATAAATACAATACACTAAACCAAATCAGAATTCAAAGTATTGCTCATTTTTGAAAATCCTTCTTCCCTTGGTTTCTATGTTTGCCGCCCTCTCTACCTTCCATACACACTCCCTCTTGAATTTTCTCCTATCTTCCTTCTACTGTCTTGGTCTTCTTGGCAACATCTTTTAATGTCTCTCTTAGTGCTTCTGGACTCCATGCTGTTTTTCTTACTGTGTCCAATCTTTATAGGTGATCTAGCGGCCTACGAAAGCTTCAGAGAGTACGCATATAGTGATGAGTTCCCAAGGCTTTCCCAAGCTGCTAGCACTTCTGGAAATCCTCACTTGGACGCTCAAAGTGTCTCAAAGAGGATTCATCATGATACCCTTGCTCCCCAAACCTCTCTCTTTTTCTTTTTCTGTGTTCTATCTCTTAGTGAATATCACCATTTTTCCTCATTTCCCAGGCCTCTTCCTTGAGGGCAAGTGTGGAAACAGATAAACTTTATCAAAAAAATCTGAGGCCGTTCCTCTAAAGTGGCTTTTATATGTTGTGAATGTGGTAGCGAAAGTGTGTTTGATGCTGAGGAGAGAGGAAAAGCGTGGCATTCTGAACCCAAAGAGTGGATAAGTGAGGTTACTATGTAAAAGAAGTAGGCTTTTTGGGCAACACTGAATATCCATTTGAATTTTTTTCCAGCACAAGAATGGAAAGATCAATAGAATAGAATCAAAAGCCTAGCAGTAGACCTAATTACATAAACCACTTCAGTACATCATGAAGGTGGTATTTCAAATTAGTGCAAAGAAATGAATTATTCAGGAAAAGGTGTTGAAACAACTGGCTGACTATTTGGAAAAAGAATAACATTGGTTCTTTCTTTGTGACACAAACCAAAATAAACTCCAGATGGATTATAGATTTATGTTCAAATATTGAAACAAAATTTTATTACGCATGTCAACTAACTCAGAAAATAAAAGGCTGGATGGTTTTCCCAAATTTAGGTACATTTCGGGAACAGCTATGGGACTCTTTAAGGTATAAATTCAGACTTTTATTTTTCCATCTCAAAATTCTTAAAATTTATTTTTTTCTAATATTATTAGACCCATTTTACTAAGTGAGTCGGTAGTGGGAAGTCAATCGGTAGATATTTCTATATTCTTATTCCTAGCTGACTCTACCTAGATATGAAGATATTGGCTGTAATTTTGTAGTTCTGAAAATTTCCCTGGTTTTGTTAGAACAAAGACTGGTGATTTCTAAGAGAATCGTTGAGCAATTATACTATACTTTGGGGAATGAAGAGAGGACTGAATGGGATGTCTTCCAAAAGAGCATTTATGTCACAGGACAATATGGAAAAATGCATTACTCATAATCAACCTGAATACTCAGGAGAAATCTTGATTCAGACGTTTCTCAATGTTTCAGTTAAATTCTTATATCTATTGTGATGCATAATCTTCAAGAACATAAGTATCATTTATTGTGCAGCAAAAATACATGAATAACATAAAATAGTGAGATCAACCACATGAAATATTCAAGCAGAAGCCCAATTATGTCATGATGGTTTTTAATTTGTTCAATTCATTCATGCCACAAATAGGTATTGAATAACTACCACATGCCTTTCTTCTTAAGGGCTGAGTATACAAGTCATACTATTTTCCATCAAAGAGTTTACATTAAAAGTCAAAGACAATGGAGTGTAGCAAGCACTCTAATGGGAATAAAAGATGATGTGGCAGCACTAATCCAGTACTAGTGAGTAAAAGGCTTTCCTGAGGAGGTGATGCCAAAGTTGAAGCATGAATGATGACTGCCAAGTGTCAGCCAAAAACAGAGGTGGGTGGAGTGAAAGGGAAAGGCATTTTTGAGCAGAAGAAAAATGTGTATACAGATCTGAGGCAGAAGACAATATGGGATATTTAGGGGAACTAAAACTGGTTTGATAAGTTTGGACTATCTTATGCAATGCTGAGAAGTACCAAAGGAGGAGGCTAAAGGATCTGGATCATGAAGAACCCATATATCATGTTGAACTCACAACTTCATCATTAGGGCGATATGAAGCTGTTGACCTGAGAAGATGTTTTATTTTGCAGGAATGGTTTACTGTAACCTAATTTCTGTGAATTTAGCAACTCTGAAGTGGGGCCTGAGAATCTGCATATCTAACAGGTTCCCAGGAGATGCTACCTCCTGGTCCCACACCACACTTGGAGATCCACTGTGCAGAGAAAGCAAGAGTCTATCCACAGCCCCAGTGTCTGCCGTCCAGGCTGCACAGCACACACCTCGCGGTGGGCTGTCAGTTTGTCCAGCTTCTTGTAAGAGATGATTTGAACTAATCACAAAGTGTCCCACACTTCTGCAAACCTTAGTCACACCTGTAAGGCCAGGACTCCCTGGCTTTCAATTATTATCAAGATTCTCATCCCCACACCAGTCACACTTCCCTCATCTGGTCCGATGTCTTGGATTTGCTTCCTTCCTTCACCATTTCTCTCTACTCTGTGGCCCTCCTAGTTTCTAATTTACACACGATTCCATAAATCAATCTTTTCTCTGAACGTCACTTTCACTTTCTTGTATTAACTGAGTTCTATTTACATGGAGTTTGTTTCTTCTCCCTCACGTCACATATCTCATGGAAGGATCCTCCTTTCTCCCAACTACACTTTCAAATCGTTCTCTTTCCTCCTACAATCCTTGTCATCTTGAACGCTCAGACCATCTGGTTGTACCACTCTCCTCATTAACATCTTCTCCAGCTCTCTAATTCACCCATAATTGTGACTCTGTGCTTGAATCTTTTTCAGCTTTATCTTCCTACATCCTGGCCTCTTAGTTCCTTGAATGCTTCACCTTTATACTCCTTAGCCATCTACTGTCATGATTACACTTGCAACCTTATCACCACCAATAATTGTACATGCTCTGTGATCTCTATTTCAACAAGTTTTCTATCAGACTTCCACCTACCAGCTCCCCTTATCTAGGAGCAGTATTTCCATCTCATCAACCCTGCCAATACATTTACCCATCCTACTTTCTTACCGTCCATCACCAGTCTTGCTTCACTTTCCACATAGTTCCACATTTTCAACATTCCTATGCAAACATCCTCAACTCTCTTGCCCTTTTTTCCTTCAAAAACATTCAACTGGTCTTTTGGTGAGAACACTTTTTGTTGAAAGTGGCAGGAAGACAATTTAACTCATTTGAACCAAAAGAGAAAATTTTTGAGTCTCACAATTTGGAAGTCTAAGAATCCAGAACAGCTGGATGTGGAGGTCCAAGAATGATCAAAGGCTTCTGTCTTTCCATCTCTCTGCTCTATTTTCCTCTGTAGGAGTATTATTCCCAGGCAGTGAGAATGACTCCTCAATAGCGTTACACTTAAACAATGTTTAAAATCAGTGGCCTTAGAAGAAAGCTCTCTGGCAATCACTTATAAGTGACTCTGACTCTGCTTGCATTATACGCCCATCTCTGCATCAATCACTGTGGACAGTGATTTGTTGTTATTAAGACTTCAGTCTTTGAAGTTAAATGGGCCTATGTTCAAACTTCAATTGTGCTTTATGCTAGATTTGTGACTTTGAGGAAATAAACTTTCTAAATCTCAGTTTACTCAGTGCTAAAATGGAAGTAATGATAAAATAGGTGTAACAATAATATCTTTCTTATAGGATTATTGAGAGGATTAACTGAGAGAATCTATGTAAAGTACTTGGTATAATGTGTGGCACGCATTAAATATTGAATGAACTGTTAGATCTCAATCTATTTCAAAATGAGATGGGATAATTCTCCTTCAATTAATTTCTGTCTTAAAGTTTAATTTTTCCTATTGTTTCACTTCTATGCCAACACATGAACTTAAGAATCATTGTGTAAAGTTTTCAAAGGGGTTTTGCTGGTATTTTGATTAAAGTTTATTAAACCTATAGGTAAATTGGGTGAACATTTGGATTCTCCAGAAAAATGTTACATTTCTTATTTTTATATCCCTCAGTAAAATTAGAAAACCTTTACATTTCTCAATATGTAAATATTTATAGATACTGTATAGAATAATGTCGTTTGTCCTTGAAAATGAGATCAATTTTTGAAATCTTATTTTTAACTGATTATTGCTTGTATATTAAAAAGCTGTTGCTTTTTAAATATGCATTTTGTAATCTGCCAGCTTCCTGAATTTTCTTAGCTCTAAGAAATTTTCCATTGTATTGACTGGACTATCTTGTATAGACTGTCGTGTGCACAGATTATTTTCTCTCTTCCATTTTATAACATAAAACTTTTATTTTGCTTTCTTTTATTGATTTAAACTATAAGAACATTTCAGTAGACTGTGAGTTTTATTAGTGCAGGATTATGTTACCTTTTTAACTATGTTTCTAACTTCTAGCACAGGGCAGGAGTGTAAAAATTTACCCAAATGTGTTTTTGGCACCTATTGAAAATATATATTTGTCTCACTTAAATTATTGGTGTAATAAATTATTTTAATCAATTCTCAAAAGATGAACTATTTTCAAACGTACAGAATAATACCTACTACTTAAGTGGGCATTTGGTTCATGCTAAACAAAACTGGTTTTAATTTGATAATATTCTAGTTAGCATTTTTAATTTTTATTCAAAACTAAGATTGATCTGTGGAATTTTGATTTTGTCTCTTTTGTCATATTTAGTATCAAGGTAATTTTAGTTACACACAGAGATTAGGGAGTATTCCATAGTCTTCCATGCTTTGGAATAGTTAAACAATATAGGAGTTACATCTTCATTGAAAGTTTATGACAGAACAACTCTGTCATATTTTTGGTGGCAACTTTTTGACAAAATTTTAAATTACTTCTAGCATATTTTATCTATTTCAGGTTTTTTTCTTTGTTTTTGAGGAAGATTAGCCCTGAGCTAATATCTGCCACCAATCCTCCTCTTTTTGCTGAGGAAGATTGGCCCTGAGTTAACATCTGAGCCCATCTTCCTCTACTTTATATGTGGGACACCTGCCACAGCATGGCTTGATGAGCAGTGGGTAGATCCATGCCTGGGATTGGAACCAGTGAACTCCAGGCCTCTGAAGTGGAGCGCACATACTTAACTGCTGCACCACCGAGGCAGCCCACTTCATTTCAGTTTTTATTTCCTCCTAACTACATTTAGGATATTTATTTAGAAATGTTCAATTTATGAACGTTTGAATTTTATTATTACAAAATTTTATATTGAATTTCTCTCATTTTGAAAAATGTTAATTTACATACATAATACCTTTCTTTTATTTATGTTTCTTTCTTATTTGTTTTGACAAAGGTGTTAAAATTTTGTTGTTCTTTCAAAAGAACTCTTGCTTGTTTTATCAATTCTATTTTCCTATTTTTTCCAGTAGATTAATATATGTGCTTATCTTTTAAAAATCCTTCTACTCTATTTTGTTTTCTTTCTATAATTTCTTCAATGATTAGTTCAGTTATTTTTTTTCTGTTAAGATATTTTAAATCTTGTATAAATTTTCATCAGGTTAGAAAATTTGGTTGCATCCTTTAATTTTTATGTATTCTAAATTTTGGCTTTTTTCTCCTGACCTAAGAGGTATATTGATTCCACTTTAAGTTGTATACAGATTTTGGTTAACCATTTAAAAATGTCTGTTAATTTTCAGGTAAAATAGAACACTGACCTATAGTGACAAAAACTATAAGTGGGCCTAACTAATATACTATGAGTTATGTATATATGCATATGCATATGCATGTGCAGATTTTGGTAAATCTGTGTATAGCTTATTTGTGGATTTATTTTTACCCTTCTTAATTCATGGCTTAGTCTAAATCTTGTGGAAAAAAATTAAAAAGTAAAAAAAAAATACAGCAATTGAACGGTGTGAATAAGAAATTACTCCAAGTGTGTAGAGTGAAGCAACTATTTGGTTTTATCTGCTCGTCCCCGCCCCCCCCCCCATTTCTTTTGTATAACAGATTGACTCCCAAAAGGAATTAATTCATATTGGGTTTTGTCATAAATGTTAGAGTTTCGAGATGTCTTGTTAACAAAAGGGGGATTCAAGAGTTCCTTTATCTGCTGCTACTCAAATGCATTTTATTTCAAAAACACTGAGGCATTGCTGATAGATCCTTAGGAAAATGCATTCACAGGTAACTTCCAATCTCACTGAGCCACAGTTGAAAGATTTTTCAAGCTCAGTTCTGGCGTAAGCTAACATTATACTGTGTAACTCAGGAATTATTTTAGTCTTTGATTAATGGGCATATATTTGATGTGTCATATAATTTTGTGAATGCTGAATCAAATTGCAGCTTAATTAACTTGATTTAGTGGCTTGGGAGAAAGCTTTTAAAAAAATTTTCCCTAATTTGTTGCTTAGTTTCTTTTTTAACTTTTAAAAATTCTTTTACTTATTAATTTGGATCCTTCCTTTTAATGACGGTTCCCCTTAATTGGAAACTAATGTGAATGGACTACAACAACTTGGCCTGTTTTCTGTATATGATCCTTGCTGTCCTGATTTGCAGGTATATCATTTTGTTCTTTTCCTCATTCATTGGGTAGGGGAGGAGGACATTTCCTCTCCCCAAATGGGGGTTCATCTGGCCGGAGAACGAATTAAATTCACATGAGACAGAATAGCAAGAGAAAATTAAACAAAGCTTTATGAGGAACCATGGCCCGGGGCCTTTCTTCCCGAAGGAAGAAAGGGCACCGAAGAAGTGGGGTGCACACAGTGGTTATATACCCCCAAACGGGGTGTTTCACATGTGATTGAAATGTCCCTTTTACAATAGTCACGAGGTCGCTCTGTCAGCACAGAACTCGATGGAAACGACAGATAGGTCTGCTGTCCCAGTGAACGCCGCGGGGTGGCAGGTGTGTTGCTTCAGGCTGGGGGTGGGGGTCACAGATGAGCACCGCAATCGGTTCCCAGCCTAAAGAAAGATGCTTAATCTTTAAGGAGACGCCAACGTTGGGAGGGGGAGGGAAGTCAGTTACAGGAGGTTACCAGACTAGCACAATAAAATGCAGATTTAAGTCCTTGCCTTTGGTATTGATTAAGAGTTTTTAGAGAGAAGGCCATCTCCTTTCTTCTTCCTGGTACAGAGAAGGAGGCAACTTTTACAGATAGAGATTTACCTTACAAATGTAAACGTGTCCTAACAAAGGGCAAGTTCCATTCCTCAGAGCCTCCTTGCCTGTCCCAGTTTATCAAAAGCAATCAGCCTCAAATAATCCTGATACCAAAGAGACATATCTTGGGGTGGCCAATTCCAGGTCCCCACAATTGCACAAACCGTTATTGACAGCACCTAAGTATTAGGTACTGCACTAGACACTGAACTAGATCAATGGTGAGCAAAAAGGAGTTCTTGCTTTCGGGAGACTTGCAGTCCAATATGGGAAATGTGACTTGTTAAAATGTAAAGGTGCAATTGTGATACATGCGAGAGCGGTACGTGTTGACATATGAGTATACAATAAATGGGCTGGGAGGCCAGGGATGGATTGCAAAGGGAATGGATCTTCTGCTGAGACTGAAAGTTGAGAAGAGACTCTCCGGGAAAGAAGATTCTTCTAGGCAATGAGAGGAGCATATGCAGAGGCCTTGAGACGGGAGGAAACAAGGTATATACATAAAGAACTGAAGAAAAGTCTAATGTGGCCTGGATATTGACAGCCAGTAGGAAAGGAGTTGAAAAGAGGCTGGAGAAGGAGAAGGTATCTGCATTCTGCAGGGTCTTCTTTTATATGGGAAAATTGGTTCTCTATTCTGAGTGCAATGTGAGGCCAAAGAAGTGCTTTAACGGGGGATGTGGTCTGATTAAATTGACTACTTCATTTAACAAATATTCATCAAGTGCCTATTGTCTGTCACACATTGCTCTAGGCACTGGAGACAACAGCAAGGATCGAAACAGACAAAAACTGTCCTCGTGCAGTTTATAATACAATGCAATGTTTAGTAGGTCAGAGAATTCCTCACTGAGGAAGTGACATGTAAGGAAGAATCTGAAGAAAGTGAGGAGATGCAGGGAGGGAAGAATGATGCAAAAGCCCCATGAATGCAGGCAGACCAGATGAAACGATTGTAGTTGTCCTGACTCTGGATACTGTGCAGCTCACAGCAGGTTAGTGGCTTCTCGCTCTCTTCCTTATTCGCGCGTTCTCTCTCTCTTTATAAATGAGTAGATGTATGCACGCACGTACGTGTTTATGTGCGTGCATATTATATACAGTAAATTAAGCAATGGACATGGATGAAATAGGCTAGAGAGAGAATGTAGAGTGAGAAGAGTAACAGACTAAGGCAAGATTTTATGGCTGGATGGAGAAAGACGAAGTGGCTCTGAAGATCGGGGGAAAATACCACAAGTATGTTGTGTAACGGAATTCAAGGAAAAAGAAGAAAGTAGTAGTTTCATCGGTAAATGCTACTGAGGGGTAAGGATAAGAACTTCAGCATATTTTGGGTTTATTGATTTTAGGATTACTAAGCCCTGTTTTGATGGAGTAATGGCAGCCAAATCCGTTAGAATGGAATAAACAAGAGATGGAGAGTATGAGAATAGGTAACTTTTTGAAAACTTTTCAAAAATATGAAAAGAAGAAAAGAATAAAATAGTATCCGAAAGAGATTGCTGAATTGGGGAATTTTATTTTTAGGCAGAGACTGTGGAGTGTTTAGAAGTTGATGAGATCCAATTGAGATGGAGATATGGAATATACAAGTGAGAAAAGAGAAAATTAATAATTAAGTTTAATGGGTAACCTTAACTTGGCAAATACTATGAGTTTTTGTGGAGGGACAACTCTGGAGGCAATGTCTCTCCAAAAATCATCAGAGTAATCAATTTGGTTATTGTTATCACTTTAAATGTATTTTTCCAGTATCAACTAATCTCTATTTAATGAATGATGTTGCTTCTTAAGGAAAAGGGAAAATGGCTTCGTCTTTCTCTTGGTTGAGTATTTGACGTCAGTGATTCACTGCCTCAATCTTGCTTCACCAAAGATAAATGGAATCTGCATATTACCTACCTTTACAATGCATGACAGTTTATAAATAGCCAAATTTTAGGGGCTAATATTAAGTACCTGAGTGGAATTTAATCAACTATTAATCTCTTTCTCACTTCTGGGTTATTTATCAACTTTATGTCAAGGGACAAGGAAAAATTATCCAAACATTGTTTAGTACAATCATCATTAATTAGTTAACACTTATCTAGAGGGGTTTTTAACCTTTTTCTCCCCCAAGGATTATCCTAATGTCAAAGTAGAATAAAAAATATCTACAGCAACCCTTAACTCTTCCAGGCTTACCATTTATCATAAGTCAATTAGCTCTCTACTAGAGGCAGGGGAGTGAAGGGCTGGTTGTGGGAGTCTGCATAGCAGCAGAAAGAAACAAAGCTTCTGGGAAAATCCCTTCCCATTCCTCTTTTGATAGCTTTTAATTTTTGTCATTAATGACCAATACTTACTTACTCTCCATTTCTTTTCTGGAACTCTTCGTTTATATGCGGTTACTGTATTTAGGTTAAGGGCAAATTGGCCTTATCTCTTAGCATATTTTTACAGCTTTCAGAATAGTGTTTACTCTTAAAAGTAGACTCTGAAGCACATGCTGTGTGTCATGTGGAGAGTTAATAAATCCTGGCCAATTGGTGATATTTCAAACCTAATCAACACCAGCGCTCTTTACTTGCACAAACAACCATGAATGACAGGGGATTTGAGAATGATTTTCACATCTAATAGAACTTTCAGATAAATTTTCCTTTTAATAATTTTTTCTTGGTGATCCATATGAATCCTTCTTATTATGAAAAATAAACTGTCCAGAATTCACTGAAGAACAACATAACTACGTGTTAATTGTTCAGGGAAATGTTGCAGGCTTAAAAGATTTTAGATGTAGATATTGGATCTACTATTTGCTATAAACAAATTTTAAATGCTGATAAGGACCTATGAGTCACCTTCATGAGCTGAAAGAATGGTTAAGTTGCACGTGCATAAATATTATCATTTGCTACCCACTTGCTCACCACCAAGGTAAAGCTCCAGAAAGAGTAGAACTTGAATAAACAAGACACTCGTTTCTTTCAGTAGAAAATAATTTACTATCAGTGTCTAGTTTTAGACTAAGTAAATTTAGCTTTGTGATTTATTACCTAAGACATTTTCTTCTCTACTGTAAAGCCTCATGTCAAAAGAGATGATTTTGGAGAGTTGGGGACCTTTGATGAATTACCTGCAATTCTAGCAGTTTGAACTGAATATGGATTTCTCTATTCCTCTTTTAAGTACATTTTTGTTTATTCCTTTCTCAAAAAAACTTTGTAATAGCCCTCCTTTGCCTGTTTTCTTCTTTCTTATCATGGTTTTAGAGCTTTGGCTTACGTCTAAGAATAAGCTAGCACATATTCAGAAATTCTCTGATTAAAAACACCAACAATGGACTTTTGTTAAATTTCAGTTACTATTACTGGTGAAACACATACATGTGTCTTACTGAGGATATTCTACTGTAGTTAGAGTTTTAGCAGTCCTGTTCAAGATCAATCACTTAGATCTTTTCTAAGGCTTTGTACATGCTGGAAGTTCGTTTTCTTTCTTAGGAGGCCACATTCTATCGTGTAGATACACAGATGAGTTTTGTATCAGCATAGATGCTTTACCACTTTCTGGTTGTTCTTTAGTGAGACTCTTATAAAAACATTAATTGGTAATTTTCTCTGAGTTTAAAATTCAACATATGCCTGTGATATAAAGCTCAAAATACAAATAATTGAAACACATTATCCCACAAATATGGGAGCTAATACTTTGTGTATTTTGTCTAGTATTTTATATTAAAAATATTTGTACATATACACTTATATATAACTAAGAATGTATATACAACTTTGCATCACAAATCTACACTTAGGAACAAAGCTATGGGATATACCATTATTCAACTGGATTATAACTTGTTTCTCCATTGGTTTATTTTTGGTTATTTAAGATTTTCCACTATTTTTATTTTCTCAGTTTTTATTGTGTGATGTTTAATATATACAAAATATACAATATAGATTTAAGTGTGAAGAATGATGCTAAAACAGATGCTACTGTACCCAGCACCTTACTTAAAAAAATAGAGTAATGCTAATTTCTTTCCAGCTGAAATCCCCTCAACCACTCAGAAGTATTGTCACGCCTTTTCCTTTCTTTGATTTTCTTATAGTTTTATCACACATGAATCTATTCCTAAAAAATGCATTTATTTTGCATGTTTTTGAACTTTATTTGAATGTAATCGTATTTTATATATTCTGCTGCTTGTTTTTTTCACTAAACGGTATATTTGGGAGATGCATGTATTCACGTATGTATTTATAGTTGATTTATTTTAATGGCTTTGTGTAATTCATTTGAACAGATTCAAAGTTAGTTTTACATCTTTTGCTGGAAATTTGGGTGATTTTCAATTTTTTGCTATCACAATGTTGTAAGCATTTTGTGTATGTCTCCTGGTGCATATATGCAAATTCCTCTTGGGTAAATACTAGCAGCAAAACTGCTAGATAATCACATATACATATTTACAACTTTATTTTTTTATTTTTTTTATTTATTTATTTATTTATTTTTTTTTTAAAGATTTTATTTTTTCCTTTTTCTCCCCAAAGCCCCCCGGTACATAGTTGTATATTCTTTGTTGTGGGTCCTTCTAGTTGTGGCATGTGGGACGCTGCCTCAGCGTGGTTTGATGAGCAGTGTCATGTCCGCGCCCAGGATTCGAACCAACGAAACACTGGGCCGCCTGCAGCGGAGTGCGCGAACTTAACCGCTCAGCCACGGGGCCAGCCCCTACAACTTTATTTTTATAATGCAATATTTCATAAAGTGGCTGCATCAATTTACACTTTTACCAGCAATGGATAAGAGTTCCTGTTACTTCACATCTTTATATACTTCTTTTTATCTTCATATCACATGTAATAATTTTTATTTTTAGACTGTTTAATTTTTACCAAGCTGGTGGATGTGAAAAAAGATATCTCAGAGTGGTTTTAATTTGCATTTCCCTGTTCATTTATGAGAGTGAGCCTCTTTTCCTTTTTAGTAGGCATTATTTTGTCTTTTTATTTATATGTTTTGCTCATTTTTTCATTTTGTTTTCTTTTTCTTGCTAATTTTTGAGAATTCATTATATTACATATTCTGAATATATATTCATTTTTTATATATGTTGCAAGTATTTAAAGTTTATAATTTGTGTTGCCATATTGTAGTATCTTCAAAATATGGAAGCTTTATATTTTAATGTAATCGTAAATGCATTTTTTCACTTTAATGTTTGTGTTTCTTGATTTTGCGACCTACCAAAGATCACAAAAATTCTTATTTATTTTTACGTAAAAGTTTTCAATATTTTCTTGGAATCCATGTTAAATTGATTTCTATTTATGATGTGAGATAGGTATTCAACTTGTTTCCCATATAGATAACCACTTATTCTGTTGCTGCTGTAGCAAATATCACAAACTAAGTAGATTAAAATAACACAAATTTATGATTTCACAGTTACGTAAGTGAGAATCAGACATGGATTTCACTGGACTAAAATCAAGTTATCAACAGAGCTGGGTTTCTTTCTGGTGGATCTAGGGTAGAATTCGTTTCCTTGTCATTTCCAACTTTTAGAAACCACCAGCATTTCTTGCCTCATGGTCTTCTTCTTCTTTCTTCAAAGCCAGCAATGTCACATTTCTCTGACCCTTTTCCCCTGTCACAACTCTCTCCTTCTGACTTCAGTCTAGAAAGATTCTCTAGTTTTTTTGGTGAGGAAGATTGGCCCTGAGCTGACGTCTGTGCCAATATTCCTCTATTTTGTGTGTGGGAAGCCTCCACAGCATGGCTTGATGCATGGGGTGTAGGTCCATGCCTGGGATCTAAACCTGTGAACCCTGGGTCGCCAAAGCAGAGCGCATCAACTTAACCACTACACCATAGGGCCAGCTCCAAGGTTCTCCATTTTTAAAAACTTGTGTTGAGCCCATCTGGATAATCCAGGAAAATGTTCTCACCTCAAAGAGTATATTCTTAATCACATCTGAAAAGTCCTTTTTGCTCTTTAAGGCAACATATTTACAGGTTCTGAGTTTAGGATATGGACATCTTTGAAGGCCATTACTCTGCCTACTACTTCTCTTGCCTTAACATCATTGATTAAATTGTCCATTGTTTACTTAGTGATTTGCAATGACTTCCCTATCAATTATCAAAATTTGTATAATTATTGTCTCTTTCTTTATTTTATCCTGTCAGTTTATTTTTCTATTCATCATGGTACTTGAATTTACTACTGCAGCTTTAAAATAAGTCTCAAAACTTATAGTGTTTTCACCATTTTCTTTTCCTTTTTCTTTAGAAGTTACTTGACTACTCTGGCTCTTTTGTCTTCCTTGTATATTTTAGAATCATTTTGTTGAGTTCCGTGAAGAATTCTGTTAAGATTTAGATAGGAATTTATTTAAATTTTGGGTAAATTTGGGAAAAATTGATATGGCTACCAATTTTAGTGTTTTATACATGAATATGGTGTATTTGTCTAACCTTTTTTCCTAGTTTGATGAGTTTTTTTTAACATGGATGAATATTCAATTTTCTCAATGTTTTTTCTACCTTCGTTGTGGTAGTTGTGTAATTTGGCTCTTTTAATTACTTAATATAATGAATTACATTTATGAATTATTATAACTATTGAAACAACTTTGAATTTCTGGGGTGAACTCAATGTGATATTTATTCACGTCTATTTAGAAATATACTAGTGAACCAAACACACAGAAATATCTATCGTTATGGAAATTACATTTCGGCATTTGTAGTCAGACAATAAACGAATAAACATGTATATTTATAGTTTGTCAAGGAGGATAAATAAATTGGAGAATATTAAAGGAAGAGAGAGAATATTAAAGTAGGAGAGAGATTGGGAGCATAAGACAGTAATTTTAAATAGGGTGGCCAAGAAGACTTCCCAGAGAATGGGACATTTGAGAATAGAGTTGAAGGACATAAGAGAGCAATTCTGATTATTATCTGGGAGAAAAATCTTTCAGCAGAAGCAACCACAAGTACAAACACCCGGAGGTAGAGTATACTGGAGGTTTTATGGGACAGCAAGGAGGACGATAGGACTGCAACAGAACCAGCCAAGGGGGAGACTAGGCCAGACAGTATATGGATACCAGATGGGGAATGTCCCTCAGGCCAGTGTAAGGATTTTACTTTTACTATCAAGACTATGAGAAACTATGAGAGATTCTGCAGCAAGAGAAGTGGTGTCATCTGTTATATGTTTTAAATGAAGACTCTAGCTCTGTGTTGAGAATAGGTTGTAAGGGGTCCAGAGCAGAAGCAGAGGGGTCATTTGGGCGGCTGTTGCAAAAAGTTTCATGAAAAGAACAAATGAATAAAAAAAGTGACATGCCCAAACTGACTCAAGGAGAAAGAGAAAATCTGAATCTTACCTTCTCATCTTGAGTCAGTAGGTTAAACCTCCTCCTCTCCAACCAAAAAAGGAAAGCCAAAACCCAAAACCAGCTCAGACACTTTTACAGGAGAGTTCTAGCAAACATGTTAAGAACAGTTAATGTTACTCTTACAGAAATTCTCCCAGAGACAAGAAAATGGGACACATTCTCCTAATTTTATGATGGTAGTATAATCTGCACATTAAAGTTAGATAAAAATAGTACTAGAAAATAAAATTAAAGGGTAATCCCTTTCAGGAATCTAAACCCCAATATCATTAGAAAACCGGCAATGAGTAACAAAGATATTACCTTATAATAGGCATCTCGAACTTAACAGAAGTTCTAACTTGCACTACATTCTCTGTCACCATCAATATTTTCTCCTGGTACTTGGCAACTCTTTTCAATTTGCTGAGGTTTCTGACTGCCTGTTTCTTCAAATAGCATTCAGGATTGAACCCCCTTTCAACACCTCTACTATAATCAACCTAGTTCAAACAATTACTATATTTTCACTTTAACAAGTTCAATGTATGATTCTTTTTCATATCTTTCTGGACAATTTTTTATATTCTAATGTCACTCAGAGTTTAATCAGGAAAACAGAAGCCATGCTATATGTTTCAATAATAATGGTTTATTATTAATTAGGGGCTTTTACTACTGTTGGAAGAGCTAGCGGAACAGACATGGGGAATGCAGCTAGAGAAGATTAGAGGAACTCTGGTTTATATCAGAGATCCCAGCCTTCAAGACCAGTGTGGGTACAAAAAGCAGAGCTTAAGGGATTTCTGAAGAGTCTGTAAATCCCGCCTAAACTAACAGTGAGGGCTCATGAAGGGGTCTGCAAGCCATCGTATCTGCCATGTCTAATCCCACACCTCCTGAATATAAAGACCTCCTCTTCTCCTTCTCCTTTCAACTTTCATGAGTTTCTTTCATTAGCAAATTCAAACCTGCAGCAGTGTACCTGGAGGGAGACTTTGGTCGACACGGGTCCCAGACTCAAATGGGAGTGGTAACGGTGATGGCAAATTGACCATCCTGTGTACTTCTCTTGTTCTTTACTCATAATTTGATTCCTTCTTTTATTTTTTAACCACATTAACATATTATTTTGTAATCTATATCTAATGATACAGATATTTGATGTCTTTTCGAGTTTGAATTTTCTGCCCATGTTTCTGCTAATTTTCATTGCCTTGTTTTATCATCTATTTTGTGATTTTTGTCTTAGAGGCTCATGGTCTTTGATTCGCGGGAGGCCTGTTTCATGGGTCATTCTTCCAAAGAAGATTGATTTTATTTCTACCCGGCATTTTGGACTGTTACCAACATGAGACCATTTTGAATTATTCTCAGCTGGCAAGTTAGGGAAATGTACAGGTAGCGTGAGTTCAGGCTGAACCCTGTTTGAGAGCTGAATTCTGGTTACAAACTCCACAGGGAGCATTTTCTCCCCCCACTCACAGCTGAGACTGCAGGCTCTCCTGCAGAGTTAGCTAGTTTATTTATTTTTGCTTACTAAATCACCAATTTCTTATAACAGGATATAACTCAGGAACAGCCACGCGGAAGAGATGCATAGGGCAAGGTCTGGGGAAAGGGTGTGAAGCTTCCATGCCCTCTCCAGGGGAACCAGTCCTCACGAATCACCACGTGTTCACCAACCCAGACGCCCATTTTTTATTTTTTGTTCACACTTTCACTGAGTGCATAGCACTTAAGTGAGGATCTCAAAACTAATTTTGTACTTGGTATGAACCCTGACTTTGTCTCCTCTGTCACTGTTGCTGCAGTCATCTCAGTGTTTGAGTGGGGGCAGATCCAAGAAACATCTCAGTTTCTTCCTGGATGTTTGCCAGAGGTGGTACTCAGTTTGGCCACATGACCCTCTCCATTGGACAGCACACAACATGGCACCTGTCTTCATCCAAGTGGGCCATCAAGAGGGAGAAAGAGAGAGGGGGCAATGGGGAGGCAGGGAAGTCACTATATTTTATAACTTATTTTCTGAAGTGACATCTCATTACTTTTGTTATAGTCTACTCAATGGGAGTAAGTCACTAGGTCCAGCCCACACTCAAGAGGAAGGGATTACATAAGGGCCTGAATACTATGAGGCAGAGATCACTGGGGGCCATTTTAGAAGCAACCACAATATCTTATCCAGAATATATCTTCTTCAGAGCTTCAAATATGATCTCTTCTCTGGTCACTCTAATAGTGAATCTTCCTTCTATATACTTTTAACTCTCAATTTTTCTCTAACTTTCTTATCACATACAGACTGTATGTTAGTGTATGTTAGATGTTTGTGACTATCTTAATTCTTCATAGGCTTCTAAACTCCATGAATATTGGACTGTGATGTGCACATCATTTTATCCCACCAAACCTTAGCAGCGTATTCAATATTGAGCACATACTTGGCTCTTAATGATTATTTCTTAAATTGCTGAATTGAATTAGCATCTTACTTCTGTTGTTTCTCGCTGACAGGAAGAGGAATTTGTTTTCTCTTTGTTTTGGTGACTGATTATATTAAATGTTGCTTTTTCCGTGTTATTTTGTTAGACTAGAATACAAATATTTAAGGCTAAAATCAATTCTCAAAGGCAAAGGATCTGAACAGAGATTTTTCCAAAGAAGATAGGCAGATGGCCAACAGGCATATGAAAAAATGCTCAACATCCTTAGCTATCAGGGAAATGCAAATCACAACTACAATGAGGTATCACCTCACTCCGGTCAGAATGGTTATATTAACAAGACAGGAAACAACAAATGTTGGAGAGGATGTGGAAACAAGGGAACCCTTGTACACTGCTGATGGGAGTGCCAACTGGTGCAGCCACTATGGAAAGCAGTAGGGAGTATCCTCAGAAAATTAAGAATATGGTCCAGCCATCCCACTGCTGGATTTATCCAAAGAACTTGAAAACACAAAGGCATAAAGATACTTGCACCCCTGTGTTCATTGCAGCATTATACACAATATCCAAGACGTGGAAGCAACCTAGGTTCCCATCAAGGGACAAATGGATAAAGAAGATGTGGTATTTATACACAATGGAATACTACTCAGCCATAAGAAATGATGAAATTTGGTCATTTGTGACAACATGGATGGACCTTGAGGGTATTATGCTAAGTGAAATAAGTCAGAGGGAGAAAGTCAGATACTGTATGATCTCACTCATAAGTAGAAGATAAAAACAATGACAAACAAACACATAGCATTGAGATTGGATTGGTGGTTACCATAGGGGAAGGGGGAAGGGGGGAGGGCAAAAGGGCTGATTAGACTCACATGTGTGGTGATGCACTATAATTAGTTTTTGGGTGGTGAACATGATGTAATCTACACAGAATTCAAAATATATTATGATGTACCTCTGAAAGCTATGTAATGTTATAATCCAATGTTACTGCAATTTAAAAAAATAAATAAATAACTTTCCAAAAAAAAAAAGATTTTGTTTGAACAATAGCTCTTGGTTTGTATATCTAACCTCTGTTTTCATGTGCAAAGTTCTTCTTGAAATGGGCAGCCATTACAAAGAATCATCAATCTTGTTTCCTTTTCTGAGCTATGAAAATAAATATTTAATTTGAGAATTTAGATAAATAAATCTAAAAGTCAAAGGATTAGGTGGGTTATGAGATCCATTGGTACTGCTAAGCTCCATACTGATAAATGTGGGCCCCAAGAACTTTGTGGATTAGAATCTCAAAGGCAACATTTAGACATTTATTTATTTTGAGAATGGGCCTAAATAGTGAGTGCATTTAAGGCTGTCATAGCAATTAATTTTTTAAGTTGGAAATGTAACTGGTTTCTGGTGGCAATATTAATAATAATAATCACATCTGCTAGTACTATTTTAATGGTGTTTTATGGTTTTACAATGCCATTTCATTCATGTAAGACATCTCACTTGATCCTTAGCAATTTAAGTTGGGCAAGATGGCAAATGCTATTGTTCATGTTTTCTTGTCTTTATTTATTAGTTTATAATTGTATTGTGGTAAGAACATTTAATATGAGATCTACCCTCCTAACAGATTTTTAAGTATACAATACAGATTGTTACCTACACACATAATGATGTACAGTGGATCTCTAGAGTTTATGTTGCTTAACTGAATTTTTTTTCTTTTTTAGGAAGATTGGTCATGAGCTAACATCTGTGCCAATCTTCCTCTATGTTTGTGTATGTGGGATGTTACCACAGCATGGATTGATGAGCCACTGATGTGTAGGTCTGCGCCTGGGATCTGAACCGTTAAACCCCAGGCCAATGAAGCAGAGCACATGAGCTTAACCACTAAGCCACCAGGCTGGCCCCTTATCTGAAATTTTATACCCATTGGTTAGTAATTTCCCCTTTCATCCTCCCTCCTGCCCCTGGGACCACCATTCCACTCTCTATTTCTATGTTTGACTATTTCCGATTCCATTCATATAAGTGGAATTGTGCAGTATTTGTCCTTCTGTGACTGGCTTATTTCACTTAGCATAATGTCCTCAAATTTCATCCATGTTGCATATTGCAGGATTTCCTTCTTTTTTAAGACTGAATAATATTCCATTGAGGAATCTGAAGTTAAATGAGGTTAAGAGATTTAACCAAGGCCACGTATCCAGGCAAAGATAGACTACACTAGATTTGTCTCTCTCACAATTGACCTGTGTGATTATAGCTTTCAAGATCCCTTTAGCACTCTGTTCTAAAAATGAGACATCCGTTCATTTATTCATTCATTTAGTATTTGTTCAGCATTTACTGCATATTCCAGGCAATACTTTGACTGTATTTAGAATGAACAAAATAGGCATGGTCCCTTCCTGCACAGATTTACAGTCTTTCTGCTGAAACAGATGTTAAACAATCTCCCAATTATTTTAACATTATAAATGTGATGAGATACTATATGACCACACAGTGGTTCCTAATTTGATTGGAGGGGGGAGGCAGTGAAGGAAGGCTTCCCTGAGTCACTGCCATTTAAGCTGAATTATGATCGATGATTAGTAATTTGTCAGGGGAAAAATAGCGCAGGCAAGGAAGAGCAGGTAAGAAGACCTGGATGTGGGAAGAAGTTGTCTTGGTCTAGGAACTAAAAATTGTCTGGTGGCTGGATCAGAGTGAGAGAGGGGGAAGTGCTATTAAATGAGGCAGGGGCTTTTGAATGAAACATATATTCTAAATTGGCAGAATTTCCTCAGTGAAGAATCCAAAGAGGGTGTCTATGACAGTGTCATCTGGATACTTTATAAATTCCTCAGAATGATTCTTTTTTCTTTGAGGAAGATTGGCTCTGAGCTAACATCTGTTGCCAGTCTTCATCTTTTTACTTGAGGGAGATTGTCCCCGAGCTAACATTTGTGCCAGTCTTCCTCTATTTTGTATGTGGGATGCCTCCACAGTGTGTCTTGATTATTGGTGTGTAGGTCTGCTCCTGGGATCTGAACCCCGGAACCCAGGGCTGCTGATGCAGAGTGCATGAACATAACCACTAAGCCACTGCCCCGGCCCCTGGAATGATTTTTATCTACACTGCTTTGCAGAATTATAATTGGCTGTGAAATAGGTAATGATAATAGTCTTATGTTCTATTTTCAAAACTTCTTAATTACATACTAATTTCTGATTACTTAATGTATAGATTTATCTTCAATAGTTTTATCAAATTCTGAATAACATATTTCAAATTGATATTTCAATTAAAACAAAGTCACAAACTTATCCTCTATGTTACGAATGAGATTTCCGAAAGGAGCATGATAATATATTCTGTTGTGATTGTGTATAAAATAATACTAGTGAATAGAGTATTACTTAATAATTTGTCAAGTACAAACCTATGAAGTAAATCAAAATTAGGAACAGTACTACAATATTAAAACTGGATTTAAGAGCAGCTCTGCACTCTGTAACAATGGTGAAATTTGCAAAACTATGGTGGCAGATCTTATATCTCAATTTTGACACTAAGTCTTCACGCTTCAGTTTCTTCATTAGTAGAAAGGAATGAATAAAAGTACAGTGTTTCTCATATTACCTCGTAGATGATAAGGAGATTTTAATTTTCCAAAAATGTTTGTATTATTAAGTTGAGCTGCCTCATTCTAGTCTTGGTGCAGTTTTTCACTTTAAAAAATATAAAAATTAGGAGCCAGCCCCGTGGTGCAGCAGTTAAGTGCACACATTTAGCTTCAGCAGCCTGGGGTTTGCTGGTCCGGATCGCGGGTGTGGACGTGGCACCGCTCAGCAAGTCATGCTGTGGCAGGCATCTCACATATAAAGTCGAGGAAGATGGGCACCGATATTAGCTCAGGGCCAGCCTTCCTCAGAAAAAAGAGGAGAATTGGCAGCAGATGTTAGCTCAGGGCTAATCTTCCTGAAAATAATATATACATATATATATATATAAAATAATCAAATGAAGTTGAAATCTTTAAATAAATGTATATTTGAAACTATCAATGTGGTTTATATTCAGAACACACAGTAAAACTTCTTTACCTCCACCTCATGCCTGTTGATTGCTGTCTAAGTCCATGTGTTCTTTTCTGCTTCAACTTTTCTCCAGACTTTCATTCTCCTCCTGGGTCTCCCTCCATCTCTTGTCTCTCACTTACTAGCACACACACACATACACACAAACATACCTCTTGAAAAATGGCCTCTTCTCTTTTTCTCAAAGCGTCCCGAAAGTCTTTAATAAAACCAGCCCTCGTGACCTCTCATCCTTCTCATCCACTCTTCTTCTGGCCTCCTCTTCTTGCCACCATTTCTAACCTACTCAGTTAGACTAGGAAGGGAAATAAGTACTCTTATTTTTCCTGTTTATCCTTACTATTACTAGATGTTTGTGGGTCCCATGGCTGGGGGGCAGGGCATGATATTTATTTGATTCACTCTAAAATTCATCCCTCTCTCAATGAATACCCACTTGTTCCTCCTTCTTCTATGATCGAGAGTTTATAACTGTCATTGCACCAGACACTTTAGCATCAATATAACTGAATGCTATGTGTCACTTTTTCATATGCCAAACAAGTGCTAGCATCCTGCTTGCCCAAAGTTCAACGAAGTCCAATGGTGGTTTCTGAGTTGTCCACCTATGCTTGGTCTGTGAAATGTGATTGGCTTGCCATTTGTAATAGTGATCTCATCTCTACTGGGTGTACAATTGGAAAAAACTAATTGATTGAGGATACGAAGTGACTCAGGCTTGGCTGGGGCTATGTGGGGGCAAATGATGGAGCAAGATCCTTGCTTGTTGAGAATCCAGTTTTGATGGGCTGAGGCATAGTTTCTTCCCACATCTGTCACATGGTCGTGCATTTCCTAATCAACAAGCATCTTTTATATACTAGGTTCTATTCCAGGCTCTTGGAATATGTTCACCTCTGGGGAGGTGCACAAAATAAATAAGATTCATTCTCTCATGCAGTATTCTTCCTATTCTCATGGAAAGCGACAGTCAACAAAAAGCTTCTGTCAATTGAAAATATAATATTAGGTTGTTCTAAGAACGGTGATTCTTTATTAATACATTTATTAATATATTCTGTTTTATTTACGGAATGTGTTAAAGAGTCTTCGTGGTCAGAAAGCCTTTACTGTGGAAGTGATATTTGAACTGAGACCAAAAACTTGAAGGGGCTGGCTCTTTAGAATTGGTGGAAAAATATTTCAAGTAGAGAGAACAGCAAGAGTAAAGGACCTAAGATGGTAAGCTCAGTCAGGTGGGGAGAATATGATGATTCAGGAGTGGAGGGATGCGAGAGGATGTCAGAAAGACAGTCAAGGAAGATGTCGTGTAGAGCTATGAACAAGAGTCTGGATTTTACTCTGTGGAAAGGGAAAGCCATTTGAAGCTTTTAAGCAAGGACCTAACATGATTTGCAATACATTTTTTAAAAAGTGGCTGAGAGAAGAATGCATTGGGGTGGGTCAAGAATGTATGATTTTGGACAGGTCGCACAATCTCTGAGGTGTAGTTTCCTCATATACAAAATGGAGATGGTAGTATTTACCTTATCAGATTATGAGGCGTATTTTCCAGGGTTGCTGTAACAAAGTATCTCAAACTCAGCAGCTTGAACAACAAAATGTATTGCCTCACAGTTCTGGAGGCAAGAAGTCCAAAATTAAGGGCCATGCTCCTTGTGAAAGAACAGAGTAGGAACTGTTTCAGGCCCCTCTCCTAGCCTCTGGTAGGGCCTTGACTTGTGGTAGCGGAACTCCAATCTTTACGTGGCATTCTCCCTGAGTGTCTGTCTCTGTGTCCAAATTGCCCTTTTTTTTTTTTTTTTTTATAAGGACACAGTCATATTGGGTTAGGCCCACCACTAATGCCTCATCTTAAATAATTACATCTGCAATTTCCAAATAAGGCCACATTTTGAGGTACTTGGGGTTAGGATTTCAACATATGAATTTTTGGTGGAAACAATTCAACCCATAACATGAAGATTGAATGAAATTATTTATGTAAAGAATTTAACAAAATAGCTTCCAAATAGAAAACCCTCAGTCTATCTTATCTCATCATTATTTATTCACACCTTTGTATCATTGGTGTATATGTAGTCTTGCTAAAGGTAGTTACTCATCTTTGTGTCCCCACTCCTTTATAGCTGATAGCCTGGGGCTTTTGCATACTCCAGGTACTGAATAGTTGATAAATACTCTTTAGTCCTATATATACTGATACACAATTAGATTCTGCATGTCTAATAGTGGTGATGTTTCTGTGAGTTTCTATGGCTAAACACAAAGTTATAAATGTCTACTCCAGTAAATATCTAGAATAAGGGGAAATAGTATGAGTGAAATTATCAACCAGGTTTTGCTGACTTCAGCTGTATGTCATGTTTGCTTGGTCAAGAGAAATATCTAAAGTGAGGCCTCTGGAGCACATTGGGTAAGTAAGCACACCAAGTGGAATGGTTACTGGAGAAAGTGTGCCAACTAGAGAGAAATAGAACAGGGGTAGAGAGTTAATTTACTACTTTCTTGAGTGAAGAATGATCCACAAGTTCTGCAAAATTTAAGTAGTCTTAAAGGACACGTTGTTGACAGATTTATCTTATATTCTCTTGCTTAGTCTAACACTGCTTCAAAACAAAGCAATTTATTGAACCCAGTAGTCTCATTATTCTGGAGGTTTATAAGGTTAAAAATATCTGGAGTTTTGTGAGCAACAATAGCGTGAAATGGGATATTAATAGTGCTGTGCATGTTTATAGCACCTATGAACACAAGGAGACTGAAGCTTGAGGGCTCATGATCCTGAGTTAGAAGAAAAGAGAAAATAAAAACTTTGTATTAGATTATTTTAATGTTAAGAAGAAAAGAACTTACCTCCACATTTCTTGGCTATTATCTTTTTACAACTTGGTCAGTGGTTCTCACTTCTGCTTATATCTTAGAATCACCTGGAGATATCTAAAAAATATGCTCAGCCCTATTCCAAATCAACTGAATCATCGCAGGGGGTGGCCCAGCGGCAGCCAGCGTTGAGAACCACTGTTAGAACAAGGTATTTCTCTGCGGCAGTCAATTAGGATAGTGATAGCTGTAGGATATGCAAATTACAGAATGGCAACCAAAAATAGTTCAGCTTATCTCCAAAGAGCTGAACATCTTAAACCTGGTGGTTACTTTAGAGGGAATAAATCTATGCAAATGCCAGAAGTTATGTCCATACACTTATTTCCAAGGGTCACGTAGAATTTACGTATATACACTACCTCGGGGATCACATAGATTCACCACTCCTGAAGAAAGCAGAAAACTTAATAGTGCACACTGCTGAACTGTTATCTGTCTAATGTTTGTTGCAGCTCTACATTAATTAAGAATTACGGAGCAACCAGCGTTGATGTAGGTGATGCACAGGGATGGCATGGAGTGGTGAGGAATGCGATCAGCTTCTTCACTGTGGAAGATGAAGACTCAATGATTCAATTTAATACAGATTTACTGTTTATTGCTAATTTTTGCTGGAAAAATACCTAGATTTCACTTTTAAATATTATAAGCGTGGTACCTATTGTGTAGGAAGTGCTCAGTAGATTTCTCTCTCTCTCTTGTTTTTAATGGATTTGCCGTTTGACGTAAAGAATGGACAGATTTTCAATGACTATCTGCTTGATTTTATAGTCTCATTTATGTTGGCCTATAAATAGAGAAATATTTTGGGTCCCAGAGGTTAGTATTTGCCTCTATAATTCTGAAATGTCATTATTTTTCACTGTTAATAAAAGCCTTAGACTTTAAAGATAACAATTCCCCAGAATAATCAAAGCAGAGCTATTAAAGTGAGCAAGAGGAAGGATGAAAAATAAAATCAGACATTACTTGAATACATGCTTATAATCAAAGGGCTGCACTATATTTTGAAGCCAAAAATAGAATGGATTATAAAATGTCTGCATAAAATGATCAAAACATGAGACCCCAAGTACGTTTTCTTGATATATGTTGTAATTCTTTACACATTGAAGAAGCTCATCTTAACAATTGCATTCAGTGGCAAAGAACTCTAAGACTCAAATGTAATATTAACTACAATCCCTGGGAGAGAAGATGATTAGAGCTCTGAATTAGGAAGAGGGGGTCACACCCCTAATTAACTGTGGAATAGAAACCAGAACTCAGAGCTCATAACCCCTAGTGAAATGGTGTTACCATCTGCAGAGTCCAGGCTATTTTCCTTAAAAAGCTTTCTTTCTCGCTTGTTCTCTGGCTCTATTTCTTGCTTTTATGCCACCTTTCACTTATATTATTCAAAACATAAAAATATAGAAGTTGACTGGGCCCAGTTGCTGAGTGGTTAGGGTTCCACAGACTCCGCTTCAGTGGCCTGGGTTCCTGGGTTTAGATCTCCAGCCAGGACCTACTCCATTCATCAGCCGTGCTGTGGAGGCATCCCACGTACAAAATAGAGGAAGATCGGCACAGATGTTAGCTCAGGGAGAATCTTCCTCACCAAAAGAAAATACCTATATATGGATATATATAGAGAGAGAAATTTAAAAAATATTGTTTTTTTGGTAAAAAGTGAAGAATTTTAATTTTTCTCTATTTTCCTTCAGAACCTATTCATATGCACAATTAATTTTATTACAGTTTTCATTTCTGCATTTTATTAAATATTTAAAAATACTTTATACGTTATGTATTTGTACATTGTACATTTTATGGTTTTCACTTAAAATTTTACTTAGTGCTATCCCATGTTTTTCCAAAAATATTTAAGTTATCTGACAACCCATTATTAAGTCACAATAAAATTTAGCCTAATAAAATATAAAACAAATATGTTAGAAAGAAAAAAAGGAAAATATAAAACGGGATTGGCAGTTTATCATAACACATATTCAAATACTTTTCATATGGTTAGGCCTCCAATATAGCTCTAAGGTTTTTAATAGTCACACCGAAAGGAAAAATTCTACAAAACCTACAAAATGTATTATATCTGTAAGAAAAACAAGAGAAGTCATCCAATTGCTTCTTTTTTCTAACACTAAGATAAAATTGAAGGTATAAACAGATCTGTGGATCAGCCGGGGGGTGGATATGCTTGGGTTTACATTCTGAATAGGCAGCCTTTCATCTCTGCATCACATTTGGAGTTTCACTGAGTAACTGCATTGTAATTTTAAGCAAGAATTCATCCACTGATTGATATTTGTAACATTTCCAATATTTGTAAATATTATGTGGTGAACAGTGTACATATAGCTTTTCCTTCTTTTGACTACTTCACAAGGACAAATTCCCATGGTTGTGGAATTCTTCATTCTTAAACTGTACTATTTAGTTATTTTTCACAGGAGTTGTGACAAATAAGTTAGTATAATCAATTTATGAATTCATCGGCTTTCCCACAGCCTTATCATCTTAGAGTATTATTTCTTTCTTTTTTTAAAGCTATTTTTTTTTTTAAAGATTGGCACCTAGGCTAACGACTGTTGCCAGTGTTCCTTTTTTTTTTTTTCTGCTTTATTTCCCAAACCCCCCTGTACATAGTTGTATATCTTAGTTGCAGGTCCTTCTAGTTGTGGGATGTGGGACGCCACCTCAACATGACCTGACGAGCGATGCCATGTCCGCGCCCAGGATCTGAACCCTGGGCCGCCGCAGTGGAGTGCGCAAACTTAACCACTCGGCCACGGAGCTGGCCCCTATTATTTCATTTTTAAATAAAGTACACTTGGAAATAGAATTAATGGGTGATATGGTACAAATATTTTTAAAAAATAAATATGATCAAAATACGCACCAAATTGACTGCATCAGTTTATATTCTTGACTTTAGGTATGCCTTTTTAGGCGTAGCTATTGAAATCTTCTTTTAATTTATTTTATAATACTTGTTCCAGTCATGTTTCCAACTTATTCTTGGACTTATTTTGGTGATTAATATTCTTAAAAAGTTATTCAAGATTACTTTAATAATATTTTTTATGATATTCTTTTATAATGCTAAAAGTTTTTCTCAATCTGTAGTCAAGTTCCCTTTTTTATTTCTTGTAGTGCCTATTTTTGCCTTCTTTCCTTTTTTTTCTAGTTATTCCTGTCATTCAGTTTGTTCTTTGAAAAAATCAGTGCTTTTAACTTTGTTAGTCAACTCCTTGTTTTTCATCTTCATTGTAGATGTTTTCTCTTTTCCTTTTTTTTCTAGCTTCTTGTGTGACAAGTAAGTGCACATTTTCAGCCTTTTTGTTTTGACCTCACTGCATTTAGGGAAATAAATTTTATTTTTAGCACCATTTGGATCTATCCTAAGCTTTTGGAGAATAGTGATAAAATTTTCATTTGATTGTAAGTAGTTTGTAATTCTCTTTTATTTAGTATTGTATTATAAAATTTTCAGATACTTGGTTTTTATTTAACTATTATTGTTTGTTTTCTAAGTATTCTTTTGTGGTCAATGATTAGATAGTGACTTTTATGATATAATTAAAAAGCTTTTTCTTGAGACTGCCTTTGTGGTCTACTAGCTAGTCAAATTTTTTAAATATTTTTTTATAATTAGAAGGTTTATTCTGTTTATTGGAGGCATAAAGCAATTAGGTCATTTGTTAATTATGTCATTCATAATCCCAATGCATTTCCTGTTTTTGAGGAATTTGGTCTACTGGTTTCTTAGAGAGTTATATCAAGTTATCAGATATGATTTATAATTTGTTGACTGTTTTCTGAACTTATATCAGTTTTTCTTTATATATTTTAAGGTGCTTCTATAAGGTACATAAATATTTGGGACTCATATCGTTTGGTATCTTTGTCCATTTGAAAACCTTTCCTCTTTGATTTTAATAATTCAACAGCTGCTATTTTACTATTTTATTTTGTCTGATATTGCTTTTGCATCTTATTCTTTTGAACATTCTTGAGCCCTTTGATTTTAGGTGGGTCTGTTGTAAGCAACATAGCTGGATCTCATCTGTGATATTCTCCATTTTTTTAATCTGTGAGGATAAATCATTTTCATGCGTGGTATTATTGAAGAGTTTGGACTTATTTCTGCCATATTATTTTGTCTTTTCATCTTTCCTGCCATTTGTTAGGTCACTGAATTTTGCCCTTTGCTGGTTTGGCAGTTATAATCTATATTCTTTTAGGGACTATATTTAAATTTTTGCTTTAATTTTTTGTTATATGAAACTTCATATTATGAAATAATTATAGACTCATGAAAGTTGCAAAAATAGTGTAGAGATATCCCTGTACCTATGGCCAGTTTTCTCTAATGGTAACATTTTACATAACAACAGCACATTATCAAAAACCCCAAATTAGCATTGATATGTAAGTAAATACACTGTAGATTTCATCAGTTTTTGCATGGTTCACTTTTTACATGTGTGTGTATAGTTCTGTGACATTTATCACCTGTATAGATTTGTATAACCAACACTGCAACCAAGATTCAGAACTGCTCTGTTCACAAAGGACTTCATAACACTACTGCTTTATAGTAGCACGATATTCTGTCTCACTCTGGCTGCCACTAATCTGCTTTCTAGCTCTACAATTGTGTTATTACAGGAATGTTATATAAATGGATTTGTACAGTGTGTAAACTTAGAATGTTTTTTTTCACTCTGCATCCAAATTCTCAATGATTCTCTTGTTTGTTCCTTTTCAATGCTGAGTGATATTCTATTATATGAATGTCCCAGATTTTGTTTATCAAGTCACCCCTTGAAGGACATTGGCTTGAAGGACATTGGGTTATTTCCGTTTTGGGGCTATCACCCAAAAAGACTGCAATAAATATTTGTGGACAGATTTTTGTGTGAATATGTGTTTTCTTTTCTCTAGAATAAGTGCCTAGGAATATGCTTCAATTTTAAATGCAAAATTAATCTTGTATCTTTTTAATCAATATTCATATCTAATATTTAATCAATATTCATATCTTCTCCCCGAAATCAATGTACTGAATATACTAAGTAGACTGCATTTTTGTTGAAATTCAACACTCTTATTGCCTCTAATTTTAGTTTCAATTTCCTGTTGAAAACATTCTTGGGGGGGGCCGGCCGGGTGGCACAGCGGTTAAGTGCGCACGTTCCTCTCAGGCGGCCCGGGGTTCACCGGTTTGGATCCCACGTATGGACATGGCACCACTTGGCAAGCCATGCTGTGGTAGGCATCCCAAGTATAAAGTAGAGGAAGATGGGAATGGATGTTAGCTCAGGGCTAGTGTTCCTCAGCAAAAAGAGGAGGATTGGCGGCAGATGTTAGCTCAGGGCTAATCTTCATCAAAAAAAATGTTTTTAAAAATTAAAAAAGTAAAAAAATTAAAAAAAATAAAAATATTCTTGGGGCTGGCCTGGTGGCCTAGTGCTTAAGCAAACTTAGCATGCTCTGCCTCGGTGGCCTGGGGCTTGCCAGTTCAGATCCCAGGTTCAGGCCTACATACTGCTTGTTAAGCCATGCTGTTGTCGACGAAAATAATCCATAACCAATCTATAAATGAAAATTTGGGTGAGTTTATTCTGAACTAAAATGTCAGGACCATGGCCCAGGGCCTTTCTTCCCGAAGGAAGAAAGGGCACCGAAGAAGTGGGGTGCACAGAGTGGTTCTATACCCCCAAACAGGGTGTTTCACATGTGATTGAAATGTCCCTCCCACAATAGTCACAAGATTGCCCTGTTGGCACAGTACTTGATGGACACAGCAGGTAGTGGGTCTGCTATCTTGGCAGGCACAGCAGGAAGCAAGTCTGTTGTCTAGAGCTGGCTGGTCACAGGTGAGCCAGCTCACAGGTGAGCGCAGCAATCAGTTCCTAGCCTAAGGAAAGATGCTTAATCCTTAAGGAACTGCCAACGTTGGGAGGAGGAGGGAAGTTGCACCTTTATCTCATGGGCCTTTGTTCTTGCCAAAAGAAATGTCTAAAGCAGATATACAATGCATGCTTAACGGCCACGGTCAGGCCTTTTTGGAAAAACAAGGTCAGGCCGAATGAGGTTTACACCAAATGGCTTCCTCATATACTCCAATATATCCTATTGCTTGCCATTTCTATTTGTCACTGTGGTGGCATCCCACATACAAAATAGAGAAAGATTGGCACAGATGTTAGCTCAGGGACAATCTTCCTTAACAATGACAAAAAGTAAATAAAATCATTCTTTTAATTGGTATCTATTTAAGTATTACAAGAGATTTTATTAATTCAGTTGCTTTACTTTTTGTTTTGCATCTTATTATTTCCTTCTAGGATTTTTTTCTTCTTGGTGGAATATAGTTTTATTAGAAAAAGTTTTGTGTGTGGTCCCCTTTCCTAGTACTCAAATGTCTGAAAATGCCTTTATTGAGCTCATTTCTCTTGAATAAAAGTTGAATTATTAGAGATTTCTAGATTTAAACTCTTTTCCCAGAGCATTTTAATGATATTGTTTTAATCATTCTTGTATTTAATTTTTCAAATCATAAGATTGAAGTACTGTATATTCTTCATTTTTGGGATAATCTATCATTTCTATTTGAATGCTTTAAATTTTTTTTTCTCATCCTCATTGTTTTCAAGTTTCATTTGACTCTGTTATTGCACCCTACTGTTTTAATCCTTTTCGTTATAAAGCCCTTTTGTAATTCCTTTTCATGGCTCTTTCATTTGGAGAACTAGTCCCTTCCTTTTCCCCCTCTCTTGGTTTTGGAAAATTCTCGGGCATTATTCCTTCCAATATAGATTAACTTGCATTCTCACTTAAATAATCTCTTTTTTCCCTCTCTGAAACTATTAAGAGATAGATTTTGGAAACTCTGAATCTGTGTTCGTTCCCCATTTCCATCTTTAGTCATTTACTGAGTGTGTTATAACGATTATATTTCTCGTTTTTAATCATTCTTGTTACTGAAGATTTTTGTTGCGTTACGTTCTATGCTTATTTCACGTAAACAACGTTTCCCTCCTTTCTCTGAAGACGTTAACTTACTTATTTTAGTAAGTTAATGTCGATCGATTTATTAATTCATCTTCTCATGTCTAAGTTTTTTAATGTGTAAAATTTGTTGATTCTTGTTGATAGTGTTGGTCTTTCTCAGGTGTCTGGCCTCCCAATGGCCTTGGCTTTGAGGCGTGACCACATGAGCTGAGGCTGTTCTTCAGCCCGATGAGGGTGCTGCGCACATCCACAGCTGCTGGTGAGGCTCCAGTGGGAGGGAGCTTCCCAGTGCTTCCTGCATTGAAGTTTATTGCTGGGGCCATGTCTCTTCCCTTTCCTTGGGATTACCTCTAGGGATTTTCTTTTCTGTCTTTTTGTTTTTTGAGGATGTATGAGGTTGTATACTTAAAAAACTGTCTATTCTGTCTTTTGTAGAGATTTAGTGCAGGAAGGGTGATCCAGCGTGTGCTTAGTTTTCTTGTAAGCTGAAGACTTAGATGTATTCACAGTAACACTGGCTTAAATTGTACCTAGTTAATATAGTAAACTCTCTTTTTCATTGTATTGCTTAAGTTAGGCTAACCATCTCTTTTAGGAATTTTTCGTTTGTTTGTTTTTTTGCCTCCGTATATAAGTAGGTTTAAAAAAATTCAAATCCAGGAGGCTGGCCCTGTGGCCGAGTGGTTAAGTTCGTGTGCTCTGCTTCGATGGCCCAGGGTTTCACCAGTTTGAATCCTGGGTGCAGACATGGCACTGCTCATCAGGCCATGATGAGGCGGCATCCCACATGCCACAACTAGGATGACCCGCAACTGAAAATACACAACTATGTACCAGAGGGCTTTGGGGAGAAAAAGGAAAAATAAAATCTTAAAAAAAAAATTCAAATCCATTTGAGGTTTAGTAATCATATCTCTGGGATAATTTGAGTATTTCTCTCCCTCAACCATTTATTTTGTCATGATTTATTTAAGATGAAAACTATTGATTTTTTTAAACAATCATTTAAAAAATCCATTAATACTTTGTGCCTTTTTTGGATAAAATTATTTAAATTGTTTTTTACTTTTCTTTCTTAGCCTTCCTAAAATTGAGTTATCAGCTTGTTATTTTGTCAGTTTTGAAATGTATCTTTTTTATTTCTAGGTTGATTTCCATGCTGTTAAGATGGTATTTATTAGCACACAGCTATGGTGTGTTGTGTTGTTGTCTGTGTGGAGAATTCTGTTGGAAGGGTTAGTAAGGCAATACAGAAATTTTTTCATGTAAGTCGAGTCCTGAATTTTTCAAAATCACTGTGAATTATAAAGAAGGCAGCATAAAGTTTTGTTTTATAGATATTACACGAAGTAACTTGCCTTTACCGTCATCCTGATACATAGAGAGCAAAATAGTATCTGTTTACACACTGTGTAAATCAACAGTTTGAAGGCCCAAAGTGATCATTGTTTCCCTGTGAATTTCCCTTTGGCCTGAGGCTAAAATTTGGCATCTGTGGGATTGTGTAGGATTTGACTAGGAGAAGGGCCAAGAAAGAAGAGCTGCCAGGGCAAACATTATATTTCATTATACATAAGCATCCTCAAATGTCCTCAGTCTCATGGCTGACACTGTATCTTTTTTTCTGTTGATCAATTCATAAAATGGAAGTAAAACACTGAGCTCGAATTGGGTAAATATAATTATGTTCTATGTTTGAAATGGTATTATACCTTAGAACTATGGAAAGAGTGGTATTCTATGCAATGTTAAGCAAAGAGCAAATTCAAATAGAATTTGCTGGGGAAGTACATTTCACAAATGAATAACTCAGAGAAAAGAACACAAGGCTTATATTAACTATTTAGTTTTACATAATGATTAGCTCATAGTTGACCATTTATTTATATGAAATTGCTATGCTGATAGTAATTGTTCATGGTAATATTTTTCTTGATCTTTGTTGTGGGTCTATTAAATGTTAGTAAGAAATGACATCTCTCAAATCGTTTCAGTGCTCCCCTCCCAAATTTAAAAAGCAAAATGAAACAGGTAGGGCATAATGAATTAGCTCAGATAGCACACATTCAGGTATTCCCAGTTGATAGATTTGAAGGCCTAGATGCATTTTCTTCTTCATTTCCGCTTTGCATTATATTTTCCCCTTTTCCCTGTTGTAGTCAATGTTGTTAAAATATTTCTATAGATTGTGGTAATTTTTAAAAATTTAAACTACTTTGGCTGTAATGGATAATGTTATTGGTTATTAAGTGATTAAAAAACCAAACTCTAATTTATCATGTTTTATGAGATTTATGATTAATTATTGAATTATTTAATCAACCTGGGATGACCTGGGATGAGAAATAACTTCTCAAAATATAATTAAAATAAGTATAATTTATTAATATGATGTATGTGATGTTAGCTTTATTAATTAAGAAATCTTGGAGTGGAAAATTGAGTTACCATTTTTCCTCTAGATTTATTTCCTAGTTAACATGAGATCAAAATAATACTGAAACTACTTGGCCTACACAATTTCAGGGTTGATCTTTCATATTTTCCACATTGTTCCACAGAGAGCATCTTCTGTCTTGGCTTTGTGAGGGAAAAATTCTAAAATCTGATAACAAATGAAGATCTGTAAGATATGATGATTCATTTGAATATTTACTCTTAAAAATATCTGCCTTCTATTTGTTTTTATTCTCTCTCTCTCCTCCTTGTTTTAAGGCTATATTCTTTCCAATAATATCCTGTAGCATAATGGCTTTTACTGTTGTTGGGACCTGGAAATGGCCACCCCAAGATATGTTTCTTTGGCATGATGATTATTTGAGGCTGGTTCCTTTGCAGACAGGAAAGCAACTGAAAAGTAGAACTTGCTTACCCTTTGTAAGAGACATTTACATTGTAAAGGAACTCTCCATCTGTAAAGATATCTTCCTCTCTGTACCAGGAAGGGGAGATGACCTTCTCTCTAGAAACTCTTAATCAATGCCAAAGACAAGGACTTAAATCTGCATTTTGTTTACTGTACTTGTGTGGTAGTCTCCCATGATGGACTCCTGCTCCCAACGTTGGCATTTCTTTAAGGATTAAGCATCTTTCCTTTGGCTAGGAACTGATTGCTGTGCTCACCTGTGACCACCCAGCTCAAGACAATAGACTTGCCTCCTGCTGTGTCCATCAAGCGCTGTGCCTACAGGGCAATCTTGTGATTATTGTGGGAGGGACATTTCAACCATATGTGAAACACCCTGTTTGGGGGTATATAACCACTATGTGCACCCCACTTCTTCGGTGCCCTTTCTTCCTTCGGGAAGAAAGGCCCCGGGCCATGGTCCTCATAAAGCTTTGTTTAATTTTCTCTTGCTATTCTGTCTCATGTGAATTTAATTCGTTCTCCAGCCAGGCGAACCCAGATTAGGTAGAGGAAAAGTCTTCCTCCCCTACACTGTGCATATGACTCACTCAAAATCTGGCTTGGATCTGCCCTCTCTGTGGAGCTCCAAATACTATCACCTGAATTTTATACCCTTTCCTCTAACTCACATGACACAAACTCAACTGATTATCTTTCCTGGATCTGTCGTGCACTGTGTGATCTTGGACAGATCACTTGAACTGCCTCAGTTTCACTATTAGGAGGTTAAATGAGACAATACAAGTAGTGTGCGTAGAATTATGTCTGGAGGTGCTCAATAGTTATTTGCTATTATGGCCACCTCTTCCCTCCATGATCTCCTCTCTTGAGTTTTCCATTTCTGTCAGTGGAACCTCCATCCAATCACCAAATTATCATCTTTCAGTTTGCTCTTTTCCTTGTCTCCCACAGCAAATCCATGAACTTCCATCAATTTTTTTTTTTTATCCCAAGTGACTATATTCTAATTGCTTGGGTCATTTCATAGCTGGGTTTAACTGTTCTTCCTCATGCCTCCCTCTTCCTTCCTTCCTAAGTTCTTACATATAGTTAGGAAAAACTTCTGAAATACAGTTCTGTGTGTTCTTCCCCTACTAATAAATTTTCAATGGATTTCCCAATATCTACAAAATAAAGTCCAGCTTACTTGGTTTTAGATTGAGGACCCTCAAAAATGGGATGTCTAAGCATTTCTCTCTCTATCTTTACTGTTCTCTTTGTAAACCTTCCCTCCCGTCACACTGAGCTGCTTTGATTGCACATATACACCACGTTTTCCTTTCTCAGAGTCGTTATGTTCCTGCCTGACTCAGTGCCTCAGAATGCCTTTCTTCTCATGTCCATACGACCAAAATCAAACCCATATTTTAAAGGTGCAGCTCAGAGCCTTCCCTCTTCCCAGCGATTTCAGGTAATCCAATCATTCCTTAATGTAAATTCTCACTTCATCTGTATGTGCGTTGTATTAGTTACATGTCCTCTTTCCCATTTGTCTTTAAGTGTCCTGATGGCAGAATCCATAGCTTCATCTTGGTATCCACTCAAAGGTTGTAAATAGAACTTTTCATACAGTACTTAATAATTATTTGTTGAATAAATGGGTATGTATTGGTTTAGCTCATGTGACTTAGTTATTTCTCATGTGACCCCCAAAAGAATTTAAGAAAATTTTTGAGGATAGAATTAATGAATATAGCTATAAAAATATGTGCAGTCCTTGCTATAGTAGATTTTCTATAATATGAGAATAGGTTCAACATTTGCCGCTCGTTGCTTATAAAATACTTTGAGACTTTGAATGAATTCATTTTTACTGTGCTTTTGAGGTTATGTTCAAAAGTCCTGAGCCAGTTGCACCTTAAAAACTTTAGATTCAAGTCAAAGATATTAGAAGCAGTCTCTTGTTTCTTTTCCAAAATAGTTTTTTAAATGAGAAATTTATTAAGCTACCTAAGTTCAGTGATGTTTCCCATTCAGTAAGACACATCATAGGAGAGAAAATATTTTAATTGATGATAATTTTTAATTCATGGACAATATTCATTTCTGAATAAATATCTTGCAGAACTGAGATTTTCCTGAGTTTAGTGCTATATATATTCAATGATATTTTAATAGTGGTTTACATTTTTAACAACTTTCCAAAAAAGTCTTTACACTTTCAACTAAATTAGGTTTTGTGATTTTTTTAAGACAACAAACTCTTCAGAATGAACTGTTCTCAAGATGTTTTAATGAGATACAGAAAAGGTTATACTAGCCAATATATTTAGCATTTGTTTTCTAACAGATGAACTTATGAATTTTTGAAAATGTTTTTTAAAATATGCTTTTCAGTGATTCATTTAGTGAAAACATATTCTGCCCTTTAAAAAAGAACATTTCTGTCAATCCTCCAAATATATTCTATAATTTAAGCTTCTAATTAGGAGCTTTACCATACAAATTTTGCATTAAGATTTTGGCATAACATAAATATTGCACATTCTTGGTTTTTCAGTTCCCAAGACATGCAGTTAGCCATTTTTTTTTGTGTGTGTGGAATTCTTAAAAGTAATTGGTAGTTTCTCTTCAATTTAGTTTGAAGTAATTATTGAACATCTTAATTATAATTACTACTTGGTTTTAGTATATTATTAATAATAGTGTAGTTTTTTCTATCATGAGGAAAGATTACCTAGTAAGCTTTTTATATTTATAAAGGCTAAGGACAGAGGGAAGGCCTGAAAGCTAGTCGTGTTGAATTTTAGTCTCAGTGTTTTATGTACTCCTTCATTTATTAATTCACACAGTCGTATATTCAACAAGTATTCATTGGGTGCCATTTTGGGCTCTAAGAAGGGCGTGGAGCTACAGAGATACTTTGAATACTGGAGCTAAACCCCACCCTCAAGTTAAAATCAAGAGGAAGAAGGACTGAAGGCTTCCAGAACTTAGATTAGTTGTCCAAACAGAAAGCAGTGGGATCCACACTGAAACCCAGGTCTAGCCTTTCCGTTTATGCCATAACCCATGGCCATGAGATCATGAATTCTCTCTGTGCCTTGCACCTCTCTTATGTTAAATGAAGAAGCTATGCTGCATCTTCCCAACCCAAGGAATGGGCTAGGGTAAAATAAGATCGTGTAATTGAATTCTTTTTGAGCTTCTGTGAATTCAGAATAATGCCATAAAATTCTAAGGTACCATGATGTAATAGTGGCAAAATTTACGAATCATGATCTTTCTAAGTAAGACACTTAAAATTCTGATGGTAGTAGCTTGTGCTCCAGCAACTCTTATCTTATAAATTGTTCCGGAGTCTTATATAAAATATGAGAGAATAACATGGAAGTCATGGAATACAGATGATGATTACTGATATGTAACACACATGTACTTGAAACCAACAAGAAAGCTTTGTGATTAAATTTATGGGTTTTGGCTTTTCTGTTATTAATATTGTTGTTAGCAAATTGGGAATAACCATGGGGGGAGAATGTGTTTAACTTCAATTGAGAGGATAAATCCTATGTTTGGAACTGTTAAGGTAGGGGCCATTTGTTCTTTCACTAATCTCATAAGGTAATTTCTGAACAAAATACCAGCAACACTTGGTAAATAGTTTTGCCTTTCAAAAATAAGCATCTTTTCAGGGAATCAGAGTTGGCTTATTTACATATTCCAGTGGATTTATTATGAAATTGACAATTTCCTAGTCCTTATATATAAAATAGTATAGTATATTGTGACCTTTACTGTTTTTAATCCTCCTGATTGCAGGAAGAAATAAATATAAAGGAAGAAGTAACAATTGCCTTAAAAATGAGACGTCCCCACTAATATTTTTTACTTTTTTGACAAATGCTTTTCTAAACTTTCATGGCCAGTGGTAAACATTGGACTCTTCATCATCTAAGGAAACAATGCAGAATATATTACTGACTGTCTGAAAATCATTATTCATTTATTCTTGTTCTGTTTGTTTCCTCTTGACGTAAAATAATTGTTTTGCATATGGAAATCTAGGTTGAGTTTCAGAAGCAGCTTGAGAGTTTGTTAAAATCTTTGATAACATGGAGAGAAAACTGTGAGAGACACAAAAATCAAATTCTAAGAGAAGCATTGTAATCATTTTTATACCGAGAATCACTGTCGCCATCACCATTGCAATCATCGTGCAGCCATTACCAGGCAGACATTTAAAAAGCTTTAAAAATGGAACATTTATTCTCGCAATGCACCTTGGGATTGGTGCATATATTTTGCTTCTTTTATTAAATGCAGTTTGTGAAGCTCCAAGATGGTACGAGACTGGCTCAAAGTCACAAAAAATTAATAACAGAGTTAGAGAAAGAACTCTTGAAATTACATTACTAGGTCCAGTATATTGGTCACTAAATGATCTTACTCCTCCACCAGTGTTTAATGAAAAAATTGTATGCCACAATTTGATGTATGGGATAGTATTGCAGGCATAGTATAGGTCAATTGTTAATTTTCTCTAGGCCCTGACCTTTGTGAGCAAATCATTTTAATTTCTTGATCTTTAAGAGCATGATATTATTTACTAATGACTACATGTATTTAGTAAGTGTGGAATTTTATGGGATGATGTGGGTAGATTGTATTTTCCAATATGGGCTCAAGAACATCTCACATTGCATGTGCTCCGTATTAATGGTAGGAGTCTAATTCTGCTCCCCTGAAATCTGGGATCTTAGTGACTCACTTGTAACCAAAAGTGATGCTGCATGAGTTCTCAGGCTTGATCAGAAGAAGCCCTGAAGCTTCTGCTTTGGTCTCTTGGAGCACTCACTCTTCTTCCTCTCAGATTCTCTCTCTGGGACACCCGACTCATTCTGAGATTCCCAAGTCACCCTCAGAGGCCACATGTAGCACTGACAACCCTAGTGAGCTCAGCCTTTAGTCATTCCAGTTCTAATGCTAGACTTTGTGAGAGAAGAGCCTTCGATGATTCTAGACCTCAGTTCTTTGAGTTGCCTTCATTTCTTCAAATTTTAGCAGCTGAGGCCCTTGAACTAGATGCAAGCCATCACATTGCACACTGTCCAAATTTCTGACCTACAAAATACATAAGCAAAATAAAATGTTTCTTGTTTTTTCTTCTAAATTTTGGGAATTAGCTATACAGTGATAGATAGTTTGAACAGAGGGTGAAAATAAACTCTTTGGACAAAATAAAAATTGTTATAATATCTATCTTTTAACATCTCTGCTGGAGCAGAACTTTGATTGTACAAGTGTATGGATGAGTAACTGCATCACTGCCGTCAAGTGCGTAGAGATTCTCATGCACAGGGCCTCCTATCCCAGGTTGTCAGCAGCCTGACCAGTCACACATCCTTCCCAGTGAAATTGCTTGTTTCCCCTACAAATTCTGCCTGCTTTAATCAACAAGACTGAGACTGTAAGCACTGATCTGTAAAGTGCCCACAGCAGTGGATGGGCGGTGATCTTTGAGTGTGGGACGTGCTCACAGGGATTAAAGATCCTTGTAGAAACTTCAGAGAGTGGAGTTCATTGTGATGCAGAGGCAAAGCCTCTTGGTAAACAGTGACCTGGGTGAGGGAGGGGAAGTCCCTGACCCTTACCTAGAGCATCCCTCAGGAAGCTGTCTATATCTAGTTTCTTTCACCACCTCTCCTCCTAGGGTTAATTCAAATAACAGTAAAAGGGTTAAACTAAACCTCTGAAGAGAAAACAGCAAGATGCTGATTGCTACATATACCATAATTCCATTTTTTTAAAAAATATTTGTGCATACATGCATGCATGAAAGCTGTCAGTGGAAGAGTAAAAACCAGTGTTTAAGGGAATACACCACATTGCTGAGAGTGGGTAGTAACCGCTGTGGATAGTTAGAAGAGCTGAGAGAGCAGGTTAGGAAATGAGAATTAAATCTCTGTCTCTCTGTCTCATTCTCTGTCTCTTTCTCTCTCTGCCTCTTTTTCTCAGTCTCTCCTTCTCTCTTTCACCTTCCCTCCTTTCTCCCTCTTGTTCTGAATATAGCAGAACCAAACCATTACAACATAGATCTCATAGATCTGTCTTGTTAAAAACTTGGTCTCCTAAAAGACATGTATGTTCCACATTTGATCAGACACCCCTTACATATCATCTCAGATGCTCTTAGTCTTTTTTGTTTCAACCATTACTGAGTCAACCAGCTCTGCGTAGGCTCCAGTAGACTTCACTCAGGTACAACCTGACCACCCCTCACCTTATTCCCAGCTATATAATTCTTTTTCCCTGCCAAAGGGCTTCTTTGTTGATTCCAAAGCATGGGATGCTTAGCATTCATGCACCTAAACTCAAAAGTGTGAGGGATTTAAGAGTTTATCACAGAAACTTTTGACCAGTGGAAAAGGGAGACAGTAGATAAAAATTTCCTCTTTTTCCCCCAGGTAGAATGTCTTGATGTGAAGTTTCTGTTTTTGCAGGTTGACATATGTTTGTACAAAAGTTTTCGTTTGATATTTTGCATTTCTTCTTAAAGTAGTAGGATACGAGTCTATGCTTCAGGCTCTGCTTCCTGCTAAACCCAGTATAAGAAATGTAGAAAGGAAGAATTTCTCAATTTTAAGCCTCTTGACCAAACCCTGAACACCTATCATCTTGACAGACTATTGTCAAGAAAAATTAAGATTGTGGCCAAATATTAATTGATGAGGAGTTTTAGGCTGGTTACTTTTAAAACTGCAGATGAGAAGCAGGCTCCGAGGAGCAGAGTTTGCTTGCCCTTTGTTGGGAGACATTTACATTTGTAAGGGAAACCTCCATCTGTAAAGTTGCCTCCCTCTCTGTGCCAGGAAGAAGGGAGATGGCTTTATCTCTAGAAACACTTAATGGGGATGGCAAGGGCTTAAGTTGGTTACTCTCTGGCAACCTCATGTAACTGATTTAGGGTGGTGGCTTCTGGCTTTACTTAATCCAATTTGATTCTTATCTAAAAGTTGTGGGACCACCCAATGGCCAGACCCCACCTGCACTGATACCATTTTAACTTTTTTACATGTTCTTTCCTTTGTCTTATAAAGAGATGGCTCACATACCTATGCCTTGAATTTAGCCTTACTCTCCACCTATGTTTGCAGCAGTAGCGGGGGCTGCAGCAGTGGCTCCTCCTGCCCTTGGGCCCTGTCCCCACGCAGCAGCAACATGCCGGCACCAGCTCTGCCTGCCCATGGGTCCTGTCCCCATGCCAGCGGCAGCAGCAGCTCCCCATGCCAGCAGCAGCTCTGACTGCCCATGGGTCCTGTCCCCATGACAGCAGCAGCATGCCAACACTAGCTCTGCCTGCCCATGAGTCCTGTCCCGATGCTATTCCACACTATTCTCTAAATAAAAGAGCACTACTGCCAGATCTTGAGAGTCCAAGAAATCTTTCTTTTGACTCCTCAGCTCACCGACCCTGCATCATTAATCAGTCTAAAGTTTTGAACTCAGGGCATCAATGTGTGATGAGTGACCACTGGGCCAAAACATCAAATGAAAACTTTCATACAAATACATGCCAACCTGCAAAAACAGAAACCAGTTTAAGAGGCAAAGCACTTATTTCTGACCAAAGAATTGCAATTCGAGGAGCACAGGTTCAGGTAGAAACCAAATAATGTCCTACCAGGGAGCAAAAGTCAGGGGCTTTTAAAGGCAAAAAAGAGAGGTTGTGTTACAAAGAATTTTAATTGGAGTGGGAGGCAGTGAGAGCTAGTCTTGGTTCAACATTGATTGACTATTGATTCTATCTTCGGAAAGTCCACAGTGCTCAGGCTTTCTGATCAGGATGTTCATTCTCCTGCTGAATTCTCAAACAATTGCTTATTAAACCAATGGCCATTTTGATCCCCTGCAATGGTTTGGTCCAGTTCAAGGTTCAAGACAGCAAAGCAATTTCTCTGGAAAGGCTGCTCTGAGTCTATTTTAAAATGGGTCCACTATAGTCAATTTTGACACACATAAAAATGCAAAAAGTAAAACTTAAATTTATATTATTTAAGCCATTTCTTGGTAGAGTGATTGATGGGACCTAAGATAAGAACGGCTAAAGGCCACTTATTTCCTAGGAAATTAAGGGACAGGCAGAGGAAGAAGAGATAGTTCTTATTAAACATCAGCAGTGGGAGTGATGGGAGAAAGCCAGGAGGGAGTGATGATCTGGAAGCAGAGTTCAAATGATGCAGACATGTAAAGCGAGATGAAGAATGAAGTCTCCATTGGAAGTGGGCTTGGAAACTTGTTCAAATACTAATATATATTGTGGAAAGCTATTTCTAAAAGATGGCTCAACTTCTTTCAAAGTAAAACCAGATAAAACATATTCAGGCTACCTCACGTGCTGGTATTAGTGGTCACTTCTAATGGATTGTTTGCTACTTGTGTTACAAAAGAAAAATTCTGGAATCTGTGAGCTAAAAATGAGCTTGGAGAACCTCATTGAAGGAATTGGGATAAAGCAACATGGCTGATTGGTGGCAGAGCTGAGGCGGGAATCCAAGTCTCCTGGTTCTTATTCTGTATGTGCCTTTAGGTCATACGGTCCTTGAAATGACCAAGTCTGTCCTACTTGTCATATAAGCCCAGTGTCTGTCTCAATACTGAGCACCTAGAAAGTGCTAGATGAGCATTTATTGAATTAATGAATAGCTGTGGCCACACAGTACTTGTTTAAAGCGAAGATGCTCTCTTGCTATATTTAAACATGGACTTATCAATGCAAGATATAGAGGAAAGAAATGCTTTCTTTAAGATAACATAACAATAGTATTCAATTAAGAATGCTTTCTTGCTGTCAGAAAGCTTTTCATCAATGTGAAGTCAATACTAAGTTCTGTGAAATTGCTGAGGAGGTCAAAGTAACGGAAGGAAGGACATGACATACACACACACACCTTTTTTTAAAAAAAATTCTGTGAGATTTCAAGTTTTCAAGAGATAGTCTATTTTAACATGAGTGCAGATGTCATAGGTTTATTACTGGAAATGTTGACAGGCTCATAGTTTAGGTGGATTACCAAAGTCTCTAAGTACAAGGCATTTTCAAATTTTGTCAAAACAGTTTCTTGTACTCAGCGTGTGTTTGAATTACCGGTAATGTTCTTCTCCCTGACAAAGCAGTCTGAACACTGTGTAATCCAGAAGGAATATCGGAGATGTCAAGGACTGCCTAACTGTAGTCACGTCAAACCACATGATTAGGAAGATCTCTAGGGATGTGTCTTTTTCAACGTACTACTGAAGTTTAAAAAATGTTCTCAAATACCACAAGTCTTCTAATAAAAAATTGAGCTATTGGTAAATTTTAAAATAATGTTTTTAAAAAATACATTAAAGCCTAAGAATCTGCTTATAGGCAGGAATTAGTAACTAAGTAAAATTATGCCTTTATCCAAACAAAACAGATGTTCCAAAGTTCTTGCTGTAAAGATAATGTACTTAGATCATGACACAGCCACTTCCCCCTCACTCAGAGCCTATTCGCTTTTATTGATACACAATTTAAATAGAATCTCAGGTAGCAAATTAAGAAAGATGAGAGGAAAGTTTTAAAAGATGAAAGTTTTGATACTAATAAAAAAATCCCTCATTTAACTGGAAAAATAAGTTGCAAATTTGACCAGAATTTGGTTAATTAAGGTTTACAAATACACATTGAGACAGGAACCAGCCAAAGGAGACAGGGCCATCTGCAAGACCCCTGGCCCAACAAGACAGGGCTCCTAACCAATCGACAAGCTGGGATAATCAGATAGAGGCTACCAAGATCCACATTTTGCAGCCTCTGGACTTTCCAGGATTTACGCATGCTCCCTAGCACCCAGGAGTCCACTGAAGGTGACCCTAGCCCCAGTAGCACAGTAAAAATCATTCTCAGGAGTGGAGATCTAGCATGCTAGTCATACATGCGTCGCATGTAGTAGCATCCTACGTGACGGCGCAGGTGCAAGCACAGCCCCACCTCTACATGCCATGACAAGGCGCTCCTCCCCAGCCTTTGCCTGATAAAAGCCCCAAAACCCTGTTCCTTAAGGAGCTGGTCACCTGCAGCTTTCCTTTCCACGTGGGCTCCCTTGTGCCTCTCCTGTGCGCAAGCTAATAAACCTTTACTTTTCTACTCCAGTTTGTTGTGTCTCTTGATTTCCATCCTGGGAGACAATAAGAACCCAATGTGCCAGTAACAACATTATTTCATTAAAGACATGGTTTCTTTTCATAGAAACTCATTTAGTAATTCTGTTTTCTAGTTTCAATTGTAATATTGCTACTTTAAAAATACCTTTCTTAATCATATTTTGTCAAAATCACAAAATGTGATGAATGGAACTTTTTTAACCTTTTTTTAAGATGGTATTTAATTTCATATCTACCTTCTGAGGAAGAATTAAAAGTATAAATAAATATAAATTTACTACATTAGTGATCAAAATGTAATGTCATCAAGGGATGTCTTATGGAGGACTCAGTTCTTACCTTGTAAAGTAATGCAGATTGTGCTTAAGTGGTAGTTACAGTGAGTTTCTCATTTGGAAACTTAAACCTTTTTGTATGCAAAATCTATAAAATGTCAGTATGAATAACGCTAACCAGTTGTTGATTCATCTTTCCATTGGATTTACTGTGGTTTTTCTCTGTTGGCTCTCTTTTTCTATTCCAATATTTAGTCTCCACTGAAGCACAGAAGAAGGGGTTCTCACGTGCCTGAGTTTTTTGAATCTGCTTTTGAATTAAACTCAGACTTATTCACTGGGTGGAAATAACTTTCAAGAAAAGACTATGGAATCGCTAGTCTAAAAATTGGCAAATTACCAATGCTTACATGGTTTTGATAAATTGATTCCCTATGAATTTCTACTTAGAACTTATGAAGGGAATTTGTAATAGTATTCTAGAATCATTGAACTATTTTTGTTCAGTTGTTTTTGATTTTAAAGCAGAAGTGATGGCTTCATATGTATAGATAAATAATTTTAAAATTTCTTGAATATCGAGGCCGGCCTGGTGGCTCAGTGGTCAAGTGCACACTGTAGTGGAGGAAGACATTTCCTCTTCCCAAATGTCGGTTCGTCTGGCCGGAGAACGAATTAAATTCACATGAGACAGAATAGCAAGAGAAAATTAAACAAAGCTTTATGAGGAACCATGGCCCGGGGCCTTTCTTCCCGAAGGAAGAAAGGGCACCGAAGAAGTGGGGTGCACATAGTGGTTCTATACCCCCAAACAGGGTGTTTCACATGTGATTGAAATGTCCCTCCTACAATAGTCACAAGATTGCCCCGTCAGCACAGCGCTTGATGGACACAGCAGGTAGTGGTCTGCTGTCTCAGAGGGCGTAGCAGCAGGCAAGTCGATTGGAGCTGGGCGGTCACAGGTGAGCACAGCAATCAGTTCCTAGCCTAAGGAAAGATGCTTAATCCTTAAGAAATGCCAACGTTGGGAGGGGGAGGGAAGTCAGTTACAGAGGTTACCAGACTAGCACAATAAAATGCAGATTTAAGTCCTTGACTTTGGTATTGATTAAGAGTTTCTAGAGAGAAAGTCATCTCCCTTCTTATTCCTGGTACAGAGAGGGAGGCACCTTTTACAGACAGAGATTTACCCTACAAATGTAAATGTGTGCTAACAAAAGGCAAGTTCCATTCCTCAGATCCTCCTTCCCTGTCCCAGTTTATCAAAAGCAATCAGCCTCAAATAATCCTGATGCCAAAGAGACATATCTTGGGGTGGCCAATTTCAGGTCCCCACAACACGTTCTACTTTGGCAGCCCGGGGTTCACCAGTTCGGATCCCAGGTGCAGACATGGCACTACTTGGCAAGCCATGCTGTGGTAGGTGTCCCACATATAAAGTAGAGGAAGACGGGCATGGATGTTAGCTGGGGGCCAGTCTTCCTCAGCAAAAAGAGGAGGATTGGCAGCAGATGTTAGCTCAGGGCTAATCTTCCTCAACGACAAAAAAATTTCTTGAATATCCCTTAAAATATGTCGCATGCATCAATTACTCATTGATTTTTTTCTAAAGTAGTTTTTAGCATTTTGTTAAAAGAAATGATAGGTTTGCGTTTTAGTCTTTTTGAGGATATGTATTCTTACATTAATTCCTTTTCATTGTTAGTAAGAATTCCATGCCTGAAATTCATTATAATTTTTTTTCTGCTGTGGTTTGGTGACTGTTAGGCTTAACTCTAAGTCGAGCACAAAGCGCTGAGCTGCATTTTGGAGGGATGCTTAAGGGCAGAAAGAAGCACTTTTTGAGCAGCATTATTTTAAAAAAGAGAAGAAGAACATAATAGAATAGAGAAGAAATATCAGACTGCTTTGCAATTAATGAGGGAAGAATTATTTTGTAAACTTTTATTTCAGGTAATTTTCTTGTTTCTGTGTGTGTGTGTGTGTGTGTGTGTGTGAAGCCATGTACCCGAGGGGTACTGTGGATGTTAAGCCAATTTCCTGTTTTCCTGTTTAACTTGAGAGGTGACTCAGGGGTCTAGAGGATTTCTGAGCTTGTTTTGCAGAAGAAAGAGAATGCCTCCAGGGAGGTCCCCATCACTGGATGGCTGGTCCTCAGCAGCACTTGAAGCCCAGAAGTCAGATTGCCCAGGGGCTTCTCGGGAGTGACCCCTTTGTTTCCCAAAGCTCCTCTTGCGAAGCCCCTTAGCTCCATAAAACCTTCTGTCCTTGGGGAGGCAGATTTGAGTGAACCCAGGCTTCCTTACTCATTTTGGCCCATTCGAATAAATCTTTCTGCATCTCCAAGCACGGATGTCTCAGTGTTTGGCTTGCTGTGCACCCGGCAACATGAACTTGAGATTAAGAGGTTCGGTATCATGTGTCTTCGTACTAAGTGATCATATAAAATGTATTTCATGCTGTGGGTTGTAGTCAAATGACAAAACTAAAACAATTTAGTAATGAGTTTGATGTTCTTTATGGAAGGGAAAACTATCCGTGGATTGGGGGAGTCCAGTGCCTCACAAACAGTGGAGCACTCTTCTCAAGGGATTTTGAACAACAACTGGTTTTACAGGCCTTAGAAGTGGCAACGCGCAAACAGGGCGTGATTGGCCAGGAGTGCACGTCTCAATTTATTTAGAAAAATCAAGGAACAAAGAAGTAAGTATACCTAGAGTTGGCTTGGCATCTGGGGATTGGCTGCCTGGATGTGCGTACTGCATTTCTGGTCAAGTGGAGATTTACAGGAACACAGAAGTTCAGTTTGCTGACGTAGCCCACTGGGCAGGATCAGCTCCATTTTGGGCTCAGAAATTTCTTTCAAAGTAGTCAAACTGTTCAGATGTCGTTGGTCTTAGAAACGCCTACAGATCATGGGAAAGAAGAAAAAGAGGAGATGGTTACAAAGAGAGAAGCAGCGACAACACAGCAATGTCAGACAAGCAAGAGAAGCATGAGGCATGGAGTGCTCAAAAGTATCAGAGTGGCAGTAAGTGCTTCCTGTTTAAGTGAGATGTAAGTCGGAGCCATCAGACTTGGCAGGAAAGAGGTTTTTGGTGTCAGTGAAGAGTGTAATTTTAATTGGGTGTTGGATGCAATGGCCGGATTTTTAAAGAATTAAGGGCTAACAGGGAGATGAAGTCATGTCATCAGATGTAAGTGATTTATTCACAGATTTGAAAATAAAATGGAAAGAAAATAAACAATAATTAAAGAGCATGGCACCAACTGGGAAAAAGTTGTTCAAGATATTAGAAAGTTGAGTCTATTGGAAAGAGGTGCCTGGATTTGGAAATGTGAAGAAGCAAATGAGAGATATGAAAGTGGAGCAGTTATGTAATGCTGAAAGCCAGGAGGATTCACTGGCATGCGGTTAACAGAGAGAGACAGCGACCGACGACCAGCGAAGTGGAGGAAGGCTCAAACAGGAGGAAGCATTGTCAGGAATATATCAAATTAACACAGTTTGCGGGCGTCAGAATGTGTTCTAGTTCAGTTCTCATTATTCGCAGATGCTGTATTCCTGAATTCACCTACTCACTAAAATCTATTTGCAACCTCAAGAGCAGTGCTCTCGGCGCTTTCACTGTTGCCTACACACTCAGAGGAGCAAAAAATTTGAGTTGCCTGATGCACGTGTTCAGAGTTGAGATCAAGCAAAGGAACATTTTGCAGTCTTGTTTCAGTCTCATGCTGTGAACAAGTCTGGTTTTTGCACTCTATTTAGTGCCATGTTTTCCCCTTTTTTTTTGTATTTTGTTGGTGATTTCACTGTTTAAAATGTCCCCAAGCATAGTGTTGAAGTGTTGTCCAGCATTCCTAAATGCGGGAAGGCTGTGATGTGCTCTATGGAGAAAATACGTGCATTAGATAAGCGTCTTTCAGACATGAATTATAGTGCTGTTGACTGTGAATTCAACATTAATAAGGCAACAATATATGTTAAATAAGGTGTCTTTCAATAGAAGCAGACATGAAACAATGTTATTTATTGATCAGTTGATGGAAATGTGAACAGATATTCCCCGGGACCTAATCCAGTATTTCCCCTGGAACAATGGTTCAGTATTTGCTAATTCAACTTTCACAGTGACAGTTTAAAACCTAACTACTGGGAATGACAAGAACTGACTATACTTCTAAATAGCTCATATTTAAATGGATTATTCAAATGCAATACTGATAATCCTTTTAAAATATTTCTCAGTTGTGTATTTCATTCTACCATAATATATTTTTTTCACCAGGGGGCATGGTAATTGACAAAACGTTTTTCGTAAGTTTGTATATTGAAGCAAAGAAAGTGTATTTTATTATCTTTCCACAAAAACCCAAGCTGATTGAGAGAAATTTTATAACAATATAGTCAATTGTTATGGATCTTTCAGATAAGGAGCCATTGAAAGTGGCTTGTGTGTTAAAAGTGATTTTTTAAATAATATTTTTAAAAGTATTTTAAGTGTTTTTATCATCTTTACCATAGATAATAGAATACTGATATGTGTGTTTTCCATCTGAGTTTGTGTCTTTAGTACAAATTCATTTCTAAACTTTGATCAATATTGTAAACAGTTTGTTAATGTTTCCTAAACCCTCTGTTTTGTTGGTTCAACTGTCTATTTTTCCTGTACGCATTTTTGAGATAATCTTACTGTTTGTATCATCAGCTAGGAAACCTGGTAGAGAAGGGAAAATACTTTGAGGCAGTGAACTTTATAGCAGTTTTTGTAGGAACTATGGAATAAAAATACTTGAGAACAACCTTCTTGCATCTATGCCTTTGCTGCCCTCCAAAGAGAGATCACATAATTAATTAGTGGCAGTTACCCCTGTTTGAGTCATAGGACTCAACACATGCCAGCATTCTGAATATTTAATATAGGTCCTTCTGAGTATTTAACGGGAAGGCACAGACGGTTCATCACTTTAACAGGCATTTAACAAACCGGATAAGGTGAAATGGAATATTTCTGTGATAAGAAGGTAGAAATGATTGAAGAGAGGAGAAGTTAGATGAAGACTTCACCCTCATTAGAGCCTCTGCAGAACCACTCAGTCAAACCTCTTCCAAGTTCCTGATGCCCAGAAAGTGTGTGAGATAATAAATGCATGTTGTTTTAAGCCACTAAAATTGGGAGCAATTTGTTATGCAATGATAAGTAACTAATACGCGTTAGTATTATTTTACTTTGAATCAAGAATTTAAATGTATCTTTGCTTGTATTGCTCAATGCTATTTGTGGGAAGGGGTAATTGAAATGAGTTTAGTACTGAAATTCCAGAATTCTCAGAACATCAGGAAGATCTTAGTCCTGAGTGCTTTGTTGTCTAGATATCAGGGGACAATTACTGGCCAAAAGTAGAACAGACACGTAAGCAATGCTGCTTCCCCTTATGTAAAAGGCCAGCACATGAAGTGGAAGAAGGAGGCAAAAAGAGTGAATGTGTTTTCTTTACACCAAAATCTGAATGTAAGTGGGTTTCTTTACTAATAGTTTCTTGTAGCTTTGCTGGAGAAAGAAGAGCAGCAAAGAAGTTAAACTAGAACTCAGCAAGTAAACTATGACTGAGACTTTCTCTGGAGAGGTTCCAGATGTCAGCACTTACCGTAGAAAGGGAAAAACACTCGGACTCAATTTTAGGTTAGGTTCAAGAGTTTTCCTGAAATATATTGTGCTCTTGTAATGGATCTAATACATTAGAACTAACATGAAGCAAAATGCAATATTCTAAAGAGTCAGTTGATGCTTTTGTGTGTTTTTGTTCTAGAGAAATATCTAAGATTTGGAATTTGAGAGACAGAGAAATAGGGACCATTCCCACTGTCCTCATGTGTGGAGAAAGCAGAAACCAAGCTGGATATAATGTTTAATGTACACACGAGGAGAGAGTGACTTGGGAGAGAGAAAGGAGAAGCCTAGGGGAAAAGTTTTAGGGAATGTCCTTATTTAGGACATATGAGAAGAAAAAGATGTTAAGGAAGGGAAATTAGAACTAATTGCAGCAGGAAAAACAGAGGATAGAATATTTCAAAAGTGTGGATACCCCAGCTTGATTTAAGTGGTAATAAAACTAATTTGAGTATGAACTCTCTTGTTTTTCTCTTCATAAGGCCCCAGCAAAGACTATCAGAATCTGTTAAACCAGTAACACCGCTGAGTAGAAATTCAGTTGCTGAGGTAAATAAGGATTCTGATAAGGATAGTTTAAGTGGAAACCTTTCCCATTTTATCTGATGCTAAAAATCTTTTTAAAAATTCTGTGTCTGTCTTTGATTTAAGATCTTACGGTGCCTCAAAATCGCATCATTTTCATTGTATATTTCTTTGGATTTAAGAGATTAAAGAGAATTAGTTCTAATACCAGGGCATATCTTGAAAAAGCTTATTCCAAGTAAATCCGTTATAAAATTTCATCTTTTATCTTTGACTGTTCCCCTTAGAAGTGCACAGTAACGCATTTGTCAAGGAAAAAAGGATAGTAGGCTGAAACCATGTATTGGTCATTTATTATGACTTTCACAGACCTGTCAATAAAATAAGTTCACTGGCTAAAACAAAGTAATAGATTAGTGGTTTTATTGTTGTATTGTTGTTTTTATGGGTGTCTCTTGTTCATTTTATTTGAAGTTTCTGGCAAAATAAATCCTAGAAAAGTTACATATGCATTGTATTACATCTTTGTAGGATGTACAGTAAATGATTCTTGTATAGTTTATTCAGCATGGCATACATTATAAGACTAGAAAGGGGTATTAGAAGGCTGTCAAATTAAAAGTTTTTTCTATTGTTTATCTAGACATTAATAACTCTAGCTTGTTAAACCATTCTGTAGTATCCAGAGGGTAATTTTTGTCCTTCATAGTAATTTTAGAAAGCAGACAACTCCACCGTGAGTTTCTCACAGGCTCTCTACTTCATCTTAATTTGAAATGTGACTTATAGAGCTCAATTGATAGAGACATTCCAGAAATAGACATTTAAGGTGGGTAAGAATGAATTCTCACTGAAAAAATATTCAGAAATAATTTGCCATTTGATTTGAATTTCAATTTATAATATTTATGTGGCATCAAATTACAAGGAAAACTTGACTTTCTTATAAATTAAGACATAAAATGACTTTATAGAGGTAACGTTTGGATTTCATGTTTCCGTTTTCTTTTTTGGTGGTGATATGGTATTGCTATATCTTTCCTTAAATTTCACCAAATTATTTACATGATTCAATTTACAAATATATAAAATGGAGACCTTTATTTTTCTACGGATTGAACTGACCAGGAAAGTATTATCTCAGGATCTGCTCTTCTTGGCTGGGCCTGTTGCAGAGAAAAAGGGCCAGCTGGGAGGGATAGGACCCACAGTTTGAAGCCCAGTGTGGAGGCAACCTTCTGAAGGCATGGTTTTTAAAGGCACAGACATCATCTGTAGGCACCTGTCCTATTCATTGTTGGTCCTGAGTAATTTAGTCCAGGATAATGGTGTGTCATGAGAGGTAAACAGAGCTAGGTCCTGATGGATGTAAGAAGGGAGGTGAACAGAAGAGTCAGGCAGGCAGCCATGCACACAGATTCTAGTCTGGAGCAAGACCCTAGATGCTAAGTTTTAACTAGGGGGAAGCTCTAGGGATGTACGGTACTGAGGAAAATGTCAGGACCTTATGCCCAGACAGATTATGTCATTGGGCAGGTTAATAAGATAGCAACTCTAGAACGGTGAGCAAAACTGGGATCTGGTTATCAGTACCCACTGAACAGGAGGAATAACATTTTAGAAATAAGTGGAAATCTAGTTGTTCTCCAAGCTAAGAGTTAAAGAGTAGACCTGCTGATTTCCTTTATTGGTGTATTTAGCATACACTCACTGGGATACTGTTAAGTACCAAATAATGTGTTATGATTCTGAGTCCAAGAATACTACTTTTTAGGTGCTTAAAAAAACCTCCTGTATAATACCAGGATTGCTTTTAAAACAGAGCTGAGCCTGTAAATGGGATTCAGGGAGAACTTTTGTCGAGGCAGGGGATGAGAAGGGCCTGACAAAGCTAGTTACTCACAGTGGTGAATGAATCTCATGTTAAACATGCAAGAAGTTTTATAGAATAATATAGCACAAGTCTATGTGTGTTTCTGTGTATGTGAATGTGTGGTTGTGTAACTACTATTGCATCTTGCACTGAAATTGAAGGTACAGCTAGACTTGTATGTGTATAAGGTTTCTCAAACTTAAATACTCTTCAATCAGCTAAGCAAAGGATAAATTAATTAACTAACAGTCCAATGTAACACATGAGAAAACGTGTTCGATATGATACCATTCAAGGCCCGGACTTTTTATTCAATATATTAAGCATATTATTCATGAGTCAGAGGAATAACCACATACTATGTACATTATTATCAAAGAATCTGATTTATAATCAATTGATGGCTGCATATAGGCAAAGGTTGAATATTTCTAACCTTCAGGATATGAGATAAGAATTTGTATTTTTTGATTATTGGTTATCATTCGCTGATATAAACATTAGTGTACCTGATCCCTGTCAGATGCATTTCTTTGTTATTATATATCTCTTGTCATCATGAGGCATTGTATCCTCCTCTGACATGATGTATGCCCCTGTCATGGTGTATGTGTGCATGTGTGCGTGTCTACGTATGTGTGTGTATGATAAGACTTCATAAACCCAAAGACACTGAAGTAGATTCAACTGTAATCCCAGGAATAACACTTAAGCACTGTGAGGAATTTGTGGTGTTTTATAGCAATGGACATAAATGTAGTATGATAACTCTCTTTATTAACCTTCAAAAATTAGCAATCATTTTTGCTCAGCGTTCAAGTGAAGACAGTGATTACCGCCAAAAGATGATGAATGAAAATGATGTTGCTTGATTAAAATTAGGTTTTACTAAAATTAGTACTGACTTTGTTCTTTGTGAACTAATCAAGCTTGTCATGTAAGTGGTTGCCTTCTTTGCTTTAGAATGGATTCTATGTAAATGAAATAACATAATGATTTAATTTCACAATTTCTCGCTGGTCAGTCATTCTATTATACATTTTATGATATCATTATATAAATTAACTTGACAGTTATTGATGATATGACTAGGGGTCATTCAATCATTTTTGTCGCAATTGTAGTATCAAAGCATTTAAGTTGTCGATAACCAGTCATAAGAGCCTGAATAGACTGGGTTATAGATTTAGGAACTTCCTTACACTCTTGTTAAAATGTATTACTTTTACCTTTATGAGTCTGATCTGTAATATTAAATTCAGAATAAAGAGTATAGAAGAAGAGAACACATTCTTTCAACAGTTTAATATTGGGTATTTATGTGTAATTTGGGCTGAGAGCTGGGAGCAAAGGACAGGATATTCAGTCTAAAGCTGTGCATTTTGATTGTCAGCTCTTAGCCCCCCACTGCACATCAAAATGACTACACACATTTAATAACACTTTAATTCTGTTCTCCCACTTAGGAATGTGTGTGCCAAGCACTTCAGAGTGTCCTTTTCATACTTCTCTGCTAGGCTTAAAAAACGACATGTTAGCTGTTACAAAATTTGAAGGATTTGCATGCTAGATTTGTTCTATTTTGAACCAGATTGCCAAAGTACGTGCAAGAGGAAAGGGAGATTCTAACCTACCAAGAACCTAACAACTGGAGTGTCTAAATTTTAGCATGCTTCAAAAAATTGACCAGTTCTCCATAAATGGAATTATGAAAGAAGAAGCCATATTATGATATGTCAGGAATACTGTGGAAGAAATTTTTGTGGAGGTTGAATTGGGTAACCTGTACTTTTACTCCACCCCAAAACATTTTATTATTATTTTCTTTTTCTTTATAAAATCTCTGTTATGCCTTGTCTTTCTCCATGAAAGCAACGTAGACTTAGCGGTGAAGATAGAATTTGACAAGCTGAAGAAAATACACCATTTTTTTTTGCTCTTCACTTTCACTCCAGACTTTTCTATCCATTCACATGTTGTTCACTAAGCGAGAATTCTCCTAGTTGTAAGGAGAAAGTAGGATTCCTTAAGCATTTGTGGTCTCTTTTTCTATAAGTATTGTTCCCAGATTTCTAGGCAGCAATGCTTTTCAAGGATTGGATTATTCTGATATTCCAGGGATTCTAACATTTCAGTACTATGCTTGTTTGAATGAATACTTCTATTATTGTCTCACAAGTCGCTGAGCAATAAAAGAAAATGCCCATTTAAACTCTTTACCAAAAGTAATAATAATAGTAGCGTATATTAGTTATTCATTTCTGCATAAGAAGTTACTCCCAAATACAATTTACAAGTGGCATAACTGGGTGGATTCTGGCTAAGAGTCCTTCATGCTGTTGTAGTCAAGATGTCAGTCTGGGCTACAACCATTTGGAGACTGAACTGGAGCTGGAGGTTTCACTTTCAAGGACCACTTACATGACTGTTGACCAAAGGCTCAATTCCTCATTGGCTATTGGCAGCCAGATTTAGTTTCTTGTCACGTGGCCATTCCATAGTGCTACTCACGACATGGCAGTTAACTTTCCCTAGACTGAGTGATCCAAAGAGAGAGAGCGAGCGAGAGCACCATGGAAGCCACAGAGCCACAGAGATGCATTTCATTACCTAGTCTGAAATTGCACACAAGCACATCCACCATATCCTATACATCATCAGAAGCCGTGCACTAAGTCTAGCTCACGCTCAAGGGGAGGGTAGGCAGGCTCTACATTTTGAAGGGAGAAATATCAAAGAATTTGTGGACATTTAAAAACTTCTACATAGCACTACTATTGACAGTAGCTACCATTTAATGAGAGCTTATTATTTATTAGACACTGCTCTCTATAAGCACAAAGCTGCTTCTCTGTAACCTCCCTTTCTACCTCAGATGTGTCTGATGCACACAGATGCCCTTGCCTTTGCATATGCTCACAAAGCTGTGGCATCCTTTTCCTTTTCTTCCTCTTACTTACCGACTTTTCTTTATCTATTAATTTCACTAGGGCCTTCTTTCATGTGTTACTCTGTCCTCTCCTCCCTCTATAAAGACTGGAATTTGGTCTACTAACCTCAGAAACATCTATTTGTTTTCCCTGATCAAGAAGGCCAATCGATTTACATCCATTTGTTCACATGAACTGAAATTTCTCAAGAAATCCTTAGCAAAGGGACTAAAGAATAAAACTGGATCCTCTCCTATTTAATATCTGAAGACAAAGGAATTGTGGAGGGCCATGAATTTCCTCAGATATTCTTGTTTTAATAATTTAAAAAATAAGAAAAAATTAGGTATACATTCTGACTTCATTCCTGGTGTATGCATTAGAATTAAGGGAAACATTTTTTTCCCGAAATTTATAGATTTGACCATCATTCAATCTAGTGATTTTTTTTGGTGTAATCTCCACAATAAACCAAATAGTTCCACGTGCAGATTAACTGGTAAAGAGAACTTTTCAAACAAAGGCTGTTAACAATATAATTAGCCAAGAATAAAGCTGCTTATTATAACATTCCATTTAACCCAATTAGGTAAACTCTTGTGTTTAATTCATTGTATAGTTATTCCCTAATAGATTTAGGGATTTTTAAGCTTTTTGGACCAAATAAATAAAATATAGTGATAACAAGAAAAATTCAACCCTCTGTCGTTAAGAGGGGAGTCTGTGCCTCTAAACTCAGCCGGATTCACTGTATTATCTAGACTGTGTGGTTTGGAAAACTGAGTGGGCTGCTTCCTCTATTGGACTTGACCATCATCATCATCATCATCAGTTAACTTTTATTGAGGTCTTAAAATGTGAGCATATTTTGCAAACATTCTGTAATTTAACTATAAAAACAAGTCTATAAATAAGTCCTCTTACTATATCCATTTTGTAGTTGGGGACACTCATGTGTCTCTGAGGACACATGAGGCATGGAGAGATTAAGTGACTTGTCCAGGGTTACATTTCTAGGAAACAGTAAAGGGGGACTCAAATCCAGGATTCCTCTTCATGCTGCGTCATCCTCCTATATTATAGTGCTTCCACCATGTATGACACAGCCTTCACCAGCCATACTGCCTCTACCTTCCATCACAACCTAAGAAGGTATTTATTTTCTTTTCAAACCCTTGGCAAAGGAGTCTTGTAATTGGCTGAGTGTAAAGATATAGATGATTTTTTATTAGCAACCTTGGATAGGCACAGCAGGATATGGTGGGAAATATCCAAGACTACAAGAGCACTCATCTTGTCCTTCTCTTCCACACTGGGTGTTTTTTCAGTTTTAGTAAATTAACACTGAGGTAATATAGTGGCTTTGGCTAGTTTTAGCACATTCGTCAACACTGCCTGCCTTCATCCACACCCCCACCCCCAGCATAATCTGTATGAAGAAGTATTCTTATCATCCAATATCAGCAAGTGCCGTTCTCTTCAAAACCTTATGATATCCTTGACCATGGTTTTTGGAGCCCTGTTAACAAATTTGTTCTTCAGTGCTCCTTGTTTTTTATGATATTTAAGATGCCTACAAAAATGGAATGGAGGGATTTCTCCCAATCTCTATTTACTGAGTGTTACTTTCAGTTACTCCACTAATTCTTTGGGGAAAATCGTATTGTAATAAAACCTGCATTTTAATATTTTCATTAATAGACCTCCTTGGCTTTTTGGCTACACTTTCTGTCAGCTTTTCTGGATCAAGCCTTTCACCAGAAAGCAAACAAATGTCAGAGAGATGAGAATGAGGGCTGGAAAGGAGAAGGACATGTAATGCTTAGTCATTTGATATGGTCCATGGCTGTTGGAAATGTATTTGTTTGTATTCTCTATCCACTAAGTACAAAGTTCTATATATTATGTTCTATTATACAAGGTTCTACTATACGTATTGCAAAATATGTCTAGTAAGACATATATGTGCACTACATAGATATACATATGTATGTGTAGATTCATGTATCCATTTATACACACACATATATATACACATACATATGCACATATATAATATACGGATGGGGATGAAGGCAGTAATTACATATATATACATATACACGTATATATGTATATCTAATGCACATATATATGTCTTATTAGACATATTTTACTATGTCCTGTCCTCTTTGTACTTCTCTATTTTATCTCACTTTTTATTTGTTTGTATTTTTGCACTGAATTTTGGGAGAATCTTTTGGGTTAAACTTTTATGTAAGTAATGTGATTTTCTGTTGGTTTAGTCTACTCCTCAATCTATTTGTTGATTCATTTACTTGTTTTCCTCTTATTTTTATTTTAGCAAACAGTCCCCCCCCCAACTATCTTTCTTGTTGATTTATGGAGGTGATAGCCTTTTGAATGTCTGAGGGTATTAAATACACTACTTATTTTTTCTGCTTCCTTTATTAATTATGTTTTTCAGGAGTTACGCTCTCTGTGAAATTCGTAAATAGCTTGGTCAGACTTCTCTTATTCTTAATGTTAATTTTCTTCAACTTTTTGGTGATTTGAGGATATCTATTCATATTTGTGGTTAAAAATTTAGATTAAATAGTATTGACAGCTGGAGTGCATTTTTAAAGTCTAAATGTAGATTATAGAAACTCAGTGTGTTGCTCATTGGTTGGAGGCGTAGGAGGTACTGTGGTAGCAGGATAGACAGGTGGCATGTTTTCTGAGTGCTGGGCCCCTTGACCTCTAGTTAGCTAAGAGCACTGTTCTCTTCCGGGACCCAGTTTAGGGTGCCCAACTCAGAATTACACTTGCAGCTTCAGCTGTACACACATGGTTTGGGGGAGGCTTAAAAAGAATTATATAGGACTATATCCAAATAGTTAAAACTATACAAAATAAGTGTAAAATAAGTGTAAATGAGTCAATACACACAAACAAAAGAATTGTTGAGCGCCTGCTATGTTCCAGATAATATCCCAAGCAAAGATAAAAAAACTGATTAAAAGGGAAAACGGGAATTGATGCTAGGGAGCAGACGAGTATGTGGGTGAGGAGGCTGGTAAATTGTAGTAAATGGAAGAGCATCATACCGTTATCTCAGTTTTCGTGTACTCTGGCAGTATTTTCACTTTCCCAAGCTGAGCTGGTGTTTACTTAAAGGAATCGTAAAGCGTATAGTGTTATGCTTATAGCAGATTTGTAGTTCCTGCATAGAAATGTCGACATCTACAGCATGAAGTACCAGTGGTTAAACTTTGCTTCCCTATGCAAACTCTAAGTCAGTATCCCCAAGGACTGGTGTGCATCACTCCACCATATGTGGAGTTTCTGAAACTTTGAGGTGCAAGGTCCACACATTATAATTTCTGGTTCAGAAGACTCTCAGTGGAGCCTTTCTTTTCAGAAATGTTTACATGTGATTCTGATGGATTTGAATTGAGAATCACTGGCCTAAGCAGAAGAGAAAGACAAAAGGGAGAGAAAATAAAGAGATTCTAAGAGAAGAAATAAGACAAAAAAATGAAACATGAGAAATGGTGAGGGGGCCAGCCCTGTGGCATAGTGGTCGAGTTTACGTGCTTCACTTCAGTGGGCCTGCGGTTTGCAGGTTGGGATCCCAGGCGTGGACCTAGCACTGCTCATCAGGCCACAGGCAGCATCCCACATAAAATAGAGGAAGATTGGCACAGATGTTAGCTCAGCGATAATCTTCCTCAAGCGAAAAGAGGAAGATTGGCAACAGATGTTAGTTCAGGGCCAATCTTCCTCACAAAAAAAGAAAGAAAGAAAGAAATGATGAGGCTGAATTGGTTGTGTAAAACGCATTATATAACAGTTGATGGTGTAAAACTCCTCCTGCCCCTACGATTTCTTGATTTCCTAACAGTGTTGCCATCAGTAACCTCCCTGCAAGGTGGAATGACTTTGAAATTTATTCAGCATAAAGAAAGATTGAAAGAAGAAAATAATAGCTATGGTTAAGTTTATGGCATGCATTAAAACCAGTGGGAAATGTTTCAAATGAGCACTTAAGCCCAACAAACTTGGCGAAGAATTAGAAGTATGTTTCATTTGTAGGAAACTGCCAGACTGTTTTTCCATGTGGCTGTATTATTTTGTGTTTCCACTAGTAATATCTGAGAGTTTCAGTTCCTTCATGTTATCACCAGCACTTGGTTTTATCAGTTTAAAAAAATATGCTTTCTTTAATTTAAATTAAAAAAATTTTGTAAGGGGCTGGCCTGGTGGCCCAGCGGTTAAGTTCGCACGTTCCATTTCGGCAGCTGGGGGTTCGTCGGTTCAGATTCTGGGTGTGGACCTATGCACTGCTTATCGAGCCATACCATGGCAGGCATCTCACATATAAAATAGAGGAAGATGGGCATGGATCTTAGCTCAGGGCCTATCTTCCTCACCAAAAAGAAGAGGATTGGCAGCAGATGGTAGCTCCGGGCTAATCTTCCTCAATAAAAAAAAAAACAAACTTCTTAAATTCTAATATTTATGTTGTAGAAAATATAAGAATATGAATAACTCACAGGAGGCTTGAGTAACACTTCTTCCTAATCAGAAAAGGCACACCTTTCATTTGATCTTTAATTGACAGTAGGATGACCTAGAAGGAATAATGAAATCAGAGACCAGCCAAATAACTAAGGAATATGAAGAGAATATATAATTACAATTGATATGCTTATTAGTCACAGTGAAGTTTCACGTGTTTTTTTCCTGTGCTTACAACCTTCAGTTTCGGTGATCACAAAAACTCCTTCAGAAAATAGCGGTCTTGTCACTGGGTGTCAGGTAATTTGGATATCATAGGCCCAGAATAATAGGCAGTGACGAAGTTTCTGCAATGCCTGTAATTATATGCCACTTGATTTTATAAAATTTCCTTTAAAAACATATTGACAAAGGAAAATAAACTTGAGACAGAAAATAATCTATGCATTGAACAAATGCTTCTTAAATATCTACTTTATAAAAGACATTCTGTTAAGTGTTGCAGCAGACACAAAATGGGATGTCATTTGGTACAGGCGGGGTAAGACAATTATACAGTTATCTCTGGTTCAAAGTAGATTGTGAAATGTACCATGGGAGACATACGCCACAGAACCCTGGAGTTGGGAGGCAGAAGCAATGACATCTGTTAGGGGGAATTAGGGAAGTTTTCTTGACAACAAAGAAAATCAATTTGGCCCTGAAGAATGCATAAGCGTTTTTCTGTTTGTTCATTTTGTTTTGATTTTTAGTTATAAAAGTAAGGTTATTGTAGACAGTATTGAAAATCCAGATGCTTAGGGAAAGAATTACATCTCTGATTTCACCACTCAAATAAAACCGTAATTAACACTTGAGTATATTTCACTTTAACCTTTCTTTTACCTCCTATATTTGAGAACATAGTATGTGTATTTATATGCTGCTTTTTAAAATTAATATTATGTTAACTTAAATAATTTAGAGTTGCACCATATTTTAAAACTTCTTTCTAGTTATTATATTGTTAATGGTTGTTTATTCCACCAGTGTGAATGTTCTAAATACTGAGCCAGCCTCCTTCTGTAAGACATTTAGATAATATCCTAGGTTTTGCTAATGTAAGTTACGTATTGAACATTGTTTCATGTAAATCTATTTTCTACATTTTAGATTTTTTTTTTCTTTGAGGAAGATTAGCCCTGAGCTAACATCTGCTGCCAATCCTCCTCTTTCTGCTGAGGAAGACCGGCCCTGAGCCAACATCCATGCCCATCTTCCTCCACTCTTTTACATGTGGGACGCCCGCCACAGCATGACTTGCCAAGCAGTGCCGTGTCCGTGCCCAGGATCTGAACCGGCAAAACCCGGGCCGCCGAAGTGGAACGTGCGAACTTAACCGCTGCGCCATGGGGCTGGCCCCTACATTTCAGATTTTTATAAGGTGGATTTCTAGGGGAGAGGTTACTAGATAAAGTTTGTGAAAAGTTTTAATGCTAGTGATACGCAGGCAGATTGGGGAGAGAAGGTAAGGGTCGGGGCAGAGAAATACAAAAAAGAGAGAAAAGCATAAAATTAAAATAGCAACAGAGGTAAGAATTCTAAGATATTTATGATGACTATCTAGTTATCCACTTTGACTAACAGATAGTGTATATGGAAAGATGCTATAAAAGAGAATGCTAGAAACGTCCTGAGGCAAGACTAAAATTTCCTAAACTGTAATATTAGTTTCTTTGGATAGTAGTGGGTAACACTAGAGAGTGCTCTGGATGCAAATAAGTTCAGAAATTTAACAACTGAACAAATTAATCCAATTTAAAGATTTTATTTTTCCTTTTTCTCCCCAAAGCCCCCCAGTACATAGTTGTGTATTTTTAGTTGTGGGCCCTTCCAATTGTGTCATGTGGGATGCCGCCTCAGTGTGGTTTGACGAGTCATGCCATGTCCGCGCCCAGCATTCGAACCAGTGAAACCCTGGGCCGCTGAATGAGAGTGCTCGAACTTAACCACTTGGCCACGGGGCTGGCCCCAAATTAGTCAAATTTAAAAAGATTTTTGCAGGAATTTTCAGAGCCTTTAATAAACTAATGTGAGTCACTATTCTCTAAGAGGAGAAAATAATTTGTATGTTATATGTTAATAAATATGTTTCCTACGTATGTTTTACCAAGGAACACTTTTTTAAAAAGGCAGAACTAGTATTTCACGAAACCCACTTTAGAGATTGGTAGGCTAAGGCAGAAAGGATTTTTTCGCTAAGGAATTTGCGCTCAGTTCGATGGGCATGAAAGTCACTAGGGAGAGCGTATCTGCTCACTTTTACAATGAATGGTGAAATCTTTATCTTTGGATCTTCTTCCCAAAACATTGAACCTAGCTCACATAAATATCTGTTGGTTGAAGAATGAATGCAATCAATATTCTTCATCTGCTTTTCCAATAAGTTGATATTTTGCACTCAGTATTCAATCTTTTGACTTTCCTGGTGCCTTTCGAAGAAATGCTGAAGTCCTCAAATGTTGCTGTTAACAGCCACAACTGTCACCATACATATGTCCTTGCGTGACAGCTTCCAGCTCCTCCCTTCTCTCTTCTGGGTAATTCAGAATGAAACAATACAACCTATTTCCTCCCTGTAGATTTGCTGTTGTCATTTTGCATTTCTAAAGCTTCATTATAGGTTCAACTCTACAACATTATGTTTGAGGTCTTCCCTCCCACTTCCCCCATACTTTATTATTCCTACTGTGTTAACTGATACAGAGTTCATGCCCTCTATCAAATACTGCCCTTAAGGTAGAGTAATACACGTCATAAACACTGAAGAGTCATCATTTGTAAAACTGCCATTCTGTCTTTATAGTTTTTGGTTAGTCAGACATTTGTTATAAAGAAGCTCTCTCTCTCTCTCTCCCCCTGCCTCCTTTACTCTCCCTCTCTCCTTCCTTCTCTTCTTTCCTTTCTCTCTCCCTTTCTCTCTCCCTTTTTACTATTTGGCAAACTCTGTAGAACTCCCTCTGGAAACAGCTACCTATGAAAATCTGGGTGAAAGGTATTTTGCCTGCATATGCTGACAGGATTTATCATTCCTGTTATCTCTACAAGTCTACCCTAGTAAGACTTTTTTTCCTTTTATAAAAATATTTTACTGGGGGCTGGCTCCGTGGCCGAGTGGTTAAGTTCGCGTGTTCCGCTGCGGCGGCCCAGGGTTCGGATCCTGGGCGTGGACACGGCACTGCTCATCAGGCTACGTTGAGGCGGCGTCCCACATGCCACAACTAGAAGGACCTGCAACTAGGATGTACAACTATGTACGGGGGGGTTTGGGAAGATAAAGCAGAACAACAACAACAAAAAGATTGGCAACAGTTGTTAGCTCAAGTGCCAATCTTTAAAAACAAACAAACAAACAAACAAAAAACTATTTTACTTAGAATTCAGTCTGCCTTTCTTCTTAGTATACATAAGTCATATATTTCTTTCACATATCTGAAGAGTCAACTTTTTTTTTTTGTAAAGAAGATTGTTGCTGAGCTAACACCTGTGCCAATCTTCCTTTGTTTTATGTGGGGTGCTGCCACAGCGTGGTTTGATGAGTGGTGCTAGGTCAGTACCTGGGATCCAAACCTGTGAAACCTGGACCACTAAAGTCTAGCACACAAACTTAACCACTATGCCACTGGGCTGGCCCCCAGAGGCACCTTTTTTGGGTTATGCCTTTCTGAAATATTTTCCACAAATTAATTTTCTCAACACATAAAGCATAAAAAACATAATCTAAATGAGGGGCTGGCCTGGTGGCTTAGTGTTTGGGTTCACGCACTTCTCTTTAGTGGCCTGGGATTTGGGGGTTTGGATCCTGGGCATGGACCTACACACCACTCGTCAAGCCATGCTGTGGAGGCATCCCACATGTAAAATAGAGAAAGATTGGCATGGATGTTAGTTTAGGGCCCAATCTTCCTCACAAAAAAAAAAGAAAAGAAAAGAAAAACCCATAATATAAATGAACAGGAAGGCAGCAGAAAATGAAAAGACACATATTGATTTAACATCTAAAATTCTAAAAATATCAACTCCTATTCTAAAGAAAATAAAAGTGTTGACAGGTGGTATTCAAATGCAATTTCTTTTTTACTAAAGTGGCAAAAAAACACCTCACATTTATCCTTCTGTAGAGAGTGTAATAATAAAGTGTACCTGCATAACACACTGAATCAATTTAAAGGTCACCTACTTAAAATTTCAAACCTTCTAGCTTATTAAATTATAAAGAGTCAATTTCTGGAGGATATTTAATAGCAGATACCAACTGCTGTCTTCCCATCATTTTGCCCTGCTAGGTCTTTCTCTTGGCTATTTCAACCCTGATTTCTTTGTACTGGCATGTGTCCCTTGAGCTCAGGGAACATGGTTCAGAGAATGATCATAACTGATCCAAAGCATTTCTGATAGCTCATTTTCCTTTCCCTGTGATTGGTCTGGGAATGGACATGTTATCCAGTTTTGACCAATAGAATATAAACAGAGTTTGCTGGAAAGCATAGCTGTTCACCCCTTCTTCTTTCTTCTTGGAACACTGATATTCAGAAATATAGCAGCAGCTGTTTTGTGACCATGAGGCAATATACAAGAGTAAAAAATCACCAAAATATTGATGATTGAGAAGAGAGAAAAAAATCCTATATTTCTGAAAGCATCACTGAACATCTGTAACCATCCCTGGATTTCTATGTCTAGATGTCTGTTTGTATGAGAAAAATAAACCATTAATTCTTTAATACACTATAGGCAGTTGCCTTTGTTTTCAACTAAAATCAATTTTGTTGGATGCAAATTTGATGCTGTGTATTTGTTTTTACTTAATTATGGTTTACATGAGTGTAAGGGACTATGAAAACTAAGTTAATCCTATGTTTTTATGAATTTTATTTTCTACTCTTCCCTTAGGTATCAATTGTTCTCTCTGATTGTTTTCATTCTCCCATAACCACTATCATAGTTTCATGTATTTCTCTTTCTCGGCTATAATTTAATGCTATTTGTATAATTCCTTATTTAATATCTGTTTTGTCCGTTAGATACATATCATCTCTGATGTTTTGAACGATGAAGCACAAGATACCCCATAATGTTTAATCTAATTTATAAGTTAAACACAATAATATACAGATCTGTTCCCATGTGTCTTCAAGACTGGTTTCAGTGTGGAGGTGATTTCCTTATTGTCAACAATTTACCAGCCAATTTGTAGACTCCTGTAGTTGTGTATACTCTAAATCTGGTGCACAAAATGTGATGATGTCCATTAGGGTTTAATGTTTAAAGTTACGGAATACATCTTTGAAGGATGAAACCAATTTTGAAGGGAATGGGAGATTCTAACTTTCTTCTTCTTTTTTTCCCCCCTGCATTTTTTCAGACTTCACTAGGAGGAAGAGTAGGACAAACAAAAATATTTTGAGACAGGAAAAAGAAGTGGCCTACAATGCCCCTAACAATATATTATTCGATGTCCCAGCAACTTTATTTTTGTTATAGTAATGGACTTCGTTTGTAATAACTTTGTGATCTGTAGGGATGACAAAATATACTTTTCAAAAAGTTTTCAGTACTTTTCAGGTAGTATAGTTTCCAAAAAGTTAAAAATATAACCCTTGTACAAATACAAGATGATAACTATTTTATTCAAATCATTTATTAGGTAGGGACTATTAAGATGGTAAACCTGGTTTTAAGTATAGTTGAGAAACAAGGATTAAATAGTCCATTTGGAAAAGTATTAAAAAGTTTTAGAATAAGATTGCTAGGTTAGATACACACAAAGCTGTCATTGTGTCTTACACGGCAATAAAACCATAACCTTTAGAGGTATTTTCTCTACTGGACAGAAATCTACACATTAACATGTCACTTTGCAGTGTCTTTAATTAATTGTAATTAAATAGCAATGATAAAATCAAACACAGGTATCTTCTCCTGGAGATTTAAGTAAGCTGAGTGGGTGTGTTAAACTATGTCCTGATGTAACATTAAAAGAACATATTGCTCACAATTTTTTTTGGTCCTTTTTCCAAGTTTTAATTAAATTTTAAGGGGTTAATCAGAGACGCTGTACAGTTAATAACCTCTAGAAATGTACAGAGGTACTGAATTTTTAAATAGCTCCCTTTGAGACTTGATGACTCTTGCTTCCTAAATCATTTCAGTGTTCTGAAGGCATAGCCCAGATACTGCCTTCTACCTGTGTTAAGATTTCATCAGGGAGATTGAGTGGAAATATTGGATGATCCATCCCTCTGAAATCCATAGCATGAAAAACTGGATCAACGTAAATGTAAAATATACTGGAATTTCAAGTTTTACATTATAATCGGTTCTTCATTATTATGATACAATTGATGCATGCTCTTTGTATTACGTATTGCCATATTGCTTTGAAGAAAATTTATTTGAGATCATTGGTTTTAGATTAGAGATAAAAAATACATTTTGAACTTCAAAACTGATTTCCAAAATGGGCTAAGAGCAACTTGTGAGTGTGGGCAAACGTGTCATTTTGTTTATTAATGGGTCATTTGTTTCTGAGTCATCTTATTGTTGTTCTTTAACCACTAACAGTAATAACGATAGCACTAAATATTCAATTTTAATATTCTTCTTCTATATGATTAATAATAATATACTTCATCACCATTAGCATCTTCCTCGATGAATGCACAAGCTGAGACAGATGCTAGGAATACTCATGAGGAGTTTTTCAGGAAAATGCAAATCTCATGTGAAACAAAGCTAAGTTTGTACTTCTCAAGAAGAAACTAAATAGTAGGAAATTAGGGAATAAAGTAACATCTTTCGTAACCCGAATCACTACTGTCTGGATTCCCTGAGTTCTCCAGCCTTCTGGGGAATACCTTTTACATTAGTAGGAAAATAGCATGGCTCGTGCCCAATTTTCTAGCAAAGATTCCCTTGAGGCTGGTGGTCTCTGGTCACCTCCTTTTCCTAATCCTGTTTCTGGCTCACTGTTTCATCTCCTGTGGCGACCGTCCTTTCACCCCTCTTCCTTTATTGTCCAACCTCATTAATGCAACATTGTGAACTTATGATTTTTCCCAAAGGTTTGGGACTGGGACAGACAGATGATAGCATAGAAAGGAGCAGAAATGCCACTTAAATTTGAATACTTAGAATTCTTAGAATTTGAATACTTCAGTTCTTAGACTTTCATGATCCGTCCTCATTACAGAAAAGTAATTTCTTACTAGCTGTTTCCGGTAAGGTCTCTCCATTATCTCCGGATATTTCAGTATTGTTCTCCTGTTATTGAATGCCAGGTACCTATTTCCTCTTTATAATTTTTTTTTGCCTTATGATACAGGGAAATTTAGCCCGTTACCTAAATGTTTCTCATAAAGGCTTTGATTGTCCAATGAACCTTGCCTTTTTCAATCAAAAAGATCATCCTAAAATATATTCTTAAAGAAAAAGCCTGAGACTTCTCTGAAAGTACTTCCCCTCCCCACCATAGCAGAAGCCAGGCCATCTTTCCTTGAAAAAAGTCAATTTTTTTCTTGTTCTTCCAGTTATAAAATTATTCCTCCACTGAAAACCTTTCTTAACACTCTGGGTGAGTTGCTGGGGTTTTTGCTGGTGAGCAGGCATTTCCCCAGCCTGGTCTGTGGAGGTTTTCTCATCGTATATGCGCAAAGAACAGGAGTACTGATGTGTGGGGAGCACCTTTCAGGCTTCAGTTTGGCTTCCTGGGGACGGACGCGTTTTGAGGCTGATGAGTCTGCTCTTCCTCCGTTTTATGTTCTAACTATTTTAATAACCCTTATAAATGATCTGGGCAGAATGTGTTCCTGAGACAAGTAGGCCGTCAGTGTTGGCATCTCGCACTTTTATTACTGAAAGTGTTGTAAGTCATTCCTGGGAAGTAATGCCCTTACTTATGTGGGGACCTGGAATTGGCCACCCCAAGATATGTCTCTTTGGCATCAGTATTATTTGAGGCTGATTGCTTTTGATAAACTGGGACAGGGAAGGAGGCTCTGAGGAATGGAACTTGCCCTTTGTTAGGACACATTTACATTTGTAAGGTAAATCTCTATCTGTAAAAGGTGCCTCCCTCTCTGTACCAGGAAGAAGAAAGGAGATGACCTTCTCTCTAGAAACTCTTAATCAATACCAAAGGCAAGGACTTAAATCTGCATTTTATTGTGCTAGTCTGGTAACCTCCTGTAACTGACTTCCCTCCCCCTCCCACCGTTGGCATTTCTTTAAGGATTAAGCATCTTTCCTTAGGCTAGAAACTGATTGCTGCGCTCACCTGTGACCGCCCAGCTCCAGACAATTGACTGGCCTCCTGCTACGCCCACCGAGATAGCAGACCACTACCTGCTGTGTCCATCAAGCACTGTGCCGACAGGGCAATCTTGTGACTATTGTGGGAGGGACATTTCAATCACATGTGAAACACCCTGTTTGGGGGTATAGAACCACTATGTGCACCCCACTTCTTCGGTGCCCTTTCTTCCTTCGGGAAGAAAGGCCCCGGGCCATGGTTCCTCATAAAGCTTTGTTTAATTTTCTCTTGCTATTCTGTCTCATGTGAATTTAATTCGTTCTCCGGCCAGACGAACCGACATTTGGGAAGAGGAGATGTCTTCCTCCCCTACACTTATTTCATTGTGATTATTTAAAAATGACTTATTTTTTTGGGAAAAAAACCATTTTTCCCTCTAATAGTCTATCCTCGATCCTTAGTAGTAGTAGCTGGTGCTTTTCCCAAAACTTATACAGAGCTGTTGGCCTTTGATGGATAGATAAATGAATGATAGATGAATACACAGAATCAATTTTTTATTTGTTTGTTTAAAAAATGTGTCAAAACTTTTGCCTTTATGTGAAGGCTTCTTTTATTCCAGGCTAAAGCTATTAAAGCCTACATCAGAATTCCAGGCAATAGGATATAGACAAGTGATGTCTACTCCAAAATTGTATTGGGATGTTATCTGGTCTGATTGAATGAGGATATATGAAAAACTAGGCTAATCATATGTGAGTTGTAATTTAGTGATAATATTTAGGCTGCCGTAATGGGATTCTCTTCAACAGCAGAAGAGAGTCATTGGCAAGCAGCCGAAACATTGACAAACTGTAATCTCTAATAAATGAGAGTGAAAAGGTGCTTGCTCTGAAGATTTTCGTTTATCTCCAGTAGTTCTAATTCTGCATTTGTACTCCAAGCTATATTTATTTTCCTGCCATTGATCAAGGTAAAAATATCCTGATATTTCTAGAATATTTCTATTAATAATTTTGTGAATTTGTAATTCTATGTTTTTAAAAATTAATAAAAACTGGGTCTGGCCCAGTGGCGCAGCGGTTAAGTTTGTGCGTTCTGCTTCTCGGCGGCCCGGGGTTAACCGGTTCGGATCCCAGGTGCGGGCATGGCAACGCTTGGCAAGTCATGCTGTGGTAGGCGTCCTACAGGTAAAGTAGAGGAAGGTGGGCACGGATGTTAGCTCAGGGCCAATCTTCCTCAGCAAAAAGAGGAGGATTGGCAGCAGTTAGCTCAGGGTTAATCTTCCTCGGAAAAAAAAAAGAAAAGAAAAAAGAAAAATTAATAAAAACTAGTAATGTTCTTAGATCAAGTAGCTATAACATTTGTAGACCACAGAGCTGGGTAGACATATTGTCTTTTTAAAGTCAGGAATTTTCCCTGCATCAGCCGAGACCTGGAAGAGCTCTCCTTTCACATGGTTTTCTCCTGGAATGAGACACCTGTAGGCCATAGATAGTCCCTTTATTTTTCAAACCCTGTAAAAACTTAGAGTATAAACTCTGTGTTCTCTCATGAAGCTCAGGATAATTAGAATTTAAATATTTTTCTTCATCAGTAATTAATCTAATCCAAGAAATGACTTCGCTTTATTAATAGAAAACTTAACTAAACTTGATCGTTCCTTTGTTAGCAAATGGGTTCCAACTAATTAAATTTTCACATAATTATTTTTTCAATCTGCTGCCATTCCTTGTAAAGCATACTTTTTTCTTCCTTTTCTTTATTAGCATCGCATACCCTTTCACCTTAAATTGGGAGATTTAATGAAATACTAATGAGACTTTCAGATTCAAAAGAATGTTTAACAATGTTATTTTCCAAGACATTTAGAATAAAGAGCTGTAATTGCACATCATTTTTCCTTTGGCTACCTGACAGTTTCTCCTGAAAGACGCATTTTTATTTCTAAACAAATGAATCAACTGCCAGTGTTAATACTCATGGTGCTTTCTTAAATAAAGGTCAAGGGAGAAAATGGCCAAGTCATAAATGGAAATACTTCCATGTGTTTAAATGTTGGCATCATCATTAACACATTTCTTTTCACAGAGACTTTCAATGCACTTTAGGTTTGTTCTGTCCTTGGGAACCTCTTTCTGTGTTGCCACACAAAATTGTGTCCTACATATCCTCATTAATTATATAGGCCCTATAAGAGAACCAGCTTAAGCACAGAAATAATATTTTTCATCTTTTCACTGTATATTCTTTGATCACTTCTAATTATGTTGCAACAATGTTATTGTATTATTTTTTATAGAGAGAATAGAAAGTTCAGAATTTTCTTTAGCATGATTGGTTGAAAATTGTTTTTACTATTGTTATTTTAGAAAATGTGTCAGCTCCTCATTGGTAGTGCTAGACCATTCTTTAGGACCATTATCAGCATTCTTGATTTTTGTTCTAGAGTTCTGACTATTCCTGCTCAGCCTCATCTCTTCCTCCTTAGATCCCTTAAATTTTGGGTACTTTCTCAACTTCACTTAATTTTGTTGTTTGAAGTTCTTGTCCAGATGTAGTACAATCAAATTATTTCAAGAATCAGATAATAATGGGAAATATGATAAGAGGAATTGGTGGAGATTGTGGTGGGTCCTAGAACATGTGATCTACCTAAAATGTACTAAAGTTTTGAGAATAAACTAAAACTTTTTGCTCACCAAAGAAAACAGTCCCTTGATCAGAAGTTGGCCAACAGCCTACCAATTTGTGACATGTCTTCTAGACCAACAAATAATCTGATGATCAGAATTTTGAGCACCTTGTCTAATGACACAATACTATGGTAGAGCCATGAATTGGATCTAGATCTGTCATTTACAAAATCTTTGATCTTAGTTTGATATTAAATTATCATATCATATTAGGCCTTTGAAAAGTAGAGACATTTTCTTGAGAATAATGGGGATTCAATGAAGTGAATTGATATAAACAAAGGTGTTTTTTAGAAGGAACCTTTGTTTATTCTAAAAAACGGATTGTACACTTGCAAGTACATATGGTTTCATGTTAACCAGAAAGGAAGTTGTTAGGAATTTGTGTAACAAATTATCATAAATGTGGTAGCTTAAAACAACATCTGTTTATTATCTCACAGTTCTGAGGTCACACATCTTGGTGGCCACCACCCAAAACTACTGCCGCAACTTCTGCTCCTAACACTACTCTTATTTCTGTATTTTAGGGCCTGCACTAAGTACTTTATTTGCATTAGCTCATTTAAATATTGTAAGAACTCTATGAAGTAAGTTTTTAGTATTATGCCCATTTTAAATATGATGGAACTGAACAGTGGTGGTCATTGGAATTGATTCCATCAGCAATTGAGTATTTCTCCCATTGTGTTTCATTTAAAAGTGGAAAGCAAACAAAGAGTTTCCTGCGATGAAGAAAAAGATAAGAGGATGTCACTGCTGTGCTGAAGTATTCCCTCTCCCCTACTCTTGTGTATTAATTATGTCGCTTTAATTTAGCTAAAATAGTGCTGTCTTTTCTTCTTCTCCCAAATACACGAGTAACCTTTCACAAAAACTATCTTAGTGTATCATGCATCATCCATTCAGGAAAACAAAAACCATTATAAGTCTTGCAAACAAATACCGAAAATTTGTTACAGAAGTTTTGGGAGGGTGGGAGGATGAAAGAAGTGGATGTATTCCTGATAACTAATAACTGTTGGAAACTCTTTTTATCCTGTTGGGATAAAAAAGAATAGAGTGGGGAAACCAGAGTCCAGGAGCAGTTCTGCTGTGGGAGTTCACTGCTGTCCTAAACCATGGATCCTCTGCAGAAACTTCAAAGGCCACTCAAGTCTCTGGCCACACACTGCTGACAACACGACTGACAGACACATCACTGGAAGCAGAAAAAAGAAGAAAAGTTTCTCTCTTCCCATTTTTACTTTCTTCTGGTGCTTTCCATTGGTAGAATTCAAACTAATCCAGCATGAAAGAAAGTCTAGGAAATGTAATTTGTGGGTTTTCCAGTGCCTTGAGATATAAAGAAGAATAGAAAGGGGCTGGTGTGTAGCTACAAATAGTCAAATGACTAGCATCCTGGGAACAAATGCTATGGGAAATTGGTGACGTTCCTGAAGTTTGTTCTTTCCTCTTCACACTGATCTACCACTCTTCTCAATCAACCCCAGACCTCTTCCTCTGTTTAGAGGTGACAAATAAAAATGGCAAGCAATAGGATATATTGGAGAATATGAGGAAGCCATGTGGTATAAACCTAATTCGGCCTGACCTTGTCTTTCCAAAAGGGCCTGACCAAGGCTGTTGAGCATGCATTGTATATCTGCTTTAGAGATTCCCTATGGCAAGAGCAAAGGCCCTTGAGATAAAGGTGCAACCTCCCTCCCCCTCCCAACTTTGGCGTCTCTTTAAGGATTAAGCATCTTTCCTTAGGCTAGAAACTGATTGCTGCGCTCACCTGTGACCGCCCAGCTCCAGACAATAGACTTGCCTCCTGCTACACCCACCAAGATAGCAGACCCACTACCTGCTGTGTCCATCAAGCGCTGTGCCAACAGGGCAATCTTGTGACTATTGTGGGAAGGACATTTCAATCATATGTAAAGCACCCTCTTTGGGGGTATATAACCACTCTGTACACCTCATTTCTTTGGTGCCCTTTCTTCCTTCAGGAAGAAAAGCCCTGGGCCATGGTCCTCAGATTTCAGCTTGCAATAAACTCACCCAAACTTTCATTTATAGATTGGTTATGGATTATTTTCATTGACAGAGGTTTAAATGGAAGGAGATATTCATCTATTTTCCAAGAGTACCTTCCTTCTCCTCTGTTGAATTTCAGCCCTGTCTACTATTGCTCAAATTGTTACCATCCAAGGTGGCGTGGTTTGCCCAACGCAAGACATGCCAATAGTTGAGAGGCAAGGTGGTAGGAGAGAAAGGGTTTTTTATTACAGCTTGCTTGCAAGAGGGAAGATAGCCTGCTAACGTCTGAAAAAACCATCTTACAGAACAAAGATTACAGGTCAGTTATATACAGGGCTGGTCTCTAGGTGGGGGAGGTGGCTGGTCTCTGGATGGGGCCTCCATCTGATCTCCGGATGGGGGCAGACATCTGGTCTTAGCCCCTGATTGTCTTTTGTTTTACTGGATATGCATCAGAGACAGGAGCAGTGCCCTTTATTCTTTTAGCTGTCGTTGATTATGGCTGTCAGCATACACTCTCTGCCTAGGGGTCATCGCATTCCTCAGGAACTCAAAAGAACAAAGTTATAGACTTATACCAGCTGGGAGGGGCCATAAAATCTACAGAGCCTGCAAATACCCCAGAGACAGATCTTTACTTATCTAGGCAAACTAAAGCAAAGAGTCAAAAGGGCTGGTGAGTCAGGTTTAATCAGAAGTCATTCAGAGTTACAATATGGTTTCTTTTCTACAGTATGGCTTCCTTCATGTCAGCTTTGTGTGGAGCTAGTATCAGAGTCTTCCTGCTTTATAATACAGTCCAGTCACAATTTCTGGTCCTATCTAAGGCATCCATTCTAGTCCTATACTGATGTGGATCTTATTGTTTTTATTTTGGAGAGAAGAGTGGTAAATTCTTGAGATTAGTTTGTTGTATTAAAATCAGGACTTATTGAAATGTTAAAGGTGAAATTTTCAGTTGCAAATGATGAGGATATTTAGGCTGCTTACCTTTAAAACTGCAGATGAGAAGCAGGCTCCGAGGAGTGGAGTTTGCTTGCCCTTTGTTGGCAAACATTTACATTTGTAAGGGAAATCTCCATCTGTAAAGATGCCACCCTCTCTGCACCAGGAGGAAGGTGGGATGGCCTTATCTCTGAAAACTCTTAATGGGAAAGGCAAGAACTTAAGTTGTTTACTGTCTGGCAACCTCATGTAACTGACTCCCCACCCCCAACATCCTCCTTTGTCTTTAGCTGAAGATAATATTTAAGCGGTGGCTTCTGCCATTTACTTAATCCGGTTTGATTCTTATCTAAAAGTTATAGGACCACCCAATAACGAGAGCCTACTGGCACTGATACCATTTTAACAACTCTTTTTACGTATTCTTTCCTTTGTCTTGTAAAGAGATAACTCACATACCTATGCCTTAAATTTAGCCTTACTCTCCACCCATGTTTGCCGCAGCTTCTGCTGCCTGTGGGTCCTGTCCCCATGCAGCACTAGCTCTGCCTGCCCATGCGTCCTGTAACCATGCTATTCCATACTATTCTCTAAATAAAAGAGCACCACTGCCAGATCTTGAGAGTCCAAGCAATCTTTCTTTTGACTGCTCGGCTCACCGACCCCACATCAGTAAAGATATTTGTCTACTTTTTCTCCAGAAGCTTTGTAGTTTTAGCTGATATATATAGGTCTATGATCCACTTCAAATTAATTTTTGTGCATGAAATCAGTTATGGGGTCAGAATTCATTTTTTCTATGAATATGTTTTTCTTGTCCCAGCATGATTTTATTGAAAACACATTCTTTTCCTTGTTTATTCAGCATAGTATTTGAAATATTCAGTTTTTTACTTTGATAGTCTTTTAGATATGTTTAGCTTTAATTTTATGTTTGTCGTTTTTAACAAGCATTTTTAAAAGTTCTGTTTTTATTTTGTGTTTGCCAACCATGGAAAGTCAAATCGTGTTCAAAGCATATCTTGATTTATTCTAGATTAAATCTAGTTCTAGATTTAATTTTTTGAGGACCCTGCATACCATTTTCCATAGTGACTGCAACAACTTACAACCCACCAACAGTATATAAGCACTCTTTTTTCTCTATATTCTCACCAATACTTGTTATCATTGCTTCTGAATAAGAATGGCCTTACCCTATTAAATTTCTTTCAAAAGAGCTTGCTTAACGTCTGGCTGATCCTTTATAACCCCACAATAAATTCAGTTGGACAGGAAAAATAAGATGTCACTAATAAGTGGCACAAATCTTCATTTTCATTTGTATCATTTCAATACTCAAAGAAAAAAATCCAGAAAGTTCTGTGAGACATTTTAGTGTATCCGTTGTTAGTGCCAACATGTTAAGTTTTCTCTCCAACTTTCCTAACTTTCCAGAGAGCTGCCTATTACCTGCAGCTAAGTCTGTCTCACAAGATATGCAGTGCGGTGAACAGTAGAGTTACATCTAACACACAGAGTCCTTCTGGATTGCTTAAAGCCCTGTTATGTCTCAATATTTCTGCTAATGGGTTGATTTTTAGTATAAACAACACATTTCTTATCATCATATATGTCACTGCTCTATTAGTTTTTGTGTTCCATTTTTAATTTAGTTTTAATTCACACATTTTTTAAAGTAACAGAATATCATGAAATTATGATAACTAATGAATATCATTCTCAGGCTTAGTCATATATTTATCTTTATGTGAATATTCTCATCAGAATATATTTATTGGTACTGACAATATAAAAATATAATTTCTTACTAGGATGAAGATCTAGGTACATTTTACCTGAAGGTTCAAACTCAAAAAGCCCTAATTACATTTTTTTTGACTTAAGCTTTTTATTAAAATTTCCATTTCATGTTGTCTGAAAGTTGTTCTTGCAAACTAGTGGAATAGTTGACATTTTAAGGAATTTTTTAAATTGAGATATAATTGACATATAACATTATATTAGTTTCAGGCGTACAGTGTAATGATGTGACATTTGTATATGTTGCAAAGTAATCACCTCAATAAGTCTAGTTAAAATCTATCACTTCACATAGTTATAAATTTTTTTTTCTTGTGATGAGAACTTTTAAGATCTACTCTCTTAGCAACTTTCAAATACATAGTATAGTATTGTTAACTATCGTCACCATGCTGTACATTACATCTCCAGGACTTATTTATTTTACAACTGGAAGTTTGTACCTTTAGACCACCTTGACATATTTCCTCCACCCACCACCCCTGTGTCTGGTAACTACCAGTCTGTTCTGTGTTCCTATGAATTGTTTTTTTTAGATTCCACATATAAGTGAGATCATGCAGAATTTGTCTGTCTCTGTCTGACTTATTTTGCTTAGTATAATGCCTTCAAGATCCATCCATGTTGTTGCAAATGCCATTTCCTTCTTTTTTGTGGCTTGATAATATTCTGTTCTCTGTGTGTGGTATGTATATATACACACACAGATCACATTTTCTTTATCCATTTATCCATTGATGGACACTTGTCTATTGTAAATAATGCTGCAGTGAACATAGGGGTGTATATATCTTTTTAAGTTAGTGTTTTCATCCCTTTGGATAAAAACCAGAAGTGGAATTGCTGGATCGTGTGGTAGTTCTAGATTTAATTTTCTGAGGAACCTCCATACTGTTTTCCATGGTGTTTGCATCCATTTACAGTCCCACCAACAGTGTAGAAGCGTTCTCTTTTCTCTATATGCTCACCAACTCATTGCTTCTTGCCTTTTTCATAATAACCATTCTAACAGGTGTGAGGTGATATCTCACTGTGGTTTTGATTTGCATTTCCCTGATGATTAATGATATTGAGCACCTTTTCACGTACCTGTTGGTCATCTGTATGTCTTCTTTAAAAAACTGTCTATTTAGATCCCCTGCCCAGTTTTTGTTTTTTTTAAAGATTGGCACCTGAGCTAACAACTGTTACCAATCTTCTTTCTTTTTTTTTTTTCTGCTTTTTCTCCCCAGAACCCTCCAGTATATAGTTATATATTTTTTTAACTGTGGGTCCTTCTAGTTGTGGCATGTGGGACACTGCCTCAACATGGCCTGATGAGTGGTGCCATGTCCGCATCCAGGATCGGAACCAGTGAAACCCTGGGCCACTGAAGCAGAGCGTGTGAACTTAACCACTCGGCCATGGGGCCGGGCCCCCGTGCCCAGTTTTTTGATTGATTTTATTTTTGCTCTTGAGTTGTACAAGTTCTTTATATATGTTAGATATTAACCCCTTATCAGGCATATGATTTTCAAATATTTTGCCCCATTGGATAGGTTGCCTCTTCATTATGTTGATGGTTTCCTTTGCTGTGCAGAACCAAATTACATTTTAATTCATAAGACTTTTGTTATTTATCATGTACATATTTCAATTTCTAAATGTACTTTCATAGAGCAGAGAACTAACATTTTAAGCTAATGTAATTTATTGAGCCAAAAGGACACCTCATATTTGATATGTACTCTTTAAATTTTTTTGAAATTAGCTTCTAGTTTTAATATTTAAAAATATTAATGACATAATTTTGTTAGCATATATTTGTATTACCTTTTTTCGCCTATGGTCAATGTGTTATGTGTAAGTTTTAAAAATGAAATTCCAGAGAAAAGTGACTAAAGGCATATTAAAAATTTATCCAAGTTAGAAAATGAATTACTTATACTAGGGACTTTTATGTGACATAAAAATACACACATATAACATAAGCACACATACATATACGTGGGCTTGTCATTTGCCTATTTGACTTCAGTTACATTTTTGCCTTTTGTTGTTTTGTGTTATCTCTCAGTGTGTATATATATATATGTGTATATATAGTGTTACTATAATGTTACTATACATATATATATGTGTATATATGGGAGTCTGAAATAAGATGGTGAAACAAACATGTGTGTCTTTCCCCAAATCCATGAAATAACAGAAAACATATTTTTAAAATTAATATATATGTTAGCATCTCTGGAAAGATAGAAAAATAGGAAGATATCTTTAATTAAATAGTTTAGAGCACTGGCTCTGGCGACAGATACAGTGGATTTTCAATGCTTGACTCACCACACATTGGCTGGATGATCTTATACAAGATACCATAGTTTTCCTCCTTATTCTCCCTAGTAAGATGGGGGAAATAATCATTCCTTACATGGCTTTCATGAGGATTAAATGAGTGAAATGTGTGCCAAGAGCTTTGCGTAGTGCTTCGGACATAGTCAATGTTCAATAAATGTTGTTGCTGTTCTTCTTCTGTTCCTGCTTTTGTCTCTGCTTATGCTTATCATCATCATCATCATCATCACTATTAGGCAAATTATTAGCTGCTTTCAAAGGAAGTCAAATATCATTTGACACCATAATAATATTCTTCCTTCTCAGAGATTTTGCCCCATTGATTTTTCTGCATTATTTCCTTGATTTCTCCCTTTCCAACTTTTCTTTCCCAAGAGTATTTAAACATATTGTAGTATCCTCCTTCTTAAAAAAAAATTCATTTAAATCTGCCTTTGTGCTAACAGTCTATGTTCCTTCAAAGCAAAATTTATCCAAATAATTGTCTAAACATGTCGCCTTCACTTTCTTTCTTTCGCTTCTGACTTTAATCATTCCCATATGGCAGTTGGACAAATTTTCCTGCTGTATTTCTCCTTTACTCACACACACAATACTTCTGACAGCAGACGTGTGGGGTTTTTCCCACACCAAGCAATTCTCTGCAACACTAGCGAGTGTCCTACAATTCAGTTAAATTCTGACACTAACAGGAGTTATTGCAGACACTACAGGTGAGGGGCTCAGTTCCAAAAGACTGCCGCCCACTTCAGATGCCAATTACAGTAGTAGGCCCTGTGGATACCCACAATTTCTGTCCAACTTGCTATAAATTTGAGGTTTCCATGATCCTCTCTTTGGATTTGATCATTTGCTAGAACAGCTCAAAGAACTCAGGGAAACATTCACATTTACCTCTTTTTTATATCATAAGGGATAAGATAAAAGAAAAAGATGAACAACCAGATGAAGAGATACATGGGGTGGGGTCTTGAAAGGACCCAAGCACAGAAACTTCTGTCCCTGTGGAGTTGGGAATTGCTGCCCTCCTGACCCATGGATGAATTTGCCAAATGGGAAGCTCCCTGAACCCCATACTATTGAGATTTTTAAGGAGGCTTCATCATGTAGGCATGATTGATTATGACTCCATTTCTAGCCCCTCTCTCCTCTCAAGATAATGGGGGGTGGGACTGAAAGTTGCCAGTTTCTAATCATGGCTTGGTATTTCTGGTGAATAGCCCCCATTGAGGAGCCACAAAGAGTCATCTCAGAACAAAATCCCCCAGGAAACTCCAAGGGATTTAGGAGCTTGATGTCAGATGCTCCTATTGCCTAGGAAATTAAAGGTCTTAGGAGCTCTGTGTCAAGAACCAGAGTCAAAGACTAAATGTTAGAACAAAAGATTCTTCTAGCACCCATGTTTACAAGGGTTTTAGGAGCTTTGTGACAGGAACCAGGGGCAGAGACCAATATCTAGATTTGATTTTCTTGCTGATTTTCTGACTCTTCCTCATCAACTTTGCTGCCTCCTACTTCTTAACACACTCCTAAATACTGAAGTTTTTAAGGCTCAGTACTGGACTTATCCTCTTATTTCTTAGCTTTGTTCATCTGCTCTCATAATATCAAACACTATCCATATTCCAAGGCATACTAATATTTCTATCTCCAAATGACTTGAATCTTCAGAGCTCCAACCCATATCTACAGCTGGCTACTTGATTTTCTCAGCTGGGTGACATGCAGGTATCTCAAACTTAATATGCCCCAAACTGAACTCTTGATCGCTCTTCCACATCTCTCCTCTAATTTTCTCCATTTCAGTTTGTGGACTTTACCTTCATCCAATTACTCATGCTAGAAACTGAGAAATTAGCCTTGATATCTTTCTCTCTCTTATCTTCCCTATGTAACCCGACATGAAACTCTGTCAATTCTACTTCTAAAATGTTCTGTAGCTTTCAGCCATCAACTTCTCTTCATCTTCAGAGATGCTGATAAATGATCCAGCCCCTCTCACACTTAGGCAAGTGTAATCGTTCTATTATCAATCGCTCTCTGTCCACTCTTGCCTCTTTCTAATTAATACCCCGTACTGCAATCAGAGTGATCTATCAGTGTTTCCTTACATATTCTTTAATTTGTAACTGAGAACTGAAATAGTATAGCAGCCCTTTCTTTTGCACTACTCACAGAAGAACAATTTTCAAGAAAAAAAGTAAAAAACATTTAATTGTATGTAACTTTCCTAACCAAGATGTTTATTCAAATAACTCATTTCAGAGTCAGTAAGGCCTAATTATTTATCTTTTTTTGCTGTGTTTTGTAATACTTTTTTTCTCCTTTTAGTGGTCTAGTTTCTTCTCATCGTTAATTCTAAATGACACATACTTTTCATGAAGCCTAAATTTTCTTCTAGAGGCCACTCAGTGAAATTAATTAAGAGATTTTTCATATCAGTAATATATTCCAATTATGGATGCTTGTTAAATGGAGAGGATTGATTTTAGGTGAAGAGGCAGTGATTCACAAAGGAAAAAGGCAATTTGTAATGCTATATTTATACAATGGGAATAATTAAAAGCATTGATATGATTAAAATATTTCCTGAGAAGACAGTAAATTTTGTTTCCTTACTTGAATTTGCCTACATAACATCCGTCTAGGGATAACTGTCATTCCTTAAAAGCTAGAGAAATAGTCAAGCAAGAGAGAAAAGTTAAGAGTCTTTACAGGCGGTATCAGATAAGAATAGTGCTACAAAATGGAACAAAAAGTCTTGTTTTGTTTCATTTATTTTGTCCATTCCTTGTTCTCCATGAATCTACCTCTGTTTGCCTTAATGTTGGTTGCTTGGCGTTGCAGAATTTCTAGAAATATATGTCCTAAGACAGCCTTGCAGTATCAGAGACTGTCTGGCTACTAATCCAACCCGTCTCCTCTTCTACCTGGGTACACAGCTAGGCTATCTGTCCCAGACTGCATTGCAGTTAGGTTTGACTGAGTATTAGCCAGTGAACTACGAACTGTGAACTGTGAGAAGATTGCAGCCCTGGGCCATATAAACCTCCTTTGTGTGACGCTCCATGCTCTGAGGTTTGATATATAGGTGAGCGTAGAGATCTTGGAAACCACATTTTCAAGATGGCAGAGCTGTAAATTGGAAAGAAATATTCCTGAATTACCAGGGGAAGACAGTCATTGGATCAGAAAGAGCATTTTGTCCTTGACTTGAGCAGAGAAACTAATATGTTAAGACACTGGGATTTTTGGTGCTCTAGCCATCAAAAGAGCATTGCCTTGCGGCCAGCCCAGTGGTGTAGTGATTAAATTCGGGGGCTCAGCTTCAGAGGCCCAGGGTTCTCAGGTTCAGATCCTGGGTGCAGACCTAGCACCGCTTGTCAAACCACACTTGGTAACATCCCAGATAAAACAGAGGAAGATTGACACGGATGTTAGCTCAGCGACAATCTTCCTCAAACAAAAAGAGGAAGGTGGACAGCAGATGTTAGTGCAGGGCCAATCTTCCTCACACACACACACACACACACGCAAAGAGCATTGCCTTAACTAATGTTAATGCCATAAAATGGTAACCTGATTCTCTAGCTTTTTCAATTAAAATTTTGAATAGAAGGAAGCTTTTAAATGCTTACTTTTCATTATCCAGAGCTTTCACTTGTTTCCTTCTTGTGAACTAGCACTGTGTTTGCCTGATACCACCTATAAAGTGTCTTACCTTTTCTCTCTTGCTTGATCATTTGTCCAGCTCATGAGGAATGGCAGTTATCCCCAGGCTGATACAACGTGGGCAAATACAAATGAGGAAGCAAAAATTGCTGTGTCATCTTGGGAAATATCTTTACAGGGCATCTGGGAGGACTCATTTAACTTTAGTTAAACCTCTGCCGTTGGTCCCTGAAGGTTCAGCTTCAGGTCAAACTCCTTTCTGGGTCCTTTAGGCTGGACATGAAGTAAAGCTCATATTTCTCAGTTTGCAATGGGGGTAGAAGGAGACAGAAAGAATCTAGCCCAAGGTGTCAGAAGAAGCCATCTTTTATAGATATAAATTAAATCCTGTCACTTTCTACCTTCCCATTGCACTTGAGTCAAATTCCACATCTTGAGGTGGCCCACCAGGCCCTGGCCCCTGCCTGCCCTTCCAGCCTCCTTTCAGGATCTATTTCATTCTACCTACACTGATTATTTCATTCCTTGAAGACCCAGAGCTCTCCAAAATCGGTGATTCAAACATACAGTCCCCCTGCCTAGCAGTCTCCTCCCTGAAACCTTTGCCCGGAAGCTCCTGTCTTCCAGGCTCGCCTTAAGTGTCACTTATTTAGTGAGGCCTTATCTATTTCCATCCTAGTCAAAATTGGTTTCTTTTTTTAATAAGTTTTCTTATCAAAGCATGGTTTTCCTTTATTGAAGCTATTACAATTTGTATTTGTAAATAGACTTTTATGGTGATTTGTTTAAAGTCACCTGTTTTATTCCCATCTGCATTCGTTCCCATTTCCTGTAACACAGTAGTAGGGAATATTTGTCAAATGAATAAATGAATGATATTAAAACAGAAAATTGAAAAGTCTGTTAAATTTATTGGTCCACAATCAACTAAACATTTCCAGATACGCAGTGCTATCCCAGTGTGAGCATGTTATATAGATGTATTAGGAAATAACATTTTTATGCATTTTAAAATACAAAATAGAGGCTGGCCCAGTGGCATAATGGTTAAGGTCGCATGCTCCGCTTTGGTGGCTTGGGGTTCGTGAGTTTAGGTCCTGGGCGTGGACCTGATGCCGCTTGTCAAGCCACACTGTGGCAGCATTCCACATAAAATAGAGGAAGATTGGCACAGATGTTAGCTCAGTGACAGTCTTCCTCACAACAAAGCAAAACAAGATAATGATGACTTGCTTTGGCATATAGATTACTGTACTTCAGTTTTTTCAAGAATAGCTTCCATTCCTCCTTCCTCTCCCCAAAAAAGATCAAGGAGGAGAAGAAGTTTCTATTGCTTAATGAATTTATACAATAAATATGTAGAATATATGAGCATTTATTTGACTTTATTATTGATGTAAACTCTTAGTTTGAGCAATTATTAAATATAATTATTACACGTATTGACTATATTCCAATTAAATATATGAATATCTTATGATTACTTACATAAAAAAGGTATAGCTTAATTGTGAGTAATAGGTAGTTTTAAAAGGAATGAGGCGCTGACTCAAAGGTGGGTTTTTGATCTTTGAAAGCCATTCTTCCTTTATTTGAAACAAAGATAACTGTAGAGTCTGTATTATAATAAATTAACGAGCCAAAGTGTTTCCTTCTTTTCCTTTTCTAATTCTTAGTTTGCTGTCTGACAAAGCAAAGCACTGTGTTTTAACATTTTTAGTGATGGAAGCTTCTTTTTGTTTTTGTTTTTTTTGAGGAAGATTAGCCTTGAGCTAACATCTGCTGCCAATCCTCCTCTTGTTGCTGAGGAAGACTGGCCCTGAGCTAACATCCATGCCCATCTTCCTCTACTTTATATGTGGGAAGCCTACCACAGCATGGCTTGACAAGCGGTGCCATGTGTGTACCTGGGATCTGAACCGACGAACCCCAGGCCACCAAAGTGGAACGTGCACACTTACTTGCTGCGCCACCGGGCTGGCTCCCGTTTTAGTTTTAATGATGAGTTTTCTGGAGCAGTTTTGGTGTCATTCAATAGAAAGAGAGCAAATGACATAAAAGTTTACCTTAGTCTATGTATTATGAAATAAAAATGTATTATTCCTCATTTTCACCTCTTGCCAAAGGTAAGTAGGGGCGGGTGTCATGATGCCTTTAGTGCTCAGATGCAGAAATCTAAGAATACAGAACAGAATAGAGTGAGTCATTTATTCTTCAGTCTTGAACTTAATTTTTACATTTACATTATTAAATCTGAGCCTATTGTTAATGGTCATTGTTGAGGAAGTCTGAATCTAGTCATATCCCCTCAGAAGATACTACCATGAAATATATCATCCTGAGAACTTTTATCAAATTGTGTAGGGTGGTTGAGTTTTTAGTTTTCTTTGACTATCTTACAATTTATTTTTACTATCTTTTTATGGTTGTAGAGATATCTCACAGTACTTTAGGTTAAATGAATTTCAGGAACCATTAGAAAAAGTTTTTTGAGGTAGAGAATTCTGGCTCATCTTACTTGGATAGTCAGAGCAGTGAGATTACAGAAACATTTCAGATTTTTAGCAAGCTTTTCGGAGAAAACGAACAAACAAAAATCATCCCTTCATACCATCATCAAATCCCCAGTGGAACAGGGTGTAATCTAGGTGATTACTCATTTAGAACACTTCGGGTTATTTTCAGTTAAGTGAGAGACTTAAAATCTTCATTCTTATTACATGATCTTGTAGAGGAGGAAGACATTTCCTCTTCCCAAATGGGGGTTCGTCTGGCTGGAGAACGAATTAAATTCACATGAGACAGAATAGCAAGAGAAAATTAAACAAAGCTTTATGAGGAACCATGGCCCGGGGCCTTTCTTCCCGAAGGAAGAAAGGGCACTGAAAAAGTGGGGTGCACATAGTGGTGATATACCCCCAAACAGGGTGTTTCACATGTGATTGAAATGTCCCTCCCACAATAGTCACAAGATTGCCCTGTCGGCACAGTGCTTGATGGACACAGCAGGTAGTGGTCTGCTATCTCGGTGGGCGTAGCAGGAGGCCAGTCAATTGTCTGGAGCTGGGCGGTCACAGGTGAGCGCAGCAATCAGTTTCTAGCCTAAGGAAAGATGCTTAATCCTTAAGGAAATGCCAAAGTTGGGAGGGGGAGGGAAGTCAGTTACAGAGGTTAACAGAGAAGCACAATAAAATGCAGATTTAAGTCCTTGCCTTTGGTATTGATTAAGAGTTTCTAGAGAGAAGGTCATCTCCCTTCTTCTTCCTGGTACAGAGAGGGAGGCACCTTTTACAGACAGAGATTTACCCTGCAAATGTAAATGTGTCCTAACAAAGGGCAAGTTCCATTCCTCAGAGCCTCCTTCCCTGTCCCAGTTTATCAAAAGCAATCAGCCTCAAATAATCCTGATGCCAGAGACATATCTTGGGGTGGTCAATTTCAGGTCCCCACAATCTTAATCTAAGAAGATGGACACTCCCTGCTTGTTACATGTCAGTTCATTCCCTGACAGAAAGAGACAGCAGAACGATTTAGAGCAGGGATTTGCCACTGCCGAGGCCCAGGGTCAAGCTCACCTTCTTCTTTGTGACTCTAGACAATTTACCTGCACAAATCTCATTTTCAGTTTTCAAATCCAGATGACAATAGTGCGCATATCTCTGAGTTGTTATAAATAGTAAATAAAATAAAAGTTCTTTGCACAGTTTGGGGACATATTGACTTCTCAATAAATACAAGCTCTCATCATTACTAAATAGTAAGATGTAGCCAGCTGTGTTTTTCTTTTTTTTTTAGCTGAGGAGGAAGATTTGCCCTGAACTAACATCCGTGCCAATCTTTCTCTGTTTTTTCGTATGTGGGCTGCCAACACAGCATGGCCACTAACAGAGCAGTGTATGTCCGCACCCAGGAACCAAACCCATGCCACCGAAGTGGAGCACCCTGAACTTAACCACTGGACCACCAAGGCTGGCCTAAGACGTAGCCAGCTTTTATACACACATTGTTTTACGTAGCCAGCTTTTATACACACACTGTTTTACGTAGCCAGCTTTTATACACACATTGTTTTACGTAGCCAGCTTTTATACACACATTGTTTTACGTAGCCAGCTTTTATACACACATTATTTTACGTAGCCAGCTTTTATACACACATTGTTTTACGTAGCCATCTTTTATACACACATTGTTTTACGTAGCCAGCTTTTATACACACATTGTTTTACGTAGCCAGCTTTTATACACACATTGTTTTACGTAGCCAGCTTTTATGCACACATTGTTTACGTAGCCAGCTTTTATACACACATTGTTTTTCTTTCTGTCAATGACTAACAATGAAATTAATTCTTAAGTATCAATTTTTTTATACAAGATTAGGAATAAGGTTTTCAATCAGAATTAAATAAGAATACAGGGTTTTAAGTCATTAAATCGAAGGGAGGAATACAGTAAAACACTAGATAAAATTAAAATCTTCTTGAAATTGTTCACTGTATTTACATAATTGTAGTTTTAAAATAATTGAATACTGTTTTATTTAACTTTGTTTATACGAAGAGAAATTAGGTTTCTTGATTGTACAGAGACATCTAAATACTGCACTGGTAGAGAATTTCATGTTGCAAATGTAAAGTTAAATATTTAATACTCCCATTTCGGTTTACAAGTCCTTGAGGAAATTACCTTCTGATGAAGCAGGACGAGGCTGGAAGTGTTGCTGCAGAGAAAATCCGTAGTATTCGGCGCTGAATGTCTTTTGACACCTTCAGCGTTACCTTTGACATTCTTTGCACAGCCTCAACCATTACTGGCTTTCTGATGCCTGTCACAGGATGCATTTTCAGGATTCCGGAGTTTCTGAATCAGACAAGCTTCTTGCATATTTTATTAAGCACAAAGTTTTTAACACAGAATGGTTAGATAAAACTGGGTCATTGCTACTGAATAGTGAATGACACACTTAATGTCATTTTTCACTGGCAAAGTCTGCTCTGTACTTACAGTGAAATGTGACTTACACAAAGGACTCATATTATTTCCCCTTTGCCCGGCTATCTTAAAGAGCAAAAAGGGAAATCGTGATTTTTAAAAACAGAATCTCTTATGGAGGTACATCTCTAAAATCAGGAGGAAAACATTACTTATCCCAAACAATTTCTGTAAGTGAAAGCAGAATTTTTGATATGACTGCTGTTGTATGTTGGTTTCTAATGTTTGTTCTTTTAGCTGCATTCAAAATGGTGAACAGTCAAGGCGTATCATCTTTTGTTTTGAGGGACTGGTGCAAAATTTGGGAATTTTTTGACTTTTAATGAGACTTCATGTGACAGGCTTTTATTTACACGCTAAACCATGCCTGGGCACATAAAACATAATAGTACCTGTTCTTCATATCTAGTGGGAAAAAATATCACATCAAAACAAATACAGAATAGGTAATTTTCTGTAATTCTGTAATTCCCTCCGTAGAGGGTATAGGTGCTAGTAGAGTTATGTTCAAAACGCTATAGTGAAGTAATGATTTTAGAAATATAACACAAATCCGTAAGCATATAAATATTTTTGATTATAATTGAAATTAGCTTATCTGTGGATCTGTATTTAAACATGATGGTTGAACAAATTTTACAAGTTAATGTAACTCAGAACTTTCTATTTATAGTTCAGCCTCAGTTGTCTTATCTCTTCCACTTTCTCCCCAACATGTTTATTTTCAAGTCGGGGTGTTTTTTACCAGGGCTCCAGATTGAAAGTGATGCAAATCTCTATGACTCTCAAAATCCTCCGGTGAGGGTTAATTTTATGTGTCAATTTGACTGGGCCATAGTGCTCAGATATTTGGTCCAACATACTTCTGGATGTTTCTGTGAAGGTGTTTTTTGTCTGAGATTAACATTTAAATCAGTGGACTTTGAGAAAAGCAGGTTGCTCTCCATGATGTAGGTGGGCCTCATCCAATCTGTTGAAGGCCTTAAAGAACAAAGACTGACCTATCCTGAGCACAAAGGAGTTTTGCCAGCAGACTGTCTTTGGATTCAAATTGCAACTCTTCACTGAGTCTCCAGCCTGCTGGCCTATCCCATCAGATTTTGGACTCACCAAGCCTCCACAATCACATGAGCCAATTCCTTAAAATAAATCTTTCTGTATATATACATATCTTGTTGGTTCTCTTTCTCTGGAGAGTTCTGACTAACACAACTCTCCTAACTAGTTTAAGTTTCTATGGAATTTCATATTAACTCACTTTTGCCCCTTGACCCTGAGGAGGGGTGCAGAGAGCAGGGTCCCACATGACCGTTCTGTAGCTAGCATCTTCCTCTCTTTTCTCCAGACTCTTACAGTCCAGAAAGCATTGCCTGGCTGCCTGTTTTCCTTCATTCCTTTGTTCCTTTGTTCCTTTCTTACTCATTTGTTCATTCCTTCCTTCGTTCCCTCTTTCCTGAGTGCCCAGAAAAATGGCTCCATTATCTTATGTTCTCCCATCTCTATTGTTAATTATAAGCTTTTTGCTTGAGTCTTCAAGTCTTTAACATGCAAATTTTAAAGCAAAGCTCTTATAATTCTAAAAATCCCATAAACCCCAGTTAAGGCCTGATTCTAGGCATTGAAATCCAGGGCTTTCATGACTATTGTCCATATCAAGAGGGGAAGAAAAAAAAATCAGAAACGCAGTCCACTCCTTTGTTTTCTGAGTTTGTTTGTGTGTGCATGTATGTGTGTTCATTTGTGTGTTTTCCTGTTTTAGTTGAATGGTGAATGGGGATAGGTCGAAAGGAATGTAAAGAATGAAAATTACATTGACTACTTCAAAATATTGTCTCACTACACTTACTATAGGTTGGCAAAGGAAATTGAAAAGAAGATAGATGTGACAATTTCAAGCATCTTGAATGCTTTTATATTCTGCAAATGACATAAGCTAACCGTTGGAAGGATTTAGGAACTATGATTATTGTTATGTAGGCCCAGCAGAAGGAGGTAACAAGATATAAAGCAGCAAGGTAGGCTGGAAAAGTATGCACTTTAATCAGACAAAATTGGATTTAAATGCTGGTTCCAATACTAGCTATGTGCCTTGGACAGGTTTCTTACACAAAGGCATAAAGATACTTGCACCCCTATGTTCATTGCAGCATTATACACAATAGCGAAGACTTGGAAGCAACCTAGATGCCCATCAAGGGATGAATGGATAAAGAAGATGTGGTATTTATACACGATGGACTACTACTCAGCTATAAGAAATGATGAAATCCAGCCATTTGTGACAACATGGATGGACCTGGAGGGTATTATGCTGAGTGAAATAAGTCAGAGGGAGAAAGTCAAATACCATATGGTCTCACTCATAAGTAGAAGATAAAAACAACAGCAAATAAACACATAGCATTGGAGATTGGGTTGGTGGTTACCATAGGGGAAGGGGGGAGGGGGGAGGGCAAAAGGGGTGATTAGGCTCACATGTGAGGGGATGAACTATAATTAGTTTTCGGGTGGTGAACATGATGTAATCTACACAGAATTCGAAATATATTATGATATACACCTGAAAATAAATAAATAAATTAATTTTAAAAAAACAGAAAAAACCCCAAAACAAACAAAAAAAACAAACTAAGCTTTGTGATTTTTTCACATATTTAATAGAGATACTGCGAAATATCTGCCTGATAAAGGTTTTTGGACAATTAGTTTTTACACATTCTAGTCTTTTAAAAATGCAAATCAATTTATACCTTTCTTCTATTTTAAGTATTTCATTTCTTTAACAAGGGTTGGGAAACTTTATTTCTTATAACCATAACCTATAACTTCTTACTGACTCTGCAACCATATTTCATGCCACTTTCACCGATTACCCTCTATGATTCAGCCATATAGAACCTTTTTAGTTCATGAAATCGAGCGCATTCTCTCACCTTTGGGTTTTAGTGTAGATGGTTTCCTCTGCCTAGAACTCTCCTTCAACCATCTCCTTAGCTTAGATAGCTCCTGTCTATCTCTCAGATCATCTAAATGTAATGTCATTTCCTTGGACAGTCTTTCCTGGCTCCCTAATCAAGTCAACTCCTCAAGCTACTGGCTCCCGTACTGAAACTTATCCTTCTGTAACCCTTATAATACATGAAATTATTTCTTGTATATTTCTTTTCCCTACAAGTTGCAAACTCCAGTAGAGCTGAAATAATTTTTGTTTTGTTCATCACTGCATCCCCAGGACCCAACACGGTCTCTGACTGTGAATGCTCAATAAATATTTGTTTAATTGAGTAGAAACAGAACGCACCTAGTTCAGCGGACAGAATAATCCTTAGTTACATTTCCCTCCTCTCCCTAATATTTTGAGAAATGCATTATATATTGCATTTATAGCAAAAATAATGAAAGACTTCTATATCATGCTAAGGACTTTGGATATTAAATCCAAACTAGCCTTTCCACAAATAAAATTCAGAATTTCTGGCCCCAAAATTGCTCCTTCCCTGTTCTTCCCCTTTGAGATGGCATCCCTCCAGGTGCTCAAACCAAGGATCAAAATATTATTCTTAATTATTTCTTTATCCTGTCTCTCATATGCAATTGCTTAATAATTCCTCTTGACTCCACCTCCTAATTCACCATTATTTTCCTTTCCTAAGCCACTCACATACCTTGACTGCATTATTTCAGTAACCTCCCAACTCTTGTCCTACTAAAAATCCATTTTCCCAAAGCAGTCTTTTTTTTTTTTTTTTTTTGCTGAGGAAGATTAGCCATGAACTAACATTTGTTGCTTGCCAATCTTCGTCTTTTTTTTGCTTGAGGAAGATTAGCCCTGAGCTAACATCTGTGCCAATCTTCATCCACTTTATAAGTGGGTTACAACCACAGCATGTCTAACGAGTGGGGTGGGTCTGTGCCAGGGATCCAAACCCGTGAACCTGAGCCGCCAAAGCAGAGCGCACTGAACTTGACCACTACGCCATGGGGCCAGCCTCTCAAAGTAGTCTTTTAAAACATAAATCAGATTTTGTGCTGAGAAGATTTCAAGATGTTCCTGTCATTCTAAGATAAAATCCAGCTGCTTTTTCTTGATTTGTAAGGCCAGTATGAGTTTCAGCAACGTTACCTCCTCCCACCATCTTTCCTCTGGCTCACTCTTGTTAGCCAAGCTGGGCTGGCTTTCTTTCTTTTCCCAAAAAATCCAACCTCTTTCTGCTTCTTGCCTTTGCTGGCTGTTTACTCTGCTTGTAATGCTCTCTGCCCCACGTGCTCACTGGGTCTTAGTTCAGTCAACACCTTCATGGGAAGAGCTTCCAGACATCTGCCTATATGAACCTTCACCATTTTTGTAGAAAGGTAATTGTGGGAGCAATTTAATTTGCAAATATTTGTTAAATATCTGTGTATCTGACAAAAGACCTTGAGGACTTCGTAGACAATGGAGACATGAACAAAGAAATATTTTGTAGATCTGTACCTGGAAAGAGAAATAGAATCGAACAAGTTAGGGAAGAGGTCCATACACAGGAAACAGGTCCAAGATATATTTAGAAGATAGTAAGTCGCCAGCTCAATATGATTCAGAGCACAACACGTTAGAGGGTGGAGAGGTAAAGTGCACCTTATTTTCTTAGTTACTTTAATCATATTAGGACTTAGCCATCCTTGATGCTTCCTTTGAAAAACATCTCAAAATGATTATTTAATCTTCAAAATGATATTTCATAAATATCTAGTCAATAAATAATATGACAGGCACTAAAACCCAAAAATAATAAGATGAATAAGTCATTCTAGAGGAAAAGCCAGACACACAGCAAATAATACCACATGTTAGCTGCAATGGTATAAACATGCGTACTGTGTCTATATGCACAGAGACGGGGCACTTTTCGGAATCTGGAATCACCCAGGAAGACCTCTTGTAGAAGGCATAACTTAGCTGGTTCTTAAAGAAAACGGTAACTGAAAACAATTGAGGATTGCAGGGAGGTCCCAGGAAAAAGCGCGAGAGCAAGGACACACAGGTGTAAAAGTATGGTGCTTTTGAGGATACTTGTAGCATTTTGTTTCTGCTGTTGCATACAGCTTGGGGTACAGTGTATTGGGAGCGGAGACTGAACACATACACGGGCCTAGAGGACCGTATATGTCCTGATAAGATGATTGGGAGGATGTTGCGAAGCCACTAAAACTTTAAGCAGGGGAATGACATGGTTATATCTCCACTTTAGAAGTATCAATATGGCAGATGGATTTGTGGGAAGGAGAGCAGGAGGATAAAGTTCAGTATCACTTAGAAGTTTAATAGACAGCTGTTTACAAGAGAATGTTGAAGGTCTGAAACCAGGAAGTGACAATGAGGATGTGCAGAGTGGAAATACTGGGGAGGTAAACTAGGCAAATTTTGTGGGTGTTTATTTTTGAGACAGTTTGCTTAAGCTTGTTAGATTATCTCACTTGTTTCTCTTGCTATGTGTGGGTTATAGGGTTTGGAACATATGATCAATCTAAGTACACATAAGTCAGCAATCTGAATAGGATTGTTAAAATCCATAAAAATTTTACTGCTGGCATCTGGGATAATTTCTAGTTGCTGTTTCTCATTTTATTTGAATCTATTGCTCATATCCTTATAGTAAGGGTTTCAGGAAATGTATTTCTATTTGCCTAGAATTGTAACCATTTAGTTCTGTGCCTTTCCCTTTTGATTACGGTTCATATTATGAGATGGGACAAAATGATACTTCTATTCTCAGTTTGCTTATTGGAAAATAACAGACTAGACACAAAATAAATCACGATGTTTACTCAAGGCTTTGGGGTATTTACTGGTGGAATTATGGCTCAGACACAAATTTCCTAGTGCCTGTTTTTCTAACTCATCTCAATAGACCACCGTATTAACTTATCATCTTCCTGAATATTTTCTACTAAACTCCATACACCTGTGAAAAAATTATTTTAGGGAAATATTATTTTCATACAGGATGTTTAACAAATATAGGACATATAGCTAGCACCTGCTGAAAAAGATCTCATGATCCTAGTGGAAGAACTAATTAAAACCAGTAATATTATTTTATTCGCTTACTAAACACAAAGCAGTCTCAGAAAGGAGAAAATTATTTCTCTCTAAATGGATATATATGGCTTTTAAATTTTATTCCCGTATCGTTTGCCATATGTAAAATTGGTTAAATGGTTTGGTTTTGTTATAATTTGACAGAACAAATACAACCGAGATCACATTATGAGTGAGAAATGGAAAATTCATGCTATTTTATAACACTTTAATTACCAATTACAAATCAAATTCTTTATTTGTGAGTTTTCTGAAAGCTTTTCAATCTAAAGACAGCCTACATTATAAGATATTTTGGAAAACACCAATAAAGAACAGATTTAGCTTTTTAGAAGATGATTTCGGCTTTTTATTTATTTTTTCATTTGAGAAGAAATCTCATCAAAAATATGCTTTTTTCTATTCACTGTGTTATTTATTGTCTGCTACACATATTCTCAGGCTATTTTTAATCTAGTGTACAGATTCAAAGATAGACTCATCCTGTTTCAGATCTCTAAGATTGAAACATCAAATGGGTACTTGTGAAGAGTGACTCATTGAGAGTAGGGTAGAGAGGAAGGAGGTCCTTGTACATTCACAAATCAGCATCCACGTGGGCATCAGAGAGGATTTCTTTTCATCTTCAGTCACTCATAGCTTCTTACAAGGAAGATCTATACGCTAGAATAATTTTTCTGCTTGATCTGTATTACCTGTCAATTCCTTTACACATAAGACTGGTGAATATTAACGAGGAGAGCAGTTTTCTACAACGGTTCTCTATGAATTATCTTTTCTCTTTTACTCATTGTCTTCTTTTTCTTTTTTTAAATCACAGCTTTCTTAGGCAGAGGAAAGACACTACAACCCAGTTAATAATTCTTGCTCCTGTTTTCAAGTGAAATAAACTCTGTAATTAAAAGAAAAAGTGGAAAGAAAAAATTTACAAGGAAGATGTTGCTAAAAAGACAAAACAAATTACAATGAATTTATTAGTAAAGTTAATTTTATGTAATTTTGGGGGAAAAACTCTTGTGATTTGTGCTTGATTTATCTTTTAAGACAATGATTTATAGAACTAAAGAAACTCAGTACACTTATTATTTTAATCGCATGTTGCAAATTATTTAAATCATGCAAAATAATTTTATAGAGTCAATGAATTATCCTTGAGGACATTATGCATTTATCTGTTTTAACAAAAACATCATGGAAAAGAGATATCCGAACCTCAGAAAGTAATAATAAATAGCAGTAATCAATGGTAATAAATAGCAGTAATTAAACTATCATCTAATTCAAGGCATCATCAATGATTCCTTTATCAGTCAAGGCATTTATCAATGTATTGATTGCTGGAAAATTGCAACTATGTTCAAATTGAATTTTCAGCATTTACTGATGTCTTTATTGTTAGTATAGTACAGAAATGAAAACCTCAATAAATTCTAGTTATAAGCCAACCTGAGTTATTAATACCAGATTTCAGTAGTCCCTAATAATTCACTTAAGTTACACCATGTGTAAAATTAAGTCTATGGGATTTTGGTAAAAATTCCAAAAATGATTTATAATTTTGACTAATTTAAAACCCAACAAGAAGAAACTCTTACGATCAACAAGCTAGGAGCTATATTTGAAGTGTCATTGGTCCACGTTTGTAGAATTTTACTGCTGGTCTGGATAGTCCTCAAAGAACTTAGAGTTAATGGAGTGACTGTAAGGAAAATACGTTTTCTCTTCATAGTCAGCAAAGTTTTCGGGTGTGTACATTGGTGGTTTAGAGTTTAGTATAACATAATTCATTTTAAAATTTCTGAAATATTAAATTTTTGAATTTTATTATTTGATATCAAATGTTTAAAACCATGCTTTTCTCCTTTCTTATGAAAACCCACTAAATGCTCATAGAATATGGTCTTAACATTTTGATATTAGTCAATAATATCCTGCTAAATTTTATTATAGAATGACAACATATAATTAAGAGATGTAGACAGTAAGTGTGAAAAGTTAATTAACTGAAAGATTTTGACAGACACTAGATAATTAAAAATTAAAATGAAAATAATTTTAAAAAATTTAATTATGTTTTAGTTCATATTAGGATGCTAAGAAAAGTGAAAGGGGATGTTTTCCATTAGCTAGATTTGTTCATCCATCATGGTAGTTCTCACATTATTCTCCCAATGAAGTCATAATGCACTTCCCACCTGCAGAGCCCTTAATCTGCTTCTGAAAGTAATTTTAGAAATTAGAATACTGCTGTGGCATTAAAGTTTAATGCTTTGTTGGCACCGTAGGCAGAAACCACTAAAGGAAAAAAACTCTACAAAATTGAAACTAAAATTATGTTTTTTATCATTTTTTCTTTTCACAAAGAAACTTGTGTGTAATATAGTCATGAAGACAAACAATTTAATTTATGTCTCACTATAATGCTCTAGGAGTATTAGCTGTACCTTATTATGTCTCAGCCTTAGTTTCCTGATATTTTTTGTTGTTGATGATGATTCTAATTGACTTCTCCTATTTTTGCAAGAGACAGCTTATCTTTGTGAATCATGGACAATGGACATCAGGATCTTTAAAACAGGTTTTAGTCTAGTACATACCAAAATCTTTATACCACTAAAGCCACTTATTTAGAATTTCTAACCGCAGAAGGAAATTTTGGGGGATATGTGAACAAGAGCCAGCTGCTTCTTAAAGATGTAGCTTGTTTATTATAAGGTTTTTAGTTTGAGGTTTATCTGACAAACATTGGACTACTGGCCTGAATGTTATAGGTCGACTTAAAGGACTCTATTTGATAGGTGCTGGAAGTTTCATGACAACACTTATTCATTCACCAACTGTTTATTATGTGATGATTATTATTCTAGCACTGAAGATGAAATAATGAGCAGACATGGTAATTGCCCTCATAGAACATTCATTAGATTGTCAGTGCTTGGGAGGACAGAAGCCGTCTTGATACGTGAAGGGAAATGTGTTTATTCTATTGAAGAACAGTAAGTTGAGGAGGTGTCCTCCCTTTATCATTCTCAGAAATTAAAATTTTGTCTAGAATTTTCTTAAGGAATGCTTCTTCCAAAAAGTGTCTAGTGAAAGATGGAAGTCATTGGCATAGCAGACATACGTCCCTAGTGTGGACTAGTGTTCTGTATAATTTCTTATGGGGAAGAGAAACTCTTAATATGGCTAGACTTGAATCTACCTCTGACAACTTTACTAAAAGTTTTGTGTTTTAAAATTTTAAAGTTTATTACTTTTTAAAGCATTAGGTGGTTATAGGGAAAACTATGAAGACATATAATCCTATACTTAGTAATTTGCAAAGTAAAATAATTTCCAGAGAAATCCTGTTAAGCTTTTAGTCATCACTTTGCACCGAATCCTTGTGAACTTACTACAATGTCAGTTTCCTCCCTCGTGTTTACTTAACAGGGTGCAGTTCTTCACTATTTTTTTTTTCCATTGGTTTGTTTTCATTTAGGTTTATTAAGTTTTTACTTTTTGTATTTTACCATTGGATTGTTTTCTATTCCCAGTTCCTCCAAATAAAGTGTCACCTGAGCCATAATTGTAATGATAAGAATAATAACACAACGTTACAACGCATATGATGTTCATTGTGACCAGGATTTAAGTAGACATATATAATGTGAGTATGTGCCTATCAGTGAATGTGATGATAGTTATTTCAAAGAAAACCATTTAAATATGGGCAAATAGGAGGTACAATCATCACTATCAAAAAATTGGACTATATTGGTTTATAGAAATCCATTTGCCTCGTCTCAAATATATTATGTATTATAAAACTTTACCAAATAGTGATTTTTCAGAACAACTATAAAATTATATTTCCAGTACAAATGTGATTAATTCTGCAGTTATATGTAGAGAAGGGACAAACCCTATAGTCGTTGTTCAAAATTGCATTTCTTAAAGCAAAAATAAGAATAAATAGCACTATTTCCAAGAAATTTGTAAAACAATTGCTGTGATAATTACAAATATTATAGTCAGAGACAAAGTAGAACAAGTTATTGACAAAATCTCTTTGTTAAATGACACTGCCCAGCACCACACTACGTTAATGATATACATTGTAGAAAGTGATTGCTTTTTAATATGTATTCTAACAGACATTTGATTTTATAGCTGGGTTGATCAACTGATGTGAAGATTTTGAAGCAAGCTCTTGGCATATGTACAAACAGAGTATGAGGGGGGAGTGTCCAAGGGTGATTCAACTCCACCTATATGAGGGGTAAGAAAGGACAGGTTTACTTTGAAGTGTAAGAGTTTTTCACTGAATTTTAATCCGTACTCTGAATCTTGATTGCGTTGTGTATTGAAGACAATAGTGAAAATTATTATGCAATCACTATCACCAAATATTACTCTTTTCAGTATGCTAGAGAACTATATAACTTTGCTTACCTACCCTGAGGTCAGCTGACCATTCAAGGTAAAGACAATTTCCCAAGTGTTTGAAAGGAAACAAACAAAATAAAAACAATTAAAAAACAGTTGTTTCTTGATACCAAAAGCACAAGTAAAGAGAAGTTCTGTGATTTCAGAGAACATGCTTAAGTAACTATCTTAGTAATGAATCCCAAGCACTTAAAACCCTGAATCTATTGCTTCAAGACTGAAGGAGAAAGATTTCTTTTCATGTGGGTATATCAATGTTTCATGTGAAGATGACACTCAATAATCAAGAATTTGACACTCTCACAGTACTCCTTCAAAACATTTTTCCTTTTAAAGTATTTTTTAATGTATTTGGACATATGTAAGAACCACAACAAAATCTAGCAAAAGCAGGGAGAAATAATTTTCAGGGCTGTATGCCGTCAAAATTAGATTTGAATTCCATACACTGCCCTTTCTTCTAAAATAAAACATTTAGCCTTCTAGTTTTGAATGTGCCTTGCTCACTGACTTTGCATCTGAAGGAGTGCTGGAAATGGCCCTTAATGAGAAAACACTCATAATTTCTGAATCTACATTCAATCTGAATATTTTAAAGTGCTTTATAGTGCCAAAAAATGATTGCCATTTACAGTAATTTTTGTTAGGAGATTAGATTTCCCCATTTGTAGAATTAAAGAGTCAGAAAAGATGGAAACTGACACACAATACAATCTCTTGGCCATCAAGAAGGTTGAATAGATCTATCTATTATTTATTTATTTATTTATTATAAACAATATAATTCCTGTCATCGTATGAAACAATTCTGACTAGTAATTTTAAAAGACCATGCTTTATTCTTATTGCTAAACATTGTCTTAATTTCTTTAAATTCACAGTATTCTCCCTTATCTGTGGTTTCACTCTCTGCAGCTTCAGTTAATTGCAGTTCGAAAATATTAAATGGAAAATTCCAGAAATAAACTTTTGTAAGTTTTAAATTGTGCGCTGGTCTTAGTAGCATGATGGAATCTTGCACAGTTCCTCTGAATCCCGCCTGGGACGTGAATCATCCCTCTGTTGGATCCCCAACCATCGACAATGTCTGCTCCTGACATCCAAGCATCAACATCATCATGGCTTGATGATCGTCCTTCTGAAGTATTGTCAGGTCAATAGTAGCCTGGTGCTACCTCACAATGCCTATGTCATTCACCTCACTTCATCTCATCGCATAGGCATTGAATCATTTCATATCATCACAAGAAAAAGAAGGAGGAGAAGAGTGAGTACAGTACAACAAGATATTTTGAGAGGGAGACCACATTCATATAACTTTTATTACAGTATTTTGTTGTAATTGTTCTATTATTAGTTGTTGTTAATCTCTTTCTGTGCCTAATTTATAAATTAAACTTAATCATAGATATGTATATATAGAACAAACATAGTATATACAGGGTTCAGTACTGTCCATGGTTTCAGGCATCCCCTGGGGGTCTTGGAACATATCCCCCGTAGATAAGAGAGGACTCCTGTACCTACAATTGAGATTCGTATTGTCAAGCACTCAAGGAGGTCCTAACATCAGTGACTATTACAGCTGCTAGGAAGGCCTGCCAGGCTTCCGTTGATTTGACCAGTGACGAGGCAACAGGTCCAAAGGATTTAGATGGTTTATTCCTCACAGCATAACAGCCAGCATGGGGTTTATGTTTATGTCAATTCTGGATGTGGAGGGGGCCCACGTAGATATAGTGCACACAGTGGGTCTGTGCCACAGCTGAGGAGAAATCCCTGGCTCATAAGGGGACTGCTACCAAACCTGCTCATCCTTTACTTCTGGGAGAGACATTATCCATATCCTGGTCAGGAAACCAGTTTGCCCTCTGACTCAGAGGAGATACTTCCTTTATCACCCTGGAACGTGCCTGGGAGAGGAGGAACTTAACTTTATTATCCCAGTACAGAAGCAAATCTGTTGCCTGACCCACAGCAGCCTTGCAAATGTCCTTGAACAAAATTATCAAAGCCCTTTGCTCAGGTGTGTGGAAATGCCAGCCCCATGGTGAACATTTCCCAACACACCAGTGCATCCAGTGCCCATAAATGGTGGGCAGATGCTGAGAGTTTCAGCAGGATTAGAAGATAATGTGCATTTGCACTCAAATCATAATTGCTTCAGTCATACTTGAAGGCAATTTGAAACTGTCTCAAATCATATCATTTTTAATAAAAACACCATTTATATTGACTTACAAACATGGAACCTACTTTTGACACACTCAGAAATCCTTGGTCTAAGTGAAAGCCTTTGAATATACTCCCCATCCTGCTACTGAGATTTGGCCGTATACCCTGTCCACAGGAAACATATGGGAGACTATCCCTTATATTATAAAGAAAACAATAACACTTAACTAATTAAATGGTAGGAGATAAGAATGAACTCTTGTGATATCTTTAATTTAACTGAAACCTGGGAGTCTCCAAATGGCTCAACATTGCTGAGGCTTTTACTCCTGTGAGCCTCCCCTGCTAAGAACGTGTGCAAAGACCTAGAACTGAGCAAATCTTGGTTTTTAGTTAGAAGTGGGAGAGCTTATTCTCTTCTCAGATTGTACTGTTTCCTCTTTTGAAGAAGGATGTGACAGTAGGGGCAGATGGGGCAAAAAGCTCCCTTCCAAACAAGGGCCACAGAAATGGAACTGGCACATAGACTGGGTCATTGCTTGGATGACAGTTGGTAGCAGGAAGTTGGGAGTGAGCAAAGTGTCTGTTCTCAGAATTTCACACAAGTGGGTCATGTAGAGCGTGGCCAACAATGATATAAATTCTTTTAGGATGACAGGTTTTTAAAGGGGGAGGAATATACTAATAAAACAATTGATAAAGGCAATTTTTCTATCCTTGAGATGATGCTAAACACCAGTTAAACATATATATACTTTGGCGGTTGTGGGGTTTCTGGATTACTCCATGTTTTCAAAGATTATTGAAACTAGAAATCAACATTTGTCCTATGAAGCCCTTAGCTAAAATAACAGACTATTGCAAGGAAATTTAGATAGTGGCCTGAAATGTTTTTGTAACTAGTTCTACTATCTCCTGCATTATGAAAGGAATTTTAGTGATTATTTTTCCTGAAAATAAGAGACTTATTTATATAAATCATCTGGGTATATTCTTACCTCAATGGGGAAAAAAAGTTTTATTTTTGAATCTCCCCAGAATTTCTGGCAAAGATTTGTAAATAGCTCTTCCTTTAGAAGAACTGAGTCTCGGATGACATGAAAACAAGCATGAAGTTAAATTGTTGAAATATATTGCTTTTCAACAATCCTTATGTCTCTAAGGACTTAATGTTGTTTCAAAGTGTGGATGCTTCTATAATGAAACCTGTTGTGCTCATACATGGTAACATTAGATAAGACCTCTTTGCTGTGTGCAGATCTTAGAGATTGATTAACCTTGGAAAGCAATTTTCCTAATGAAGTTATTGCGTGTAATAATTGCAATATTTGCATCATTTAAATTAAAGCTAAAATCGGTAAAAATAACCATTCAGCCAAATGCCTTATGTGTTCCATATGTTTATCACCAAATTATCAGCATTAGAGCCTCGGTCAACACTAATTTAGTATGCTAATACAACATAAAACAAAGGCAAACAGAAATAAGCCTCCTAAGAGGGATTTATCTAGTATTTTTGCCCGTTCTCGATGCCCATCCTGGATATCTAAATATAACGCTCAAAGAATTTTATGAGGGCAACAAAATGATTTATTTAGAATGACCTATTTTATCCTAATACCAATATTTTAAAATTTTGTTTTGTTTTTTAATTTTATTTTTAAATTTTTAAAAATTGTGGTAAAATACACCTAACATCACATCTTGACTATTTTTGTGCATACAGTTCAGTGGCATTAAGTGCTGTCACTTGTGTTGCTATCACCACCATCCATGCACAGAACTCCCTTCATCTTGCTATGCCTATATTTTTGTATGACACGCTCTATGCAGGTTTTGATATTAGTATCCAATTCATAATCACTAAGAACCCTGGGCGAACTCTCAGCATTGTGGTTAGCCAAGACTAAGGGGATGGCTCTGATCAGGCTCGGTTCTCTCTTGTGTATGCCACATGGTCAGCTCAACATCAGAAGTCCGTTGTTGCTTCAGGGGCCATACGCCAAGGAGTTAATGTTTGATTATGTCTTTGCTTAAATATATTACTCTGTACTGAGTTTTTATCAACTATTTTCTCTGGAAGGTTTTGCTTTCTGTCACTTGACTAGGCAAACTTCTGCCTGCTGCCTAGCATTGGTATAACCCTTTTCATCTCCGGCAGAGTCGGCGTTCTTCAGTGCAGTTTGCCCCCTTCTGTGCATGTAACAATGGATGTATGCCTCTTGGTAGAAAGAGTGACTTTCTCTTTGATATGGAAGCTAACAGTGGATTCTCAATTACTAAGTAGGTGATATGGAAAGGCTGAAATTAGGTGTGCAGTAAAAGCATATAGAAAATATTTACTGGAGATAGTATTTTCTGTTTATTTCAAACCAAATCTTGCAAGTTTATACCTACGATGAGTATGAGGTGGGGAGAGACAGACACCTAACTGGAAAACTAAGAGTGGCTTAGCAGAAAATTGTAAAATCCACGTGATTTGCCACCAGCCATACAGACATTTGTTTCCAGAGAGAATGTCATGTTGTTGAACACACCAGCTTTATGTGTTAGTGAGTCTCTACCCCTGTTGCCCTGAGCAGATATCTCTATCTGAACCTTAGTTTTTCCAGTCCTAATGGTTTCCTGTCGACGAGTCTCAGAAAAAAATCCAGACTCCATACCTGACTTTCAAGATTCTCCTCCAACTTGTTGGAGGTTTCTGCAAGGGAACCTCTTCCTGGAGCCCTCTCCTCCTTCTTTCTTCTCCTTCCTTTCTCTCTCCTTTTGTTGGCTAATAGCCAGTAATTTTCTTTCCTGCCTCTGCTTAAATGTCACTTTCCCATCAAGTTTTCTTTTTTGACCCCTCCCCTACACTTGATTAAATCCTTCTGGTCTATGGTCCCATAAAATCCTGAACTTTATTTCTCATGAAGTTCATTGCACTTTATTTACATCGGGGTTATGATTGACCTCCTTCTCTGCTGTACTTTGTGCTCTATGATGGCAGTCCCCGCTAATCTTGTCAGTGCTGCATCACCCAGAACATTGCCTGGCTTATGGCATCAACCTGCAATGCTTTTAGCCCCAAAAGTTAAAGGTATACATGTAAAAATTGTGACAATAGAAATACTGGAAGAAAAAATAGGATACATCCTTTATAACCTTGGAGTGAGAAAGATTTTCTCTGAGTCAAAATTGAAAAGATTGAAAAAAAAGATTGATGGTTTTGACCATATAAAAATTAAAAACCTGTATGTAACACGAAATCCCATAGACACAGCAAAAGGGGATGACAAACAGAGAAAGGTATTCTACTCTTATCACAGACAAAGGATTATAAAGAGAGAGAACAACATCTCAGTGGATCAGAGAGCAAAGCATTTGAATAAATAGTTCTTGGATATCATTTTTTAAACACAGCATTGGGAAATTTCTAAGGTTGATAATACACTCTTTTGGCAAAGCTGTGGGGAAAGAGACTTTCTCACATCTTCATATTGAAGTGTATATTTGATTTCCCTATAGAGGATGACTTGTCAATAACTTTTAAAGTTGTGAATTGACTCAGTAGCCTCACTTTGGGGAATTTAACTTAAAGGTGAATTATGCAGTTGAAGAATGACATGGCACTAAGTTATTCGTCTTAACATTGTTGTTTTGTTTTTGTTTTTGCTGAGGAAGATTTACCCTGAGCTAACATCTGAGCCAGTTTTCCTCTATGTTGTATGTGGGTCACTGCCATAGCATGACCACTGATGAGTGGTGTAGGTCTGTGCCCGGGAACTGAAGCTGGGCCACCAAAGTGGAGTATGCCAAACTTAACCCCTAGGCCATGGGGCCAGCCCCTTAACATCGTTTTTAAGACAAAAGATTAGAAATCCATCATCTGTCCATCAGTAGAGCACAGGCTAAATAAATTATGGTACATCCCTACAGTGAAGTACTGTGTATGAGAGAATGAAGGAGCTATCTGTTTTAAATGGACAGGTTTCCAAGTTTTATTGTTTAAAATAAAGTTTCAAGGGGCTGGTCCCGTGGCTGAGTGGTTGGATTCACGCGCTCTGCTGTAGGCGGCCCAGCATTTCGTTGGTTCGGGTCCTGGGCGCGGACGTGGCACTGCTCATCAAACCACGCTGAGGCAGCATCCCACATGCCACAACTAGAAGGACCCACAATGAAGAATGTACAGCTATGTACCGGGGGGCTTTGGGGAGAAAAAGGAAAACATAAAATCTTTAAAAAAAACAAAATAAAAAAAATAAAGTTTCAAAATTGTGTACAGTATAACAGGTTATCTTAGGTATAAAAGGGGGTAACTCTATCCATTCATTATTTGATTATGTTGCATGTAGCATCTCTAGAAGAATATACAAAAAATCATGTGAGATTCCCACTGGCTGTGTGGGAGCAGGGACTCGGGTCCGTTTTTCAATGTATACTGCTTTTTAACTTTTTAGTTTTTCAACCCTGAAGTCATATTCCCTATTAAAATCCAAGAATAAAATAATTTGAGAAGGGAAAATGTAAAAGTATTAAAACTGTAAAATAGGAGGAAGATATAAGAACTGAAATTGTTTATACCAGGCAGAGGGAAGTTAACGTTAAATTGGCGATAGTCTTCAAGCTTAACGGCTTCAGTCAGAATGAGGGATTTAGACCTTGATCTCTTGGTCACTTCAAATTCTGAGACCTTATCATTGGACATGAAGGGCTTTTTTTAGAAGTGTCATGTCCAGATATTTTCTGTCTCCACTAAGAATAGCACAAAGCAACGTGGGCTTAAATTTTTAAAGGAAAAGTATGTTGCTGGGTTTGGGAAAATTTCAAATTATCCATTTCTGATAATGGCAGTCTTGACTATATTGAGTATTACTATGTAGTTGACTTTGGGAGCTTTTTCTTCATTTTATTTCCAATTAACTGAACTTTAAATGACATTGATAATTGTTGCAAACCTCTGGTAGTATAAATGTAAAATTAGAAAAAAATGACTTCCGTCCTATTTGCAGGAGTAATTATGGTATTGTAATTGGTTTTTGTTGCACACACATCAGATATTTTTATAAATGTATATATATACTAAAAAATTTGTGTATATTATATATTATAGATAGAAAGAGAGAGAGAGGGAGTGAGAGAGAGGGAAGGAAAGAAAGAGATTTTCTTTGCAAAGGCAATGAACTTACATACTTCTTTGCAGGTTGCTTTTTTCATTTACAAATATGGCTTGTTTAATCTTCCTAATACCTATACATCTACCTCAGAAGATATGTTCTGAATGAGTTTTGCTTTTTGAAATTTATTTATGTATTATTTATACCTTAAGGTAGTCGATTTTATTTTTGTAAATATTCTATGGGAACGTTAGTAGATTAAAAAATTTGCTGTGTGTCTGTTAGTCAAACATATTGATTAGGGGCTGGCCCAGTGGTGTAGTGGTTAAGTTCATGTGCTCTGCTTTGGCGGCCTGGGGTTCACCAGTTGGGATCCTGGGCATGGACCTACACACCAACACCAAGCCATGCTGTGACAGCATCCCACATAGAAGAACTAGAAGGTGTTACAACTAGGATATACAACTATGTACTGGAGCTTTGGGGAGGAAAAAATATATATATAGCTAGATTATATTTTATAATTCTCTCTGCATCATCCTTCCCTTATTCTTTTTATTAACCTGTGCCCATCTCTCACTGCACAATGCCTTCTACAGAAGTGCACAGAGACCTAAAGGGACTCTGATTTGGTGTAAATTTTAATGTCTTCATGATTTTCTTCTTAGTCTTTCATAGTTATTAATCATTTCATTGCCAAGGGGATATCTGTAGATTTTATTCTTTAGTTCATTTTAATGAATTTCAGAGAAAAGAAGAGAAAACATACCTTTTACTGAAGTCCTAATTATACAACACATACTGTCTATTGTAGGTTGTGTGCATAATTAAGTCCCGACAGGGAAAGCTTATCCTGGCAAATGATTTAATTCAGTTTACATTCAGGGAATTTGTAATGTGACACTAAAAGCAGAATTTCAAGAATCTGTAGTATAGTCCTTAGTTAAAATACATTAACTTGACACAGAATTTAAAAACAATAACAGTTCATGAATTGTGTTGCAGTGATGTATGAAAAAGTTGACAAATCTAAGGAACAATACTCTAGTTTATTTTTAGAAAATCTTTGAGTTAGGACTATACTGTCATGTTGTAAGCAGCACTTAGCACATCTGTTTGATGGTACTAAAAATATAATCACCTTCCCAAAGAAGCATCATAATTTAGCACTGCTTATTATAGAAAATTCATCAAAAAACTGTCATGGAAATACATAACTTGGAAGTGATTTTATTTGGGGTTTTATTTTGTAAGATTTCAAAATTACCTTATGATGCTTCTTTTGTGTGCTCAACTTGGAGTCCGTTCATTTGGCCATCTTTCTCTGCTGTGGAATTAGTCGTAGTTCCAGCACATAGTTGATATAACTTATACTTATTGAGCCTGAATATGTGCCAAAAATTAGGCTTGGATGTAGAGATGAAATTATGAAAAAAACTAGATACAGTCTTTGCTTTCATGGAGCTTACAGTCTACTAGGGTGGATTTACAATCATCAAATAACAAGTATATATACCTTACCTTATACACATGCTATATATGTATACATATATAGCATATATGTGTATATGTTTGTATATATATGTGTGTGTGTAATATACACGTAAATATGTATGCAAAAGTGATGCAAAAGAGATACACAGGATCATGTTGGGAGCTAAAATTAAAGGTTGAGTAGGAGTTAACTAGTCAAAAAGGGAGGCTAATGTATTCCAGGCATAGGAAGTACTCAAGTAGATGCTTTTGTGGAGAAGAAAAGTTGGTGAGTGGAGGAGCTAAGAAAGGCTTAGATGGCTGACCGCGGGAGAAGCAAGGGGGACCGAGCCTTATGGGAGATAGTAGGCCATACTAAGAGTTTGCTTTTCTCCTAAGAGCAATGGGATTCTACTAGAGGATTTTAAGTAAGGAAATGAGATGATGAGAATTTTACTTTGAGAAGATTTCTCTGGCTGCAAAATTGAAAACAGGTTTTAGGGAGGCAAGTGGTGCCTAGGATGGATGCAAGTAGCCTGGGGAGAAGATTATTACATGGCTCAGGTGAGAGATGGCAGGTTGGACCAGAGCAGTGGGAGTAGAGGAGGAAAGTGGACATTGCAATTCTAATTGCATTTGGCCTTTAAACACTAAGTTCTACGTTAGTATAAATTTTATTACTTACTAATCCGTTACTTACGAAGTCTTAGTTATAAAATAGTAAGATTTGGAGTGACTTGTAAGGGATTTAGTAAGCTAACTTGTCCCTAAGAATTAGGGTGAATTTAGATGACTGCACACACATTTTCTGTCTTAATATAAATAAAATGTTTGGTATTTGCTTAAGGATGATATATCGCTGTTTTTCTGCTACATAAGCCCCCTTATAAAATAAAGGAGCATCATGCCAGTTATCATATTTTAATGAAACTTACAACTCAAACTATTTTATTGTTACCAGGTGCTGTATAATTTTTACAATCAATGCAACTGCCAGTTATAATTTAAAAAATATTAGATGGACATTAAATGGACAGCTAGAATACTAGAATACTATTAGATTGCAATTTCTTGTAAGTGATCTCCTGGAAGCTTAGTTGGACTAATAAATCTTTAATTTTAGGCAAGAATATTTTACAAATTCTTATGTAAATATTTAAATGACAAAAAATTCTTCATCTTTTCAAATTTAGCACATGCTGAATTCATCTAATAAATCTTTATTTGTTACGTCTAATGAAATTCTTACCAGAGGGGCTGGCCCAGTGGCGTAGTGGTTAAGTTTGCCTGCTCCACTTCAGCGGCCTGGGGTTTGCCAGTTCAGATCCTGGGTGCAAACTTAGACACTGCTCATCAAGCTGTGCTGTGGAAGCATCCTACATAAAAGAACTAGAAAGACTTACAACTGGGATGTACAACTGTGTATTGGGGCTTTAGGGAGGAAAAAAAAGAGGAAGCTTGGCAACAGATCTTAACTCAGGGTCAATCTTAAAAAAAAAAATTCTTACCAGAGCAGAAGCCCTAACTGAATATAAATTCTTAACTTAGGGGGCCAGCCTTGTGGTGTAGTGGTTAAGTTCACGTGCTCTGCTTCGGTGGCCCGGGGTTTGCAGGTTGGGATCCTGGGTGCAGACATGGCACCACTCATCAAGCCATGCTGAGGTGGCGTCTCACACAGAAGAACCAGAGGACCTACAACTAGGATGTACAACTATGTAGCAGACCTTTGGGGAGAAAAAAAATAAAAAAAGGAAGATTGGCAACAGATGCTAGCTCAAGGCCAATCTTCCTAAAAAAAAAATGAACTTCTAAAAAAAATTCTTAACTTAAAAAAAAAATATATATATATATAACTATGTGCCTAATCTTGAAATTTTTCACAAGTGAACTTTGGAAAAATTTCATTTATCTTTTTAATTTAGTGCTCTCACTACAAAGGATTTGACCTTCATAAGCATGGTGTGACTTCAATAAAGAAACAGACAGCACTAAACAATGTATAAATACTAATCATTGTTGGAGATTCAGCGGAGAATGAAGCAAACACTCAACATCAAGAGTGGGACTAGTATGGACTTAAGTTTTGCTAGTCTGTCCTTGCTGTACACAGTTAGCCAGTATTCAAGTTCTCCTCCCTCTGGACATTTACCAGTGTATGCTTAGGTTGAGCAAAACTTTCTTCTCAGTACTTTTCCCACCTTTCTCAGTCTTTTTATAGGTTAGAGAGCATCTAATGCTTTTATGCAAATCAAAATTTTCTTTTGAGAAAAAAAATTTCATAGAGATTTTACCAGATGGAGAGTAATTAACTGCAAATAAGAAGACGCATTAATAGTACCTTATAAAAGGGACATTTGTCATAATAGCATATAAGAATGAATGTGCAGTTTTCTCATTAAACTACGCTTTATTTTGTGTATGTGTGTGTGTTTTAATTCCAGGTAATTCATTTTTATAGTTGACTTTTATGTTATCCCCTAACATGAATTAGGAAAATTGTACTTTTCAATGGTTTCTGTAACACTTTGGGGAAACATTGTGACTCTGAAACTATTCAACGTTATTATACTAGTGTACTAATTCATAAAACTTGCTACTTGTTCCCTTTATTTGTTCATCTATTACATATTTTGCCATGAGAACATGGCTATGAAAAATTGATGCCGAAAGAAATTACGATACAGGACTAGTGACAAGTGGAGCTTATTAATTCTTAATAATTTTAGCTTAAATATAATGAGAATTTACTATGTGCAGGACCCTGTAATAAGTGATTTGCTTAAGAGCTATTTTTGTTGAATCCTAGAAACAAGAGGCTGTGGCTTCCTCCTTACTCATCACCTGCTGCTTCTGCTCCCTGGGGTTATGCACCTCGTGGCTCGGTGGTTGAGAAACCGCTTATGGAGCCAAAGGACTCCTGGGGTAGTGCCCAGGAGAACATGGGAAGAGCACGTGATCTCTTCCTAGACCACGCCACCAGCAGCAGAGGGAAAGTTGGTGCTGTGTGCTCTTCTTCTCTGTAAACTGAGGTCTTGAACTTTTTCTGTAGGTGTCATCATCTCACCTTCAAAAAAAAAGTCAACAAACAACCATGATGCAAATTTTTCCAATTCACAGGAGAAACAGTTCTCCATGTCTTTGTAACTTTCATTTTACCTAGGCCTGTAGTGTGATTATCCTCTTCTTATCACATTTTTAATTTTTTCACCTTGAGCTATATTTCTTTCTTTCTTTTTTATTTATTTTTTTATTTTTATTTATTTATTTATTTTAAAGATTGGCACCTGGGCTAACAACTGTTGCCAATCTTCCTTTCTTTTTTTTAAGGATTGGCACCTGGGCTAACAACTGTTGCCAATCTTTTTTTTTTTTTTTTTTCCTATTTTATCTCCCCAAACCCCCGCTGTACACAGTTGTATATCTTAGTTACAGGTCCTTCTAGTTGTGGGATGTGGGATGCCGCCTCAACTTGGCCTGATGAGCAGTGCTGTGTCCGTACCCAGGATCCGAACCCTGGGCCACCTCAACGGAGCACTCAAACGTAACCACTCGGCCACGGAGCCGGCCCCTATATTTCTTTCTTTAACGCCTATAGTTAAATGGACCACTGTTTTTGAAATTTGAAAATGTTATTATTATCTGATGTAAGTCTTCATTTTAAAAGAGAAAACACTAACCTCTCCAAATACGTTATAGCATTAAACATTGTAGTGATGTTTAAATTTTCATATACAAAATAGCAGCATCAGTAATCAATGATTTAATCTGGGAGGCATAGAGCATACATCGCTTACTGCTTGAGCTCCTTAAGTCTGATGGGAGGTACGTAAATAATTATAATTGTTTCTCTGTTACCTCATTAGATATAAACTATATTTGAATAATGAATGTACTATATTTGAATAATGAATGTGATTGGGTTCAAGGATGTTTTTACAGAAAACTAGGAGGTTATTTTTGAAAGTATCACTGCACATGAATGCCCTGTTTTAGGTCCATAAAAAAGAGTGTTCTGTGGCCATCCCTCTAGGGCAGATTGTTACATGTTAGGGACTCTGATGATGGAATTACTGTCCCTCTCTGTCCAGTCAATATGGCTGTAGTGTGTATTTATGATCCAAGAAGTGCTAGGACTACACTTATAGCCACATTCTCTCTGTCTCTCTCTCATACACACACGTACACACAGACACACACACACACACAAATCTACCGTGATAGCATGGTATTTTACTTGAAATTGTGAAAATTGTAAGCCTTAGTTTCTCCTGGGTTTGGAACCATCCATTTTCCTCTTTAAGAAATATGGTGCTTACTAGGTGTCAACATTAAAACTTGCTTTCATTGAACTCACATTTGGTGAGTCTGTGTTCTTTATTAAAAGATCCACCTTGTTAGAGGGAGAAGAACTTGTTCTTGGTTTACCTTAAAATTAGAAAATGTTTCTGTATTGAATCTGAAATGTTGGACTACCTTTACTTCTTTTGTAATCCTCTCCTTTGGCATTTACAAGCCAGGCAATTCTTGGTGCGTGGCAACTGCACTATACTGGAAGTCAAATACCTTGGGTTCTATATTCAGTTCTGCCTTTTACTAATTGTGTGATTTTGGCAAATAACTTTACATTTCTAAATCTTGGCTTTATTACCTACAAAATGATCCCTCTTTTGGCCACAGGTAAGTTACTTGTGTGAAATAATGCATGTGAAATAATTCACGCATTTAATCATTTGATCAGGATTTATGAACAGCTTCTATGTGCTGGAGATATGGTACAGAATGAGACTAAGCTCCTAGTCTTGTCTAGTTTCATTGCAGTAAGCTCGAAACTTAAGTACTAGACAACGGTAAATATTAGAAAAGCCGTCTAACTTTATAATATATTATTTATGTGCTTATTTATGCAGCCCACTTAATTAAATTGTTGGTTCCGTGGGGATAAGAAACATGCCTTCATTCTGATAGACCCTTTTCAAAATATATATAGCAAAGTAGTCACATATAAATCAAACTGAATTTAAGAAAAAAAATAATGGAAAATCCAAGGATGAAGTTAAGCATTTAGAAGCCCTCACAGCCAGTCACAAAATAGGTTATATTTCTGAAACTCAGTTCATTTTCTACCAGACCTAGCGCTTGGGTTTTTAGTGTCATAGAAGGCTGCAAAATTAAAGCCCTTGCCTGTGGATATAATGAAGATATCTCTATGAGACAGCTGTGTGGAAAAAAAATACAATTAGCAACATAAAAATGGACTGTCTCTGTGATTTTTATCCGTCTCAGAAAGGCTATACCTTGGATTCCCAAACTGTTATAGCAGGAATATATTAATTCTGGTCATGATTTGATTCTCTGTGATCATGGTCCTGTATCCTTTTTGTCCCAAGGGAGTTAATTATTTTAGGCCGATTAAATACTAGGATTGCTAATAGGGTTGGCGTTACTTGAAATCATTTTAAAATGGGATAATTATTTTTTTTCCTTGGGATATGCATCAGTCTGAACAGAAAAAAAATCTGTGCCAAATATATTGATACCTTCAGGTAGTGCTGAATGATACTAAAAAATTCAGGATATTTTACTTCTATGTCTGCCCATGTGACTACACCAATGTACTGTGTTTAACACTTCGGTCAAGGCCAGGTGAAAAATGATTATGTCTCTCACTCAACCCATGGCCTTGCTTACCCAATGGCCAATCATGTTCAATCAGGATCTGAGGAAGTAAGATGTAATGAGAGATTTTTAGGTCCTGTGAATACCTCTTGGTATTGAAAAGTCTCTTGAAACTTGGTCTTGAGTGAGATAAGGAAGATGTCTCCCCTTTTATTTCCTATCAACAGACTGGTATTTTAAATCACGTTTAACATTATGTCCCAGCAGACGTAGATACCTTTTTTTGGTGATTGGCTTGATGAGGACTGATGGATAATTTTAGGAATATTGCTAGGGTTATTGAGGCCCAAGTGAAAATAATTTAGAAAAGGCTCCATGGGTGAATTAGTCAGGGTTCTTCAGAGAAACAGAACTCATAGGATGTGTGTGTGTGTGTATGTGTGTATGTATGTGGAGAGACAGATTTATTTTTATTTTAAGGAATTGGCTCATGTGATTGTAGGATCTAACAAGTCCAGGTCGGTAGGCTACAAGTTCCTGCAGGAGTTGACGCTGAAACCTTGAGACTGAAGACAGTCTGGAAGCAGAATTCCTTCCTCTTCCAGGGACCTCAGTGTTTTTCTTAAGGCCTCAATTTACGGAACGAAGCTCACCCGTATTATGGAAGGTAATCAACTTTACTCAAAGTCTACTGGTTTAAATATTAATCACGTCGAAAAAATTCCTTCACAGCAACACCAAACTGGCGTTTGACTAAACAACTGGGTCCCATAGCCTAGTCAAGTTGACACGTAAAATTAACCATGACAGTGGGGTCTTCTCAAAATGAATTTTGCCATAGACTTTATTTTGCCTTGGAAAAAAAGAGGTGTAATACATACTATTAAAAAGACCCAAATTTTACCATTAGAACTACTAATGTGGGCACCTATGGAAAAATAGGGGGCTAGGTTGTAGAGACCTACATCTGGATTTATGCTTTGAAGTCTTACATTTTCTTAGCTTTTATAGACATAAATAAATCATGGAGAATTTTGTAATAATAATATATTAATTGTAATGATATTAATTGCTAGTCAAGTCTTCCACATTTATTATCTCATTTCATTTTCACAAGCCTAAAGTAGACACTAATTTTATGTCTACTATAAAGATGAAAAAATTGATGCTCAGTTAGGTTGAGACTTGTGCCAGGTCACAGAGAGAGTGAGAAGTGGAACTAGGGTAAATTATTGCATGTGTTAAGGCTTTTCTGCGCCCATCGCAGTTCAAAACAAATCCTAAATGGGAGGCTGTCCAGTTTCTGGTCCTTACACGCACTGTCTGCATGGACCAGAGTACTTTGTAGCCATTTTTATAAAGAAACTCTCTTTCCTCCAAATTATAAACAGATAGCTAATTAGTAATGCCATTTTAAAAGTATGACTCTTTCTTCCTCCTGAATAATTTGTTGAAATTAGTTTTTTGGTCAATATTTTCTACAACGATTGTGTGAGTATTAGGCACAACTATACGACTATTTGCGACTGTTAAATAGTATAAATTTTTAAAGAAATATTTTGAAATAACAGAAAATTACTTCAGTTTGACCTTTAAACTCACGGAGGAAAGTTAAGCCTTATAAGCTTAATAAAAACACTTACCTACTGATGTTTCATACAACCAATACTAAGATTGAGCTTTCTCTGCCAGCCTTTCTAATCTCTCACCATTCCTCACTTTATACTCTTGGCTACAATCATTTGCAAGTTCTTTCTGTTTTCTGAACATCAAAGTTGTATTTCTAAAGCCTAACACAGTGTCTGGCGTGCAGTGCTTGATAAATAATGCCAGAAAGAAAGGAAGGAAGGAAGTTAGGAAGGAAAGAATATTCCCTAGAAATTTTCACTTTTTAGCTCTGCACTTACTTTCCTTCAATCTCTTCCTTTATTCATATAGGACTCTTACTTGCATAATTGGCGACCAGGAAGCTAAGAGGCTATGGAAAATGTATAGTGTTGATCAGGTGACTATGCAGTCATTTCAGCTCTCTTCCCTTATTGTTTTTCTATACCTCTTGCTGTGGGTTTGTCACACATTTTAAGGCCGAACATTGCACATTTGGATCTCAGCATGTGCTGAGCTGTAGTGAAAAATACTTATCTTTGCATTTTGCATTCTTATTTTAATGCAGAAAGTAGTATTGACCAGCTTTTTCTAATGAACAATTTTAGAAGGTTGGTTGTTACTGTAATGTTAGATAATTTCTGCAGAGTAATTGCTTTTTTTTAAAACCTCCCAAGAAATTCTCCTAGCCATAGAATGACAATTGTTATAAACTTGGGAAACATGTTTGAAGGATGGGAAAGGCTAGAGATTGCACATGCCGTTATTATTTTAATATAACAATTTGTCCAATCTGCCATTGTAAAAGTAATTTCTATTGATGATATTCAGCACAAATAGTCAACGTCATTTAGCTTTGGCTTGAAAGTAATGACTAGGAGAACCAGTCATAAGAAGATGTATTTTGGGCCAAATAAAATTGAGTAGCCAATGTGATAGCCAATTGTTCATTTTATTTGTTCTTGCTTCAATTTAATCATATTTGTCAGTAGCTTTTTAGTATAAACTTGAAGAAAAATGACTTTTCGGGTTAAAATATTAATCTGTTCTGGAACTTTTAAAAAATTGCTCCGTAAAGTCTAAATGGAGATTTAGATGCAAAACCTAATATTTGGAAATAAATATTTGGTATCCTTTTTACTCATAACTTGTACATTCTACTTTGTCAGTTTTCACTCCATTAGATTTCAATTTTAAGAATTTTATGAAATAACTATTATAGTGACATTTAAAAAAATTGTCCTTTATATAGTAATCCATCAAACCCACAAAAATAATAGAACTTTAAGATATTCATATACAGATTTTTTACATTAATTTTTGTCCCTTAATTTTCTTTAAAAAGATATTCTTGTGTGAGAATAGGGATAGAAAAATTGTGCACCCTGTGTATGTGATAAAGAGAGAGGGAAAATATGATAACTCTATATAGTTTGCAATTTGAAAAATTCTTTCTTCTATATCTAATATTCTTTCTGGGAATACATTACAGACTTGGAGGAGGTAAACTGAATTTTAACTCAAAAAGTGTTTTGTGTGCTTTATTGGGAATTTACTATTATTATTCTCAAAATAATTTGTCAATACTATTCTGTATATTGGGAGACATGAGTAAAGAATAAGCTTCTAGTAAACTCAATGAGCTTGCAATATTCTGAGAAGCATGGGGCAAGGCTTAAAGTTTTAAATATTCTTTATGAGAGAAAAATTAACTTAGGTCTCTGGTACTCAGAAAATGTTACTTTCTAATATTCGTTCTAACTTAACAAACATTTAAGTGATTAGGAGAAAAAATATGTTGTGTTCGCTGCCCATAAAGTGATTATTGATTCATAGACAATAATCCCATTTTCTTAATGGTTTTGATTTTATTTTAACTAATTTCCTCATTCCCTCTGTTCTAGGCACTAGAGAAAAGAATGCAGCCACATAGATGATGAGCTGTAATTCCTGCTCTAGGAGACTAGGGAGAACGAGGGTTGATGGAGGATCATGGGGTAGACAAGAAAGGGACATCTGAGTTTGGGGGAAATAGAAGTGATGAGTACAAATGCTCCATATTTGATCACAGGGTTCATATTTGGTATCTTAATTCTACCCCATGGAGCCAGATGGCTGTTGGAGAGACTAGCTGTGTTGTAGAGCCCGTGGAGCAGGACAGGTGGATGGAGCTGATAGTAAATTCTATTGAATAGAATGGAATGTTCCCTGGTGAAATCAGAATGTCATTCTTAGCAGAGTAATTGAAAAACTAGAGAAATATTGTTTTGTTTTTTAAATTTATGGCATCAGATTTAATACACATTTTTTGGGGGGGGTGTTTTTGTTTGTTTTTATTGCAGTAACATTGGATTATAACATTATATAGCTTTCAGATGTACATAGTAATATATTTTGAATTCTGTGTGGATTACATCATGTTCACCACCCAAAAACTAATTATAGTGCATCACCACACATGTGAGTCTAATCAGCCCTTTTGCCCTCACCCTTCCCCCCTTCCCCTATGGTAACTACCAATCCAATCTCCAATGCTATGTGTTTGTTTGTCATTGTTTTTATCTTCTACTCATGAGTGAGATCATACAGTATTTGACTTTCTCCCTCTGACTTATTTCACTTAGCATAATACCCTCAAGGACCATCCATGTTGTCACAAGTGGCCGGATTTCATCATTTCTTATGGCTGAGTAGTATTCCATTGTGTATACATACCACACCATCTTTATCCATTCATCCTTTGATGGGCACCTAGGTTGCTTCCAAGTCTTGGCTGTTGTGAATAATGCTGCAATGAACATAGGGGTGCAAGTATCTTTATACATTTGCGTTTTCAAGTTCTTTGGATAAATACCCAGCAGTGGGACAGCTGGATCATATGGTAGATCTATTCTTAATTTTCTTAGGATACTCCATGCTGCTTTCCATAACGACTGCACCAGTTTGCACTCCCACCAGCTGTGTACGAGGGTTCCCTTCTCTCCACATCCTCTCCAACACTTGTTGTTTCCTGTCTTGTTAATTATTCCCATTCTGACTGGAGTGAGGTGGTATCTTGTAGTTTTGGTTTGCATTTCCCTGATAGCTAATAATGTTGAACATCTTTTCATATGCTATAAACTTCCCTGTTAGAACCACTTTTGCTGTATCCCATAGATTTTGGCATGTTGTATTTTCATTTTCATTTGTCTCCAGGAATTTTTTGATTTCTCCTTTGATTTCTTCATTGATCTAATCGTTGTTCAGTAGTGTTGTGATTAATCTCCAAATTTTTGTGGCTTTTCTGGTTTTCTTCCTGTAGTTGATTTCTAGTTTCATAACTTTATGGTCAGAAAAAAATGCATGGTATTATTTCGATCTTCTTAAATTTATTGAGCCTTGTTTTGTGGCCTAATATGTGATCAATCCTGGAGATTCTTCAGTGTGCATTTGAAAAGAATGTGTATTCTGTGGTTTTTGGATGGAATGTTCTATGTATATCCACTAAGTTCATCTGGTTGGTCAAACGTGTCGTTTAAGCCCAGTGTCTCCTTATTGATCTTCTGTTTGGATGATCTGTCCATTGGTGTAAATGGAGTGTTAAAGTCCCCTACTGTTATTGTGTTACTGTCTATTTCTCCTTTTATGTCGGTTAATAATTGCTTTATATATTTGGGTGCTCCTATGTTGGCTGCATAGGTATTTACAAGTGTTGTATCTTCTTGCTGGATTGTTCCCTTTATCATTATGTATTGCCCTTCTTTGTCTCTTGTTACAGTTTTTGTTTTAAAGTCTATTTTGTCAGATATAAGTATTGCTACCCCTGCTTTCTTTTCTTTGCCATTTGCATGGAATATCTTTTTCCATCCTTTCACTTTCAGTTTCTGAGTGTCTTTAGGTCTGAAGTGTGTCTCTTTTATGCAGCATATATATGAGTCTTGTTTTTTTATCCAATTGGCAACTGTATCCCTTTTGATTGGAGCATTTAGTCCATTGACATTTAAAGGTGATATTGATAAGTAGCTATTTATCAATAGCTAATACGTATTTATTGACATTTTGTTACTTTTTTTTCTGGGTGTTTTAGCAGTTTGTCTCTGTTCCTTTCTTTTTCTCTTGCTCTCTTCCCTTGTAGTTTAATGGCTTTCTTTAGTAATATGTCTGATTTCGTTTGTCTTACTTATTTGCTTACTTATTATAGGTTTCTGATTTGTGATTACCATGAGGATCCTATATAATATTCTATGTATACAGCAGTCTAAATTGAGTTGATAGACTCTTTAGCTTGACATCTTTCTAAAAGCTCTACTTTTTCACTCACTTCCTCCCACATTTTATGTTTTGAAATTATATCTAATCTCTTGTTTTGTGTGTGTCTATCCAAATATCATTGAAATAGATAACTTTCTAACTTTGTCTTTTAACCTTCATATTATCTTCACAAGCGGTTGATCTGCTACCTTTACTATATTTTTACCTTTTCTAATGATTTTATTGCCTGTTTTTTGGGGGGTATTTTTGATCATTTTTTTATCCCTATTTGTGGTCATCGCTTTCCCACTTAAATAAGTCCCTTCAGCATTTCTTGTAGAACTGGTTTCTTAATGATAAACTCCTTAGTTTTTCTTGTATGGGAAGCTCTTTATCTCTCCTTCCATTCTGAATGACAACCTTGCTGGGTAGAGTATTCTTGGCTGTATGTTTTTTCCTTTTACCACTTTAAATACATCATGCCATTCTCTTCTCGCTTGTAGGGTTTTGGCTGAGAAGTCCGCTGATAGCGTTTGGGATTCCCTTTGTATGTCACTTGTTGCCTTTCTCTTGCTACTTTTGGGATTCTCTATCTTTAATTTTGGGCATTTTAATTATAACGTGTCTTGGTGTGGAGCTCTTTGGGCTTATCTTGTTTGGAGCTCTCTGTGCTTCCTGTGCTTGGATGTCTGTTTCCTTCCTTAAGTTAGGAAAATTTTCAGCTATCATTTCTTCAAATAAATTTTCTGTCCCTTTGTCCCTCTCTTCTCCTGCTGGGACACCTATAATACAAATGTTAGTGCACTTGATATTGTCCCAGAGTTCCCTTAGACTATTCTCATTCTGTCTAATTCTTTTTTCTCTTTTCTGTCCAGCTTGGGTGATTTCCTCTAGTCTTTCGTCTAACTCGCTGATCCGTTTTTCTGTATCATCTACTCTACTATTGAGTCACTCTAGTGAATTTTTCATTTCCAGTATTGTATTCTTCATTTCTGATTGGTTATTTTTTATATCTTCCAGTGCTTTACTGATGAGCTTACTGTGTTCATCCAGCCTTCTCCCAGTATCTGTGAGCATCCTTATGATATTTTATTTGAACTCTTTGTCAAGTAGGTCGCTTGTTTCTGTTTCATTAAGTCCTTTTTCTGGGGTGTTGTCCTGTTCCCTTGCTTGGAAAGTATTCCTTTGTCTCCTCATTATGCCTCTTTTTCTTGCTTATTTCTATGTATTAGGTGAATCGGCTATGTCTCCTGATTTTGGAGAAGTGGCCTTATGTATGAGATACCTTATGAGGCCCAGCATTGTGCTTCCCTCTCACCATGAGTCCAAAAGATCCAGGAGTGACCCCTTTATGGGCTACTTGTGTCCTTCTGCTGTGGCAGGATTGCTCTTACTGCAGGTACCCAGAGAGTCTAATCTTTCCTTTGTAAATCTGGTTTGGGGAGCCTCAGCACTGTTGGCTACAAAGTCTATCAGCACACTTCTATTGCAGGTTTCCTCTTAATTGGGTTGGTACCCAGTGTAGCTGGTTGCTAAGCTCAGGGGCTTACAGCTGTGATAGGCCTCAGGCCTATCACAGCTGTTGTCAGTTCTCTTAGGAGTGCAGCTCAGTGGGGCTGGCCCTACTCATGGGAGCGCTCAGTTGTTTCAGGCTTTGGAAGGTGGGGCTGATCCTTTTTATGGCTATTTGCGAAGCACAGGTCTTCTGCTGCTGCTAAGTCTCACTCCCCACGGGACCACACACACTGTCAACACAGTCCTGGGTCAGTGCATACTTCCCAAACCCCTGGAGTGTACCCCAATGCCCCACTGCAGAGGCCCCCGCCTCTCCACCAATGCCCCCACAGTTCACTTCGTCTTCACACACCTGCCCTGCCCCACAGAGGTGGACACACTTGCCTACCTATAGAGGATCAAGGCACCCAGCCAATGAAGGCTGGCAAGTAGACTGAGGTCTTGCTGTTGGGCAGGGCAGGTCCCTAGGGTGGGCTGCCTGCCCTTGTTAAACTAGATTAAATCTTAACTCTAGTGGGTTTGGCAGACCCCTGGGCTAACAGGCCAGGGGAAGAATTTCAATGGCATATGCTGGGGTCCATGTCAGCACGCCTGGACTAGGTCACAATGGCCCCCACCAATGTCTCAGTCTCTGGAGATGTCTCTCCTCTCACTGAGATGCACCCAGAGCCTACCAGGTTAGTCTCCTTTCACCAAAGGACTGTCAGCCTTATCTCTGGTGATTTTATGTTGCTGAGACGGTTGACTTTGTGCATTGACCCTTTAAGAACTGGATCTTTTCGGCTTTCATCTGATAGCTTTTCTGGGGCTATCCCTGCTGCATTTAATAGCCAGTGAAGGTAGAAAGTAAGACCCTCATCTCAGCTGTGCTGAATCTGAAGGCTGCTTATAGCAGTATCGGCCCCGCTCAGGACTTCACTCCTCCAGGGAGGGCTGCGTACCTTAGGGTGGCTCCTGCCTGGCCAGCTGAAAAACTCTGCTGCTCCTGAAGGTGGCTTTTTCTCTCCAGAAGGAATTTCTGCCTGTTCCGCCTTAGGACTGTCGCTTGTTGTGGGGGTTCTTTTTATCCAGTTTTCGGTTTTCTTTCCATGGTAGTTTTTCCAAAAATAGTTGTAACCTGATTGTGTTTGTGGGAGGAGCTGAGTTCAGAGTCTGCCTACACAGCCATCTTGACGAGATCCTAGAAAAATATTGGATTTGCTATAACACCATCGGTTTCTTAAACTCATACTTGCATATTGGTTGGGAAATCTCTTGAAAAGCAAAGTTTAAAGGGCCTAATGCATTTTTATTTTCTCAGCACTCATTCCCCATATTGTGAGGCCTTTGAGTGACAGGAAGAGTCAGTATCCTGAGGAACTTGATAGTAAGCTTTATTTTTTAATCTATTGTTCTTTAAAAGTGTACTTAAACTTTTATTAGGCTTTGGATTCTAGTAATTTGCCTTTCTTAATAAGCCTTGAGAAAAAATAATGTAACCTTACTTTTTCCTTTTAATGGCATAATAGTATAACTGATAAAATTTCTTATTTTTTAACCCTTATTTGAGAAATAATCGCTCCTATTCTTAGGATCTTCTAATCACTTAATTCACTTAATATGGCAGTATAATAAGCATTGTGATAATTTGTGTCCACTGGACAATATGTTTTAAAAGCAAGTGGGTGGATGTAAACAGAAACATAAATATTTATTATATTATTATTTTATTGTGAGTATAGTTTTTAATATTGCTTCATTGTATACTCATTTTTCTAAGTCAAGAGTAAATTACAGTAATGGAAAAACTCAAGCTCATAAATAATAACTCTCTTTTTGTACTACTTATGATGATGAAATTTACAATTTTCAATATTCACATTGGAAAGGAATAGTTGAAATAAATGGTAAAACAATTAATGTTTACTGAAAGGGCAAAAGTACTGTGAAGTACAAACACATACATTGGACATTTTTTCCTCATAGGTTAATTATACTTACTACTCAGTTAATTGCAATATTTGTTGAATGAAAGAATAAACATCTTAAAACATTGGTTACATTAAAGGATAAACTTTTTTTTTTCCAATTTGGGGTCTGTATTAGTAATTAGCAATAATTAGTTGTGTAACTCAAAGTTAATTTCATCAGATTTGCTTTGACGTCTTTGCTAAAGTACATAGGAGCCATCATAATGGCTCAAGAACATTTGTAGGCTGTGAACATGAATAAATTTTTCATGCCAATCGTCCCATCATAATGGCTTCCCCTCTGTGTTCTGGTTCACTTTTCTTCTCACCTCCACAGGGATTTGTTCTATCAGTTTTAAATAAATTTCTTTCTGCCATTTAGCTAAGTTTTACATGTCCTTCAAAATTAATTGTAAGCATAAAATCTTCGAGTATTCTCAATCAGATTTAAATGGCTCTGCCCTCCTCCACTCCTGTAGCACCACTGGGCATGCTTCTACCATCACAATCATACAATAATTGCACTGTGGTCAGTACAACTGTAACAGACTGTAGGCGTTTCGAGGGCAGGAACCATAAATAAGCCAATATTTATTAAACACTTAGTAAGCGCTAGGCACATACATTAGTCTCCTACATACATACTAGTCACATACATTAGCTCATTTAATCTTCAGGACAGTAGTGATTGTGAAAGATAATGCTGTCGCTGCCCCAAGCTCAATAAACATTTGTTGACAGTATTATTCATGACAATAATAATAATAGCCCGTATGACAATAACTTTAGCCTGTATGGGAGCATACAGACTAAAAAAAGAAAAATAAATATATGAATGCCACCACCCATTTAACAGGTGCGACTGACATTTATAACAAACTCTAAGATACTTTCATCAAAGGCAGTTAAAGGCATTTAATTCCTGTTAAGCTTCATGAAGAAATATACCTTTGCAACATCTGCAAAGACTTTTTGTGGCCAATACAAAGTAGTTTAATGTGTTATGTTCTTGGAATAGCACACTGAAATTTTCTTTAAAATGTGTTTACCATTTCCATGAAAATATGAAAATTTAAATTTTCATAATAAGAGCTGGCTCGTTTTTGCAAGACCTAAAGCATTATCCTTTCATTTTTTTCCTTTTGTTTGGTTTTCCTGGACGCCTGCCTTTGTGGGAAGATAGCTGAGAATTTTGGCTTTCAAAATACACCTGAGTGCAATTAAGCAGACTGGAAATACAGGGAGCAGTAAGAGTCAGAAAAACTGGCTAGGACATGGCATACGAATTGCTGTTGCTAAATGAAGGGTAAATGCATATTTGTGGAGGTGATAGATCTTTAATTCTCCAGGTGATTTTAAATTGCTTGGCTATGCTTTCTGGCTGAAAATGATGTATGAGTTACTAAGTGAGTGAGTCATTCATTCTTGTAAGTAAATATAGTAAGAGAGGAAGGTTGGGCCACTGACCCCTTGACACGCAGTACACCAAGCACTGTCCAACAGTCCTGGGTGGTCATGGTTTTGTATAATTTTTGTCTTTTCAATAGGCATCTTCTTTTAAATATGTTGAAAACGCTTTGCTTTTATAACTCTTTAATGTTACATATATTAAAAAGCATAACTTACATTTATGTTTTGGGGGTTTATAAATTGTCATTATTCCGGCAGAATACATTTTAAAATTAAGGACAAGTTTAGAGACTAGTTATTTTCCTTGTAACCTATGGTCTGTCTTTTTAAAACACTCCGCATTTTGATATAAGATTTTTTGGATAACTTGATTATGTAAGTGAGGAAATAATGAAAAGCCTTTAACTAGCTTCACACTTCATTTGGACTTTGATGGAATTTTATTAGACTGAACAAGCTCACCCAACATGGCTATATATTTATCATCTTGTGCATGAAATGAGGGTGCCAGAGGAAAAGGCATGAAGAGACAAAAGGAGCACTTCAAAGGCAGGAATCCTGATTAGGCTGATGGAATTCTATCCCCAGGTTGATTTTTGATAGGCATAAAATTCTTTGAAATTCTTATCCCAAATTCCAGTGAGAGTGTGTCTTGTTAGAGCTGAGCCTATCAATCTCTGTTCCTTGTATGAATTAATTTAAAAAAAAGTTTTGCAAATGAGTTGCTGCATTATTTGCTGAGCCTATTCAGCCTCTGTACTTTCACACGTGAGTCAAGCAGACATGAAAGGAAAAAAGCAATTGGAACGGTGTTTCACTCTACTGTTTTGCTCTCCGAGGTCCATGATCACTCTGGTGACACGGTAGGCGCTTGACGTATTGGAGTGGTAAAGATACAGGAAAGAAGGGAATTGAGAGGGAGGAGCACTCCAGCTTAGCTGACAGTTTCAAAAGATGAAGGAAGAAGTAGAACTTGAGATCATTGGGCAACAGAGAGCTCAAGTCACCTCACATCCCCTTCATGCCCACCCAAGTGTTGACACCAAATGCAGGATCTTTCAGCTCGTGTGTATTTTCTGTTTTTGTTCTTCAAAAGATTCTTTAATAGGTAATCCACATTCACCAGACAAATTCTGCTTAATGGAGGGAAAATAAAAACTTTAGTTGCCTTAGGCAGCGTGGGTTGCCATAACAAAATACCATGGACTGGGTGGATTAAACAACAGAAATTTATTTTCTCATAGTTTCAGGGGGTGGGTGTCTGAGATCAGGGTCCCAGCATGATAGAGTTCCAGTGAGGGCCGCCTTCTTGGCTTTCAGACTGCCCATTTTTTCTTGTGTCTTCACAAGGCCAGCGGGACCAGGGGTGGGGATGATATTAACTTGAGGGGCTGGAGAGAGACAGGGACAGGGACAGGGACAGAGACAGAGTGTTCTCTCATGTCTCTCCTTAAAAGGACACTAATCCTATTAGATCAAGGCTCCACCTTTGTGATCTCATTTACTCTTAATCACCTCATAAAGACCCTATCTTCAAATAGAGTCACATTGGAGTTGGGACTTCAACATACGAATTTTAGGAGAATACAAACGTTCAGTACATAACAATAAATAGATAGTAGTAAGTGTCTCTGGCTCAAAGCCTTTACCAGAAAAATTGCAAGAATCACAACCCGAAGATTCTATCTCCCTTATTCACAGAATCCTTGAGTCATCTAACATGTGCTCTTTGCATTTCCAGGCATCTGATCCCCTGCTCTTGGTTATTTCCTGCCTTTTCAACATTGCGCTCACTGGTGAATCCAATTCTGGCCATAGCCAGGCTTCTTTCTTTTACATTGACATTATATTCTATATATTTCCTTCTAATAGTTAGTGGGTCAGGAAGGAAGGAAATCAGAGAGGGTCTTACTTACTTCATTGCTGTTTTCTTATTAAAGTAAGAGAAATAATTCTTATTTAGAGAATAATGCTATTCATTATTGCATGTATTGTTTCATTTTAACCTTTAATTACATATATTATTTCATTTTAATCTTCTGTGTGGGATGCCACCACAGCATGGCCTCACAAGTGGTGACTAGGTCTGCACTCACAATCTGAGCCAGCAAACCCCAGGCCACCAAAGTGGAGCACGTGAAATTAACCAGTCGTCCATGGGGCTGGCCCCCAACTCCCTTTTCTAATATAGGCATTTAGTGCTGTAAATTTCCTCTAAGCACTGCTTTAGCAGGATTCTTCCAAGTTTTCATATATTTTTGTTTCATTTTCTTTCAGCTGTTTTAATTTTCCTTTTGATTTCTTCTTTGACTCATGTGTTATTTAGAAGTGTTTGGTTTCCAAATGCTTGTGAATTTTCCAGATATCTTTGTGCTACTTAGTTCTAACTTAATTTCTTTGTAGTCTGAGAACATACGTTGCATTATGGTGAATCTCTTATATTGAGACTTATTTTTTCATCCAGATATGGTCTATCATGGTAAATGTCCCATATTATTCTGAAAAAAATGTGTATTTTACCCTTGTCTAGTGAAGTGTCCCATAAATGTCAAATAGGTCATCTTAGTTGATAGTTGTTTAAGCGTTCTATGTACTCACTAATTTTCTGATCACTTGTTCTATTATTTATTCAAAGAAGATACTGAAATCTTCAACTGCAGCTCTTGATTTATCTGTTTCTCTTTCCAGTTATGTAGTTTTTGATTTATGTATTTTGAAGCTTCAGTTTATCTCGTCTTTTATTTTCTCGCCTTTCAGGTTGATTGAATCTTTTTTTCTGTTCCACTGTTTTTCCTTCATCAGTTTGAAAGTTGTCCATAGGCGCTATGTTTTTTTTAGTGTTTACTGTAAACTTTTAATATTTGCACTTTTAAGTCAAATATGAATCAGGATCTCAACCTTACTTCCAAACACTGCAGTCAAATTTCAATCATTTTGTCTCCAATTACCTTTTCTTGACTTGTATGCTGTTTTGGTTCTGTATTTTAGTTTTATCTTGGTTTTTAATTATCTATATATTATTATAATAATTTTATCAAGTCTTTTTTGCTTTTTAAATATTGTCACATATTTATCAGTTTGCTTGCTTTTCATTTCTTTCTGTATCTAAGACCTCTGTGTGAAATAACTTTATATTTGCTTTAAGAACATTCATTAAAACGTTGATTAACTCCATTGATGGAAAATATCTCAGTATTTTTCTAAAATTTTCTTAATTTATCCTCTTTCATGAATGTTATTTTCATTGATATAGGATTCTAGGTTGACATTTATTTTAATGCAGCACATAGAAAATAATATTCCACTGTTTTCTGGCTACCATTGTTTCTCTTGAGAAGTTAGCCATCAGTAAAATTCTTGCTCCTTTAAAGGTGACATGTTTTTTTTCTCTCTAGCTACATTTAAATTATATTCTTTGATGTGTATGTGTTCTGCTCTTTCCTCATAATTTTGCTAAATATTGTTTTCTTTTTATTTGTCCTGCTTTGGATTTTCTGGACTCTTGTATCTGATAACAAGGTCTTTCATCTATTTGGGAAAATTCTCAGCTATTGTCTCTTTAAATTTTGCCTCTGCCTCATTGTCTCTTCTTTTCTCACCTGGGACCTTAGTTATATATTGTTCTTGATATATATATTTTTTTAATTCCTCTGATCTACTCTTCCCTTAAGAGGCTCACTTGTATGGACTATATTAATCACTTCCCTTGCCCTCTGGTTTCCAGATATGTTCAAATAATGTGAGGCATAGGCAGCAGATCAGAGGAGGGAGGAGAATGAATTTGGCCACTTATTTCCATTGTTCCCTCATTGCCAGCTGATTGGCCATTTACTAAAGGTCCTTTCAGGCAGCTCCCCCCTTATAGCTGTCCTCTCTGAGTTCCATCACCACTCCCTTCCCTTCCCTTTCCTTTCTAGGTCTAAGGTTATAGTGCTCCCCACAGTTACTCACAGTGGGATACTAAAGCACATCATGTAGTTTCCTTAAACTGTGGTAAAAAATGTGAAAATAGTCACTCTTTACCTCTCTTCAAACTTCTCAATTTGACTTTGCTGTTTTCCAATCAGACTCTGAATTATACAGATATTTATGACACCTGATCATTGTGTCCTCCATGACACCTAACCTGCTCTCCGTAACTGGTGTCTCTATGTCTATCTGTGCTACATGTAATTTCTTCCAGTTCAAACCTCATTTCTTTAGTTGTTCTAATGATGATTTTTGGATTAAATGATTAACTTCTAAAAGTTCTATTTGGTTCTTTATGAAATCTAGTTAGTTATTATAGTCTGTGGTTTTCATTCATATTTTATTTTCTTGTTTTTTGCCTTCAAACATATAAAACATATTTCTTTTATATGCTGACTGATGACTCCTATATCTGAAGTCTTCATGAGTCTGATTCCATTGACAGATGTTTTCATTGCCTCTTGCTTATACTTTGTTTCTTTTAGTGTTTTGTGCTTTTTTGAATGTGAGTTTATATTTCTTGAAATCTAATTTATGGAAATTTTTTGAGTTTTGGGTTGAAGATAATTTCCTCCAAAGGATTGGGTTTTCTTCTGCCAGGTCCCTCAGGGAATTATGTATCATGGATCACTATAAATTAAAACATTATTGGAATTTGGGCCATCTGAGGGATGGCTCTTGATTGCTACTAATTATTAGCAGCAAGGCAGGTGCATCTAATTCATGTTTATACTATGCTTATAGCCATTTGGTGTCCTACATCTGAAGAGCGGATTTCTTCTTCTAGATACTCTACTTGAGAGAAACTCCAGACGTTGTCTCCTAACCTTTAAGTTATATGAGGCTATGAAAATATCAGTTCCAGTTTATGAGGTCTAACAGTTGCCCTCAGGATGAAAGGTATCATTAATGCTTCATTCTTAGTTCCCATCTTCACTTAGGTTTTGGCCTGAGTAATAGTACTATCATTGTTATTATTTTAACATCTTGTGGAGAGATTTAAGAACATGCCTCCCTAAATTTTATCTGACATTCATAATATTTTTCAGTTGAATGGTCTGTTAGTTAGTCAAAATACTAGAAATGGTAGTCATCATTTTATTCTTATCCTTTTGTCATTTTGTATCAGGTATGTCTTTTGTTAAAAGCATAGGGCCGATTTTACTGTTATTGAATCTGAGGTTTCATGTCTTTTAATTGCCTGGTCTGCCTTCTCTTATCTTGTTACATGTTCTCTGATCTTTAAAATTCTTCACTTGGGTTATTCCTGAAAAGTTTTATGGAGAAGATAAGCCTTAAGCTGAATTGTGATGAAAGCGTATCTGTCAGTTGGGGTTTTATAATCAAAGAAGAAGGAAAGAGCACCAGCTGTCAGTGGTTGAATTCATATGTTCATTTTGCATCATGCTGTTTCCCATATTTTAAAAGTAGCATATAAAGAATTATAGCCAAAGGTTTTTTTATGTTAACTTCCTAAGCATTGTTTTTTTTTGATAATAGCTATTTTATGGTTCTCTAAGTGTAAAACATTTTCTAATTTCAAGTCACATCAGATATCTAAAGTGAGATTGTGATAATGAAATTTTACTGTATATTTCTAATGAAAGATGGTCTTAAAAAGTAAGAAAGTCTTTAGAATCCATAAGTAATTTGGATGGCTGATAAAATTGATGTTTTATACCACTTAATGATGCTAACAAAAAAATCATAGTGGCTGTATGGTTGTGGTATTGAGTATAATATTAAGAAGGATACTAGTGTCAGGTCCTTGCTCAGTAGAAATGGTGTCTTGAAGGATAAGTAGTATGTTTCAAAGGCATTTTACAGGTCAAAACATTGAATGTCACAATTTGCTCATAACCATGGCTCACTGTGCTCAAGTTACAGATAAAGAATAGGATCCAGAGAAGAGAGACCTTCTCTAATAATTACCCCCAGTAATCTTTCATAAATATTTCACTTATAGCTCCTTTACACCAATTTTACAAACTTTTCTACACACCTTTACAAGTATTACCGGACTAATGCACAAGCCAATGTTGAGAACATTCTGTGATGATGTGCAATGTGAGGAAGGCCTCTTGATTGCCTGAGATGAGCAAAGTCTGCATCGATGATTTTACTTGTCATTTCTAACGCATTTAAGTTATCGTTTAAAGTATAGTAACAAAGTCCTAATGAATTTGTTTATTTTTCAGTTCTTCCTAATTTGTGTCTTGTGTCCATATCATCTATTTAAAAAGAGAGAAACATATATTCTATTCAAAGAAAAAATTAAAGTAAGTTAGATTTATAAATTTTTTCTTAAATAGGAGTTTTATGGTGGAGAAAACCGTCTTTCACCATTTATGTAATTTATTTAACAGAGATACAATGAATATTTGTACCATTGCACATAATTCCTAATTTCCAGTAGTTTCAAGTTAACATTTTTTTAGCCTGAACTATGTGTGCAGTATTTAATCCTTGCATTATGAGGTTAATTACTTTGTTATCTCCATTTTGTATAAGAGCAAACTGAGACTTGGAGAGATTAAGTAATTTGAAATGGATTCTAACTCTGTCTGACTGCAGAGCCTGAGTTCTTAACCAATGCTATATTGAAACCTGAATATGTTAAAACTTGGTGTAAACTAGCATAATTATTTCTAGAAATCTAGATGTAACATTTCTGAGTACTATGATTATTATTGAGACTCATGTTTATGAGAAGTATCTGTAATTATTACATAAACTGGCTGCTTAATTAATGAATCTTCTCAGATTTCAAACTCATAAACATATGTGAGCCAATTAATTAGGTGGTATCAAAACAATTGCCTTTAAAAATAAGAGCCACAGTGAAAAGAAAATATTACTGGCATAATATCTGACAAAGAGGATAAGAAAATAAAGGAAAAAATATGGGCCAAATTGAGAAAAGAAACAGAAAAGAGCTTATTAGAGTTTGAGTGAAACCAACAAAAAATTAGAAAAATCTAGAAGTTTTAGAGGACAGATTTTTTTTTTTTATTAATGTTATGATAGATTACAACCTTGTGAGATTTCAGTTGTACATTTTTGTTAGTCATGTTGTGGGTACACCACTTCCCCCTTTGTGCCCTCCCCCCACCCCCCCTTTTCCCTGGTAACCACCGATCTGATCTCCTTATCAATATACTAACTTCCACCTATGAGTGGAGTCATATAGAGTTCGTCTTTCTCTGACTGGCTTATTTCGCTTAACATAATACCCTCGAGGTCCATTTAGAGGACAGATATTTATTTATTACTTTCCATATGCCAGGCCCTGCAGTAGATGGTGAGAATATGCGGATCAATAAGATATGTTTCTTTCTCTGAAGAAACTCATAAATTAGTGCACAAATTCATAAACAGCTAGCGAGAATAGAGTGCAAAGTACTGAGACAGTTCAAAGTAATAGAGAAGACGTGATTAATTCCTTGTGTGGAGGATGGGCAGGGGATGGAGGAAGCAGGATGAGATCCTGATTCTACTTTCTAAGAGAAATTCCTTTATCCAGGTTCTCTCTGTGGAGTCTGTCTCTGTTCCTGGTATCTAAGCTGATCCTTTAAGGACAATGTGATTTTGCCAGGTAGAGATAGGGAAGGGCATTTTGAAATTGACTGTAGATAAAAGGCAGAGAAGAAATAGTCCATATTTCAGAGAGTAGTGTGACAGGAACAAGGACTGTTTATTGTCAGAAAGAGTGTGTATTAGTGTGTATTGTTTTGTAATGAATTGTGAAATATTTGGCAGTTGAAAACAGCATTCCTTTTTTGTCTCAGTTTCTGTAGGACAGAAGTCCAGGCATGGCTTAGTTGACTTTTCTCCTGAGGGTCTCACAAGGCTTAAATCAAGGTGTCAGCCAGCCTACATTCTCATCCAGAGGCTTGACTAAAGAGAGATCCTCTTTGAAGCTCCCTCCGGTTGTGGGCAAAATCCATTTCGTGGTTCCTTGCTTCTTCAGAGCCAGAACCAGAGGTAGAATCTCTGATACTTAGCGTCTATGACTTCTAGACCTTCTTTAAAGAAATCTATAACGCTTTAAAGGAGTCACCTGATTAGATCAGGCTCACCCAGGATAATCTTCCTTTTGATTAATTGATTAAGGACCTTAATTACATATGCAAAATCCCTTCCCCTTTGCTATATAATGTAATCTAATGAAGGCAGAGACATCCCAACTCTATGCCATATTCTTTTGGTTTGAAGGAGGTCAAGATTCTGCTCTCATGCAAGGGGAAGGGATTATAAAAGGGTGTGACTCATTGGGAGTCACCTTAGAGTATGTCTGCCTCAGACTGGAATGATGGATGGGGAGAAGTAGAATGAGATAACCTCAGATAGGAAGGTGTAACCTTACAAGTTTCAACCATTTAGACTAAGTCTATAATTTTTTCAAATAGCATCATACTACTTTTCCATCATAGCATTTTGTATCAGCATGTCCTTTACGCATATAGAGGTATGATTATTTGATTAACACTATTAATGCCTTTCTTCTGCCATAACTGTGAGCTCTGTGAAGGCTGTGCTCTTTGCTCCCATTCATCATCTTTTCCCAGACCTAACATAGTGCCTAACACATAGCCCTTGTTCAGTAAATATTCATTGAATGTACTAAATTATACTAGAGTTTTGGACTTTAACTTTATTAGCATTAGAGGATCAGAGTTTTTGAAGCAAAAGAGTGACAGGGTCAGACTGTTGCTTTATACACCTTGAGTCCAGTCAAACTGTGAAGGATAGATTGAATGGAAGGGGTTGGCTGTAGCTAAGAGACTATTAGGCAAGCTAGGCCAACCTTGTTAACAAATACCAAGCTGCCGTGGATTAAACCAACAGAAGTGTTTTGTTGCATTTTGTTGATTTGTTTGTGTGTGTGTGTGTGTTTTCCTACCAATATCTCAGGCCAATGAGGAGCAGCAGGGGTTTCTGTTCCCTGCGGTGACTTAGGGACTCAAAGTCTTTCAGGTATTGGTTTCACGTACACAAACACATATGTACAACCACATATGGGCAAACACACCCGCAAACAGGCGTGCGCATACTCTGAAGCCTGGGCTTAAGAGTTAATTGCTGGAGCCTCTGAAGGCAGTCGGTACACCAAGGAAGAAAATCCTTACACGGGTGATTACACGGAAGAGTTTGTGAGCCTAAACCAGGATGGTCCATGTCCCTTCCTTCCATATCCTTTTGCCTGGAACTCAGCCATATGACAACCTAACTGAAAGGGAGTCTGGGGAATGTGTCCTAGCTGTGTGGCCAAGAGAAAAAAGCAACTGAACTGGTGAATAACTGGCCAGTCTCTGCCGTAGTTGGTTTTTATGGTCACCAAAGATCTATTTTCCTTTTTTCTCCCACACGTAGAACACTTTTACCCACTTCACAAGAAATACAACCTCAGATCCCATCCAGTTACAGCAACAGTTCAAAATCTAGTCTCTCTGAGTAATATGCAGTTGTTCTTATTTGCTACAGATGTGATTATTGGTGTTATGGTGGATTACTAACCAAAATAAAAATACAAGTTATCTCCTTCTCATTTCCTCCCCTCTAACCCCCACCCACCTTCCCCCTGCTAATATGCAATGGTGGGCAAGACAGAATAACATCAATAAAATGTCCCACTCAGAAAATGCAAGAATGGGAGGCACACAGCAGTCATAACGGTGAAATCTTCCTAGGCAGGCATTAGGTAGATTCTCTACCCTGGAGGTGGGGAAAACTAGATCCTGATTCTACTTTCTAAGAGAAATTCCTTTATCCAGTTTTTCTCTGTGGACTCTGTCTCTTTCCCTAGGAGGACATTCCCTGTCAGCTATCCTTGTTGGCCATATCCGAACTGGATGTAGGGGAGAATACTCAGTCTTCACAGTCTACTTGTTGCCAGAGCAAGCTTGTGGTCCTGGAAGTTGTTTTATAACTCAAAAGTGAGAGGCTCTTTTATTCTGAGTTCGCTCTTTTTTTGGCATATGATTCCCTTAAAGCTTGGTAGTAAGTTATAGACAATTACATGCGCCAGTATTTTCTTAGACATACTTCTACAAGTCTGATTTATTTCTTTGCCCTTGTGTGTCTCTCTCAACTTAAAGGAGGCTGTTTTGAGGTCACAATAGATGGAAAGGCTACACTTGACGTTTGACACATTGTATCTTCTGGTTCAAAAGAAGTTTGCTGGGCATTTGTTGCTCACAGTCTTTTAAAATTGTATTTCATACTTTGAGGGTCTAGAAGCAAATGGATTTTCCAATCTTAAATGCTCCAAATTTATGGGTTTTTTTCAACCTGCACACTATTTTATTTTCAGCCTGTGCATTGGCCAGGTCATTGCTGAGCTCATTTGTTTTTAATATCTTGCCAAAGATAGTCAATGGAAGTCAAATGCACGATATTATAATTCTTTCCAACGAATGCCCCCAAAACTCCAGATTCATTAGCATGTGTCTTTCCTTTCAAGTGATCTCAGGAGACAGTCAATAAATATTTTGCCATCATATAACTGGTTACCATCTTTTCAGTTTCGAATAACAGATTATCTTCTCCTGACAATTGACAATTAAATCAATGTTAGGTTTCTTTATTAAAGCTATACTCTCCTTCAAGTTACCAATTTCAGTACTAGTTATGATTTGTTCACTACTTTAAGTAGAAATTCAAAATTTCAGTCTCCTAACACACTGAAAGTTTGGTTCTTACATCATAGTCCAAAGCAGGTTGGCAAAGTGTGGGGGCGTGGCTCTGTCCATGAAATCACTTGAGTCTTAGGTTCCTTTCATCCAAAATTCCTTATCATCCAGGGTCTTGTAGTTCTCTTCCTTTTTTTTTTAAAAAGATTTTATTTTTTTTCCTTTTTCTCCCCAAAGCCCCCGGTACATAGTTGTATATTCTTAGTTGTGGGTCCTTCCAGTTGTGGCATGTGGGACGCCACCCCAGCATGGCCTGATGAGCGGTGCCATGTCCGCTCCCAGGATTCGAACCAATGAAACACTGGGCCACCTGCAGCGGAGCGCGCGAACTTAACCACTTGGCCACGGGGCCGGCCCCTTGAAGTTCTCTTCTGATTCCTCTTGGTCTGACCAGAAGACAACAGGAAAGAATGAATGTGTAAGATTTTGTAGGCGATTTTATAGCCCAAGTGATATGTGTCATGGAACAGGTGGTATAGATCACTTCTACTCAAATTCTATTGGTCCAACACTGTCACAAGGCCACATCTGACTGTAAGGGAATCCAGAAAAGGATGTCTAGCCATGTGCTCAGGAGAATATGGGAAATGGTTTTGTAAGCATTTAGCCAGTCTCTGCCATTCCATTGGAAAGCTATGTTAATAGACTAAGCAAGATAGGACAAAGACCTAAAGTAAGCACTGAAAATAGCAAAGAAGTGATTTATTTGTTTATTTATTCATTCAGCAAACGTGTACTAAATATCAACTCTGAGCCAGGTAATGTGCTTAGGACCTGGAGAGTCCTGCATGGCGAACTTCATAGACAGCCCAAGTCACTGCCCTCGTGGATCTTACACGACAGTGAAGTTTAAAAGGCATCTTGGTGGTTTTATTCTGTCCTGTATATAAGCATGTCACATTTAAGTAATTTTATAGGGTGTAAGCTTATCCTTAGTATTATTAAAAAGCATGCAATTTATGGTATTTATTTATCTATTTGATTTTGCCGAACACTCTTCTGGGTACAAGGAATGGAGAGTAACCTAAAGCAGTAGATGTCTTTACCCTTCTGTACCTATATAACTAACATATGTTCCCAAAGAGGAGACTAATAAAAGTAGCTTGGTGTCCAAATCATACTGAGGAGAGATGCGTGGTACAGTCAGTGTTACACGTTCTCATTGGAGGGGGAATGATTCTTAGAGCAGAAATACTCATGAAGACGATGTCATTTAACCTAGGTCTTGAAGAAGAGGGAAGAATAGAGGGATGTGGGCTGAAGAGGACATTCCTGGTAGAGGATGACTGGGAACAAATGTAGGAAAAGGAATAGCAGCTGTGGAAACAGGCCAGTTTGGCTGGGGAGAGGCTGCTTGTGGAACAGTTGGATGAGAGAATTTTAGATTTAGAGCCTTCTTTCACACTTTATATCCATATATTTCATTTAAATTTCTTTATTAGAGGAAAGTACAAAATACGTGGGCATCATTATTTTTTAGTGAATTGGTTGTCATCAAAATTGCATTTGTTGTCCTCAGCCGCAAAGTGCAGCACTCATTCGAGTAGCTGTTGAAATAGAGTAGGAACAGAGTCTTTTTTAGCCAATTAAAACGTTATCTTATTTCTAAGCATGCCACTGATTAAACCTCAGTTTTAAAGACCACAACTTGTCATTTCTTTTGGGTTTTGCATATGGTACCAGGGGCATATACTCTCCCGGTATTCTGCTGATGAATTTAGTCAAGTGAATGTCGGAACAACTGCTAAGAATAGAAATGACTGACACATGCTTCTGAAGAATCATTAAAAAAAAGTATTGAAAAACCTAATAGAATTAATATTGAAGTTATATATTTTTTCATGTTTGTTATGGGTTGAATTGTGTCCCCTCCAAAAAAGATATGTTGCAATTCTAACTCACAGTAACCCAGAATGTGACCTTATTGGGAAACAGTTTCGTGGCAGATGTAATTAGTTAAGATGAGGTCATAGTGGAGTAGGGCGGACTTGTGTTGTTATAAGAAGGCCATGTGAGGACACAAACAAGCATGGAGAACATCATGTGATGACAAAGGAGGAGCTGGTGTTACACAGGTACAAGCCAAAGAATGCTAATGATTAGTGACAGCCCAGAGACTAGGAGGAGGCAAGGAAGGAGTCCCCTCTAGGTTCCAGAGAGAGCAGGACCTGCTGACACCTTGATTTCAGGCTTTGTGAGACAGTAAGTTTTTGTTCTCTTAAGTTACCCAGTTTGTGGTATTTTGTTGTTGCTGCCTTAGGAAACTAATACAACGTGCAGTGGAATAGATCAGATGGACAGAGCCATTTTCGACAGAACAGTTAGCATTGTTTTTACAAACTGTGAATCTTCCTTTAATTCTAATAAACTACTGTTTACCAGTGCTTTTTTTAAGAGTTTATTCTTTTATAATTATTATTATCATTTTTGTGAGGAAGATTTTCCCTGAGCTAACATCCACTGCCAAACCTCCTCTCATTTTGCTTGAGGAAGATTAGCCCTGAGCTAACATCTGTGCCAGTCTTCCTTTGTGTGTGGGACACCTCCACAGCACGGCTGATGAGTGAAGTAGGTCCAGACCGGGATTCAAACCCACGAACCCCGAGCCACCGAAGCGGAACATGAGGAACTTTATCTACTGGGCCGTGGGACTGGCCCCTCCACTGCTGTTTTCGATGGTTCTCCAGAAGCATGTTTCAGTCATTCCTATTAGTATTTTTAGTATTATTTTAATTTTAGATTTGGTGAAAACAAATTAATATGTAAATATATAATATCACATGTAAATATATCCCATAATATCATTTTACTTACGTGCGTTTCTTAGAATTATATTCTGGTTCTGAAGATTTTCCATGTATGGAAAAATGAATAGAATTATGTGTGGGTATAAATCAGGGAAATAAAAAGCAAATTATAGGGATCAGAGAGGCAGCAAAATCAGAGGAAAACACCTTAAACTAAAAGGCAAAATAATTGACTTTTAGTTGTGGCATTGCTATTTAGATGCAGTATGTCCTTAAATCATTTAATCTCTGGACAAACCTCACTGATTTCCCTGTAAAACTGGTGTAATGCTGATATGCTCTCAAGATCAAATAAGAGACCTCATCCCTCACTCATATAGTTCTTGGTAAATCATAAGGGCTCAGAATGGACCTGTTAACAGATGTGTAGACAGTAGGCTGGAGGACTACTGAATTAGGAAGGGATGTATGTGGCATTCTCAGCCTCCTATAAAATAACAAGAATTTGAGTTTCTTTTCCCCATTTCTCTACCAACACTACTCTTCCTCTATTTTTCTATTGAAGCCAGATCTAATTGTATTTAATCACTTCAACAGTAGTTTTTGACTATGTCCCAGATAGTTTTTTAATGGACACTGAATATCTAAACACAAATATGAAATTGTCATTGTCTTCAAGAACTTAAATGAAGGTTTGGTGTGAAATTCATTTGGAATTCTTGTTAAAAATTTAGAATTCGAAGCTTTATCTAGAAATTTAAGTTCAGTAGGGTTGCAGTAGGACCCAGATTCTGTGTCTTAACAGGGACCGTAGGTAATTCTGGAGCGAGTTGTCTACAAGCCACTTTTGAGAAAACCTCTGGTCTTAATGATCAAAAACTGATTGAAACAGTCCATTAAGTCTTTTGCTGGTTCTTTATTGCTTAAATGGACACTTCCCCCCAAAATCATGATTTATTACCACTAATATATGTTACTTTGAATGACACCGAAGGATGGAAATTCTTTTGAAGAGAAAGTAAGATGAAGAGAAAGGTATTATAGACACTAAGATTTGTTTTACATGAAGAAACCCTTTCAATAGAAATGCTTAAGTCCACAGCTTAAACAAGAACTGTTAAGTGTGTAGGGAACAGATGTTAGAGAATATATATTTTGCTGCGTGAAAATCTTTCTTTCAAATTGAAAAAATTAAGTATTACTACATCTTCAGTAGGAGTAGTGGAATTTTAATGAATTACCAGAGTTCTTGAAATGAATAATGTTAATTCTATAAAAATCACGAAATGCACTTCTTTAGTTTTAGAAAAAGTTGGTGTTGGTTGTTTATAATGAGCAGGTATGAGATTTCAGGTAGGGACAACAGAATATGGTGAACTTGGAAAAGACTTGGGCTCAAATTTAGGGGTCATGAAGTTAATCATACTGTGTCACTAACTACCTGAATGAGATCATGAAGAACTTTAACATGCCTAGACTGCCATTTCTACATCTGTAAAATGAGGAACAGAGGCTAAATAAGCTTTAGATTTTGTTCCATTTCTAAAAGATGTAATTGTACATCTGTGATTTTTAAGGTATCTATTAGCAAATTTCACCGCATCACTGGAAATTTATTCCTTTTCTTTAAATTGGCCTAGTGACAAGACATTTTTCATATTTAAATAGCTATTTTTGAATTTTATTATTGCTGATATTTACTCCGTAAAACATGCAAAAGTACATGTAAAGCATTATACTGTTTTTTAAAGTGTATTCATTTACAACAAATTTCACATGCATAACCCACGATGTATGAAATAGATCCAACTCACATTTGTGTTAGCTCTTGAGTGGCACAAAACACAATATAGAACAGGTAAAGAGAATAATCACACTTCTCTGGCCTTTTATAGTTTACAAAGCAATTTCTGAAAGGATCATCTCACTTAAGGTGAACTTAGTATTTCAAAGAAAAGGCATGAATAGGTTCATGTATTTTATATATTGTTGTATATATGTATATATCATACATGTAGTTTTATCTGATTTTTGTAATAGTATATGTATTTAAGAAGTCTAAATCAAGACTTTAAAAATAAAATTATATTTTAAATGCACAAGAAGAGGAGGCTATTTAAAATAATCTGTGATGGGTTTTTCTTTTAGTTTCGGTGATTTGTATAATGTATATTCTGAAAGTCAGCATGCTTCGTTTATGGAGAGCCCTACTGCATAAAAGTCCCATTTATTCATAAGTGCTGATCTGTAAAAAGTCAAGCCATTCTTCCTTAAAGTTGATAGAATTGTTTCTTTACATGTAGACATGCTTTCTTTATTAAAAGAAGCATCATATCTGTATTGTATCTACACACAGGTGATATTGTATAAATAATAGTGTTTGGCTATTTTTCAACATTTTCAAACTTTCAATTTAACATTTCACGCTTATAAAGTTTTATTTTATCTCACTGGTTCTTTATCCCTGCCCGTCACCCCCGAGAGTACTTGAGGTAAAGTTATTTCTTCTATAAACTGCTTTGGAAAGTTTTCTTTTAGGTTAAATGGATAGGAGTGGCTACTAAGTAGATAAGCAGAGAATAGATGTATTACAAATTAACCGATTCATTTTGTAAGTCTAAGATGGTTCCACCTATTGCTTTGACGGTTAATACATATTTGGGTATTTTTCTGTATGTCTAATCTAATGATTATTTTTGCCTAAAATACTAGTTTATATATACTTTCTCAAATTCTCTGGAACGATGGGGGAGATTCTAAAACATAAATGAAAAACTAAACTATTTTTAAAAAATTCAGAAATAATTTTGGTAGCATCTTGGCTAAAGTAATCTCCTTTAAGTCACTCTGGTTCCCATTGTTTTGTTTTGCTTTTACTACTTATCACCACCTGAAATTATAATTTACTATGTATGTCTCTTTGTAAGTGCCTGTTTATTTTTTCTTCCTGTCTTCCCCACATTCCCACTAGAATATAAAAGCTCCATAAAGGCAAGGATTTTTGTCATTCTTATTCATCATTGCAACCGCAGGACTTAATGAATGAATGGATGGATATGGTGAGAACTGTATTTGCTAACTTCCACTCAGCCAAAACGTTCTCAGTACGGTTGTGAAGAGCAAGAGCCAATACAACCTGAAGATTTGGAAAGGTCAAGAAAGTTGCAATTTTATAAACGAGTGAAGTCAAAATTTAATGTGATTAGTGATTAGGGAATTAAGGATGTTGAGAAATAAAACTTGGAGTGACTTAGAAAGAAGTACTTTTAGTTTTAGTTTTCTATTTTAGTTGAAAGCACAAAATGAAATAATCTGAAAAAACATTCCAGCCAGCACTCAGTGCATTCTTTTCTTGGAGCAGATTCCAGTGGAAGAGAGGAGGCCTATTCTCGCTATTTGGACTAACCCTTATGGGAGATGATGGAGCTGCTTTCAGTCAACTTGCACGAGCATAGCAAAATTCAGAAATTGAGATAAGGAACCTCTGAGTCCCAATTGCACTCAATTCTTTTGAGCACAATTTCTTCTGTCTGAGGCAAGTGAGAGAATCTTACTTCTGCCAAAGGCAAAAGACTGTTGTTCAACCTAGAAAGCTGATTCTAGTCTCAGACTTTTCACCCGCGAAATTTCATACGTAAGAATAAAGCTCTGCCCAAGAACGAAAGATGTCAACTTTGTCACCACCAACTCAAAACCCAAATGGAGAAATTTCTGTAGTAATTTTATTCTTGGAGCTGTCTTCGCTTTCCTGTTCATCATTATCTTAGTTTTGTACTGCTGCTGTAACAAATTATGGCAAACTTACTGACTTAAAACATCTCACATTTATTTTTGTACAGTTCTGGAGGTCAGAGATCCAGAATGGGTCTCACTGGGCTGAAATCGAATGTCAGCAGTGGATTCCTTCTGAGGGCTTTAGGAGAGAATTTGTTTTCCTTGCTTTGTTCAGCTTCTAAAGGCCACCTACGTTCCTTGGCTTGTGGCCCCCTTCTATCTTCAAATCCAGCAATGGTTGATAGTCTTTCTCATCTCACATCATTCTGACACTAGCACTTGTGCCTCTCTCCTCCCATTTAAGGTCCCTGGTGATTACACTGGGACCGCCCAGATGATCCAGAATAAGGTTAGCTGGTTAACAACCACAATTTCGCCTGCCACCTTAAGTCTCCTTTGCCATATGACATAACATATTTATAGATTCTGGGGATTAGGACACAGACATCTGTGGGAGACGATCAGATCATTCTGTCTACTAGATTATGTATTTTCTTTATGAAGATTTGGGCTTTCCCCAAGATGAATATGTCTCTAGAAAGGGGACAATTCTACTTTCATATCTGGTTAGAATGGCCTAAATCTGGGATAGAAAAGGTTGCTGGAGTAGAGTGAAGTCAGAAATGTCATGGTGGCAACTTATTTTTTCCAATTAGACTTCTCTGCTCTTTAGAAGAAATGCCTGTTCTCTGTATGAAGACAGCAATCGCATTCCTTGTTATATGTAACTACCTATTTGCAGACTCAGGTCTCAAATAGGACTTTCTTTTGAGAAAGATCAGCCCTGAGCTAACATCTGCTGCCAAATCTCCTCTTTTTGCTGAGGAAGACTGGCCCTGAGCTAACTTCTGTGCCCATCTTCCTCTACTTTATATGTGTGACGCCTGCCACAGCATGGCTTGCCAAGCGGTGCATATGTCCATGCCCAGGATTCGAACTGGCGAACCCCAAGCCACCAAATTGGAATGTGTGAACTTAACTGCTGTGCCACTGGGTTGGCCCCTCAAATAGGACTTTTTATGCAATGTTTTTTGTTTTTTCGGTACACTCATTGTACTTAACAGGAACTTGTGAACCCTGGGAAAGACTTGAAACCAGTGCTCTGTGTTAGCAAAGAACACAGCACTCCAGTCATTCTCAAAGTTTTTAGAAAGTAAAGTTAATAACAAGTCATTTAAAATCATTATTATCAGTCCAGGTGAAATTTAATAATGAGAGTCATATGCTTGACCTCTCTGACAGATTCTAAATAAGAATTAATCTCTGTGATTAACTTGCAATGGAATTTCACGTTCTAAATATGTGCAGGTAAGACCAACAGTTGCTTATTTTTTTTAGTGTTTTTGGCAGTAACCGTTCCATCACATTGTTTTATGAGGCAATAATGCAGTGTCTAAACAGAAAAACCCTGGGCACAAATAATTTATCCTATTGAATAATGGAGAGATTTCCATCAATAAATCAGGAAATCAGATTATTTTTCATGCAGGCCAGGCCCAAGTGAGACACTCATAACTACAATAAAAGCCATGATTAATGATATTTGGATGTCAGAAGTCTGAAAATTTGACATAAATTTATTAAATATCCAGAAATTCATAAGATAATTCACACTTCAAACAAGCAGTCTGAATGTCTTTACATTATTCATCCAACACCTACTACACCGGAGAAGCTTCTGATTTATCTGACTTCAGGTATGTCCAAAACTATGTGAATTCGTGGCATTCTTGAACAAAAATATGAATTTTTACTACTGACTTGAATCTAAAAGTAGTTGTTTTTGCTGAAAAAGTCCTTGAAGCTGTTGCTAAGGAATCAGACTTGGAAAACAAGGGCAAAATATCATCAAAATCTCTTGCCTAAAAAGGAGAAAAGCCCTGAAAAGCAGCCATTTCTCAGGGAAGCTGAGATGTGGTGATAAACTTTTCCAAACCTGCCCCATCCTCTAGTTGTTGTGCCATAAAAATATCTTTCTACACTATTCTGTGAACTGTATATTCCAGGTTCTGATACTTCCTGAGATGGCATATGCTGGATTTAATAAAAATTCTCTTTTCAAATGCAAAGAGCTCAGAGAGGGTCTGGAGTCCATAGGACACACTAAACATGTCCTATGCATGGTCCTTGCCTACAGGAAATGAAATATCTTGTTAGGATATAAGACTCAGATATATGTGAGACCTTTACATTAGTGTCTTTGTCCATGTTAATTGTTATGGATGGTCAGTAGGAAGAAAAGGCAACATTAGCTTGAATCTTCAAAATTACTTATAGAAGTTAATCTTTTCTTTTAAAAAAGAATTCACAATGCACAGTGCTCAGCTAGCCAGAATTTTCTAAAGGACTTGAAACATATTTAACAAGAGTCAGCTTGGTTAATTGCATTTGTTTTTTTGTTCTGTTTTTTCTTTTTTTTTGAGGAAGATTGGCCCTGAGCTAACATCTGTTGTCAATCTTCCTCTTTTTTCCTTTTTTTTCTCCCCAAAGCCCCAGTACATAGTTGTATATTCTAGTTGTAAGTCCTTCTAGTTCTTCTCTGTGGGATGCCGCCACAGCATGGCTTGATGAGCCGTGTGTAGGTTGGTGCCTAGGATCCGAACTGGTGAACCCTGGGTTGCCAAAGTGGAACACTTGAACTTAACCACTATGCCCCTGGGCCGACCTCCTGCATTTTTGTTAAGATAATTTTTCTTTCTATTTGAGAGCCTTCATGGAATTCTATAGAAACCCCAGCTTCAGGCAATGGCTTACATAGAAGAAACATAGAAGTGACTCTGCTCACTCAAAGATTTTACAGACTAAAAATTTGTTGAGAAAGTTAAGCATGAACAATGAAACTAGGAGAGAGATAAAGAAATGGTGGAATGAGGTAGTGATTAATTGAGGAGAAGATGACTGTCCATCATTGGCAGTAATAGATTACTTAACCAGGATCTATGGAGTATGGCGTTTCCCTGAAGCGTCAGGATTATCTGCTGTCATTAGTCAAAGTAGTCTTTATTTTCACACTGACTCATTTTGGAATTATATTCAAGAATTTAGCAAAATCCAGTGGACTGACATCATGTCAACATCCCCTACTGGTAGTTATAGCTCCAGTATCTTTTGGTTCTCTGGTAAATAGATTGTCCTCGTTAGATACTTGTGTGTTTTCTTTACCCCTGGGTTCAGGATATCACAACTGGGTAGCTATTACCATAAAGTATTTTTGGTCATAAGAAATGAAAAGAACCAGTATTAATTCTCGGAGCATGATATTTTCTAATATCTCAATTGAATTTGATTATTAAAAAAACTAAATATGATTGTGTTAATTTTGCTTCATTAAATTTTTGTCACATTTGAATATTCTGTAGGTTATTCTTTTCTATATTTACCTAAAATCCAGAATGAGTTTTTAAATTTAGTTTGCACAAATTTGAGTAATTGCATGGGACGATGAGAGTTTTCTATAAAGTCGCTTTAAACACTTATTCCTGTACCCTTTGACAGGATCTGTGAAGAATTTGCTTTTACCTTGTTGCCATCTTACGTAAAGTGTTCACATTGCCAGTTCAAATGATGAACTCTGTATTGAAAGTATTAGTGTACTTTTTATTTTTTAAATTACAAGAGCCAGCCTTGCTGTGAAGTACATTGCCTGGAGACAGGACAAAAGATAGATGAAGGAAGAACGAGGGGTGTGATTTGGTGTGGTAAGGTGCAGACTCGTTAAACTTAATCGAGTTGGTTAGGGGGAGGGCATGGTTCTGTAGATAAGTTTCTTTGGACGGCTTTTCTTTGTAAGTAGCTGCCACTGAGAGAGCTAAAATGAAACTTGCTATGGTTGTTTTCTAGATGAAGCAGATAAAAGTTAACACTGGTTGATCACATAGAGAAGGAGCCAATAGCTGTTTCAGAGACAAATTGCAGATCTTAAAATAGTGCTAGACAGGAAAAGATTCTAGAAGCTTCATCCTTAGAGAAGGCTGGTAGTGGGGCATATTTGCCAAAGGAAAGACCAGGAAGCCATTGTTGCCTGCTGCTACCACCAAGGGAGCAGTTGGTGATGTTTCCCTCGCTTTCCCTTTACGCTTAAAGGTAAACTCATCAAGAAAATCTCTACGTGAAGCCAATTTCAGAAGCTTCTGTTGAGAGTAATAGTGTCGGGTTATAGGGGCCTGTTACTCAAAGGACCCCTAGACACTGAGGGTAGCAAATAGATTTTGATTCTTCTGCTAAACTTGATGAATTGTCAGAAACTGCCTGGAGCACAGTCTTGACAAAGTTTAGGAAATGACGTTCAGGTTTGTTGAGTAAGGATGCTATAATAAGAGATATCCTTTATGGATGAGAGTGAGGGATATAGGTGTAGTTGAGTCACTCTTAACTAGAGTTCAGCAAATAAATATATCTATATCCTTATCCCCTAGGGGTATATTTTATATTGATATAGATGGAGAAATGTTGGTGCTATTAGAAGTCCAAAAGATAAATGGTGTAATTCAGAAACGGAGATGTTGATATGCTAACTGGCCCTTAGATTCATGATGTGGGGGCCTGGAATTGGCCACCCCAAGATATATCTCTTTGGCATGATGATTATTTGTGGCTCGTTACTTTGCAGACAGGAAAGGAACTGAAAAGTAGAATTTACTTACCCTTTGTAAGAGACATTTACAGTGTAAAGGAACTCTCCATCTGTAAAGATATCTCCCTCTACCAGGAAGAAGAGGGGATGAACTTGTCTCTAGAAACTTTTAATCAATGGAGAAGACAAGGACTTAAATCTGCATTTGTTTATTGTGCTTGTCTGGTAACCTCCTGTAACTGACTCCCCCCACCCCCAACATCCTCCTTTGTCTTTAGCTGGATGTGATGTTTGGGCTGGTGGTTTCGGCCTTTGGGTGGGTTGCTCTGCTTGCCTGGGCCTCTCCCATGTGTGCATTGACGGGTAAAGATGGCAAGCAGTGGGATTTGTTGGAGTACGTGAGGAAGCCATTTGGTATAAACCTAATTCGGCCTGACCTTGTCTTTCCAAAAGGGCCTGACTGTGGCCATTGAGCACGCATTGTATATCTGCTTTAAAACATTTACTATGGCAAGAACAAAGGCCCTTGAGATAAAGGTGCAACTTCCCTCCCCCTCCCAACATCAGCATTTCCTTAAGGATTAAGCATCTTTCCTTAGGCTAGGAACTGATTGCTGCACTCACCTGTGACCACCCAGCTTGAGACAATAGACTTGACTCTTGCTAAGCCCTCCAAAAGAGCAGACCTGCTACCTGCTGTGTCCATCAAGAGCTGTGCCGACAGGGCAATCTTGTGACTATTGTGGGAGGGACATTTCAATCATATGTGAAACACCCTGTTTGGGGGTATATAACCACTCTGTGCACCCCACTTCTTCGGTGCCCTTTCTTCCTTCGTGAAGAAAGGCCCCGGGCCACAGTCCTCATAAAGCTTTGTTTACTTTTCTCCTGCTATTCTGTCTCATGTGAATTTAATTCATTCTCTGGCCAGACGAACCCAGAGAAGGTAGAGGAAATGTCTTCCTCCCCTACAATGACATAGGTTATACTTGAGTCAACAGGATAATTAACATGCCTCTGGAATTGGTGGCAGGGGGAGAAAGATGAAGTGAGGTATGTCATCTTGTGTCCAGAAATTCCAGTGGGTCTAAATCTAATTTAGTATCTCCTTATTTTCCTAAAGGTTAATATAGTCCATGATATATATTGTAATATTATTTTTTAGCACTTACAATAGCCATTAAATACACATGCTTGTGTATAGTGTTTTTTAAATTTTAATTCTCTAGCATTGGTTTTTTCATTCTGCTTGCATCTTTGAATTTTCGAGTAAAGGCATTCTCCACTCCTGCTCTGATTAGCCACCCTCACAGCAAGGATCAACAGCTCCTCCTTTCAGGTCTGTTTTTCTCTTATATAAATACTACAGGTCATTTCTGTCACTCCAGCACTTCCACTTTACTCTCCCAGCCCCTTGATGACAGGAGAAGGTAGACATCGTGTTACACATCCCTTCTCATCTTTTTGGCTTTAGGTAGCTCAGCTGCAGCTAACCAGTGTTTGAAGTTTTATGGAGGGGAAGTCACTACCTGTCATAATGTCACCATTTCTTACATGAAAAGGACAGGGTTAATGAATATGAGATTTTGGAAAACTTTTAAAGATCAAGGTTTTCTACTTAAGCTTGGGCACAGAAAGATTGATAATGCCTTTTCTGAGGTCCTTTTCCAGTTCTCTTGAAGATATGTTAAAATGTTAACAGCATTTCCTCTTGCACATGGCATTCGTGTGTGTTTATGGTTGCATATTATCAGGTTCTCTGAGACTTTCTGTTTGTTATTAATTGGCTAAGTCTGCTAATTTTGTAGAAAATCATGTTCATCTTACCATGGAACTTCATACTTCCACAGAATTCTTAGATTTTCATTTATTCGGTCAGAGAAAGAAAGTGTGGCTCTACTACCCTTTCCACAGATGAAGAGTTTAGTTTCAGAAAAGCCCAGAAGGAGTTCTAGTAAGATAAGTGAGAATAACATTCTTACTTCTTTCTGTTATAATTTGTGTGATGGCTAAATCTATGCCATAGCCACCTAAAGCTCACAATACATTCATTTTTTAAAACAAGGTTGCCCAGCAATGATAGCCTTTGGTTCTCTACTTACCCACACAAGAATTTAGTCCCTCTGAAATGTTTTACTTATCCGGAGAGCCTCTCAGGGAAGGAGATGTCACTCATGTGCTCAGGCAGAGCCTCCAGATGAAGTGATGCTAGTGCCTTTTCAGTCTCTAGCCCTGATGAGATCCAGGTAAGGCAAGGTGACTTGCCTTAAGTCAGTGACTATCTCCTGCTGTTACTGTTCACTGTCACCAATACTCTGCACTGCTCTGCTTATGCCACTTCATCTGAAGTGTGGACATGTCCATTTCTTTATTTAACCAAATACAAGGAGGGTACAACTTCAAATTTTTGGATTTTTGGTAAGTCTATTCTAAAGGTTCGGGGACTACTAGAAAGAGAAATACAGTGCAATGATAACATGTAGCTACATAGAGTTGGTTCCCACAGAAAACATGTCTTCCACCTGCAGGGTCCATTTTAATTGTGCTTCTATACCTTTAGCTCCTGGCTGACCCCAATACGGCAAGTGCCCCAAACCCATTACTACCGCTATCCTCCAAGAATACCTACATGTCAAAGTCCAGGCTCTACTTCTGAGCAGTGACCCCAATGTTCAGAGTCAGGCCTTGTTCCCTTGCTTCTACTTCTGGTCTCAGGCTCTAACTCTTCTTTGGCTCACTGACACTTGAAACCCTTTATCTTTCCTATAAGAATGTCTTCTTGTATTATGTCCCTCACAGGACCATCACATCAGTACATTTCCCAAAATGTAGTTGGGCCAGTCTTAAGTAGCACCACGTATAGGTCATTAATTTTATAGTGTAGATTGGGTTTACCTAAGCCCAGACCATTTTCTTTTTAAAGTCTTTCTTTCAATAAATGTCGTTTTAAAGCTATGGGCTGAAGTTTTAGGGGCCTCAGCTTAGGTTGTTCAGAGAGTAACTTCTCAACAGACACACAGACACATACACACATATTGAACAAGCAGTAGTCAAATATTAAATTAATACAGAACTAAGAAGGACTTCTCCCAAAGAAGCATTCAGATGTTTCTGAATGTTTTGTTTTCTCCAGCAACAATGAGAGGTGACCCTCTTTATATTTAGATAATAAAGACCTTTCTCAAATTATTTTTACAGAACTAAAGAGATTCATTCCTCAGATCCCACCAAAAGTACAGCTCAAACTAGTTACGATTTTAAAATCTTGCTCCTCCCTAGGTCCTGCTCCTCAAGGTTAGCAACCAATCAACCAACGAAACAGAAAATTTAAAAATATCCTCTTATACATTTTTTGCTGTTGTCTATTAACCCAGTTGTTAATAGGTACGTAGCCTTTCCCCATCCCTTCAGCCAGAAATAATCTCTTCTTCCTTATTCATTCCATATGGCACTTTGACACTCTCTTGTGTCACTGGCTCTTTAATCCTTTGGGTACCACTGTCTTCATACTTTATTGTAAACTCTTGAGGACGTAGACAAAGTCATTTTTATCTATGTGACTCGCTCCACACCACTGTACCATCATTTTTGGTAAATAGATGTCTTTTTGTGTAACTGTTCTCTAAGAGTAGGAGTCTTATGTTATGGACTCTAACTCAATTTTTATGACTGCTTTAGAACAAATAGTAATAGACTCTTACAGCTCTTACATTTAACGGTCATGATCATTGACAGAGAGGTACTGAGGCAAGAGATTAGAGTCAGATGGGGAGCAGCTTCCTTCACTCCCTGCATGGCAGTTTTCTCATCCATGAAATGAGGATGCTAATGGTACCTTCTCAATAGTGTATTGTAAGGATTATTTGGAGTTATTTCATGAAAAGCTTTTAGAACAGTGCCCGACACACATGCTTCATACTCAGGAAAGGTTAGCTATTGCTATTAACATAGCCTTGGCCATGTGAAAGAACAGTATCTCTTTAAGTCAGGCCAAAGGGGAAGAATTAAATATACAAAATATATACAGTATGTAGCCTGGACTTCTCTGTTAACAGCTTGTCATTTTGTTTAGTAAATGAGATTCAAATATTTTACAGTTTTGTGGTGTGTGCGCTCCTGAACTTAAGTAGCCCATTGACACAAGCTCAGCTTGTAGTTGGGGGTTCTATTTTCCAGGATTAAAAAAGATAATAATAAAGTTTACAATTACAGAAAGAAAAGAAAAACTAGGTCATATCAGAGATCAGCAAAAAAAGTAAACTAGATGAAAAAGAACTTAATATAATATAAAGAATATATAAGGAAATTTCTTATTTGGTCAAATAAGTCCTCTAATAAACGTAAAGACATCTCCAGTCCTCCCCACAGTTCACTAGCTACTTGCTGTCACTGTAGCACTTTGACCCTAAGCAGTCCTCCTTGGCTTTGTCATTACTACAGTGAGAAACACCTGGAGGAAACTAGTAAGCAAGGAGTAAAGCAATAGCTGTAAATTTCAGAAATTACCACCAGGGGCAAGTGTGCTTTTCAGTCGTTTTCCTTGTGCTCACTTTACAACTTCCTCAAAACCATTCCGTAATAAATCCAACACTGTCAGTTCTTCTTACTAACCTATTTGTATTTGTATTTATTTAATTTGTAGCCTAATTAATTTGTATTTGTCGTTTGTATTTTTTTGTGGCCTAAATTGTATAAATTTGTAGCCTAAATTTTAGTTTGTATTTTTTTTTTTTAATTTGTAGCCTAAAGATTTTTAGTTCAATCACAGCGAGGAAAAATATTCCCCAGAGATCTGGAAAAAGTACAAATGATTAGATACAAGAATGGAATGTACCCTTTCATCATTAATGATGTACTTTGTTAAATACAGTTCTCAAAATTAAGATATTAAATATTTCTTTTTTGTTGTGACATGTTTTGCTAGGAATACATATTTTGATATATTCTGAAAGAGAAAAAAGTGCTGTTATTTTTAGATATTGACCCAATGAACCTAATTCATAGCATTTGGTGAGAAACCTGAAACTTGCAACTTAATATTGTGAAAGCATGTTGCTAGCTGAATTTTCCTTGCTGCTATTAGAAAGTCACTCTGTTGAGTTGCGTGAAAGATAGTACCATGTATTTTATCAGGTTTTTTCTATCATCTTCTATTATTACAATATCACAGAAAAATATTAACGTAATTATTTTATTCAGAATAGTTCTCCTTTTGACGTATTCTGGGGTTTCAGTCTAGTAAGTAACAAGATTGCCTATTAAGAAGAAGAAAAGTCTTAAGGGAAGTCCTGACAACTTTAAAGTTGGAAAATGGATGCCATTTTCAGTGTCAGAAAGTGGATGCCAATGGTAAAAATTATGATAATACTTAGGCAAATAATGAGAGCTGAGACGTTTGAATTGAATGGAAAGATAACACTAAAATCGTAATATTTTTGACTAAGGTAAAATTTGTCATACAGTTAAATCTCAAAATAAGGTTTCTAGTATCCTTAGTTATCAACACATAATTTAGACAATTAGTTCCTTTCATTCCTTTGGGGGCCAACAAGCCTTTCACTGTTTTGTTTTGTTTTGTTTTTGGTGAGGAAGATTGGCCCTCAGCTAACATCTGTTGCCAATCTTTCTCTTTTTTGCTGGAGGAAGATTGTTGCTGAGCTGACAATCTGTGCCAGTCTTCCTCTATTTTTGTATGTGGGATACTGCCACAGCATGGCTTGATGAGTGGTGTGTAGGTCTGCGCTTGGGATCTGAACCCGTGAACCCCAGGCCACCAAAGTGGAGTGCAAGAACTTAAGCACTACACCACTGGGCTGACCCCCAACAAGCCTTTAATATAAGTCCTACTGTTAACTCTCTTTCCCAGAGATATCTGAGTGACTGGGGAGTGATGTATCAAAAGTTAGCATTCATGTTCCCAAGTTGTAGAATGACATACAGTAGTACCTACTTATTCATTGTTTCACTTTCTCTGGTTTCAGTTACCCAAGGCCAACCATGGTCTGAAAATATTAAATGGAAAAATTCCAGAAATAAACAATTCATAGTTTTAAATTGCACGCCTTTCTGTGTAGCATGATGAAATCTCTTGGCATCCCACTACGTCCTGCCCTGGATGTGACTCATCCATTTGTCCAGCATATCCCTGCTGTATACACTACCCCCTCATTAGTCACTTAGTAGCCGTCTTAGTTCTCAGATAGACTGTGGACCAGTATTGCAGTGCTTGTGCTCAAGTGACCCTTGTTTCACTTATTAATGGCTCCAAAGTGCAAGACTAGTGATGTTGGCAGTTAGGACATGCTAAAGAGAAGCTGTGAAGTACTTCCTTTAAGTGAAAAGATGAAAGTTCTTGCCTTAATATGGAAGAAAAAAAATGAATGCTGAGGTTGCTAAGATCTATAGTAACTTTTATTGCAGTATCTTGTTATACTTATTCTATTTTATTATTAGTTACTGTGTTAATCTTACTGTGCCTAATTTGTAAATTAAACATTATCACAGGTATGTATATATAGGAAAAAGCATAGTATGTATAAGATTTGGTACTATTCTTGGTTCCAGGCATCCAGTGGGGGTCTTGGAATATATCCCCCATGAATAAGGGGGGACTGTATTTTTCAGCTTTAGGTAGCCCATGTCACAATATTGCATTCTCTATATCCTTCTTCTCTTCCATGCCACATAGATTAGCTTCTTTGGTAATGATTGTACCTGGGGAAATATGTAGCTTTAATAGTCTCAAGTAACTTTTTTGCTCCAGAGTATTTATATGGAGCAGGTAAGCACCAGATGCTACACACAGCATACAGGTGACTCTCCTCTGAAAGTAAGAACAGATTTGTCCAACTTTTGCTTGAAGGCAACCTATTGCAGCTTACATATACTTTGTTACTTGGATCTCTGCCCTGTATTCTGGCCTTCCATTGGCTACTATGATTTTTTGACCTTTAGAGATTGAGGGAATCATTAATGATATTTTACAGGAACTGTCATAGTGAACTGCAAAGAAGATGAGACTGCTCTTGTAAAAACACTCACTATGAGGAAGAATTCCAAAAAGAATGCAAGCAATTAAGAAGACTACTGTGAGCCACCTAGCCCATTGAAGGTGGCAGTCTCTAAATAACTGTTAGAGTCAATAATCCGTAACCAGATTTAGAAAAAGTAGGTAAGTGGCATTTTCTAGCCACTTTCTGTCTTAAGTATATTTTTTCTGCTGTACTATGCATTTGTTTATATTAACCATTTACTCAATTTTATGTAACATATATAATCATCCAGGACCAATTAAACCTTTGCTTTGTCTTAAAGTGGCAAGTTAAACTCTTTTAAGAAGAGTGAAGCTTAAAAACATCAATTAGGTCCATTAAAACACATAAAGCCAAAATTTTGATGGACAAAGTGAATAGATGTGGTGAAAAATAGTCCTTACACGATGCTATTCAAATAGACATTTTTCTAAGTGATTCTCATGAGTGATTCTCATAAATAGCAACTCACAGTGACCTGATTATGACTATCTACATTTTCTTCACCAAGATACCAAATGTATCTGTCTTAATCGACAAAATACTCCTTTTAAAACTTCTTAAAAGTATAGGACACATATGCCTAAAGACTCTGAACATGCAGGGTCAAAATGACTACAAGAATATTTGCCAAATCTAACATCAATCTAAATGATACTTAGGGTTTCATGTCAGTGATTGAGAGGGAAAAGGACAGTAGAAAAAGCAAGCACAAGCTAGGAGAAGGAAAACCTTAGTTCGGGTCCTGGCTCTGACTCTACCTAAGTGTATGACCTTGGGCCAGTCACATGACCTCTTTGGATCTCATTTTCTTCTTCTGGAAATGAAGAAGCTAGAGCTCTGTCTAGATTTCCTCTATGTTAACATTCTATGGAGATAAGTTTTTAAATATTATATCAAAAATAAAAATGATTTGTATTTTTTCATCTTAAATGTTTAATAACTATTGATTCTATAAAGCTGAATTCAGTATGATCCTACATGAATATGAATTCATTTTGATTCTAATTACTAATGAATATATCGTGATAAATCAAAATTCAGCATTATATTCTCCATGTAAATAGTTTCACTTCCTTCAGGATTTATGCTAGTAAATACGCTTGTTGGGTATCCTGTAATGTTTCTTAGAACAGAGGTTGGTTTGGTACATTTATTTCAGCATTTGCTATAAGGTGCTCTCAAATAAATGCTCATTTCGTCACTTGTTATAGTCATTCCTGTACATTCCAATGTAATATCATATGCTTCCAAGTGGATATTAACATTTAGTTTGGAGACAATTCAACATTTTCATTGGGCTGTGGGCACTACTATTTTAATTTTAATTTTTAGCTATTTTTATGGTATAATTCACATACCATAAAATTCATCTTTTTTAAGTGCGCAATTCAGTGGTTTTTAGTATATTTACAAAGTTGTTCGAACATCACCATTATCTAGTTACAGAACATTTTCATCTAGTTTCCGAGGAAATCCAGAATGACTTTCTTCTATTAATATAAATGTTTTTTATTTTATATTAATATAAAATTAATAATATAAATTTTGTATTTTATTTAAATATTTAAGTTAATATTTTCTACTCATATAAAATTTTGATTGTTTAGGTTAAATTTGACATATGTTTTATCCAGATTCTTTTGTCTTGTTGGCGAGGGGAGGATTCCTGCACTGGGGTGTTGGACGTGGCTGAACGCGACTCCGAACAATGGAAAGATGAGATTGACAGCAATTTATTAGTCTCCTATACTTATAGCACAGGTGAAGATGACACTGCATTCCATGCAAGGCCATATGGGGCTTGCACTCAGGAACAGTGGCAAAACAGGGTCTATAGGAGGCAGGCTTTCTAGTATCAAGAGGAGAGGTGTCCTCTGGTTCCTGCAGGAGGATCTCATTGGCTCGTTTAAATAATTCTCTGGGCTGGCTGGGAACTGAAACCCACTACTCAGGGATAAACAGGGACTGTGCCTGATCCCTTTGATAAGGAGGATTGTTTGTGTAGGGGACCTTACCCATGGGAACAGAGTGGGGAGAGGAACTTGTAGTTAAACCATTCAAAACCTTCTGATTTTACCAGATGTCAAGGCAGCACGTAACACTGGGCCATAATTTTAGACCCTATTTTGAGTGAAATTAAAGAAAAGAAAGTTTTGGCTTTTAATTATTTTGATAACTTGATAGTTATTTTGATAAATGAAAGAACAAACACCCTGCATTTTAGTCAGGGAACTATTAGAATTGTCATTGTTAATGATCAAGAGATGTTAATTTAATGTACTTTTTCAAGATGAATAAATTTGAAATGAGTCGTATGTTCATTGAACGCACAGAGGAATTAAAGTTGGAAACAAACTTTCCAAAAGTTATTTGGGGTGACATCTCTGTCTCTTGATTACTTCCAAATGTGATGTTGATTACAGGTTTCTGATTTTTTTTTTTTAAAGATTTTATTTTTTTCCTTCCCAAAGCCCCCTGGTACATAGTTGTATATTCTTCGTTGTGGGTCCTTCTAGTTGTGGCATGTGGGACGCTGCCTCAGCGTGGTTTGATGAGCAGTTCCATGTCCGTGCCCAGGATTTGAACCAACGAAACACTGGGCTGGCTGCAGCAGAGTGCGCGAACTTAACCACTAGGCCACAGGGCCAGCCCCCAGGTTTCTGATTTTTTTAAAGAGATATTTCAGTGTCCAGAAAATATCTTTTCCTAAAACTTGACTCAGTCCATTTGAAAAAACAAATATAAAGGAATTCACTATGTTTGTGGAAAAACTAGACATAGAAAGAGCTTCTACCTCAAGTAAATCTTTTCTAATGAAATAAATTTTTTTATATCATGCTGCTGCTTCTTGTTCTTATCCTTTTCTTCCTCTTATTATTGTTACTATTATTATTCAGTAGTAGCTCAAGTTATCTTATTTCAGCATCATATCTATTCATCACAGAGCATCATCCCCAGTCATGATATACTTAAACTGATACTACTCTGTACAAGCAAAATAAATGCAAATTTGATGGTTGAAATGAAAGATTCCAGATGGGAGTTTCAGGGGGGACAATTTCTCCACTGAAAACAAGAGGAAATGGTCTGAGACTACCCTTTGAAGGATTCAGTTCAGAAAGGGGAGAGTTCTTTGAAATGAAAGGAAGGCTCTTAAAATGTTCATTCTCTTGTTAAGGGAGGCCAGAACCTCCTCTAGAAATTTGCAAAGGTATGATAAAATCTCATATGTTTGGAAATACTTTTCTATTGATGGTAGCAAGAAAAACTAGATAATCACTTGAAGAGACTTGTGATACACTATGTAAGGATTCTACACACACAACAAGGGACTACGAAAGCTAAAGAGGACCAGCCTTAGAAACACTAGTTATCTAAGTGTATTTTATTAGTTTAATTAAAAAATTGAAAATATATGTTGTAGCAAAAAAATGGATGATATTATTTTCCCCAATTTCATGTTTAGAGGCCATTTTAATTGGTTTTATTAATACAAAAACTTAAAAGCCAAAAGACCAAGGGAAAACCAAAAAAGGCTCAAGTGAAGTATTGAAAACTTGGAAAATACCATTTTAATTTATAAGAAGATTAAATAGTTTTATGGCCCAAAGATGTGTAGGAACATAAATATGTATTACACTTTGGTTCTCATAGTCGTTAATTTTTTCTAGGCAGATATATCACTTCTAATCTACTTTATTATTATAGATACACTTAATACTTTGATATATTTTTTTGGCCAGCCCTGGTGGCCTAGTGGTTAAGTTCACCGTGCTCTGCTTTGGCAGCCTGGGTTCAGCTCCCAGGTGTGGACCTGCACCACTTGTCTGTCAATGACCATGCTGTGGTGGTGGCTCAAATACAAAAAGAGGAAGATTGGCAACAGATGTTAGCTCAGGGCAAATCTTCCTCAGTGAAAAAAAAAATTTTTTGATTTATTTTAAAAAAAATTTTAATAATATATTTTTTCATTTTTTTTAAATTTTTTTTTGAAGAAGATTAGCCCTGAGCTAACATCCACTGCCATTCTCCCTTTTTGCTGAGGAAGGTTTGCCCTGAGCTAACGTCCATGCCCATCTTCCTCTACTTTATATGTGGACCGCCTGCCAGAGCATGGCCTGATAAGTGATGCATAGGTCCTCACCCAGGATCTAAACCAGCAAACCTGGGATCACCAAGGTGGAGTGCATGAACTTAACTGCTATGCCACCAGGATGGCCCTTTCCTTTGATATGTTTAATCTTCAATATTTTGAGAAAAAAATATATTCAACTTTAATTGGTTTATTTTCTAGAGCTTATTAAGTGCTAATAACCTTATTTTATTGCAAATATAACAAAATCATTTTATAGTTTCCTTATCTTTGATTCAATTGTATTTAAAGAAGTGCTACACGGATATACTTGTTTGTGGTTAATTCATTAAGACCCTATAATGAAACCACAAAAGTAGATTAAAGTTACAAGCTTATCTTCAATAATTATGGCTCTGTCTTACAAGTACGTTTCTTATATGTCTCAGATTCATCTGGCTCAAAGTATCTTCTCAGTGCCGTCCTCTTCCCTTCTGACCTCATTGTAACCATTATCTGCTGCCACATCTTCTAAAAAAGAGACTTAGCTTAGTGGCTTACCAGTCACTTGAAACTCTCTCAGAAATCCACTCCATTCAAGCAAACAAGTACTAAAATGGATCTTCTTCCAAAGTGCTAAGATTTCCCAAATAATAATGCTTTTATCTGCTTTTCTTTAAAACATTATGATTTATTTATCAAGTCTAATTAATCTTCACTCACTTGGGGCCATATTACTTTATATAACATTGTATGGTATCTGTCACATTATATATGGACATAATGCAATAATCTTTATTAACATTTTATATATTTAAATTTACATTATGTTAACATTTTATACATTTAAGTATGCACATAATATGTAGTTGTATATGTGTATTTATGTATATATGTGTAAGTATATTAATAATACAATCACTTCAATGACACGGAACATTTCTTCCTAAATTCCCTTTAAAGTAGCTTTGGCGCTGTATAAAAATGTGTTATAATCTTATAAAAGTATATTGACTATATCTTCTCTCTATGTACTTGCAAACAGATACAGTCTTTCTTCTCTTAAAGAGTCTAGGGTCATTATTCTGGGGCTCAAGTGTAAAAAAGATTCTAGCTGTGAATCTAGATGCCTAGAATGGACCCCTGAATGGTCTGATTTGTTGGGACTGAGAGAAGGCTCAAGCATCTGCACTTTTAACAAGCAATCCAAGTGATTCTGATGAAGATATTTCTTGGATCACATTTTTTAGCATTCTATTCTAGATGAGAATCTCCCAACTCAGTGTCAAATACAATTATTCATTAAGTAACTTATCCTTATTTATGGCTTTAATAAATTTAAGCAGATCTTTTACTGAATTGTTGACTGACTCATTCTAAGAAAATGTCAAAATTTAAAAAATGACAGTGTTCCATATTTCCATATATAGTAACTTCATTGCTGACAATTGTGTTTCCAAGTGGAATTCTAGTTTAATTCAACCATAGTTCATTTCCAATATTTCTGATTTACATGGAGTTGAGGAGACTCTGCATGGAGGAAAGAAGACACGAGAGGCACTAATAACCAACCAACAGGACCCTGTCCATTTATTTGAATAAGAGGATCTCAGAGACAACGATTAAGGCAAATTCCGCACGGAATTCTTTCAAAGGACACATGAGGAAAATGAGAGGAAATATCAAGGGTACCTATTACCCTGCCTAAACCTCACAGGTGTTATCCAGATTCAGGTCAACTTACTCCATAGCTTAGTTGCTTGGGGAAATAACTGCTTGATTAAACTTGGGAAATTAGGTTTTCTCTAAGACTGATACTCTAACAGACTCAATAATGCTTGATTTTTGTGTCTTGAATCTTCTATTTTTTTTCCCCAATTGGTAATACAAGCATATGCTAAAAGAAACTCAAAGAGTTCAAAAATAGAGAGACGAAAGTGATTCTGTCTTTTGCTCTTGCACACGGTTCTCTCCTTCTTCTCCTTGGAGGCAACTGCTATTGGGCATTTCTTATGTATATTTTCAGAGTCTATGGAATATTGTGGCGTGTGTATTGGACGAGGGGAGGAGAAGTATAAATAAATGCATGTTAGGAAATTCCCTTGATTTTAAATTAGCAAGAGACGTGCATTAAAGAGTGACTTAGTGCCTTGAGTTAAAGTCACAGAGCAGCATATTTGCCACCAGAGCGTTCCTTAGATACCAGAGGAAATATTATATATTCTTCAAGTAAGCAAGTATTCTCTCCGGGGAAAAAAAATGGAATTTTAAAGCAGGTACTCCTTTCGACAGACAACAGAAATTTAAATGAGAATGCACTTTAGCATAGTGAAAATTATCTGAGTTCTAAGATACCTTGAGATTGTAGAAACACTGGTACCCAATCAATTGTTCTGGCGGAGTAAAATCAATGTGTACCCTATACTAACGTGTTTGGAAAGCAATTTGCAAGTTAAAGGAGAAACTGCTTCCTTTGACCCATTCATGAAGTTTTTTTGTAAGATCTAACTAAAAAAGTTTTAGAAAGATAAAAAAATATAATGGCCAAAAAGGGCAAAGTTCATAACTTATTATTGATTAAGAATAACTTTGAAAATAAAACTTTAATTGAATGCCTACAATTTATAAGATATTATGCTAACATTATAAAACATCCTTGAGGAATTTTCAGTAGAGTTAGGAAATGATAAATATGTGGAAAAAATAATCTTTGCCTAATAGCGTATCTGTTTAGAAAGTGAGACCATATTAAGTGGAAGTGGACTCTGTGCATCATAATCTCTTCAGACCTGGGCTACTCTCTCTTTCGCAAAGAGCAGTAGCTCATCCAGGTCGCTGAGAGAATCAATTGCAGCAGCTGGTAGATGTGTAATGTCCACTGCTGGGACGAGCCAGATGCTCCTTTAGTACACATCAAACTTCAAGAAGTTTAGCTCTCTTTTAGGCTGTACTTCTACTGCCCTTACCAACAGCCAAGGTAGTTTATTTTTGGTAAAGTTATCAGTAATTGACTAGTCTTTGGACATTAGAGTTCATGTAGGTCAGACATATATCCATCTTTCTTTAGGTAAAATTTCACTGTTGCATGCATGTACACGTGTATTTGTGTTTATATTTTAATGTGATGAGACTTTAAATTAAATAAACACTATAGTGGTTTTGAATCCAATAAAATGATACTCATCTTCCTTGTCCAAGTTCACAATCAATGGAGATAGAGGAGTCATAATGACTAGAGATCAAAATATCGGTTTCATTCTTGATAAAAACCAGATTGGGATAGATGGCTTTTTTTTTTTTTGAGGAAGATTAGCTCTGAGCTAACATCTGCTGCCAATCCTCATCTTTTTGCTGAGGAAGACTGGCCCTGAGCTAACATCCATGCCCATCTTCCTCTACTTTCTATGTGGGACGCCTACCACAGCATGGCTTGCCAAGTAGTGCCATGTCTGCACCCGGGATCCGAACCGACGAACTCCGGGCCACTGAAGTGGAACATGCACACTTAACCGCTGTGCCACTGGGCCAGCCCCCTGGGATAGATAGGTTTAATCCACAGCTATAATGGGCCTGTCCTCCAACACTGCACTAGGTAGAATTTTCTACTCAGTCATTGGCTCATTGGGCACGCACAAGCTTCCCCCACAGGGGCAGATCCCTTACTGCAGTGGATGAGAGCACCCTGGAATGCGTACATCCTGCTGAGATGTACTTAGAAAGAGAACCCTGAAGGCACTGAGCTGCATTTTCCCTCTTCCTTCCTTCAGATATACTAATCAGACAATTTATTCCTCTTCCTCCTTAGGAAGTTCATTTCAGATCTGGGGCAACTATAGTACAAGTAGTGACCAGGACATTGTATTCCACCAGAAAGCAAGAAAGTTTAAGGACTAATGGGATCATGTTAAGAGGAAAGATAACCCAGTTTGAAGACATTCCTACAGGATAAATTTATGACGTATTTGAGCATCTAAATATGATAGTGTCTACAATTGATTGTAACATATAGTAAAAAAAATTCATGACAACAAATACATATATGCATAATACATACATATATATGTATGTACATACATAAATAAGAAAGAGGGAAAGAAGAGCAACACCTTTTTGTGGAAGATACGCTAGATAAAAGGTATGTGGAATGATAAAATTAGAAATTCAGCATTTATAACTGATTCGGGTAAGGGTCAATCAATGCTAACACCATCTTATCAATGATCGTTGGGGAACAGGTTATTCCAATGTTGGCAAAAGAATACAGCACAGATTCCAAAGGGAAAAATGTACATGTACAGTGGCCAGAACTGGTGGTCTCTTGGCCAAATGACTACATTTACAGTTCATTATCACCAATGGTAGAGCAATGTCATAATTTTTTATTTTCTGATATGATGCAATATAAAGAAAATCACTAATAAATAGGCTAATACAGCCTCTGCGCTCCATTCCTGATCCCAGCAAAAGGAAGAAAGAGAAAGAAGGTGAGGAAGGAAGGAAGGCAGGGAGGGGAGAGAGGAAGAAATGGAGGGAGGAGGGAATCCAGAGAGGGAGGGAAGAAGGAAGGAAGGAAGGATGATTGTATCGTTCTATTTCTGCCTCCCTACAATTTGTCTCTCTTGAGGTATGAATCACTTATACTCCTAACACATAGGAAGCTGCAGGTTTTCGTTTATTGCATTTTATTTTGTCCTACTGGCTGTTCTGTGTAGGATTTCTTGCTGTTAGAAGTCAGCACATTTTAAGTAGTAATTCAAAATTAGTATGATACATAGGATTTGTAAATATTCTCTTGTAATTTTTCTGGTGAGGACTAGTCAGTCAATGCATTCCCGAAAAAAAATTTACCTTTGAAAATAGACATTTCCATGGCATGCATCACGTCTTCGGTACACAAACTTCATGTAAGAAATTATGTTTTTATGTAAAGCTAGTTAATTCGCTGAAGGCCACCTAAGAGCTATGTTAATTAAAATGGAACTATTTTATAGAGCAAAATGGTGTATCCATAAGCTACTAAGAGTAGCAGGCACAGGAAACCAGTTTGCTAACTGGGCCATCATCAGTAGAATTTTAAAAGATTTGCTCTTCCCTTTGATAATTAATTCTTAGAATTCCCAGTTTCACATCTTAGAAGGACGGTCACAAATAGTTTCCTAGTTTTGTTTACCTGTAATCCTATAAGAGGGAAGTATAAATTCCTATTAGTAAAACATAATATTAATCTTTTTCTCAATCGGGTCTTAGAAACTATCATTTTCCTTGAGCATTATGATGCCATTATAAAAACCGCTCTCTCAAGTTTTAAAACAAATTAGGTTTACAATTATGGGATTGTATTTCCAAGTGCCAAAACTAATTTGCTCTGACAGGAGGAATCTTTTCCCATAGACAAATCTTCAAGTTCTTCCATTGTTTAATGGCAAATTAGATAGCAAACTTCTCTCTCCGTACCTGCATATACTTTACTTAGCCTCCTTTCATCTGCTCTGCAAACGCTCTTATAAAACTGTATCCCATGGCAACCCCCAGTGGCATTTTAGCTTCCTGTCTCCCAACTGAGCTCATCTCTCCTGGGGAAACCACCTCAGCACTTCAAGGGCGCATTTTTCATTAAATTGGATGGGGTTTGGTTTGTGAGCATCCCTGCCACAATTTGCATTCTCGAGGATGGATATTGCATATACAATCCTTTATCCTTACAAGAAGATACTTGATTTTCACATGGTTTGTGAATCATGTTTAAATCCCAAAGAAGAGAATGAGTCACGTTATTTCACAAAATCATTACTCTCCTGCCTGTAGACAAAGAAATGACAGATTATCATTTTTATCAATGCAAAGGAAACTTTCCATCCTAGAAAGTTATTTGGAAAAAAACCCATAAATTTAGAATTTTAGTGGGAAGAGAAAAATTCAAGTGCATTCACTGCATATTTATAATACATGACTATATCAGTTAACTTGTTAATTTATGCTGAGAAAATTGTGGCATGCTGAAAAGAACAGTGAGCCAAAACCAGCCAGCCTGGGATCTGTTCCCAGTGGGGCCACTTACAGCCATAGTATTTAGAGGTCATTTAATCTCTCTAAGCCTTGATTTTCCAGTTTAGAAAATGGGTGAAACTTCCTAGGGTGTCTGAAGATAACATGAGATTTTTATGCAAACTCTTCATTAATGGCAAGGCACTCTGCAGGGTATATTTTTACACTCTCTACCTCAACATTTTATTATTGTGAGTGTATACACAATTGAATTGTCTACACAGTTAAAACATGATGATATTGTAGCTTTAAGCACATTTATTCAAAGCAATGAAATAAAGTGAAGTTCTAAATGAAATCAATGTTGGCATTTGAAATCTTCAGTGAGAAAGGAAGAGTAAACTGTTGTCCTGCGTAATCTTTCTTATGAAACCAAAGCACTCCCTAACTCAGTATTTGAATGGAAAATTGCTTTTGTACCTTTGAATATACATCAATAATTTAATAGCTGTTTGGAAAGCATAATTATTTTGAAAAATGCCTTAGTATTCTATTGTGATAAACCACTATAAAAAATAAAATTCATATGTGCTTAAAAAGATATGTTTATTTTTAATGTGTTTTGTTCTATTTTTCCTTCCAGATGTTATCATCGATGCTTAAATTTAAAATGATAATGTTTATAAAAGTAATGTGTGACTTTTGCATTCTGATGAATCTTATTCAAAACATTAATTTATTTCATATGCTTTACAAAACTCTGGATTGCACATTACAAATACATATGATTAAAATTCAGTAGCATAGGATTTACTTTCTAAAATAAATGTGATGATTTTCGAAAAATTTTAAAGCTAGAAATTTATTTAAAACAATAACTCATTAAAAGACATTCAACATTTGATTGTATTACTGATATGGATGAAACTGTGGGGAAAATCTACACTGAGCCAGTATTTCGATATACAATAATAATCATATAATGAAAAAAATCGTATGTACATAAAATCATATAATTAACTAATTCAGAAAAAAATTAGTATAAGTAGTTGTAAATACTTGTCAGTGTACTTTTCAATGACCGCCTCTCTGAGGCTATGCTATCCCTTTTTGATAATTAATTCTCAGATAATCCATTCAACCTTCAAAATTAGGAGAATCTCAAAAAGTTTTCTGTTTATGCTTAACTATGACCACAAAATAGGAAAGTACAAATTCATACTAGTAAAATATTATATTAATTTGTTTTTCTTAATCAGTTCTTTGAACTCTATGTTTTCTTAAAGAATATTATCAAGCCGTTATAAAACTGCTTTATCAAGTTTTAAAATAAATTAGATTAACAATTATGAGATTGTATTTCCAAATGATAAATCATAGGTGGGCTAATATTTTGCTAAAGTAACACTTTCAACTTCTCTGTGCCAGCTGTTTCTCCCAAGAGTCATTGTGGCTTTTAGTTGACAGAAGTATTTAAAAATATGATCTGCACTCTTTTTCTACCCCCACCTTCACTTCCCTTTCACGACACTCCAGTTCGAGAGCCATTAGGTAGGACCAAACAAAGTAGGCATTTGTACAGGTGGGCATTGGGCTGGGAGGCAGCAGAGCAGGGTGTAAGAGTTCAAAAAGGGTAAAGAGGGAACCTAGGTGTTAGGCTGTTGACCTAGTACAAAGTATTAGTGTCTGAGGGAGATGATCAGGGTGGCTGCATGAAGGGAGTCATCCAACACTGGATTTTGGAGAGAGAAGTCCACAATGGGGAGTAGATCAGAGGAGAGTGAGCATGTTATTTCATGTTAGCAGAGGAGCATCATCAGTGAAGAATGGATTTTTGGGTCAGTAGGTAAATCCATTAACAATTTTGTAGGGTATTGCAGAGATTCTACTGTCCTGAGTTCTCACCTGCAATGCGTGTGTGTGTGTGTACATCCCTTCCTTAAAGCTTTGCCAAAGTGTATTCTCAATATTGTTTTTTTTATTTTTGCCTTTCTGAGAGATGACAAATAGTATCTCATGGGTATTTTTAAGTTGTATTTTTTTTTATTATGAGTACATGAGCCTCATTTCATGTGTTTGAAGGTCATTTGTATATCATTTCTTGTGAACTCTCTGTTCATACTTTTTGGCCATTTCAATTGGGTATGGTGGTCCAAGGGTTAACATTTCATGCTCTCACCACCACAGCCAGGGTTGGTTTCTGGTCAAGGAACCACACCACCTGTTTGTCGGTTGTCCTACCGTGGCAGTTACATGTTGCTGTGATGCTGAAAGCTGTGACACCAGTATTTCAATAGCAGCAGGGTCACCCATGGTGGACAGGTTTCAGTGGAGCTTCCAGACTAAGACAGACTAGGAAGAAGGACCTGGCCACCAACTTCTGAAGAAAATTGGCCATGAAAACCCTATGAAGAGGAGCGGAGCATTGTCTGATATAGTGCTGGAAAGTGAGAGGATGGCACAAAAAGACCAGGCTGGGCTCCGCTGCTGTGCATAGGGTTGCTCGGAATTGAAATCCAGTAGATGGCACTAACAAAAACTAGGGTTCTAAGTTGTTTTCTCTGTAATTTGAAAGAGTGTGGTCAATATTCATAGCTGTTTGTCTAAGAGCTTATAATTTGTGTTTTGAATTTGCTAATGGTACATTTTTTCATTCTAAAAAATATAAGTGAATATATCTGTATTTAAAAAATATAGGTGAATATATCTGTATTTTCTTTTATAGCTTCTGGATTTTACATCATTGTTAGAAACTTTGACCTCCAGATTATAAGAAATTAATCCATGTTTTCTTCTGGTGCATGTATTTCTTTTTTATATTTGGGTGTCCTGTCTAATTAAAGTAATTCTGTTCTGTGATGTTAGATATGGATCCAACTTTAATCAGATGGCTATGCATTTGTCCATACATTTTTACTTAAACATCCATTTTCTCCCAGAATTATATTGACCAGTCTAGTTCTTGAATGTCTACTTCATGTGTATTTATGGGCCAGGACAATACCATTTTACTTCTAGAAGCTTTATGGCATGTCTTACTGCTTGCTGGGGCTGAGGCCTCCCTCATTTCTTTTGTGGGGTTTACTCGCTTTTCTCCATTATCTATTTTTCCACTTGAATTTTAGAATCAGTCTGTCTAGCTTTAGAAGAAAAAACAAAACCAAAAAACCTTTAAGCGTTTTTGGAGATAATTAAAAATGTATATATTAACTTGAATAAAAATTATTGTTTTGTGATTACTTTCCATCTTCATAAGTAAAGTTTTTTTTCGAATAAGCAGTGTTCTTTTCTTGATAAATTTATTCTAACCATTTGAACTTTTTGTTGTTGTTGTTACTTCTAATGTGAGATATTCCCTTGCATTGTATCTGGCAAGATAGATGAAGGCTATTGATTTTGAATGTCAAGTTTATATTTTTCAATCTTCCTAAATTTGTTGCTTTAGCAATGGATTTAGCATTGTCTCAGCTCTTGGGTTTTCCATGCAAACCATTCTATCACCTGCAGATAGTAGTTTATCTCTTTCTTTTCAATGCCTATGTTTCTCATTGTTTTCTCATACCTGATTACTATGGCTACTAAATCCAATAAGAGTGAGCACAGTTGCCTTTTTCTTAACTTTACTGAGAAAGCTTAATAATTCCCCATTAATATGTTGCCAGAATGAAAGGGTTAAGAACAGAACCAGTTAATTCTTTGACCCTACGGACTGAGAAGTGATCTTATTCAAATTCCTTATAACTTTAACTCAGGGAATATATAGAAGCATACCAGATCCAATGTAAATGTGAATTTCTAATAAGGTTATTATTTACTGAGTTGAGCACTCTGTACCAAGTAGTTGGAATTACGTTTTTCTAAATAGTAATCCGTGCTATGCAGCAGCACAAGAGAATGAGAGCAAAGTGCAAAAACTGAAGGGCTGGCAAAGCCACTGGCTTCCCTGAGCTGAGACAGTCTATACCTCTTTATTCCCATCCATACCTCCAGAGTCTCATTTCTTAGAAACATGTGCATCCTAGGTGTGATTGTGGATATCAGAAGCTGTGTCTGGGATTTACAAAACTCTTCATGTGTTTGCTGTGTTGCCTATTCTATATTCTTTCTTTCTTTTTTCCAGCTTTATTGAGGTATAATTGATAAATAAAATTGTAGGATATTTAAAGTATACAACATGATGACTTGATATACATTGCGAAAGAATTCTTCCTTTGATTTAATTAACACATTCATCACCTTTCATACATTTTACCTGTTTTTTTGATGAGAACTCTTAAGTTCTAATCTCTTAGCACTTTTCAATTGTACAATACAGTATTATGAACTATAGTCACCATGTTATATATTGGATCCTAAGATCTTATTCATCTGATAACTGAAAATTTGTACCCTTTTGCCAATCTACATGCTTTCTTAACTTAAAGTTGGTCTTGATTAAAGCCTATTTTATCTCATGTGCTTAAGTATCATTCTGAGCCTACAATGCAGAGTGGGAGTTACAATGACTTTGGGTGAGATGTATATATATTACATGATAAGTATGTATTTATGGTTCCTATTCATAATGGTCTTATTAAGAGTGGATGTTGAATGACAAAAACATTTTCAGCAGTTAAGATGATCATAAGATTTTTCTCCATAAATCTATTTATATGATGAATTTTGTTAATGAATTGCCTATTATTGAACTATCCTTACATTCGTGGAATAAATCCCACTTTGTACTGATGCATTACGCTTTTTAATGTGCAGTTGGAGTCTATTTGCTAATAATTTACTTATGATTTTTTCATGAATAAATATATAGACTGAGCTGTAGTTTTCTTACGTAGTGTAATTTTATCAAGCTTTGATATCTATTATATTTACTTCATAAAAATAATTTAGAAATGCTTCTTTGTTTTCTCTCAGGAACAATAAATAGTATTGGCATTATTAAGTCTTTGAAGATTTGTTTGATTACAAATTTTTGAAATATTTGAGCCTGCTTCCTCTATGAATGGTATTGTCTTATAACTTTCTTTCTTCTATAGAAATGGGTCCATTTAAGCTTTTTTCTTTTCTGTGGTCAATTTTTGTAAACTGTATTTTCCTGTGAAATTATCCGTTTCAGCTAGAGTTTCAAATTTATTTGCATGAATTTGTGCAAAAAGTCTTAGGATATTTGAACATCATTAGTTTCGAAGGTTATTCTCTTTTTGTTACTTTTAAATTGGTGTCATTATGATTTCTATCTCCTAGTCATTAGTTTTATTAATAGTTTTGATATTTCTATTAATTTTTTTCTCAAAGGATAATTTATTCTGCCTTTTTTAAATATTTAACTTTGATTTTTGCATTATCTTTATTTTTTCCTTCCTTTTACTTTCTTCTGGTTTACTTTTCTCCCAAGTCTTTGCATTTACTATTTGACTCATTTATTTTATTTTATTGTATTTTATTTACTTTTTTTTTTTTTGCTTTATCTCCCCAACCCCCACCTCTCCCTCCCCCCCCTCCGTACACAGTTGTATATCTTAGTTGCAGGTCCTTCTAGTTGTGGGATGTGGGACGCCGCCTCAACGTGGCCTGACGAGCGGTGACATGTCCGCGCCCAGGATCCGAACCCTGGGCCACCGCAGTGGAGCGCGTGAACTTAACCACTTGACCACGGAGCTGGCCCCAGACTCATTTATTTTAATTTTTTATTTGTGCTGACATATATATTTAAAGATGTGAATTTTCTTTGATTAATACTTTTATTATATCCCATAGAGTCTGACATCCTAAATTTTCATTATCATTATTTTTTAAAATATTTCAGTTTGGGTGTAAATTATCCCTTCAAATATATAATCACGTAAGTAAGATTTTTTAAACTTTTATGTGACAGAGACTTTAACCATTTTTATTATTAATTTATAGTTTTATTGCATTGTGACTAGGAAATATTGCTTGTATTATTTCTACTGTGAGACTTGCTGAAATTTTTTTAAGGACCAATATATGGTCTATTCTTACTGATGTGAAGAAGGTGTGCCTTTTGGTGTAAAAAAACCCCTTATTAATTCTCATGTTTAGGTTATCTATATCTATATATGTTTTTATATATTTTAAATATTTTTCCCACTTGTGTCTTTGTCTGAGAGTCTTGTATTATTAGTGTTTTTCCATCAATTTCTTCTTGAATCTACTTGAGTTTGTGTATTTTAAAGATAGTTGTGGTATCATTTTATTCAGATTTTTATAAATCATATCTTTATTGCTATTTTTGGCATTTGGCATTACAAAATGTCCTCTGTTGCCTGCTTTAGTATTTTTGGATCTGAATTTTACTTTCTCATATCAGAATTTAAAACTACTGAATTTGACTGTCATTGCATTTGATTTGTATTGGCTGAGATACCTTTGCACATCTTTTTATATTTTGCTTTTCTGAATTTTGTTAGCTGCTGCTCTCATAATTAGAATAGAATTTAATTTTGTTTTTTAGAAATAAATTGAAAGGTGAATTAAGCGTGTTTATACTTATTGAAGTCACTGATATCTTTGGTCTCAGTTCTGTCTTACATACTCAGGTTACTGTGTGTATTACATTTTGTGTTACTGTTTTGTTCATTAGACTTTCTATTTACTCTATTTTGTATTTTTCTTATATTTACCATGGTTTGCATCTTTACTCTAGTGATTATATTTGTGCTAATACTTGTTACAATGCTCTTCCTACTTTCCCTTACTTGCCTTAAATAATATCCATTATTACCTCTTCCTGTGCGGCAGTTAGCCTAGTCTTTTCCTTCTCTTCCCATGTTTTAGTTGAATTATTTCTACTGTGTTTAAATTCATAACCTTTACCTACTATTCTTCCACAAATATCCCAATCTATCTTTTTGCTTTAGGGTCACAAATAAATATTTACAAATCTCATGACTAGTTCATTTGTCAAAATTTCCATATTCATCTCTTGATTAGCTGAAGCTCATACTGTACCTCAGGAAGAGCTCACAAGTACAGTGTCCTCTGAGTTCTTGCAAGTTTAATACTGTTTTCCTAAGTCTTAATGCTTAAATTTAACTCATCTGTCTGTAAAATTGCCTCATACCTTTCACTAATCCATTGATAATGCTTCTCCCATGTTTTCTTACTTTGTATATTTCTGTCCAAAAATCTTTGGTCAACCGACTTTTCTTTTGTTTTTCAGTGGATCATTTCTTCTTTTGCTATGTGCAAAGAGAATTTTTTTCTTTATCTCAAAATCTAATAATTTTATTAGGATGTTTATTAATATATATCTTGGAGTTGACTATTTTCCCAAGTACCGGTGATGCTTTCAAAATTTAAGCATTTTTTTTAAATTTCTGGAATGTTTTCTTGGATTATATTTTTAAATATTACTTCTATTGCATTATATCATTTTTCCTTTTTAGTAACTCCAGTTACATGTGTTTTGGATTGTTTGTCCCTATTTATCTCTGCTTAAACCTTCTTTTTCTCTACTTACTATTATAAACTAATAGATGTTATTTGTGTTCTGTCATCACTAGGACTCCTCTACACTTATCCACTTCTGTACTCCTAATCTATCCCTGCTCAGGAATGGACTCTGAGCTATCAGTGTTGATTTCAAATATTCATTTACATATTATTGAAAATTTTATAACTCTCTCCTGGTTTTGCTGTAGGATATGGGTGATTTTATTTTATATCTTTATATTTATATCTATTTTTTGGAGGAGTATTAAGAGATTCAATTTCAGGCCACTGTAATTTTGTTATGGAAATCAGAAATTCAATTCAATTATTTAGACAATTTCAATACAATATATGCAAATATTGAATTTTGGTTGGTATATTTAACAGTATTTTTGCAGACAAATAATTTATAATAATTTTAATTTTGAGAAGCTATATTTACATTTGGCAAAGGCTACTGAAAACATTTTGTATATTCTGAGAAAGCATATTTTCAAGGTATTTGGTAAGTTATTACTGTAAATATTTTACAGTACTTCAATGAATATCATGCTGGATTTTAAAGAATGGCTTAAGGTGTTTAGTTCTTGATATCATGATTTCTCATAAATACATATTACTACTAGGTTTAGTCAATATTAATTGAAGTATTACATAGCTTCCATTTACATTTATCATAAGTCACCAAATTGCATGCATCATCCTGAAACTTACTGTGCATAGTGTGTCCATGGACCGGCAGTTTCAGCATCGCTTAGGAACTTGTTAGAAATGCAGAATTTACAGTCCAGTTCAGACCTACTGAATCATAGCCTGCATTTTAAAAAGGTCCCTAGATGACACGGTTACCCATTAGAACGAGATAGGCATTGAACTAAAATAATAAGGAATTTATTTTTTTTTAGTATTGTAAAATATTCTTTTAAAGTAGAAATTGTTCAGTTATTTAAAACAGACATTGATTTGACATTGATGTGGCTTTTAATTTTGGATAAAAGATGGACCAACATTGGAATTCATACTCATATTGTCTTCTTTTTAATTCTTGTATTTTCTTCATGTCAGAAGTTATTATCAGTGTCAAGAGGTTCAGCCACTATTGCTTTGACTTTTCCTAATGCTTTTAAGGGATACACACACATACACATACACTGAGTTTGTTGTATATTTTTTGTGTAACGCAGTGCTGACCAATATAACTTTTTTGAAATATTTTCTCTCTGCACTGTTCAGTATAGTAGCCAGTAGCCACATATGATGAGTACTTGAGAATTTTTAATTTGATTTAATTTTCATTGCTTCAGTTTCCCACTATGTCTACTGAGAACTTGGAATGCGGCTAGTACACCTGAGGAACTGAAGTTTTAATTTTAATTACTTAAATTTAAATTTCCATGTGGCTAGCGGCCACTGCATTAGATAGCAAAACTCTAAAACAGACACTGTCAATGTACAGCCTGCTTTTGTATGGCCCATGAGCTAAGAATGCTTTTTATGTTTTTAAATGATTGTACACACACACCCACACACCCACACACACACATACACAGGAATGTGCAACATAGAAGAGACTATATGTGGCCTGCAAAGCCTAAAATATTTACAACCTGCCCTTGACAAAAATGTTTGCAGACTCCTGCTCTAAAATTGTAATCTTACTTAGTACAACATGCTGAATTAGGAAATAAATTTAAAAGCAGATATTTTGGAACATGAGTCTAACATTGTCATTAAGTGATTTATGAAAAGAATTACATCATAGCTTTAAGGTTTTAGTAGTATGAATGAAGGCATCAATTTAACTTTCCCATTGAATATTTATAATGCTTTCATGTTTATGGTTGACAAATTTTCAATATCATCCAAAATTTAATTGAAGCCAAGGAAAGTTCTAGAGATTTTCAAACTCACAAGACAAAATCAGTGATATCCAAAGAAATTTTTGCTGTATCGTTAAGTATTCATGGTTACAGGCTGGATAGCAAAATTAAAAACTTAGTCCTTAGAATGTTCTTTTGAATACCTTCTCCTGAAATCAAAATTTTACTGAAATCTATTATGTTTTCCGTGTATTTTGGGGCAGCTATGACATCTGCCTAGCCATCAAAACTTTTCCCCCCAGATTCTGCGTTTTAAGAATCTACAAAAATTGTGTCTTCTTGTTGTATCTCCTGGAAAAAATTTCACAAATATGCTTACATAAAAATATCAAAATTTTGAATAATCAATTTCTCAATAATTATAATTTGTTACACAAAGCTAACATAGTGATCTGTATCTAAAATAATTTGAGCTACATTTAAGCATTTCCTTCAAAATGAATAATTCATTACTTCTCCAATAAATCTAATTATTTAATTTTGTATATCCTTTCTTAAATGATGTGTCACATTACTTGATGCCAATGTTGGTAGTCTGAATGAATATTCTTTCACAATATTATCGTGTTGTACTATGATCTTTGCCAAATGCAGAATATTTTCTTTATCACTCTTACAAACTTTCTTGGATGATCTTCTGAACACATTTGTCTTGCCAAAATTTAAATTATGCATATTATATGTTCAAAACATGTCATCTCTTATTTTCATTAGTGTCTGTTCTTCAACAAAAATAGTTATTGATTTTTCAAAATTAGATTTTAATTTTAAATACTTAACACTGTGATTGCTCTCCAGTCTACTTTATTCAAGTTTATTGCCTGCGCATAATTAATCATTGCTCATTCTCAAGTATCTATTAATTTTTCTTTTTTGAGGAAGATTAGTCCTGAGCTAAGATCGGCCACCAATCCTTCTCTTTTTGCTGAGGAAGACTGGCCCTTGGCTAAGATCTGTGCCCATCTTCCTCTACTTTATATGTGGGACGGCTGCCATAGCATGGCTTGACAAGCAGTGCATAGGTGCACGCCGGCCGCCCATGCAGCACATGCGACCTTAACCACTGTGCCACCAGGCCAGCCCTCGATTGATATCTTCTATGCCTGCAGAAATTCAGATTAACTATAAGATCTTTTTCATAAAGTAACTAGAATGTAGTATTTTTTTTTCATTTGAAAAAGCAGAATATAACAAACATCTCCAAACTTCCTACCTGTGCTGTCTTCTGTAAAGTCAAACTTTCTTTGGTGAGAGGGATGATTTTCAGAAAAAATAGCTCATTGATGAAAATTAAAATATATGTCTACGTTCTGGGATTTTAAGGGAACACGTTGGTTTGACGGATTTTTCAGGATTTTTTTTCTCTGCTAGTTTTTTTGAAAGTCAATAGTCTTTGTGGGCATGGAGATGGAAGATAATTTCATATCTTGTTCCATCAGTGATGATTTATGCCACATTCTGCTAAAACTAATAGCTCTGAGGTCTTCCCTCCTAGCTTTTTTTGGTCATTCAATCTTCATTCTCCAAATTTTTTTTAATATTCCAAATAAAAAATTTTTTTGTGTGTATGATAATTTTTATCAGAATAAAATAAGCTTATTACAGTAATTGTATTCTGATAATTTTATTGTAAATTTTACTATTTTTCTAACACTTAGGGACAATAATATAACATAATATGATATGATATAGTATAGAGCCTGTATTGGAAAGAAACAGAAAATTTTAGCACCTAAACAAAACACCTGACAAAATTTCCACCTAAAAAATACAATTATTGTGATAATGGGTAGATCATTATGCAGTAATTTCTAATTTAAGCCTATGTTAATGTTTACTTTTGGAATATTAATGATTAAATAATAACACTTACCTAATGATTTCTATCATAATGAGAGTAACTTCTAGACTTTAATAGGGGACTCAGAAGTACCTTTCTTTATGTTGCAGTAAACAAAAAACAGATGATATGAACTACAATAAAATATAGCCAGTGCATTTACACGAATGAGTGACCTTTTTATTTTATGACTGTATATATATAATTTATGTACATCCATATGATAGTGGATAGATTACTTAAAGAGGGAGGTAGATCGAATAGAAAGAGGTAGATAGAAGATTGATGGATATATCAGTTTGAAGCCCCAGTTACTTGTTTAGCAGTACAGATTGTAGATTATCATAGATGTTATTAAATCAACACTGTTGTTCAATTATCAAATCTTTAGTTTATATCCCATTTACTGGAAGTTTGTCATAATAAATATGCAAATCACCTATTTTTGGATTAAAGTTATAATAAAAATATGTTTGAAATGAGTGGGGCACCCTTAGATGTGCTATGCTCAATCTGAATAACCAAATCTGTCCAGCATTTTTAGCGAAACAATAATTTCCCCTTTAGTTTACATTATCCCTCTTTCCCAAAGAATCTGCAGTGGTCATAGTGGGAGTGACTTGAAAAGTAACCTCATGTCTAATCATTATGGATCATCTGTTGATTAAATCTTGACATGCCCTCACTTCTGCCTGAGCACCTTATTTCTGGGATAAACTTATCTATATAACTTTCTATTCACTTAGCTTTCTCTCAGGATTCTCTTCAGTCACTCAGGCAGAGATAATTTTGACACCCATCTCACTAAATGCCCAAATATGTAAGAACACCATTGGTGACCACAGTTTAGTCTCAAACTCCCTTCTTCCCCAGAGACATATCTCTTTTCGTAAGCTGTGTTCTTCCCTTTCTCTTTTCCTCCCTGCTTCTCTCACTTCCTCCCTCTGTTCTTTCCTTTGTTCTCTCTCATGCCATCTTACACAAAAGGAAGTAAATGTTGGCAGATACATATGAAGTGGGAAAATATCTGATTTATTAAACTTTCAAAAGGCCAGCTAGAGAACCTAAAATAATGAAGCAATAGAATGCATGATACTAATCTCTCTCAATTAATGACAATATAACTTCTTAGGGTTTCTGTTTGTTTGTTTTCGTTATGCTAATAGATCCATTGATATTTCGCAACACTTTGTATTCGGAACTCAGACTTTAATATCTAAATTCCATTTAAATTACATAATCTGTAAAAATGGGATTCTTCGAAATATGGAAAATTTTTAAGTTATTCAGCTTAGTTTAAGCAAAACTGAAAGTAGTTGGACTCTTCTGAGCTAAAGAAGAATATTGTTTTTTAATTTGTAAAAGAAGTCATTTGCAATTGTTGATGGATATTTGATTGCTAAGATCCTACTTATTTTGGGTATTTGAAAATGCACAATTTGTAAAAAAATTATGTAGTGAAAGTAAAAATAATAACGACGACGTATTTTTTAAATTGCATTCATAATAATTTTTGAATAATTGAAAAATTAATGGAAATTCTCATGGGTCTATATAATGTATTCTTCTCTTGTGGAAACATTTTTGTTATTATTATTGTTATTTCTCTAATTGATTACCTGGTTTTCAATTTGTTGTGTATAGTTTGAACTTAGTTTTTCTACCATATGTGGTTACAATGTGTTCCCAGTGGCAGCAGCTGACTTTTGCAAATCACCTCATGTATTCTATGGGCAAGCTTATTTTAAATAACTATTACACTACCTCTGCTTTAGCTCCATGCACATTCATTTTATAAATAAATACAACTCTGATATGTAAATGTTGTATTTTCTCGACAGATACAATGTTACTCCATATATTTTTTGAAAGATGATCAATAATATCCTCTATCAGCCCAGTTCAATAAATACCGTGTTGTGATCTTTCTTCACGTGAAAAAGAATATGGAGAGATTCTAGGATATCGATGCCAGTTTACTGCAGGGACAATTGGCACTCTTAGCCCTGTCATCCAGACATAAGCAACTCAATATTGCAGTTGTGTTTACTTTCTATTGGAGTGGATCTAAAACAAACAAGAGGTGGAAGAGTTGGTGCTGTTTTATACATGAGGATATAAGAGGCAGTGAAGTGCACGGCTTGTGAATATTTCCTCTTAATGTGCTGCTTAGAATATTTAAGAATCCAAAAATGAAGCTGTTGCTTAGCTTCGCACAATGTTCTTTTGTTTATCTTTCAACTGCTTCATCTTTTTATTCATCCTCATTATGTTTAAAACATTCTGTCAATTTCAGACTGCATCTTCATGAAATGACTGTATCAAACTGGGGCCAGATATTCTAGCTCGAGTTTTAGTTTGTCCTCTGTCTTTACAGCAATTGCTGAGTATCCTAGCTGTTCCCAAGCAAATAAATGGCATAAACAACCTTTTTGGTCTTATACCAGAAGAGATCGTTTTGAACTTTTTATTAGAAAATAAAATTTCAGTTGACTCGTTCATAACGTATAGAAGTAATTAGGTATTTTGGAACTGTATAGAAATTGTTATAAGTTCTTTTACAAGATCTGAATATTGGCACAATGACATTAGGAGCACTTTCTGGTACATCATAGTTTAAAGACTATTTAGATAGGATCCAATTTGTACAATATTTGTGTGGTCCTTCCATTTACAAACTTAGTTTCCTTATAGTTATTTTTTTAAGTTCAGCCTTTAAGTTTGTTTAATTTTCTTTTTCAGGAAATGTACTCAAGAAGAGTTCTGAGCGAATATACTCAGTTGTCCTGCTGTGATTAAACAAGGCACTGCTGTATTTTGTAAGTTCATCTATTTTTATCCTAGATAAAGCAGACTTTCTGTTGCAGAAAACTGCTTTTTCATTTGGCATTAGTCAAATCTTGCTTTAATGGAAGACTTAATTGATTTTATTTTTTCAAGCTTTCTTTTACCTAAATTTTATTCAATTTAATGGATAGTGAAAAGCATTTTTTTTAAAAAGATGAACTCTGTTTCCTCGTATCTGTTAGTCAATATTTTAATGACTCATGATTAGAACTTTGTCAGTTGAGCCATTTTAGAGTTACAGTGCTGTCAGTAATACTGATTTGGCCTGGGCGAATATATTGGTAATTATAATATTCTCCATTTCAGCAAACAAATATATTTGATCTTATCTGCAGTAATTTCCTTATGTGGCCTATGTAGGTAACTGACTGCTGACCATCTTTAGGAAACATATTGATTTCATCTTGTTACTAATACTTAGATTTTACATTCAAGCATTATAATATTCATCATGTTGACGTGTATACTACATGACTTTCTTTGATGTACTAGAATCTGTCTAATACTTATTTGTTTCACATGACAGAAAGCAAACAAACAAAGGCTACAGTGTGGAGAGTCATGAATGACATTAAATTGAGTGTTTCCTGAACTTGTAAATTTATAATCCTTCCGATTACCTCAAAGTTGAAATTTTGCCATTTCAGTTTCTAAAACACAGTATAAAGCAAATAGATTTTCCCCTCTTTTACAAGCTGCCTTCTGATATGGAGATAAAATAGGCCCTTTGCCTCTAATTAGTTTTCTATGACAGACCCAGTAGATTGAGAGAATGTAATACATCATTTATTTTGACAATTGCAATTTTTTCTTGTATTTTTTTCTTTTCTTTAAGGCAGACTGCTTCCACTAAAAAAGAGAAAAAATTATGCTATATCTCCGCATCATAACCAGGTGGAGGATCAATCAGATGAAAAGATGTACCCAAAGATTTGTAGTCAATGCACAGTAGCCGTTCCAAGCGCTCTTCGTCGGAAGTATGTGGTTACCATAGTATTTATGAAGAACTTACTTAGTGCTGAGTGTGGTAACACGAAGAGCACACTTAAAGGTTACAGCAAATTTTAGAAACCTTTATAGTAATTTGGAGGGCATAAAATCAGTTCAAAAATATCTTGAAACTGATGGAGAATCACAGATAAAAAAAAGGACAATCCTATCAAGACAGATATTAATATATCTCATGAAGAAAAAACATAAAGATTATGTAGGAGATTAGCAAAAAACCTTCATCTTAAATTTAAACTATGACACAGCAGCTTCAAATTTTCAAATCCTGTCCATTTATATTATTATTTTTCGCCATGAAAACCATGGAGTTTTTCTCCTAAAACACTGCATTTAGTAAAAGTGATCGATTCACTACTTTTTATTAGGTAAAGATTTATCTATCTATATATGTATCTTTTAAATTCTGATTTTTTTGATCATTGAACAGCAACAGCATTAAATGACTTTATAGAATTTCTTAATAGGCAATATTTGTTGAAGATTTACAATGTATCAAACCCTATGCATGAAAAATGGCAAAGAAATTTGGTGTTGAATAAGACACATGCAGTTTTATCAGTGGTGAATATACGTTTTCTATTAAGATTCACAGAAGTCTCCTGTTTCCTGATTACGACATCAATCTCTACTGGTCTAAGAAATCAAAGTTGAGAACCATGGACATATTATTAGAACTTAGATTGGTAAAATGCAAGAAAGATTTTTAAGAACCAGGAACAAATGGTCACACTCCTCTTAATTATTCTGAGCACTTGTGGTCTATTCAGCTAGTGAAGTATCTGGAATATATGGAGGAAGTGCTGGGGAGAAATAAAAATTGTGATTAAAAATTCTCAGTGATAGTTTCTGTGATAAAAGTTTAAAGGAAGTAGAATAATTCCATTTGAAGAAGAAAACAGAGTGAAATAACTGAACATTATTCTTCATGTATTTGAAAAGGTCTTATAGAAAAGGTGACCAAGTCTTGATTTTTTAGTGATTAACAAAAACCTGAAGTATAATAAACCTGAACTATTATCAGTGTAGATTTCCAAGCTGTGAGAATTTCTTTTTTTTTTTTTTTACTTGTGGAAGATTGTGCCTGAGCTAACATCTGTGTCAATCTTCCTCTTTTGTATGTGGGACACCATCACAGCATGATTTGATGAGTGGTGTGTAGGTCCAGGCCCGAGATCTGAATCCATGAACCCTGGGCCACCTAAGTAGAGCATGTGAACTTAACCACTATGCCACTGGGCCAGCCCTGAAGCTATGAGAATGTTTAAGCACTAGAATAACTACAGATAGAACTTTGAAAATCCCTTATTTTGAAGAGCCTTTTAAAACAAAATGAATCCTATCTTGCAAGGACTGTCAGAAAGAAAAAATGCTAATTAATCCAACACGAAATCTTCCAAACCCAGGATTATATGATCATAAATTAGCTACTGTTTTACATTCTGCAGTAGGCCATTAGCGTCAATCAACATTGGCTTTGCTTTTCTGAGGCCATACAGAGGAGGAAGCTAACTAGTTTAGCAAAACTTCTCCTGCTCAGCTTTGGTCCCACTTGAATAACTGTCAAGTCCCTGATAGAGAATTAGTACAGTTTTCTCTAGGGGTGTAAAAGATGATCAAAGTACACCCTCTGCCTTTGGAATGAGAACTTCTCTGGGAGCTACGCTGATTTTATCTGGCTGGAATTCAACTAAGCAAATGTTTTAATGAGCACATTTTAAAAAAAATCACCGCTATCTTTTTGCTGTCTGTTATTATTATTCCTTTAAGAAAGAATTGTACTTCCTAAGGTAATACCTCTCAATAGAGTCCTTTTTTGTTTTTGGTATTTTAGACAATCAGTGATTTCAGCTTAGAAATAACTCTACCTTCTGACTTATAATGCTAGTTATTTTATAGACTTTCTTTTCCCAGAAACGCGGTAGAGATGAAATCCTCACTATATTTTTTCAAGCTTTTTAAAAATTTAAGTGGTTCAATCAAATGAATATTTGTGCTAAGGGCTGGTGGGAATAAAAGGAAAGTGCAAATTATGACCAGTGCTTCCAAATTGCTACAATCTCATTGTGGAGGAAAATTAATTACATAACGTTAATGTAGGATTAAAGTCAGTGAAAAATGAAGACTATGTGATAACTCTGACCTCCTACAACATATTGATTCTATCATTTGCATGCCGTGTACATATTCAAAGAGATGTAGGAAAAAATCCAACGAGTGAATAAAGTGTGATAGCTATTCAGAGAATTAGTGTAATTAAGATTGAGAAATGAAATTTAGATAAAACTTAGGTGGATACTAAAGGACTGATTTCACAGGTAGGATAAAGTAAAAACAACAGACTTGACAAAAATTTGTGTAGAATGTGATGATCTATCACAGCTTTAAAGATATTGGAAAGAGAATTTTACAAACTGAGTAGTCGGAAGCAAAGCTAAGTAGATAAGTTTGGTCTAAACCATGAAAGGTCTTAATTCCATGCTAGGTAGCTTATACTTTAGTGGGAGGGGAAGTCACAAGAGACATTTCAGTGAAATCCTCTCCTATCAGTTCCTGAATAATTGATATGGGGAGAAAATCAAATACGATGCCGTATTTCTAAATATGAATAAGTAGGAAAAAGTACAATGAATGGAAATATGAAAATTGAGAGTTTGCTGTGCAGGGGGGAGTTTGTGTGGATGATACATACAATGGGATCTTCCAATTTTTGAGACATCCTCAACTTAATTTTCCAAGGGTGTCTTATCTCTACATATATTTTTATCTCAAATCCATTCTTTTTGTTTTTTTATATCATTGGCATTTTTTAGAATAAGACATATGGGTCATTTGCATTTATTTTCATCTTATACTGTCACTGAACATCTAGTTTATCTAAAAGTGAATTTTTAAGTGAATAAACTTAGGAGTCCTTGAAATGTTGAAAGAATGGTAATTCATTTTGGAATAGTTTTTACCCACCTCAGGTCCAGAGTTGACATCTAGGAGTATTGTTTGCTTCATTAAAGACATGAGGTGTTTTGTGTTTTTTTTTTTATAACCATAGACATTTTGAAGTGACAAGATGGATTTGATACCTCATTTCATTTACAAGTACTTTTCTTACTTTCCTAAAAGAAAGAAATATACTTGGTCAGAAAGGGATAACTATGAAGTGGTAGCCTAGATGTTTCATTTGTTGATTTTCTCATTCCTCAATAGGCATCTATTTATGATGTGGCCAGAAATAACTTAGATATTCTCTGAGGAAGATAAAATGATGCTTTCCCTGAAATTTAAACTTTTTTTTAGCTACTTAAGCAATATTTGTAAAAATACACATAGGCTATATGAAAGAGAGTGGTATGGATGGCATGGATACCTAGGGAAGCTGACATAAAAGGATGAAAAATAACAGTATTTTCCTAAGTGTCAGTGAAGAATAATTTAGAATAAAAATGTTTATTAATAACTTTTCAAGAGTATTATGAAGCTCAGTGAGATTTGTCCATGGGGACCCTTTGGAGGCCTCAGCAACCAGTTGTGAGAGATAAGAATTAATAACAATAGCTTCAGCCATACAAACTAACATCTTGTAATCTGTTTTCAGATATATTTTTACTGTTTTGTTTTTACCATTTATCACAGTATATTTTTTAATGTTAAATATTGTCTAATCTAAAAGGCATTTGTGGTGATTGACAAGAAAAATATAGACTATGAGCCAAAAACCACTGATACATGATGAATGTCATGAACCAGGTGCAAAATTGAACAAAACAAAACAATCAAATGTGTTGGGAAAAGCTATAGCATTTCGCTGTATAGCTTTGAGTTTGCTAGACTCAGCTTGGCTAAGAGAAAGGATAACAGTTCATTAAGAGAAACATCTTTCTCCCCCATGTCTTATGAGGATGCTTATACATTTGAACAACATAGTGGCATATAGTCTCAATAGAAACTTTGTGAAATATGGTAAAGACCTTCCACATATGGTTGTCTCTTGCATCAGCCTTTGGTAGACACCTTGACCAAAACTTAAATGCAATTAAACAAGGAAACAAAGTGATTATGGCAGCTTTCTGATTATCTGTAAACACAGGGAAAAAGCCTGAAGAATCTTGAAGGAGTGAATAGTCAGCAGCTTATTCCTCAGACAATTATCTTGAAGATCAACTGTCTCCAGCAGGCTTAAGACAGGAGTTTTACGGCAGACAACTCGTAAGCAATATTTTAGAGTGTATCTGAAGGGCAGGCGTTTTTTATTCCTGACTGAAAAATCACCTCTATGCTATAGATAGCAGGCATATTGAAAATAAAGATATTCCATTGTGAAAGTTAAAGATTGTGAATTCATTCATTTAGACAATACATAAATTTACTTGGCATATGTTGCTGCCCATTCTGTTTATCACTAGAAGTTGAGGTACCTATGCGCAGGATGAAAGAGTTTGTCAGGAAGGAACTCTAAATGCTGAAAAGCATGCTAAAAGGATACCTAAACGTTTTGAATGTCTTTGTCATAAAGATTTTGACCCAAGATCTTGAAGATACACTGTATACAATCAACACTGTAAAAGCTTAAGTGTCTCTCCTCATGAGTTTAGTTTGATTGAAACTCCCTTGTGCTGAATCTCTAGGTAAACATCATTTCCAAGTAGAGTGATGGAAAATGTGTGTGTTTCCCCTGTTCTTTCTTTTTTTTAATCTATGTTCCATACTAGGGAGTTGTGGCAGTTTTGTTATTTGGAGTAAAGCTCTTAACACCTCTAAATGGAAAAAAAAATTGATGTGTAACATAAGTCCAAACGAATAAGTGTAAAAATTAGAAGTCTGTAAAAGGAAAATTCACAGTTTCTTTTCAGTTAGAGATTTGTTTATAGAATAGAGATCAACATAGTTAGCATCAGTTCCCAAACTAACAAAACTGTATCCATTATTCTTTCTCATGAGCCGCAGCAATGGTCCTTGCTGATTAGCAGACAGATGCTTATTTCCTCTTCTTTGTTCATAATTACTATCAATTCCATCCTTGGGTCATCCATGATAGAAAACAGAACAAAATTAAAAAGCATTGGGTTCTCCCTTTTCGTTGCTTTTTAAAAAATTATATACATATGTATATATAACACACACCCACAGACACGCACAGATTCCTGACATTAGAACCTCAGAAGCAAAATTGACAAAATTCTCTTTTGAATAATTTCTTTTTTAAAAGAAGTTTTTTAAAGTGTGACAAACTCTAATTTGTTTTCTCAACATAATTAACAGCTGTGACTTTCTATTTCATTTGTCTTAACATTCACATTAATGAATTCACCTTTTGTCCTGCTCTGAACTTGATATTGAAAAACGTTTTATGCATCATTGCTTCTTAATATACCTCAGGTAATTGGTCCTGTTACAGTAGCTTGTATAATACTTCTCTGAGAAAATGAGAGAGACCTTCTCGAGAAATAGAGTTTATCTTAAACTGATTTTGTTTCAGAGAGGTCATTATCAACATGGATGTTTGACAAAGAAATATATAAAATTACAGAAATTGAGAAAAGTATTTTGTAGATAGACTGATTGACAGACAGATAGATACTATTGTTCCACATAGCCTCAAATATCCTTAACATTAAATATTCTAACATCCCAATTTTCTGTTGTTAAATAAATGAAAATGAGCTCCTTGCAAATTTACATGGAAGCAGAATAGTACATAAATAGTACATAAATATCTCAATCTCCTGAGATATATGACTTTGCCAGACTATTATCTCATCTTTGCCTCTCTGAGTCTTCTGTGGGCTGAGGACCGTGAACAAGTCAAACCTTTTTTATGCTGCCGAGAATACTGGTGTCAAACTTTCTGTTGCATTTTGAAGAGACTGAATCAAAGCCTTGTTGATGATGACAAATGCAGACATTTCACTGTAGTTTGAGGATTCTCCACATAAGTCCAGCATTGGTCATATTTCAAATGCTAAATCTGCAAAAGGGAATCTTTTCTGGTTTGCAGTGGCACAGAAAATGCTCCATTTTTTGGAGCCAAAAGAGGAAAAATTGGGCCATTTACATGGACTTTCTCTATGGTTAGTTTGGGTAGCTCCTCAGTGTTTTTAGTCTAAAGGCAAAATGATCATGTGTCTAAATGCATTTCTCGTTATGTTTGTGGTCACGCAAGAGTTAGGAACGTGAATACTCAGCCTCAGCCATTGCACAAAAGCAGGCAAAGTCATTTTTGCATCACATTTAAGTCTTCACCTGAGTACATGTCTCTTCTCTGGTTGAGGAGAGGATGTAAAGATCTCCATTTTTTCTTAAAATGGCTGGGAATACTGTATATTGGTGATTATGTTCTGTCGCTTGTATTGTAAGACAACAAATCACAAATTTAAATTTAAATTTAAATTCTTTAAATGCCAATCCTAGAATAAGACTGAAGGATAAGACTGAATATTACACCATGGAATAAGAGTGAAGTGTATCATGAACTCAGCTAGATGGGGAGTGAAATCATTCCCCTGAATTGAGTCGTAACGTTTTAGGACTGCTCTTCAATAATTCCTTCTCACCCTTTGAAACAAACACTTCTTGGTAATCTTTTCTGTTTTTGTTTTTCTTCTTCTGCTCTTCATTGCAGAGTTGCCTTTCCTATATAGCTAGGACCTTTTAGATAAGTGATAAGCTAAAAGAAAGTGTGTGATTAAGTTGTTTTATTGTGAAGTGAATCTATATACATTCTCATAACCAGAAAATATAAGCCAATACTTACTTTTGAAATTATAATAAATATTATTTATTTATATATAAATGGCAAGCTTATATTTACCATCGTCTTTTGATAATATTAAAATTTGTTTTAAAACATGGTTTCTTATAATTTTTGTACTGTTTCAATATTCAGTCAGAGAAGCTGAAAAGTTAGGATTATATATATACTATTTGTTATGGGAGAGTTTTATAAAGGTTTACATAATTGCAGGAGTTGGTTATAATATGTCTGTAAGCCTGTGTCTTTGCATGTGATGCTAGAGTTTGAAATCCACAGGATAGGCAGTTGGGAAGATGCATATAAAGTGGGAAAGAGCAAGCTGTAACTCACAAGCATGAGCTGAAACCAAGGAAAATGGATTAGAGCTCATGTCAGTTTTCACTTCTGGTTGCTTTCAAACTTGTTGATATAGATGTCATAGAGGAGTAGCTGGTGCTCATCATCATCACAGAGCTAAACACATGTCTAGCCCAAAAGAAGCTGAAGGAAGATTCAGGGAAAGGTGAAGTAGTGGCAGGCTCGGCTTCTGTGCCACACCAGTGAAATGAGCTAGAAGAGAAGCTGCAGAGTACATGAGCTACAAAGGCACTCGATGACTCTGCCCTGCTCTTCCCAATAAAAAGCAATACGGCTGCTGCTTCACTTGTGCCCACAGACCTTACAAAGATGTCTCCATGGCCCACACTAACTGGAATCATCCAGGGTAGGAGATTCTGAGAAATGTTGTTTATCCTACCCCAGTTGACACATTACAGAGCCGCTACGTGCCATGGGATTTGGAAGTCTGGTGAAATTTATGCATCCCCTATCAGAATAATGTTTTTAATATTTTAAATACATGTAATAAAATTCAGAGGATTACAAAGAGAATCAATTTTTTAAAATACATTTATCAAAATATGAGAAATCAAATTTGTGATATAGTAATAAATTTTGTAATACATTAAATAACAAGATCTAGGCAAAAGTTTAATAACAATAGTAATTTTGAAACTGTGATGAATGTAAATCATATTTTACAATATTTGTAACAAAATGTGAAATGAAAACCTATGATGGAAAGTTCATAAATATTGCTAATTCTATTGTGGTTTGTTGACTGAAGTCATAATTCAAGAAAATGATAAATTTTCAGTTAGAGGTTAGTGGAAATAAAGATATGGCTTTTTTCCTATCCACATGCATGAATCATCTGAATTCTGTTCATAGACCCAATAGATAGGATCTGTACCTCCTAGGATAGAGCTCCTCCTTTGGAGTCACAAATTCTCTTGGTGAAAGATCCTTACCTATACTTATTTTTTAAGGTATTAAGTTCAAAGAAACATTTCTGAGACCTACATGCCCTGCTGTGAGGTATTACATGCTAAATGATGTCTGCAGTATAATAAACCTCACATTTTTTTTAACATGTCTATAGTTACAAAGTCTTAATCATAATGAACAGCATTTCAGCGTGTCTTTGTGGAATGTAAAATTAACATTACCACAGAAATTGCAATGCTAGATTGTTAGTAGGCTCCCCAGGGTTTTCCTTTTTGCTATGAAAGCTGCAATGGATTTCTTCATAGTTTAGACACAGTAAAATAGCACCATTTAAGCCATTTAAGCTTCTGAGGATGGCAGGCACTAAATGTTTTCAAATAAATTTCTTTCCATTTGTGTTATACTTACAGGGAAAAAATTTATTTTTGCATGAAATAAGATTGCAGAATAATGCACAGCTTATTAAATGGATATTGCTACATGGATACAAAGTAAAACAATATTAAATATTAGTATAGAATATCAAATTTATATCTCATTCTCTTTCTTAATTTGTGCGCCCTTTCTTAGTTTGTGTTCAACCTAATTTGTTCTTGAGTATTCCTTAAGAAGAGAAGGGCTCTAGAGGCACAAATGTTTAATAAAGAGTGTATTTAATTTTTTTGGCTGATTTTCTATTATTCCCTTATTTCAAGATAATATCAGAGATAGCAATGAAAGTTGAGTTACTTGTTTACAGTAACAGATACAGGTCATGATTAGCAATTAATAATTATAATCTATTATTATTGTATTTTACCATAGTGTCTAAAATTCACTTTATTATATCTTATTTCATTTGATAATCTTGAGACTACAGTGCTGAGAGGGAAATTTTAATTTTCTTGATTTCATGGATAAAAAAACCTCTAATGAAGTGAGGGAAAATGATTTGCCTAGGGTCACAGTCGCATCGAAGAAACAGATAGTGCTTGTTCTAGAACTCAAGTCTTCATCCTTATATTACCTTTCTCTGATAATGACATTACATTTTCTCATGTTTAAATTCACACAATAAAAAATATTTTATAGATTAATAAGAAATTGTGAACCTTCATAATTCTTATATCTGCTCTTAGGAATTAGAGGAAAAGCAGTACCTGATATTAATTACGTAATTTTAAAGCAATTCTGGTTGCTCCATCAATTCTGTGTTCTTTGGTGTAAACTATTTAATAATTTGATTTTGTGTCTCTTTCTTGGTTTGATTTTTAAAAACGTCTGGGGTCTGATTCTTGATCGACTGTTCATCACAGTATTGAGGTTCCCTGTTGGATTGACTGCTACTGTTTGCAGTTACTTTATTTTACTTTTCGTCTTTGGTGGGTGGGGCAGTGGGTGGGGTAGTGGAATTTATACTGTGTGAACTAAGTAGCTTTTTCTGAATGTGAGAGCACCACTTTCCTCCGAAATGTTACAGTCATCCAGAGCATTGTCCGTTCTTTCTCTCCCAACCCTCCAATCTTTCATTCCTCCTGGCTGAAGTTAGACAAGTCTCTACCATCGCAATTTTCCTCAATCTTTATGTCCCACCTTCATCCATGGTTGCTGGGCTGTTCCTAGTACCCGTTTTCTACCACCTCCAGGTGTGCAGCCAGTGTGGTTTTATAGTTTCAATGATGCTCTTTACCTTTATCGAGGGGCAGAAATGTTGTATACATTTTAGCTATTACAAAAGTGAGTCAGCTGGGGTTCTAAATGGTTTATGTATCAATTCATTTAATCTTTAAAGTGATCCTCTAGGGTGGGAGTTATTATTGTTAATATCTTCATATTTCAAATGAAGATAGTGAAATAGAGAGAAGTTACGTAACTTGGTAGAGGTAATGCTTACCTTAAAAGTGTTTGTATTGGAAACCAGGTAGACTGGGTCAGGAACTCCAACTCTATTCTACCACTCTGGTACATAGAATATAGCCCATTGACCCAAGCCTTCTAGCGTCATATGGCCAATGACAAGAGCTCAGTCTTTGGAGTGAAACTTAAATTTAAATCTTGACTCTGCTACTTTCTCACTGAGTGGCCTTGGGCCTTAGATCAAGCACTTATTCAGGCTCCACTCAAGTGAACGTGTTTGTAAAATGGTAATGATTAGTCTTTACTCTTTCATGATTGTTATGTGCTTTACATGGTACATAGTAGGTCTAAATAAATACCAATTAAATTTTCTTTATATAATGTCATGAGCATTTAATATATTAGACATTATTAAATATTTAATTAAAATGTTCTTTTGAAAGATTGTGGCAATTACTCACCTGTCTTTTTAACTTTAACCAATTTTTTCCTGTTTTGTATAACACTACTGTCATTTCCCAAGTAGTATAGACATAAATTCTCCCAATGTATCATTGATTCTCTCCCCTTTTTTGTATTGGATACTTTGTGGGTCACTAGCAATTATTCTGTACAACATAATGTTAAAATAATTACTTTGGATCTACTTTGTCTCTGAGTGGTTGTCAGAAGTGTTAAATTCTCCCCAAATACCTCTGTCTTGGAACATCTTGTCATGCACTGCCTGTGGTCAGAAAGGTACTTGAGGGGCCGGGCCCATGGCTGAGCAGTTAAAGTTCTGTGCACTCCACTTCAGCAACCTGGGTTTGCAGGTTCGGATACTGGGATGTGGACTTACTCCACTTATCAGCCATGCTGTGGAGGCATCCCACATACAAAAAATGGAGAAAGATTGGCACAGATGATAGCTCAGGGCTAATCTTCCTCAAGAGAAAAAAAGAGGAAAATTGACAACAGATGTTAGCTCAGGATGAATCTTCCTCACCAAAAAAAAAAAAAAAAAAAAGAAAAGCTTGATGAAGGTCCCTGTCACAGCTTTTCCACTAACTTTATTCTTGGAAAATCCATTTATTTTCTCTGGGGTGCGATTCTCTATAAATTAAGAGGAATAATCTTTATGAAATGTCTATTAAAAAAGCAAAAATTTATTTATTTATTGTACTAGCCCTTCTAGCTTTCAGAGCATATATGTACATAGCCTAAGTTGCGCTAAATCGTCTCTTTTCAAAAGATGAGAAACCTGAATACAGTGATCTGTGGTGTGTCTAAGATTTGATCACTGGTGGCAGAAGTAGACTGAGCCAGTTTTTTTCACCATATTTTTGGCTTCTATAAGTTATGAAGCAAATTACAAACTGATAATAATACTAACAATCATATGTCTTTCCTTTGAAATTATAGAAGTGATATATATCAAAGTTGAAAATAATAAATTTGGGGGCTGGCCCGGTAGTGTACTGGTTAGGTTCGTGTGCTCTGCTTCGGCAGCCCAGAGTTTGCGGGTTCGGATCCTGGGTGCAGACCTACACACTTCTCATCAAGCCATGCTTTGCCAGCATCCCGCATGAAATGGAAGAAGGTTGGCACAGATGTTAGCTCAGCAACAATCTTCCTCAAGCAAAAAGAGGAAGATAGGCAACAGATGTTAGCTCAGGGCCAATTTTCCTCACACACACAAAAAAGAAAATGATAAATTTGACCTATGCCAAGTTTGAAAATAGAAAAAAGTATTTTAGAATTTTATTAAATATTTAAATTTATTTAGAAAAATTTCACCTATTTATGATATTTATTTTTCCCATTTAAAAACATCATAAAACTTTTTATTTTTCAAATTGCATGTTTTTCTTAGTAAAGATCTGCAATTTTTGAAATACACTATCTAAAGATGTCTTGTTTATTTCCATATATTTTAAGTTTTGCTGAAATAATAAATGAGTTCTTTTTAAATAATATTTTTAACTGGCTATTGCTCATAAGAAAGTATGCTAAAAATTTCCATATCTTTAATGAAATCTTTAGGCAAGATTCTGTAATCACACATATTAACTTTACTAGATTATCAGTTGAATCTTTGTTTCCAGGCTTACATTCCTATCATGTGTGTATGTATGTGTGTGTATACGAGTATCTGTGTTTGTGTATATATATATATGTGTGTATAATGATTGCAAATACAATTACCACTTCCCAGGCATTTTTTAAAGTGTTTTACCTATATTAACTCATTTATCTTCACAATAACTCTATATGATATGTTCCATTACTGTGCTTATTTTACACCTGAGTAAACTGGAGAACAGAGGTTAAGGAACTGTCTCAAGGTCACCAAGCTAGTGATTGTCAGCTAGTGAGAGATAGACCCTGGAGTATAACCCAGACTGTCTTGCTTTGAAGTCTAAGCTCTTAACTTCTGTGCTGTTAGGCCTCTCATAGCTCTCTTTCCTCCTTTCCAACTACTATAAGTTTCATTTCTGCTTAGTGTTTTGTTGTATCAACTAAAGCTTTTAGGCCATTTCTATGTATTAGTCATGATATGGGTATATTTTAGCCATATTCAGACTTTAACGGGATTGCTTTTAGTTTATTTACTATTAAATTTCTTAGGAGGGGTGTGTTATTGTTATGATAAAGATATCTTTCATTATGTGAAGATATATTCTTATATTTTGATTGAACTCAGAATGTTTCTCAGAAATGTGTTTTGAATATTATTGATTGACTTTCAGCTGCAAGATGATTATAGATGTTTGATATATTTTATTGATGTTTCCAAATAGCTTAATAGTTCTTTTTTTGTTTTTTGTTTTTTTATTTTTGCAATCTAGTGGTAAATAGGACTTAGCCGTGGTTCTGAGTTCAATTTTCATGAAGTTAGTTTTTAATATTTACATTTATATTCTTAAAATAGCTTTATATTTTGTATAATCTTTGTTAGGCTTTTAGATCAAAATTATATTAATAATTCTCAGTCCTTGGGGATACTTGCATATGGTCTGTTATTTCCACACCCTTACTGTGTTAGCTGAGACTTGATTGTAAGAAAGAAGAGCTTATATAACCTTGTGACACTGGGGCCAATGGCACCACATTAATGACTACTACAATGTGATTACTGGCACCAGTGGATGCAATATTACTCTGTGTTTCCTGTACTTTGTTTCCTGGTAACTACTCCTTGGGCCAACTTGGCTGTACTTTGAATGGTATTGCACTGTGTAATTCTTTATTCTTCCATCCATTTAAGTCTTCATTCAGCTGGTGCATATCTGTATCATACTACAGCATCGTGAACTGCTCACTAAGCTGGGCTCATGGCAGACTGCTGGCTTTAAAGTCAGTGTACTGATTTAGTAACTGAGAGAGGCGTAGGAGTACAAATTATTTCATCTCCTTTACCTGACCACAGTCCAGCCCTTTTTAACATGCAGGGCCGCCTTTCTTCTTCTTACAGGCATGTCCTGAACAGCAGACACAAGGAAGTCCAAAATAGTGACCTGAAAGGAATGTCTGGATCTTAAGTATTCCTCTCAACATACCAGGCATGCCCTTCCCTCATTTGGACTGAAACCTAGACGAATGAATTGGGACACATGTCAAATAGATTAACAAAAAACACTCCAGTTATTTCAAACAGAAAAAATGTTATATTAATACTGTATTGGTTATAACAGTGTTGAAGGTGCTGGAGGGGCAAAAAAGGGGAAGATAAAGTTATGGGGCAAAAACAAGAAAAGAGAAGGCAACTCAAGAATTAGTGACTATTTCTTTTTCTTTTCCGGCCTGGAGTGGAGGTGCAAAAACTTTCCCATACACTAAGGGTATTGTATCGAGAGGGCTTCTGTTGCTTGATCCCAGATATTCAGGAGCTTATTCTAGTCTAAAGCAGCTTCCAGAAGCCCTCACTGCCGCTGTCCCTTCCTTCAGTGCTGAAATTTTTGCTACACTGTCCTGCTGGAGACGCCAGCAGAACGTTGAAGTGAAGGGAGTTACATTTCCCTTTCTCCTGTCTTCTAATTTTCAATTTGTGCCTCCTATTGGAAGACCTTGATTGGAAGCTTGACCAAGGGGATCTTGGAAAAGTAGTTTGTAGTGTCACTGACTCCTTGTAATACAACAGAGCACAGAAGAGTAGGAGTGGAGGCTGAGAGCAAAAGGAGAAAAGATGAAACTAGTCTTTACCTTTGGTTTCTCAGTGTCTATTCTCAACTTTCTATGCATATATACTTTCTACACAACGATAAAAACAGGTTTGTGCTTTTGTTTAATATGATAAAACCATTTTCATACAAATGAAAAGGCCCTTCCCTTCTTCCCCAAAAGGAAGAAACGATGTTTCAACAGTGGTCATATCCATCTCTGGGGATGGTCATTCCTCTTGCAGTTTAGGAATATTCCCATTGGATAAACTTTAACCTAAAACCACATTTTAACGTATAAATTAATAGGGGAAAAGAAGAGGGAATAGTAAGTTTATATATTCAAATAAATAAGGAAGAATCCATACACATGAGGCTAACAGCCTCATTTCTATAACTATAACTTCCTCATTCACTATGCATTCCATCTTCCCCTGTTATTAGCCAGAACCTCAGCTTGTGAAGGTTCTTCACCTGTGGAGTAATCCAAATCTCCTTTTCCAGAATGTCTTAAGTTCTATGGTCCTGTGTTTATGGATTTGTTCTAGTTTTCTGTGATCAGTAACCATTGGATGTGGAATAACAGGAAAAGCTCCAGAGATCTTATAGACATAATCCTCCCTGTCCTAGTGTGTATCAGTAAACCAATTTCCTTCTGATAATTGGGATCAATCAACCTAATGAGTAAAGTTACTTTCTTCTTTGACAATTGGTTCAATGGGAAAAAAATTCAATATTGGACTGGTAGCAGTTTCAGTGTCCAATTAAATTAAAACAATATTTTATCCCTGGGGGAAGCATTATACCAATGGGGACCAAGAACTCTGAACCATTAAAGACAAAAGTTTTGGTTAATGAAAGTAAAAATTCTGCAAGTGTGTCAGTGGGTCTAACAGAGGAATCATTTCCACTAAATCCATGTCTTCTAGCTATAGGGGGGAGAATTGTAAACATGTTTAATCTATATACTACATCCTATTAGACTGTATGCCAGCTTCACAGAATTCTTGAACTGAGCCTTCAATAGTCTATTCTACCATTCTGTCAGATTAGGTGCCACTGAGTGATGGGGTACATTGTAAGAGCTGTGAATTCCTTGATATAAGCCTTTTGTTGTTCTTTGGTTAAAACCAATGTTGTATGGGATACACAATGATGAAGAAGGTCTTCGTGGGTTCACAGATATTAAAGCTTGCAGAAACATTTTGGTCAAGGAAGACAAATGCATATACAGGATAAGTGTCTATTCCAGTGAGTACAACTTGCTGTTCACAACATGATGGAAGAGATTCAGTGTAACTAGTCTACTTCCAAATGGCTTGCTGGTGTAATAATTGAGAGCTCATTACTGGTCTTTGTTGCAGGCAAGTTAGGTAACCAGCAACAGTAGTAGCCAAATAAGCCTAGAAGAGGAAAGACCGTGTTGTTGAGCCATGTATAACTTCCATCCTCACCCACAAAGCTACTTTACCCTAAGATGAATGGAAAAAGATGACAAATATGGACATTTTGGGTCTTTTTTATTTTTTCCACCTAATTTTTGAGATCCTCCACATAGACACACACACACACACACACACACACACACAAACAAACTACCTTGTTAGCTCTTCATGGCTCTGCTTAGATGTCATTTACTCCATCAAAGTTTCCCTAAATTCCAAGAATTAGTTAGATGCTGTTTTTGTGTCGCATGATATCATGTATTTGGTAACATACAACATTTGTAACACTATAGTATAATTGCCACTCAACAGCATTCCCAATTTGACAGTAAAGTACTTGTAGACAGGCCATATCTTGTTTATTTCTGAGTCTCTAATTGCTAGTTCTTGTGTGTCACATAGTACTTTATTCTGTTTGTTGACAATGCTTGCAAGTAGTTCTTGATATTTGCATTTATTACTTAACCCATGAGGTATATTTTTAAAATTTTCAAGTGATTGTGCTTTTCTGAGTGCCTACTCAAACTTTGTTGGTAATATCTATTTTCATTAAACTATATTCTTAGAGTATGACATTTAATTTATTTATTTTAGAACTTATTGAAATTTCCTTCATGACTTCTTAAAGGATTTGCTTTAGAAAGTATTTTAGCATTTTAAAAAATGTGTATTTATGTTATAGAACACATAGCCTGATGCATAATTATTAAATCAACTAGATATCAATACTCTACAGCTTTTATTTCTTATTTGTTTTTAAGCTATAGGATCTGTCAATGATTGAGAGAGAGAGATGTGTTAAAATTTCCCATTCTACCAAATCTACCAAATGCTGATATTTGTCACCAGAGTGATATTTGGCGTGACCTTATTTCCTTCACAGTCCATTTGGGTATTGGGTATTGGGTGTAAGTTACCTTCTAAAATTTGAACGAGTGTAGATCGATGGCAGGTTCCCTAGCTCCTGTGTTCCGCGGTCATTTTCAGGGTTGTTCTGCTGTTCTGAAATGAGGTGATTTCTTTGGCCCAAAGCCTATGTCTTGAACTGTCCAATCAAGGGAGGGTTTCTGGAGATAACAGTCCTTTTCTTCAGGATCTTTCTCTGTCCTTAGCTTCTATGTTCTGCTCATAGTGTTCAAATGACAGCCACTCCCTCCCCTGCTAGTTTTCTCTAAACCTCACAAACTTTCTGATTAGTTTTTCTCTTAGTTTTGCCACCTCAGTGTCTGCCCTGCTTTTTTGGTGCCTAATAATGATGGGCCACTGTTGGTGTTTCTCAATACCACTCTATCAATCTTAGATTAGTTAAGTTGCACCCACATTTTGGCCACTATTTTGACTGTTATGATGAACTTTCTGTGTTATGAGTTTTTGTCTTTTTAATATTTTCATAAGTATTTTATTATGAAGCTGGAGAAGTGATTCAAAAGCTAACAGATGATATTTTCAACCAAAATTCTACAAACACCAATTTCAATGGATATATACTATAATGTCTTATAGATAGACTCTTTACCAATTGTTTAATCATAATATTTCAAAATTGGACAATTGTAAATAGGATAATAAACATTATTTGTAGAAATCTCTATTTTAGATTTCTTTAAAAGAAATTTACAAAAGTAGAATGACTAAGTCATTGAGTATGAACATTTCTGAGCCTTTGATATATAGTGAAAAATTTCTTTCCGAATAGTTTATCTTTAGATCAATACCACGAAAGCCTTTGCTTCAAAAATCCTCAGCTATACTGGAATTTTAATTGAAACTATTCTTATCCCAAATTGCATGGCAAAAATGGTATTTCATTAATTTAATTTATATTTAATTGGTTAGTGATTTTTGTACTTTCTTCATATTTTGTTAGCTCCTTGTGTTTCTACTTTAGTGTCTTGTTTGATAACATGCTTTGCTCATTTATCTGTTGACTTGCAGAATATTTCTTATCTGTAAATACTCCAGTTCAGTATGAATTCCCAGTCGCCCTTTTATTATATTTGTATGGAAATATATCTTTTGTTCAAAAAATTTTAGCAGAGATTATATCTAATCAGCATGTATTCATCTTTTATGAATACATGTATAAAGATAAAAATCTAATTTATATTTTATTTCCAAAACCCTGTCATATTTTTAGAGATGTATACACAGAAAACTATCTAACATTTAGTTGCATGGACAATATTAAAGTGGTATTATGTTACTTAGTTGATTCTTTCTCAAGAAGAGAAAGAAAACAAAACACTTTGAAATGAATACTATCTGCTTTTTACAAGAAATGGACACTGTTGGCTTGGAGAATAGATTTTATAGTTAAGTGCAATTTAAATGTCTGTTGCTAAATCCTAGGAGTACTAGCAGGATCATTCTACATCAGGTACATGTTTTTATCCAGCTTAAAATTCTGTTTTTTGATGTAGACTCTAAAAAAAGTTTTCCATACATTTATAAGTCAAATATGTTTCCATTTTAGCATATACCTCTTCTTACATGTAATTAAAAATAAAATAATTCCTATTGTATAAAACATACTTCTTTCTGAAAACCTTGTTTCTCTTCTTTTGTGATTATCTTTATCAAGTTGTGTTTTGGATTTACAGACTTTAAACAGATTCCCTCAGAGTCTTTACACCTTTATTTGTAGTAAAAGATTACAAATAATATTTTATTTTAAACATTTATAAATATAAAGTAATCTTGATAAGGAAAATATTAAATCATTGAAATCAATTTTAAGTTAGCTTTTCAACTTGTAGAGTCATCAAACTTTATTCATAGGAACCTTTGAAAAACAATTAATCTATACCCTTATCTCAAAATAGAGTAATACTTACGTATTTGTGATCAATGTATAAATAATTAATTCTGAAAGACTTCCAGTATCTAGTTTAAAGACTAAATATGTTGCGAGAAATAAAAAAATGCATTTTTAAGAAAGTTGGTTAATTATCTTATTTTTATGACATCTGCATTAGCACTGCTCCTGATTCCTGATTTATGGTTCTAGGGAGGGGAAATAATTTTCTCTTGTCTCTAATACCACTTCATGTGTTAGAAGACGACTTCTAGGTCACTTTTCAATTTAACATCTCTATTTAACTTTCTGCTGCATTCCAGTGTCACACATCCTCTCCTTCAAATGTAATAGCAACTTTGGAATTATTGGAGTGATAAGGGCCAAACCTGGCTCATTTGTTTTTCCCAGATCCCAGTTGGGTTTTGTGTCTTTAGCTTGTAGAGCCTGAGAAGAAGACTCCATTAGTTAGGGAATGCAATGAGGATTTGTTCAGTTCCTTGATAATACCAGACAGTTGATTTGTCTAAAATCCCTTGGATTTATGCTAGATTAAACAATTAAATTATTCTAGGCTGGTATGCATCTAGCTGGGAACCTAGGATGAAGATAAAATGGGCAAAGGAGTAAACTGTTTGTGAGCAGAGAACATTCCTCTTATATAATTTTAATTGATTTAATGTGTTTCTCTGGCTTTAATCCATTGACACAACTTAATTGGTGGGCACTATGAGATCCTGCATGAATTCCTTTACCCCACTATCTATCTTACATTTCTCACTGATTGTGCGTATTACACTTTGCCTCTTTTCTGTTTCTTCATGTTTTTACTCAGAATAATGATAACTATTTTACAAGAGGACTAGAAACTCTTTTCTTATTAAGAATGAGATGATGGTAATTTACTTACACAATATCACTTTGAAATATTTATGAAATATATTTTACACATACTAGAGAATAATAATTCTGGCCAACACTAACAGAGAGGTAGGAAAAATATTTTCTCTAATCATAGAAATGTTCTACTTTTGTGGTTATTGACTTTTTTTCAGCATCCTTAAGTCTCTAGTGAGACAGATAAAAGCTCAGTAATTGTCCAAAATATACAAATCCAGTTGGCTAAATTAACCGTACTTTATTTCTGAGGCTCAGTCATGTGGCAGCACCCCCAAAATGTTGGTCTATACCTACAATTGCTGAGACATAATCATTTACTCCTCTGTTCGTTAAATAAATATTTATTATATACGTACTATGCTCCAGACATTGTTATATGTGCTTTATTAAATGTTTTTAAAGTTAGTTTTCATATCACTATGGTTTGAATATCTTTCATTTTGTAATTATTGTTATCATATTTCCTTTCATTCCCTTCACAAATATTCTTTCCTCCTCTCAAGCCACCCTCCATCTTTCAAAAATTATATCAAATTACTTCAGTCCACATCATGATGGCAAATCATTAGTAGAAATTGTTTGTGAGTTCTTGGTGATAATTGACATTCAAGATTAGTATTTTCACTTAACATCTGTTGATTCCTTAAACTTAAGTGCAGTGTGGTTTACTGATTAAAAACACAGAGTATGAATTCTTCTGGGCTCAAATATCAACTCTGCCACTTTTTAGCTATGTGGTTGCTAATCTCAACATTTGAGTTCTTAATCTGCAATGTAGATGAAAAAGTTCAGTGAGATAATGAACAAAACATAATTAACACTGAATGACTATCACTCTTAATTACTGGTGTTTACTGTAGTGAAACATGTTTAATTTTTCATGACTAAATATGAAGTGCATTATATTAATGAAGCATTTAAGGTTAGTGTCGACCATTTATATATTCATTAAAAAATGGCTTCATATTTTAAAATAAAAGTTTAGTTTAGAAAAATCATAGTGCAATATGTTTTTCTAATGATAATCATTTGATAAGATTGTGATACACCTCTATGGCAAATGTATATTTTTAGCTAGTATTCGTAAAATTTACATAGAGGTCTTAGATACAGGAAATAAAAATGTGCCCCAGTGTGTCAAACTGAACCAACACTTGAAAAGCAGAAGCATATTTAGAAAAAGAAAATTCATTTTTTATTCTGTAGGGCTAACGGTGTTTAGCCTTTAATAATACTATAACTCCCAAGATTTAAAATGAGCCAGCAAAACACCATTTTGGAAGATTGTATTTCTAGAAGGCATATCATTTGTTTTTAATTGCCTTTTCCTTCTTTTTAGTTATTTTTGTTAACCAAAGTCATCGATTCCTTGTAATTATTAAATAACTCATTCCCATATAAAAATTTTCAATCAATCGTAGAACCAGGATGTTTGACAAGATTTATTTTTTTCATAATTAAATCCTGACTTTGTTCCAATAATATTCTCTCTTATCTCACTCCTATCCAGAAAAGTGGTGAGGAATACATAATCATAATTATCTTTCATAATGTAAAAGATTTCCATGCACCTAGACAGAGTCTAGAATTGCACTATAGAATTGTTGCAGGTATATTGAAAAAAACTCAATTGGCATTTACCCTTGAGAAATCTGTAATCGCTATGCTTCACTTTAGGTGTCCAAGAGTATTATCTTGATAACTATGTATTATTTGTAATGCACAAAACTCTTCAATTACAATATTCCTTCTTCAGTCTATGCCTTAATGTCAATGGGAATTTGGCAAGTGAAATGACAATGAGGTGTGTTTAAAAGGGAAAGTGCTATTGTGAAGAGTGTAATACGACTTGTTATTATTACTATTTTATACTGTTGGGCTGGAGAATATAATCTTCTTGTATCTGAGTATACAGAATTTTATTTTTTTTATCTTTAGCTCCATTATGGCACTGTACAAAGTGAGATAAATAAGAGATTCTCCTAAAGTACATGGTTTTGAAAGGGCTGAAAATCTCTTTTTATGTAAGAGCAAATTTAATGTGGACTAAATCTTTGCAGTTTATTGCCTCTAACAACATCATAAAACTAATATTTTTGGTTTATCTAGGGATTTTAAATAAATTATAACTCAAAGTATATCTTAGATTGATATGAAGACCTATATAAATAGAATTGTGAAATACAAATTTTGCTGTAACTCAAATAATAAAATCCACTACATGGAAAGCATTTCAATCGCTGGAAAAACAATCGTGTATTTTGGATATATCAAATTAGATTATGTAGATGCAAGAACTATATTAAAAGAAGAAATGAAGAGAAAGCTTATTAAATGATCCATATGTTAAGATTATGCAATCCAGCAACAGAATGTAGCAAGTGACGGCATAAAGAAAGATCTTCTTTGGGCTTTGTGGGCTTAATAGATGAAGTCCTTCAATAAAATAAAAATAAATGACCATCATTTTATTTGATTTCTTTAGTTAAAAAAATCATCATAAACTTTTTTACTACACAGAAGCAGTGTTTCATTTTATATGCTCTGATAAAATCTGTAATGCAGTTTGTTTCTTTGACTTTAGTAACGGTGCAAGTAATATGACCAAAGAAGCTGAATCTTAAAGAACCATGAAATACAAACATTATGTCTCCCAGTTAAAGCATTGGTAAAATGTTTACTTTGCAATATTTCTCACTTGAATTTTGGAAGTTGGCAAATTTAGAATTTATATAAAATAATAGCTTAGAATAAGAAATAATAGTTGCTTATTTTACCAAGCTTGGGAAGCAGCAGTTACATTTATTAATTAAATTATTTTCCAAATGAAAAAGTATTTTTTATCTAAAGTATGGAAATTTTATCTCTTCCTTGTTTAAATATCTTATCTAACTGTAGAGGTAAGGCATTTAAAAATATCATCTATAGTATGGAAATTCAGTTTAATCCACCAAATATTTATTGTATAACTTTATATCCAAGAAATGAATTAGAGCAGCTGGGGAAAATAATATGCAATAATCCATGATATCATACCTTAGATCAATTATAATAAATTACAGTTACTAATCCAAGTTCAACATTTCTAAGACAGAAATCCTTTATTTTAGGAAATTTGGTAGGGGAGAGAATGTAATTCCAGCTTCACCTAACTAGCTGTATGACCTAGAATCATTTCCTCGTTTTTATGATCCTCAGTTTCTTCACCTGTGAAGTCGGAGAGATCGCACCTCCCTGATGAGCCAATGATGATGCAATGAGATAAGCAAACCAAAGTGTCCAGCGTAGGCCTTAGCATTTGGGAAATGTGCAATGATTTTTAGAGGCTTCTACACTAAGTTAGAGGTCTTTCGCTGTATGAGGCTAATGAAGAATATATCACAGAACCTAAAATAGGTTAAAAAAAAACCCACCTCCCTAGGTTGAAATGACCTAAAAGAGGTATGACTATTGGAAATAGAAAATAAATGTACTACAAATGATTTCTATCTTTGCCTCTATTTTTGTGACTTTAGGTTTTATACTGTAGCGTTGGAAATTACTCTTAAGGGTGCTCTTAAGCCTGTTCTGTGAAAGTGTAGAATCAGATTTTAAAAAGTGTGACTGAAGCAGAATTTAGTGGTGCTAGAGTCAACATTAAGGCTACTGAAAACATTTGCTCACTTTGGTTGTTTCCTCAAAGATCTAACCAAGACCTGTCTATACCAGACCTTGGGATGCAGCTTTGAGTTGAGGGGGATGCTCTGAAATATTCTGTTTTACTTCATTAAAAAAAGAAAGCTTGGTATATTCTTTTTGGAGTAATCTTTTCACCACCCCATAGAGACATAGCCAAGATTTTCTCATCTCTGACCTACCTGAGCTCCTCCTTTTATTGTCTGAGAAGAGGCAGTGGAAGCATCACATTGGTGATTTCTTTTGTCCCCTAGTAGTGTAGCTAAAATGCCATGTGCTCTTAGTGAGGGAAAGGAAAGAAGGAAATATAGTAAATGAGAGACCTTCCCTGTCAAAACCACCATTTACATATATTTTCCAGCAAAATGTAGGGAAAAAAATCTCAATATGTGAGAAGAGATTTGAGATTCAGGGCAGAATTATGGCAACATGAGTTTTTAATGTCGATTCTAATTTAAGTGTCCCACATGGCTGGTGCTGATTTGTGGCAGTGATTGGCGAGGATGTGCTTCATTACAGTCCTGTTTCTCCTCTGCTTAAAATGGATTGCAAGGCAGGATGAAGGCATCGAATTTGGCTAATTTCAGGAATGATCACAGTGCTTGCTTCATGGGTTTGAAAATGAGATACAATTTATGAATTGGTCTATTTTTAACACGTACGTTTCTTTGCCATTACTCTGAACAAATGAAAGTGATAATACGATGCCCAGTTACTTGATGTTTTTGTAGAGTGGCCTCAAAGTCATTTTCTAAGTTAAAATACAGATAATGTTTGTATGTGTGCTTTCTAGGAAATGTGTGGTTCTTTTTAATGAAGTAAAAATTTTACTATCCCTTTCTGTTTCTTTTTCTTTTTTAATTTCTTGTAAAATTGGCATCTTCTAGATCATAAATCAACCCAAAGACATGTTGAAGACCAAATCGGGAGGGGGGGCAGTTAAGAATTACTGTAAAGTTCTTTCATCTGTTGCTTCATTTCTTATTATGCAGATTTTTTGGCAAACGATATAATGGGGTCTGTAAATTAATATATTTAAGCTGATGGCAATAGGAAATGGAGCATCTGTCCCTAGTGTTCTTGGGGATAATTTACTTCACTAACACATAATTTCATGCCTTGTGAAGAAGAGAGAAACTCTTGACTGCTGAAGGTGAAATGAGAAGACAGGCTTCACTGGAGAAAAACAAACTTGTATGCTTTGGAGAATTTGACAGTTACAGGTAATATGCATATGCATGTATGAAGAGGAAGAGACTTTGGGGAAAGCAGCCTCTTGGGGCTGTTTGCATAATTTGGAAAACACTAAGGCATGAATAACTTGCTTTGCTCTGTTGGCAAGGTAGACAAGATGACATGCACAGGATGTAGTGAGCAGGTCTATGTACATTTGCCAGCCAGATGGTACAAGACAGTTTATTAGCACAATGTTCTTAGAGGATGTCTTCATTAGCTTTCTTTGTCAAGATGGCTATTAATCTAGTGTGGCTCTGGTGGAGCCACGGATGAAATGTACCCATTTTGGAAAAAACCAAAGGCTTAACACGTATGTAGGTAAAGGTCTAGTGATCAAATTTCTTAATAGCTCAAGAGGATAGACAAGGACCCAAGATCTGAATTATTTTTGTGTGTGTGTCTATGTGTGAGTGTTTCCATGACTTCTAAACCAAGCTAGGAAAATAAGAGAGGCATTTTTACCTTTTGCCAAAAAGCTAAGAAAAGACCTTGTGCTATGCTGTTAGGTGATGAGTAGAGGAACACTTACAGAATATGTTTCAATTCCTGTATTTCCCTGGAGATCCCAGGATTCTGAGAAGATTCTCTTGCTTGGAGGGCTCAGTTTATATCTTTGAGCGAGGAAGAGCAGTATTATTTTTTATTTAGGGACTTGTCATAAAGTTCTTATTCTACAAAAATTTTTCTTAGCTAAGTTATTCCAAAAAGTTCTTACATATTAAAACAGCATTACTTCCCATAGCCAGTGTAAATAAAATCAGAGAACAAAATCTACTTAATAATGATATTTGTGTGCTATTTTGGATCAGAAACATTACTGATTTTGGTAGTTTAATATGTAAATATTTCTCAACTTCAAGATATTTACCTAGTGTGACATGCTTAAATCATGATGTGCAAAATTTACCAATGATAACTGGTTTGACCTTTGTCCAGCAATTTTTAGAGGTTTTTTTTTTTTCTGAAAGTAACTTCAGGATTTCATATGTAATTCTCTGAGAACTTAGAGCATTCTATGTTTCTCATGCCTTTAAAATATTTATATCTTTTACTTTTGACTCTTCAGCCAATTTGTTGCAAGAATATATTTGACTATTATCAGAATAAAATAGAATAGATAGATAATAGAACACTACTGAGCAAGAGTCTGAAATCTATAAAAGATAATGGAGAATAAATCTTAGTAGAAGTTTGTGATTCAGTAAAGAAAAATGAAAATAGAGATTCTGTAAAAATGTTTATCTAATCTATGCCTCAGGAATTTCTCCTAGTGAAAAATCTATGCTCCATTCTCTCCCTCACCCTTGCCCACCCTCACATTTGTAATAATAGAAATACAATGAAGACATATAGCTGGGTATTTGGAAGTACAATAAAGATTTTATCTATTGATGCATAACCAACCACCCCCAAACTTAATGGCCTAAGTAAGTTGACTATTGTATTTATTTATGATTTTGCATCCTGGTCAGGGCTCAGCTGGGTGCCTCTTCTGCTGGTCTTGCTGGGGGTCAGTCATGTGACTGCAGTCAGTTGGCAGGTCAGGTATGGGTAGGGCTCAGCCCTGATGCTGGAAAGGCTGGGAATCTGTCTTATTCTATGTAGTCTCAGGACCTCTTCTTCTCCACATGACATATCCATATGGCCTCTTCAGCCAGATAGTCAAAGTACTTACCTGGTGTCACAGTGACATAGACTTGGCACAGAGTCAATTTAACTGTATTCTATTAATAAAAGTGAGGCACAGGGACAGCCCCAAAGCAAGAGAATCATATTAGACTAGGGCATGAATACTAAGCTATGGCTTGTCGTGAGCTACCAATGTAATAGGCTACCACATTAATATTAATATATTATGTTTATATATAAGGAGTATCCACTCTTCCCATAATAAACTTGTAATATTAATATTATGGAAAGATATGCTACTTAAAGTGCAAGTAAATACTTCTTTTAGAATATGTGTATTGTAAAATTCTTTTTTATTTTGATAATGGTCAAATTATGACTACTGAAAAGTAAATAGATAGAAATAGGAAAGTAGATAAAATTGACCAAAAAGAAAAGACGCCCTAATCCTTTTACAGACAAGTGCAAATAATTAGGAAAGCTCCTTGACTAGAAGATTCATTGAATTGCTATGTTGGAAACCCTTATTGTTTTGTTAAATTAGAAGTTACATGAGGCTTTAAGTTTATTCTCTGTTCTGGTAATATTTTCTTAAGTATCCCTCCATAATGAACTCTACTAAAAATAAGAAGACATGTTGTCTAGACAAATACATCACTATAAAAAAACTTGAACATATTTATTAACATTGTAAAGAATAGAGTTTCTATAAAAGCACTGGCTTTGGCAATTGCTACAATTGTTGACCACTTTATGGTAAAGAAGTATAATCGTCGTGATCATCTGATTTCCATTTTTAATGTTCAGTTTGGCTGAAAATACAAAATTCTCTTTTGTTCAGTGACTTTTCCCCTGTTTTTCTTAAAATAAAGGCCTTTCAGAAATAGTAGAAACATATTTTTTGACAAAGAATAAACAGGGAGAAAATATTTGCCATATGTAACATGCAGGGTGTTAATATCATAGTATAAAATATATTTTACAATGGAATAAGAAACAAATACATAATTCAATAGCAACGTAGACAAAAATATCAGCAAGTAACTTAGAGAGGAAGAAATGAAAAAGTCCATAAATGGATAAAAAGATGCTCAACATCCCTAAAAATAAAAGAAATGCAAATTAAAGTAATAATGTGATATAATTTCCCATCCATCAAATTGGCAAGAGTTTGAGAAAACCGACCCATATATTAGTGGTAGGATTGTAAATATGATTTCTAAACATCAACACAGAATTTTATACCCAGAAATATACCAAAAACATCTCTTAATAAAGAGGGTAAAGTGATCATGTCTAATCTGCTCGTAAGTCAGTCTTTGAATTTGTAGGTTCAGCTGTTGTATTTATTCTAGAAGTTCTGTGTAGTCCTTTTTCAAAAATGTTAGGTATTTCTCATAGTTTTCTGTTAACTGATGTTATTTTAAATCTTGTCTTTTATGTCTTTGAACACAGTTCAAAGCATAGTTATTTTTTAATCTCTTTCTTTGAATTCTAATATCCAATGTGTTTTCATGTCTTTTTCTGCTCTTTGTTTCTTCTAGTTCTTGTTCATGTTTCCTTTTTTCCTAATGTACTCGACTCTTCTTCTCTCATGAGTTGCTTGTTATTGTTATTATTATTATTTTTAGAAAATTACTTGTTGGAATTCTTTTAATCCTAAGATGAAAGCTATCTTTCTTCAAAGAGATATTTGATCTTCCTCTATCGAGCACTACTCTGGGGGGATGGCCTCAGGCTCCACCCCCACCTTGGGGGCACCCCCTGGCATCTAATGCTTTCTCTCTCACTCTTTGTAAATATATCAAAACAAAAGATATACAGCATGGTAAGTATAGTTAACAATACTGTATTGTGTATTTGAAAGTTGTTAAGAGAGTCTATTTTAAAAGTTCTCACTATACACACTCAAAATTCTAACTATGTGAGGTGATGGATGTGTTAAGTAACCTCATTGTGGCAATGATTTTGCAACATATACACATAAGAAAAGCATAAATTCATTGAATTTGGCAAATGTCCTCACGACAAAACAGAGTTCTGGGTTCCAATTAATCATCTGAGTTCCGACTATCACTTAGACTTTGGCGTAGATATCTGTTATGTATTACTGTAATAATGATATGTAGTAAACAATCACAGTACCTCAATGATATACAAAAAAAATAAGCATATATTGCCCATGTATCTGACATGGTCAGCTAGGCAACTCTGAAGGTCTTGGTGGGGCTTGTTTAGCTGTGTAGGGGTCAGCTGGCTGTCTGCAGAAGATGGCCTCAGCTGACATGACTGGAGTGATTTGATGCCATTTCTTATTGTTCTCTTCCTCTCACTGGGCTAGCCTGGGTATATTCCTCTCATGGTTATCACAGAAGATATGATGATGAGTGAGAAAATCCAAACATGTAAGCACCTTTCAAGCCCCTGCTTGCAGCATGCTTGCTACCATCCCATCAGCCCAAAGCAAGATACATGGTGAGACCAGAGGCAGAGTGGGAGGTCACTACATGACAAAGTATTTGGATACACTTTGCGTTGAAGATTGGGGGTATTGTTTTCAATTTAACACAGCTCAGTAATTTCTTCTTATCTTGTCAGTTCTGTGATGCTATTAAGAATTTAATTGTTTTTATATTTACTAATATTTTTGCTGTTTTCCTTGGCATGGATGGTTCAAATAGAATAGCCCAAGAGAACAGAGACTGTTTTCAATGATTTATTTTTTAAAATTTTCTGTAATTACTGATGTATTTTAAAATTTTGAGGCAGGTGTCATCAAATATAAAGCATGTATAATGTCACCATTACAAATGGTTGAGTTGGTTGGACCAAACGTTAATGTAATCCAGGGTGTCATTTGTTTTGTTCTTATAATTAGATAAAAGATTGTCTTTTTTCTTATAATGACAATCGAACATATTGACCTATAAAATGAAGAAAATATGAAGCATACTTAACCTAAAACATCTAGAAGAAACCACTGAAGATAGATTTTTAAAAAATGATATGATATTGCTCTTTGTACTATATATAACCTGTTTTCATTTCACTTCAAAACCCACTGAGGAAATTTTTTCATGTCTATAAATACTCCTCTACTACATGCTTTTTAATGACTACATGTTACTTTATTCTGCTGTTTGCCACAATTTATTCAGCCAAACACCTGTTTTTAGACAGGTTGGCTCTACTTTTTTCAATATTATAAATAACGTAGAAAGGAATATTTCACATGAAGATTTTTATGTTCTTTATGTTAATTTCCTTAGGTTAAGTTATGTGAATTAGAGTGAATCGATTAAAGTTTATACCCATTTTCAAGAATGTGATACATATTTCTATATTTGCCTCCAGAAAGGTTGTTTACCTGTTGCATACTCTAGAAATGAACGAAGACCACTCCAATGAGAACAGACAGAGCATATTTATTCAGAGCTTGCTGTATTGAGGGAGTCAGTCTCCAGCACTTGCATTTGCAAAGACTCAGAGGCAGTCCGGTGAGTGGGAAAGCTTTAGAGTCAAAGGAAGGGAAGGTTTCAGGGATGCTTTGATTGGAGGTTGGTGGCATGTGAAAGTTGGAGGCAGGCTAACCAGAAGCAGTGCCTCTTATGTGACTGGTTTAGGGAGCATAGTTAGCTTTCTCTGGTTGGTCCTGAGTTGGAAGCAGGGACAAAATACACACACACACACACACACACACACACACACACACATACACACACATGCAAACTGCTGGTCAAGTCCTGACTGTTCTGGGCCAGTTGCTTCAGAGGTTTGCTTTTTGGCCTGGTTGTTGAAGTTGTGGTTTGGCTTCCTGACTTCTCATGTTGATCAGAGTTCTATTGCTGTAGGTGGTCTGGCCATTGCTCATTTGCATATTCAGTCTTTCAATACTGAAAGAACCCTCTAAGACTTAAATGCTTAATTTGCATTGTGGTTTTATTTATGTGAAAAAAATCACTTTTAAAATTAAGTATTTATAGAAAGTTCTTGGCAAAATAGTTGATCTATAGCAAGGTCTTAGCAAATGCCAGCTATTATTATTTACTTAGTTAAGTTTAACTTTCTAAAATTGTGTACTTAGCATATTATCCCTTATCAAAATTCAATGGCATGTAATTTGCTATATCATTGTGTTAGTTCGGGATGTTATAACAGGATACCATAGATTGGGTGGCTTATAAACAACAGAAATTTATATATCAGAGTTCTGCAGCCTAGAAAGCCCAAGATCAAGGTGTCAGCAGATTCATTATGTGGTAAGAGCCAGCCTCCTGATTCATAGACAGCCACATTCTTGCTAAGTCCTCACATGGCAGAAGGGGTGAGGGAGCTCTCTGGCTGGGGGGTACTGTTACATAAGAATACTAATCTCGTTAGTGATTATGAGGGCTCCACCCTCATGACCTAAGCGCTTCCCAAAGGCCCTACCTCCCAATACTATCACATTGGGGATTAGGTTTCAACATATGAATTTTGCGGGAACACAATGTTCAGTATAGTAATGATGATGTGAAAATCTTTAGCTGACATTCAGAGACTCATATTCTTTCCCTCATGTGTACATCCAAGACTCATCTGCCTATTCATACAATCAACTCATAAATCATAAATCATAACTCATAATGTCTGCACAAATCACTGTACTTCAGAGAAACTTTGTTCCTGACTCTGTTTACACTATTTTTTTCTTTTCTGGAATTCCTTCTCCCTTCTATGTGAATTCTACATTTCTTCAAAACTCACTCACTTCCATCTCCTATGTTAAAATTAGTTACCCACAGACTCTTTTCCAACAATTTTTATTGTACTTGATATCGCTACCACTAATTTGATATCATATGTTAATTTTTTCCTGTCTATCTTATCTGACCAGTTCAATTATATGCCAAGGCAAACAGTCTCACACATTTTTATATCTTCTTTATTGCCTAATAAAAGAACTTCTATTAATAGATAATCTATATTTCTTGAACAATTAATGTTTTCTTATGAAACCAAGGATTTGATACTAAGAAAGTTTTTTTACTAGAGATTACTTAACTTTAGGATTTTTGTGCTCTCCTTTTTGTAAAGGAGATAATGCTTCAAGTTTCCTTTCAAAGAGATGAGAATAATGAGAACATTTAAAATTTATCTCTTTCTAGAAAAGGGATTATGCAGTGAATAATAATGGTAGTAGGAACACATGAATAAACACTGGGAAATAATAAAGCTTTTGAATTAATTTGTTGCAGGAGAAACAATTATGAGCTAATATTAGCAGTTTCTGTCTTACTCTCACTGTGTATCTCTCACAATGTAGGAAAGAAGTCATGGCTTTTCCTGTCAGAAATGACTTGCTTTTCTAGATTTTGCCTAGCTCTCAGGGCAGAGCAGAACTGCTTTTATTACTCCTCTTTCTGGTTTCACTATCTTTTGAAAAAAATCTACAGATGCATGGTCATATTGTTGGCATTGGAATTATCTACTTGACATGAATTCCACTTTCTTGCTGCACTAAAAAATTCATAACAGATACAATGAAACATTTCTCTTTCCAATCAGAGTAGGGTAGTTGGGAAGAAAAAGGCGTAAAGTTTTATTTTATATAGTGTTTACTTACCATAGGAGCCAGAAACACACAGCAGGGTGAGAAATGTTAAAAGCAAAGTTTACCTCTAGGAAGCTATGTGTTGTCAGTAGCAACCTGAGGAAATGTCTTATAGAAAGAACAGCAGCAAAGCATCTCAGAGGATCAAAATGGAGCTTTAAACATTCATTATAACAAGTTGGATTAATTTGGGGAAATGTCCTTGTCTATGTTGGCTTTATTAACATTAATTTTTAAAAACATTAAACAAAGTACAATCTGTGATTAGGTGCAAGTGAGATTAATAAATATAGTTTTATTCCTTGAGGGATAAAAATACTTTGGATTTTCTTAATATTTAAAATGATTATTTTTAATCACTATTAATTTTTGCTTTGAAATGAATCAGAGAAATATAAATTTTTAATTTATAGCTTTTATTTGTGAAAACTATGTGGTCCGTACCAAAACTCAACCACTAGAGAAGAATTATGCTTTCTTTTTGCTATGTTTCCTTGAAATTTGGAAAACACTGCTAAATACTTTCCAGGATACTTATTGATAGTTATTATTTTTACAAATGAATATTATCACATTCAAAAGGACTAAGATGTTTCACTCTGAAAGGGGGAGAAAATACTGCTTATTTATTATTAGTTTTTTAAACTTGAAAAATGACAATTTATAGCTCAAGGATCAAGGTCAAAGCAGGTTCTTATATTACATAATTGAACATTTTAACAGACTGGATTTGGTGTTTAGGCATATTATAGCTCAAGGATCAAGGTCAAAGCAGGTTCTGATATTACATAATTGAACATTTTAACAGACTGGATTTGGTGTTTAGGCATAAATAGGGTGTTGTGACTCTGCCTGCATTGTAAGTATTTGATCGCTTATTAGTATAAAAGAATAGAATTCACTTTGCATTCCTTAAAAATCCTTCCAAATGAATAATGCCATGCTATAGAATAGATATAAGCATGTAATTTGTCATCTAAAGCAGAATACTTTTGACAGGGAAAGGAGCACTAAGTAGATATGATGGTGGGGCAACTGGAGTAGATGTGGACCATCCTGGGCAGATCAGAATATGTGGTCACTCTACAAAGAATACACATTGAACCCTTCCCCACATTCCCAGCTAGTCAGTTTTTTAAATGAACACCCTCTTCGTTTTATATATATATTTTATATATATACACACACATTCTAGTAAAATTCTAGATAAGGATCTTTTTAAATTTGTGAGTACAATCTCAAACCTCTGGGGGGAACCAGAGGTTTATTAATTACCATACCATACCATACCATAGGGTATATTAATAGTGGATCTTATCAAAGGACTCTACATATCACTTATGTATCATATTTAACATTAACTGTCATGATGCAAAATTCTTTTAAAACAGTTATTCTACATGTTTTGAGGCAACGTTTGCCACAACTCAGTTCATCTGGCTATATTGCTATAGAGAATGCAAAAATGCAGCTTGAAATTTTAAGAATAATATCTGGATTATGAGTACAAAATAAAGGCTAGACAACTTTATGCAGAATGAAAAGAACTATTTGACTTTTGTTGAAGATTAGAAAAATAAGAGGCTAGGCTCTTTACGTGGGGCTAGATGATGTAATGGTCACGGATGACAAAACTGAGCTACTTCAGTACAGATTTACTTACATTTTTTTTTCCCATTGAGAATACGTCTATAGAAATATTCCAAAGTGAATTCAAGGTCTAGGGAAAAAAATTCCATCTTAAGAGGCTGAAAGAATATTTCAAGATGAATCAGTTATTCATATTTGGTAAAACATGATGAATCAAAGAATTGGTGAAAAACCAACATGGTTAAAGTGGGGGAAGTTGGAATTCACAAGCAAAGTACCCAAAGAGCATGACAATTTATGAAAGAAATTATTTTAAAAAACAGTTTATGAGCAAATAGAAATAACAGCATTGTGCGTGGGAACCAACAAAATTCTGATGTGAATGAATGACTTCTGATTAATTAGTCCCTTTTTGGCTGTTGGTGTTCAACTTATAATTTATTGGACTGTTGTGGATGGGGAAAGACTACAAAAGTCTCTTATGTTGACTTTGCAAAACAAGTGGAGGAAAGAGAACACAATGATAGGTTAGTTGGTTGAATTTGTAAGTGATTGAACGACCATCGTCAGAGTATTGATTAATAAATTGATGTAACTTTGAGGACCACCCTCCAGCAGCATGTAACTTGTCTCTCCATTATTTTTGTTAGTGATAGTATGGGGAGGAGATCATTTATACATTTAGCAAAACAGAACATGATGCATGAATGAAAAGGATAAAATACATGGTTCGGGAAAAATGTAGAGAACAACATCTCCAGTGATGCTTATAAAAATCCATTTCATCTTTAGAAAATTACAACTATTGAAAAGCTCTTACTTATTTTGAATGGAAAGTTATCTTCTTATAACTTTTACTTCCTTTTCTTGATTCCTTTCCTTGGGGGTTATAAAGAATGTTGGACCTTTTTTCTAAATGAAGGCCATTCACTTATTTGAAAGCTCTCATCATTGTTCCCACTTTGTCCTGGTAAAAATCCTCAATTTTTCAATTATTTATCAAGTGATGTGGTTTTGCATTTTTATGCAATATTTATTATTACCCATGGGTCACAAAATATTTTTATGCACTTTATCACATCTCATTCCAGGGCTATAAACAATATAAGAAATATTATCCGATAAAATTAGAATAGTGTATGATTATCATCTCCCTTATTTGGGTTTTATTTTCTGTTAATATAGCCTGAAAGCATACAAGAGATTTGTTCTCCAATGAGATCATTATCTATTAAATTCTCCAGTACATTTTTTAATATATGCTTTTTCTAAACCACTGTTTATCTAATTCATAATAATATTAAAGTGCAAATCCTTAGCTAAATTCTTATAATTTTATATTATAGTTACCAAATTAGTATCAAAATATGGATATTTTGGGCAAAAGGGACTACACTTGATTTAAAAAGCCCTCATTTTGTTTGTATAAAAACACTATAAGTAGAATGTGACCCAGCAACAAAGTTAAAATCATTTTGTTTGCAAATTGACTTGTATACTAAATTATCTAATTTACTTTAGACAAAATTTCCATTCTACACATGAGAAAACTGAGACACAAAGAGGATAAACAACTTGACAGTGTTTATATCAACACGAGGTAACAGGCCTGAGATTCAAATAACTGGGTTATTTACCTACCTCTAACCTTGAACTTGTTGCAAAAATATTTTTACTCAATTTTGTCCATCTTTATGAAAAATATTAAGGTTAAATTTTATTATTGAATTTTTGTTACTTTAAAACAAGTGTATGATTGTAAATCATCAGATAGTGCAAATTTGTGAGTTTCACATACTCTGACATTCAGAATAGATTCCTTTGATGAGAATTTACAAAAACGTACCCACCATCATGATCATGGACATCTGTATTTATTTACATGAGTTAATCTTGATTGGAAAACAAAGATCGTTCAATAAAGCTTCCATGTTGTTTAGTTTCATTTTCACTGTAAAGCTTGATGGTGCACAAAGGCTGCAATGCTGCTTCCATGGCCAGGAGTTTTTGCCAGTAACCACATAGCATGCCAAGAAAGCTAAAAATGCATGTTTTATTTATCCATCCTGAAAATGTATCAATCTTGTGGAATTTTTTGTGAAAAGCATCAGTTTGAAAAGGCTGGAACTTTATCAAACTTGAATTTGTCTCAACATAAAAGCCTCCTGAAGCGTTCTACAGAATTGCTTATCACATTGCTAAGAGAAAGAATGTATATGTGTTGGAAAGCTCTCGGTGAAGCCATATGCCCTAGAAATGTCAGGTTGGTTTATGAGGAAGCGAACTGAATCAGTGCCTCTATAACAAGACATCGTTTACCCCAGAGTCATTGATATTCTTTTAATATTTTGAATCAGACCATGAACAAATTGGCAGCTGTTATTTCCCTTCAACATGAACTAGACGAAACTGCTCCTGTTGTTCTGTCAGTAAAACCAGCTCTTATGTTCATGCATCAAATATCAACCAAGAATTCCTATCCTGTGTGTCCCTTTTACAAACTGTTAAGGACATCAGTGTCTTCAGATGGTGAAAAATTTCTCTGCCAAAACAGACTTCAACTGGAAAGAAACCTTGTTACTCTGCATAGATGGAGCACCTGCAGTTCTTGGCAACACATCTGAATCTGCAATTTTAGGGAACAAAGGAGTTCAACAGGCATCATTGTGACTCATTGGTTTCTATATCTGTGAATATTTGCATCAAAGACTTTGCCAACCATCCCAAACAAATCTTTTCCATTGCCCTGAAAGTTGTCAGTTTTATCAGAGACAGGGATTTGAATAACCAACTTTTTCAACAGGTATATTTTTAAACGAAGAAATTGAATAAAATTTGAAATTTCTTTTTACTACATTGATGAACTTTGGCTTTCAGTGGATGTGTCTCAAAGAGGTGGATTAGATTTTAGACATTTCTTTAGGGGAAAATAATTGCCTTTTTTTGTTAACTGAGGTTAAGTTTGCCTACACATAAGGGAAAAAACAAAAACACCTTGATTAAAAGATAGAAGCTTATCCTTCCCTTTCACATAAGAGGAGTCCAGGTGTAGACAACCCAGAGAGGACGGCATTTCCATTAAGGATCTAGGCTTTTGTCTTTCTGCTTCCCTACTTTGGCCCGTTGATTCTGTCCTCACAGCCACCTCATGAGCCAAGATGGTTGGTGGCTTCATGTTTGAGTGTCATCTCTAGAAAGGATGAAAGACAAATGGGCAAAAAGTTTCCTTCAGCTATGTTCAGGCAACTTTCCTGGAAGTCCTGCACAGAATATATATTTCTCTGTCACTGGTCAGAACTTAGTCATGTGACCCCACCCAGATATAAAGGAGACTGGAAAATCTAATCTGAAAAATAATATGTCTGGAAAAATCATTAGGTATCTGTTCCTAAGTTTGAGAGGAGGAACTTGAAGTTGAGGAAAGCAACTGGCAGTTTCTACCACACTGATTCGGAACAATTTAGTTGGATACATTTCTTCTTACCTTCACTTCTTTGGTGATATTCTTGTGGTGTGAATGAAGTAATATTTATCATTTCAAGGTGCTGCAGTCTTTGTTATAATTATTACAAGAAAAAAAGGCATGAGCAGGGCCAGCTAGATAGTTTGTGGGGCCCACTGCAATATGAAAATGTGGGGCCCCTTGTTTAAAAGCAGGAAAAGCTGTTTTCTTTTGCAGTCTCTCTCGTGAAATGTCATGGTGTTTTTATTTGCTGTTGAATGTCGTACTCTGTCAGGCACAAAGATGCTCCTGAGATGAGGATCAAAATTCACAGGTGCCTGCTTGCCCACTCTGCAACTCCGTGCACCCCTCCCAAAGCCCACACCCAGGCCCCTTCTGGTGGCATAGTAGCTGGAGTTGCTGAATCAGTGGGAGAGTGAGAGGCTGAGAGCCTGTCTGCCCTATGGAGATGAAGAGATGGCAGGAAGCAAGAGCATCTGTAAGCTGAGACCCCAAGCCCCTGCCACTTGTTCCATTGTCCCCTATACTTCACTAATAAAACACAAATTCAAAGAAAATTATTAAGAATTTAAGAATGGCAACCACAGAGTATAAACCCCCAAGTGCCATGCTTGGGGTACTTTTCTGAACATGGAGCCCTGTGTGACTGCACTGATAACAATCCCTTAAAGCGGGCCCTCGTTGTTAGTTCTTCTACCCGATCTATTTCCGACCTTAATGAACAGGTCAGAAATAGACAACACTACTAACACTTTTAGGTTGTATTTTCCAGAGACAGACTCTGACATGAATGTTCCCGTGAAAGTGATTCATTAGGAAGTCTTCCCAGAAAAGCATGGTAGGAGAACAGAGGAGTGGGGTGGGAAATGAGATTCTAAAAATTCTCATGGGAACTTTGTCTCAAATGCTCAGGAGATCTCTTGAGCCAGTGCGAGTCACACCTATGAGTTTCCCTGACCAGAAGAGTAGGAGAACCAGAAAATTTATACCTCCACACTTGCCAATTAAGGGATAGTCCCCTGGAACATAAATTCTGAAGAACTTTCTGTTCTTCCAGAAGCACAAAGCCAACATTGACTTGGGCAGCCTGAAGAGAGCCCTTTAACAAACATGCGGAGGTACTGACTGTGGGAGAGAAAGCACACACAGCCGGAGCATTGCTGCACTAGAGAAGGGTAAAAGGGTCAAAGGGATATGGCCTGAGCACCAACAGCGTGTCCTGCAGTGACTGTCCAGAACTGAAGGACTGCTTCTGCAGGCTACAGTGGCAGATATTTACAGACAACTGGAACCAGTGCAAAGTTCTTTGAAAGTTACTTCTGCAAGGTGAATGTTCGCACTTTTCCTTGGTGACAATGATGAGCGGCATCAATAATGCAAACTTGACTAAAAAAGAACAAATTGACTTGAATGAAAAACTAACATTCAAATCTACCATTCAAAGGTCTTCAAGAAATTAAGTTCTTCTGCTACAAGCCACATCTGGCAAAGTTGATAATGGGGATATTAAAAAAGAGGATGGGGAGTGTTGCATGCATATGTATGTGTGCATTTTTATATAGAGTAACTATAAATTTAATCAAGTTTCAAAGCAATGGTCCCCAGAGGACCATTATTCTGGGACTGTCTTCTTTTCCCTAATCCATGCTACTTACTTGACATATGTTAAGCCAAAAAGAGGAATGTTTAAGATGACTAAAAGTTCAATATAAATCTATAATTATTTATTACTACTGTCCTTTTCACTTTACTTATTTATCTATCTAATGAATATTTATTAGCGCCTAGTGCCTGTATTCTGGGAGAGAAGTATCCTTGACCCGCCAATCCAAGGGGCTTCCCTACCCCTAATGTCTTATCACATTGTGCAGGGTTATTTCCTTCATTGTAGTTTTCACCAACTTACTGTACCTTTTTCATTTGCTTGCTTATTTATTTTTTTCATCCTTCCCACTTACATAGCCCCCAACAGACTGAACAGAGGATTGAATTAGATAATATCCAAAGTGACTTGCACCTTTCATATTGCACAATGCAAGAAGAATTTGCTAACAATTAGAGCCATTCCAAATCAAGATGGCCTTCTTCATGACACAGTGAGTTGTTTATTACTGCACTTTTTCAAACAGAATCTGAGTATTCGCTTAAGATGTCAAAGAGATGATTCCTGAATTAGAAAAGGAGGTTGAGTGGGATATCTTTAAAGGTTACTTTCATCTTGAGAGTAGAAACCGAAAAAGAAAAACAGTAAAAGAAGAAAGAGAAATAAAAAATAAAGCAAAGAAGAATGGTGAGGTACTTGAGCTGTTTCTTTATGGGCTGAAACAGGGCTATTTTAGAAGGTAATAGAAGAAGCGTGTGGAAAACACAGTAAAGCACTGCCTTAAATGCTTCCTAATGGCTAGGCACAGCTAGGAAGAACATCTTTTTTGGAGAAATTGTGGCCTGTGCCTAAAAAGCTGAGATCCAAGTATTGCTAGTCAAACAAACATTTACTGTAGACAAATTAGACAACCAGGAGTTGGATTATCCTTGAACCTTCTCAATCACATGCAAACATTACCCTGTCAGGCATCACGGTCACCATGATGTGTGCCAGCATCACAAACTGCGCAAAGGCTATTACTAAGTTCAAACATGGCACCATTGAAGGATAAATGTCATTAGACTCCTAATTTTCATTTCTCAAATTATATTGACAAATATGAAATAATATTATAATATTATAGTTAAAAAATGCTCAAATGTCCGGAATTTCATATGGCTTAACCTAAAACCATGAGACATAGTCATTGATAACTTTGAAAACAACATCAAAGGACATCTTTCCTTTCTTATGCATTCAAATAGACTTTCTTTACACAGAATTTAAAAAGGTTTTTCACTGTATCCTGTGTGCTATAAATCACAAAGTTTCTCTAAATCAATATGCTTTTTCTCCCAATAATTTACTAAATATTTTACAGAATTTAATAATTCTGTTGATTTTTCACTGTCAAATAAGATTTAATTGTATTCTCTTTTAAAAGGACTCTACAAGTAGAAAAGATGAAAAAACTGTATGAGATAGTCACTAAAAGAAAAGAGCCATCTGGATGTACAAACTATGATTTGGAAGGAGAGTTCTACAGTGAGTTGACTCCTTTCATGGTTCTACTCTAGGATAATTTTAAATACCTCTATTCCAACTCTCCTAATTAGTCTTTATTCCCTATTGGTGACCACTGTGATTCCCCACCCTGGTGTCAGGAACTGGCATGGACCTAAGATTTTACCTTGCTTGCAAGGTAAGTTACCCGGCCAGTTTCATAGATGCCAGCAGAAGACACAAGACCTCTAGGTCAGAGACAGAAGACTTTGTTGTTCACTGCAGGATGAGCTTTAGTGCATCAGTTTCCCTTTCTCTCTAAACTTCACGGGAGTGATGAGGAGTATCGTAGGTGGGTACTGTGCACGTAGTAGGTTTATGTCACCGCCAAGGAACTCTGAGCTTGGGAAAGCTTTAACCTTACAAGGCACTTCTAGCAAGCATATCCAATCTCTGCGCGGGAGGAAGGCATTGTCTTTATTATCCTAATTTGAGAAATAGACAGTCTCTAACTTTCAAGGGTGATGCTATGCAAACATCCTTGAGAAGATAATACATGGGCTGGCCCCGGGGCCAAGTGGTTAAGTTCGCACGCTCTGCCTTTAGCGGCCATGGGTTTCACCGGTTCGGATCCTGGGCACCTACATGGCACCACTCATCAGGCCACGTTGAGGCAGTGTCCCAGATGCCACAACTAGAAGGACCCACAACTAAGAATATACAACTATGTATTGGGGGAATTGGGGGAGAAAAAGCAGGGAAAAATAACAGAAAGAAGATTGGCAACAGTTGTTAGCTCAGGTGCCAATCTTCAAAAAAAAAAAGAAAAGAAAAGATAACACAAAACAAAAAAAAGCTGTCGCCAGATGTGTAGAAACACCTCAGAGAATTGTCTTATAACATTGGTACTAGATTTTTTTTTTTTTTAGTAGAAATAAGATAGTAAGAACTGTCATTTGATCTCGGCTATTTGTTGTCTGGAGGTCAGAGTCATGCCTATACACACACACACACGTATCTTGATGTATTCAATATCTGAAATCTCATTGGTGCAATATTCACTTTCCATGGATGCAAATGAAAATTCTTTTGCATTTGGAAAGGGCTATGTAGGTAAAAGCAGAAGTGTCCTCTAAGGTAATGTAAAAGTTCTCCATTATTTTGAAGGAATCAGGCTAATTTTCTATAAATTCTGTATTATCTCGAAAGACTTCTGTAGTTCTAATGCATTGTCTGCTTTGTTTTCCCCTGAACATTACAAAATAGTATGACAATTAATTGCCTGGGCTTTGGAATGAGATAAAGTCAAGATAAATGCTGGCTTTGCTGCTTGCTAGTTATATGGTCTCTGTAAGTCATGGCTATGTCCTCGGGAAAGGGAGGAAGTATTATAAGCTATCTCATCAAATTTTGACACTTTACTAGAGTGTTTAGCACATTTTTAACATAGAAAATGATACTTATTAGGGTATGAACACATATTTAGGACATATAGAACAGCATGAATAAGAAAATAATTTTTTTTTCCTACCGGGAAAACGTACTGTTAACATTCAGGTTTATCTGCTACGTGAGCATATAAAGACACACGCATACATAAACACACATATGGAGCACATCGTATATACTGTATTCTAAACTACCCTTCCTTCTTAAAAGCGTGTCAGGTACATTTCTCAAGTTCGCTAAATATTCGATAGAAAGACATGCTTATCAGCGGCTACACATCATTACGTCATTTAGATGTATTATAATTCAACTAACAGACATTTAGTCTGTTTTCACACTTAAATATATGTACATTTTTATATATACCTCTGAGATGAACACCATTATACATAAGATAAAATCTGAGGAGTAGAATTGGAAGGTTAAAGGGAGTGAGCACATTAAAATTTTTTGAAACATGGGGCCAAGTTGATCTCCATTGTTAAGCAAAAGGGTGACATAACCTCTCATTTTGAAAAGAATTACTCTGGTTGCTGTGTAGAAATAGGAGGGCATGAGAGGAACAGTGATGTGAGTTAGAATAGTACTTATCAAACTTTAATGTGCCTGTGGTCACATGGGTAACATTAGAATGCAGATTCTCATCAGTAGTCTGCAGTGGGCCCGTGACCCTGCATGTCCTGCCATCTCCCAGGTGCTGCTGATGCTGCCTGCTGGTCTGTGGACCATGTTTTGAGTAGGAAGAAGTTAGAAGACAATTTCAATAATTGAAATGAGAGATCATGGTGGCTTAAATCAGAGCATTGCAATGGAAGTGTGGATGTTTGATGTATTTTGAAGATAGAATGATATCTCTTAGGTCTTTGAGCTACTGAAGGAATGGAAGTGCTATTAATGCAGATAGGGAACACAGTGGGAGGATGAGTTGGGGGTAAAGATAAGAGTTCTATGTTTTGACACATGAAATTTGAGTTGCCTAGTAGGCATCCAGGTGGAAATGTTAAGTAGCACTTGAAAATGTAAGCGCAGAATTCAGGGAAGAGTTCTAAGATAGATATATACATTTGGGACTTCATCATACTATAAATATGTGCCTATCTTAAAAGATGCAAGGAAACAGTGGCAATAAAAATATAATTTTATTAGGCATCTCAAATTTGTGTGGGCATGTGCACACATGTGTGAGTATGTATGATAAGAATTAGATGGTAAAATTTACTTTCTGGAGCTAAACTGCTATGTTTTAATTCATCAGTTTAAAAGGAAAAAATAAGTGAGATAATTTTTAGTGATGTTTTATGTTAATTTTATTTAGAAAAGAGATGAATACCTGTGACCAAGGATATGTTTTTAGTGTATCATAAGGAAATGAGTGTGGTATATAGAGGTTAAGACATTATGTTTTGTGTCAGACATCATGGGTTTAATAACTGCTCTAATTCTTAATAGCTGAGTAAATCTAGCCAAGTTAATTAACCTCTCTGATCTCCAGTATTAAAATTTGTGAAAAATGGATTCAAATACATGTTCCCCAAGACTGTTGGGAGGAATAAACCAGAAAGTGTTTTTAAACTAATAATTGATACTTAATACATTAGGTTCTTGCTATCTATTAACTAATGTTCAATAAATATTGGCTTTTAATAATTAGGATATTTATTAACTAGATCAGGAATTTTTGTGTAAGAGAATGACATCGAGTTGATTTTTTGTGTGTGCTTTTTCTTCCCTGATAGGTAGGGATAGATTAGATAAGAAGTAAAGATGCATGAAATCTGTTATGAAGGCAGCTAAAAGATGATAAGATTTAACACATTTAAGGAAAAGAAGATGAAAAAACTTACCCTGAAAATTGATTCTAGAAAGGAATTTTCGATAGCTCTTTGGTATTGATGGGAATATTGCAGCAGGAAAAATAACTAAGACAAAAGTTCCAAGGAAATTGGAAGTTTTTACAAGAATTTTGCAACATAATAAGGTCAAGATCTAAACTAAAAAAATTGAGATCTGCAAATTTTGAGAAGTCAAAGGCAAAGGAAACCCTTTCCATGTCATGACTGGATAGGACTGAGATAAGAAAACAAGAAGCAGTAAAGGAAATGGAACTCTGATGGTCCATAAATGCTATGATGCTACACATGTCAAGAGAAAACGCCAGTCGTAGTGAATTTTTTAGAGGTACAAATTAGTCGTGTACTGTGTTGTTTTCTGAAAAAATGTTAAAAAGTGAACACATGCTAAGAACAAACTGTCCAGGGTGCAGTAAGTGAGGATATACAACAAAAGGATGGTCGTTTGACCTTTGGCTTCCTTTTAGTCCTTGCATTTTTGCAGAAGTGCTCAAAAAAATAGCTGGAGGGTAATATAGAAATTATATTTTAGATGGTTTGATTAAGTTTTTGTCATTGTGGATGAATGTAAATTCTCTCTAAAGTTATCAGACGTCACTTATTTGGACTCATCCTATTAGCTATAACTTTTTCTCTGCGTAGAATAAACTATTTTATGTATTAGATTCTGGAATTTTAATTTTGCACTGTGCAATGATGTGCTTCATGCGTTCGTTTAGAATGATTAATAATATATATTTTGTGTGCGTGTGAGGAAGATTGACACTGACGTCTGTGCCAATCTTCCTCTATTTTGTATGTGGGATGTTGCCACAGCATGGCTTGATGAGAGGTGTGTAGGTCTGTGCCCAGGATCCGAACCCAAGAACCCTGGGCTGCTAAAGTAGAGTGTGCAAACTTAACTGCTATGCCACTGGGCTAGGCCCTGATTAACAATGTATAACATCAAAATTTATGAGGTTATGTACTGAATTTGAAGGAAGTGCCTAGTAGATTTAAAGTGTAAATCAGGAATGAAAGTATATATGTGTCTAAGCTGATTTTTAAAATTTCTATTTATAAAATTGGGACTGAGTAATAATATATTTTTCAGGTGACTGAGGAATATGGCATCTGACAGAAGATCAGGGACCATTTTTCTTACAGTTTAATTTTTATTAACGTTAGGTTATAGTCCATATCTACGGAGATTTTGTTTTGTTTTGGCTTTTGCTTTTTTCAGTGGAAAGAACCAAAATATATTAAGCATCATAATCTTTTGAGAGGATTTTGGATGTGATAGGCACTGCCTTGGGAGAGAGGATGGTTGCTGGACGGGTGAAAAGATGTCACTCCCCTGTAGGAGCTACAAATCTAAATTGGGAAATGAGGTAAATAAGTGAGAAAATATAATTACAAATACAAGGCACCAATTAATTGCCCACATACGGATTTGTATAATATGAACATTGGAGTTTATCAGATTAGAAATTTCTTTAGTCCTAGATGCTCAAGGATGAGATTATTTTACTAAGGATTTAGGTTAAGCCTTGAAGGTTGGATGTGATCTTATTCGGCAGAAATGGCCCACAGTGGTCTTTCTGGAAGAGTTCATAACCAGATAATAGTGCCGAAAGAACATACGTCTGTTCAGAAAACAAAAAAGTGAAGAACAGATTAGAATTAGAATATCTATGTGGTCAAATATGGGGGGCGGTGGTAAAACTTGCAAAATTAAGTTGAGATGTGATCACAGAAGGTCACTGTTTTGTTTTGTATTAACAAATTACCACAAATTTAGTGACTTAAAACAACACATTTATCATCTCGTAGTTCAGTAGGTCAGAAGTCCATGAGGACTCAGCTGGGTTCTCTGCTCCAGATGCCCCAAGACTCAACTTAAGGTACTGGTCTGCCTGGGCTCATTGCTGGAGGTTCTGGAGGAAGGTCAGCCCAGGCTTACTCAGAGCAGAATTCTCATTTCCATGTGGTTGTAGGACTGAGGTCTGTTTCCTTGCTCCCTGTCACCTGAAGGTCATTCTCAGCTTTTCTAGGCGTTCTCTGGCCAGGGCTTTATTTATATGGATGTCACTGAGATTAGGAGCAGAATTACCAAACCATGTTTTAGAAAAATATATTTGGATATGCCTTTAAACAAATTTAGTTTATTTCAAATATATGTATTTATATTGAATAACACTTATGAAAGATTATATTTCCTTGAGGACTATTCATTTAGTTAAAGTAATTAAGTTTGTGGCAGTGATTTTGTCCTGAGGTTTAAATTAACATACTGTTCTAACCTTTTTATAAAAATATTAATCTATATTCAATATACATTTCTTTATTCTCCACCAAGATAGACCTTTTTCTTAAACAGATCTGGAAATATTTCCTTTCCTATACAACTTTTTCTCTCAGTTTTCCTCAAAATAACTGGCTGCTTCCCCTCACCCTGTCCTAGCTGATCATATATCTAGTTACTTTCACTAATCCTAGCACTAATTATGCAATTCAGGTTTTTTTCATTCATAGAATGCAGTGGTGTCTTGAAAATAATGTTCTTCATGTTCACTCATGTATTGTAGGTCTAATATATTTGTTTTGATTAATATTTCTTATCTTGAATTATAAACTCATTACAGTGAGTTTACAGTGATTTCTGCTAACAAACCATAATTTCTAGTGAAAAGCAAAGACATTTCATGAGTTATCTTGATAGGAAAGATGAAAACTATTATGTTCACATTGGTCATTTAAGACTATACCAATAATTAGTGTTCAATAATACTGTGAAATAGTGCTTGTAATTGGAATAATTTTCATTATTTACATCAATTAATCAAAAACTGGAAATGAGCTCCTATGGAGTGTTGGGAGATAGTTCTCCAGGGGTCTTTTGTGTTTCTGCACATCTTGTGAACAGAGGCACTGACAGCTTTTGTTCTGGATGATCTTTTCACGAGCATTTGTAGAGCAAACAGCCTTGGAAAATAGAAATAGTGTCTCTTCCAGGAAAGAAGGAAGATTTGTTGGCTGTCCAGTATAGTAAAGATAATGTGTCCCTCTGGGGCAAAAGCCATTATAAAACATTAGGATTAAGCTCGAGGTTCCTCTCCTGTAATGCAACCCACTGCATATGCAGATGTCACCTCTCTTCTGTTGTGTCAACCTGAGATAATTGGGGCGTAGGGAACAGTGCATGAAAATGATCATACATTGGCTATTGCTATTGCTATGAGTAATTAATTGCCTGTTGTCTGTGACTCAGGAATCTTGTGTTTTCTGCCAGAGTCTATGAAACTGAGGCAGGCTGGCATGTTAGCTTGTGAATAGGGTAAAATCCCAGACACTTCCTGGTTCTTGACATTATGTTCATGTATAAAATAAAATAGACTATATCCTTGCCTTCGTGTATCTAATAATCTAATAATAATCTAATAATAATGTTGGGCTGCTTTTATTTGAGACAAGGATGACAGAGAGAAAAATCAGAAGGTGGAAGTATATTACAGGACCATTTTTTTTCCCTATTAGTTCAGTATATTTTGCTGTTTTTTTAAAACTAAACCACAATACTTTCATCAGTGTCATTCCATTATTTCTGCATTAAAAAAAAACTAAACTAAACCTGAATCGTATAACCTTTAAAATTTACTAAGGCAACATTAATTTTAAATTAATCAAAGTTGCACTCATTTAGAAAGTTTGAAATCCTTTAGAAGGTCCTTGTTTTTCTTGCTTGTTTAGTTGATTGATTGGGGTTTTTGGGGAGATTTCTAGGAATACTTTGATTTTTGTTTTTAGTTGTCATACAGTCATATTGACTCCGTTTCCGTTCAGTGTACTCTTCTATGACTTTAGATATGTGCAACCAGAGCCACATTGGTTCCGTAACCCAAAAACTCCTAGAAGGTCCTTATTTTAATTTCCATTTCTCTGAATTACTAGAAAGGTCGTCTTTTCTTATATTAGCTGAGCATTAGAACCTGAGTTCCATCCCCTATCTACCTGTAGACAATGCTGTGAGAGTCATTTTAGGCTTATGGGAGGGAAATATCATGTAAAAAAAAACAGGGATATTATAGGTGATTTGACGAGGAGAGAGGAAAAAGCTACTAGAGAGGTTCCTAGGCCTAATTCCAGTCATCCGCCATCTGTTCCCTCACAGTCTAACCTCTCCTCTCATAGAATGATTTATTTTAATTAGGATATGAGTTCTTACTCATTTAGGCTGGAGAGACTCGAGGTGGAGATTCAGAGGGCTCGGTCTTGGATCCTGGCCCAGGAAGAACAGCTTCTGAGGACAAAAGATAGAAGACAATGATAAATATGTTTCACTCTTTTAGAAGATAATATTAATTAAGAAAAATCAATTGAGAACTGTTGGTTGTGTCATTTTGCAGCAGTATTGGTATCTCTAGAGAGCAGGGGCAATAAATGATATACTTCATGGAAGTGGGGACAAGTGTCTCCTTTTCTAAGCCCAGATTGATCACTTAAATCTGATTACAGGACCATTTTTTTCTTACACAACACCCATCTTAATTCTAAGAAATAAGATTACCTAGTGTACTATGGGAGGTACAAAGAAAAGCAAATGAAAGATTGTAAGTCTGCCATGAATCTTCAAACCAGTAGTTCTCAAACCGTAGCGTACATCAGAATCACTAGGAAGGCTTGTAAAAACATAGCGTGCTGGGCCTCACTAAGAAACTCTTAGTCGGTATATCAGAGTCAGAACTAGCATTTATAATAAAGTCTCAGGTAATGCTGATGCTGCTGGTCCTAGGACCACACTTTGAAAACCACAGGTCCAGGCTGTTGGTAGAATGGAAGAGAAAGCACATTTAAATATTCTAATCTAAAATACAGTGCTGTTTGTTATAAGACATATACTAACTTGGCTCTGTAATTAATGTCTTCATCCACTCAACAAATAATTGCTAAGTGCACATCAACTAAGGAATCACTATGCTAGTAGTTGTAACACATAAAATTGATGAAGTAGTCATGAATCCCATCCGCAAAGGGCTTCCAGGCTGAAAGAAGAGATAAGGCATGTAGAGGACAATTATTTCCAATAGAAAGACTAAGTGCCATAACAAAAAGTGTGGATTTAGTGCTATGGTGGGTGAAGAAGGGTTTCTGACAGAGGTCTAAAGAGTGTAGGGGTTCTGGTGACTAGGATAGCCTTCACAGCTCTATCCATGGGGCTAAATTCTCTTCTTGCCGCAAGTAATATATTTAGCTTACACATTCAGATGTTGCCATGCAATTTTCTGTCTATTTATGTGACACATATCTGGATATATTTGCCACATACTGAGAGCCAGAGCTAGTTGGCTTGGTTGGCTTCATGATATAATATGTGGTAATAATTTTATTATATTGTTATCCTATTAACATTGTCAGTATCATTACCTGTGAGATATCAGGTTGAATTTAGTATCGGAGAGCTAATAAAATTGCACACTTTCAGGAAAGGTAGTAGTTATCATATATTTGATAAAATAGACACACAATTTTAGCAAGATAGAGTCTTTCAGCATAACTCTTCGGATTGATTTTAGATTAAACAATTCAGGATTTCCAGGTATATTCTGTAATCCTTAGCTTAAAAAACAGTCAGTATACTTTTTAAATTCAATTTGTACACTGGAAGCTCTCCAAGCACAAAATAAAGCCACTCCTTTAAATACAGGAGAGAAGTAAGTAACAACAAACATATTTGCTGTGTTGAACAAACTCTTATTTTGAGTGTTAAGGAGGGAACAAGCAAACTTTGTCGTGTGTATATTAGGGCAAAATCCAAAACTATATTGATGTTTAAAATATATTTAGCATTCATGTCTTCTAAAAATCTACTTATTAACCATCAATACACATTCATCCCAATTTAGAACCTTAATTTAAAGAAAAATTCAAAAATAGCTTTAAAGTTTTCAATTCTGTAAATATATTTTCAAATCTATAATTTTATATGTATGTAGGTGTGTTTGTAAAAGTTCATGAGGTGGGCTTTATTTTATCTAAGGTGAATATGCGTATTCCCAGTCTGTTTTACTTGCTTGTTTCTAGAAGTATTAGACGTCATAAGGTAGAACTCAGGCTTGCAGTACTCAGTGTGGGAAGAATCCATCCATTCAAATACTGCACAGTAGAGACCACTTCCATTTTCTTAAATCAGATGTCAAGAATTCTGGAAGTCCTCATTTAACATTCCCTGAAACTCTGCTATCGAGTGGCATTGTACTACAATAGGAAGCTAACATGTCTATCCTTTTATTTATCTGTATGTGATGTGAAGAGGTGGAAAGAAACAATGTCTTAAGCAGAAGATTAACTTGAGCCGTAGTGAATAATAGATGAGAGCTCACACTTCAGGGGCCTTCTCTTCACAGTTCTTTCTGTTAATGCAACTTCCAGTGAGTAGGTGTCTTTGAGTGAATTGGGAAGGGTGAGAGATACTTTATTTTAACTGCGATTACATGAGCCTTGCATCTTTGGTAGTAATAGCACATAGAAAGGACATCTTATATTAAGAAAACCTCTTCACTTAATTTTGTTGCTTAGGTTTTTATTGTTACATGGCAAATGAAATTTCAACCCAGTTTCTTTCTGTGTAACTTTATTGGCGTGTCAAAATCAATACATGTTGCTACTCTGAGGCAAGAAGTTCCACAAGGAGAGTCAAGTTTTCTACCAAGCCTGTCTCCTATTGCTTTTCGAAGCATCTTAAAAAGCTGGATTAGCAACTGTCACTGTATGTTGAAGTTAAAAAGTAAAACAAATATACAGAGCTTTTCCCATTTCTCCAAATTAATGACTAGAGATGAATAGATTATTTTACTCCCTAATCTAATACACACCTATGTGTATATGTATCTGTTCAAATTCCATATGTTAGAAGTTCATATTGACTAAAAATTTGAAGATATGCATTAAATTAATGTTTTCCTTCATCTTACTTCAGCTTAATGGACTCCTGTAATTACATTTTATTGTCCTTTTATTTTAAATTTCTGTTCATAGTCAATTGTACAAATTATTGATTGTATCACTTGAAATCATACAACTGGAGATAATAAATTTGCTAATATAAGTAAGGTTTAATAATCTCAACTCATAACAAATCATTTTTAATGTAAAATAATGCTAGAGGATTAATAAATGTACCAATTATAAACTAGCCAACACTTATCTCGATACAGAGTGAAATTAAGACCGATGGACATAAGAAAGACGGAGCAAGAGAATGGAGTTTGCCAGAGACAGTCATTCTACCCTGCAGTTTTCCAAGGGGCAGCCTATGCTTTGTTAATCGCTCCTCCTAACTGATTTCAGAGTGGAGAGCTAGTAAACTATTAAACAAGCAAGAGAGTCCAAGTAGAAAAAAAGGACCACCCATAGCCATCTCTAGCTTATACAGCTCCTGTACAAATTTTAATAAGGTGGTCCATCAAGTTAGATTTTTAAAACATACTATAGTAATAGAAAACTCGAGGTATATTAAGGCCAACAGATCAGGAGATAATTATTATTAAAAAGATAATTTATTACTCACAGTTCCCGAGGTTAGGGGACCACGCCACTCCATGGTGGCCATACAAGGAAGCACTGGTGTTGGCGAGGAGACTTTACTGTGGTTTCCACAGGCAGGAGCTAGTGAGGTAACGTGGAAAGGCTGGGGATTGGCAACTGTGAATGAATTTGGCAGGCTCTGGGGCATAGGGCCTGTCCCTGGTTGTCTGGTCCCTGGCCCTGGGGTGATTAGGACCAGAGTGCAAGACTCAGTAAAGGAGGTGGATGGGGGTATGGACTGTGGATTTGTTGGTTTTGATTTTAAATAGTGTGTCCCCAGGAAGAGGGATTCTCTTGGAAGGGACATGGTGGCTGGGAGAGGGGAGATAATGGCGGCAGGAGCTCAAGACAAGGTAGCTCAGGCATATTGTTGGGTTGTCTGAAACAAGCTGCGTCCAGGATATGCATGTAGGGCAAAGTTAAAGCAGCAAGTTTACAGAAGTCAGAAACATGGTTAATACATTAGGTGAATTAGAAAGTTATATCTCATGCTAGTTACTCTGGTTAGCTCGCCAGACCCAATCTCTCCCTTTCTCTGACCCTGCTCTGGGCACTGAGATGCTGATCTTAACGTACTGCATCATTCTAGCTCTCTTCATTCCTGGCTTGGAGTTGGACTCAGCAATGAGACAACCACCAGAGATTGGAAGGTGGGAAGAATAGGTCTCAATATTTACATTCTTCCTGCTCCCTCCTGACATTGTCCTACTTCTAATTATAACCCCTGTCAGGCAGCCCTTCAGTCACCAGTTCTACTTTTACCAATCTCTGGTAACATTCACCTTGTCCGTTTGTACTTAGGAGTTGTTATGAATTCCCATTGTTTCTACCCCCTGGGTGTTCCCCATCCCATGTAGATTTTTTGCATGTTGTACATACTTCTGTAAACAGTCCCCTTAATAAACTATCTTCAATTACACTATGCATATACCTTTTTATTTCTTGCTGGGACCCTGTTACACATTTTTCCTAGTTAGGAATAGCTCCGCAAGTCCCAGCTTAGTGAAAAGAGTTGTAGTTTGTACTAATAAAAAGGCATCTCTCAGGGCCAGCCCGGTGATGTAGCAGTTAAATTCGCGTGCTCTGCCTCGGCAGCCCAGAGTTTCTGGTTTGGATCCCAGGCACAGACCTATGCACTGCTTATCAAGCCATGCTGTGGCAGCAATCCCACATATAAAAAAGAGGAAGATGGGTACAGATGTTAACTTAGGGCCAGTATTCCTCAGCAGAAAGAGGAGGATTGGCAGAAGATGTTAACTCAGGGCTAATCTTCCTCAAAAAAGGAAAAAAAAGACATCTCTTTCTTCTGTCTAATGCCATGCCTGGATGCAGGGTTTGGTAAGTAAACATAGACTACAGTTTAGCTCCCAGTAGCCTTCTTTCCCTGTGCTTCACAAACTAGAGAATGCATTCACAGAGAAGGGAATGCAACAATCGTGCAGTACTTGCCGTAAAAGAATAGAAAATAGAGAGAAAAGGCCGAGTTCCTGCCTCTCACACCAAGTGTTTATATTTAGGGTTATTTTTCTAATATATTTATACATTAAGCATTGAGAATGTGTCTGTACTTGTTATTCACAATTTTATGTGACTATATTCATTCAGATACAATAATACTGTGGTTCTTATACGTGACAATCTTGTGAAAGCTATGGATATTAAATTTATGGTCTTCTATCACAAAATATTATTGTCTATTTTTATATTAGTTCATTTATTTTATATTAGTTCATATAAATTGCGGACTTATACATGAAGTTTATTTACATATGAAAACAGACAACTTGTGTAGATTTTTTTTCAGTGGAAATTCACAGGTACATCAGTGAGGCTCAACTTTAATGACCTGAACCAATATCTGTTAAAAATTATAGATTTTATGAGGGTTTGAGAGTAATTTGGAGAAAAAAATGGGAGCAGTTCTAGTAAGGTGGGCATGAAGGAAGAGTGGAGAGTGAGGATGACAGAGAGAAGAACTTAGATAGCCAAAGAACATTATGGCAGCACCCAGCCAGTGGAAGACTGTGAGGACACCTACCTGAGCTGGGAAAGGGCTCCAAAGTAGGAGTTGGAAGGTGACTGAGATGTGTTGCTTATCACTTTACATTTTTGTTTCTGTAGTAGATTCACACTGCTTAATATTGGCTGTCATTGTAATCAAGCTTTGTATTCCGTCACTCCTTGTCTCTATATTTATTTCCTTGATGATCTTAACTAGTGGCATGGCTTTAAATATCATCTATATGCCAACAACTCCAAAATTTCTATCTCTAGCCCAGCCCTTTCTCTTGAATTTGACTCATATATCCAACTGCCCATTGAATATCTCTGATGAATGTCTAGTAGACATCTCAAATTCAAAATGTCCTCCCCACTCTCAGACCTGCTCTCCCTGTGGTCTTCTCTATCTTAGTTGAACAGTCAATTATCCATTCAGTTCCTCAAGGCCAAAACCTTAGGGTTTTGTTTTACTTTTTTCTCTTTATCTCATATTAAAGTAATCATGAAATCTTAGTATCTCTTCCTTTAAATATATCCAAAATCTAATTGCTTATCACTAACTCCATTGCTAACACTCTGTTCTGAGATATCATCTTACCTAGAGATGAAATTACTGGGTCATCAGACATGCATATATTCACCATTAGATGATGTCAAACTGTTTTCCAAAATTACGTTCTCCTCCCCCTTCCCCAGAAATGTTTGAATGTTCTCTTTGCTCTATATTCTCACCAACAGCCTTTTAAGTTTTAGTCTTTCTGGTGAGTATATGGTGGTATCACATTGTGGTTTTAATTTGTGTTCCCTGATCACTGAGGTTGAGCAGTTTTTTCATCTATTTATTCACCATTTGTGTAGCATTTTTGATTAATTTTCTGTAATAGTATCACTTGCTGAGATTAATGAAATAAAAATAAATTTTGTGTGTGTGCTATTTTTAAAACTAAATTTGAATATATAGCAAAAAACAGATTGTGTACATTTCCATTCTTGGAGCCCTTGGATTTATATTATAAGTTAATATCAATTTATGCATTCTACTTGTTTATAGTCCATATGTTTTCAGACAGCATTTGAATCACTAGAAGGAATTCTGCAGGTTAATTTTACAGCTTCCCATTTCAATCAAAGTCGCTTTTCTCTAACTGTCTGTATCAGAAAACAGATCTTCCTGGCAGCTTTCTGCAGTCTTTCAATCCCCCTCTGAAACTGTAGTGTAGAAACAATGTCAACAAACCAGAGATATCTGTCAGATTGTTTAGAAACCATAATTAAGGGAGGTTATCTACAGGTGAAGTAGATAACTAAGCTCTCAGAACTTCATTACCATTAATCCGAACTAAAACATATAGCCTTTCATTAAGTCATTTTTAACAGTTCTCTTTTTGTTAATATAAACCCATTAACTAGATCTAATTTCATTATTTTTCATCTATTTAAAGTTTACTTAGAACCAGAGAATCTACTGTGTTTGATATCAGTACCCTCATTAAAAGTGTTTTGTATTGTTTTTGTCAATGTCAACGTTTCTTTCTTTCTTTTTCACACCTCTGGTGGTCTATTTACATGGAAATACTGGGTTACATAGATATTTTGCTTCCCTAAAAGGTTTCAATTAATAGGCAACAAAAGAGCATATTTTATATACTTTATATTGAAAAGTATGAGTAGTTATTTTCTTTCTAAAAGTTATAGGAGGTTGTCAATTTCCGGAAATAGTCTAAAGAACTTGTTTATATATTTCATAGTTAGGGTTTGGGTAGTGCCTGTTATTTTTCTAAACCAATGGAGGACTACTTAAATTTTATTCATTTAAAAGAACCAATATCTTATATAAATCTAAAGAGAAGCTGTGGATTTAAGTGATGGTTGTCAGGTTACTGATGAATCAATTATTTCCTGTGAGCACAGAGTAATACCACTGCTCCTCTCTATTTATACCCATTTATGCTTTTGCACACATTTAGAAGATCCTTGGTGAAGCTTTCACACATCTGGTTTCACTAAGCTAGTTAAGACTCTTTGATTAGGCATAGTAATGTTATATGTCCAAGTAATACTTTATATGAAAACATATGCAAATACCATTCTTTTGGTCAGAAATGTTAATTAAAATAGAAAAATATAGTCACGTGCATAAAATTAATGGATATCAGTGGCATTTTCTCTTTGACATCTGCTTAATGTGACATGTTACATGTATTTAGAAGTATATGTATGGAAGTCAATTTGTAACACCTATCTTTCTTAAGTTCTCTGGATTTGGGAGCAAGAAAACTGTGTTTGAGAAGCCTAGCTCTATTACCTATTGTCTCAGTGACTTAATAAAAATCATTTAACTTCTCTGAACTTTGGTATCCTTGTGTGTAAAACTGGGTTAATAATGGCAAAGAGTCACTTTGAGAAGTAAAGAAGTACTACGTATGCAAAAAAAGCTTTGTAAATTGAAATATTATTCTTGTTTGTATGCCATTGGGCTATGCCACTTTAATTTTCTTAAATGAGATTTTTATTGTACGTGATATTCCATAAAATCTACTTTAAAAGTTCAAATAAAGCTATTATCAGATAATTGTAATATTTATTCTATTTATTCATCCTTTGAGAGAAAAACAGTAAAATCTTGCAGGTGGCATTTTAGATTTTACTAAATGCAATATTTCTTGATCTTACTCTAATTTATAACAACTTGCCACATACCTGAGGCTTGGTTTTATGCACATACTCATACATTTGGTTATTTAAGCTTGTCGAAATCTGAACTCTGTTAAATAGATTTATTAATCTGGTCTTATTTATTTCTTAAAGAATGCTTTTATTATACATTTTCCTCAGTAGTAGCTGAATATAAATGAATTAAACATACACTATCATAAATGTTTAAGAAATGCAATGCCACAAAAAATATTTTGACATTTTAATTGTGACTATAGACACTAAAAGACTTGTATTAGTAGCTGGTGATGCTTTATAGTGTATAAAGAATTTATCTTGAACTTTAGGGTTGTCCGTAATAATCAAAGAAATGCAGATTAAATTAAATTTATTCATATGCCGTATCTAGATGAATAGTTCTGAGACTTAGTTGAATTTCAGAACCTTTGAGAATCTGATGTAAGATATTGTTCTTCTCCAAAGAAGAATTCTTTGAAAATTCCCAGAGACTGGAAATTTCGCATGAGGTTTCAGAAGATTCCTGGATCCCTATTGAAGTCCATAGATTCATGGCGCCCATATTAGGGTATCTTGCTTGAGTAGTTACTTTTTATTTCAAAAAATAAATACTTAAACACTGGATACAGTTCATAATACACAAAAATGTAAAAGAAACATTCTAATAGTCCCATCTAGAGGTATTCACTTTTCTCTTGGCATTGATCATGTCATCAAATATTCTTATACAGCTTTACCTTTCATAGCTGGATATTACATCATTGAATGGAAGCACTGTAGTTTTTAAACCAGTCTTCTCACTGTTAAATATTTAGCATACTTACTTTTCAATATTATAACCAAACTGCAATGAACTTACTTATAGTTAATAAAAAATTTCCAGAAGTAGAATTTCAGAGTGAAAGGCTAGAAACTTTTTTTTTTTTTACCTTTCAGATTAAATTTCCCTCTAGGGAAGTTTTATCAACTTTAATTACTACCAGGAGTTGACAGCCAAGGCCCCACTTCCCTGAATATTTGCCCCTATTGGATATTTCCACTTATATAAAAATTTTTGCAAATTTTGAATACGAAACATAATTTTATTGTAATTTCATGATTACTAGAGAGACTTTAAAAAATCAGGCTAAGTTGTCTATGATTTATATAAAAATACACACACACAAAAAGCAGTTATAACTACCAGTGTCTATAATCAACACAAATGTGGCAGGACAGTTGGAGCCTAGGGAAAGATAGGTAGGAAGGTAAGTCTTCTACTAGCAATGCTTGCAGCTTGGAAGAGCAGGGATCACTAAAGTAATTAAACACACAGCTGTTAGATTGCTAGAGTTCTTATCTAAGTTTTAAGACATAGTAGCTATAAAATCATAGGCAAATTAGGTAATTGCTCTAAAATTTTGTTTACTCCTTTGTAAAATGGAGGTAATATTATTGCCTATTTTATAGAATTTCTGTGAAGGTTAAATGAAATATTTTGAGTCGAGATCTTAGCATGGTGCTTGGTACATACTAAGAACTCAACAAAGATGCTCAATGTCACTAACCAGCAGGGAAATGCAAATCAAAGCTACAATGAGGTGTAACCTCACCCCTGTTAGAATGGCTACTATCAAAAAAACAAGAGATGACAAGTGTTGGTGAAGATGTGGGGAAAAAGGAACCCTTGTGCACTGCGCAGCCACTATGGAAAACAGTATGGAAGTTCCTCAAAAAATTAAAAATAGAACTGCCATATGATCCAGCAATTCCACTTCTGGGTATTTATCCAAAGAAAACAAAAACACTAATTCCGAAAAGATATTGGCACCCCCATGTTCATTGCAGCATTATTTACAATAGCCAAGACATGGAAGCAACCTAAGTGTCCATCGATGGATGAATGGATAAAGAAAATGTGGTGTGTACATGTGTGTGTGTGTATAGTACATTGTATATATATATATATATATTGTATCTATATATACAATGGAATATTATTCAGCTATAAAAAAAGAATGAAATCTTGCCATTGTGACAACGTGGATGGATCTTGAAGGTATTATTCTAAGTGAAGTAAGTCAGGCTGAGAAGGATACCATATGATATCACTTTTATATGGAATCTTAAACAAGCAAACAAAAAAGAAAAAACAAGCTCATAGATACAGAGAACAGATTGGTGGTTTCCAGAGGCAGGGTGTAGGGGTAGGCAAAAATGGGTGAAGAGGATCAAAAGGTACAAACTTCCAGCTATAAAGTAAGTCATGGGGATGTAATGTACAGCATGGTGACTATAATTAGTAATTCTGTATTACATACTTGAAAGTTGCCGAGAGTACATCTTAAAAGTTCTCATCACAAGAAAAAATTTGCAACAAAGGACTCAATAAAAGTTTACTATTATTCTTTTTTTGTATTGGCAACCATTTTTATGACATTAATAGTATCCTGCAAACCAAAAAAAATAATTATTTGGGCAGTGCAGACTTATTACATTATTGTTTAATCATCCTGGATCTTGTGGCTTCAAAATGATTTTCTATTGTACTTGGTATTTTGAATATTTTCGGAAGGCATTTTCTTGACAAAGCTGATAGATAGAGTCACGTTTTAATGTGTTAAAATTGAATGCAAAAATGAACAATGGAACATAAGGAAAAGTGCAAAAGTAAGGTGAGAGTAAAAGGCATATTTTTGACTTCTCAAGATATTTGCCATATGGAATCACTGTGCCTCTTGTGCATATTTCAGTTGTTTTTTTAAAGTAAATATGATGTTGAGAAAAATACTTTCAATAAAATATCTCTGAATTTGAACTTCTTTTAGCTGTCGTATACTCATTTTTCAGGGAGTACACATACGATGGGATTTTGATTAACATAATCCGTGCACATAATCTAAAACAACAATATTCCACTTCAGTCTCTTGCTCCAGAGCAATCACTGGAAACCATTCTTGCTTTACTTTTGTTAGTGACTGCATTCATTAATCTTCATTACTTAAATTTTTAATTCTCATCAGTATTCTTTGGCTCCCAGAATCGTAGATGAAATTTAGTTCACGTATTTAGCCCCTCTCGTGGTTTTTAGTCACCTCAACTCTAATATTTTAAGTGAGATTATTGTGATTCGTTATTCTCTTGAAAACTTTGTAACTATAAATATATATATGGAATCTTCTATTTCTTGTTCATAAACATCACACATTAACTTTTGGCTCTTTACTACAAAACATGAGAATTTTGTATCCTCCACTCTGAACTCGATTGTTTATACCCCTTCACCTTTCCATGAAATTCTCATACAGATTTTTGTGGTGGGAATTGTTTTTCTTTCCCCCATTGTTTCTTGTAAAGCAAAGAATAGCATAGCATTCTCATCTGCTCAAAATTTTCTTCTCTTACAATCTCCTTCTCTTCCATCCACTTACATCCTCTTCTGAACATTTTCAATCCACCACTCTAATCTCTCTCAGCAAAAGATTCCCTTTCAAAGATATACTGACTCATTCATGCTGAAAATTATGTTGCAGTTATTATCAATGCCACACAGATTTATGTGCGATACTGTATTATCTTAATCAATAAGTAGAGCCTGTTTTATAGCTCTTCACTCCTCCACTATGCTATTTCCTCATGGTTTCTTGCATACCCCACAGCGCCTAATTCCACTCTGGACACTCAGTAAACATCCCACAAAGTTCTTTAATTGTAATTAAAAGATGATCACTCTCATATGTCCTTTATGATTAGGCTGACTCTTTTGTGTTAAGGTAAATCTGTCACAGAAAATGTTTCTCTAAACAGGTAGTTTGATCTTGAAGAAGGATACAAAAATAGATGGCAGATTATCATGCAAGGTTATTGTACAGCAGTTTTTCACCTTCACTGACAGAGTTTATGATAAGAATAAATGTTTTTTTAGGAAGAATATTAAAAATGCTTTTGCAGCTTATAAAACAATAGAAAAGATGCGTTAGCTCCTCCTCTAAATTTTTTTTTTTAATTAATGTTATGATAGATTACAACCTTGTGAGATTTCAGTTGTACATTATTGTTAGTCATGTTGTGGGTACACCTCTTCCCCCTTTGTCCTCTAAATTTTTAAACAACAAGGTAGATTCTCATTTTTCTCCAAAAAGCCACTTTTTGGGGGAGGGAGTTTTCTGTCTTTGTTCTATGACATATTTCCATTTGTTATTATATTAAAATAATATTCTTTTCAAATTTTAAACTTAAAATGGGCCTTTTGTAAAAGATGATTAAAAGTATTGAGAATTATTATTTATAAATAGAGGAAACAGTAACGGATATGTATTATTATATATTGCTTTTCAGAAAATACAGCTGTCCTCTTATTGGTTTTCCCTTTTCCAGGTATTTTTGCTACTGACTGTTGTCAGTTTGTCACCTGTAACACCCCTATGAAAGGTGGGAGCCAGAAAGGATAAAAAGACACTTTTTCAAAAACTTTTTTCTCAAATGAATTCAATGATAAAAGAAATATAATTTTAAAAAAATCTCTCAGCCTTGAGAAATAAAGCCAGATAAGAAATATCTATGGATTTAAAAACAGCATTTGAAACTATAAAACCCCTGATGCATTTCTCAAAGGACTTTAATGGCTTCTACCTACAAATCCTAGAGTAAACTAAAAAATTACCTTAAGTATCGTATTCAAGCAGCCCTAAATTTATCACTTAGTAATCACATAATAAAGTTATTTCCAATCAATACAAAGAAGGTAAAACTTAATAAGGTTTAATACACCCAACAATATGTGACCACAGACTTTTTTCTACAACAGTGCTGCCCAACAGCACTTCCTGAGACAATGGAAATTTTCTATTCTTCAGGGTACAACCAGGTGATTGCTAGCCACATGTGTCTACTGAGCACTTGAAATGTGGCTAGTATAACTGAGAAAGAGATTTTTAGTTTCATTGAATTAGCCACATGTGGCTAGTGGCTAATGTCTTGGACAGTGCGGTCTTAGAGAAAAGGAAGACTGCACACAGTATTACTCAAGTTCCTGGCAGGTAACACATTGTACGTTCAACAGGATTTAACTAAAGAAAAAAATAGTGGTAATATGCTGTTTTTGACAGTATATGTAAAAATAAAATGTATGACAGAATAGCACAAAGGATGGGAAGGAATAATTGGGAATTATTGTAAGGCTTTTATACTACAAAAAAGACTGGTCTAAAGGTTAGTTCTCAACAAATGGTGCTGGACAATTGGATGTCCATAGGCAATGAAATTAACCTTGATATATACCTCACACCTTATGTAAGATTAACTAAAAATCATATTCCTAAATTTACATTGTAAAACTATAAAAATTCTATAAGAAACCATAGGAGAAAATCTTTTTGTCCATTTGTTAGGCAAAGAGTTCTTGGGTATGATATAAAAAGCATATCCAGAAAAGAAAAATAAATTAGACTTTATCACAATTAAAATATTTTGCTATTCAAAAAATTTTAACTGTTAAGACTCAAGGAAAGACCCATATACCAAAGTAGGTACAGGGGTTAAGGAAATAAAAAAGAGAAGGTGAATCCCAGAGACTAGTAACAGCATGATGTCATTTTACCCAGAGTTGACAGGGCCAGAGAATCAAATGATGTTACCACAACCCAGTAGGAGCTAAAACCCTGGAAGAGGGGCCACCCAAGAGAAGCTTCCTTGGGTGAGGAAAGTACCACTGGCAAAGCTTCAGTGAGGCAAGAGATAGCCCTAGAAATAAATAATCTACCTCTAACCACCTTCTCTCAGTTATCCTACTTCTGCTTCCCAGGTGGAATCCAGAGGGTGGGGGAGCACGGGTGATAGAGTCTATAGAGGTCAGCCTCTCAGGGCGCACAAGAGAGTGGAGAAGAATAGCAAGTGGAATGGGGAGAACACCCCTCAGATTCCATTCTCTTTACCAGTCAACTTCTATCTTTGTCCTTTGATTAATTTCCTAAAAATGCATTCCCAATGCAGAAGAAATATAAAGTCCCATAGCCGCCATATCTTTGCAGAGTAAGGTCAATTCAGTCATAATCTTACCTGCATCTTAGATTGTACAGAAGGTCTAGGTATTTTGCTTTATCCCAAAGTTTTTTCACCTTGATAAATGGCAAAACTACCCCAGAGAAAGCTTGGGGAAGATTTATAATATACACTTGTTGCTATATTACAGTTTTTCAAAATAACCAGCCGTCTCTCTAAATCAATATGTTGCAGATCTGTAAACTGATTTAGGTCAAGAACTAGGTTAAGGGGCTGTGAAACCCCAGTGTGACTTGATTTAGATTTATCCCCACCGCGCATAGATGCTTTATCTCACATTTTATCTAGAATCCTTGGTGAATACTCCCATATTAATAATTCTGGCTTAGTCCGGTGTTACAATTCCTCTTCCTTTGAATAAAATCCTTAGAATATTTCCCAGCACTCCTCCTTGCCTCTTGCCAAGTGAAATTATCAAATGTCCTGCAACACCTTCAGGGTATACTGTTTCTCCTTTTGGAAAGGGTCCATGCGCTTTTTCCTCTGGCTAATACTCAGATATGTCTCATTTTGGGACTGGAGGCAATGAGGAGTGGTGAAGATGGATTCTGAGAATAATCAACATGCTAATTTGAGGCAAGTGCCCAAAGTGAAGTCATTGAAACATTTCTTTGCAAGGAACATTGGTTCCCTGAGCTAAAGGAGGGGAGCTGCTTCCATTGGCAAGAACATTTCAGGAGGATTTCTGGATTCAAAGTTTCAGCTTTGTCTGGTTTTGCCCAGTGTCTAAACCCCTAATGTTATGCTTCTACTCCTTCCCAACAAATTTTATTTCCTTAGGACAAATGATTTGGCAAGTTGTACATTTCACTGGCATTGCAACTCTGTAGCCCCTAGAGTTAGATCTTGGGTTTGGTTCTCAGCCTTGTCTGTCCTATGCTACTACAAGTAAGGGATTATTTTAAGGCTTCTCTTAAGATTTTCTGAATCTCCACCTGTGACATGAATTAGGAGTTCAGTGTTTTAAACGTATATTTATCTCTGCATAAATTCTCCAGAATAGTCATAAGCAATAATTCCACTTCATAATCTTAGCAGTCACCACTTTTTTTTTGCCCTATCCACTGTCTGGCTGCATGCCCAGTTATGTGAGCAGTGCGGGATAGGTTGCGGAGAGACTGAAAAAAAGACCCAGAGATGGTGAATAAGACATATGGGTTTATTGGGAGTTACTTACAGGGATTTCCAGTGGCAGCTGGCTGGATGGAAATGTGCGATTGCCACTGCAGGTGGGGAGGGGGTCGCTTATATAGGTGGGGGACACAAAGGCTATATGCTTGCCAAGAGGGGCTGTCCCTGGTATGACCAGCGTTCTCAGGAATAGTAGCTCACATGGAGGGGCTTTGTGTTCCTTTAAGACATGGAGTTTTTTGAGTGAGATAAGGTAAGATCCAGGTTGGCCAGGCCCTGGAGCACTACAAATCCGAGCAGCTGGGCGTCCTTCCCAAAAGGGGGCCAGAAGGACACATGGTTGCAATGGGCTGGTGGGCTCTTGCTGAGCAATCAACGCCCAGGCTCTACAGCCGCTGAGTGCCAAAGACAGTTGATCACTCAATGATTTGTGCTCAGTCAGTAGTTGATTTCATGTCATTCTAGTGCAAAATAGAAAACTGTGATGTTGTTCTGTCAGGTTATCAGTCTGGTCTTATATAGGAGAGCAAACTAATTGCAGAATCCCGCTCATAATACCAATTATTCCATCAGTTAGGGTTGTGGCAGAAAACAGGTGGCATATTCAAAATAGTTTTACTAAAAGGAATTTAAAGAAGATGGAGCTAAGTGAACCAAAAGAAGATGGTGACGCACCCAGTGGGTGATTACAGTGGGAATCCTGGAAGGAACAGCAGAGAAAACACAGGGCATCTGGAGAGACCTAGAGAAGTTGAGGAACCACTCAGCAGGTGCTATAGTCAAAGAGGAAAGCAGCTGCTGTTAATAGTGTAATGAAATAGGGAAGGGATTGGGAGAGTAAATACCTTGATCTCACTCTCCTCCCACCCTCCATTTCCTCGTTGGTGCTTTGCATTTACCGAACGCAGCCAAAGTCAGAGAATAAAGTAGTCTCGTTGAAGCAGTCTGTACTATATCTTAGGATACAGAGCAGAGCAGAGAAGGACAGAGAATAGGAGAGGCCGACAGGAAATAATGAGCACAAACACTTTAAAAGAATCTCAGGTAATTTCTGAAAGATCAGTATGTTAACTTCTCTTGTGACTACAGGTCTTAAAGTAAAACTTTGAGGAACTAACTTAGTAAATGGATTTTGCAGTATAACCTAGATGCCATCTAAGAGCACCCTGTTCTATTATATGAAAAGTGTTATGACTTGAAAACCACCATGTCATTCTGTGATGAATCCATTATTATTTTGGTAAACAAAGTATTTGCGTTTGGTATGCATTATTATGGTAAGCAAAAACAGCTATAAAATGAAGGTTCATTTTACCAGGAAGTCCACAGCAATTATACAACTGTATGTAAATAACAATAAATCTAAGTTTAATAATAATTTTCTTTGAGTATGTTTTTATTAGTGCATATGTAGTGGTTTCTAATTGTGATTTAATTTGCATTTCAAAAATAGTAATTATGTCGAATATTTTTTCACGTACTTATCAATTATATATCTTCTTTGATAAAATATCCATTACAATGATTTGCCAAATTTATATTGAGTAACATTGAGTGCCAATTCTTATTACTGAGTAATAAGAGCTCTTTTTCATATTTTCAATATATAACTGTCTAAATAGAGGTTTGGGTATAAATATAGATATGTAGACATAGGTATAAATATTTATAAATTATAAAATATATATAAAAAATATATGTGGAATCATGTATATGTGAAATGAAAAGGTAAGCCATGGAGTGAGAGAAACAATATATATAATATTCTATTATATATTTTGATATAATATATGTTGTATGTTATATATATCTGCATATGTATTTTATATATGTAATATATAATATTTTATCCCACTCCATGGGTCACTTTTTCATTTCTTTAATAGTGTCTTTCAAGCACAGTGTTTTTTATTTGAATGAAATTTATCAAATGTTTTTCTTGTATATTCATGGCTTTCTTCTAGCTAAAAATATTTGCTTAACCCAAGGTTGCAAAGATTTTCTCCTGTTTCCTTTTAGAGATTTCATTGTTTTAGCCCTTACACTTTGCTCTTTGTTCTAATTTGAGTGAAATTTTGTCTATGGTGTGAGGTAAGGATCAATATTCATTTGTTTCCAAATGTACAGACAGATATTACAGCACCATTTGTTAAGAAATATGTAATTCTTTTTGTTGAATCAACCTGACATAGTGTAGAAAAATCAGTCAACTAGAGATGTATGAGTATAGTTGAAAACTCCCTATTTGTTTCCATTGGCCCGTTTGTCTATCCATTTACTAATACCACACAGTTTTGATTACTTAGCTTTACATTAAGTCTTGAAATCTGGTAATCCAAGTGCCTCAACTTTGTTCTTATTCAAATTTGCCTTGCTAGTCTGGGTCCTTCACATTTCCGTATAAACTTTATAATTAGCTTATCAATTTTTATACAAAGCCTACTGGGGTTTTGATTGTAATTGCATTGGATCTATAAATAAATTTTGGGAGAATTGACATAACAATTTTGATACTTAAAAAAACATAATCTATTTCTCCATTTATTTAAGTCTTCTCTATTTTCTCTCAGTAATGTTTTGTAGTTTTCAATGTACAGATCTTATGTACACTTTAATTTATCCCTAAATATTCTTATTTTTGGATGCTATTGTAAATGATGTCTTTGAAAGTTACATTTTGTAATTGTGGTCAGTAGATATAAATGCAATTGGTTTTTTTAATATGGACTTTCAATTCTGTAATTTGTCTTAATTCACTTAGTTCTAATTGTTTTTTGTGAGATTCCTAAAGCTTGTCTAGTTACCTGGTCATGTTTTCTGAAAATAAAGACAATATTGACTAGAAATTATAAGAATGATCATCCTTGTCTTGTTCCTGATCATAGGGAGGAAAGCATTCAGCTTGAGTGTTTGCTTGTCTTTCATTAAGTGTGATGTTAGCTAGAAATTGTTTATAAATATCCTTTATCAAGTTGAGGGAGTGTCTTCCTTCTTCCTAGTTTGCTACCATTTTATTGTTAACAGGTGTTGAGTTTTATCAAATGCTTTTTCTCTGTTTATTGAGTCAACCATGTTTTTTTCTCTTAGTCTTTACTATGGAGCAATACATTAAGTTTTTATTGTTAAACTAACATATTTACCTGGGATAAGCCTCATTTGGTTGTGAGGTATTATACTTTTTATAAATATTGCTGGCTTCATCGTGTTAAAATTATGTTAAAGATTTTGGCATTTATGTTCATAAGGGATATTGGTGTGTAATTTTTTTCCTTTGGAATGTCTTTGGTATAGGAATAGTTTTGATGTAAAAAATTAGTCAGAGGGACCAGCCCAGTGGTGCAGCAGTTAAGTTCGCATGTCCCACTTTGGTGGTCCAGGGTTCACCAGTTCAGATCTCGAGTGTGGACCTACACACTGCTTGTCAAGCCATGCTGTGGCAGGTGTCCCACATATAAAGTAGAGGAAGATGGCACAGATGTTAGTTCAGGGCCAGTCTTCCTCAGCAAAAAGAAGAGAATTGGCAGCAGATGTTAGCTCAGGGCTAATCTTCATCAAAAAAAAAAGTTGATTGGAGAAATGTGCCCTCCTTTTATATTTCCTGAAAGAATGTGTGTCAGACTGGTATTTATTTCTAACTTAAATATTTGTAGAATTCCTCAGTGATGTCATCTGGACCCAGAGTTTTCTTTGTTAGAAAGTTTTAAATTATGAATTCCATTTCTTTAACAGAAATAGGGTTATTAAGATTTTCTGTTTCTTCTTGAGTCAGTTTTATTAATTTGTGTCTTTCAAAAAATTTAAATATTTTATCTAATTTGTCAATTTTAATGACATAAAATTGTCCATAGTATTATTTTATTATTCTTTTAATGTCTGTTGAATATGTAATGATGTCTCTTCTTTCATCCTTGTTATTGGTAAATTAGAGCCTTTTTATTTTTCTGTTGATCAGTCTAGTTAGAGATGTATCAATTTTATTTATCTTTTCAAATATTCAGATTTTAGTTTCATTGATTTTCTCTGTTTTTTTCTAAGTTACCAACATTCTCTATTTTTTTATTATTTCCTTTTGTTAAAAATTTACATTTCATTTAATGTACTCTTATCACTTCTTAAAGTGGAAAATTAGATCATTATTTTTAAGTGTTTTTTCTCCCCTAATATAAATCTTTAAAGCTATAGATAATTTCCCCTTAAGCACTGATATAAGTGCATCTCACAAATTTTGATTTGCTGTGTTTTCATTTTCATTCATTTCCCAATATTTTTAAATTGCCCTTGAGATTTCTTCTCTGGCTCATGGGTTCTATTAAAATATATTAATTGATTTCCAATTATTAGAGGATGATCTAGATTTCCTTGTTATTGATTTCTAATTGTATTCCATTGTGATCAGAAAACATGTATTTGATTATTTCACCTCCTTTAAATTTATTGAGTATTTTTTATTGCCCAGGGTGTGACGTATCTTCATGAATGTTCTATATGTACTTGAAAAGAATTTCTATTCTGAAGTTCTTGGGCAGAATTGGTTGACAGTGTTTTTTAGAATATTCTTATTTCTACCTCTACTGTTAATTACAGAAAGAAGAGCGTGGAAATAAACTATAATTGTAGATTTGTCTTCTTCAGTTTAAATTATCTGGAAAGCTGCCTTAGCTTATCATAGAACTTTTCATGGAGGTAAACACTGACACTTTTCTAAACAGATTCATAATTTACCTTTTAGTATTCATCACATGCTATTAAATTTACAGAATTCTATTTCCAACCTTAATTAAGACAATCCTTCTAGATAGAGGGATTAACGATTACAACAGATGAAAAATCACCAGTTAATTTTAAAATTCTAAACTGAGATCTATGTTTTTATTGCTTTGTTATATTGATGCTATTCTCTTATATAAAAGTAAACATTTTTCCAATATAGTTCTTCTATGAAGGAAAAGATGTCAATTTTAAAATTCTGTAAAATCTTCATAATAGAATCATATAGTTCAGATTGCATTTTATTTTCAAACCAACCATATATATATGACCATTGTCATATGGTCTGGGAATAAGTTCCTCTTAATATTCTACTCAAATGTTCTTTCTTCCTTAATGTAACCTCCACAGGGACTAAAAATAATTACTAAATTCTATCTAACTCAGTAGCTGTATCAGCAAATAATCCAGCCCCAATGATCCAATTTATTCTTTTTAAGTATTTTAGATAAAGTTGTTCAGTTTCTGTGCATATATGTGTGTCTCTCTGTCCTTTTCTCTTTCTTTATACATTTATGTTCGTTGAGTATTTTATTTAATTTTCCAGCCAATGCCTACAGTCCTCTTACGGTAGTAAATTAAGTTTGTTTTCTAAAATTTAGGTGCTTCTTATGATTATTTGGCATCTATGGTGACTGCCATCTGTGAAAATATTCAGGAAATAATGTCTTGCTTAACCCTTATCTCTTCAGTTCAATGATTCATAATCTGGCATAAAAATAATTTAGAACCTCTATGTTTCAATTATTTTCTCAACCATTTTAAAGTCAATTTTCTATATTTTTGACCTGTTAGTACTCTAATGACTCTACATTCTTGGGGAAATGATCAAACAGTCTAAGAAGCTGTGATAGATATACTCATTTAACCCACTACTATGAAAGCAAAGACATTATTATAAAGCACATTGAGCTGGTGTCACTGTTGCTAAGCCTTGAGAACATTCATGGACTGTTTGACTTTGTGGCATGGACTGCAAGGACAGCATAATCAGGGTACCACGATGAATCTTATCAGCATGTCACACAATCAATATTGCATTTGTTCTGCATTCTATCAATCAGTACCGTCCGTTAACATGTTGTTTTAAAGGTGTTTGGTGTCAGGCAGTGTTAAATTTAATCTTAAGTCAGTCATTGACTCTATGTGGGAACTTGGGCAAGTCATATATCTCTCAGATCCTCAGACCTGTTCTTTGTTGACTGAAGATAGTAATTCTGCCTAGAAAGATTATGGTGAGAGCCAAATTAGATAATATATATGTAGAGTACCTGAAACATTGTGTGGCAGTTAGTAGATGACTCAACAAATAGTAATTACTATTGTCATCATTATTATTTTCTACAATATAATAACTTAAATTTATAATAATGATAGTGAACTACTACAACCCTCTGATCACAAAAGGTTACACTGTGTAAACTAAAGTTTGGGTACAAGTATTTGCTATTTTCTTATAAGGCTTAGTTTTTAAAAAGTGCTATTCAGTATAACATGTGTATTTATATTTAATCAACGAGAGGAAATATATATTATAATCTTTCCTCTATATATTATAATATTTCCTCTTGTTGAAATATATATTATAATCTCTTTACATGGAAGATACTAGGTTTTGCTGTGTGCTTGAATACTTTCTTAGGGAGAGTTTGAAGGAACATACCCAATTATTTTTTTAAACTATATTTAATATTCACTATTCTTTAAATATAAGTATAGTTTTATAACTGAAACATTTATTATGTTTTATATTATCATAAATTGTATATAATGTATACATTGTAATTTTAAACCTCAAGTATAGTTGGTTAACTCTTACGTAGTGTTTACTCCATGACTAGCCGCCTGCCAAGAAGTTTACATGCATTATCTCCTTTATTTAATTTAAGCAGTACCATAGTACTCCTGTGTTAATAATTGATGCTATTTATATAGAATAAAATGAAAACAGAATCTTACTACCTTAGGAAATTGAAAAATCTTGATTATTATTAGTACTGTTAAAAATAAAGAAAATATTTAATGATTATTATAGTGCTCTAATTCATTAGATTTTAGAGACCTAATCATGAATATAGAGAACATCCTATAAAAATGACGTATAATATAAGTCAGATATATCTGATAAATCTTTTGATTTATTCTTCTTAGAAAGTAGTTATAGTGATACTCTTAAATATTCAATAGCCCATTTTCAAATATTTTATGGTATTTCATACTTCATTTTATGCCCTTTAATCTTTTTATTGAGTGTCTTTTCTCTATGAAATTTTCTTATACTAAGAACTTTAAAAAATCTTTGGTACTTCAAAGTTAACTATATTAGGAGTCTGTTCTATTATTTATGCCTCCTTTTAGACATTTTCGTGTAGAATCCGTGTGTGTGTGTGTGTGTGTGTGTGTCTAAGCCAGTCACTAAAGTTATGTTAAAGAATGTGTAATTGACAGGCAATGTAGTCAATAACTATACAGAAAAATTCTTCATATTTGTTGCCACAAGCTGATGATTAAGTCTTCTTGATAAGATCTAACACCTCTCATCCTCTGTAATTTTCTCTTCTATTTTTTCTGCTATTCTTTATGGTAAGTTATCAACAGTGGCGGACTCTCTGTGTATTCCTACTTTATTAAAGTATATTGCCCCATAGCATTACTATCTTTATACAAGGACCAGTCTTATGTACAAAGGATAAACACAAAATCTAATGTCACAGAATCCCCAAATTAAAAGGTACTTAAGAAGTTATTGAATTCAGCCTTAGAAAGATTTTTTAATTTCTTCTTTAATTGTCCCAATAAAGTAGTATATTCCCTACTTTAACATTAAAGTTTCTTCCTAAACTTTCGATTAAAAGAGTAGCTTGTTTTTATTTTCAGAGAGCTCTAATTGTGATGATTTTCTTTTTTGTACTGACTCAGATGGACCTCTAACTGTTAGACTGTGCTCTAGACAGGGAATGCATGTTCTATTATTTCAAAATACCCCTGACTTGCCACTTAAGTTTAGCCATTCACCACCCGCTCCCATCCTTTTTTCTAGCTCCTCCAAGGCCCCATAACCAAACAGAGTAACACACAAAATGAAGACACTGATGGGTATTCTTCATTCTCAGGCTAATTTTTTAACTGCTTTTCTCTGCTCTTTGCTCTCACTACACCATCCTTTGACTTCTCTTTCTATCCTTAGCTGTTTCCTTGGACTTGATGCCCATTTATCATTTGACTAATGTCTTGGCTCTTGTCGATGGTTATTCTCATTTCCTAAAAAGATATGCCAGCTTAGAACCCAATGGATACTACTCTAAGATACCCAGTAGATACTGCTGCTAAGACTCCATCCCCGGGACCCTCTACCTTCACTGGTCCTTTATCCGTGCTCACATTTTCAGTCTCACGCCTCGTAGGCTTTCATATGTTTTGCCTCTCACGTGGGTCGTTTTCCTGTGGAGCACACCTGCCTGCTTGTGGAAGCCTAGACCTCCACTGGAATATCATCTCCATTTCCCTGGCTATCTGAGCAGCATGGCTTTCATAATGCTCAGGTTCAGGAAATTGCTGGCTAATTTTTGTACACCTGTTATTTGCCCCTCACTGGAAAGCGTTTCTTATCTGAAGAAACATTTCACTAGATTAGATGAGGAATAGAGTCTATTGTATAGAGTTAAAAACAGGAATAGCTGAGTGCTTTTACTAATTCTCTTAGCATTTGAAATGTAGAAATGTAGATTTATCCTTCTGAATGTTACTTTCCTCTTTTCTAGAAAGAGATCATACTTATCTTAGCTGTCTGAATATGGATTAGGTAATGTTTAACCAGAATTTCTTTAATTCATCCAAAAAAGTTTTAAATATAAGCAACAAATTAAGCAGTTAAGGTTTCAGTTATTCCTTATTTTCCATTAGTGATATTGCTTTTTATAATGGTAAATTAAAATGTTAATATAATATTTTCACCTATGTCAGAAAATGAATTAGAAAATAATATTAATTTAAAAATAACAATATATACAAAGAGAATATTTCTTGAATTTAGCACACTTTTTTCTCTGGGACCATTGTATTAGCTACTCAAAATTAACGAGTAGCTTGTTTCTTATTTAATTTACTTGTTTCTAAAAGTCTGCAAGGATGATACATGCTGGTTTAAAAAATAGGAGTAAGTAATTTTGTTCTCAAAAGGATCAAGTGATAGTTTCATATGCTCAATGTTCTCTTAAAATACGTTGTCTAGTTGGGATTATAGCCAGTTATTTTTTAGCAGCTCACTGAAAGTGTGTTGCTCATACTCTGTTAGGGGATGGTTAATAGTGAAAATGATTCAAAGCATCTGTCTATAGGAGTAAATTAGTTTCCTAGGGCTGTTGTAACATAGTACCAAAAATGCAATGGCTTAAACAACAGAAATTTATTGTATCACCGCTCTGGATGCTGAAAGTCTGAGATCACAGTGTCAGCAGGGCCCTGTTTCTTCTAAAGTCACTAAGGAGGCATCTGTGCCAGGCCCTGGCTGTTGGTAGTTCCCTGGCTTGTGGTAGCATAACTCCAAATTTCACTTGACATTTTCCCTATGTGTATCTCTGTCGTTGTCTCCAAATTTTTCCCCTTTTTTGAGGACACCGGTTGTCCTGGGTTATGTACTGCACTTTAATGACCTCACTTTAAATTGATTACTCCTATAAAGACCCTTTCTCCAAATACAAACGTATTCTGACGTATTGAGGGCTAGGACTTCAACATATAATTTTGGGGAGACATAATTCAACCCAAAACAGGGAGTAGTATAGCTCATTGAAAGAAGTGTTATAAATTCTGATGAGATTCCATGTCTCATTTCTAAAAGCCTGCAAGGAATATACATGCTGGTTTGAAAAAATAGGAATAAGCAATTTTGTTCTCAAAAAAGTCAAGAAAGATTTTTGTGTACTGAATGGTCTCATAAAATACGTTGTTTAGGTGTAGTTATACCCAGTTATTTCTTAGATTATATTATTTTGTGTAGAAAAACAAATCCTTAAACTACTAAAAGTGGAAAATTAGTGGTCACCTGTTGTTGAAAGTAGCATAATTTCCAACTTGTAAAATCTTTGTTTAGCATATAAAACTATTTAGTAAAGTGAGTAAATATAATTTCCATTTTTAAAAGTTGAAAAATAAATTATGGACTAGTTTTATCAAAGGATGCTCATTTCCAAGTTATATTTTCCAAGTGAAAAAACACTAATAAATTTTATGTTTGACTGAGAAAAACTCTGGGTGAAATAAAATAGATAAATGTGTATCCGATAGGACCACTATGAATTGAAGATATTCTCCCTAGGGAGAATGTTGTGTGGGGTTTGGCTAAAAATCTAAGTGTGTATCTATAAACAACTTGTGAAAGCCAATTTTCTTATAGTAAACCACGTCTTTATTCCTTCAGTGATATTAAGATGGCATTTTGACTATGCCCATACATGGCTACGTGGAAAATTAACCAAATTTCCTAAGTCTGCCGATTATTTTTAGAACGTTAGAAATACAGGCTGTTCAGTGGCAGAAAATACAGAATGTGATCTTATGGTAATAATTCTGTCATTATGAAAATTTACCAGATTTATGTTCTGAATTTTGACCTGTTATCTCTTATAGAACTTTCCAAAGTACTGATTATTTTGTCAAAAAAATCATTTGTCATAACTATTATGTATTCTGAAAATAATTACCAGTAATGCTAGGTTAATGAAACTTGATATTTTTCACAATCAGTGGGCCATGACAGTGAAAAATATGGGAAAAAACTCGGTAGTCTTCAAATGTAATAATTACCTCTTGAATAATAAAAAATTGAATCTTGCAGAAATTTGAGAAAAACTATTAGTAAAAATCAACTTCCAAAGAGGAGATGCGAGTAATTCACAATTATGCGATAAAATGTATTTCTCTCAGAGCAGCTAACAGTGAAATAATCAATGCATAATGTGCATAAATAAATGTATTCATTACATAACTTCTTTTTACTTAAAACATGTCTAAACTTTATACTCATCACGTTGGGTCCGATCATGGTGAAGGGCAGGAGTCCCTGTGAATCAGAAGATGATTCTGCACTGACTCTGCCATCAACTAGTCTTCAATTATGTCAAAACATTTAGTCTACTGGGACTTTATCTGGTCATCCGTAAAACAGTAGAGTGCTTTCTCATTTTCCTTCCAAATATAAAATTCTATGATTCTATTTTCCACTTAAACTGAATAAAGACTAGTAAGAAGAATTTATTTATAGGAAATACAAATAAATAATATTTGAGCAGATACATATATCTGTACTTCTGGACTCAAATTTTAGTCAGGCATCCAACATAATGTTATTTGTTTTGTGTTTTGTGTATGTGCTCATGTGCATGTGTGTGGGCATCTGTGTGTGTGTGTGCTTGACTAGGAATGTCAGGGCCAAATCTCCTAAGCTTAATATCTTAAAACTGCATAAGAAGTGCTTAATTAAATTTACTCTTTAATTTTCTGATGGATTAAGTCATTGAAAGGCTGAGGGGAACTATACTGCTAAGCTCTGAGAAGGCTGGGCTTTATGAGACCGCTGGAGTTGCTGATGGTGAAGCTCCAGAATATGGAAGGGGAGAGGGCATCATTGCCCTGGGTGAAAATACCCCCCTTACCTGCCTTCCTCAGAGATAAAGGTGGAAAGGTTCTGAAGCAACAAGTGACTTGAACCCCTTTTACCATGACTCCCCTTCCCTCATAAATGCCAGTCCATCCTTTTGGGATGACTGCTTTACATTTTCTGAAGATACGTGAAAAAATAGATATTTGCCCCAAGCGATTTGTTTTTTCCTATTAGCTCCTTGTTCAGCCAGATATACTAATATTTCGAAAGTTATAGAGAACATTAACAAAGATTAACTTGCAGATTTTTATACTTAGAGAGCAAGGCTGTTTAACTTAATTTGCCAAAGTAAATCTTGTTTTTTAAACAAAATTTTAAGTCCATTTGTCGCCAAGAAAGTAAAACAGACCATAAAAACTTGATTTTATTTAATTCTATATTATGTCCACAAAGCTAATTAAAGCTTACTTTCCTTAGATTTTTGATTACTTCTAACATGTCTTTTTTTAGAGAATAGAATAAAATGATTTTTTTTTTCTTTTCTTCAGCAAATTGGAAAGGAGCAAAGATCAGTCCTATGAAGTTAATAAGGAGATTCTCTATCTGATGATATTCTTTTGTCATGAGTATAATATAAAAATAGAAACTAGTACAAGCGACTACTCCAGTGCCTGCTATAATTATCACACATTTTATGTGACTGTGAAGATTGCTATTGATTCTCCAAAAGACTGGAATGATTTCCTTTGCTCCATTGTGATCTGTTTCAACCTCAGAGAGTAGATGTGTCTAAAACTAGGACCAGTACTTTCCAGAGAACAAAATAAAAGATCTTGAGAGTTTATCTTATCCCTCATCCTTCTTCAGTATTAAAAATTGGTCATCCAATTGCTTCTGAAAGATCTTCAGGGGCAGAATTTCTACATTAAAAGGATGTTCTTCTAATTATAAAAGATGCTTGCACGTGCCAAATATAATCACAATTGGATTCCAACAATCAGACAGAACCCAGGAAAACATAGCCTTTTAGAAATGCTTAATTACATTGCAGAGTTTTTGTAAACTCAGAACCAGAAATTTTAATTATTTTTTAAATTGATTTTTTCCTCACGTTATTCCCATTGATCTCGTTTTGCTTGTTTGAGTTTTTCCCTAGCTCTGCATAAGTACATGCTTCAGCATTTCCCCAGTAAAAATAGCTTTTCAATTCAAGTTCCTTTCTCCTTCTCTTTTACAATACATCATAAAGTCTTGTTTTTCCCAATAACCTCTGACAGTGGCCATCAAGTGCCTTGTGCAATGGCACATTGCAAACCCATTTGATCTAGGTTTCCTCCTTACAAAGGATGTTGTAAAATATCCTTTCCCCAGCTCAGAATGCCTTGTTTCCATTTTCAGAATTCTCTTAAAGTTCTTATCTTTATTACTTCTATGCCCTCTATCAATGTATTTATAACTTTGATATTGCTTTGCATAGACTTTCCCTTTCTTTGAAGCCCTTGAACTGGTTTCTTCCCCCTCCTCTCCCACGTTTCAATCACTGTCACATTCTAGTGGCCATACAGGGCTGAAAGCAATTGATAACCTTAAAGTAATTTCCCACATTATTTAAAGTAATGTCCTGAACTTGCACATGCCAATCTCAGACTCATCTCCATGCCTTGAAGTGACTTAATCACCTTATCTCTGCTAAGCCCCAACCTGGGCCCCAATTCCTCCTTAGGATGAACTATTTAGACCTATGGTGATTTCTTGGTGTTCAAACCTTCTTTGACATTTACATTTAATATTCTATATTACGTTTCAGATATTATGTGCCATATATCTTTTGAACTGACTTACCTGTGTAAGTATTATCTCTCTAATGACATAGCAAACTCTTTGACTCCCGAGACTGCCCTACATAATTTTGTATACTATTACCTCCTGCCCCGCTAATTCTTAGCATAATTCAGAAAACAGAAGATGCATAATAAGTGTTTGTTGAATTGAATTATAAGTCTGTTCAATTAATGCATTAACATATGTTTACTTGGTTTCTTGTCTTTGCCTGATACTGTGTTTCTTTTCTTGATTAATTACCAATCAAAATAAATAAACTCCTTAGAGGCCCATTTTTTTCTTGAACCTGTCAAAGACTGAGGTAGGTCTTCTTTTGTTTTGTTTTCCTTTCAAACTAGGGATAACCTAGGCCATTGAGAGCAAGGAGAAATAACAAGTCAGAATCTCTTTGGGAAAGCTGAGGTCCTAGCATTAGAATTACCAACTGCAAATGCCAAATTTAGTAGCCAGAGACGGTAACTGAGGTATTGTTCCCAGAGCCAGAGGGTTGGAATCAGAAGGTGGAAGCAAAACACATGTAATTCAAGCATGTGTATGGAATAGTATCCAGGTGGAGAGGGAATATTCCAGAATGATTTCAATAATAATTATAGTCAATAGTTTCCACAAAAATCAAGTTTGGAAGTCTCCATCGTGTATTGCGAATGTCTATGTAGATACAAATTAGCTGAATGATTCCAGAATCCACAGTTTTTCTCCGGTAGCATGGCCAGTGCCTGGTTGGTACTCAGGTCCTGGATGCATTCCTTCCTGTTTATTCCATAGGGTTTAATTTCTGCACAAGATAGACTGTGCTCCCATAGGAGAAATGCATTCCACAACAGTTTTCCTAGTTTTGGATTGTTACATAAGAAGTCATCCCCGAGAGACTTCTGCTCCTAGTCGGCAGAGCACTTTGGGAACTGTTTAAGGAAAGGTGTTACATAAATGCGAGTCATCGACATTAGCTGACGTATGTTCCATTGTTCCAAGCCAGCAGTGTATTAGAACACAAAGAGTTAAAGCTTGTTTTTTTTTCCCTGATGCAATTTGAAAATTTTAAAAGCTTAATTTGTAGCAATACCTAATACAATCCTAGTTAAATGTTTATGAAACATCCTCGTTATTAGTTTTCCTTGTTGTTTCTGAAGGATTTACTTGAAAAGACATAATAAACCTTCACTTGTTTAGTGTGTAAAACACTCTAGGAAGTAAATATCCTTTTCCTGAAATTCAATTTATATCCTAAATTTTAAAATACAAGAAGGCTAATTGAAATAACTCAACCACGCAAATCAAATTAACTTGAAATTTAAATCTGATTTTTGCAAAATCTCAGAGTAAACAAAGGATAACCTCACACACATAATGAGGTACAGGATTAAGACAGCTATTTAGTTAATTCAAGCTAAAAATCTGCTTTCCTATAACTTCGATGAATATTTTAAGCAAAAGTACTTAAGTTTAAATTATCTGGAAAGCTGCCTTAGTTTATCATAGAAATTTTCGTGGAGGTAAACACTGACACTTTTCTAAACAGATTCATACTTTACGTTTTAGTATTCATCACACGCTATTGAATTTACAGACTTCTATTTCCAACCTTAATTAAGACAATCCTTCTAGATAGAGGGATTAACGATTACTTTTAAAGTAAGGAAACGCCCACCTCACATGTACAGGTCACAGATGTGATTCTTAAGCTACAGAAATTCTTAAGCATTATCCACTTAACTTTGGACGTGACATTTTTGGAAGTCTGGTTTTTAGTCCCTTCCTTAAAGCTCCTATATTTCATAAATACACTTCGTAAGCTAAGAATGGCGATGAGCAAACACCAGGTTTAGGGCTACCTAACACTGTTTTTTGCTATTTTAAAGCAAGAGATTTGTCACTAGGCAAACTTTAATTTGTTTTTTGTCTAAGGTTCTTTTATTGATATACTGCAGTGATTCTTGAAATTGGTTTGTACTGGAATCGTCTGTGATATTTTAAAGAAGTGTCCCCATCAGGTTTGCTGCAGCCTTACTGAGCCTGAATCTCTGATAAAGTGATGCTGAGGGATCTCCATGTTATGAAATCTCCCGGGGTGAGCCTGGTGGTGGGCGAGAGCCACTGCCAGAGGGGGGTGAATTTACGTTAAAAAGAGCACACAGTTAGACCGAACTTGAAAGTACATTGAAGTATTTATTTCAGCAAATATTTAAATTCAAGACTTTTTAGCGACCGTTACATTGGTTATTTTTGTCTTAGGTGCCAATGAGAGTACCAACTATTTTCACTTTTTACCTCTATCCTGAGTTTAAACAAATTGGAACGTCATATAAAAACGGCCTTATTGTAGTAGTATACAAAGCTAGGGAGAGATGAATTGCAGCTAGAAACTACTTTGAAGATCTCCTCGGTGATTAGGGACTAATTAGAACATATAAGCAGTGCCTGAGGATGTGTAAAAACAGCAGATTTCCAGAATTTTCCTTCTTTTGACATGGAGAAACACAAGAGATAGAGAGAGATCTGATCTATTCACAATATCCCGAAAATATAAAGGGCATGCATCTAAAATGAGAAAAGAAAACTGTTCTTTTAAAGACAGAATACCAAATACCCTAACAAAGAAGAAAAGATCACAGGAGAGAAGTAATTTTTTAAAAGTTAATGTATTTTGAGAATTCACTCCACTGGTTTTTTTTTTTTTTTTTTATTTGAGGGGCAGAAATTTGGGTTAACCATTTATTTTCTCCAAATTGTGTAACTATTAAGAGGACAATAAAGTCCTTAGCAGAGTCTATTTCCTGCCTGGAAAAACAAGGAGAGGCTACTACTGATTCTAACAAGTACATTTCAAGGAGCATAGGAGTTGCAATAAACATGAAATGGGTAGCGTGGCGCTCTGTGCCTCAGAATGATGATGTCTTCTGACTCCTGTTGCTGATGTCTCACTAAGGAAGGTACAGGGAACCATCAGCTCTCCTTTACAATCAGCCAAAGAAAGGGATTTGCACTTGCTCCCCGTCTCTCTCTCTCTCTCTGTCTGTCTCTCTCTCCTCTTATTTTTTAACACCTCATTCGATGCTCTTGACTTCAAGGCAGATTCTTTGACCTAAGCAGATTATTGAGGATGCATGAAGGACACAGCCAGCTAGCCGCGCTTTTCAAGGAAGAGATTTGGCTCCAAATAGGACACTAAGCTTTTCAGCCTTCTGCTGTTTACCTAGTCAGCAGGATCCAGTGTCTCTGGGTGCTTAGTGGACTCCTGGGGAATCAGAGGAGAAACAAAAGCAGAAGTGGCAGCCGCTGCAAATGTGGGAGTCTGTGCCATTAAAGGAAGCAGTTGCTAATAAGGGCCTGTGAGACCTAGGTTTCCTTGGTTTCCATGACAGTTATTAGGTACCATAGAAATTGAATTGTCTCCCACAATGCTCTTAGGGGAGGGGGGTGCTCCAGTGACAAAGCAGTGCAGTTATGACTTGCAGTAAATTGTCCTTTTGAGAATGCAACACTCCCTGGATTATTTGCTCCAGCATTTCTTTTAGACTCCCTTTCAGTGTGTTTGACATTTTGGCCAGAGACCCTGGCTTCTGCTGCACAGTGTCTCAAACACTATTTTTCCCCTTTTTGTTTAGAACTGAGCTTGGCAGAGCAAGGATATGAACAATTGTGCAGGTGGGCTACTCAGGGCGAGTGAAGAGCTAAGGCAGCCAATCAGGGACTGGCAACCTGCAACCCCGCCAGTATGCCCCTCCACCAGAGTTCCGTAATCCCAGCCCGGGAGACTGCCAGCAATGGGAGAAGTGCAATGGGCAGAAACAAAGAGAAGAACAAGGAAGTCGAGGTAAGAGGAGGTTTGATTTGATAAAATAGGACAGCCAAGCCAACAGCAGCCAACGCTGCTCTTTGAGCCTCAGGATGTGGCTAAGGTTTCAGAGCAGCTGGGCTCCCCCTTCAGTGTATAATAGTGGATTGGAAGAGAATCATTTGTAACTAACAGGAACATACTGAACGTAACCTTTATTTTCTGAATGAAGAAAGGGACTAAATCCATAAGGACACTTGCTGCTCGGCAGAGAAAAACTTATGCCTCTTTTTCTAAACATTCTACAGAGTCACTTGGGACTTTTATGGCTCATGGGGCACAACCTGTCTGTCCTGGATGACCGTGGACATTGCTGTCACCCGTTTTCAGACAGTGGGGCTGTTGATGTTGATGTTTGCTAATTCTGCCCACTGCCCATTAAGCCAGAATGTTTGAAAATAACTTTCTTGACAAAGTGACAGAGAAGCCAGAGATATGACAGCCGTGTCACTGAATACATAACATGAATTAGGATGACATTTCCCTGCCCCATAGGATCTGTTGCTCCCGGTATTCATTCAGTGCATGCATGTGTATTACTTTTGCTTGATGTCTGTTTCACTTGTATTTTTTCTTCATGAAAAAAGCATTATTTGAAATTTATATGGGCTAGAGAAATATAATATTCAACTTATGACATTTAGGCTTTATTTGGCAGTGAAATTTAGCAGCTGTTATTCTAAGTTAAACTGCTTGAAAAGATTGGATGCTGGGAACTGATTTCAAAGCTTTTTAAGAAAGAGATTGAGCAGACCAAGGATATTGGGTGAAAATATTATAAATATTGTTGTGTTCCCTAAAAGGGAGCTTGAGATAGAATGCCAGAAACTGTAATCCTCTTGTCTCCATAGCCCAGCTGTTGTCTAGTCCTGAGGTCTCAGTAGTTTTGTGGAAAATATCTTGCCCTACCTCTAGTTCTGTAATTCTGGAGTTTCTGAGAATGAAAGTTCTTTGTAAAAATGAGGAAAATTATTAGCTTAATATTAATTGGAAATATTCTCTTTAATATGTCTCTCTCCTTTGACTTGGTAATGTGATTATTAGAACAGCAAAGAGCTCGTAGCTTTATTGGCATGGGGGGGGAAATGGGGGACACTGATTAATTCTGAAAATAGGTATAGAAATGCTAAAAGCAAGATTTATAAAAGTTGTACGTTACTTACTCATCATCTAGATTCTCTGTATGAATTTAAGATAATTTTGGAGGAAACTTCATATGAAGATATCGGGTGGCAATTTTGATATCCAGAATGATCAGCATCTGACTGATATTTGGAAATGAAAACATTGTTTCAGTTCCAGGTGCCCCCTCCCCCTTCTTTGGCATCATGTCACTGAAATCTCCTGCTTTTGATGTCTACTTGGCGATGAATCAGATAAAGCTGGGATAGCTTACATTACTTTTGAAAGAAATAAAACCAACTTGTTTTTTTCAATGTCAGAAATAATAATGAAACTATTTTATCTCAAATAAAAATAGCCACAATCTTTATCCAGATATTGATGTTAAGCCACATCTTCAGATATCCTCACAAATCTTTTAAAGAAGTATCCATTTATGAACAACTGCCTTTCTTTCAGGGGCAAACACACCTTAATATGTCACAATGTGAGTCAGTGGGCATTCTTAAAAAAAAGGAAGTTAGGTTAATTATGAGAAAAAGAAAGGAAACTCCCAGCCTACATGTTATTTTAAAAAATATACATAGTTCTGAGTACCAGAAAGGGAACTATTTTTCAGGTTTCAAATACTTCTTGGTTTTCTATAGGATGGAGTTAAAAGTTTCTCTTAAAGAGTATATTTGAAATAATAATATTAAGTTGCACAGGCCACTAAATCTCTTCTTTTGATGAACTAAATAAGTAGTCTAAAAGAGTTGTAAATGCCATTTAAGGTGGATAAATTAAACAACATACACCCTGTGTGTTGGAAAGCAAGAAGAATCTATTCAGGACAATGATTTCTGTAATTTCAAGTGCTGATTCTCTCTAAAGGAAGGTTAAAAAGCATCTTGTACACATATGGACATTTCCTGATTGAACAAATGGGACACATCCTCCTTTGAAGTTTCTTTAGTGTGTTTTGCTTGTCTTAAAGTTATCCAAATCATGCATGTGCCTATGGGGCAAATGATCTAATTTCAGAATTAAGGATTTGCTAATTTAAATGTGAGCCAATTTAATTTGTTCCGTTAGAAGCTTGGAGTCTCTTGCATATACTAATCTATACATTTTATATCTAGATTATTTTTTTTTGTATTTTTAAGGCACATAAAGAAAAAAGGGAAAATAGGGAAATTATTAACTATTATTACACTCCAGAGTATCTAAGCAGTAAAAAAATAACTGCATTAAGGTTTAAGAAAAAATAATAATTCTAACTCCAAGCTTTATAATGGATATATATTTTGACTTTTTTCGTCTTTTTTTTTTTTGATGAGGAAGATTTGCTCAGAGCTAACATCTGTTGCCAATCTTCCTCTTTTTTTTGCTTGAGGAAGATAGCGCTGAGCTAACACCTCTGCCACTATTTTGTATGTGAGTTGCTACCACAGCATGGCTTGCCAAGTGGTATAGGTCCGTTCCTGGGATCTGAACCCACGAACCCGGGCCACTGAAGTGGAATGCACCAGACATAACCACTACACCATGAGGTTGCCCCAACGTTTTGACATATTTTGCATGGCATAGCATTATAACTGTTTATCTATTTGGTTAATAACCCTGGAAGTGCATAAAACAAAACAACACATTACATTCAGTGTGGATACAGTTGGTATTGATGTTTAGGGGAAGGCTGCATATATATCTTCCAGAGATGTCCACTCTACGGGTTGTTTGGTCAGTTAAAGGACAGTGCCTCAGACTTGCATTCCAGAGGCAAGATTTTATTAGCACAACCGGAGATGATCAATCTCTTTTGAAGTGGATAGACTAATCAAAGTTATAGATTTACATTCAATGTAGCTGGTTCAATTTATTAATTTATGCCTGTAGATAATTTTTTTTAGCGATGGAATGCTTCAGTGCAAGCTGCAGGGAAGTTTGAGAAAGGAAGTTAGTAATCAGACTTTCTTTGGAAATCCATGGAATCCCTCGAATCAACGAGGGAAATTCAATGGCTTAGGGTGGAGGATAGTTCACCTGCACCTTGGGACAGCCACAACTTTGGGGAAACAATGGGGAAAGAGACCTTTCTAACGAGCTTCTCAGCTCTAGGTCTCTCCAGATCTCTCATTCTCTAGTTGAGCAGAAAGACTGACCAGTTTAGCTTCTTTAAATCTCATCGTCTACTCTTCTAAGTGTGCCACTTTGCTTCTATTAATCCCTTTTTTCCTTCTTTTTTAGATATGTTAACACCACTTATTAGTCAGCAATTAATTCATGTTATGGATTTGGGTCTACAAGATATCTGTCTCTTACAAGAGCAATAATATTCTTAGCACTCTAGGGGTAACTTAGTTTAATATTCTATAACTGGAAATCATAATGACTGTGTAAATTCCAGTCTTAAGTCAACCTCTAGCACGTACTTCTTATAATTCTCTGATAATTCTAAGCAGATGTCTCTAAGGTCCACTCTGTTTCGAATGTAGAGATGAACTAGGGATCATAGCAGGGATGCTGCTGCCACCTGCACTGCGTGCTGCCGTGTACTCCATCAGCACAGTCCATTCTCAGATGATGGGAACTGCGTAAGAGGGGAAAAGAGGACCTGAGCCTCATGCTTCTAACCCTTCCTCACTTGCAAACTGACCATGCTGGGCAACTGTGCTTTAGAAGGTTTTTTGGGGGAAAAAACCCACAAAACTTTTGTTTATATGTACACTTTCCTTTACTGCTTTCATGATTTTATCATAGTTTCTCTACTTCAATTTTTCCTTTTTTTTCCCCAAAAAGAATGTTTAACTCTCCTCCGCTTTTCCTAGGATATCCTTTTCAAGATCTTCTACTTGCCTTTCAAATGATGGCCCAATGGGACACCTTTCCTTCCGCAAAATAGCTGCTGATCTGTTACTCAGCAATCCTTTCATGAACTTCAATGAATTGAAAAAAATATGGATTTTTGATATATATTCTTTGCTTTGACCATAGTAGATAAGTTATAGATTTATTAATTCTATTTCTTTAGTAGAAAATCATAAAAGTTAAATAATACATTTAATCTCAGGGTCAGAGTCTAATTTGAGATTAACTAATCCAATTTCAAATTCTATGTGTTACTTTACGATTAAGGTACCATAACCTTTTCACCTTCCTTAAGCAAAATTGATAGAATCAAAGGATCCCAGAATCACAAAGTCTCTTAAAAATTCTTTATCTTAATTCCATAATTGAAACCCATAGAGAATAAATAACTTGCCAATGTCACATGACTAGTTAGTGATAAAGTGGGACAAAAACTTCTGAATGCCAGTTTAGTGCCCTTTATATTATTACTGCACTTTTTCGTGGCACAAAATTATAATTCCAAAACATAGAAGGGTTAATGTGATTCCAAAGCTGGTGACTCTGAATGGGGGAGTTTGGGTTTCTGTTATTGCAGTTACCTGTCTATGACTCATAAGGTCAGGTGGGATATAAAATGGATCCTATTTATAGAATACAGCTAGAATTAATTTCATTAAAATTTAGAAAATAAAGTAAAATTAAATAATAATGGAGGAAATAGTTTAGTGGGGAGGATATTGAGCTGAGATTCAGGAGACCTGAAATGGAATCTTGGTTTCACTAAGCCTTTTAACCTTGAGTAAGTCATTTAACCTCTCCAGCTTGTCCCCCAGAGAAAAATGCATCTTTACTAGGAAATGCAGAAAAAAGTACATTTACTAGATTTCATTTCAAAAATGAGAGCATTTATTTTCTTCTGTTACTCCTTTAACATAATCATGTGGCCATGATCCACTCTGGGCACACAAAGACCATGATTGTCTTCAAAAGGCATGTTTAACTCAGGCAGGATAGGACTGAGCAGTAAAGATTCACCTTGAGTGGACACCTGTTGTCTCTGCTGTGCATCATCCACCCTTCATTCTGGTAACACTGATAATTTGGAGAACCAACCTGCCCATTTTCAGCTATATGATTCAGGATCGGCCTTGATTGGCTAAAACTGGTCAGTCTATCACAATACTCATCATAGTAATTGGTTTAGGAATGGACGCATAACTCCATCAGAATCAATAGCACACACTGAGACTTCTGGACTTTTTAGGAAGAGAAATCTTATTGCTCCTAGAAACTTCTGGAATAGACTCACTTTCTTTTGGATGGTTTGTATGAGGACATGAGGTCTGGATCTGGATATTGTGAGGGAAAATGTTGGAGCTTCCAGGGGACCCGAGATGCTCCTAATGCTGAAGCTGACTTGTAACTAGATAGGACAGAGAGACAAAAAAAATAATAAGTTCTGAGTGATATTGGTTGAGCCACCAAGTCAATCCTTGCTTGAAACAAACCCTTGTTCAAAACTAAACAACTTTCCAATGAAGTGATAAATATATGTCCTTTATTGTTTAAGCCATTTTGTTGTTGTTGTTGGATATCACTTACAACGTGACAGGGCCCTGAATAATTCTTTGCCAAAGTGTAGTTACAGTAGTTTCCTGCAGTGTCACCTGTTCAACCACTGACTTCTGAGACTGGAAATAGCTGGGATCCAGGTAAAGCAATCACACACATTAATTTATGAATAACCCGTGCACGTTTACCCAGAATTCTCTGTATTAACCAAATGAAATGTGTCTTTATCAGGTGTGAGTCCGACATTATAGGGAGAATGCCGATGGGGGGGGGGGGGTAGAAAGGCTAATTCTCTTTTTCATTTCTCCAGAAAAGCATTTTCCAACTACTCTCCCGAGTCTAAACTGAGTATTAGAGTCCCATGTGCTTAGAGTGAATTCCACTGAGTAAGCTAATAGTATTAAAATACTTTTATATAATGAAACCCAGAAAATTTCCATATTATTATTTGCTTTTAGCAATGAAATTAGCATAATTCACATTAATTTTTCTTATTTAAAACAGATGTTGTGGGTAATTGCATTAGTAAGTAAGACTGAATAACACATTTTATTGACGATTAAATGAAAACAATTAGTAATTGCTGATACACTCTGGTCAGTGTTTTTAAAATTGTGGGTTCAATTAGGCAGGTAGATTGTTAAAACTTTTCCTTGATGTGTATTTTAAAAAAATTATTCCAAATTCATGGGTGATTTAATGAGACTCAATGTGATCATTGTGTTTGAGAGATTCTTGAACAAAAATCTTGATGTGGAAGTGTCTTGGAGCATGGGAAGACCAGGTGTAGCTACACATGTTTTATTAATCAGGATTTTTAGAACTTCTGATTAGACAACATTTAACTCGATTCTTTGCAGCACAAAGCGAGAGCTGCCAATGCCAACGTGAATTTAGAGTCCCTCAATTCAAGGTGCTGCTTAAGGGGGAGGATCGCAGTCTGAGTATTACTTTCCTCCAGCTCGTTGCTACGAATGTCACCCTGAGCCACTTGCAGCAGCCTTCATAACCTCCAGGTGAGGCTGAGAAATGACATCTATTCGATACTCATTCTCTTGCTGCCTCTGCAACCCCGTTAAATAATTGAAATAGGCATGACACGAGGGTAGAACTGGGGGTAAGACTAGGTCTTAAAAGAGTGAAAAGGAGACTGGAGAAAGGGACAGAGTGCCCCAGGGTGCTGGGCATCTGCCCTGTGGCTTTCAGCCTCTCACTTTGCACATTGATTATCCCATTCATCAAATTGTGCAGATCTGGATAGGGAAGGCAAAGATGACAACTGCAGAGGGATCTCTTTGCCCAACCACTGCCAAAGAATACACATTCTCTGATACAAAGGAACACTTTGAATTCTTTTGGATTTGTACTTTTGATGTCAACATCAAAAAGAGAGTTTCTTAGGAAAAGAATTCTGGCACCAGGAATCCATTGGACATGCAGTGCTGCAAGGCACAGAAAAGCTCGTGTGTGACATACAGAGCGAACAAACATTTGTTAAGTGAGGCACCAGCTGTATGTTTTCACAAATGGTTACATTTTTTACAGATTGTAATTATTCCTACCTGTAAACCTGCACAGGTTTACTCCCAAGCAAGCTCTGTACAGTGATGTGTGGCTAGGAATGCTACTGGCAAAAGCTGTATGTGTAAGTTAGACAACTTAGATTTGTAACACAATTTTATGCAAAATTAGTTTTCATCAACTTACAAAATATGAAAGAGATTTATTAGTGTAAATTTTACAAAGCTTTAAAATTTCAAATTCCAGCAGTATGTTTTATTTTAATCTAAAACTACTTTCTCTCTTTTTTTTTTTTTGAGGAAGATTAGCTCTAAGCTATCATCTGCCACCAATCCTCCTCTTTTTGTGGAGTGAGATTGGCCCTGAGCTAACATCCGTGCCCATCTTCCACTGTTTTATGTGTAGGACGCCTGCCACAGCATGGCTTGGCAAGCGGTGCGTAGGTCCATACCCGGGATCTGAACAGGCGAACCCCAGGCCTCCAAAGTGGAACATACGAACTTAGCCACCCGGCCGGTAGCAAAATTGCTTTCTCTTTGATCATTTACTATGAAACTACTATTGTAGTTCATTAAGATTTTAAAAGAAGTGGTGTCTGCATACAATTAGCTAATTACACAAAAAAGATTCACCTTTACAGCAAGCATTCCAATGGAAATATAGTAAAACTTGATTCTTTAGATTTAGAAGGACTCTCTTGCTTGCTACGTGACTGCCTAGATTGCGAAGCAACAGAGTGAGGTAGTTAACAGCATGTGTCTGGAAGGAGACTAACTCGGTTCAAATCTGAGCTTTACCACTTTTTATCTCTAGGACCTGGGCAAGATTAATTGACATTTCTGTGCCTCAGTTTCCTCATGTGTAAAATAGTGACAAATGTGAGGACTACCTCATGAAGTTGTGAGAATTAAAATGAGTTAATATTTCTAAAGTGCTAGGCAGATTTGTTGGGACAAAATAAACACCATTAAGTACATGCTAAATGAAAGTGCTAAAGGAAACAATTCCTTATGTTGACTATATTTTTATCAACATATTTTATTGTTCATAGTGAATATGACTCTAATATCTTCCATTAATGATAAAGTGGTGAAGAAATATTTAAGGTTGGTTGGCATCATAGATGGAGACTTTTACAATAATGGTGATAAAAATAATGAAAATAAAAAGCTAACTCATTGCTATTTGAAGTTTGCCAACATTCTGACCTCTACTTCTATAGACCATGTCTGTTTACCTTAGATAAGTAAAACCTAACCTTATGGCTCTTCTTTGCCATCTTACTTCAATCTTATAGCTGCTGAACCAAGAATTTCCTAGAGTCAAAAGTTTATAGAGAAATACACGCTATCTTTCACTTCTGCTGCATGCACACATTGCAAGTGTTCTTTACTTAGGTTAGCATAAGTATTTTTCAACATTTCATGGGCTTTTAAATTTGAGTACTGTAAATATCTGTTATTTTGATAATTCTTTTCACTTTATCTTTATGGTAGTAACACTCTTAATTGCCTTTTCTTTCATCAACTCTTCAGGTTTTATAAAGAACAGGCCACACTATGAAAAACTAACATAACCCATGATACTGAAAAGGGAAACTTTGTTGCAAGTTTACCTGCATATGATTATTTTGTGAATTTTTGAGCCCTTAGGAAAAGGATAATTTTGTAAATTTTTCTAAATCACAATAAGACTTTTCTTAACAAAATAACATTGTGTTGAACAGCTTTTAATTGGTCTTCAACTGCACAATGATGACTTTATTATAAATGTTGAACTTACAGCATTTACCTGAGGTATTGGCCTCAGGTAAATTCTATGTGAATTACTCTGTGAAAAGTCTTTTTTCTTCTGATACTCTTTGGGGATATCACTGTTTACAGCATCAATAAAATGACTCAAGTAATTGAGAAATGCCTAAGGAAAAGCCACTGCACTGAATTTGAATTGGAATAACAGAATATGAGATATTTGGGAGTTTATTTACATGAATTGGTTGACGCTATAGATGATATTTAATGGTCATCAGTCCCTCTGCTTTTGTATGATGTCCACAAAGTAGGTGAACATTTTCCCCTACGTGCCTCAAATTGTAGAAATCCTGGGCTTAATGGCCCTAAATGTGGATGGCTAAATATCAGCTATTAATCAGGTTTTCCTTTCTCCCTGGATTTTTCATACATATATTTCTGGCAATCAGCATTGACAGATAATCTCCCTGCCCAACCTGATAAACGAATACTCTCTGAAGGAAAGGCAGCTTTTCTCTAATCCTGGTACTAATATAATATGTATAATATATATTTTATATATTTATAATCAGTATTCTTATTATTCTAGCTGATAAATATTGAACACTTAGTACATGTTCAATAACAATTGTTTTATGTGCTTTTTATGCTAACTCACAACTTCTCTGGGAGATTATATTCCAGTTGCTATTTCTATAATGTATTGCCCCCAAACCTAATGGGTTAAAGCAACCATTTTATAATGCGTATGAATTCTGTGGGTCAGAAATTTGACAGTATAGTGAGTGGCTGTGACTCCAAGTCTGTGACTTGGAGGTGATTCAAATGCTAGGGACTGGAATGATCTGACAGCTCAGTCACTCAGAGGTTGGGCATCTGAATTGGGATGATTAGAAGACTAGGACTGCCAACCGAATAACCTACATGTGACCTCTTCACATGTCTTCGCATCCTCACAGCATGGTCCCTCAGGGTAGCCAGAATTCTTACATGGAGACACAAGGTTCTAAGGGAGTGTTTTCCAACAAAAAAATGAGAGGCTGCATTGCTTTTAATGACCCAGCCTCAGAAACCACCCAGCGTCTCTTAAGCAGTAGCCTATTAGTCAAAACAGTTGCTCACGTGCCTACCTGGATGCAAGGACAGTGGATATAGATCCCACCTTTTGATGAAAGTAATGTCAAATAATTCTGGGCTCATGTTGTTAAACAACTACGGTTCACCTGTGGCCACAATTACTTACATTCTTTCCTTTGAATTCCAGGGTACAAAATGCAATTATTCCCTTCCCCAAGTCCTTTGAATTCTCGTCCCATTTGGTCATCAGCTACAAGTCCAGGATCTTGGCATCTAAACTTTCCAGCTGCAGGCGGGGCTGCTTGGGTGCAGTTCTTCTGGTATCTGGATGTTTTCAGTCTGAAGAACTCTCAAATAAAGAAACAAGTTATCTGTCTACCACACACTTAACATACAGTGGTTGAATAGCCTCTGTAGACACTCCTATTCAAAGGGAGGGAAATAAGAGACACACAGCAGTCACTGGTGCAGAGCAATTCTAAAATCCAGCTGGGTACTTATTGCAAATTCTTTGACTAGAGTCTATTCCTATGTCCCAAAAGCACTTTCCTGAGTCTCTTGGTTCTGTTCTCCGACGCCTCATGATTCTCTTTCTTTATTCTTTCTTTTCCATAGGATATGATCTGTACTTCAAGTGAGAAGCCCTCTCAAGCTTGCTTCCTGCACATAAAAGGTGGCAGGTCCAAAGGCCTCTTTTTATTTTGGACTGTCTGTGTCCCTTTCAGTCAAAGCTGAGCAATTTCTTTAAACATTTTGTGGATTTCCTGTGTTTCAATTTATAATCCTCCTAATTAGACAAAAGTCATACCCACAATTCTCTTTGAGATAAACTCAACTACGTTGGCTTCCTGTGAGGCTACTGGGGATAAAGCTCTTAAAATTCTCAGAATCTCTATTGTTTAAAAGAAAGAACTTACCAGGATGCTCAAGATCCTTAGAGGTCCTTTGTCTCTTTGAAAGGGTTTATGAGGCACCACTTCCAATCTTTCTAAGCTCTTACCAAAGAATTTTTATACTCATTCCCTTGACTTCCTCTTAACCCTGAGATGTTTACCTGAGAGGAAACAGGATTTGATATTTGCCCTGAGGCATTTTCCTAATTTGAGACTGTTCTGGGAGAGATGGGGATGGGGAAATGGTTTTATTTCTAAATAAAAGAGCAAATCCTGGCTCTTTTATATTTCCTCTAAATTTTCCTTAAAAACTGAAGTTTTCTTTCAGTTTGTCTCTACATTGGTATCTTATCATCTACAGCCTGCAAATCCCCTTAGCTATTTTTTCTATCATGAGAGTGTTGCCAAACTTTCTGCCACTAACAATAGTCACCCTCTTTTTCAAAGTCCAATAACAATTTCTTCCCAAATTTTCTATCCTTGATCAGCTGTCTTCTTGATGTCTTTCCAGCCCTTCCTAGCAGTTTCCTCAAGTCTGTATTAGTAGGGTTCTTCAAAGAAACAGAACCAGTAGGAGAGATAGATCGACAGAAATAGGGAGAGATAGATGGAAAGAAACAGATTTATTATGAGGAACTAGCTCACGTGATTAAGGAGGCTGAGAATTACCCAGATCTGCAGTTGGCAAGCTGGAAACCCAGGAGAGCCAATGGTATAGGTTCCAGTCTGAAAGCCAGCAGGCTTGAGACCCAAAACGAACCAATTTTTTGTTCAAGCCTGAAGGCAGGAAAAGACCTATGTGTCAGCTCAAGTGGCAGCCAGGAGGAATACAGTCTCACTCAGCCGTTTTGTTCTATTTAGGTCTTTAATTGATTTGATGAAGGCCACCCATCTTAAGGAGGGCAATCTGCCTAACTCAGACTAACGATTCAAATGTTAATTTCACCTAGAAATACCTTCACAGACACACCCAGAATAATGTTTGGCCAAATGTCTGGGTACCCAATGGCCCAGCCAAGTTAACACACAAAATTAATCATCACAGGGTCCTTCAGCTTCTGTCTGACACCTGCTCCCAAAGTTGAGGCAAATGTTTTGGGTTTTTCTGGTAGCATCTTTCTTCCAGGCACCATATTTCTTTTACAGTTGCTATTGCCATATAACAAATTACCCTAAAACTTAGTGTCTTACAACAAACACTATTATGCTCATGAATTCTGTGAGTTGGAAATTCAGACAGGGCTTAGCAGGATGGAACATGGCAGCAAAGCAACATTCCCTGCTACAGGATGCCGGAGGCCTCAATGGAAAGATTCGAAGGTTGGAGAGAATAACTCAAAGTTGGAAGCTGGAATAATCTGTTGGTTTGTTCACTCACATTTCTGGTATGTGGGCTAAAATAACTCCAACAATAAGAATGCCAACTGGAGCACCTACACATGGCCATTTTGTGTCACTTGCCTTCTTCACAGCGTGGTCATCTCAGGATAGTCAAATTTCTCAAATGGAGGCTCCGGGTTTCAAAAGCAAGTATTCCAACAGTCAAGGCAGAGGCTGCATCACCTTTTATGACTGAGTGTTGAAAGTCATGCAGCATTATTCTCACTAGACTCTGTTGGTTGACGTGAGTCACAAGCTCACACTATTGAAAGAGGAGGCGTCACAGACACTACCTCCTGAAGTGAGTCATGTCAAATAACTTGGGAGCCATGTTTAAAAACATCACAAGTTGGAACTGTCATTATCTTCATTTTGTAGTTCAGGAAATTTGGGCTTGTAAAGGTTTGGTACTTTCTCTAACCACACATACTTATTAAGAGGCAAAGCCAGCATGTAAACCCGGGCAGTCTGACTCCAGAGGCCGTGTTTAAAACCACTATATTACCTTGCTTCTTCCCACTGTGCAATGCAGAAGGTATGATTTAGCATTCTAGACCTTAAAGAGGGAATTCACTTTCATTTAAAATTGTTCATTTATTTGCAAACATTTAGTGGTGCCAACAAGAGCCAGACACAGCCTAGGTACTAAGGATACAGTGGTGAATAAGAAGGGCATGGTTTCTGTCTTAATCCAGCATAAAATCTAGTTTCTCATTATCTTTCTCAAAATACTTGTTATTTCTTGCAATAGATCTTTGTCATTTTTTAGTGTCAAGATTTATTTTTACTGTAGGTTTGTTCAATGTGGCTATGGTAGATTAATTGCAGTAATGGCCCCTATTTATTTTGACTCCCTGTACTTAAGCCCTTCGGTAGTGCTTCCCAAGACTGTTTCTAGGCTTGGCTATCCAGCTTCCTTTGGCCACTGGGGCAGTAGGAAGAACAGTGCAAGCGGAACCTTGAAAAATACTTGTGCATGAGCATTTGCCCTCTTGCTTTTCTTGCAAGTGGTTAAAGCCAAGGTAGTTATTAGACCATGGGAGAAATGTTGTGCAGTCAATGTCATTGCCCCCAGCCAACAGATAGCCAGTCACTTGACATGTTAATGAGGCTGCCAAAGGCCAACCAATCACCAGCTGACTGCAGATGTATGGACAAGCCTCGCTGAGATGATCTGAGCCAGATCCAGGCCTTAATAACTACTCCACAGAATCATGAGCTAAATAAATGGATGTTGTTTTAAGTTTTGCAGTAGTTTGTTATGCAATCATAGGAAACTAATACAGTGGTCTTCTTTAAAACGTATGTTCATGTTTTCTGTTCTAGAGACTTTACTCTTGATAAATTTGTACAGCTCATTTTGATAGTCCCTGAAGAACTTAAAGACAGATTTTATGCTTGCTACACTATTTTTTTGAAAGGATATGACAATCTATTTTAATGCCACATTTACATATAGAAATCATCTTCGCCGTTGCTAGATTGGTTAATTTCAGCTGCTAAATTAACTTTACGACCTTAACAATTACACTGATAGTGACTAATTCTGATTCTTCTAAATAGAGCCCTTTAGATGTCTATACTTAATAGAGCTCTTAAAACGTACATTTAAGACTTTTGGGGTTTTTTTGGTCAAAAAATAGCTTTAGTATAACTAAATCTAATACTTAAATGTAGAGTATACTTTAATTTTTTAAAATTGAACAATTTCAAATGCAAATTGCAAAATCCTTTGGACAAGGTTCTTTCCCTTGGCTAATTCATGTTTCACTCTTTTGATAATATTTTGAATGATAACATAAAAGGCGTACATACTTCTTAAATATGTTATATTGTATTTGGAAGGCTCAATAATATTAGATGATATCCTAAGAGACTGAGTCTTTTCATCTAGCCCCTAGAGCTGTAAATACAGTAGCTTTCCAATATATCTTACCATGGAGAACATATTTTTAAAAAATACATGGGCAAAGACTGTTTTAATTTTTTACAGGGTCCATTCAGTCATTCCCTGGCTTTCTGATTTCCTTTCTTTCACCTTAGTTTCTCCAGCTCTACCCTAGTTCAGCCTCCATGCCTCGGGACACGTTTTATCTCACCTCCCTAGTGTGCCAGCTTCAAACGTCTGCTCCCTGCTCACTTTCTTGGTTTCACTGCCATTGATAGTTCCTTTTGGAGAGACAATCCCTCCCCTAGCTTTGGCTCTGTGGAACCTTCACTAACAGAGCTAAACTGACTGGCAAATCTAAAGTGATAAATTTGAACTAGTTCACTTGTGAAACACTGCAATTCTGTTGTATGTAGTAGAAATGTCCCTCCGGTTTTCTATGGCCAGTGACCATTGGCTTTTCTTCCACTTTGAGCACATGAAGCTCATTTCTGCCTCAGGGGTTAGAATTTACTGTTTCCATTTACCTGCAATGCTTCCCTCTAATACTTTATGTGTCTGGCTCTACCCATCTATCTGAATTTGTCTTAAAAGGTACTGCAGTTTCCTGCCCCACTTTCTATCTCACTACTTGGTTTTATTTGCTTCATTAATGTGGATCACAATCTGAGGTTACCTGCCCTGTCTACTCCTACTTGGCAATAAGACACAGAAGTGAGAGGAGCTTTGTCTCTCTCCTTGGTTATAGTCACAGTGCCCAGAGCAGTGTGGGCTTGTTACAGCCTCACAGTAAATATGTGTGGGATAAAGAAATTGTGTTTAGAACTAATGAGATGATAGTCTCACTCTAGTCTATTCTGTTCAGAACTTGCCAGCAGAGTTGTGTTTAGTTCCAATTTTTGCATTTTAAGAGCTCTATTGACTAACTAAAACATTCTAAGAAAAGGACCGCCCAGGTAGGTGAAGAGGCAGGAAACCATTTTTCTATAAAAGTCTGCTTAGGAGCGTACATAGGTATGTCTTAGAGAATAAGTATTCTACATAAAATCACAATCTTTGGAATTATTTGGAGAATTGAGTTAGTGGAAAGGGCCTAACCATGTTCTATATAGCACTGGAATACATAACCTAGAGTTAAAAGGACACAGTGTCAGAGTTGGGTGAGAACTTAGATTAAAAGTAACCGAGTTCCTCTTTTTCAGATGAAGAAAAATAGACCCTAGAATGTTTATATCAAAATATCCCCCAAGATGTTACAGATCTTGTGATGCAGCAGTAAAACTAGAATGCAGGCTTCCTGACTCTCACTCATTTTTCTTTACACTGTAATTTTCTTCCTTTTCACCAAACATCATTGTTTTCTCAAACACTTGAAAGTATTTGAGGCTCCATTCACGCATTCATTCATTCATTCGCCTATTAAACAAAAACTTATTGAGTACTAACTGTCTGTAGCTGTTCTTTCAGCTAGGGAGAGTGTACTCACGTAGATGAATGCCTGGTCCTCATAGAATTTACATCCCTTCATGTGGTGGAAGAGGGATTTGACTAAGTATAATAACTGAGGTCAGAATTAGTCTTGCAAGGAGGTAGAATCTTTGCACTGTACATAAGATCGTATTAATATTGAGAACTGGATATTTTGGCCTGAAAACAAAAGGGACTACTGTGTGAAGCAGGAGAAGAGTTCCTCAGTCACTCAGATGTTCGAACAGGCAGAGAGAGGATTAGGAGGGAATGTTCTAGAAGAGATTCAACTTCCAAATGTGGAGAAAGTCAAGTTCCTTTTCCTTTAGAATCTGCTTTGCTCTATTTTGAAATATGTCCACATAAACGATTAATTTGTTATGAAGGAGTTAATGGAAGATTCAGTGCAGTCCCCAGCGGGCCTGATTGGCCCCAGGATCCTCCAGGACCCATGGGACACAGAGTCATTGAAGATTCTCCACTCAGATTGCTTGATGCAGACCTGGGGCACAGCTGGGTCCCTGTTACCCATCAGGTTACTTTCAAGATGGTAAAAGTAGAGCTTTACAGCATACTATAACTTTTCAAACTAGTAGCTTGTTCCCAAACAAGTGTTTTTAAAACACCTATCATGTGCCTAACACTTGAAGAGATGTCATGAACAGAACCTTGAAAGATGTCGTATCATGAGAGGGATTAAGTCGTTGTGCCTTCTACTGGAGATGCTGTCCCTCTTAGGCCCTTGCAGTGTGTGAGAGCTACTGAGCCCCTGCTCTGTCCTAATTATCATCCTCCTGCCTTCCTCCTTCCCAAGTGTCACTTTGGTGAGGTGATTTAATGAAAAATATGCTTCTTTGAATATAAGTAAGTCTGTTAGTTTAAATAGTGGTTGCACATTTCAGATTTTTTTGAGACTATTTTTTGTCATTCTCCTTAATTGTTCCCCTAAACATGCATTATGAACTGAATAATTTCCGTCTGTTAAATGGCGTCATTTTCTCTACCGTTCTGAATTTCCACTCTAATCTACATATTTTTGTTGAATGATAAATGCATTGATTATTAAGCTACATTGCATCAGGTTTAAGAAAAATTGGATCACAGAAACATGTTGTATATCGCATATATTTCTGTTTCATGTCATTTGTTTTGATCTGTTGCCCATCCAGATGGACTACAACATATGCCACTTTGATCACTAAAGATAAATAATGGAGGGATGAACTTACAGTCTGAGGAAAATCATTTTTACTTTTACATTAAATTGAATTTAGTTTTCTGTAAAAGCAGGAGACTATGTTAAAATAAATATTCCTATTGTGCTGTTATGTACCAACTTTATTGTCAAGAATCAGTTCCCCAAGAAGCATTATTTCTTCCCTGAAATCTCTCAACCCACGGACTGAGATCTCTTTGAACACATTTTAAAGCATCCTCATTCCAGCGCAAAATTTGCTTTAACTTGTAGAAAATACCATAAGAAACACACTGAGTTTCATGACCCTTCTCTTAGATTTTTGTTACTTGAAATGGTATTCTTAGATGTTGAGCTTAGCACAAGATGTGAAAATGCGAATAGTTGACCAGCTGTGCATACGAAGAGGGAAAATGTGACCTCTGTGTCTCTGGTAGTGTCTGAGCTCCAGCCCTCTCTTAGGAAAGCCTTCCCCTTCCTTTCTTGTCAAAGCCGTCAGAGAAGAGGTGACCACTAAGGAGAGCACCCGCCCAACCTGCCCACAGGGTCTCTGCTGACACAAATCCCAGCCGTGTGCCTATGGCTAGCTGCAATGCCTGGCTGCATCCCCTTTGTGAGCTCTGAAATCCAGGCTAGTTCTAGGACCTCTCAGCCCTGTAGATCAAGCGCTGCCACAGCACCATTTCTCTCCCTACTTTACACAGGCGGGGGGAGGAATTAAGCTTAGCCCTCCTAATTAATGCACTGTGGCTCGACGCAGTGAGTTTGGATAAACAATTCCTGAGCCACGAAGTCTACTCTTCATTTTGTTACATTTTATTTTCTAGGGCTGGTTTCCACTTCCGAGGGATGTTTGTTGGATGTGGGGCAGATGGAAGAGGAGTGGTGCTGAGTGAGAGAGGAAACGATTGCCAAGTATTAGGATTTGGGTGTCTACCTCTCCAATCCCATGCTTCTCTCAAGTGCACATAGTATAGTGTACCCAACTGGGAAGGAAGCCCTGGAACGGCAGGAAGGCAGAAGGCATTGATTCAGTGCTCGGCATAGAGGAAGAGCTCAGCAAATGCTGGCGAGGTGTACTGGTGTTTTTGATTAATGCTCTTTGTATGCATTAAGTGCTATAAATATTATTTAATAACAGTAATACATGGAAGATGATTGAATTTTTTTGTATTTTAGAGAAAAACACAATATGTGGTAGTAATTATTGTCTTTGCAACAAGTGGTAAAACGTGTTCCCAAATGCTGAATTTGGAAATTGCCCAGGTAGAAATTCAAGTGTAAACTTTCCTCTCACATCATTTATTTTTGCCTTGTTTACATAACAGGAATGTCTTTAAGTGAGCATTAGAAATGCCTTCCAAAAAACCAAAATAAGATTTTCATTTTTCCTGAATACATGAGGTACATAAGGTACCGTGAATAGGGTCTAAGGAACGTACAAGAGACTATTTGCAATAAAGGATTCTCATGGAGATGGATACGAGGGGTTTTGAATTTGATGCTATTACTAGGGAAATGCTTGCAGCAAATGAATGCTTACAGCAGCCCATACTTGCCACAGGGGTAAAAGACATTTCCAGCCATCCAGGGGTGAGTCTCATGAATGCTTAATGGGCATCCCATCAGCTAGAAATGTACTCTGAGACCTGTCCAGGAATGACTGCTGTGATAGCTAATTTAGTGTGTCAAATTGGAGGATATTATGGAATAAGATTGTGTGTCAAATTGGAGGGTTTTTTGTTTTTTGGTTTTTTTTTGGTGAGGAAGATTGGCCCTGAGCTAACATCTGTTGCCAGTCTTCCTCTTTTTGCTTGAGGAAGATTGTCGCTGAGCTAACATCTGTGCCAATCTTCCTCTATTTTATATGTGGGATGCTGCCACAGCATGGCTTGATGAGCAGTGTTTAGGTCTGCACCCAGGATCTAAACTGCAAACCCTGGGCCACTGAAGCAGAGCATGGGAACTTAGCCACTACACCACTGGGCCAGCCCCTGGAGGATGTTTTTGAATGATACTAACATTTAAATTGGTAAACAGATTGTTTTCATAATGTGGGTGGGCCTCATCCAATCAGTTGAAGGCCTGAACAGAACAAAAAGAGTGGACTACTCAAGCAAGAGGAAATTCTTCAGTAGGCTGCCTTCTACCTTCATCTGCACTATCAGCTCTGCTGGGTCTTCGCCTGCTGGCCTACTCTTCACGTTTTGGACTTTCCAGCCTCCATAATTGCATGAGTCAATTCTTCATATTAAATATCTTTATATATATTATTGTATTGTGTATACACATATTATATACAATATTGGTTGTATTTGTACAACCAATTGTTGGTTGTACAGTTGGTTCTGTTTCTCTGGAGAATCCTGATGAATACAACCACCAACAGCCTTTGAATGTTCCTCTTTCTTGCCAAAGGAAGGAATGGGGACCTGGGAAACTAGCTGGGTGATGGAGCAGAAAGTGAGAGAGTAAGAAAAACATTGACAGCTGTGGATTGAAACACTGCTCTTTTTATTTTTTTATTTTTTTTTTGAGGAAGATTAGCCCTGAGCTAAGTACTGCCAATCCTCCTCTTTTTGCTGAGGAAGACTGGCCCTGAGCTAACATCCATGCCCATCTTCCTCTCCTTTATATGTGGGATGCCTACCACAGCATGGCTTATTACCAAGTGGTGCCGTGTTCGCACCCGGGATCTGAACCAGCGAACCCCAGGCCGCAGAGAAGCGGAACATGCAAACCTAACGGCTGTGCCACCGGGCTGGCCCTGAAACACTGCTCTTATAATGCTTTGATTGAGCTAGTTATGCAGATTGCCAAAGTGATTTGCCTTTCTTAAAACATGTCTTTAAAGTTAAAAATAAGTGGAGAGGCTGGCCCCATGGCCGAGTGGTTAAGTTCATGCACTCTGCTTCAGCGGCCAGGGGTTCCCTGGTTTGGATCCTGGGCGTGGACCTAGGCACTGCTTGTCAAGCCACACTGTGGTGACATCCCACATAGAAGTAGAATGACCTACAACTGTGATATACAAGTATGTACTGGGGCTTTGGGGAGAAAAGAAAAAAAACGGAAGATTGGCAACAGATGTTAGCTCAGGGCCAATCTTCCTCACTAAAAAGCATATTAAAAATAAATAAATAAATGGATCACAAGGAGTGCAGTAGCACAGCGAGATCAAGTATTGATCACTGATCACTTGTTCCCCCTGTCCTTTATTGCTCCTGACTGATCTCTATTAAGGACTACGCTTGACTCTGTCAACAGGTTAACTGAGTAAAAGATAATTTGACAATATCATTCCTCTGCTGAAGTGACTTTGATTACTTCCCACTGCCTTATTAGTAAATCTAATTTGCCTGTCATGGTACACAAGGTGCCTTAAAGATCCGATTCCAAAAGACATTTCTCCTTCCAGGTCTCACTAGGGTCTTTCCCTCTCTGATTGCTGGAGACTTACTGATCTGCTCATCAGTGCGTGAATATGCCACTATGCTGCTGTTTGCCCTCTACCGTTGATGTGCTTTTCCTGTTCTTTGGTGGCTGAATTTTTAGCCCCAATTGAAAAGGAAACCCAGCTGTAAAATAGTTTCAATTCTATAGAATCAGAAAATCTCCTCCTTTTTGCTGTCAGAGCACTTTTGACCTGTCCCTGAGCACAGCATCACACCAGTTTCTAGTGGACTTTGCTGCGTGCAAGTCTGACTCTCCTGCTGGAGCTCTGATGTCAACTGTGTTCCTTGATCACTGTGTGACACTGGGAAGTTATTTCCCTACTAAGGCCCAATTTTCTTGTCTGGGAAATTGTGAAAATAATAGGACTATTAGGAAAATTAAATGTTTTAATACATGAAAGTATTTAGATTGGTGCTTGGCATATAGAAAGAGCTCTAAAATATTAACTTCAATTCATTTATCTATCGATCTTCAAGAAATATTTACTGAGTGCCTGTTACGGGCCCAGGCATTGTTTATCACCATCACCCTTACAATTATTGAGTTCACAGTCATCTTTGAATGCTGAACATCTAGCCCAATAAATGTCACATAGATGTTCATTATATGTTTATCGATGTAAGAATTGCTTCGGTCATTAGGCTTAAGCATTAGGAAATTGGATGCTCAGTTTCATTCTATTTATTAGGTAAAAAGATACAGCCTATAGCTATGAAAAACATGCTTTATGCCCTTAGGCTGCTTTCCTTAATGGTCGAGAATTTAAATAACCTAATTAAAATGAAATACTATCTCCCTTGTATGCAAAATAACTATGTTTATGAAGACAACACATTATGAAATTACATTGGAAGCAGCAATTTATAAATAGTACGATTAGGTATTTTTGTCTTAGTGTACTGTAGCAAATTTTAGTATAATTAGATATAAATTTAACTTTTGAAATATTAATGATCTCAACTCTTTGAAACAAAATCGGTATAACTTTGCAAGAGCTACATATATAACATTAGCTGTTGGTAATAACACAAATCTCAAATGCAAATATACTTAAATTTTATAATTTTTATGTTATTGTATCTAACATCTCTCAGTCCCTGCTATATTATAAATCACACTCAAAATTGTGAGAAACACAAATGAAAGTATGTCCTTTCCCACATAAAGATAACGCACACATTCTTAGGTGTCAAATGTAGAAACTATGGATTGAGACAACCACAGTCTGTGTTACATATGCAACTTTAGTAACAAAGCAGACTCATTGTTATGTGCTCTGATTATGTGGTTTTCAGATGCCTAAACTTGTCCATTTGGGGATAACTGACATAGATCAACTTGGTTTAATGGCACAGTGTTATAGTCTTTTCAGGCTAATAGTGCAAATGTTATAAATTCAGTGCTACTTTAGAGATGAACGTGTCAACTATTCTGATAAAAATGTCATATACAATAGGAGTGGAGTCAAGAAAGAGATGGGTCTGGATTCTTAATGCTGCTATTTGGCAGTGAAACTGGGTGGGCCTGGATGGGCTGAACACATGCTTACCACTACATTGGCAAGATCAAGGATTACCGGGGAACCGTGATCCCTAGCGAAACCCCCCTTGCTCCACTGCCAGGTCAAACTTGTGGCTCCTGTGGAGAGAAAACCTACTGAAGTGGAGTGGAGATTCACTGAGGCAGGAGATGAGGTATGGGTCATCACAAGATCAGGAAGAATTATCCCCAAACCTGAATTTCCCAGAGCTGATGGCATTGTCCCTGAAACATGGATTGATGACACCAAGAACACATCAGTGGAAGATGCTCTAGAACAAACCTGTATGCCCCATCTAAAGACACTGGAAGAGGAGGCAGTGGAGGCAATGGGGATCCAGGGGACTTAGAAACACAAGAAAGTCTGTTGGTATTGACCCTAGGGAGAACAGCTTCTCCCCTCCTTGACTTAAACTTGAAATCTGGAGCAACCTCTTCTTCAAATGGCAATAAAGAGTTATGATCCTAAAAATTAAAAAAATTAGAAATTTAATTTAAAATTTTAATTAAATTTTAAGCTTGAGACCATTATTCTTGACACCTTTTTGAGTGATAAAGCAAAGCTCCCCATCCCAGTTGCAGAGTCAGGGGTGGTAGAGAGATAGGTAGAAGGTAGAGTGATGGCAGTATTATTTTGTTGTTGTTGTTGTTTTATTTCTGTGGTAACTTTACAGCATTTTAAAGTCATATACTCTACGTTTAAACATTTATCCCTAAAAATACCTGAGCTATGTAACAGTCTAGATGTACCTATATCACTCTTCTACTACAAAGGGGGAGAAAACTTTCTTTCTAAAGCTATGAATTGAAATAAATGACCATTTACAAAAAAAAAAAATTATTTTAAAATTTTACTATCTCATTACCTTAACAGAGAGCAATGCAGCCTAGTCACAAGGAGCCCAGACTCTGGAACCAGACCACCCAAGCTGAGTTCCACTGACACGCTCTCTGTGGCTCAGCTTCCTAATTTGTGAAACAGGGATGCTGAAAATAATAGTCCGTACTACATAGGGTGATCATGAGGATTCACGAGCTGACACATGTAAAGTGCTTAGAATAGTGTGTGTCTAGCACAATGGCAGGACTATGTCTGGACATCTCTCTCTAACAGGAGAGACCCTTTCCATGATTGAACGGAGTGCTTAGAATCTCCATAGTTTGAAACAAAATCTCATCCTTCTCACTTGTCTTCTACTAGTCTGTAAGTACCTGGACTGCTGAGGCTGTATCTTATTCATCATTTTTTCTGGTTCCACTTAACATAGGTGCTTAATAAATGTCTGTTGACATGTATGTTTTTTGAACCACTTGAAAATCTAACATTGGTGTTTCATTCCTTTTCAGTTCTCAGGCATAATTCTTCTTTTTATTTATTGCTGAAGCAGATTTGCCCTGAGCTAACATCTGTTGCCAGTCTTCCTCTTTTTGTCTTTTCTTTATGTGAGCTGCCACCCCAGCATGGCCCCTAACAGACTAGTGGTATATGTCTGCGCCTGGGGACTGAATCTGGGCCGCTACAGCAGAGCATGCTGAACTTAACCACTAGGCCACCAGGGCTGGCCATAATTCTTATATTTGTATAGAATCCTTGCCATGTAACACTATAGCAAAACTATCAGTAATTCACAGTTTAGATTGACTTTTTGTTTAATTTTGCCAGAAAACAGTTGGGTACCAACTATATATGTCAGGCACAATGTTGTTGGGCACTACTGATACGAGAATAATACCAGCATGATCTCAACCCAGGATGAGCTCAAAGTTGCTCATTTAATGCAATATTCTCAATCAAAAGTCCTGAGGCAATGGGAGATTTTAGCATTTTCTGTATGTTTGGAGGAAGTCAGAGCTGTGAGAGACTTTACATTGAGTGGCTCTAGGAAGGCAGAGATGAACCTGAAGGCACCGCCTGTGGAGAGGGTTATATAGAAAAGGGAATCACAAAAGAGAGAAGCAGAGGGTGAGAGAATAAAAAGCATCGTAGATAAACTTAGTTTTACCTGATTTTATTTTTTTTGGACTAACAGTCCTAGGGAAGAGGGTTTTGGGATTATCTTAACCTAAGAGTTCTCAAAATGTCCTCTTGGACCCGCAGCATCAGCAGCCCTTGGGAACTTGTTAAAAATGCAGATTCTTGGGCCGTATTTCAGGCCTTCTGAGTCGGAAGCTCTGGGGGATGGAGCCCAGCAATCTGGTTATCACAGGCCCTCTATGTGGAACCTCTGTCATCACCTAACCAGACTGCATGTAGATAATTATTTACATTCACTGCCTATTAAGTTAACAGTAATGAAACATTTTTTAAAACATCATCATTGTGATCTCTAAATAATTACTGCATATGGGAGTCATGTGTTTCTGCCAGTCCTGAAGATAAAGAAGTAGTTCTTTTCTGCTTTCTCATTAGTGATAAAAATGACATAATTAGACAGCTCACAATACAAAGCAGTATTTGCTTAACATCAGATGATTATTCGTAATAATAAATACCATAGCTATTCAGAGAAAGCAGCCATAACCACAGGTGCAGGGCATTGTGGAGGGTCAGGAGTTCAGGAGAGGTGGGCCGTCCTGCTCTAGCTCTGGGTTCCTAGATGAGCCTTCTGCTTGTTTGTTGCTAAGTAACAAACCACCCCAAACTTGGTGGGCTAAAACAACAATTTATTGTTCTCTCTCATAGTTCTGGGGGTTTCCTGGGCTCAGCTAGGAAGTTCTTGCTTGCATCTCTTTTTGCAGTTGCAGTCTGATTTCAGCTGGGATAGAGTTTCCAAAGGTTTGGCTTGGCTGGATATCAGCAAGCACTTCCTCGCTCACAGTCTTGGCCTCTTTCTGTCTGCACTTAGTGTCTCGTCCTCCAGGGTCTCTCCACATGACTTGGGCTTCTCACAGCGTAGCGGTTTCAGAGAGGTGCTCATCTTATGATGCAGCTGGCTTCTGAGAGAGGAAGTGGAACTCCAAGGCCTCTGAAAGACCTGGAGATGACACCCTATCAATTCTGCTCTGTTCTGTTGGTCACAGCAATCACAGATCAAGTCCTGATTCAAGAGGAGGGAATACACAGGTGTGAACACCTGGAGACACGGTTTATTGGAGAGCCATCTTTTGGAGACCAAGTACCACAAGTCACTTCACTGATAATCTCTGGAAAATGTTGGGTTTAACTTAGAAGATCTCTGGCATGTTCTTGCAAGTAGCTGCACCTTTCCATGGCTCACAAAACTTCCCTCAGTACATTGTAATTCACCAAGGAGAGCAGTAAAATATATCCAGAATAAATATCATCAATTTTCTATTCCCATGGCATTTTATTTTCAGTTGGTTACCAATATGGGCTGTTTCATAAGAAAAACCAAAGAAATTTTTCTTCAGGTTATAAAGCTACTAGCAGCCTCCCAGAAAAATATATCTCTAATGCTGATGAAGCATCTTTGCTTTAGTTTCCTCTCTGCAGTCAGAGCACACTAAGGCACCAGGCTACAACACAATTTCAAAGTGATGATATATAACCAATGAATTGGTGTATGTAAGTTTTTTTTAAAGTCAATAATACCTTATATATTCACTTTAGTGAGGGTTTTTTGGGAACTTTTATCCCATTAAAATTGTTGTTCCTGAATAACATAATGGTTCTATTCTGATCCAAATGTTTTGAAGTACAAGGTTTTGTAGAGAAATACGATGTCCTGTAGGAATTCCTGTTGAGTGGAAATAATTGTGGATTTTCTTAGAATTTTTTGAGTATACAGGCTCTACTGCTCAGAGTATTTATCTCGAGAGATCAAACCAGATGCCATATCCTTGTATGAAAGTCATTAAAGTTTTACCAAAGAAGCAAAATAAAATTCTAAGCTCTAAATCATTAAAAATTACTTTTAAATTGCTTGTTCTCTTAATGTAGTACAGGATTTTTACAAGATTTGAATCTATAGTAAAATCTTTATAAACTATTCTTTGCTAGGATGCCAAAAACATCTTTTCCGTAATATATTACTATAGTGTATAAAATTTTAAAATGAAGGTGATTGGAAATGTTTATACCTTATGCCTTAGACAGTTTCTTCTTTTATGCTATTTACGTTTGAATGCCTAAGCAGAACGTTTTTCTTCACATTTATAGTACACAGTATGTACACAATGAACTACCCGCTGTTCAAATTTAGGTCACAGTCATAGCATATTTTTAAATTATTCTCTACATCAGTTAATTAGGGGATGTGGACCTGTGAATTTGCATAGAAAACATTTTGCTTTATCTTTCTTATCCAGCCACGTTCACTTTGAAGCCTTCCTGGACCACTCTGTATAAGTAGTCAGCCACAGCCCCTCTCCTACCTCCCCAACTCATCTTATTGCTGGTCAGCGTCTAGCACGGGGCCTGGCATAATGAAGATGTACAATGACTATTTGGTGAATGAATGAATACCTTTGTTTCCTTAATTGAGTGGAAAACATTCCCGGTCCCAAATGACTTCAACTTGAACCTTGGGTTTCTAAGATCACCTAGACTAAGCATGAGTCTGTTAAGTGCAGGTTCTCCCAATTCTCAAAGGTGACTGGCTTTTTTGAGTGAAAATATTTGAAAACCTTTTGTAGAAATCTAACGTAGGTAAAATTTAACATAAATACTAAATTATAATACTAATACAAAGGGTAAAATTTAGCATAGAAACTAGCAAGTTATATTTAGTGTTAAGATTTAAAATGTCCTATTTTACAGATTCGTATAAATCACATTTTAAACATTTTAACAGTTGAGTGTTTCTTAATTTAGAAGTAAAAAGGAATGTTAGAATTTTCCATTTTGCCCTCAGAAAACTGGGTCATAACAGCAAAACGAATGGCACAAATGTAAATCACTAGAGCATGGTGAAACAGTGAGTTATTCTCTTCTAGCAAATGATAATATGTTCTGCTAGCTACAGCTTTTCATCATGGAGTTCCAAGGATGCTAAGGAAAATTAGAACGGTTGCCCTCAGTGCAGTAGTACCTTAACTTCACTGTGTCAGAGAAGTGTTTTTAAACTTTGGGGAAAAGGAGTCAAAGAGAAGTTACATAAAATTTTAGATCAGAGAATAGTCCTGGCATTTGCTAAGAAAGGACAATAAGCAAGTTTCTTGACCATGCCAGTTAAGTGTCCCTTTGATCATGTAATGCTGCTCCAGCTAATGGCAAACTGTGCTAGAACAAGAGACCAGTTGTGGGGAAGGGTAGCACATGACAAGTTTTAAGTGAATGGTCTAGTGATGCTATACCATATAACTTTATTTTTTTTTTTGCATCCATTTAAGTAAACTAGTGATTTAAAAATCAGTGGTACTCAGCCAGTTTCACATATTAAAAATGGTAGAAAAATACAGTCATGCATCTCTGATGATGGGGATACATTCTGAGAAATGCATTGTTTGGTGATTTCATCATTGTGCAAATATCACAGAGTGTACTTACACAGCCCTAGATGGTATAGCCTACTATACACTTAGGCTGTATAGTACTAATCTTATGGGACCACCAACGTATATGTGGTCCATCACTGACCAAAATGTCATTATGTGGCACATGACTGTATTTGACTTTTATCTTTTTAAATGAAAGCATTATACTCATTTTAAATATAAGAAATAGTAATGTCACATTTTTAGTCCTCCCTAGGACTATTAATGCTCAGTAGAGAGCATGTGCATCTTTATTATATGGGAAGTTAAAATGGGATTGAGTAATTGTTATTTAGCAACTATTCTATAGATGAGTGTATAAGTTTTCTCTTATTGCTTCTGTGGACTGAATTGCATCCCCCAAAGTTCGTAAGTTTTAATCAAAACTTCCAATGTGACTATATTTGGAGATAGGGCCTTTAGGGAGATAATTAGGGTTAAATGAGCTTGTAAAGTTGGGCCCTAATCCAATAAGATTAATGTTGTTATAAGAAGAGGAAGAGATACCAGAGAGCTCTCGCCACACACATGGAATAAAGGCCATGTGAGGACCCAGTGAGATGGTAGCCATCTACCAGCCAGAAAGAGAGGTCTCACCAGAAACCAACCCTGACAGCACCTTCCTCTTGGACTTCCAGCCTCCAGAATGTGAGAAAACAAATTTCTGTTGTTTAAGCCACCCAGCCTGTGGTATTTGGCAGCCTGAGAAGACTAATATGGCTTCTGAATGAACCGCTCCAAATTTTATTGGCTTAAAACAACCATGATGAGTATTTGCTCAGTTCTGAGGGTCAGGTATTTGAGTACAGTTTGGCAGGGACAGCCCTTCTCTGTTCCATGTGGTGTTGCATGGGGCAGATCAGCAAGGTGAGGAGATTCCAAGGGGACCTCATCCACACATCTGGGGTCTTGGTGCTGGCAGTTGGCTGGGGAGCCACAGTTTTTCTTCATGTGGCCTTTCTCTTTCCACATTATTTCTACTTCTCCTGTGATAAAATGGCCTAGACTCCTTTACATGGCAGACGGGTTCCCTTTTTGTGAAAGTAGAAGCTGTAAATCCTTTTAAAGTCTGGAGTCAGAACTCCCAGAATGTCACTTTCACTATTTTCCATTGGTCAAAACAAGTCATTCCAAATAGTCTGAGACGACTGGGAGATTTTGTGCATGGTAAAATGAAACAGAACATTCTGAGAGTGAGCTCTCCTTTTTGCAATAATTTCAGCTGATTATAGACTACAGTAGACTTTAAAAGATGAGCTTAGGTCACTAAGCAGCATAAATAAGATAAAGCAAAAAAACAGGATGAAGAAAATCTTCTTAAAATTGACTGAATATTACTTTTATCATAACAAACGCTAAATTTTATCTGTTTTATGTTGTGTGATCCCAGGTTTTGCTCAGTATGTAAAATAGTTAATATCTTACATGGACAAGGAAACAACTTGTAAGTATGTATAAGAATCAAAAGAGAACACATCCATTCATTAATTTAAAAACCTAATAATTGTCTATTAAATGCTTACTACCTACTATGAGAGCTTCTGGACACTGGATATACAGTAGTGAACTAACAGAGGCCTTAACTTTGTTATCCCTAAGAAAGTCCCTAACGAAGTCATCAGAGCTTTAAGTTTCTAGTGGGGAGAGACAGATAACAAACAAACAATTATGTATTAAGTCAGGTGGTGAGTACATGGAAAAAACAAAACAGAAGAAGAGAGAAAGTGATTGGAAAGAAATTGAGTAAGGGAAAGTTTGCTATTTTAAATAGAATAATCAGGTTAAAGCTGTCAGAAAAGGCAAAATTTGAACATCTCAAGATAATTAGAGAATTAGACATGCAGAAATCTGGAGGAAGATCCTTCTGTGCAAAGGCCCTAAGACAGGAATGTTCTGGAATATTCTAGCAAGAATGGCTGAAGCACAGTGAGGGAAAAGATGGAATTGAGAAGTATCCAAGGGCCAGACATACAGTCTTTCAAGCTATTGTAAGACTTTATTTCATTCTGAGTGTGATTGAAATTATTCTAGTTTTTAAAAAGCTCTCTGCATGCAGTGTGGAGAATAAACTGTAGGGAAACACAAATTGAACAGAGAACCCATTAGGAAGCTGTTACAGGATTCTGGGGAAAAAAAATAACACAGATGAGTTCCTGGGTGATACTTGAGGTTGTACAGAGAGCTGGTCAGATTCACCGTATACAATGAAAGCAGAGTTGATCTACTTACATAAGAAGTGGGGTGTAAAATACTAATAGTAAAAAATGACAATGCTTTTTGGCCTGAGCAGCTCATTGAAGAGTAAGAGCTATTTCCTTAATTGGCAGCAATGGGAAAAGAGCAAGTTTTGGTATAAAGGAAACCAAGAGTTTAGTTTATATGTAAAGTACCTAACACTGTATCTGGCACATGTTTAAGAGGAAGCTCTGTCCATTTGATATTTTCTATTCCTCCCTTATAACCTTATTTCTACAACACAATAAAAAGTATCCTAAAAAGGGGGGAGGGGCAAAAAAGAGCCAAGCTCTTGACAGCAAAACAGAGCATTCTAGCTAGGAATTTTCATATATTCAGAGTAAATTTGATGTCAGTGAATGGGATGGCTTCCTGGGCAATACACTGTCATCCACTCAGTTTCATGCTAGTTTGGTTAGACTGCATGAACTTAACCAAAAGAAACCCTAAAGCCACTGCTAAGATTAATTTCTCATGACAGTCACTACACATGTACACAGAATTTCAGAAAGAAATTTGTCATAGTACATTGATGATTGTAGAGGTTAAAAAATCATTTAGAATTTAGTACTATGGTTTCGTTACACAGCTATATTTTTTTTCTAAAGAAAAACTACTTTCAGCTGTAACTATGAAATTTCTGTTGGTAAATTCAAGTTTAAAGGTGTGCTAAAACATTAGCAAATTCTATTTACCTTAATACAATTCTTTAACAGTTGAAAATAGTTATTTAAGTAATAAAAGTCACATAAAGTTTCTGTATTTGCAGGAAAATAATCATTTTTGGAGTTTTCTAATAAGATAGATAAATATTCTGGGATAAATGATATGGGTGAGCATCAGGGGTTCTTGTTGATTGAGTTCTTAGCTTATTTTGGCTAAATATACAACCATCCCAGTATGTGCAGTTTTGAAATCCTTTGATGAAGACATAAATTTATAGCGGCTATTTCACATGGAACGATAAACATACTATTTAAATGCTTATGCAGATATTTACTATAAAAAGTCATTTTGCCATTCCATATCTATTTGTTCATTTCCCCGAAAATCGCTTATCCATTGTCCCAACACATAAATTACACTATTTACTTAAAATAATATGTGGATCATATATTAAAATTTTGTATTGAATTTGGTCTACTTTACTGACATTTTCCTTATTTTGTTGCCCTTATAGAAAATGTTCTCCTTATATCATCTTTATTTGTTGCTCAATGGAACAGTTAACTAACGTGCAAATCTTAGTAATAATTTACTAGTGAGATAAAGACCTACTTCTGTTCTGCAGCTTTCTGGCAACAGCACTGGCTTCCTTTGTTGGCTAATTCAATAGTGACTTTAACTATGGGATTTCCAAGGTAGAGTGTTATCAGATCCTGTGTTATTGATGTGACACTAGTTCATTCAACAAATATTTTTGAGCCCCTATGATATGGTAGACATCTTCAACAAATATTTGTCAAATAACGGAATGAGTTGAAGAAATCTGTCTTATAACTATGACTTGAGCAGAATTTTCCTTTGGTTTTTTACTTTGGAATAATTTCAGATTTACAGGAAAATTATGAGGATTTGATAGAATGTTGTCATATACTCATCACCTAGCTTCCCCTAACTGAACATCTTACATAATTGTAATTTTTACATATTGCTTTTGTTAAAGTTAAGAAATTAACATTGATCCTATCCTATTAACTACAGACTGTTTTTAAAGATTTCACCGTTTTTCTGCTCATGTCTATTTTTATGTCCCAGGATCCAATCTAGGATACCACATTGCATTGATCATCATGTCTCCTTATCTCTTTCTCCCCATGACAATTTTTGAGCAGACTTTTGACATCTATGTCCAAAATATTTGAATGTCTAGAGTTTGTGTTTTCATCGATTATTAAGTGTCTATCGTAATACACTGTTCTTGGCACTAGAAAATAGACATGACTAGAATATTCTTATCTTAGAGAGGCTCATAATCTATTGTGAGCAAATAATTCCAGCAATGACATAAGTGCTGTAACAGAGGAATAGTGAGGATATAAGGAAAACCATCTGACTCCCACTGGAATCATTAGATTAGATCTTCAAGGACAGTGAATGAGACTTCTACAGTTAAATGGGAGCATTCAAGACAAGGAATGGCATATGCAAAGGCACAGAGGTGAGAAACACAGCATAGTGACTGACGAGACTGGCATGTGGAGTGAATGAGTGAGTAATAAGAGAATACAAAGACCAGGGGGAGTCAGATCCCAAAGGACTTATATGTTCTACTAAAAAACGTGGGCTTCATTTCTCAGGCAATGAGAGCCACTAAATTTTTTTTTAAGCAGAATCTATAAAGATTTTCCCCTATATTATGTGACAGAGATTGTTATAAGATCATTAGATCATTCTGGGGAGTTATGCCTGTCTACTAGATTTTTATTCAGTACAGTGTGGTTTTCTCAAAGATTGATTTTCCCTTAATGTTCAATAAGGATTAGGAGGGTCTTTAGGACAAAGGCTATCATTCATAAACTTTTTTAGACATTCTCTCTCTTCATAAGTAAATTTTAGTAACAACCAATGAAAACATACTTACATTTCACCTTTATTGTCCAAATTTTCTATATTTTCCTACAAATAAGAAATGTAGTGGGACACAAAATCCAAACCAACAAAAGCAAAAATAAATAAGTGGGACTATATCAAACTAAAAAGCTTCTGTACAGCAAAGGAAACCATCAACAACATGAAAAGGCAACCTACCAAACAGGAGAAAATATTTGGAAATTGTATATCTGGTAAGAGGTTAATATCCAAAATATGTAAGGAACTCATACAACTTAACAGCAAAAAAACAAACAATCCGATGAAAAAAGATGGATATAGGATCTGAGTAGACATTTTTCCAAAGAAGACATACAGATGTCCAGCAAGCCCAAGAAAAGATGTTCAACATCACTAATCATCAGGGAAATGCAAATCAAAACCACAATGAGATGTCACCTCACCCCCTAAAAGACAAGAGATAACAAGTGTTGGAGAGGATGTAGAGAAAAGGGAATTATTGTGCACTCTTGGTGGTAATGTAAATTAGTGCAGCCACTATGAAAAATAGTATGGAGGTTCCTCAAAAAGTTAAAGATAGACTACCATATGATCCAGCAATTCTATTTCTGGGTATTTATCCAGAAGTAGGAAAAGAAAGAAGGAAAAGAAAATACTAATTCGAAAAGATATATGCACTCCCATGTTCATTGCAGCGTTATTTACAATAGCCAAGGTATGGAAACAACCTAAGTGTCCACCAGTGGACAATGGATAAAAAAGATGTGCTGTATATACACAATGGAATATTATTCAGCCATAAAAAAGAAGGAAATCTTGCTGTTTATGACAGCATGGATGGATCTTGTGAGCATTGTGCTAAGTGAAATAAGTCAGACAGAGAAAGACAAATAGTGTATGATCTTACTTATATATGGAATATAAACAAAAATCCTAAATTCGTAGAAACAGAGAATAGATTGCTGGTAGGGTGTGGGGAGTGGGCAACGTGGATGAAGATAGTCAAAATGTACAAACTTCCAGTTGTAAAATAAATAAGTCCTGGGGATGTAATGTCCAGCATGGTGACTATAGTTAATAATGCTGTACTGTATATTTGAAAGTTGATAAGAGAGTAGATCTTAAAAGTTCTCAACACAAGAAAAGAAAACTTTTAACTGTGACGTGATGGATGTTAACTAGACCTATTGTGGTGATCATTTCATAATATATGCAAATATAGAATCATTATGTTGTATATCTGAAACTAATAAAATGTTATATGTTAACTATATCTCAATAAAAAAAAATTTAATGGATGTGGACAGAACTGAGGGCTGTAGAAGAACACAAAGAATGTTGCTCAAACCTGGAATGGTTTTCTGAATGTGGAAAAAAGTTGTTAATTTTATAAAAGAATGAACATTTTTAAATCCCAACTTAATAGTTTGCTGAAATCGCCAAGTCAAGCACCAAAGGAAGGAATTTTATTCTGAATTTATACAAGGCACAGGGGATAAAATTATACATTTTCAAGCAAGGCCAGGCTGTTTTTTGTCTGTTTTAGAAGCCAGTATTGTTCAGACCTTGCTACTCAATGTATGATCAGCATCACCGGGGAGCTACTGGATCACTACCTGCTTTTGTAACAGGATCCTCTGTGATTCGTATGCACATTCAAGTTTTAGAAGCACTAACTTAAGACATTGGTTATTAGATTTTTAAATTTTTATGAAGAAATATGTGATAGCCATAAATAAAATCACGGCTGTAGTTTATTTTTAAAAGAAGAAAACTTGTCAAGACAATGTGCTTGCTAAAATTCTTCTAGAAAGGAAAGAACATTGTGTGTGCCTATCAATCTTTTTGAATATGCGTTTTATTTTTACCTAACAGCATGCAGGGACAAATGGGAGCACTGTTTTTAAGCATCTCTAAATGCTACTTCATTATATTTCACTCCTTCTGATTCTGCTTTTTTAATGACTGAGTGAAATTTACTATATCAATCTTGCAAGAAAGTTTTAGATATGTAACTTTAAATGCTGAATTCTTTAACCTACCACGTAAATATTTGGGTTTATGTCAAGCTTTAATATGACTTTTATAAAATTCTGAATTTCTTGGGAATTTAAGTATAATATCTTTGTATTCTTTGTGATTTCTGCAAGAACTATAATTCCCGACTGTATTTTAAGTGAAATTTTAATAAATGAAAGATAGAAATAATTTACCTTTCAGAGGACCTATGCCCTTTTCAAATTATTTCCTTATATATTTAAAAGTGTCTGGTTAGGGGCTTATTATATACAAAAGTATTGTTAGAGCTACAGTGATTTTTGCCTTCAGGAAATTAGCATCAAAGTCTGGGATGCTAGCTTGCTCATGAATAATTCTGATTCATTTATTTATTTATTGTTATTAATCTAAGACAGGGATCAGCAAACTTTCTGTAAAGGGCCAGATAGTAAACATTTTAGCTTTTGTGGCCCATACAGTCTCTGTCTTACCTACTCAATTTTGCCATTGTAGCATGAAAGTAGCCATAGCTAATAAATATATAAATGAGCATGAACTTGTTCCAATAAAACTTTATTCATGAACACTGAAATTTCAACTTTATATCTTATTCTTCTTTTGATTTTTTTTGTAGTCACTTGAAATTGTAAAAGCCATTCTTAGCTCGTAGGCTAAACATAACAGCCAGTGGGCTGGATTTGGCCCGCAGGCTATAGTTGGCTGACATCTGATAGAACGCATTGAGTATATGAATGTATATTGATGGTAGTTTACTATTGATTATAGATTTAATAGGAACCTGATGAGTTCCTGGTATCTAAGCTATAACATTGCTATTATGTTTTTGTTGATTTGAGAAGAAAACCAGAGACAGAAAGAGATAGAAGTAAAGAGAACTAAAAATCATTGAGAATGTATTATGTACTAAACACTGTGCTCAGCATTTTCCATGTTTCATTTTATTTAAACTCCCCCATATCCCAGTGAAATAGGTAGCATCATTGCCATTTTACACAAGAAAAATTGAGGCTTAAATAACTTTTCAAGGTCACGCAGCAAGTCAATGGCAGAATTAATCCAAGTCTGGCTTCACATCCTGAGATGTTTGCACTATAACACATTGGCCACAATGACTCACCAACAGGAATGCATGCTGTATACTAAAAAGATTTATTTTTTGAGTCAGATGAGAGAAAGTGTCACAGAGAATGTAGTGTTTATTTGGAACCTTGCGGTGGAATTCTGACAAGCAGTAGGAAAGTAGAGGGAGGCATTCCAAATACAGGGGCAAAGCTAAGAAGATAGAAGTTCGAGGTTAAAAAGTAGGCAGATGGAAGACCACTTTTGAATTCCCAGTGGATGTGACATTGTTAACTTACTCCCCTTCATTTCTCTGCCTCTTCCTCTTTGTAATTTTCAGCTTTTGTAGCCTGATAAAAAAGAATTGATTCACATTCTTCTTTTTACTTATTTGTCTCTATTCTTGACCCAAATTTTCAAAAAGTAAACTCATTGCTGCTCCCCTGGCAATTCTGTGTCCCGAAGAAAAATTTCAGAAGGAGCCTCCAATTTCCACCAATTGTACTTGGCAGTGTGCTGTAATAAAAGACTAAGGAGGTAGCTGGTAGAGGTTGTGTCTTTCACACACCATCGCCTTTTGTACTTTCTCAAAGCAGATTACAGCCGCATAGCTATTTAGATGATATGCAAATTATATCTGGTCACAGTATTTGAGCTAGATAATAATTACTACATAGGTAGAGTGGTGCCTGTTTCATTGACACAACTATGCACCTTATTACAGACTCTGTATTTGTTGTATGGTGAGAATGTTGAGAAACATAATCTGCATTTTCCTCTTAATAACTCAGTCTCATATGTAATATGTGTTTAATTTTTAGGCACTTTAATTCTTCTTTGTTCAGGGATCCCTCATAGCCCAAAGAGCTGAGGTAACACAATTAGAAGTTAGTACAGAACATCTGCGCTAGAGTCCAGAGTAAATGTTAGAAAAATGATATGAGAAAGTTCTACCCTAACAGAGGTTCCCCATGTCTTTGGGTTAGCATTTTCTACAGTGCACATGATTCTATAGGATAAAGAAAGAATAAAAAAATGTGTGAAAGAACCTCTCACAAAGAAAATCTACAGTATCAAACAGTGTTCGATTTTTATGCAGGAGATGGAAGACATGACTTTGTATTTTGAGGGTCAAACTCAAATATGTTTCTCATGTCCTAATGTTTATTTAGGGAAAAGTAAGCGGTTTTCATGGAGTCTTAAAGAGGTAAGAGATCAGTAGAGTCTCTGTTGCTACTAAAGACCATTTTCCAAGATTTAAGAAATGTCCTGTCCTTTATAACTGTTAAATTATATGATGAAACGAAAAAGAGGAAACACCGTCAGGAAACATTTTATAAGTGGTGACTCCTGTAATTCACAGGATGCAGCATATTTTGAAATAGTAACCTGGGGACTGTCTGCTTATGACAATATCATCCTAAAGTACCTCTAGCTATAACATGTTGAAATAGCATGCATTGGGGAAGCTACAGCCATGAGTCCAACTCTTCTTTCCTAAATAATACTTTTGGCTGATCTAAGCTGCCCCTAGATCTTTAAAGCCAACTGTCTTATCCACACAACCTACCCAGGCAGGATCCAGAAAGCAAGCTGTGAGCTGCAGTACTTGCCTTTGACAATTATCCTGGTCGCCTTTCTGCTTTATGTTTCTACTTTTTCTCTTGCTCTCTCTTTCTTAGTTCCCAGATTCCAGCCCTTGCTCCCTTGGAGCCTTCATTTCAGGACTACCTTCAGTCAGTCGTGCAGATTTTCTCTCTCTTATTTGCCAAGACTGTACTTTTCTTCCTGGTATTGGCTTTGGTTTTAGTTTTGGCCTGTGTATTCTCCACAAGGAAGAATCCTGTTCACTTAAGTAGGCATATTTTTAACTCTTCTATCTCTAACACAGGCTTATATCTATGTTCATGGTTCTTCGCATCTAGATTGTGGCCTGCTTCATAGGTGAGAGTTCAGGACAAGGGTTTGCTGAAAGGCAGCAGAGGAAGAGTGGGAGTTGCTGATAGATAGACTTAACGACAAAATTACAGCTATGGTTAAGGACAAGTGCAAATACAGTAGCCTATTTTCAGAAGTAATTATCTTTTATCTCCTTTTATTTTTTTGCCTCTGTTAAGATCAATTTTCCTCATTTCATCTAATGTTTCAGTTGAAGTTTAACTCCGTTTTCAGAATACCATCAAAGTGGGTAAGGTAGTATGTCTATGTACTTTTATTATTTTTCTTTGATAGCTAATCTGTTCAGTCTACATGACTTGACTGTCCAAGAATATGACTTCTCATGCTTTTGCAGTAACCGTAGTAGTCTCTAATTAAAAGTCACTAGGCTCACTGCCTCCCTTGTACAGAACTGACACTGAGGTGAGATTCCTTCTAACGTCAAGGAGAAATCGATTTCTTTAGATCTATTTCTTTAAAATGCACTTTTAATAAATGTACACACATATAATCCAAATAACCCTATAAACTAGTATGTTTTCCTCCCCTAAGGAATCGTTCATAATAGTTAAGCATCATAGCATGTACTACGGGAGCTTCATATTTCGCATCTTATAGAGCCCATGAACGGGTCACATGGCTCTAGGATTACATCTTACTCTTCATTCACACTCCCCTGGACGTGCTGATTCTGATTTTTGGCTTTCACAGTCTTCAACCCATTATTCTAATCTTTGTTTTTTCAGTGTTTCGCCATTTCACTTGCTCAAGTTTCCATGGTATTTCCAAGCTGCTGCTGACTGCTCCTTTAATTGTGGACTTCTCTTCTTGTTTACTTTTATTTTCCACTTTTCCTCCCTATTGCACAATCCCGTGCTGTACTTAGGCTTTCTTCTGTGTCTTTACTCTCATTGTTTGTTTTGCTTAGAATGTCTTCTCTCCTCAACACTTAGCTGTATCGTGTACATGATTTTAAGTCCAGCTCATGTTGTTTACATAAACCCTTTCCTGAGAAACAGGCGCTCCTTGATCAGTCTTTAATTTCCTTTGTGCTTATGATCTCGACTAAAATACCTGGCAATTAATCATACATGACTTTTTTCACTAACTTGTGTTGTTTCCCTAACTTGATTGTAAATTTCATAAATGTAAGGAATTAAAATTTTTGCTCCACAAAGTCTGACAGTACTAGACATGAGCAAATTCTTAGAAGACTGTTCTTTCTAATGAAAATACATGTGCTCTCTGTACGGTATCAGGACAGCTACAATTAATTTAACCTCGAAGCATTTGCTTCTTAATATGAAAAAAAATGTAGCTAATGATACTATCTGATTTGACAGTAATATTGCTAATGAACCATTAAAACATAAAATGCACCATGTAATACCATTTTAAGGCATTGGTTATTTAGTTTAAAATGCCATTATTGTATGTTTTATGCCTTTATTTTTATAGCTAGATTTTGATTTTGTACCTTATGTAGGTTTGCATTGTGCTGTAACAGAAAGACACACTGTGGCAAAGAAACTAGGTAGAATGGTGAAAAAGCAAAACGTAATCAAGAGGAAGGGGCCGGCTGGTGGTGTAGTGGTGAAGCTTGTAGTGCTCTGCTTCAGCGACCCAAGTTTGCAGGTTTGGATCCTGGGTGCGGACCTACACCACTCGGCAACCCGTGCTGTAGCAGCAGCACACATACAAAATAGAGGAAGATTGGCACAGGTGTTAGTTCAGGGCCAATCTTCCTCACCAAAAACGAGAGAGAGAGAGAGAGAGAGTAGTGATTAGTGATGGCTGGGGATGAACATAGAGACATCTGCATTGGGCAATATTACTATACCTTTAGAATTTTGATAGTAGTCAACAGAAATAAAAACAGTTAAATCATGTGTTTCTTTTCCTTCTAAGAAACTATAATAACTACAAAGCAATTTTTAGTCCCCAGATATGAAATTGAAAACTAAGAGAAATAATTACAAACTAAAAGTAACTTAGCATACACAAAGGGAAACTAAGTTATCTAAGAGGCAGGTGGTTATTGAAGTCATATTGGCTTAGAACATTGTGTAAATTTCAGGTGTACATTATTATGTATGAGTTTCTGCGTAGACTGCATCATGTTCACCACCAATAGTCTAGTTTTTATCTGTCACCATCCATCTGGGGCCCTTTACCCCTTTCACCCTCCCCTACCCCTTTTCCCTCTGATCGCCACTAATCTGTTCTCTTTATCCGTGTGTTTGTTTATCTTCCACATGTGAGTGAAATCAGACGGTGTTTTGTCTTTCTCTGTCTGCCTTCGTGCACTTAGTATAGTACCCTCAAGGTCCATCCATGTTGCAAATGGGACAATTTTGTCTTTTTATAGCTGAGTAGTATTCCATTGTATATATACCACATCTTTATCCGTTTATCTGTTGATGGGCACTTGGGTTGCTTCCGTGGCGTGGATATTGTGAATAATGCTGCAATGAGCACAGAGATGCATAAACCTCTTTGAATTGTTGATTTCAAGTTCTTTGGATAAATACCCAGTAGTGGGATGGCTGGAACATATGGTATTCCTATTTTTAAGTTTTCCATAGTGACTGTACCAGTTGGCATCCCTACCAGTGGTGTATGAGGGTTCCCTTTCCTCCACATCCTCTCCAATGTTTGTTATTTCTTGTTTTGTTAATTATAGCCATTCTGACAGGTGTAAGATAGTATCTCATTGTCGTTTTGATTTGCATTTCCCTAATAATTAGTGATGTTGAACATCTTTGAATGTGCCTGCTGACCTTCTGTATATCTTCTTTGGAAAAATGTCTGTTCCTATTCTCTGCCTATTTTTTTTCTTTTTTTGCTGAGGAAGATTAGCCCTGAGCTAGTATCTGTGCCAATCTTCCTCCACTTTTTTTTATATGTGGCTTGCTGTCACAGCATGGCTGAAGAGTGGAGTAGATCCATGCCCAAGATCCGAACCTGTGAACCTGGGCCACTGAAATGGAGCATGCCAAACTTAACCACTATGCCATGGGGCCTGCCCCACCTCTGCCCATTCTTTTGACTGGGTTGTTTGTGTTTTTGTTGTTGAGTTGTATGAATTCTTTATATATTTTAGAGATTAACCCCTTGTCAGATATATGACTTGCAAATATTTTTTCCCACCTGGTGGGTTGTCTTTTTGTTTTGTTCATGGTTTCCTTTGCCTTGCAGAAGCTTTTTAGTCTGATGAAGTCCCATTTGTTTATGTTTTCTCTTGTTTCCCTTGCCTGAGTAGACATGGTATTCAAAAAAGATACTGCTAAGACCGATGTCAAAGAGGGTACTCCCTATGTTTTCTTTTAGGAGTTTCATGGTTTCAGATCTTACATTCAAGTCTTTAATCCATTTTGAGTTGATTTTTGTGCATGGTGTAAGATAATGGTCTATTTTCATTCTTTTGCATGTGGCTGTCCAGTTTTCCAAACACCATATATTGAAAAGACTTCCTTTCTCCATTGTGTGTTCTTGACTCCCTTCTCGAAGATTAGCTGTCCATAGATGTGTGGTTTTATTTCTGGGCTTTCAGTTCTGTTCCATTGATCTGTGTGTCTGTTTTCTGCCAGTACCATGCTATTTTGATTACTATAGCTTTGTAGTATATTTTCATGTCAGGGATTGTGATGCCTCCAGCTTTGTTCTTTTTTCTTATTATTGCTTTGGCTATTTGGGTCTTTTGTTGTTCCTCATAAATTTCAGGATTCCTTGTTCTATCTCCATGCGGAATGTCATTGGGATTCTGATTGGATTGCATTGAATCTATAGATTGCCTTAGGTAACATGGACATTTTAACTATGTTTATTCTTCCAATCCATGAGCATGGAATATCTTTCCCTTCCTTTATGTCTTCTTCAATTTCTTTCAGTAATGTCTTATAGTTTTCAGTGTGTAGGTCTTTCACCTTTTTGGTTAAATTTATTCCTAGATATTGTATTCTTTTTGGTGCCATTGTAAATGGGACTGTATTCTTAACTTCTCTTTCTGCTAATTCATTATTAGTGTATAGAAATGCATCTGATTTTTGAATGTTGCTTTCTAGTTTCCTATTTTTCCTCTAAAAAATTACCACAGGGGCTGGCCCAGTGGCACAGTTAAGTTCACACATTCCGCTTTGGTGGCCCAGGGTTCACCAGTTCAGATCCCGGGTGTGGACATGGCACCGCTTGGCAAGCCATGCTGTGGCAGGCATCCTACATAGAAAATACAGGAAGATGGGCTCGGATGTTAGTTCAGGGCCCGTCTTCCTCAACAAAAAGAGGAGGATTGGCACCAGATGTTAGCTCAGGGCTAATCGTCCAAAAAAAAAAAAAATTACCACAAATTTAGTGACTTGTTCACAAATTTATTATTTTACAGTTCTGGATGTCAGAAATCTAAAACTGGTCTATAGGGCTGTGTTTCTTCAGGAGACTCAAAGAGAGAACCCATTTCCTTGCCTTTTCTAGCTTCTAGAAGCTGCCTGCTCTCCTTGGCTTGTGCCCACACATCATTCTGACCTCTGCTTACATTGTCATATCTCCTTCTCAAACTCTGGCCCCCCCTGCCTGCCTCTTATAAGGATCCTGTGATTATATTAGGTCCACCTGGATAACCCAACATAATGTCTCCATCGCAAGATCCTTAACTTAATCATATCTTCAAAACTCCTTTTGCCATATGAGGTAACAGATTCATAGGTTTTGGGGATTTGGACAGTGACTCTGTGCAGGGACATTATTCTGGCTATCATAGGTACAAACATATTAAGACTGCAGCTCATCATCTTCCCACTTTTAAGTACATGGAAAAGAGTAACAAAAACATGTTTAAATCTGGGATTTTTAGACGATATTCCTGGGAAATTATCATGTAAAGTGAAATACCTTTCTGCAAGTGAATTTAGGTTGAGAATTTTCACAAGTCAGAATTTTATAATGTATTGTTCCTCATTTATACCATTTCTTTGTACGTGTGCTGATTCAAAAATGTTCAAATAATTATTTGTTGTTCACTGAATGTGCTATTTTCATTCATATCCCCCAAGCTTGTATAAAAGGCAAATGCTGCCTACATTTTAAAAGTTCTGTAAATAAGTACCCTGTATTTAAATACAGATCTGGAATTTCATTATGTTTGTCGAACTTTCTAATGATATAGAGGTAACATCTCAACAAAATGTCTCAGTGATATTTAAGGAGCATTTTTATAAACAATGTAAATTCATCCCACGGAAAATAGATCATGGAAATTTAATCATTTTTTTAATTACTGAGAGGGACTATTAAGATGCCACTGTCACTTTAAAAGCATGGCCACCATCAGGTTAAGTTAGCAAGATTACCTAAAAATAAATTAATCAACAGTAATTGTTCACTTGTGCTCAGCATAATCTGAAACCTTTTGGGTAACACAAAATAAATGTAAGCATGACCTTTTCTACCTGTCTATTTGGGAAGATTAGGTAGATAGTCTATTCATGTAAACTAAATTTCTTTAGAAATCGAACAATGAGCATGGTTGTTGGATTAGAGGAGTCAGGAAACTTTTCTGGTGGATGCGATTTTGAATTAAGCCATACAGATGCATTGGATAGGCAAAAATGACACCATGGATCAATATGGAGTTTATTAGAAACAATGGTGTGAAGAGAAAACCAGGGCTGGAGTGAGATGATATTGAGGGGTCTATTTTTGAATCCGTACAGAGGGATCAGATTAAAAGATCCTTTAGGACAAGTAGAGGAATTTAGACTTGGTAATTTGTAGGACATGTAAAAATCAACAAATCAAACAAAGAAAACCATAGAATGCACAGTCTCCCCACACCACAGCACACGCTAGAAAATATGCTTTGGGCTGTTGAGGGGCAGTGATGGAGATTTTTGTCTGTTCTTTTCGCTGATATTCAAGGTGCCCAGAACAATGCCTAATATATATTTATTGAATTTTATTGAATGAATGAATTACTTGAATTAATTTTCCATGTAACATTTTTGTAAAAAATCAACTTTAAATTTAATATTTTAGTATAAATGATATGACATCAATTTGGTGCTGTATGGATATAGATTAGGTTTCTTCTTTTTCCCTAGATGTACTAAACGTACAGGATGAGGAGCTGGTTTCATATTTTCCATAACAGAGACCTAAGAAGTAGGGAGGCTGTGAGACAGTGGACTATCCACCTGACAATAGAAAGATTACTTTGTTCAGGCTCCTCTCTAAGGCCCAACCGTCCTCAGAATCTCCAAGGCAGACAGAGACTTTTCTAGAGGAAAGCCTTTTCCTTAAACTGACTAAGAAGCAGAACATTCTGACAAACTTCCATGATGTATGTGTGGATTTGTCCTGTTTTTTCTTTATACTATTTTATCCTTTGAAATATCAAGATGACTCAGTAAATGAATAAGGTGTATACAGGGAAAGTGCAATTTTCCATTAAATTCATGTCCAAAATATTGAGTTGCTAATAATAAGTTAGTTTATAGAACTAATGTGATTTGCAATTGATGTAAAGATCTATAATTGTAACATTACTAGGGCTGAGTTCAATAATTCAAAGACCTAGGCTTTTTTTTTTTTGTCACTTAACTATTAGACAAGCTAATTTAGAAATATTATTCATGATGATTTTTCATACCATTTGAAAATTATCCTGCTTTTACCTACCCACCATAATCAATGCCAAACATATTGACAATCATAGATATTATGCTTATCATAAAATATCTCATTTTATATAATAGCAGGAATTTTTGGTTACCTTATTTTCTCCTTGCAGCACCTACTCTCTGATTAGTGACCTAAAATAACTCATAAGTTTTCACAACAAAGAACCCCAGAAAAAAAAAAAAATTGTCTAGCCTACAACCAGGAATTAAGAGAAAATTAGGAGAAAACTAGAGATTTCTATGAAGATAAGGATAACAAGTGAGACTTGTTATTTTCTTGAAATCTTAGTGAGCAGAGGCTAATGTAGGAATTATACAGTCATGTCATATACCCAAGAGTCGGTTTTTGTCGGTGTTGCTGATGTGTGTTAGACAATGTCATTTTGTGTTTTACCCGTACCCCTGGGACTACACCATAAATGAACTGGCTTATGGAGATAGAAGGTGAGCCAGCAACCTGTGCTTTGAGTCCCATGGATATAAATAGTCAATTGATACAGGTGACTTCATCATTTTATCTTGAAGCTGTGTCTAATCACTTTAGATTGATACTAATCTTTGCAAGACCTGAATCAACTAAATTGTCACGGCTGTCTGTGGACATGAGGCAGGATGGAAGAGTAGAAACAACACTGGATTTCTGGTCAAGAGATACATGTTCTAATTATATCTCTGCCTCTAATTAATGTGACTTTGGGCAAGTTACATTATGGGTAGACCTCTGTTTCCAATCATTACAAATTGGGTTTTCTGGAGCAGATGTTAAGGTAAGTTTGGGGTTCAAGATGTGTCTTAGACATCAACACTTCAGAAAGAAAGTGGGAGGAAGTAGGATTGAGTTGAGGAAGAATTTGAACTGCACTGCAAAACCAATACAGCTTTGGCCGGCCAAGCTGGGAGCTCAGGAGAAAATGTTGCACATTAGGGTGCCCCATGACTGGCTGAAATCACTGGATCTTTCTCCTCCTACCTTGCTTACTCAGTTGCTGGATGTGGACTGCTCCTGAAAGGGCATGCCATCAGGCGAGGTAGCTTTCGGCAGCTGAAGTAGATGCAGAGGAAGTGACAGCTGGTGACTCTCCCAGCTGGGTGAATCCTTCCATAAAGGACAGTATATTTCTGTGTCTACCACCCAGAGTCAGTAAATGGCACATTGTAGTGCAGGATTGGGGTAGGCCTTTTGAATGAATGGTAATGGATGAATCATAAAATGAATATTAGATTTAACATTCTATAAATCTGTGATTCTGGCCATAATAAGCCCAGTATCAAATTCCTAGGACGGCTGTAGAACCAGCACAAGGAGAGAGGTACAGTCTGAAATGCTAGGAGCACTTACAGAACATAAGTGCCGGTGTGTCCATTGGTGACCCTCTATGAGTTTTGTTTGTCTAGAATCCAACTCCTGAACAGAACTTTTATTGTCCTTCGGAAAACCACTGCTCTCCTCCTGTTGTAGCCAAGTGCTCTGCTCTCTCTTGGCCTAGAGGTGGGTACCTAAACCTAGCTCAGCCAATGAGATGCATTTTCCCTAGAATTTGAATTTTGAGATGACTGACAGGGGTAGGAAAGAAATCCTTGGGGCTGATTCATCAAGATGGCAGCTGCCTGAAGAGACTGCCCTGAAGCCTCAGTGCTTCCCTGGTCTTGCCCTGATTGAGATGAGTATCAAATTTTTGCTTTGATTCTGTGACCTATGTAATAGTATTCCAGCAAATGCCTTATTTTTTTCTCTTAGGTAACCAGAGTTGGTTTGGGTTGCTTACAAAATAACCTTCTACAGATGGTACCCAAGATAATCCAAAATAATAATGATGATAATAATTATTATTATGTATTATGTTCTGTGAGTTGATTTCTGAGACGACAATGCTGAAAGAACCAGTGTATCTATTTTGTTCCTTTTTCAAAGGAGAACTTTCTACCAAATAAACACAATTTCACTTTGGAAAGGGGGTAATGGTGGGTGGTTCAGAATCCAAAGGAATTAATTAATGAAAACAAAGAGAAAGCTAATTTGAGAGGAAATAATTGCCATTCATTATAAGGGAGAATTTTTGATCAAACAGAGCTATCCAAAATAGATCTGGAGAGGTAATGAATTCTTTCCTGTAAGTCCCTATGGGGAGACAAAAATAGAGGAAAATAATTTCTTTCTCGCAAGACTGTTGGTGAAGATGGGTTTCCCTTCAATTCTCTCATCACTGTCCAATTACTTGTCAGGGACAGGAACTTTGATGAATGTCTCTGCACATAGGATAATTTACTTATCCCATCAGCTCGGGTTCTTAGAAGCACTGGCTTGTCAACATAGGTAGCCCAAAGTCAGGAAGCTGCCCCAGAGGCTTATAGGACAATCACTTTATCATCTTGATGTAAGTCTTAACAGGAGTTATGATTAGGCAGAGAACCACACTCCTATCCAGAAAACTGTGTTTCCAGAAGAACTCCTGGATCTGAAGAGGAAAGTTGAAACCCCTGACTAATTTCCTTGCTTGACTGCTTTATGCTACTGCACCTTGAGAATGACTTCCAAATTGGCCGTGGTGGGTTTGACCACTTTTCCAGGCCAATGCTGATATGGAACATTACAGCTTCACAGATATTTCACCAAGTCAGACTGTGACTTATGAAAGATGCAACATAAAGCAGTAGAAAATAAATATTTTAACATGCTGTTTTATTGTTCACGACACCAAATAGAACAGTTTTTACTGAGAAAGTATTTCTAGTTTAACCACCCCTTCACACTAAATTTCATGTATTGTATATTTGACTTTGACCAAAAAGTAAACACAGAAGAAAGTTCTTTGGCTTAGGAAACATAATACAGAAAGAAGTAGACGGTTTTATGTTATTTTATTTAAATGAAGTATTTGTGAGTGTAAGTTAACACTTTTTAAAATTGAATCATAAATTTAAACAGTAATTTAAAAACACTTTTATAGTGCCTACTGTAAGCCAAGCACTGTTTTAAGTGCCTTACATATATTGAATCCTTTCATCGCCACAACAACTCTGTGACATGGATGCTATCATCATCGCCTTTCCACAAATGAGAAAACTGGGTCCTTAGGTGTACTGTTTTTCAGGGACAACCAGAAAACTGAGGACTGTCTCTGAAAAATCAGTGATAAAGAGAAATCTGTCCAGATTAGGCAGATTAGGCAGAATTTGGAGCAGTATATTTTGTTGTCATTTTGTCTGGATTGAGAAATACCTAAAAAAGTCACACAGGTAGGAAGTAGCAGGGCCACAATTCAAAAGCAAGGGAGGGGATCCTCCAGAATCCAAATATTTATCCTTTACTGCTTATCTAACGTACATAACTGGTTCTAATCAGATAGCTATGTTTCCTAACTGGTGCTACATCTGTCCTGTTTATTTCTGCCTCAGCTGTTGCCTATGTTCTTCCATGTTCATGCTTTCTGAGAATATCCTTCTCCTCTCTTTGAGTTATGCACCTCTGTTCAGGGCCCAGCTCAATCTTAACTCCTTCACAAAGCCTTTCTTGACAGACATAACTAAGATTGAGATTGCCCTTCTTTTCACTCTTAAAGCTCACAGTCTGTATCTGACTACGACCAATGCTGGGTGCCTCTTTTAACAGCAGAGAGCAATACAAGGCCCCAATATGGCACCTTTCTCAAGGGGAACTAGCCAGCCACCTTGTACTGAGTTATTACTTTGGACACCTTCCAACAGGGAGGAGGCAGTAATTTCCCTTCACTGGAACAGGATTGCATTCTGCATATATGTTTGTAGATATGTCTGCATATGTATTTCCATACCCAAAATGCTTCTACTAGCACCAACATCGATGGTCTTATTTACCTTCATTTTATTCCTAGGACATTGCTTAGAGCCAAGAAACTCATTTCACACCAAAAGAAGTGTGCTGATGGGCTCAGGTCCCTCAAATTGTCTGGTCTTATTTATCCATTTCATCACTGTAAAGCAGGTGACCTGATAGAATAGTGGAATGGTCTATTGAAACTTAATTATAGTGCAGTTTATGAGATTATGCCCTTAAAAAAGTGAGAGTTTATCTTATAGGATGGAGAATTTGTTTTGAACAAGTGACCAATGTATTATGTCATTTCGTCTATAGCTAGAATATATGCATCTGGAAAGCAAGGGGCGGAAGATGGAGGGGCATCCCTCACTATTTCACTTAACAACTCCTTTGCAGAGCTTTTGCATTTCTTTCTCATAATTTAGACTCTACTGATTTGAATTTCTTACTTCCTAAGGGAAGAAGCCTTTCATCAGGGAACACAACAGCAGTTTTATTGAATTAGAAGTTGAGACTGCCACTTGGCTGTTTTGTGCTTCTCCTGCCATTAAACCGACAAGCAGATTATTGCACTGGCTGGCATGGTTGATCTTGATTACAAAGGAGAATTTGGGTCACTGCTACTAATGGGAGCTGAAGGAATATGTCAGCAAGCCCAGAGATTATTGTGATGATTCCAAGCCCAATGGCAACAGTTAGTGGAAAATTATGGCAACCTCAAAAGTATTTGTATATAGGACCACTGAGGATTCAGATTTTTTAAGAATGAAGATTTAGGTTACCCCACATGCTGCTAATGACAAAGGGCATATGGAATTGATAGTAGAATAAAATACTTACAAAAACCAGTTATAGCTTTGTGGCTATTTTGTCACAAAATGAGAACTCTATCAATGTGAATATTTAATTATATATTTTGGGTGTGAAAAAAATATATGTATTTGTACGTATGTATTCGCCAATTTCTTTTTTATCCCGCCTTCATATCCTTTATTTTATTTAAGACTTGGTTGTGGTGGTTTACTTCAAAATTTAGTCTTTAGGTTATAGAATATTTGGTTTGGATTTTGTACTTCCTTTTTAGGAAGAAGGTGAGAGTTATTTCATTTATATGAAATCTATTTGCAAGTTTGTTATACAGAAGCACAAAATTGCTCCTGTTTTGACTGAGGATGAACTTTGCTCCAAACCCACTCTTATGTGCTCTGTTTCGAGAGGCTGAGCCTGAGGTTCTGAAAACAACTTTCTCCTTTGTCAGCCGATTCCCTGTGAGTCCACCCAACTGGGGACACTGGAAGGAGATGGGAAGACGTTAAGAGGAATCTTGCTCCTGTTAGTATCATCCCAGCAGATGGCATTTCGCTCAGTCAGCAGGAGTTGGTTTACGTCTCAAGCTTCTTTAGTCATTTCCAGAACCAGCCTTAACATGCTCACTCAGAGAGAACAGGAGCAGGTAGGCAGCATCTGCTCCCCACAGGTCTCAGCCCCAGTTACGCAGTGCCCATCCTCTGAGCTGAAGTGCCATTATTAGCCTCCTCAGAGATCTAAGACCGAGTTCCTAGTGTTCCTTTCTGAGTTCCTGAGATTCTCGTATTAGCCAGATGTATCAATCAGGGTTCTCCAGAGAAACAGAACCAACAGGATGTGTATATATACAGAGAGAGATTTATTTTAAGGAATTTTAAGTGCTTGTGCACTTGTGGGGGATTGGCAAGTCTAAATGCTGATGGGGTGGGCCAGTAGTCTGAAGACTCAGAGAAGAGTTGCAGTTTGAGTCCAAAGGAAGTCTGCTGGAAGGATTCCTTCTTCTCGGGGAAGGTTGCTGTTTGTTCTATTAAGGCCTTCAACCGATTGGATGAGGCCCATCCATCCTATGCAGGGTAATTTATTTTACTTGAAGTCTACCAATTTAAATGTTAATCTCATCCAAAAAACACTGTCTTAGTCAGCTTGGATGCTATAAAAAATAAATAAATAAAAACAAAAAACAAAACGTATAGACTTGGTGGCCTAAACAGCAGAAATTTGTTTTCTTACATTTTTAGAGGCTGGAAGTATAAGATCAAGGTTCTGGCTGATTCAGTTTCTGTGAGAGGTCTCTTTCTGCTTTCAGATGTCTGGCTTCTCTCTGTGCCCTCCTATGGCAGAGAGAGCGATCTCTTTCTGTTCCTCTTCTTATAAGGCCACCACTCATTTGATTAGGGCTCCAACCATATGACCTCATTTAACTGTAGTTACCTCCTAAAGACTCTGTCAGCAGATAGAGTTACATTGGGGAGTTAGGGTTCAACATATGAATTTTGGGGGGAGAAAATTTAATCGACAGAATTCACCGACGCCCCCCAAACTCATGTCCTTGTTGTTTGCAAAATATATTCATTCTATCCACACAGCCCCCGAAGTTTTAACTCATTCCAGCATCAACTCTAAAGTTCAAAGTCTCATTTAGAAATTATCTAAATAAGATGTGGTCAGACTTGAAGTATGATTCATACTTAGGCAAAATTCCTCTCCAGCGGTAAACCTGTGACACCAGATAAGTTATGTGGTGGCAAAATATGAGGATAGGACAGGCATAAGATAGACAGACATTTCCCAGAAATATCCGTAATAATGTTTGACCAAATATCTGGGTACTGTGGCCCAGCCAAGTTGACCAAGTTGATCATTACAGACCTCAAGCCCTCCTCGAAGATCTGAGTCCCTACTCTGCTGGAGCCCTCCTTTGAGTGTCTGAGGTGTCTGCAGCAACCAGATGGTCACAAAAGGGTTTGAATCTCAGGTCTGTGGCGCCCCTCCTCTGAACTTCTAAGGTTTGAAAACCTCCATGTCTTTTCTTTAATTTCCCCAGTCCAGGAAATGATAGTTGATGCCTGAGTTATTGTCTAACTTAGTGCTCTCTTTTTGCTTTTTCAGTTCTCCCAACACTGCTTAACAAATTCCCTGTGTTAAATTCTCCATATTAAAATATCTGATGTCATTTCTATTTTATCTATTAGACCATGGCTGATATACCGTAATGTCTTAGATCAGTCTGCTATAACAAAGTAACGTAGACTGGATGGCTTATAAACAACAGACATTTATTTCTCACAGTTCTGGAGGCTGGAAGTCTGAGATCAGGGTGCCAGCATGGTAAGGTTCTGGAAGAATCCTCTTCCTGGTTCACAGCTGGCCATCTCCTTGCTGTGTCTTCACACGGCAGAAAGCAGAGACAGTGGAAGCAAGATCTCTGTGTCTTTTTATAAGGCACCGATCCCATTCATGAGGGCTCCATCCTCAAGACCTAATCACTTCCTAAAGGTCTTGCCTCCTAATACCAACATATTGGGAGTTAGGATTCCAACGTACGAATTTGGGGGGAACACAAACATTCAGTGCATTGCGATAATCCTGGTTTTCCTGGGACTGTCCTAATTTATATCTATTTTTCCAATGTGTTTTTAATGGTACCCTCTTTCACTCTCTAAAGTATCCTAGTTGAACAATAAATTATGTGATCATGCTAAAAATAAGGAACTGTGCGCTAGAAATCAGGACACCTGGGATCTAGTCCTGATTCTGTAAAAAATGCATGTGACCTTGAGCAAATCACTTAACCTGAGGAGTAGGTGACTATTTCTACCATTTATTACACCTCCCAAACTCTTAGATCTTATAATTTGAGATACTTTCGTACAATTTGCCCATATATACCTAAATGTGTTACCATTGAGATATTGACATAAATCTGAATAGTATTAGAAGGTGCCAGAAGAGATATGAATTTTGAGCAGTGTTCTGAGGAAGAGAAAAAATATGATAGGGAAAGATGAACTGGGAGAGCTTTTCTGAAAAAGGATTGTTAAATCTGATTAACACCAGAATTATTGCAGCAGGAAAGATAAATATATTTGATAATTTTAATGTACATACAACTATAGATAAAAGTTAGTAATTACCATTCTCTGATTTTTTTTTTCTCTGTACAGGCACTGATTTAAGTGCTTTGCATGTAACAATTCATTTAACTCATAATAATTCTGTCGGGCAGGCATTACTATTATCCTCATTTTATAAATGAGAGATTCAGAGGGGTTAAGTAACTTCTTTGAATATATATAGCAAGGAAGTGGTGATACTGAGAATTGTACTCAGTGGTGTAGTTTTATAACTTCTATACCATAATTTAAGTATTGAGATCAATATAGCTTTAGGTGACATAATGGGGGTGTTATTTAGTGCTATGATGGTAATCAATTTGCGTTATATAAGTGTATCAAGTCAACACGTTGTATGCCTTAAACTTACACAATGTTAATTATATCTCAGTAAAGCTGGAAAAAAAGATCAATATAGCTAGATGCAGAAGAAATACGATTACAATGCAGCTTTGATTAGAAGAAATCTTCAACTTAAGCTCTGTTAAATATACGTGGATTGTTCTTTTTTGGAATTGTGGAAAACTTTCCTGTTCAAGATCAGAGTTTCTTAGAGTATATGGCTCTAGCCTGTCCAAAAGGAATCATCAGATTCCAGGGCCCTATCCTCAGATACTCTGATTCAGTTGGCCTGAAGTGAGGCTTAGAAATCTGCATTTTAATTACATTCCGAGTCGTTGTTTTGTACCCTAAAGTTTGAAAGAAACTATTTTATAGCCTTTGAAATATCAAGAAAGCCATGAGGTACCTGAGAGACACACTGTGTTAGTTTGCCAGGGCCACCACAACAACTGAGACAGGTTGGATGGCGTAAACAACAGAGTTTTATTTTCTCTCAATTCTGGAGGCTAGGAGTCTGAGATTAACATGATGGCAGATTTGGTTTCTCCTGAGGCCTCTTTCCTTGCTTTGCAGACAGCCACTTTCTCACTGTGCCCTCCCGTGATAATCTCTCTGTGTCTGTATTGTCTGTGTCCTAATCTCCTCTTCTTGTATTGACACCAGTCATATTGGTCCCCAACCATCGGAATTTAATTAATTACCTCTTTAAAGATCCTATCTCCAAACACAGTCACATTCTGAGGTACTGGTGGTTAGGACTTCAACATATGCATTTTGGGGAACACAATTCAGCCCATAGCACTCACTGACCACATGTCCGAGCTTGTTCAGAATAATCCCAATTTACACCTGATATGCTGGTATAATTTTTATTAGAGCATCTTCTCAATCTCAAAAATGTGCCAGTTTGGACCATAAATTATGTGGTCTCTGTATTTCAAGCTTATGAAGTTAAACAGAAGCAGATATAGCTCTTTTTTTTCCTCTGTCCCACTGGTATCTTGAGGACAATTGAGAAAATATTAGAGTAGTGAAATTCGAAAGTTACATTAAAGCAGTAATGTCTTTTACATTGCATTACACTGAAAATTAAAAACTCAGTGAAAGGAAATTACAAATTACGGTGCTTACAGATTTTACCATTCTCCACATGTGCAATTTTCCTTGATTTTGTTACTTTACATATTACTTTTTTATAGCCAGCCTTCATAATATTAATATAAAACTTAAATCAGGATTTTAACGTTTTTGTTCAAAGGCTGCTACAAACATAGTTTAAATGTCATTTCTATGCAGTTTTTACTCAAAAAGAATATAGCAACTCACCTTTCTAAAGTTGTGATTATGCAATCAAGATTACCCCAAGTCAATTAAATTCTCTCTGTCCTAGTTTCCTCATCTGTAAAACATGAGTCATAATACCAACTACCCTACGATTATAAAAATTGTAAAGTTCACATAAATGCTAAGAAGCCGCCTCTGCCTCCACCTAGCTCTTCTTCCTGATTCGTTTTCTCACTGCCTCTCCTTCAGCACTTGTCATACTGTTTTGTCTTACATTTTTGTTATGTCTAAGCCATTGGGATATTCACTCGAGGCGAAGACACTATGTTGGTGTCTGTTTTTTAATTCCTTGGACCCAGCAGAATGATTGGCATATAGATAATAGTAAATATTCATGGAGAGAAAGAATAAATGAAAGAAAAAAGAGTGAATGGATGAAATTGGTAAAGGCAATTTGCTTCAATTTTCTCTACTGTAGAGAATTACACAAAAGAATCACAGAAGAGATCATTCAAGGGCTTGAACATCTCATGGAGACTTTTCTAACATGAGTAAGCTATACATACACCATTCAAACATCAAATGCCTAGTTTGCAAGTGGACAATCATAAGAGGAGCCCTTAGGCAACATATAAGAGAAAGAAAATGTACAATTTCCCCTTCCTCATGTTTCGTTTAGCAGAGAGAAAAATTTTTAAAACTTGGTATTGGTACAAAAAACTTTTTGCTCATGAATCTTTGCTTGCATGAATGCACATATTCCATATTCAAATGGAATGCTAATCAGAAAAATCAGCTTGATCTCCTATTTCATCTTAGAATCCTGTTAAAATGGATATATGTTAGCTCCAGGGTACATTTCTGATTTTACCAAAAATCCATAGAAGATCTTCCATCTTTCTTTCTTGAGGACAATTTCTATATTATTTGTTTTCACTTTGTATATAGTCTAGTGTAAAATTACTCTGCACACTGACCAGCAAACCTGTTTCATTTTAATAATGGAAGCATTACTTCTTGAACTCGTTAAGATCATTTAAAATGAAATATTGGAATCATGAAATCATACATAAAAATCTTCTAGATATTCCCTTTGAAAATATAAAGGATGCACTTCTATAACTTAAAATTTGCATGGCTTTATTAGGATAAAACAACATCTTTCCTCTTTTTGTCCCCCTCACATGCAAATATTTGTTGGCTGAATATAATATGCAAATTCCCACACTAAACTTGAGTTTCAATGAGTGTAACTACTCTGCCAGTTCTTTACAAGGATAGTACTAGCCGTTTATTTAAAATTGAAATTCCTCTCAGCTGCAAGGCCTGAATTATAAATCTGGTTAGTCCTGTCTTAGTTGGAGTCATCTGCAACATGAAATCTGACTGGCAGTTGGAACTGGCACAGTCTAAGAAGGGAGCTCTCATCACCCCAAGTTACTCTGTCCCATTTTACACAACAAAAGTGTGAAGTCTCATTATAAAAAAAAAGAAGGAAACACCAACCTTTAGGTCTATCTTAAATAAAACAAGACTGTAAAAATATTTGAAACCTTCTCTTTCCCAATCTAAGTTGTGTATCTCAATTTGGGAGTTATTGACAATATAGCATTTTGATGGCTTAAAGTTAGCATTGATTGTGCCAAAATGGATTTTTAACCTATTATTTTTAGTTATATTTAGCTGTTCTCTACAGTACATTCTATTCTAGGACTTTGTCTATTTTAATTTTGCTAGAACTCTCTGAATAATAATGAAGTTAATCATCTCCCATGAGAGACATTTTCATGGATTCTCAGGAGTTTATCCTGATACCTGTCCAAGTTTTAGTTTGTAAGTGGCAAACTTTTTCTCTCTTTTAAATCTCCTTAAAATATAAATGTCTTAGTTTCAGAGAAATTTAAATTAAATCCTGAGTGAGATTCTATTACTACTACATACACCAGAGTGTCTAACATTAAAAAAAAAAATACTGACAATTCTAGGTATTTATGAGGACACAGAGTAACTAGAACTCTCATGCAGTGTGATGGGAGTATAAATTGATAAAAACCACTTTGGAAAATGGTTAGACAAAATTAGTAAAGCTGAACATATGCATACACTCTTTCCCAGAAATTTCATTTCCATGTATATGCGCAGCAGAGAGGAGTACATATGGCTGCTAACGGACATGTACAAGAATGTTCCTAGCAGCTTTATTCATCATAGTCCCTAGCAGGAAATGAACAAAATATCCATTGGCAATCAACAGATAAGTACATTATATTCATACAGTGCAGAAATTAAACACACACACACAACTACAACTGCTTGAAAAAATGTGGATTAACCTCACAAAATATTAAATGAAGGAATCCAGGCACTAAAACATACATAATGTATGATTCCATTTATATTAATTTCAAAAACAGACAAAACTAACCTATGGTTATTTGCAGCCAGCATAATCATTACCTTTGTGGGCGATGTTAACTGGGTGTTCTCCATCTTGACCCAGATGCTACTTATATAGTCATGCTAATTTATTAAATGCAACAAGGGCACAATTAAGAATTTTCCCCTTTATATATGTGATACTGCAATTAAAAAGTTTACAAAATATATTTTATATGACTTAGTTATTATTTGCATACTGAACTTGAAAGGAACTAGAAAAACTAAGGATACTTTGAAGCTAAATACATTTTAGGGTAGGGGAAGCTGTGGGAAAGTATTTATAAATTTTAATCATTAACTTTCCTTTTTATATTAGAAATTTTATTTTTTTCATTGCTGGGATGCACTTATTAATGTCAGATTTTCTGTTCACGTATTTTAGTTAGCAAGCAAGTAATATGTTATTCACTAATAATTAAACTATGCTCCTCCCCCAAAATAAACAGTAACTATGAGAGATTCAGTCTAATAAAGGTCTGTCACACTTAAACGTCAATCTTACCCATCTTCTTATGTTCTACCCAACTATTTATCCTTTATTTTCAAGTCAAAATTATTAGATATTTCTTCAACTTTAATCTCTGAGGTTCTTTGAACTTTTAACAGATGCAAATTTTCAGAGAGAATTATTTCTTTTTAACGAAAGTCTGGATATATCTCACTTGACCTCTTTTATATTTTAAAGCATCTTACGTTTGTGTTGAATAAAAAAAAGTAATGCAGCCATGGATTAATTCACAAGAATGATTCCATTTCCAGATGAATGTTTCTTAGCAGTAATTAAAGATAGAGGTGTTAACTAGAGAACATTTCCACTTGGGGGGACGTAGAACATTCAGTTACTTAGTTACCTGGGATGTTTGAGAAACAGCCCATTTTGCAAGTGAGGTAAACGGTGGGCCTTTGCGTCCCCAACAGATGCTGCATATCTGCACTTCTGGTCTGAATGATTTCCTATGAGCAAAACCTTGTATTGTTTGTTTTTCCTTATTATTCTTTTCCTCCCCTCTCTTGAATAGACTGCCAATATATTTTCAGGTAAATAGAAAAACACTTCAGAACTGCCAGTCTTTGACCAAACACAATCATTTCCCATGAAAAAGCCTTTATTTTTCTCCCCATGACAAGTTCTTTAAGAAGTTTCTCAGTGATTGCAGCCCTGCATGAAGAGACCAAATTCAAATCCAGTGGAGAGCAAGATTAGAGGAATGAAACTGTTCTCCTGGGACCTTAGAAAGCTTTCTGTGTGTGTGTGTGTGTCTGTGTGAGGAAGATTGGCCCTGAGCTAACATCTGTGCCAATATTCCTCTATTTTGTGTATGGGACACTGCCACAGCATGCCTTGATGAGCAGTGAGCAGGTCTGTGCCCAGGATCCAAACCCATCAACCCTGGGCCACCAAAGTGGAGTGCACGAACTTAACCACTATGCCAGCGGGTCGGCCCCAGAAAACTTTTTGAGATTTAGGATTCTGCAGAGTTTTGCTCATGAGTATAAGTCACTGTCATGTTATTTTATACCTGTACCAATAGGGCTGGGCCAAGAATAAATTGGCTCATGGAGATAAAATTATCTATGGAAATAAATTTAGTGTATGTATGTATTATGTTGCTGTTTAATTTCTTTTTCCTCTAGTTTACTCAATTATGAATTAATTATAAATGATGGGGGGAAAAAGACAGGCAGTGCAGCACAGTGCTTACGAGTTTGGACTTTGGAGTGAAACTGTCCAGGTTTGACCTACAGTTCTGGTCCTTGCTGGTTGTGTCCCCTCGATCAGGTTTCTCATCCTCTCTATCCCTCCGTTTCCTCATCTGTAACATCTACACTCACTTCAGAGTGTCAAAATGATCAAATGAATTTATGTTTGTAAAGTTGTAAGAGAAATCTTTGGCACTATACGTGCTTTGGTAAGTAAAATAAATAAGGAAAACCTAGAAAGAAATAAAGTAAATAAAAGAGAAAATCACCCATAGCCCCACCACTGACATGGCCTTTGACTTTGTTACTCTGTTTTTTTCTATCACTGTTCCTTGCTCTATAAGACCTCTACGCACACAAATGTGAATGTGTTATACTCCACTTTCTGAGATATTTTGTTCCTGTTGATATGCATATCCTACTCCTTTTCCTTAGCTCATTGCTGTTTCCTTACTTCTAACGCTTGTTCTTCTCATCTCACAATGCCAGAGCCTTGTCCAGCCAGCCCTGAAGGTTTAGCTCAAATGTATTGACTCCTCCTTTCATCACTCTCCAAATGAGGATGTTAATTTCTTCCTCCTCTGGAATTGTAAAAGGTGTTCTTTTGTAGCATTTAAGTTCTTTCTGTTTTGTGTTGCAGTATGACTCCAATTTTCTAAAATAAAATATCTATTTATCCATCTACCTCCTTATCATCTATCTATCTATCTATCTATCTATCTATCTATCTAACTATCTACACCTATCTATTGTGAAAAGACTGCAAAGAAACTTCCTAGACGTTGACGGTATTTATGCCTGCATTATAGGATGCAAGTGATTAGAATTTTCTTTTACTTTTTTGATAAAATTTCTACAATTCCAATACATTACCTTTATAATCGTAAAAGCTTAATATTGCAACAGCATAAATGCCTATATAAAAATAAGATTACTTTAATCTAGAAATAAGAGAAATGCACTGTCATCTTTGAATAGTTTAACTTTAGGTTAAATATATTTAGATAGATTAAATAGATTTGGTGGGTTTACCTTCTGGCTTTCAGCATGTTGATCTTAGACTCACTGGGGTGAGGTAGCATATAAGATAGTGTCCCTCTCTCTTGCTTATTCCAAGTACAATAACTAGTTTGTAATAAAAACTGGAATATTCAGCTTAGATAAATAAAAAGTAATTTTCAATAAGAAATCTTAAAAGAACTGCTGAATATTTTCCATACAGACTGTTTAATTATTGAAAGCAAAGTGTACTTTTAACTTGCTCTAGACATACAGAAAGCAAAAAGCATGTAGAGAGGAATTAAGAAATACCTATAGAGAGCTGAAAAGGAAGTTGGTGATACATATCTTTAGAATGATTAAGGATTCATTTTGAAAATGGATTTCGTTGTGCTGCACATATAAAGGAATAATGGATATATATTTTGTTGATTTTAAGGGAAAATATTTATCATTTGAAGAAAGCAATTAGAAGTGAGTTCACTTGATCTTCCAAAATTTATTTCCAAGTGATGATATTGTTTAATCATCTTGTGAGGTTAAGCAATGCTGGGTCACCATTATGTGCTCTTCAAACATATGTTTTAACATCTTTTTCTCAGTAGGGCTTTCTTCAAGCCCTGTGAGAAATACATGTACCTGATACATGTACCTTTGTTTACTTAAAGAATTCCTTTATTTTTGACAAAATTTCCTCTATCTGTAGCTTTTCTTAGGATGAAATTTTCTTATGATTTACTTGGTTGGCAGAATTTGACAGTTTGTCTTTATTGGTGAGTGAGTTTTTCTCTAAAATAGCCCTGAAAAAAAGTTTGTTGAAAGAAAGTGCATTTGTTATATATCTATTGAAAGAAACAACTCCACACTAATAAAATGGAAACAAAAGAGTTGTTTGCTCAGTGAGGAACATCTATTGATGTGTGTCATTTGGCATTAAAAGGAGAGTTAATTGCTCTTCCTGAACTTGCTTTATTAGCTGAAATGTCTATCCAATGTAGTTACGAAAATACGTTAGAGAGACACATTTGAAATTCAAATGATATAAAACCAAACAGCACTAATTCAACACCCAAGTCATCGATTGTTCACAGAATTGCAAATTGCAATAGCTGTATGTGAGTAACAGATGGGTGAATTAAATTTATGTTATAGCCTTTCTGTATGTTATGGGAAGCCTGACTGCCCGAGATGTTTTGGTAAAGTGCAACGGGCCTGTATGACTCACTATACAAACACCAAAGGAAACCATTTTTGTTTAGCACAGAAAATTGGCCTAAAAAGAAAATCCCAGTATTGTTATGCTCTTTTTTTATGGTGTAGGAGGTGCAAAGTACTTTTTCAAGTGTTCAAGATTCCTGAGAATTTTTTCCCAACCTAAAGCATATTAACTAATTTGGAAGAATAAAAGAAACAACAATCACTTTTTTCTCCAAGAATTTAATCCTGGTTGTCCTGAGAATTAAACAGTTCTGATAAATCATAAATAGAGATTTTCTTTGTAATAGTATCACCTTTATATCTTTTTTCATCCAACACAGCTTTAATATTCTGAGAAGAAATATACAACCCTTGAAGAATCTCTGCAATATCTTCTTATTATTTCTCACCTTATTAAAGATCATTACGTTGTCTTACTTTGCTCTCTTACAATTCCAAGTCATCATGAGAGGGTTCTAGGAGTGGTCAAATGGTTTATAAAAACTACTGTCCATGATGATTCTCCTTTTTCTTAGAATCCACCACATATTGCCCTTGGATTTAAGGCAAAAATATAACATAAACGTAAACCTCTAGATCTACATGCTTTCTTTTGAGCTGATGACTTAAGTCAGCCCGAATATAGGCTCATAAACATCTTAAGTGTGATCCCCTGAAAGGATTTTTACTTCTATCCTCAGGCAAGCTTAAATTTAAGCTGCTCCAAATGAATAACAGCCTCCTCAATTTCCAACCATCTCCAGAGGAATTAGATTCTATAATTCATAGCATCATGGGCTGTTTAAGAACGTTTCCACCAGGCTATGTTTTCTTCTTCTCATTTAAATTTCTTATTTGGTATTTTAAACTGATTTAGCCTGTTTGTTCTCCTTAGAAACAAAGACATTTGCTATCAGTTTCTTTGGAGAAAAGTACTTTGATATAATTCAAGATTTGAACATGCTAACCCTTTTCAAATTATATTTCCTTCCAAATTTGACATTATTAAAACTTTATAGATTTTATTTTCCATTTACTTATTTATTTGTAGCCAATTTGGTAGCTTTTGGTTGAATCCCTTTTTACTTTTTATGAATTTTTGTTTACGTTGTTCAGATTATGCTAATTAAGAATTTATTCAGCCCTGGAAATTCAGCCCTAAAGTGTAGTTATCCTTAAGACTTATTTCTGCAAGAAGATTCAATAACTCATTTCACTCAACATATTCCAAAATTTCAATTAAAATGTGAAGTTATGGCAAAAATACTTTCAAGCCTCTGACCTTTTTATCTCTGTCAGCCCATCCTGTGTCATCAGGACTGCAGGCAGTGCTGGTGAGTGCAGAGGTCCACATTTCAGAGGGTACTGAAAGCATAACGCCAGGGAGCATTGCGAGAGGACACTGAGAGAGGCTCGAGGGAGCCATAGTAACATAGGGCTGGTGGTCTACCTCCAGAGAACCGGCAGACCTTATAGGACACAATGCCATTCTTCCAGAATCTGCAGATTGTAGAATAAGTAAGGCAAAGGAAGGCAGCCTTCTAAGCCTAAAAAGAGACATAAGAGTCATTGGAGGTGAAAGCGAAGGGTAAAACCGATAGGAAAAAGGACCAAGAAAGCAGCATCACAGTTCACCAATACCAGGCCTAGTGTCCCTGACCAATGAGGAGAGTTCTTATATAACTGATTCTTGCAAGAAGGTGAGGAAATCATGGGTATCCTGGTACTTACATGGGAACTGTGCTAATTCCGTGTTTCCGTCTGGAATAGGGTGTTTATAGTGGGGAAAGAAAACAGATCTTGACCTCAGAACATTTCTAATTATACCATCTAACATTTCCCAACTAATCTGGGAGCCACAAAGTAGTTCTATCTTTTGAATACCATCTCTGTGCCAGATCCTACACATCTGGGTATCTCATTTTAGTTTAATCGTTCTAGTAATCTTTCTAAGAAGCCCATGAAATATTAGTCATTATCTTCCTTAAGGCAAAGATATGCAATTATGAAGATTTAATTACTTACCAAGATCACCCTCAAGTGAGGAGAAGGAGCTGGATTCAAATCAGATTGTGCTCTTTTCCTTAAAGACATGTATGTTTTCCTGTAGATTGCTAGATCTGTTGTCATCCACTTACTACTAACTGTCATTAAAATGGAGGCACTCCTATTTTCATTGCAGCATAAGTCACAATAGCTAAGACTTGCAAACAAGCTAACTGCCCATTAACGAATGAATGGATAAAGAAGATGTGGTATATATACAAAATGGAATATCACTCAGCTATTAAAAAAAGATGAAATCTTGCCATTTGTGATGGTATGGATGGACCTTGAGGGTATTATGCTCAGTGAAGTAAGTTAGATGGAGAAAGTCATATACTATATGATTTCACTCATAAGTAGATGATAAAAACAACAACAAACAAACAGATAGGTGCAGAGATTAGATTGGTGGTTACCAGAGGAAGGGGGGCGGGAAGAAAGGGGTGAAAGGGCACTTATGTACAGTGATGGATGGTAAATAGTCTTTGGGTGGTGAACATTATGAGTCTACTCAAAATCAATATAATGATGTATACAAAATTTATATAATGTTAATAAACAACATTACTTCAATAACAAAGCAAAAAATGGAGGGGCCCTTAAGACTTAGGGCTAAAATCATTTTTCTAGTCCAAGAGACTGGTTAAATTATCTCTGGATTTTTTTTTTTTTTTTTTGAGGAAGATTAGCCCTGAGCTAACATCTGCTGCCAATTCTCCTCTTTTTGCTGAGGAAGACTGGCCCTGAGCTAACATCCATGCCCATCTTCCTCTACTTTATATGTGGGACGCCTACCACAGCATGGCTTGACAAGCGATGCATAGGTCTGCACCTGGGATCCAGGCCGGCGAACCCTGGGCTGCCGAAGCACATTCTGTGCAAACTTAACCACTTCACCACCCGGCTGGCCCCTACAAAGAGCTCTTAAAACTCAAAAATAAGAAAATGAAAAACCTGGTTAAAAGGTGGACCAAATAAAAGATACTTTACCAAAGAAACTATGTAGATGGAAATTAATCATATGAAAAGATGTTCAACATTATAAATTGTAAATTAATGGAATGCGATGCCACTACACACATATCAGAATGCCCAAAATCCAAAACATTGAAAATGCCAAATACTGGTGAGGATGTGGAGAAACGGAAACTTTCATTCATTGCTGATGGGAACGTGAAGTCGTACAGCCACTATGAAAGACACTTTGGCAGTTTCTTATAAGACTAAACATATTCTTACCATAAGATCTAGCAATGGTGCTTCTTGATATTTACCTAAAGGAGTAAAAACATATGTCCACACAAAAACCTACACACAAATATTTATAGCTGCTTTCTTCATAATTGCCAAAACTTAGAAGCAGCCAACATATCCTTCAGGAGGAGAATAGATAAACTGTGGTACATTCAGATCAAGGAATGTTATTCAGTGCTGAAATGAAATGAGCTATCCAGCTATGAAAAGTCATGGAGAAACCTCAGATGCATATTCCTAAGTGAAAGAAGCCAGCTTGAGAAGGCTACCTACTGGATGATTTCAACTATGCGACATTCTGGAAAAGGCAAAACCATGGAGACAGTGAAAAGATCACTGGTTGCCAGGGATTGGGGTGAGGATGAGAGGGATGAGTTGGTGAAGAAGGGGGGATTTTTAAGGCAGTGAAACTATTCTATATGATACTGGAATAGTGAATACATGTCATTATACATTTGTCAAAACCCAGAATGTACAATACCAAGAGTGAACCCTGACGTAAACTATGGCCTTTGGGTCACAGTGATGTATCAATGTAGGTTCATCAGTTGTAACAAATGTGCCACTCTGGTACTGGACTTTGATAGTAGGGGAGGCCATGTGTATGTAGGGGCAGGGAGAATATAGGAAATCTGTACTTTCTGCTCAATTTTGCTGTGAATCTAAAACTATAAAATAAAGTCTATAAAAAAAGAATAGCACAGAGACGTTACCTGAAGCGTGACTTGTCTGATGGTGCTTAGAGGATTTAGCCTACTTAGTATCTGGGCCTAGTAAGATAATTTCTGTGACTCATGGGACCATCAGGGAAGCAGGGATCATACTTGTGGCCATTTGGAGCCATATCTTCAGAATTGCGTTTTCTCTGAATTCCTTCTGCTGGCACTCTTCTCTCCTCTCGTGCCCTCACACATCTGTGTACCTCTTGCCTCTCTTGTCTCAGATTCTGGCCTGCCATGGTTCTTAAATGACCTCTATTGTGCTAGAGTGAGATAACTCCCAATTTTGATGCCAGTTTTCCTTACCTTGGTATCTAGGGGTGGAGTAAAGAAGGTTCCTGGCTCTGGGACAAACATATTAGAATCTGGAGCAATTTATGGGCATCCATATTTTGAAAGACTATGGGAAACCACATTAAATAGAAAACGCAATTTCTGCTCTCTACCAGCCCTGGTCTAGGTCACAGTTACATGTACTGATACGTGTATTTTCCAGAGACACAGAAAATCCTGCCTGACTCTGGCATTCAGTCAGGCTGTGAACTCCATGCATTTTTTGAGGCAGTTTACAGCAGATTCAACGCAGATTCTTACAGAGTTCAGTGGAAGACCTAACTATCCCCGTGGTAGGAGAATTAATTTCCACTCTTCATAAGCCACCCAGTGGAGTACTGGAATTAAATATTCCATGCTCAGGTTCTTAAAGCAGAAGGTTTTTGGATCAAACCACTGGTCAACTAGGAAATCAAGTAAACATCTCTCAGGTCAGCCTTGACTGATACTACCAGCTGAATATTTAGGGGCCCCATGACTATTCTAATCATTCCTATTTTAATAAATATGGTTCAATAAACTATGTAGTCATTTTTTAATTGAGACTTTATTTTTAAAACCGTTTTAGATTTATAGAAAAATTGAGCAGATAGTATAGATGGTTTCCATATATCACCTAAAGCAGTTTTCCCAATTATTGAAATCATGTTACATTAATATGGTATACTTGTTAGAATTAATGAACGTTTATTGATACATGATTATTAACTGAAGTCTATAGTTTGTTCAGGTATGTCTTACGTTCTATCTAATGTCCCTTTTCTGTTCCAGCATCTCATCAAGGATGCCACATTACATTGAGTTGTAATGAATCCTTAGGCTTCTCCTGGATGGTCCTCTATTGAAATTTTCCTGATATTTTTCTCATAATTAAACTGGGGTTAATGGGTTTTGGGGAGGAAGATCACAGAGATAAAGGGCCATTTTCATCACATCGTATCAAGGAAGCATCTTTTCTTCCTTTTTTTTTCCAATCTTGCCCTCTCACATTTTAATCTTGGCATAAGAGCAAAACGTACTTTTTGTTCTGTAAGTAAAACAAAGCATGTTCCCATTTAAACCCCCCCAAATGCATCCCTTTGCTCTTAAAATAAAATATACAAACACGTCACCTTGTTGTGCAATGCCCTGCAGTGATCTGGTGCCTGCATATCTTTCTGGCCTTATTTTGGCTACTCTCCTTGCTTCCTTTGCTTCAGCCATGCTTTCCTAAAGCACCAGCTCAACTTATTCAACGTACTTATAATGCACTAACATTATAAGCCGAAGGACTCACTAATAATACTTAGTGTACACACGGTCTCTAAATAATAGTAGACACCTACATGAAACAAACATGACAGAAGCAGTGAAGCAGAAGTCTGAATAAAACATACTAGTATGTGTCTGTTAAGATTTTTATTATCTACCAGCTTCATTCACTGTTCTTTTATTCCCCCCTCAAATTTTTGGGTGTTCTTATCTCCTGGTTTTCCACATAAACTTTAGAAACTCATGAGTTTCTCAGAGAACAAAATAAACGCTTCTGGTATTTTGATTTGAATTACATTATGTTTATAAAATAATTTGAACTATTTGATATTTTTATTGTACTTGCCAGAATGTTGTATATTTAATTCTCTTACTCAAAAACCTGGCAGTCTGATTTATTTATCAATTTTACTTTTATTATTTTTAAACAGAGAAACAAAATAATATTTGTTTCTCTTTTCAACATATTAATTTTGCTTTCAATTGTTAATCTCTCTTTTCTCGTATCTTCCTTAGACTTGTTCCTAGTTTCTTGAACGTTTAGTTTATTTATATTCATTCTTATATATTTAAAAACTTTTCAAAAAGTAAATTTGCTTCTAACTTTAGCCTGGTTATTTCCCTTAAGTTTTATTTGTAACTTTTTGATATCATAATTTTCTTAAAAATCTGTAAGTTTTGTTTCCTCTTCAACCAAAAATATTTTTAAGAAAAAGACTTTTAAATGTAATATAAATTTGATTTTTACTATATTGTTAAAATATTATGCATGTATAATTTCTGATTTGGGGAATTTTTTCAGAATATCTGAGTGATTTTTTTTTTTTTAAGATTTCATTTTTTCTTTTTTCTCCCAAAGCCCCCGGTATGTAGTTGTGTATTTTTAGTTGTGGCATGTGGGATGCCGCCTCAGCATGGCTTGAGAGCAGTGGTGCCATGTCCGAGCCCAGGATTTGAACCGGCAAAACCGAAGTGGAGCAGGTGAACTTAACCACTGGGCCATGGGGCCAGCCCCTGAGTGATTTTTTAAATACATTTTTGGCATAGCTTGACATGTACTCTTAACAAGGTACAAAGCTCAATTTTTTTTTTCTGAATTTAATCTTAATCACCATAAAACCATATACTCTATTCTTTTCACTTTCTGGGTTTTTTTTTTTTTTCAATATTGGAAAAGCAGACATTATATACAGTTTTATTGCATGTATTTATTTAGTAGTAAGTAGAGAGAGGATTAAAGTTTTATGACTGTTTACAGGCATTATTCTTCTCTTACGTACATTGCTTTTTGAAAACATTGGTAAAAGTTAAGCAATTTATTTCCCAGGGAGCTTTAAAACTCTTAGCATAGAGAAGGGAAGAATTGCATAGGAAAAGTCTATTTTTTTCACAGGTTTATCATGATTATATTTATTATAAAAAGAGTAATTGTCACTTCCATGAAATGGTATTTTACTAAGGATTTGATCAGAATGTCTGCAAAAGAAAAGAAAATTAGCCAATAGTTAAGAAACATTTTAGATGATGTTTAAGGAGACAGTAAAAAGTCACTTTTAAATTGACTTTTTCATAAGTTTTCATATCTATTTTCTCCTAAATAGAGAATAAAAATTTTTCCACACACTGTGTAAGTCATGTAAATCTTGAATAATAACTATCAAAAGCTATCATTTATTTCTGCAAATACACAAAGAACAAATCATGTTACTCAAACTCTTATCTGCTTTAAAAAATTGTCATCACCTGCTGTGCAAATGTTAAAGAAACATATAATCAGAGGGAATGAAAGGCGAAAGTCTGATCAATTAGCATTTATTAATGCCCAAGATATGCTCGGTTTGTGCATGTAGACTGTGGTGACAGTTACAATAAGTGATAGCAAGAAGTGTCAGGAGGAGGGACACCAGAGCACCCCTGTCCAGAAAGCAGTAGAATTGGTGTTATGACAGCTTCCTGTGTCTGATACAAGTATGGCCATTACACGGTTTCCCCTCAATTATCTTCCTCTTTATCAAAAACGTATTAAATGTTGACTAGCAAGTTGTACAGGTTAAATACTCTAGTTTTTAGTGCAAATTCTGGACCTGAGGGGAATTTCTGTGTCCTTCCCCTGAGTAACGTCAGATTCCAGAGAAGTAGTGGGATTTCAAGACTTGTATGTAGGGAACATCGAAAGTTTTCGTGATAAAGGAAGAGGTTCTAGACATTAGAATATATCAGTGGAAAAGACTGTTAACAGTTACACAGCACCATCCCAGAGAAGGCTATGTTCTAAGTAAAAGCCATTGTAGTTTATTTTCATCACAAATTAAAGCAGAAGCAAATCCCTCTTTGGGGCACAAAAAATTAGTCAAGAACCCTATTACCATCAAAGATAGAGAATTGAACATCAAGCCCCCAAGCTGTTGTTGAACACCATTATACGTGTGTGTTCACACAAAATGCGGAAAATATAAAGGAGATTTTTAGCACTGTCAGGCACTTTGACTAGTTAAGGAGAAAAACTAAGTAATAAGATCTTCCATTTTTTATAACTTTGTAATTTAAAAAATCCAAGTCTTTCATCTCTAAATGCCTCAAAAATCAGTAGATACTATTTATCAACAGACTGTTCTCCAAAGAAAACTTACATTTCATTGCAAATCATAATAGAACAATTTAACTTTTATAATGTATCATTTATTTAGAAAAAGCTTTGTTTTAAATAAATGAGTGACTTATTTTATAATACATCTTTTAATTTACATAGTTCTTTATATTTGTCAAAGTATTTTTGCATGCTTTATTTCACATAACATTATCCCTAGTGACTTCCTGAATAATTTTCTCTTCTTCCTGCAGCATTTCATTTTTATTTCCAAGGATTTTAGACTAGGGTTAGAGCCACTAGACAATTGAAAATGCCACTCTTCTACTGACAGGCCATGTGACTGTTTTGTTTTGTTCTGCTTTGCCTATTCCACTGAAGCAGACAAGAAGGATGAATGTTGGCTGTCTTAATGATCAATGTGGATCACCACATAATTAGGTTGAAGCTAGCAAATGGTAATAAGCAGGAAAATGGTCAAAACAATCAAATTAGCCATGCTTAAATCCAATTCAAAAGCCAGCTCTGGTGGATTTTAAGGATAATTTCTTGTATGCAAATGTCTTTTTCCACTCATATCTGTCTTTGAAGGCAATCCCAAATGTCACTTCCTTCCGCCTTCCGTGACGCTACCTACAGTACTCTGGATAAATCTGCATTTAAAAGTCACTGACTGTTTAGGGGATAATTACGTAACACATCTTTCTTTGTTTAGTTGGTTCAGATCCAAATGAGAGAGAGCTCTTTGTTTGTCAATATCTACTCTCTTCTCCTTAAGTAAGAGAACTTTGAGTTTTTAGCTGCACACAAGACTTCCTAAAATAATGACTACATTGCCTGATCTCCCTCTCAGCAACTAGGTGTGGCAATGTATCCAAGTTCTGCCCATGGTTTGTAAGCAGAAATGTTCTTACAAGAAGAAAGCCCAGGCTTCTCTCCCATTTTTTCTTCCTCTTGGCTGAAATGCAGATGTGATGGCTGGATCTGAAACATGGAAAGAACCTGCATTCGTGAGGACGTCATGATGCTCATCTATAAGCTCTAGACTAAGGATTTTATGTTTTTCCTGAAAGAAGAAATATTTATCTTGCTTAAGGCATTCTGTAGTAGTTTGCTAGGGCTGCCATAGCAGACTGGGTGGTTTAAACAGCAGAAATATATTTTCTCACAGTTCTGGAGGCTGGAAGTCTGATGTCTGATGTTAAGGTGTTAACAGGGTTGGTTTCTTCTGAGAATCTCTTCCTGGCTTGTAGATAGCCATCTTCTCCCTCTGTCTTCACATGGTCTTTCCATTGTGCATGTCTGTGTCCAAATTTCCTCCTCTTATAAGAAAGTTAATCATATTGGATTAGGGCCCACTCATATGACCTCACTTTACCTTAATTACCTTTTTAAAGGCTGTGTCTCCAAATACAGTCACATACGAATAGAGTTCTGAGGTACTGGTGATTAGCACTTCAACATATGAAGTTTCGGCAGGACACAATTTAGCTCGTAACACATTCTTTTTTTGTTAACTTGTAGCTGAGCACATTCCTAACTGATACAATGTAGGGGATATTCAAATGCTATGATAGCTGATGGAAGTTGGACCATTAGATGACCTGGCTGAGATGTGTGTACATAGCAGGCTTCCTAGAACTTTTCCACTCAGTAACACTGACTTCCCACGCAGTCTCAGGCACACACTTCCCCCTGGTGGGGAAAACCTATCCTACAAAGCTTGTTGTTGCATGGCAGAGAGCAAACAGAAAATGTTCATCCTGAGTTCCAAGAGATAGACCCGTAAGGTACCAACCCATATGTGAGCTGTTTCTTCTCTTGAATTCACCAAATAGATTACTCAATCACTCCCATCCTCTGAAGATAAGTGATGAGAAGAGGAAGACAGACCTGAGGTCTTAATTAAAAATTCTCCACATGGAAACATGAAGCAAGGGGGAATGACTTTTCTCTCAGTAGTAATGCTGAATAAACTACCTTTCATGTACCTGCTACTACTGATATTTTTTCACATTATTTTGCATCCAATTTTCTATTAAAGGCTGATAACTTATTGCAAGCCAGAAGTCTTGAGCATGTGACATATAAATTTACAAAATTTATATTAATTACTCAAACTCTCTCTTGTAGGAGAGACTTTTCACCAGAAACTTTTGAAAATTACTTATTGGGAAACTTAATAAATATGGAACACTTGAGATGGTATATTATAGGACTAAATTACGATATATAAGGAAGAGAACATACCATTGAGAAAATGTTGAAGCCACTGGAAATTACATGCTCTCAGGATTTGGTTCATTTGTTGGCATAATAGTTTTATTGGAACACATTGTTTATATAACATCTATGGCTGCTTTGTGATAAACAACAAAGTTGAGTCATATGAAAGAGACAGTATTGTCCACAAAGCCAAAAATATTTACTATATGGCCATTCCTGAAAATATTTGCCGACCTGGGCATAGACGAGAGTGATCTGAAATACTTTAATTTGTAGCCATTAGTTTGCCTCTTTTTTTATAGTAATCTTTTTTCCAGTTTTATTGAGAAATAATTAACATATACATCACTATATATGGTATACAGCATGATGATTTGATTTATATATATTGTGAAATGATTGCCATTATAGGTTTAGTTAACATCCATCATCTTGTGTAGATACAATGAAAGAAAAATAAATTCCTCCTTGTTCTGAGAACTCTTAGGATTTATCTCTTAACAGCTTTCCTGTATACCGTACAGCAGTGTTAAGTATGGTCCTCATGTTTTACATTATATCGCTAATGCTTATTTATCTGATAACTGGATGTTTGTACTTTTTTGCCACCTTTCTCCAATTCCCCCTCCCTCAATCCCCCCACCTCTGGTAAACACAAATCTGATCTCTTTTTCTATGAGTTTGATGGGAGTTATTTTATTTGTTTTTTGGATTCCCCATATAAGTGAGATCATTCAGTATTTGTCTTCCTCTGCCTGATTTATTTCATTTAGTATAATGCCATCAATGTCCATCCATGTTGTTGCAAATGGTAGGATTTCCTCATTTTTTATGGCTGAATAATATTCCATTATATATTCACAACAACTTCTTTATCCATTCATCCATCAATGGACATGGGTTCTTTCCATGTCTTGGCTATTAAAAATAATGCTGCTGTGAATATTGGGGTGAAGATACCTTTTAAAGTTAATATTCTAATGTCCTTTGGATAAATACCCAGGAGCGAAATTGCTGGATCGTATGGTAGTTCTATTTTTAATTTTTTGAAGAACCTCCATACTATTTTCCATGGTAGCTGTACCAATTTGCAATCCCACAAACAGTGCATGAGGTTTCACTTTTCTGCTCATCCATGCCAGCATTTGTTATCTCTTGTCTTTTTGATGATGGACATTCTAACAGTTGTGAAGTGATATCTCATTATGGGTTTAATTTGCTTTTCCCTAATGACTAATGATGTAGAGCATCTTTTCATGTACCTGTTAGCAATTCATATATCTTCTTTAGAAGAATGTCTATTCAGGTCCTTTGCCCTTTTTAAAATTGGATTATTTGTTTTTTTCCTATTGAGTTGTACAAGTTCTTTGTGGAGTTTGGATATTACCCCTTTATCAGATATATGGTTTGCAAATGGTTTCCCACTCCATAGGTTGTCTTTTCACTTTGTTGATAGTTTCTTTTGCTGTTCAGAGGCTTTTTAGCTTGATGTAGTCCCACTTGTTTATTTTTGATTTTGTTGCTTGTGTTTTAGGTGTGATTTCCAAAAATTATTACCAAGACTCAAGTCAAGGAGCTTTTTTCCTATGTTTTCTTCCAGGAGTTTCATGGTTTCAGTTCTTAAATTTAAGTCTTTAATCCATTACAAGTTAGTTTTTGAGAGTCGTGTAAAATAGCATTCCAGTTTCATTCTTTTTCTATTTATTGAAGAGACTGTCCTTTCCCCATTGAGTATTCCTGGCTCCTTGTCAAACATTAGTTGACTATACATACTTTGGTTTGTTTCTGGGCTCTCAATTCTGTTACATTGGTCTATCTGTCTCTTTTTTATGCCAGTACCTTAGTGTTTTAATTACTATAGCTTTATGGTATAGCTTGAAATCAGGAAGTGTGATGCCTTCTGCTTTGTTCTTCTTTCTCAGGATTTCTTTTCTTATTCAGAGTCTTTTGTGATTCTATAAAAATTTTAGGAGTGTTTTTTCTATTTCTGTAAAAAAAGGCCATTGAACCTATAAATAGCACTTGGTAGTGTTGACATTTTAACAATACTAATTTTTCTATTTTAACAATATTAATTTTTCTAATCCATGAGCATGGGACACCTTTCCATCTTTTGTGAGTCTTTTTTGATATCTTTCATCAATGTCTTGTAGTTTTCAGAGTAGAGATCTTTCACCTCCTTTGTTAAATTTATTTTTAAGTGTTTTATTATTTTTGATGCTATTGTGAATGGGATCAATTTATTTCTGTTTCAGAAGATTCGCTCTTAGTGTATAGAAATGCTACTGATTTTTGTATGTTCATTTGTATCCTGCAACTTTACTGAATTTATTGATTCGATTTAATAGTTTTTGGTTGAGTCTTCAGGATTTTCTATACATAAAACCATGTCATCTGCAAATAGAGATAATTTTACTTCTTCCTTTTCAATTCTGATGCCTTTTATTTCTCTTTCTTGGTTGACTGCTCTATCTAGGACTTCTGGTAGTATATTGAATAAAAGTGGTGAGAGTGGGCACCTTTGTCTTGTTTCTGATCTTAGAGAAAGAGCTTTCAAACTTTCACCATTATGATGTTAACTGTGGACTTGTCATATATCGCCTTTATTATGTTGAGATACTTTCCTTCTCTGCCTAATTTGTTAAACATTTTCATCATGAACAGATATTTAATTTTGTCAAATTTTTTTATGTTTATTGAGATGATCATATGATTTATTCCATTAATGTGATATATCACATTGATTGATTTGCATATGTTGAACCATCCTTGCATTCTAGGGATAAATCCCACTTGATCATGGTGAATGATCCTTTTAATATGAATTTAGTTTGCTAACATTTTGTTGAGATTTTTGCTTCCATAGTCATCAGTAGTTTTCTCTTCTGATAGCATCTTTATCTGGCTTTCTTATCAAGATAATTCTGAGTTTTCTTCTTTTAAATGCTAAATCATCAAATAGAATTGGTTATATATAATTTAGTTATTCATAGAAAATTTTGATGGATTAATTCAGATATATACTAATTAATTCTGCATTTCTTTACAAACTGAGGATTTATTTGGCCCTTATTTGTAGAATGTTTTCCTATGCTTAGAAAATAATGATGCCCCTTCATCTAGGCTAAGGACCAGTATTCTAGTTAAGATACAATTAGATAACTTTATTTATTTCCAGTACATCTTAATGAGAAAAATGAGTTGATAATTTTTTAATAGATTTAACTGAGTAGCTAGTGAAATTTTTTCTCAGTGTATTAATACGTAAAGATACTTATTTACTAACATGTCTGAGTTTCATTAATATCAGATACAAGCTAACTCTTAGATAACCATCTTTTAAATATCTGTATGCAAATAACCTGATTGTTTCCCAGTGCATGATAAAAGAAAATCTTTGAAGTAATTTAATCTGGATTACTCAATTTTGTTTTCTATGAAATTAAAGCTCTTTAATTCTTCAAAATTTATTCAGAATTCAATAAGAGTATAATGTATTAGATTATGGAAGATAAGCCTTTATTTTTAGCTCAGAAATCCAAATAAACTTTTGATTGAATGCTGCTTAAAGAAAGAGAAATGAGATTTATTTTTGTGCTATAAAATATGCCCCCCCACTGGACTGTTGAACCCACTCCCTTATAGAAAGCAAACGTTTTCAATTACAGACATAGAACTCTCTCCCTGGAAAATATTTTGTAGTGTTTCATGGTAATTATAGTATAAGTATGGATTATACATGATTGTAAGTGTCACTGGTATTTACCACAGTAGGATACAACTTATGGGCTTGCAATGACAGAAATACTTATGTTTATGCATATGAAAGATAATGTTAAGCCTCTGAAGTCAGAATCCTGGAGTGCTACAAGAGTTTATTATCATCTCACATTCAAACAATTACCATTTCTATTATTGCTGGTAGTTTTCCATAGTAACCACTACCTGAACACAATTTAATTACATTATACAGCAATTTAAATTAAATCAAATTAATCCAGGATGGGCTGTTTACAGAGGATATTATGCTACAGTGTATCAATTAATACTTATTAAAAGTAATTTTTAAGCCTAGGAGTTCCACAACAAAATATATTACTGGGAAAAATGATAATGTTAAAAATGAGAAAATAATGAAGAGTGTTATTGATTTTCTTTTCTTAATGTTACATTCTGACAGATAAAGATAAACTTTATTGTTCCACTGATTTTATAGTCTCTGTTTTCCCTGTAGAGTACTATGGATTTAAAAGCTATATGCTTTTTTGTTAAATAGACTTATTAACACATGCTAAGTAAAGACACCCGTTAATTCCACTTCTAGGAATATAAATGCAAAGATTATATGGAAAGATGCCCATCATAGATTATTTATGATAAGTTTCAACCTTTGGTAATATGTTAAGTCAATTGTGATCCAGTCCTATGATAAAATATTGTACAGCCATTTAAAAAGAGGGTTAATATGAATTTTAATTAAATCAATAAATTATCATAAAATGATAAGTACCAAACTATACACACACACAGATATACATATATAAACATATACTAAATGCTTAGTAGTTATCCCTGGGTTGTGGTGTTTACATTTTTTCTTCTTTCTTCTCTTTTATATTTTCCTTATTTTCTTCAGTGACCATGTATTATATTTGTTGTTGGATAAGACACTTGTGAAATACATTCAAAATTTAAAAGTATTGATCAGTTAAGAATTCTAGGAACACTTGCTTTATGTAGGACAGGATTTTGGCTATGATATACCTGGCCAGTTCAAACTCACAGAGATGTAAGAAACACACTCGCTAGTCATCTATGTACAATTGTCCTTTCATTTTGAACCAGTGATTGTTACATCTGTTCAGATGCAGCAGGAAAGATGCATTGTGCATATAGTGAGCATTTCATTGACATGTCAATCACTTACAGAAATCGAAGCATTTTAAAGTGATGTGCTTTTCACCTCAGGAAAAAAAATTAATACAATCAATCAATTTGGCAGCTGGAAATGATCTTTTTAATTATCTGTTCTTCTCTTCTTATTTACAGCTGTAGAAACTGAGAACTTGGGTGGTTGTGTCTTTGTTTGAAAGGACCAACATAACTCATAACCAATGTCCTTGGTGTCATTTCCCAGAATTCCGCTGATAAGTATCTTATACTGTATGTATGAGACTGTGCTTTAACTCTGTCTTTTCCTAACGGATCACAACTGGTGGTTTTTATTTTAGTCTAAGGTTACCAACCATCCTGGGCTTCTTGGGACACTTGATTTTATCACTAAAAGTTCTATATCCTCATAATCCCATTGGTTACCAGTAGATACTGTTGAGATAGGTTATTTATCATCCATGTGTCTAGTCTTGCCAGTTTGCACTAGAGAATCTTTTTATGTTAAATACACCTGGCTAGAATCCAAACATTTCTGGTCAGTGATCCAATCTTAACTTTTGGTATTTAGTGTGATTGTAGGGAGATGATCACAGGATTAACTTTTGATCATTTTATGCATTCCCTGCCCCAGATATCATGACTCGCCATTAGTCATGTAATTCATCAGACTCATGTAAGGATACCTAGTGGTATGGGTCCTCCATTCTGGGTAAGGGAAATTCATTGGCTTCTCCTTTACACAACTTACTGGTTTTGACCCTTGTGATTTAGCACATGTTACTCCATCTTCCCAGAATTCCTATCACCTAATTTATGTTTCTAACCTCCTTCAAAATCCAGCACAAAATTGTCAAATTACAGGATAATATATACATAGACCACAACTCATTTTATTCCATTCAACATGGAGTTGGAATTTTATTGATATATTTTCTATGTTTTAGTTTCTAATACATTCTTCTTAGCCAACTTGTAAGGTTCTTTCTTTTTTCTTTTTTTCCCAGTTTTATGGAGATATAATTGACATATAGCATTGTGTGAGTTTAAGGTGTAGAACAAAATGATTTGATATATGTGTATATTGCAAAACTGTTACTGCAATACGGTTAGAAACACAATCATCACGTCACATAGTTAGAATTTCTTTGTAAAATATTCCTTTGGGATCTTGATAGGGATTACAATTGAATCTATAGATTACTGTGGGTAGTATGGACACTTTAACAACATTAATTCTTTCAATCCATGGACACATGATATCTTTCCATTTATTTGTGTCTTCTTCAATTTCTTTCATTAATGTATTATAGTTATGAGTGTACAAAGTTTTCACCTAATTGGTTAAACTTATTTTTAAGTATTTTATTGTTTTTGATGTTATTGTAAATGGGATTATTTTCTTTATTTCTTTTTCAGATAATTCATAGTCAGTGTATAAAAACACAACTGATTTGTGTATGTTGATTTTGTATCATGAAACTTTATTGAATTCATTCATTATGTCTAATAATTTTTTAGTGGAATTTTTAGGATTTTCTATATATATCAAATCATGTCATCAGCAAAAGGAGATAATTTTACTTTTCTTCTGATTCAGATGCCTTTTATTTTTTTTCTTGCCTTGGAGGCAAGACTTTCTTGATCATAGAGGAAAAACTTCCAACCTTTCACCATTGCATTTAGTATTAGCTATGGGCTTGTTATATATGGTCTTTATTATGTTGAGGTACATTTCTTCTATACCAATTTGTTGAGAGTTTTTATCATGAAAGGATGTTGAATGTTGTCAAATGCTTTTTCTGCCTCTATTGAGATGATCATACAATTTTTATCTTTCATTCTATTACTGTGGCATATCACATTTATTGGTTTGTGTATGTTGAAGCATCCTTGCATCCCAGGGATAAATTCCAGTTGATAGTGCTGTATGATCCTTCTAATGTCCTGTTGAATTCAGTTTTCTAGTATTTTGTTGAGAATTTTTGCATTTATATGTTGGGAATGTTGGCCTTTAGTTTACTTTTCTTTTTGTGTTATCCTTATTTTGCTTTGGTATCAGGGTAATGTTGGTCTCATAAAACGAGTTTGGGAGTATTCCCTTCCCTTCAGTTTTTTGGACAAGCTTGATAAAGATTGGTGTTAATTCTTTAAATATTTGGTAGAATTCACCAGTGAAACTGTTTGGTCTTGGGCTTTTCTTTGTTGGGAGGTTTTGAAATAATAAATTCAATCTCCTTACTCACTTTTTGTCTTTTCAGATTTTCGAATTCTTTATGATTCAGTCTTAGTAGGTTGTATTCTTCTAGGAATGTATCCATTTTTTTTCCAGGTTGTCCAATTTGTTGGCAAATTCTTATTCCTAGTAGTTTCTTATAACCCTTTGTATTTCTGTGATATCCCATAAGTTTTGGTATTTGTATTTCCATTTTGTTTTTTCAAGATATTTTTCTATTTCCTTTTTGATTTCTTCTTTTACCCATTGATTGTTCAGGAGTATGTTGATTAATTTCCACTTATTTATGAATTTTGCAGCTTTCCTCCTACTATGGATTACTAGTTTAATTTCATTACGATCAGAAAAGGTACTTGATGTGATTTCTATCTTGTTGAATTAACTGAGACTTATTTAGTGGCCTATCATATAATACATTCTAAAAAATGTTTCAAGTGGGCTTAAAAAGAGTGTATTTTGCTGCTATAGGATGGAATGTTCTGTATATGTCTATTAGGTCCATTTGGTCTATGGTGTTGTTCAGGTCCCCTGTTTCCTTATTGAATCCTTGTCTGAGTATCCATCAATTATTGGGGTAGGATATTAAAAGTCCCCAACTGTTGTTGTATTGCTGTTTATCTCTCCTGTTAGTTATGTTAATATTTGTTTTATACATTTAGGTGCTCTGAAGTTAGGAGTATAAATATTTACAATTGTAGTATTTTCTTGGTGAATTACCCCTTTATCATTATATAATGACTTTCTTTGTTCCTTTTGACCATTTTTAATTTAAAATCTATTTTGTCTTATATATGTATAGTTGCCCCTCTTTCCTTTTGGTTACCATTTGCTCAATATATCTTTTTCTATCCCTTCACTCTCAATCTATATGTGTTTTTAAAGCTAAAGTGAGTTTCTTGTGGGCAGCATGTCGTAAGATCTTATTTTTTATCCATTCAACCATTCTATGTCTTTTCATTGGGGGATTTAATCCATTTACATTTAAGGTAATTATTGATAGGTAAGGACTTATTATTGCCATCTTGCTAATTGTTTTCTGTTTTTGTAAATTCTTTATTCTGTGCTTCCTCTCTTGCCATCCTTGTGGTTTGATTACTACTTGCAGCAGTATACTTTCACTCCTTTATCAAAATCTTTTGTATGTCTTTGCAGTTGGATGGGAACACTGTCTGGAGTTCCTTGTTGGGTGGGGCAGCATGCTATGCTCCACAATTAGATGGAGTCACTGGCTGGGCTCCCTGCCTGGGCAAGGTTGCAGCCTGAATTCAGCAATCAGGAAATGCTATTGGCTGGGCTCTGCTGCAGAGCAAGGATGTAGGCTGGGCATCATGGGTGAGTTGTACCATAGACTGTATACTGAGGCTGCCCAGGGTCACTGTTCAGTCTCCCTAGTTAAGTGGTGCCAGAGGATATACTTAACAGCTGGGTCAGGCTACTAGCTCAATTCCCTGCCCAAGTGTAGCTGTAGGATGGCTCTGCAGCTGCCTGGATTCTCCCATCAGGCTTTCTGTTACATGGGACTGGAGGCTATACTTAGCTGTTGGACAGGGCTGCAGATTTGCTTCCCTGCCCAGATGGGACCATAGAGCAGTCTCCCTAGCAGATACAGCTCCATTGGCTAGGGACTTGAATCAGGCAAAACTTACCACTGACCTCCCTGGCCAAACAAGGCTACTGGCTCCGCTTTGCAGATGAGCAGAGTCACTGGCTAGGATCTCTCCTCAGGTGCAGCTTCAAGGAGAAATGTGATCTGCCAAAATCCGAGTACTGGTCACTGTAAGCCCTGCCTCGCTTCTCATTTCTCTCTGTTCTTCAGTGGTCAAGCCCCACAGATTTCCCCAGTGATCCCTGGGAAGTAAGACCCAAGTGGATCTCCTGGAAGTGCCCAACAATGCTAGGGAAGCTGGCTGTTCATCTTGGGCTCTTTTTCTCGTGGGAGAAATCACAGGCCCAGGGGGTTCCTCTTATGCAGACTGTGCCAGCCTAAGGGAGGGGCAATGCCTTCAGAATGTAGCTGCTCTTCTTATTATTCTAATGCAGTCCTTCTCCTCTCTGTGGCCCAGGGGCATGCTTCATCCTCATTCCCAGGTTCTGGCATTTTCACAGTGGTATCTTGTCTACCAATAGTTGTTATTTGGTCTTCTTGTGAGGAGACTGAAGTCAAGAATGACTTGTGTTGCCATCTTGATGACCTCACTCCTAGCTTGTAGGTTTCCAGTTCTGAGAATATGTATTAGCATTATGTATTTTCTGTCTCTTTGATGCTCTGTCTCTCTTTGTCTCTGTCTCTGACCATGTCAGTAGAGTATCTTTAAGTAACTCATGCAACAAACATTTTGAATGTCACAGGTACATGGTTAATATTGTTGACTGAAAGCTATTATCTATGGCAAGATGATGGTTGTAGATTTTCATATTAGCGGCTAATTAAAATCTTCTGTGTAAGTAGGATGAAGGCTGAATTTCGATCTTCGTCTTGATTACCAAGCTATATTGCTGAGTTAATCCTGTAAAATGAACCATCAAGGCTACATGTCTTCTCATATGCATACCATATTCAGGCATCAGATTGTAGTAGCATTTGGATAAATGTCTTGAGAATGAAGTCTCTTATGAGTAGCCAATTGAGTTACGATCTTTAAAGGGATGCAACAAATATATTTCAACACCAACCTCCCAGATTCTAGTAATCTCAAGCTATCTCAGTTCTATTGGTGTTGGAATATAATGGGTGAGCCAGGTGCTAGGAACTCTTGGGTGAGCTTCCACATGTATTATCCTGAATTAATGAACAGTGGCAAAATTATGTAGGAGTCAGACTTTCTTAGTAACTGACATAGTTCAGTTTGATTTAGTTTCTAAATAGGAGAAATGAATCAAAATGGATAGGGCAGACTGACCGGATCAAATAAGAAATTACAGTTAGAATTAATTTCAGCCTGTTAACTCACCCAAACTTTTTTCCCTCCTACGTTATTATTATCTTATTTGATTGAAAATGCAATCTAGAAGTTAAGGTTATTGCAGAATTTTCTGATCTCAGAACTCTGTACAAACATGTAGCTGGTTGGTTTAGAATGAAATGTTTTGTTATGATCTGGGTACTTTGTTTAGATGGAAACATTGACAGACTAATGAGGTAGGCAACGTCTCCTAACCTGTATGTTTTCCTTCAAAACATTGCTGAGGTTGATATTGTAACCTATTATTACTCTTACAACTCATTTGTCACCTGTATAGTCCTTACTTTCTCTTCAAACAACACTAAACAAAATGACACAAACACACACAGAAAACCAACAAGCTTGTACTGATACATAAAAAGTATATTCCATTCATTTACAGTTTATTTTGTTAAGAAAAATATAAAACAAAGATTTTACAACAGAAATATAGAATGAAAAAATCATCTAAAATAAGAAATGCAAATATATAAGAAAATATAGTTTATAAAATAGCACATAAAATTTAGGTCTGAGCTTCCAAAAGCAAGGCAAGTATGGAAAAAGGACTGCTTATGTAATTCTTAATATCAGATGGTATAAAATACATAAATTATCGAAAGAATGCCAGTGTTTCTGGCATTAAAGTCTATAAAGGAATTTATCACATGGATCTAACAAGAATTAAAGACAATATATAATACTATCTGAAAAATGATTTTGTAAACATTGCAAAAAATATTATTTGTAAAAATATTCTATCTAGGGGCCGGCTCAGTGATGCAGCAGTTAGGTTGCATGTTCTGCTTCAGTGCCAGGGTTTGCTGGTTTGGATCCTGGGTGCAGACCTATGTACAACTTAGCAAGCCGTGCTGTGGCAGGCATCCCACGTAAAGTAGAGGAAGATGGGCACGGATGTTAGCTCAGGGCTAATCTTCCTCAAAAGAAAAAAATTCTATCTAATGATTTTCAATGAAAGCCAAAGCAAGTGATTAAATTAATACTGAATGAACATAGGTTGGTAATTTGGGGTGTGTGCACGTGCGCGTGTTCCACCTGATATCAAAGTCAAGCCTTAGATACCTGATCTCTCAAAAAACAGAGAGAGTATGTTCCTTAAACAGTGTTTGTCAAACACCAGTTTTCTTGCTTAGGACTTTGACAGGATCTAGAGAGTCCTCAATTCAACGTTAAACTTCCTGTCCATGGCCTGAACCTGCTACATTGGTGATAAAGGAAGGAACATATAATTTGAATTCTAGCCAGATTCATGACAAGCTTTCTATTCTCTCTTCTAGATCCCCTCATCTCCATTCTAGTCTTTTTTATCCCTTCAACTTCAGCAATATTCCACCTCGCCAAGGTAAATCGTAATGAACCTGGGTACTTCTCAGATTCTCCCTCCATACCCAGTTCATTTCCCCAGTTGCACATTAAGGCCCAGGGGAGATGCTTAATTCCCTGTAACTAGAGGTCGACAGGAGGAGATGAGTGAAAGCCAGTGGTCAACAAGAAAATCCTCCTGTGGAAGATGGAACAAAGCATAACTACTCATCCGTTAATACTTTTGTGCTAAATAAACTATCCATAATTCTGGTGTTTCATAGGTAAAATGTAGTGATATTGCTCCATGTATCCATTGGATAAATTTTAAGCTTTCCACAGAATACCACAGAGATTTAGCATCTTAGCATCATTTTCTTTTCTGTCTGAAAGACATGGAGTAAGTCTGAATTATTCAGCCACATATGTTTACAAGGAAAAGTATGAAAAACATTTTTGAGCTTTCCGTGTAAGCTGGAGGATCCAATGATAGAGTTTTCTGATGGTAACTGGTTAAGTTGACTGTATAATTGGAATACTTTGTCGACACAAGAAGTGCCTTCAGCCATGCTGTTCTCAGGTTGCTCTTCCAGAGACCAGGTGGAGAAGGAGGCATTGGTAAATGGAGATCTTTCCACCTAAAGGATTATCTTAAGAGTCTGATGATCATCTTAGCCTTCAAACACCTCACAATTAGTGTCAAAAGATGCTCAGAGGTAAAGCAACAGTGCAAGTTACCTGATCTGTGACGATGTCTTCAGGGATATGGACTGGACATCGTTAACATAGCAGAACTGTCCCTACCCCTACTTTCAGCATAAATTCCTCCTTTAAATACTTTATTTTCTCTTTTTTCTGTGATATAACTCAGATATACGTCCTTGAAAATACATGCAAAATAAACTTGAGATTGAAGTTAGCTCAGTATTGGGGTGGTCATGTTCTATTTCCAAAGTTTAAGTTTTTAAGCTTAGATAAAAGGTGTAGAATTAGTAAAAAAGCATATTATGTTTGTTTTAGATTCAGTAGATTGTTCAAAGACATCATTAACTATGTCAGTGAAAGTCCACATGGGCACTTATAAATATTTGCTGAGTGGAATTGAAAATTGCAATGAGCTTGCCATTTAGAATTATTTTATAATTTTCTTCTCTTCCTTGTTTCAAAATTAAAGTACAATAATGTTCATTATGCCCCAGTTTCTTCTTCTGTGGTAGGAGAGACACCTACCTACCCTGATGGATGATTGTACCTCTGTTAAAGAAGTTTCCCCATAAGGCACTTCAAATCACTATCCAACATATGTGACATATTTGCTCTAAAAGATGAAACATAAAATTCTCATTAATGATATCTCTTAAATAAAATATAGGAAGAAATAATTGTGAGGCATAATAGAAACAATGTTTTTGCTTTTGTAGTAAAGCAGGTTTTATTTATTTCCTTTCCTTAAGCAATGTGAAATACAATTTAGGAATCATATGTACTGGTCCACTATATGATTGCACATATCTGTTAACACCAAGGCAAAAGAATCAGAATTGGGTGATTCAAAGTGAGTTAAAATGTGCATGCGCACGCATATTCACACACAATACATTTTTTAAATTTGAAAATGTCCAGGATGTGTATTTAACTATTACTTCACTTGGAATAAGGTATAAGACTGTTTGCTTCACAGCAGTAGAGGGAACTCTACAAGGTAAACTGTTGTCTGCTCTTTGCAGACACCACAAATCATTCTGGATTCAGTGTCAGCGGCACTGAACACAACGAGGGGAGCCTTGGTGAGTAGACGAGAACTGAGCTTTACTCATTTCTGCTCCTGCTTCTCAAAGTTCTAGTTCAGCCTTGGAAGCTCGGATGCAGCTTATCTCAAGATAGCTCTGTTTAATCTGTTAATTAGAGATGGTTTAGTTAGTGATGATGTCAGAAATACTTCTTTAACTTATTCAAATAAAAGGAAATAAGCATACAATTGTTCAATTTGTTGTTGTCATTGAAAATTGTATCACTATTTTAAAACAGATGGATTGTTTCTTTTAAAACCTAAAACACCCAATTAATAATGAACATAAAGTTTATGTAGAATATTCAACAGTCAGTAGAATAACAGTTTTTATTCTATATAAGCTTTTAAAATGTCTTCTTACTATGTAATGATTTAAATAAAACTAGTGATTGAAATGATTGTACTTAAATCATATCTGTCCTATTCAAAAAGTACAAATATAGATCATCTGAAGAGCATAACCCAGACACACTTGTTTTTTGTTTAATATATGTCATGCTTATTAGAATCACTAAACTGTTTTCTATTTGGCTAATATTTTCTGTTCTAAAATTATATAAAAATTACAACTTTGAGGCAAATTCTTGCAGGTGCAACCCATTTAGAATTCAGCCTTGGAATCTTATAAAAATGTTTAGAATCATAGAACCCCCAAAAATGACTTACTAGCAATTTCAAGTTAACCTGCAATTAACTAATTGCTGAAATGTTCAGTTAAATTGGAATGCTGTCTGTTTCTTAGCTTGTGAGAATAACTCCTTCATCATGATTATGTCAGGACAGCATTAGGATTTAAAGTTTAAGATCCTTGGAAGGGGACTAGATAGGGGAACCTTAAAATAAGAAATCTGTACTTTAATGGAGCAGATGCTGAGTGTCAAAGGAAATTCAGCCAGGAAGAACAAGATAGTGGGTGTGTCAAATAGATCAACTGCCTATGGACATCAGGAAGGTCTAACCAGAAAAATGGGGTGTTTGCTGGGGAGACTGGGCACAATTGGAGGAAATCCGTATTTGGTGATGTAGCCCTTGGCACAGTGATATTATGGAAAGTCTGTTATCAGATAGCAAGCCTCTATTCCAAAGTATCAAATAATTGTTTAACATTTATATCAATAGGTTCCGGTCTCTAGGTTTCTTCCCTGAAGTAGTTTATACAGTATTTTATTTTCTCAGTATGGTTTCCAGGTGAGTTTGTGTGTGTGTGTGTGTGTGTTTACCTGCAGAAGGGAAGGAAGATATATAAGGGATAAATTAAAAATTAAAAAATTGCTTTACTTACTGACAGGAGTTAAATATTTGAGATTATTTTTTCAGAAGCTTCAAGTAAGCCTTACAAATTATGTGATTTGCCTGAATTAACAATAATCCGAGTCTTCTGGCTCTTCAATCTATTTTGAAGATCTAGTAGTCATTAGGAATCATTTTAGAAATGGAGGTCATTGGGAACAGTCTATAGAGTGTGAAGGGAGGAGGGGCATTTGGACGTACAAGTTTGGAGGTAGTGGGTGGGAGAAGACCACATGCCTCTCAGCAGAGGGGGATGGGAAGGCATTGGAGAAGGGGACAATAGCCCAGACTACACTGCAGCCCTTACTGGAGCCCTGCTTTAGCAGCAGTGATGGTGGAGTCAACAATAGTTTTGGACAATGTAGCCGGAGGTACAGCAGGGAATTAAGAGATAAGATATTCAGAGGCTAGAAAGAGCATTTATTTGCAGAGGTAATCATAGTATGTTTGTTTGCTGTGACTGGCAATGGGATGCTTTCTAGAAACAAAGAGAGAGAATTATGACTATTTCTTTTTGATAGAAAGACTAAGTTACAGTTATTCCCTCCCAGTCAGAGAATCAGGAATACAACAATTTTTACTTTTCTAGAATAGTACACTAAGAATTTCCTAAGTGAAGCTCTTTGTTTAGGGGTGAAAAAGGCATTAAAGATGCAATGGAGGGCTGACCCAGTGGCATAGTGGTTAAGTTTGCATGCTCTGCTTTGCTGGCCTGGGGTTCATGGGTTCAGATCAGATCCCAGGTATGGACCTACATACTGCTCACCAGGCCATGCTGTGGTGGCGTCCCGCATACAAAATAGAGGAAGATTGGCACAGATGTTAGCTCAGTGACAATCTTCCTCAAGCAAAATGAGGGAGATTGGCAACAGATGTTAGCTGAGGGCCAATCTTCCTCAGCAAAAAAAAAAAAAAAAAAGGATGCAATAGGTGGTTTTAACAAATGTATGCAAAGTACATTATTATGGAAATTGTGTCTCAAAGATTTTCTCATTAAGAGAAGGGCCAAGAATCAGTACATATAAAACACTTCCAAGTCTGCAGTTTGATATATTCACTGTTTCAGTGCCACTTAAGGTGCTCTGGGAGTCAGCAATAGCGTTCTCTTGGTCTGTGTGATCAACTGTCTCTAATTATAGTATCAAACCACTTGAAAGGTTGTGTATTGCCTTCTTAATATTTAATTAGATTTTAAAAATTAGCATTCTCTGATAGTAATGTAGGCATATTACAGTTGCTAGGGCTGATGGAGAGACCCCCGTAGGGTCTGAGGGTGTGCTTGACTTTAGCCACGATGGTGTTTTGATGTTTCCTCCATCATATCTTGTTCTACAACATTGTCAAGTATATCTAACAGTGCTTTTGACATGTTACCATCCATTCCCACAGACTTCATTATCCTTCTTTGAGGCGGTATTTGGCGATATGAAAAATACTAATGAGCAGGGTTTGTTTCCCACTGGCAACATTTTTCTGCTCATCCAGCAGTTTTACTGCAGCATTTCTCACTCAAGTGATGTGGTGTAATTCCATTTTCCACAAGGCTTGTAATTTATTTGATATTAATTTTAAAGACCTAGCGCCTTAGACATAAAGACAACAGAAGCCAGACACTCGAGGCTGAGCTGTATTTGCACTGTTGTTTGTTCTGAAGTTCCTGAAATGAGTGCTTCAGTAGATGGGATAAAGGGGGAGATTATAGATGGCTTGGTCGTTCCTGTAAATTTTGCAAAACCTCTGAATATCTGAAATAGAACACAGCGATTGCTCTACCGGGAAGAGAAATGCCATTTCTGCTGTAAATCCTTACTGCCCATGCTTTCACAACCCATTTGTCAGTCTGTGCTTTTCTCTAACAATTTTAACCCTGAAAAAATATCCCCAGGGCCAAAAACTTATTAAAACTCTCTGTGTGGAGTAAGTATGCTGCCTTGGGTGCCCTACAGAGCTGCAGAAAGAGAGAAGGCTGGTCCAACCCCTACTGGCAATAAATCTAATGAGAGCCACAGGCAAATAAAAAGGACGATGTTTACAAGACAGGTGACCAAATATTAATAAAGACACCGACATTCATAAAACAGGCTGAATGGAAAGTTCACCATCAGTTAATAAGCTTATTACACCAAGAAGAGGACATACACTAGCCCTACTGCTACTAATGATAACTACCACTGAAATCCTCTGTATACGAGACAAATTATTTACCCTATATTAAATCTTTACCATAGCTCCTTAAGGTGGTATAATCATCAATTGACAAAGGGGAAAAGTAAATTCTTTTTCATTAAGACTTTACTTTTTAAGAGCAGTTTAAGGTTAGAAGCTAAGTTGAGGGGAAAGTACAGAGATTTTCCATTTATACCCTGCACCTTCACATGCATAGCCTCCTCCGTTATCAACATCCTCCACCAGTGGTTACATTTGCTACAGTTGATGAACCTACATTGACACATCATCACCCAAAGCATTTAGCTTCCATTAGAGTTCACTCTTGGTGTTGTACATTCTACGGATTAGCACAAATGTATCGCGACATGTATCCATCATTATGGTATCATATAGAAGATTTTCATTGCTATAAAAATTCTCTGCTTCCCCTATTTACCCCTTTCCCTACCTGCCAACCCCTGGCAACCACTGACCTTTTAATTCTCTACATAGTTTTGCCTTTTCCAGAATGTCACAGTTGGAATCATACTGTGATTAGTCTTTTAGATTAGTTTCTTTCACTTAGCAATATATATTTAAGTTTCCTCCATGTCATGAAATGACATAAAAGCTCATTTTTTTTTAGTGCTGAATAGTCTTCCATTGTCTGGATGTGCCACAGTTTTTGCATCCATTTACTTACTGAAAGACATCTTAGTTGCTTCCAAGTTTTGGTAATTATGAATAAAACTACTATAAGCATCTATGTGCAGGTTTTTGTATGGGCACACATTTTCAGCTCCTTTGGGTAAATGCCAAGGAACATTACTGCTGAATTGTATGCAAGAGTATGCTTAGTTTTCTGAAAAACCTCCCAATTGCCTTCCAAAGTGGTTGTACCATTTTGCATTCTGACGAGCAACGAATGAGAGTTCCTGTTGCTCCACATCCTCACCAGCATTGAGTGTTGTGATTGCCACAGGTTTGGGTCATTATAATAGATATGTAGTGGTACCTCATTATTGTTTTAATTTGCATTTCTCTGGTGACGTATGATATGGAACGTTTTTGTGTGTGCTCCTTTGCCTTCTATATCTTCTTTGGTGAGGTGTATGTTAAGGTCTTTGGCCCATTATTTAATCAAGTTGTTTGTTTTCTTATTGTTGAGTTTTAAGTGTTCTTTGTATGGGGTAACCATTCTTTGTCAGATATGTCTTTTGCAAATATTTTCTCCCAGTCTGTGGCTTGTCTTGTTCTCTTGACATTGTCTTTCACAGAGCAGAAGTTTTAATTTTAATGAAATCCAGATTATCACTTCATTCTTTCATGGGTCATGCCTTTGGTATTGTATCTAAAAAGTCATCACCATACCCAAGGACATCTAGATTTTTCTCCTATGTTATTGTCTAGGAGTTTTGTAGTTTTGTTTTACATTTAGGTCTGTGATCCAGTTCACATTAATTTTTGTGAAGGATTTAAGTTCTGTGTCTAGATTTATTTTCTTGCATGTGAATGTCCAGTTATTCCAGCACCATTTATTGAAAAGACAATCTTTTATCCAATGTATTGTGTTTGTTTCTTTGTCAAGATCAGTTGACTATGAAAAGTAAGATTTTAAGAGGCAAATTTACCTAACAAAGGTCATCCATCTAGTTTATCTTTGCTAAAGCTGAATTTGAACCCTAGGTTGTCTATTTACTACTCTATATTATGCATCATTTGCAATCAATAAATATGCTTAGAGAGGTTCTCACCAATTTGGCATAAAATCATGTGATGAACTAGAAGATGGCAAAAGTGGTATCTAATTTGTTTGGTGGTAGACAGACCAGGACCTGCCATAAATATCTAGCGTTACTTAAAGCATTTTATTAGTGTCACCTTGGAACCATTCTTAATATTAAATGTTAATGATTAAGCTACTGTATTGAAATTTATGGTGTCATTGGTTCCTTGATGCATATATTTATGATATGTTGGCCTTCCCATTGAAAGCTCTCAAAAAGATATTCACTGTCAGATTTAGATAAGTCTTTGATATTAATTTTTATTGCCTTTCCACCCCCACTAGAATATGAGCTCCATGAGGTTTTATTCACTAAAAAACCCCATGCTCAGAATAATGGCTGGTACATAGTAGACTCTCAGTATATGTTTGTTGAATGACTGAAGACAGATTTAGATCAATAGTGATTAGAAACGATTGAAGAAAGATCTTTAACCTTGTCTTTCTTTACCTTACTAGACTTATTGCCAGTAGCCAACTACAGGACAAGCACCTAAGTGCTGTTTTTTAAGCCTGAGCCTGTGTGCTGTATGTGGGCATTGCATTTCCTGGGATAGAGGTTATAGAAGCAAGATCCATTGTTAGATCAAAAAGGTCACCACGTCGTAACATTGATAAAGAAGGGTTTTTTTTAGGAAATATATCCCGTGGATAGGAATATAATGATGTCTGCTTGCCAATTCTCCATAAATAAATCTTTAAATATGATAGAATAGCAGTCAGCATTCATTCATTCAACAAATATGTGTTGAGAATCTGCTATGTACAGTCATTATTCTGAGCATGGTGTTTTTCAGTGAACAAAACTTCATGGAGCTTATATCCCAGTGGAAGTAGAAACACAATAAAAACTAGTACCAAAGACTTATAAGGAAAATGTCAGTCAAGGCAATGGATAGAAACAAAGCAGGGAAGAAAGGTAAGGATTCCTGGGGAAGGGGATCAGTGGAGGTCTCACTGAGAAGGTGACAAAGGACATGAGGGAGCAGGGTATGTTGATACTGGGAAGCAACTTCAAGGCTGAGGAAAGACAATTACTAAGGCCCTGACTTGCAGCGAGACTCATGTGCATGAAAAATAGCATAGCTTGAATTATTGCAAAACCCACCTTGTTGCTATTTAGTAAGGAAGGGAAAACAGGGAGAAGCAGGCCTGTGTGTGTGTGTGTGTGTGTGTGTGTGTGTGTGTGTGTGTGTAGTGGGTGAGATTGGGAGTCTGTATTTGAATATGTTATGTTTGAGCTAATTATTAGACATCCTGATGAAGATGTCAAGAATTCAGTGGTAAATATCAATCTGGAGTTCAAGAGAGAGGGCCAGGATATGGACAGTTGGGAGGCACCTACATTTAGGTAGTATTTAAAGCAATGAGACTATTGATGTCAGTCAAGAACTAAGCCTAGATAAAAAGAAGAGGTCTGAGGCCAAAGCCTTGGGGTATTCCTATGTTTAGGAACGAAAATGAAGCAAAATCGGAAAAGAAGATGGAAATAGAGGACAAGGCAGTAGGAGGACGATGAGGAAGTCCTATGTCCTAGAAGTTAAGTGAAAAGTGTTTTGAAGACAAAGGGAGTAATCAATCGTATATAGTGCTGCTAATAAAGTGATAACTGACAACCAACCATTAAATTTAACCATGTGGAGTCATAAGTGACCTTGAAAAGAGAAATTTTAGTCAAATAGTAGAAGTAAAAGTTTAGTTGCAGTTGGATAATGAAGTGAGGGGAGAGGAAGTAATTTGAGAAAAGGGATTCGGAACAACTTTTGGAGGAGAGGGAATCAAAGGAATAGGGTGACTGCTAGAGGATAAAACAGTTTGTTAATTTAATATGGAGAAAATAAAACATGTTTGTACACTGATGGAAAGGGTGAAGTAGACAGGAAAACAATATTGATACAACAGAAAGCAGAAAATTGTTGGAATAATGTTCTAGGCAAGAGGAGATGGGTGGTTTCTAGTGCCCAAGTAGAGCACTAGAGAGCATGGGCTTACCTAGGATCAGGGAGAATTTGTCCACAGTAAAAGCAGGAAGATAGATTACATGGACACAGTTGCAATTTGTTGGGTAGATGGGGTGGTGGGAATATGTGCAAGTTGTTTTCTGATTGCTTATATTTTCTCAGTGCAGTAGAAACCCAAGTCATCATCTGAGCACAAGGATGGGGAGGAATTGCTAGAGGTATGAGGAAAGAAGATATGTTGTAAATGCAATGTGATTGCTGGGTCCACTTAAAGTAGGTAGTCATAATATCGATGTAGACCAGTTAGTATAGTTGTGTAAGTTTTTTCTAGCATCTTCAGATAGGCAGGTACTGAGTAGGCATCAAAATGGAGTTTACCAATCCTGGAATTTTTCCAGGCATGAAAAGTCATGAGAATGGAAAGAATGTGAGGATGAGTACAGGAAGTGATTATAATGATGGACTATGGAATTTAAGTTTGGTAGGGATAAAGGTGAGAACATAAGTTAGACAATGGACAGAAAAAGATGGTGGGTTCAATAAATTATATATGCCAGTGGGTTAAAGAATTGTTGGAGTCAGATACCGAGGTAAAGAGCTAGAAAGATATGAAGTACTGGGAAAAGAGTGAGATATTTGACCTGGAGATTAAGGATGTAATGCAGTTGCTGGTAATGACACCGTGTATATATATACTGTGACTCAGTAGAGATTGGCCATGGTGAGGTAAAGGAGTTGAGATCAATGGAATTACAGGCTGCAGTGCTGAAATTACCAAGAATTATTCAGGAGTTGTGGAGAGAATGCGCAATGAGATAAGAGCTAAAATAATCAAGAAATGAAGGAGAGTAGATCAAGGGTGAATTGGCTGCATTGAATTAGTAGGGATAATGTAGCTTGGTGACATGCATTTGAAAACTGAGGTGTTTCAGAGGGGTGCAAAAGAATCATCTAGAAATGGCTATGAGGAGCATGAATGACTCCCATCTCCCAATCCTGTGGTACAAGGGCTGTGGGAGGGAAGTGTCATCATGTAAGGTAGTAACTTTCTATTTGTTCAATTCCCTTTTTCAGGCACTTGGGAAAATTAACTATTTTTGATGAGGATACTGCCAGGATCAGAGAGAGGGATTGGGAACACTGGTATGTCAACTGTAGTTGCAACAGACTAGAGACAGAGGAGAAGTGAGGAGAGAGATAAAAAATGAGACTATTATACAAGTCTAGGTGGAAAGTTACGAGAATTTGGGAAGAAGGGGTGCCATAGCAGGACAGTTGGAGGAAAACGAAGAAAAACACAGTCAAAGGAAGGAACTTCAAGAAGGGTACGGACATCCTTAGATTCTCAGAAAGCCCTAAAAACAGAAAGGATAGAATGCCTTATATTGACCATTTAAAGATCAGAAAACTGAAGCACAAAGAAATAAAATGATGAATTCACGTGGCATGACTGATTACAGTGCGGTAGAGCTGGCACCAGAGTTCAGCTTTCTTGACTTCCAGACAGTGCTATGGTCAAACAATAAAACGAAGTCCCAACAGAATCCTGTAGTTTCTGTTCTTGGTTTCATCATCACTACTATTGTTATAATTAATCGCATGCTAATAAATCCTAACTTGAATAGAACAAGAAATTATTCTTGGTTCTTTTTCAGCACAATATATATTTAACATAAATTCAACAGAAAACAAGAAGACACAATCAAAGAAAAATATGAAAATGTAATCAGAGGAAAATGTTTGCACACAATATTTTATGATTGGTTTTAGAAAATCATTTTTATTTTACAAAACACTGATTTCAAAGCATCCATCAGTGCTGCTCACAGTGAAGTAATTGAGCCACTTCCTCTGGGAGCTTTCGTTTCCTGTTTTCAGTCACGTATGTGTTTATTGTTGGGTGGTCGGGGTCCTGTGTACTGCATGACTGAACAGTGATGTCCAACAGGAAGGTCAAGGGTTAGTTCTGAGGGAAGAGAGGGGCATTGTCTGTTCATTACCTGCATCTAAGTGATAATTCAGGCACTCACCCAGCGTGCCTGCTGGCAATATATGCAGTTAAAGTCTCTACTTATTCATCAGTAAACTCAGAAAAGAAAAAGCAAAAATTAGCTACCCCCACCCTCCATATGCAGCCCAACCAGAACAGAAGCCTTCTTTCACAGCATCCATCAGGAGACTTCCTGAAGTTTGTGGGACAGCAGGCTTACAGATAGAAACCCTCAAGCATTACCTGTCCTTTCTGCCTCCCCCTGCACTATGCCCCTCAGACTTTGGAAGGGCAGTGGCTAACCACATGAGCAATTAACTGTGAAGAAATGTGCTCACCCTCACTTTCGGTTCAGGTGGCAGGTGTTATGTTTAGGTTGAGATAGTTACCTTTTTATAGCAAATATGGTGCTTATCATCTGCCAGTCATCACCGTTTGAGCCAGTTCATCAAGCACCCAGGAAGTGTAGCTATCTCAGAAAAGCAGCTTGTCCTAATATGATTTATTCCTATGTACAGGAGGGTTTAATTGACATTTTGAAAGAGGAAACACAGGAAGGGCAATAATGAAGCTAAACAATTCCAAGTCACTGTTACCCTAATTGCATGAGTACACATCTTAATCATTTAAACTGCTGCAAACTTTGGTGCTGCAAACTTTCTAGCCATTGCAAATGCATTGTTATACTCGCTCGTTTGTAGGTAGAACTGCATATGTGTATGCATGGGTGAATGAGAGTACTTATCTTTCAGCAAGCTGATTTTAAAGAAACTTCAGTGTATACCTGTCTCCATTCTTACAGAGGTTGGCAATGAAGCTGATCTCTTCATTAATTGATCATTCATTCATTGATTCTCTATATACTTATAAATCTATAGCTTTGTACTGAGCATGTTGAGTACATAGCCGAGATTATGGTTCAATGCTTTCTTTAAATGTTCTTATATACCTATGTGGAGAATCACACAGGTAAATAGACAACTACAATATAAAGTGCCAAATGCTACAATCAGGATGCTATAATAACATAGAGGAAAATTACTAAACCTATGCAGCCTTGGAGGAAAGTTTCGTCTCACAGTTAGCTGAGTCCTGAAGGATGACAGACTCTAATGGGAAATAATGTTACTTTATACCTGAGACTTCAGTGGCCTTGTAGTTCTGAATCACCATCTTGCACTGCTTTATTTTCTGGGATGATGCAAGAAAAATGAGGAAATGGGTGAAACGATTTAATTGATGTAAAAGTTGGCATTAATCCGAGCTATTGAGGACCATGGTGAATGTTCATATCCTGTTTGACTAGAGATCAAATGTCAAGTAGGTAATCAGTTTCTTTTCTGGCTGAGTCATTCTTGCTGCCTGTGAGCACTTCTTTGTTAGTCTTGGTTCCTGCCTGCCTGACATATGGTGGCTCTCTGGCTCACTCTTACATGCTATAATGAGGCTTCAGTGAATGTTTTTGGGAAGCTACTAAATGTCCCTTTATCTTGACTTAAAAGAAAAATCATTGCAATTAATTTATACATTTATTCAAAAGACACTCATTAAGCTTCAACTATGTGTCAAAGGCTCAGTACAGTTCCTTAACATTTTCTCACATAAATTTTAGAAATAGTAATTAGCTATTCAAAAAGCTGGGGAGAATACTATGTAAATTTTTGATAATTATTTACCCAGTTCCCCTTTTCATTTGTTTGCGTAATGTGTTGGAAGGCAGTTCTCCACGGTTGTCTTGCGTTTCTGCGCATCTTGTGAGTGGAGGCACTGACTGTCTGTGTTCCAAACTGTCTTTTCAAAGATGTGTGTACTGTATAGCAAACAGTCTTGGAAGATAGAGATGGTGTCTCCATCAAAGCAAAGACAGGTTTGCTTACTGTCCAATATGATAAAGATAATGTCTCTCTCCAGGGCAAAGTTCACGTGGGCTTACTGGCCTTTACAAGATCTGGGTTCCCTAAGCTCAGAGTTGCTCTCCTGTATACAACCCACTGTGCATGCAGGTTCACCAAGCCCTCTTTGCATTATCTTGTGGAAATTTTGGTTCAAGGAACTGGCAGAAATGTTAATCCTCTGGCTATGGCCGTTGCTATGGGTAATAAAGTCATTTTTCTCTGACCCTGGAATCTCATGTCTTATGTCAGCATCCATGAAACTGTGGTGGCTAACTAATTAACATGAAACTAGGGTATAATCTCAGACCCTTCGCAGTTCTTGCCATAATGTTCTCTGAAGTTGCTTCTCTTCTACCATCATCTTCTTTCCTTATGGTGAAAAAAATAAATAAATACATGAATGAATAATTCTTTACTTAATATAATTTATTAAGGAACCTACTTAATATAATTTTCTTTTTGAGGAAGATTACTGCTGAGCTAACATCTGTGCCCATCCTCCTCTATTTTATATGTGGGATGCCTGCCACAGCATGGCTTGATAAGCAATGCATAGGTCTGCACCTGGAATCCAAACTGGTGAACCCCGGGCCACTGAAGTGGAATGCATGAATTTAACCACTACACCATTGGGCTGGCCCCTATAATACTTTTTGTATTTATGCCTGTATTTTTTTTTTTTTTTTTTTGATTAGGAAGATTGGCCCTGAGCTAACATCTGCGCAAGTCTTCCTCTGTTTTGTATGTGGGATACCACCCCACAGCGTGGCTTAGTGAACAGTGTGTAGGTCTGCACCTAGGATCCGAACCTGCGAAACCCAGGCTGCTGAATCGGAGGGAGTGAGCTTAACCACTACACCACTGGGCTGGCCCCTCTACCTGTATTCTTTATGACAGATATTTGCCACATGATGACAACTGCAGCAGCTTGTACCTTCCCAACTCAAGCAGCAAATTTCTTAAGAAGTATTTTTGGAACTAAGCTATACAGCACCTCAGTAGACCATCTAGTTGGATTGTGAGCAAGCTTGAAGGGTCTGCTCCCATTTCAAGCAGCAGTTCCACTCTTATACGTTCTGTGTATTAGATATCTGTCTAAGGTTTGGGGCAATAAATGAATAACTGAAAGAAATAAAAAAAGAATGAATGAATGAAGTAATATATAATAAGGACATATTTTAAATCACTGCTCTATATTATGCATTTAAAAGATTTCTAGTCTGGAAAAGAACTAGCTAGGACGTGGTGTTCATACTTTTTTCCTCTGTTTGCTTTGTTAACTTAAAATGTGAAACTCAGTGACTAGATGAGGCCATTTGACGTTTTTATTTTTTATTTTCTACCTGTTTAAAATAAACTGTTAAAATGCCAATGGGCTGAGGGCGTTGTCTTTTGTTGCCGTTGTTTTTCTCTGTGGAAGCCCTCCCCTGTTTCTTGAAAAGGACAGGTTAATACTGGATAGTATCATTTGATGATTGTAAAATACAAAGCAGGACACAATCTTTTACCAAAATTATTTGCTAATAAAAGAAAAAGCCATCATGTATGTTATTAATCATCTCCAGGAGGACAATTATCGAGAAATATATATTAGAGGAAGGAAAACAGAAGTGCAGGAGAATTTGTTTTGCACTGTAACCTGCTTTGCTCCTGTTAAGCCTTAGATGGTAAAAGGAATCAATGTTCCACCAATTGACAGGAGCGCCCAAGTCAGGGGGAAAGAGATCCGGAGCCTCAGGGAATGGTGCGGTATTCATGGGAATGGACCCCAGAGCCCCTGCTTCTCTTGCGCAATGATGGCAACTCTTTTAGCCTTTTGTTTCCCTTCATTGCTGTGAGTCGAAAGACTTCATAAATTTCCATGGCAAAAGTACTCCTTTGTAAAACATATTGTGGAATAAATGCTGTGGATCTATATCCACAAGAAATGTGTTGACCTTTAAAAATGAGAAAACAAAACACAAAATAGGAACAATGTTCGAATAATTTAATCGGGAATCTCCGCTTTGTGATCTTTAGTTAACACCTTTTATTCTAGGTTTTCCGCTTACAAGTTCCGGTGTTAAAATTACTCACCATGTGAGCTAGTAAAGTCATTTATCTCCATGGGATCTAACTAAGAAATCAGGAAGACAATTACTCACCTTCTCAGGATGAAAATTTAATTACTGTTTGTATGCTGCCAAGATAAAGCACGGAAAAAATTATTCCTAAAACATATATAATGGAGCTCTCAAAACTGTGACCTGACAAGATTTTGGTGACCTCTTTTCTCTTCACAAGGTGTCCCCTGAGCTTTGAAGCTTATTTCTGTCTCTGGTGTTTGAAATATAGGTTAATTATACTGAGTAGTATGAAGTCAGAAAAATAAAATGATTATGAACAACGGTAATGTATTTCAGACTTGCATAACATAATTCCCTGAATATTTATGCATTTATTAGATGCTAGTCTGTTCCTGATGTTGTACTAGGAAGCCAAAAATAGGTCAAGTTTGGAATCTAGCAGAAATTTTACCAGTGATGACAGAGAACTGGCTTCTCTCAGGTTAATGAGATTTCCAGAATTTAAATATTATATATCCAAAAATACACAATTATTATAAAAAGCAAGCCTATTATATCACAGAACATATTGACCATAAGTGCAATGAAAAATAAAAAAGTAAATAATAAAAACAATAAGTATATAAATAAGAATATATGTCTGTCTAATCAGGAAAGTAGAAAATGCTCTGAGTATTTAAGCAGGGGGAGTGTAATGCAGGGAGCTGCTTCCACAGGTAACGGAATTGCTGATAACCGTTCCTCATTCCTCTATATGTTATCTGATATAATTTCTAATTCCTTTCAGATCACTGTGCCTCCCTGTTCTCTAAAAAACACTAGCATCGAAGCTCATTCTATCAAACTGTACTGCCTACTACCTCTCTTTGTTATAATTATCTACAGGCCGTTGATCAATACCTTGTCGTTCCTGAAAATGTTAGCCCCTGGATAGTGACCTTCGAAATTGTTCTCTCTCCTGTTCAAAATTGATATCTTTCTTAAAAATTATTCCTATATTTATCCTTCAAATTATCTTATTCATCATTTCTTTGTCCTTCTTTTCTACAGTATCCTTGCCTCCATCCTAACTAAGCCATCCCTTCCTATGTCCATACCTTAGACAATTCTGTTGACTTTCTGCAGTGAGGAGAATGTTCTGTACCGATGCTGTCCAAGACAGTAGTACTATAGACTGAATGTTTGTGTCCCCCTAAAATTCAAGTGTTGAAACCTGATCCCTAATGTGATGATATTTGGAGGTGGGGCCTTTGGGAGGTGACTAGGTCACAAGGATGAAGGCCTCATGAATGGGATTACTGTTTTTATGAAAGAGACCTCAGAGAGCTCTCTCATACCTTCTGCCATGTGAGGATACAGCAAAGAGATGGCCAGGTATGAACCAGAAAGCAAGTCCTCATCAGACACTGAATCTGACAGTGCCTTGATCTTGGACTTCCCAGACTCTAGAACTGTGAGAAAGAAATTTCTATTGCTTATTAGTCACCCAGTGTGTGGTATTCTGTTACAGCAGCCCAAACAGAGTAAGACAAGTAGCCAGTAGCCACATGTGGCTATTGAGCACTGAAATGTAGCTAGTGTGACTGAAGAAGTGAATTCTAATTTTATTGAATTTTAATTAATTTAAGTAGCCATATGTGGCTCATGGCTACCATTTTATATAGTGCAGTTTAGACCTTGTCATTAATAATAACTCTGCCCATTCCATAATCGCATTTTCATATATACCCTTCTCTGACCACCCTGCCTATATTTCTAGCTTACTTTCTCTAGAACCCATCTCCACCAATTTTTAAATATCCTCCCCCAGACCTTGAATCTATTGATCTTACCGCTTTGCACTATCTTTAGCCCAATGAGCTTCTCATTATCCTCCTTGCACAGCTTGGGTTCCATGATCCATCATTGTAATCACTCCCTTGTATGCACCATTCATCTTGCTTATATCCTTTTTGCCCTTCTAGGTATTTGATTGGAATCCTCCAAGTCTAGTTAGATCTAACCCTTTGCCTACTCTGGACATTCATCTGTTCCCTGAATGTGGCTGGAAAAGAGTAGGCAAGCCTCCTGATGTCTCTCTTTAACTTCCTGGCCACTTACCGCAAGCAGATCCATAGAACTCAAGGCAATCCCTGTTTTTCTAGTTCATTCACTCTCTCACTAACCTGATCAAACATTTCATACTTTCACCTCTGTTCTGAGACCCCTGAGGCCTCCTCTCTCATCCTCCCCGTCAACTGATATCTTTGCTTCATATATCACCAGAATAGAAACAATTGGAAAAGAACTTTCATAAACCCTTCTGCTGTCATTTACCCATCCCTTGATTTGTGCCCATATACTTGACACTTTCCCTCCTTTTCCTGAAGATTAAGTGTCCATGATCTTAGCTAAGGCAATGTCTTGACTTGTGCATTAGAAACAATTCCCTCCATCTTACTCAAAGTCACTGGAGAAATTCTTTCAGAAATCATCAATTTTTCCCTTGTACTCTATCATTCCCATCAGCATACAAGCATTCTGTCATGACTGCCACCTTAAACAACAAAAAATCTCATAATCAAACACACCCTTCAAGCTGTACTCTATTTCTCGATTCCCATTGCAACAAAAATGCTGAGAAAATTGTCCATACTTGCTATTAATCCCTTCCCTTTCTCTCTCAAGCCTACTCAAACAAGCATTTTTCCTTCTTTGCCAAAACTGCACTGTCATGCTCACCAGTGACCTTCACCTTCCTAATTTACTGACTAAGTCTCAGTTTTTCTTTTGACAGCACATTTGACCTAGGTGATTACTTCCTCTTCCTTATAGCATTCCCTTCAGTTGACTTCCAGGACACGTCACACTCTCATGCCTTTTCTCCTACTTACTTCATTAGCCATTTTTTCCCTCAGATTTCTTTACAGTTCTGCATAGTCCCCTTATTTATCAATTTTGGACTCCTCTGGGACTGAATCCTTAAACTCCCTTTCTTATCTATTTTCACTTACTTCTTAAGTGATTGCATTCGTCTCTTGGTTTTAAAACCCATCTACATGCTGATTACTACCAAATTTATACCTGCATCCCAGGACTCTCCCCTGAAAACCATCCTCATTATTCTAACTCTCTTCTTGACATTCCATTTGGAGTCTCATAAACATTGCAAATTTAATTTGCCTAAAACCAAATTTCTAATCTCCTCGTCTCAAAAAACTAACATTTTATATTGCCTCCACCTCATTGAATAACCACTCTATTTTCCTAAATGCTCTAGTCCAAAACCTTGGAGTTATCCTTTATTCTCCTCTCACCCCTTTTCCTACCTCCTCCCCCAAACTACATCCAAGCAATAAAAATAAATCCAGAATCTATCTACCTGTCTTCAGTGTTATTTCCTTAGCCTCAACCATCATAGTCTTTTCACAAGGTTACTGCAAGAGCCACTTCATTGGTCTTACTGAATTTGCCCTTGTCTTCCTGTAGTCTTATCACAACAAAGGAGCTAGAACAATCCTTCTAAAACCCAGTTAAACTTATGCTCCTCAGCTCATTCCCCACCCCTATCTCTCAAGCCTCATCTCTTTCCACGCTCAAATCTTTCCTCTGCTCTAGCCACATTGGTTTCCTGCTTTTCCCGGGCCGTTATCAGACATGTGCTCCTTTGCATTTGCCATTCCCTCTGTGTGGAGGGATGTCTATTGTTACCTCCACATCTTTACTATCCCCTTCTAAGGACTCCTCAGCATCATATTTCTTAAAACATCTTGCCCGAGATGGCTCTGGATGAGATTCTACCAATAAAGCTTCTGGAGGTTCTTGAGATTCGCAATGGTTTAAACTCTTAAGAACCTCAATTTGTAAAAAGCTATTCAATATTGATGGCCGAGGTCTTTGGCAGCAGGTTCCCTGACCTTGCCTCCCCAGCCCCTCCAAAGCTTATGTAAATTTCTAATACCCTATATGAAGACATTCATTCTTGGAATACAAGGAATGGCTTCTGTTTTCCTGAGTGATATCTGACATATGCTCTTTGCAGAGAAATAGACTTCATCTCAAAGCTATATTCCTCCCTTCTTCATTTCCTTCAGATATGTACACCCTGTCCTATAGTAAACTGCACCCTCATTTCCTATCCCCATTTCCTGTTTTATAGGCACTGATTTATCCCCACAGCACTTATTACCATCTGATGTACGATATTGACTTGCTTTTCTCGTCAGTGCCTTTGTCCCCCAGTAGAATGTAGGCTTCTTAAGGGTAGGGATGCTTTCTCATTCATTCGCTGCTGCATTCTCATTGCCAGAAGCATGTCCAGCATCTATTAGGCTCCTAATACATATCTGTTAAACGAATGAAGGAATAAATCTGGTTATACTTTAAAAACGAACATAATGCTAACTAACATTTAAATAGTGCTTACTGTTTGGCAGACATAGTTGTAAGGGTTTATATATATTAACCCATTTAATCCTTCTAACAATGCAATGAAGCAGATATCATTATCACTGCATCTCACAGGTGTGGAAACTGAGGCATAGACAGACCATGTAATTTGCCCAAAGTCACACAGTTAATGGAGGGCAAGGGTCAGTGTTTGATCGCAGCTAGTCTGACTCTAAAGTCCACTCTTATTTCTGGCATTTTGTCATCTCTGCTAAAACAAACCACAAACAAAAAGAATAAAAATGAGGAGGAGGCGAGCCCATTTTAAAATTTCAAAACACTATGAATATTTTGTGATATAAACACAGAACATTCTTTTTCCTTATTTTGACGCTAAAACATCAGAAATTGCAGCATACATTCCTACATTTAAAACTGCACCAAAAATAGTAAATGGTATTTGTCATTAAGAGGTTTTTTTGGTCTGTAGGTAGGAGTTTGGTAATAATCACTTACTAGAAAGATTTGTTGTAAGGGTATAGGCAGAAGTAAAATAAGAGGGTGATATGGTGTATATGGGAGTATATGACTTCTGGTCTATAAAATATGTTAGAAAAGGGAAACAGGATCAGGACGTGATTCTCATTGCACATGAGGGGTGAGCACATGTGACTCTGGAAATATTCGGGCAATCCTGGGACTAAGGTCTGAGAAATTTGATCAGGATCTCTTTTGTCAATCTTTAATCTATTGCCTTTACCTTTTTTCTTTCATCATGTAACATTTATTTGTTGAATATGTTTGGCTGTACTACATGGTAATGAGACGATATCAAAGAATATGACATAGTTCCTGCCCCAATTACATTTATAATTTAGTAGAAATGCTTAAGAAATTACCATGTTACATAGCCTCTTTGTTAATGATGAAGCTTCTGGATTCCCACTGCCTGGGCTCAGGTCCTGGTTACAAAAATATTACTTGTGTGACCACGATCAAGGTGTTTAATCTTTCTGTACCTCAGTTTCCTCATTCTTAAAATAGAGATGAAAAGAATATCTACCTCATAGGTTTGGTAAAGGGTTAAATGGTTTGATAGGTCTATAGCAATTAGAACAGTGCCTGGCACATGGTGAAGACTCTGTAAATGTTTCTGGTTATGTTAATGTAATATACATGGTCATGGTAAACTACTTGTGTGCCTAGAATATGGCATTTCATTTCAAATCTCTCTGTTTTCTCCATTCTTTTCCTTCTTCCTAACATTTTTTTGGAAAAACCTACAGTTCTCCTCTTGTGTTTTTCCTTTACTCTTACACTACTAGCACACTCATAACACTTCTGACACCAGAGGTGTGGAGGTTTTTCCTCACAGCAAGCAATTCCCTGTGACACCAGCTGGATCTTCTACAATTTAACTCAATTCTAACATATCTACCTGGAGATAGTATTAGATCCCACAGGTTAGGGGCTCAATCCCACAAGACTGATCCCATCCCACCTCAGATCCCCAGGTTACCCACAACTTCTGTCCAACTTGGCTACAAATTAGAGGTTCTCATGACTTCTTCCTTGGGTATAATTAATTTACTAGAGTGGCTCTCAGAACTCAGAGAAACACTTCTTATGTTTATCAGTTTATTAAAGGACATGATAAAGGATAGAGATGAACAGCCAGATGAAGAGATACATAAAGCAAGGTCTGGGAGGGTCCCAAGCACAAGAGATTCTGTCCTCGTGAAGTTGGGGTGTGTCACCCTCCCAGTATATAGATGTGTTCCCCAGCCTGGAAGCTCACAGAATCCTACACTATTGGGATTTTTATGGAGGCTTCATCACATAGGCGTGATCAATTACTAACTCCATTTCCAGCCCCTCTCCTCTCCTTGGAAGATGGAAGCTGGGGCTGAAAATTCCAAGTTTCTAATCATGGCTTGGTATTTCTGGTGACCAGCCCCCATCCAGGGGCCATCTAGGAGCCCATCCTGAGTCACCTCATTAGAACAAGAGATGTTTCTAGTGCTCTTTTCACTTACGAAATTACAAGAGTTTTATGAGCTCTGTGCCAGGAACCGGGGGCAGAGACTAATACATATATTTTCTATTATCTCATACGTGTCATCCTCTGATTCCTCACTGAACTTCAGCTTGTTATTGAAACTCAGCTCAAGCATCAACTCAGAACTCAAATATCACTTATTATGCTAAAATAATTGATACAATTTACTGTGTAAATTATTTACTTGGATACATGCTTCCAACTCACGGGGACCATATGGAGCTATTTTGCACCCTCAGCATCTAGCACAGTGTCTGTCACGTAGTGCGGAAATTAAACAGCAACAAGAAAACAGTGCTTGCTGCACAAAACAGTGAGGATAGAGGAGAGATGTCATGCTCTCTAAGAAGAGGACCTCAGGCTGCCACCCAAGAAACCTTCAGAGGACCTGAGCCTTGAGGAATTTCCAACTGTGTGGTCTTCAGCCTGAAGAGGTTAGAAAATGATTTGGCCTGCACATCAATACGTGATTCATTTCTCAGGAATGGACTCTGACCTAATTAAACAGATGTATGAAACCAGAAACTGCAGTTTGTCAGTTAACAGTGAGAAATGACTCTCACTCAGACAAGAATATTCAAAGTACAAATGATCAGTACATTCTCTTGCTAATATAGACACAACTCAGGAGCCCCTTCAATAAGTACGTGTTGAGTAAATAATACATCGAGGTAGAAATACACAGGTAACGCTTGGAAATGGGGATCCAGAACTCAAAGATTGGAAAGTGTGACATTTGAAAGTGTTGTATTTGGAATGGAAAAGTCTCTTAGGCAAGAGAATTTGAGGCAGGGGGAGAAGAGGATTCAAGGCAAACTTTGGGTAACCTTTGACCTTTTCATCCTATCTTTCAAAAATGCCTCTTCACCTTTATAGGAGGAAGGTTCCTTGACCCAAAGAGTGATGTTGTTCTAGGCTTGGAATTTGTTGGCATCAACGGTCTTTCAGATTTTCTCCTGCCAAAAGCCTTTTCTTTTCTAAACCGTCACCAAGGAAAATGCTATATGATTTTCACTTTGGAAGTGAGAAATCCTATGTAGCTTTCCTCCAATCACAAAAAATCTTTTCTCCTTCAATTATATTTATATTTTCTGCATTTTTTTCTTATATGGACAGAAGAATCTCCGACCCCATCCTTTTCCCTGTTTGCTATATTGAACTCACCAAGTCACAGGATTTGGATGATTTTTGGTAATGCCTCCCTAACATCTGTTTTCCTTACAAACTGCTTCACAATAATTTAAGCCATGGGTCTCCAATATTTTTTTATTGAGATGCTTTATTATTTAAAAATATTAGCACACATTTCCTAAGTATTTCATTTTGCTATGTTTATTAATAAGTTATATACAATTAGCTATATACTGAATCATTATATTGCATAAATCACACATAAAAACAGAAATTCAAAAAAACTGAGATAGACCTCAAAAAATTACGTGTTTTTAAAATTTATTATATTATATTTTTAAATGTTATCTATTGTGATGGCTTCATACAATCCTTAGCCAACATTGTAAAGCCCAAAGCATGACGATGGCAGGGTACACCACGGATGATAGAGGACATGAGGCATCCCTCAAATAGTAATCTTAAAAATTGTATTGTTATTTATGACTCCATTTAAGATCTGATTAAATCATAATTACTTCATCTATGTAATGTGGCTGATGAAAAGCTTGCTATCCCTTTTCATAATTATTTTTGACTTGTGTTACTTTATTTTTTATCTTCCATCAAGTGTTTCTTTTAAGGCAGCTATAAGCCATTTGTCCAATGAATGAAGATCAATTTACTAAACTAAATTAAATAATCTTAAAATCCATTTAACAGGGCATGTCTAAACTAAGCAAGCTTGAAATGTGCTGAAAATAAATGATTGGATGAGGTAGCCACTGTCCATTCCTCCTCACGAGGGGTACACGCTTTCCCCTCCATGAGCCTAGAAAAAACTGTGAAGCAAACTGAGTGAGGACGCAGGTGACAGTCATTGCACATTAAAGCTTAGTAAAGCGTAGTCTTCTTTCTATTTACATGTATGTAAATATATATTTTCTTCCTAAGCCCTACACACTGCCTCATTTGCTTATTCTACTTTGGACTTCCATTGATTTAAATTAGGTACTTTTCCAAGTTTATCCCCAAATGTCGCTAACTGCAGAGGAAAGTAATTCACATTCCTGGAGATAGGGGCATTAGCTTTAAAGTGACAGACACTAAACTTTTTTTGGAGTTTTCTTGTTATATCTTTAAAAATCTTTAAAAAGAAAAACAGCTTTCCCATTAATTCGACCATATTGGTTTTTAGATAAAGTGTTTTTTTCAATTACTAACCATTTTCTAAAATGGATGTCGTGTCCACCTTCTGGCTTGGGCTATCTGCTGCTGTGTAACTATGTTTATGTAAGTTTGAGAAGCAAGTTTAAGGATTGCAGTTTCAGGTCAAAGATAAAAGAGATCTCATTAAACTTATTTAGGGTAGTTTGAAATCAGTCAACACTGTGATGATTATGTTTCAAAACCTGGTGGCTCAGCCACACATCTGACCTTCCCAGGTACCAAGAGATCTTACAACTGAGGATCTCAGTCAACATGAGAGAGAGGGGAGTGGAATGGAGGTGCCAGTGCTATTTTATTACATTTGTCTCCACAACCTCTCAGAGGGAAGAGAGGCTAGGCTCACTTCATTTTAAAATTTATGTATTTAAAATATTAAGAAAAAATGAATGAATGCCCAAATATAGCCATAAAATATATTACCTTTTAAGATAGAAAAGGAAACAGTGTATATTCAGATGAGATATGTTTATTTTATAAGTATTAAGTTTACTTAATATAAAGCTCCCTTCCCTTTCTTTCTAGAAGTACTTTAAGCAAGGATTTGGTCTCCAGGTCTCAGGGGTGAGTTACCTATATGAGGGTCTCTCGGGAGACCACGTAAGACCATTCCATACCATTACGGTTCCCTGGGCTACTCCACTAAGGGACTTGGGCACATCTGGCAATCATCCATCAATCCCTTTTGTTCAGAAACTAGTTTTAAGACACTATTTATAAAACCAGTAAATCAGAGTTTGCTCTATCATTGAATAAATGAAGAACTATTTCTTTATCCCACTATAGTAATTGCCAGAGGAAATGGTCAGTAATCACAGTATATGTATTTCAAAGGCTTGTTGATATCTTCATCCACCAAACAAAGATCTAAGAACATTAATTTTCTATTTTGTGACAGATTTATTGAATGGCCCTAGATTCGATACAGACTGGGACAGGCAAAGAGCTCAAAATGGTGGTATATTGGCTGAATATTTACCAGCAGTGCTCTATAAAGTGAGTTCTATATTTAGCAAATAAAAATATAGGATACCCAGTTAAATATAAGTATCAGATAAAAAAAAATAATTTTGTAGTGCAAGTATGTCCCATGCAAAGTTTAGGTCATGCTTATACTAAAAAAAAATATTCAATGTTTGTCTGAAATTCAGATTTAACCGAGTATCTGTATTTTATCTGGCAACGCTATACATAAGCTCAGGGAAAAAATATTTCAACCATAATATTCTTCTAAAATCTCTAGTAGAGGCACTCTGTAGTCTGTTACCATATAGTACAATATCTGATCATTTTTTCAGAGCAAATCTTAAGACTCCTTAATTAAGAGCTGCATCACTTACTGCAATCTTTCAGCAAGTTAAGAGACAATAAAATATTAATAACAACCCTTAATGACTTGGTGATTATGAGCCTTTGTATCTTCACTTGTAAAATGGAAAAAATGCCTCTGTATGTCATTTTTAATTTTTTAATAAGGATCAATAATAAATTAAATGGAATTTATTTATATTTTTAAGTGGAATGGAATGTATTATCATTGTTCATACTCTGATAGAAGATGGAAGGAAAAGGATATTAACATCTGTTTCCCTTTTCCAATCTCAGTTCAGAAACAAGGCTTAGGGGCCAGTCCTTTGCATAGTGGTTGGGTTCGGCATGCTTTGCTGCAGCGACCCAGGTTTGTGGGTTCGGATCCCAGGCATGGTCCTACACCACTTATCAGCCACACTGTGGCAGTGACCCACATACAAAATAGAGCAAGACTGGCACAGTTGTTAGCTCAGGACTAATCTTCCTCAAGCAAAAAAAAGAGGCAGATTGGCAAAAGATGTTAGCTCAGAGCAAATCTTCCTCAGCAAAAAATAAAAATAAAAACAAGGCTTAACATGTGAAAATATAGAGTGAAATGTTTAATTGACTTTCCTACCTTTGATCATATTATCTGCGATATGGCAATTACCCTTTTCCACCTAGATATCTTTGCAAAGCATCTCAAATATGTTTTACTTTTGACTTTTGTTATGTTTAAAATACTCTGAATTCCTATAAGGTCAGACCTATCCATATTCAAGTGTAATTAAAAAAATGCATCCCCAGGGCAGCCCCATGGCTGACTGGTTAAGTTTATGCTCTCCACTTCGGCAGCCAAGGGTTTCACCAGTTCCAGATCCCTGTCGCGGACATGGCACTGCTAATCAAGCCATGCTGAGGCAGCGTCCCACATAGCAGAGCCAGAAGGACCTACAACTAGAATATGCAACTATGTACTGGCAGGGCTTTGAGGAGAAGGAGAAGAAGAAAGAAGAAAGAAGATTGGCAACAGATGTTAGGTCAGTTGCCAATCTTTAAACAAAAACTTAATTAATTAAATAAAATGCATTCCAGAGGTGATTAGGTAAAGCACGTATGCCACACGGTGCATCCTGAAAGGTAGGAAAATGGATTGTTTGGAGGAAAGCAGCAGATCTGACCCTCAGGTTTCACAAGCCTCAAATTCTCCTGTTAAATCAGCAGATCAGGTAGAAAGGTACTCAAAGTCCAGATGTCAAGAGTGGAATCTCATGCATGCAACGTAACTAAATGCGGTCCAGATGCCAGCATTTCTGGGCATCCTGGTTTGTATGAATGATATGTGGTTGACTGTGCCTCCTTTTATTAAAGTTACTTTCTAATCATTAGGTGTCTTCATTTATTTCCAGTGATGAGGAGCTGTATAGACAGGAGAAAATGATAGCAAAAGGAGCAGCTCCCATGCATCTAGGACAACTAGAAATAAGTGACGATGTGAGGTAAAAGTGCTGTCGGCTTGTTTTCCGCACAGCTGGCTCACAGGTGCTGAATTATGTATATTTCAGCTCCTCCGGCATGTAAAAATGTATTTACGAAATTATTCTTTAATATTTTAATGTGATATCAACAGTAGACATCTAATATCATAATAGTGAGAGAACAAAAAGAAAACCTATTAAAAAGTGAGCTGCCGGTGGTCTTCGACAGGCTGTGTGAGAAGTCCCAAGAGACAGGAGTCAAAACAAAAAGACAACTTAGATAACTTCTATAGAGTGATGAAACCTAAATGTAGGGAAATTTGCTTACACATTCATAATCCCCGTAATAATATTGTAGCTACTTAGCTGACTAAAATGGCACATTTTTGCCTGAAGGCCGGGGCCTGGACTAAATCGCTTCTAAGATTCCATCTTCCGTGGGTCTCGGGAGCTTTCAGACTATAACGATAGCCCTCCATAGTGGAAGTTAACATTATTGTGTCATCTTTGCCTTGGCAAAAAGAGATTAAGTGAATTCTCAACTGGCTCAGTTATTACCCGCAAGTCCCAGTGATCCCATTCCTATGTTTATTTCCGTGACAAATGCTTCCCATTATTGTGGACTCTTTTAACAGCACTTTCAAAATGAGACATCCCCAAATTTTCTTTTTCATCTCTGCGCTGTGAAGTACTGCATTTCTGCAAATTAAAATGAGCAGCAAGTCTCATGGCCTGTAGAAAATGAAAATACACCAGTAAATAGGATCTGATACTGCAGACAGGACCCACAATTCATTTTTTTATGTAGCTTTCTTCAGGAAGTGACAAAGAACTTATTTATAGATATTTTCACTGGGGTAGACTCATAATCAAGATATTTCATTTTCATGACACTCCCTTAAGGGAGTGACAGTCAAGAAACATTAAACTACCATGTTTCTCATGCAGAAGAGCTAGAGTTCAGGCTGCTGTCAGATTTAATAAATGGTGCCCGTCCACACGTCTTTGACTGTTATTATTGGTGTTATGTGGCCAAGTAAAGTTCACAGATGTGTTTCCGTTCTTCAATCTTTCCATAGAGTCCTGTATACTATTTCCTATAGCCCTTGTCTTTTCTCCCACCGGACCCCAACCAGACTGACGCTGTTTGCTTTATTGCTTCTCTTCCCCTATCCCTTTTTATACATTCAGCTATTTTGTAGATGACACACCTTGACAGCAGGAAACATCATATTTATTCTCCCCCAGTGCTGAGCAAAGGGCACAAAGTGGGTGCCAAATAGATGTTTGTTGGATGGTTTGATTCCTCATACTTCACGGAGTGAATCAGAAACGTTCTGTGAGCTTAAATGTGCACTTGAAGGTGATGAGATCCTGAGGGTGTGAAGCTGTAGTGATGTCCAGCTCTCCTGTGTCTGCTCTGTGCTGTTGCCCGTGGTGATGTCGGTATGCCAATCTCCTGAAACCTTTCTTTTTCTCTGTAATTCTAATTTGTTCTGCAGTAAACATACTTCTGTCTTCCTCAAGTGATTTCTGTCAGTGTGGAATGACGGTGGGTCGCTCACATTGGCATGAACAGGACGCTTGGATGGAAACTCAGGATATATGTTGAATATTTAACAGTTTTAAATCAAGCTAATGCATTTAAATAAATATGCTCTCTCCTCCTATGTTGAAAAATATACCTTTATGCAATAAATTGCTTTTAGAAAGTATAAAGCTATATTGTTATGTAACTACAAATTAACAAAAATTCACAGATATATTAATGATTGTTGCTCGTGTCTATGTGTGTCCCAATGGATCAAGAAAGTTTGGTGGAATGATGCAATAAAATCTTACTAATTCATATATTATTATATATTTATTCAAGAAAAGTTATTTTCTTGCTCTCATTGTAGCAAAATAACTAATTATGTGGTTACAATAAATATTTTTTATATAATTTGGATTCCAGCAAAAGTAATCATCTAAAGGATTGAAAGAGTAAAAAATTAACTATGTTCAAAATACAGAAAATTCAAATATGTTATAATAACAATGTCCACTAACGTAAATGTAAAATATAAAACATTTAAATTGTTTTCATATTACTTATTAAGAATTATTTTTCTAAGTTTTCAGTTATCTATTTAATTAAAAAATAAGTTATATTTGATAAACATCAAAATCTGAAAGCAAAATTATTTAAAGGTGAAAAATTTAAATTTATTTTTTTAAAAGTTTCTTACTTTTTATTAAATAATTTTGTAAAAATAAAAGTATTTTCAATTCTGTGTGCACTAGTTGCTAACGTATTGATCAGCATCAGGTTTCATATACGTTATAACTCGATCCATATACAGATCTTCCTTGACTTACAATAGGATTATGTCTTGATAAAGACATCCTAAGTTGAAAATATTGTAAGTCGAAAATGCGTTTAATACACCTAACCTACCAAACATGATAGCTGAGCCTGGTCTAGCTTAAATGTACTCCAAACGTTTACATTAGCTACAGTTGGGCAAAATCATCTAACACAAAGCCTAATTTATAATAAACTGTTGAATATCTCCTGTAATTTATTGAATACTTTACTGAAAGTGACAAACAGAATGGTTGTATGGGGACAGAATGGTTGTAAGTGTATCAGTTGTTTACTCTCGTGATCGGGAGCTGACAGGGAGCTGCAGCTTGCTGTCGCTGCCCAGCATCATGAGACAGTATCCTACTGCATATCACTAGCCCAAGAAAAGATCAAAATTCAAAGTACAATTCCTACTGAATGTGAATCGCTTTCACACCATCATAAAGTCAAAAAATCATAACTCGAACCATTGTAAGTCAGGGACTGTCTATATATATAGTGTATATGTATAATATATAATATTTATATATTTATTCATATAAGTATTTAAAGTATATATAATACTTATATATGTCGGTGTCGCAATCCAATGTACACATCAGGATAGATGTAGAGAGGGCTGATGGCCACTCTGAGTTTATTATAACCAGCGTTTCAGTATATACATAGCTTACATCTGTTAAACATACACAGGTGTTCTGGATGAGGTAATTAGCAAATGCCAAGAATTCTTAGTGATTTCTCAAGGAGCCCTCCCTTGGCCTCTGTTTTGATATTATCATGTTATTGCTGTGCTCGTATATTTTTATCTCAGAGCAGGCAAGGTCTCCTAGGCAACGACCCCTCCTGCTCTCGATATCGATATCGTGTCTCCATCTGTGCCCCCAAGCAACTGCGCCTGTCTTAGGTTGCCTCCCCCTGGAGGTCTTACCCGTCATTGGCTGACTGGCCTTCTTACCTCTGGGCCACAGTTTGTTGGCAAGCCTTTTCCAGTGATTATTAACCCTTCCTGCATCAGGGCGGCTACAATATATAGTACTATATATGTAGTATTAACATTAAGAATATTATAAATTGTTTAATATTGCAAAATTTTCCTTTTCCACCATGCGCAACGGTTGCAAATGCCTTGCTCATAAGTAATTATCTGAAGCACCATGAATTGAAAATTAAAGACAAGTAAAATTTCCAGATAGTCCATGTACTATATCCACTGCCTTTTATTCTCAACAGTTTTTTTTTTTTTGCTTTTTTTGCTGAGGAAGATTAGCCCTGAGATAACATCTGTTGCCAATCTTCCTCTGTTTTTTGCTTGAGCAAGATTAGCCCTGAGCTAACATCCATGCCAATTTTCCCACACTTTGTATGTGGGTCCCCACCACAGCATGGGTGACGAGTGGTATAGGTTTGTGCCCTGGATCCAAACCCACAAACTCAGGCTGCCAAAGTAGAGTGTGCCAAACTTAACCACCTTGCCACAGGGCCAGCCCCTTATCCTCAACTTCTGATTTTAAAAACTACATATGCACACAACACATACACACACACACACACCCCTCCAATTCCTTTCTCTAATATATTATTTTTGAATTACTAAATTACATATGCTGGTAGTAAAGTGCAAACAGTATATCGCATGTAAAGTAAAACATGAAGTTCCTTTCAGTTGCTCCACCCCCTCCCATTGTCCACTTTTCCAGTAAGTATTGTTAGCAGTTTGATATAAAACTTTCTAGATTTTTGCATGTATATGTAACACACACACATGCACATGCATGCGTGTGCACACAACACTGTTTTTAAGCATAGGGGATGATAGTATATATTAGCCTGAAACTTGCTTTTTTCACTTTAAACAATATATCAAGGGCATCAGCCTCTTTCTTTGTTTATAATGAAAAATCGATTTAATTGTATCCCATGAAGGGTGTTTATATTGTTTCTACTTTTTTATAATTATAAATATTGCTACCATGAAAGTTATATTTATATAAATGTTATATAAATTTAACTGGTATATGTGGGTAAAATTGTGCCACCTGACAACCATGCTAGTGTCTTGAGCACCCCCATACCCAGGGATCCTGTCAGGTTGCCTCAGTTTCCCCAGTCTGAACCCCAGGACCCTGCACATCTCCCCCTAATAGAGAAACTGCATAGGGTGATGTCTGGCCCACAGGCTGTCTCCAGGACTCTGTTACAATGTGCTCAAGTTATACAGAATCTTGAGGAAGCTTTTTCTTTAGGATAGCTCTTTCAAGATCGTCTAAAAGATGAGTTTCCCTTCTAAAATTCTTCCTTGGTGAAAATCTGAAATTCTTTACTTTTAATACTTGAATGCTTAATATCGTTTCACTGTGGGAACAGATTGTCCTCTGTTCATCGTAATTTCTCAGAGGACAGATCTCTTGGATGTGTATTACACAGTGCTGCACAAATGAAACTCTCACACTGCTATCCAGGACCAGTCCTAAACATTTCCTGGGTGGAAAAAGGGCCTCCAGAGGGCACCCAGAATAAACATATCTAATTAGCCTACAATTGCTGGTGCAAAAAGCTGGCTTGAGATGGTACACAGATAATGGTACCTATAAATTATTTTTTAATTCTGCATGAGCCACAAACTACTGAAGTTTATTTTATGGCTCAGGGAAGAGGCCTTCAGTTATGTTAATAGGGAACCTCCTACCATCCTCTCAGCACCCAAGAGAAAAATGGACTCACACTCGTGCTGCTGGCTTCAAGGTCATGCCTTCAGTCCTGCCTAAACTCCAGAAGAACAAAGGGCTGGGACAAGACTGAATCCAAAAAGGGGCTGAAGGACCTCCCAGATCCTCAGTTAGGAAAGCCTTTGGCAGGGCAGGATGATGCCCTAAAACCCCCAAGAGAATTCCAAACCCTTCAAACCCAGGCAACTTCAAAGCAATGCCCCCTTGATTGACTGGCAGAGCACAGAGTCCTCCTACTTACTCTCTGAGCACAGATCAAAACCATAACAATTACAGATTCATGTGGGTGAGCCAATATCCTTTTCTTTTTTTTTCCATACCAATACCTCCCACGTCTGCCCGCTTACCTCTACTGCTACTTACTTCTTCCTTAAGGCTTACCAGATAAAGAAGCTGGTGTTATGCAGAAGAAAACTTGTACTTGGAAAGTGTCTGCTAAAGGTGTATGTGACTGCAGAGCATTTGGCAGAATTCCTGCAAACGCTTGCCAAGTGAGGTCAAGGAGAAAGAGGGCAAGCAAAGGGAGCAGAGGGCTCTTTGTTCCCTGACAAAGTAGCTGGAAGAGAAAAATGAGAAACATAGGAACATCTTCAGATAGCTTGGAAAACCTCCTATGAATCCACATCTGAAAGTACATATTCATCTCCGCCGCTCCCTAGCCTCCACTTTCATGTCTGTGCATATCTGCACACAGACATGTGCACACATGCTTGCATGTGCATACATGAAGGCCATGGGAAGAGGTTCGGCTTCCTTCTAAGTATAACTGAATCATTGGAGAGTTTTAAGCGACATTATCAAATTTACATTTGCAAATTTTACTCTGACTGCTCTGTGAACCCTGTGCTATAAGAGGACAGGAATATAAGCAGGGAGGTAAGAATATAAGCAGGATGGCAGCAGTGTAAGTAGGTCTCATGTTTTTTAGATATTTTGTAAGTAAGCTGAATAGTGAGTTGAGGAGAAGCAAACTTGTGAGAGGAGGAGTTGTCCAGGACTTACTTTTGGACATGTTAAGTTGAGATGTTGAATAGGGATTTGAATATACTAATCTATGGCTGAGGAAAGTAAAAGGTTGGGGTGGTAATAAAATTTGAGAGTATAGATTATTTTCCAGACAGTGGGAGAAGAGTGTAGATCAGTGATTCCCAACCTTTCCCGTTCATTGGAGGAAATAACAGTGCCCACATCCAAGTATAAACTAATTGAATAAAAATGTCCTGGATGGGACTGGGGCAATGATATTTTTCACAATTCTCCAGTTGATTCTGATGTACAGTGAGGATTGAGAAACATTTTGAAGAGAGAGAAGAGAAATCAACTCTGGACATGTACAAAGAAAAGGATAAATGGTGAACATATTGAATTAAATCACCAATGCCACTGTCACTTAGACATTTAATCAAGAACATTTCTGTAGCGATGAAAATAACTGATCTTGAGATCACAAGTGATGCAGATAAAAAGAGCTTATAATATAAGGTTGTCATTATCATTTATACAGTACAGTTCTTAATACGGTCTCCATATAGTTAAGCATAGATAATAGCTATTATTCAGAATCCCATGGAGTTTTTAAAATATGTTTTTGGGCTACTTTCTGCTTCCTAAAACTTCAAAGAACTGGTACTAATTAAAGAATGATTTAACGCAATTAAATTTATGATTGAATCCATAAAGTTATTTTCCTATGACTGACTAATTAATCATCAAGCATTATTAGCTTCACACTTTGCTCTCCATAGTCGTTTTGACTGTCAATATTTCTTCTTGTAATTATTTGGAAAGTCTAGCTAGTTAATTTTCTGACTTAGCCAGCGAATTGATGAAAACATATTCCACATCCACATGCAAGATTGTAAAAAATAGTCAGCAGTAGACTATAAAAAAAGCAAAAGATCACTTTGTATTTTTATTCTCACTTGTTTTTCACCCTCTTTTTTTGGGGTAATACCATGTATTTTGATGATTTCTAAAATTGCTTCTATATCAATCACTGCCAAATCTACTAACCCTAACCCTAATCTTAGTCTTGGTTACAAGGATGCTTCACTGGCAGCTGAGCAGCTTTGTATAGAGGCCCTACGGGTATCACACACTCCACATGCTGAACAGGGAGAACAGTTAGGAAGCTGTGGTCATCGTCTGCATGAGAGTTGAAGAATTTGAATTAAGCCAGTGGGAGTGGGAGATGGAGAGAAGAAGCTGGATTTGAGATACATTCTGAAGTCAATCTTTATTTATAACCTGGTGGCTTACTAGAAGTATGGGGGGACCATAACCATGGATGACACCCACATTTCTATTTTAGGAAACTGAGAGGATGGGAAGTCTTAATACAAATGGAAGTTTTAGGTGACAGAACAATTTTTGAAGAGAAGATAAGTTCCATTTTAGACATAGTAATTCTGCTGTTTCTATAGGACATTGGGGTGGATATACTTGCAGTTGGCTTTTGAGTCTGGATTTGGGGAAACAGGTAAGGGCTACATTTATAAATTCGATAGTCAAGTGCCAATTTTTACTATTCAGAGTTTGTCAAGAGACAGTCTCTCTGGGAATTTCTTCATCTTTAAAATGAAGAGATTGTGTCTAATAATTTTTTTTAATTTCAATTCTAATATTTTACTCTTCTGTATCTACTCTACAGACATGTCTTTATGGTTCTGTGTTCTCTAATTCTCTAATATCTCTCTGCTTGAAATCTACTTTCTTCTCTTTTCCAAATAGCAATTTATTACTCAGCCTTCAAAGGTGTGCTAAATTACCTCTTCTTAGTACCCCTGATCAGAATCAGGTAATCATTTCCCTATATCCCACGCAATATCCCCCAAACAGCCTGTTGAACAAGTGGAAGTAACTTGACCCTGTAGTGCTGTTTGCATGAGTCTTAACAATTTACAAAATCCTAATCAGGCAGTTCACTTCCGTAAAGATTTTGTAATTTGATTTAAACATGGAAAAGTTGGGTTCAGTTTCTACACATTACTACCTGCAAGAAAAGGGGATAAATAAAGATTGCAACATTTTATTCAAATCAAAAGAGAAGATTCATGAGCCCAATTTCCATTCTGGCATTGAGCAAGATAGGTCATGCTGTGGAATTTGTGAGTAGTTCTCATTGCATGGTGTGATGGGGAATGTAATTACAGACTGAATTTCTTTCATATTGTGATTTTAATCATCACCAATTTAAGGTTAGTTTGGAAGAAATTGTGACAGATTATTAAGATTTAGTATATTTCATTGCTGAGTCTTGCTGAGTTGCTTTTCCACATCAATGACTTTGGAAGGAAAAAGTTCTAAGAAACTCAAAATTGTATATGTCACAAAGGTTCCTGAACACATTTAACTGAAGACTAATTGAAGAAATATTTTCAAAAAGAGTATCGTTGATGTGTTAGAAAGAAGCACAGCCCTCAAAATCAAATTCAACATGTGTGTTAACGCGGCAAATAAAATTGAGCTCATTCCACCATTATGAATTGTCCTTAACTGACTAGAATTACAGAGAGAGGGTAATTATAGAGACATTATATAGATATGAAGTAAAATTTTTTGGAGAGCTTCAGAAATTTTATTGTATATAAAAAATACTTCATGTCCCTGTGTTTGAAGTGCAAACCTCAGGGTACGTGTGAAATGTGGTTTTTTCCTATACATCTGGATCTGTTTCAGGAGGAACAGTAGGTTCGCCAGTTCGGGGTTCGCCAGTTCAGATCCCGGGCGAGGACATGGCACCGCTTGTCAAGCCATGCTGTGGCAGGTGTTCCACATATAAATTAGGGGAAGATGGGCACAGATGTTAGCTCAGGGCCAGTCTTCCTCAGCAAAAAGAGGAGGCTTGGTGGCAGATGTTAGCTCAGCGCTAATCTTCCTCAAAAAAAAAGAAAAAAAAGGATGAAATGTCCCAAAGGTGAGTATATAAAATATGGAAGTTTTCTGAGAATTTCAATAATCCAATGCTGCTGTTTGTCTAAAAATCTATCTTTTATAGACTTTTGTAAGCTAGGATCAAGTGCCACCTCAATGATATAAAATGTCACTAAAAAATATAGCTAGGCCCTCAACGAACATAACCTCCAATGATTACCTTATTAAAAATGGCATTTCTACCTGAATATTTTCTCAACATCAGTCTATACCTAGGATATGCATGTAGTCACACAATTTTATGTTAATAGTGTTGATTTAATTTTTTAAACTTGATTTTCTGTTGCTACAAAAAATTTACACTTTAATAGCTAGAAGACTATACTTCAGCAAAAGATCGAATGTGAGTGAAGTTACCACACAATATACAATACCCTGACTTTGTGTTCCACTGATAAAAAATCTCAGTCACGTGTGTATCCCTTTGGTATGAGAGTTGATGCTACACACCAAGACTAACATACCAGCTATTAAAATATTACAGTGCTTCTACTCCAGTTGGTAATTAAGGCAGAGCTTAGCCTTCTGAGTGTGTACTCTTGTCACCTGGCTGCTCTAGCATCTCTAGTAATCCAACAACCAAAAGGGTAATATCTGATGCAATTGGTAGTACCTATGCCATACTGGTTGTTAAATATTTTGAATGCCACTCAGCTGGTAACTATCCCTCTGATGCCTATATCTATCTCTTTTGCTAGACTAAGATCTCCACAAGATCTCAGCCTAGACTATACTCATGTTTATGGACTTTCAGTGTGTGGGATATAAAAAGGAATGCGTAATTATTTTAAATTCTTTAAAAATAAGAGTTGAACCAATATTCAGTTTCCAATACTGTCCTAGCCCCAGTAGTTTAGAAAAAAGGGGCTGGGGCAAGGCTTACATGCTAATTCTTGTTAGAGGGCCAATTATGGAGCAGCACAGCGGAAGGAAAACACATAAAAGATACTGCATTATCTTTCTTCCCCTAGCTTCATAAGAAAACACGACCAGTTGCCTTGTACAAAGAGGATGTGTCCAGACAGAACAGGGAGATCTACGCCTTAGAATAATCCATGAGCAGGGAGGAAGGGTAAATAATTTTATGTCCTTTTTTTCCATTTTATGTCTCTCATTGATTTTAGTTTTCCCTACTGGGAGTTAACTCCCATGCACTTCTGGATTGTGTTACCAGGCCACTAAAGGCAGATGCTGGGGAAGCTGGACCTCCTATGAACTTACTATCAAGTAACACAGGGTTGTCATAGCAGCTGCAGCTCCCACCACGAGAAGCCTGGTGGGTGCCATGCCAAAGCCCAGCCCTGACAAAAGCCTGACTCTTGAAAGGAGATGAGATAACCAGAGGTCTTAGGAAATGAGACAATAGCAGCAGAGGCCAAGGGGCTCTGCTGTGAGCAAATGATCAAGTCCCAGAAGCTAAACGAGTCTGGATTGACATAGAAATAAGGACCAGTACAGTTTCTAAAAGGCTTTTCATTTTGAACACTTAAACTTGGTCCCCTCTCCCCACACCATAACCCCCACTATGGAAACAGCAAGTTGTGAACTTGCTAGATGAGAAGCTTAAAAGGGAATTTTACTTAAGTTTCAATTTCGTCAGTCTGATAGAAGGAGGGAGATTGTCCATTAGCTGGAGAAGTTGATTATTTTCTAGTATCTAATGAATTTGGTCTTACCAATATGACTTTACTATTTTTAAATAAATTCTGAGAAATATCACAACATGGAACCATGTATTTTCTGGTATTCTGGTACAGAATATTTTGAAAGTATCTTTTTTGTGTGTATGTGAAGAAGACTGGCCCTGAGCCAACATCTGTGCCAATCCTCCTCTATTTTTTTTGAATGCGGGACACTGCCACAGCATGGCTTGATGAGCAGTGTGTAGGTCCATGCCCGGGATTCGAACCTGTGAACCCTGGGCTGCTGTAGCAGAGCACACAAACTTAACCACTACGCCACACAGGGCTGGCCCTTGAAAGTATCTTTTTTAAACAAGTTTTTTGTTTTTTCTTTTGTTTTTTCCAGCTTTATTGAGATGCAATTGACAAATGAAATTGTGTATGTTTAAAGTGTACGATGTGATGGTTTATACATATGCATGGGGAAATGATGATCACAATCAAGTTAACACATCCATCACCTCAAATGGTTACTTTTGTGTGTGTGCTGTGAAGACTTAAGATTTGCTCTCTTAGCAAAGTTCAAGTATACAATACGGTATTAACTATAGTCACCATGCTGTACATTAGATCCTGAGAACTTATTCATCTCATAACTGAAAGTTTATACCCTTTGGCCAATATCTCCACATTTCTCCTATCCCCTAGTCCCTGGCAACTACCATTCTATTCTGTTTCTGTGAGTTTGACTTTTTCTTTCTTGGAAGTAAAATATGGATTATTTGTTTTAGCAAAAACACTTCTCCTTGAATACAGGTAAATTATGGTTGATCATATTTATCTTATACTAAAAGATATGGCTTTACTGTTGTATAATCTCTTCTAATGTAAAAGCAAAGAAGTTACTTACCACACTACCTATTTATTGTAGAAAAAGCAGGCATGGTTTTCAAGTATTTCTAATATCAGGTAATTCTTTGCTGAGAGCTTTTATCTTCCAATCAATTCTCTGAAGAGTTTGCTTTCATCTTCTATGATGGGTACAGATTTACCATTTTTCAAGGGTCCACTTGTATAGATTTAAATGAAAAATTGCGTTTTCTTTGGCATTTCAATCTTCTCAAGTTGACTCCGTCTTCTCTTTGGTTGGCAGTCCACTTTGTTTCACTCCAAGATGATACACTAGTTCGGACAGCGCCCAAAAATATTCACTTTACATATGACCAAAAGACTGACCAGAGCAATGCAGAATACCTAAGGTTATTTTGAATTAGAATTAAAAATCACTTACACTGACATATTTAGAATTTAGTTCCACTAACTGTGTTTGGTAAAACATCCAACTCCATCTAATGGTTGATCTTATTATATTGTTGCTCTTAAATTTTTCCATTTAAGTGTCTCCATTTCAAATCTTTAAGCTGCTTCTTAACTAAATTAATAAATAACTAACCCCAGTATCAAATATTCTTCCTTGGCTAATAAAGTCAATTGTTTTGGACATTAAAGGTCATGAAATTAGTCATTTTAATAAACTGTCTAAAACAAAATTTTCCCGGCATTTCATTTTGGATTACTCATTAACTAGGAATCCCTGGGCTCAAATATTAACAAAAAAGAGGTATTGTACTGAACTACATAATAAAGGAATAAGCACAAAATTTTCATATAATGTAGATGAAGATATCAAAAGCACATCCTGTGACTATTTCCTTCTATGTCTGGTTTTGTAGAGTCACATACATATACTTTAACACAATAAACCAAATGTGATGTATTTATTTAAAAATGTTTGTGTTTTTCATGTCAGTTCATTTTTCTATTCTGCCTCTACTTTTCTATCCATTTTACTATGAAGTCCTCTAGAGGGCAAAGACTTGTATTTAACGTTCTCTGAATGAGTCTCACACAACACCATGAGCAAGAAGGTACTTAATAAGTACAGTTTTGATATTGGGATAGATAGTATTAGGCATAATGCCAGTCAAATATTGATCCCACTATTATATTCTACTGAAACAATTTGTTTTTTTCCCCCGTTAGATCTTTTACTAAATACCTCTAATTGTGCCAGACTGTGTAAAAAACAATGCTACTTTGTACCACTTCTCTAAATATGATTGTGAATGAGAATCTTACCACAATACATAAGAAAAAAAAGGTACTCTGTGTCTCACATATGAAACTCATGATTTATACTCTATTGATTGCTTCCTTTGGTTTCAAGCCATCTTAATGTTTCTCTGAGCTACAATGGAAAGGCACTATCTCTAGACTGACAGTTTCTTTTAATCCATCCCATTTTGCTTCACTACACTGTTAGGTCATTGTGACAGCAATCAGGGAAGAAATGTGCACTTCAGATTCTTTGTCATATAAGTTAATTAATTTTAAATAATATTTCTCTTCTACAGTATGTAAAACACTATTTATAATGTGCCAACAAACACAACCAAGCAAATTAGGAAACCTGGGTACTTAGGCAGAAATGCAGTATCTCTGCTCTATTTTGTTTGTATCCTAAGTATGTTTGGAAAATGGCAAGGATAATAGAAGTGGGATTGGTTTGAATGATAAAACTTTTCAAATGGAAAATGTTTGTGACACATCTTAATGACAATAGTCATTTGAAGCAACTAGACTCCTTGAGTATGATACAGAAATTTAGAAAAACTCTATATAGAAAATTGAAAAATAATTCTTTCTATTATGAGTCATTATTTTTTCCTTATATTATTGAACTTGAACAACATAGAGATCCTGTTTAGCCAGAAAATTGACTGTTAAACCATGTGAGGTCTTATGTGTTGGACCTTTGACTAAGTAACTAAATTGAGTTCCAAATTCCTAGAACAAGAGCAATATTTAAGTATGTAAATTTCTTAGGTTTTACATTTTTCTCATATTCAAAGATAGTGTTGGGAGAGTTCACTATTTCACAAGATGCCACTTTCCAATATTATGTCCACCAATCTGTTTACATGTTGACTAACATATCAGTTTGAGATTTTGGTGTACACTTTGGCATGGACAATATATATTAATGACAAGTCTGATTTTTAATAGTATAAAATCTGGACAAGTTATTATGTAAACTTACCTAAATCATGAGGTGATTTACGAATATAGCTACATAATTTTCTGTAATATAATCATCGGTTTAACATTATTTGATAGCCATAGTGTTTCCTTATCTTAAAAAATAGACTTTTATAATGTTCTTTAATAGATAAACTGCTTGAAATGCTCTCTTATTTCAGAATTTTTCTATCCCTCTGGGTTGTCTGACAGAAACTATGGAGATAATTTTCAATAGTAGCAAAATGTAATATGTAATTTGTGTTTTTATTTGATGGTGACTTCTGGGGTCAAAAAAAGCAAGACATTAATGGCCCTGAGGCAGATTTTACACCTGTTCTGGAATTACAGTCTCTCAGGTCAGGATTTCATTCCTGCAACCTACTGTATGTGCAAAATTGAGTCTGTTTGCTCATCGCCTGAGCAAATCCATTGGATTGCTCTTGTTATTGGGATTTACCATTGCCAAAGGTCGTGAAGCATCTTTATAACAAATTCTCTAAAGAACAGGCTGCTATTTATACTTGGCTGCTCAGAGGCCCTACTTAAGCTTGCATAAATCTTCAAATTATCACGGATCTAGATTACAGTTGGGGAAATAAAGCTTGCAACTTCAGTGTTACTGAACTCACTCATGTAATCCCTGAACTACACCATTCCTTCCTGATTTTCTTCTGCCTCTCTAAAAATCTTTTTCGTTGGCTACAGTAACTTTGCTCCTTCTAGCCTATTGTTTAAAGCTTCAGACATTTCTTGTGAATTATGGATCAAATTTTAAGAAGCTGTTTAACACATTATAAAGGACCCATTAAATGTTACTGAAAAAGGTGTCGTCAGGAATATGGCAGCAGGGCATAGTGTCACATTAAAGCCTTCTGTCTATTTCACCTGACTCTATTCATCTTTTCCGGAAAAAAATCCTCTGAGGTTGAATACTACTTGCTTTTCATTACACAGGCAGTCTTTGGAGGGTTATAAGGTTCACAAAAGTCCCTTTTTATTGTGTCAAAAAACAAAGTTTCCTTTCTTCTTTTATTACTAGTTCAAGTTGTTTCTCCACAATAAAACAGAATACATCTTAAATGTCGAATTTATCTTCAGATGGATGTTCGCAGATGCTGTTTTAAAAGTTACTATTCACATATCCAAATTTGGTTCTCATGGAATCAGTTCCAAATTACACATTTGTTTGTGTGTATATATGTATATTTTTTCTCTTTTGGGGTGAAATTAGACAGTGACATTAGAACCCTGCAAAAGCTCATTTTTTTGGTGCATTCAAATTGTTTTGTTTTTCTCTTTTAGCATCAACTGTTGAATAGTTTTCCGCAATATATCTCATATGCACTGGTTTGGTGCCAACATCCTATTTGTCATTAAAGTTGTTTGCAGTTTTTGTCATATGCTCACAAAATGACTTTCTCTCTTTATGATTTTAATTTTAACTTACATCTTTACAGCATTTTAATACATTTGTATGTAAACAGTGTTAAAAGAAGGTTCAGCATTGGGTCATAAGTTTTTGCTTTTCATTATATATGGGAAATATTTTCTTTATTTTGATATTCTACATTTCTTCTTCCTCTTTTAATATTCATTGAACATTATCGAGTGTCTGCTGAGTGCTGTGGTCTGTTTTTGGAGCAGGAGACATAAGAGAATTATTTGAGGACACCCTCATCCCTTCTCAGAGTACTCGCAATGGAGGTGGGGAGGCAGACAGTGCACAAATAATAATAATGCAATGCAAAAGGCACTCTGATAATGGAGTAAATAAGCTACCAAGTTCACACGAACAGAGGAGCAGGTAGACAACCAGGCAAGATACCGCAGGGCTATTGATGAAGTAGTCTAGTATATACAACATGACGAAAGTATGAGAACAGGAAAGAGCCATTACAGGGAGATGAATACAGACAGGAGATTACAAGAAGGCTTACCAGAAGGATAAGCTTCTCAGAAAAAAAAATGAAAAAGTAGTGTATTGAAAATTAATACACTTTCTATCACTTTGAATTTTGGGTATTGGTTTATAATCAATTAAACTGTGATATTTAAAACTTAGATATTACTGAATATTTATGTCAGTATTTTTGGAATTTAGACCATGTAATTTTTGGGAGTGGCAAAGAGTAGTTTGTGGCAAATAAGTGATCTACAAAAAGAAAAATCTTGGTAGTAGACATCTGAATTATTGGTCAGGTCAAGTGTCGGTGATTAAGTGAGATTGCATATATGATAGCAAATTCATCATATTTTTGCTGCTGAAATGTAATTCTGATGCGGTCATACACAATAACTTTAATGTTAACAGTAACTAAATTCTGCTATATTATGAATATTATCCTGTGTTCAAATAGCCTCATATGGAAGGAAATCCATAAATAGGCTTCCATGTGATTAGTATTACAAAATTTGGTTTAAAAACTTATAATTATTAGTAGTTATTTAAAAACTTAAAGAAACCAGATGGCAAGTTTAAACAATAAAATTTTAGAACTACATCGCCTTTTTTTCTTCATTTGATGTAAGTATCACAATTAGAGACTAGATGGAGAGGGAAGTGGGAGATTCATTAGGAGTGAGTACAAAGAATTTACTGATTCTTGTTATATACTTGCAGCTAAGAAACATCTTTATATGAATGTAACCTTTACAATGTGCAAAAGAATTTTGAGAGAACCACAAAGATATCTTTGGAACATTAGGTTAAAAATAGGCAAAAAAGATGAACACCAATGGTTGATGATATTCAAGCATTAACAAATGCTCAGAGTTACATTAAGTATGTAAAATGCATACTAGGAACATCAGAAAATATCAAATTATGTTGTTAATTGACTTCTAGTTCCCTCAGGGCCGATGTAAAGAGGGAAACATGTAGCTGTTTTAGAAGAGTTACAGTGTCAAAAAGGTAAAATCTCTCTTTGATTGTAAGAAATTTAGTAGAAATTTCAGCTGGCAGTATAGGAAAGGGAAGGAAAAGAGGTACACAGTCCCTTAGCATGGACAAAACAGAGGGAAAGTTGATTATGAAATATTTTAATCTTAAGAGTTTTGCAAAACTTACCAGAAAAAAACTGTATTCATGTAAATGATCCAGGTCCCTGAAATAAACATAAATATTTAGGTAAGTTTGTATTTACATTCTCATACATTTTTTCATCTGTTAGCTAAGCAGAATTTCACATTTATATTAAATAATAACCTAGCTGTTATGGTTTTCAGTGGGACAATGAGAGGTGTTTAAAATATTTGATGTGTAGCTCAGGGCAAATATTCCTCAGCAAAAAAAAAAGGAAGAAAATTGATGTGAAATGTTCAGTCACATCTGTCTGGTATAAAAGCATATGCCTTTCGGAAACTTGCCTTGAGTAATGAGAGACACAATCATCTTGAAATCAGCTCAAAGAGCAAGAGAGTTAGAAAGAAAACCAATCTTTCTGGAAGCCGTATTTTCAGGGTCTATGTGAATGGTAAAATCTATATATATGAAAATGTTAAGTAAAAAGATGTAGACATTCCAATGACTTTCAAGATGTGAGATATAAATCTCTGGGTTGGATTACAAAGTTATTAAAACCAGAACTTAAATTCACATGGCAATGCATTTTCTCAATAAATCTATATTTAAAATATACTTACTATTAAGTCGATGGCTGCTAACCTTTTTATGATAAAAAGATGTTTTAACACTGGAAAAATTGGAAACCCATATTTTATCAAAAGCCTTTAAGTGTGTTTGTAAAACTAGTCAAGAAACCCAAGTTTCTTAGTGAATCAATATCAATACATTGTGTGTGTGTGGTTTTTTTTCTTTCTTACATGCTCACACTCTCATGCCCTTGGTAAACAGAATATTAAGGAAGTGGACATGTCTGGTGCACATCACAAAATGTGTTCTTCAAAGGCATTTCATTAAATTCTATGAATTTCGTACTTTCACTAAATTCTCTCATTTCTGAGAGAGATGGGGCTAGTAGTTATCCTATTTTCTGCCCACTGGTGATTATTTAGTTTGGAACTTTGAATAAAATCCATTTGGTCACTTTTGAATCCCAAACAAGTAATACATATTCTTCTGCCAGTCTCTTCGAGTTATTTATTTATTTTCTCCTGACAAGGTAAAAATAACTGCAGTCAAAATTTCTAACTTCATCTAAATCTTTCTCTGTAATAAATGCCTGAACCATATAATTTAGAATAATTTGTTGGAGTCATTAAATCATTAGCTTTCGGATATGTGCATTTTTCTACTGCCTGTTCATTAGAACTGTATGTTGAAATAAAGTGTAGTTTTCGCAGACCTGAAAGATAGAATCCATATTTCATTTTTTAAAATACACTTTTTATTTTATAACAACTTTAGATTTACAGAAAAATTGTGAGCATAATACAAAGAGTTCCTATATACTCTGTGCCCAAGTCCCACTATTATTAATCTCTTTCATTTGTGTGATACATTTGTTACAATTAGTGAACCAATATGAATACATTAAAATTAACTAAAATCTGCACTTTATTCAGATTTCGTCCATTTTTACCTAATGTCACTTTGCCAGTATCATATTCAGGGTACATTATATTTAATCCTCATGTCTCCTTAGGCTCTTGTTGGCTGTGACAGTTTTTCAGACTTGCCTTGATTGATGACCTTGACAGTTTGGAGAATTATTGGTCAAGCATTATGTAGAATGTTCCTCAACTGAGATTTTTCTGATAATTTTTCTGGTTGTTGGACTGGTGCTATGGGTTTTGGGGAGGAAGACCCCAGAGATAAAGTACCATTTTCATCACAGCTTAAAAGAGTACATACCACCAATGTGACATCACTATTGATGTTGACCTTAATAACCCGGCTGAGGTGGGGTTTGTCAGGTTCCCCCACCATAAAGTTACTCTTCTTTTCCATCTTTCCATCTTGTACTCTTTGGAAAGAAGTTACTCTATACAATCTGCAATGGAGTGAGGAGTTATGCCCCTCTTGAGCCTTTGAGGGTGGACTGTCTACATAAATTATTTAGAATCTTGCCTGAGAGATTTCTCTGTTCTCCATTTATTTCTTTATTCAATCATGTACTTATATCAGTATAAACTCATGGATATTTATCTTATGCTTTGGGTTATAATTTGATACTACTTTATTTTCTTGCTAAAATTATTCCAGCTTTGGCCATTGGGAGTTATTTTGTTTGGCTCCTGTGTCCCTTTGGCATAGATCCACAACTGCATTTGGTTTGTTTGGTTGTTTTGTTTTGTTTCTTAGCATTATCTTACTTTCTGGCACTACAAGTTGCTCCAGGCTCATCTTGTATGTTTCCTGTCCCAGCCCTGGGATCAGCCATTTCTCCAAGCATCCGTGGTTCCTTTGACTGGAGAGTAGTATTAGAACCCAAAATCTGGGCACTAGTAGATTCATTGCTACTGAAGTGTCATTGCTTCTAGGCCCTCTCAACCAGCAGAACAAGGAGATATATGTATGTATAGTAACCCATGTATATACACATATTTATGGGTATTTCTATATGTAATCAGTGCATAACTCCAGTATTTGTGTATAGTTGTATCAGAATTGTTAACCTGTCCTTCCATGAGGAACAATTTTATGAACTAAAGTACGATGCCTATGTATGATATTTTTTGCTTTAATCTTACAGACACCACTCATTTCTAAAGTTACTTAGGTCAGCACATTTTCCCTCACACTCTCCAGTGAGTTCGTTTCATACATTTGTAATATATTTAGATTGTATTTTTCACATTATCCTTTGTGCTGTGAAGTTCTACAGATTTTCACAAATGAATGGTCTAATATATCCACCATTACAGTATCATACAGAATAGTTTCACTGCCGTATCACTGATCATTTTGCTGTTGCTATAGTTTTGCCTTTTCTAGAATGTCGTATAATTGAAATCATACATAAAGTAGCCCTTTTCAGACTGGCTTATTTAAAAGAACTATACATTTAAAATTCATCCATGGCTTTTTATGGGTTAATAGTGCATTTTTATTTCTGAATAATATACCACTCTGTGGATATACCACAATTTGTTCATCCATGTACCTGTTGAAGGATATATTAATTGCTTCCAGTTTTCAGCAATTATGAATAAAGCTACTAAAACATTTGTGTATAGGTTTTTGTGGAAACATAAGTTCTTGAATCAGGTAGGCAAATAGCTACAAGTGCAATGCTCGATTGTATGGTAGGATTATGTTTACCTTTGTAAGAAACTATCAAATTGTCTTCCAAAGTGGGTGTACCATTTTGCATTCCCACCAGCAGCACATGAGAGTTCCTGTTGCCTCGCATCCTTGCAAGGATTATATGTTATCATTTTGTTGGGTTTGAGCCATTCAAATAGATGTATAGTAGTATCTCATTGTTTTAATTTGAAATTCCCTAATGACATATGATGGCAAGTTCATATGCTTATTTGTCATCTGTATAGTCTCTTGGTGAAGTGTCTGTTCAGCTCATTTGTCCATTTTTTACTGGGTTGTTTGTTTTCTTATTGTTGAGTTTTGAGTTCTTTGTATGTTTTGCATACAAGTCCTTTATCTGATATGCATTTTTCAAATATTTTCTCCCAGTCTGTGGCTTGACTTGTCATTCTCTTAAGAGCCTTTCACAGAGTAGACGTTTATAATTTTAATAAATTCTAACTTCTGAAATTTTTTCTTTCAAGGATCATGATTTTAATGTTGTATCTAAGACTTCATTGCTGAACCCAAAGTCACCCAAATTTTCTCCTTTGCTTTCTTCCAGAAGTTTTATAGTTTTGCATTTACATTAGCTCAAAATCCATTTTGAGTTAATTTTTGTGAAAGGTGTCTAGATTTGTTTTTTTACATGTGGATATCCAGTTCTTCCAGAACCATTTGTTGAAAAAGACTATCTTTTCTCCATTGAATTGCCCTTGCTCTTTTTCAAAGATGAATTGATTATAATTGTAAGTGTATTTTTGGACTCTCTTTTCTGTTCCGTTGTTTTATCTGTTTATTGTTTTTCCAATACCACACTTACTTGGTTACTATAACTTTGTAGTAAATTTTGAGACTGAGTAGTGTGAGTCCTTCAGCTTTAGTCTTCATCATTGTGTTGTCTATTCTAGGTATTTTGCCTTTCTATATAAACTTTAGAATAAGTTTGCCAATATCTGTGAAATAGCTTGCTGGGATTTTGATTGGGATTGTGCTGAATCTACAGCTTAAGTTAGGAAGAACTGACATCATAAGATTGTTGAGTCTTCCTATCGATGAACACAGAATATGTCTACATTTGTTTAGATTTTCTTTGATTTTTTAAATCAAAATATTGTAGTTTTCCATATAGATACTGTAACTATTTTGTTAGATTTATACCTAAAAATTTCTTTTTTGGGTGCTATTGAAAATGGTATTACTTTTTTAATTTCAAATGCCAATTGTTCACTGATGGCATACAGGCATACAGGTATATAAGAAAGTGATTGACTTTTGTATATTAATCTTGTATCCTGCAAATATTTCTTCTGCTTTTATGTCTCTTTTTTCTCCTTCTGATATTCCAATTATACATATGTTACGTCTTTTGAAATAATCCCATAGTTCTTAGATGCTCTGCTCCTTTTTCCATTCTTCATTCTGTTTGCATTTCAGTTGGGAAGTTTCTGTTGTTCTACCTTCAGGCTCATTGTTTCTTTTCTTGGACACTTCCAGCTTACTGGTGAGCCCATCAAAAGCATGCTTCATTTCTGTTACAGTGGTTTGATTTCTGGCATTTCCTTGTGGTTCTTTCTTAGATTTTCCATCTCTCTGCTTATGTTACCCATCTGTTCTTGCATGTTGTCTACTTTTTCCATAAGAGACCTTAACATATCAATTACAGATATCTTAATTTCCCTATAATTCCAATATCTGTGTCATATCTGAATCTGGTTCTGATGTTTTTATGTCTTTTTACATTGTTTTTCTTGCTTTTTAGTATGCTGTCTAATTTTCTTGTTGAAAGCCTCATGTGGTGTATCTGGTAATAGAAAATTAGGTAAATGTACCTTTAATGTGAGTTTATGTTATTCTGACTAGAAATGGGACCGTATTTAATGTTTGCTGTAGCTATAGCTACCGGATGCTTCATGTTCTTCTGGTGTCTTTATGTTTGTCTTCCCTGTTGACTTTGAGCCTCTCCAAGTACTCTTCCTCAAAGATAGTTTGTAATAATCTGCTGTCATTATCCTGAAGCCCTGTTGGTATGGTCGTAAGCTACAGTAGAGAGGAATTATTCCATAATTTTATGATTGAATCTAGTCTTTCAGTGGGCCTGTGTTCCTGGACTATGGCCTTCACAAGTGTTTCTTAGCTTCCTTCCTACTTTAAGTGAGTCAGGAAGGCTAGAAAAGCCTGTGCTGGGAGAAATATGCTTTATTCAGGTAAATTATTTAGACTCTGCTAAGATATTTTCCCCAGAGAATAACTCTTTGTTCTAAGAATGGTTTAGGAGCATCTGATTATGGTTACTCTTCCCTTCTCCCTACTAGTGCCTCAGTGGTATCTTTCTCTGCTATTCATCACTAGATCTAGGTGAATTTGATGGTGATTAAACCCAGGAAAGTATGGGGCCTCCAGCAAGATTGCAGCCTCTGGGAAGTTCTCATTCTCCAGCTAGTTCACATCATACCTCAATAATACTTCAAAATTACTGTATGTTATCACCAGTTTATGGTTCCTGCGGCTTCTCTCCATGTAATATTCTGAAATTGCCCATGATTCTCTGTATTCACCTGTCTTTCCATATTTTGGGGTGTTGGTTTGTTCTACAACCTCATTCTCTGATGGTTCCGAGAAAAATCGTTGATTTTCAGTTTGTTCAGTTTTATCTTTTTGTAAGGATGGCTGTGATGATTTCCCAACTCTTTTCATGTCAGATCTTAAACCAGAAGTCACTCACTTTTCATTTTTTATGTCTAACAGATTGGCCCAGCATACGTGCTGATTGTTGAACTAGCACAATCAGCTTCATGAAGAAGCATTTTAGTCCTCGCTGAAGAACAACTCCCCCATCTCTGGTGTGGATATTTGTGTGTGACTTTCCTTTCATCTCCTGAGTCACTTCCCTTAGTATGTTAAGACTGAAGGAGTCACTGTTACTATAATTTTCCCAAAGTTGTCTACCTAGAAGCTGCCCCTTTCTCCTATTCCTAATATTCTTTAGTGTTATGGCTCATATGACTACCAGAACTGTCTCTTCAAAAGCTTCTCTCTCCGCACTCCTCAACAGAGGAGGGAATGGGAGCCCCACTTCATCTTACTGTGTCATTTCTTTATTCACCACCAGGCCTCCTCACAGGCTAGAGTAAATGAGAAGACTTCACAGAAAGATCAGTGCTTCTAGGATGAATTACAAGGTAGAGGGAGAATTTTTAAAAAGAAAACTGCATAGGTAAATATATCTTTCCTATAGTCCAAGCAAAAAGCATTTAGGAATTTAAACCTTGACTACAAGTCACCTTATGGTGGTTCCCATTTCCTAACTTTACTCAAAGAAGGAGAGCTCATTTTTTTCTTATCATTCATTTTATTAACAACAATTATTTATTGGACTCTATGTCAGTTAGTGTTCCACATCTTAGAATACAACTATGAACCTCTCTCTCCACTTGAGAAAGCTCACAAACTACTTATGGAAATCAGAAGGCCCCAGCACACATTTCCGTTTCATAGCAGTAAATTTAACAAATACGGTTATTCTGTCTAAAGACTCTGTAGTCTAAAGACTTCCAAAATTCATCTCCAGTAGGTAGTCCTTGGTAGTCTTCAGCACTCCAAGTGTTTAAGAACAATTCGTAGTTGTGTGTGAGCACTTCAAAATATCCACCCAGGGTTCCAGAGTAGCAGTCGGTGTGAGTTTTAGGCTTGCATGTTATAGTTTTCTGAGTGTGTAAGGAGTACTCTTGGAACACACACACACACACACACACACTCTCCCAAGGAACAAACATTAGCTCTCAGAGATATAACAGTCCAATGAGGAAGGGAAGCATATTCCTAAGTGCCCACTCCTCTTATTTGTAAATTGTTTCTTTCATAATGGAGACTGAACTTTGTTATTATGCTGGGGGAAGAAAGTGTTTAATAGTTGAGACTTATATTTCGTAATACCACTTAGCTAAATAAGTATACAGCCAAATCTCTAAAATTTTCAGTTGAAAAGTCCTTTCAAATTTTTAGACAAGCAGTATTCTCAAGTCTCAAATTTGAGTGTGGTTGTCTGCGTGAGAGGAGGTGGGGGAAACTTTCTCACTTACAAGTATGTGGTGAAGCAGGGGAGCATTTGACGAGGGCTTTAACTGTACTTTGCTGAATTTGATATGGAGTGGGCACATTTTAGGAAGGAAATAGTTGAGGAGGCAGAGGGGCAAGGTAGAAGCAGGCAACTGCATTTTTTTCTGTGAGCACAAAGTTCTTACTTTAAGTTTAAATTACATTAGACTTGGGATGCAGTAAGGTAAGTGTAGTAAGCTTCACTTAGAGAAATCAGCTAGGCTTTCTTTCTGCCAGGTTGTGCAACTCCAGGCGCACCATTCACATGGCGTTTTATGTGAAGAGCATCTCTTGGAGCACAGTGCCATTTACATGGATTACAATGTGAATGATGCCTCCTGGAGTTGAACAACACAGCTGGTAGTGGCAGAAGACTTTGTAATAGTAATAATTTTAATTTTCATATAAATTATTTGTAATTTTATTTTTTTTGGAGAGTCATCCAGAATCAACTTTATCCTTCAGCTCATACTAAGTCAAAGTCTTTTCTCAGAATTTTCGTAGTACTCTGCACTACCATCAAAAGTTAGTCTACTTATCAGTTTCCCCTATTAGCTCTAAGCTCTGGATCTCTTTGATCCCTGTCCCAATAGTTCCAAGGACTGTGTCTGGCACAAAAGAAGTGTTCAATAAATGCTTCCTGAGTTAAAAGTAAATTATTCTCCGTGAGATATGCCCAATTGCCTTGCACTTCTTTCTTCCTAATTTTAATTTGTTGTCAATTTAGTTCACAGAGAATGCACTGTGCTCCTATTTATTAAATTAAATATCTGCTTGAAGTAGCATATTAAAAATTAAGCTTAGTTAAATCTCAATTTCCCATGATCATTATATAAGTTGCTCATTGCTGCATCTCATATTAACTTGGTTCAATGGTTAGATAGCAATTAACATGAATGCTTAATGACCACTTTCTTATTCTGATATATTACTAATGATACTTACAGTTTAAAGTGCTTTAGGGTTAATTATAAATGCTCATAATTTGCTTACCCTTCTGACTGATAGTACATTCTTATGCCTAAGAATATGATAAGTACTCTAGACCTGTGTAGGAAGAATTCTGGTCTGCAGAGGCTCAGCAATCAACATTATTAACCCTTCAGTTATCTTAAATCACCTAAACTATTCCTGGAATTTCTACTTTATTATCAATGATGCAAAAAGAGATTTCTTTAAAGTGTGGCCTATGTCTGAGTGTTTTGTGACAACGGAAAATAAGATATTGTCTTGAGCAACTATTACAGTCTTAACCACAGGAATTTATGGGATGAGGCAATGGATCTCTCCTTTTTTTTCCTCTCTCGCCCCCTTTCAATTTGCCTACACCCATGCTGCTTCTTTGGAGACCATTTAAATATATTGCTTTCTTCTGGATGATTCTCTGATTCTAAAGCAGCAGGTAGTCAGTGGATGCAGATCATACAGAACAAGTCATTAGGCAAAATTTCTCTCATAACATGATGTGAATGTCCAGATGTAATAATGTACCCACCCTAGGCCTTTTTTATATTCTCACATATTCTTCATTCATATTATAAAAAGCTGAAGTGAAGCTATGTGGTTAAATTGCTTTTACCATTTCACACATTTAACATTCTTTATAAATGTTCCTATGAATATGCCCAAGTTAAATTATAAGGTTTCCAGTCTTCCAGACCATAACCGAGTATCATGTTTCTTTTCTGTTTCCCCACAACAAAGAGTACAGTGTCTATGGTGAATACTCTATGATTATTATGAACATATTATTTAGGTAAAAAGAGTATGTATTTTAACTTGTTGAATTATTTAGCCTATCTAATCATTCTAGAATTAAGATAATAACTGTCACATGCAAAAGAAAACTAGAATGCAGTTGACATTTTATTATGCTACTTCAGCAGGTATAGCCAAAAGTTGAAAAGCTTTTTTCATGGTGAGGTGTTGATAGCAGTTCAGCAAAACAGTTCAAAAAGATGATTTGCACAAGCCAACTTTAGGGAACACGTCTAAGATCAAGAGGAGCAGGCAGGCACCTCATACTTGAGCAAATAAATTTACAAGTCAAAAAATTAGAGAGTCAGAAAGATCTTAGTTGTTCTCGGATTTTAAAATTCTCTAGAATATTGCACTGAATCCAACTCAAATAAAAAATGATAGTAATCCTCATCGTATGGCTCTTCCATGCCTACTTCAGTACTTATAATATAGTAAGGGCTCAACAAATACTTATGGTTTAGTATTGACTGAATTAGGAGGAACATAGCTATGATGATCACCACCACAAAAGCGTGCTGCCAATGAAATTAAACTGTCTTATTCAGTCTCAGAAACTGAATGGGAAATACGAAGTTGGCTGCCTTTAAAATCATATTCCAGAATGGGTATTGATAATATCACAATTTTGTAGGCCACTTTATTATGCTTTTTATTCATGCCTGAATTCAATATTTTATTTTAAGTACTAAAGTGATGTTTAATTATAGAGTTAAAATTTTTTTAAAAATAGGCAAATGACTTACAAGTAGAACATTTGTTTATACTTGATTAAACTATTTTGGTCATTATGTATCATTTCACTCCTTGCCTTTGAATAAAGATACTCATTTTCATCTACTCTTAGCACACTTCAAGAAATGTAATTAAAAGCTGATGAGTAACCAAGATACTGTATACTGAGAATGCAGAAATATTTACTTTCTGTGGAGTGCAAATTAGTTGGATATGCAGATTTTGTATAACATAGATAAGAATTTTCAATAAAATCTCAAGCAATATGTTCAAAAAGGCAAGCATTAATAATTTGTTGCTCTTTCAAACGGTTGTTTTTAAGCTCCCCTCACCATTTCCCTCCATGTCGAATGAATGACTCACCCATATGAGATTGCCAGTCTCATTAAGAAATCCATTCCATTGAGTATCTTAGACTTAATTTTTATGAAAGTTTTTTTTTTATAATTTCCCTATTTACATTGCTCAGATCCATTTAACTTGAGTGTTTTGTCATTTAGAGTAATAACTCATCAATCCGTTAGTGCAACCTTTCTTTATGTTACTTTTCTTAGAGCTATGAAATGTGCTATTTTGAATCCCTAAAATATTATAAACCACCAGATTGCTAATTGCTTTAGATGCTGTGAAAAATAATTACTCCACATTATTTCTGATATTTAATTGACAGTGTAATGCATTTAACTAAAGACCTGCAATAAACTATTTCTAATTACGGAGGGTGGTGGAGTGGAAAAGTAGGCTGTAAAACTTTACAAAGGAAGCAGTCTTTTCTCCATTAAGTTAAAAGGCATTGTTGATATAACTTTTTCAGAGACAAGGAAAAAAAAAAAGCATTCCCCCAAATGAGAAGTTCTGGAAAGCTGGAAAGAGTTGTGGAATATTTTTACTCATGATAGAGTAAGGAGATTTGTTAAATTATTATTTTTGAGTAGACTATACTGGTGATGGATGTCGTATACTAAATTTACTGTGCTTGCAGTAAAATTTCTCCTCTAGTTGGCAGAACTTTATGAAGGAGATAATCATGCTGCTGCCAGAATGAGTAATCTTTATCCCTGGCCTGTGTTCAATTTATTCTGCATGTGTAGAGCATTCAGTTGAAGATCTGTGCCAAATTTCAGATGTCATTGAAATATGTAGATATATCAGGAACTAGATCTGTTCTTAGCTCCCAAGGTAAGATCTTCTTGTTATAAAATGATCCCTGAAAATGACACTTAGAACCTGTTGCAAGGAGTTCCCGTAGTCTAGAAGTGCCATAAATCGGGGTACAAAAGATGTTAGGCCTTTTGAAGAGAAGCATACTCTTTCCATTGTTCTGTGGCTCTGGGTTAATATTAATAATCGGCATATCCTTCTTTTCCCCTTATGACTCCTGGTTAAAATAAAATGTCTCCATTGGTATTTCATTAAATTGCTTATTTCATTTCAAATATGTACCTTTTCCAAAAACAGACGACTAAAATGAGTGACCTGTTTCAGGGAATGTAAATTGTTTTCAGCATTTCAGAAATTGAAAAGGGATAAGAGGAAGGAGAAAATGCTGGGCTGGTGTGAAGCGATAGCCCGTAACCCTCACAGAATCCCAAACAACACGCGAACACCCGAGATCTCAGGGGATTTGGCTGATGTCTCACAAACCTCCACATTGGTGAGTCAAAAGTTATTTTACCTCAAAATGGCTTGTATGTAAATGGGACACTAAGGAAATGGGAAGAGACATGGCTTTCTAAGTAAACATTATTCTTGTTTATAGTGATATTTGCAATGTATTATATTGTTCATTTAGATTGAGTTTAATTAATGGATATTAATAAAAATATCGTAATGTAATATAATATTTGAGTTTGATTCAGATTAAACGACAATTTGTTTTTCCTTCTATTTCTTTGGGCATTGCCCTTCCATTATGTTAGTGACCTTAAAGAGATATTTAAAGTTTATATCTTGCATTCTATACCTGTGTAATAGAGTCAGTGAAGGAAAATCAAGTACAGAGTTATCCAAAAATAATGAAAAATCAGAATCACAACTTCGGTATTTTCCTGTATATATTTAAAAACTGTCAGAAAAAAGGGTTCAAAAATTATAATTTTCATGTAAAATTGTGAATTAAATAATTGCAAAAACGATTTGAAGACCAAATCAATAATATCCTCTTTTATGTTTTGTTTTCTGCTTTGGGTTTACATACTTGGCTTTTGCTAGCCGTTATTTCCCAGTGATCCGGAAAAGAGAGCTCATTAGCAAGAGGAGTTTTACACGTTCTTTGTTTAGATTTGGGCTGGAACATTCTTTGATTTTACTTAAGAAAAATTCCATTCAGTCTCTAAGTTTTAAATTGACGTTAGATATATTTTAATTATTGTTTTACCATTTTATACGAACACGTGTTTTCATTAGCCTGATTTGTTAGTTGATGAACATATAATTAAATATGAGCAAAGATTTTAGAGATATCTTTTATTTTTGAGTTATGGGATAATTTCTATTATTTTTACGTAGAAATACTGATCCTGAGCAAACATTATTGAGTGAATATCAAGAGAAACCATCTAAAGGAAAGGCTTTTGGTTGACAAAACATAGAAATAGAAGTAGGAATCCTGCTTAAATTCTGTCATCTTAGATTGTGGGGAAGGGCAGAGGGTATGCAGAATGTGTGCAACATGACTGGATAGTCAATGTTCTCCGGGATAGATTCTTTGAAATTGTTATCTGCACTCTTTCATCTTACTCCAACATGATCTTTTGTGAGTTGTTATTTTCAATAAAACTGCTTGGCATGAGTTAACACCATTTAAACATGTGTGTTACATAATATTTATATATAAAGCTGGACTTTCATAGATGTCATGCAAGCTAAAAATTTTAAGATAAAAAATTACTTCTGTGCTTTCATTAGAGTGGCTTTGGTGCTTAATTTCTATTTCATAGAACCATAGATCAAAACCATGAAGAATCTTGAGCAAACATTTGGCCTGGTTTTCTCCTATAATTGGGTAACCTAATATTAACTTCATTTTACAGATGTGTACTGTGACCCAGAGAAATTAATTTGCTTTGCCAGTGTCACTTCATTAGTAAATGATAAAAGGATTAGTAGAAGCCAGGCTTCTAAAGGCAAGGCTTTTTCTACTACACCACACTGTCTCACTTTCTTAATGGTGTTTTCTTCCCATTCAAATACTTCTAGTGAAATAAAAAGGCATCAAGTTACCAATTTAATTAAATCTAGTAATTAATCTTTTCAAATCTAATGCTGTAGTAAAGGAGTAGCCTCCTGCCACTATAAGATAACCCCAAAATATCAGTTTCTATAACATGGAAAAATGAAATATGTCTATCTTATGACGTGACCCATGTATCTTGGGCAGCTCTCCTTGGAGGTTCACTGCCAAATGACGATTCAAAGATACAGAATCTTTTCATCTTTTGATGCCATCTTCTTAAGTTCATGACCTCTTAGGTCACTGAGGAAAAGGGGAGAGACTTAGTGGGCCATCGTGTGTGGACTATTATGGAACAGGCTTGAATGTGTGGATATCCTTCCATTTGCCAAAACCTAGTCTCATGGCTCCATCTGAACTGCAAGGGAGACTGATAAATGTTAGGAAGCTATCTGAACAGGAAAAGCAGATGGAACTAGTGAGCATCTAGCCCATCTCTACCACAGTCTACCTTTCTGGTCACCAAATATTCATGTTACGTTTCCACTCTCTCGTGAAAAATGATTATTACTTTCCAAGAGAGATAACTCAGAATTCTTTCAGTCACTGGATTTAGCTCAAATCTGTGATCCATGAAAAACTAATGACTCTTGGTTATTTATTGTCCTCATCAAATGATGATGATGGTGAATAAATTATCTGTATTTTGAAACCAGCTCCCAACATACAGATATACCCCATATACAAGAGAGGAGTAGGAAGAGGGAAATCACAATAAACATGCATGCTTGGAAAGACAAAGAATCAGATATACATTGCAATTAGAGGTGAAATCTTGCTGGACTGACAGTCTAAAGTCCCCTAAGCTAGAGGTCGAGGAGAATCCTTGAATAGGCTCTGACCCTGCTTGCTGGGAGACCTCCCTTGTCCATAGTTCGCTCCAGCATCTGCATATGCCCTCTGGGAAGTTCTTCCTTTTCTATCATTCTCCATATCCAACTTTGAAGGGCCTGTTCAGGGTTGTATAGGCTTAAAATAATTTTTCCTGTTTGGGAAAAAATTGGGGACAAAGAGTTGTTTGAAGTCCTAAATATTTCAAAGCTCCTAATTCTGAGATCATGGTATTTTAGTACTACAATTCTCTGAAATCTTAGTAGGGTTCTAATCTATTTGCTTCCCGATGGTCCACGTGCCTGGGAAAGTTCTTTTCTTGGATGCCCTTGCCTTCTCTTCTCCAATGTCTCTCTTTTAAGATCATACTCTTGAAAAAATAGGCAGAAAGACCACATCCTTAACATTATCTTTGTCCAGAGATACTTTATTCAACTGAGAAGTTTTACTGAGTGTCAGCTCTAAATCTCGTATTTGCCTTGAATCTCTTTATTCAAATGTAGATTTGTATTGGGCCTTTGTTACTCAACACCTGCATCAATGTCATGTCCCACTATTTGGGGTTTAGAAGAAGCCAGACATTTTGCCCAATAAGCCCTGAAACTTCTAGGTTCTCTCTACTGCCAGTCAGATTTGCTTTCACACTGGCTAATTAATTCCTGAGCCCTTGTTTCCCTTGTAACACCTTGCTGAATCTGACCAATAACAGTGAATATACATTATTAAGTTTTATTTTTCAGTCTATGTTGAGTGTTGCCAGCCAAGCAGGTCCACTGTCTGCCTCTCAAGTTAAATCAAATAGCACTTTTGCCAAGAGTTTTGCCAAAACGTCATGCAGACACATGGCTTTCTACCTTTGAAATCAGTTTCCCTGCTGCCCATTGTCCAACCATTAACTAATGCCGTGTATTTCAGATTTTTGTTATGGTAGCACAGGCTTTGGCTACCAATTTCTGTATTTGGATAGTTCTAAAAGTTGGGATACAGTCAAGAAAACAGAAACCACACCAGTAATTTTAACAGAGAGAATATGACATGGAAAATTATTAATCCACTCTTAGAAAACTGAACAGTCAAAAAGGTACATAAATTTAGTAACTCTGAGAAGTAACAACCACCCAAAAGGAAGAGTAACCAAAGGAGGAGGCTAGTGTTATTTGAACCTAAAGGGCTAGAGGTGAGGCCCCTCAGAACTGCACCCTAGACTCCACGGAGAGGTGTTTCTCAGCCGCTGCAGGAAACTGCAGAGTTCAGAGGAGGGACCCTGAGGATCTAAGACCCAGACCCCTGAAGGGAATGTGCTTCGCTATCCTTATCTATTCAGATGGGAGGGAGGAGATGGTGTAATGAAGATAGTTCAGGGAGTGTGAAAAAAAAACTTGGAAAGTGGACCGACCCTCCACTGCTGACTTAAAGAAATGTTGCTGGGATGACACTAACAGAAACAGAGGGTAGGCAAGAAGGAGACTGTCCTTTCTCTCTGCTCCTGACTTCTAGTTCACTTTAATACTAGCATTGGCAGAACCTGACGAAGAGGTCAATGTCAAAGGAGAAATCTCATTTGAAGGCTCCAAGCTCCAGCATCTTGAGGTAGAATATAGAAGAATGGATTTAAAGCTGAGAGATATTCGCTTGGTAATCAGTACAGAAAATGAAGGATAGGAGCTTTAACAAATAAACTCAGAAACTTCAAAGGTTTCACATGCTAAAGATTTGCTTTTGCTCATGACTTAGTCTGATTCAGGTCATTTTCACTCTCCAACAGTGAATGCAAGGAACCCTGCTCCTCTCATCTCGTAGGGCTACTCCCTTAAACACAAGACCTCTGAGTTTGTCAGATAAAGGAAAGAATCTGAGTGGGTGATCATGGAGATACCTGGTTAGGCTTGGAAGTAGTATGTATCTCTTCTACCGGATGCTGTTGACTAGAAACCAATGACATACCCCAATGTATCTATTGGAAAGATGGAAATATAATTTCCTGTATGACCAGAATAGCAAAATTGGGAATATTTAGCTAGCTTCTGCCATAAATGCATTCCTTGTTTGAGAGGTAGCATTTTTTGTGCTACATTTCCATTTTGTGCACCCAGAGCATTTGAAGTTTTCCCATAAAATCATCTCCCATCCAAAAATGATGCGATGAGGATGATGACAAGAAAGAGGATGAGGATGATGGCTGATTATTATGTGCCAGGAGCTTTTCTAAGCGTTTTACACGTATTCTCATTTTTAATAGTCACAACAATCTGAAGAGATAGGTATGATCATTATTATCCCCATATTACAGAGAAGGTAATTGAGGCATAAAGTTAAAAACTTACCAAAAGTGACTTAGGCAATAACTAATGAAGCTGAGATTCCAACAGTCTAAATCTAGAGGGTCACTCTACCATGTCTCTCTTAGGTTGGGAATGGGAAAAACACAGTCACTATTTGAATTGCATACATTGGCTAACCACAAAGATTGTAAATGAGATAATAATACATTATAATGCGGCATAAAGACAAACAGGACCTTTTCTTTATAATCCCATGATTGTATGTATCTGTTAGATTATTCTCTGCTTTGCGTTGACTGATATATAAATATGGCCAATTCCATAGCCATTTTCACCATTGCATCCTCAATAACTGACCTGATTAAAAATAATAGGGTTTTATTGTTTTATCTATAAGGCAATTCAGATGACTTGCTCTTTAAATTCTGAAAACATTTATTTAGTGTAAAATCTTTCAAATTGAATAAGAACATTGAGAGGTTTGAGAGATTTTTCTTATTAAGCAACTATCTTCAATTTGTAACCTAAGGGGTTGGGGAGCATCCTCTCTTGTGTGCCAGGGAAGAAACCTCTCTTTTAAATTTGTGTAACACAAGTTTACGTGTTAAAAACAAAAACAAAACACCTAATGCCAACTCTACCTGAAAGTAGTACAAATCAAATCAGAGTTCCAATATTAAGTTTAAAATGAGAACAAAGGAGATAATAAGAATCAGAAATAAGAAGGTCAAGGATTTTATGAGGAATAGAGTTGAAAAAAATCTATGGAAATCAAAATAGGGAGATCAAAAAACGTCATTTTATGTGTTCAGCAATGAGTCTAGAGAAAATTACTTTCCCATAATTAATGGTGATTCTTTGAGGCTATAAATAGACTGTAGTTAGGTAGAAAATAACCAAGTGACACTCTATGTTTGATGAGGTGATTTGCCACTTCCAAACATGTATTCTTTATCTCAGGGCTCATTTTCCATTCTTCTAGGACCATGGCCTGGAGTGAGGTGCTTGCTGCTCTAGAAAAGACTACAGAGGAGAGACTAGATAAGAAAACTTTCAAGGACAAGTATTTAATACATATATATGCATATAACTCAAATCCAAAATGATTTTTAATAAGATATATGTTCATAAAACTTTATAATTTTCAAAGCAGTCTTTATGTCCATTGTTTCATTATAACTCCCACCCATACTGAGATGTACACAACACAAACTTAATTATCCGAATAGGTAATGAAATGGAGACATTGTTAAGAGTTTAGGTAATTCACTCCCAATCAGACCGACCCACTTCTTCTAATTTCTAGGTTATTTATACACCAGACCAGCTATGGGAGGTTGTTACTGTTGTTCACATAATACAAGTGAAAATACCATAACTCCGAAAATTTGAGTAACTCTCCTCAGTAGCAAGTAAGAAGGGAGCATTAGTGAGATCTAGTTTCTGTCTGGTTTTAAATCCCGAGATTTTTCCAATTTGCTGTAAACTCTCTCTAGTAACAAGGCATAATTTATTGATAATACACATTTTAAAAATAAATCTGCAGCTACTGGACAAAATGCCTCCTTATACAGTCTGATGAGTGTTTATTACTAAAACAAGCAGCTCAAAAGATTCATGTTTAATTGTATTATAAGCACTTATTTTCAAACTAATACAGTTGTTTGAAGTTTCAGGTCCATACTTATTAGCATATGAAAAATCAGGAATGAAAGTGATGTGCTTTCTTTTTGACTTCTTTTAGAAGTGCGTAAACTGATTACATGTTTTAATTGAGGAATCATGTTATTATCAGCTTCCTTGTTGTTGTTCTTATTGCTCGTAGGCTGTACTATTATTTCCTTTGTTTTATATTAAACCAGCCCACTTGGCCATTTGTGTGCTAGAGAAGAAATCAGCCCCTTGAGACATTTTTGTCTAGAATCCCACTCTTTATGATTTAATGAGCACTGACATCCCCTGGATGTCCTACAGAAAATGAATAAATGCATAGAGTTTGTATAACTTCAATTAATTAGAAGTGACCTTATCATTTAAAATAATATCACAAAAGAGCAAAATTTAATGAAAACCTACGGGAAAGTAAGTCAGGTAGTAAGTCTATTTTGCTATAAATAGATGAAGATAAGATTTTTTTCTTTATTCTATACCAAAACTTGTAAAAATGAGGTAGAATGAATATCATTGCTATGGAAATAGCCATATCCAAATCTAGTAGGTTGAATTATTTGTATTAAAAATTAACAAAATATTTCAGATTATTTGCCTTCTGTTCATAACGTTCACCAATGGAATTGGTTGAATTGATTATAGTATAGTATGTTAAATAAAATATATAATATTTAATCACCAATTTGGAGTGAAGAATTACATCCTTTGGATCAATGACCATAAAATTTGATCCAAGTCAATTATCTTGATGCACAGATGTTAACAAAATTAAACCAAGAGGGAAAGTAGTCTGCTTCATAAATTAGTAATATGGAAATGATGTTTATTATGTAAATTAAGGAGGTGGGAGTGAGGACCATATATGTATTCCTAATGGATCTAGATTATATGCCTAAAAGTTTCTTTCCCTAGATATTTCTGTGTCTCGTTCCCTCGTTCAGGACTTGACATATCTACCATAACAACCTTGACTAGCTTTGCTCCTAATACTGCACCCCCCGTGCCTCACCCATTCACTCTCTATGCTAATTCTGGATTTCTTACTTTTTTCATAGACTCATCTTTATCTGAAAATGTTTATTTAAGTATGAATGCATGTTGGCTTATTTTATGTTTCTCCAAACTAGGATTTAAGATGAAAAATGGAAGATCTGTCCTATTTACCTCTATATCCCTGGTCTTTGGAATATATTAAAAACTTAATAAAATGTGTGGAATGGATAAACAGCTTGAACAGAGAGCATGAACTGAGCAAAAGCGAGATTGTTTTTTGTTTATAAAACTCTATTAGGTGCAGTATCTCTTATATTAAATCTCTTCTGCTTATCAGGAATGCCATATGCCTGAAAATGTGAAAGAACTGATATTAAAGATCAAACAATTCTGAGATGGTTTCTGTGACCAAAATACGTAGGTAAAGTTTTGGAAACTGAAATCATGATTATAAAATGTACATTCTGTAGTAATTAGATTCTGCCTTTGGTAAAAGTTTAAAATATTATAGATAATTTTCCCTGCACAGAAGACAATGAAATGTAAATTTGTCCTTATTAAGAAATCACATGCACCAGTCTGTATTTACCTGAGTCGTCTTCCTCACTCTCTTCCCATTTATTCTCACCATCTATGTTTAGTCTTACCAGGCTAAAGGAAATCATACATCTGCCTATAGCAAATGGATGGGTATTGCCCCACAAACATAACTTCTCTCAGAAACCAAATAAAAGGTAAATAGAAAGAGGACTTTGAGTATATTAAATTTCTCATTAAACCTATTGACTTTTTTTCAACAGGCTCACCCTTATTTCTTTTAGCCTCTAAGCCAGTGGACCAGCTGTTTATTGCGCAATGGCCTTTATGCATTCTGAAAATAAATTGTCAGAGCAGATAGAGTTTGAAGTTGTCTTTTTGTTTTTACCTCATTTTCTTCCTCCTTTTAATTCTTTCTTATTTGATTCTTTTCAGTTATTGTTTTTAATCACTATTACTTAGTCTTTTCTGTGTACTGCCAAAGGCCATAATGAATGAAATCTTAATTTTTATTAGAATAACTGTAAAAAACAAATGAAGAAAATTAAATAAAAGATATTTTGCCTTTCAAGAGCTTTGTTTTTTGTAAGAAAATAAAATCATTAAAAATATCTCTCAATGGTTGTCATGGAAACAGATTGAATTGAAGAATGCAAAGAGGAGACTGATGCTTTGAACATCACACCGTGAAGAAAAATTAACATTTGCTAGCTTAAAATAGTGTATTAACTTTAATTGTATAGTTACTGAACAATGTCAAAACATGATTATTCACAATAGTAATGATTGATCTAAAAATGCTCCTCAGGCGAAGAGATCTTTTCCTCTCAGGAGTAAATCACAAGATCACGTTCACAGGTGTTCTTTGTCAAAATGTGTCAAGCCTGTTTAATTTACATATAAATTAAATTGTAAGCTCCTCAGAAAGATACTTAATTCTCAGTAGTTTAATTTATCATCTGTATAGTATTTAGAGCATATTAATTTTTAGATATCCTAATTTTATTATCTGAAGACCAATGGGCAGACTTGTATGTACCCAAATAGGAGAGGCCTTATACATAAAAATATATAGATAAATAAAAATTGTACCTAGAAATAAGTGGAATATGTCAGAGTAGGACTAAAGAATCCAGAGCTATTTCTGTGTAACAATCTTCTTATTCAAAAGACAAATATGAGAGAGTTCTAAGGTAAATTTATATGTCAAAGCATTATAATTAATAATACAGTAGTAATATTTTTAATGCCTATTCTATGCCAAAGAGTTTAGACATGTGTCTTAAAACTTCATGGTGACTCTAAAAGTAGGTGTTGCATTATACAAACGGAGAAATTAAGGTTCGGAAAGATTAGAAAAGGAGCAGAGCAGAAATCCAGAGTCCTAAATGTTTCCGTTCCTCCATGCCAGTTTGCAGAGAATATTCTGTTCATATAAGTATTTGACAGTTACATCATATAACACGATGATTCTTCACCTAGAACAACGACTCTACTAACTCTCCATTATAGTTCTTACACTGCCTAGTGAATGAATTCTTTGGTATCCAGGGTTGTACATTCTTGAGTTATAGTTTGGAACTCCAGAGCTGTCTCTTATTATGGAACAAAACAGGGGTAAATGAATCACGGAGGAAATGGGTGATTGGACATATTCAGAACTATTTGAATCATAGTAACCACCCAGTTTAGGAAGTATCTTCATTTATTCATTTAACTACTCTCTATTGAGAATCAGCTTTGTGCCAAGCACTATACCAGGTAACAAATATATGATATTTTTTAAAAAGATGTAATCCTTATCCTCAAGAATCTAGTGAAAAAGACGAATGAATAGGTCAAGAGGAGGCTGAGGAGTAGACTAAGGTGTTAGAAGAGCCCCTGGATGGCTACCTAACCCTGCTGTGGGAGTTCAAGTGTTCCCCAAAGACTGTTAAGAGTTGGTGATGTAGGGGCTGGCCCCGTGGCCGAGTGGTTAAGTCTGTGCGCTCTGCTGCAGGCAGCCCAGTGTTTCGTTGGTTCGAATCCTGGGCACGGACATGGCACTGCTCATCAAACCACGCTGAGGCAGTGTCCCACATGCTACAACTAAAAAAAAAAAAAAAAAAGGACCCACAACGAAGAATATACAACTATGTACTGGGGGGCTTTGGGGAGAAAAAGGAAAAAATAAAATCTTTAAAAAAAAATAAAAAGAGTTGGTGATGTAAAGAGGATGGTGGTTAGGAGAGAAGAGGAAGGGGCATTCTGTGACCCTGCATAAACCATTTATAAAAAACTTCTGTGTTATGTTTACTTTTAAAGACCTATTACTTATTTGGTGTAGTAAGTCAACAGAATCATCTTCAGGAATTGACTTAGCGAAATGTACTTAAACGAATACAAGATTTTACTTTCTACAGTTAGTAGAACTAAATATTTTTGTGTAATTTGTTTCACCTTAATATCCAACATGTACTGTAGTCTTATATTTGTAGGCTGTAGCAGCACTTCTAATAATTAAGTGGCCACATGAAAGTGGGTTCTATTGAGAAAACAATGAGCCTTCCCAGTGAACAGTGAAGAGGAGCCATGCGTCAAAACACGTTCTTTGGGAAGGAAACACATACATGTAAATGTATTTGTACTTGCTCACTTGGCAAAACACCCAGTGGGAAAATAATACAACAAAAGCTAACATTTGTTAAATACATACTATGTACCAGGCACTGTTCTGAGCACTTGATGGTTTACTCATTTAATCCTTACTGCAGTGCTCTGTAAAATGTGCAAAATCCCCATTTTGCAGAAAAAAGAGATAACTTGCCCAATTTATCCTGCTGCTAAATCTTATTCTAGAACCCGTGCTCTAATACACTCTTCTGTGCTTCAAAATATATATTCAGGAAAAGATAAAAATGCTGATTGTTAAGAATAAGTTTAATTCTGATTCATATTTAAATCTGAATTTGTTGTGCACTTTTTTGAACACATTTTATATGTGTGTGTGTCCTCTAAGCAGTATATATAGACAGATTTTTTTTTAATTCTCAAAACAGCCCTCTGCTATAGATGTTATATTCCCCATTTCACAGATAGAAAAGCTTAGGTTTTGGCTAAACATCTTATCCAAGGGGATTCATTAGGCTCTGAAATAGCTCAATTTAGTGTATTTATATATTGGAGTGGTAATCTTGTCTAAGATTTTTATTTGCACCTACTAAATTCAAACGAAGTGTAATTTTAAATAGTGTTTAAAATGAATATGGAGAGGAAAAACTTACTTTTGCAATCCATATTTGAAATAATTGACTGAGTGATTGTCCTCATGGGTACTAATAATCATCAAGCACATTTCTGGAGGAAGGGATAAGGTTATTTAATAGCTTCACTTGTGTAGGCTTAATTTGTTCTAACTGTTTAGCACAATATCATCCAATAAAATGTCTGTTCAACATATGAAGCAAATCCCTTAGGTTAAAAGCCAAAAGCAACCTTTATTTGATGGCCTGTTAAATTATTTTTATATCATCATAGTAAATGGGAACTGTAATTATTAGGTGACATAATCCATGAGTACAGCTTTTGCGATTCCACATTAGGAAACCAGCAACTCTAATACAGATATGGGAACTTTGACACCTGGTTTTTATGTGTCCAATGCAGCCTACAGGAATAAAATTTAATTTAACGATCCAGTAATTCTTTAAAGATAAAAAATGCAACAGCTTTCACACTGCAGTTACCAACTTGTCAACTTTCACAGACACATTGTCACACCAACCAAATTTTATTACACATATTGCGATGAGACTGCAAACAAAAATTGGTTGTCTTGTTTTCATGGGTTGAGTAATTTCACCAATGGAAATTAGACAAACCAGCACTATTCAAAGAGCATAACATTGCTCATGTTGTTATTGCCTCTCACTATGCCGGAATAAACTTAAATATTAGTGCAGTTATATGCATAGTGTTTTATTGAAGCCCAGAACCATATTATTCACTATATTTTCTGAAATGTCTTGTGATTAGCTCGAGTGCCACTGGCTTATGTTAAGTTTTTTACAGAGACACTTAGTAAAAGACATTTAAGAAAACATGTTCTTTTACCTAGTCTTTATGCAATGTCTTTGCTGATCTCTGTATTACTATAATACTTTGATTTTGCTGCTTATGAGTAAAGACAGAGTGGAGATTAAAAATAAGTCTGCTTCTCCATAAAAAAATGATTTTATTCTACCTTCTTATTTAAAAGAGACCAAGTGATGTTTTCTTATTAGATTCAAAGGGTCTCTCCAAATCATCTTCTTTTCCTTAACTACTTGCCTTCCTACTCAAATATCTACTTCCCTCTCAGGGTAGTGATTCACTTCTTTTCCTTCCTGAGATCCCCAAAAAGGGTTATGTAAAAATACAAAAAGGAATAAATCCATAACAAAAACAAAAAGATTTCAACAAATTTAAGAAATGTGGGAAGCAGAATTTATTTCATTTCTGTATCAACTTTGTTGTCCTGTTTTTCTAGGAATATGGTCATTTTCTCAAAATGATATTGGATTCTCAAATTTATTAGAATAAAATTGGTCATATTATTTTTTGATGTCTATAGTGGTGCCATCTTTTCCTTCTATTATTGGTATTTTTGTCTAGTCTCTTTTTTATCATGATGTTTCTTGCTAGTTTTGACCATGATTTTCCAAAGAACAAATCTTATACTTTGTCAATTTTCTCTATTATATATTTGGTTTTTTCTTAACAGCTCTATTGAGATCTGTTTTAAATACTATGAAGTCTACCCAATTAAAGTGTACGGTTCAAGGGTTTTTAGTATATTTACAGAGTTGTGCAACCATCAGTATAATCTAATTTTGGAACATTTTCAGCATCCCCAGAAGAAACTTATATCCATTAACAGTCACTCACCAGCCCTCCCACCAACCCCACCAGGCCTAGGCAACTACTAATCTACTTGGTCTCTTTAGATTTGTGTACTCTGGATATCTTATGCAAATGGAATTGTACAATATGTGTTCTTTTGTGACTGACTTCTTTGATGTTTTTGAGGTTCATCCCATTGTAGCATGTGTCAATGCTTATTTCTTTTTATTGCCAAATAGTATTCCATTGTATGAATACACTACATTTTGTTATCCATTCATCAGTTAATTTGGGCTGTTTTCACTTCTTGGCTATTGTGAATAATGCTGTTATGAACATTCATGTAGGAGAATTTATATGAACATATATTTTCATTTTCTTGGTTAGATGCCAGTGGAATTGATTGGTTACATGGTAACTCTATATTTAACAATTGGAAGAACTGACGAAATGCTTTCCATAGTGGCTTTACCATTTTAAATTCCCACTGGGAACATATGAGGGTTTCATTGTCTCTATATTCTCTTCAGCACTTTTTACTGTCTGTCTTTGATTATAGCCATTCTAGTGGGTGTGATGTGGTCACTGTGATTTTAATTTGCCTGATGACCAATGATGTGGAGCATTTTCATGTTTATTAGCCACCCATATAACTTTGGAGAAATGTCTATTCAATTGTCTTTTTATTGCTGAGTTGTCAGTTATTTATATATTCTGGACACAAATCTCCTTTTACATATATGATTTTATATATCAAAATGTATGCAAATATTTTCTCCTAGCTTGTGGATTGTCTTTTCACTTTCTTGATGGTATCCTTTGAAACACAAAAGATTTTCATTTTGATGAAATCCAACTTAGTAATTTTCCCTTTTTTTCAGAAATTTTTTTCAATTATTTATTTTTTTATTTATTTGGTGAGGAAGATTGGCCGTGAGCTAACATCTGTTGCCAATCTTCCTCATTTTGTTTGAGGAAGATTGTCACTGAGCTAAGATCTGTGCTAATCTTCCTCTATTTTGTATGTGGGATGCTGCCATAGCATGGCTTGATAAATGGTGGGTAGGTCCATGCCAGGAATCAAAACCCACAAACACCAGGCTGCTAAAGTGGAGCGTGAACTTAACCACTCTCCCACCTGACTGGCTCCTTTTTTTTTCAATTATTTGATTAAGATCATAATGGTTTATAACATTGTGTAATGTCAGGTGTACATTATTATTTATCAATTTCTATATAGGCTGCATTGTGCTCACCACCTGTAGTCTCATTTCTATCTGTCACCATACATATGTGCCCCTTTACCCTTTCACCCACCCTGCTCAGCCCTCTTCCCCTATGGTAACGACTAATCTGTTCTCTTTATCATGTGTTTGTTTATGTTCCACATATGAGTGAAATGCTGAAGTATTTGCCTTTCTCTGTCTGGTTTATTTTGCTTAACATCATACCCTCAAGGTCCATCCATATTGTTGCAAATGGGACGATTTTGTCTTTTTTATGACTGAGTAGTATTCCATTATATATATATATATATATATATACCACATCTTCTGTATGCATTCATCCATAGAAGGGCACTTGGGTTCCTCCCATGTCTTAGCTATTGTGAATAATGCTGCAAAGAACATAGGGGTATGTAAATCTCTTTGAATTGCTGATTTCAAGTTCTTTAGATAGATACCCAGTAGTGCAATAGCTGGATCATGGACATTTCTATTTTTACTATTTTGAGAAATCTCCATACTGTTTTCCATAGTTGCTGCATCAGTTTCCATTCCCACCAGCAGTGTATGAGGCTTCTCTTTTCTCCACATCCTTTCCAACCTTTGTTATTTTTTGTCTTGGTGATTATAGCCATTCTGACAGGTGTGATTTGCATTTTCCTAATAATTAGTGATGTTGAACATCTTTTTGTACATCTGTTGGCTATCCGTATATCTTCTTTGGAAAAATTTTGGTTCATGTCCTCTGACCATTTTTTGACCAGGTTGTTTGATTTTTTGTTGTTGAGTTGTATGAGTTCTTTATATATTTTGGAGATTAGCCCCTTGTTGGATATATGATTTGCAAATATTTTCTCCCAGACAGTGGTTTGTCTTCTCATTTTGTTCATGGTTTTCTTTGCCTTGCAGAAGATTTTTAGTCTGATGTAGTCCCATTTGTTAATTTTTTCTTTTGCTTCCCTTGCTTGAATAGACATGGCATTCAAGAAGATGCTGCTAAGATTGATGTCAAAGAGTGTACTGCCTATATTTTCTTCTAGGAGTTTTATGGTTTTAGGTCTTACATTCAAGTCTTTAATAATTTTCAGTTAATTTTTTTTTTTTTAAGATTGGCACCTGAGCTAACAACTGTTGTCAATCTTCTTTTATTTCTTATTTTTAAAATGTTCTTAATCTTCTCCCCAAAGCCCCTCAATACATAGTTGTAGATTCTAGTTGTAGGTCCTTCTGGCTGTGCTATGTGGGATGCTGCCTCAACATGGCCTGATGAGCGGTGCCATGTCTGCACCCAGGATCCAAACTAGCGAAACCCTTGGCTGCCGAAGCAGAGCGCGAACTTAACCACTCGGCCACGGTCCGGCCTCTTGAGTTAATTTTTTGTGTACGATGTGAGATAATGGTCTACTTTCATTTTTTTGTGTGTGGCTGTCCAGTTTCCCCAACACCATTTATTGGAGAGACTTTCCTTTCTCCATTGTATGTTTGTGGCTTCTTTGTTGAAGATTAGTTGTCCATAGATGTGTGGTTTTATTTCTTTGCTTTCAATTCTGTTCCATTGATCTGTATGTCTATTTTTGTGCCAGTACCATGCTGTTTTGATTATTATAGCTTTGCAGTATGTTTCCAAGTCAAGGATTTTGATGTCTCCAGCTTTGTGCTTTTTTCTCCAAGTTGCTTTGGCTATTCAAGATCTTTTGTTGTTCCATATAAATTTTAGGATTCTTTGTTCTATTTCCATGAAGAATATCTTTGGGATTCTGATTGGGATTGCATTGAACCTATAGATTGCTTTAGGTAATATGGACATTTTAACTATATATATTCTTCCAATCTATGAGCATGGAATGTCTTTCCATTTCTTTATATCTTCTTCAATTTCTTTCAATAATGTCTTATAGTTTTCAGAGTATAGGTCTTTCACCTCCTTGGTTAAATTTATTCCTAGATATTTTATTCTTTGTGTTGTGATTGTAAATGGGATTGTATTCTTGACTTCTCTTTCTGCTAGTTCACTATTAGTGTATACACATGCAACTGATTTTTCTAAATTGATTTTTTACCCTGCAACTTTGCTGTACTTGTTGATTATTTCTAATAGGTTTCTGATGGATTCATTAGGGTTTTCTATATATAGAATCATGTCATCTTCAAACAGTGGGAGTTTCATTTCTTCCTTTCCAATTTACATTCCTTTTATTTCTTTTTCTAGTCTAATTGCTCTGGCCAAAACCTCCAGTATTATGTTGGATAGGAGTGGTGGGAGTGGGCACCCTTTTCTTGTTCCTGTTCTCAGAGGCATGGTTTTTGGTTTTTCATCATTAAGTATGATGTTGGCTGTGAGTATGTCATATATGGCCTTTATTATGTTGAGGTGCTTTCCTTCTATACCCAGTTTTTTAGAGTTTTTATCATAAATGATGTTGGATCTTGTCAAATGCTTTCTCTGCATCTATTGAAATCATCATGTGGTTTTTATTCCTCGTTTTCTTAATGTGGTGTATCACATTGATTGTTTTGTGTATGTTGAACCATCCCTGCATCCATGGTGTAAATTCCACTTGATCATGGTGTATGATCCTTTTAATGTATTGATGTATTCAGTTTGCCAATATTGTGTTGAGAATTTTTGCATCTATGTTCATCTGAGATATTGACCTGTAATTTTCCTTCTTCGTGGTGTCCTTGCCTGGTTTTGGTATCAGAGTAAGGTTGGCCTCATTAGAATGAATTAGGAAGCATCCCGTCTTCTTCAACTTTTTGGAGTAGTTTGAGATTGATAGGTATTAAATCTTTGAATGTTTGGTAGAATTCTCCAGAGAAGCCATCTAGTCCTGGACTTTTCTTTTTTGGGGGAGGTTTTTGATTACTGTTTCAATCTCTTTTTTGTCAGTGATCTATTCAGATTCTCTATTTCTTCTTGATTGAGTTCAATTTTCTCTTTTATTGCTTTTGCTATTAGTGTTCTATCTAAGAAATCACTGCTTAACCAAAGATCACAAAGATTTACTCCTGTATTTTCTTCCAAGAGTTTTACAGTTTTAACTCTTACATTTAGGTCTGTGAGTCACTTTGAGTTAATCTTTGTGAATGATTTGAAGTAGCGATCTACATTCATTCTTTTGAATGTGGATATTCCTGCAGTCGAGTTGTTCTATCCCCATCTGCCACTAACTAGAAAGACTAAATAGAAAAACTATTTTTTCCCTATTCAGTTGTGTTGGCCCTTGTATATTTGTTTTAATTTAATTATTTTGTTCTTTTAGATTTACTATTTTCCTTCTTTTATTTACTTTGGGTTCAATTTGTTGTTTATTTTCCAATTTCTTGAGACAGATATTTAGATCATTGAATGTCAGCTTTCTTCTTTTCTAATATAAGGCATTTTAAAGCTATAAATTTCCTTCTGAGTGTCACTATTCCTTTATCACTTATGTGATATAGGACACGTTGGTCCTTAATTATCATTTGATTCCAAATAGTTTCATATTTCCATTGAGATTTTTTTAACACCCATAAGCTATTAGAAGTACATTTCTTAGCTTTCAAATTTGGGCAGTCATTTTTCTAGTTATTTTATTATTGATTTAAATCCTTTAAAATTTGTTTAGATTGTTTTATGTCCCACTAAATGGTAATTTTGGTAAATGTTCCATATGTACTTGGAAAGAATGTGCATTTTACAGTTATTAAATGCAGTTTTATAAAAATCAATTAGCTCAAGTTTATCAATCACGTTTTTCAAATATTCTATATCCCCACTGATGTTCTTTTTGCTGGCTTGTTCTAGTAGTTCCAGGAAGGTCTGTTAATATCTTCCACTGTGATTATAAATTCACCTTTTTAATTTTGTCAATTTTGCTTTATATGTTTTGAAACTATGCTATTGGTTGCATAAAATTTTATTTATATCTTCATTGTGTATTGGCTATTTTATCATTATAAAATGTTTTTCCTTATTCATAGTAGTACTTCTTTCTTTGAAGTCTACTTTGATATTAGTTTAGCTACACCAATTTTCTCTTTGGTGGCTTTGGTATGATACATTTTTTTTTTTGCATTATTAATACTTTCATTTTTCTCTATCATTATATGTCAGTTGTGTCTTTTATATGTAGCTTATTAATAGATGTACTTTTTTATCTACATGAGAAATATTTGTTTTTTAATTGAGTTTAATCTGATGACTTAATTTTGGTGTTTAAATCTACTATCTTACTATTTTTGTGTGTGCACCAACTATTTTTTTGTTCCTATTACCTTAATTTCAATCTTAGCTCTGCCACCTTCTATTTATGTAATCATAAGCAAATTAAGGCTCAGAATTTTTAAGTAATTTGACCAAGTCTAATAGCACTTGATCAAGAATTCAGTCCTTCCAGCTCTTAATACTGCCTCTAACTGTGATTCATGGTATTTTCAATTCTGAAACTGCCACTAACTAGAGGTATGTCTTTCAGTTAGATACTTAACTTCTCTGTGATTGTAAGCATATGGTGTTTTTAATGTCCCTCCCCACCAAAAATTCATTATCTCTCCAAAACAGTCCTATGGTATATTTACAGCAATTATTGAAACCCATATTAGAATGGTTTGCTTCAACTTGCCTACCTAAAAGTCGACCTTTTCAAATTGTTCTCTAATTACTCTGTGAGTTTTCCAGGAGGCTAATTCTCATGAGTTCAGAAATAATTTTCTTGTATTAATTCTCTCATGTTCTTCTGTTATAGCCCTGTGATCAAGCAACCTCTGTGCTCTTTGTTGCCAATGGTCCACTTGGTATCGCTGTTTTTGTGGAGGACACTTTCCTGATGATTACTATTTCTACCACTCTGTTAGCTTGACCAAATGGACCTTTTTCATTCCTTGTCTTTGTCTACCTTATTCCAAAGGTGGAACTTTATTCCTCATAGTGGATAGAACAAGATACATCTTTTAACAAACCCTGAAGTACAGGATGAAGATAAAGTGTGCATCAGAAAATAAATTATAACTATCATATAGGTATGGCTCTGAAGATGGGTCCCTATAAAGCCAGCTCCTTTCAATTACATGGAAACTTATCACTGGAAACATCCTGGAGAGCTTCACGCTAATGCCTGGCACTAGGAAGCAAAATAAATGTTTCATTCAATCTTGCTTAAGACCGTCCTATGTTACCGTATATCACCAGACTACTCCAAGGGAAACTGTGCCAAGTCCAGTTATTTTTATTTTTTCTTCCAAGAGACACTTTGTTATATTATTTTTCCCATCTCACAGATGGGAAAGCTGAGATGAAGATATTACAAGCAAATTTTCCATTGTCATTAACCCAGGTAATAATAAAGAAAAAGAAACTTTTTCTAATCATATTATATTAACTCTTATATAAACTAATTATATATGCTTTTGTAAAGTACATGTGAAATCCTCAAGTTTGAGATATATAGCCAAAACCCATAGACGAGTTGGACTATTCATCTGCCTGCCTGTCTAGAAAGATTTCTGACTCTGGGATTTTAGAACTCGGGATGTCGTCTTACCTATTCCTTTACATTTATTGTGAATAATGAGAAGAATATTATCCTAGCTGTTATACAGGACTTTTATTTGCTATAAATATAACTAATATAAGTATTTATGTGCACTTACAATAATAACACAGGTCTGCCTATCCAGAAAGCTTCACTGATCTGAGCATATGCCTGTGAGGACAAGGTATAACTATAAAGAGATTGACTAGGATCCAATATGTGAAAAAGAGATTCATTTTCTCAGAACGCTTTATAGAAATTGAGCAAGCTTATAAATCTTGTGTGTCCTATTTTATTTATGTATATCACAAAAATTATTTGGAAGGACAGAAATCAATCTGTATAATTTCTCAATTAGAGAGGTTATTTGGCAGGTTTTTATGAAGTGACCAATTCCCACTACCATTCTTCTAAAGTTACAACTTGGATGCACATAAAACAAGGGTGTTTTTCACATGCTTTTATTTCTACGTCAAATATGAAATTAACTCAGGTGCTGATTTACAAGTACAATTTTATGTTTTGTTTTGTTCCTGGTAGAGAACATATTGTCTCTTTCTCTGAAATCAAAGGAGTGAAGTACAAAAGCGTGGTGCAACTGTTTAGTTTTGTTTTTTTTTTAATGTAACAAGACAACACATAAAACGGCTTATGTTCATTGTCTTTTGTTTGTCAGAATGGCTGAAAAGTGAAGACAGGGCTCCCACTTGTTCCTGTTGCTCACTTGTGGGCATGGTCCTAATGGTGAAATTGCAGTTCACTGTATTCTCCTTCTAATTGCTTTGGGAAAGCTCTGACTGATGTTATACCAGGGTGTACACAATGAACTGAAATTCATTATTCCATAGTAATTGTCCCCATTTCCAATGAAAGCTCTGAATTATATTTACTTTATTCAATTGTCTTCCTAAATAAAATAACATGCTCCACACCATGTTATTTTTTTTCTTGCAAAAGTAGCCCAGATCACTAGGTCTGAGGTGAAAACAGTAAATAATATTTTGGATCAAACTTTAAGCTGAGCTAGATGAAAGAAATGATATCTTATTTTTCAAGTTTTGGGAGTTTTTACTAGGCCTTTCAGTTTTGTCAAGTGAGTTATAGTAATAATGAGAAAAGCAACTTAATTTTTTTATGTCACCATAACATTAGCTCATTTTATTCTCACGTCATTTACACGTATTATGGAGGAAAATTATTACCTTCATTATACCAACAAGAGAAGCTTGAAGATTTAGGGATTTATTCAAGATCTCAACTCATCAGGGACAAGGCCATGTCTCTGATGGAATCATGTAATCCTGACTTTCTACCTTGCTGAATCCTAACTTGTTCTTTATTATCATGAATTCTGTGCCTATTGTATACCTTTATGAAGGGCATCACAATTTATCCATTTGCCCAAATTAGAAAGTGAATTCCTTCTGGTCATGTACTTACACTCCCTTAATCATTGTCTTATCAAATCTACCTCAGGTACGTCTTTTCAATTTGTCCTCACTTCAGTTCATGCCTTCATCATATCTGCCCTGTAATATTTCAGTAAACTCCTAATTTGCCTTTTTGCAGACATGTCTTATTGTCTTGCTGTAAGGTATTACTGTTTCTAATCTGTTTTGAACTTTGCTTAAAAGTTGTCTTTCCAGGGGCCAGCCCGGTGGTGTAGTGATTAAGTTCATGTGCTCAGCTTTGGCAGCCCAGGGTTTGCAGGTTCATATCCCTGGTATGGACCTACATACCACTCATCAAGCCATGCTGTAGCAGCATCCCACGTACAAAATAGACAAAGATTGACACAGATGTTAGCTCAGCGGCAATCTTCCTCACACTCACACCCAAAAGGTTGCCTTTCCAAAACATAAATAGAACCCAGTGCTCTAAAACCATCAATAGCTCAGCATTATCCGTAACACAAACTCCAAGCTTGTTAGTGTGGTATATGAAAGGATCTTCACACTCAAGCTCTGTATTTACCATCATGAATCCTTTAAGTGGCTCAAGCTCTGCCACACCAAGGCATTGCCACATACGCTGCAAAAAAGACCACGGAAGTGCTGAATACCAGCTGACAAATTCCTCTGGACCATTTTCTGTTATCTTCCTTTGTCTTCATGGATTAGCTTTCCTGCTTCCCTGTTCCCTGAAACCTTTGTTTTGGCAGTTTGGCTTTTTATTTTCCTTTACTTCTGTTTGGATTTGAATTTAGTAAATAGCCTGACTTTGGACTTTAGCCTCGGTTCTAACCTGGCAGCTCCTTTGGGTGCTGTGCCTGGAAAATTTCCTTGGATCTTATAAGGAGAGGCGATCTAAGTTGAAAGGCATCAGGCTTTCGCTCCCTTTATCAGTCAGGGTTTAGTTCAGAAAACGGAAACTACTCTAGGAAGTCAGTTAAAATAGGAATTAGTTTGTTGGAAGGGCTGAAGAACTTTTCACCTGAGCTTTTTGGAAGTACTCCTAGAACTACACTCACTGGCCCACCAAGGATAGTACTAAGTCTGAGATCAGTATTTGTCCTAGGCCATGCTGGAGCAAGAGCCCCCGCCTATACTATCTCAACTGCCTCTCAACATCTACAAAACTAATAGCAGATGCTTCACTGCTGCTGCTGGAGACCCTTAACATCTTCACAACCTTGACTGAGATCAGCAACTGCCACACAAGTGAAAGAAAGAAGACCTCATTTCAACTTTTCTAAGTCTCAGGACAGCACGTAATTTGCTAATTTGCATTGAGAACCCTAGCTGCAAGGGAATCTGGGAAAAGCAGTTTTTAGCTTTCCAAATCTGGAAGGAGGGAGGGATGGAGGCTGAGCCAGCTGGGCCAGAGTCCTCAGCACCCTTCCAGCTCCACCTCCTATGCTCTTTCTCTGACAGATGCAACATTCCTTTCTGCTCCCTTCTGTTCTTGCTTTTTAGTCCAACGTGACCCATCAATATACTATGATTACGTTGATAAAAATATATGTATATTTAAAGACAAGTAGCAAAAAAAAAAGAAAAGAAAAAGAAGAAGAAATATTCCTAGGTAATCTAGGACAAGTTTTGACTTTATCAGGCGCTGTTAGATCTAGTCTGCATTTATCTTCCAAGCATTAAAGCAGATAAGAAACCGAAGCTAACTATAAAATGAATCCCATTCCCAGAGTGCTCAAACATTTTGAATTAAACTTTTGGAGGCTTTAATTAAATTGTTCACAATTCAAACTTACCCACAAAATCCTGACATTTCCACATTGCTCCAGGCTATACGCAATATGTTTTTGAAACCAAACCAAAAACTGGACTGGCCAGATACAATCTATGTGCTGTTTGAAAAATTAGTTTTAGGAAATTAGGAAGTCAGGCAAGGCCGAGTTATTAACCTGTCTATTGGAAAAAGTGAGAGGGTTATCTCCTGTGTGCTAGGGCCTCTGGTCCAATTGTTTATCTAATTAATTTACACGCAAACATAGCTGCTCACATTCTCTTCAGGACAGATCTGTAAGGAAAAAGTGAAATTCATAATGTACATTTGCATTTCCAAAAGTGATGCTGACAGAAACAGCATTTACAAATGGAAGCTTGGGTATTTAATGTTGGCATATATGTGATTACCATATGGTCCAGGGAGAAGAGCGATCTCCATCCCTTCTTCCCTTTACTCTGGGCCTGTGTGCACTGCCCATAAATCCAGGGAGGGGCCACTGTGCACTGCAGAAAGAGCAGTATGGAGATTTGGCAACTTCTGCATATTGAAGTTTCTTGCTCTGAGGGTAGCTTAAATTGGCATGTATGAAAATGTGTAAGTCAAAAAGGAGAGTCACAAATATTCTAGTGACACAGGGTGGCTATACTAGGCTCTATGTGATGATATTCCAGCAGCTTGAATTTTGGTTTTTATCTTAACTGAAACAGGTCTTGTAGTCTCCTTTGCGTCCATGTTGCAGAGTAAGGATAGAAAGCTTCTTATCATCTAACTATTTTCAAGATGTGGTGGTGTTTCACAAAGTGTTTTGAGCTTCTCCGAGTAAATTAAGTTCTTAGGAAATCCATAGCAAATAGACACAGAATGAGGAAATATGCATCTAGTGGTCAGAAATCATGCTGATAAAAACGTTTCTTTCTTTTTGAGTGTTCTTTCCTCTTGTCCTTTTGGGTGTGAAAGGTTCCAGCTGTGGTATCCAGCACTCCCAGGTGTGAGGGGTGATTGAGCTGCTTAGCCTGGCTGGCTAGGTGCCCCTTCCCAAACCCTTTGCTCCTTGTGCATCTCTCCACTCCTGTATGTTCATTTGAAGAGAATGACCAGGATGAGGGGCCTGTGCTTCTCTTCTTCAATCAAATGTCTAAGTAGCTCTCTACTCCCTGTCCAGCACCTCCACAGTCTGTCTTCTGCTTTTATTTAACAGGAGATTCAAGATGTGGAAGTTATAAGTGTTTCTGATGAATTTGTCTTCAAATAAAAGAACCCATAGTACTTGTTTTTTTGACCCGTTTTCTCCTAATACATAACACGTATTAACATGGCCAGAATATCCAGTGTTTAGGGCTGAGGGAGAAATTAAAATGATGTTTTATTGTCCACAGTGAGTTACTTTACCAACCATTTTTTTTCCTTCTAAATGGTCTTTGAGATCTTGTGTGTTTGTGTATATAAAACTGAATATATATTTTTCTTATTTTTAATATAAGTACTCTCTTATTTCTCCCTCTCGACATCAATTTTACTTGACTTACAAGAACTCTAAGCATATCAATGAATATGTTCTTATGTTAGTTTCTTAAAATTATTCATTTTAATCCCTTGAAATGTGCCTCCATTCAGCTGCATTATTTGGAAGTCATGTTTATATAAGCAAAATAACTACAGAGCAAAATTCCATAGTGACTGAAGCATTAGATTGTATTGAAAAACGAGGAAAGGAAGAATGATATAAAAGGTAAAAGTAGGTATGAAAACCAGATGAATATCAAGATTCAATTATTTCTCATACTTATTTCACTCTTCCAGTATCATTCAAGATGCTTCTGTAAAGTTAAGAGCAAGTTTTAAAGAAACAAGGAACATTTAAAAAATAAACTGAAAGCGAAAGTTTTCAATCAGGATGGATATCAAGACCACATGAAGAATGTGTGTGTGTGTGTGTGCCCGTGTGTGTGTGTGTGTGTGTGTTTATGTTTACTGGGGACGGAATACCCACAGTTGTGCCTCATCTCAGACCCGCTGAATCAACACTAGTGACATGCATTCTATAAACACACTTAGACTAGGGCCACATTTTAGTTCAGATTTGTGCTTGTTTAGCTGTATTGGTTTAAAAGTCTCCAGTCAAGAAAAAGAAAGGTCTTATTTTCATTGATGATATGTCTAACTGCATGGTCCGTTAAACTTCAGTTTTGCAAAATTGAAAAATAAGGTTCAATTTATGCATAGTATACAAAGAATTAACAACTATCTGTAACTCACAAAGCATCCTTGGAGTATGTCCAGGATTAACTTCATTGGCTGTAACTAGCAGAAAGGTTTTCTGTTCAGCCGCGTTTTATTGAACGCTAACCATGTGACAAGCATTGGGCTAAGCTGAGGGCACTTTTTGCTTTTATGAAGACTCTTGCCTTAAAGGAACTTACAATCTAAAAGGAAACAATTCAATGTCAGAAATAGTTCACTAATCACTATTTTAACCAACTTATCTATTCAATGAATTTATAAATCACGTCAATTAAAGTAGAAATCTAATCTACCTATTGCAAAGACATTATTTGACCTAGCTTCTTATTTTTATAATGTTATTGATTAGAATAATCTTACAAAAGTGTCATGTGTTGTAATCTTCAGTAATTTGTTTTTGTGTGTGTGTGTGTGAGGAAGATTAGCCCTGAGCTAACATCCGCTGCTAATCCTCCTTTTTTTGCTGAGAAAGTGGCCCAGGGCTAACATCTGTGCCCATCTTCTTCTACTTTATATGTGGGATGCCTACCACAGCATGGCTTGATAAGCAGTGCGTAGGTCCACGCCCAGGATCCCAAACAGTGAACCCCAGGCCGCCGAAGTGGAAGGTGGGAACTTAATGGCTCTGCCACCGGGTTGGCCCCCTTCAGCATGTTTTTGATCCCTGAAATGGTTGGTTCTCTCTCCCCAAGGCTCTCCTAATCCAATGGGGAAAAAGTCAATGTGTTCATCAGAAATCTGATTAGTGAAAGACAACTAAAGCTAGAAGAGGTTAATAAATAAACTGTTCTATACCAATACATATCTTCCATTCAGCCTAAGCTACAAGGAGACATTCATTACTTCTGCCTCTCAGAGAGGGTATGAGAGTGAGTATAATATAAATACTTTCAGTTTCCATTGGGAATGGCAGCCCCAAAAAAAGTTTTTTTACTGATTCCCTCTTTCATTCTAAAAAATGAAGATGTTCATATTTTCTATATGAAAAATGACCATGTTTATGTAATCTTAGACTATAGAACATACCTTGTACTCATTAATTCTGCAGAGATAGGTGTGAAGAAACCATAAATTTTACCCAGTTTTTCTTTGTGGAAAATACCTAAATATTGTCATTTATAAGTTAGGTTTGTTAATATTATTTCTCTGTTGTGCTGCCTCTGACCGTTTTCTTACCTCTGCTGGAAACACCGCCATACACTGAATTATCCGTGGACATACAGAGCTCAGCATAAGTATTACATCTTCATAGCAACCTTCGACCCTTTCACAGTAATTCCTCCCTTCTTATTCTGTATAACACCTGCTGTTTCCTCATAGCACTATGTTTTCAAATTATTTAATCAGTGTATTTATTTACTTGTATTTTGTCTGTTTCCCCTGTGAACTCTGTGAATCAGGGTATATGTTGATTTTGCTGAATATTGTACCCTAGTTCCTAATACAGCACATGTTTAGAATCAGTAAATATTTATTAAATCAATAAATGACAATGGAATATTCTGTAGTTCAATGAAATCTATGTTTATGTGCAACTTTAGGGTAACTCATCTTCATAACTGCATGAATTTGGAGAAAAACTTTATAAAATAATTTTAAAATTTTCCGTCTGGAAGGAAAATCAACAAGTAAAATTTCAAAAATGAAATTTTTACATAATTAATAGTGATTATTGTTCTAATGTTGGCTTCTTCCCAAACCAAAGAGAGAAGAAATATCTTCATTGATGGTTGTTGGACGCTAATACCCTCCAAAGATATCTTTGTAACTGTTGGATCTATAATGCGCAAGTAAATTGCCAATGCCAGATTGCACTAAAAATTGCAAATTGCCTTACATAAGTTGTTAAATTATGAGACAATAATCTAGATAATTAAACAAGGTAAAGTAATAGATAAATTAACTAGAGAATAAAATTTTTCATCAGCTACTTTTAACATCTCATAAAACCATATTACTTGCCAACCTTAGTTCATTTATCAGCATTTGATGTCTATAAAAGTTTCGTGACAAACCGAAGACCTATCAGTGTTTGATGCATAGAATGGACTCAAAATATGTTACTTCCTATGCTCACTCACTGAGGATAGTTTTATAAAAATAGTGTTACTCATTGTTGTATGACAATAGCCAATACACTTCCATGATCTCCACTGGAGGTGTACAGGAGAGTGCATTCAACGTCTGGGTGGCCATGCATAATTAGCTTTGATAAAGCCCATGTTCATATATAAGAGGTGAAAGATGTGCTGCTAGGAGCTGATCAACATCATTATTTCACTGAAATTCTGAAATGAGTTATGATAACTTAAAGGAAAAATATTTTGGTGAGGAATAATTAAAGTGATCAACTATTGTATAAATATGAAGTGCTATGTAGGCATTTATATTCATTCAAGATTTTAGAATTGAAGAGTTTATAAACTGAGAGGACAGATTGTGTTCAAAGATAATTCATTGCTTTAACATAAAATCCTACATAAGCGAGAAGTATTATAAAAATAAATAATAAGGCACCTTTCTGAGAGGTAAAACATCTAGATTAGATTAACTACTGCTGTTCATAACAAATGACAGGCAACAAAATAAGGTTCAGTATTGTTAAAAAGTAGAAAAAGTGGGCCAGCCAGTGGCCAGCCTGTTTGCCCACTCCACTTCAGTGGCCTTGGGTTCATGGGTTCATGGACCTAGACACCACCCATCAAGCCATGGTGTGGTGGCGTCCTACATGCAAAATAAAGAAAGACTGGTACAGATGTTAGCTCAGGGCCAATCATCCTCACCAAAAAAAAAAGAAAAAAGTAGAAAAAGAAAAGTACACCCAAATATACAGATACTGAGAACATATGGTAACATAAATACACAGAGTCAAATGTTACTGTTTCTCATGTAACAAGTTTGAGCCCCTTGACACCTAATTTGGGACAGGTGTTCATTATACCAATCTTACATCCTTTAGTCCCTACTATAAACATCTTAATAAGTCAATACTGACTCCACGTAATGATCTGATGGAACAACTGGAAAGGAAAAATGCTAGATCGATAGAGCAGAGCAGTTATCAATGGGAGATCCTGAGCAGGAAAGACAGGAGAGCAAAGACACATGGAAAGAGAATATAGTTTCTCCTGGCTCAGAGGGAAGACTGCTCTGAGTGGAAGAATAACCCTTTCCTCCAGAAAAGACCATGTGGAACCTTAATTTAAAAAAAAACATTAGGCATAGAACCTTAATTAAATATATATCTATAAAGATAAACGATATACGTATAAATGTAAACGAAATACGTATTGTCAATATAAAACGTATATTATATATATACATACAGATATAATAGATTTGGAAATAAAATAATTCTGGAATTTTTATTTAAATATATATAACTTTAATATAAAATTAATATATAATACATATTTATGTATGCCAGCCTTGAGTGATGACATTAAGTATTTATTGAAATCATCAGAAACTGATCCTGTGTACTAATTAAGTCTAATTTGTTCAATTGTTTCTATGCTTTTTTTGGTAATCCCATCCCCTCAAGTTATAGTTTGTTTTTATTTCTGCTTTTCCAGATATTGTGATGTTGGAACTTTGCCGTTTAGATAAAGACAATTTATATGAAAGGATTTTATAAATTTTAAATTTCCATAAAAAGGGAATATATTATCTAAACTGTCTATAATTTCTTTTACTCAGTTTCTGCTGCTAAATCTTTAAAATAACTTAATTTTAAATGTATTTTGGCTCAAAGTACATTGATTGGGTTTATGAAATTTAGAAAACTGAAATATAATTTTCCTGGAGACTTGCATTATGATCATCCTTATTAATTTTTTCTAGGTTACATTATTTCAGCATACTTTAATTATTTCTTCTGATCATTCTGCTTTGTGAACGTTTATGCTCCAGCGGTGATAGTGATAAAATGGTTCAATCATGATGGAAAATTATCAACTCAGTTAATCATCCGAGACTAACTTAATGATCACTGATATGGTTTTCAAACAACAATAATGCTTTATATTTGATAACCTGGATTTGGTTAGGAAATTGTTTTTGCTGTAAAATTAGAAAAGTAATAGCTCTCTTAAATCTCAACTGTCCTAATGCCTACCTTTTATCTTCCATTAGATAAAATCAAAGTAGTGGACATGGCAAGGTGTTTAGAATTGATTAGATTTGGGTGCAGATTCTGGTTCTGCCACTTATCACTTGCCTGATTCAGGCCAACTTGTTTTAAACTCCCTGATACTCAGTTTCTTCATCTGTAACATGAAGGCAATAGTACCTTCCTTGCTGGGTAGCTGTGAGAGCGTCTATACAAAGCAGCTGGCAAAGCACATAGCATTGTAATTGTGTTTTATGACCCAAACTTCAGACATCAGAACACTTCTGGAGGGCTACATTAATATGGAAATTTGAAGGAAATTCTTCATCCATTCCCTCACTCCTCTGAATTGTGATGGTCTGAAATTCTATCAATTTTGTAAGTGATATGGACGCAGGTGGCATAAGACTAAAGAATATAAAGTGAGTATTTGTGTTGGCACCAGAACAGATTTAACAATGGGGGAAGAGGAGGATAGGACTTTAAGTAGCTATAGTCTTAGAGACCACAGCTTATAACAGGGTTTCTCCACCCAGATCCATGAATAGAATTCAGAACACTACAAGTCACCTGGAATTTTATGTAAAATTGTATGTGAAGTGTACTTTTCCAGAGGGAGGAGTTGCAAATTTCATCAGATTCTCAATGACATGTATGACCCCCACACCTCAAACAACTGATTTAAAATCTAGCACCTTTTCTTTTTTTGACTTACAATTTGAATAATTAGCAAATATATAGATTCAAGTTGTTTTTAATAATTACTCTTGCAATTTCCTGGTTGTGTATGCACGTTGCAAAGAGTCTAAATAATTATAGGGTAGGTGAGCTTTAGAATGGAAGCTTAAAAAGAAGGAGTGAGCCTTTCCTGTGATAAATAAATCATGTGATCTAGTGCACAGAGTGGATGTTCATGAAAAGGAATGTGAATCATTTGTCTCTATAGTTACATATTCCTTTAGATTCCCAACTTAGAAATCAAACAACAAAAGATTTGTGTCTTTTGAGATACAAATCAAAAAAGACATTCAAAGTTAAGAACACAGTTTAAAAAAAACAGGATAATTCAAAAGTAATTAAGTCTTTGCAAAGCATAGAGAATCGTGCAATGTTATGCTTTTTGTTTTTTGGCTGAGGAAGTTCTGCCATGAGCTAACACCTGTTGCCAATCTTCCTCTTTGCTGAGAGAGATTCACCCTGAGCTAATATCTCTTGCCAATCTTCCTGTTTTTGTGTGTGAGTCTCTGCCACAGCATTGCCACTGACTAGTAATGTAGTTCCACACCTGGGAACTGAACCTGGGCCACCAAAGTGGAGCATGCCAAATTTAACCATTAGGCCACTGGGACTGACCCAAAATTATGCATTTATTAATTTTATCTAATGACACTACCTCGTAACCCCACCAATTTCCTTGCATGTCTGCTGCCAGTGGCAGTAAGAGGAAGTAAAGTTACAGAGGGAACCTTGCTCCATGCTTTCTTTTGCCAAAGAAGCTTCTGTTTTGTGCTGTTTTGTGACACTGGAGCCACAGATGGTGTTTTCCCAAGAGAGGATTGTAACTGAATAGTTCTATTTTCTGCACTAATAAAAGAGAAACTCTTTTCCCAGTTCTTGGTAATAAGTGAGAGATTTAGAATTTGAAGTTGCAATTTTCCACCTTCGTGGACTTTTGTTCTGCAAAAGACAGCTTTTCCTTGACTTGTAGAATTAGTCATTTCTCAATTAAATTGGGAAAGAAATGAAAAGTTAAAGAGAACCTAAAACTAATTAAGGCAGTCGCTTTCTAATCTTGCTAACAAAATTTTTATGATTAATTTTTAGTTTACCTTCTTTGAGTCTTTAAAATTTTGTCCCATAGTATTTTTCAAGTTTCCTTCTAGTGTCAGTGATTTAATTTACCACAAATTTCTCAGCTTGGATGATTGAAATTATTTATATTTAATATTATTCTAAAAATATTTATTGAATGCCTACTCTTACTAACCCTATACTAGGCACTGACCGTACATTGTTCTTGACCTCATGGTCTAGTTGGAGAAATAGCCACTAATTAAATAACCAAACACACACAAAATGTAGAATTGACATTGTGATAGATGCTAGAGAGGTGTGGTAATTGTGGTAAAAGTACATATAATTAGAAAAGAAGACTGTCTTGGAGAAGCAACACTTGTGTTGAGATCTGAAGGGTAAGAGCTAATTGAGCAAAGAAAATGGGGAAGAGTGCCCAACAATGAGGAAACTATGTACAAGCACCCATGGTAACAAAGATCATAGTGTGTATGAAGATCTAGAGGGCCAGTGAGGTTGGAGCAGAAAGAGCTGCTCACATGCATTACAAGATAAAGGGGAGAGGTAGGGGCAGGGCCATGCTGGACAGCAGAGGCTGGGTTGATAAGCTTTCTTTTTGTTTTTGTTTTCTTTTTTGGGAGGAAGATTAGCCCTGAGCTAATATCTACCACCAATCCTCCTCTTTTTTTCTGAGGGAAACTTGCCCCAAGCTAACATCCGTGCCCAACTTCCTCTACTTTTTTTATGTGGGACACCTGCCACAGCATGGCTTGCCAAGTGGTGCATAGGTCCACACCCAGGATCCGAACTGGCAAACCTGGGGCCACTGAAGTAGAATGTGCGAACTTAACTTCTGCACTACCAGGCTGGCCCTGATAAGCCTTCTTTTTACCCTGAAAACAATAAAGAATTTTAAGCAGGTAGGCGGCATGATTACATTATGTTTGCTTTTTTTTTTTTTTTTTTAAGTGCAGCCTGCAGGACAGAAAATGAAGTGGGACAAGAAAAGATGTGGGTAGACTACTTAGGAGGCTATTTCAATACCCCAGGAAAAAGACAATGATAGCATGGGCTAGAATTCATGGGAGGTTGTGTCTGGGGATAGAAAGAAGTGGATGTGTAAGAGATTTATAAAGTCAGTTTTCTAGGATTTAGTGATGGATTGAATGTAGGAGTGAGAGGAACAGAGAGAGACAAAACTGCACTACCTTTCCAGCTAACATATTTTGATGAATAGGTTGCTGTTATTATAAGTAAAGAACACTGAAACAGAGTGGGTTTGCGTAGGCTGTAAGGAAGACAATAAAATTCATGTTAGCCATTATGACTCTGAAGGTATTTTGAACCTCCAAAATAAAAGGAAGATAAACAAACAAACACATAGATACAGAGAACAGATTGGTGATTACCAGAAGGGAAGGGGTTAGGAGGAGGGCAAAAGGGGTAAAGGGGCACATGTGTATGGTGACTCAGCAATTAGACTTTTGTTGATGAACATACTGCAGTCTATACAGATAATGCAGAAGTTGAAATATAATGATGTACGCCTGAAATTTACATAATGTTATAAACCAGTGTAGCTACAATTAAAAAAAATGCCAGGAGACTTTGAATAAATGATTTGCAGCCTAAAGAGTGGTCTGAGTTGGAGATATATATTTGTAAGTCATTGAATCTGAGCATGAAAGATTTTTCTAGTGAGAAAGGATGAAATGAGAAAAGGAGGCTTAGAATAGAGCTTGGGAAATTGTAAATTTTAATGGCCACGTAGAGAAGAATGGACCTGTAAAGGAGACAGAGAAGGAGCAGCTGGACAGTTATAATGACTAGGAGAGTGCTGTGACACGGAAGTGTATGAAAGAAAGTGCTTCAAAAGGACAACTGAGGTCAGCATTGTAGAATGTTGCTGAGAGGTCAGATAAGAAGAATGAAAATATTTATTATACTTGATGATGGAAATGTCAGCATTGACCTTACCAAGAGCTATTAGGCACAACCTGGAGAATAAGAGGGAGGTGAGAAAATGGAGACATTGGGTACAGGTAACTTCTCTGAGAAATTTGGCTGTGAGGGAGAGAGAGCACCAGCTGGAGGGGAACATAGGGTCAGTTTTATGTGTTTATTTTTACTGAGGTATAATTGACGTATAACATTATGTTAGTTTCAGATGTACAATATAATGATTCAATATTTGTATATGTTGCAAGATGATCACCACAATAAGTCTAATTAATATCCATCACCTCACATAGCTCTAATTTTTTCTTTTATAATGAGAACTACTGTAGAACTCTTGGCAATTTTTAGGTATACAATGCAGTGTTATTCACTATAGCCTCATGCTGTACATTGCATCTGCATGACTTATTTATTTTATAACTGGAAGTATATACCTTTTGGCTATCTTTTTTTGCCCATTCCTCACCTCCCCACCTCACTTCTGGCGGCCACTAATCTTTTCTCTGTACCTATGAGGTCAGTTTTTTGTTTGTCTGTCTGTTTGTTCTATATTCCACGTAAGTGAGACATATAGTATTTGTCTTTCTCTGTCTGACTTATTTCACTTAGCATAATATCCTCAAGGTCCATCCATGCTATCAAAAATAGCAAGATTCCATCTTTTTTATGGCTGAATAATATTCCATTGTGTGTTTCTTTATCGATTCATCAATTCATAGACAATCATGCCACAATGAACATGGGAGTGCATTTGTCTTTTCAAGTTAGTGTTTTCACTTTCTTTGGCTAAATATCAAGAAGTGGAATTGCTGGATCATGTTCTATCTTTAATTCTTTGAGGAACCTCCATACTGTTTTCCATATTGCCTGCACCAATTTACATTCCCACCAACAATGCACAAGGGTTCTCTCTTCTCTACAACCTCACCAACATTTGTTGTTTCTTGTCTTTGATAATAGCCACAAAACATAGTTTCATATTTTTAAAAAAATTATTTAGTGTTTTTCTTTGAATACACAGACTTTTGCTTGTTTAAAAGATGATAAGAAGGTTTCAGGTGAGAGGAAGAGTCTGAATATAGAATTCAACAAAGGAACCATCTCGTTTATGGTTTCCAGAGGCAGAAGGGAATGAAAGCTGTAGCACAGGTAGAGAGAATGGCTTTAAGTAGGGAAAAACAGCCTCTCGATTGTAATAGGAGCAATGACAGAAAGAGTAGATACATATGTAAGTTGGTTTGTATGATTGCTGTCAAAAATGTCAGGGGGGTATTGGGAAGATGAAGAAATTTCCATCTGAGAGCTTCTATTCTCTTTGTAAAGTAGGAGGTGAGATCATTGCTGAATATGAGGGATTTGGAGAGGTAGGACAGTATCAAAGATCTGATGAGACTCCAAAAGTTTTGAAGTCATTGTGGCAAATTGGAGAGAAGGTTTTCAGAGAGACAAAGTAAGGTTTATAGAAAGTATTCAGGGCATTTTTGAGTGTGGTAATCATTACTTTATGATGGAACGAATCTGACCTGTTGTGACACTCTCTCAAGCAGTGCTCCTCAGCTCTGGGGAAGCCTTAGGGAACACAGAGGCACAGTAGTTTCATTCTACCATCCAAGGGCAATGAAAACACCAAGAGTCAGGGACATCAGAAAGGATGTTATTAAAATAAAAAACTGGATTATCAGCTTGATAAGAAGAGAAGTGAAGAAAGCAGAGAGGATAAAGGGCCATGATATCTAAGTGTGTTTTAAAAATGGTGGTGGTGGGTATAGTTAAATAGTAAAGGTGAATTTGGAAGTGCATTCATTAGAAATGGTGACAAATTCACCCTGTGACTCTGAAGGAGATGGCTGAAGTGGAAAGAGAGAGAAGATCACTGGGGATAAGGAGGCTATGGTGATGATGGATCATTAGAATGAATATTGTCACTAGACAGACAAATAGCAGGCTCTGGGCCAGAAAAGAAGACTGTGAGCCTGGTGCCAGAGTCTTTAGTAAAAGAGAAGCAAGCAGGATGTCTGCACATGTTAACAGTGAGAAGGTGGTAAATGTGACGGCATGTGCTTCAAAAAGAGAAGTAACCATATGGGAGCTCTGATGGGGAGCAAGAAGAAAGCCAATTTCTCTTCTTGACCATGAAGTTCATGGGATGGTGAGAAAATAGCCAATAATGAAAAACTGGTGTCTTGAGAGGCAAACTAGAACTCATTTAAGACATGGAGAGGACATGGGGCGGCTTTGCATATTTTGCAGTGGCAGTTCCAGAGGATGACGTGGAAGGGTTTGTGAAGACGGAGAGGGATTAGGACTGAGTTGGGGGCGAAGAAGGCCAGAGCAATATGGGAATGATATACTTGACTTGAAATGTTCCAGTAGTATCAGGAGATATCAGAAAAGAATTTTCTAACCAAAAGGAAATGGTAATTCACGTTGATTTAAAAAGCAAATATTATGGCATGCATCCTTTATGTCTAACAGGATTCATTTACATTACAGGATATTGTGCAAAATCCCTCAGGATCAACAACATAAAGAATCTTTTCTTGTCTTTCTTTTTAAAAAGAAGCAGATTAAAACAAAGCAGTGAAATAAAAAGAAACAATTGACATATTATTAAATGAAGCAACCCAAAACAAACTAAAACATCTGAATAATAATTTCATTGTAGGTACCTTTCCAAGTGGCTTCTAAAAAGTGTGTAAACCCTTGACAGAAATGCCACTGAATTCTGACTGATATGGAAGTTTTATTTTTAATTCAACTGAATGTACACACTATTTGGGTGCTGTCCTATTAGACATATCCTTGAGTGCAACAGATCATAAACCTGGTTTACAGTCGTGTAAAACTCGCTTCCGTTAAAGAGTAAAGAGATAGTGTGAGAACACTTTTACACCAAGGAAAGATGATGTGCTTTCTGAAATATGTGATATACATAAAAGACTGGGGCCCGGAAAGCCTCCGGAGTTGAAGAGTAACAAAGTGAAGAGTAGTACAATTGGGGAGACATTGTTTTATCGTCATTTTGAGTGAGCTATAATTATCGAGGAGCTGCCTAGCATTGTTTTTCATCTTATGACTGTTTTCAAAATATTCTGCCATTTGAAATCATGCAACTCATGTAAAATTTCTGAGAAAGTAACAGACAAAGCCAAAGAGTGGTGAGTAGACAGTGAATAGGTTTGGAGTCAGAAACACCTAAGTCCTAGACTGCTTTCACCATCTAGTAGCTGTGGGCCTTGACCAGGTTAGTGAAGTCCTCTGAACCTCAGTTTCCCCGTTTGTAAAATATAAATCATCATAGCTACTGAGAGCCTGCTGGGAGGGTTAAGTGAAATTGTGTGGCTAGTGTATGACAAAGTACCTGACCCACACTTCAGTCAGTGTAATCCCTGAGCATGCGCTGGGAACCAGACCTCTCGTTTCAGATCCCAACTCTGCTACTTGCTAACCGTGTAATTTTGGGCAAGTCTCTTACCCTTCCTGCAATTCAGCGTTCTCATCTGTAAATGGAGATAATAACACCACTTAGCTTAAAGGGCTGTTATCATAATCAAATAAACTTATGCCTCTTTGAACACAGCCTGATGCATATTAAGTATCGAATGTTTATTTGTAAAAATTGTATTAAAATTAATTATAAAATAGTATTAACTAATAGAAATTATTAGTAGTACTATCCTTAAGGACCTTTTGTTAGGGTATCCAGTCAAGAAGGAGAAAATGTGTGTAGGTAAATAGTTTTAGTTGAACCACATGTTATTTTAAAAAATCACGCTAAGGTATTATTTTACTCATCTGATATGGTCTATATGCTTTTTTGAAGATCAATGTAATTCATGGTAATGATCTGCCAAGAAAGCACATAGGACTGTATGAGATGTAGTCTGCTGCTTATTGATCAGCCCCAGGTTTTACTCCCTTTTCTTGGCCAATTCTTCAGTGACTTCACCGCAGTTTAGATGTAATTACAAACATCTGGTCCCACTGACGTCCCCTTAGTTTTACAGCGTTATTGCTCAAGCTCCAGATATTCTTTTCAGAAGTAGCATTTTATTGCTCGTTTAGTAGAAATGAGGCAACTCTGAGTGCAATATGGTTGCTGTGAAATAAGTAATTTCTGGCAACCCAGAGAGACAATGTTTCCTACTTTGTTCTTGGTAAATACATGCACATTTCCCTTGAACATATTACTTGAAGACAGTATTTACTTTTTCTAGCCACAAAAAGGAGAAATGAAGGGAGTTAAAATGATTGAAAAAGATGGATGCAATTTTTATTTTTATTTGGTTGGCTCATTTCCCCACATTTCTGCATTAATTTTTAAGCAGATAGTTCTCACAATTTTTCTATGAGGAAAGAACAAGGTACCTTTCTGGAATGTCTCATACAATATTCTTGTATCTTATACAAACTACAAAGAACAGGCATTAAAATTATTAAAATTCTTGGAAGACTTAGAAAGCCCTAATCCTTTGACATCTTTGAAGAAAAGGGTCTTACTATATGGAACAGTAAAAGCAAAGAAAGATCAGCTGTGGAGGAAGGCAAAGAAGCTGGGCCTTGAGCCTGGTATATGAGGGCTGGAATCCCAGCCTTCCCACCGGCTGGCTGTGGCTTCATCATCAAGCTATTTCCTCTCTCTGCGCCTCTATAAAGTGGGGCTAATAATACCCGTCAAGATGTGTTGTGAAGATTTAATGCAATCGTGTGTGTGATGCAGCCAGTGCAGTGCATTACTGATAACACGTGCCCTGTTAAACTTCTTCCTTTCTTTATCAATAAGTACATGTAGCACAGTTTTACTTGACAATTTTCTAGATCTGCTGCAAAAGAAGTTTCTTTCAAAATTGCAACATAATTATTTAGGTATTAAAGGAATAAGGATGGAGACCATTTTATTTACAAATATGTACATTTATTATCACTAGGATCTTTGGAGTTTTTACAGTCTTAGTTTAAATGGAAAACTCATGAGGACAGGTTATGACAAAAGTAAAACATCCAAAGTTTTTCTTCTTCTTGTTTGGAGGCAAAAGCATGTATTCATGTCAGATTTAAGGTAGAATGCCAGCTTGTACTTTATCATAATAATGTTGCCATTACAACTGTACTTGCAAACTAGCCAAACATATTTTCTTTATTCATGAATATATCTGGTTAGCAACTGTGGCCTTTCAGTGAAAAACTGATGCTGACCCTTTTCTAGCATAAATACACTTACTCTAATTTTAAAAACCAGTAGAGAAAAATCTTCAAATTTTCAAACTTTTACAAATTTATTGTAATTCTTGTAATAAATGTGAAATTCTAAAAAGAGATACTGACATTTTATGATAGTATAGAATTTTAAAATTATTTTAACTTAATATAATTTCAACATCTCAAAATCCTGTAGTGTTTATTGATAGTTTTTTTACAGACAAGAAAATTAAAATAGAAAATAAATTATTTGCCCAATGATAAACAATATCTGTGTTGAATCAGAAATATATCCTAAGTTTTCTGGATCTATTTTTAGATTCATTTCAATTGCTTTTATAGCATGCTGCAAACTTTCTTCCCCCTAAATAATTGGAATTATGGCAAACAATTTTACAGTCATGTTAGAGTGATTTTTTTTTCACATATGTTACTTACTGGCTTCTAAGGATGAGTGGTATTTGCAATTAGTTTAATCATTTTATAGGTTTATTTTTGACTGAAACTATAATAAAGTAACCAGAATATTGTATGTAACAAAATTAAGTGAATGAAAGTAATTCGTTTACTAAAATATAAGCAGATGTAATGCAATTTCAGTTTTTCTTCCTTAATCTCTTTTATAAAATACAGTTGACTACAGGAAGCTTTATGGAATTGTATCTATATAATATTCTAATATAGCATTCTAGTTGGGTTAGCAAGAATGCATGCTGTGCATTGTCCTGAGGAAATCTGAGGGCAGAACAGTCTCATGAATAATGATGCTTATTTACAGGTGACCAACCAGGATAATAAAGTAGTTTACCAGAATCAAGACAAGATAATAACTAACATGCAGGGAAACTGACATAAGAATCTGAGAGTAGAGTCAACTTTTGGAGTCGGACAAATATAGGTTTGAATTCCAGCTTCTCTACCCATTATCTCTGTGATGGATGTGATGAAGGTTACTTAACCACTCTGGTCCATAGGTTCTTCTTCTCTGAAGTCATTGAAAGGGGTATGGTGGCAAGTGCCCGGGCTTAGAAACTAACTTGACAGTGTTAAGACTCAACTCCATCAGTGGCTAGTCATGTAATTTCCAGCATGTGATAAGTCCACAGTTCCTAAATCCGTAGGAGTCTGAAATCCCAATGATTTTTATAGTTCACTCGACTACAATATCCCTCCTGTGCTGACATGCGCTGTTTATAACTTTACTTATCCCACTTAGCATGGAGTCTAGTTTTGCTGCTGGTTTCACCCTATACCTTGTTGTGATGCTATATAACTTATGGTTCATGTATCATATTGCCTTCTAATCTAAAATAAATAATACAAAAAATCTGAATTCCAAAGCTCAGTTCCAAAATGTTTTAAGCAGACATTGTGGACCTATGCCTAATATCTCTAAGCCTCAACTCCTCGTCTATGAAATGAGAACAAGAACCATACCTGAGTTACTAAGTTGTAGAAATTAAACAGCATAATCCGTGTGAAACACAGTGCCTACTAAATTGTAAGCACTGAATAAATATGAATCATTATAATTATATTAAAGCTTTCTCAATGCCTCAGATTTTCTGCTCTTTTCTAATAAAATTTTCTAGGCTTTACTTTCATCTGTAATTGAATTATATTCTTATTTCCTCCCAATGTACTCTTGCAACCAAGGGATCAGAAATTTGAATTCACTGTTTCCTCCTCCTTCTCTGTTTTGGTTTTCTAAAAACTAAAAATATTTAGGAACCTTTTATAAGCAATTAGCACATCTGCAGAATAGCCTGTTTAGTGGTCCTGAAAATCTTGAAACTTTGGCCCATCTGAAGTGTAAATGATAATGTTATTTTTGGCAAAGGAATAGAGTTTGTAAAATTAGACAAAACACGTCCAGAGAGTTTGAAAAAGTCAAGAAAGGAATAGCTGCATATGTGACCAAATGAAAAACTTGACGTCTTATCTAGTCTGTCCAAAAGAAGAATAACAGGCAAAAACTGACAGGTTTTCAATAAAATGGCCCTTTACTTCAGCGAAACTTCATTGAGCTAACCAGATGTGACCACAAAAACTAAGAACAGCCATATTTACTACCACTCCTTGGTATTGGACAGTAACACCTGAGTCACTATTTCTTAAAGGTTTACTGAAGCAAATTCAATGGCTTTTGTGGGTGTTTTTGGAGCTGAGGTGGAGGAGCATGGCTTCAGAGTGACTTCTTAACCATGGGTGAAATTCTGTATTCGTCGGTATGTCTTATTTATATTCTACTTAAATAGTAGAAAGTATTGAAAGACGTTTCTTTAAAACACTAACATTTCAGATTTATAAAAATAATAAAACAATCAAAATTTTACCTAGTGATTTTTAATTTTAAATTCAACCAGTACTTTGGTCAGTCAATGGATTTTTGTTTAGGATGAGAACTTCAGTTTTAATTTCAATCCAGAAAAATTTTTCATACCATCATGAAAATTGTTGTCATATGAATAATGTGCTGAAGAATTTCAGGGACCATCTGGACATTGTAAACCCAGGAAATTGTGGGCCACAAAGACAGAGATGGATTTGCCTGTAGATTTTTATGCTTAGGCCCCCGAGAAGCAGTAGAACCTGAATGTTTTTCAAGATTTATTGAGACAGAATTGGTATACAAACACTGCACATAGTCAATATAAACTATTTGACGAGCTTGGACTTATGTATACATTATCACTATCATAATCAAGGTAATGAAAATAGCCATCACCTCCAGAAGTTTCCCTGTGTCTCTTCATTTTATTTTTTTATGTAAGAACCCTCTTAACAAACTTTTAAGTGCGCAATACCATATTGTTAACTATAGGTGCTAGGTTTTACAGCAGATCTCTGATACTTTCTCACTTTGTATAACTGTAACTTTATACCCAGAACCTCATTATTTTTGGATAGAAGTTTGAGTTTGCTACTTTGTAAAAGAACATTAAAGGTAAAAGAAGACATCATGGAAAAGTTCAAAATATTGTTGGGCATTCTTAAATCTATTTATGATTAATAACTTTTAAAAATACTATTGAATTACAGACTGTGGAAAACACCGTTATCATTCTGAGCTTAACATTGCTGGAGATCTTGTGTCAGCTCAGAGAGGAGGCATCCTCAGACCTATACACTGAACTTTCTCCATCATCCTCCTCTTCTTCATTTTGTACAACCTCAGCAACCTCAGTTGTCTAGATCAATGATGGAGTCCAAGCTTAGGAGAGCAATCCTAGAAGTTTACTCTAAAAGGTTCAGTTGTTCATTGCCAGGTCCCTCATATCAGTCTTTCCCAGTTGTATCTTAGTGGCCAGGCATTCAGACTGGAGATGTCTCTCAACCTGATAGTTTTTGCTTAGAGCTTTTTAAATGGCACCATTTACAAGAAACCTTACTGAGGAATATCTGAAGACAAAAAAAAAAAAAGGTATATAGAAGTTACTGAGCTCAGGGGGTTTGAAATCAGCCTAGAGGAGAGGTGTCAAGATGGCAGTATAGGCAGACTCTGAACTCACCTTCTCCCACAGACACAACAAATTTACAACTACCTACGAACAATTACCCCTGAGAGAGAACTGAAAACTGGATAAAAAGAAACCCCTCAACAAGAGACAGTTCTGACTGAGGTGGAAGAGGCAAAAATTACTTTCCAGAGAGAAAAAAAGCCACGCTTACAAGCCACGGCACTTCACGGCCAGCTGGGAGCAATCTTAAGGTATGCAGCCTCCCCTGGAGGAGTAGGGGACCTGAGTGAGGGAGTGTTAGTGCTATAAGCATCTTTTGACTCGGCACAACTGAGATGAGCATCATGATATCTGGCTTTGCTGGCTATTGGGTACAATGGGGAATACCCCTAGAAAAGCTATCAGACATAAAGGGTAAAAAAAGCCAGGTCTTAAAGGGCCCATGTACAAATTCATCCACTTTGGAAAGCAACCTAAAATCACTAGAAAGAAATGTGCACAGTCGTTTGGTGAAAAGAGACTCACCTGATAGGCTCTGGTTGCATCTTGGTGAGAGGTGAGACCTCTCCAGAGACTGAGACATGGGTGGTAGCCATTATTATGACCGAGTACAGGTGTGCTGACACAGATTCTGGCAGAAGCCATTGGAGTTCTTCCCCTGGCCTGTTACCCCAAGGTCTGCCCCATCCAAAAGAACATCAGTTTAATCGAGCTCAGCCAGGGCACACAGTCTGCCCTAGGGACCTACCTCACCCAACAGCAAGCCCTTGGGCAACTTGTGGGCCTGCATAGGCTAGGTGTGTGGATCCTCTGCAGCCAGGCAAGTGGGTCCATGTCTGTAGGGCAGGGCATGTGCAAGGAGCAGGTGGGGCATGGGGGGCATTGGTGGAGTATGTCAGGCATCTGCAATGGGGTGACTAGGTCCACTTCAGGGTGACAGGGCATGCACATAGAGCAGGATGTGTTGATGGTGTGTGTGGCCCTGTGGGCAGTGGAGCTTGTCAGTTGCAGAAGACTTGTGTTTCTCAAATAGCCTCATAGGGCATCAGCCCCACCTTCCAAAGCCTGAAATAACTGGATGCTCCTGTGCCTGGGGCCAGCCCCTCTCAGCTGTACTCCTGAGAGAGCTGACAAGAGCCTTGCTGGCTGGAGGCCTACAGCACTTATCAGCCCCTGAACCTAGAAAACAGCCATGCTGAGGGCCTACTCACTCAACAGACAAACTGCAACAAGAATGTGCTATTAGACCTTGCAATCAATGGTGCTGGGGCAGCCCATGCCCAAAAAAGTGACTAAAGGGTCCATAGCAACCACATGCAGCTGAGTATTATGACCAGCCAACCAGGGGGACAGCCTAGCTTCTCAGGGCAGCTGCAGCAAAGGCAACCCTGCTACAACAGAAGGACACATGTAGCCCACGCAGGAGTCACTCCTGGGGCATTTTGAACTAGTGACAAGAGGGAAGCACACTGCTGGGCCCCATAAGGTATCTCTTACATAAGCCTCTCTCTCCAAGATCATGAGACACAGCTGACCCACCTGATACATCTATATAAGTACAGAGAAAGAGGCAAAATGAGGAGGCAAAGGAATACATTCCAAGTAAGGGAACTTGACAAAACCCCAGGAAAAGAACTAAATGAAACAGAAATAAACAATCTACCTGGGGCTGGCCCCATGGCTGAGTGGTTAAGTTCATGCGCTCTGCTTTGGTGGCCCAGGGTTTCACAGGTTCAGATCCTGGGTGTGGACCTAGCACCACTCATCAAACCATGCTGAGGTGGCATCCCACATATCAGAACTAGAAGGACCTACAACTACAATATACAACTATGTGTTGGGGTGGGGGGAGGCTGTAGAGCAAAGAAGAAAAAAAAATTAGCAACAGAAGTTAGCTCAGGACCAATTTTAAAAAACAAACAAACAAAAACAATCTATCTGACAGAGTTCAAGCAAAAAGTCAGAAGGATGCTCACTGATCTTGAGAGAAGAATGGATGACTTCAGTGAGAACTTCAACAAAGAACTGGAAAATATAAAAAGGAACCAATCAGAAATGAAGAATACAATATTGGAAATGAGAAATTTACTGGAGGGACTCAATAGCAGAGTAGATGATACAGAAGAATGGATCATTGAGCTGGGTGAGAGACTAGAGGAAATGACTCAAGCTGAAAAGATAAAAGAAAAAAGGAAATAGAAAGAACAACAACAGTCTAAGGGACTTCTGGGACAACATCAAGCATGCTAGCACTCATATTATAGGTGTCCCAGAAGGGAAAAACAGAAACAAAGAGGCAGAAACTCTATTTGAAGAAACAATACCTGAAATCTTTCCTAATCTAAAGAAGAAAACAGACATCCAGGTATAGGAAGCACAGAGAACACCAAATAAGAGAAACCCAAAGAGGCCCACACCAAGACAAATGTGAAGAATTAAAGATAAAGAGAGAATCCTAAAAGTCACAAGAGAAAGGCAACAAGTTATATACAAAAGAAACCCCATAAGTCTATCAGCTTACTTCTCAGCAGAAACCTTAGGGGCTAGAAGGAAGTGGTATGATATATTTAAAGTGCTGAAAGGAAAAACCTACAGCCAAGAAAACTCTACCCAGCAAGGTTATCATTCAGAAAGAAAGGAGACATAAAGAGTTTCCCAGACAAGCAAAAATTAAAGGAGTTTATCACCAAGAAACCAGTTTTTCAAGAAATGCTAAAGGGCCTTATTTAACAGGGAAAGAGAAGACCACAAATAGGCATAAGAAAATTATCAAAAAAAAAAAAAAAAGCAGTAAAATCATTGGTAAAGGCAAAAATACAGTAAAAGTAGTAGATCAACTACCTATGAAGATAATATAAAGATCAAAAGACAAAAGTACTAAAATTACCTATTTCCATGATAAAAGGGTAATAGATACACAAACATAAAAAAAGAGGTTAGATATCATATCAAAAGTAAAAAATGTGGTAGGAAGGGCATAAAAGAGTAGAGCTTTTAGAAAGAGGTTAAACTAAAGAGATCATCAACTTAATATAGATTGTTATATATGTATGCTATTATATATGAACCTCATGGTAATTACAAGCCAGAAACCTATAATAAATATGCAAAAGTTAAGAGAAAGGAACCCAAACATAATACTAAGGAAAACCATCAAACCACAAGGGAAGAGAGCAAGAGAAGAAGAAAGGAACAGAGAAGAACTAGTAAAATACCCAGAAAAAAAAGTAACAAAAATGCAGTAAGTTCATACATAGCTACTTTAAATGTCAGTCGACTAAATGCTCCAATCAAAAGACATAGGGTGGTTTACTGGGAAAAAGACCAAGACCCATATATATGCTGCATACAAGAGATAAACTTCAGAGCTAAAGACAGTCACAAAATGAAAGTGAAGGGATGGAAAAAGATACTCCATGCAAATGGCAATGAAAAGAAAGCTGGGGTAACAATACCTATCTCAGACAAAATAGACTTTAAAACAAAAACTGTAACAAGGGACAAAGAAGGTCACTACATAATGATAAATGGAACAATCCAACAAGAGAATATAATACTTATAAATATCTGTGCAGCCAACATAGGAGCATCTAAATATGTAAATCATTTATTAACAAACATAAAAAGAGAAATAGACAGCAAGACAAAAATAGTAGAGGAGCCTAACACTCCACTTACACCAATGGATAGACCATCCAAACAGAAGATCTATAAGGAAACATTGGCCTTAAATGACACATTAGACCAGATGGATTTAGTAGCCATATACAAAACATTCCATTCAAAACCCACAGAATACACATTCTTTTCAAAGGCACATGGAACATTTTCCAGGATTGATTACATATTAGGCCACAAAACAAGTCTCAATAAATTTAAGAAGATTGAAATAATACTGAAAATCTTTTCTGACCACAAAGGTATAAAACTAGAAATCAACTACAGGAAGAAAATCAGAAAAGCCACAGATCTGTGGAGATTAAACAAACTGCTATTGAACAACGATTGGCTCAAGTAAGGAATCAAACGAGAAATCAAAAAATTCCTGGAGACAAATGAAAATGAAAATATGACATGCCAAAATTTATGAGATACAACAAAAGTGGTTCTAAGAGGGAAGTTTATAGCAATACAGGCCTGCCTCAACAAACAAGAAAAATCTCAAAAAATGTAATAGTACACCTAAAGGAACTGGAAAAAGAAGAACAAACAAAGCCCAAAATCAGTAGAAGGAAGGAAATAATAAAAATCAGAGCAGAAATAAATGAAATAGAAACAAAAAAAAAAAAAAGAAGGAAAAAATCAGTGAAACCAAGAGCTGCTTCTTTGAAAAGATAAACAAAATTGACAAACCATGGGGCCAGCCTGGTGGTGTAGTGTTTAAGTTTGTGTGCTCCACTTCAGTGGCCTAGGGTTCACCAGTTCAGATCCCAGGCATGGATCTGTGCACCGCTTATCAAGCCATGGTGTGGTAGGTATCCCACATATAAAAATAGAGGGAGATGGGCGCAGATGTTAGCTCAGGGGCGCTTTTCCTCAGCAAAAAGAGCAGGATTGGCAGTGGGTGTTAGCTTAGGGCTAATCTTCCTCAAAAAAAAAAAAAAATTGATAAACCTTTAACTAGAGTCACCAAGAAAAAAAGAGAGAAGCCTCAAACAAATAAAATCAGAAATGAAAGAAAAAAAAGTACAACAGACACCTCAAAAATATAAAAGATTATAAGAGAATACTACCAAAAGCTATATGGCAAAAAATTGGATAATCTAGAAGAATTGGGTAAATTCTTAGAATCATGCAAACTTCCAAAACAGAATCAAGAAGAAACAGAGAATTTGAATAGACCAATCACCAGTAAGGAGATCAAAGCAGTAATCAGAAACCTCCCCCAAAATAAAAGTCCAGGACCACATGGCTTCCCTGGCGAATTCTACCAAACATTCAAAGACTTAATACCTGTTCTTCTCAAACTCTTCCAAAAGCTGAAGAGGAGAGGAAGCTTCCTAACTCATTCTATGAAGCCAACATTACCCTTAAATTAAAATCAGACAAGCACAGCACAAAAAAAGAAAGTTAGAGGCCAATATCACAGGACCATCGATGCTAAATTCCTCAACAAAATACTAGCAAATTAAGTACAACAATACATTAAAAAGATCATGCACCATTTTCAAGTGGGATTTATTCCAGGGATGCAGGGATGGTTCAACATCTGCAAATCAATCAATGTGATACACTACATTAACAAAATGAAGAATGAAAATCAGACAATCATCTTAGTAGATGCAGAGAAAGAATTTAACAAGATACAGTATCCATTTATGATAAAAAAAAAAAACTCTGAATAAAATGGGTGTAGAAGGAAAGTACCTCAACATAATAAAGGCTATATATGACAAACCCACAGCTGCTATCAATCTCAGTGGAGAAAAACTGAAAGCTATCCCTCTAAGAACAGAAACTAGACAAAGATGTCCACTTTCACCACTCTTATTTAACATAGTATTGGAAGTCCTAACCAGAGCAATCAGGAAAGAAAAGAAATAAAAGGGATCCAAATTGGAAAAGAAGAAGTGAAACTGTCACTATTTGCAGATGACATAATTTTATATAGAGAAAACCCTAAAGAATCCACCAAAAAAACTTTTAGAAATAATAAATGAATATGGTAAATTTGCAAGATACAAAATCAACATACAAAAATCACTTGCGTTTCTCTACACTAACAATAAAGTAGCAGAAAGAGAAATTAAGAATACAATCCCATTTACAATTGCAACAAAAAGAATAAAATACCTAGGAATAAACTTAACCAAAGAGGTGGAAGATCTGTACACCAAAAACTATAAAACATTGTTGAAAATTGTGGAAGACATGAAGTAATGGAAAGATATTCTGTGCTCTTGAATTGGAAGAGTTAGCATAGTTAAAATGTCCATACTTCCTTAAACAATCTATAGATTCAATGTAATCCCTATCAAAGTTCCAACAACGTTTTTCACAGAAATAGAACAAAGAATCTTAAAATTTATATGAAACAACAAAAGACATTGAATAGCCAAAGGAACCCTGAGGAAGAAGAGCAAAGCTGGAAGTGTCACACTCCCTGATTTCAAAATATACTACACATCTATAGCAACTAAAACAGTGTGGTACTGGCACAAAAACAGACACACAGATCAATGGAACAGAATTGAGAGCCCAGAAATAAACCTAAACATCTATGGACAGCTAATTTTTGATAAGGGAACCAAGAATATAAAATGGAGAAAGGAAAATCTCTTCAATAAATGGTGTAGGGAAAACTGAACAGCCACATGCAAAAGAGTGAAAGTAGACCATTATCTTTCATCATACACAAAAATTAACTCAAAGTGAATTAAAGACTTGAATGTAAGACCTGAAACCATAAAACTAGAATAAAATATAGGCAGCACACTCTTTGACACTGGTCTTAGCAGTATCTTCTCAAATACCGTGTCTACTCAGGCAAGGGAAACAAAAGAAAAAGTAAACAAATGGGACTACATCAGGCTAAAAAGGCAAAAGAAACCATCAACAAAATGAAAAGACAACCTAACAACTGGGAGAAGATATTTGCACACCATATATCTGATAAGGGGTTAATATATATATAAAGAACGCATACATCTCGACAACAAAAGAACTAACAACCCAATTAAAAATTGGCAAAAGATCTGAACAGACATTTCTCCAAAAAAGATATACAGATGGCCAATAGGCACCTGAAAGGATGTTCAACATCATTAACTATCAGGGAAATGCAAATCAAAATGACAATGAGATATCACCTCACTCCCATCAGAATGGCTATAATTAACAAGACAGGAAACAAGCGTTGGAGATGATGTAGAGAGAAGGGAACTCTCATACACTGCTGGTGGGAGTGCAAACTGGTACAGCCACTATGGAAAACAGTATGGAGATTCCTCAAAAAATTAAGAATAGAACTACCATACAATCTAGCTATTACATTGCTTGCTATTTATCCACAGAACATGATAACACGAATGCATAAAGATGCATTCACCCCTGTGTTCATTGCAGCATTATTCACAATAGCCAAGACTTGGAAGCAACGTAAGTGCCCATCAAGGGATGAATGGATAAAGAAGATGTGGTATATATACACAATAGAATACTACTCAGCCATAAGAAACGATGAAATCCAGCCTTCTGATGACATGGATGGACCTTGAGAGCATTATGGTAAGCAAAATAAGTCAGAGGTAGAAAGTCAAATACCATATGATTTCACTGATAAGTAGAAGATAAAGACAACCACAAACAATCACACAGAGACAGAGATTGGATTGGTGGTTATCAGAGGGGAAGTGGGGAGGGAGGAGGACAAAAGTGGTGATTACATGCACATGTGAGTGGCGATGGATGGTAATTAGTCTTTGGGGCATGAACATGATGTAATCTACACAGAAATCAAAATATAATGATTTATACCTGGAACTTATATAATGTTATAAACCAATGTTACTGCAATAAAAAAAAAGTTACTGAACTCAATGAAAATCTATAGCATTTCTTTTTTCCAGTGCTTCATTATTTCTACAATACAAATCAGTCCCTAACATTTTTAAATTATATATATATATATTTTTTTTTTTGAGGAAGATTAGCCCTGAGCTAACATCTGCTGCCAACCCTTCTCTTTTTGCTGAGGAAGCCTGGCCCTGAGCTAACATCCATGCCCATCTTCCCCTACTTTATATGTGGGACTCCTGCCACAGCATGGCTTGACAAGCGGTGCATAGGTCTTCACCCGGGATCCGAACTGGGGAACCCCAGGCCTCCAAGAAGTGGAACATGTGAACTTAACTGCTGCGCCACTGGGCAGGCCCCTGAATTATAGTTTTATTTTAAAGTACTTTTATTTTGACCAAAAGCTGACCACATATATCTTATATATGTATGTCTGTATTTGACTTTTGTGTATCTCATATGTATGTATACACATACGTATATATGTTATATAAAAGTAAAGTAAGCAAAAAAAAAAGAAAAAGAAATGATATCTTTTGCACATAATGATATCCTCAGCGGATACTATTCATTTCATGTAGTTCTGGTTTTCAGTATAAACTATGACCTTTCTTCTGACTTACTGTGAAATCATGGAGGACTTCATAATAGCAGAGAGGGAACCAAACAGCAATTTAACATTTTCGGTTCTTCTGGAAATTTTCTCTTACCAAAGAGATGGGCAGAAATGGTATTTATGACTAAAGTGTTATTTTGAGATAAACAGGAAAAGTGTGAAATATTATGGATGCCATTATAAAATGCAAATATCACAGCAGAGTGGATTAGGTGTTCAGGTCTCAGCTGGGTTTTTCTTGAACCTATTATTTTATAAAGATAAACACTGGTAAATTTTGTCTTCTTAGTATTAATAAGCCACTTTGCATAAACCATAGCTCTGCTTGTCTTACACAAATCATGACCCCTTTGTAAACTTTCCCTGGGAATATATATTAATTGACTAAACAATAAGAAAGCATTTTTAAATTTAAAATTGTATGTTAATTGTCATTTGCAGGAGAGGATTAGATAAAGTAAGAAGAGGATAGTGGAATGAAAGCGGAAATCACTTGCAAAGATGCAAGAAGAGAAGGAAACAGGCGAAAGGAGCAGAAAGAGGCCTTGCTGTGTTTGGGTTGAGGCGGATAGAGATGATTCTGGGATTTGAAATCCCAAATCTGTGTGAAATAGACGAGACGATGTAATCTAACCTGGACCCAAGCAACGAATCTCATTTTTTCCCTTAAGTACAAAAGTGGATTTAAAATGCATTTCCATGTGCCCTTCCCCTCACATTCCCATTTCCATATCCTAGGCCTCCCACAAGTGACATCAGTATCTCTGACTGAAAAACACCTTTGTTAACCAACATTCAATTTCCACAACATACGTTGAAAAGACATTTTAATTGACACTTCAGTTTGAAATGTCCTTTTCAGCTGAAGCCCTTCACATTCAGGCTGCAGAACTTCTGCTAAACTAGGTCAGTCAGGCTGGGGCAGGACTGCCGACTGTGTGCTTGCATCAGAAATGCTTATCTAGAAAAGCCAGGTAGTTACCATGGAGAAGGGACGTTCCAGGCAGCATGGGATTAGTGAAATGGACATTTTATGTCATGTGAGCAGGAGTTATTATTGGGTTTTGGTTAGCTGTGGTTTTTGTTGCTGTTACGTTGCCAGCTTAGAAATAAACTGTCACTCAGTATCTGCATATAAGTAATTTTTTTCTCTCTCTCTCAAAATACTGTGTCACAAAATAGCACAACAGGAAGCCAGCAGTGCAGGAAATGTGTGTAGCACTGAGGGGACAGAATCCAAGGGAAGAGCTTGACTTTTGCTATGATTCCCCAGAGAGTCTGTGACTAATTGCTTCAGGGCCGATTCTGTAAATCAGAAGCAAAAATTTTAAAAATACCATTAGAAAAGTGTTAAACCTTTGCATATAGCAATTTTCTAATAAAAATAATAAATACTTGTTGGAGAAAATACAGAAAAGCATAAATAAGGAGACAAAAATTACCTGTGACTTTATTACCCAGAGATAAGTACCATTAAATTTTGGGTATATTTATTTCCAGTTTGTTCTGTATCTATTTTTAATGCAGTTGAAATAATTCCATGTGTAAAATACTACATTTTTCCTCTTTACATCGAAAGAGAGCCATTTTCATAACTTTACTAATAAATTCTTCATTAGCATTATTTTAATAGCTTAATAATATTTATTAAATGGACATGTGAAATTTTATTTAACAGTGCCCTTATTGTAATACATTTGGATTACACCTAGTTTGTCACTTCTACAAACATCTTTGGGCATAAGCATTCTTTTGATAATTTTAGATTATTATCTTGGAATAGATTTCTAGAAATGAAGTTATAAGATGATAAATAGAATGAAGATTGTAAAAGCTACTTGGAAAAAGTACGAAATTCCCTCCAAAATAGCCATTTACATATCCATAAAATGTGTATGAATACCCATTTCACATGTAAGTATGTGTATATGTATACGTAATAATACACACACAGAGCATATAACATTTGACCAAAAGCTGTAATTTATCTTGCTTTTGGTTTTATCAGTGATACTTTCTTTTTTTTGAGGAAGATTAGCCCTGAGCTAGCATTCGCTGCCAATCCTCCTCTTTTTGCTGAGCAAGATTGACCCTGAGCTAACAACTATCCCTATCTTCCTCTACTTTATATGTGGGATGCCTGCCACAGCATGACTTGATAAGCGATGCATAGGTCTGTGTCCAGGATCCCAAGTGGCAAACCCTGGGCTGCCAAACCAGAGCACGTGAACTTAACTGCTACGGGGCCAGCCCCTCAGTGATATATTTTTAAAATTTTTATTAGCTACTTATGTATTCTTTTTGTGAATTGTCTGTTTATATATTTGACCCACTTTACTACTAGGAACATTATTGCTATCCTTTATCAGTTTATATAAGCATTTTAAATAGTAATCTCTGTGAAAATTTTAGCAAATATCGTGCTACATTTATTTTTTCCAAATACATTTCTTTATTTAGGATTTTTGACAAAACTGAAGTTCTTATTAATATATTTTTCCACTTTACCTGACATTTCCTTTGTGTCACCTTCCATTTTAAGCTTAGAAAATGTTTTTTCACCCTGATATTTGTTGGATATACCTTTTTGCTTTCTTCTGGATTTTATCTTATTTTCTTTTACGTTTATCTCCTTAATCCATCGGGAATTTAGTTGGTTGAGCAATGTTCTATTGGTCAGAAATTTTTTTATTGTGAGTAATCACAATGCTTTGGACTAAGGTGGGCAGGCTTATTGGTCTATAAAATTGGGAAGGGAAACATTGTACCTGAGAATAAGATGGATGGAATCAGACAACAGGTTGCTTCTCACATCTCTCCTTCCCTCTGCATACTAGTTTCATCTTCTCTTTGCAGTGGGGAAATGGTGACCATCTATATATACCCTCACTGCTTTGCCACCAGAGAGTAAGTCCCACCCTGCTAAAGCATTCTTAAGAAAAAGCATCAGTTGTCACATCACGCTTCACATATCCACCCCAGCATCCAAAGAGGTCAGGATACTAAGATTAGCTGTCCCCACTTGAGCCACATGGCTGGAGTGGGAAGGGAATAGTTACCCCAAAAAGGAAGGTGCTGCAGTTGACAGGAAAAGAGGAGGTGCTAGATGGACAAAAAGGGATTGGGGCTCTGAGGTGGGAGTGAGACTTCCTTTCAATGATCTGTTTGAATTTGTTTCCCTGTTTGGAGTTTGTGGGGGTTGCTAATCGAGCTCTCATCCCTCCCACTCCTTCCACTCACCCAGAATGTGGAGCCAACCGAGAAAAAAAACAAGGACATCAGACAGATGGTAATTAACACACTAATATATTGCTTGTAATGCTGACTAGAGAAAACAGCATGCCTATTGCTCGACAACTGGGTTTTCAAGGTGTAACTCCTAAATTGCACCCATCCTTCCGTGCTACAGGCCTGCTCCTAGGAAGGGGAGAGTCCCCCGGGTGAGCCTAGGACATGGATGAGCAGAGAGTCCAAGCATCTCCTCAAGGACAGGTGCTTCCAAGTCTGGAGGGGATTTTTCCTGAGAAAGTGAATAAAATGAAACTAGAATTAGGAGGATCTCTGAAGAATCACGGTATTTAAGGGATTGATAGAAGAAGAAAAATCCTCAGAGTCCTCAAAAAGAAAAATTAGGGTAGGGCAATTTGACAAGGTAAGAGAAGAACAAGGAAAGACAGGCTTCTGCAGGCGAGCCTTGTGTTTGTGTTGGTATTGTGATCATTTAGACCCACCCACTGATCACCATCACTCTGTCAGTCCATAGCAACTAATGTGGCGGCACAGAATTCAGTCATGCTGGAATTCTTCCTAGAGCGCCGCGCTCCAGTGCTTTCAAACCTGTCTCCTCACCGACAGAAAGAAAATCTGGAGCCTAATGACTTGTCTCTAGAGCCTAATGTCATCACATGTTTACTTTTCAATTAGAAAAATCGAATAGAAATTTAACACGATTTTTTTTCATGCTACTGCTATTACACAGTAAGAAAAGCTAAATTTAATGTTTGGAGCTCAAAAATGCCATGTCAAATTTTGATTTGCAACAACTTTGCTGTTGAGTTGAAGAATGTTTGAATTTATAGCTTTTAGAACTGTATTTTTAGTTTTTATTAAGTACAAACTTGCTAATGTTAAAGAAAGGTGTGTATGTTTGATATTTACAGAATTCCCTCTTGTCTTCATGGATAACGCAGGTAGCCAGTGCATCTGGGCATTACCCAAAGGTGAAAGACTACTTAGGAGTACATAACTTTATTACAATCTCGTTCCAAAATTGGAGTCATTGAAATTTCCAAAAGAGTAGTGTTTTTAAAACGAGTAATTTGAAACGCAAGAGACTAAGAGGCAATGAGAGTTGGACACACAGCTGAAGATCAGAACAGGTTAGGAAGTAGATTGAAAGGGAATAATTTGAAGAAAAATGGTGAGATGCAAGTAAGTCATTTCTACATTTTTTAAAAATTATTTTAATGAACCAGTTCTCAGGCATTAGTGCAAACTTTGGATTTCTGCTCTATGAATGACTCATTCAACTTTACACGATATGTTATTTTATTATAGCTGTAGATCTCTGGGAGATAAAACCTCTTTTATTTTCTCATAAGAGGTGGCAAAACAGGACAGTTCTAATTATATTGATTTAGTCTGGTGATTCTTGCTTAATTTAATTAGAAGTTTAATTGCTGACCACTGATTTTTCTTCTAGATATTTTCGTATTCTTTTAGTTTAATATTTCTGTTGAACAGTGTTCAAATTTTGATGAGCATCAGAATCCCCTGGAGAACTTGTTAAAACAGACCTTTTATTCCTGACCCTACAGTCTTTACTTGAGCAGGGCTAGGATGGAACTGAGAATTTGCATTCCCATCAAGTTCTCAAGGTAATGCTGATGATGCTGGTCTGAGAACCAGACTCAGGGAGCCAGTGCTGTAGAAAAGTGATTGTGACTCAAGAATAGTGGTACTGGATGTGCTTACCTTTCAGATATTTCAATTCTTGGTTCTAAAATGAACCATGTGTCTCTCTAGATGTTGGTTGCTTAAAGCTGAGAATTTGCAGGGCCCGTGGGAATACAGTTTTATCAGTGAGGGAAGAGGTCTGTGAGCAGTGCCGTTGTCGTATAATGACGGTTCTTTACATAGGTCATTTCCCTATGATCTCAGTTTGATTCAAGAACTGCTTCTCAGATTATTTTTTCTCAATCAAGAGTGGATTTTAAGCATTAACATGTCTAGAAAAGGAAGGACATACTGGAAATAAATAAATAAAAACATGCCTGCCATGTTGAGTGTTGAGTGTTTTCAGAAGCATGCTCTATGAATCAGCTATTGTTTCAGCTGCAGAAATCAGAAATTCAAGGATTAACAAGTGATTTCAAACAATTCTTCCAAAATGATCTCCTATGTTTGTGTAAGTGTAAGACTGTACCTACATAGAAATGTTTTGCTAAGATACACTCTTGACTTTGCAACTGAGATTAAAGACTGAATTTACCTTTTTTTTTCTAACTCACATGGAATTGAAATGGAAAGATGCGAAAGAACGTTACATTGGGGAAAAAAATAAATGACTTCAGCTTCAAGTAAAAATGCCTACCACCTTTTACTAACAATATAATACTCTCAAGTGGGCTCTGAGCTTGAGCTGTATACAAAGTATTACATGAAGGAGAGTGGGACTGCAAAGCCAAAAGCTATTTACATTCAGTGGATCTAATTAAAATGCAGTTTAAAGGCACCTATGAAAACAGGAGAGGGAATAGGTATATTCTTCAAGTACATGTTTTACATTAAGAAAATAGTATTTTAAATTATTCAGAAATAACTTTACTTCCAAATGACATATGGCTATAAAGACCACTCTTTTCAAAAATTCCAACAGGGGTATTTTGGCAAGAATTCAACAGATTTAAAAGTCTAGGGAACAGAGAAATGAGGCTTAATGAGGTGAGTCAGGTAAAAAATGAGTGCTTCTTTTGTCACTTGAATGTGACACAAGAAGTCATCTCTGCTATGTGAGAAAGAAGTTCCAAATCAGTATTAGGATAGTCGAGATAATGACTTTCTATAACATTGCATTCACTGGAGTCGGAACAAAGCACCTTGATATCTTTAACTGATTCAGCTTATCGTCCTCACCAGAGGAAAGAACTACATTTTTAAAATTTATTTTCCCTATATAAATGAAATAAGATCCTGGTAGTAATATATGCAAAGTTACAGAGTACAGGCTCTGGGCAAATCAAGTGAAATTTGGTCAATGGTTTCCACTCAAGAACTGAATATATCTAATCTATGTTCAAAATTGCTTTTGCTTTCCAATTTCAAATACCTTCTCTCAAGACAAAGAAATACTCTTAAAAATACTCCTGTAAAAATACTGTAACTGATAAACTATATACTGAATATATCACAGCAATTTAAAAAAAGAATGAAGAACGTATCCATGCAACAACATGGGTGAATCTCAAAACATTATGTTGAGTGAAAGAAACCAGACACAAAAAGGATATTCTTTGTTTTTCTATTTGTAAGAAGTAAAAGAACAGGCAAAATTAATGGAAGGTGACAGAAGTCTTGCTAGTAGTTACCTCTTAGGAAGAAGAATTGATTGAGAAGGGAAAATAGAGAGCTTATTAGGATACTGAATATGTATATTTTGCTCTGGGTGCATGTATGAGTGTATACAAATGTAAAATTTCACTGTACTCTGGACTTAAGATTAGTACACCTCACCAACTTTGTTGTACCATAATAAAAAATGAGTAAAAACAAATCACTGTAAATAATTCAAGTTATTTCAGTAGCACAACTCAAAATATCTAAACAAATAGAGGAAAAATCAGTGTTTACTTAGAGAAATTTAGGAAACTTATAGGTAGATGTCCAGGGGCAATTTTTTTCAGGAAATGCTGCAAAAAATATTACGTCTGTCCTTGTATGGCTTTCGAATGATTCCAAATAGTCCGCCTGAAATCCTCACAAGATCAAAAATTCATGGATTGTCCATGACTAAACACAGGAAATTCAGGATTCATCCTTTATAAGTTCTGGGTAGAAGATTAACTAAAATGTGTGTATATATATGCAGATATATACATATATATGTGTATACATATATTTTGGCTTTCTTTAAAAACAAAACACAGTCCTTGTTCTGTCGCCAGTTCACGAGTGACATGGTAAGGGTATTACAAATTCTTTAAGAATTGCCAATGGAAAGCACATGAAAGTCAGACGCAGTCTTCCGTGAGTGCCCGTTATAGACATGAACAGTTTCAGTACCTGGTGTTCTTCCCCATGACGATTTTGGTTTATGGTACAGAGATAATCTACAGGATTTAAGAGGCAAATAATTGATTTCAGAGATACTTTGAACTTCTCAGTTATTATCTGTTTGTTCGCTGATGTGAAAGCTGAGCTTGTTACCTGGAGTTTCGAGAGGCTGACAACATCTTGCCCAACGTCTTTTCCCTGATGGAACATCCACAATGGTGTTTTCATTTAAAAGGTTTGCAATTTCCTATTGCAATGATTCTTGATGTTCTACAGAGTCTGAAGACTTTATCTCTGAGAAACCATTTTAAAAAGTAAAGCATGTCATAATAATGATCTAAAGCCTCAAAACTGGATGTTACTTTGTTGTTTCTTGCTTAAATATAGTGAAAAGGAAGTCAAATATATTTTATCATAGAATATAGCCTAGAATTATGTTTCCATATCTTTTTGTAGTCAGCAGAATTCTCTCTATATACGAATATTGACAGGGAGTGGGAGAGTGGTGTGTTATGTCGCTGAGTGCCTATTAATTTGTATTTGAGATGTTGTAGTGAAGAGGAAAGACCCCTAGGAATTATATGTTGGATGTTTTAATAAAATAGAGTAGCAGAGGAAAATGACGTTGAAGAGAAAAGACAGCATATGTGCCAATAAAATAAAATACTGATTTATAATTAATAACATAATTAAAAATTTAGAATTAAATAATGAAAATTCAAATTGACTATTACATTTCTTAGTCCAGTTCTTCACTATTAAAGAATGAAATAATGATTAGTGCTTTATTTTTTAAATCTATAAAGATATCACATTTTAAAGAGATTTCTTTTTCCAGAATCTAGTTAAGAAACATCAAATATTTGTAGGTATGTACATTTTTTTATTATTATTAGAACTCAGTTGACTTAAACTTATATACCTTTCTGCATGCTAGTTTACACTTGCCTGATTCAGCAAGGAATTAAATCTATTTAAATTATTCTTGCCTTTTCAAATATTCTTAGACATCATATTCACTTTTAGAGCTTACATTGAACATTTTTCAAACATGCTAGAAAATGTGCATCCTTTCTTCAGTAAAGCTTGGAAATTAAGGAACATCCAGAGACAATGCTTTGTCAGAATCATCAGAATTTTTTTACTAAGAATCTCTACAAAGGAACACTCGGAAGAGTGCTGTCCAATAGAACTTCTGTGATGATAGAAATGTTTTATCTGTGCTATCCAAAAAGGTAGCCACTAGCCACCTGTAGCTATTGAGCATGTGCAATGTGGCTAGTACAAATAAGGAAGTACATATTTAATTTTATTTAATTTTCATTAATTTAAATTTAAATATCCACATGTGGCTACTCACTATTGTATCAGACAGTACAGCTTTAGACTTATAAAAAGTCAAGTAGAGGGCCTCCATGAAGACAGTAATGACTACCTGACAATACCATTGAGAAGATTAAATGGCCTAACATTCATAAGGTGCATAGATAGTGCCTGATACATACTAGGTGCTGTACATAGTAACGTTCCTTCCTTTTCCCCATGTAGTTCAGCGCTTAGCCATTACTGTTCCTTTCAGAGATTAGCTGACTTTTCCACTACTTTTTATAGTTTGTTTCCTCTTCTCCCTTAATGTTCTCCTTCTAAAATTCTCTCTCTCTGTCTTTCTTGCTCTCTTTCTCTGTGCATGTGTCTCCTTCTTTCTTTTTCTATCTTTGCTCTCACTCTCTTCTTTTTTTTTAAAAAAAGATTTTATTTTTTTCCTTTTTCTCCCCAAAGCCCCCTGGTACATAGTTGTATATTCTTCGTTGTGGGTCCTTCTAGTTGTGGCATGTGGGAAGCTGCCTCAGCGTGGTTTGATGAGCAGTGCCATGTCCGCACCCAGGATTCGTACCAATGAAACACTGGGCCGCCTGCAGTGGAGCGCGTGAACTTAACCACTCGGCCATGGGGCCGGCCCCTCTCTCTTCTTGTTTAACTAAACATTCCATCCATTGAACTCTATTATCTTACCTCTATTTCTACTCTTCCACTCTTTTGTTTTCTCCTTCCCTTCGTGGTGGGAAAGGCTATTCAATAATTACTTTTCGTTCCCAAAATAATCTCTCCTGAGTATAAATATGACCTGGGAATGAACTTTCTTGATTAGAATTTGGCACTGAGTTCAGAGAGAATAAGTCTGCCCTGAATATATGCAACCATATCCCCAACCTCATGTAGCTTAGTGGTCCAAAAACCCCGTCAAAAGGAGAATCAAACTTAAAGTGGTATTATGTTGCTAATGCTCCCTTAGTGCAAATGCATACCCTCTCTTGAAGAATATAGCTTCAACCAAGGCCTCCAAGAACTTCCAGGTTAAAGTTCAAAGAAACATGTGCTTAGAGTTTAAAATTACACACAAACACAAACACACAAGCTCTCACATGAATGCAAGCAAAAACCAAGAAACAAGAGACAAGAGACAGCAGACTCAGACCCACAAAATTAAGATGTTGAAGTTATCAGTCACAGAACATTAAATAACTGTGTATAATATGTTAAAAGAAGGAAAAGAGAAACAAGAAATTATGGGCAAGTAAGAAGAGATTTTTAAAACGATCAGCAGACTTAGAAAATAATCAAATGAAACTCTAGAAATAAAAAATAATAATTAAAATTACAAACCCCATGGACAAGTTAAGAAACAGATTAAATGTAGCTCAAGAATGTCCATGAACCAGAGCATCAAATCAAATATACAAAATGCCACACAGAGAAAAAGAAATGTAAATTATAAAAGAGATGTTAATCAAAACTGAAAATAACGTGAAAATGTGTAACATATATCTATCTTGAGTTCCGGAAGGAAATAATAGAGAGAAGGAATGTGGTAATATTTGAAGAGAGAATATTTGACAACTTCAAGAATTGTTGAAAAACATCAATCTCACATCAGGAAGCCCAAATAATCTCAAATGGAATAAACACACACACGCACACAATCATATCATAGTGAAGCTGCATGACACCAAAATCAGAAAAATCTTTAAAAGCATCCACAGAGAAAAGACAGATCACTTATAAAGGACCACAGACCTCCTGATAGCAAGCATGGAAGCCTGGGGGTAGTAGAAAAATATCTTCAATATATCAGGAGAAAAAAAAAAACAGACAACTCAGAAAATATGAAATACTTTTCAAGAATAGCTGAAATACAGACAAAGAGAAATAAAAGATGGAACTTACCAGAGTTTACTACCAACAGACCATTGGAAAGGAAATTCTAAGATATGCATCTGACAATTGGAAAATAATCCTAAATAGAAGATCTGAGATGTGAGAAGGGAAAGGAAATAAAAATTAAAATAATGATATCAGTACCCAGTTTGTGAGGTGAAGAATAAACAGATCCAACGTATTGGACAAAACTAGCATTAAAGTCGTGACATGTGATCATCTTAAAGCAATCAGATTCAAATGCTATAAGACTTAAAGCATTCTCGGGCCATTTATCATTCAGGAGGAAGCAAGTATATTGCTATACTTCGTACTTTTTTAAATAGAAAGGTTAAAAGCTATATAACTACTAAAAAAATAAGCGTAAAGAATATACCAAAATAGTGGAGGGAAAAGAATAGAACAGGGGAGGAGCAATCCAAAATAAGCCCAGAAAAACGATGAGAATAAATTGAAAATAGCACAGTAGATATGTGGAATATACTCACCAACTAAAAGAGATTATCAGACTGTATTAAAAGTAAATAAATAGGGCTGGCCTGGTGGCACAGCAGTTAAGTTCACACGTTCCTCTTTGGCAGCCTGGGGTTCACCACTTCAGACCCCAGGTGCAGACCTACATACTGCTCATCAAGCCAAGCTGTGGCGGGCATCCTACCTATGAAATAAAGGAAGATGGGTATGGATGTTAGCTCAAGGCCAATCTTCCTCAGCAAAAAAATAGGAGGACTGGTGGCTGATGTTAGCTCAGGGCTAATCTGCCTCAAAATAAATAAATAAATAAATAAATAATAAATATAGTAATGTGCTATTTTTAAGAGCTGCACCTAAAACTTAAGGACTCCGAAAAATCAAAAGACAAAGGATAGAAAGAAGTATGGAAAGCCCACACTGCTGCTTTACCCTTCTCCTGCCCCTGGCCTAACCAAAAACAAAAACAAAAACTGATGTAGCTATAGTAATATTGAAATTAGACTTTAAGTCAATTTTACTGCTAGAGATAAAGCCTAGGACTACATTGATAAAAGTTTCAATTTCCTACAAGAATATGATAATTACAAATTTATATACATGAAATATCCCTCAAAACTTGACAAAACTACGTGGAATAATTGATAAATCCTCATCATAATGGAAAATGTTTAACATATTTCTATCAATAAATGATAGATCAAGAACAAAAATTAATAAAGTTACAAAGACCTAAGTAACATAATGTGAACATGCAACGAGATTGCATTTCTATACAACTAAAAATTAGTTAGAAAATATTATTACAATACCTGGGAACTAGTCCAACCAAAAATGCGCAGAATCTATGCAGCAAACTTTCATTGAAAGACACTGAAAAACTAAATAAATGTGATTGGATGGGAAAAATCAATTTCACAAATTGACATTTTTATGAATTAATTTATAGAGACAATTCAACTCCAATCAACTGAGATGTTCCTGCGAATTGATAAACTGAGTTCCAAACATATATGGAAAGAAAATAGGTGAAGCACGGTCAAGACAGGTTGGGAAAAGAACAAGATGAAGTACTACATTTAAACTACTGACGAAGAATGTTCTATTCCTTAATTTTGGTGATCCACTTATTGTTTTTAACCTCAAAATTATTTTCTATACTTTTTGTGTTCGTATGCTGTATTTCACAATACATTTTTTAAAAAACTAACATCATGTAAATCTAAGGCTCATGGCTCTGCAGAATTCACAACTGAAAACTAGGATATTTCACTACTTTTGTAAAGAACTCTTACTAATTGTTATGCACTTTTTTAAAATAAAATATATTTTAATATTAATGTAATGCATGTGTAGTTTTAAAAATTTGGAAAATACAGAACATACACAGAAATGAATAAAAACTTTCATGACGCTTACCTCCAGTTTAAACACTGTGGATATCTTATACCTCTTCTAGTCTTTTCCTCTGTGCTAACGTGTGCATCTGTTTGTGAAGTTTTACAGATTTACTATTCTATTATGTGTCCATTTGTGCTAAACTTTTATTTGCCAGTACTAATTTATTATTTAATGTGTTAGGAATTTTGCAAAACTACAGCTTTCTTGTAAGAAGGTGTAGTTGAAACTGATATGCTTAGTCAAGCAATTCTTATCAGAAATAACAGTATTTTAGAGACTAAACCTTGAAAATGCAGCAGAGAGAGATTATATAGCCTGAAAGACATATAATGTGTAGGGAGTGTATATTTTCAGTAATTAAAAAAGGAAAAGTGGGGGAAAGACAAAGGAAATATGCATCTCATACACTGATGTCACTCTGAACCATCAATACTGTGCACCATAGCTGCTACTCAGTTTGTTAGTTATTAAAATGAAGTACAAAGTGTTTTCCTCAGCAATTCCCTTACAGAGTTTGTTGTTAAGAGTTTGCAAAATTTATTTCAACAATTACTGAGAGAGAAGATATAACGTTGAACTTAATAGTATGACCAAACACTTTCTACACTGTTCTCTCACTTTATCAGTAAAATCAAATTTATCTTCAAAGCCAGGAAATAGCATGAGTAGTATTTCAAGGGAGAGTAAGGAGAAATTTCTTAAAGGTTGAGAAATTCTTCCCCTGAGCTTCATATCTTTTCCTACAGCAAGTTGGGGAGAATTACAGGCCTTGGGCTGGATGTGGTCTTCAGCAAGTGATTTTATAAATCCACCAATGCCAGGAACACTTGAGACTTTTCTAAATGCTGTTTTCATCTTGTGAAATATATTCCTGTTACTACCTAACTAGAGAAAATAGTAGGATGGTATTTGTGTCTTACATCTCTAGATTGAGATGACATTTTTGCCTGTGTAGTTCTAGTTTTCATTTAGGGATAACATTTTTTTACTGCTTTTTAATTGAAAAAAACAAGTGGGTGTGCACACAAAGGAAGAAAAACTAAAATTTACTTAACATCTGCTATATGTCAGGCATTGCATTGAGTTGTTTATACACACCGTTGCGTTTAGCCCTCCAAGGAGTCTGGGAAGGAGGTTTTATTTTAGAGAGGAGACTTAGAGGAATTTCAGTGCCTTGCTTTGCTTAAAGTCATAAGTTATAAAGCAATAAAACTAGTGTCTATTAGACTGGGTGTCCCTAATTCCCAGGCTGGTACTTTTTTCATTACTCCATACTTCCTCCTCAGGCTCCCAGTTTAACTCCTCCCTGTAACAAACAACTGCCACCTTATGAAATACCAGTAAGTACATGGCAATATGCATTTTTTAAGTGTATGCTTCTTAGTGTTTAATTCTAAATTCCGTATATAGAAAATTGCGTCTAAATCAGAGTTGAGTGATTATGTTTTACTCTTTAGTTTAAATAGTTATTCAGATGCTTTAATTGCATGCCATGTGCATTGGAAGATGAGAGCAAGAAGATGATACCAATTAAGTAGTTAAGATTTAGCTGTACACGTGATGGGGATTTAGCCACATCACTATGAAAGAATTATATCTACATTTTAATACAAATTTACAGATAGAGAATGTGAAATATGCATTGCAAATATTAGATTCTGAAGATTGGTGATCATTTGTTGTACACAAGGAGATACCTGTGTTGGATTATATTTTGGATATGCTGATCAGAAGAGCAAAGGAACAGACATGAATCATATCTACAAGTCAGTGAATTAAAATTAAGCTGATCATTCTGTTCTTAGTAGAGTCTAAATATTCTCTTTATTAAAAATTGGATATCTGTTTTTTACATTTTGTTTTGTCAAATAAAAAAATGTGAAGACTAAGGCAAGGAAAAAATTCTCTTGTAGTAGACTCTAGGAGATATTTACATATTTTTGGACCGATATGTTGTTAATCTAAAAGCGTTGGTGGCAAATGCAGGATTGAAACAGTGAAAATCCTGTTCATTGATCCTGTCTTTATGAAGTAGCAAGCAAAAGGAAGTATTTTGATATTAGGAAAAAGTGACATCATGACTTAAACACACATCTTTTCTTTTTCCCTCTCGATTCTCACCAAGAAAAAGGCTCAGAAACACTTATTATTTGGGCAGTTGAGGGACATTAGCATTGAAAGCAAGAAAATTTCTCCTAGCGTAATATGGGCATTAAGGCAGAGGAAGCTATTATGGACTAGTGGGCTATGAAAGCAGAAAGCTTTAGGAACGATGTTTAGGAGTGATGCACAGAGAAGTCTAGCGAGGGTGGAGTGAAGAGTAGTTGTTAAGACACTGGAAATCTAATTTGTTCACAGGCAATCAGAAGGAAATCAAAGGAAAGAAACTAATTGAAGATGTGAGATTAAGTTGGAAAAGTTATGTTGCTTCAAAGGAGCCCGGGAGAGATCCCTGGGTGAATAGATTTGCCTTGTAAAGAGGAGGGAACTCTTTGGGAGCCAAAGTCTCAACTCTCATTATGCCACCCTGTAATACCCACTCTTGTCAATCAGAGGTGCTGTTTTGAACTGGTATGATGTCATATTCTAGCATAAAAAGATTTTTGATTGACAAATTATTCTGAAAAGTTAATATGAATATGTACAATTTCCAGAGCACAGAAAAGGCTAAGATGTTATGAGTCTAATACATAATTACCTTTAAATGAGCTCTCAAGATAATTTCACTGTGATATTCTTTTGGATTTCAATAATAATATATGTGGGTTTGGATTTTACATGAGGCGTATTATGATAGAAACCTGTCTGTAATGGAAACATATAAAATGCATAACAATGGCTATATATGCACACAGTTGTCATAAGTCTCTAAATCAGAGTTGGTTCATTTTCAACTAGGAGAAGAAAACACATTAGTATATGCCTTAGTTCAGGTGGTGACTAAACGTGCTCCTACCATGTTATTTTCTTTATTGTGCCTTTGGAACTCTTAAAGTGCGTGGTTTTTACATTCTTATTCTGAACTCATTGTTGGAATGGCCTCCCATGCTAAACCAAAGAGTCAATAAATGAATGATTTTCTCAGCCCTTTTTTCAAAAATACATTAAAAGAAATTGAAAACATGGTAAGTATATTTATTGTTAGGAAGTGTTAATGAGAGACTCTTCTTGATGTGAATACTCGCCCCTTAATTGCATTCCTTGCATGCTAACAACCCCTTCAGCCAGGTCACCTAGCAGCCATAGAAATTCTGTTTTCAACCCTCCTGCCATTCCTGGGAATGTAGCTCTCATTCTTATTCCTTTCCTTCTCATTCCATGCTGCCTAAGAAGACACCCTCCTTCCCTCACCCCCAGACCCCAGCACTTTTGGTTTAGTTTTGAGTCATCTGTGCTATTAGAGGATGAAAAATTTATGCTCACACTGCAGACAGGTTCAGACTCATCATTTCTGTGGGTCCGTTTTCAAAGAAATCTTTCAATTTAATTTCTAGGATAAGTTGAGTTTGATTTTACTCTAATGCAGGTGGCTTTTATTTCAGGCCCTTGTACAGCTGAAGAGACGTCACTAGTACCCAAGTGAAATTTGGATAAGCTAACGAAATATTCTGCCTTCAGAGACCTTATGAAAATCCACCCTATTAATAACTACATTAGGTGGAAGACATGGGTTTTTGTCATTTCAGCGCCTTTCTTCTATCAAGTGGTTACTTTCTGTCTATGTCACTGGGTAATTTAAAAGAGCCAGTACCATCTATCTTTTCAGAGCTAAAAGCATTTGATGATTATAGAATAACAAAAATAAAGATGCATCTAACCTTCTTGGAAAGATTAAAACGGTAGGAAAATAAAACACCAAACTGCGTGCTTCTTTTTAAATTTCCTTATTAAACACAGTGAGCAAGTAATTACTATACATTTCTTTCTCAGATTTTTTAATATCATCATGGCCCAAGAATGCCAAGATCACAAAAACTACTACGTACAAGAAATTTACTGTAATCTCAGTTAATAATGTGCTAAAATGAGAAAGGTCTCTGAATGTACACATTAAAGGTGAAATATAGACATCGTAACCTGAATCCCCAGGCTCCACACGGGTCAATCTTCACTTGTGTTTTGTTCAAAGAATAACAACCAGAAGTAAAAATAATAAATTTTTATTTGACTGTCTCAAGGCAGAGTAATGGAGAGTTAATATAAAACTCCATCACCATTTCTCAAGATCTTTCTTTTCTCCTTCCTTCTGATCTCAAATAGCCCAAAGCTACTTCAAAGCCTATCTCTTTTCATGATTCACTTTTACCTCCTTGTCAAAATGATCCTCCACACTCGTCATGATGCTTTTTTTCCTCTTTCTGCCAATCCTTACTACCTATATTTTTTCTACCTTTATTAGGTACATCAAATTAGCATTTCTGGCTTCTTTGATTTTTCTCTGGGATTTACCCACTAATCAAAATTCTCAAAACAAATCAAGCCCAGGAGCTGACTCTTTGCTTCTTAAAAATTGGGACAAGGGGCCAGCCCGGAGGTGCAACAGTTAAGTTTGCACATTCTGCTTTGTTGGCCCAGGGTTCGCTGGTTTGGATCCCGGGTGCAGACCTATGCACTGCTTGTCAAGCCATGCTGTGGCAGGAGTCCCACATATAAAGTAGAGGAAGATGGGCATGGATTGTTAGCTCAGGGCCAGTCTTCCTCAGCAAAAAGAGGAGGATTGGTGGCAGATGTTAGTTCAGGGCTAATCTTCCTCAGGAAAAATAAATTGGGACAAAAGGAAAGATTATGACTACCCGTCTGTTAAGGATTTTTACCCTGTTTTACATACATCAGCACATACGTGCCAAAATATATTTCAGAAGCTATTTCAGTACCAACTATCGTTTCAGCACCAACTATAGGAAAGACATTCTCACGTTGTATTAATGAACTTCTTGAATTGAGTAAAGTGTGGATTTAGTCTACAATTTTAACATGAATTAAATTTTAGCATTGGCTGCTGACAAGTCTTAGCAAACTACATAAAGTCTTTGTACATTAAGTGAACTTTGAGGTAGTTACCTTATGCATATAAGTGCTAAAAAATATGTCTAAGATGTTTCTAATATGTGCTAACAAATTTGTCTCTGGTTGTGTTACTGAGCAAGGGCTCTCTCTGCCTGTGTGCACAGAAGCCGATACCACGTACACCAGTCTTTGAGAGAAGAAAGTTTATTACGCAATTGATTGGCAAGGAGACAAGAGGTCAGTCTCTCAAATCTGTCTCCCCAATCCAGGGTGTAGGGTAAGATTTAAGGGATCAGGGAGGGCTGGCTGGTATGCAGAAATGCTGGCAGGATGAGTTTTAATTGGCAGATCAAAATTTTCTCTTCTGCACGTATTACTGCCTGGCTCCACTGGCCCCCCAAAATAGCCTTAACATCCTCTTGTTAAGATGAGGTCAGCACAGAAAACAAGGGTGAAGTTGTTGTGTAGATTTAAGTCATTCCCTTCTCTACTGATAAGAGTTTCTAGAGATTTAATTGTTTTCTCCTTCCTGGCTGAGATAGGAAGGTACCCCTACAAATCAAAATTTCTCTTATTAAATGTAAATTTCCCTGTGTCTGCTATTTTTTAAAAAAATAATGAGCCCCAAATAATTTTTATTCCAGAGAGGCATATTCTGGGGTGGCAAATTCTGTTCTGGGTCTTCTGGTTACAGTTAGATATGCCTAAAAAAGTAAAGTTTATGTCTGAGACACTGAGTTATGTATATGATTCATAGGGAAAAGAAATAATAGTAATGGTAATAATAACAATTTGCCAAATACTTGTTTTTTACTGGATTTTTGGTGCAAGATTTAAATGCATTGTTTTATTTTGTTCTCCAGAACTTACAGGGGTAAAATAACTCTTCTATTGTCATACTGCTAGCAAAAGCAGAGCTAGAACTCAAATCCCAATTATAATTCTTATTAAAGCTCCTTGTGAGTGAATGACTACCCCTTGCAACCATCCTTTGGTTATACCTACAAAGTGCTGTAATGAGATCAGTAAAATGGAGGGCATCAATAAAATATTTGAAAAGATGAAAATGCTTCTCACCCTAGGTATTTATCATGTATATTCTTTTTAGTGTGGTTATTCTTCTGAATTGATGCTCCTAGAACTCTTCAGTGTCATATTATTTTCACATTTGATATATAACATTTTTGCTTACATAGATAATGACTATATTAAATAAGACAGATGCAACATTGAGCTTTATGGCATTCTTAAGTTTTTACTTAATACATGACTATTTTAAAGCGTTTCCCCTTAGGGTTCTCCAATTAAGTTCCTACAAATCCATTTATTCACAAATAAAACAAAAAGGAAGGGGGTGGCCCTGTCATGTAGTGGTTAAGTTCGGCACACTCCACTTTGGAGGCCTGGGTTCACAGATTTGGATCCTGGGCATAGACCTATACCACTTGTCAGCCATGCTGTGGCGGTGACCCACATATAAAGTGGAGGGAGATTGGCACAGATGTTAGCTCAGGACTAATCTTGCTCAAGCAAAAGAAAAAAAGGAAGTTCAAGTACTATATTTTTCCCATGTAATAAATAATGATGGGTGATATTATTCATGTTTACTTCAAGCAATATACATTTTTTCATGTGCATGTATCAAAACACCTGGTATATTTGATAAAATGCCAATTTTACACTGACCACAGACCTGCTAAATATACAAATACAGGAAGGGAGGGCCAAGAATATGAGTTTTTATCAAGTTTCTCAGCTGATTCTGATATGCATGAAACTTGAAAAATTTTGCCTAAACTTTTTATACTTTTTTCAATGTATAATTTTCTATTTATTTGCCGTATTTCACAGAAATGATTTATAAGTCATTTATATTTCTATCCCAGAATATTTGCATGTTTTAAAACAAAAGGTTAATGAGCAACAAAGTAAAAATACTTTTACATTGTAACCCAGAGAATAAAATAAGTATTGATAAATCTATACTGATTTTAGTAAATGTTTGAATAAATAAATAACTGGGGGAAAAGAGACAAACATTTTTGTAGAAAAATTCCAAAGGAAAAATGCAGAAGGAATGAGAGAAATAGAAAATCACCTTTAGAACCTGCCAGTAGTAATTGCTGCAGGTAAAATTCACTGATAAATGTTAAAATTAGTGGGGAGGACTTTAAGGAGAAATAGGATATTTGCATAGCCTCAAAGTATCTCCTCCAAAATATTTATTAATTATGTGATGATTCTAACCTATTTCCACAAATTCTTTGATTCTACCCCCTGCAGGAGATGAAGCTTCACACCCCACCTCTGGAGTGCAAGCTGAATTTAGGGAAACATACTCTCCAGAAATGTGGCAGACACCACTTTACCAAATGATCAAGGTTAACATCAATAGTAATGTCACCTTGATAGCATGTACCTCCTGACCTGATGCAAAGAGAAAGGCACTTTCACCTCTGTGGTGGTCTTTCCCCAAATCCATAGTCCTAGTCTAATAATGAGAAAAAACAAGACAAACCAAAGTTCACTGACATTCTACGAAATACCTAGCTAGTATTCTTCAAAAGTGTCAAGGTCGTGAAAAACAAGGAAATACTGAGAAACTTTCACACATCAGAGGAAACTAGGGAAATTGATGAATAAATGCAATATGGTATCCCTGACTGTATCCTGGAACAAAAAAGATGTTAGTGGAAACACTAGTGGTATCTGAATTAAGTCTATAGTTTAATTACTATAATTGTACCAATGATAATTTATTCATTTTGATAAATATGCATAGGTAAAATGTTAACATTAGGTTAAGCTGTATGAAGATTACACAGGAACTCTGTTATCTTTGTTAACTCTTTGTATCATCTTTATAATCTAACATTATTACAAAACCAAAAAGTTTTTTAATATATAATAAGTTTAACATTTAGCTTTCCAGGAATATTGGCAAAGCTCGTGATTTTATGAAAACTATTTACTCTTTTCATTTTGTATATTTACTAGAATATCGTACTACTGTCAATGTTTAAAAAGCAAATTTAATAATTTCTATTTTATTATTATTTGTTATTTATGTGAAAATATATATGTATAATTTTGTAAATTATATATAATTTTATATATATGTAGAGAGAGAGACAATGAGAAAGTTTCTATGTAATTGCTATAATTAGTTTGAAGTGCCGTTTTAGGAATAATTTTTGTTGTCTAAATCTTCAAATTTATCCCAATCTAATATGAATTTTAACACACCTAAGCAATTTAATTTCCATTAGAGATTTATAAATATTTAAATTCAAAAAGTAGAGGATTGATAGAGTGAATGTATGAGTTTCCTGTTGCTGCTGTAACAAATGCCACAGACATAGTAGCTTAAAACAACACAAGTTTATTATCTTACATTTCTGAAGGCCAGGAGTCCTAAAATCAAGGTGTCACTAGGACTGAATTCCTTCTGGAGGTTCTGGGGGAAAATCCATTTTCTTGACTTTTCCACTTCTTGAGGCAACTTGAATTCCAAACTCCAGGACCCTTCTTCCATCTTCAAAATCAGCAGCATAGCATTTGCAAAACTCTCTCTCAATATGACCATTGCTTCCATCCTCGCATCTCTCCCTTCTGTCTGACCCTCCTTTCTCCCTCCTATAAGGACTCTTTTAATTATATTGGGCCCATGAAACTAATCCAGAATTATCTCACCATCACAGAATTCTTAATTTATTCATATGTGCAAGGACCTTTTTGCCATGTGTGGTAACATATTCACAGGTGCTGGGGATTTAGATGTGGACATCTTTAGGGGACCGTTACTCTATCACATGACTTTCCATTCTCTGACATTTGGAAAACTTGTTACTTTTAATCAGGTACTGTGGGAATATATTTGACAGATACTGTGGGAATGTGTTAGCTATTATTTGCCTCTTCTAACAAAGTTGTAAAGCAGAATCTTACTTTTATTCTTCAATTAATAGCCACTAACAACAATGGAATATTGTTCTCCCATATATTCTCACATTGTGTTTCATAAGTAAATTTTTTTTAATAATGAAAAGCATTGTCTTAATTTTGTTTTGGTTCTGGCTAAATGAGAATAATAGAAGCTTAATTTTAGATCAATATTTGACAGTACCTCTATTAGGAAAGACTCCTTAATTATGATTGTGTATCAGGGTATGAAATATCAGCTCCTTTAGATGAAATGCCTGTGACATATTTTGAATCAGAACAAGCTATAGAAGTCAGCAAGTAAATTGCAGACTTCTGTATGAGAAACTTTGGGAGAAATTTTCAAATTGCAATTTGACAGAGTTGAGGAACTAATACCATTTATGTCATTTTTCCTATGTGATGATGGAGAACTGCAAGTTGGAGTATTTAATTTTTAATCACATTAAGTTCTGAAATCTGTGGTTCTGCCTTCTAGCAACACTAAACCTACAAACCTAATGCACCTCATATGTAACTATTCTACAGTTTTTTAAGACTAATTATTTCTCTAGCATTTCTCTTGTCGCAATGTGGCTATGAACACATTTCTCCATTCTGAAGTCAATATCCTGGCTGTTACAAAAGAATATTGATTGGGAACAGGCAGTGTTTTACAAGAATGAGGTTGACAAGTCTACAAGTCAGATAGAAATCTTTGAATGCAGGATTTGAATTTCTCAGTAAGTGCTTGGGAGACAGAAGAATCAAGAATATCTAAAGTGGAATATATATTTGTGAGAACCACAGATTTTCCATCAAAAGTTGCTGTTTGGTTGAAAAGAACCTCATGTGAAAATTCATCTTTAGGAGAACATATCTATTGATTTATTACATGTTTTTATTTGCTAAGCATTTGAACTATTTAACGGTTACTGATTTCAGCAGTCCTTATGAAATAGCATTATCTCCCAGTTTTTATTTTTCCAGAAATGGAAAGTCAAACAGTAAGCAAATTATCAAAGATCGCATGTCAATAGCGTGGATAGAAACAGACCTATCAGCTGAGTTTTCGTTATATGACTTGGCCAAATTGCCCTGCTCCTCCATGAAAAACTTGTCCTGGGGCTCCAAAAAAGTTTGATAAACTTAGGATTCCTCAAGGCATAAAGATATTCATCCATCCATCAGACATTTCACCTACCTCCTAAGAGTATCAAACAATACCCCAAATGAAAATGTTACTCCATCTGAAGGAATTTATTTTTCTTATGGATATAGATTAGCTAATGTTATGATACTTTCCAAAATGAAACTTTTACTGTGCTCTTTTATCATTTAAGACAAAACATTTTAGGATATCTGAAATTTTGGCCAAAAACATTCATTTTACAAAAATAAAGAACACTAATGTCTGTTGATTAGAGTAAATGTACTCTTTACCAATACAATCAAGACCAGTGTTTCGTGGATTCATTGAAACAATTGGTTAACGATGTAACAATACAAATTATCTATACATATATTTAGTATAGCTAAAATTATATAAGTGCATATTCATTTACTAAGTTTTGGATGACACACATTTCCTTTGAATACAGAGCCTCCACTTAGAGTTCTTTGCCATCTTGTTTAGACCACTTATAATTTGTAATTTTGTTATTTCAATTTCTTCAAATTGAGAGACGCGTTCAAAGACATTTATTTTGAAAAACCCATCTTGAGATCCAAATTCTTCTACATATTAACATTGTTTAATCCAGTCTTTATAGTTTCTTTATACACACCTTATTCAACAGTATTTTTGTAACTATTAACTAATCATTTTTGTATCTTTCCAAAAATATGGCCTAGTTTTCATGTAAGAAACTCCTTTTTACAATTATAGTTAATTTACATAATATTTAATTAAATTATGTGATTAACACTACCTTAAAAATAGCTAGCTTTCCACAAAACTACTCTTTTCTTTTTCTATATATGTAAGACTGTATTTCCAAACTTCCCTTGTGGTTGAAGACGGCAATGTAAATAAGTTCTCCCCAACAGAATGTGAGAAAAAGTGTGGGATTACTTCTTGCCCAAGCCCAGTGAACCTCCCAGGAAACTGGCTCTGTGTTCTTTTTCACTTCTTGAGACTGGGATGATAATGACTAGAGCAATTTTTGAAACCATATGTTGAAAACAGAATACCTTCTCTTTTCCGGGGTCCCTAAAGACTTAATGGAAAAGAACTTCCTCTCAGTTGGGCCTGTCCACCCTAGAGAGTGAGAAATAAACTTCTGCTGGTTTGAACCATTATATGCTCATCAATCATAATACAGAAATTACTATCTGAGTTAAGGTGCTGCTTTAACAAAAACTTAAAATATTTAGCGTTGGTTGAGTGGTCATGCAGCAGGCTGCAAGCAGCAAGCGAGCAGACACTGCAAATTGGAAAGCTATAAACTATGTTTTGATGAAACTATGACCTATGGTATCTAGAAAGACATACCAACAGCCAGCCAAGCCTATAGTATATTTTAGTAGTTGAATTGTAGAAAAGTTTGTTTACAAAATGTTACTTAGAATCTAACAATGTGTCCTCTTATTTGTGAATGACAGTGAACAACTGCTTAACAAAGGTGAATCAGAAAAGAGAAATGGACTGATCTGATCTATTCTTCTATTCGGAGTCAGTTTGCCTGCTGTAATCCTTAGGAACTGATGCAATTTTCTGTAATCTGACCTTTTCTCGAATCTGACCTTTTACATTAAAGCGGCTGTAAGGTGGATTGGTGATGAGGGAAACAATTGTTTCAGGGCATAGAGACAGAAGGTAGCTTTCCAATTCTTTTTGTGAAGCTAACAGAATACTTCAGAAAAATAATGACTTTGGAAGGGTTGCCATTGGTAGAATGGATCCAGGGCAGTTTAAATGCAATAGTCTGTAACCTGCCTGGCTTGTAGCTTAATTGGTATAAAAAAGTTTTTTAAAAAATAATCTTTCATTCCTACATTTACATGTTATTTAGAACCTTCCTATATTTAGCTACTTTGGTTTCGAATGTTGAACTAACCAAACTGCCAGTGCTTCCTTGTACTGAGGAGTCAGGTTTCTGACATCAACCTATTGAAAAGAAACTCTATGTTTTTTTTTTTTTTTTTTTGGGGCAGCCTGCTTTATACTTCTTACTGGCCTAGGTACTCAAGAAACTCCTATTGGTTTTTTACTTGATTGCCCTATTCTTGCTTCTGGGCAGTATATAATTTGAAGCTTTACTTATAAGAAATCATTAGCATATTATATCCAGAAGTCATGCTAATCTGAGGTATACAAAACTATAAGGAATAGACGAATGAGCCACTGAAGTATTCTCAAGAAATTAATAAACAAAATTTGCATAGAAGCCACTCCTTACTTCCAGATATGTCATGGCGCAAGAAAGGAGAGAAAAGCTACCCTCTCTGGGGTTCCTTGGAAATAGTTTTAGGTTTAAGGAGAGAATTAGATGCGTATTTAAAAAGCCCTATGAAGAAGTCTATCATTTTATCTAATTCTCAAAATTGTACTCAAGAGTTAGTCTAGGTCTTGGGAGTTCAGCGACCAGATCTTGTTGCTCGGGTTACAGACCCTAAGGGTTAGCAGGCAGGTAAAAGTCAATCTTTTGAAGTCAAATTTACATTGCTTTCTTTGCTTTACTGAATCGCTTTAAAATAAATGATGTAAGAAGGCAAATATTTCCTGTAACTGGGCACTTTCAACAGACACTTCACCAAAGAAGGTATATAGATGGTAAATAAGCACATGAAAAGATGCTCAGCATCGTTATTCATTAGAGCAATGCAAATTAAAACCAAAATGAGATACCACTGCATACCCACTAGATGGCGGACATTTAAAAGACTGACAATGCCAAACATTGGTGAACATGTGAAGCAACAGTTGGCAGTTCCTTCTAAGTCAAACATACGTTTACCATATAACCCAGCAATTCCACTCTTAGATATTAACACAAGTGAAAGAAAACTATGTGTGCCCATAAAGCACATGTTGAAATATTTGTAACAGCTTTATTTATAATACCCAAGTTGTGAAAAAAGCAAAATGATCATCAACTGGTAAACAGATAAGCAAATTATGATATAACCACATAATAGAATCTTGCTTACCAATAAAAAGTTGTGAACAACTGATATATGCAGCAACATGGATGAACCTTAAAAATGTTATGCTAAGTGAAAGAAGCCAGACACACAAAGGTACAAACTATATGACTGCACTGATATTACATTCTAGAAAAGGCAAAACTATGGGGTAGAAAACAGCTAAGTGGTTGCCAGTGTCCACTAAATTGGGTAGGAGGAGACTGACTGCAAAGGGACACCAGGGAACTTTTTGAGATGATGTAAATTTCTGAATTATTATTGCGGTGGTCATTATCCAACTGTACACAATTGTCAAAACTCATCAAACTGCACATTTAAAATTGGTTAATTATATTGTATGTAAATTATATGTCAATAAAACGGACAGAAAAACAGTATAAAATAGAGAAGAAAAAATCATTAAGCGAAGGTATCATCCCTTGTTTGGGGGGGCTTGCCTCTTGTACCTGATATCTTTATACTCCTGAAAAATATTTCAGAAAATGAAAACACAAGCCTGCCAAAACAAATAAACAGATAACTCCCAAAGAAAACTTATGGTCTCTCTACTGATCCTAAGTACTTGGTTTTTCAATGTTTATCACTATGGTATTTAGAAAATAATTTTTGAAAGAATCAATTGATAATAACCCATATGAAATTTTTCCACAATGAGCATGTAATACATTACAATAGAAGTCCTGAAGCATAACCCAAAACATCCACAAAAGCCACAAGGGACTTGAAAATAATGCAACGCAGCCATCTGAGAGAAAAATAGATATGCAACTTTATGCCATGTTTTTAATTTACGGATACAGCCATTCATCATAAAAAAAAGATAAGTGAAATGTTCCATCATTAGCAAAAGAAAATATCTTTTTGTGGAGTTTATATTCTCAGTAAATTCCAACTGCAAAGCTACCATTTGAAAGATCCATTCATCTTCAGAGAAGGCACAACCTTATCCTCATGGAGATTAGCATGCAACTTCGACATGATTCATTGACCAAAGCTTCTGAGAAGACAGTGTCTTGACCCAGATGCAGATAATCATAAAACGCTCTGACTTGAATCACATGGATTGAAATTCTATGTATTTTCTCTTTAAATATGAATACAAATGACTTCCTTTGCAAAGGGGTTGAACTAAAAAGCAAAAGAGGTTAGAGTAAAAGAATTGGTAGAGTACAAAGGCAGAGTATCTTGAGGGTAGAAAAATGCCACAAATTGTTCTATATTCTCAAAATTACCTATTTTATTTACATGTAGTGAGAGGATATATACTTTCAATTCAAATCTTTTTAGATATTCTAAATCTTATGACCAGGACTAACCATTCTACGACAGTGATGATATTAGTAAGATCTCTCCATAATTCCTCTATATATTGCCTTGCTTATATGATTTAACTATTTTTCACAGAAACTAATTTGAATATCTTCTGTGTATGAAAAACGTGCCAAGCGCTGGAGACATAGAGATGTGTGAGAACGACAGTCAGCTTCCAATGGATGAATAGTCTAGTAAGGAAGAAGACATGAGAACAATCAAGTATTACAAAAGGCAAAATGCACTCAATACTTGAATAAAAATAAAAGCTAAATGCTATTGGAATATTTGAGCTTTTTCTTGGATACATATTTTATGAATTTTCTTCTTTTACCGTGTTGCATTGGTAAATTCAAATTACGTAAACAACAATAAAAAATTGAATGGGCTACAGAGAGAGAGGCAATGGATGCTGGAAAGTGGCAGATCTGGCTTTGAACGCAAGACATGAACCTTATTAACTAAGTGACTTTGTGCAAGTTCCCTAATTTTCTCTGAACCCTAATTTCCTTATTTGCAAGTCATAATCATATCAACTAATACATTCTTCTGGGTGTTTGTAGTAATTTAAAGATAATGTATGCAAAGATTGAAAAGTGTCTCTCTTGTAGTAGGACCTAAACAAATTACTAGTTTCCTTTTTTCTCTCCCTCTCCCCATGTCATTTCAAATCCATGGCCTATCAGACTCTTCTTGACAGAAATGTAACTTAAAGCTGAACCCTTTCCAGGAAATTGTTAGCAGAGTTGCCAGGGCAATTGCTTATCTGCATTCTCACTGTGTCACTTCAGCTTCTACTTTGTCCACCTATAGATGCTCATAGCACTTTAGTTCATGCACAAACTCCTCTCCCTCTTCCTGAGCATCCATCACAGGATATTGTAAATGATCCCACATTTCTGGCCTCCTTTTTATCCCACTCTTTTCTTCTCTATTCAACTCAGATAAATTTGCTCACTGTTTTCTCCTTGGAAACATTCTACTTCATCCAAATCTGAGTGCTTTTCCTAATATTGATCTTACTCATGCCCTTTTTATTATCTTAAAATCAGGGAATCAAGCCCTTTACTCTGTCCCTGAAATTATATCTGCTCTGTAAAGCCCTCCTTGAACTGAGAGTTGGCTACAAATTCCTCTTAAATCTTCCTGAACTGAATTTGAGACCATCAGGACCCAGTCACGTAATGCATGTTCCCCTTTGATGTGTAAAATGTTCATAATGTAATCATTCAACAATATTGGAATGACTACCACATGACAGGCTTTGTTCTGAGCATAAGAGAGTCAGCACTGAAGCACCGGAACAAAACAATATCCCGTTCTCATGCAGAGAGAAAGGAGGGACACATGGACCACAAACAAGTAAACAAATGTATAAATCAGTACCGTGGGGAAATATTCAGCAAGGGAAAGGAAGAATGGTTAAAGGCCTGTCTAAGCTGACATCCCAGTAAAACTTTGAAAAAAGGAAGTAAGCCATGCTGGTATTTGTGATAAGATAATTCAAGAAGGCAGAATAGCAATACAAATGCTGAAAAGCAGGAGTTTGCTTGAGAGTGACTGGAGTTGAGTGAGTCAAGAAAGTAAGTGGTAGAGATGGAGTGAGAGCTAGCTCAGGACCTATCTCACCTGGAAGTAGTGATTTGGGATGTTCTTGCGAGAGAGAGAGAGGAATCCATTAGAGGGATTTTGGACTGAGAAGCAGCAAAACATGACTTTTCTTTAGGGGGAAAAACATTGAAGCAGACTTTGGATACAAATTCCCAATCTCTTACTAAACTATGCTAAAGTAGTCCAAGTTTTTTTTTTTTTTTTTTTTTTTGAGGAAGATTAGCCTTGAGCTAACATCTGCCGCCAATTGTCCTCTTTTGGCTGAGGAAGACTGGCCCTGAGATAACATCCATGCCCAACCTCCTCTACTTTGTATGTGGGACACCTGCCACAGCATGGCTTGACAAGTAGTGAGGAGGTCTGCACCCGGGATCTGAACCGGCGAACCCTGGGCTACTGAAGCGGAAAGTGCAAACTTAACCACTGCACCACCAGGCTGACCCCAGTAGTCCAACATTTTTGAGGCTCAGTTTCCTCCTTTAAAAAATCAGGTTAAAAATAACTGTCTTGTCAAATTGAGAAGATTAAATGAGGACTTACCAGAATGCCTAACATATGGTGAAACTTTATTAAAGTACTCAACATTATCTAATTTGCATTTGTCAACATCAGCTTTATTTCTTTCCATAATAATGTTTTTCTCGGGATCACATCTAAGCAACCATGGAAACTTTGGATAAATGCCAAAGATATTCATTTCATTATGCTTTATATATGCAATCTTAAACCAATTTAAGAAAAATCCAAAAAAATCTGGTTTTAAGGCAAGACAGTAAAACCAAGTATGATTCTAATTTCTTGTGAATAGTGATTTGGCCTGTTTTATGTGACTTGAGAGGAACCATTCATGGCTTTACGTATTTTTTTTTATTGTAAATACATTCATGAACATATCTTAAGGGAAAAAGACATGGAAAATCTTAGTCTTACTATTCCTCACTGATTAATTTTCAAATGACAGCCTTTTCTTCAAGACATTATGTAAAAAGTCTTAAAACAACTTTTAAGAGTTTCTTGGCAGAAATTTGAACCCAAGGATGGAGATTATTCTGTATAAGACTGTAATAAACTTGCATTCTTTAAACCCACTTAATTTTTTGTTTTACTGAAACTCAACTACGGGATGTTTTTATTACATTGAAAGAATACATTTATATAATGGAAACTTTTAACATTTTCTAAAATTATTATACAGTAAACAAAAGCAGAACATTAACATAAGCCCAAAAAGAAACAGCACAGCATTAATGTAGAGCCCCTAATATTAAGGAGGGTGACATGAGCAGGATCTAAACCTTTCCCTCTTACTTGGCTGTGAAGCCACCTGGAGCAGGGTGAAAGGTGTGAAGGACAATAGCAACCTCCCAAGGCTATTGAACCTGGGACACGTGTGACAAATGAGGTGTCGCCCACTGATTTTGTCAGTCTCATACTTCACAATCTCTTGTCTGTAATAAAGTGGGAGGAGAGAGAAAATGATTTTCCCGTATTCTGTATTGTTTGAACATCATCACCATGAATCTTTCGAGAGAGGCTTCACTATTATTCAGGCAACTGCAGCATTTGCCTGATAGTCCCATGGAATGTATAAAACTGTGCCATTCTGTGGCTTATAAAAAAATCCCTGAAAAAAATTAATTCAGTGGTATTATCCCCCTATTTAAAATCCTGAGGTTCAAAGGATGCAGGATCCTCTTTACTTCATATTTATTTTATAGTCAAAGGAAACTATAAGTTAGCAAATTTGTTCTCCAGATATTTGCCTGAGCTTGGTGGGAACCTGGCTCCCTTTTGAGAAGGCTGGTTTCTGGGTAGCCCACTGAAACAGAAGCTGCTTCTTCTTCTCTCCATGTATGTCAGGAAACTTCCAGTCCATGACTGCCCCACCACTGTACAGAACACCTCTGCTTTCCTGAGGCACGTGCCGTCTTCTGCTGGAATCAGCCCTGAGCAGCAATGCTTCGTTTACTTTTTTCTGTTAAACTTCTCTCCCATTGTCTGTAGCAGCTGTCTTAAAACTTCCATTCGCCTTAAAGCTTTGAAGCTGAAACCTTCCCATTCGCTTTTAGCAAATTAAACACTTACTTGACAAATAAAATAGAGGTCTGCAGACATCCCCCACAGCTGGATTTATAAACTAGCAGCACACATCCCTACCTCCTTCCTTTTTCTGATGCCCTGGGGGTTACCCTTCTACTTGAGACTCCCTTCAGTGTCTCCCTGTGGCAGGAAGAATTCTCAGATGCCCTCCAACATTCCCTGCCCCCTGAGTAATCCCTGGGGATATGAATATATGGATTTTACTTGCACGATGAGGTTATTTTGTGGGATGATTGACTTTCAGATAGGGAAGTTATCTGGGTGACCTAACCTAATCTCATGAGTCCTTTTAAAGCAGGGACTTTTCTCTGGCTAGCGGCAGAAGGGGAAGTCAAAGATTCAAAGCATGAGAATGGTTCAATGAACTATTGCTCACTTGAAGAGGGAGGGGATCATAGGCAAGGAATGTGAGTGCCCTCTGGAAGCTGAGAGCCACCCCCTGCTGAAAGCCTTCAAGGAACAGGGACCTCAGTCTTACAACTACAAGGAACTGAACTCTGCCAACAAGATTACGCTTTGAAGCAGATTTTTCCCTCGAGCTTCCAGACAAGCCTTGGGTTCAGCCTTGTGATAACTTGAGCAGAAAACCCAGTCACATCTACAGGACTATGAGATTTTAAGCTACTAAGTTTGTGGCAATTTGTTACATAAAAATAGAAAACTAATACACTCTAGATCTATTCTTATCTCTTTTTAGGAATCTTTTTATTAAACTATTTCCAGTCTTCAACCTGTCCTTGCTGCCCTATTTATACTGTCATTATTACGACCACCACCACTATCTCTAAATATGATTGACTATACCAGACAGTATATTTAAATACTTTAGCTTGATTATTTCACTTAAAGCTTCATAAAAGCTAAGGATCTTATGAAAATGCAGATTGTGAGTCTGTGGTCTGAGTTGGAGATTGAGATTCTAACAAATTCCCAGGTGATGCCTCTGCTTCTGATCTAAACCCTCATTTGTGGATATAATTCAAGAAATTCACTAGAATTTGTAGTTGCAAGACTAGCCTGATTGATATGAGTAATTTGTCTTAGGCACCATTCTTATCAGTTAGATAATGATCAGTGGTATTGACTAGACTTTGACCGAAATAGCTGGTGTAGTTTGATATTTCTCAAAGTGCAACCTGAACGGGTCGGGGGTTGGGGAGATAATCTGATGCTGATTCCTGAATTCCATTTCTATCCTTGAGATCAGATTTGCTGGGGTAGTGCCCAAGAACTTGTATTTTTAATAAGATGCTCAGATGACTCTTACATTACTTGAAAGCAAGGTTTCTCAACCTAAGCACTGTTGACATTTTGGACCAGATAATTCTTTTTTGTGGGACGCTGTCCTGTGGACTGTAGAATGTTTAGTAACATCCCTGGTCTCTACTCACTAGAGGCCAATGACATTTCCTCCCCAGTTGTAACAACAAAAAATATCTCTAGTCATTGCCAAATGCCCCCTGGGGGGCAAAATCTCCCTTGGTTGAGAATCTCTGCTCTAAAGTTTAGGGATTACTGATTTAGGCTTGACCTAGGAAAGGGGTAACTGAAAGTTCACAGATTTGCAAAGGTCTCAGTCACTATTTTTCTTTAAAACATAGAATAAATGTATATTCATAAAATTATGTTATAAAAGTTATAGCATGGTTTAACTTGTTTAATTAAAAAGGTCTAAGTAGAGACTATTTTATTTCTAAGTGCAACTTTTTTCAATCACTGCTTGTTTTAACTTAACAATAATTTACTCTTCAATTTGTAATATCCTAGTTAATACTCATGCCCTTATAAGACTGAGTAGTTCTACTTTTCAAAAGACCATAACTGTCTGAAAGGAACTATTAAAAAAAAGTTTTTTCTTAATCTTTTGTCCTCTTAATATTTCCTATGAACAATGAAGTACTCTTTCTTTTCAACCTTTCTGCCTTTTTTTTCCCTATCCAGTTTACTGTTTCTTTGCTTCTGGCAAATGTCTCTGCTGAATAGTAAGTCACCCTTTTCTGTGCAAAGAAGACAGATAAACAAGTATCTGATTCTGAAAATTTCTCAGGGTCTGTGTAAATCCTTATTGTTATTATGTGAGAGACTGTGTGAGTATATGTGTGTGTGTGTTTCAGCGACAGAAAACTTATTCTGACAACCGCGCTTCTCTATCACATACCAATAACAACACCTCCTTCGAACTTTATTATGATATGCTGAAGTTTATTCTTAAGGCATCTAGCAACTAAGCCAATGTGTGTCTGTGTGTCCATGTATAACTTCAACTAGTCATTTTGCCATCCAGACAGAATTCTTTATTTTCCATGTAAGCATTTTAAGCACAATTTTAAGTTTAAAATCACTTAGGGCATGATTTCAAATATGTACAGAGTCACCCTGTGACCATTGATCTCTAGTAGTTGGTAATCTAGTCTGTCTGGTATGTGCCATTCTAGGTGATTATGATGCATGTTAAATTAAGTGTATCCCAGCTACTGTTAACTTTTCAAATGCAAAGGCTGACAGGGAGGAAATGATTTGCTGAACAGGATTGTAGTAGTATTGTTAAAGTTGGCCTGAACACTGCTCATTCATTCTCATGTCAATCATTTAGCTTTTGTTTAGGAAATCAATGCCACAGAGTAGTATAAGAACAGGTTCTTCAGAGCTGGACAAAGATAGATTTGACTCTAGCTGTGAGGCACCGCTTTGGCAAATAAATTCTCTAAATCTTAGTTTCTTCATTTGTAAAGGGGATGAACCAACCTCGTAGATTTCTTGTGAAGATTAAGTGAGATAAAATATATAAAACGCTTAGCACAGGACTAGGCCCATGGAAATATTCAATTTGTAGTATCTATCATATTATTATTTTACTTCTCCAAAGCTATTGCCTGTCTGGCTATTTGTTTTCCTTAATATTAGTGTAGACAAGTAGGCATGGCTAGATCAGAAATTTGTTCATGTTAATTCTTAAATATATATATTTAACATATAAATTTATATATAGCTGTAAGTCACTTGTTAAAATATGTTGATCTGCTTTTTAAAAAGCATAACAGAAGAACTGTCTCTGCAGTGGCCTTATGCTAATTGAGGAAAAATAGGTATTATTAGCTGGACTTATTCACATGATATGCAATTTAAGATACATATTCGCACTGTATATTTTCAGCATTATTGTAGGCACCAAGACATCCAGAAATTTAAGAGAAAATCATTTACTGTCAGTTGAAGACCTCATGGCTTAAAGAAAGAGAATAGATAGGAAATTTAATCCCAGTCCTGTAGGTAAAATAATTATTGACTTAAAGTTTGCTACCTATCTGCCAGAACTCAAACCAAAAAAAGGAGATTTGATTTGTTTTACACAGATGAATTTTCAGAAACTCACTGCAAAGTACAAAAGGTTACACTCAACAGAGTTCTAATTAGCATTGTATTATAGATGATTCATTCAGCCTTTGAAATTTATTCAAGCTCCTACAAAATAATAATTATCTATTTCCTTTAAAAAAGTCAGACATTGCTGTAGCATTGTGATAATAAAATATTTCAAACTCTTTTGCCCGGCTTTTTGGATTTAGGGCAACCAAATAAGCTTCCCTATTGGGCAGAATTTTTCTTGTTTTGTTTTTTCCCCCCAAAATTGGAGTAAAACTACCCATACTTCTAACTAATTTGCATTATATCTGTAAAATATTTATAACCTTGTAATAAAGCCAATTCAAAGTATCTCTGTGAATTACTCATTGAAGTTCACAGTTTTCTCTTCAACAAGAGGTGATGTAAACACTTAATAATGACAATTCTGATTTTTTTTCTAGTTCTACTTTTTTAAAATTTCAACTTTATTAAAGTATAATGAACAAATAAAATTGTAAGATACTTAAAGTGTACATCATGGTGATTTGATATATTTATACATTGTGAAAGGATCGCCCTTATCTAGTTAATTAACACATTCATCACCTCACCTATTTATCTTTTTTTTAATTAGTGAGAACATTTAATTTCTACTCTGTTAACAAATTTCAATTATACAAAACGTTGTTATCGATTATAATCGCCATGTTGTACATTAGACCCTTAGACCTTATTTATCGTACAGCTGATAGTTTGTATCCTTTTACCAAATTCTCTGATTTTCCTTTTTTGTTGTTTTTTGAGGAAGATTAGCCCTGAGCTAACATCTGTCACTAATCCTCCTCTTTTTGCTGAGGAATATTGGCCCTGAGCTAACATCTGTGCCCATCTTCCTCCACTTTATATGTGTGATGCCTGCCACAGCATGGCTTGATAAGCGATGTGTAGGTCCATGACCAGGATCCCAACCAGCGAACCCCAGGTCACTGAAGCGGAGCACAGGGACCATTACGGCACCAGGCCGCTCCCTCTGGTTTTCTTTTTAATCTGAGAATAAGTGGCAGTTGAAATGATTTTAAAATGTTTGCTAACATTAACCAATTTAAATATTATTCCATATATTACTTGTAATTTTTTTTTAAGGAATTCCTATTTATGAGGAGAAAACAAGATGATCAGGGGCTTCAGAATGTCTCAGCGGGGAGAACCTGTAAGAGATTTCTCTTCTTTTGTTCTATGTGGAGAAAGGATCCAGGCTTCTGGAGATCAGTTAAGCAATCACAGATACTGAAATCCTGTTTTTTTGTTGGTAACATTTGGACTGTTTATAAAGAGAAAAAAGTATCTGTCCTTTTAAAATAATGAAGATGACATTTTAAAAGACAATGTTGTTTTGTTTGGAAGAGAGACAGATTTGAATGTCTGAGGGTTTGCTGTGATTTAAAAGTCAGAGTAAGGATCTTCAACTGGAGAGGAAATCCTAAATTAAAAGCAAAGGATGCAAATTAATAAAAATAATGAAATTAAGAAAAAATGTCAGCCAAAATGCTTCAAAGCAGAATTGTCATACACTGTGCAAGCTCCTAGACACTTTAGAGAATATTTAGTTCAACTTTGACCTACCAAGAAAATCAAACCTTAGAATTATATTTTTTAAATTTTCCCTTAAATCTTATAATAAATATGATAGCTCATTTTGAGCTTTTTTTGAAGTTTTTTTTTTTTAAATAAATGCGCTCTTTCTAGGTAAATCTGGCTGTTCCTTTACAGAGAGCCCCAAACTGAAACTTTAGTCCAAACAGGGAGAAAATCCAAGTGTCCTGCTTGGTAAATGGGCATGATGGCAACACAGAGCTTCAATGTACTACTTCACTAGTAGTAACATTTATCAATTGCATAACGTTAAGTTCTTTTAGATTTTTTTTTAAATAAAAGATTGTTTTAAGGTGTAGTAGTACAAAATGAAATACGAGAAGTAAAAGCAAATTTTACAATGTTAACTTGAGGGAATACATAAAATCATTTGATCTGTAGGTGAGAGTAGATCAGAAAATAAGGGCATGAAAAAAGGCCAGTATAATATTTGGTGTCATTGCTGGGTCAAAAATGGCAATATTGAGGCTGAAGACAGTACAATGTGTGTTCTCTATTGATAACCAGACAGAATCAAAATTAATCAGATTTTCACAGGTTGTGAAAAAATAAGTTTCCTCTGTCCAGATAGCCTTTGCTTCCCAATGGGAATGAGTGGAATTTCTAAGAAGGAAACTGTGGAATCAGGCAGCTCTCCAACACTGGCAGGCTGAACACCCTTGGGAAGGACAGTTAACTTTTCCACGTCTCAGCCTCCCTATCTGAAAAATAACACAGCAGCATGTACAGGCGTGCCTCATTTTATTGTGCTTTCCTTTATTGATCTTTGCAGATATTGTATTTATTTCAAATTGAAGGTTTGTGGCAACCCTGCATCGAGCAGGTCTGTTGCCACCATTTTTCCAACAGCATTTGCTCACTTCATGTCTCTGTGTCACATTTTGGTAATTCTCACAATATTTCAAACTTTTTATTTATTATTATATCTGTTATAGTGATGTGTGATCAGTGATCTTTGATGTTACTATTGTAATTGTTTTGGGGAGACACAAACCATGCCTATATAAGGCAATAAACTTAATCGCTAAATGTTGTGTGTTCTGACTGCTCCACCAGCCAGCCATCCTTCCATCTCTCTCCCTCTCCTCAGTCTTCCCTGTTCCTTGAGACACAATATTGAAATTAGGCCAATTAATAACCCTACAGTGTCCTCTAGGTGTTTAAGTCGAAGAAGAATCGCACATCTCTCACTTTAAATCAAAAGCTGGAAATGATTAAGCTTAGTGAGGAAGGCATGTCAAAAACCAAGATAAGCTGAAAGCTGGGCCTCTTGCACCAGTTAACCAAACTGTGAAGGCAAAGGAAAAGTTCTTGAAGGAAATTAAAATGCTACTCAAGTGAACACATGAATGATGAGAAAGCAAAACAGCCTTATTGCTCTATTCATTCATCTATCGGTGGACGCTTAGGTTGCTTCCATAACTTGGCTACTGTAAATAATGTTTCAATGAATGTAGGGGTGCATATATCTTTCTGAATTAGTGGTTTTGTTTTCTTCAGATAAATACTCAGAAGTAGAATTGCTGGTTTGTATGGTAGTTCTGTTTTTGAATTCTTGAGGAACCCTTTACTATTTTCCATAGCGGCTGCACCAAAGGTGGTATTGGTTCCCACCAAGAGTGTCCTTGTGAGTGTTCTCTTTACACCACATCCTCACCAATACTTGTTATTTTTGTCTTTTTGATAATAGGCATTCTGACAACTGTGAGGTGCTATCTCACTGTGGTTATGATTTGCATTTCCCTGATAATTAGCAACGTTGAGCATCTTTTCATGCATCTGTGGCCATCTGTATGGCTTCTTTGGAAAAATGTCTATTCAGGTCCTCTGCCCATTTTTTAACCAGATTTTTTTTATATTGAATTGCACGAGTTTTTTATGTATTTTGGATACTAACTCCTTATAAGACATATCATTTGCAAATATCTTCTCCCATTTAGTAGGTTGCCTTTTCATTTTGTTGATAGTTTCCTTTGCTGTGCAAAAGCTTTTTAGTTTGATGTAATCTCACTTGTTTATTTTTGCTTTTGTTGCCTTTGCCTAAGGAGACAGATCCATAGAAATATTGCTAAGGTCGATGTCAAAGAGCTGACTGCCTGTGTTTTCTTCCAGGAGTTTTATGGTTTCTGGTCGTTCATTTACATCTTCAATCCATTTTGAGTTTATTTTTGTATGTGATATAGAAAGAGGTCCAGTTTCATTCTTTTGCATGTAGCTGTCCAGTTTTCCCTGCACCATTTATTGAAGAAACTGTCTTTTTCCCATTGTATATTCTTGCCTCCTTTGTTATAGATTAATTAATATAAGTGTAGGTTTATTTCTGGGCTCTCTATCCTGTTCTATTGATCTATGTGTCTGTTTTTGTTCCAGTAGTGCGATAGCTTTGATTACTATAGCTTTGTAGTATGGTTTGAAAGCAGAGAATGTGGTATCTCCAGCTCTGCTCTTTCTCAAGATTATTTTGGCTATTTGATATCTTTTGTGGTTTCATACAAATTTTAGGATTCTTTGTTCTAGTTCTGTGGAAAATGCCATTGATATTTTAATAGGGATTGCTTTGAATCTGTAGATTCCTTTGGGAAGCATGGACATTTTAACAATATTAATTCTTCCAATCCATGAGCATTTACTTGTGCCGTCTTCAATTTCTTTCATCAATGTCTTATAGTTTTCAGAATACACATCTTTCACCTCCTTGGTTAAATTTATCCCTAGGTATTTTATTCTTTTTGATGCAATTGTAAGTGAGATTGTTTTCTTAATTTCTCTTTCTGATTGTTCATTATTGGTGTATCGAAACACAGCAGATTTCTGTATACTGATTTTGTATCCTGCAACTTTACTGAATTCATTTATTAGTTCTAATATATTTTTGATTGCATCTTTAGGGTTTTCTATATATAGTATTGTGTCATCTGCAAACAGTGACAGTTTTACTTATTCCTTTCCAATTTGGATGCCTTTTATTTCTTTTTCTTCTCTGAGTGTTGTGGGTAGGACTTGCAATACTATTGTGAATAAAGGTGGTGAGAGTGGGCATCCTTGTCTTGTTCTGATCTTAGAGGAAATGCTTTCAGCTTTTTACCATTGAGTTTAATGTTAGCTATGTGTTTGTTGTATATGGCCTTTATTATGTTATGTTCCCTCTATACCCATTTTGTTGAAAGTTTTTGTCATAAATGGATGTTGAAATTTGTCAAATATTTTTTCTGAATCTATTGAGATGATCATATGATTTTTATCCATTTTGTTAATGTGGTGTATCACGTTTATTGATTTGATTCAATTAATTTGATTCAACGAATTTCCTTCACATATAACCCAGGTACTTTTCAAACTTCTGCCTCTGTGCAGGGCTCAGAGTGAGTGAGTTTGTGCATGCCCTTTAAGAGTGGTGTCTTGGTTTCCAAAGCCCTCCAGTTCTTTCACACGTAAGCCCAGCTGGTTTTCAAAGCCAGACTTTTTGAGGGCTCATCTTCCCAGTGCAAGTCCCCCCCAGGCTGAGGAGCCCTGATGTGACATTTACAAAGAATAATAAAATATGCAATACCCTTTATTGTAAATTCCATTTGGTCATTTAATTTTCACAGAATGCTTTAGTTGATTTTTGTGATATGCTATATCCATAGCCAACCTATGGCTGCAATTGACAGATGAGTGTTGCTCTGACAAGAATACTGGTTGATTTTTCTGTCTTATTTGTCAGGAAGATGAAAGTGAAACATCAAAAATGTAGATTGGAGCATCACTCATTCATCAATGGTCAGTGATGAACGTGTTCTTTGGTAAACTGGATAATAGTCTTGAAATACTAGAAGAATATTTTCTCAATATTTTATACTACTTAAACTATAATAACTAAAGACAAAATGCACTTTTAAATCTAATCTCCATTATTAACATTTTCTTTGCAATCTTAAAGCTAACAATGAACCTTGATTTATAGCATTTGCTGATTTCAGTGGTATACTCTCACCATGGGTGATATCAAGCTACCATTGTGATCTCATTAAATGAAGAATTGGGAAAAGATGCATAGCAGCATAACGATATACAGTCATGTGCCACATAATGATGTTTCGGTTAATGACAGACTGCATACACAACTGTGGTCTTATAACATTAGTACCATACCCCTTGGTGTGCAGTGGGCTGTACCATCTAGGTCTGTGTAAGTGCACTCTGTGATGTTCCCACAACGACGAAATCACCCAACGATGCATTTCTCAGACTATACCCCCGTTGTTAAGCGACGCATGACTATATAGTGTTACTACCACATGGATACAATAGACATAAATAACTTCAAGAGCTTAGATAATTGTAAAATGTAGTAAGATAATTAAGAAGTAATGAGTTTGAGTGTTTATCTTTGTTTTTAATACAGCTTATTTAATTGTGACTTTATATAATTTAACTTCTTAACAGTGCCTGTGATTAACAACTGGTACAATATTCCCCAAGATTTAACAATTGGCTCTCATGAGCCAGTACAAGCCAGCTCCAACGTACTATTGGTCCCAGGTTATGGTATCTTAGTGACAACCTGAAACAGACAATGTAAGAAATGGTTGAAACTAATAATACTCACTTGTTGACTCATCTATGTCTAATCTCCATTAGAGATTATAACCTTATAACCCATCTTCGGTTTTCTGTTGACACAGTTACATGGTGGCTGGAGTTGTCACCAGGGAATTTGAGACCATGAGACCACATAGTATTCAGAGAAGCGTACTTCTCAGGAATTTCTCTAATCCCAGTGAGTGAATAATTTTCACTACAAAGACAAATTTTCTCAAAGTAAAACATGGCTAGCTGTGAAGTTCTATTACGTCCTTCTATGGACGTATAGAAGGATGTATGCCACTGTTTCTCCAAAGAATTAGAAAATATAGCAACCTTGGAGATTTTTCTTCTGTGCTAGATGGCCTCAACTCTTACTGCAATAAAGTAAGCATTTCAGCCCCTGAAAGTATTTCAAGGAGCGTCTGCATGTGCTTTCTACCCCTTAACATATTCTTCTTCCTATACTACTTGTCTTATTAAATTACACGTCCATTTGTCGTTATCAAAGTAAGAAACCTGGATGTCATATTAGGTTCCTCTTTTTTACTCACTTTCACAACTTATAAATCACCAAGATCTGGTGTTTCTTCTTTCTGTATGACACTACAGTCTATTACTATCTAAAGTGCTGGAACAATAGCTAGGAAGCCCCCAGTAACTCTTTTAATAAATGTGTGGCTTCATCAGTTGACTCAGGCACAGGCCAAAAAAAAACACGGAAATGAATGGGTCTAGACCCTGTGGTGACAGGCTAAGCCTTATATTTTTAGCCTTAATCATCTGCACTGGCATAGAATGGCATGGTGTTTAGTTCTTCATAAAAAATTTAAAATGAGAAGTTTTTAAAAAAGGGAAATGGATGTTATGCGACTCCTTGAGCCTTGTAGCTGTATCATCATAAAACTTTTTCAAATAGATTTTAATGTTTTTTTTTTCCTTTAATCTAATTTACTTGCTTGCATAGTACATCCTAGAATAGAATGAGTGATGTTTGGGCCTAAATAATTCACTGCCAGTATGACAGCATGACATTAATTAAGAAGAAGAGCTATCAGAGTCCTTAATGTCAGAGTCTTCATTGCTATCCAGTACAAAATGTCCCCAAACAAGAAACTACTGTCAAATGCCAGGTAGTATGTGCTGAAGTGTTTCTCTTCTTATTAACTTTTTTTTTTTTAGCAGACTGTAGAATGATAAGGAGGAAGTCATTCAGAAATCCTCTAAAGCAGTTATCCTTAAACTTTTGTGGGTCATAGCTCCCAGTGAGAATATTATAAAGGTCTGGATTTTTCTTCCCAGAAAAATGGATATTTACATATAAAAACCAGTTTTGCATGAAATTTCGGGAAGTTTTACAGTTTGCATGTTAAATACCAGTGCTCCAGAGAAATTCAGTTTGTGTAAGACTTAGAAAATAAAATTGATTAACTTTAAGGCAGGGGAGGGTGAATTCATCCCTGAACGACACAAGAATGTCCAGCCCTGCAGATAAACATGCTCCTGCTCAGTGAACAAGAACATCAGAACAGGTATGGAAGTAAGGACAGAGTGCAGGTCGTGGACTCATTTATTTTACCAGGGGATATCCTAGGGCCTCCCTGGATTTCTGTCCTCAGATTTCCTTAAGGATAGAATAAATTGTAACAGAGAAGAACTGCATCCTGACTGATTTAGACTGAAATAGGAATCATAAAGTATTATTATCGAAGCTTTCTCTTTTTACTACACACAGAAAAAAAATAAATGTTTAAATTATGGTCAGAATGCTATAAGCACGTTTTATGATCCAATGCCATGAGCATATCACTTGCATTTTGCCTCTGGGTTTATGTTGTGCCCAGAACATGGCTATATAATTAGAGCCTTGTTATGTACAGTAGGAAGATGCACAATTACTCTATAATGGAGAAGACTACGTAAGCTTATGAAATGGCCGTTTATGTTTTCATTATGGACTGTCAACTTAAAAAGCAAATTTGCCTGTTATTTTACCCTCAAAATGAGGTTATTTGGAAATAGCCAAAGGAATCCCAATTGGGGATGTGCATGCTATGGCGAGCCATAAGCAAATTCAGAAAACCAAGGAGGGGAGCTTGCTTTTATAGAGAAAAAGGGGAAGCAGGGAGGGGCTGTTCAAAAGAAAGTCCATTGGGAGAAAGTAACAGTTCAGGGCAGCAATGGCTTCTCATTGGCTAGGCTATTGTGGGGCTGGGAAAGAAATTATCTTTCAGTAGTAAAGTGATTTTACTTCCTTTCCCAGATGCAAGCGTGTATCTTTTCCTGTTTGGTGTAATTGACCATGTATGATAGGGCATGAGAGCTCCCCCTACAGGCCTTCTTGGCTCAAATTTAGTTAAGGTTTCTTTTATTAATTTCCACAGGCCCTACTTTTATTATTATATTCATAATGAACATTAGGGAAGTCTATAATAAGAAACGTAGCTCCAAAACATGTTAGCTGTCTAGACAAAATATACATGCAAGACTACACCAAGATTTCACATGTTCAGCAAATACATTTGAGGGACATGATTTAGATTTTTTAATTATTAATTAAGGTAAGGATGCTATTTGGATAATTTTAAGTCATTTTAATATATGTTTATAATGGCTAATGAAGTGATGTTAAGGGATGCAATTTCTTCTAAAAAATTCTGGAATGTAAAAATTTCCATTCTTACATTTAAATTGACTTTGGTATATATATTTCTTTTCAACTTTCTGTACACATAAAGGGATTTGGAGAATTAGGACAATTTTGAAGATGAAGTAGCCCAAATAATGCAATTTTTCTTTAAATATCCATTTAAGAAAACACGTATTTTTTTCTTCACGCATGATCCAGGTAATTGCTAGAATTCTTCTCTTAATGTATGACACATTCATAGTTACTTTTGCAAATTTCTTTAAACAAAGTACAAGTAATACTTCTCTTCATCACTTGTTAAAACAGGATTTTATGAAAGCTGGTTTCATAAAATGCTTGAGTATTACTCATATAGGTTAGACACATAAATGTGAAATACAATAATGAATAAATGCAAATTTCTGAATATTACAAAGTAAGAAAGCCTATTTTGGAGGAATAAAATTCAAATGAGAGAGACTTCTATAAAAAAGAGTACCTTTGGTCCTATTCCCTTATTTTCCATTGCTGAAACAGACTAAATTATTATTTGGCTTGAAAAGACCAATGATATCTGACACTATTATGAGAAAGAAAAATGAGAGATCTAAAGTCTTTCTCAGTTAGTGTTTTTTATCCCAAAGAAAAAATATTCTGTAATGTATATTTCAATAAATAAACTCAATACCCAAAGTGAGTGGAGAAGGAACGGGGAAGAGCAAGGTTATGTGTTGTTCTTGATGGTTGGAGAATTACTGGAGATAAATATTTTTGTTAGATCATAAATGTTCCCAGACTATGTGTAGTCGCTTTGAAATGTATCAACTTGCCTAGGCTGAACAACATTTCCCAGAATTCCCTTCATTGTGTGTTTCCAGTTAAGACGGACAACAAGGGAGACTATGGGACTCATGGAGGTCAGAGTGGAGCAGTGGCCATTCTATCATTCAGACATGGTGTCACATCTGCTGGCTCCTCATTGGAAAAAGGCTACATCCAGACCTGAGATTTCTGCTTCTTCCCATGGATCCTCCTTTAGCTTCAACTCCTGGACTCAATGACAAAGGGTCTCAGCTTCTGCAGGACACTAATATCTTCAAGATCAGAGGCAGCAAGAGCTGACATGGGTTCCTGTCTGTCCTCATGGGCTGTAATTCATGCTTGTGGCTTACGGTTTATCCTTGCTCCTCCCTACTTCACATCCATCTTCCCTTCTCTACTTCCTGCGCTGTAGATTTTAAGCTCCAGCATCAGGCAAAAAGTCAAAAGAAACTTCTTAACCAGCTCCTCGATGTGTAATGTCAAATCTATATGACAAAACTCTTCATATATAAATATATATCCTAATGGTTCTGCTTGTATGATTAAAATCTTACTGATTGATAGAGTAAATAATGTTAGCAGCATTAGAACTTCTTATATTTTTCTAGTTTTAAAAGGATTGTCTCCTAAATGCAAATAATTTTATGCTTGCATCATCACTATCCTAATAGTAATCCTTTATGGTTATCTCATTGGGTGCATTTGTTTTTTTTTTTTTGAGGAAGATTAGCCCTGAGCTAACATCGGCCCCCAATCATCCTCTTTTTGCTGGGGAAGTCTGGCTCTGAGCTAACATCTGTGCCCATCTTCCTCTACTATATATGTGGGATGCCTGCCACAGCATGGCTTAATAAGCAGCACGTAGGTCAGCACCCAGGATCCAAACCAGTGAACCACTGGCTGCTGAAGCAGAATGTGCGAACTTAACTGCTGTGCCATTGGGCTGGCTGCTCATTGGGTGCATTTTTATTTGCAGGTGTCTGCACAGACGCAGTCTTAGACAATTTCCATGGAGTCTGGAACTTAGGGTTGGGTTAATAATTGCAAAGCTGCAATCTCAACAAGCAAAGTGTAACTTCCTACCTATTTAAGTTTAGCAGAAATACGTTTAACTGATGAAAAATAAACATTTTCTACTTTCCAAAGAAAAATAAAATGGAAAATAAATTTATAAGATAGAATATTGGCAAACCCATAATAACTGACTTAGTAGCTTAGAAAATTGAGTACACCATAATGATAAGACCCACAGTGAATTTCTGAGTTATTAAAAAAAAGACTTCTGCTTTTCTATGCAAAGAAGTAGAATTTTTGTGTATTCAATTCTACATTGCAGTAATACCCAAGGGAAGCACCTTTTAACGTAAGTTTTATCTCTAGGTTTTCATCCCTTGGGAAAATCTATAACTAGAAATACTTATCAGCATATGTGCAAACTGGTAAACATCAGCCAAACCAAAAGGGAAACATTTTCCCAGTACTCTGAGAGGAAGGTAAGATTATCACTCTCTACTCAAGCATAAGAACTAGAATAAGCTAGTTACAATGTGTGCAAGATAGAATAATGGCCTCCCAAAGATGTCCACATCCTAATCCCCAAAATTTGTGAATATATTTTGTTACACGGCAAGAGGAATTAAAATTGCAGATGGAACTGAGTTTGCTAGTCAGCTGATTTTAAGAGAAGGAGATTATCATGTACAATCTGAATGGCCTCAACATAATCACAAGGGTCCTTTAATGCAAAGAGGGAAGCAGAAGAAACAGAACCAGAGATGGCATCATGCGAAAGATCTGATCATCCATTGCTGGCTTTGAAGACGGAAAGGAGCTGCAGGCCAAGGAATGTGGGCAGCCTCTAGAAGCTAGAACAGGCAAGGAAACAGACTCTTTGCTAGAGCCTCAGAAGAAACACAATCCCATTTCAGACCTCTGACCTCCAGAACTGTAAGATAGTAAATCTGTGTTGTTTTCAGACGCCAAGTTAGTGGTAATGTCTTACAACAGCAATTGGAACCTAATACACATGGTATCAGAACAAAATGAGCCATTGAAGTCAACAGTTTCAAAAGAATGTATTTGTGCTCACATGAGTTCTCTCCATGCTACTGAAAATCAAGCAGGAAAATAAGAATAAATGTGACAAAATTTACATAAAAGGAAGTGTATCCATATTAAAAAATCATAAGGAAATTCTGTTTCTAACTTTTATAAAAGAAAAAATTTTGAAAGAAAGAGAAAAAAAGATTGAAATTAACATGTGCAACACTGACTAAGTTACATCTCTATGTCCCCTACTGCATTATATCTTTTGATTATGCAGAGTTCATTTCAGCTCAATGTAGATTAAACTGAATAGTGACATTCCCAACTGGACTACCAGATGGAATCACATTTTAATTAACTTTTCAACCAGCATACAGATGTGCTTCTTGTGATCATTATCAAGGAATCATTTGCTTTCAGCAAAATGAGAAGCCCTGGTTGCAGATTGTAGCTTAGAATGGCTGATCACATCACGAGATCATTAACCTTAAAATGCTTTAATCTTTTATTGACCAAATGAACAAAAAGCTTATAAATGGCTATTGAGTGTATCTAAGGCACATTATCATGTACCTTTTGAGAGAATAAATTAAAGGAAATATTTGCATGATAAAATAATGATCTAGGTATATTATTAAGTTCCAAAACAGTCATATACTTTCTGAAGCTAAGCTTCCATTCATTAATGAAAGCATACATCATTGAAAGAAAGAACTTACCTTGCTAACAGGTTTTCTTCCTCATCACCATCAAACAATTCCAATTTATATCTGATGCTTCAAGAATAATAAAGTCCCTACCTTCCAAATGCTTACGCTTTAAAAAGATTATCAGCATGACTAATTTGTCTGAAACAGAACAAAATTGACTATAAATGAAACATAAAAGAGAAATAATTAAAAATAGAAAGACAAAACAGCTTATATTTATACAACTTACTCTTTGAAGTAATGTTTACTTCAGTTCTTTTCAAGCTGTAGTTAGTAACTCTAGTAACTAGGATTCTAGTAATTAAAAACGCTAGTAATAAGAAGCCTTTCCTAATATTTAAAACCTTTTATTTGCTTGTTCCAATATTTATAAGTGGAAGTCAATGTGTAAAATATTTCTATTGTTATCAGTTATTAAATTACTATAATATGTTCAATATCGCAGAAAAAAGCAAGAGTTATCTGTGTTTAAAAATCTCAGGCTGTGAGACAATACAAAGTAGCGTTTTAGGAGGTCAGAACCAAGCTCAAATTATTCAATGTGTCTTTCAAGGTGTCAAGGTGGAAAGCATTCCATCATTCACTCCGTCTTAACTCATGAAAGTCACAGCATGTCTATTAACCTGGGTAGAAAACGTTCACTGAATGAATTGAAATTGCAACTTAGGCTTCTGTCCTTCAAGTGTGATAATTTACCTACTACAGAAAATCAGGATTCTTCTAGCTCCCTAAGTGACCATGGAAAAGACACCTAAGCTCTCTGGATCTCAGTTTATTTATCAGAGAAACGAGTAATTTCCAATTGTAATTAGTACCTAAGCCTGTTTTTTAATTAAAAATATCTCATATGCAACTCTAGTGTTTAACGCAGATAATGGTGGAATGTCTTTAGTTAAACTTGAGCTGGGCTGGGGAGCCTGAAGTCCCACTCATACTGTCACATTTCTCTACATGCAGCCCCCTGAGGCTGGATTGAAAATTCACACAGCCCTCCAGCCTAGCTCAGTCCAGCTCATCCTAAGTGTAACTTTTTCAGGACAGCAGCAATGACCCCCCAGCTGGGGCCCTGGGGTTCCTGGCTTCCCCATCTCCCAGCAACGTGGCTGACTCAGGAAATCTGGTCCTGAAAATGCTTATTCTTGAAAAAAAGATTTTCTAGAAAGAGAAAACTAATAAGAAAAGAAAAGAAAATGAATAAGAAGAGAAAAAAATACTAGAACAGAAAATGAATAATACTGTTACCCTTAATAATTCATATTTTATCATCTCTTTCTCTAGAATATCATTATGCCTTTTTCCCTATAACTAAATGGAAAAATTACGTCAAGAACTAAATAAATAAATTTCAGTGCAGGAGTGATTTCTCTGAAATATCACTTTAACCCTTTTAATAGGCGGGACTCAAGACTCTTTTATCGTGAATAGAACGAGTTCTTTTTGAGCATAATGTGGCATGTTAATGCTTGTCCTTGGTGTAAGAACCACTCACTCATTTGTCCATGAGGCCAAAATGACCATGTGAATCAATGGCCATTTAGTCAAACAATGTAAAATAAATTCTGAAAAGCCAAGGATCATGTTGGCCAACAGAACCCTTAATTCATTTAAAATACTTGTTTCTCAAGCTCTGAAGGAGCTGTTAAACTAAGTTACATTTCTGTTGTAGTTCTAGTCTTTTGGAAGAACTCACTTTTTCTTTTTAATGTTTTGCTGCTTCTGAGCTTAACAGTCAGAAAAGCACTTGTCTTATTAGGTAATGTTCTGTTCAGTATTGCCTGAGCTGGCATTCTTAGGATGCAAAAAGTGATGTCGTTATTCCGGACTCAAGATGGGAATGGGCAGGGGATCCAAAAGAGAAGCTGGATTGAAGCCCAGCCAACATGCTAATGCTTATTGTGCCCCATTTCCCCTGCAGTTTACTTGGAAATTCATTGGCAGTAACTCTATGCTATTATAATTTAATATTTGGATCACGTACCTTGTTCTGCCCTCGCCTCATGGTGCTTCAAATCTCTTCGCATGTAGGCCCGAGGTCTATTATGTAGGAGAGACACCCAGATAATATCAATACCCAGAAGAGGCAACTGTGGAGACTGAGTTAGCACATCTGTGATCTCTCTAGTTCAGAAAGTATGTTGATAATGAGTTTGTGTGTTTTCCAGTAAATACAATGACTTTCCCCTCAAGACTTAAATTTGCAAACGTTACTGATTTAACAAAGATTTGGATTGTAGGAAGAGTTGAGTTTAAGGAAAAGATATTGCAATAAATATCAATTTCTCTTTTCATCTGAAGTGTGATTATTAATCCAAGTAAGACTTCAACATAACAAATATGGGCAGCCCATTTCTTCTCCATCCTCTGTGGCCTCTCTGGCCTGCAAGTCTCTGATGAAAGGAATTTAAAGACCATTGGAAAATCATCTCCATTTTTTTTTCTTGCCACATACTGGCTTTTGTCATTTGAGACATTTCTGCTAACTTTTTCTTCAGATGTATCACACAATATCAGAATCCTAAACAAATTGACCTTAGGAATTTGAACATAAACAGTGAATTTATATTGGACACCTGAAGATAAAACATTTCATTCAAATTTCACATTGTCATTCTCAGAACACATAAAAGGTAGTATTAGAGTCCAAAATATTTCTTTTTCTTCTTCAATTTTAAAAATTAACCTCCTTTTATACCGCTTTCCTCTCTAAGTAGAAGCCACATTGGGGTGGTAGTAAAAGCCCTGGAATAGGAATTAGACAAGTAGGGTTGAATTGTGGCTCTTTCTTTACTGGCTGTAGAACTTTGGATAAAGCATTTTTCTGCTCTGTGTCTCAGTGTTCATCCTTGCATAGGGGCTATTGTGATGGTCTAAATATAAACTATACGTGTAAGTATTAGTAAGCTCAATGTTGCTATATCTGTTAAGTAGTGTTTGAGTTGCTTTGAAAGAGTCACAAGTAGCTTTGAAGTGAAAAGCATCTGGACTGCACACAAGCACATGATCTGCTCACCACGAGACAATAGCCAATCGTCAAGAGGCAAGATGATGGCAGAGAAAGGGCATTTTATTACAGCTTGCTAGCAAGAGGAAAGATGGCCAACTAATGTCCAAATGAACCATCTTAAGAGGGGCACAGAATCTGGAAGGAGTTATATAGTCCAATGGATTACAAGGGACGAGGTTAGGAATGTTGACCCTCTAGTGTTACAGACTGGGAGTTGCCACACCAGATCTTTCAGTTTTCATTGATGATGGCTATCAGCATAGAATTTCTGTTTGGGGGGTCATCACATTCCTAAGGAACTCAAAAGAACAAAGTTACCGTCTTATCGTAGCTGGGAGGTATGTGCACTAGCAGGGGTCATAAAATCTACAGAACAGGTGGATCTCCTGGAGGGTGCAAATCAGCTGGGTTAGTTAGTCAGAGGTCATTCGGAGTTACAACACAGTCTCTTTTCTACAATATGGCTTCCCTTATGTCAACCTTGTATTGAGCCAGTTTCAGGACCACTTAGGTAATTGCTGCATATGTAGGCAAGGTCAGATTACATAGCAGAATAAAATTCTCTCATGCGCATTGGAAGGGGTAAGGTTGCCACTAATATATCTCTGATAGTAGGTAAGGCCCAGTAATTTGAATTCAGCTGATGATGTATCATTGGTGATACTCCTGCTTCCCCAGGAAGACAAAGCCTGTGTGCACCTTTACATAGATTTCTATGTCTTCCAGGAAATTTGTCATTCAGCCCCAACCATATTGAGCTGGCTCCCACAATCTAAACCATCATCAAGGGTTTATATTCTTTACTAGCTCCCTTGTTATAACAGAAATACAGAACTGCTTCCCTACTTATTTTGGTGATTTTATTTTCCTTTTAAGATGCTCAATACTCCAAGGTATGTGGGTCAGCTGAACAAATTGTTTCACCTCTTGAATCCTTTTCTTTCAGGAGGAAAATTGGATCTTTGCTCTGTGGTTCACTTTTTATTTCTTTCTGCATGATGTGCCCAAAATGACACTGTCAGACACAGCGAGGCAGTTGTGTTCATTGCTGGTGTTAAGTTTGGAAATTCAACTGACAGAGAAAACCAAGAGCCTCAGTATTGTCACAGATTCAACTTGCAACATCTACTTAAGTTGGTGTCTGCCAGCCCTAACTTTTTAGGTAAGCTAGCATAAGCTAGCATGGCAGGCTTTACCTGCTATTAGAAATCTAAGTCACATAGGACACTATCCCATGATGTAGCATTATTTGAAGGGCAAAAACTTCATTAATTATAATATATAACTTCCTGATTGCTATCAGCTAGCCAGGAGAGAACAGCACTCTCGGTGCAATTTGTTGATTGGAAATCTGTTATAAGTCTAAAACCAGGGTTTTTCAAGAACAGTGCTATTGACTTATTGAGTGGAAGGAATTCTTTGTTGTTAGGGGATTTTTCTCTGCGTTGTAGAATACTTAGCATCTCTGGCCTCTACCTGCCAGAAGCCAGTAGCTCCACCACCACACCGTTACTCAGTTGGGAGAACCAAAAATTCCTCCAAATGTTGCCGAATTTTTCCCTGGGGTGGTGGGTAATCACCATTGGCTGAAAACTGCTAATCTAAAAATAAAGAGAATATTGACACTGGAGGCAAGATTGCAGTTTGTTCTTGGGATCTTTGCTTTCCCTTTCTGCTTCTTTACCCCTCCCATTCTCCCCCTAGTCTCAATGCTTCTACAAACCAAATTCTTGTTCCCGTGTAAGTGTGAAATGACATTTTACATTCTATGTAGGAGCAAAAACAAAAGCAACAAAATTCTAATTGTGAAGTTTTAGATGTTGAACCTTTGCAAGGTCCTGGTAGTGGGAATAGATAGCACAAAAAAGGTTGACTTAACTTTCCCAAAAGATCATTTTCAGATTGAAGCCAATAATCTGAGCAATCTAGACCTTGTTGCCTTTTCATTATTAATGAAGTCATATAATTAGTAATAACCAATTTATTCACTGGTATATGATTCCATCTGTAAAACCTAGGTTGTCTAGACTTGAGAATCTCACCCAGTAGGTATTTGTTGTTTTCTTTTCCAACTTTCTGTTCTGTTTTCTTCCAGCAAGCGCCACAGATATTACTTTTAGATGAACCTCTCTTCTAATCTTGGTGCAGGTGATCTAAAAGGGGCTCAGCTTCTGGCTGGAGGAGTGATGCCCACAAGACAGACCTAATCGAATGAGAGTAGGAACTTTGCTGGGTTTATAGAGATGGAGGAAGGCTTCCTTTCCTGCTGGACTTGAATCAGGAAAAACGTAAGGCTGGAGCTGTCAGGAACTATCACAGCTATATGGAGTCTAAGAATGAAACCAGACATGAAGGAGAACACAGCTCAGCAAAAAGGGGAGCAACCTGCTCCTGATGACAACTTTCACCCTCTGAGAGCAGCCCAACACTTCGACCTTCCAGTTATGAGTCAATCAGTTCAGGTTGAGTTTTCCATCCCTTGCAACCAAAAGAGTCTTAACTGAAACATTCAGTTATTTCTGATAGCACTTGGAGTTGTCTCTTGTTTGTTTACAAGTAATCTTACCTTCCTCTGTTCTAGTAGCCTAAGTGATGTCTGCTGTTCTCCTGTCATTGCTGTTAGTGCTGGCAATGACACAGTAACACCAATGTCTATGCAAAAGAAGGTATTGCTCAATCTTCCCAAACCAGCAAACATCAATCCTAAGGCCTTACCTTCTCTGGCTGCATCATAACCATAATAGAGTAAGGAGAAAACCAGCCTGCTCACTCTGTCTTTGTCACACTTTATCTTCTCAGTGTGGAAGCAGTGTTACTTCTGTCTCACAGAGACTCTAATGAAAATACCTTTGCAGCACCTGTCTATAGGCCTTCCCGCCGTGGGAGGTAGACGTGAGCTAGTAAGTCTCAGAGTTCAAGGCTTAGAGGCTATCGAGGCTTCCTCTATACCCCATCCCCAGGTCTCTTGAGGGTATTTATGACAATATATTCTCTCTTACGGCCATCAACATTTCATGAAAATGGAACTAAGGTGATAAAAGCAGACAAGAAAACAGCAATAGCAGGCTCAGTGAAAAGGTACTTTCCTGAACATTAAATAAGTGAAATGTTAAATTAAAATTTTAAAACCCATGATATCCTTACGCAGGAAGAAATCTGAGAGATCAATCTATTTCAAAGGAGTCATTTTATATTATTCTATTTCTCAATAAATGAGTAGATGCAAAAAGAATTCATGAAATATATGTGTGTGTACTTAAAAGAATACATGGAAACAAAACCTCACATACTCATCATTCTGTTGAAGAACATTGCCATAAAGTTTGCATACCTTTGACTTTATTGATAATGAAAAATTACTTTGCAAAGTAGTTGTAGCAATTTAAATTTCCACTAGCAGGTACTAGCAATAGCTATACATTTTTGACAAGATTTTGTATAGTAAAGCTATTTAGTTTTTGCCAATTTAATGGAAATAAAATGTTATCTTATGGATTTTGCTTATATTTTATGATTACAAATGAAGTTGAACAGCTTTTCACATATTTACTGAACATTTGTGATTTTTCTTCTTTTAAGTGCCTATTTAAACTATTTTTGTCAATTTTTCCAGATATTGTTTTTGTCTTTCGCTAACTTTTAGGTATTCCATGAACACGTATTACTCCTATGTCAATTATATGTTCTGTAAACAAGGTATGCACATTTGTGACTTGGTTTTTTTCTCCTTTTTATAATAATAGTGCTTAACACTTATATAGCACTAACGATGCCCCAAAAATATTTGAAGGTGAAGCAACTGAGGCCAAAGAATTACATGAAATCTAATAGCAAATTGAGAAGTGATATCCTTCAATATTGTATCTTTCAGCCATGAATATTAAGTATCTTTAAGTCTATTTTACTTCAATAAAATTTTGCAATTTTCTCATAAATCTCTTGATCACTTGAAGTTAGATATATTCTTATATCATTTATTATAATTTTTTGGTAGTAAATTTGCAGTTTATAATTGTATGTTTATTTTATATCCAGAAATTTTCTAAAGCCTTTTTGTAATTTATTCATAGATACTTTTGAATTTTTCTGTATAGAATTGCATTCTCTAAAAAAGGGCTGTTTGATTTTCTTCCTCTCCTCTCTTCTGCCTTTTATTTCTTTTGTCATGCCTTATTGCATGGCTTAGACTCCAAAGCAATGTTGAGTAGAAGTGGTGGCAATTGACACCCTTGTCTTGTTCTTAATCTTGAAAATAATGTTTTTGGTATTATACAATTAGTATAATATAAATATGCTCTAGGTTTTTTCTGACTGTTCTTATATCAATTACAGAAAGTTCCATTATATTCTTAGGTTATAAAGAATTTATTTGTCATGAATTGATGCTGAAGTTTGTCGATTCTTTTCCATATCTTTTAGGATAAATGTATTACTTTTCTCCTTAACTTTGTAAATGTAGTGAAATATACAACTTGTCCTTCTAAATTTAATCTACTCATAACCAGAGAGAAATACAAATTTGTCAATTTTATTATATTTTTCTATATTGATGGATTTGGTTTGCTAACATTTTGTTTAGAATTTTGCATCTATGTTTATGAGTTAGACTTTTTTTTTCTCTTAAATATCCTACTTTGGTATCAAGGTCATGCTAACTTCATAAAATGAGGCAGAGTCATTCTTTTTCATTCTTTGGAGGAGTTTGTGTGGATTTGAAACTCTTTGCTCCTTAAAAGTTTGGGGGAACTCAATGGTAAAGCCATCTGCCCTCTGGGTCTTATATTCTTTTCATAGGATATCTTTAACTATTGATTCAGTGTCTTTACTAGTTACAAAGTGTTTGGCCTGGGATCCCTAGGAAACAGAATAGTCCAAGACAATTTATTCACGAGAAGCACGAATGAGGGACAAAAGGAATGACATAGAGAAAGATGGAGAGCCAATATTTGGATGTATTATTGAGTTGGCCACTAAGAGCTCCTGCTTGGCTGGTTTCACCAAGTAGTCCCTGTGAAGCTGTAGAACCACGTAGTATCATCAACTCAGTAAGTTCAGAAGATACAGTTGACGAAATTTAATAACTGTTCATGATAAAAACTCTCAGCAAACTAGGAAAAGAGATCACCCCAATTTAATAAAAACCGTCCACAAATACTTATAGCTAGCATTATATACAGTAGTGAAAATAGAACTCCCTAAGATGTGGAAAAGGCAAGCATGAATGCCCTCATCACTTCTAATCGACATTTTACTGGAGGTCCTTGCCAGGGCAAGAAGGCAAAAAAAAAGATTAAAAGTCATAAAAATCAGAAAACAAGAAGCAAAACTAACTTTATTTTTAGATGACCTGACGGTTTGCAAAGAAAATCCTAAGGAATCCAAAAACAGAATATTGGAATGAATAAGTGAATTTAGAAAAGTCAATACAAAATCATTGTACAAAAAAAATCAATTATATTTCTATTTGCTCATAAAAATGACTTTAAAATGAAATAAAAAATCAATACTATTTACAATAGCATTAAAAAATATAAAATACTCAAGAATAAATTCAACAAAATGATGCACAAGACCTGCACACCTAAAACTGTGGACAACTGCACAGAAAAGAATATATGATTGCATTATTTTAGTTCTGGAAGTTCCATTTGGTCCGTCCTAGATTCTGATTGATAATTTTAATAGACTTTTCTTATCGACTTATATATTCAATTCCTTCATGTATTTTATTAAACATTTTAAACATATTGCTTGTCTCACACTTTCAGAATTTGAAGCCTTTGCATGTCAAATTCAGCTGTCAGTTATTTTGCTGACTCTCATATACGATACCTTGTTTTCTTGTGTATTTTGAGTTTTCACTGTGAGCTCATATATCTTGGAATGTTACCTGTGGGAATTGCTTTGAGATCTAAAAGTAGGTTCCATCAGAGAAAATTTATATTTGCTTCTGCCAGTACCTCAGGGCCCTACCAGCTTGAGATCACTTTAAAATAAATTCTCAGCTTGAGATATTTTGGTCCAGCCAGGTAATGTGAATTCGGGCTAGCTATGGTTACAAATTCTCAGGGGAAGGTATTTTTCCCTCTTCTAAGTGCTGTGCTTCATGAAAGACAATTTTCTTTATAGTTCCCTGAAAGGAGATGAAATTTTTCTATTTCTTCATGACACTGACAGTATAATTCTTTAATGTTGCCGATTATACGTGCTTCTCCAATTAGACTGCACAACTGACAGACCTTGAACTTTGTTTCCTTTACTTCAGTGAAGTATGATATTAGAAAGTGTTGACCGAATGTGCTCAAGACCAAAGACCATTTTCAATGGTTTACTTATGTCTCTGGATGTGTGCCTTCATTTTGATTGGCCTCTGAGTAAGAAACCCCTCAGTCTGCAAAACTCCCCCACTGCTGCTGCACAATGGTGAGGATGAGGGCTCTTGAGGTGCAGTGACTTTGCTAGCTTATGAGAAGCATGATATGGGTGGCAGTTGCCTTAGCACATGTTTTTGAGGAAACAGAGCCTGAGTCAAAATAGTATATGCTAAACATTATCAGAAAGTATGTTTCAAAAAAATAAGAAGAAGTTAAAAGAGGAAACAGGGAAAAAAGGAAAGCAAAAAATGAGGGTGTGCGCAAAAGGAACTCTCATTCATTGCTGTCGGGAATAAAAAATGGTACAGCCACTGTACAAGTCAGTTTGGTTGTTTCTTACAAAACCAAACATACTCTTATCATCCCATCCAGCAATCATACTCCATGATGTTATCCAAATGAGCTGAAAACTTATATCCACACAAAATCCTGCACGTGGATTGGTATAGCAGCTTTACTCATAGTTGCCAAAATGTGGAAGCAACTAAATGTCCTTCGGTAGGTGAATGGATAAACTGTGGTAAATCCAGACAATGGAATATTGTTCAGTGCTAAAATAGATGAGCTAACAAGCCATGAAGAGACATAGAGGAAACTTAAGTACATATTACTAAGTGAAAGAAGCTAATCTGAAAAGACTACATACTATATAATTCTGAGTATATGACCTTCCAAAAAAGGTGGAGACAGTTAAAAGATCAGTGGTGTCCAAGGGTTAGAGGGCAGATAGGTATGAATAGGAAAAGGACAGAGGATTTTTAGGGCACTGAAAATATTCTGCGTGGTACCATAATGGATACATGTCACTGTAAATTTGCCCAAACTTATATAATGTACAAAACCAAGAGTAAATCCTAAGTAAACTGTGGACTTTGGGTGATAATGATGTGTCAATGTAGCTTCATTGATTGTAGCAAATGTACCACTCTGGTGCAGAATATTGATAGTACAGGAGATGCGCATGTGTGGGATCAAGGGGTACATTGGAAATCGTTACCTTCTGCTCAGTTTTTCTTTGAACCTAAAATTGCTTTACAAAATAAAATTTATTTACAAAAATTAGAGTGTGCATTACTGAACCTTCCCAGCTTCACAACTCAGCTCTGAGCTTCTCTAAGATGAAAGGAAGTTCCTAAACTCCTTGGAGGAAAAGAGGCCATGTCATCCATGCGTGATGCTTACTCTCTTTCTCATTGTTAGCTCCTGGGAGTTTTCTCCTGATGCATTGCTGGGATGAACAATTAGAGAGGGTCAATTTTGATTAGATGCTGTACTCTGAGCAGAAAGGGTGAGGAGATGAGTAGGGTCTGTACCAAGCCTTTTGAGAGCTGTGTATCAGGTGTCAGCGTGCCCACCTACCAGCGGAGTGTGTTCATGGTATTTGCCCCAGCATTATGGCCTCATTAAGATATCGTCCTTGTGCTTTTTTTTTCAATTATTTTTTTGTAAGAAAATGCACATAACGAAATTAACCACCTTAACCATTTTCAAGTGTAAAGTTCAGTGGTATTAAATAGATTTATAACATTGTGCTACCATCACCACCATCAATCTCCAGAACACGTTTCATCTTGTAAAACGGATACTCCATATCCATTAAACAATAACACTCCATTCCTCCAGTCCCCTGGTCCCTGGCAACCACCCTTCTACTTTTTGTCCCTATGATTTCTACTTCTCTTAAGTGTTTCACATAAGAAGAATATACAGTATTTGTCTTTTTGTGTCTGGCTTATTTCACTTAGCATAATGTCCTCAGGGTTTGTCCATGTTGTAGCATATGTCAGCGTTTCCTTCCTTTTTAAGGCTGAATATTATTCCATTGTAGTATATACATGTTTTGCATATCCATTCATCTATCAGTAGATGCTTGGATTGCTTCTACATTTTAACTATTGTGAATATTGCTACTGTGAACATAGCTGTACAAATATATCCTCAAGACCTTGCTTCCAATTCTTTAGAGCACACACCCAGAAGTGAAATTGCTGGATCGTATAGTAATTCTATGGTTATTTTTTTGAGGAACTGCCATCCTATTTTCCACAGAGGCTACACCATTTTGCATTCCCACCAACAATGCACATGGGTTCCAATTTCTCCACATCCTTACCAACACTTGTTATTTTCTGGTTTTTTGGTAGTAGTCATTCTAATGGATGTAAGTTGGTATCTTATTGTAGTTTTGATTTACATTTCCCTAATGATTAGCAATGTTGAGCATCTTTTAAAGTTATGTATATATTGACCATGTGTATTTCTTTTTTGGAGAAATGTCTATTCAAGTCCTTTGCCCATTTTTGAATCAGGTTTTGTTGTGTTTGTTGTTTAGTTTTAGGACTCCTTTATATATTCTGGATACTAATCTCTATCAGATATATGATTTACGGATCTTTTCTCCCTTTCTGTGGGTTGCCTTTTTACTCTGCTGATGGTGGCTTTTGATGCAGAGACTTTTTTAATTTTCATGAATCCAATTTGTCTATTTTTTCTTTTGTCACCTGTGCCTATGGTGTCATACCCAAGAAATCATTTTCAACTCCAATGTTGTGAAGCTGTTGCCCTATGTTTTCTTCTAAGAGTTATATGGTTTTACCTCTTCCATTGAGGTCTTTGATCCATTTTTAGTTAATTTTTTTGTATGGCATTAGATAAGGGTCAAATTTTATTCGTTTGCATGTGGATATCCAGTTTTCCCAGCACCATTTGTTGAAAAGACTATCCTTTCTCCATTGAGTTGTCTTGGCACCCTCCTCAAAAATCATTTGACCATATGTACAAGGGTTTATTTCTGGACTCTGTATTTTATTCCATTGGTCTGTGTGTCTGTCTTTATGCCAGTACCACACTGTCAATTACCATAGCTTATAGTAAGTTTTGACACTGGGAAGTGTGAATCCTTCAGCTTTGTTCTTCTTTTTCAAAATTATTGGGGCTATTCGGGACCCCCTGGGGTTCCATATGAATTTAGGATAAGATTGTCTATTTCTGTGAAAAAACATCAAGGGGAGTTTGATAGAGACTGTGTTGAATCTGAAGATCACTTTGTATTGACATCTTAACATTATTAGATCTTGCAGTCCAATATGGGGTGTGTTTCCATTTATTTGTCTTCTTTAGTTCCTTTCGGCAGCATTTTGTAGTGTTCATTGTATAAGTCTTTCCCCTCCTTGGTTAAATTAATTCTTAAGTATTTTATTCTTTTTGATGCTATTGTAAATAAAACTGTTTCTTAATTTCCTTTTTGGATTGTTCTTTGTTAGTGTATAGAAATGCAACTGATTTTTGTGTGTTGACTTTGTATCCTAATATTTTGCTGAATTCATTTATTAGTTCTAATAATTTTTTGTGGAATTACATGTAACACACTAATTGAATTTATACCGGCTTAATCTCAATAGCATCGAAAAACTCTGCTCCTTTACAACTAGCTTCATCCCCACACCCTTTCAGTTGTTGATGTCACAAAATTACATCTTCATATATTGTGTGTCCAAAAACAAACAAATGATTGTTTTAAATGCTTTAGTCTCTTAAATTCTGTAGAAAACAAAATGTAGAGTTAAAAACCAAAGTTATAATAGTGCTGGCTTTTAGACTAATAATTGCTTTTATTTAATGTATTAGTGTCTTAAATCATCTAGAAAATAAGAATTAGAGTTACAAACCATTGTTATGATATTACTAAATTTTGTAATTGTCCATGCATTTACCTTAACCGAGATCTCTGTTTCTTCCTACAGCTTCAATTTGCTGTCTAGTATCCTTTCAGTTCAACCTATAGAACTCCCTTGAACATTTCTTTCGGGCAAGGTCTAATGTTAATAAACTCTCTCAGCTTTTGTTTATCTGGTAATGTCTTAATTTGTCCCTTACTTTTGAAGGACAGTTTTGCCAGATATAGAATTCTTGGTTGACAGTCTTTTTCCTTTTATGCTTTGAATATATTGGTCCACTGCCTTCTGGTCTCCAAAGTTTCTGGTGAAAAATCTGCTAGTAATTTTATTGAAGATCTCTTGCATGTAGTGAATAACTTTTTGCTTGCTGTTTTCAAGATTCCTTTTTTGGTCTTTGGCTTTCAAAAATATGATTATAATGTGTCCCAGTGTGGATCTCTTTGAATTCATTTTACTTAGAGTTAGTTGAGCTTCTTGGATGTTTATGGTCACATAATTTCAGCAAATTTGAGAAGTCTTCAGCAATTGTTTCTTCAAATATTTGCTCTGTGCCTTTCTCTCTCTCTTCCTTTTCTGGGGCTCCTGCAGTGTAGATGTTGGTCCACTTCATGGGGATTCACAAGTCACTTAGTCTCTGTTCACTTTTCTTTAGTATTTTTTTTTTCTGTTCCTCAGACTTGGTAATTTCCATTGTCCTAACTCCTAATTTGCTCATTCTTTCTTCTGCCTGTTCAAATTTGCCTTTGAATCTCTCTAGTGAATTTTTCATTTTAGTTATTGTACTTTTCAGCTCCAGAATTTCTTTTTGGTTTCTTCTTAGGTTTTCTCTTATTAATATTTCTCATTTGTGTATACATAACTTTCTTGACTTTCTCCACATCTTCCTTTAGTTCTTTGAGCATCTTTAAGGCAGTTGTTTTAAAGTCTATCTAGTAGATCTGCCATCCAGTTTTTTTCAAGGACAGTTTCCATTGATTTTTTTTGCCATTTGAATTGGCCATATTTTCCTATTTCTTTGTATGCCTTGTGATAGTTTGTTGAAAACTGGACTTTTAAACCTAATCATGTGGTAACTCTGGAAATCAGATTCTCCCCCCTTCCCCAGGGTTTGTCAGGATTTTTTTTGTTTTTGTTTTGTTTTTGTTGTTGTTGTTGTTGTTTTGAGGAAGATCAGCCCTGAGCTAACATCTGCCACCAGTTCTCCTCTTTTTGCTGAGGAAGACTGGCCCTGAGCTAACATCTGTGTCTATCTTCCTCTACTTTATATGTGGGATGCCTGCCACAGCGTGGCTTGATGAGTGGTTCCACGTCCACACCCGGGATCCAAACCAGCGGACCCTGGGTGGTGTCTACTGTACTGACAGCCAAATTGACCAAAATTATTTGCAATTTCCCATCTAATCCTTTTCCTGGAAACTTTAAGCCTTCAATAGACTCCAGAGTTCCAAAATAGTTACATCAGACAGATTCTGCCAATGTAATTGTTGTCTAGTTGTGGAAACAGCTTCCTGGTGCTTCCTCCTCTGCCACCTTCCCAGATCCCATTACCTACTACACTTTTGAATATGTGATTGAGTACATTACCCAATACATTATGATGTCCCTTGAAAAATAAGCCATGCAACACATTTGAGAACTAAGTATTATGAAAAAATTTATTTCTGGTGTGAGATTACTATGATTTTTAAAATAGATAATCCAAATTTGAAACTAGTTTTATTTTATTGTTTTTGCTTTGGTCACTTGAGAGCTCAGAGCCAAAGTTTCAACACTATTTAGTGGAGAAAAAATGTTTAGGAACTTAAAATCTATTTTTCATAATTTGTATATTATCTTTCTCTCCAGTTTTATATCTTTAGTGTATAGATATATTTTCTGTCTCAACTTTATTATCGTTTTTATATTTTTATAAGTTGTCTCGATCTTTTGTGAAATGAGGCAGCGTGTATATACATACATAAAAGGATAAATATTTCTTATTTTAGGGCAGAAAGTATAATGAGCCAATTTATAGCTTGGCTTGCTTCTTTAAATTGTCATATAAACAATGCCCAATCAAGGAGGAAAATATGCTCTATAAATATTACTTCCTTACCTGCCAGGTTTTCATTCTACGCACTTTTATATCTTATTCATTTGACCCTCATACAGAATTTGTCAGTAAATTAGGTATTTTTCTTTCCATTATGCAGACAAGTCAAGTGAAGATCAGAGAGCTTAAATAATTGCAAATCTTAACTCCACAATAAAGGCTCATTTCAATACATGGTGCTGAACTTTTAGGAAAAAATGATTATTATACAGAAAACCCATTGAAATCTGATGAATAACATGCTGTATTTCCATTCATGGAGTGTGTGGGATTTTATTATAGTAAAAATTTTTTATTATTAATATTTCCGATTGTCCTCTAGGAAAAAAAGACCTTGGTTTGATCGTACAAATAAAATACTGTGAAAAGTCACCGAGTGGTCCTTGGAGTCTTCTTGTCTTAACAAAAACATGCACATAGTAATAAATCAATCAATGCTCCCTGAGAATGAGCTAAGTACAGTCACTTTGAAAACTGCTCCAGCACCTGCTCATGAAATAGAAATTGATTTAAAAATAGAGGTCAGTTTATAAATTTAAATTGATCTTTTATGGAACAGTTCTATTTGCAGTACTTCTTACTAAAACTAAGGTGATTTATTGCAAACACTCGACCAAAGCTGCAGCTATAGTCACAATGTGTTATCACACAATTGGGAGTCTAAGTTGTGATACAAAATCCATATTTCAGCACCAACTTCTGGGTATGTACTTGCTAAACTTTTTTAAAGTCTAAGAGAGATTACCAGTTTCAACAAATTGTTTAGCACTATTCTGTGAAAGATAGTGTATCATCTTTCCATTGTTTGTTATTGTAATTGAATCTATTTAAACAGGAAAGCAAATTAAGTGTGGTAATTAGTGTCCAGTTTCTTTATATGTTAACTTTACATAATCAGCCACAGAAATAAGAGCCTAAACATTATATTTCTCTCACACACCATCTTATTTGTGCATCTCTGTTCATTTGGCTTAGTCTGAGAACAATCTTTAGATGCTTGGAAATTCTGCTGAACAAACCTTTTCTCATGTGATTGTCTGTAGCCCTCAGGTGATAGCCAGTGGAATGAGTAAGAGCGGAGGAATAGTTCTGGCTACTTTGATGTCAGATAATTTTATAATCTGTATAAATTATATAATAACATCAGATAATTTAATAATCTTTGTTTAGAACCTCTACTGAATGCACAATGTTAGACAACATTCTAGAGTCCGTTTCTGACATTGCTTCCTTCCAGATTCAAGATTGTCCACCTCTGTTCTGTTCTCCCAATAATTCTTCTAGAATGAGAGTCAAGGGTATTGTTTAAAACGAATGTTTTATTTTCCCACAATTAAGAGCAGATAAGCTCTGCCTGAACATGTGCTTTAAAACTACTCTTAAAATAACAATAGGTGAACATAACATGATAGTTATTTCTTATAGTACTTCTTTCTTCTTTGGCTTAAAGTACCAGAATAACTTTGATGTAATGTCTGCTTAAGTCAGGTACGTTTAACTGACCAGGTGTTTGTGTGTCATGAGAGCAAATAGTTTTGTAAAAGAAAAAGAGCTACAGGACAAAGTCAAATCAAAATACTATTTCTCACCCATAGCACCATCGATCTGGTCTTCACACTGAAATCTTATCAAAGCAAGTACTACTAAAAATAGATGAACTAGAGATAGGTGAATAAGAAATTTTAAGTGCAGAAAGGGTCTCAGCCTTCTGATTCATCTTCCAGGAATAGCCCACGTTGTCCCACACTGTTCAGGTGGTTAACTCAATCCTGCTGATTCTACAGACTAAGGATCTAAACACTGAATTCAAACAATTGTGTCTTTTCCCTTTCCTTCGTCATTAAAGCCTGCGTATAACTAGACACACACACAGATAATCTTATCTTTGCTTCACATAGTTAACCTTCCTCTTCTGAATACTGCTCAGAGTCCATATCCCTCAGAAACCCCTTTTTAACCGGAGCTGAACCTATGACCATGCTGGCCTATGAGTGAAGATGTCACTACCAACATACCATCATCTGGCTAAGAACTTTGGTGTGGTTTCTTTGCTCCATGCTGAGTAAAAATAAGTCGTCATAACAATAGTAGCATCGAGGGATTCCAGAAGTACTCTCCTTTCAGATGTAAAATGTACACAGGTGGTTTCCATCCTGCATAGCTTGTAAATTGTAGTTTTGCATCCCTACAAACACACGTGTGTTCCTTCAATCCTCTTCTGTTACTTCTCTTTGTCCTTTTTCTGCCCTTAATTCCTTCTTCCCAGTCTAGACCTGTCAGAGGCACCCACAGGCATTAATGTGTCATTTTGAACTAATGAGTCTGTTGATGGACAGATTACACATCCTCCCTGTCTCACCTGGGCTTCGTGATGAAACAGGCATTGGCCAAGGTGCAGCTTTAATCACTGCCTTTGGAAAATTATTTCTCTTTCTAAGTTAATTGTTCCCTGATTACCATAGAGAACAATCTCCTGACCTTGACTTTATTAGTCCTAAATTTTTACTAGCTGAGCTATCCTATCCAAACTATTCCCATCTGTTCCTCTTAGTATGGTGCAATTGCTCTCCAGGAATAATGGAGTAAATGAGAATTTCTCATAAGAGATCCCCGTGGAGTTAATGCCTACACTAACAGTCCCAAAGATGTTACTGGAAATGTCAGTAGAGTAAGGAATGAGGTAGTGGGCATGGTGACTAGAAAGACATGAAAGTAGAGATCACTTACTGCCTCATGATCCGACTGAAGTTCTCAATCTGCTCCAACACAAAGGAAGAAATGGATCCTTCTCCTGTTTCCATAAAGCAGAACAAACACCAGACTATCACATTTAGTACTGAGAGCGTGGCAATAGGAATTACCACAGAAGAAAAGAAAAATAGAACTTTAAACTAAAGATTATGTATTTTTCCTTGAGCTCATTGTCCATAATGTTCACAGAGGTGAGGCCATCTCCTACCATTGCTCCTAGCCTACTGCCATGTTTCAAGGGCCAATTTCTCTCCCATTAATTGGAATCTTCTTTGACCTTGTTCTGTCTTCTCAGGATCTAAAGTCAAACTCTCTCCTTAACACCAGCTGTGAAGAGGGTTCTTCTCAGCCCACGACAGGTCCCAGTCCTTCCTGCTCCAGCATGATAGGTGGAGAGGGCATCCATTTCCCTCAGAGGAAATCCCTGCTCCCACCTCTGCCCTCATTCCTACGTGTATGGAATGGTCTGATTTTCCCTAAAGCCTGTAAAGATGGTCACTAGAATCCACAACACATGCCTCAAGGTCTCAATTATTCAATCTAAAAAATTGGGGCATGGCAGTCCAGTAAGGATCTATATTTAGACTAAACATAATTCTAAAGATTTGAGGACTAATTCTGATCTACAGACATATTTAATTTATGTTACTATACATAATATATAACAAAAAGATTAAAGACATGAATTTCTCTTACTTCACAAATGCAGACATTGTTCGTTTATATGAGTATATACTTCTCCTGTATTAGCTTCACTTAAAAAGTTCATCAAGTTGCTCATTAAAATTCAGAAAATATTTTGATTCGTCAACTGCCAGTTTTCTAGTTTCAATCATTTGAGGAATCTAATTCCTCCCAATATGTGGAAACTATTGTCAGCTTCAAAATGGCATTTTGTCCCATCCGTGTATTCTATATCTAAAAGCTAGACCATGGTTGACTCCTAACAAAATCACATGGGAGATGTTTTAAAATACAGATTTCTAACTACCACCTTAGATCAATGGATTAAAAATCTTTAGCATACAGTACTTGGAATTTGTATTTTTAATGAGTGTCTTCAGATGATTCTGATTCTGAGTGAAGTTTAAGAATCACTATGAGACTTACCTGCTTGAAATAGAGCAGCTCAGGCTCTGACCAACCACCTTGGCCTGCGTGACTCCTTCAAGCATCTCCCCTTAAGTGCAGCTGATATGTAAATGGGAGATAACTAGCTTCCAGGCAAAAGTATGATGCAACACTGTGATTCCAGTCCCTACTCTGGCCCTCAGTAATTGTGTGGATATCCGCAAATTATTTGTCCTCCTTGATTTTAATTAATTCATTCTTAAAATAGAATTCTTTAAGGGTGGAATGGGATAATGTAAGTGAGCTGTTTAGTGAACCGTACAGTTTCCTGTAAGTAGAAGGCATTATAATTAACGCCCGGATTCTCCTTTCCATAGCCTGTTGCTTTCTTTTCTCTTCTTAGTCCCTCTGAAAGAACTCAGTTTACATGGAAGGCTAGAGTCAGAGCAGTCAAACTATAGCTGCGAAAGCAGCACTTGTCTCTCTGTCTCAGCATTTCCTATGTAAGGTGACAGTTCCTAATCTTTCGGATGTAGAAAGTTAATCCGTTTTAGGACTGGTCAATTGACTGTCATGTTTGTTTGACTTCATCCAGTGTTCACAGCAAGCCTGAGGACAAGGGATGAGAAAAGAGAGAGAACACAATTGGAGAGTACAGCTCAATTGGTGGATTTGTTCTCCATTAAGAACATTTCCCTAAGCCAGTGGTCTCCATGAGTTTTGGTTATGCAGCCATCATAAAAAATTTGTAAGCATACTCTCAATGTGCCTATTTTTTTTAAAAAGTTCAAAAATGCGTATACTACAGTATTAATTTATTATATAGATTATAAACATATACAAAAATAGAAACTCAAAAGGATGTGATAAAAAATAAGTAGAGTTGTATAACATTGTGAAGATGCTTAATGCCACTGAGTTGTACACCTAAAAATAGTTAGAATGTGGGGCTGGCCCAGTGGTGCAATGATTAAGTTCCCACGTTCTGCTTTGGTAGCCTGCAGTTCGCTGGTTTGGATCCTGGGTGTGGACATGGCACCACTTGGCAAGCCATGCTGTGGCAGGTGTCCCACATATAAAGTAGAGGAAGATGGGCACGGATGTTAGCTCAGGACCAGTCTTCCTCAGCAAAAAGAGGAGGATTGGCGGCAGAGCTCAGGGCTAATCTTTCTCAAAAAAAAAAAAAAGGTTAGAATGGTAAAGTTTATGTTATGTATATTTTACCATAATAAAAAAACATTTTTTAATGTGTGTAGAAATATTATTCTAACATATCAATCCACAATGCCTGGTGTGCCCTGTGGTAGTTGGCTGGAGAGATGAGAGAAACTTAAAGGAAGGGTGAGCATACCACATTCCTTGACCCCACTATTAAAGGATAGACTTCCTGGGAGTCAGATGTCCATCAGGAAACGTCCATGACTTTGGAGAAAAACAGACGCACATTACCAGCTATGTAATCTTGCGCAAGTCACTTAAACATCCTGATGTTAGGTTTCCTAATTTTTTAGTGGGAGGTAAAAAAAAAATTACATTTTATTTGTATGAAATATGTATTAGTTTACATTAAACATTTCATGATCCTCAGCATAGCTTCATAATATAGATTATTATTCAGATTTTTTTAATGAGAAGACAACGATTTTAAAAAATTAAGTAACTTATCTAAGATCACCCTGTTACCAAGAGGATTCGGAATCTGAATCCACGTCTCTGCCTTCAGTTCGAATCCTCATTCCACCCCCTAGAGGTGGTAGGAGGTATACTCACCTGCAAGGGTCTTTGTGAAGATTAAGCAAAATGATCAAGGTAATGTATTATGCACAATTACTTGCCTGAATAGAACCTGTTTGAACACTCTCTGCTTGACAGTTTCTTTATAATACGCTTCATAATAAGTAGTCAATAAATAGGTGAAGATTTGGGTTTTCCATAGGGGCAACAGAACAGTGCTGGAAATGTGACCCCTCGTTTTAATTGAAGAAAAGTAAGACTCGGCAATTTTGAATGACTTACCCAAGGTCACGTAGCTAGAAGAACTGAGTTTAGAACCCAGTTGTCTCACACTCAGGCGGTGTATTTTACATCACACCTTCTGCCCTATAAAAAGTAGTAGATAAAAGAGTACCATAGACAAGAAAAAAGCAATAGAGAGGATAGTTCCCAAATGCACAACCTGCAGTCTGAAGGATCTAAGTGGAAGACAGGAGATGTCCATTCTGACAGATGTTATATGTTAGAAATGGGAAAGGCTCTTCTTTGCAGCAGGTAATGTGGAAATCTCCTCTTCTCTGATTGCCATGCTGCGTCCTCTGGTAGCTCTTGAGAGCAAGATGCATAGCTTTCTGTGTACTACCTGCTTTAGAGTTTCTTCATTCCACTCTTTACATAGTCAGTGAAAACAACCCAAAATGCATTACATTAAGTGGAATTACTGTGGGAATACAATCCTCCATGAATCTCTTGCATTTCTGCACATCTTGCTAGCAGAGGCACTGTGTTCTATAGTGTTTTTCCAAGGATGTTATGTAGTGAAGACCCTTGGAAAAGGGAGCTAGTGTCTCCCTCTATAGCACCAGACAGGCATGCTTACTGGCCATCATAACTGATTTGAGTTCCCTAAACTCAGGGTTTCCCTCCCGCTTACACAGCCCATCGACATCACCTGGCTCTCTCTCCATTGCCCATTGTGAATTGGGCCACAAAGAACCAGCACAAATGCTTATACTCTGACTACTGCTGTTGCTATAAATATTAACTGTCCTTGTCTCTGATGCACAAGTCTTATGTCTTCTGCCTGCGTCAGTGAAACAGGACCTGTATGGAGACCAAACCATGTAATCATAACAACACTTGTGCCCTGCACTGAAGGAAGTTAGGTGAGAGCATAGCAACTTGGCAGGAGGGGGCGGGGATGGACACAGGTAGGTTTTACGAAGCTATCGGTCTTTATCAAGGACTAAAACTATAAAACTGTTTCAACTCTCTCTCAGCTGCTGTGTGATCACCAAGTCTCCCATTTCAAATGACTGTGAAACAAGGTTAGTTCAGTCATGCAGCCTGCCTGTATTCAGGTAATTTACATATTGGCAAGTAAATGACAAAAAGTGACTGCAACAAGAAAAAAGTGAATCACAATTTATTGTTTCTTTTACCATCACTGAGATATTCTAACCTATGGGTGGAATGCCGTATCAGAGAGAATTAGACTCTACCACAAGACGCACAATGAGAAAAGTAGTGTTTTTTACCACAGGACAAGATTTTGTGAAGTCCTAGAGTGATAATCGTTGCCATATTTTAAAGAAAATGTACTTTAATCTTAACATGAAAGTGTCAAGTAAAAATGATCTCTGAAAATTAGCACATAAGGGAAGTTTAAATGATTACATATAACTGAAAATTTCTTCCTGAGAATTTATTCTGAATTGATGTTAGCAAATTTTGCATGATTATCTCTTACAATATTTTAGTTGTTAAAAACTGAATAGTGTTCTTTAAAGCTTTTAAAAGAGGGGATTTTGAGTTCATGACATTTCAATTTAGTGGTCTTTTAAGGATGTGGTATACTTTGAAATTACTGTACTCTCACTCTTACCACACATATAATTTTGCATTCTACTTGGCGTAAATGTCAAGAGTGAGGATGTCCTTTTCATCATACTGAATTTTCTCATATATAACAATCAGCCTCCATAATTTGTGAATAATCACTTGTCCAATAAACTAGCCTACTGTGTCCTTTTATGATTTGTCTAGTCGTCCTTCTATTTCACGGATAGAGCTGAATCAGTGACAACTCTATGAGGGGTCTCCGTAATGTGTCACATGGAGGAAGACTGTAAAATCCATTTACTCTTCAATTTGTTGTAAGGGCTTGTGGGATAGTTGAGATAGGAACAAATATTTATTCCACATGTAAACTTTCTTTAGAGTAAAAACATGAAAATCAAAATTCTATTATATTCTATTTTGGAGAATATTGTATTGAGTGCTTGATTTCTATGACATACTAATATTTTCTTCCATAAAGCAAATATTACTAACCTGAAAAGAATTGGACCAAAAGAAGAAAGGCTTCTGAAATTTCAATCACGGACTTAAGAAATTATTTTTGTTCCTTTTTTCATCTATGATTTTATCAGCAGCAACTGACATTTCAATTAGAAACTAGTTAGGAGGCGGGTAGAGGCTCACTACTGGGCCTAAAAATTACGAATATTTCTGATGTTTGAAGTAATTTGTAATTTAAAATATGCTTCAGGTTTTAAAGTTTCATGAGCGCTTTTTTGCCATCCATCCAGCTGTGGTTTTTGTGTTTATGGCACTGAAATATTTTTCCCAGGCTAACTCCTGAACAGAAGTATGAAATTTTGTTCTGCTTGGCATTTGTGAGAAATACAGTTTGGGAGAGTGTTAATTACCTGGCATAAAGCACTCCTTAAAACACCATTTTGAATAAGAAAAATAGCCTTTTACTAGGCACATAAAGACATTTTGGGCATATTTTGGTATCTAATGTGAATGTACCAGGTGGCTGATAATACATTACTTCTCAATTTGAAGAGGCTTTTGTTACATAAAAATGTAAACTCTCATGTGTCATATTACCGAAGAGGCAATAACAGATGATGAAAATATTCTTATAAAAAATATGCAAAAGCTCCTTGACGCTAAATATATTTTGGGATTTGATGACAGACGAGTGAAACAGAACTCCATGCTCATAAGCACCAGGCTCTGTTCTGTCACGTAGTTCAAATGGCCCCAGAGAAGGCTTTGCTTCTCTGGTGGAAACTTTGGTAGAGACTGAGAAACAAATGTTTGTTTCCACGGCCTGAAATCAGATTTAAATATATCTTTGGTATTTTTCTGTTGACTCTATTAATTAAGACTGATTTGCAAACAGACGGAAGTCTCCTCCAGCCTTTTCTGAAGCAACACAAGTCAGAACTGAACCACTTTGTTAACACCAGGTGTATGGGGCCCAGCCTGCTGATTTCAGATAAGCATGAAATCCTACCCCGTCTTCTTCAATGCGTGCGCATCCAGACCTCCAGGAAGGCGGAACTGCTTCCAGAGGCAATTGAAGAAAGCTCTGAGTGCTGGGAGGTGACTTGAAAGAATGGCCACAACCACAGGAGTAGTCTGATTAAAGGACACTTAAGCACCAGGATTCTACTTTTGTGGCCTGACAAACAAACGAAGTTCCCTTGCACATCCCAGTTTTGCTCTCTGTGAACACAGATGGCTCTGCCTTTGTGCCCGAGCTACAATGATGTGGTTTAAAACATTTCAACACAGACCTAGACTTGCTTCTCTGCTTTCACCTACATTAGATACGATGTGTTCATATCTCATGTGCCACCGGATGTGTTAGGTCCATCATAAATTTATTAAGCCTGCCGCTTTTGTGTACTAAGACAGAAAACTAAAAAAGGATGCAGGGTTAAAGAGGTATGAACAAAGTAAATTAAATTTTATGCCAGACTTCATTTGGAATGAAAAACAATTTCTTGCTCATACGTGCACAAAAACTATTTGTTGACTGTAATAGAGTAGAAGCATTCTAGTTGAGTACTTTGGAATTTTCTTATTATATTTCTCAGATGTGATATAACTTAGTGTCATTTACTATCGATTTTTTATACAGCTCTTAGTTTCTTTAAAATAGCCTATTTTTTTTACCCTATGTCCCATAGGCATCATAACATCCTTTATGTTTTAGGTGTCACTACCCACTTCAGCATGATTCTTTGCACTCTGGCAAAAGCTAGGTTGGGAGCAGTATCTACATTTGTTTTAAGACTCTGATCCTAGCACATATACCACTGAAGCATATCACAAGAATAAAAAGAAAATGGAAGGAAAATTTTAAAGGAGTGACAAAGGCTATTCCAGGACAATAGCATACCAAGAAGAGTTTAGCATTATCTGGATAATTACATTAATATATTTTTATTGAGTGCATAATACTCTTCCAGGTGATGTAGTTGTCACACTGAACAAAACAGACAGATTCCCCATTGCCATAGCTGTCACATTCTAATGGGGAAAATGGACAAATAAATAAACAGTTATTTAATATAATACCAGTTGGTTATAATAGTGAGTGAGGGGAAAATGGACAAATAAATAGTTATTTAATATAATACCAGTTGGTTATAATAGTGAGTGAGATAAATTGGTTGGGGTAACAGGATCGGTAATGAAACGTGATGATTATGTGGGGGCTACTGTAAATAGTGTGGTCAGGAAAGGCTTCTCTGAAGAGCTGGTATTTTTTTTTTTTGAGGAAGATTAGCCCTGAGATAACCGCTGCCAATCCTCCTCTTTTTGCTGAGGAAGACTGGCCCTGAGCTAACATCCATGCCCATCTTCCTCTACTTTATATGTGGACGCCTACCACAGCATGGCTTTTGCCAAGTGGGGCCACATCCACACCCGGGGTCCGAACCGGCGAACCCTGGGCTGCCGAGAAGCAGAACGTGCGAACTGAACCGCTGCACCACCAGGCCGGCCTCAGGAGCTGATATTTGATTAGAGAATTAAAGAAAATGAGGAAGCAAAATTTGTTAGTGTTTGTAGGGACGGTGCATGCAGCTGAGGGAATGGCCAGTGCTCCTGATCGGGAACATGCCTGACATGGTCAGGACCACTAGGGAGACTAGATGGAGTTAGTGATGGAAAGGAAACTATAAAAAGAGGATGAAACGCTGGCCAGGGGCCAGATCATGCAGAACCTATCAACTCTTAGTAGGAACTTGAAATTTTATTCTAAAAATAATGGGAAAGCAAGAGAGGACCTTGAGCAGAAGAGTTTTATGATCTGATTTAATACATTCTTGCAACTTTATTGAGGTATGATTGACATATGCTGTATTGTAAATGTTTAAAATTTGATAACTTCTGACATTTGTTTAAACCTGTTGAAACCATTAATGCAATCAACATAATGAACATAACCTTCTCTCAAAAGATTTCCTTGTATCCCTGTGTAATTGTCTCTCTTGCCCCTCCACACCACCTTCATCCTCAGGCAGCTACTATTTGCTTTCTATCACTCTAGATGGGTTTGAATGTTCTAGAATTTGGACATGTCATTCTAGAATTGGAATATTACAAAAAATGTGTACTTTTTTGGTCTGGTTTCTTAACTAAACGTGATTTTTTTAAGAATCATCCATGTCGTTGTGTCCATCAGTAGTTTAATCCCATTTATTGCTGAATAATATTCTGTTGCATAGATAATCCAAAATTTGTTTATGCCTTCACCTGTTAAAGGACATTTAGATTGTTTCCAGGGTTTTTTGCTGTTATAAATGAGGCTTCTATGAAAATCTGTGTACAAGTGTCTGTATAGACATATGCTTTAATTTCTCTTGCATAAAATATCTAAGAGTAGGATGACTGAGACATATGGTAGGTGGACATTTAACTTTTTAAGAAACTGACACATTATTTTCCAAGGTGGTTGTACCATTATCCATCCCACCATCAGTGTATGAGTGTTTCCACTTCTCCATATCATCTCAACAATTAGAATGATCAGTTGAGTTTTTATTTTTAAATTTTAGCCATTGTAATTGCTTTCTAGTGGTTTCTCACTGTGGTTTTAATCTTCCTTTCTCTAATGATGAACTAAAGATGTTAACTATCTTTCATGTGCTTGTTTGCCATCTGTATGTCTTTTTTGGTGATGCGACTGTCCAAATCTTTGCACATATTTGAGTTGTTTGTTCTCTTATTATTGAGTATTGAAATTTCTTGGTAAATTCTGAACAAATGTCCTTGATCTGATATATTTTCAAATATTTTGCCCTGTGTTTTCATTCTTTTATCAGTGTCTTTTGAAAATCAGAAGTTTTTTAATTTTGGTGAAGTCCAGTTTATCATTATTTTTTCTTTTATAGATTATGCTTTTTGTATTTTACCTAAGAAATCTTTGCCTAACCCAGGGTTACAAAGATTTCTCCCATCTTTTCTTCTAGAAATTTTACAGTTTTAGGTTTTCCATCATACCTATGATTCATTATGAGTTAATCTTTGAACGAGACATGAAAGCTAGATTAAAGTTCCTTTTTCTCTTCCTTCTTTCCTTCCATCCAACCAACCTTCCTTTTTTCCTTCCTTTCCTTCCTTTCTTTCTCCTAATAAGATTTTCCATTTTCAGTGCTCTATATTCCTTTGTGTCAATCCAGGTTTTCATCTGGCATCATTTTTCTGCTTGGAGGACTTTCTTTAACATTTTTTATATTGCAAGTCCACTGATTGTGCATTCTTTTAGCTTTTGTGTATCTGAATATGTCTTTATTTTGCCTTCATTTTTGGAAGATATTTTCACTGGGTAAAATTATAAGTTGAAAGTTTTATTTTTCTTTCATTACTTTAAAGATGTTGCTTGACTGGTTCTAGCCTGCATTGTATCCAATGAGAAATCTACTGACAATCTTATCTTTGTTCCTCTATATAATGTATCTTTTTTCCTATTAAAATTCTTTTTTTACTTTTAAAATTGTCGGTTTACCAGTGATTTGAAGCAATTTAATTATCATGTGTCTTCATATAGTTTCATTTTTTTGTTCTTAGAGTTAGTTGAGTATCTTGGATCTGTACATTTATAATTTTCATCAAATTTAGAAAATAATATTCTTTATTCCCTCTCTCTCCTCCACTAGGGATTTCAATTACATGTGTATTTGGCTGCCTGAACTTGTCCTCCAGTTCATTGCTGCTCTCTATATTTTTTCCATCTTTTTTCTGTGTTTAATTTTTAACTGTTTTTTTTACTGTCTTCAAGTTCACTGATCTTTCACCTGCAAACGTAATCTGCTATTAATTCCATCCAGCACAGTTTTCATCTCAGACTTCATAGTTTTCATCTTTAGATGTTTGATTAGAATCTTTTTAGCTCCTTCATATCTACTTCTTATGTTCAGTCCTGCCTTTAGCTTCTTGAACATATGGAATAGTCATAGTAACTGTTTTAATGCCCTTGTATAATTCTTTTATCCTTATTATTTATAGATCAGTTTTGATTTATTGATTTTTCTCCCCAATATAGGTTGTATTTTCTTCTTCTTTGTATACCTGGTAACTTTTAATTAGATAACAGACACTGTGTATTTTACTTTGTTGTGTACTGGATATTTTTGTATTTGTAAAAATATTTTCAACTTTGTTCAGGGATGTGGTTTACTTGGAAACAGTTTGATCTTTTTGGGTCTTGCTGTGAGGTTTTGTTAGGCCAGATAAGAACAGATTTCATTCTTAGGTCATTTTCTTCACCATTACTAGGCAAGACTTTCTTAATACTCTAACCAATACCCTGTGAATTATAAGGTTATTCACACTGGGTGTTAGTTACAAAGACTATTCCTGGTAGTGTATGACATCCGGGCAATGTGTCCACTAAATTTTTTGACTGGTTCCTTCAGATAGTTTCCTCACATTCCACAGCTGATCAATACTCAGTTGAATATTTGAAGAGTCCCCCTGAGGATCTCTGAAGCGCTCTCACTGTGCCGTTATCTCCTCTCTGTTACTGAGCTGTATGAAATCTAGCCTCTTTGGTTTTTTTCGACCCCCACCACCATCTCCTCAACTCAGAGAGCCTGCCAATTTCTGTCTGGGTTCTCCCTTGCTGTGCTAGTACCTGGAAAGTTTCCAGGTAGAAATATGGGATAAATGTAGGGTGATTTTATTTATTTTTCAACTCTCATGATCACAGTTTTCTGTTGTTCACTGTCTTGAGAGACATTTTTTCTTATACGTTGTTGCAGTTTTTACTTTTTTGTTTGTTTTTTGAGGAAGATTAGCCCTGAGCTAACATCTGCTGCCAATCCTCCTCTTTTTTGCTGAGGAAGACTGGCCCTGAGCTAACATCCGTGCCCATCTTCCTCTACTTTATATGTGGGACGCCTACGACAGCATGGCTTGCCAAGTGGTGCCATGTCCGCACCTGGGATCCAAACTGGCGAACCCCAAGCCTCCGAAGCGGAATGTGCACACTTAACCACTGCACCACTGGGCTGGTGCCTTGTTGGGTTTTTTAGTTGTCTGATATGGGATGATAAATCTTGTCCCCATGACACCAACTTGGCCAGAAATAGGTGGCTGAATAATTTCAATTTATTCTGACTATGCAGTTTTGCAGTGGGAAGTGCTCACAGGATTCCTATTGCTGGGTAGCCTGATTTACTTTTTTAAAAAAATCTAGTTTCCATGAGGATAATGGATTATGTATGTGGAGGAGTATGCTGGGCCATAGGGAGCTTTACTTTACTCTTTTTTTCTGCACATAATTAAAATTTTTTCAAAATTTATTCCTTTAATTATATACCAAGGGTTCCATGAAAGATGTGAACAATGATATCTCCTCTCAAATGCAGTTCTCCAGGGCCCTAGATTATTTGAGTTGCTCTTGTCCCTCACTATTCTAGGGGTGATTTAGATTTGGACAAGTAAATTTTAGTTGCCTATTAGATACCAATGTAGAGATGCTAAGTAGGTAGTTGGAAATGATGAGAAGGAAGATGGACAGATGAGTCTGAAATTCAAAGGAGAGCTCAGACAAGGAGTTACGAATTCAGATGCCTTCATCCTATTGTTTATCCTTAAACCCATAGAACTAGAAGAGTTTGTCCAATGAGTGAATATAGATAGAAAAGGCAAGAAATCTAAAAGGTTTCTAAAAGAAATCTAATTTTCTAATTTTAGAAATCTAGATTTCTAAAAGAAATCTAATCCCTAGGGCACTCCAACTTTTAGAGATCTGAAAAAGGAGAAGAATCAGCAAAAAGACACTTACAGTAGTTAATGAAGGTAGGGTGGCACTGGGAGACGAAGAAGCAACAAAAAATAATTGACTTTTATTGGTGTGTGATGCCAAGAACTCATCAAGCCACAATTAGTAGGCGTAAATCATCCTTTGGATGTGAAAGAAAGAAAAAAGAGCAGTTACACAAGCAATTAAATTATTATTTACTACTTCTGTGAAGGTCGGGTTGATAACCCCATTGATCACTTATTAAACATTCTTTGTCACATAAAATTTATATATATTATAAATTTTAATTATTTTTATGCCCTTTAAATTTGCATTTTACTAACTGTATTGTCAATAAGCAATAGAGAGATATAGCTGGATGTCTGGCATATAGTAGCAATAAGTATTTGTTGATTGAATGAATAAATTAATGAAATAAAGAATATTGAGTGAGTTCAGCTGAATAAACACTTCAGCTTATGGCATTTAAAGGAGAGCTTGTGACAGAAACAGAAGGGCTACAAGTTAACTGGGGCTTTGAATGAGTTACTTCACTCATTCATATCTATTTCATCTGTGAAAATACAAGGTTCAAAAGGTATCTCTATGATCTGGTGTTTGATCATGCTTTGATTGTTCATGATACACATTTCTCCATATGGTGTTACTTTTAAAATATTAATTTGACAAAATGTGCTATTCTATACAATAAAATGATATCTTAAAAGTTAATGACAAATGATCACGTATATTTCTCATCATTTTTTAAAATTTCACATAAGAAGATCATTGGGAGCCATGAAAAATACAGCAAAATGTTATTCTAAACAAGATTGTTTGAGAAAAATGAAAAACAGATATTAACTGGATAGAGGCTAAAATTTTTACATAAAGTATCTCATTTAATTCTTACAATAAAGTACTTAGTGATAGGTACTATTATTATTTACCTTTTAAAATTGCAGCAACAAGTACAGAGAGGCTTTTTCCCAAGATTGCCCAGTTAATCAACAAATGATTGAGCCGGGACTGGAGCTGTGGGATTTCTGACTTGAGATTCTGTGCCTATACATGCTGTTCTGTGCTGCCTCACAAGCACTGACTATGAAAAAGTTACAGGATTTATTTTTAAATTAATTTTCTAAAGCACTTATTGGATGGAAAATGTATTATCTATTATCATTTAAATTCTCATTGTTTATTTTCTCATACCATACATTGTCTGTGTTTTCTTCTTTTGTGCCACTATTTTTATCACCCACTTTCTGCTACTTGAAATATAAACTCGCTAAAATAAATGAATCAATAACTATAACATTGTATCACTCAGGACATTAATTTTTTTCTGGAGATGTTATAAATGAATATATCTTATTAACTTAAAACATTTATTCTTACGTGACCATTAACTTCTGTGAAAAGATTTGCTAGTTTGCCCATTTGAATAACTATGGATAAAATCTTTCTAGATTTGTAATAGCTTTTGGACCTAGAGTTGCTGCTTAGCAACTAACTCAAACTTTGCCAGTTCTCTGCGCTTTTTTGTTTTTGCGTGATGCTCTTTTGCATGTGACTGCACTCCAGCCCTGCCCACAGGTGATATACCCATGATCCCCAAGGGACTCATCCTGGGCATGGAGCTGCCCTAGGACAAGTGAGTGAACGCCGCTACGAGAACAAATGGAACAGCATGTCCTTTGAATTTCGTATGCAAAGGGAGCACATTAATAATCCTTTAACATGATAAATTCTACATACATGTTTATAAGTTAAGCTGCTTCTTGCATTTATTAGAAATAATGGATTTGTATGGCTTTTCAGGTTGCTTGATTTTAAGTTGACTTCAAGTTAATTCTGTCTCGCACTAACATCTTATATTATCATCTAGAAGACCGTGAAACGACTCCTACCTATGACTATAAAGGCAATTTGCAAGTTACTCTGTACAAATACACATTTATAAAATTTGCATCTTGTACTCTGAAACAAATTTAAAAAATTAGGACTAAAGCCAAATAACTGTATCTATTGGATGTGTGTTTTTTGTTATTTTACATAAATCGAATCACATTTACCAGATTTGATAGGCCTCCTGGAACCTGCTGCCTAGTAAAGAGCCATCATCCAAGTCCAATTTTGTTCTTCCATAAAGACTTTCAGAAACCCAGTTACATAAGCATGTGAATCTTCCTGGTGATAAACAATAATTTACTAACATTTTGATGACAGCCCGTATCTATCTTCTTATATTCCTAATCAAATTTCTGTACTTTACATTTTTTATATTTGTCAAAAATTTTAGAAACTAAATTGTTCCCTGGACTATCTTATTATAAGTGGAGATCCAGGAAGTGTTGATTTTTATTCATCCCATAGAGTGTGGTTGAAAATTCATTAATTTTTTTGAATCTACTTCTAGCCAAAGGTCTTAATGCCTTTGAACTTCTGATATTGAAGTAGAGAATTTTCAGCAGATATGTCAACGCTTATTTTATTATATTTTATCCATAGAGATTATTTCTGTTATGAGAAATTCAAATGTCTTTAATAAATAGTCATTACTTCGTGTTCCTTTGGGCACATATGTGCGAGTTTTGGATCTCAGTGATTTCCACTGAGATTAAAGGTTAGTGCCTTCAGATTTTCCCATCTGGTGGTTGAAATCATGTAAACACTTTATAAACCTAAAGATGTCCAAATATTTTGAAGTTAATACCATTGCTGGGGGAGAGTCAGCTAAAGTAGATGCAATATAGGTTATAATACTAGGATTCCAGGAAGCACTTTTAGCGGGGACAAAGCCACTGCTTTCTACTTCTTTTTAAAATTTCGGCTCGTCATCTTAAGTCGAAGTATGATTTCTTCTGATTAATCCAGGACAGCTACCACACATTCACAAATAGCATTACCACATGGAGGAGTTGGTAATGTTGTAAATACAATCCAAAAGATAATATACTATGACCAAATCAATCCAATGTTGCTTTGTATTTATAATTTAGCCACATTTTAAAAACAGGTATAGATTTTAATTTTTCCATTATAAATACATAAAATAAAGGCATATTTTATTATTCACAAATGAAATATCATGTAAATTGCCATTGTATACTTATTATCTATTATTCTCAATACCCATGCTAATATCTCTCTGAAACAAGCATAGAGGATTTTTAATAGTTCCATTAAATTTATTAAATATCTGTGATGTTCCAGGCAGATATTAGATTGGATTTAAAGAGAATTAAAATGCAATTGAAATATAGTCCCTTCCTTGAGAAACACTGTGTCAAGTAATGATAGTAGAATAAAACATATACACTTACCCCCAAATCAATTTCATTAATAATTGCTATTTTATATACAATGAGTTTCCAGAATTCTTATGTAAAAGAAGTTTGAGGACAGTAACCTAGTTAGAACTGGGGAATAGGGGAGTCTATGGTAGCTGAGTAGCTAAAACCTTTTATTTTCAAGCCACTTCTATCGCTGTTTATTGAAACATGTGCCAGAAATCCTACCCAGTTCAGTACTTATAATATTTCTAATCATTAAAAACCCAACGAAAGAATAACACGAGACCCTGAAGTACAGTGACAGGCCCACGGTGACACAGCTAGTGAGTAGTGAACTGATCTAGAATTTGAACCAACTACATCTGACTGCAAATTCATTCTTAGGCTTATTATTATTACTATGCTCACTATGTATTTCTATTTAACATCTTATTTGGTAGTCATAAAGCATTTTTTCCCATCTCTTTATGGTATATTCACATTTCCTCATGGTTGTGCATTACAGTATGCCAACTTGTTGAGACTTTTCTAGAAGTGAGTGAGGCCCACTGAGGCTATTAGTTGTGTCGTCAGGTGAGAGTCTGAGGCAGACCTGTTCCATGCACTGACCTTGTCCTATTGGACAGGTGAAGGTCTCACACCTCTGCTACTATCCATAGGCGAGATTTGAAGGGGGTTTCAGTTTTATGAAGAAATGCTTCATAACATATTTATGAAACTAATTTTTCTAATTTTCAAGAAATGGATTCAGAACTTCTCTTTCTAACAGATTATGCCTCTAATGTAATGAAATACAGGCTGTATCTAAATAAAATTTAAAGCTTATATAAAAGATTAATTACGTTACCATTTGTTTTTCCCATTATGTTCCAAGCTAAACACTTTACCTCCACTTTCTGATTTAATTCTCCCAACAACCTTCAGAGGATTGTATTATTATCAGCAATCCGCAGATGCATCAACAGAAGTTGCAAGTGGATAAGTAACTTGCCCAAGGTCACACCGTATGTGGTGTAGTTGAATTTGAGCCCAATCATTCTGGCAAATTTACTATTTATTAGTTAGAATACTACATTAAGTAATAACTCTCCAGTGCCACTCCTAATCACTTCCTCCTGGATACAAGAGACTGCATATGTGGAAAAATGAAGTTTGATTTTACTCTTGGCCTTTGTGAGGTCACTTGTTCCCCTATCCTCTATCATTTGTCTAATAATTAATCTAATAATAGTGGGCAAGAATCCTGAAATTCTTTTCTAAAGTGTGAGTTCAAATTTTTTTGTTTATTTTTAAAATAGCTTAAGAAGGGGCTGGGCCGGTGGCATAGCAGTTCAGTTCACATCTCCACGATGGCGGCCTGGGGTTCACGGTTCAGATCCTGGGCACATACCTACACACCACTCATCAAACCATGCTGTGGCATGAGTCCCACATATAAAGTAGAGGAAGATGGGCACAGATGTTAGCTCAAGACCAATCTTCCTCAGCAAAAAAAAAGGAGGATTGACAGTGGATGTTAGCTCAGTGCTAATCTTCCTCAAAAAAAAAAAAATAGCTTAAAGAAGAAATTACTCTGTAGCAGTGGAGAGAGATAGAGAAAGATAAAGGGAGAAAGGATATGTTAAAGCTGCTCTAATAATTTGGAAACAATCTGGCTGTGATCTTTTTCATGCACGCATGAGATTTGCGTTCATGCAAACTAAGATTGACTTTCAGGCTGTCTTCCTAAAAGATCTCCAGGAAATGTTGCCTTCAGATTTGTAACTCTAGACTCCCCAGTGGACCAATATTATCATATAATAAGAGATTGTCAAAATTGGACTGTAAATAAATGACAATGAGGGAGAGGCCTGAAACTCAGGCAATATCAGCTTTCCTGGGATGATGTTCTGATCCATATCCAGGTCATTGTGCCTGTTCATTCAACTAGGGAAATTTCATGTTTTCTCAGCTATTTACTTATCAGAAGTTACATACCCAAGGATAAAATTTCATCGTATTTCTTTATATATTACTGACACAAGGAAGGCGGGAGAAAGAGTTGACTAATGGAGTAGGGGCAAGAAAAGGAGCAGCCAGGCACAAGAATGGACTAAAGGGTTGAAGAAGCTACATCATATGGAAGAGAGGCTCTTCCACAAGTACAGAGGAAGAATTACCAACCTTTGCATGGGTCATAAATTTGCCTAAACATACATTTGTTTGGACTGCAATTTGTTTAATATTTTTAAATTTTATGCCTTCAGATATGGGATATATTATCTTGTTTCTCACAGAAATACAACTATTTTCTCACACCAAAGCTGTGATGTACACACACACGCACACGCACACACACTGTATATTTACCTTTAAGAAAATGGAAGATGGAAAATGTTAATTAAAACATCCCACCATGCAGCACAAGTTAAATGGTTGGTCTCTAATGTGTGGTCTGTCTTACAAACATGTCTCCAATCTTAAATTCAACCTGTAGAAGAAAATATATAACTCTTATATACAAAAAGCGATTTTAAAGCTACTTGATAGATTTTCTAGTAGCTGCAGACTGTGGTTGATAAAATATGACTATACCTCCAGAGTAACCTTCTAAGATCTTAATTTGATAAAAATAGCAAAAATTAGTAAGGCTATAAAAAGAATACTAAAGATGGCTTTTATCCATCAGTCTAGAAAGAAACAGATGGCACTTCCAAATTGGATAATATGGGGAGAATTAATAGTCTATTTACAACAGGTGTGAGCAGAATAGAAACAAAATACAAGGGATAGTTCAGTAACCCCCTGGCTAGAAACAGCGGTGGGTAGCTACGACCCACAGGCTTGAAAAGGCAAGGAGAAGAAGCATTTTCCAGAACCCAGAGATAGAGACGACTTTGTGGAGAGGGCTACCTGACAAATGCTGAAACCTCAGGTTAGGGACACAGTCAGCTTCTGGTGATGTCTCAGGGAGGGGATAATTATCTGATCTCATTATCCTCCATTCCCGTAATCTCCTACTGGGGCTCTGCATTACTGGAATGAAATTGGAAGTCAGAGAGCACAGCAGCCTGAGATGACATCCATCCAGGTGTGCCTCCAGGGCACAGCAGTGTGGAGAAGAGTGGGACATGGTTTTAAAGGGACAAATGAAGATATCTATCACACCTGTGAATATGACATTTGGAACTCAAATAAACATGATGTCTTTAACTACTACTGAAACTCTGAGATTCCAAGACAGAAAAAAAAGCCTAAAAATCAGTGTAATGTGAAGCATTCATAGAAAAAATAACCAATTAATAAGAAATGGGTCTTTATATTTTGTTTTTTCAAAAAAGAAATTTTTTGGAAGGAAGTTGATGATATAGATATTCCTTTTGGCAATATTAAGTAAAAAGATTATTGTGAGAGAAAGTATATGACCAAAAATAATTTTATATATGGATCGATAAAAATACAAGTTTTGTAAATTACGAGTATATTCTTTGGATACTAGAGGTATAGTGACCTTCCTGTTTTTAATATGAACATAGTCATATGGTATAGAATTGTGGGAACAAATAAAACTGCTTATATTTCACTTTTTTTTTTTTTTTTTGAGGAAGATTAGCCCTGAGCTAACTACTACCAGTCCTCCTCTTTTTTTGCTGAGGAAGCCTGGCCCTGAGCTAACATCCATGCCCACCTTCCTCTACTTTATATTTGGGACGCCTACCGCAGCATGGTGTGCCAAGCGGTGCCATGTCCGCACCTGGGATCCGAACCGGTAAACCCAGGACCACTGAGAAGCGGAACATGTGAACTTAACCGCTGTGCCACTGGGCCGGCCACATATGTTTCACTCTTATAAGGGTTCAACTGTTGTACAGTAAAAGCTTGTACTGACCTGATCTATATACTGTAAAAAAAAAAAAAAAAAACAGTGGCAGTAATCACCTTTTGACACAAACCCCTGAACTGAAATCATCACCGTCTGCATTTCTGCCACCACTCACTGCTTCTCATTTTCTATTTTTTCATAATTATAAAGATGTGTGAATTTAAACTCTCAGACTCTTTCCCATGCTCTGGCAATTTAGTCTATGATCACTTTACTACATTCCTTTACTTTCCATCCAAATAAGACTCAGTTTGAAATATTTTCAGTACTGGAGTGTGCAGACTTTTTTAAAAAAAATTTACTTTTGTTTTCATGCTAGGAATTGTAATTACTGACTTGTTCAGAATGACATGTCATTCTGCGGCAGACAGTCTTTCTTTTAGAAGTGTGAGCATAAAGGGCATGCTGTTGCATGAATTTCTCAGGGAGGGAGGAAGATTTCCATCACATGTTTTTTATATTCTTTATTTCCTAGCTAATCCAATGGTTTGGGTTGTCTGAATACAAATAAAGCTTTTATTCATTATCATAATTCGTAAGATTAGCAAGTTTTTTCATTAAATTTGGTATTTGGAAATGATGTTTGTTATTCAGAAAATTAAGTCTTTTCAGAAAATTCTATATAATGTGAAATTTAATTACAAATGTGACTGCTTACAAGTAAGTGTCATTTTCACTAATCTTTCTTTAACTCTAGAAAATCCAAGCTTAATAATCCTAATACTCCTAATTTATGTTTATACAGGGCTTTACAATTTGGAATACGCTTTTTCAAAGTTTATCGTATGTGCTTCTACAGTTATTCTGTGAGGTAATCATCGTGTGTCCTCATTGCTCAGTTTGCAAATTCGGGAAGCCAGGGCCAGCGAAGGTAGATGATTTTCTTATGGTCAGATGGTTAATCATAAAGCTACAATTCTAATCTAAGTGTTGTAACCACAAATCCTGTGATTTTTTCCTACCAATCCTACTTGACTCAATAATTAATTTGGTGCCTTCATGTCCCCGGTAGTGTACTGTCTTGAGGAATATAAACATGAAATGTTTCTTGCAGCTCTTTTTGATCACACACACATGCTTTTATGATACATAATATTTGATAAGTAAGACTAACTTTGCAATTTTTATTTCTTTAATTTTCTTAATGTGATATTTTGCCAAGAAGACTATGAAAAACAAGTGAAACTACACCACGCAAAGACGTTTAAAGAAAGAGCTAAAATATCCCCACACACCTGTCTGCTCGCCTTTAGTTTCACGATGCTGAGGGCCCAAAGGTAACCATTGTGAATAGATTGGTTTTTCGATAGCCAATGCTGAGTCAGCATATTTTTGTTCAGTCAAAAATATGCGCGTAAACACATAAACATCTAGAGGTTCTGGATACTTGTTTTTAAAGAAATGAAACTGCCCCCATATTGTCCTTTAACTCTCTTTTTTACCTTAATGATTCATATCATGGATATTACCGCTTGCCACTAGACATAAACTTTGTATTATATTTCTGTATGCACATCACATTCATATATAATTTTACATAAATAGGTATTCAGCATGCTCTTTTGCTTTTTAAGGATGTTTTATTCCTTATCTCCTCTCTCCTTCTTTTTCTTCTTCCACTGGGCTCTCCCTCTGCCCTCCCACCATCCCCCCACCATGTTAACATAGCTATGTATATCCTTCCATGACTTTTTCCATGTTCATATAGCCATATACAAATGCACAGCTACACACAAATATGTGCACACTTAGATACTTATAGAGATTCTGTCCTTATTTGTTTTACAAGATAACCACCTTATACCACTTCACATTCTACTTGTCACACTCAGTCCTACTTGTGGGAATCCCTGTATGTCAAGTGGCAGAGTTAATTCATTCTTCTTTTACAATTGCGTAATATTCCAAAGTGTGGTCCTACTATAACTTATTTAATCATTTCTCTTTTGATGAGCATTGTTTACTCTACCAGTCAGGATCCAGAGAGGAGAGAGAAACCAGACTTTTTGTTTTAACACAGAGAATTTAATATAAATATTTATTGCCTGGCTATGAAAGATCGTTATCTAGGTAACAGAAAAGGCCAAAAAAAAAAGAAGAAAGAACACCAAGATATTACAAATTGGAATTGCAGGTCTGGATAAACAAAGGAAAGAAATAGGAATTATTAAAAGCTTTGAAGAGGGATCCCATGGCACTGAAACTCACACTTCTAAAGAGGGAGCCAGGTGGCTGGTGCTGGTGTCTAAAAAGTGCAACGAGTCTGTTTCTGAAAACTGTGTGTTAAAAAAACCTCGCATGGTACTCAGCTGCTGCTACGGGGGAGAAGTGCAGTTTCCAGGGTAAAGAAGCATTTCTAGGATGATGCTCACACACACAAGAAGCAGATAAGCAGCCACCAGGAAGCAAATAGGGCAAAGCAAATCCCGTGTTCCTTCAACCTTCCAGTTTCCTGTGTTGCCCCCTCTTCGCAGAGTTTCAGGCGAGGCCAGGTAACGAAACAGAAATGTGGTTTGCAGAGTCCCAGCTCCAGAGTAGAATTCAGGAGGGTGGGCTTACAGCTTTGAGACATTAACTTAACAACTGGCACGTCTTTATTGCCAAGATTTTTTTTTTCAATTAAAAACAGAGCTGTCTTAAGTATCCTTATTCACAAATCCTTATGTACAATGCTTTTATTTCTCTCGGATAGATTCCCAGGAGTGAGATTACTGCATAAAATGATATTTGTAATTTAGCAGATGTTGTCAGATTTTTTTTTCAAATGATCATGCAAAAATTCACCGACAATTTTTAAGTATTCTTTCTTCTTGTCCCCACAAGCAACAGATGGCATCACTTCAATTTTTCTAGCACAATGGGTATAGAACAATGTCTTGTTACTTTAATTTGCATTTTCATGATTGCTTGTGATTTTAAGCACCTTGTCTTATGTTTATTAATAGTCTGTGCTTCCTCTTTTGTGAATTTCTATTCCTATCTTTTGCTTAATTTTTTTCCATTATGTTTCTTTCTGTTGCCTTTTTTGTGAATAGACAAAACCTCTAAAAAGTATAGAAAATGAACTTCATCAGTCTTCTGCGTTGTACTTTTTTCTAACTATTGTTTGTTTATTCACTTATTGTATATTTTCCAGGCATAATAAAATCAAATATGACTTAAAGCCTCTGGTCCCTGTATTAGTTAAATGGATCTTCCCCACCCCAAGACTGAATGTATAATTTAGGCTTATTTCAAAGACTTTTTTTGTTTTTCACATGTAAGACTTTGTCCCATCTCAAGTCTATGATTGTATATGCCATTTGATATGGGTTTGACTTTTGCTTTCACACAGATAACAGGTTGTCCAGAAGCATTTATTATATCAACTATCCTTTCAATATTGCCTTGAAATACCAGTTTTGTTATCTGTGAAATTCTTATATCTCTTTCTGGATTTCCTAGTCTGGATTTCACTGACCTTTTGGTTAATTCTTATGCCAATACCATATTGACTTAATCACCGGGACTTTTAATATGCCTAGCATAAGATCTCCTTTTTTTCACTATTTTTTGGCTATTCTAGGCCTTTCTTTTTCTATATATGTTCTCTATGATCATTTTATCTATCTCCTCTCTATTTCAAAAGAGAAAAAACTCAATTGGGAACTTAATTGGAACTACATTCTATTTATATGTCAATTTGAAGAGAATTTATATTTTATGAAATTATCTTCCCATCAAAGGATGGTGCTTTCATTTGTTCAGATCATGATTTAACTCATCAGTATACTTTATATTTTTAATAAGATTTTATCATTTCCTTGTTAAATTTATTCTTTGTTGTTTTATAGTTTTTGTTTTTATTATTACATTTCTGGATGTTTCTTACTAGAAGAGAGAAAGCTGTTGATTTTGCAGTATTTCCCTTAGCAGAGACTAAACTGTTATAATAAATAAATCCAAAAATGTGATGGCTCAAAGAAATACAAGTTTATTTCTCTCTCATGACAGTTTAGAGTGTATGTTCAAACTGTCAGAGGGCCCTTCACCATGTGGTCATTCAAGGACTCAGGAGAATTCAGCTCTGCTGTCTTTAATATGTGGTTTCTTGGCTTGCTCTGATAGCCACCATCCTAGCACAGAGCAATAGAAAAAGAACATGGAAGAAATTTTAGATTCATGGGACAGGCAGGAAACTGACAATTGTTAGCTCTGTTCGCACCTCACTGGAGGGAATTTAGTCATAGGCAACCTGTAACTGGAAGGAGCAGTGGGAGATATAATGTAACTGGGAAGATGTATAGCCAGTTACTATTGTGTTATTACAGAAGAAGGGATAAGGGATTTTAGGAAATTTAATAGACCCTGCCATGGTATAATTATCCTGTATCTAGCCATTGTACTAAAATCTCATTAATTGTAGTAGTTTTCTTTTTTTATTTTTGTGAGGAAGACTCCCCCTGAGCTAACATCTGTTGCCAATCCTCGTCTTTTTTTTTTTTTTTTTGCTTGAAGAAGATTAGCCCTGAGCTAACATCTGTGCCAGTCTTCTTCTACTTTGTATGTGGGATGCCTCCACAGCATGGCTGATGAGTGGAGTAGATCCACACCCGAAACTGGACCCCAAGAACTCAGGCTACCAAAACAGAGCCCATGGAAATTTAACCACTTGGCCATGGGGCTGGCCCCAATTGTAGTTTTCTTTTTTAACAAGAGACACTTGGAATTTGTGTAATATCATACAATAAGAAAAGATTGTTTTATTGCCTCTTTTTCAATATTTTTCCCACCAAATGTTTCATTTTCTTGTTGTTCTATTTGTTAGAAACTCTTGAGACAAGCTGAATAATGATAATAAGAGCTAGCATCCCTAACAGAATTTCTTTAGTTAACCTAGTTCTAGTATTTTACCGTTTAGGATAATATGTGTATTGGGTTTTAGAATATTGTCACGATCGCTTTAAGAGGTTTCCTTCAATTTTTGTTTTACTTAGAGTTTACATTGTAGTAAGAATGCCCAAGGTTTGTCAAATATCTTTTCAGCATTTAATTGTGAGATCATATTGTTTGCTTCTTTTAATGTATTAATCTAATGAATTATTGACAGATTTCTTGATAAGGAAATATCTGAAATAAGTCCTATTTATTCTATTCCTTGTGCATTTTTTTGACACACTACTGGTGTAACGAAGATATATGCTACTATTTAGATACGTGCTAATATTTTTAAAGAAATTTTTCATCTGTAGTCCCAAATAAGACTGGGGTATAATTCTCTTTTCTACTTATTTCTTTTTGGGTACTATCTTAACACATTTAGAGTTTCATTTATGCAAAATCAATCATATGAATTAGGGAAATTTATGTTTAATGGTCAGGAAGGGCACAAGTAAATTTGGAATTATATGTTCTTTAAGAGTAATATGCAATTCAGTTATGAAATCATTATACCCTTATCCTTTTTAGGGCATAGAGACATTTATTATCCAATCTCTTCTTTGTTAATTAATTATTTAAGTTTTCCTCTTCTTGAACAAGTTCTGGCAACTTTTACTTTGCTAGAATATAATTCATTTCCTCTAGGTTTTCAAATTCATTGAGACGGTATTACATGTAGCATTCTTTTCCAATTTTTCTAGTCTTTTCTGTGTGTCTGGTTGTGCATCCCTTCTCATTTCTTATGTATTTCTGCTCTCTCTTTCCCATAATAAGTCTTATAGGCAATTCATCTATTTTGTAATTATTTTCAAGGACTTGCTATAAGAAAACATTTTTTTATCCTTCTTATTTCTATTCATTTAATGTTTTAGCTTTTATATTTTATTATTTTCTTTTTAGTACGTTCTTTTATTTTATTTTGTATTTTTTACTGTGTTCTTTAATAATGAAGGCATTTATAGTTATAAATTTTTATCTGGATATAGCTTTTGCTGCATTCTCTATGTCTTAGTATGATATTTTCTAGTTTCTGACTATAATTTTCCAGAAAGTTTTCATTTCTTTAGACCAAGCATTATCAAAAAATGTTTTAATTCAGGGCTGGCCCCGTGGCCGAGTGGTTAAGTTCGTGAGCTCTGCTGCAGGCGGCCCAGTGTTTCACTGGTTCGAATCCTGGGTGTGGACATGGTACTGCTCATCAAACCACACTGAGGCAGCGTCCCACATGCCACAATTAGAAGGACCCACAATGAAGAGTATACAACTATGTACCTGGGGGCTTTGGGGAGAAAAAGGAAAAAATCTAAAAAAAGAAAATGTTTTAATTAATTTTCAAGTGATTAAGATTTATTAGTCACATTTCAAATTTTTATTTCTAATTTTATTGGCTCAATATCAAAAGAAATGCCCTGGAAAGTCTCTACTTGAAGACTTTTGCTAAGGTATTATTTGAGGCCAAAAAAATTTTAAATGTTTCATAGACATTAAAAAGAGCATTTTTCATTTAATGAACATGAGATTTTTTATACATCTATTAATCAAGTTTTTATTGCATTATTCAGTTTCTCTATGTCTTTGTTTTTTTTCTGCTTATAAACCACATTGCTTTGAAAGACTTGTCTTTTATTCCAAGCTTTAATTAACCTAGCAAAAATAGTTCCATTGTCTACTTAGAATTCTGCAGATGACCCTCAAAATTAATTTATTTTTTTTTCCTTTCAAATACTCTTGACTTTTAGCCCAGGGGGTGAGGACGGGGGTAGGGGGGAGGCAGGAGGTGCAGACAGCAACAAAGGCAAAACACTACAGAATAGCGTCATTATCAGTGGTCTGCATGAGATTATCTTATTCTGGTTTCTTCACTCAGGAACAATTAGCTTTTTCCTTCAGTTTACGTAAAAAAAAAAAAACCCTCCTTCAAGGTTCCTTACTGCCCTCTTATGATCAATGGTATAATACAGAGAGAATTCATATGTAGATACATACATGTCAAGCCATATTGTGTATTCTTTAACATGGACCATTCCTTTTTCAAAGAACTATGTCCCTTTCCTTGGATTATAACATCAAAACTATGTTAAAACAATTTAGTAATGATTTTCTCATTTAGTAATTATTTTTTCTTACTGGAAATAGAAATCCAACCATGTTAAGTAAGATCAAATTTTAAAAATGATTATTTTATGAATAATAATAATCACAAAATAAAACTAACAATATCAGGTACATTCACATCAAGCCAAAAATTAGAAGTTTCTTGAAGGTATTAAAAAGCACTTATGGAACTAGAAGTCTCTTCCTCTGAGTACTGTGAGTGATCTGCTAAGATAGATCATTAAGATTACTGCTTGATGATCCCATGTTTTTCATGAAGACTTCTCTGGAACTCTTGTTGGTTCCAACTTTTAGTGACCTACAAGGTCACTAAAATTTGGGTACCAGTAAGTTATGTGAGATTCCAAGACAGCTTCTATTTAATGTAAAGTAAAGAATTTAAAGTGATCATAATGAGGTATGACAACCGTATTTGACTAATCTACAAAGAAGAATATGTCACTTCAATAGTAATGGGACAAGCCACCCAATTAATTAGCAGTAAATTGCACAGATTGCTTTGGAAGTGTTCCAGGAGAGAAAGTGCTCTGGTGCTTTGCTTCAAAGGTAAAGCAGACCAAACTGCCTTCATCTCTGTGGGTACAGAAAAATCTGATTTTTCATTCTTAAATTTTATGTGCCAGAGTCTAATCCACAACAGAGACAGCATTGCAGGGCAGAGAAACTAAAATGTTTGTGTTAAAATTACGAATCTGGTAACCTGTGATGATCATTGTGATTTTTGAGGGAGCTCTTTGGGTGTCTCCTCTATCTGTGAATAATAATGGAAATATTATATAACCTTACAGTCCTCCTTGTTAGCTTGGAGATGCTGGTGAAGAGCATGGGAATTTTCTGCTTATTATAACCCTGTGCTGGACTCATTCGCAGTTGTGGAGAGAACCTAACTCTCCTCCTTGTTTTTATCTGAAAACACCACAAAGTCCTATTTGGTTTGAAAAATTAAGTAATCTGGTGCCAAATTGAATTTCTATAGTACTTCTTGGTTCTTGCTGAAAGACATTTCAATTCTAGCTCCTTAATCATGTTCTCAAATACGATGTTAATAGAGAAAGCATAACTAAACAATCACCACAACAAAACTGCCCCCAAAGCCTATTATGTTATGTGGCTTATTTACTTGTGTCCTATGCAATAGTGTGTCAAAAGTCCTGAATTTCACTGAGAGGGAAAGATAGATTGGTTTTGTTTTCTAGTCTGTAGAAGAAGGGTTGAGATGTCAGTAGAAAAGTACCTCTCTCCATCACCAGAGAAAGCTAAGCAAGGAAAAATGTTTGTGGGTAGCATATATATTAATCTCCAGAGGAATCATGAGGCCATTATGAGGTGTAACTAATCGTATTGGTGTGACTCATCTCAGTCTGTAATAACATCTCCACAGTGACATCAGGGGTTGTGTGAGATGGATGTTGCATGTGAAGGAAAAAGTACTATTCAGCTGGAATATCTGCAAGCCTGTGCATGACACAGTGACAGTTTACAGTGAATGCAGCTACTGTTTTTTCACAAGAACACGTTTGTCATAGCCTGTCATCACTGTGTTCCCGAAACTGTCTCAAGCAGTCATCTTGGGGCAATTTCAGACTCGCAGGTTGTTATAACAACTTAGTTCTCAAAAATGACCTCTGTCAAAACGCATCGTAGTTGTCTACTCAGGTCCACTTCAGTGCTGAGTCCAGATGCTCAAAAAATCTGGAAAAAAAAGAGTCCTAAAGTATTTCAGTGGCGATGTTAATTCAGATCCTTCACAAATTTTGGTCTCTAGAACAGGTTCTTCCAACATTTTCTCTACAGAAGAAAAGGTGTACTATGATCTCTTGGTGCATATAAAATTTATAATACCCATGCGTTCTGATTTGTCAGTCAGCTATCCACCGAAAGATAATTGGCAGAGTGGAAAGAGCAAGCAGACGAGACTAGACAGAAGGCCTCGGGCCAACCCTGGCATGGGCCCCAGCGCTATGATTGCCGGGAACAGAAGGCCTCGGGGCTTCCAACGAGGTGGCGCCACTCTGCGACATCCCTTTCTACTTTAAAATTGTACGACTTTTTTAAAAAGCATCTATTCAAAAGCTTTGTTGCATGCTTTTTTTCTGCGAAATTGGAAATTCTTTAAGAGGCAAGAAATGTGTGTATAATTTTTTTGAAACTTATTTTTGTTTTAAATTTTAAAATAATTTAAAAAGTATTTTTGTTTTTGAAGATTACCACCTGAGCTAACATCTGTTGCCAATCTTCCTTTTTTTTTCTTCTTCCCAAAGTCCCCCAGTACATAGTTGTATATTCTACTTGTAGGTCCTTCTGGTTGTGCTAAAACGTATTTTTAAGTTAAACAATTAAATGTTTTAAATTTTAAAAGTTCCTTTTAAATTTTTAAACTTTTAAAAGTAAAATAACAGAATAGACCAATAAAATGCTTAGTTCAGAAAAACATGAGTTAGATTACATACCACGTACCTGGTATGCAATATTTACTGACACTGAGAACCAGAATTTACTCAGAATTTCCTGGTAGCAAAAGGGGAAATAATTGGCTGTATTTCCATTTCTAATTTTATTTCAAAGGAAACACATACATTTTTCTAGAGAAATAAGCATTTCCTGGAAATAAATACTCCTAGACTGATATATACCCTGATGTTAATCGCAACACTTTCAAAAGGACACTGACATGTACTAGAAAAATAAAATTCGGTAAGACAAAGCCATCCTTTGTAAGCAATTTGTACGTCAATCAGTCAGAACAATATTATGGAGAGCATTTACACGTTGGCCTGTGCTGTGCTTTCTTTTCTCAGCAGTAAAGACTATTGCTATATTTGTAATCAATGTCTCTAATTTTATTTTTCAGAATGACAAATCCCCAGGGCGATCTGCGAGTCGATCAAGTAATATTTCAAAAGTAGGTGAACTGTATTCATTTTCTTAATTGTTTATTGTGTTCTACATTTTATGAGTTCAAGTAAATATTTTATAATGTTTAACCTGTAATTATTATTTATGAACAATACACAAATAGGACTTGTTAATGGTTTTAACAATTTTAAACTTTTACTGTGATAAAAAGCCATGATTTTACACAGCAAAAATGAGATTTTTTTTCCTCTTGAATGCTGTATGCAAAAGATAATTTGCTCCTTTCAAAGTGTCATGCAAAGTGTGTTTTTTCTCTCATTGCAAGCATCATAGCACTGCCACATACACAAATTGAAAGTATATCAACATTCATGGTACAATTTCCATGAATTCAATTTTTTCAGGTGTTTGGGCTGAACTATGCTAGAATTTAACCAGGACAGGTTTTAGAAATCAACTTAATTTAAGACATCAATTTGGACATATTTACTTTATAGAGTCAATGGATAAAGAAAACAAAATACTCCCCAGACTGTCTGTAAATCCAGCAAGACACCAGAGTGTTGAAAAGATTATAACATGGGAGAGATACTCTAGATTTTTATTTTGCCTAGAAAACAGAAATTGAGAGCCATTACCTAAAATGACACACTATGCAATGTATAGACTTGGTGCTTGGGGAGAGAAAAGTCATTTAGAACCATTTGTCAAATTGGAAAATTATGACTTCCAAAAATATAATTCAGACAAAGATGGATGTACCATGAATAAAACTTCTGTTACAGGGCTCCTCGATGCCAGCACCCTTCCACAGCCCAGAACTTAATTTTGTATTTGTCATTTTACATTATTTTCCTTCAAGAGGGCGCCCCCCCCAAATAGTAATAAACTATAGGCATTACAGAACATAGATCCACTTCCAGTTTAGAGAAGTTTTTGTTTTGTTTTCAGAAACAAAAGACCTTATTACTCATTGAAAAATATCAGCAGCTAGAGTATCAGCATTTTCTTAAGCTGATTTCCTGAGGCCATCTCTTATGAGACAAAGCCAAGACCATCAGGTGACACCTGCAAACACACTGCGTTGGTTACAGGAGTGGAACCGTACTCTTAGGAAACCCTAATATTTTTGATAGACAGTAAGCACACCTGTCCTTTGCTCCATAGGGAGACAATATCATCTATGCTGTGCACTATACACACATCCTTAAAACGATAGTGCAGAGCAAAAGCAGTCAACGTTTCTGCTTACCAGACATGCAGAGATGCAAGAGACCCATAGAGAATTGTATCTCAGTACTTAGTACTGAACATTTCTAATTACGTTCAAATCTGGGTACCTTCATAGGTATGTGGCTTAGCGGTTAAGGACACTAACTTTGCAGGAGAGGATCTGAGTGTAGGTTGCTGCTCTGTCACTTCTCACTTATTTGGCCATGAGACATTCACTTAACCTCCCTGAGACACAGTTGTCTCCTCTGTGACACGGTGGTGATGATATCAGTCACTTGAAGGTTTTCTGAAGTAGTTGTAAATTAAAGCAATACCTTTCAAATGTCTGTCATCTTAGTCACACCATGAAGAGCCTTGCCTGCACCTGCAGAACATTGTCATCATTCTGAAGGTGGATGTTAATGTTGACCTAGAGACTTGTAAACGGTTCTCACAACTCTTTTGTCACACCAAATATTGTTTCATGATCTGGGGGTGAAATCTTATCTGCATTTCCAAGCGGCTGTTTGAGTTTGACATAATGCAGCCTATTTATAACTTTTAGCCTTTTAATTTATTCTTTAAGAAATAAAAACGTCAGGAGTGTAGTTTCCCTTCTGTGAGTTCTTTCAGGCTCTGATAGTATTAATTGCATCCCTGTGTGGGAGATAATTAATGATAAAATTCATTATGTTCAGAGAAAAATGAGAAGCTCTCTTCTTAAACAGTCACTCTAATTTTAAAATAGCAAAAACTCAACAATCACCCACCCGTAGAGGTAAAAAGATTTTATTTTAGTTAAGCCAATATAACTTTCCTTTTATTTATGTTCAGAATGACAGTCACAAATGCTAAATACATGGTTGAGGCCTCACTGCTTTGTCATTAATTACAAAGTGATAAACTCTTCATTAAGACCATGTAACTTACCAAGTACGAAATGGGAAGATCTGGCAATGTTTGAGTCCTTTACCTTTTAGAGTGGTGAAGAAAACATTACAGTGGAACAAGGATATTTTTTCTCTACTTTTGTCAAAATAATTTTTATGTCAAAAAAAAGACTGTGAGCTTTTCAAGGGTGTGATCATCAGTATAACAGAGTAGTTAAGAGCATGCATTCCACAGTAACTGCTTAGGAGGGTTGTTTAACTTTCTTAGTGACTCTGTGTGTGAAAGGAGACTAGCTAACACTTATCTACCTCTCTGAGTGGTGCTTAGAACAGCGCCTGGCATTCACTATTCTTATTAAGGGGCTCTTAATTTATATCTCAGTGACAGCAGCAAATAAGTGCTCAGTAAATCTTTGCCAGCAAGTGAATCTGAGACATGGCTTATAATATATGCATTGTTTCCAGAGTGGAATAAGAATAGATAACAGACTGGACAGGATTAAGTGAAATGTTAGTGATCTGACGCAATTTTACTGAAAACAAAAATACTGCATATTCCCGTTTCCTTAAAAAGTGTATGTATATTTAACAATAATAAGTTAAGTCAATAGCAGTATTACTCATAACGGGCGTCTTCCTTAATTTTTATCAAGTTGGTACCATCCCCAATCTTTTGATACAGGAAAATCACAGCTACTACAGAGGACTCTATCCAGAATGAGACAGCAGAACTTAGAGTGAAGGAGTTGAGATACAACATATACATATAATATATACGTAAATTAAGTAGAATTGTATAACTCTCTGTGCACAAAAGATAACAAGACAAGCCTGAGACTCTTATCCTTAGAAAGTCCTACTGGCAAGGTTGGCCCTTGGCTGGCATCTGAGAACTTGGGTTCAGGAGTGGAGTCCCACCCTAACTGATAGGAATGGTTCATTGTGCCTAAACTGTGCAAACAATATGGTTTATCATAAATACCTGCTTTCCTTGTGGGAGTCTGGAATTTTGGTAACATCCTAGACAGCGGGTACCTGTATGACCAACTCCAATAAAAACTTTGGGCATTGAGTCTCTAATGAGTTTCCCTGCTAGACAGCACTTCACATCTGTTGACATGACTCATTGCTGCAGGAATTAAGCATATCCTATACTCACTGGGAGTAAACTTTTGCAAGTTTGGAAGTTTGCTTCTGGTTTCCTCTGGACTTCACCCCATGTGTCTTTTCCCCTTGCTGATTTTGCTTTGTTTCCTTTCACTGTAATAAATCGTAGCTATGAGTATGACCATAAGCTCAGTCCTGTGAGCTGTCCTAGAAAATCACTGAACCTGGGCATGGTCGTGGGAACCCTTGGTGTACTAGTCAAAAAGTATAGACAGAGAGTGATGCCTTCTATTTGGTGAGCATAGGATAGCATCAGAGAAGGCTTCTTGGAAGAATGGTATACAAACAGGGACTTGAAGAGTGGGTGTAACATAATCAACTGCCAGGAAAATATGTTTAAAGGGATATCAGTACAAGGCATGGAAGCTAGGAAACATGGATTATAAGGAAAAAGGTATATAAAATAGTTTTTAGGGGACTTTGAGATGGAATTTTGAATAATAAGATACATTCTCTTTAGTCCAGTAGACAAGTGTTATTTGGCTTGGAAACATACAGATGGATTTAGAACCCACCAAGATCCTTGAGAGGTTTTTAGCAAATATGTATGAAACTGAATGCTATTATTTTTGCTCTTCAGGATTGTAGAAACATGATCTTGCTGTTGTGGATATGACATACCCAAATGTGGCATAAATAACAAGTGTTGAATTGTTAATGAACATAAATTTTCTCCTAGATCTGTACCTCTGAATCTTTTTACTCTATTTGTTCAATTGCAATTATACTTTGAGTTTTCTGGTCTTCCCAACTTTTAATTTTTTATTAGTTTATGTTTCTAGTTTGTTTGAGGACATATAAGCCAGTTAGACCTATGGTTCTCTTTTGTTTTCTTATTCTAATAAAATTTGTGTGCCTTGGATGTTAAAGTTGATCTAAAAGCTATGGAGAAGCTATATAGGTTTAAAGTAATGTATGTGAGATGGTCAAAATATCTTCAGTGTGAACACAGCAGCATTCATTTATCCATCACTTTTTTATTTTTTGAAAAAGTGCTTTTGATATTAGTGCTTGTTGCTGCTTTTTGTATGGCTCACATATAGGTTCCTCAAGATGCAAAATTAGCTAAATTTGGCCTTACTTTTATTTCTTCTGGGGTGAGGGATCATTATATTCAAGTAGCAACAGTATATTGTGTATTTCACAAGAAAAATCTTTCAAAAGCAAACTGTCAAAAGGAAAGAAAGCCTTGTACTCTCAATTCAAATCAACATCTAGAATTTTCTTTTAAACAAAGCACTTTATGCTTTTTGGTCTATGTAGGAAGCAGCTCACAAAACCTAATCTACTTATGAAAAGAAATTCAAAAGCCACTGTGTTAACAAAATGATATTTCAGTTAGTTTCCATCATTTCCTATTACATTCCAGGGACTTTATTTGCTTGACAAAGCTTCATCTAAATTGTTCAGTTGCTGTCTACCTTAAAATATATATAACGTTAAGGCAAAGATGGTATATAGTATATAAAATATTAGTCCTAAAGCTTTCTCTTGTCTGTGTACCCTAGTTTATTCTGCAATAAATGAAGATGGCTGGTATAGCCAATACAGTTTATTCAACAAACATTTTTTAAGAATGTACTATGTATAAGGTATTCTATGAATTACAGCATTTTAGGTAAGTGTTGTCTTTTGATCAAACACATACCTTGAATTTAACTTTCGTAAATCTTCATCTCTCCATATTTTGCCAGATTTGCCTTTAAATTGCAACTTATTTTCTAGCAAGGTCAAGGTGAAAGTGTTCCCAAATGTAAATCTACTGGGAACTCTTTCAGCTGAACCTGAGCCAAGCATTTACATCTCTGAACAGGTGTTGAAATGTTCTAATTTATTGAGAGATCCATCTTGGTTTGCTTATACAAGGGACCTATAAATCAGCAATACCCTCAGACTACATACCTTTAGGGGGTAAGTTTGATAGGTTGATGAAGTAAAATGGGGTGTAGAATTAGGAAACAACTAGAAATGAGGTGGACTAATTTGAGAACTGTCATAGAGCCTGAGTCAGAGTCTGTCCTGAGACCAAAGCTGAGTAAATGAGTACAACTTGAGTTGAATTAGGAAAGGTGGTGATGGAAGATTAAGACAGCCTGAGACCTACTTACATCCTGAGGCTTTTTCTTTATATACACTCACTCCTTAGGTCTCATGAGTATATAGAATCAATGCACCAACAACCCTCACATAGATACTTCCCGCCCAGGTTTCCGCCATGAATTCCAGACTCAAATAGCCTACTCAAATTTTCCACATAAATGTGTACTAGGAATCTGTCTTAGGTCAGGTTTCCCGGAAGCAGATCCCTAGATGAGAATGTTTTGCAGTGATTTACGATGGGAGTGTTCCCAGGAGAAGCCATTAAAGAAGTAGGAGAAGCAGGACAGGCAAGAGGAAGAAGTCAAGAAGTTTCTCCTGAACCCGCAAGGGGAGTCTGCAGTATAAAAGGAACTTGAGATTGTCCCCACTTGAGGCATGGAAACAGGGCTTTCATCCTCCCACACCAGCCATTCACTGGCTCAGGGTAGCTTAGAAGGAGGGAAACTTCTGGGCACTTCAACTCTCTTCACATGCAGTTAAAGCTGTCTAAGAAGCCAAAGACAATTTTCCAAAGAGAATCATAGAGAATCATAGGTGCAGGACTTTAGAAACAAAAGTACCCAGATGCTGAAGGAGCCATGTATTGAAACGGTGAAAGGGACCAGAGTGGATCTTGGCAGAACACTGGCCGCATCTGCTATGGCCCATCCGTTGCACCACTCAGATCCATATGAACTCATTCCATTCTGTCATGGATATTTATAGAAGATGATTGGTCACAATTTCTGAGGAAACAACTCAAAGACACAGGTTAGTAGAATGAGCTCTTGCTATTGCAGCTGCCAAAGCTGTAACTGATTCATCATCTTCTACCGCTCACTCCAAATATCCCTCATTCTTGATTATCAGTTCTGTTAGACTAGGTGGCTTACTGGCGAGGTGTCTCTGACTTCCAATCCTGATTACCATGCCCTTAACAGGCTCTGGTTGCTGTAATCAACCGTTTGAAGTTAAACCTGGTTGTGGATAAACAAAAGAAATGCTGCAGTGGATCCCTCAAGTTTTAAAATGTTTCTTCCTTCCTCATTATGTAGCAGCAACCCTATCTCCCCCTAATGAGCAAGTCCAGTTGTTCGGTGAATTGCTGCTCTTCTTACCAGACAATTTAACTTTTGTTATCAAGCTCATGCGGGTCACATGGTCCAGTCACACGGTCAACTGATGTCCATGGTCAGCCCTTCCAGTCTTTCTAGAGCCAAGTAGCATATGAGGAGCTGTTGTCCAAATGATGAAGAGAACTCTGCTGGAACAGTATGGAACAGTATCTAGAACACTAGGGTTTTCACTGCAATTCTCCATTTGAGGCTTGACAGAGAAGCCACATTGCATTCCTATTTACTACAGTACCTCTAATAGTATGACATTTGCCACTGATTATGGCTCTGGCATCAAGGTTGCTTGTATTGTAGCTGGAACTTCTGTAGAACCTTCTCTTATTCTAGGCCCCACTCAAAACTAGTAGCCTTCTGAGTCATCTGATAAAAGGTCTGAGTATTATTCCAAAGAGTGATTTTTTTTCTGCCTCTAAAACCCAGAATCCTACCAGCACTCCGGGTCTTTCTTAATAGTAAGGTAAAATGCAAAATTTGTCCTTCACTCTAAAGGGAGTGTATTGACCTGCACAACACAGTGGGAGCCCTTACATTTTCACTGATTTGGCCAGCTCCTGAACATTTGTAGGATTTTTCTCCTGCACTCAGGAGCACACATGTCCTAAGAAGGCACTCAGATTATTGGCCTTTCCTGCTCATTAGATCTAATTAACAGGATATCATTAATACAATGGACTAATCTGATGTTTGACAATTGTCAGACAATCAAGGTCCCCTCCAGTCTATATTGTGACATATCCCTGGGGCAGGACCAGGAATGTATACTGATGTTCATGCTAGGTGAGTGCACACTTCTTTTGATGCTCATTTATGATGAATATTGAAAAGAACACATGATAGGGTAATAGCTTCATACCACATGCCAAATATTGTGTTGATCTGCTCCGATAAGGACATCACTGTGGCACAGCAGCTGCAGTAGAACCACTACTTGGTCACATTGGCCAGAGTCTACTGCCATTTACCTGACCCACCAGCTTTCTGCAGAAAACAGACTGAGAAATTAAATGGGGACATGAGGAAAACAATCACTTTCATATCTTTTTAATTCTATTTTTTTACACAACAGCCAAAATGATCCTTTTCAAACATAAGTCAGATAGTGTCTTGCTCCTGTTTCAACCCTCCAATGGTTTCCTATAGCTCTCAGAGTAAAACATAAATCCTTATATTGACCGGGAAGCCGCAAGTTGGCCCTGCGTTCTCTCTCAAATTGTATTTCTTATCGTTCTTCCTCCTAGTCACTCAGCTCCAAACACACTGACCTCTTGCTGTTCCTCAAACAGACGCTTTTGCTTCAGGGCCTTTGCCTCCATGCTCCTGCTGCACCAATGCTTTTCCCCCAGAAATCTGCAGGATTGGCTTCCATGATTTTGTTACATTTCTACTCAGATACCACCTTATCAGTGAGGACTGATATCGCCCTTCCTGCTGTATTTTTATTTAAGGATTTTATTATAATCTGCAAAATTATGTATTTTCTTAGTCGTTTAATTCAAACTCTATGAGAACAAGAACTTTCTTTGTTCAGTGCTTCCTCAGCACCCAGAAAAGTGACCGATACGTGATATACACTCAGTGAATATGTGTTGACTGAATGGTGCCTATTTTGTTTTGTTGGTTTTAGAACACAGGCTCTCAACATGGAATCTGTGGATGTATAGAGCAGTGATCTTTGGACCAGGCCAGTCCATGAACTCATTGCCGCCAATACCCTCAAGATAGATAGAAGGTATAAGTGTTTATAATAGATGTAATTGATGCCCCACCCAGATGCTCAAAACCAGCCAACTTCTCCCACCTTCTCTGAATGTTTTCAGATAATTCACCAGCTGCCTCCCTCTCCAGAGATGTTCCCTAAGTCAAATGGCAGTCTTTCACCTTGGATACATAACATGTGAGCATTTTTTTTAATCACACTTTAATACCCACCAAAGAGCATCTATTGCAGAAGAGGCACTAAATAATCGGGTGGAAAGGATGACCCATCCAGTAGGCTCTATCCTAAGCACCTCCATTCCTGTACCAGGGTCCATACATGGAGTAGCCGTGGTGGCAGAGAAGGATGCTATGCATGGGCATCAATACCATAGTCTCTTTCTTACCAAAGGTAATCTAGCTACCTCCACTGTTCAATGAATACCTGACCTGTCAGAAGCACAGACTGATGTTGAGTGCCCCAGTTTAGTACCATTTATGAAGAGGACCAAGCAGCTACTTAACAGCAACTTGATTGCATCATATTCCATCCAGTTTGGGTTTGCCTCTCATGTCAGGCCAGACCTAGGGTGGAGTAAGTGAAGCACTGGGCTCAGACACAAAATTTAAGGAGGTACCAAAAAATTCAGTAATCAAGATAAATTTTGATGCAATATTTTGTTTCAAATGTCATGCAAAAACTCCATGATAAATAAAATGTCAAAGTTTTAAATAAAAACAGGGTCAGTGCTATATCAGGCCATATGTAGCCAGAGGCAAAAGGAAAAATCTATAATACTGATTTTGTATTTACTTAAATTTTTGATATTTGTTCATCATGGATTTTTTGCATTAATTTTGATCTTTTAAAAATATTGCTTTAAAATATTTTCTCTTGATTACTGAGTTTTTTGGTGTCCCCTTACATTATGTACCTGAGGTGACTGCTTCACTCCCTCACTCTAGTCCTGACCCTGTGCCTCATGTGACAGCTTTCAGCCACCACCAACAGCTGAGAATTCTGCCTAATATCATCTAGACTCAGGGATTCATTTTATAGCAAAAAGGTGTGGTGGTGGAAGTGTGGCCATGGAATCCACAGGTCTTAACACCTACCTTATCAGCCAGATGCTGCCAGACTAATACAGCAATTATATAGCCTTTTGAAGATGCATCAGAGGTATCCGCTTAGAAAAGCTGTCCTGGGAGAATGGGGCACTGTCTTATAGGATGCAAAATGGTTTTTAAACCAACAGCCGTTAAATGGTGCTTTGCCTCTTATTGGTTGAATACTTAGGGGGAACTAAGGAGTAGAGGTAGGAGTTACCTGGCTCACCAGTTATCACCCTACTCCCAATGATCCACTTGGGGAATTGTGCTTCCCACAGCCATGACTTTAGGCTCTGTGGGTTTATAAATTCTGGTTCACAGAGGGGACCTTTCCACCTGAGAACACAGTAAGAGTCCCACTAAACTGTAAGCTATGACTGCTACCTGGTCACTTTGAGCTCCTCCTGCTAGTAGCCTAGCAAGTAAAGAAATCTGTTACATTTCTAGCAGGAGCAATCAACTCTTATCCTCATGACAACGTTCTACATGTTGGTAATGGGGAGAAATATGTTTGCTCCTCAAGTGATATAGCAGGGTGGCTCCTTCCCTTGTACTGTTGTGACTGTAAATGGGCAAGTATAGCAACCACAGCCTGATAAGGGCATGGTACCCAGTGACTCAGATCCCTCAGGCAGGCTACCTAGACCAGCAAAAGAGTTGACAAAAAGTGAAAGGAATCTAGAAGGGTTGTGCAGCGAGGGAGATGATGAGTATCAGTTATGACCTCGGAACCAAATGCAGCAATGGGGGCTATATTTCATCTCACTTATCCTCCTCTTGTAAGTTGTTCCAGAAACTGTAACCAATCAGAATCTTGAAGAAGCTTGTCATGGTGGAATGAACATGATGTGAATCACAAGTGGATCTGAGTGGTACAAGGAGTCATCTAGAGTGGATGCTGTTGATTGCCCTCCCAGATCCCTGCTACAGACCAGCATCTCATCAGCCAGCTGCTGTGAGTGTTGGCTGATAACAGCTACAGCTGCTCCGTCTCCAGGGACCTGCCACTGACCAAAGAGGGACTTTCTCACCGGGGAGACTGTATACTCCCCTACTCCAGCAGGTCAGGGGACGCTTGACAGGAAGCAGGGCACTGACCCCCTTGCCTCAAGGTGGGAATAACTCTTGGTGCAATTTGTGTGCCAGAGCTTCCGTATGGGATCAGCTGAAGCTAGGGCCCAGGCAAGACAACATTCTGGCTATCTCTGCAGCTCCTGCTTTGTAACTTCTTCCCTCTGCCTGTTTCTAAAATAACTGCCCTAGTAAATCGCTTGGACAAGAATTCTTGTCTCAGGCTCTGCTTCCAGGGAATCTGACCTAAGCAGTTTAGAAACAGTTATAGCAATTCTACATTCTTACAACATCCAATCACATGCTAGTTTTTAACTGCATTTTTTGAATATTTGTTCTTAAAGGATTGGAGAGAGAGAGAGAGAGAACTAGTCCTTCACCAAAGATCATTTGGGAAGCACTGCTCTTGGGCATCTAATATATTTTTAGAAAGTCCAGATTTCTAAATTGCCTAGAGTGCTTTAGGGTCCAGAAAACAAAAACTGAAATTATTTTAGATTAATTTGAGTGTGTGTATATTGATGCCTTTTGGGAGAGAATACATGGTTTTCATCAGATGAAAAATTTACAAAGGTGAGAATTATGTCTTCCTGTATCTATAGAGAAATGCACATAAAAGATCAGTCTTTCAGATGATGATGAGCTTCATTTGTTTGCTAAAACTGGCTTGATCTGCCCTATTACTTTTTGTAAAACAAAATATGACAGCATCTATGATTTTTCACTCATGTATTGAATAGTTACAGAACTCCTATTTATTGTATGTAAGAAATTATTGTAGATGCCAGACATTCAAAGCTATCAGAGCTACTAAGGTCACTGCCAGTATGAAACATATATTCTAGGAGTATTGCACACTTTTCTGGATTATTATCTCCAGCCAAAAGGGTTTTTGGCTTTTGGATTTGTTTTTTTTTTCAGAATTTCATCTAGGATGGGTCTCAGTAACCCTCCTGGATCTCAAGAACCAGGAAAAGCCCTAAGTTTGGGAAGCTTTGGGTATCACAACAGGTCAGCCACGCCTTCAGCTAAAGCATTTTGAGGATCTGAGGGGGTCTAGTCTTGGGGACCAGATGGGGAAAGCTGTTGATCTGATGGATCATTGGTTGAGGTGACCTCTGTGACCACAACCAAAGGTGATAAAGGGCAACTACCTGCAGGGATCTTGATTTGGTTACTGTAACGCTAGCTAGCTTTTGTTAACCAATTAAATATGTCTGAGGCCTCATGTCTATTCTGGCAAATGATAGGTATGGGAGGGTTTGAAATACACTCTACTTTTTCCTTTGGTAATATGGTCCTTAAACTATGTAATCTTTATTTAGTTGTGGTTTCTTTCAACATTAGTACCATATTTAATTTGTTCAGCCTTCTGATAACTGGAAGAGTTGGAGGTACTTTTTTCATGTACTTTAATGTGACCAACATTTGGATGGTTGGTGGGGAAAGGGATTAATCTCTAAAACAAGAAAATTTGGCTTCACAGTATCTCAGGTCTGCTTTTAATTTCACTTTTAAGTATTGTCCATGATGAAATGTCTGAACAGAGCACCCACTAAGAAGTTAGGATCAATAACATTTTATCTCCTCCAACACTTAGTAGATGGATGTAGTCTTTCAGTGTTTAATCAGTTTGCATTCTATCGGCTCTCTAAGCATCCCTTAAGAAGATGACTTATTTCCAGGAAAGTCCAAAGTCAAAGTAATTTTAGCTGAAAACAGACTTAGTTGTTAATAAACACTATGTTTGTGGAGGTGAAATTCAGAAACAAGGCTGCAGGTTGGCTCATGAATCAGGCACAATAAAGCATGGGATTACTGTTGGCATTTAGTCTGTATGCCCCGGATCTCCTCAGCTGAAGATCTCTGGCTGTCACTAGAAATGTTGACAGCTCAGATCTCCTGATCCAATGCCCAGCCAAGTACAGACTCCTAAAGAACTCAGAAAAATATGTCATGCCAACCACTTAGTGGGAGAAAATAGGCAGAGCAGGAAAATAGAGTGCCAAGCAATATATTAAGCAACAGTGGCAGTGGCTAACTCAACATGTATCAGATGGACCAGTTCAATTTAACTTAAGGTCTTCAATATTGTCCTTGCATATTTTGTTAATTTCCTTTTTTAGCATAATATAAATTAATAGACTCATGAGATGAATTTAATATCTTATGTCTTGTATGTCTGTCTAATGACGTGAATAGTTCTCACCCATCCTACAGATGAAAGGGGAAGTCTTTCTCCAAGAGTCTGTATCCTTCAGGTTAAGAAGAAAAGAGTTGTTTTATGATATATAGAAAAGAATATTCTACACAGGTGAATTTTCAGGAGTGAGTAGCTGATTATTGACTCTTGAACAGTGCTATCCAGTATGGTAGCCATTAGCCATGGGTACCTATCTAAATTTAAATTAATTACAATTATATAAAATTTAAAAATAAGTTCTTTGGTTGCACTGGCTACATCGAGTGATCAACAGTTACAAGTGGTTACCATATTGGACATATCGGACAACATAGGTACAGAATATTTCCATCATCAGAGAAATTTGTATCAGACAACACTGCTTCTCTAGAAAATATGTTAAACTCCTCTGTGGAAAGAAGTAAGTGAATGGTGCCTGGATGTTTTCAACATAGCTAGAAAAATATTCTCAATGTGGACAATATGTGATAATACTTAAAATGTCAATTTTCAAGTTCTTAAATCCTGACACCTGTTATTCAGCCTTGCTTGACTGAAGGTAACATTCTCATAACAAGAAACATTGAAGATCAAGAACTATTGATCATGAACGGGTCCCAGGGAGTTAAAGACACAGCTCTAATTGTTGTGACTGTGACACCATAGTAATATTGGAAGATTTTCCAGACTAAGTCATAAAACTAAAGTGAACCAGTATTTGGTTCCCATAATAATTGTGAAAGGGAATGAATAACATGTGGTTTTGTGGTGCCAGGGGGAGAAATCCTCCCTCACCACTGATCGTCTGTTATTTTATACAGAGCAGAAATAAAAAACAGCTTTGCAGTTGTAGTTTCTTGTCCAAAGGAAGGGATTTATTTTAAGTGAAACTGATTTCACTCAAGTTATTTCTAATTTTTGCAGATACTCATATATTTCAATGTGATGAATCTCAGAGAAAGAGGAGCATACATTCAAAGTCTAACTAGCCATGAATTAATAGTTTTCTGGGATGTTGGGAGGTGCAGATAGGAGATGGTGTAAATAAGAGAAGTGAATGCTGTCTATTAATACTCTAGGAAATGATAACTTTCTCCTTCTGGATTTCCTCAACTAAAACTTCAGTGCAAGAAAAACTGATCCGAAGCCAAATTGGTGTTTCTATTCTTTGAATATCTTTAAGGTTCAATAAACTATACAAAATTTCTTTAAATTCATATTACTTGACATGGAGTTTGATGGTTGCATGCTTGAATTTTTCACCTATTATTTTATTTTGGGAAATAATTTAATTTTGCTGATTTCCTCCCTCATGACAATGGGCTGCATTTAGTGCCAGCAAGTGTAAAGATTGATCAGTCAAGGACTTGGACATATTCTAGCTCAAATACTACAAGTAAATAAAAGAGGCATTGTTTAAGTCACTAAAAGTCAAAGAAATCAGAGTTTTTGATCAACTTTTACCCATTAAAAGATGACATGTTGACATGTTGTCTGTAGGACCACACTAACATCTCCTCTCATTGCCCTTCCCCTTTTCTGTTATTTCTTTTATTGTTAGATATTAACTGTCTTTTTAAATTTTTTGTGGCCTTGGCTTTTGTTCTCTTTTTTTCAGGTTACAATTGAATCATGGTTTTTTTTGTTGCTTTTTGTTTTTGCTTCTGTAACTACATCTATTTGGTTACTCGCTATTACCTAATATTCTTTTCCTTTCAGAGTCTTTCACCGCCCCCTACTTTTGAGCTCTTTCCATGTATCCTACAGTGAGGAGAATGTTGGCAGCTGTGATATTAATGTAATTAATGTGCATAGTCAATTTGGATTGACTAGGCCAAATAAATCCACTTTGAGACTTAAACTACCCAATTTGGCTGTCTTTGTTGATCAGATTAACTGGATAATTGTCAAATCTGTATCTCAGTAATTACTACAGAGACACATCATGTATTCCCTCATTTGATTCTCATTTCATTGAAATTTACAATCAAAGCTCTATGAAGGAATAGTGACATATAAATAGCAGCAATTTAAGATGAAATTCACTAAGCACTTGCATTGTCTTCCATCTCAGCTTTCTGCTGAAGTGACGAAAGGAGAAAATTATGAGAATTCATCTTTCTTGCCGCCACCAGGAAAAGGACGAATAAAGGGAATTCTACATCCACTATTCTTAAAACCCATAAACATACTGAAATCTCAGACTTAATAACTTTTTATTTTTACCTTTAAAAATGAAAATAGAATAAGTCATTACTTTTTGGCTCATCACAGGCCTTCAGTCTGCTGGAAGGAAAATTTTTGCTGACAAAACTACAATAAACTAGTGTTTCAGTTTTTTATTCAGCAAGCATCTTTTGTACCTGTTCTGTGCTGGGTGAAAAGAATATAGCTTCCTACATCTTGGGATGTACATTGAACTTGAAAGGCTGTTAGATGGGTCACTCAGTGATTATATTTCATATTAAGTGCTTTTTTAATTCCCAACTTGACATTTCCACTATTTCAAGATGATTTTATTTATAAGAGAAAGCAAAATACTAAAATTACTTTTCGTGCCTTCCCATCTGAAAACTTAGGCAAAACATGTATGCCAAAAAGCTAATAACAAATTTGCTCTTCCCTAATCCCTGTACTACAAGGTAAATTGTACATGGTTTGCAAAGACCTCTAAAGGAAGAGTTCAGTAAAAAGTCTTTGTTCTGACAACAGAAGAAAATGACTAAAAATAATAAAAACTGTAGTAATTATCTAATGGTTCCACAAATATTTCATTTGATTACTGCATTCCTAGGTTTTTCACAGTGAATTTTAATGGCAGATTCCTTTTCTACATAGGCATACACTGTACGAAAAAGCATTTTCCTCCTGCCAACTGAGTCTTTGACTTGCCTTGTTTTGTTTCTAAATGGAAAAATACCACAACAATAATAACATTTATTGAAAATTTGTATGTCCAACACTGAGCTCAACCCTTAACCCGGGAGATAAAATTTTCAGTGTAGGTGTTCAGAAAATCAGACCTTATGATAGAGGTAGTTCAGTGAGTATATATATTCAGGGTATTTGAAGGAGATTTGGAGAAAAATATTAACAGAAATACGGCCCATCCATCCATCTTTCCACGTACTTTATCCCCTGCCACGTTCATTCACCCACATCTGAACCCAAGTGAGAAAATAGAACAACATATAATTTATGTGTAGATCATCTTTCCCAAGTATAAAGAGAAGCTTTGTTTGCTGCTTAATACATAATAAAATTATATTTTTTAGAAATATTATATCTGAGGTAAAAGCATTGTTTCATATTGAATGTTATTTTGTTATTAGCACAATACAAGATTGGATTTTAAGTTTCTTGAAGTTGGAACTTCACAATGTCTTACTAATGTTAATAAGGATACTTAAAGAGCACCTGCTGTGTGTCAAGCATCCTAGTTAGTACTGTACTCATATCATCACTACCCCTGACAGGAACCTTTTTATACCGATTTACAATTTAAAGATTAGAAAACTGAAACTTGGATTAAGTAATTTACCTTAAGTCGCAAGTTAGTGGGAGAGCCTGGATTTTTAACCTAGGCGTTGTACTCCAAGAGTTACTCATCCATAGTCTATTGTGCCAAACCACTCCCACACTCCTCTCTGACTTTTTTTCAGTGTGACACACACAAAAGTGTGAATGGCCATCACAGACTGTATAGGACTCATACTATAGAAGGAAAGGGAAGTGATTTCAAAAATAATTGGAAGATTAAGGTGGTTGTATTAAGAAATGATTTGGGGTGGCTTCTTTTGATAGACAGTAGGAAGTGCTTTGGGTTTCTTGAGAAGGGGAAGAGCATAATAAAAATGGTGCTTAAAAAAATAATGCAGGGGCAGGCCCAGTGGTGTAGTGGTTAAGTTAAGTTAGTGGGCTCCACCTCAGTGGCCCGGGGTTTGCAGTTTCAGATCCTGGGGGTGGACCTAGCACCACTCATCGAGCCACCCTATGGCAGCATCCCACATAAAATAGAGGAAGATTGGCACAGATGCTAGCTCAGCAACAATCTTCCTCACACACACAAAATAATAATAATGCATTGTAAACTTGTCACATGTTGCATTTAAGATGTGTGCATTTCACTGTATGTAAAATTTTACCTAAAAAACGTATTGTACGTGGGGCTGGTCCCGTGGCCGACTGGTTAAGTTCGCGTGCTCCGCTGCAGGCGGCCCAGTGTTTCGTTAGTTCGAATCCTGGGCGCGGACATGGCACTGCTCATCAGACCACGCTGAGGCAGCGTCCCACATGCCACAACTAGAAGAACCCACAACGAAGAATACACAACTATGTACCGGGGGGCTTTGGGGAGAGAAAGGAAAAAATAAAATCTTTAAAAAAAAAAAAAAGTATTGTACACAAATACGGAGTGCTGATTAATGATATTCATTCTGAATTATTTAGGAATGAAATGTAGTGGTATGCAACTTACTTTGACATGAATCATAAAAATAAGATGGATTTGTGAGTGGATAGAAGTATGGATAAATAGATAAAAATGTGATAAAGTAAAATTAGTAAAATTTTAAAAATTTGAATATTTATATACGGGAATTACTGCATAATCCTTTCAACTTTTGTGTATCAAAATTCTAGAAAAAAACAGAAACATTGGTAGCAGTATGTAGGATAGATTGGAGGAGCAGAGAGTAATGCTCAGCTCAGATGCATTACAGTAAACTAGATATGAGCTGTTGAGTATCTGGACAAGTTAGTGACAATGGGAAAGAAGAAATTTTGATCATGATTAATATTTAAAATAAAGAAATGAGTTACCCTTTAAAAATTAGTAATAAGAGATGAAATAAAGAGAGATGAATCTTATTGAGATATTCTAGCCTGGTAAAAAGAACAAATGGTGGTGCTCTCATAACCTGGCATTAAGGTCCTCGGTGTGACAGGTGCCCAAATGCTGACATTCTTTCGAGGCACTTCTGTAGCAGCTTTATTTAGAGACTGACAAAACTGGAATTCTCACTAACATTGGCAACATACTTTTCAATTGGGATCTCATGCCCTTCTAGAGCTTCTTTTACTGGCTACACCAATGTATATCCCATACCATGTACTCTTCCTCTAATGTGGCATTCATACTCGTCTTTCAAGAGAAAGGCCCTATGTTCCTTCCGTTGAAACTAGGTGGACCTTTGTAATTTCTTCAACCAATTGAACATACCAGAAGTGATACAATGTCTTTTAAAGCTGGGTCAAACTTTTGCCTGCTTCTCTCTCTCCTGACACACTCCTTGAAAGCTTTGAAATGATAATGTAAGAATCCTGGCTGCCCTGAAGCCGCCATGCTGGAGAGATCACATAAAGAATTCACATGAGATAGAGAGAAGTGCCCAAGGAGTCTCACCTGTTCCAGACTCAGCGGTTGGAGTCTTCACAGCCCAAGTGGCAGACACATGACTGAGTGAGCTGCCATGTGATTCCTGCCCCAAGCCTTGAAGCCTCCCCAGTTGACACCAAGTGAAGCAAAGAGAGTTGTCCTTGCTAAGCCCTGTCCAGATTACAGATTTGTGAGCAAAATAAATGTCATAATTTTAAGCCACTAAGTTTTGGGATGATTTGTTACCCAGCCATCATAAGTAGAACATATACACACAGACTTTTGCCACTGAGGTCACTTTTTCCTAGCAGGAAGACCTGATTTCTTTCAAGAGTACTTAAACCCACAGGAAACATGAATACTTGCTCCTTAGCAGTGGAAGTACATCTTATTCCAACTAGTTTTCTCTCCTCATTCCACAGGAGTGGCCAGAATCAATTAGTCTCTTATCTTTAAATTATTCTAGATGAGAGACAGACAGCAATCTCTAGCTTCCAAAATCTAGATGATAAATATCAAACTCAGGCCTACCACCAGTCCGTACATCATCTTTGTGCAAAGTAGAAAAAGGCACCACTTACTCAGGATATTATTCTTCTGTCAGTCATAAAATTGCCATAATATATACTGATTTTATTAGAACAAAATCTTTTACTACCGCCTGACTGAAAATTATTTTACTTTGCTAAGCTATAATGTCTGTGCTGTGAACGGCACCAGTAGAGGACAGTGTACAACCTTCACAACTATACAGGCCAGTCTGAAAATTCTTAATTTCCCTTTACTTGACTTGAGACAGATGGAAGCAGTCTTTCAACCATACTGAATAGCACTTTTTTCCTATCCATCTTTTCTTCTTTACATAGCCTAAAGATGGTTAATGGTCTAGAAATGTCACAAAACTAGTTTGCAAGGGCCATCTCTTACCAAGCCCTACATAGACGCAATAGCATGGCCTTTAATATATGGCATGCTATTTACCTGTTCTAAGGTGTGTTTGTGAAACAAGAATAGTCCCATTTAACATAGCCCCAATAACATTTGATTATTATTCATCTATTCAGCGAGTATTTATTGATCTTATATATATATATATACACATATCAGACACAGTGCCAGGCACTAGGAATACAAGGCTAAGCCATGAAATTTATAGCATAATGAGTTATTCAAGAAATCATAAAATTACACAATTATTTAGCAGTAAATTTTGATAAGTGTTATGAAGGAATTTTAAATCATAGTGGAGTATCTCGGAGCACAGGTCTGGATTAAGAGCAGAGGTTCAGGCTTTATGCCGCAGAGATGGTGGCTCTAAATATAGGAAATGATATTCACCCAGAGTAAATGTATGAAAAAAAGATCAGAAGTCTAATGATAGAGTTGTGAGAAACACCCCTAGTTCCACAGAGGAAGGGGGACAAGGAGCCCTGGAAGAACACAAGAAGTGCAAGAGAGACAGGAACAAACCTCAGTGCTGAGTACAGGCAATCAAAAAGGAGAATGTTTAAAAATAAGCTGGTGTTCTAGAAAGCCAACGACCTCAGACAGTTTAAGGAGGATTGATACTGAGGAAAGATTATGAGGTTTGACAAACATGCAAGTATTGGTCAACTTCAACTTCAGAAAAGGGTCCTGAGTTTTATGATAAAGACACAAGGAGGATATTACAGCTTCACAAAGAAGAGGAATTCCAATTAGGCTGTGGCTCCAAAAAAGACTTCCTAGGTAGGTTGAGCCTAAGCTGAGCTTTAAAGGTAAAGTAATGGTTAGGAAAAAAATGAAGATAGGAACAACTTGTGCTAAGCCATAGAGAAACAGAAGAGCATGACGTATTCCAGAACTACTAGTAGTTTGGAACAAACGGTTGCTTTTAAAAGAATGACAGAGAATGACTTATCTGTAGTGAGAGGAGTAGTGAGCAGATCGCATAAGATCCTTGGACTAAGTTAAGGAGTAGAGCTTTACAATGAAAGTTACGGGAGACATTGAAAGATTTAAAACAGGAAAATAAGGTGAAGAGATCTGAGGTTTAGTAGGAGCAATTTGGAAGTAAGGTTGATCAATTTAGAAAAAGACAGACAAAAAGCAAGAGATCAGTTAAAAGGCAAGTGCAGTTGACCCAAGTGAAATACGGGAGTTTAAGAAGTGGAGATAAATATGAAATATCCTTTAAAGGGCCAAATATTTAGGACTTGAAAACTCTGGCATTTGGGGACTAAATGAGGGAGGAGTCTAGGATGATGTTCAGGTTTTCGTCTTATTACCAGGATGAAAGTGTGGGGCATATACTGCCATTTATTGCTGAAGAGGACACAGGAGTAGAATATGAGTTGAGGTATCCTAGGGTTTTCTAAATGGAAGTAGGCTCTAGGCAGGGTGATCTGGTCTGTGGGAAAAAATAGACATATCAGCATAAACACTCAGAGATTTCTTCCGGTTAATGATCAATTAGGGTATGTTTAAGTCTGGAGACATATTCATGGAAAATCCAGTGATCTTTTGAAATCCTCAATACAAGTATAAACATAAAGCCCCAGATTTCTCATTTCACCTTCTCCCAAAGCACTCTGGCAGGAAGGGAAGTAATTTCAATCCTCTCTTCTTTCAAAGGATTTGGATGTTTTGAGAGCCAAACACTACACTTGATGATTTATAGCCACATCTCACAACTGCACTGCACACTTCGTTCCTCTTGCCCAGATCCCACACCACAATGCCAAATGCTCATGCCCAAAGTACATGACTCATTAGTCCATGCGCTCATTTTTGAAAAATCAGGACAGTTAGTTAGAGAAGTAAGATGTGCATTTTTTAAGCAATATTGACAAGTGCAGAAAGTGGTTTCACCTAAAAGGAGCTTCCTTTACACTTAGTGAAAAGTTAAAAGTCACTGTGTTTGTCTAGCTGACGGAACAACCTGATAAATAAAAATGTTAATATGTGCAAGGCATGGACCTAAATTTCATTAAGCTCCCATAGTTCCAAGAACCCAAAACCAAGAAAGAAAATGTAGAAAAATCCAAGGTATTCCTAAAAGCGTTAAGTCAGTCCCAAAGAGACACAGACAGTAAAGAGAACAGTATTCAGTATACTGCTGTCAGCTGTATTCCACATAACTCACACAAGTAGCTTATTTTCTGTCCAGGAAACGCTCTGGGATAGTAGAAGAGATATATTGAGTGTTTATTCTAAAATTACCTAGTGTGAGACTTCAGACATCTGTTTCCTTAAAGGAGTCTGCCTGACATTTGAACTTCCTTATAAAATTGCATTAAATATGTATCAGCTTGGAGGGCCTACCAAAGTAGAATAATGCATTTTCAATTTAGTCTTGGTTACACTTGACCTGTTTTAAAGTGTTTCTCTAATGAAATGGAAGCTATACCAAAATTAATTCTATGCAAGAGGTAGAACAGATTCTGCGTTATTTAATCATAATGCATACCATCCACTTTGCCTGAGCGTAGAAACAATACAGAGATGGCGATTACTTTAATCTGGCAGACCTGATAACATTGTCATAATAATCAAAATGAAGTTCAGGTGGTTTTCTGACCTGAATGTAACACTTGTGTTTTACTATAAGAAATAAGGAAAGGCAGGGAACCAGAGAATTCCGCTGTGGCAGTTTTAGCTTGTAACTGTACTAATAATTCTGTATCAAGGGCAATTGAGCTAAGGAAGAAGGGTCAAACATCCAATCTTCTCCATTACTATCACCTACTTATCTGCTAAATGCCAGGCACCATTCTAGGCATTTTTCACATGAATTAATGCATAAGTGAGTTCATCCTTACAACCTAGCCTGCTTATTTAAAAATCACACTTTTTACAGATGAAGAAACTGAGGCCAGAAGCGTTTCAGTTACACACCTGGCGAGTTAGAAATTTGGGATTCCAGAGGCCATATTTCTTCCTCTCCAGCAGGCTGCCCTATTCAGTAATATATCAGCGCACAGTGTGTGCCAGGCGCTCTGCCGAAGGGTGAGAAGAAACAGTGGGTAAAAAGTCATAATCCCTCACAGAGCTTTCACATAGTGGGAGCGACCGACAGTAGACAAATAAAGATATAAACAAGATGGCGTTATCAGATGGTAGTAAGTGCTGCTGAAGAAATAAAGAGTTGGCATAGAGTATGAGAGGAAAGGCGGTATTTTTTGTTTGTTTGTTTTCAGTGAATAGGCAAGGCCTCTCTGAGAAAGAGATATTTTAAGGAGAAACCTGAATGATGCAAAGGCACCAGACATAGGTGAAAGACTATTGTAACAGGGAACACTAAACTAAAAAATTCTGAGGCAAGAATGAGCTTGGCATCTTCCAAGTAAGTACCAATAGAAGGCTAATTTGGCAAAAATGTAGTAAATAAGGGGGAGAAAAGAGTGCAATAAGATGGGAACAAATCATAATCCAAGTCACCCAGAAACTTGTAGAAACTTCTGTGCTTCATTCTGAGAATAATGGGAAGCTATACAGGAATTATGGTAAGAAAATGACATAGTCTAATTTATGTCTTTAAAAAATTGCTCTAGGTTCTTTCTCGAGAGTTGCTTATTTTATGTCTACTTGATTGCAGATTCTGAACAGGATATGTTAAATCTAAAACAACAATTGTTAATTTTCCTGTTTATCCCTGAAAAGTTTTGATTTTATGTTTCGAGTGTATTATAAAAGTGCACATATGTTTATAATGTCATGGCTTTTTTCTATTTTTTATTTTTTCCAGTATATAAAATCCTTGGATTTCATGTGATATTTTTGCCTTAAATTCTATTTTGTTATGTTTTAAAATTGCTACCCCACCTTTTTCCTTGTTGCTCATATATTCCTTTTCAAAAAAACTTTGTCTTTTTGTTTTACAAGTGTCACTTGCAGAAAACATTATCAAATCTTATTTTACTTTTTTGCTTTTTCTCCCCAAACCACCCAGTACATAGTTGTGTATTTTTAGTTGTGGGTCCTTCTAGTTGTGGCATGTGGGACGCCTCAACATGGCCTGATGAGCAGAGCCATGTCCGCACCCAGGCTCCGAACCGTCGAAACCCTGGGCCACCGAAGCGGAGTGCACAAACTTTAACCACTCGGCCACGGGGCCGGCCCCATATCAAATCTTATTTTTTAATCCATCTGAGTATCTATAGTTGTTTCTATTTTCAATTATATATGACCTTAATTCTTTTTCTTGTTTTCTGTCTTTTCTTTTGCTTTCCTTTGATAGGTATAGTTTAGTTCTTCTAATTTTAAAGTATACATTATCTTTTTGTTCTTAAGGTGGTTGAACCCAGCTGAAGAACGATAGTGTATTTATTTAATCTTGCGAATTTTTAAACGGACCAATCCACATGTTCTCCATTATAAAACCACTACTCTAGCACAGGCTTATATTTCTTTGTTATTCCCCAACCCCTATTTTATTAATTTTTTCTAGAACTTAATTTTCGGTTGTTATGGATAGTTTCTAGTTTTTTTTTAACTAGGTCCTACCTATTTGTGCTTGTTCTTCTCCTCTCTCTCTCTCCCACTCTCTCTCTCTCTCTCTCTCTCTCTCTCTCACACACACACACACACACACTAAATGTTACTGAAGAATTTAACTAACCCTTCTTCCCCTGAGACTTGTAGCATCTCTGTGGGGTTTTTTGCTGTTTTTCTTTACTTATTTGAGAACCTACTTCAAGAGAGATTTCACTGTATGACATTATCAAAAGTTCTGAAATTTTAGATGCCTGAGAATATTTTTCTGTCCTCCCATTTGAAGAATTATTCAACTGGATATTCTTCAATACTTTAAAATTTTACTCCATTTTTCTTGAATCACATGACACATCAAAATGTTTGACAACTTGATTCTTGTTCCTACACAGGAGATTTGCTATTTCTCTCCGAACATTTTTGGAACACTCTCACTGTCTTTGATATTCTTAAATGTCACTAAGTATGTTAGGTAATGGTTTTCCCTTCTCCCCCTTATTTAGCACTCTATAAACTCTTTCAACTAGAAATCTTCCATGTTTCTTTCATCTTATGAAGTTTATCTTTAATATTATATTTTATGTACATTTTCTATATCTTTATTCTTTAGAGCAGTCTTATAGAAGAGTTCCTCAATATTATCTTCCAAATCACTAATTCCCTCTTCATCTGTATCCAGCCTGATATTAATCACCTCTGTTATGTTCTTTATTTCAACGATTACATTTTAATACTTAATGTTTCCAATTTATGACATTTTTCTTGTTTCATATTGCTGGTGTCTTACCTTTTCTGCTTAAGTATAAATATTATACTTATTTTAAATTATGACTCCAATTATTGTGCTTCAAATGGTGTATGTTGTTCAATTTAAACCTTTCTTTACAATAGTTGTATTACCCAGGGGTCTAGTATTTGATTTGTGAGCTTGTTTCCCTGGAGATGTTAGTTACTCTGGTCAGGGCCACTGGAAAGCCAGGGGTGGGGATAAATGACAAGGCAGAAAGCCCCAAACACCCAAACTACTCTTGATAAACTCCATTTGCTGTCACTCTTCTGGGTAAACTCATTGGTCAGATTTTCACCTCAGCTTTGTTCTTTTTCTTTTTTAAAATTATTTTATTGAGGTCATGTTGGCTTACAACATCATGTAAATTTCAGGTGTACATCCCTATATTTCAGCTTCTTTATAGACTGCATCATGTTCACCACCAACAGTCCAGTTTTCATCTGTCACCATAATTATGTGCCTCTTTACCCTTTCATCCTCCCCATACCCGCTTCTCCTCTGGTAACCACTAATCTGTTCTCCCTATCTATCCTCATATGAGTGAAATCTTATGATACTGTCTTTCTCTGTCTGACTTATTTTGCTAACTGTAATACCCTCAAGGTCCATCCATGTTGTCGCAGATAGCACAATTTTCTTTTTTTATGGCTGAGTAGTGTTCCATTGTATATATATACCACATCTTCCTTATCCATCATCCTTTGATAGGCACTTGGGTTGCTTCAAGGAACCCTCAAACATTGCTGGTGGGAATGCAAACTGGTGCAGCCACTATGGAAAACAGTATGGAGATTTCTTAATAGATTAAAAATAGAAATATCATATGACCCAACTATTCCACTACTGGATATTTATTCAAAGAACTCGAAATCAATAATTCAAAAAGATATATGCACCCCTATGTTTATTGCAGCATTATTCACAATAGCCAAGACATAGAAAGAACCCAAGTGTTCACCTCAGCTTTTGAGATGAAATGTGATAAATGAGGAGGAGTCTTTCTTCTTAGATAGTGATCTAATTGCCCTGCGGATTTCAAAAGGCGAGGCTGGAGGAGCTCTAATGCATGAGGGCACTTGGTCAGCTCCACATGTTTTCCTCAACTCCTCCACCCATAGCTTTTGCTTCCTTGTTGTTATTTGTGTTGTTTGTGTTTTGCTCTGTTATGTCTTTACAGCCCTGATTGTACCTTAAATCACTATCCTCTGGGTATTGGTGATGAGTTTGATGATGAAAGGGAAAGTAGTGATTGTCTGAAGGCAAAAAATGCACTTGAAAGATCCCTAAAGGTCTTCCTTCACCACTTCCCACAATCCCAGATCAAGGCCTTGGGCAGTCTCCTAGGGGTGGATCAAGTCAAGTTGCTTCTTTGTTATTTAGGGAACTCTTATGATTCATGTTTCGTTCTCTCATCTTTGGATTTTCTAGGTTTGATTTTGGAGGAGGTGGCTAGGAACCCATGCTAGCTTACCATCATGACCAGAGTTGGAGTTTTGTTTTGCAGTTTTTTTTCTCACATTTCTTTGATTTGAATCAATATTATCCTTATTCTCCAACTCCAATTCATGAAGTATACTCATGACAGATTCCTAAAGTAATACATAACACGGGCATGTGCTGCACAACAACATTTCAGTCAACAATGGGCCGCATATATGATGGTGGTTCCATAAGGTTAGTACCATATAGCCTATGTGTGTGGTAAGCTGTGCCATCTAGGTTTGTGTAAGTGCCCTCCATGATGTTCATACAACGATGAAATCACCTAACAACGCATTTCTCAGAATATATCCCTATCATTAAGCAACCCATGGCTGTATATCAAAGTCTTTGGCACATGGCAAACACTTTACAAAAGAAAAACTCTTGCCTTTTATGATATGTTGCTTATGGATTTCTCTAGGAAATCACAACTTTATTTCTTCTGTTTTTTTAGATGTTGAAATATCACATGTATTTTTTCACCTACATTTCATAGAATAGCTATTTTAAAATTCATAGAAGAGCAAATCTTATTTAATGGGATGTCTTTGTTTTGTTTAGACATAGAAAAATTAGGGAATTCCTCTGTTTTTGTTATTGGAAACTGACTAAACAAATAAGAAAAATAACAACTAAAAGCTTAGTGTTAAGATGATTAAAAGGTGCTTAAGATGATTAAGGTGATTAAAATAAAATGCAACCATCATAAAATACTGGTCAGAGTGTAAATTAATACAACATTCTTGTATTAATTAGATAGTACTCATTCAATTAGGCTTTTGCTAAATGTTAAATCGGGAAATATTGAGCAAAAATCTTTAAATGGACGTGTTATTTGACCAGCAACTTCGTGTCTAGAACTGCATTCTAAGAAATAATGAAGGAATACACACAAATTACTTTTTCTAAAGATGTTTATTTCAGTTTGATGTGTATGGTCGGCTGAACAATGGCTCTCCAACGATGTCCATATCCTAATCCCTGATCTTCCATCGTAAAAGGGATTTTGCAGACATGACTAAGTTAAAGATCTTAAAGTGGGAAGATTTTCCTGGAAAATCTAGGTGAGCCCAATGTAATCACAAAGGTTCATATAAGAGGGAGACAAGAAGGTCAAATCAGAAAAAAGACGTGTAACAACAGAACCAATGGCTGAAGTGATGTACGTTGAAGATAGAAGAGGCATGAGCCAAGAAATACCAGTGACTTCTAGAAACTGGAAAAGGCAAGGAAGTGGATTCTCCCCTGGAGCCTTCAGAAGGAACACAACCCTGCCAACATCTTGATTTTAGATTTCTGACCTCAAGAACTGTAAGATAATAAATTTGGTTATTTTAAGCCACTAAATTTATTGTAATTTGTTAAAGCGGCAATAGGAAACTGATAAAGTATATAATAGTAAAAAGTTAATAACAAATCAACTGCAGAAAGTTAATTAACTAACGACACATCAAAAATATTTATTATGAAGCCATTGAAATTCTGTTGTAGGACCACTATTTATGTGCTAATACTATGTTATTAAGTAAAAAAGTCTTACAAAACAAAACGTTAAATAACTCACTTTTAACAAAGAAATTACAAATAAAAATAGCTGCATTTTTTACCTGCTTTTTTGTGTGCCAGTAGATGTTAGAGGGCTTTACATGTATGATCTCAATTACTGCTCCTATGAAGTGGATAATATTATCCCCATTTTGCAGATGAGGTAAATAAGGCATTGAGAAGTTAAGATATGTGCTCAAGCTGACACAGTAAGTGACAGATTTGAAACTAGGATACGAGACACCTGATATGAGACCTCTTTGCATAAATAATCCTGGACAGGAAACAAAGCAAACGTTCATATAACCATAGTAATGCTATGTGGTGGAAAACAGGCAAGTTTCATTTTCTTCTTTTCTTTTTCTGAACAATAAACTTTAGTTACTTTTGAAATACAGAAAAAATAAATTTAAAAAAGAATCCAAAATAAAAGTTTTAAAATCTGTTGAGATGATCTTCAGAAAAATACTTCCAATTCTCATTTTTATTTTTAGAAAAGCATAGCACCTTTCTTATTTCAAACTAAATTGCTATGAGGATTTTACTTAAATATGTAATTGTCTAGAGAAGGAAATTATGTCGTGACCTACTTGATTACATACCATTCAGAGTTTTGCAAATCTAACATATGCATATTTAAATACCAATACATTTACTTATAAGTACCAATAAAGATAGATAGGAGAAAATGTAGCATAAGAAATTGAACTAAAAAAGTTAACCCTAGTGGGAAAATGGCATCAAATTAGCTTCTAATATGACCCACCCCGTCACCACTTACAAGTAAAGTACTTACAAAGACACAAAAAACTACCAGACTAGAACCATGCTTAAAAATGTGATGGGTGAAAGATTTGCACTGTGTTCTTGCTGAAACTAAGGCAGCTGTCAGACTCTGCCTCCACTAGATCCCTTACTCAAATTAGGAAGTTTCTACTCAAGCAAATCTTGGCAGTTCTCCCTCTACTATGAGTGTTCTGTTTTTTGAAGTAGCCAGTGTTGATTTACAAACCTCCAGTCACTCTGAGCTTTTGTAAATCTTGTTGGTAATTGTATTTCCCAGAAAACAAAAAGGCAGATTTACAGAGAAATGACTAGAGCCATAGAAAGAGATGAGACACAAGAGCCTTTGTAACAGTAAGTATGATGATTTTGCTTTTTCATTTATCTCATCCATTTATAAGATTAGGTAGTAGGTGTGGGGGAAGAACCCCTATCCATCTACCTGCTAGACAAGGAGCTAAGCAAGCAGCTACATCCTCCATAAACTATCCAGTTAAGTGCAAGGGGAAGCATTTAACCAGCAGACAAGTGAACCCAGCAGGGATGAAGTCAAATATAATTTGATGGTCTTGCCATTGGCATACCCTAGGCCTGCCTAACCCTCCTCTTGTTCAAAGATTAATAAACAGAAATAAAAACAAACATAATTGCCAGGTAGTGCAGGACAAGAGAAAGGAAATATCTGAAGATTCAGAAGAAAAATAGAACCCTTACAACTAGAATAAGAATTTTGTCTTTCTTGTTAACCGTTGTATCCCCAGGTCCTAAAACATTTGTGTGACTGACAGTGGACATTCAATAAATATTTACTGAATTAATGAATAAATCTTTTAGAAAAGAATTCTACATCCTCAGTGGGTAGCAAGAAGTCTTTAAATCTATAAAGCATGAATGTAAAACTATAGAGAGAATAAGCTGAGACCAAAAACAAAAGAAAGAAAGGGAAATGTACAAAGTGAGAAAATTTAAAAGAAAAGTGCAATTGAGGGGGTAACAAATGATGGATATGAATAATTTTTCTTATGTATATGTATATCAAATACTTGTTCTCAGTCTGTAACCTTTTAACTTTATTTTTTAATGCACAGAAATATTTAAATTTTATATATTAGAATCTCTCTCTCTCTCTCTTTTTGCTCTTTCTGGTTTCTAGCTTTTATGTCTGACTTAGAAAAGCCCTTATCATACTAAGATTATAAATTGTTTTCATTTCTTTTATAGTTTTTTATGCAAATCTCTTCAGCCCAACTGAAATTTATTATTATGCATGATAAGAGATTTGTGTTTAACGAATGATATTAAAAAATAAACTTTAAAAGAAGTTACGTATGGTCCCTTCTCCTTCTCATAATAGCAAATTAAATAATCTGGATCATTACTTCCACCAAAAAGAGTTAGAAAAGCTGAAAAATTATTTAAAAATCATCTCCTTGAAGACTTTGGAAAATTAACATAAGAGAAATGAAATAGCAGGCAAAGATGCATAAAAGAATAACAATCTGGAGTGGGGAGCTTGATATTTGGGGCAACTTTTCCCTAGAGGTATTTACCCATTTCAGAAGTGGCTGAGCAGCTGAGAATCTGAGAAGCCAAAGTAGGAGGCAAGGACCCACCCAATCGGGACCCCCATAAACAGCCCATGATTTGGTGGTCCTTCAAGGCTAACCCTGAGGAGTAAGTGTGAGCAGGAGTAGCTCATTTCAGGTCATCTCAATGCCTGGACAAAATTAAGGAGATTCTGGATTACTAGTAACACTAGGTGCTTGGAATGAGCAAACCTAAATTCTCACTTTGCCTCAAATTATTTCTAAGAAGCACTGTTATGAATACAATGTCCAGTAATAAGAGATAACTAGGAATACAAAAAGACAAGACAAAAAAACTAAAGCCCAGTCAAGATTCAATCAGAAAAAAAGGAGCTATGGGATGCATTCCAGGTATAGAGCATTTAACATAAACAGTGAAGGCTTATACCATCCCTGGAAGATGTGAGTGACTGAAGATTTGAGAAGCTACCACTGAAAATTGCAGCACTCAGCTGGAAACACCAAAATAGGACTTCTCAAAAGTTGTCAGAGGCTCCCACAAACTACCACAGTCTGCAGAAGTGAAATGGGTGGATCTCAGGGCTCATCAGAAAGCCACTGTGAATCTCAGGTCAGCCCAACATTTCGCTGCAAAAGTCTCTGGAGAAAAATGTCTTCTTCTGCCTTCCAGGTCACTTCCAAGGGTCTGTCACCTAGAAATATGCAGTGAAGGGACTTTTGAGAACTGTAATCTTTGTCTCATTTTCTTGGTTTCTAGAAGATGTATAGAAACATGGGAGAATTTCTTGATGAATTCAGAAGAATGAGAGACCTTTGAACCATAATACAGAGAGCACTAACCACAAAAGAAAAGATTAATTGATTAGACTGCATTAGAATGAAGAAATTCTGCTCATCAAAAGACATCAGTAATGGAGTAAAAAGGCAAGATGAAGTGTGAAAAGATATTTTCACATATATAACAGACAAATATTTGTATCCAGAATATATATAAAGAACTATGATTCAATAAGGGGGAAAAATCATCCTGACAGCCCAATAGAAAAATGGCAAAAGGTATGTCAAAAAAGTGAATATCCAAATGGTTAATAAACATATGAAAGATATTCAAACTAATAGGTAATCAGGGAAATTATCAAGAAATTATCACTTGCACAGCAGTGAAAATAAATGAACTACTTACACATATAAAAATTTAAATTAATCTCAAATATAATATTGAAAGACAGAATCAGTCAGAAAATAATGCATATTGCATGGTTCTGTCTATATAAGGCTTAAACACAGGCAAAGCTATATCATAGTTGTTAGGACTACATATAGAGGATGCTGAAAATATTTGTTTTTTAAAAAGAAGGTAAGTACTATAGAAGACAAAAATAATGATTCTCTCTATGGTGGAAAAGGATGTAGGTGACTAAAAGGGGGTTTGAAGCCTGCTTCTAAAATGGGGATAGTGTTCTATCTCTTGACCTGATTCATTTTGTGATAATTCATTGAAATTTCTAGTTAATTTTGGTGACTTTTCTGCACAATATACTACTAAAAGGAAGTTACATATTAGAGTTCTGGCACTATCGTTTACAGTTCATTCACTGTACTGTCAACTGTGGGGAAATGATTAGGGAGAAATTATAAAGAAATATTGCTTCTGATACATTTGGTTTTGCCTTTCAGAGACATTATCCCAAATTATACTTACCCTTTCAACTTACCTTCTTTTGTGCTTTAGCCTACGCTATTCTTGCCACTCAGCCCTGTGCTGACACCATGTTTCAGTAGTAATAAATGTGCTCTGCTGTTTACCTGCCTCCAATTTGGCTTCCTTCCCAAATGTATCTGGAACGTCCTGGTCTTCCCTAAAGACTACCTCACTTCTTATAGGCTCTAACCTTTCCTTGTCTATTCTACCTCCATTTTCTCCTCTTCCTTCTTAGAAATAGTCATTCCTCTTTGCTATTCTCTGTAATTTGCATGATCCTATTGATATATTATCAAATATTATATGCATTCATTGTTTGCGTATCTGCTTCACTTGTAAGATTGTGGCCATTCCTGAGGGTGGGTACTTACCGTCTTACTCATGTTCTATTAGGAGCACCTAGCTCACTGTCTCACTGAGATTGGGAGCTCAGCCATCTTGTCGAATGTAATTCACTAGCTCATGGCCAACTTGCCAGTGAACTTGTGAAATCTGTATTTGTTTGGAATATTCCTGAAAAACTATAGTAAAGTTTCTCCAAATTATGTTTGTTTATACCACACAGAGTGACATAACAATGTCATGATCAGTTTGTCATATATTTATGTCAGACGGCATAGTTCAGTCACTAAAGTGCCACCAGTGTTTCTACCTGGAAATGTTTGACAGATTGTGATAGGGGCTGTGTGTGCATTCATTCTAACATAGGCCTCTCCAAAATAAGCTTTTAAAAAAGCAGGCCCGTAAAAAGATTACTTTTCCATCAAATTTTAAAGTTTTTATAATAATGGGCATTAAGTATGCTGTATAACGTAAAAATATCCTAAAACCAGCAGAGATATCCTCAGGAATTCTCCATTATTCTGGAGTCTTCTCACATAATTCCAATCTTACTTGAAGATTAAGGAAAATAAGTGTGTGTATTTTGATATCATTAAAAGGTTTTATGACCCAATCAGCAGAACCCTATTTGCAACATCTTCTAATTTATGGGGCATTATTTGTTGTTTTTGTTCAAGCCTGCAATGTAGGGAGGAAAATTATATGTAGATGATGATTGAGAAGTGCAATATTTTTCTCTTGCTGGTGAGTCCTGTGGTAGTAGCCCTTCAGCTTCAGCCAAGTTTGCAGCACAGCACGAGCAATTTATGATAATGTCCCTCTGCAGCACGGCCTCAATTCGCCCCCTGGAGTTCATGAACTGCACAGTGTGCTTTGTCAGAATGTCTGCAGGTATTCACACTGCTGGATTTTTTAAAAAGTATTTTGCACCTAACAAACTACTGGCTTTAAAAAAAATGGCATCAAACAAATTTTTTGTTTATAAAACTTCCCCTATGTTATTTTAGTCACCAAATATTAAAAAAGACAAGGCAGTGTATGGACACAAAATATAAATGATCGCTTCTCTCAAAAAATTTAGAGTCCGTGGAGTCTAGGTATAACACAAGGATGACAAAAATTCAAGGTTTTGGGGTTTTATTGTCATTTCTATTTTCCAATTTAAAAGTAGAATTTTCAACTGTTTTTAAATTACGTTTTAAAATGGGAACATATAACAGCGGTTAGAAACAGGAACTGTAAAGCAGAACCTTGAAGTCTATGAAAACAGGCAAAAAAAAAGTTCTGAAAGTTCTATCTTGTGACATGACATCTCCCATCTGATTCCACTGCTCCCTGAAAATAAACTTGACAGTGAAGACCGTGGATAGATGCTCAATCCATTCATGGGAAGTAAGTGTAGGCGTCAACTCAGGACGAATTAGACCGTCGCTATTTTAATGAGTGTTACATTCATGGAGATACAAATGGTCTAAATCTCAATGTGTACTTCTTTGACAAATTCATGATAATAAATTCACGAAATAACCACTCTTTCTGTAACATTTACACAGCACTGACACAAAACCTGAGAGGATTTTATATGGGGTGTGTGTGCGTGCATGTGTGTGTGTGTATTGTGACTAAAAAGAGGAAGAATTGCTTAGGAACAATAAAATGAAAAATACTTTTTTAATGCTCAAATATTGCTTCAAACTCAGTTTCAGAATCACCTACAAGATGAAGCTCATGAAACAGAAAAAAATAGCATAAAGCTGTGTGTTATAATGGCCAAAGCTTTCTCAAGCAAAGTGAAACTATCAGATGACAGATTTTATTATTTTCAGAAGACACGTGGACGCACGGTTCAAATGCTCTGGTTAACCTCATTCTTTACTTTAGAACTGGATAAATGCAGAGATATTAATGACTTGGGCCACTTATTGATATTTGTTCTCAATGTTTAGAATGATGATGTGGATAAAGTACTCAAGAGTAAACTAAGTAAAATAAGACATGTTAACTTACTATGTGCAATTTTAGTGAGAGCGTTTGCGTGAAGCATAAACGTGACTATTTGCCTGAAGGGGTATGGGGTGGCTCCCATGTCAAACCCCTGGGGCACAGTTGGCTCCACTCAGCATTCATCAAAAAACCCTCACCTCTGAGAAATTGTCTTCATATGCTCAACGGGGTGCTAAAACTGGTAACTTTTAGTTATTAAATAGTAATTTAATATGTTTTTAGAAAGACATAATAAAATGCAAAGTATCTTTGAGAGTTTTATCCTATAATACAAATTTATTCCTTCTCAGGCAGGGGATGACAATGGTTAGAGTTTTCTACTCAGGATTGCAGCATTCTTTTTCACGGAGAAAAGAAATCTCATAACAAAGGGAGAAAGGATAGATAAAGGGAATGAATTCACACTTCACCTTAATAATCTTCAAGCATAAAACCAGCTTTTTAACAGAGTTTTTTCTTTCAGTGTTATGGTCTCAATCAATAACTTCAAGGAATACTGAATATCTTTATCACACATATAAAAACTGTTGTAATGAAAGTAAATTATAAGCTGAGTGAAAGAACATCATGAGTCATCTTTACCCCCTAAAAATGCACTTTGAAAGGATTTCTTTGAGATAGGAAGACTGGACAGTTCTTTTTTTTTTTTTTTTTTTTTTGAGGAAGACTGGCCCTGAGCTAACATCCATGCCCATCTTCCCCTACTTTATACATGGGACGCCTACCACAGCATGGCTTGCCAGGCTGTGCCATATCCGCATGCGGGATCCGAACCGGCAAACCCCGGGCCGCCGAGAAGTGGAGCATGCGCACTTAACCACTGCACCACTGGACTGGCCCCTGGACAGTTCTTTTAAGTCATCCTGTCACATGAGCATCTGAACCTCTAAGGAAGAGGCTTCAGCTCACAAAGTTCTCTCCCAGAGCAGTATTCCGTTTTGGCAGCATTTTCAGCATCTCTCTTTGCTTATATCCTTGACATAACCTTTTAAGCAATTTAAACACATTGTAATTTGTATCTGTGTAATTACTTTGCTCAGTACTACTAAACGTTATAACATCTAGAGAGACATGGGAATTCTCCTGCGTACTGACACATAGCAGAATCAATTCTCTTTAATTCTGCAGAAGGTTCTGAAGTTGTTGGGATCAGGGTCATAGCATCACGTCCCCAACCAATGGGACAGATGGACAAGGCTCCATTATGACTTTCATGGGCCCAAGCCACATTTGCCTTTGCTGGGCCCTTTCTTCCAAAAAAAATATTAAAATTGTGTTTTATGACCATGTTACTGTAAAGGCAAATGTAGTCTGTATTCATGATTATACGTTCATTTTTATTCTATTAATTTTAAAGAAACTAAAATCAAAATATTTTTGCAAGCCCTTAAAAATGTTGTAGGCCTTAAATCCTGTACCTACTCTGCCTGTTGGATAAATTGGCCCTGCAGATAGAATATGTGTTTATTCCGTCATGTTAGGAATTTCAAGCATGATTTTTAGATCCAGTTCACCTCCATACAGGACTGGGTTTGTTCATAACTATTTCTGAAAACACCTTAGTTCTTTGGAGATGTTGCACGGACCAGGCAGGATGGCGGCGAGATCCCCTCCGCTTCTTAATCTATTTTATGATTCTTTGTAGTACTTAATTTGGAAAAAGGGGCCGTATTGCTTTTTTAAAAACTTTGAAACTCATTCATATGGAATCTATATATTAACAAATAGAAGTTGATTACTGTATTCCAAAATATCTTTTAACTAGTTTAACCTTTTGTATACATCTTGGAACTTACTGGGCAATGTTGTGCTCAGTAAATCTTCCATATGTTGTGAATATTAAGTACAGGAAAGACTACGTTATTTTCTTACTAGGAAGAGACAAAGAGAGAAGGTATTACCCAAGTTCATTGCTTTAAACTCCTTTTTCTTTGGTTTATTAAAAACCCATTTTTGTCAGACTTTTTCAACATTGTAATTGCCTTTGAATTTCATTGTCTGTGAAAAATAAGGTAGTGAGACTACTCTGTTGATTTATTTTTCAGTGTCCAATCTCCAGTTAAACAATGCAAATTCGTGTATCACAGCTGATTGCATTTGTCAGCTGTTTGGTGTTTTTGTCAGGTTTTTTGTCTTTTTTTACTACCCTATTTTGGCAAGTACATTGAAGCCTTGACTTAGCTGTGTTAAGAGCTCAAAGTTCTGATGAACAATCTAGTAGCAAGAGATTATTAGAAGAGATAAGAGATGCAGAGTGGAAGATAAGTTGATAAATATGAAATCCTAAGGATTTTTAGCTTCTATTAATTTTTATGTACTTGATACTTATTTCTGAAAATAAGATAAGAGATGTCAGCATGAACTTGTGTGACATTGTGATTTATAATAAATATATATTTGGTCTTTATCCCCAGTTCTGGCTCAGAGCTCCTAAAACCTTTGGAATTTCCTAAGTGATAAGTGTTATAAAGGTGTCTTGGTATTCATAACAAACCCCTTTCAACCACACCTGACTTTATGCTAATGAAGTGACTTTTGGAAAGCACCTAAGAATGAAGGCTGGTTGCCAGGCAAACCAACCATATTGAATAGAAGGTTGGAACTTTCAGTCCCACCACATGATTTCTGGGAAGGGGAGAGGAGCTAAAGGTTGAATCAAGCTCAATGACTTAGTCAATCATGCCTAAGTAACGAACGAAGCCTTCATAAAACCCCAAAAGGATGGGGTCTGGAGAGTTTCCAGGTTGGTGAATCAGAAAGCTTCCACATGCCACCATGCTAGACCCCAAATTCCATGAGAAGAGAAGCTCCTTTGTTGGAGACCTTGCCCCATGTATCTCTACATCTGGCTGTTGACATATCCTTTAATATCCTTTGTAATAAATCAGAAATCTAGTGAGTAAATGGGTTTTCTTAGTTCTGTGAGCTGCTCTAGCAAATTAGTCAAACCCAACAAGGGGGTCATGGGAACCTCTGATTTATAGCCAGTCTCTCAGAAGTACAGGTAGCAACCTGGACTTTTGATTGGCATCTGAAGTGGGGGCAGTCTTATGAGACTGAGCTCCTAACCTGTGGAGTCTGATGCTATCTTCTGGTAGATATTGTCAGAATTGAACTGAATTGTAGGACACCCAGCTAGTGTCAGAGAATTGTGTATCCGATGTTGGGGAAACCCACACACACATTGGAATTGGGTCCAGAACCCTTACCTTGCATATATTAGCATATATTAAACTCAGAAGGTTTTAGAAGTAGAAGAGATCTGAGGACACAGTGTGTTAGAGAGAACACTGCGCCAGGGGAGTGGTGACCCCGGTAAGGCCACTTCCTGCTTGCTCTTGGGTTAGTGATTTAGCTTCTACAAACCTCTGCTTCCTTGCCTGTAAAATCCATTATTGGCAAAGATGAGCATAAGACAATTAGAGACTAGCCATGTTGTAGATGGGATAATCTGAAGTCACTTCTAATAGTAAAGCTTAGAAATACTAGATAAAAATATAGCAAAGATCCTTATCAATGCTTAGCTATGCCAGCAAGAAGGGAAGAGAAAGCTCCAGGAATCAGAAAGGAAGAGGGAATCATAAACCAGAGAAATTGGCCTGAGAGTTGACAGTGTGGCTCTCCGAGGCAGCTGGTCAATTGTAATGGTCTAGTGACAGTGTGGCCACACCGGGGAGCTGGTCAATTGTGACCGTCTAGTGGGTGTCAATGCCCACTCAGAAACAGAAGACAAGGTAAAGAGCCTCCATGGAATGTAGAGGTGAGAAAAAAAGGCTCTTTAAAAAGCTACTGTCTTAGTGAAAGTGTCTGCTAGGAAAAAGACAATCCAAACACCCACACAGAGAGACAAAAAAGAAGCTTGTCCTTTGTTTTAGCCTGAATTCTGTGTGTACAAGGGGGAAAAAAAGCCTCTGAGAAATTTAATCACCCCAAAATACATGAACTCCATTAGGGAAAAGACTTTGTTTTTGCTCACTGTTATGTCCCCAATACCTATAGCAGTGTCAGGAACATAATCAGAGCACAATAAATGTTTGTTTAATGTTTGCTGAATTAACAAATTTGAAGTTTAGATAAGCTATTGACACAATTTAAAAGTTGGATAAGAAAATACTACTTGGAAATGTTACACAAATGTGAAGTTACCTAGTACCTTGCCCTTTAATTGGAGAGTAAAATATTTTAGACTCCTCTGGAATACTTAGAAGAAATAAAAGACGTGTTGAAAAATAAAGGCAAGATTCCTGCTCTTGTGGCTGAAATTTGTGATAAGTGCTGTGAGCAAATAAGCAGAGTTATATGTCAGAGAATAACTGGAGAAGGGTACTGTTTTAGATACAACAAGGAGGGCCTTGAGAGGAAACTGAGTGATGAGTCGAAGGCACATACTCTGCCAAGAATTGGAGGAGAGGCATCACAGTCAGAAGGAAGAGGAAAATCAAATTCACCCTTCCAGGAAAGAACTCAAGAGTACTGAAAAAACGGAAAGGAAGTGATTGTGGCTGGCACATAATGGACAATGGGAGAGTTGTAGGAAATGATGTCATAAAGATAAACCTCATGTATGACTTTTTCGCCCATAGTAAAGAGTTTGAATGTTATTCTAAATACAATGAGAAGCCATGGAAATATTTTAATTAGGGGAGATGATGTCAGTTTGGTGTGAGAAGTACTATATTAGGAGTAAGCACAGAATATGATGGGAGCAACTTGAGAGGCATATGTAAAAGTCCAAGGAAATCAGAGAATGCTTCCTAGACTAGTAATCATGAGATTGCAATTAGCTCAGAAAGAGTAAAGCATAGGATGTAAGGGAGGGAGGGAAAAGGCTGTAAAGATAACCAGGGGCTAGATCATAAAGCATAGTTAGCTACAATAAAAAGCCATGACTTGTTCTTTAGGAAAATGGAGTATCATTGAAAAACATCCAATTAGGAGACTGTTAATGTCATTTCCTCAAGAAATAATGCCTTGAACTAAGTTTTAAAAAAAAAAAAACTGGGACTGGAGAAATGTGGATAGATTAGAGATATTAATGAGGAAAAAGTAGTAGAACTTGATGATTGCTTGGATGTGGAAGACAGTGTAAAGGAGTGAAAGATGAAACCTAGATTTTCTATTAAAGATGGTATGGCAGACCCCATCTGCTTACCTCTACTTTTTTTAGACTGCCATTAAAATAAAACTAAAGGAATTTTTCAAAGCATAAAACTGTTAAAAAAAATAGGAAAGAACATCACAGTAAAAAACTTGTGGTATTTGAAAAGCAGATGGAGCCATGAGAATTGAAGACGCAGTCAAGAAAGCTGACACCTAAGGTTTCAGTGGAAAAAACTAAGAAACTACTCAGTTTACAACAAAGAATTCCCAAAAGGTCCACGGATGACCTTGGGAGAGGGGCAAAGTTTGGGATGAAAGTACTAAAACTGGTTGAAAGTCTGTTTTAGAAGCAGTTAAACCCTCAGATCACATTGTATTTGAATGTACTGAAAGAAAAATTCAACTAATATGTAGAATATACTGAGAGGAAACTTCTAAGTAAACAGACTAACAAATAAAAATTCAAAAACATAATTGACTCTAAGGAACCACTCCCAGCTGGTTTCAAGTGGCACCCAAAACAAACCATGCGTTCATGTATCTATGTATTCAAGTATGCATCTACACAGTGTAAGGTGATGATTAGATCATTAACTCTGGAACTAGACTTCCTGGCTTCAAATCCCAGCTCTGATACTGGTTACTGGTGTGACTTTAGATAGAATATGTCACCTCTCTTTGCTTCAATGTCCCTTTATAAAATAGGGCCGTAGAAGTATCCATCTCATGGGGTTGTTATGAAGATCAAATTTATATTTTTAAGCTCTTGGCATGTAATAAGCATGACGAGGTATTTGCTTCTCCTTCTATTACTACAACATGTCTGATTGTTCCAGACTCTGGAATTATAGTCAAGAAAAAGACAGTCTCATGGACGTTCTAGGGTGGAAGACAGCAGGTCTCCCAAGGACTAATAAATACATGAAGAAATCTCAGAGAGTGGTAAACGCTATGGAGAAAATGGATTATCCATTGTGAAATTATTCATTTAATATCTGTTTTCAGATTAAATAAATGAATGAAAAGATTTTAATTAGCATTGTATTACTGCTCTGTGGAATTTAATTTCCATCAACATATTTAGGAAAGAAGGAAACTAACATGGTAGGTGTACTAAACACTTTACACCTGACTTAATGTAAGCCTTATAGTCACGTATAATGCAGGCAATATCACTCCTATTTTACAGACAAGGAAACTAAGACTCGGTGAAATTCAGCAACTTTCGGGGGCTTGGAGGCATAGGATTAGTGAGTTGGAGAACAGGAATTCAAACACAAGTTTCTCTGGCTTCAGAGCTCGTGCCACATAGTCCCATATTTTCTGGATATTTTAATCTTTTCTATTGAATAAATATTTTTCTAACATTAAACTTAGAAAATGGCTTTGTTTTCCCTTTTTTATCCTTTTTTATTAGTTTTATTAGTTTAACAGCTACTCTTAAGAGATTGAAGTGCTTGACTATGTTTCTCTCAGAGATTTCAGCACAGCTTTTTATATTCCAACTTCATGCTTCTCAGTGACCTCAAAGAATGATAGCCAATATTTTTGTAAAAGTCATATGCCGTGGCCTTTTATAATATCTTCTATGCTTACTCATTATTTTTACTCTAACATGCTGACCTTAATATCTACCCACGCCTTGTCACTAATCAGATCTTTCACCTTAAAGATCTCCCAAGGACTGCTTATTTCTCTTCTTTGTGAAGCCCTCCTGGCTTGCTGAGTCCTTGTTCAAACCTTCTCATAAAGTGAATTGGAGTGCATTCTTTTTCTCTAATAATCAGGAAGTGGATTGTACTTCTTCAGCTCCTCATTTTGCATTCATCCTCACAGAGACATCCTCTCTCTGTCTTCTTGACGTGGAAACTAGATTACAGCCATTGAGCAATTGTATCAAAGACACAATGACAGAACCAGGTAGAAACAAAGAGGGACTCCACAGTGTATCATAAGGGGAGTTTCAATGAGCTGTGTTTCGGGAAAACTGCTGTGTTTGTTGTTGTTTTTATCATGATGCACTTTAAACTGACATCAGGCTAAGAGGTGATAAGTTGCTTCCGAGGCCCTTGTGTGGACAGACCCTAAAGCCCCGGCTGCTGGGGACCAGCAAGGCTTAGCTTCTAAGTTGCAGATGTTATTTAGATCCTAAAAAATCTATTTAAAATTTCACCAGTTCAATCTGTCTGACAAATAGATTTAGGAACAAAAAACATTGATTATCATCAGTTATTTTCCCTGATATCCTTGTGCAATATGTTTTGATTTATATCTCTCTGCCTGTAAATTTCTCTTCCATTGTAGTATTAGGCATTCCTGTGGGTTTAAAGGAAATTAAGCTTAGAGAATTTAAATTCCAAAAATACTCCCAGAAGCTGTTCTTTCTGTATGATGTAAGTCAACGTGAGGGCTCCAGTAGCCTATTTTGGTGCAGAGAATCCATTCGTTTTAATGGAATATCCAGTCTAATGGAGCATATTGTGCTCAAAGAAAAACTCATTCTCGGGGATGTGCTGAACCAGGTACATAATTTACCAGAAATGAAGTTAAGTTCAGCATATTCTAGAAAAATGAATCACATGTGGCTTGGATCTTGTGCTATGCATTCAACTTAAATAGCACTGTTTGCCTCCTGCAACCATGATGATTTGAGAAAAGCCAAAAAATAGTCACACTGGGAAAAAAGGTGCTGCGAACTCCCTGTGCTATTACATGGTGTTTTTTTTTTTACCAAATATGGTTTCTGTAACAATACTTCAGACTATAACAGGGAAGGACAGAAAGAGATTTTTTTAAATTGTTGTTAATTATGCGTTTGCGTGTTTTCCTTTACTTTGCCCAAACATCTAAAGTTCTATATTCTTCTTTTTTCCTTTCAAATGCATTCTTCTTTGAGTTGCTATTTAGTAATAGGGTTGTAGTTTTAATATATACTCATTGTTATTTATATATTTTCTCCTTTTTTTCCTCCATGATAATTTTCAGCTCCTTCATTATTTTTATTTTCCCTGCAATGTTACATATTTTGTTTTCTCTCAGGCTTTTTTGTTTTTAAATCTGGCATTGAAAGTGGCCATCTAGGCTTTTCTCATGAATTTCTACCTTTACTATAGACCAGGATTCAGGAAACTTTTTCTGTAAAAGACCAGATAATAAATATTTTCAACCTTTCGGGCCACACAATACATCACCACTGCTGAATTCTGCCTTGCAGTGTGAAAGCAGCCCCAGACAATGTGTATGTGAATCAGGATGTTTGTGTTCCAATAAAATGCCATTTACAAAAACAGGCAGCAGGATGGATTTAGCCTGTGGACCATAGTTTGCTGACTATATAGACTATAGAATGACAAAGCGAATAAAATCTTCACAATTAACTAGAAGAGATGCAAAAATGACTCACCTATGTAGTTTCATGCACCAAACTTCAAAAGTTTGGACACAGAAGATATGCCTTAAAATTTGCTGACTCCTCAAATTTCATAATAAGAATAAACTGAACACAGTACTCAATTCTTAGGCAGTATTATGCACAGTGGGTAATATATTCATTGTCTAAAATTGGTCTCACTAATTGTCTAACAGTTAAGCCTAATATGTAGAAATTAAGATCTGTATGAAAGTAAATATTTACTTAGTCTCAATTTCCTATGTTTTGACTCAGAAAGACAATTTTCCTTTAAAGGTAGTTTGGAAACATTTTCATTAACTAAATGATAGATTTTTTTAAAAAATCAGTCCCGGGGCCCACCCTGTGGCCAAGTGGTTAGGTTCACTCCCTCTGCTTTGGTGGCCCAGGATTTCACTAGTTTGAATCCTGGGTGTGGCATCACTCAGCAAGCCATGCTGAGGCAGCATCCCACACAGCACAATGAGAAGGACCTACAGCTAGAATATACAACTATGTACTGGGGGGCTTTGGGGAGAAGAAGAAGAAGATTGGCAACAGATGTTAACTCAAGTGCCAATCCTTAAAAGAAAAAAGAAGTCCCTAAAGTAAAGGGGAAAATCCTGTTTTACTTCATGTTAGCAGAAAAACTTTACTAGTTGATACTCTTTTCTTGTAGATCAAAATTTATCAAACAACCTCCTGAATCTGTGTCATTGTTTGTGGAGAAGCCAGCCCTGCTGGTCTAGTGGTTAAGATTCAGCCTTCTCACTGCCCTGGCCCTAGCCCATTTCGCGATCAGGGAACCACACCACCAATCTGTCTGTGGGTTTTCATACTTTGGTGGCTGTGTGTTGCTGTGATGCTGAAAGCTATGCCACTGGTATTTCAAATACCAGCCCACCCATGGTGGACAAGTTTCAGTGGAGCTTCCAGATTAAGACAGACTAGGAAGAAGGACCTGGCCACCCACTTCCGAAAAAGTTGGCCATGAAAACCCTATGAACAGCAGCAAAGCATTGTCTGATACAGTGGTGGAAGATGAGAGGATGACGCAAAAAGACCAGGCAGTGCTCTGCTCTGCTATACGCAGGGTCACCAGGAGTCAGAATCAACTATCATCACTAGCAACAACAAATTTGTGGAGAACATAAGTTTGAAGAACATTTCTGAGAACAATATTTTACACAAAATGGTTAAAACATACTTAAGAAAACGTGGTACAAAAGAGCATATACAAATATTGGCTTTACCTAAATTTTTTAAATTTTTAAAAATTTCGTAATTTTAAAAAAATTTTTGAAGAAAAATGGGTAGTATCACTTATAAAAACATATTGGATATATGATGTAAGAAAAACATTTGAATTTTAAGAGAGCCTAAAAGAAACATTGTGCAATAACATGATCATCTTTGCTCTTACATTCTTCTCGTCATTAGTACCATCTCCATCTCACTCTATTTATTTAAAAAAATATGTAATTTTCTTCCACATATTTCCCCTCTGGCCATTTTCTTTCTGTTATAACAAAACAATAACAAAAATAAATTAAAAGCTTATTTTGAAAAAACAAAGAGTTGCTTACCCTCCCCAAAAAGAATTTAAATCATTAAAATCATTGCTAACTATTCAGAACCCACCCTAGTGTGTTAGTCATGCTTCTCCAGAGAAACAAAACCAATAGAAAGAGATTTATTATGAGATGTTGGCTCATGAACTCTTGTGGCTGCACAGTCCCACAATCTGCCCTCTGCAAACTGGAGACCCGAAAGCTGGCGGTGTAATTCCAGTCTGAATTTGAAGCCTAAGAACTAGGGAGCTGACGATGTAAATCCTAGTCCAAGGACAGAAAAATACCAATATCTCAGCTCAGCAGGCAGGCAGGAAGCAAAAAGGGGCGAATTCCTTCTTCCTCCACCTTTCTGTTCTGTTCAAGTCCTCAACAAATTGGATGATGCCCACCGACATTGGCGGAAGCAATCTACTTTAGAAGGCCACAGAATCAAACGCTAATCTCATCAGGAAACGCCCTCACAGACACACCCAGAAATATGTTTAGTCTGGGCACCCCTTCCCTGGTCAAATAGACACATAAAGTTAACCGTCACACTTATGGAGTTACTGAAAGAGGAACTGTAGCAATTTTCTGCTTTAATTAACTATTTCAAAATCAATATTTGAGAATTATTTATTCATATAAATGTACTTCTTTCTTGTTCCTGACACCCCCATTTTTGGCAAAAAACCATCTTTGAAAACAACAAGATATAGAAATACAATATTTCAGTTAGTATTTCAATTAGTGCTTAGCCCACACTAAGAAGATTTTTTTTTCTTATTCTTAATCTAAGACCTTTCAGTTTACTAATAATACTATTAAATAATTCCATTCATTGTAGTCAAATAATTCTTGTAGCACTCCATAGATAGAGGGGTTTTAGGAGGATTATTTTGACAGGCCCACAGAAGCATAATACCCTAGGTCTCCAAAATATGTTTAGCAAACCTGGAGTGCTGGAGGAGCAAACCAGAGGGTTAAATAGCATATCTCCTTAGCCTCCATTAATCTCCAGTCCATTTGCTTTAGAGCAAATGAGGCCATCTAATTGCAACAGTAGCTGTGGAAACAAGGTTACGTAGAGACCTAGCAAACTCATCTCCTTAGTCAAAAGACAAACATCCAAGCAAGTCAGCTAGAATGCAAGGCAATGATTTATAAATCCAGTGGCAACGGTTCATCCAGAACTGAAGTGACTTTTAAGCACACATTTTTAAGCAGTGACAACTATACACTTTAGTGGGAAAATAAATCCAGGTGATCCAGTATTCTAGGAAATTTCAACGCTGTTTGACTATTAAAAGGAGGTGGGGAGACTTCAAGAAATTAAGTGTTAATAAAAGAGAACCAACTTTTTATTGTCTTTATTATAAAAGAACAAAAATGAATTCATCTACTTGTCTTTCCTGGAGGACAAGAGAAACCTAAAACCAACTCTCAAAACTACCTTCCAGAGAAAGGCAAAAATGAGTGCAATCACTAGCACTGCTGCGTACTCATTTATGACAACTCGTACACCTAAGCACAGTTAAATGTGCTGAGTAATTGATCTAAATATAAAGTCAAAGTACTAACTGTTTGTGATCTGATCTAACAGATGAGGCATTTGGCCTGGACAGTACAACCACTGGAAAATGAGGCAGTGTTAGTTAGCATTGTGAGAGTGGGGGTGGAGGATAGGGAGACTTCCGTAAGAATAAGAACACAACGTTTCCATTGGTGGAACTGAGATATAAATTCTATATTAACTCTCAATTCAGCAGCTTCTTGGGCAGCTGTTAACAGTGCCAATCAAGTCAAAGAAATTGCAAAAGTTTGGATGATATTTAATTCCGACATAGATAAACCAACTTTGTCTTGGTCCCACAAATCACTAGCACCAGTCTGGAGAAGAAGAACTTAACAATAAGAAAAAAGAAGAAAATAAATGGAAATCAAAGAGAGAGAGGCTAGCCTAGAAAGTTGCCTTTTAGAATTCTTTGGGGTTCCTAAATATGTTTATTGGATTTATGTTTCTTAACAAAAGTTCCGCTCTTCTTGGGCCCAAGAAGAGAACACGTTGTTCCTAGTGTAGAGGAGGTAAGAATTTTCCTCACCCTCTTAGGGTTTCCAGCTGGGACTGACATAAGACAGACTAACAAGAGAAGTGGATACAAATTTTATTTAATGAAATTTTATACGTACATGGGAGTCCTCACAGGAAAGTGAAGACGCAAAGAAGTGGCTAGGCCTGGGTACTTAAGTACAATCTTGAACAAAGAGTGGCAATTGTGGAAAAATAAATAAAATATATGGGGAGACTAAAGGAAAATAAGAATTATTTAGCAAGGTCTATTTGCTGAGGTGGATTTTTCTTGGCCTCTGCTCTGCTTGCCTGGTGGTAAGACTGTCTCCTTCCTCCTGGTATAGAAAGGGCATCTTTCAGGTGGGAATTTCATCTCCTGCTTTCAGGAAGAAAAGGGAAGTTCAGAGTGCCTTTCTTGCAGCTGCTGTTTCTCAAGTGCCTTTAGCTCAAAATAATTAACGTGTCAAAGCAACATATTTTGAGGTGGCATGTCCTGGACTCCTTCACTTGCGTGCAAATTTTATTTTCCATTGGAATAAACAAAGATATTTATTAACTCCTGCATAAGTTCAGGAATTAATATTTTCCTTGTAGTTTCCTACCCCTGATCTAATATGTGACAATTGCATAGAATAGACCCTTCATTTTCAGAAGGGGTACATCCCAAGACCTTCAGTAAACCCCAGATTTATAAATATCACAAGAGTTTCCTTCCTTTAGAAACCTCTTTTTTTCCTGCAAGCAGCCATCATTTTCTTGTACTATTATTAGTCATAATAACTAAATTACAGGCATAGCAATAACTTCAGTTCTTGTCTTTCTTCTCCCAGTGTTATTACTTGATTTCCCTATCCTCTCTCAATCAAAGTTAAACTGTCATTTTATTATTGAAAAGTGTCAGATTTGATGAAGTAAGAACTTAGATGTTAAGAAATATTCTTTAGCTTCTTATACCAGACACTATTTAGAAATTAACATGTAGGAAGTGCAAGAATGACATATTGTAACATCAAGCAAATGCATTATATTTGCCAGATGCTAAAAATGATTTTAGGAACAACAGAGAGACTGCACTTATAGATTGGCATGATAATGAGATTTTGTGTTAAAACCATAGAAACACAAATTATAAATGAAGGAAGTATGAAAACTGAGACTAGTGTTGTAAAGTCTTTATTGACATCCTCTCATCTTATTGCCCATTTGTACCCCTTTGGCATTTGAAATATAGAAGTAAACATTGTCTTTGATATAGATAATAGAATTTTAATGAAAAATGGCCACCTTAACAGACAGGGAGCCCAATTGTCAGATGATCTACAAATCAACTATCCCAAAATTAAATGTGCTTTTGCTTATATAAAATTTCAATAATTCTTTATAAAAATCCAACTTATGGAGTTACTTAGGCATGAAGTTGGCAAGCTAATTTGGTTCGTATAATACAAGGTGACAGCTCAGGCTGTTAAATATACTGTAGGTGATATGCTGAATTTTTTGTATAAACATGGTAGAAGTATGATTGGAGATATTTTAAAATTTTCCAGGCTAAAATTATCTATAGCTACAGCCCATGGTGTTGAAATTTGAGCTCTTAACAGTCCTTTTATCTGTGCACATGAGTCCAGCCTCAAAGGTTTCTTCTGATAGCTCTTGGCCCTGCCTGTGTGTAAATCTTTAACTAATTTCCTTGTGATTGTTTGCCGGCTTTTTATTTATGCACGCATTTTAGATAGGATCTTCAATATACTTAAGAAGATGCTTATATTTCCCTGACCTCATCTGACTCCACACTTAAAAGCCACATGGAATAGCTTCATGGAAGCATATACTGGGAATATATAACTCTTAACTCACTTCAACTCTTTATCAACAACCCTGTTGAGAGACACAGCATTTATAAAGTATTACCTGATCGCTAGCTTTTCCTCCAGGCATTCTGAGTTAAGCCAGATAGCAAAGAGTACTTTAGGTCCCATAGTTTGCTCTCTTATAGGACTGCTTTTCATTGATACAACCTAAATAAATCCAGGCCTTCTTGATCCCAATTTAGGTCCTGTGTCAACACAAAATGTCATTCAGAAGGAATGCAGTTCCAATTCCGAAAGCTCTAGTAAACTCTTTCGTAAGGTTTTCCTGGAGTGGTCTGTGGATTGGAGGTAGAGGTGGAAATGAAGCTGGAATCAGGTCAAAGAACACACACTAAGGATTCCTAAAGCTCCTTTCCTTCTCTCCATCCCCTAAGTTCTCACTCATTAAAACAGCTGCTCATCTTTGTCTCATCCACAAAACTCTAAACTGCTCTCAGCTCCCTGTCTATCAGTCTGTTCTTACTCCGTCTCCTTATTAGATCTTATTTCCTATTCAAGTGTTTCTTTTGTAGAGAAATCTATCCCACCTCTCTTTCTCCCTGCAGTATCACTATCTGCCAACCCAAATAACTTGATAAAGACCTGGCAGACAAACAGCGAAGATTTAAAAAGGGAAAACATAGAGGAAGGAGCTAAGAATATTTTATAATGAATATAGCAACAAATTTCAAACACACGTCCATTATTATTTTCTGATGGCATAATGTCAAAGTAAAAATTTTCCTGTCACACTGAATTTTACTTTGACGTTATGTCATTGGAAAATAATAATGGACATGCGTTTGAAACTTGTTACTGTATTCATTATAAAAATAATGTTAAACATAAATGTTCATCACTGTTTCTCTTAAATGATCACCCAGAGATGGAAATTCTCTTTGGTCTCAGCACCAGCAATTGTTCTTCTAATAATTCCCTTTGTTTTTCTATGGACAGTACAAATCATATGATTCTTTGATCACAGACTAGAAAACTTAGAACCAAGTTTGCTGCTGAAGCAGAGCATGTGAACTTAACCACTCGGCCACAGGGCTGGCCCCCTCGTTTTCTTATTATATTTTTTAAATTTTTAATTGTGGCTAAAATACACATAATATAAAATGTACTATCTTAACCATTTTTTTTTTAAAGATTTTATTTTTTCCTTTTTCTCCCCAAAGCCCCCTGGTACATGGTTGTATATTCTTAGTTGTGGGTCCTTCTAGTTGTGGCATGTGGGATGCTGCCTCAGCATGGCCTGATGAGCAGTGCCATGTCCGCGCCCAGAATTCGAACCAACGAAACACTGGGCCGCCTGCAGTGGAGCACATAAACTTAACCACTCGGCCACCAGGCCGGCCCCTATCTCAAACATTTTTAAGTGTACAAGTTCAGTAGCATTAAGTACATTCTCATAGTTGTGCAACCAATCTCCAGAACCCTTTTCACCTTGCAAAACTCAAACTCTGTACCCATTAAACAACTTCTCATTCCCTCTCTCCACAGCCCCTGGCAACCATCATTCTACTCTGTCTCTAAGAATATTGCTACTTTAGGTATCTCATATAAGTGGAATCATATGGTATTCGTCTTTTTGTAACTGGCTTATTTCATTTAGCATGATGTTCTCAAGCTTCGTTCATGTTGTAGCATTTCTCAGAATTTCCTTCCTTTTTAAGGCTGAATAGTACTCCATTTTATGTATATACCACATTTTGCTTATCCATTCTTCCATTGATGGAAACATGGGCTGCACATTTTGGCTATTGTGAATAATGCTGCTATGAACATGAGTGTACAGAGATCTCTTCAAGATACTGCTTTCAATTCCTTGGAGTATGTATGCGGAAGTGGGATTGCTGGATCATATGGTAATCCTATTTTTAACTTTTTGAAGAACTACCATATTAGTTTCTATAGTGGCTGCACTATTTTATATTCCCACCAACAGTGCATGAGGGTTCTAATTTCTCCCTATCCTCACCAACACCTTATTTTCTGATTTTTTGATGGTCGCCAGCCTAATGGGTGTGAAGCGATACCTCATTGTGGTTTTGATTTACATTTTCCTAATGATTTATGATGTTGAGCATCTTTTCATGTGTCATTGCATACCTTCTTTGGAGAAATGTCTATTAAAGTCCTTTGGCCATTTTTTAATTGGATTGTTTTTTGTTGTTGTGTTGTAGAAGTTCTTTATGCATTCTGGATATTAACCCCTTATGTGATTGATACATGATTTGCAAATACTGTTTCCCATTCCATAGGTTGCCTCTCACTCTGTTGATTATGTCCTATGTATGTTGTATAAGTTACCTTAAATTCACTCTTGAGCAAGATGCAGAAGAGATATACAGATAGTTTTTTATTTTTTGTTTTGTTTTGTTTTGTTTTGTTTTGCTGAGGAAGATTTGCCCTGGGCTAACATCTGTTGCCAATCTTCCTCTATTTTTTATATGAGCCGCCATCACAGCATGGCCACTGATAGATGAGTGGTGTAGGTCCACACCCGGGAACCAAATCCAGGCTGCCAAAATGGAGTGCATGAAACTTAACCACCTGCCACTGGGGATGGCCTCAGATAGGTTTTTTTTTAATTACCCAACTCTTTTTTGATGCCATTGCTTAAACCCTCTTCAAACCAACAAGCAGTCCTGCTACATATTTAAGAAAGTCCTGCAATTAATTTTGTATTATATATTTGAATCTTCCTGCGTATCTATTTATTCTATATTTAAGATATGCCTAAAATGCTTCATGTCTAAGAAGATCCAGTTTAGAACAATAACATAACAAAATAGCTAAATTTAAGAGTTCTATTTTCTACAAAACTGTGGAATCATGACTAGAGTGCATAAACTTTTCAAAACCATACAAACCAAGACTCTTCCGTAACATATGGTATATATGAATATAAATATCTTTTTTCTTTCCTTCCTTCTTTTCTAGTATTTTATTTCATTTCTTTTTTGTCCTTTTTCTTTGCTCCTTTTCTGACCTTCTCTCAACTTTTTCCTTTCCAGTTTCTTCTCCATTCCTAACTTCGTACTTCTTCCTTATCTTCCTCTTTCTCTTCACACATCCCTCCTTTCCCACTTTCTTTTGCCCTTCCCTGTTTTTAACTGCATTCTCTTTATTATACTCTATAGCAGACATTAATAATCTCTTACCTCAAGGATAGAAATATTCTTTGTTTTTGTGGCTTTCAGTCTGTCTTTTCCCATCTCAATCCACTTTTTGCACTATTACCAAATTAGACATTTTATTCTTATCAAGTTTATTTAGGAGAAATTTAGATTGCTACAACCACATAAAACAATAGATTGCATCCCTTTAAATTCCTCAGTTCACTGAGTTTTGACATTAAAACCCTGCCAAAATACAGAACATTTCTATCAACCCTCAAAAGATTCTTTGGACTCCTATGGAGTTGTCCATCCCTCTTTCCACGTCTGCTCTCAGCAACTACTAATCTATTTTATGTCACTATAGATTAGTTTGCATTTTGTAAATGACATTGTACTGTATATACTCTTGTAACTTGCCTCTTTTGCTCAGCATAATTATTTTGAGATTCATTGATGTTGTTGCATACATCAGTAGTTTGTTTCTTTTTATTTCTGAGTAGTATTCTATGGTATGAATATGCCACAATTTGTTTATTCATTCACCTATTGATGGAGATTTGGATTGTTTACAATTTGGGACTGTTGTGAATAAAGCTGCTATAAACATTCATATACGAGTCTTGGTGTGGATGGACATGTGATTTCATTTCTCTTGGGTAAATACATAGGAGTAGAATGTATGCAGGTAAGTAGTAAGTAGGTCATATGGTAGGTGTATTAACTTTATGTGAAACTGCCAAATGGTCTTCCTTTTTCCATTTTCTCCAGCAATGTATCAAAGTTCCAGTTGCTTTGCATCCTGGTCAGTACTTGATGTTGTCAATATGTCTAATCGTAGCCATTCTGATGGGTATGTAGTGGTATGTCATTGTGAATTCATTTGCATTTCACTGGTGATTAACGATTTGGGGCATCTTTTCAAATGTCTATTGGAAATTCATATCTCCTTTTTTTTAAGTGGCTGATCCGATCTTTAGCTTAATTTTATTAGGTGTTTGTTTATTATTGAGTTATGAATGTAAGTATTATTTATATATTCTGGATACAAGTTCCTTATCCAATATGAACCTTGCATTTTCTCTTTCTTTATAATGGCTTTCTGAGAGCAAAGTTTTTAATTTTTATAAAGTCTTAATACACCAGCATTTTGTTTTATGATTTGTGCCTTTTGCATCTCATCTAGAAAAATCTTTTGCTACTCCTAGGTCATAAAGATTTTCTTCTATGTTTTCTTCTATGAGTTTTATAGTTTTAGCTTTTGCATTTAAGTCTATCAATCACTTTCAGTAATTTTTTAATATGTTGAAGGTAAGGATTGAGATTCATTTTCTTCTATGTGGGTATCCATTTGTTCTGCCACCATTTGTTTGAAAGATGTTCATTGAATTGCCTTGGAATCTGTTGTCAATGAATTGATCATATTCATGTGGGTCTATTTCTGGACTCTATTCTGTCCCGTTGATGAATTCATATGTATTGTATGGTTTTGGTGCTATTGTAATAGAATTGTTTTAACTTCCTTTTTCAATAGACTAATCTTTTCGAAGGACACCTGTCATCATCCTTATCTCCTAATCAGAACCTTCACTGATTACATAGCAAATAATGTAGAATGCCACTTAACTTGGCATTGAAGGCCTATCATTGTCTAAAATCTTCCTTTATAGATTTATCATCGACATCCTATGTTTCAAATAAAATTAATTACACACTGCCCTAAATGCATGCTCTAAATTTGCATATATAACTGTGTGTGTATACTCCAACTTGCATCAGAAGATGGGAAAAGGGTCAAGGATGGGGTGCAAGAATACAGTATATATTAGGATCAATAAGTAGTAAAAGCTATGATATAGAAGAAAGACTCAGAGATTAAGCAAATTTGGTGTGACTTTGGAAAGTCAAACTAGAATTAGTGCTGGAAGCCACAGAGAAAGACTGACTTCTATTTGATACTAGGATGACACAGTTAGATGATATAGTTAGAGAAATGCAATGGACGTTCTCAGGAGGATAGTGAATTCTGTTACTGGCCAAGCAGGGGCTGGATGATCATCTATTGAGAATGTTATAAATGGAATAATGGTGTCAGATGGAGGGTAAACCAGGTCACCTTTATAAGGTTCCCTCTAGTCCTGAGATTGCATAAATACATTCTCTAAATTTATTGACTTTTTAGTCATTAAATATCATACTCCCAACCAAAAAGAATCTTTCATACTGTTTTGACCTATTTCTGTTCCCTAGAACCAGTTTAATATTTCATTAATACTTAATTCTTCGATATGTTACTCGTGAACTACTTCTGAAATTAATGGAAGCTTTTTAAAAAAAAGAAGCTTCTGCAGCAGCATTTCCCATCTGAAGTTCTAGAATCATTCTTCATAGGGTATTATTAATGTATTACTAAATAAGAGAAGCCATTTGTAAATGATTATGCATGATTATTCTTTGTCACAACCATAAATTATATATCAGCTCTCCTAGTAGAGTGGATCTAAAACTGGGGAGGGCAGCAGGCGGCAACAACTTTAGCATCTTTCAAGACAATAATTAATTTTCAAAATGCCAAGGCCAACTGGCAATAGTTAACATTGCCCCCAGAGCACAATCATGGCCTAGATGCCATAGAGACAAGTTGCATTGCCTATAAATGGATTCTCAGAAAACCTAATTTGAAATTACTGCCTTTAATTATACTGCTGATATAAATAACTTTTATAAAATTAGTGCAGCTGGCCTCCTGTTTGTTTTTCCCATTTGAATGCACTGTACAATGTAATCATCTGAAATAAACATCCATTACAAAGAATGCTTCGTTTCAAAGAACATATTATTCTGCTCATCCAGCCAATTGTTATTTTTCCCTCCCCAACCACATTTCAATCTCGTACCTATTAAAGGGATGAACAAATTTCCAAGCTCCCATAATGTACCAACTAGCAAATTAAAACAATTCATTGCTGCTGAATAGGGCCATGCATTTAAAAGATTTTAATTCATTTTTATCCTCAATTACCATGTTTTCTTTTTAAATAGACCTTGCCAGCTTAAAAATTGTTGGAAGATGTACTCTTCTCTACACAATGTAGTTACGCCATTTCCTAAATAGAAATCTATAGCTTTAAAAGAAAGCAGAAGATGAATCTTTCATCTGATATGCTTTTTAACTCCAAAGTGAAAGGAAAAGTTCTCAAGACTTATGTAAAACTTTGGCCTCAGTTCGCTTATTTTATTACAGAACAGAATTGCCTCTTCTGCAGAGGAGAGTAGAGCCCTTTCTTCTTGGTTCACTGGGATGTGATTGTCATCTCTATCTCCATGGCAATCGGGACAGGATTTACCAAGGTCAATTCAACCTGGTCTGATTATTTCCAAGCTCAGTTCAACTCAATTCAACTATTACTGAACTCAATTCAGCCCCACAACTCTTTATTAGCTACCTGTTATGTACAAGACACTATGAAGATTTCCAAAATGAGTAAGACATAGCCTCCTTTCTCCATCTGGTAGGGAAGCAAAAAAAGAAAAGATTAACTGTAGAACATTGTAGCATTCTGGAAGTGGTGAGACAGGAACACAGATGATAAAATAAATGCTAGAGCAAGGGAGATACCATACGAGAAGCCAAAAGGGCTTTAGGAGTTCAAGGGAAAATGGTTGTGCATAAAGCTAGGACATTTAACTGGGCCTTGAAGAAAATTTCAAGCCTTTGTTCTTGCTGTTTTCTCTATAAAGACAGGCATAGAAACAAAAGTATGGGACATATTTGATAATAACAAATAAGTTAGATTGGAACACAGGTATTAAGAGGAGTGACTCAAGTTAATGCCAGAAGAAAAGTAGATGAGATGCAGAACACAAAGGCCCTAAAATCCCAAACTTGTCTCTTTGCATTTAATTTATTGAGTGGTCAGGACCCATTAAAGCCTTTTGATAAGGCAAAGAAAATGACTGAGACTATACATTAGGAAGATAAGTCTCAAAGCTCTGTGGAATATGGGTCAAAACAGAGAAAAATGGGAGGCAGTGAGAACTGTGAGAAGAATATTTTCCTTTCTGGACAATTAACTGCATCAGGTTGCAGGAAGGGCTGGGATCTGAACTTGATCTTCTTGCAGGGGGATTTAGATTGGGCACTACACCTGCAGCTAGAGGACTTAAGTCCTCTACTTAATGGGGAATACATACAACCCCAGGAACAGGGAGATAGTCTAGGCTGACAGGTGCAGTGGCAGCAGCTGACCAATTTGTCTGCCAATACAGCCCACTCTGAACCTCCAATGTCTGAGTTTAAGTTCTCACAAAAACAGAGCCTGGGACAAGGACTTGTACAGGTAGTTGTTTTGGAAGTGTTCCCTAGGCAGCAGGAGTGAGGGAGAAGGAGAGTGAGACAGAAAAGGAGGAGAAACCAATAGAAAGGTTTAGTAAAGAGTTACTGATGTGGCAACGAGGCTTGATTCCACCAGGATCTCCTATGACATGTAAAGACTGTCTCCAAGAACTAAGCAACTGAAAAATTAGGGGCTTATCCTCTGACTTCTGCCCACTTTTGGTTGAAGGCTGCCTAGGGGTAACATCTCCACACATTAGGCTATATTTGTACACAGCTTTTCATAAGTGGGTTGATATTTGGCCAAGCTGAACTTGACATCCTCTTTTATAGAAGCTTCCAGTTGACAAAGCCAGGCAACTGCCTATCTTTGTAATTACCATTGTCCCCTACATACAAACACTAGAGCTACTGCATGCTTCGCCATCCACCTGTGCCTCAGCCAACCCAGTAATTGTGACGCTACGCCTCACTAGGCATTATCACCACCCCACTTACTGCCAGAAAAACGTTCCCTGTAATTCTGACCATGAGTGACTCCTAAGTTCTATCTTATGGGTCTGCTTTCTAGCACTATTTCTGGTACCAACCATCTCTCAGTTTGGGTTTCCCTCAAAGCGGTACTGGTGGCAAGACTTTTGGTGCAGGTGGTCTATTTCAGAAGTCATCCCAGGGATCATAAATGAGAGATTAGGGAACATGAGACAAGGCCAAGCAAAAAGTCAACTTAAGGGTGTATTGGAAGTCAGTTACAGGGCCTTGATTGTAGTGGGACTCCTGAGAAATATCCAAAATGTCTCTTAGAATTTTCTACCTGAGGGACAGGAGGATGGATCATTTATCTACAAGCTTCTGGCCCCCATTTTTTTCAGGGTTGCCTCTAAAGGTATTAACTCTCTTGCATTCAAGCTCGTACAAGACCAGGTAAATTCCCACGGAATTAGGAGTAGAAAGTAGAAAGCAAGTGGCACTCACTTGACGTGGGACATTGTTACCATGAGGTCAGTTGACATTCACAAAGAATTGTTCACGAGAGATGCAACTATCAGAAGTGGACTGAAGGGATGTGATGCAGGATGCCAGAGACAACTGCCTCAATCTGTTTCTCTAGCCAGCTTCCAGAATGCCTACATTTTGCTAGGTAGCCTGGGTACTATAATGGCTCCTCAACTCCTTCACAGAATGGTCCCTATTCATTCCTCCAAGAGATGGTCTTTGCTCTCAGAACTACCCTTATCATCTCCTGGTCCCATTGCTTCAATCTTGACTGCTGCCAAAGTTATCTTGCATCTGATCTATATCAATAGAGTGGATAGTTTTTGAGAAGTAGGGAGATGACGTGAACTGGAACTTCAAAGCAAATTCCCTGCCATAAACCCCCTGCTGGCAATCACTGTCCCATCTCAGTTTTTAACTGTCTGTTCCAATAGGACATGTAGGTTGTCTTAGCTTGGCCTCTGCAGACCAGTGCAGCTCCACGTGCTGGCCTTCTAGGGCCTCTCAAGGCAGGCTACACTCTGCACCATTAGTTGCAGCTTCTCTTTTAGAGCTGCCCAAAGAATTTAGCCTTGCTCTAAGCCTCTCTCCTCATGATGTGAATTGCCAAAGTTAGATCTGGCTTTCCCCTTTTGAAAAATGTTCAATTCCTTCCAAAACTTGATGTGCCGAAAGATGCATTGAGATAACTTACCACACCACTCGTTCCTCCTATTTGTTGTCTGGCCTGTCTTTCTTTAGGCGCCATTTTTAATTCACAGAATTATAGACTCAGCTTCAAGATCACTTTGTCTGACATCTTGATTTTGTAATCAGTCAATGGTGAAGAGGTTTGCTACATAGAGTTTCTTAGGAATCCCACATGACCTTCAGCACGTAGTGTGGTAAATTTTGCACAATATAGTGGAAAAAAAAATGTGACTTTCTAAAAATAATCTCGGTCCCCTTATCTTCCTCCTGAGCCCCCTTAACTGCTGATGTGGGAAATGTTGGACTTTTTTCAAAAAAAGGCATCAGTCTCTACCAGTCCAGAACTTAATATATTCAGTCTTTCAAGATGCCTTCTTGTTTCCCTTCAAATTTCAGAGTATACCAGGGCAGGAATCTCTATTTAGAGTTCTATACTGCAAGTTTTTACCAGGCCTATTGCTAAAGCACCAACCCATGGCTAGTAGACCTGGTGACCAACTCTTTGTTACATTTAAGCAGAGCTCTGACTTTCCAACCCATCTGGGTTTTCACTGGCCTCTTGCCAGGGTAGTCTTTTCTGTGTCCCTCTGTTATAAAGTCCCATGAACTTTAACTCTGGTGACCCTTGCTGACTTCCTCAAGCTAGCAATCTCACTTATCTTTCACACACTCACAAAGGCACAAGAAGACATCTGGATTTCCTTACCCCACACCAGGCTGGGGGGATGGGAGAACTGGCTCAGATCCACCTGCCTCAGTCACCTCTACCCTACCTCACAGGTGCGATGTTAGGCAGTGCCCTTACCTACTGAGAAGCTGACCTGAAAGACATGCAGTCTTTCCAGGGATGGGAAGAACAAGCATCATGCTTTTTGTTTCCCCACATGCATATCCTTGTGAGCCATCCACGTTCCCTGCCCTGCCCCTACACCCTCTCCTCAAACCACTTTCAACCCAAGATCATAAATGGGGAGAGAAGACGCTGGAATTCATGCTTTGCTCTTCTCTTCCAGTCCTGCTTTTCAGCAACAGCTAGTAGTAAGAAGAGGGTGATTCTTCTCTCAGTATCTTGTAAATTTCCTTTAAGTTATACCCCTTATCTCTCTGCACTGTAGGTTGTAAAACTATGAGCAGAAGTCCAAGATCTCTTCTAGATATATAAAAGTGAGATTTGGGAAATTAGAAAACACCTTTCTCTCTCAAAATTATCAAGCTTTCAAGAATATTATCACTGGAGTTTCAGAAAAAATATCTAATATGCAATTTGGAGTGGGATGGTGTCCCCTTTGACCTAAGCCAGTGCTTCTTAACTTTGGATGCACATTGAGTCCCTGGGGCAACTTTTAAGAATTTTGATGGTCAGGTCTTGCACCCTGAGTCCCATTCCTCAGAGATTCTGGAATCAGGTCCCTGGAGCAGAGGTTTTTTTTTTTTTTTTTTAACTTCCCTAGTGATTCTAATTTTTAGGCAAGATTAAGAATCATTGACTGAAGGCTGTTATGTATTTTTTCTCTGAATGAGGGGATACTATTGAGTGCTTTGGTGAGGGAGAAAACATGATTTCCTGGGAATGAATAAAGGAATTCTAATATTTCTAGATTAGTGTCCTGTTACAACTCTTGGACACTCTACAAAGCAGTTATCTGATTAATGATTTCATGTTATCCTCCTAACAATTCTTTATGTAGATGTCATGTTGACTACATGTAGTTGAAGGAGGGAAATGGAGCTCAGAGAGGCTAAATAAGAAGTGACTTTGGGTCCAGCCCCGTGGTGAAGTGGTTAAGTTTGTGCACTCCACTTTGGTAGCCTGGGATTCGCCAGATTGGATCCTGGGCGCAGACCTACACACCGCTCATCAAACCATGCTGTGGCAGCATCCCACAGAAGAACTAGAATGACCTACAACTAAGATATACAACTATGTACTCCAGCTTTGGGGAGAAAAAAGAAAAAAGAGGAAGATGGGCAGCAGATGTTAGCTCAGGGCCAATCTTCCTCACTAAAAAGCATACTTTAAAAAAAAACAACGAAGAAATGACTTTATCACAAATATTGAAGGAAAAAAACCCACAAATCTTGATTCTTGATATTAATAGTTGTCATTTATGACATCATCATTAATATGATTAAAAAGTTATTTTCCTCTTTATTAAAGATTTTAAATATTACAGAAATGTATAACCTGAAAAATAAAGGTTTCTCATAATCCTGCCTCACAAAGATGATCACTACTAATTGTTGGGTGTATACTCCTCCAAAGGTGTCCTATTCATATGATAACTAATACATCATGGAAGCATTATTTACCCAAAAGAGATTGTACTATATGCAATTTTGAAACTTGACTTTTCACTCAAAAATATATTACACAAATGTGTGTGTATGAGTTTGTGTGTGCATGCATGTGGTATATCTCATTATTTTTAATGGCTTATGTATTTCATTGTAAATAACTAAATATCTGAGTTATTTCCAATTTCTTGCTATTACAAACAACGCTATAATGAACATTCTTGTTATGATGAACATATCTTTGGGCAATTGTGCAAGTATTTTAACAAAATTGATTCCCATGAGTAGAATTTCTCACTTGAACAGCATAGACATTTTCTATTTTAATAGGTTAGCAACTGCCCTCCAAATAAGTTGTGCCAATTTACAATTACTTCAACAATGTATGGCAATGCTTGGTTTCCTCAACCTCAGGTACTCTGAGTATTATCAATCTTTTTTAAATGTGCTGATCTGGTAAGTAAAAAGAAATACCATTGGCAACTGAATTTGCATTTATTTGCATTTTATTGAGATTGAGCATCTTTTTACACATGGTTTTTGGTCATGGTAACTCCTTCTCTGTGAACTACTTTTCTGTGTTTTACTCCTTTTTCTCTAAGATCAATCAACTTTTCTCTCTTGATTTGTAAAAGACCTCTCAATACTAAAGAAATTAGCTATTTGGCTATCATATATATTATGAAATATGGCATTATTTATGACTTTGACTTTTGTGTGAGGTTGTGTTGGTGTGTGAGTCTATATGTTTCTTTTTTATAAATTAGAAGTTTTTACTTTTTTGTTATGCTTATCTGTCTCTTTCTATATTAATTTTTTGTTTGCTATCACCCTAAGAAGGGGATTTCCTTCCACAATATTATAAACATGTTTAGTTATGGTTCCTTCTCATACATTTATGGTTTATTTTACTATATTTAAGCCTTTCACCCACATAAACTTTACTGTAAGCAATAAGAAAAAGATCCAGCTTTACATTTTTTGAAATGACTAGTCATTTTTCCCCATGCTATTTATTTAATAACCTAGCCTTTTTCCACTTATTTGAAATGCAACTTTCTTATGTACTAAGGTATAGAAAGAGAGATGATAGATAGATAGACAGATAACAGATTGATAGATAATAGTGTAGGGGAGGAAGACAAATCCTTTATCCGGTGGGTCCTTCTGGCCAGGCTACAAATTAAATTGGCATGAGACAGAATAACAGGAGAAAATCAAATAAAGCTTTATAACATGTGTACATGGGAGAGACTCAGGAAAACTGAGTAACTTGCCAAAATGGCTGAGCTGCCACCTTAAATACCATCTTTAGCTAAAGATAAAGGAGGATGTTGGGAGTAGTGGTTTGGAGCTTCAAGGGAGAGGAAGGCAATTTACATGGAAATTGAAAAGCAAATGTTTGGTAAGCAGAACTTTGATAAGAATGGGCTTAGCAAGGATCCTCACAGTCTACCATACCCAGAGTTATCTATGGTGATGTCCTGTCCTGGGGACAGGGCTTTTATATTAAGTTCTTTTAGATAATTAGGGGGAAGGTCAAAGTTTCTTTCAGAGTCTTTTGTTCTTAAAAATAATCAAGCCAAAGAGACACATTTTGAGGTGGCCAATTCTGATTCCCTACAATAGATTTCTATTCTAATGATGTGTTTGTCCTATGCCATCCACATATTCTTCTAATTCCTGAAGATTCATGCTATGTTTTGATATCCAGTAAAAGTACTGTAGCCCCGGTCCCACTTAGCTTTTGTTAAAGAATTTTCCTATATGTTTCCCTGTGTTACTTCTTTCACCTGATCTTTCAAATAATTTTTATCATATTTAAAAATAAAACAACTGACTTGGATTGTATTGCTTAGCCTATCCGTTTTCTTGATCCCCTCTGTATCCTGGATATATTGAATCTTAATTCTTCTCCCTGCGTTCAGTCAGTCCTGGATCTTTCAATTCTCAGCTGCCAAAGTAAGCTTTCTAGTGCCCATATTTAATCATTTCCATTTGTTGCTGAATATCTGCCAACAACTTTCCATTCATTTGAGCATATAACCCAAGTATTTCAATGTGGCATACAGGTCCTCTGTCTACTCCTTTCTCCTGACTTTGTATCACTTCTTATTTCACTCAATACCTTCCCTCCAATCATTACAAAACCTTCTATGCTTCCCATAGTACTCTACATTCTCTCTCCTCTGTGCTCTTGCACATCCTTCTCCCTGTCTGGATTGCCCTCTTCTACTTTGCTCACACTCATCCTTTCTAGGTCAGGTGTCATCTCCTCCGGGACACTTACTTTAACTCTCTGCTCCATTCTGCATTAGGTGCCCTTCCTTCATCAGATCTCCCATTAGGAGACTCTATCAGGATATACTAGACTGCATTAAAATTGCCTGTTCATTTACATCCCTTCTCCACTGAATGAGAAGCCCCTTCAGGATGCCATCTGTTCCTTTATTCCCAGAACTCACCACAGTATCTACTACATAATAGACCCTTAATTCATGTTTGCTGAGCAAATGAATCAAAAGTGACACAAGCTAGGGTTAGTTTCCTATCAATCAGCTGCTCAAATAGATTCCAGTCAATTTAGATACTGTCTAAGTTGGATGCAGGTAGTTTTTCCGAGAGGTCATCCTGGGAAGCACTACAGGCATGGGAAAAGTAAGACAGAAAAAGGGGAATGCCAGTAAAGGGTGTGTTGATGAGCTAGTGACAGCTGAGTCTTGATCCAGCTCTGGACATTTTGAGACCCTCTGGACAGCACCTCAGAACTGCCCCTCAGGAGAATGGAAAAAATAGAGCATTTATTGACTGATTCCAATCCAAGAGTTTTCCCCAGGGGTTTTAACTTGTCCCACATTCCCAGGTTATGCCAGTGTGCAGCTAAGCAAAAGTATGTAGTACCAGAAAAGACCCAGGGCAGAGAACCCAAGAAGTACAGGTGCTCCAAGTGGGAAGCAATCAGCATGCAAGTGAACTCAGAATAGGACCAAGGGGACAGTGTGGGCATTACAGCATCTGCTTATAGTAACGTACCAGCAAACTGAACATGTATAAACTAATATTGGTTGTGAGTCATATGAAGACTCTTGATGGGCAACAAGGAATGATTTCTATTCCTTTCACAGTACTTAAGGGTTGTAGACATAAACACTACTTGATCAGTGTCATGGTGGACCGAAAAACTCTTCAAAGGGAAGGTGCACATTTTTTAATGTTCTGTGTTATTATTCACTAATAAATCAGTAGAACATACATTTGCTCAGACCTGTGGGATGATAAAATTTGTTTTATGATGATTATATCTATTTCAACATCTTTGCCTGTACAGCTTCATAGAACTGGTTTCAACACATCGAGTAGCACATCCATCATAATGGATATCCATTATCATGCTCAACACTTTATGGTTCACATTCATAATAATATCATCAGTGATTTGAGGTCTCTTTGGGCTGTATTGCTTTTTTTTTAAAAGAGAATGAGTAGTGAACTTCACACATGGCTTTTACTCAGTGTCTGCTGTATGCAGAACTCCCTACTAGTCTCAGTGATGTACGTGGGATAAGTGGTGGAAAATCTAACAAAACTTACCGCTTACTGCTTAGAGTACAGAAGTGCTTATATTTTACAAAAATTGCTTATATACTTGTTCAATGGATGCAGAGATGAAGTTGATTTAAAATTTTAAAAATCTTGAAATAAGTGAATTTTGATACAACTATTAAAGAAGATAATCAAACATAGACTGGTATTCAAAGATGATGTTCAAAGATTTTAAAAATACACACTGTTCATGGATAGAAAAGACTGAGAAAATTATAAGTGAGAAGTGTGCAGATGTAAATCAGTCTATTGGAGCTTGTTGAGAATGCCATCCTTCTCTCTTGGCCCACTGTTTCCTCTGCCTAGAATATTTTTAATCACTTCTTTAATAACTCCTACTTGCCTTTTAAGATTAGCTGAAGTGTCACTTGCTTTATTAGTTTCCTATGAATACTGTGGCAAATGACCTCAAAATCTGTTGGCTTAAAACAATGCAACTTAAAAAAAAAGAAAAAGAAAAACAGCATAACTTTATTCCCTTATAGTTCTGGAGGTCAGAAGTCAAACATGGATCTCACAGAACTAAAATCAGAATGTTGGCAGGCTACATTCCTTCTGGAAACTCTAGAGGAGAGCCCATTCCCTAGCCTTTTCCCGCTTCTAGATGCCTCCTGCATTTCTTGGTCAGGGCCCCCTGGCTTTTTCTTCAAAGTCGGAAGGGTAGAATCTTCCTTCCTCTCTGACCTCTGCTCCCATCCTTCCATCTTTTCTCTCTGACCCTAACTCTACAGCCTCCCTCTTATAAGGATCCTTATAATTACATTGAGCCCACCAACGTAGTCCAAGACAAATCTCCCCACGTCAAGATCCTTAACTAAATCATATCTGCAAAGTCCCTTTTGTTGCATAAGGAAACATATTCACAAATTCCTGGGATTAAGATGTTGACCTCTCGGGGAGGGAGGTGAGTATTATTCAGCCTACCATGCCTCCTCTTGAAAGTTTTTCTGATCTCTTGAGTTAGAATCAGTTTCTCTTTCTCTGGATCCTACAATTGTCTTTCTATATCTCTAATACAGGAAGTTTTAAAACTACTTTGAAATTTGGAGTTCATCTTTCTACCTGTACTGTTCTTTTCTTGGTGGCAGAATTGTGTATTTTTTCTGTGCAGTCAGACTGGCCTGAATCTGGAGCTAGGACTCCCTGGGCCTCCTCCTGTGTAAGGGAAGAGAACTGGTTTGCCAGGTGGATAAAAGAACAGATGGAGGAGCAAGATTCCTCATCTCTGCTCTAACACTTGCTCGTAAGGAGCAGCACCAATTTCTCAGTTTCCTCATCTATAACACGGAAAAAATTATAATATTTACCACATACATTTCTTGTATTAATGAGTGAACATATAAAAATTACTTAAACAGTGATTGGCACATAATATTCACTCAAAACTGTTAGTTATTGTTACTTCCCACTTGTCAGATTATTAAAGATTTAAAGAGACAATAGATAAAGCCACAGCACAATGCCTGGCACGCAGTAAATTCTCAATACCTTCTAGCTTTTGACTTATCATCATCATCTGTATTAAATACAACAGGTTAAAGACGTCAAATAGAGTCAAGAAAATGCTGTGTTTCAAACGTAGGAGTTTAGTGAAATGTTCTCGACTTTGTGCTAACAATCTGAATTATTTCAGGCTCGTTTATTCTCAGGCTCAGTATGGTCACAGAGTTAAAAGATGTGAGAGATCAATAATGTTGCAATGGATAAATTTTATTGGTTTCAATGATGAAATAATAATAACTTCAGGCTTTTAAACATTACAAAGTGTTTTCAAATATATTCTCTCATGGGGACTTATGTGACATAATGTTAACTCCGGGCAGTATCTAGCAGTCTAATGGTGATTTGATTATTTAGGCTTCTCAGATTACTATCACCCTTGTCACAAAACAGCCTTTATGTTCTTTATTTCATAGGCTATCCGTGTGTTACCCACTTGTTTCCAAGGCAAATTGAGCCATTCCACTCAAATGTTTACTGTAAACAGAATGGAAACTTGTGGAATCATCTTCCTCTCTCATAAATGAAGCAATAGCAAAGTGGTACAGCATCTCAGCTGTTCCAAGTTCCTCAAAATAGTTTTACTTTTGCAAAACGAACCCTCTAACTTCCTATATTCTGTGAGCTGCTTTATGAGCAACATGACCGGCAGCCACGTTTGTTGTAATTTTTTAAATATGTGGAAAAAAAGCAAGATATCGACCATGTATTACCTTAACCAAGATGCCAAATTATCTAACTTGTTTCTCCAGGCAAGCAGCCCAACAACAGGGACAGCTCCCAGGAGCCAGTCAAGGTTGTCTGTCTGTCCATCCACTCAGGACATCTGCAGGTAAGTGCTCAGCAAATGATCCTATTCAAAGATCTTTAGAACAGTGTTTTGTATTCTTGTTTTACATTCTGAGACTGTGTGGCTCTTGCTTCTGCCTTACATTGTCCATTAATTTATGCTGGCTTGATTTTATTTTTCCTTTAGTGCATTTTCTTCATTTGATCTTTATTTACCAACTTCTGGGCCATGCTATCATTTTCATCATTCTCTCTCTCTGTTTTCCCATGACTTTCCTCTCCATTCCCATTTCCCATCCTTTGCCTGCTGCTCTGTCTAGATCTGCCATCTTGCATGACATGTCAGAAGATGCATTTGAGCATTGCACCCCTGTCATGGCGCTGAGCCCTGCTAGGAAGGAGTCGGGTAAGAAATTAGTAAAACAGAGGCCTAGAAGGAGGAGAAGGGCCTCTGAGAGATATGAGCATGCAGAAGAACAAACCAAGGGGAAAAGAAATGATTTTCATCTCCAAATCTCAAGCCCCAAATGGAGTGAACTTTACACAGATTCTTCAGATTCATCTTCTGCAGATGAGAGTCATTGGATTCAGGCAAAAAGGAGGGCCCATGTTCAATTCCAAATGTCACGAAGAAGAAGGAGAAATAATCATAAACCATATGGAAACTTGGATGGATCTTCTGCTCCTAGTGGAATTGATCTGGTAGATTTGGGATCCACAGGCAAAACGCCACAAGAGCTGATTGACTGTGAGAGTTGCTCTTTAAATCTCTGCAGGGGAAAAGGCACAAGCTACCCAGAAGACAGTCTCTCCCCACCGAGAGAATCCTTTCAGATTAAGAAATCCTCAAGGAACCATGTGGAAAGCAAAGGCAGATACCACCACAGGGATCCTCAGCTCTTGCATAGTCTTAGGCAAAACGAAACAATCAAGAAGAGATTTTCAGAAGCAGATTCCAGCCCTGAAATGTTGGCAGTAACGGAAGGCGGCAAGTATGTGGATGATGCGGGGTTCCAGGTGAATAACTCTGTTCAGAAGCCTCCTGCCGCCTACGATGATGAGTCTGATAATTTAAAAGTATGCAGGTCAGTCACTGTAGAGGAAAACTTGATGCCATCCAAATATATTTCCTCCTGCCGTGAGTGAGCTGTGTGTTTGGTCCCTACCCTCAAAACATGACGTTTATTCATACTATTGTCTGATTGCATGTGAGGTGATAAAACAAGAAAAGGTGGGTTTGAGAAGAACAATGTGGAAATGTCTGTGGATTTGAAAGCTGTTCCAGAATGGAATTAGATTTCCCCTTTCCCCTTGTTTTAATTGAATAATGATTTGTCCTGGTAAAGGAACTGATAAACCAGTTGAATCTTTCACTTGTTCTAGTTAAGACAAGACTGGAGGAAATATGAGAGTGTGAAACCTTAGACTCTTCAGTGCAAATTTGGTGAACTGTTAGCACCCTGACAGAAAGATATTCAAGGCTTGGAGTTTTAAGGTCAGATTTTTGTATCAGAAAAATCTCCTCTGCAGTCAGTGCTAATTCGTTCTCCAGTTGTCTGACTCAGCAGGGTAATTCAAGACTGCAAGGACACAGAAACAGGTCACGGACGTATCAGTGGGGTGCTGGAACCTTCAGGGAAAGAGACCACATTAACTTTAGAAATAATCATGTACTAAAAGGTTTCAACATGTAGACATTTCACAGCTATAAGACTGTGTTCTTATATGTTTTACCCAACTGTATACATTTTCAAAATAACAATGTTAAAAAGAATTATAGAAATATCCACGCTAGGATGCACAAATGAGACAATTTTAAACAAAACAAATGCTTTTAAGTTTTACTATTATATTCAGTCATTTAAGTTGATTGGATTCTGTTTGGGAACAAGGGAAGTTTTTGTTGCATAATGCTTGGTTGTTTGGGCTTGTTTATATGAAAGTTGAAGTTACTTTATAAAACTGTGTGTTTCCTGTGAATCACGTGACCCAGAGAATGCTGCCTATGTCCATTCAGAGCAGGACAAGAAGGAGAATTAAGCTGTGAATTTACATAATATTAGAATGGTTTGTGTCTCTGAAAGTTTTATAAGACAGTCCTTCATTTACTCATTTATTAAAATGCTCATTCATTTATTCATTCAAGCATCTATTATGCATCAGGCTTAATTCTAGGCATTGAAATATATTGCATAAGATTTGTATAGTCTTTGACATCTTAGAGTTTATAGTCTGATGGGGACAACAGACACAAAACAAATGATTTCATGGTTAATATATAGTTACAATTGTGATAAGGATTATGAGAACATATAACAAGGAAGCTTTACCTATTCTGGGAGATCAGAGAACTCTCTTAATGAAGTGACAAGATGGCTGAGGCTCAAAGAATGACAGAAATTGATCAAGGGAAAAACAGAGAAGCGCATCCAGGCAGAGTGCCACTACATGAAGCCAGGAGGAGGGAAGGAGTTTAGCAATCCAGGGAACTGAAAGCTGGCTGTGGTGGCCAGGGTGTGGTGAGTGAGGGGGATGGGTGGTGGAGATGAGGATCAACAAGTGTTGAGGGCCATGGAAAACATGCCAAAGGATTTAAAAGAGAAACAACACCATTTGATTTACATATTAATATAAGTTTCTTGTCATCTTTTTAATATAATTTAAGTGTGACTTAGCTAGAATGTTGGGGGATGGAATAAAACACCCTTTCTAGTCTAGACTAAGAACTCCCAACTTGTACCCATCTGTTGTTATTCCCCAGATCTACTTCCAACATAATTTAATGAAAGACAGTCAAAGAAGGTAGTTGTAGACTTAATGGTAATTGGAGGAAAAAGTAATGCTTGCAGTTAGTCATAGTGTCTGGTTCTCCTAACTTAGAAACACTGCTTTGGAGGGACATTTCAAAGACAGGATATTTAACTCAGACTTCTATTAATGAAAGTGGAATCAATGGGCCTATAGTTATTCTTTCTTGCTGTGGATTATCACCAAAATACACCCACAAAGCAAATACTATGGGTAGTGTATAATACTAGATGCCGATGATAAAAAGTGACAAAAGACTTGATTCTTCCCTTAAGCATCCTATTATCTATTGGGAGAAATTGAATGCACACCTGAAAAGATAAAAAGTTCAAGATAGTTCAGAGTGAATTTAAACAGAAGAATACTGCAGGAATTTGGAGAAAGAAAAATCACTGAGAGCTGGAACAATCCGGGAATGCCTTAAGAAGTGGGATTGGGACTGAGAAAAGTAGAATTTAGATTGGCAGAGATGAATGGCTGGCACTCCAGGCACTCAAAGCAAGGGAAATACCATGAGCCCAAACGGGGATGAAGGAATGACACTGTGCACTTAAGAATTTTGTATAAACTTGTGTGACTAGGTTGGAGGATTAGCATAGATTGATAACAACTACAGTTTTTTTAAAAAAGACATCATGAAGAAAACATATATATCCCCCCAAGAGGTTTAACTCTATTCTGTGCATCCTTGTTTTCAAACTGCCTTGATGAGCCTCTTGGTGCCAAAGAGGCTGCTTCAAAACCTGAGGACAGATCAAGGGGATTGTGCTCCTTTTAGCCCATCTTCAACCAGAGAAGCTTCATGATTATCTCTTTTATATAATGAGATTCTACATAATATTCCCTTAAGAAAAAAAAGAAGATTCCACTGCAAGAAATAATACAGACAGCCTTTGCTAAATAAAATAGGCTAGATGAAGAATATTATATGCAGAGTAGTCACAGCGTCCCTGAGGGTGTACTGGGAAAGCAACTTCAAGTTAGGAGAACTAGTTGTGATATGGTAGAACTATCCCACTTTGAGGTAAGTAGGACTAGGATGATAAAGGCTAATCAAAGAGAGGAACAAACGGCATACTGGCATTCCACCAGGTGAATAGAACAATCTTAGTGCTTGGAATTGGTGAGAAGATAAAACAAAGGAGTCAAGGATGACTCCAAACCTTGGAACTTGGGAGGCAGTAAATGCTGATGTTACGGACAAAGGCAGAAGAGGTCAGAGGCAAGTTGATTTGGGAAGGATATGATGAGTTCAATGACAGGCAGGCTATCTGTAGTTAGAATGACATTTTAGGGTCAGCTGTCCAGCAGACACTATGAGACACGTCACTGAAATGCAAGAGAGCAGTCAGGGCTGGGTGTGTATAAATTTTCAAGCACTGGTGAACTACACACAGGCCAACACTAAACAACTGCGTATTTACATTTATTGTTAACATGATGTATTAGCACAGGGCAATAGCACAAAGGTATTAAAAATGAAAATCTTGTAAAGGCCAGGAGGACATGTAGATTTGGGTATCATTCTCAGGGAGGTGACCATGAGGCCTGGAAAGTGAATGACATCTCTAAAGGAGATCCTCTGTAGGAAAAAAGCCTCCAGATGGACACAGCCTGAGCACCAGGGTCCTCTGTGTAGAGGAGGAAGATGCCCCATGAGAGAAGCAGCAATTGCCTGTGAACTTGCACTCCTGCTGCTTCAGACATGCATAGGCAGGACCAGTCTCAGCCACAACCACAAAGCAGAAGAAGCTCCTAAGCCCTTCCTCCTTTTCTGTTCCTGGCACTTAGTCGCCACGTGGACACTCTACCCCCTTTCCCACCCTCATCAAAGCCTTATTCAGACAACATTTCTCTATTAGCCAATCATGACTTACAGGGAATTTAAATCATCATGCTATTGCACCCACAGTTGTGTAGTGGGAAAGGCTTTGCCTTTTTAATAGAAAAAAATTACCTTAAAAAAACATGAATTAGATCATGTTAGCCCATGCTTGAGACTTTTCAATGGCCCCTTAATTGCTCTCAGTGAAAAGTTCAAAATCTTCCACATGATTTACAAGTCATATTGCATGATCTATCTATCAGATCTGCCTTTCCAGCTTCAACGCCCATCATTAACAATGACCTGTTCATGCTGGTCTGTCTTCAGTTCGCTGAAAGAACCCAAGCCTGCCCCTTTCAGGGCCTAGAATGCCTTCACATTACCCCTTCTGCCCTTCTCTAGACTAACTTCCAGTCATTCTTTCTTGATTTAAATGTCATTTCTTTAGGGATACTTTCGTGATTCCCTAACCAACACGCAGGTCCCCTGGGAGTCACTTCCAGAGCATAATTTGTTATTACTAGCTAACGTGTAGGTATTTTTTTGATTGACTGCATGAGATTTGTTCACTGCAGTGTCCACAGTGCTTGGAATAGTGCCTGGCAGATAGCGCATACTCAACACAGTTTCTGAAGGAATAGATTTAGGGAAAATGAATTTTTCTAAAGGAATCATTCTTACTATGTGAAATCATAGCACTAAGTGGTGGATTACCTCACCTGCTATGGAGGCAACATGTAAAGAATACTCTACACCAGCAGTTCACAACCTTAGTGGACATCAGCATCCACCATAGGGCTTGTTAAAATACGGATTGCTGGATCCACCCCCAGAGTTTCTGATTCCCTTCCTCTGGAGTTGACCCTATGAATTTGCCTTTCTAAAATATTCCTAGGAGATACAGATGTTGATCTAGGGACCACATTTTGAGGACCACTGTTCTATACTACAAATTCTCCACAGGCTTTAAGTGGGAAGAGAAAAGAGAAAAAGTCATTGAAAGGATGAGTTTGGGAAGCATGATTATCGTTTTCTGTCATATTCTATTGAATGCTGACAGAAAGCATAATTAGATTCCTTTCCCATATTTTATACTGTCATACCAGTGTAGTGTGGGTTGTCTCACTAAAACCAGAGACTGACAAAGTCCCAAATTTACCAAGAACTCAGATGTCGGGGTTTGGCTATTATTTCCCTTCAAATCCACTTCCTCTTCCCAGCTACTCCCATTTCTGTCAGTGAGTCCACAGATCCCCTGAATTTCCAGTTTTTAACTACTTTTCTTCTGCATAGGATATATCCAGTCTCCAATCCAGTCCTGGCATTTCCTCCTCCAGATCCTGCTTTTGATCTTTGCCTTCTTTCTTGTTGCCAATGTCCCATTTTGGTCCCTCTCTACACTTCTGTTCTCTCTTCGCATCCACACTTTTGCCTGCTACTTGTTTGGGTCAGGACTCTTATAACAGGTTAAAATTGACGGTAATCAATTCAAATGAGCTTAAGCAAGAAAAGGATGTATTAGTCACAGAAATAGAAAATCCAGGTTTACAGATGGCTTCAGGGGCTCCAGAAATTCAAACAGTGTGGTTCTTTCACTCTCTCTGTCCTTCTCTGTGTGTTTTTCTCATTTTCCCAACTGCAGACAAGCTTTCTTTGTATAGTTGAGAAAAGAGACAGTGTGGACAGAGGTAGCTTCGGGCTTACATTTTACCAGTAGCGGCTTAACAGAAAAGGGAAATGTTCTCTGCAAGCAGTTACACATGAAATCCCAGGGATGGACTATAATTAGCCTGCCCTAGGTTATGTCCTTGAGCTAATCACTGTCACCAGGGGCTTGGACCAAGTCCTTGAGTGGGAAGGTTGGATTTAAAATGTGGCTCTTAGAAACCCCTCTAGAACCTTATGAATTGTGGAAAGGACATTTCAACAGCAAAAAGAACAGTACCAGTACCAGAAGTGAGAAAAGAATTAGGAGCAGAAAAAAAAACCCAGTACCACTCAACTATCATCAAATGCAGCTTTCCCCCTCCTAAATGTCTTTCTCTTCCTCTCCAAATGCCCATATTTAAATATGCTTCAATATTCACTTCATTTTTATCCTCTTTCATGAAGCTTTTCCAGACTACTCTGATCCACAGTGACCTTTTCTTCCTTGGAATTATCATCACCTATATAGTCAATATTACATATTTACTACTCAGTTATTCTCTAGTAGTTCACATGTGTTAGTTCTCTTTTCCCTTTAGAGTAAGTTCCTTGAATATAGGAATCATATCTTACACCTATTTTGTGCCACATCCACTACTCAGAAGAGTTCTAGCATTTAGCAATTGCTCAAACAACTTTTGGAATGGCTTTGTAATCAGTGATTGCTAAGAGAGAAGACTTGCAAAACCATGGGGACGATAATGGAAATTGGGTATTGCAGGGTAAAACAAATCAGGAAGACTGAATTCCACCAATGGTTTCTTTAAAAGAAGAAGATCCCAAAAGTAAATAATAACTCCTGTTAATGTTCTAGTTCTAGTGTGGGTTGGGTGGTGAGATTGAAGGTTTACTTTATATTGTTTTGCTATAGCCTTCAATATGCATATTCTCATTTTTTCCTTAAGAAAAATTTTTGAGGAAAAATTGGATTAGAAAATACTAAAAATAGTCTATATTTTGACTTGTTTAATTCTTGATGGTTGCAATAACTTTAAACTAGGTGTGGGAAAGTAGAGAAAATTTCTACAACGCAAAATGTTCATAGCAGAAGACTACTTTTCAAGAGCAACAGGATCAGGCTTTTTGACAAAGCACTAGCATTTATAAGATTGATTTAGATAATTTTTGAATAATAGGCCTTAGCTCCTAGGAAAATTGTGCCTACAATGGACCATTTTTATCCATACCATCATACTTGTGTCCTCATTTATTCATTCATTCACATATTGAACAACTATTTATTGGGAATTTACTCTATATCAAGGCAATGTTCTAGAAGCTACAAATACAGTGAGAAATACAGTACTAGTTCCATCCCTCATGAACTTACATTCCAGTTGGTAAGACAAATAAATAAATAAATAGATGTAAAAGAAAAAAAATCCATAAGTGAAGCTGAAGTAACACATTGCATCTGGTAGAACAAAGCAGATTTCCTGAGGAAGTAATAATTACAGAGAAATCCAAAGGAGAAGTAAGAGTAAGTCAAGCAAAGAGAAGAGATAACCTGTTCCAAGAAAAGGATATGACAAGTGTGAACACCCAGAGATGAGTGAGATATGGCGCAGAAGGATCTCAGTGTGTTCTAGCAGAGAGCGGCAGGAGAGGAATGGCAGCCAACCATGAGGTTCATTATCAACCACAGTTAGGAGTTTGGATTGTGTTCTAATGACAAGGGGAAACTTAAGTGAAAGAATGACACTGTCACTTTTGTGTTTTGGAAGATCACTCAAGCTGCTTTGGGAAAATAAATTGGAGAGGGCAAGACTGAAGCCTAAGGGAATGGGTTAGGAAGGCATCGCTGTATCCCAGGGAAGAGGTTTTGGAGGCTGTGAGAATAAAAAGAAGTAGATGGATTTTGAAAGGAAATTAAACAAGACTTGATGATAAATTACATACGTATCTCAAGTTTTTTATTTAGACAACTGGGTAGATTATAGTACCATTTACTATTGAGAGAACACACTGTTTGACGGACAGATTTAAAAGGAGGTGAGTTCAGTTTTAGACATGATATTTTGACGTGCAAGACAAATATCCAAAGAAATATATCCAGAAGGCAGGTGTATATAAGGATCTAGAGTTCAGAAGGGTCTAGAGTTGACATTAGATGAAGATTAGGAAGTCTTGAGCACATAGGTCGTGACTGTCAATATCTCCCATGGAAAATTTGTCAACTGAAAGGATGAGGAGATGAAGGACCCTGTGGAATAGCAACATTTAATGGCCCTGGAAGAGGAAAAGAAGCCAACAGAGAGAAGGAGCAGAATAGCCCAAAAGGCAGATGAAAACCCAGGAGTGTGTGAAGGAAAAAGAGAATGCGATAACTGGAGGGAGAGATGAATTAGGGAGCCTATTTTTGTCTTTCGGTTTTCGTTTTGGTGAGGAAGATTGGCCCTAAGCTAACATCTGCTGCCAATCTTCCTCTTTTTTTTTGCTTGAGGAATATTGTCACTGAGCTAACATCTGTGTCAATCTTCTTCGAAGTGGGACGCCACCTCAGCATGGCCTGATAAGCAGTGCATATGTCTGCGCCCAGGATTCGAACCCATGAACCCTGGGCCACCAAAGCAGAACTCACAAACAACCACTACACCACGGGGCTGGCCCCCTGTTTTTGTTTTCAATTTAGAGAATCCTTGAGCTCAGAGAGACAGAGAGAGAAGTTGAAGATGCAAAAAACTGAGAAGATTGTTTATTTATTAAATTCCCACAGAGAAGGTAGGAAAGGATGGGACCCAAAGCCCAGAATAGAAGTATTGCCATGGCAAGGAAAATAGATATGTCTTTCTTTGCAAAAGAAGTAAAAGAGGAAATGATAGACGTGGACAAATGTAAATCTACAGATTATAAAAGTTTCTTTTTGATAGTCTTGTAGAGTAAGGAGTTGGTTGCAGGGTCAAACATCCAGTGAAATTTGAATTTCAGATAAACAACAAATAATTTTTCATTGGGACACACTCATACTAAAAAAGTATTTGTTGTTTATCTGAAATTCAAATTTCACTGGGCATCCTGTATATTTTGCTAAGTCTGTCAATGCTAAACATAGCAAGATAGAAAAGCATTATTGAAAGTTCTGTTGAAGTTCATAACTATCAGTCTATGTGACCACAAACTGCAGGAAGTGTAATTTACCTCTGCAGTGCATCATTTAAATGCAGATACAACCAAAGAAGGTAACTGAACATAAACCTAAGGGGCTGATAGCATGAAACATCCACATTTCACGTTTAGTACAATTTTCTATATGTATCCCCAGATAAACTTGAAATTTAAAAACTAAGATGTACGCTTTACGAATAAGATATTTAAAGTAAAATAACATTTCAGTGAGTAGTTTTGCTCTCAATATTTATTCAGAGAAAAAAAAAAGTACTTCTCTTTACCTTAACCTTTCAGGCAAGGATTATAGTCATTGGGAAGCCTGGGTTCATAGATCCGTAGACCGTGTAGGTCACTTTCCCATCTACTCTTTGAAGAGCCTTGGAACATCAGCACATGTTATCATCTGTCTCTTCCTTGGACATATTATTTCCTGGGGAAGCCTCTTTCCTCTCAGAGTCTCTAATTGTGAAAACATTCTTTTTAATATTTAATCAGCCTGTGTCCTTGTGTTTTCTACCTATTAGTCCCAGATTTATATTCATTCGGTAATAGATTTTTTTCTTACTTTTGTTGTGTATTCTGCTACTTCTTTCTATTTCTTTTTCTGTACAAAAACAAGACTGATGTTGTATTGTCAAAGTCCATTCAGAGTCTTCAATATTCTGGTAAGGAAGGTCATTCTAAATGACCTAATGAGAAGCATTCATTTCCAAGAAGCAACAGACTCTTAAGAAAGTTCACAAATTTATTCTCTTCCTTATGCCTTTGCCTTTGTTTTGCTGAGTCCTGAGTCTTGTAGGAATTAATAACAACTTTTCTCCTCTTCATTTTAATAACAGCTGAGTTGGTAGGAAATAGAGGTGGGAACACTGTTGGTAACCTGCCAGACGAGAGTTACTTGCGGTTACTCAAGATAGAGTCACAAGGTCTCACTTGCAACTCTTCCTTTCTCTCTATCTGGAGTGGTCAAACTTGGGAAGGGTAAAATGGCGCTCTCTTCATTTGTATGATCAGAAAATGAGAAAAAATGATGTGTATTGCAAATGTATACATAACTGGTATGACACTATGTTTTAGAACTAATTTCTTTCCTTGAAATGAATAATTTTATTCATTGCAGTCCTCAGTAAAAATTCAGATATACACTATACTACTTTATTTTACAAAGTAAAGGTTCTCCAACAAAAGAAAGAAAAAAGTTTATAACACTATATTTTAATGTTATAAATATTTAGTGTGATTTCACACAGTCTATCAGCATTTATCTCACTAATTTGTATTTTGAATAAGCAAAAACAATGAATTAAGACACTGATATATATATACATATATCATGTGTATATATGTATGTATATGCATACACACACACACGAAATTTTATGAGAAAAATAACTTGAAAGGCTTGTAGACATAGTGTTTTATGTCTTTTTTATATATATACCTTTCAAAGACATGCTTTGTTCTTAGCAGGTTTTCTTTTGTAATTGTTCTCAATTTGAGAGATTATCTTTCCAGGAATGGAATGACAGTATCATCAATAATACTGATTGTCTTGACTAGTAAATTATCTTATACGACCAAAACCAAGTGGATTGATTAATTACCTTCTAATCTGGCTAAGCAAGTCACTCTGATTTTTGGAAATAGCATGTCTTCTGTAGGCCAATTACTTAACAAGTTGTGCTTTTAGAAAGGAAAAAACAATAGACATTTCTCTGCTCCTAAAATCATCTTAAAGTGGATTTGAATCTCAACTAGGAATTTTCGAACCTCAGAAAGCTTCAGGCAAAAGTCAGTAGAAGTATGATGCTCCTTCAGGTGGAAAGTCAGTATTTACATATTATAAAGCTATTTCTATTTGTTACATTTATCTTTGCTTTGGTAATTTCTAAGTTTGTTAATTACTGAATTATAACAAAGTGCAAAATACTGAATAAGGAGGAATTAGAGTTTGTCTACTTCTTAATTTAAAAAGAAAATGTGTTCAGGATTACAGTTATTTTAAACTAAGTGCTTCCTTTAATGAACTTATATCTGTTTGGCAGTATGCAATTATTTCTGTCTCAAAAAAAACAAAGAAGGAGAAAAACACTCTATCTCTTCTCTCAGTCACATAAATTTATTTTTAAACACATACATTTTTGCTAACAGAGTATAAACACTGTGTATATAAACTGCTGAATATTGGGTACAGTGCTTGTTGCTATCAAATCATGATTTATATCTAAGAATTTATTTATAGCTTGAATATTTCCTCCATTTCTAATTACCACATTTAGGTTCTCATCTTCCTTATAACTGCTGTAGAGTAGTTATACATTCATTTCAAATCTTCTGCAATCGTCCTCAGACAAAAAATCTTAATTTAAATCAGGTAAATTTAAATACCGGTGTCTAATTTGGTTCTGAAATTAAAATGCCCCTGGAACAGCCTCGGTGAGTTGCCTTTTGTTCATAGCACCCTGACAGTCTTAAACTCAGCACTATGCTCTCCTTCCCACCTCTGTCAGGTGCAAGGAGGACCCCGGAGTCTATTAGTTCCCCTTCATTCACTCCTAGGTTTATGCAGAACTGAAAATGCCATAATACAGGAGCTCCTGCATTTGGGAAGCTTCTTGGCGATGGATTTTACTTTAGACATTATACTGAAAACTTTCATCTTTCCTTCATGGTTATCTAACAAATGGTAATGAAAAGCTCCTTATTTCCTGCCTAACTGGCACCACTTTATTCTTATTTGGTCTTTCTGAGCCTCACCTTAACAAATTCTGATGTCTTTATTTTAGAGATTTTTTTTTAAGATTTTATTTTTCCTTTTTCTCCCCAAAGCCCCCCGATACATAGTTGTGGGTCCTTCTAGTTGTGGCATGTGGGACGCCGCCTCAGCATGGCTTGATGAGCAGTGCCATGTCCACACCCAGGATCCAAACAAGCGAAACCCTGAGCCGACGCAGCGGAACCTGCAGACTCAACCACTCGGCCACTGGGCCAGCCCCTAGAGATGTTTTGATATAAGCTAACTCACAGATCTCTGAGGGGGTAACCAAATTAAAATATTTTGTCACACTAAGAGATAGTAACAATGGAGAAAATAAAGAAGGAATAAAGAAAGAAAAAATAATTAGAATAAAATAGAATTTTTTAATAATGCAAAACAGATTTATTTGTATGCACGACAATAAGGATTAGGATACTAGATAAATATACACTGTCATATATACACTGTCATTTACACTGTCAAAATGTCCCATGCATCAAAGGAGTCCTGGTTCCAATCAATATTTGAAGGCCTTAATATTCTACCTGTTGGAGCTGGAAGGAACCAGAGAGATCACCTCACTCAGTGGTTCTCCATCTGGGCCATATGTTAGACTCTCCTGGGAAATTTTAAAAAAAAAAAAAGTCGCTGCCAGGACCCCATCCAGATCCCTCTGGAAATGATGTCTCAGCGTGGGTACACTTTTAAAAGGGTCCCAGATGATTCTGATGAACAGCCAGCGTTGAGAATCACTGATTTTTTGCCCAATCTCGGCTGAACAAATTGACACCCAGCAGATACACATATTGCAAGAACCATACTTCAGGCAGGAGGTCCACTTGGCAGAACTTCTAAAATCTCAACACACTAAAATGGAGCCTACGGGTGAGCAACTGACGCAAATTATTTCCTCTCAGCTCCTGAAAACATTTGGGATGATTGTTCTCAAACTTGACAACTTTATTGGCTGAAATAGAAGGTAGGGTTGCTCTTAATAGCTTTCATCTTGGATTAAACCTGAAATTTTTCATCTAGTTGCAATTCACTTTCAAATGACACTATAGGGGAAAAAAACCACAACTAAATCCATGATTCTCAAACTATAGTCCTGCACCAGTAACATCAGAATCACGCAAGAACATGTTAAACACGCAAATTACTGGGCCAACTCAGACCTATCAAATCAGACACTCTGGGAGTGGGACCCAGCCATCTACTCTGACCAGGCCCCTATGTGAGTCTGCACGCTAAAGTTGAGAGCCACTGAGGTAGAGACTACAGATAAGAAAAAGGCAATTGTAACAGTGTGTGTGCATGCTGCAATGGGGTACATATAGAGCGTTTAGAGTATAGGGAAAAGGAGCCTGATGCAAGTCTGTGCGAAAGGGACAGCAAAATACAAAGCAAATAAAGAAGATGGCATAAGTTTGTATTTGGTGATTTTCTATTTTAAATGATTTGGCATACTATATATACGTATATATGTGTGTATGTATATGTATGTATATCTATATATACACACACACATATTTATACACACACACTCCAAAAGGATAAAATAGGAAATTGAGAAAATTAGGACACATGAAAATAAGGGTAGAAAAATACTAAATCCACAAAAATGCATATATGGAGATTTACTACAAGTTTAATTTTCATAGGCACAGTGGCTAAAGCAAAGAAAGAAACAGGATTCACAGAAAAGCAAACCAAGTCGTCAGATGAAACACACCTTTTGCTTGTAATGAGGAAGGACTAAGCAACATTTCTTTCATGAGTCCTTATAATGAGAACATTTCAATATAGTGGATGACATCCTTGGCTACCTGCAGGTAATAAACGTGTTGCATGGCAGTCCGCTTTCTTGGACAATCAAGTGTTGGCAGAGGACAGGGTTATGACGCTATCATGAAAGTAGAAAGCTACATCAAGATAAGTGCTTAGAAAGATGGCTTCTCCAACTCCAAAACTCCCAGGACATTCAGTATTTGTGGTGAAGGGAACGTCAAAGAAACAAATGTCTGTGTTCACTGGCAACCTGCACTTTTTTCTTGATAAACAGCTCAACATCAATCCTTTCTTGTGTAAATGCTTAATTTCCCATGATGATATATAAAAATTTGCACATTCTTGCAAGGATGGTTTTAAAAATTATATCACGCTTGCTTTTATTTTGTTTTGTTTCATTTTCATTTTAGTCTTAAATAAAATGCGTTATTGCAAGAGCCTATTGATTTTATAAGAAATACAGAGATGTATCATAAAAGTCATGGCTTACATATTTTTGATCATTTTGCATGCTCTACTATATACAATATGTTGTTAGTGAAGAAGAGAGAAGGTTGGGGTAAAGTTATCTTAAATTTGCTTAGGAAGAGCCTCAGAAAAATAGGAAAAAAAGAGAATATGATTCTTCTTCCTCACCACCCCCACCCACCTTCCCAAACACTGAGCTAATGTGACAAAGTACAACCGTAGGTTGGTGCTACCCAGTTAGAAGAGCGTTCGTACCAATTTCCCACCTGACCTCACAGCTATATCCTTCACCATCCCTTGGGAGACATCTTAGGCCAAATTCTACTCTGTGCAAAAACAAGGCTCACAAATGTGTTCAGTTGTTCACCCCCTTCATACCTTTGCCAGTGGTGAGTTAGCACACAGATTAATTTTAAATATATTTATCACAGTGATGTGCTGCAGCAGTAAAGACAGACTTCTGTGGCTCCATTTACAATGGTTTCATTCCCCTGCCTTTTGTCAAATGCCATTAAGGCATCAAGCATGGAAACCAGCAAACCCTGAATCAATGTGATCCATGAATATAATTTGAATATTCTTAATGATATGAAATATATATGTTGATGTTTATAACATATATGTATATGTGTGTATAGATATGTACTCTTCTGTAACAGTTAAAGCTATTATAATTAGGCTCAAATAAAGTGCTATTTGTATGAAATCAAACTGAAAGTATTAGCAGTTTATATTCACCAAGTACTTCTTTAGAGAATATCCACATTAAGATGTTTGAAAATTAAAATATAATTTAAAAATAAAAAGCAGCTTTCCTTATAGTAATAGTCAAGAGGTTTCTAAATATTAAGCACAGAATTTTGCCTTTTCCCTTTCCTTGTGCATTAAAAAAAATACACATTCTTCTTCAATATCAAGAAAGTGAAGGAATATTACTATCGTTTCGTATCAGCTATAAATCATGAAAAAACAAAATAAACAGAATTTGTCATGACAGTGATCTACTCTTTATTGTATTGGTCTTGCATCATGTTTAATGCAACACCATCCCTGAGATTTTCACACTTGAACTTGCATTTTGCTCTTTTGTAGTTTATGCACGAAAAAAATGTTCTACCTGGGCCAGCCCCAGTGGCCTAGTGGTTAAGTTTGGCACACTCTACTTCACCAGCCCTGGTTCTGTTCCCGCGTGTGGACCTACACCACTCATCTGTCAGTGTCCATGCTGTGGTGGCAGCCCCCCTACAAAAAGAAGATAGGCAGCGGATATTAGCTCAGGGCAAATCTTCCTCAGCCCAAACAAAACAAAACAAAACAAAAATGTTCTGCTTTACTTTTCATTAAACTCCATGTTGAAGTTATACTTTTAAAAAATTTTTATTGCTCCTATCTTCAAATAAAGACAGTTCCTTCAGAGATGTAACAAAAAGGCAAAGATAACAGGGAAGAGATATTCAAAATGATTACATCAGCATGCATAATTAATGATATTCTTTCATTTTGAGTGTGGAGGAAAAATGATCTCAATTTATCATTTAGATTATTTCATAGTGAAAAATTCTGTCCAAAAAGGAGAAAGATCAAAAGGTGATGAATTACAGGAATATAAAATGAAGGCCAGGCATTGAGAAAGACTCAATGGACAGTGATGAGTACTGAGAAAGTTCAAAGACACCCACAAATCCAAGCAGTTGAAAATGCTAATGATGCAGTTGAAGAGACCCCTTTGAGCTAGCAAACCACAGGGTAAATTGGTTTTATCTTCAAAGAAACTGAAGCAGAAAGATCATATACCTAAATGGAATGGCCGAATACACATATTTGCATAGATCATACAAGTATACCATAGCTGGCATGAAATACCATGTTTTATATACTTAGAATTCAGACAATACAAGATATCCCTGGCATTGGTGCATGTGTGTGGGATTGAGCTGTGGGACAATAGGATAGTTTGTCCTATTCTTAGTACTTTTCCACCCTCCCAGTGAAGAAGTATATTGGGCATAGAATGGTGACTCTAACTGATAGGGTTACACCTGCAAGTTTATACTAAAATATAAATGACAGTAAGTATAAATCTTTCAGTTGCTATGTAACCAAAATGTGACAAGGGCTGCTCCTGAGGCTGGACAGGAAGAGAACAGGAAAGCAATTCATATTTACTGAGAATAAAACATGGCACTTTTCCAAGTTGTTCAAACATATAAATCCATCAAATATTTATGAATTTGTTAACTTATTAGAGAATGAGAGAAAAGAAAGTGGAGTATAGTTGGAAAAGTGTTCTTAAATCTTTGTATTTTTTTTAGTTTATTTTAGTATTTCTTTTAGTGACTATTACAGTAGTTGTGGTTATTGTAAACAAATTGTAAAAACAGAGAAAACTACTATTTTAATTTAAACTTAATTAGCTGGATAGATAATCAGTATTTGGATTTTGATATATTTCCTTCTAATCTTTTTTAATGCGAATAATTTTTAATAGAATTATAGTGTTTTCAGTTATGTCTCTTAATGACAAGATATAAGTTCATAGGCATAGCTTTTGAAGAATGAAACCTATCAGAAAAATACCTTGATGTCTTTATTTAAACGGAAATTCTATCCTATCGGGTTTTTGAATAAAATAAAAGTTTTAGGATTCTATTTTTATAAGGAATTTTAATTTAGCTCCCCAAAATTGTGCTTTCTGTCCTATGATTGCAAAACAAATGTTTGGGATAACCAAATGGTATCAGAATCATTCTGGATATACTGCACACTAGGAAAATGTGAATTGGAAAGAGGAAGTAAGGAGCCACATTATTATATATTTGTAATTGTCCTGCTAGTGGGAACGGTGTATTTCAAATATAATTCTTTGACATAATTATTTGTTATTGGAAATTCTACCACTATTTGGAAAAATATCTTTCTAACAGGATTAATCATTGAAATATCTCAAATCCAAGATAGTATTACTGCTCATGAGAAAGTATGAATCTACTTCCTTTTGCTTTTTACAGTGACTGTCCCCTTACAGTATAACTAAGTTAAAAATTAAATTATGAACATTATGGTTTCCAAGTGGTACCTGTGGTGACTGACAAATGCTCAGAGGCCCTGTAAGCAGATTAATCTTGAGCATCTCTCCCGAGGAGCCTTAATTAAACCCTGAAGTCAGTTTAGTGTGTCCTTTACTCCCATTCTCCCACAGCTCATCCCTATCTCCTTTTCCCAGTTGATGTCTTAGTTCTACCAACTTTACTTTTACAGTATCTCTTGTTCTCTTTTTCCATTCGCCCACTATTACACTAGTTCTTGTTCTTATTACTACTGACTTTGACTATTATAATATTCTCATCTTTTTATTATTAATCTCTGAGGTAACACACCAGACTACTTTCTAATAATCTTACCTTCTTACTCAAATTCTTTAGTGAAATCCCACTCCAACCGAATATAATTAAAGCTTTTTGTGTGTGTGCCTGTGTGCGTGTGCATGTGTGTGTGTGTGTGTGTGTATAAATGTTGGCACTAGATGACAGAAATGTATTTTAAGCTCTCCATAATCTTTCTTTATTTTTCAGCATGACATCCCACCACAATCCTACCCAAACTTTCACATTCCTTTCAAACTTGGCTGTATAGTTGACTCGGTTACCTGGTCAGTCCTACCTCTAAGCATTCACTGAATATATCTTCTATGTCTGGAGTATCCTACAAACTTCCATCTGTGTCTGTCAAAATTCTACCCAGCCTCCAATTCCAGTTCATACACTACATTTTCCATTAGGCTCTAACCACCTACCCCCACCCCAATCTGTATATATCTTTCCCTCCCTTGCATACAGCAGCACTTGATATGCACACATCACATGGTAACTTGGATTCTAGCTAGTTGTGCAGTTATCCAATGTATAAGCTGTCAAAGTATAAGCTCCCTGAAGGGCAAAGACTGAGACTTATTTGTCTTTGTAATTCTCACAGCACCATGTATAACATTTCACATAGTACATATGCAACAAATTATTTGTTGAGAGAGTGATTAAGTAAATAAATGAACAAATGAATGAATAAGTGAATAATTGAAGATTGACCATTCTTCACTCAAAGTGGCTGGAACTGCTGTAAAATATCAATACTTTGCCGAGGGACTTTACTTGCCTGTGTAGGAGAATTCATATGCAGAAGCATATTTCTAATTCATTCAATGCATTCTTGGTTATCTATAAATAAATTATCTGCTTTGTCAATTATCCATGGCAAGTTGAGACTATCTTTGATGTAATGCTCAGCCAGATAAGATTAATGAATGGACAAAAAATGGAAAGAAGTCATGGTTGAGAATAAGGTTATGAAGATTCAAACACTTAGCAATCACAAAGAAAGAGATATCACAAAATCAGTTTGAATTAAGAATCTCTGCCACCTGCAGAAAAGAAAAAGACAAAAAAATTATAATGATGATTTTTTCTGATAGCTCTGTTATTATGTGTGTACGAAAGACTTACTCTTTGTCTGACCAAACATATTTATATGGTTATATCTACACATAAAGCAAATGAATTTGTGTTATCTGTTCTTTTGTTTTTCCTTTTCACCTCAGTGCATGCAGCTAATAAAAATTGAGCCCAATAACTTTAAGAATACATCTTTAGAAATAGCTCTAGTTTAATTTTGTCAATCTTAAAAACAAACCTAAAGACCTTAAAGCTGACATAAAATGAATTTTTGTGACGTGTGAGAATGTAGAGACAATCATTACATTGGGATATTCATTCAATGTTTATTATCTATTTACTCATCTATATGTCACCAAAATTATAAAGTAAGTTCTGGAAAGGTAAATGCTATTGGGGAAAATCAGTTGCTTTACCCAGAAGTAGATTGCACTCTGAGCTCACTAACAGAATATGGATAGGGCAGCAAAGTGATGTTTAAAAGGGAAGCAATTATCCCAAAGGGCACAATCTGTCTTTTAGTCTCTCCTGACTTGGAGGATTTGGACAGTTTGAGCTCGTCCTAAAACTAACAAGGAAGATCTGTTCTCTTGTTACGTATACTTGGGGCTGGGACTCTTGGAGCTACACATGCCAACATGCAAGGAAGAAAATCTAACGTACCCCATGAACCCATGGAGAATTCTGAGTCCCTGAAGAGGGCCTAGCCCACTATGAAACTAAATCACTAGGCTAGATCATAATAGAGGAATCCCTGTGAGAATCCTCGATCCCAATGAAGACTTCAACTCCTGGTACCAATAGGATGGAACCATCACCAGAGGTGGTAAGGGCCACAAGAGGAGAAGCTCAAGTAGAATCTTCCCAATCTGTTGCAGCTCATATGACCAAAATATCCATGAATTCGCATAAGACTTGGCCTCCTCTGCTTCCATTATGGGCACAGCAAGTGGTGATTATCTTCTTCTCTGCTGTTTTCTATCAGAGTGATGTCTAGTGGGAAGAAAATGCAGATGACCAGTTGCAACTTTGGATCAGCTCCAGCGTCAAGTTAGGAGCCAGGGACATTGCTATGTTGCTATCTTTGTTGTTGGTCATTCCCTACAGCTCTATGCAGATGGTCTGAGGTTTTGACCAAGTCAGTGGTCACAAATTAAGGCATGAAATTAAACTCAGGAAGTCATGCTATGTACCAGGGTTTTTTAAGTTGAAATATTCCTTTGAGAAAACAAAACACTTTAAAAACTCATTTGTGTGTGAAGAAATGTCAGTCATCTGTAGATGTTAAGAAGATTGTGTATAGATTCAGAATGACCAGTCTTATGATTACAAAAATTGTATCAGCTGACTATAAAATATTTTGATTCTTATGTCATAATTGTATTTTTAATTAAAGTTTTCAAGATATTTTTCATCTAAGGCTGAATGGTAGCTTGTAGTACTTATCTTCATCTCTATAAAGGAAATCTTAGAAATCTGATTTATAAGGCCTTTTTCTTTTAATTCCAAACATGTGTGCTAGTTCCATATCAGTCACAGTTGCTGGAAATAGCTGTTATTAGGAATAATATTAAATAGTGTCCATCTTCTTCTCTGCTTATTAAATGAGTTACTTCTCCTTTCTACAGCAGATCAGCTTGCTTGACTTCCTCTGATGCTCAGATAGGGTATAAAATTGGTACACTTCAGTTTAGTTCCTCAAATGCAAATTAAAGAGCACATGGTATGTGTAAGGATCATACATTTCTCACTTTCATTATAAGTGAATTTTCCCGAAAGGTAAACAAAACACTGGTAGTTGGTAAAAACTTCCGAGAATTGCCAAACCATTCCACTAAGCTACCTCTTTTGGTCTGTGCTCTGTACATATTTAAATAATAGTTTAAAGTGTAGCATTCGCAGTCCATTTATGGTCTAATAATTAGCCATCTTTACTCTGATTTTTTAACACTCTTATCACTTAAATCACTTTTAGTATCATGTTATTCTTTCCATACAAAGAAGACCTTGCCTCCAAATATTAATAAACAGCAATTTATTCAGCTCATAATAGCAGAACTGGCATAGGTGATATAGTTAATAAACAGCAAAGACTAGATTTGTGTGGTATAAGATTTAAGAGGAATAAAACCTCAAGAAATGGAGGGAGCATTGGAGGGAAAGAAGATCTAGAGTCTATCTCATTAAAGGTGTTAAGTCTTAGGGTAGCTTAAATTTAGATGAGGTGTTATCATGAGAGGGAGGGTATCGTGGGTATGAGATGGTGTTCCAGGAGATTACCAGAGGCACGCATTTCCAGAATCCAATAGGGTGAGGAAATAACCATCTGAGCATTAATTGAAAAAAATACTATTTAATCTTTATTGACACTAATTAACTTAATGCTTATAAACAGTCCTATGAGGTAGACACTACTATTTTCCTACTTTATGGATGAGAAACTTGAAAATACAAGAGATTAAGTAATTTAACAGACGTAGATGGGCAGAACTATGATCCAAATGCTGATCGTAGTTTTAACAATCACACCAGTGTTTCCCAACATTTTCTACTTCATCACACACATAGAACATGATAACATTTCTGAGTCAACTGTGGTTAATGGCCAACATACCTAGGAGCCTTAAACTGCTCTCTAAGCTGAGAGGAATCAATATCTTGGCACAGCAGAAACTTCTTTGTGGCAAAACTCACAGTCTGTCTGCTGGTAAGTTCTGTACCATGCCCCTATGCCTTTATGTTGGGCGTTAGAGGGAAATATGGTAGGATAGGTAAGACAAATCCAAATTATGGAAGGTCATGTGAAAACCACATGAAGTAATTAGGATTTTATTTGATTTATTATAGAGTTCTTGGAGAGTGGCAGTATTTTAAGAGGGCCTGAAAAACTATGTTTTAAGAATGATTTTAAAGGAGCAAAATCTTAAAGACAGTTTGTGTACCTGTTGACAATTCAAAACTACTAGAGAGATGGCAGTGAGGATGAAAAGGAACAAGGTAAGAAAAACAGCGAGGGATAAAAATATTGGAATATTGATGAAACTTTGAATATAGAGTCTGAAGTACATGAAAGGTTCAGATAAAGGCAAGCTGAGAGAATGGGATACTTATGGAACGGCATCTTTGGGAAGAAAAGCTATTTTAGAGATGGTGAGATGTAGGAAGTAGTGTCTCACTGGGAATACCCCATTACTGCAGTTGGACATTATTGGAGTTGGCTGACATTTCTTGCTATTGAAGAGGTAGAGGTTGGTTTTGGAGATGGATGTTTTAAAACCACAAGTCTGGGAGTAATACTTGAAGCTGAAGCCCTAGACTGCCTCCCTAGGGTAGTCAGTGGACGAAGGAAAAATAAAAGGCTTAAGTACAAAACTTCCAGGATAAGCAGAGGGGAAATGCTGACAAAGAAATGGGGGGAAGAGGTGTAGAAATCAGTCTGTGGAAATGGAAGAATAACAGAATTGCAACATTGGAAAAGAAATATGAGGTCATGTAGTTTAATCACTCCTGTGTGGTGAGTTCCTTTTACGCTATGATTGAATACTTTCAATGTTGGGAAATTCACACTCTCCTGGGGCAGTTCATTTCATCTTTGGAAAGCTCTGGGTATATATGTGTATATGTTTCATGGAAATTTGTTTCTTTTAACTTCTACTCATTGGATCCAGCTGTGGGACAGAACAAGATCAGTTGCCCTTTCACCGAATAGCCTTTCACATGTCTAAACAGAGCTGTCATATAATTTCCCCTTCCCTGCCTTTTTGTCCCTCTAAGATATCCGATATGGAAATTGGCATTTCTTTTTATTTGTCCCCAAATTACTATGCTCATTTTATTTTATTTTTTTATTGAGATATAATTGACATATAACATTATGTTAGTTTCAGGTGTACAACACAATGATCTGATATTTGTGTATATTGTGAAATGATCACTACAATAAGAGTAGTTAACATACTACACTCATACTTTAAAAGGTGCCCCTTTGACCTACAATTTTGAATTATGGTGGAAGAGTCTCAGCCATAAACTTAGCTATGTTAAATTCTATATTATTCCCCTATCGTCTCTCACCATGATCTCTCATCTATCCTACCATATCCAATTATCATCTCATCTGTCGTATCTCCCTTATCATTTCTCACCTTTCCAGGCTCCAGAATGCTAACATTTTTGTCCTCCATAAGTAGTCACTATTCCAATCCCTACAATCATCTTATATGCTGTTCTGATTCCACTTTTCCCAACTTTAAGGGTAGTAATATAAGAGAAGTGTCACAGAAGCCAAAAAGGGAGAAGTATCAAGGAGGCAGGGTTAGTCGACAATGCCAAAAAACATCAGGAGAGATGAAGAACTAGAAAAGGTCCTTGGACTTGACTATAAGGAGGGTGTTGGTAGCTTAACAGAAAAGTAATCTCAGTAGTAAGGTGGATGGAAGAAATGTCTCCCTTTCTTACATCACAGTTCTTCGAGGTGGAAAATGAGAGAGTCCTATAAACTGAAAGACAAACACGAAAAATTGCTTTTATAAAAACATGCAATGCATTACGTTTGTTACCTAGCAGCAATTATTGTTGATTTTATTGATCATTTGTATATTGGCAATAATGTCTTACTTTGGAATAGTGTTTATATTTTGTAGTATTTTCTCATGTATCTTATTTGAGCCTCATAATAGCCATATAAAAATTCACAGCTGAGAAAAGCAACTGTGTCAAACCTTGTCTGAGGCCAGCCGGCATACAGATCTAAATAGACTCCCTCACCTCGCTTTCCTTGAGACATGTCTGTGACTGGACTGACCTGGGGATTTAAATGTGTCAGAAGCTAACTCACCTGTATGGAGTCAGAATTCACGACTTTGGCCTTACAAGCATTTGCTCTAACCAACTTACCATTTCCTTCCTCTTTCAATATCAATTCTTCAGCGTCCTTGTGACTTACGGTCTCTCAAATCCATCCATTTCCCACCAGCTGGTTTCACTCACCAAACTGTTCCCTTAGAGCCTAGACCTTATGACCAACTGTTTTCACACTGTATCCTCCAATGCACAGGAATCCTTCACTCCTTTGTCCTTCCCATTTCTGACCTAGTGATCTGAAGACTGTGAGATTGTGCTTCCAACTGTAGGATTGCTCTCTGACTGCTGAACACTGCCAGGTCACAATGCAATGTTAACAGCGTCTACTATAAATTCGTGCTGTCTAATCTCACCAGGGACCTCACGGCTGCTCCACAATTCTAATATTCATGCTTGGTTAATTTTCCATCACATTCTCCAAGTGGCTTTTTCTAATTATTTACAGCCTCTATAAGACCTTAACCCCATGCCTTCCTGCCTTCTGTTTAGCATACGTGCTGTCTTCTATATCACAGAAGTTAATAAGACCTCGCAGACCCAGCTAACTCAATTTCTTCTGCCTTCACTAGCTTTTCATCTTCACCGATCATTTTCCCTCTATCTCTTGCTCACAGAAAAAGATGGCTGTTTCCCTCCTGTGTATTCTTCCACTTGTCCAAAGATATTCCTCTGCCATACTTTCTTTCCCCAGACTTTCTTGACTTCTCGAGATCCTTCATTTAACAATGGGGCATTCTCTTGCCTGACTGTGTTTTTATTTTTTTTTATTTTTTTTTATTTTTTTTTTTTAAAGATTTTTTTTTTTATTTTTTTCCTTTTTCTCCCCAAAGTCCCCCGGTACATAGTTGTGTATTCTTCGTTGTGGGTTCTTCTAGTTGTGGCATGTGGGACGCTGCCTCAGCGTGGTCCGACGAGCAGTGCCATGTCCGCGCCCAGGATTCGAACTAACGAAACACTGGGCCGCCTGCAGTGGAGCGCGCGAACTTAACCACTCAGCTGCGGGGCCAGCCCCCTGACTGTGTTTTTAAATGTCTACCTCCCTGTGACACCTTCACTGCTGCTTATGAACAAGTTCAAGTTTTCCCTGTTAAAAATAAAATTTTCCCTGATCTGCTCTCCTTTAACTGTTATGCTATATTTCTCAAAAAGAGAGAGAGATTAGCTCTCTTCACTCATTTACTTGAGCGCTAATTTCTCATCTACTGCAAATATCTTTCAATATGGCTTCTGTCCAACATGTATTCTAATCATTTTTTAACTTAGTAAAGTGAATGCTAAGAATGAGTGCCAAACTCTGAAGCATGATGATTCATTTTGAGTAAAGATCAACAGTCAAATTAAAATATTACGAATATAGCAGTATCCGTAATTACTGTGCTTAAAAATTATTTAGTTGGAGATGGGAATGGAGAAAACTGTAGGTCGAAAATTGAGGGGATAGATCAGAAAGATTTGCCAAAAGAGAAGGGGAAAAAATGGCATGGAATATAGGAAGAGAGAGTCACAGGCCTGCACTTGAGATGCTGTCTGAAGGTCACAGGGATGCCCGCCTTTCGGAGTCGCATAAGTAAATGTGCTTTGCTGCCACAGCTAGTCATGGAAACCAAGGAAAGTCCTCAGAGATTTCTGCATACTCTGCAAGCTGAGAATCTTCCTTCTCCTTCCCAAAGTCACCACCTCAGTCTAGGTTCTTAATCCCTAGATGATTGTAATAGTTGGCCAAATGAGGTATCTGCCTCCGGGTTCTTCTCTCCCTTCAATTCCCGCAATATGCTGATGCTATTGTCTGATTTTCTTTGCCTATAGCAAGAACTAAGAAAATGTGAATGAATGAAATGATGGATGAATGAATGAAAAAAAAAATCCCAAACTTACATAATCACTATAGCCTTCATAAAGTTTTTTTTAGTGATGAATTATTTAAGAAAAACTATGGAAAGCAAATATTCTGCCAGAGCCAAGAAACCTTGGCATGGGAGGGGCTGGGGAAGAATGGAAATCATTTTAAGATACATAAGACCAAAAAAAAGCCTACTTTTCTTAAAACTCAAACATTAAGGAAAGGACTTTAAGCACACACACACACACACACACCCCCCATTTCCAAAATTTAATTTGCTAAATAGCATTTGCAGTCTGGTCTTCACAGAAAGCTAGAAATTATAAGGAAGTCAAAGTTTATTCAAGTCATAAATGGTGAAAGTCTCAACATATGCTGATTAGATTGTAAGCAGCCAGTTAAAATACTAAAATGTCAATAAAATCTGTGAATTTAGCTTTTTCCTGTCACTGGGTGACAGATATCAATGTAGATCACCAATGAATTTACAGAATCACTCACTTCCAAGTGTCCATTTCCCATAAGGTAAAAATACATTGAAACTATGAATATTTTACTGTGCAATTTTATTTTAGTATTAAAATCATTTTCTCTACACAATTATTCTGTTGGAAAAAACATGTTTATGTTTTCATTTATAATTTGGCAATTGTGGTTTGTGTGAAGTATATCAATTTAAGAATTGTTTAATTCTTTCTGTAATGACATTATCATATTATTTTTTATTTCCAGTAGATATTGAAGTTGATATTTAGCCCTTAAATTCATTTAGAACAATCTCAACATGGTTTGAAGAAGACACTTGGGCACCAACTTGAGTTGGATAATGTAGAAAAAGTTCAAAATGTTAAAATCATGTAAAACTAAATCTTGTGAAATGGGAATGAAAATGAACTAAGCTTTTGATTTTCCGTATGAGAAATAAGCTTAATTTTAGGAAAAAATGATATTGCTGGCGGTGCTTCAGGTAACAGTTTCAGCAGAAATTTTTAAAAAGGAATCTGTAAGGTCTAGGAAGTTGGGTGACGGTCAGTATACTGCTCAGGGGTCACTTGGAACTCAGTAATCAGCAAGATCTTTGTTAAATTTGCTTATGAATACATTACTTTTTTCATGTCCGTAAAAAATCAGAGCCTCAGAATGATCTCGGCAGCTGTGCAGCATTTGACAGTATCTTGTTTTAGCGATGAATTATCAGATGGTGTTAACGGCAAATTTTTCTTTTTCAAATGAGAAATTTGCCCCCCATTCCTGCAGGCTGTTCATGGATCATTGGGCTTCAGGGCCAGCCACGAGGGGCTTTCATTTTCATTTCTTGCTTGTTTATTTAACCTTTACTTCAACTTTTGTTATTTGCAGAGGTCGCAGTGATTGTTTCGTAAATTTTGTTTTCATTATTGTTGATAATAGTCATACATTGTCTTTAACTCAGAATTGCCTTTAAGGCAGGAGTAGGCAAATGTTTCTGTAGAGGGCCAGATAACAAATATGTTCATCTTTGTGGCCAGATGGTCCCCACAGCAACTCTCAACTCTGCATTTATAGCACAAACACAACTCTAAACAGTACATAAACAAATGTGCTTGGGCGTATACCAATAAAACTTTATTTATAAAAACGTGCAGCAGGAAAAATTGGGCATAGTTTGCTGACCCCTGATCTAAGGGAGTATCTTTGTGTGGAGGCAGGGAGATAAGAGGTTCAAGGACTTGAGTAATATCAACTTCTCATGCTGTACAATTCGTTAGGTTTCAATGGTTCCAAAAATAACTATTACAACAAAATGAAGTGTTATAGAAACTCAGATTTGCTTTCAATGGTTGCTTTTATGATAAGTCATAGTTTGTTGACTGAACAATTCCTCCACTCAACAAACATCTACTGAGCACCTATGATGCAATCAACACTCTATTGGCAATACGTGTGATACAAGTATACTAAGCCGTGTTCCCTAGGACGTACACATTTGGAAAGAGGAGATATTTTCTCGTGTTAAAGAATAAGCTCCCAGATAATTTTTAGTTTTTCCCCACCATATCAGCTTTTTATATGTGCTGCTACGTCCAAGCTCACTGCTTCCTACCTCAGTCCAGGGGAAAGCAGACACTGATTTTGAATTCCCTACGCTCTCATCCCACCGCTCACACCTGGAGAACTTTAGAAGTCAATGTTCCTTTTTGCTTACTTTATTTTTACTTATGAAAAAGAGACTCATGTCCTAGTGTACTGTTATACTTCTTTATTTTGAGGTTAGGGGAGTGTTGGGTTTCAATTCCTGTATCTTACTACAGTAGCAATCTGAGCAACCATTTCATTTCCCCTGGGGAGACAGCTAAGATAAATATATTTTTAAAATCCACTCTTTAAAACTCATGCTTCTGGAGAATAAGGCATATAGACCTAAAAGGCAAGGGCAGCAGCAGCTGTTCATTCATTCTTCCAGCCTGCCACCATGACAGCTCGGAAAAGTAACTATACAAATATTTTTTTTAATGTTCCATTCGTATTTCTGAGATTTCAAGCAATATTTCTAATCAAATTTATTAAGAACTTCTATCAGTTGGTTAAACCATAAGAATCATTGAAGCGCTAAGAGTTCAGTTCACAACCTTGAGATATGAAACCCTTATCTCACCCAATGAGGAAAACAAATTATTTTTAAAAATTTGAAGATGAGAATAATGAAGATTTCATAGACTGTGAATCTATGATACTAGAATTCACAGTAATTCAGTAAACTAGTTGAACTCTGAATTCCTTGGAAGATGTAGTAATTAACATTTTAAAACAATAGGATTTACTGTACTTGAACTTTATGTAACCAGTAATTTTTGTGACTTTTAAACAATGATGATTATTGACAGTTTAGGCCATTTGTTGTGACCAAAGATGTGTGCATGTTCCTGGGGAAATCTTTGTAATATTTCCAAGCTGAGACTTTCTGTATTCATTTTATTCTTTGCTAACATATTGAAATTTTTCAGATTTCTTTCACATTGGTAGAATAACATACTATTAAATTATACACCATGCCCCTATAAAACGATCATCAAAATAAAACAATGAAGTTATCAGATTACAACATTCTCTAGAATACTTATAAGTCATAGCTTTTATACATGAAAGCAAGTTTAACTCATAGACACTGACCTATTAAATAGATTACGCTGGGGTATAGCTCAATATTTGTGCTGTTAAAATTGGCTTCAGTGCAGGAATGAAATAGTACATGTTTGACGTACTAGTGTCTAATGGTCTATGACATGACTTAAAACTCCAGCAAGGACCACACAAATGAAAGAAAATTAATATTGGGCATAGATTCAGTTCTAGCATCAAGTTGGAGTGAAATGTGCACGCGTTCTAAATCTCAGCTTGCAGTTTCTGATACTGCCTGGTATGAGTGAGGGAGGAAATCCGCTCGTGAGAAATGTTCTCTGGGAGAGCTCATCCAGGCTGCTGTGTCCTTCCCCAGGATCTGTCACTGCGAAGGGGATGAAGAGAGCCCCCTCATCACGCCCTGTCGCTGCACGGGCACCCTGCGCTTTGTCCACCAGTCCTGCCTCCACCAGTGGATCAAGAGCTCAGACACGCGCTGCTGTGAGCTCTGCAAGTATGACTTCATCATGGAGACCAAGCTCAAACCTCTCCGGAAGGTACGTATCTGCAGGAATTGGTTTGAGAGAGACAACTTGCAAAGCAGTTTTGTTTTAAAAATCCATTTCTTACCCCGGTCAGATATTGCTAACGTGCTAATATCTGTGAAGAGTACATGTCTTGTGTGAAATGCAGCCAAGTGTTTGCAAGATAACCCTTCCTTCTTCTCTGTTTTATATTCTAGGACCCTGATTTTTACATCACACTTCGAAATCAAAAGAAGCATGTGTATGTGTATGTGTGTGTGTATATACAGATACATATATATATAAACCAAATATATTTGTAATTCAATGTAATTGAATTGATGGGAACTGAGAGAACTTTGTACTTACTAAGGTCAATTCCCAAGAAGGTTAGATAATAGATTACATTAACTAACATGAACTCATGTAATTTCTGGAAAGCCAGGCATTAGGTAATAGAAGAGAATGGTTTCTTCTGTGAAGTGTGGATAATTTTTTGTGTTTGCCTTTATTTGGGGATTTGGTTTGATGGTTCATGCATAATTAGATAGGAAGAAAAAGTGTTATTTTCCATATTGTGCATCAAGCTGTAAGAGAGAGGTAAGTATATTTTTATCTATAAACTTAATCTTCAAATTCCTCATTTATGTTATATTTTTCTAAAGAATGAAGGTAAGAACATGATTCAAAAATAAAGCTAGCGTCTCACTCAAAGCCAGCAAAGGCCAACTTGTAAAGCGTGCAAAATGAAGACAGTGAACTTTATGCAATTCATGCTTGATAGTTGGGCCTGTAACTTACTCATCTGTTTGCCTAACTGCAGCCTTACATATATGGATGCCTCAATTTCCAAAGGAGAGTGTGGAGACAACAATTTGAATAATGAATCTGCCTAGAGCGGCTTTTTCATTTAAATTAAATGCATAGCCAAAGTGGATAAAAAGAATGTTGCTTGGCTATAAGCCTGATGGGTTCTAGGATGAACAGAGATGTAAGGCAAACAAGAATATTCCAATAGACATCTGATCGGTGGCTGGCCATGGCACTTCTTCCTTAAGTCTGTCAGTTAGGGAGAGGGAGAATAGCATTCTCGGCTTTTGTGGTAGACTTCATTTTAAAAATCTGCAAATGGTTTATAGATGTCAAAGCGATGCACAAAATGCCTTTGGGATACACTTTGTCTCTTTTTAACATACAGGGTGACCTGATTGCCAAAAGGTGACACTCTGTTCCTCCAAGTCCCAGAGCAATCAATGCCAGAAATAGAAATGGACCCTTAACTCCTTGCCGTTTCTTTATCCACTGAGCAGATGCTGTGTGCTGTCTGGAGTAGCTAAATGACACATGGTGCTCTATGATTCTGTACATTTCTCTTCTTATCCCTCGGGGAACTACAAATTATTTCATAGCATCTGTACATTTCTCCATAGTTTTTTTTTAACCTACATCCATATAAAATTTTTATTTCAGCCTTGTCAAACATATATGAGGCCAACAATCTAGGATAATAAAAAATTCATATTTTCTTTTCTTCATGCTATCTATTCCCTTCCCCTTTTTTTGTATAATAAACAATGCCTGATGGAACTTGAAAAGTCATCTCCTTCCACCTTCAGCTTTTATAGAATCACCTGTTATATACAACTTTGATCCTTTCTTAGTATTCCATTCCCGATAATGATAATTAGCAACCCTATCAGGAAATACTTTTTTTTCTCAACTAACCTGTTTGTATACCAGAGAAAGTGAGCTAACACATCTATCTTTTTTAATCTTCTTAATAATGAATATGTTGTGGCAACCTAGTGGGTACATACTATCTGTTGATTAATGAAATACCCTAGTTTCTTTCTAAAAACATTTCCTTTTACTGGTCATAAATATTGATGAAGGACAGCATGTCACCATCCTTCACTTTTAATAGCATTTATACAGCTACAGAGGATGTTAGAGTCTAATCCGGAGGTGGCTTGCTGACAGCCCACAGATGTGTTTTATTTGACTCACAGGCTTTAGCGTTTGAATTAGTTACCAACATTTAAAGATGTGATTATTTCATTAAAATTCCACACATCTCTATTTTGTTAAAATCACAGTATCTGGCTTTACTGGGACCACATTCCCATAGGACCACAAGCAGTGGAGCTAAGTGGTGGCTAGCCCCTTTAAAGGCTCTTTGCTTTCAAGTTCTCCACATTTCTCAGGCCGCCTGTCCTTCTGACCCTGAGACCTTGTGCCATCTCCACTCATCTGAGTACCTCTGCGGCTCTAGTTCAGGGCTCTGAATTTTCAACTCCTGGTCTAACATATGAGTCCTAGACATCAGTCACACGCATTCTCTTCCTGCTTCTATGATTTCTGAGCTTTAAAAACCTAGAAAAGGTATTCCTAATTTTTACTTTCTCCTTTGAAACTATGGGTCACTGGGGTAATACTTAAATGGCAGTATCCAAAATGACTTTTCAGATTCTGAGGTGATATGAATTATACAGATATGAGGCATTTTAAACTGTTCTAGATGATTTATTTTGATGGCACAAAGATTCATCAACAGTTTTCTTTTGGTGGTTTTTAAGCGGTCGTTAAGAATGACAGGTATACCATTTGGTTAGAATATATTTGAAGTACAGCCAGTTAATTGCTCTCAACTCAGTAATTCCCTTATAGTTATAATGTTCCAAAGACCAACCACATGAAACAATTAATTTAGCTAATGATTCTGAATTTCTACCATTAGCCAATGGAGGCAGGAGATTCTGTTTAGATGAAATGGCTTCTTGAAGAAGAAAGGTGCAAATCTTCAGTCTGAAGAACCTTGGGGCTTAATAGTTACTCTAAAGATATCTGTAAAACGTTACCTCTTTAATTGCTGGTGTTACTACACCAGGATCTACAGTTAGCAAATTCATCAAGGTATCCCAGTGTTTCCAGAAGAAATCTTTAAAGTCTAAATAAAATCAAGGGCTTATTTGAGGAAAAGCAATTTTCATCATCTTTAAGTCAGTAGCTCAGCTACTTTCATAACACTCATTAAAAGTCCCATTAGTCTTCTGAGTTACCCAGAGCCAGAAATAGTTCTCAGGGCCCAGGAAAGTCAAGAAGTCACAAATATAGAAAGCACCGTGGCTACTCAGTGCAATTTGGAAATGCATACAATGTCGGTTAGGAAGCATAAACTAATCTCCTGTTCTGAAGCTGAAGAATTGCGTGGAGTTCAGATTTGAATCACACCTGAATGGGAGAAACCAGTTGTTGGCTATGAAGCCAAGCTTATGAGGACAGCAGATACTACAGACAACTTTATGTCCTCCCCTGAAATACTTCCTTGTATAGTTTTCCATATATAAATCATTTGACAAATATATAATACAAAATATTCAACTCTAGGCATCCTTTTATTCTTGTCTCATTTCTACAAAGAAAATGAGGCACTGAATCAATTAGTTTTGCTTTAGTAATGATTAGGTTGAACCACAGAAGTTGTCATTTTTGTAGATCAAAAATAGTTGCATATTTTAAAGTTCCTAATACGTAAGTTCTGAGTGAACTTATTAGGCCAAATGAAAAGGAATAATCATTTTGCTATTGCTACATTTCCACCATAATGACTTGGTTGAAAAGCTTTAGTTGAAATACTTATTTTAAAAAATAAAGAACTGTATTTGACAAATACTGTGTTTATTTCTTCCTTTCCTTAATTCGATGGCACGTCCATCTTTCAGAAGAGTAAAAAGGCCAATGCAAGTTACCAACTGCCCAAAGGTTATGATTGATGCTCTGCTGATCTGGAGGTCTTGCAGTTCATAACCTTCAAATTGGACAGAGCAGGGACTGAGGTCAGCTTCCTAGCTAGAGATTTCTAGCACCCTATTGAATAATGTTGCCTAATCACACATAAGAGAAATTCAAAATGCATCGTTTATTTACCATTGTGGGGGATTTGCAATTTCACTAATACAACTACCAGATACTGAATTTCTGCTATGTGCTAGGTATTCAGAATATATAACTTAATTAATTTCATCCTCATTACAACCCTATTTTAGGTAGGTATATGAAGCCCATTTTACAGATGAGGAAAATGAGACCCAGTGTCAAACTTACTCAGTATCACACACCCCAAAGCTCCTCGATTCTAAAGCTTGTGCTCCTTGCACTGTGCCACACTACCATAAATAGCTGACAGCCTCTCTCTGTAAGCATCAAAACTTTAGCTTTTCGGGTTTTGTTAAAGATTGGCACCTGAACTAACAACTGTTGCCAATCTTCTTTTTTTTCTGCTTTTTTTTCTCCCCAAATCCCCCCAGTACTTAGTTGTATATTTTAGTTGTGGGTCCTTCTAGTGTGGCACGTGGGATGCCACCTCAACATGGCCTGATGAGCGGTGCCGTGTCCACGCCCAGGATCCAAACCCTGGACCACTTAAATCAGAGCGCGCGACCTTAACCACTCGGCCATGGGACCAGCCCCAAAACTTTAGTTTTTATTTAAACCATTTATAACGGAAATCTTTCAAAATAAACCTTTCTAAAATAAAAATTTTCTGAGGTCTTCCTTCATAAACATGGATATTTTATCCAATATCTTCTAATAACTAGTTATATCATTATATGAACATCAATTATTTCATAAGCTGAAAACGTTAACAGCTTCAATAGCTTGAAAACACATATAAGGCTGCTTATCTTCATTCTGCTTCCGCCAGCTTGCTGTGTTTAAAAGCCCTTCTCTCTGCCTGTTGTTTCTCTTTCTTTCCTGCTCACAGAGCATCTGCTGTCACTTCTCTGTTCCTCCAATAGCCCTTATTCAACATTTTACATAGCTACTGCTTTTTTACTTTAAACAACAACAACAACAACAAAAATCAAGAGTTACAGAATTGGGTCTATAAAAGGCTGAAGTCGGTTCCGCCTGAACGTCTGCAAGATTCTCTTTTGAGCGCTGGCAAGTTTTAGTGGGCATGGACATTCTGGATTCTAGGCGTTCAAGAATCATTCTAGGATTCTTGGCGTTCTCTTTCCCATCTTCCTTAATTCTCAATTTTATCAAATGACTTGGGATTACATGATAAGAAAACCCTCAGAAAATGAAGTTTTGATATCTCAGGCTGTTCCCCCATAATTAGAGCCTGGTTCTGGGGAGTAAGTTTGCTGTTTCATTTCTTCACAAATATATAACCCTGGAGTGAATGAAAATCTCTGCCCTGGTATGCGGCCAGACAAAGCTTTCTTTATACTTCTTGCAAAAACATCCACACTCATAATTTGCAATGCATACTCATGCTCTCATCTTCTTGCACTGATTCAGTTCCATTATTTTATGAACCCTAACGGCAGTCTAAGCGGTTTAGAATACCCTTAGGAAATGATTTTGTTTTCAAACTCACTCTCTCCAAATGAGCTAGATGAGTTTTCCACAACAAATTTCTCACTGTCCAACGGTGGTATTGTCTACAGCCAAACACTTCCCTTCACTCCTGCTGCTTCATTCAGTGAGAAGCAGGAGCCCAGCAGGCCACTTAGCTGATTGTTGTGGGAAAGGAAAGGATGAGGAAACCCCAAAACAACAAAAAGAGGACCATTAAAAGAAAATTGTTTCAACTCAATTGGAACATTCTCCTTTCCACTGAAATGTCTTTCTTGTTGTTTTTATTTGTTTTATTGCCTTAACATATTTATCCTCTCAAAACTACAATTGAAGGGCCAGCCCTGGTGGCCTAGTGGTTAAGTTCAGCACACTATACTTCAGCAGCCCGGGTTCAGTTCCCAAGCATGGACCTGCACCACTCTGTTAGCGGCCATGATGTGCTGGTGGCCCACATACTGAAAAATAGAAGAAGATTGGCACAGATGTTAGCTCAGGGCAATCTTCCTCAGCAAAAAACAAAACTACAATTGATATTTCAATTAAAATAATATTCCAGTTTGAGTAGATAACAACGCCAATATGTCTTATGAGGTAGAAAATACAAGTGTCTCATGATATTTTCTAGTAGGTACTTGGAATTTATCATATGGCCTTCATCTTTTTGTCTTTTGAGGAAATACTGGTAGGTCCATTTGTCTTTGCAATTTACAAAAGTTGTGTAGTTAACTGGATCAGTGTTATAGAATAGTTTGTTCAAAATAGAAATACTCTTCTCTGAGCAGCAGAAGAGCTTATTCTTTTGTGAAGCTTCCATCCGTAAACACAGTCCTCCCTCTAGGCAGATTTGAGCCCACACAAGCAGCAAACTGTGTTCTGAAGATTGTTCTGAGAGGGCTCTAATGAAGCCCAGTTGACTCATTCAGTCAGCTCACTGTACTATGTACTATGTGCCAGTCAAGTTCAGTTGCAAACCAGATAGAAAAAAACTCTGCTCTCAGAGAACATATAGTCCAATGCAGAAAGATGGAAAAGGATGAATTACTGACAATACTTTGTAATAAATTTGAAAGGCAGGATAGTAGGTAGGTGGTGGTGTGGGGCTCAAGGTGAGTGGTGATGTTGAGAGTTGAATGGTAAATGTAATTCAAAGAGAGCAAGCCACCATCATACGTTTGGTTTTTAATTGTGAGATCATCCATATAAAAGATGTGGTTTTTTTTTACAATAACTATAAACACATAGCAAAATGACTGTCTTTTCTCTTTTGTTTTCCATGCTTCACAGAAGCTAGGCTAAGCAAGAAGGTATTACTTAGCAATTGGACATCAAGGAGACTGGAGAGAGAGAATTAGGGAATATAGAGCAGAATTTGATAAAGAATGTCACAAAGGAGACTTAAATAAACAACCCCGGAATATCATTGTTGGCTGGGACATTTCTCTTCGGTACTTCCGTGTTAGTTGATCCAATTACATACAACTTTAGCTCTGTTTCTCTCTTTGAAAGTTATCCTTTAAAGGACATAACCTCACTTGTTTGGTAAGAATGTCACCTTGTGTTACTATTCTAGATATGAAAAGAAACACTTAACTTACATTAGATTTGCTACTTAAATCTTTAACAGGATACAGTTTCACCATTGGGAAAATCCATTTTTATTTTGACAAGGACTATGGACATACAAAATGGAACTTCTTTTGTGTAGTGTTTATTTTGATATTTGATACATAAACTATGGTTAAAATGATGGAATCAATATTACAATGATGCATGTGGAAAACATAAAAACATCAAATTAGAATGTGCAGAACACACAGATACACACACAGTTATAAAAAGATTTCTCCAAAGCAGCATCTTCACGCACACACACACATACACACAGTTACAAATAAAGATTTCCCCAAAGCATCATCTTCTGATAGAGTTGGGTTTTTTTTTTTAATGGGAATGAAGTTATATTTTTCTTTCATTTTAATTTTTCTTAAGATGATATAGTGATTGAGTTTTAAGTTACTTTTACATTTAAATTTTCCTCCAGCTAAAGATTTTTTTTCTCTCAGCTGGGATTTTTTCCTAATTCATTATTCCAATTTCTCAAATCTTAGCATCAAATATCAGAAAAAATTTCCTTTTAATTATTTGAACCATAAAACATTATAAATCAGCATGGCTTTTTTTAAAGCAAATATTTTAGACCAAATCAAATTCCATTTTCTTTTGGATTGACAAGTAGGAGAGAAATGAGGAAGACTTCAGTATGATCTATCTGGACTGATGGTGTCTAGCCACGTCGTACATGCATCAACATGTTTGTGTGAAATCATCATCATTATAATAAGATAGGCAGCTGAAAGTTTTCACTCCTAAAGAGAACTAATCTCTCACAAGCCAGATTCCTTCCAATTTTCTATTTTCCTCTACATGGTGCCTTCAAGTGGCTCCTCTTCTCTTGTTTCCCTCACGGATATACCACCCACAGCCTAATCATACCAATGCTATTATCTTGCATGTGAATGTTTTCCCCTGAATTAGGCCAATTTACCCACTCAGCACAGGTATAGCAGAACCCGTGAAATGTACAGCATGCAAGATTATAAAATGTGAGGGAAGCGGGACAGGAGGCAGAGAGGTTGGGCAATCCACACCCAGTTCTTTATCTCATTCTCCCTGGTAGAGAGTGAGTGATGAGCAGAGAGAGAGGCAAGCTGTGTTACTCCACAGGGAAACATGAAGCAAAGAAAAAAAGAGGTTTAGCTAGAAGACAACAGTGCTTTATTGCATGGACTTCCTTCCAGGGCACCGCATACTTCCCTCCCCTAGCACACAGAACCAAACCTACTCTCCAAGAATGATAAATATTTTGAAATCCTCTTTTAACTGAAATAGAAGGAAAGTAGCTAAATAAAAAAAGACAAATAGGCAATTCAAATAGTAAAGAAAAGAGTACTGGGCTAAGAGTCAGAACATCAAATTTTAGTTCTGGTTTTGAAGCTTAATCCCTCTGAGCCTTGTCTCAGTTTTTTCATCTGTAAAATGAGGCGACTGAACATGATTATCTTTTAAGTTTCTTTGAACCTAAAATTCTGTGATATCATGAAAAGCAAAGTGAGGAACCCACTTTTTTTAAAAAAAGAAAGACACCTCAAGTTCAAATGTATTTTAAATGTTCAGAAAAAAAGGGAAATGGGTATAGAGAGAATCCTTCATGTTTAAAGTAGCTTAGGTTGTGTGGGACAGGATGCTGAGTAACGAAGGAGTCCAAGGTCTGAGAGCTGAAGAAATAACCTGTGTGCTTCCTTAAGCTTTGTTATTGCCCTTTAAAGCACACCATGGTGAGGAAAACAAGACATAGTCTCTCTATATTTAAAAAGAAAAAGCATTGAAAAGCATGATTTGGGGCTAGCCCAGTGGCGTAGTAGTTAAGTTCATGAACTCTGCTTCGGCAGCCAGGGATTCATGGGTTCAGATCCAGGGCACAGACCTACATACTGCTCATCAAGCCATGCTGAAGTGGCATCCCACATATAAAATAGAGGAAGATTGGCAACAGATGTTAGCTCACGGCCAATCTTCCTCACCAAAAATAAAAGGAGGGGGGCATGACTAAAAGAAGACAGGGAAAAAGAAAGGAGCAAAAAAGGAAGAAGGAAGAGTAAGAGGAGGAAAGAAGCAGAGAGAGGAAAGGAGAGTGTTTGAGGGCAGTTGAGTATCAAGAAGGCATCCTGAAAAGTGACTGGAAGCTGGGTGTAAGTGTCCATGCCGCAATTTTTCTTCTTATAAGTTGTAAGCAGGTGGCTAAAGACTAAAGTGAAGTAAATTCAAGTGATTCTTGACAGCAAAGCTGTTCAGCAGCCCTGAGACATACACAGAAAACTTCTGACCCTAAAAATAGAGGCACGCTGGGCTGAAAGCCATTTTCTCCTTATCACAGTAAAGGAAACCAGTGTGGATTGAAGATATAAGCAAATCAGTTTAGTTGTCTAAGAAAGATATTCTATTTTCTTAAAGGTTAGAATTTCTGTAAATATAGAGCTAGTTTAATACAAAAGTTTATATTTTTTGAAGTATTTTTATCAATAAACAAGGTAACAAATTTTGAAGCTAGATTCTTTTCTGGATCTGAGAAATGGCTTATTCCCCACAAGCCTGATAATCTCCTATTGGACTCTATTCATAAATCAGACCACACCAACAGCCAGCTGTGTCTGAAGGACCACACGGAGAGGGTTCCAGTAATGCCAGTTATGATTCCCTACTCCTGCTTTATTCATTCAGTCAAGAGATATTTATGGACCACCTGCCATGTGCCAGTCACCATCCCTGGCATGAAGATTATAGTGATGAACCAGACTAAACTTCTGATCTCATAGAATTTCCTGGGATGGGGATGGAGGCTGGGAGTTTGAAAATGAGTTAGTCATAATATTTTTAAATGGACTTGAAAACAGTATGGGAGATAATTCTAGTAACTCCAGACAGGGTTAATATAATTTCAACTATTAAATTATAACTCCAGGGAAACTTATGGGAATTTTTAGGAGAAGAAATCCTCAATTTCACAACTACCTCTGTTCCATTAGGGGAACAATTTGATAAGGAAAAATAAGACAAAATGGTTGTCAAATGAATGTCGGGAACCAGAGCTAGAAAGATGAAGAAGACAACCCTTTCAAGATGGCTGAGAAAATTACCAACAGTATCTGCTCAGTCCCATAGGTAATTTCCTTTTTATCAGGAACCAGATAGGTAATATCAATGAATGAAGAAGCACTCTGGCTTTATGATGATAAATGGCAAATAACGCAGTACTGGGTTATAATAAGGAGTGGTGGAGACTGTGACATTCTGAAATAGATGTGCCTACTTCAAAGGAAGAAGTAGCTACTCAGCTCTAATTGATTGTTGCCAAATTAACTACTTTTTCATATGAAGCCAAAATTCTAGATTTAATTTAATCTCTTCCAATTTTTTTAAGTAATAGTAACAAATTCAAATTTGAAAACTGTTCAGGCAAAGCAAAACAGATCTGAAGCCTTGATTCAGCCCACAGACCAAGAGTTTATGATCTCTGCAGGATAGAAATGTCCATATATCTCTGCAAATATTTGCCCAGTGGGCTACAGCATAATGCAGTGGAAAGAGCCCAGATTGAATGTGCAGAAGAACCGCACTCAAACCCCAGTGTAGTTGGCCTGTGGCCATAGGTGAGTCCTGTGACCTGAGATGGGTTCCTTGTCTATCAAAAAAGAGGAGGAAGGTGGAGAAGTAGGAATAATATCTACTTTGCCAACCTTTCAGGGTGTTGAGGAATAAAATAATGCAAGTAAAAGTACTTTGTAAATGGTAAAGTCCTATAAATTGGAGATATTATTCTTTCCCAGCTCTCCATTATCAACTCTGTAGCAAATTCACTTTCTGTTCTTACTAAATCAATATTTAGCATTGAATCCACTTTAAGGCCAATAAGAGAGTAGCATGCACCTTTTCAAGGAACTGACTAGAGAGCACTGGATGATTGCAGGGATATCTGCATTAATTAATTTGTAGTCCAGTGATTCAGAACGTGTAGTCATCCAGATAAGAGTTATGCTGGTTTAAGTTTGCAACCTAGTTTGTCTATAAGGAATTGCTGACCAAATTAATAAAGTAAGCAAGATTAAGACAGGAAAGTCATTAACATACTGGAACCTTTCCAGGAGTTCATAAAAAATGTTAAAGAAAATAAAGAAAATCATTAGCCTTGTCTGGCATATTTGAACAAAATTTATTTTGTGCTTACTTTCTAAAGTGTTCTGCTAAGTAGACCAGGCAGTCATTGGCATATGAACACCTGATAGAGTAATTAATCATTGTTATAGATGCATTGAAATAGTCCTTTTAAAGACTTCTACAAAGTAATCCAATAGTCCAGTTATTTTTATTTACTCTATCTGACTAGCGTAATGATTAAGAGCTTGATTTCCAGAGTCAGTCTGCCAAGGTTTGGGTCTTTGAAAGTGGTCGTTATAGCTTTATGGCCTTGGATAAGTTACTTGGTTTCTCCACACCTGGATTTCCTCATGTGCAAAATGGAGATAATAAAGGATATGCCCTTTACATGGTTGTTAGGAGATCTGAGTGAGATAATACATGTAAAGCACTTAGCACAGTATCTGGAACATGTTGAGAATAAACTTTAACTATTAGTATCTGTAAGTTTTAAATGGTTTTTTTTTTCAACTTTTCAGCGTCTTTGGTAGTCCTAAAATGTTTAAGTTACAAGTGTCTTTTGAGTTTATGACTTCTTTCCAAAGCTGTTTAAAGCAGTAGAACTGTCCTTTTTGTGTGTGTGTGTGAGGAAGCTTGGCCCTGAGCTAATGTCTGTGACCATCTTCCTCTGTTTTATGTGGGATGCTCACACAGTGTGGCTTGACACGTGGTGCTAGCTTCATGCCTGGGATCTGAACCTGTGCCACAGAAGCGGAGCATGCGAACTTAACCACTATGCCACCGGGCCAGCCCCCTCGCCTCCTTTTTTAATGCAGTCTTATTTAGGATTCAAAAATGTAAGAAAGGTAAAAGGACGCAGAGTTAACTGAAACCCTATGGTGTGACCCAGCTGATTAAACTATGGTGCTCCCTAAGGATCTCATATCAGCAAAGCCAAGATGTGCTCACTGGAGCCACACAGGGTACCCTGGAACAGTTTAGAGTGTTGGAAGATATGTTCCAAAAGACTATGTGCACGGATTGAGTACATAACTTCAACCCCCACCCTTGATGAGCCACTAGTGTTGGTTAGGTTCAAGAACCATTATGTCAAATGGAAGAAGCAGCTGTGAACAACTCAGCAACATCTGTCAACACGAGCACCAATCCATACTATTTCAGTGAAAGGAGAGACTCCCTTCCCTACAACTGCTGTCAATACCTGTCCTGTGAGTCCTGGAATTCAAATGCCTATGCACCTGACTCACCTGAGCCTTCTGGCACTGAGAAACCTTGAGCAACTGGTACCTTGACCTTCGTCATGGATTCTTAGCTTCATGGTGCCATGGGAGTCTCTGGTCCTCCTTGACCCCTGTTTCCTGTGACATCTATAGACCAATTTGTGCAACTGTGTGCCTTACCTGGGGAAGATGATCCCAGCAGCCCAGATAAGTATCTCTTCCTAAAGGTGCCCTAGCTAAGAGGGCTTGGCTGGTACTAATCTTCACACAGCTCCTGAGGAAGGTTTGTGATCCAAGCCCTGATCATCAGAAAGATATTTCCAAACTCTTTTAATGAGTAGACTCAAATCAAAAAAGACCAAGCTCAGGGGTTAATCTGTTTCTATAAGAAAATTATCTTCCCACCTTTCCTCATAGCTGACACCTTCTGTCTTCCCTTTGAGTGTCTCCTAATGCAAATTTCTGAATCATAGTTATCAGGTTACTTTGGAGGAATAGCAGAAATTATGCTCCTGGCTTACCCCTTGAGTTTAACTCAATGAAACCCAGCCAAAGTCATACAACTTAAGAATTCCTGCTCTTCACAGGCCATGATTTATCTCCTTCAAAAAACATTTTGATTTTGGTGGAAATTAGAGGATATCAGGGCTTATAACTTAGAACATACAACCCCAGTGCTATTTAAACACTTCCATTGGAGAGGGAAAGAATGACTTTTCCAATATTTTTTAGGAAGCTTCCATGACTTGGTGTCAGAAATTGATGAAGAAAGCTCAATTGGTTAAATTGTATATTTATATTTTAGGCACCCATCAATTAAGAAAAAGAAGAATGTAGATTTTTTAAATCCCTTAGAAATCAGACAGCTAATAAGAAACATACAAGAAAAGACTTGAAAACAAAAATTGAGCAAATATTCCAGAAACTAGACTAAAAGGACAAGAGGAATAAAACAGTTTTTTGGAAGTCTTAGTAAAAGTAGTCTAGAGTTAGGTTAAGAAAATTTTTAGATACTGAGAAGAGAAAAAGAGAAAAGTGTGAGAGAAATAATGCAAGAGAGCTTCTGCAAAATGAAAGGCATGATTATCCAGCACAAATGAATAAAGACTTAGAGGTACGTTACTATAAAAATTCAGAATAACAAGAATAAGTAATAGTAAATTTTGGAATCTTTCAAAAAGCTTCTGATGAATTCCATTGGGATCAGAATTATGGTGTTCTTCCAACAATACATCCTAAGAGACGGTGCAGTAATAACTTGAGTATTCTGAAGGAATATTCAACCACAACTCTAATACTCAGCAAATATACCTATAAAATCTAAGAGTGGAATAAAGATTTTCAGACAATGCAAGGATACTAAAAACTTACTTCCCATGCCCTCTTAGGAAACTTTTCAAGGGAGTGCTTGAGCAAAGTAGGGGACTTGATACAGGAAAAAAATTAGGATTAGAGAAGCACAGCAAGCAACATAGCAGAGGAGCAAAGAAGCTCCTAGCACAAGGGCTGTGCACCCAGCATTTCTAAACTATTTGAAAGTGATCACCCCTAGGGAGGCTGCAGAGGAGTAGAGCAGAGCAAAAGATAATGTAGACCAAGAGAGTGACTAGCTTAGACTGGAGAATAAAATAGAATCCTCAGGATCAGAGGTCTCTGGGAAAAAATCAATTTGCTAGAATATTTGATTTGCTTGAGGAATAAGATTGAGGGGTTTTGGATAGGTGCAATGAAGGATATAGAAAAAAATTAAGGGAGGTACATCCTAAGCAAATAATTAAAAGAGGATTATCTCTAAAATGCAAGAGAAATTTATTGACAAGGTGAATTATTACCCTCGAGCAGCGATTCTCAAACTTTTTGGTCTTAGAGACTCTTTGACTCTTACAAATGGGTTATATCTATCAATATTCATCATATTAGGAATTGAAACTGAGAAATATTCAAATATGTACTTATTAAATCATTTAAAAGTAACAATAAGAAACATTTGCATGTTAAGATTAGTAATATGCTTTTATGAAAAAAATTATTTTCCAAAACAAAAAATATTTAATAAGAACAGTTGCATTGTTTTTCATTTTGCAAATCTCTTTAATGTCTGGCCCAATGGAAGACAACTGAAATCTCATATCTGTGTGTGTGTTCAGTCTGTTGTGATACCATACATCACGGAGCTTCTGGAAAATCCTACCATACAAAAGTCTTCAATAATTATTATTAAATAGTTTTGACCACAGTGGTCCCTTGAAAGATTCCCAGATAACACTTTGAAAACACTGCTCTAGAGTAACACTTGATTTCTTAAAGAATTCCATTTTATATAGTGAAAATATAAGTTCTTCTATTGATGTAATCAAAATAGCCATACACTTACAGTGGGAGGTTATGGGAATGTGAATGAGGAGGACCGTAAGCATTAAATCACCAACAACAATAAAAAGAGATCAATAGATGATGTGTAATATCACTAAGTTGTCAAGCATAGAAGCATGCTATATAAAATGATGGAGGTAAATGTCAGAAACGTCACCTCCCATGTTTAAAAGTGATTGCCTCTAAATAATGGTAAAGAAAGGTGCAGAAGGATAGAGCAGGAGATTGTCGTAAAATGAAATTCTATATAGTCTTTAAAATGAGCTTTTTCTGTGGGTTTATGGAAATAATCTCAAAAATCGAATCACGTTTTGATTCAGAAGCCCTGAGGAGCACTTGAGATTCTTCATTTCTAACAAGCTCTGAGTGATGCTGGTGCAGAACCATAGTTTCTGTAGCTTTGACTCGCAAAAGCAGGAAGTTATTCCTAACTCAGGTCTTCCAGTAATTCTGATCGTATCAAAAAGAAAGCCTCAATTAGGTACTAGATTATCTTTTATGTCTCTCCCATACTTTCTAAATTCTTTGAATGACATAGTCTCAGAACTTTCGTTAGGGAACAATATCTCACTAAACTTTAAAAGGAAATTCGTGAGAAAACTGGTAAAATCTTAATGAAGTCTGGACTTTAGTTAATATTAGTGAACTATGTTGGTTTCTTTGCTTTGACAAATGTATTATGGTAATGTAAGATGTTAACATTAGAGGAAACTGGCCAAGGGGTGTATACAGCCCTTATTATCTTTGAAAGTTTTCTATAAATCTAAAATTACTCCAAAATTAAAAGTTTGTTTAAAAATGTTAAATAAAAGAGGAAATAATAAAAGCAGTAAAAGCTGAAATACTCTGGTTAGACTAGTGAGAAAAGTAAAGAAAAAGGGACCCAGAGTCCTTCCTGTTCTCTGATCCCCTTTGACCTCTGAGAGCTGCTGGAACTCTGAAAAATCCTTGGTCTCTAAAGAAAAAGATTACGAACACTTACTCGAACATTTTACTTTATAAGGGGGAAAAAACACAAGACCTACAGATTGTTAAACATCTTTCTCAAAATTGCATGCTTGTGTAAAATTATAACCAGAATGCAAGATTTCCTTGTATGTTCATTGCTTTTCACCAGCTATAGGTTTTACTTAGACATGCCTACTTTCTTCTCTAAAATAGAGGGGTTTTCTTCAGTATGACCACAAGATACACTCACATGTTTCATCCAGATAGCTCCCACATGAGACTGACCTAAGTGTGGTCACGCTAAGTAGACAAAAGACAGATGACCCACTTCCCATGAGAAATGATGTTCAGAATGATGACTTCTGTCTTCTTGGATAAAATTCCTGTTTCCTATGGTCCTGTAAGAGTATTTGCATGAAAGATCCATTAGGTAGCTTGTCAGTTGATAAGGTTAAAGGACTTAGCTAAAAGCACACATGATGGCTTTGCATTTGCTTAGATTCTCTATATTGTTATCTTAATTGAGAAATCCTAACATTTAGGACTGAATCAGAAGCTGTCCATGACTATTTCTATGTCATACTTCCCCAATAATATGCCTATTTTTCTCCCTAGTCGGTCAGTGAGTCATTGTTGTTGTCATGCCTGTTCACTTCTTACTTCTAAAGATACTTCTAAAAAGCAATGTTTCTGTTCATCCATTGGCACCCTAGAAATGATTCATAGGCTTGGCGTGATAGTTTTTCCTCTAAGAGACACAAAGCCTCAAGAGTAACACTGGCCCTTCGTAGGTGATGGGTCCATCTACTAGGCTTCCTTCTATTATTCAGGAGAAAAAGAAATAAATGCCACTTGGAACAAAACTTTCTTTTCTCTTGGTCTTCTTAGTCAATAGCACACTCTGCTAGGTTACCTTGGCCTTGGCCGTGTTGGAGCTGTCACCATCTGCCATTGATACTGTCTGTACTCATAGAGCTGGGGCTAGTGCGTCTCAACTTTGTAATTACAGAGGCAGTTCTTCTGTTCCTAGCATGTGTCCTTCCGGTCCCAATTCCCTTCCACAATTTTAAAGCCAGGAAATACAAAAGGGAAGGTCAAACAACCACACAGTATGTCTCCTTCACTCAGGGCCCATCTCCAAAAATAAATGAATTGCGGGACGCGACCATGTTGAAAATGAAACTCATACTGCAGTTTAAGCCAAAGAAAAGCATAGCTTTGCTTACCTTTAAAAAAAAATCATTTGTGAAAGGAAAATCCAAGCTCCTTGTTCAAAATTGCTTTATGGTGATTTTTAGAAGCAGAGTATCAAAATTGCGTGCTAAGAACAGTGCCACAAAGGGGCGCTTGCTGGAGGAAGGAAACGAGATTGTTCAATAATGTAGGTTTCTTGTAATAGGCTTTGAGTTTGAGGCTACTTCACAGATAACTCTCTCCTCCGCCTTGCCAGGATAATTGGACTAGAGGGCACATATGTTAACAGGTTTTGTTTTCTATTCAACTAATAACTAGCTTTGTTGTGGTAATCCTTATTATGCTCATTATTTAAGAATATGCGATAAGGGCAATTGATATTCCCCATAGAGAAGCTTTGTGGGAGACTGCTGGGGAAATCAACAGAATCAGGGCAAGAGATATTTTTCTTAGCAGAATCAACTTTCACAGAATATTCAGGAACTCCTGAAATCCTGTTGTGGGTGCCATGGTCTCGAGGAGAGGTGGGCAGACTCAGGAATAAAACCCTTGCTCTGTCTGTTTTCTTCCTGCATTCCGGACTGTCTTGCCACCTTGATTTTTCATCTATTTTCTAACAAGGTTTGTGATAAAAAGTGAGAACTAATATTTCATAGGTCAGGTAACACTGCCTTGCAGTGAGGTTACTTTTCTTTTATCCTAATTTGGTAGATAGTTTGCAATCTTGACGTACCAGAAGGTCCTGCATTGCCATGGATTTCTTGATGCAACTAACCCGTGTTGTCAAGGCAACCCACTTCACTGTTTTCTCCCTTCTGGAAAACATTTCCAATATTGCAAACCCTAAGTCACAGTCATCTCTTATAATACGCAGGGTCAACCACGTCCCCCATATGCACAAAGCTATTACTTTTTTTTATAAGATATCATGTCATTACGGTGAAAGAATTTGACTTGAGGAATAATGTGTATATTAAAGCATTAAAGTTAAAATAATCCCCTAGCACTTATGTCCTATCTCTGCATTTCCAGGAGATGTGAGGTTGTTTACTACAGGCAGTTACATTTTTGAAGCTGTAGTAACAATGTTGGTATGTTTTGACTAATTTCTATGTGAATTGATTGCAATCAACAGCTTTTTCATGGTTTGCGAAATTAAATCCTAATTTAGATTAAAAGACAAAGTATTTTCTGGGGTTAATATCATCCATCTGTTATGGATTTTCCCCCTTTTTAAGAGTCAAGGCCCAGTTTTGAGCGTTCTTTCCGTGTAAGTGGGTGAACTCCACAGTTCTCTGAGAAGCTAGGACAGCATCACACCTGAATTCAGAGACGAGCATCATGGGGAAAAGTGTCTTCCCAGAGATTGAGTGGTTGGTTTAAAGAAAAATCCCCATGAAAAGATAGTAAGGATCTTTTTACTCTTTTTGCTAGCTCACTATTTACAAGAAGACTGAATTAGGTTAAGATTCTTACTGATGTTTGAAGATTTCAAGACTTTGTTTTCAAACCTAATCTTGGTAATACAACTCACAGGGTGCATTTAACCCCAATAGTAACTGGAAGTATTCCTTAGTCTCTCATCCAGTATGATTGATCTGGATTTCCAGTTAGTTTTTCAAATATTTATAAGACTTCCTACTCCTTACATTTTTGTGCAACAGTTGATTACATAAAACGTATCCATGTTTTATTTCATGATTCCCAAAGGTTGGAGAACACAAATATGTGGCTTTCAATGAGGATTTGTTATGGGTCTTAATGGCTCAGAGCATTTTCATGTTGCATGTTTATTAGACAAAACATACCGCAGCTCCTTTCAGTTGCCATTCTTATTTCAATGAACTAAAGAACTTTATCTATAAAATAATACAAATTATCATATCTACTATTGAAGAATTGACATTATCTCCCTTCCATTATTGTGATCTGACAGATCAGGCATTCAGATGACAGCCAGCCTACAAAGGCTTTTAGTTGCTTAGCTCAGCCCTCCCCTGTTATATCCTTCAAATATCATTAGCGCTCCATCACAATGCACAAATGATTTGAGCCTGCTTACAGAAATACATACCAAAAAGGTGAATGGTTAAGGAGGTTGTAGTAAAAGAAAGTGAATGGAGTGAATCATAAGGCACACATAAGGAGGACGTGTACCATGGATCCTGTGTACTAGTTAGATGGGAAGAGTTATCTGCTTCCAAGAGGTTTAGCAGCCAAAGCGAAGAGGGAAACATGGTCAATTAAATAATTTATAGTAGTTAAATCTAAATATTTCAGCAAATGCACAGATTATCAGGTCAGTGAGGTCCCTGGTAAATTTTCCTCCGGGGTTACCATTAAGGACATTCGGTAGAGGTATAGATCATTTACAGTGATGATACACTAACATGCGTTAGTTCAATGGCCACGATGATTAGAATTTACTGATTGCTTACTGGTTCCAAGCACTGTGCTGCGTGCTTTGTTATACACATAATCTCATTTAACACTACCAAGAAACATGAAATAGGTGTTCTTATCATAGTTTCACAAATGAGATAACTGACACCTAGAGAAGTTAAGTAAATTGTCTAAGGTCTCAGTTTTTACACGATGGAGCTGGGATTCGGTCTTAAGTCAATGCTATGCCCAAATCTATGGTTTTAAGCACTATCTTCTACTGCCTCTTTGGTTCAGAGTAGGGAAGGATCATGTCTATCTGGATGGTTAGGAGACATTTCCCAGGGAGGAGGAAGTTGAAACTGCTTATAAATGGTGATTAGATGTCTCCCAGTGAGATAGAGAGAGTTGAGGACATTCTAGGCAAGAAAACAGTACATTTTAAGTGCTCAGAGGATGAATAATCTATACATTGAATAAAGCTGGCTTTGCCAGAGAAAGATGACCACAGGCAAGTTTCTTAACCTCTCATCCTCATCCACAATGGAAGTTCTAAAACCACATCCATCATAGAAAGGTTGTGAGAATTAAATTAACAATATAAAACTATTAATACTATGGTTATTGTTAAGACAAATGATAGACAAGATTAAATGGAAAGCAAGTGTCAGATTATATAGGATGTTTTGCTAAAGAATGTCAACTTTATCCAGGAGGAAATGGGAAGACATTTAAGGGTGTTAAGTAAGGAATTAATATATCTGTATTTTTGAAAGGTCACTCTGCAGCAATGTGTAGGGAATGAATTGCCCAGGTGAGTAAGCCAGGTACAATGTGCGAACTAGAAAACAGATGGACTCAATTAAAGCAGGAGCTAAGGAGACGGAGAGGAGGGCATTTGGTAGGATTCAGTTACTGAGCTATATTGCAAGGGAGGGATGAGGTTTAGGAAACTATCTCAGCTTTCTGGCCTGAGTGATTGGGTGAAGGATTTCGTTATTACCTGGGGGACAATATACATGCAGATAAGCAAATCAGGTGAAATGACATAAGTCCAGTCAGGACACATGAATGGGCCCACCAGGTCTAGCAGGTAAATCTGAGAGAGGTTGAGTCTGGACTCAGAGAGAAGTGTGGGCAGAAGTCACTGGTAGTGGAAGCCTCAGGCTCAGATGTGAAGAGTGAGAAAGTGCGTGAGAATGTGAAGATGGGGCCCTGGGACTAAGATGAAGGGTAAGAGGAGAAGAGGAACCAGCAGAGAATGATACAGAGCAACAGCCAGAAAGTGGCAAAGGACCAGTGGAGAGTGACACTTTTGAAACCAAAGGTTTAAAAGAAATTCGAAGAGCCAATAGTGTCAGGTACTACAGACAGAACTGACAGTAAACATAAAATTAGGAGATTACTAGTAATTTCGGCAGGAGTACTTTCAGTGGGGTAACATTTTTGACAACTGGATTTCAGATACTTGAATAATCAATGGAAGGTGATATAGGGGAGGAAAAATAATTTTTCCTCGACCCTTCTAAGTTCTCAACTGAGACCCCAGTGTAATATAAGACAGATTAACAGGAGAAAAGCAAACAGAAGTTTGCTAACATGTATACCTCCTGTATATATGGGAGAGACCCAGGAAAACTGAGTAACTCCCTGAAATGGCCCAAACCCCCACCTTAAATACCATCTCCAGCTAAAGACAAAAGAAGATGTTGTGTGGAGGGCAGTTATGGGAGATTACCGGGAAAAGCACAATAAACAAGGGTAAGGTTGTTATCCAGATTTCAGTCCCTGCCTTCTCCACTGATAAGAGTTTCTAGAGATTTATCCTCCTCTTCCTGGTACAGAGAGGGAGACAACCTTACAAGTGGAGATTTCCCTTGTAAATGTAAATGTCCCTTACAAAAGGATAACTTCTACTGATTTTCAGAGCTCCTCCCATGTCTGCTGTTTCTTAAAAATAGCCAGCTCAAGTTAATCCTTCTGCCAAAGAGGCATATTTAGGGGTGGCAAATTCTGCTTCCCTTCAGTGAGAAAGTGTTGACATTTGGGGAAAGGTGGAATATGCTTTCCAAAATGTTGCCTCTGAAGCAGTAAGCAATCCAGTAGTTATAGATGGAGCACAGAGCCAAGGGATGGATTGTTTACTGCAGATAAACATAAAAGAGTTCTTAAAAATCAATAAGATGAGCAACCAATAGAAAAAAAATACGGAAAAAAAGCAATTCACAAAGAAATACAAATGGTCAGTAAGCACATATATATACACACACAAAATTCCACCTTATAAGCAATCTAAAAAATGGAAATTTAAACAACAGTCTCGCACCAATTTTATCCTCTTAAATTGGCATTTAAAACAGGCTAGTATAGTCATGCGTCACTTAACAAAGGGGATTTGTTTTGAAAAATGGATCGTTATGTGATTTCATCGCTGTGTGAGCATCATAGAGTGCACTTACACAAACCTAAATGGTACAGCCTACTACAGACCGAGGCTATATGGTGTTAATCTTCCAGGACCACCAATGTATATATGGTCTGTTGTTGACCAAGATGAGGTGCATGACTATAGCAAGATAATTTGGTATAATTTTCCTGGAGGACAATTTGGCTGTATGTATCAGAAGTCTTAAATATATCATGCAATTTTTTCCTTAAATTTCATTTCTAAAAATTTACGTTAATGTAGTAATCATGGATGTACACAATATTTTGCTACATGAATTCTCTCTTGTCATACTATTAGCTATAACAGTGAACAACAAAATGTAAAACCTAAAAGAATAACACTCCTAGAAGAAAACATAGGGGAAAATCTATATGACTTTGGGATAGGCAAAAATATTTAGTTATGATACCAAAACCAAGGAAAATTTCTAATAGTGGGCTGATAATATAGATTTCAGTTGAGCTATATGATAGCATATATGCTGCCATGAAAGATGAAATACAGTGATATTCATGATCTATTGTTAAATTTAAAAAATTGTTTTCAGTGAAGTATGTTAGTATAATCTCTGTTTTTTTATTTAAAATTAAAACTGTTATTCAACATCATACAGAAGGTTCTAGCCAGTGTAATAATGCAGGAAAAAAAATCCAAATTGGAGAAGACTAAGTAAAACTATTTTTTTGGCAGATGACGTGATTATCTATGTAGAAATATCTGATGGACTCTTCAAAAAGCTACTAGGACTAATAAGTGAATTTAACATGATTGCAGGATACAAGATTGATATATAACAATCAAATCTATTTCTATTTATTAACAAACTATTGTAAATTAGAATTTTAAAAATATCATTTGCAATAACATTACAATTATTAAATACTCAGGGATAAATCTGACAAAAGATGCACAAGACCTGCACATTGAAACCAACAAAACATGGCCGAGAGAAATTAAAGACAATTACATGGAGAGATCAACTGTATTCATGGATTGGAAGAGTCAATATTGTGAAGAGGTCAATTCTTTCCCCAAAATTGATCTATACATTCAACCCAATCCCAATAAAAATCCCAGCAGGCATCTTTTAAAATAAATTGTCAAACTAAATATAAAATCCATATAAAAATGCAAATGAACAGAAGGGCCAAATCAACTTTAAAAAAGAAGGATAAAATTGAAGGAAAACAGTACCTGATTTAAAGACTTATTATAAAGCTATAGGAATTAAGGCAGTGTAGTATAGCTGTCAAGACTGACAAACAAATCAATGGACCAGAACAGAGAGCCCAGAAATAGACCTACACATACACAGTCAAATAATTTTTTGACAAAGGTGCAAAAGCAATTCAGTGGGGAAAGGATGGTCTTTTTAATAAATACAAAAAAACAAATTATGACCTGTATTTCACTCCACACACAAAAATTAACTCAAAATGTATCTTACAAATGTAAAACCAAAAACAATAACACTTCTAGAAGAAAACATTGGAGAAAACCTTTTATGACTTTGGGTTAGGCAAAGATATTTAGATATGACACAAAAAGCAAGATCTATAAAAGAACAAATTGCTATTGGACTCTGCCAAAATTTAAAACATCTGCTCTTCAAAAGTCACAATCAGGATAATGAAATGATAAGCCACATACTGGGGAAAAATTCCAAATCATATATCTGATCAAGGACTTGTATCCCACATATATAAAGAACTCTGAAAGCTCAACAATAAGTAAACAAACAACCCAATAAATTAAAATAGGCAAGAAATTTCAATAGACACTTCATCAAATATGATATATAGATGGCAAGCAATCACATAAAAAGATGTTCAACATTGTAGAGAAATGCAAATTAAAACCACAAGGATCTACCACTACGTACCTATTAGAATGGCTAAAATTAAAAAGACTGATCATACCAAGAATTGGGAAGAATGTGGAAGACCTGGAACCCTCACACACTGATGATGGAAATAGAAAACAGTATAACCACTTTGGACACCAATTTGGTGGTTTTTAAAAAATTTAAACATACACCTACTATATAATCTAGCCATTCCACCCTTAAGTATTTACCCAACAGAAATAAAAGCATAAGTTCACACAAAAACTTGCATATGAAAGTTTATAGCAGCTCTGTTTTTAATAGTCCCAAACTGGATACAACCCAAATGTTCATCAAGAGGTGAACAAATAAACAAATTGTGGTATAACCATACAATGGAACACTATCAGCAATTCCTTTTAAGAAATGAATACTGATACATGATACAATATAATTATGCTGAGTGAGAGAAGCCAGACAAAAATGAGCATATACTGTATAATTCGATTTATGTAAAACTCTAGTAAATGCACACTAAACTACAGGGACAGAAAGTTTATCACTTGTCCCCTGGGGATGGGATATGGAGAGACTGGGTGGGAAGGATTACAAAGCGATAAGAGGAAACTTTGGGAGAAGATAGATGTGTTCATCTTATTGATTGTGGTGATGGTTTCACAGGTATATAATATCTGTCAAAATTTATCAATTTTTACACTTTAAATATGTGCAGTACATATGTCAGTTATATCTCAATAAAATTGTTTTTAAAAACTGTGTAAACAGAGAACAATTTGAGGCTTGGTGTCACGCAATTGTTCAGTTCTTGCTTCTCCCCACTAATTACAGAGTGGAAGGCTGCCCCATTGTTATCCCACTAGATATCCAAGGCTGACTCCCCTCCCTACATGTACAAATGTCCTGGGACATTGTAAAAGGGAGTGCCCATGCTGGTTATGCACATCGGTTCTGAGAGAAGCATTGTGGCACAGAAGGGACACTCCTGCTTGGGAGATAGTGGGTGAATCAACAGATGGAGATAAATTCCAGTCCTCTTAGGCTCCACTGATGGTAGAATGACAATCCTAGGACACAAGTGCAGGTAATCAGAGGTTTTTAAGTAAAGGATGGATGGTCTTTGAGAGGTGACTATGACCCTACATGGCTCCCATCTTTTAAACAGTGTCTCTCAAAGTGGTCCTTTGTTAGACTCATTCTCCAAGTTCTTCCTGAGCAGTGAGACCTCTGCCTGCTAGAGCAGCTTCTAGATGACCCTAACTGTCATCCAGGCTCCCAACATGGGTATGTTTTTCCTCCTCACCCCATCCTCTGACCTCTTCTTAGCACAAAAAGAACCTGCCTTTATACTCTCCTAATTGTCAACCACTCCCCATATCTCCCCACCTCCATTCTGTAGTGCTCCAAAGAAATAAAGATATACAAGAATTAAATTTCCATTTTACAGTGGCCTGAAAGTTTACATTCTAATTTATTTTATGTGCACATAAAGAAAAAAGATCAAAGATATACATTGCAGATGAGATTAAAAATGATTTGATTTCTGTTTTACTTCTCTGTATTTTATAAATTTCCTGTAATGAACATGCAATTAATAATAATGATGAGCTACTGTAAAATAAAAGCTGGGGGGCACACAGAAGCAGGTTTTCATGTTGAAGGGAAGGGGGCTATAGAGAAAGGGAGAGGAGTTAAAAACAACTGAAAAGATACAATCAAAGGGTGAAGGCCCACGAGGAATGATTAATTTGGACTGTAGAGGAAAATTTTGTCCTCTTAGATAAGAGGGAAGGAAGTAAGCAGGGTGTGAGCAGTTATAAATACATGTTTAGTCCGAAGACAGGAAGTTAAGGGAGTTCACCCATGAGACTATCAATGTTCTCCAAAGTAGAAGTCATATTTAAGAAGACCCACCATCAAGACATCAATTCTTTCCCTCCCCTGGAGGGAAAACCTAGTAGCAGGAGCTACTAGTTAGTCACCCTTTCTCACCTTCCATACAGCTGCAAGAATGCCTTTCTAAAACCCTGGTAATCCAAACTCCTTCCTACCTTAGTGCTTGGCAATTTGCTTAAACTTGGCCCAAACTCCAAATGCATGGCCTGGGACAATCTATATCTTGCACCTGTTTTCTGAAAGTGCCTATGACTTATTTTCTCTGTTTCTACATACTGTGTCCATATAGGCTGTCCCACTTCTGTTTGTGTAAATCTATTTCAAAGATCTGTCACTTTGTAGATTTTGTTCCCAAATACACTCACCTCAACATTTAGTGAGTTCAGTAGCAGGAGAGGAATTCCATCACGAAGCCAGAGCCTTCCACATCCAACCCAACTCCTGCTCAACTCTCTCAAGCCCTCCATCCCCTCCTCTCCTCAGAACAACAGAGACGCTCTTCCTGTTCACTCCCTGAAAGACGTCAGCCCACCTTCATGTCCCTTGTGGTCTTGCTTTTCACCTCAACTAGTCATAAAGAAATTTCTTTTGAACCGATTCCATGAAGGAAATCTGGGAAGACCATTTTCTACTTTTCTCTGCACATGCATCTGTCCATGTCAATCCCATGCCCCATCTTCCCAAGCTTTGGGTTGATAATCAAGGCTCTTCATCATCCAGTCCTGCCCACTCTTCTTGCCTCACCTCCTGCCCTTCCTTCTCCTGATCCTCCTCACTCTTTGAAATTTCCACAGACAAATCTCTATCCCACACAACCCCACAAATTTTCACATAACCCAATGTCCACCCTCTCCTCTTTCCCCCTTTTATCATACTCAGCTCAAGCATCAGAAGCCTTTTATGACCTTTGATAAAAAGGGTATATTTAAATGGGAAAATTAAACCTATCCATTTTCAATGTTGGATAACTAAACTTCACCTCTTCGTTTTTATAAGAATAAATTATTAGAATAATATTAGGTTGTGTTATCATTTAATTTCTATCCCTTTGCAGGAATCCAATGGTACTAGAGAAACTGACAACTGAATCTACAGAGGAAAAAGGTCTTTATTATCTGAATTTTAATAACTGGGAATGAAGGACATAGAGAAAGAAACAAGGCCAACCCATTTTTATTAGATTTCCAAAGAGACAGAGGGAAAAAATGACAGACTATTAAATAAGAATTTTTGACTAAGCATTCCTCTCATATTCACTTCTTTCTCAAGCTTTAGGAAGAAAACTGGAATTTGTTCTAGAATATTACCTGTCTCAAGAAATTCCACAGAGAGCAATAAGACCTAAGGGATCATTACACGAAACAGACTCCTTGGCAAGGGCTCCTGAAGGTCCAGAACAAATCCTTCTCGTGTCCTCTGCACTGAAATGAGATGCTTAGCCACCCAGAAGCTCCCCTTGGTTCAAAGCAACTTCTTAAATAGAGGAAAACTAGATTTGGGGAGGCTAGGATGGGACACAGTTGCCTTTCTTAAACAGCAAAATATTGGAACACAGTTGAACATTCCCATGTAGAGATGAACAAGCGTTACACATGCTTTCCTGCCTCCCAGGAGGCTGAGATTCGGCATTTGGGATTCAGAGTCCATTCTAAGTCCTGCCAATGCAGAACTGAGGCCAGTTGTGGTTGCAGAGCCATTTTTTGTTTTCCAAACTTGTGAAGTCCCTGAACCACAAGTCTCATTTCCAGCCTGTAGAGACTGTATGTACCTCCCGCCCTACCCGGGTCCAGTGCTTCCTTCTTTTGCAGGAAGTGGAGATATTAATATTAAATCAATTCACAGGAAAGCAGTTCCAAGCAAGGGCTTTTAACCTTGAAAATGTCTCAGACCTCTTTGAGAACCTATCGAGAACTGTAGACCTCTCTCCAGAAAAAGTACACACACAACATTTTACATACAATTTCGGGAATTTATATAATCTTGGAAACATGGAAGATCCCTTCTGTTTAAAGAAAAGTCTTCAGTTTGAGGACAAAATTCTTAGCAAAGATTGAATTTCTAAAATGCCAAAAACAAGTTCAAAGGTAATCTATTGAGCCAATTAATTATGCTTGATATCAAATCATTAATAAAACTGATTTTAAATGTATTAACTAAAAATGTTTTATTTGTATTATTATATTATATTTGTATTATTGTATGCAAAATCTGGATCAATATTTAGAGGGATTAAAGCTTCATTGGCTGCCATTTAAGCTGGAGTAGAATATATATTTATTTATCAGATTTATTTCAAATTTTTATGTGGTTAAAAGACTCTGAGAGTAAAACAACAACAACAAACCCTCCACTCCATCACGTTGCACACAGTATTCAGATGTGACGTTACTGTTAAAGCAGGTTGGAATTAGGATGCAAGAGGGTTTTTTGACCCAGGAAAATATGCATTGACAGTGGGCTGTCAGTAGAACTGGGCTTGCCCTATGGTACAATAGAGATTCCACGGAGAAACTTCTCTTTTTCTTTACTGCCATCCAAAGGAATAGTTTAGAAAGATAACTACACATACATACACACACACACACACACACTCTCACACACACATAATGAAAGATAGTAAGACAGTTGGGAAAGAGATAGAGGCACTTCCTAAATCAAAGCCCATTATCCCTCACTGATGGGCATTTATATAGTCCCCTGTTGTAACAAATACACAAAGTTCCACAATGATGATACTAATGTAAATTTCATGAAAGCAGGAGTCTTGGCTATCTTGTTCTCTGGCCCCTAGAAAATATCTGATATGTTGTGATGCTTCAATAATTAGCTCCTGAAGGAAAGCATCTACTACTCAATAAAGCTAGAAACAAAAATCTGCTAATAACTTCCTGTATTACTATGGGCAAATCAGTTCAGTTCTCTGGGCCTCAGTTTCTTCATCTAGAAAATGAGGGGGTAAAATCTGGTCTTTTTAAATGTCTGCTAGTATTCCCTGTCTCTACGATTCTGCGTAGTGCATAGGCTCTTGCTCCTAAACTGCAAGGCCATGATCATTTCAGGCACAAAGATTGACAACCGGCCTGTGTAGACCCCACACGTGCTGGGGATAGTCCCTGAAGAGGAAGGAAGAGAGGCACACAACAGAAATAAACGTGAGAAATGGGCTTCTGGGGAAGAACATCACGGATGGCAGTGGCAATTCTGAGTCCTAGACAAGGGCTTAAATCTATAGAGACGAGGGAATATGCCATCTTATGAAATATAATCCAATTATTCTTTCTGTTTTCTTAAAGTCACAGTCCATAATTAAGGATCCCATGATCCAGCACCGTAGATTTTCCACTGGTTCAACTGTGCCTGAAGCAGTAATATACTGATATCTCTTCTAGAGGGTATGATATAATATTTTTCAACATAACCTTCAAGAGAAAACAGACAACCAACTCTTGGTTAAATATTTTAAAAGAAACTTTGTTTAAATGCATCTATTAATTAAATCTTTAAGAAATTTGTATTTTTACATGACAGCATATTAAGCAACCCAGATTTGGCTGGGTTTTTTCTTTTGGCAAGAGGGAGGGAGGTGGAATTATTTTCACTCTTGTGAAAAAATATTAGAGACTACAGCTCCTCTCTAATATATTTCCGTAAATTTTTATTTCCTCGGGGGAGTAATTCTTAAACTTGAGCGTACATAAAAATCACTTGGGGTGCTTATTAAGAATGCATATTTCCAGGTCCCGCCCCCTAGATATGGCTCTGGGACACAGCCTAGGAATTTGCCATTTTAACTGTTACCATGGCAATTCCAGTGCAGGTGTGCCTAAGTACCACAGAGGATATCTCCCCTCTAGACAGACCTTTAAAATAAGCATTTGTCCATTTTTTCTTTTTTTCCCCCACTCAAATCATCTTCATGTGTGGTATCTTTGCACCCTCTAGTGGATGATTTTACTCAGCAAATTTTTTCCCTATAGTGTATCACAAATACCTTGCTCAAAAGGATTTTAGGAACTCCCATCTCTCATGACCTCCTTGACAGGAGACAATTAGAGATCAGGAAAACGTTTATAAGAAAGGTTGATTAATATAACATCAGATTCATGTATACTTAGATATACATATAGTATGTAATATACATATACTTTATAGAGAGACAATTTTAATCTTGGTAAGGTTGATTGAATATAATATAGCTAATCTGGTTTATAAAAATATTTTAGCTCCTTTGGATTTACTGGTCACAATATTTTTTGACTATTAATACCTGTAAGGCTGATATTCTCACATACCAGTTTTCCATAAACTCCTTTGAGCACATCCATACAGTAACTTAGATCTTCCTGATTGCTCCCTTCTGGGCATCTCTTAGTACCTGATGGCTCCTCTGACACCTCTTCACGTTGGCTCCTAAGATCCACAGCTCTTTTCAAGATTCTGAAAGATTTGGGTGTTTGTTTTGCACCTCATGGCTTCTGTCTCTCTGAAAAACTTTGCTTGCTGGTACTAATACTTCAAGGGTCACAAGTTCAGCGGCCCACTCTAAGCAGGTAATATAAATGAGTAGAGTGGGCAGGGTATAAACCAAAGAGAGTGGTCGGGGCTAAGGCAAACTGAGGTTCTTACATTTCAAGGAATTCAAGATGATAATTTTTTAAAGCACACTATGGGCCTAATAAAACATCTGTGAACTGTATGAAACTTTGCTTCATAAACTAGTTAGGGACCCCTGGTTTACTTGAGGACTTACCATGTGCTATCCAACTACCCAATACAAGAGAATGTATCATTATCCCAATTTTACCCATCAGGAAACTAGGGCTTAAAGAGGTAGGTTATTTGCCCCAAGTCAGACAATTGAGATGTCCTGCCCGGGGCTCTAATCCAGCTCTGCTTGAGCCAGTCTAATCCAGTCTATGTTCCCAGTCATTTACCTTCATTGCCTCTCTGAGCATGTGGCTTCTGGCCTGTTCCACCTGACCGCTGCATTGTGCTCCTCTCCTCACCCATCCCCCAGCCTCCCTGCTCCTTCCCCAGGTCTCCCTTCTTCCCCTGGCTCTTTCCAACATCTTCTATGTTCTCTTGGCCTCTGATTCTACTGGTGTGTTTGCATTTGGACGATATCTCATCTGGTAATTGACACCTCTCCACATCAGCCCTGAGTCACAATTCTTAGTAACTTATTCCTCACGTTGTCAACTAGTGTGACAATCATATCAATATAATTTATTTCTACTACTATTGCTTTTAAATAAGTGCACCTTTTCCTAGAACTTTAAAATGGTATTTCAATGATGCTTGGATTTTTGTGATAAGTTGAATTTGCTCTGAATTTACACCTCTACTTTTCTACTCAACTGGGCTGTTCCAAGAACTCTTATAAACACTGTAAAGTAATGGGAGCTCTTCTTGGTAAAATATTATGATGTCAGCTGGCCTCAAAAAAATTTTGAAAAGCAATATTCGTCTTCTATCAAAATCCAAATTAATTACCTTTTGAGGAAAAAGAGCCATTTCTTTTACATATCCATTCTCAGGTAGCTTCTTGAGTTTTGCAATCACTAAAATAGAATAGCAGCCCTGGGGCATGTTTCTGGACCTTTCTGATCAGGCTACCTTTCACATTCTCCATTACTCAGGGAAGATATAATTAAAAACAAACATCCACCTTAATGCTTTCAGTTTATTTGAAATGTTTGAGTCCCTTTAACCTTTTGTGAAAACTGTCACCCAGAACAGCATTTCTTTGGGAAGCCTTAACATAACATTTTGAATTCAGCTTCCAGACAAAAAGAATGAAAACTTCCTGGGGCATATATTGCAATCTGTGATTTTTTTTTCAACCCTAACAGAAAAGCAGCTATCATTGTACAGTCTTTTAAATGATTCTACCTAGTATATGCACAATAACTCATCCATTTAGTCTTCTATTTGTTCAAATAGTTAACCAAACAGACTTATTTCCCTGCTATGAGAGTCCATATTCAGAAAAATGTATTTGTACTTGGAAAACAGATGGGGGTGGAGGGTCTAGCTGCCTTAATTCCCTGTGAACAAATCCCAGCTTATCCCTTCTTCATCCTTCGGTGATGTTATCAACATGATGCTTTGATCTAGAAGGTAAAGACAATCCAAGTCTAAATGGATGTAGTGCTGCAAGCTCTAAGTTATGATAATCTTTTATGGAATTATTTTTAAGTGCCTGATACTGTTCTGCACTTGTGCATTCACTCTCTTAAACTTGACCCTGTAAAGTAGGTGCTGTTCTTATCACCATTTTATAGATAAGGAAATGGAAGGATAGAGAATTAAAATAACTCACCCAAGGTCACACAGTACTTCGAGGTAGAGTCAGAATTTGAACCCAGAACCTTCATTTTTAACAAGTACCCCTTGGATCACAGATAGAGTACACTGTGAAAATGCGTAATTCATTCCTCAGTGATGGATTCAGCAAGACCTGAGTGTATATATTGGGAACTAGCTCCCCAGAGGACTCTGTTAGACAGCCAGGGCTGAAAACTACTTCTAATTATGAAGCACTCCCAGAATTGAATGATTTTTATTATTACTCCCCTCCATGTTCAGGTGATCCCCTTTCTCAGTGGCTCTGAATGTCAAAGGAGACAGACTGAGAGGGAACAAAATGAAGCCATTGATTTCAGGTTCCCAGGTATTCCTCTTCTTTATGGGAAAGTTTATAAACCATTCATCAGTCAGACTGCCAATTGCTTACAGTGTTATCTTACCCTAAGTGGGTATCAGAGATATCTTTACACCAAGCTGGGTATCAGTGACTTCTTCCCCCAACTCCAAATCAACATGCACTCGAACTGTCGCAAGATGATAGTTGTCAATCCTCCGCTGAAATTTCAGTTCGTCGGACACACGCCCCTTCCTCACTGTTCCTGCTTGTGATTTCTTTGGGTGGAGGCCCCGACCCCTGCCGCAGTGTAGCACCATCTCCTCTTGTCCTGTTGTCAAGAGAAAGAGAAGGGCTGCATTCAACCAAAAATGTATAATGTCCCTCCACATTGGACCATCCATGAACGATGCCAAATAAATATTTTCACTGGACCAAAAGTAGAAGGAGAACTAAGGGAAAAAAAAAGATTTTTCCAGGAGATTCAGAGCATTTGTGGATATAATGTTTGAGGTTTTGACTTTTAGTAAGAAAGCCAGGAGATCCGTCTACATGGTTACTTACAATTCTGTTAAGAGACAGGTTTGCATAGCGTATATTTTCTGACTTGTGTCCAAAAGTGAGCGTGTTAGCCAATCAGTGAACTTAACCGACTGCCCATCATCTACATCTCAACCTGGATGTCTTGTTTCCTACTCAGCATCAGTTTTGTAGCAAATGTCACCAAAAGCCTGCAGAGGTTACATTGTTCCTTCCAATGTTCTCTCATCCGTTTTTAAGAGGGAAATTATTTACCGTAGGCATATCTCTGAACTTGGGGGTTCATCACGGTCTCAAGAGTTACACCTCAGAAATGTTTAGAGTCTCTTGTTTGACTGTCTCCCAAAGAATTTGAAATTATAACCAATAAAATTAGATTTTAATATGCTCTTATGCACCTAAACACTAATTTGAAAAGTGAAATAAAAAATAAAACAGTTCGTTTTAGTGATTTATGAGTTAACTCCAAACAACTTTATTTTATTTCAAACAAATTCACTGATTTTGTGATTTTTCACTCAACGTGAAATATTTACATCACAGCCAGGTAACCAAACTGGTTTGTTGATTTCCCTTTCCTAGAACTAATTAGTTGATGACAAGGAGTAACAAGTGTTATTTCTAATCTAGACTCCGTTGAGGTCACCCTACAGCTTTGCCAAGTGTCATTCGTTGGGCAGGTGGTTCTCGAATTTTAGCGCGCATCAGAATCACCTGAGGGTTTATTAAAACACAGATTGTAGGGCCCCGCCTCCAGAGTTTCTGATTCAGTAAGTCTGGTGTGGGGCCCAAAATATTTCATTTCTAATGTTAGAAGATAAACTGAATCACAATAACATTTTTAAGAGTTTATTTGAGCAAAAATCCATTCCATTCAGGCTGCGCCAAACCGGAAGTGGTTAGGAGTGCTCCACCCACAGGAACCAGGGGAAAGACACAGAGAGAAAGCGCAGAAGCAAAGCAAGGGACTCATTTGATGGGTATTGCTTAAAGCTTAGTTGGTTCCTTGCGAATGGTTGTCCTTAGCATTTTGACTTCATAACCTTGAGACATTTACGGGCTTAGACTTGGCTTTGCTTACATGGGTTGCATGACGTGGAGCCACCTCAGCCTAATGGCCTCCTTCTTTAATTAAACACCAACAAGTCCCAAGGTGATGCTGATGCCCCTGGGGTAACGTTCAGAGACACTGTCCCAGATCAACGAGCCCTCTAGAAACACCACGAATACTCTAAAGCCCCACAACGTTTGCAAGGTTTACATACTATCTTCTGGCACAACGTATCTTACACTTGTAGCTAACACAATAAACTTTGAATTTGCTGTTTCCAGGTATCATTTTCACTCATATGTGGTAAAACCCCGCTACCAGGATCAGAACGTTTTAAACAGCTAAAATGTGGTTTTGCATTTATGCTGCGTTGACGAAATAACAGAAAAAGCCTGTGCAGCTGGCTGGCTGGGAGCTCTGGGGTGTTGTCCGGTTGTATCCGAAAAACGCTGTTGGTACTAGCTGCTGTTTGGGCCTGGCGCCACCTGGTGGCGGTTGTTTGCTTTATCACTATATAGATTTGCTCATAGTTCTGGTTCCTATGGCTGTTAGAGAGTTGGAAAATGTAGCGGGACCGTGTCAAGGAAGAAAAGGAAATGGATTTAGTAAAGCAGTCCCTACCTCGTGTATTTTGATATTGCACAAATAAACTGCCTTTATTCTTCACTGGTACAAAGCATTCTTATTAGGCAGCATTTTTGAATTCATATTTTAGGACAGAATATGAATACAGGACAAGTAATTCAAATTAGAAAACCTACACAATTTGATTTAGCTACAGCAAATGGAAAATTTTGCAGAAACAATATTTTCATCAATTTAAACTCCAATTTGGAAGTCTTTCCAGAAAAATTCTAGTCGTATATTTCTGAGTAACAGAGTTCAGTTCTTTCAGTTTCAACAAGGGACCAAAGGCCAGGAACAGTAAAACAGATATCAAAGACCCAGAGATTGTAGAAAAGTAAAGCGAGGTCCAAGACCACCTATGAGGAGGTGCTCAGATTTTGTGAAACTGGTTTTGCCCACCTTAGCTCATCCCCCAGTTTGAAGATGTGAAAGTGAACTTGAAGACCGATGGGGGGAGATGGGAGAGTTGGCAGTGTAAAGAGTTGATGACTGAGGGGCCAGCCGGGTGGTGCAGCGGTTAAGTGCACACATTCTGCTTTGGCCGCCCGGGGTTCGCTGGTCCGGATCTGGGGTGCGGACATGGCACCGCTTCGCAAGCCATGCTGTGGTAGGCGTCCCACATATAAAGTAGAGGAAGATGGGCATGGATGTTAGCTCAGGGCTAATCTTCCTCAAAAAAAAAAAAAAAAAAAAAGTTGTCAAAAGCCTGGTGGTGCACTGCGGTGTATCTTTCCCCTGCCCCTTGGGGAAGGGAAAGAGAATCGCTGTCTTATCATTTCCACCAGCTTCATTGAGACCACTTGTGTCGCTTTCACATGGACATTTGACTCAGGCCTGAATAATCTAAAGAGAAAGGCAGTGGCCCTGCGGCCCTGCAGGTGGCGAGGCACAAGTCAGGCTGCTCCCCTGGCAGAGAGCTGTGCTTCCTCAGTGATGGAGCGGAGTCCAGATTTTCTGTGTGCCCTGTGGGCAAAGCCAACAGAGTCATCTCAAAAGTGGAGCGTGATAATTTGCATCTCTAACAAGTGCCACTGTTGCTGCTGAGCAGGGGACCACTCTGAGCACCCAGGGGGGCTCTCCTCCCTAACATCCCCCTCTGGAGGCGTCACAGTGGTAAACTGTGTACACGTGGTCATGTGGGCATAACCCACAACATTGTTTATAAAACTGGGCAGGGAAGCACAGATGCTGTGTGTATTTGGGCAAATTATCAGTTTCCTATTCCAAAATCTTTTGTGAACTGGTACTGAATTTCAGCATTCTGGATATTAAATTAAGGCCTTTTCATGACAGCTTTGTTAAAAGAAGATTTCTATCCTTGCTTTCTCAATTCATTCCCCACTGTGAAGCCTTGCAAAACTTATTCAAACTTTGTATATAAACCTGAATATACAGGGTATAACGAACATTTTATAAGACGTTGATTTCTGCTGGTACCTTGTGTTGAATATGGTATGCAGTAATGTGATCATTCGGAAGAGGGCGCTGTGGCATTACATTTACTTGTGCGCTGGCTAGTGAATTTCTGAACGGTCTCTATAAGCAGAGTGGGAAGCTTTAATGGTCCCTTTACACTTCTCCTTAAAATGCTACTGAGGTTAGGAAGCAAAAACCTCAGAGCTTCTATTGTCTGGAACAGAAGGAGTCTTGACAAATGATTTGGTGCATCTCTGTCAGTCCCACTGATATTTTTCTACTTGAGCCTCATTAATTTTGAAGAATATATTCCAGCCATTTCATCAAACTGCTCCTTAGATTTAAGACGTCCCCATTTTTAACGGTTTTTTTAAAAGCGGATTTTATATTTGAGGGTTGATTTGGTATGAATATTTTGTTGCTGAAGATATTCTCATCCACTTAGAACATTTAGGAGATTTGAACATTTTGTAAAGCTGCTTTTCTGCACTATCTTGTACTTTTTATTTGGTCATATGAAGATTGAGGTAATTCAAGAAATATTTATTAAATCATAAAATACAGTTGCCAAATGATAATATTCTATTCTATAATTATACAGGCTATTCACATTAACGTTACAATAAATCAATAACAAAATGAAATTTTAAAAATCAGTTTTTCACAGATATGCTGTGAAGTGTTGATAAAAGCCAAGATACACATGCCAAATTCAATTCAAATCTTCGCAATTCAATATTGAGTACTTAAAAATAGAGTCTAAGTTGAAGCAACTGTTTTTCCCCCAGCCTGCATTACTAAGATTTCTCCATTATGTACTTGGAACAATATATAAAATATAGTTTGATGAAAAAGAAAGTACAGGATGAAGTACGAATTGTTAATTCACTCTAACAGACCCCTATAAGGAAAACCATGTGCTGACTGGCCAGGAAGAGAACAGGAATGGATGGTGTTTGTAAATAAAACGTCTTTTTCTCAAAAATGTTTAAGAAGCTTTCTTGAGCATCAAGGTCAGGCTTTAAGTATTGTGTTCTCCTACAGAGGAAATTATAGGATGCTAATTGGCAGATGGGAAGGGAAGTTAGGAAGTATCTCTTTGGTTCTTTCATCAGGAAGTACATCTGACAGCAAGTAGCAGAATCCTGAGAAATAATGGCTTAATTAGACGGGGCTCTATGTTCCTCCCCTATAGGAGGTGAGCTGATGCTGACTGGGCTCAGGTCTCTCCAAGTCTCGAGACTTTCTTTGAGGTTGCAAGATGACTGTTGGCACTCTTACCATTAATTATGAATTCCAGGTAGCAAAGAAGAGAAAATGAAGGAAAGAAAGAAGGGGCAATTCCTGCGTCAGGAAGGCAAAAATTCGGTATCCCAGTAGACAGCCGCTCACATCTCATTGGTGGAAAACAGGCAGTGTCCCCCTCTGTGAAGGAAGGTTGGAAGAGAGCTTTTTGCTGGGCGCAATGCCCGGCTTCATAGAATTAGTCTGCTAGTAAAGGAAGAAGAGAAGAATGGCGTCCTCTTCCCAAACCTCTTTGTTACAACCTCTGCCACAATCTGCTCTTATGACGATGAGGCAACTGGGCACAGAGAGGTTAAGCGACTTCACCCATGTCTCAAAGCCTGTGCCAGAGCCAGGACTTTATGTAACATAATGTGTGCCCTCTTGTTCTCCACTGAATTGTGTGTGGAATTATATGTGTGGGGGTGGGGTGGGGAAGGAGTGGGGTCTTCTGAAGTTCTAAAGATTTTGCTTTAGCAAAAGCATAATAGTGTAAAGAATGTAAAGGATCATGGATTATGGAAAGCTTGGTACATCAATTCACCTCGCAGAAGATTACAGTGATTTGATTCTCCTATCAAAATAATACAAAGAAAAATAGACACAATTCCTAACACAGAAATGAAGTGATACTCGAGCTTTCAAGGCATTCAAATATCCTTTGAGAGTCTATTTCTTCAAAGTAAATAACGGACACTTTCCCGCATACAAACCTTAGCTTACAACTATAAAAATTGTGGTCCTATTCCTCTCCCAGAATGAGGGAACAGCCCTCAACTTTCTGAGGAGTGTGACTAAGGGACAATGATTATGACTGCAGTGGCAGCAGCAAATCAAGACTGCTCTAATAGGAGCTTCTGCCAATTTTCTCCCATGGCCCACAGGGTAAAATGTGTTTTCTAGGAGATCAGTTGTGAGCAGATGTTGATTTTCTCTCATAGCTGTCATTCAGCCATTCAAATACTTGTTAAATGCATACATTCGAGAATACAACACTATGTCAGGTTATCTATTAATCTAAGAAGAGATTACTTGTTGCTGCTTATAACCTAGTACCACTAAGAAGTGATACACAGAAACCTGAAAGGAAGTATCTTCAAAAAATTGTACAGTATTAAAACTCTCTCATTCATGTTACAGATGAGGAAACCACAGGTTGGCAACACATAAATGACTTGATTTAATCCATTTAGAGGAAATTATTGTTTTCATTTTAACATAGATTTGTTATATAACTCTGCAGGTTTGAATTTCATATCTTCCCGAACATGACTTCTTTGAATATAATAGTGTCATCTGAAATTGCAAATGTTTGATGTTTCCCTTTCATTCGTGATCTGTTTGGGATATAAAAGGGGAGTGAAATTTCCTGGCTAGAAACTCAGTTTTGTGTGATTCATTTATGATTGCAGTGGGAGAAACTACAGATGACCACGAGCGAAAGGAGGAAAATATTCTGCTCCGTCACATTCCACGTAATCGCCATCACTTGTGTGGTTTGGTCCTTGTATGTATTAATAGATCGGACCGCGGAGGAAATAAAGCAAGGCAATGACAATGGTAAGAGCACATCTTTTTTTCTTTTTTGAATTCTATGACGATATCCAGCAGTGAGTTGGGAAGTTGTTTCCCAGTTTAGGTCTCTATGTTTGATACACTAGCAAAAACCAGTATTGGCAGCTGAGTCCTCCCAATTATGTTACTGATTAATACTGTGGCTATCAAGCATTGACCAAAGGGGATTCTAAGCTGAGATGTGAGATTTGTCAAGTCCATGTGAACCTTAGTAGAGAGGAGTAGATAGATGTCACACAGCACTTTTCAAGCTTTTCAGGAACTAAATAAGGATCACAGGTTCTGCCTGATGTGAAAAGGCAAACAGTTGTAAAAATGGAAGGTTTTTCACTTTATTTAATTCACTCTAATCATTGCTTCTTTTAAAACATGGGTAAGTGACACCCTATTAAAGAATGTGCTATAGTTTACTAGTCAGTACTGCATAATTTGATAGAGTGGATTAACGTTAACACTATGGTTTGAAATTTTAGCCATGCTACGTTGGATTGTAAAGGATGGTGTGAAGTCTACAAAGAAAGATGTTTAAACTCATTAAAGTATATTCTAACATTTAAAATGGATAGGTCGTTTAAAACACAAACAAAAATAGGAAGCCCAATGGCTATAAAATATCGTTTAGCTTAACTGCTGAAGGTACCCAGCCTGTTTATCATTGAGCTCTACCAGCTTTAGCATACAACTGGCAGAACAGTGAGAAATAATCCCCTAACCACTCCTCTCCCCTGTAAAAAAAATAATAATAATAATTAAATCACTGGAAAATTTGAAAGGAAAAATTGTTCAGAGGATAACGTTGTAAATTTGCAGTTATGAAAAATGTTTATGTGCCCCCTCAAAAACAGAAGAAAATGAAAGAAAGAAAAAGGTGAAAGGAAGTGAGGGAAAGAAGGTAAAGACTTTCAAAGGGAAGGGTCTGTTAGTTCCGTATTTCTTTGCCGGCGTTCGTGAAAACAGAAGGGAAGGCTCTTCCATTCTCACGCTCGCCCTCGTGGTGGCAGCAGTGAGCCCCGCATGTGCTCGCCTGGGCGTTCTGGAAGCAGAACGGGACTGAGGACTGAGCGCATAAAAGGCACTTGTGAGGACTCGCCAGATGCACTGTGGCCATGGATTATGTAGTTCAAGTGGAAGGTGGGGAGGAGAGATGGTGACAGAGTTGCGGATCCCCCTGCCCTTTTCTGAAAGAATGAAAGCGCTGCCGTTATAGAAAATCAGGTAGGGAGGGGCTTTGATAGTTTTTTGGTTCAATGTTAACTCATCTATAAAAAATTTGTCAAACCACATTGTTTACAACTACATTATGCCTTGTTCTTGAGATGCTGGATTAAGAAACGTGTATTACATTCCTATTAAATAAGTTCCTTGAGGATAGGAACTTTTTTTTTTTAATCTATGTCCCCTATAGATATAGGTACTAGCCCAAGCCAAGTAACAGAAAGTGGGCCATAAACTCTGCAATCATGTATGCATGGAAAAACAGAGGCACCCCCCACATCCCCACCTTACTACACCCAACCTAAGACCTTAGGACTCAAGTCTTTTCCTAGCAATTAAGGGCAGACCTGATAGGTAGAGACAATATTTTCAGATGACTAACCTAGAGTTCAGTATTTGAGAATCATAAATTCGTCCCAATGCAGCCTCGCCCTCTCCCAGTGGCCACCCTGACTTGGCCCAGCTGTGCTAGACTGCAGGGTTCTCGTTCTCTGGCCACGTGTGAGGGGAAGATTAAGGGCACCTCTTCTAGACAGAACAAGAAGCAGCAATCTCATATCCTCCAAATGCAGACAGGCCAGAACAACTCATATTCATTTTTCTCGCTCGCTTTTGAAACATCTGAGTCAACAGTGATCATTTATTCTACAATGAACATGACTGTCTCAACTTCAGCCACCAGTCTCTCCAGAACCCATGGAATCCATGGCCCAATACTTCCATCCTTCCATTTATCTCTTATTCTCCCTGCTCATTCTCTAGTCTCCTTGGATATTCTTATGTCTTCAGTTGTCATTTCTATGCTAACTCCCTAAATTTATCTCCAGCTCATACTGCATTCCAACTCATGTGTCTGCCTGCCTTCTGAACTTCTCCATTTAAAGCTTTTCCAGGCAACCTAAACTCAATGTGTCCAAGCTCAGAATTTACTACCACTTCCTACTCTAACACCTGTGGGAAAGGCATTACTAACAACCAGGAACCAACCCAGACATCACCTTTAATTCCTGATCTCCTCCCACTCCGTCACTTCCACCTTAATTGCCAAATCCTATTTGTTCTGTCTCATATGCCTCTGGAATCTGTCCGTTTCTCTCTTTCCCCACTGACACCATCCATGTGCAAACTATCATATCTTTTACTTGAAAACTGCAACAGCTTCTTAACTAGACTTTCTCCAGTTCTGCCCACCTTCAACCCATACTCAATAATGTAATTACAGCAAATTTACAAAGACACGAATATGATCATGTCCTATCCCCACTTAGCCATTACTCTTAAAATACACCCTAAAGTCTGTAAAGGGACAGTGCAACCCGCTGTGACCTTGCTGTAGCCAATTACGCTGAACATTGTTCAGCCCCCGAAATCTACTTCTCAGCTTTTTTCTCTATGTGAAACATTTCCTCCCAGCTTCTCTTGTCCACCACACACTCACTTAAACACTCGCGTAATCTCACATACCTCCCTAACCCCTACTCAGCCTTTGCAGTTTACCTGAAACATCACTCCCTCTGGGAAACCTAGTTAAGCTCCCTGAATTAGGATAATTATTGCTACTACAGTTGTTCTCGAATGTGGTCCCTGGACCAGCAGTAGCATCACCTGGACACTTGTTAGAGATGCAAATTCTTGACCTCTCCCAACTCTCGACCTAGTAATCAGAAATGCTGAGGGTGGAGCCAAGCAATTTGTGCTTAAGAAGCCTACAGGTGACTCTGATGCCCTCTCAGTGTTGGGGACCATGTGCTCCCATAGCATCCTGCATGTACCCCTGACAGTGGAGTTTCTATGCTACTACAAAGCCTGAGTTTTATCCCCAGAGATTTAGATTTCATTATCCCTTACAGGATTCTATCGTGTAGTCATGTTGAAAAGCTCTGCGCTACCATGAGACTTACCACACGTTATCACAATTGCTCGATTAATTGTCTGTCTCCCCTCGCCAATAGCCTCTGAGCTCAGAGCAGGCCGGGCCATGTCGGTCTTGCTCACCAGCACGTCCCTGGTGCTGAACACTGTGTCTGGGACCTGGCAGCTGGCCTAGTCAATGTTGTAGAAGGAATGATGAAGTGTGAATGCCTCGTACCCAAACTTTTCCACCTTGTATCTCATTTTCTGCATTTTTCTTCAAAAGATTTTTTTCCTTTCTCAGTTCTGGGTAGATGCAGGATTTCAGACCGCAGTCTCCCAGTGGACTGTCACTCAGGTCCCTCAGTCAGATTTTCCAACAGAAGGGCAAGATAATCAAAGGTCGGCTTCCCACTATATATATCACACTAGGCAGGACCTCCATATTCAGCTCCTGACACTTATATAGTGCGTGACATCTATATATTTCTTCCTAAAATATGTATATAGTCAAGGGTCAGCTTTCTACCATATACTTTCTAAAAATTATTTTCCGTTTCTTAAAGGCCAGTGAAAATGAAATAACTTTTATCATTGGTGTTCAGAGCTTTTGAATTAGGAAGCAGGCTATTTATCAAGAAGCAGTGCCCGAGGTGCTCTCTGCAGAGCCACTTGCCAAAGGGACAGCTCCTAACTCAGTTCATTTCAAATGGAAGCCACAGTGGCTTGTAAAGGGTATCGTCTCTACTTATGTTCAAATTGTATTTGAAATCTGACTTGCCAAAGTACACATCTACAGGTAGTGTGGGCATCTGTAGGAGTTGTTATTATTTTAATCTTCCTTTGGCATTGAGACTGAGTGCTGATCCTGAATTTACTTTAAAAGTTGTTGAAAAAACTGCATAATTTTAAAGTCAAACATTTTACATCCATCTTCAAAACCTTCAAAAATATTTGAAGAGGAACAAATTGTCCTTCTTCAACTAGAATTGAGGTTGAATATAAAACAGCAAAATCTTTTGAACTGTAATAACAGTACGGGAAGGAGACTTCATATGTTTTTAAATGGTTGTTCCTTTAGATTAAATACGCATGATGTCCCAGATAGCTCTCTTACCTCACTCTCTTCCTCTCAAGCCTATGATGACACAAAGAAAAAAATGTCAAATACATGGTACTTGAAACTTTAACGCCGTAAATCACCCATGATGCCAACTCTAATTTGGCAACAATTGCTCTTCCTGCCTTATCTTTACATATTCTAGAAGAATGCTCCAGTATGCTCTTTGTTTGTTGAAAACAAAACACAAAAATATAGACCGAGAAAACACAACAATTTACACTATCTATTAAAGAGACTGTAGATGCAGATTTTAACGTTGCCCCAGAACTGTTTAAATGTATACATCACAAGTGACTAGAATGACAAATTGACTTTGTTTGGTGACCCACATATACAATAGAGGAAGATTAGCATAGATGTTAGCTCAGGGCGAATCTTCTTCAGCAAAAAAAAAAAAAATACTGCCCTGCAATCTATATAATATTTTCCTTTTCAGCAGTGTTATTTAAACATTCTGTTTGAAAGTAATTTCATGTGCTGTTATTGTTAACAACTCAAATATGATAAACACTACTTGGGCTAGTTATCAGAAGGCCAGGGTTCTAGTTCTGCCTAGTTCTAGTTCCTGGTCATTGGCTAGTTATTGCAAATAAAATAATCACTCTGAAGTTCAATTTCCTATTTGTAAAACTAAGTTGGACTGAATACTCTCCAAAGGTTCTTTCTGTGATTCATTTTTCAAAGACACCGTGAACTTGACCTTGCATCAGACAAATTGAAACATTGTGTTTATACAAATACTGCACATATTATCATACATTGTTTACTCACAGTGAATATTAGCATTAAAACAAGTTAGGGCAAAGGTTATAAATATGTGAACAAGCTTTTTTAAAAAAATAATTTATCCAAAAGTAACTAGGATGAAAGTAAAGGAGAAAACCACCTCCCCAGTGCCACCCCTCACACATGCCCTTAACAAACACATTTTGTGACACTGCATAACCTAAGCACCCAGCCAAAAATATCCCAGCTTAGCATTGAGATGCTTTTTCTAAATATACATTGTTGCTGCAGCTGTTAAATGAGGCAGGTTCTCTTCTGCTTTTGGGGATTTTAAAAAGCTCTTTAGACACAACCCAGGTGTCTCCAGTCACATGATCTGCTAGAGAAGATATGCAGAATACTCTGGGAATTTGAATTTAGAAGCTGGAAGAGACCTCAGACACCACTGTTTTAAAGATAAGGAAATAAGCAATTTGCTTGATCTACAACTATGTTACAAACACCCACCGGGAATCTTGTGGTTTACCCAATTCGACTTAGAAACAGTGAAGCAGGATGTTACAGGTGACCGCCATCTGTGCCCCCAGGGGAGAGGGATGGGGACCCTATTCTATTACCAAGGAAATACATTTCAGAGAAACAGTATTGCCGGAAAGTCACAGTCCAAAAGGGGCCAGTGGATATATCCCAGCTTACAAGCCACTGTCGTGGTGGTCTGAAAGTTTGGCAGAAATATTTCCTGAAAGGTACAATCCACACAGTTACCACTCCAGTATTTCAGGACCTCTTACTTAATTTTGGGGGAGATTTCTCAGCCTTTCCCCATGATGGGAATTACAAGTGCAAGAGGTGCTCACACAGGGTGAGGCTGTGTAGTGCTGGTGATTGCACTAAATGCTGGTGACCTGGCTGGCAGCTAACTGGCCCTTCTCCTCTCCTGGGTTCTGGAGGTTTTCATTACTCAGGGTCCATGTGGGTCATCCAAAGGTTGAAGTCTAATGATGTTAGAAAGGTCTTAGTTGTCAGCACCAGTGAAAGCTTTGCTCTTAAACTACAAAGCAATCAGCCAAAGATGTGTAGCATTTAAATCACTCAGATAACAACTACTTAATATTTATAGCACTTTCTCTGTGTCAACAAGTATTCATTTACTCCACCCTAACAACCCTATGAGGCAGCTATTATCAATACCTCCATTTTTAAGTGATGTACCACTTGCCTTTTGCTGTGTAACAAACCATCCCAAAACTTAGTGACTTAAAACTGCAACCGTTTATTTCACTCCCACTTCTGTAGGTCAGTTGGGCATTTCTTCTGGTCTGGGCCAAACTGGCTAGTTTCTGCAGGGTTCACTCAGCATATCAGCTGGCTGCTATACAATCAACAATGGCCTCCTTTACACGTCTGGCAGTGGGCATGCTATGGCCAGATGGCAGGAGCAACTGAGCTCTGTGTCTTTCAGCATCTAGTCTGTACACCCTGCTTCTTCACACGGCGGTTGCAAGAGCAGCAAGAGATGCAAACCACAATATGTGAACACTGTTGACGTTTCTGCTGTCATATTTTCTGTTGTCCTATTGGCCAGAGCAAGTCCTGTGGCCAAGGCCACCATCAATAAGGGAGGGGACACCCGAGGACATGGTTACGGGGAGGCATAAGCCAATTGGGGGCCATTATTACAACAAGCTACCAGAGATGAGAAAACTGAGAGCAGAGAGAATACCAGATAACAGGCCCAACACCTCAAAGAACCGATATAGCTGCCTGAATTAGGATGGATAAAGATGTCAAGAGTGAAGTAGCTGATTCTTAGGAATAAAACCCATAACCCTCAAGAATGAGTGGAGATTTTGCACAGGGGAACATCCCTTGAGCAGCCATTAACCATAGTAAGGGAAATCCTAGTAGGGTTTGGACTGCAAAGAAATTGAATAAAAGTCTGAATATTTTGGGATGTGGGAGTTTCCTTAGGCAGGAAGGAAGGGGTTTCTGGGATTGAAGATGAGGAGATAGTGGCTGAAAGGAGATGAAAGAGACAGTTGGCTGCAGCGGTCCTGTTTATGGATTAACTCTAGTCTGAGGTTCTGAGAGGAAAATGCCCTTAGATAACCCCAAACTCTCCCTCTTGACCCAATTCCAATAAAGGGGTGAAGACGACATGGGAGATATTTTTATGTGAAAAAATAATTTGCAAATTTTACTCTTTCATTTTTACCTTTTCATTCAAATTCTATAAATAGTTACTTTTACCTAGTCACCCGTTTCCCTCATTGGCTTGCTAGAAAAATCTTACCAAATTCAGACTCCCAAGAGCCTAGGATGAGCCAAAAGCTCCATCTTCTTTTTTTTGTCTAAAGTGCTTTCATCCACTCTCTAAATTCCCATACAGATTGTGGACTGTTTTTTGTGGTTCTAGTGGCACCACTTTCAGGCAGATGTAGTGTAGCATTTTCATTCATCTATCTCTAATTTGTGAAGTCTTCAATATCATACCGCATGACAAATCTACATACCGTCTTCAGCCTTTCCTGGAGAACCTATTAGCATGTTGATTGCTTTGGGATGGCATGGAAGATACTGTAGCGCTCAAGTACCAAATCACATGCATGCAATTATAGAAAGGAGGCCTGAAAGAATTTATTTTAATAATCCTATATTGAGACTGCTTGAGAATTTATTGCCCATTCTTATGGGATTGGCATGACGATATAGAAAGTGAATGAATCAGTTAAATTTATCTATTATGAAGGACAACAGAATATTCCCATTTTCTTAGAAAATGGTAGTGGACAGAATATCTACACCTCCAATTCCTGCCCAAGAATTTCCAAGCAGTATTTCCCATTAATGCTTAGGAGGTAGGGATGGGCAGAGTTTATTCCTACACCTACAGAAACTGCTCAAGAAAGATTCAAAGCACAAAGGCAGAAGTAGAGAGATCCTTGAGCTTCAGAGGAATGAACAGATGGTTGAATTGCCTGAAGTCAGATTTTCCAAATTCCTCTCCCGAACTGGCAAGCAGAGATAACTTTGTGCTATTGGCATTTCCAAGTGCAGGCTCCAGCTTCAAAGGTATATTAGTGAGAAGAAAGAATTCCTTGGGTTACATAAAGGATCCTCAAGGAGCAAAATTTTGTGCCTTCCCTTCTTTACCACACCCCCAGCCCCCACATTGTGTACATTCTTTCTTCTTTACAGAAGCGAGAACTGACCAGTCCAACAAAACAGAGTAGGAAGACAGTTTGCTAGGTCTCAGTAAAAGGAGGTAGACACATCTTACCAATGAAAACATTCTTGAAAAATCCATTTGGCCCCATTTCAGCATTTAGTGTCTGCTTTGCTTCCAGAAGAATAAAGCAAATGTCACTATTACAAAATACGGTTAGGATATTTCTTAGAACTCTATTCAGTGTTATAAGTAAAAGTAAATAAAACTCAAAGGAGAATCAGACACTCATACGGTGGTTTCTAACCAACCCTTCCTGGTCCACCATACTGAGCTATCTCTGTTATTTTACAGCCTTGCATATGAGTGAAGGCAGCTACTGTTCCCCCCCACCAACTTCAGGTCAGCAAGAGGTGGACTCTTGACCATCATATATTAAACATTCATAATTATGTGTGGCATAAATACTGTTGCAGTTACAGAAACTCTTGTGAAAATTTTAAAAACTATTTGTGAAAGAAAGCCAATTTCTAGTTATGGTGATGGAAATTAAGAGAAAATATTGACATCTAAGAAAGTGATGGTTCTCAGTGACAAAATATAAGATTAATGAAACAAATGACTAAAATCCTAAATCTTATGAATATCTGTACTCAGAAATTCTTTCTCTCTCTGGTGAGATGTGGCAGCTTCTTTTTTTTAATTTTAAAGCAAATGAGGGTGGGGAGGAGGACCTGTATGTACAATCCCATACATGTACATATATACTGAAATACACGTATCACTAAATGTACGTACAGCTGTAGCTAGAAGGAATAAATGTTGCACTAAGTATCAAAAGTCTAATGTCGTATCTGCTAATCATAGTAGGCACTTGATGCTAGGAGGAGAAATAAGATCATTACAGTTGTAGGTGAGAGAATTTCTTCATAGACAATTTTAACAGTACTTTTAGAATATTTGAAAGCAATGAAGTGAATTCAGGTTATAATTCCCACTAGTTTACAATATATTCTTTATCCTTGAAATTTGGCAGGAAAGCACGGTCTTTTGAAGGAGCCATAGGAAAAAATTACCAAATCCATTCGTGACAACGTGGTGGTAACATTCTCTCTTTTTTATTTCAAAGGTGTCCTTGAGTGGCCGTTCTGGACAAAACTGGTTGTGGTGGCCATTGGCTTCACAGGAGGTCTCGTCTTCATGTATGTACAGTGTAAAGTCTACGTTCAGTTGTGGCGCAGGCTGAAGGCCTACAACCGTGTGATCTTTGTGCAAAATTGCCCAGACACCGCCAAAAAACTGGAGAAGAACTTCTCGTGTAATGTAAACACGGACATCAAGGACGCCGTGGTAGTGCCTGTGTTACAGACGGGTACAAATTCGCTGCCATCTGCAGAGGGTGGCCCCCCTGAAGTTATACCAGTGTGATGGAACCAGTTGGGACGTTCTTCACTGAAGCGTATCTTTCTAGCTCTCAGTCACTACAAATGACAGAAGTGATCCTGAATTATTCACTCTATCTTCTCCTCTTTCTCCTGCTGACTCGATTTCCTTACTTTGCTCAAAAAGGAAAGGAGAAAATAAACACCAAATGACCAGGATCCCACGAAGCAGAGTCTAAAGTGTGATATGGAAATGTGACAAGTTTCCTAGAGAATGATTTCCAAGACAATTAAGAACCAGTGGAGTAAGGAATGCTTTTAGGCAATGACAAAAGACTAAAGGACACACTGAGTCTTCACAGTCGCAGGGGAAAGTTCAAGAACACAGACTTGAATTGCAATGTGTATTTCTTCTAGGGCCTCGTAATGTTAACTATCTCATCTGGGAATAACGAACATTTGGTTGTAAACTTGAAATTGTTTGCATTATCCCTAGGGCACATCAGAAGCGAACTTGGAGGATGCATATTTTGATATTCATACTTTGAGATTTTTATGGCTACAGTGGAGTCCAGTTGTTTTAACATATGCATGTTTTGAAAATAGATGCAATACACATTTGAAGATATTAATACTTGGAATTATGTTTAAATAATGAACAAAAGATTTTCAGAGATTTTTTTGGGTTTAATTCGCTTTGGTCAATACCCACAGAAGTTGCAATCAACTATCAGTCTATATTTTATCTGGCTCCTCTTAAACAGTGCTGTCCAACAGAAATATAACATGAGCCCCAAATGCAGGCCACATATGTAAACTTTAAATTTTGTAGTAGCCCCATTAGGAAAAGTAAAAGTAAATAAGTAGAATTAATTTTGATAATATATTTTATTTAACATTATATATCTAAGTTATTTCAATTTGTCAACATAAAAAATTGAGATAATTTACATCTTTTTTTATGAACCAAGTCTTCAAAATCCAGTATGTACTTTATCCTTATGGAATATCTCAATCTGAATTAACCATATTGGATAGTGCAGCCCTAAAATCTGCTTCATTTAACAGTCGAATCATTTCCAAACAGCAGCTTCATACATCCTTTTACTTGAAGTCTCACAAATGTTATGATTTTACAAAACGCTAAATTAATCAAATTAAATATCCTAGTTGAAGTCTTAAATGAAGATATAATTTCTCAAAAGGTGAAAAAACAAAAGTACAGAAAGATAAAGCAATCTACCTGTGGAAAAGTTCTGAAATTAACTTGTTTGCTACTATGAAGCACTTATGATAGGGAAAATAAAAATTTAACATTTTTATTAAATCAAGCATGTAACTTTTTTTTAATCCACATGAGGTGTCGCCTTGAAAGATGAGTAGTTATGATCAAGCATTTAGACTCAATTTTAAAAAGCTGACGGTATTTCCCCTGTTCAGCAGGCAAGCAAAAATACTCAACAGATTCTGTGATAAGTAATAACTTGAGTTGTTTAGGTTTGACAGTTGAGTTGATTATTGTGTTCTTTGCATATTCATGTAAAACTGAAGCGTGAATGATATTGCAGTGAGCTACATTAATGATTATAGATATAGTAGGCTGTCAAAGAAAGATGTCTTACATTAAAAAGGTGATTTATTTTTGTTAGCTGTCATATTTATTACCGTGAAGAGGCAACCATGATGGCCATAAGAACCAAAGCAGGGGTATCACATCGCACAAATCTGGGTATCACATTGATGCACTTGTAATTATCAGTGTGCTTGTTCTTCACAGATAGTGTAGGTAAAAGGAAAAAGAAAGAATCTTTTAACAAGGAAAAAAGATGACATGAATATTGGTAGTGGCTGACAGTGAGTCCAAATAGTCCCAATTCCTAGAAATAAAGAAAAGGTAAACAATGTCAACTTTGTGTGTGTGTGGTGTGTGTGTGTGTGTATTCATGTATATACACGAGAAAAATGTTAAGGTTTTCAGTAAGTCAGGAAACAAAAGGTTTATAACATCTTTCTTCAAACTTGTTGTAGGGGCACGGAGTAAAGGCATAGGGAAAACAGAGTTGAGGGGACTAAGCTGGACCAAAATTTCTGCACAAATAAGGACATAAGTGGTGTTTAAAACACATGAACCTTAAACAAACTAGACTTTGTATTAACTTCCTCTTATATTTCCAGTTTAAAGGTTTAGGATAAAGACATTCATGGATAACAAAGCTTTGAGTGATTTAACCATGGCACCTCCCCCAAGGATTAATCTTGATTAAATTTTTCTGTTAATTTCCCTAAGCTTTCTACTAACCCATTTTTCTTGTTGTTTATCAATGGCAATGTGTTGTCTACAAACATTACTGGGGGGAAAATCTAGTCACCAGCCAAAGAAATACTGATTTCTCTTTTGTTTGCTCTGGAAGGAAAAGGATTATTTTCCTTAATTGCCACCAAAAATACTGTTTAAATTCTGTACAAACCTAAGCAAGATAGCTAAGTGCAGAGCTCATTTCACACTGGGAGATGATTGGCTAAAATAAGGCGTCCTTTATTAAGAGCTACACTGAACACTAAGAAAACATGTCTAGAATGAGAAGGAAAGATAAGCATTACTGTATTAACAATACACGATGACATGGTGTTTTAAAACTATACCTTAATTCTCAAAATTAACTTGTATAGGCTTTGACTTTCTTGAAATGAGAATATAATATAGCTTCTTAGCAGGCTAAAAGTCAACAATTAATTCTGCTGTCCTTCTGAGCTCTTTTAAACCTTGAACTCCTGAATTTAAGTCTTTTAAAAAGTTTTCTTATAATAGCTGTTTATGGTTCAAACAATTTGAAATAATTATGTGCATTTAAACCTAATGTTGATTATTTTCTTTTTATATTCTGTGTGGCAATAGTACATTTGCCTTTTCAAGGAAAGGATTTGGCTTTGTGACAACACTTCGTGAACTGGATATAACCTTCGAAAACAAAAACTGCTCTCCAAAAAGACAATTTTTGAAGCATGTTTACCTGCTCAAGTAAGAAATAAAATGCAATGGAAACAAAAGATGGAAACTGAAGAATGAACTTACAGTTCTGCTAAAAACCTTGGCTTTTTATAATCATGAGTCTCTGGTATTATCAATACTATAAACCACAGACATTTATGCTGTTAATTTTTTAAAGAACTGTCACTTTTATTGTATAGGATCAAAGATTAAATTGTAAAGCAATGAAGTTCCAGTATTTTTTTAAAAGGGAAGCCCAAAAGGCAATTAAGCTTAAGCACAAACAAAACAAAACTCAAAACAAAAATGATCCTAACAACCTGGGATATAGCGATGGAGAAATTAAAGGAAAAAGGGTACATACTGAAAAAGTGGAGCCCAAAAGGCAATTAAGCTTAAGCACAAACAAAAAAAAATCAAAACAAAAATGATCCTATCAACCTGGGATATAGTAATGGAGAAATTAAAGGAAAAAGGGTCCATACTGAAGGAGTGTTGAAAAATGCCCCAGGATTCAGTCTCACCCTGAGCTGCTGTTACCTGTGATTAGAGCCCCTAAGAGATGGCCTCATAGTTACATTTATCTTGTTTTGCAAAGAGTCCTTGGGTACCCCTAAAACATCTATTCTTTGGCTGGAAATTTAGCTCCTTAGAGCAATGACATCACTAACAGATTACAGGTGTCATGGGTGAGGTGGGGAAAATTATCCATCCGCCTGACATAGTTTACCTTTCCTTGCCTATGAACATTTTGGAACAAAGCAGAGCTCTTAAAACTTACTATCATTATTGCAGAGGTTATATAATTGTGTAGGACTTACACTTTAATTAAGAAAGATGAAAACCTTTTTTCTTTCCTAAGTCAGCCCAAAGGTGCTATTTTACATATCAATACAGCTGAAAGGAAGTACTGTCATTTTGGGCTGCAGTGTTTCCTCTATGTCTGAAGAAAGCCCATTTTGAAATTGGATATTGCATTAAAACAAACAAGGAAAAACTATTTTAACTGTGTGCAATTTTTGAGACTGAGTATTTGTACTTTTTTGGTTTTACCTAATTCTCTTGCATTAACAATTTACTGTTTTGTGAATAATGTGTACTAAGAAAAATTAAGGAAAAGGAACTAATTATCTGTGAGAGAAAGACTTTGTATATTAAACAAGTGACCCAAACCTTTGTTGTTGTTTCTATACTTTTTGTCTTAACCTACCAGGATTTCTGCAGAATTCTACTGTTACTGCCAAAAGGGTTTCTTCCACTTGCTGCAAGTCAAGCCAATAGTCAAGAGGCAAGGTCATTGGAGAGAAAGGGTTTTCTTACAGCTTGCTAGCAAGGTGGAAGATGGGGCGACTAACGCCCAAAAGAACCATCTCAAGGGGGGCACAGAATCTTGAAGCAGTTATATAGGCCAGTGGGTTTTAGGGGAGGGGTTAGGAATGTTAACCCTCTGGTGTTACAGACTGGGAGTCTCCACACCAGATCTTTCAGTTGTCATGTATATCAGCACAGAATCTGTGTCCAGGGGTCATCACATTCCTAGGGAACTCAAAAGAACAAAGTTATCTTACCGCATCGGGAAGAGGCCATAAAATCTACAGAGCATGTATATCTACTGGAAGGTGCATATCCAGCTGGGTGGGTTAATCAGAGGTCATTCAAAGTTACAATATGGTCTCTTTTCTACAATCTGGCAATCTTGCAACCTTGTGTTGAGCTGGTATCAGTATCTGCAACATCCAAACAGGTTTGAGTTCTTAACATTTTACAATGGTCTGAGTTTTTAAGCAGGGCCTGAACATACTTATAATTTTAAGGCCAACATAGGCTGACATTGTAGAAGGAAATAAATAGGTGCATTAATAAGAGGAAACCACTGGAAATAATCTACACAGACTTTCAAACTTAGTTTAAAAAATAATGGGAAAAAAACTTTAAGAAAAATCACAATGCAGAGAAAGGATTTTCTTGCGAATAAAGCTTGGATATGCATAAGATTATAACAGCATTTCTCAGAGATAAGAAGAGTGGATTCAGATAAATTTCATAGGTAATAAATACAAAGAGGAAGATTTTGAAATTATTTCTATTCCAAGAGGTCTGGTGATTAGTGAAGAAAACGTCCCTCTCCAAAGCCCCAACTTCTGAACCTGAATTCAGAGTAGACAGACTGCCGGGCCCAGGCTGTTCACAGGCCTTTCTATTAAACTGTTTATTGTACAAGCTCATTCTTCTGCTCAACTGGACATCTGAATTTATAGTCTTCTCCCACCTCCCAAATTACAGCAAACACTCCTAGATCACAAATCATTGGCACTGTGTGTTCAGCTAATGATTCTAAACCTGGAAGCTGTGATGGAGATACCCAGGGCAGCAAGAGTATGGCTAGAGATACCTTCACTGAGGGAAAAGGCAATGCAGGCAGAGGGCACAGTAGGTACCAAAGTCCTGAATGGGAAATGTCAAGCAAGACTCAGCCAGTAAAGAAACAAGCCTTGTTAGGATCAGGCAGTGAATCACCTATAGAGACAGCAAAAGAAAGATGAACAAAGGTGTCGGCTCCCCACAAGTCTTGCTCTATAGGAGAACACAAAAAGAAAAAGGGTCAGAAGATAATGCAGCATAAGGGATGGAACACCTTCTTGCTGAGATGCTGACTCCATGGTGTATCCAAGCCATTCCATAGCCTGCAGCTACACCCTAAAGAGGCATGAGGTGGAAAGTCTCATACTTCATTAGAACCTGGGTGACAACAAAAAAATGCCTCACATCTTAAGATAGGGAGGCAAATGGGAAGCGGCCTCTGGTAATTCCTTACAAGTATCCCATATCCTTGTGTTCCAGGAAGATCACGGGGCATTCCTCTAAGACTCAGGGTCAGATGCAACCAAGCCTAAAGTGGATACAGACCTGAGTCATCAAGGTGCCAGCACAGAGCTGTTATAGGAAATAGCTGGGCCATTCTAGGAATGGACAGAAAGCCAAAGTGTCTGAAGTACAGTAAGCCAAGGGTGAGTGGGTCCAAACTGAAGTTGGAGAAGCAGTCGGGAGTCAAATCATTTCAGGCCTCTTTGGCTATGGTATGGAATATGAATTTTATTCAAAATATGATGGATGTCAATGTGTGTTCATCAAATGTTACCAATGGACAACTTTGGTGGGTGATGTTGATAATGGGGAGGCTATGCATGTGTGCAGGTAGGGGGTATATGGGAAATGTCTTTACCTTCCTCTCAATTTTGATGTGAATCTAAAACTGCTTTAAAAAAATAAAATCTTAAAAAAAAAAAATCATTGGAAACAAAATTATACCCCATCAAATAAACAAACATACCATAAAAAAATGTGATGGGATGCTATTATAAGGACCTGAACAAAGAAGTAACATATTTTAGTGTGCATTTTTAAAAATTCATGAGCAATTCTGGAGAATGGATTAAGAGGAGCAAGAACTGGGGCATGAAGGCCAGTTGGGATGCTGCAAGCAGGACAGGCAAGACATGTTAGCCTAGGTGAGGATGAAAGCGGAGATGACCTGACATGGACTTTCTTCTTGGAAATAGAAACCAGAAATACTCACTAATTAAATTAGACTGGGGGAGGGTGTGGAAGAGAGAAAGAGAAAAATCAAGGATGACTTATAGGCAGTTGTCTGGCTTGAGAAGTTATATGAAAACCTTGGGGAGAATCAAGGTTCCTGAGAAGACAACAGGAAGTGGGACCCAGATCACAAGTATGAGTATTTGCCTTTGAAAGCAAAAAAGTTACTACATCCGTTAAGTGGAAAGAAAGGAAGATGATAAGTTTCTATTTTCTCAATGATGTATAAAAAGTTAACAGTTGTTGAAGAAGTTAGTATAAAAGTCAAGATAGAAAGTATGAAAAAGTAGTAAAATTATCTCAAAGTTGGAAAATGAACTTAATGGGAAACATAATAAAATTGCCGAGCAGTTTTGAGAATTCACTTCAGATTTACAAACATGAAGGTTTAAGCTGCTTGGGAAGAGGTATGAGGGAGACAGATAACTGAGCGTCACCTCGTTTGAGTTTTGAGAGAGGAATACTATGTAGTCAGGGCAGAGCAATTGAGAGTTCCGCAAGGAAGCAACTATGAACTCTGAATCTAAGCTGAATGAGAAATAACCTGAAGACAAGAGACAGATGATGCATAACAAGAAAATGAGGCCAAAGGGCAGAAATCAGCAATGGAGAGTGGAATGCTCAAAATCAAGTTTGTAGAAGGAATTTCAAGTGTTAATAAGAATCTGGGTGTCATTCAGATGCCTCTGAGGGGATGGAGAAAAAGACTGGGAAAATGAAAGTTTATACTGTTAGATTCGTTATCCACAAGGCTACTGTAATCACTAAAATGATTGAAATAGGAGAGAAGAAAACTGATTGAGCTCTTGGCTAAGCTACAGTCTTCAATGAATGAGGAGAAGGCTCTTCTGGGAAGATAGAAAAGGGAGACAATGATAGAGCTCAAAGAACTAAGGGAGAAATTATTTGCAAGTGGCAGTAGAGCAAAAAGGACACCTATCCAATCTCCTGCCCCTGACATACATGGGACATCAGAGTAGAAAAAGCTTCTGTTTGAAGTGAACAGAGTCCTAAAAGGACAGCTATATCCGTAAGGGAAGGAAGTGACTAGGACATCAGGAAAAGAGGCCACAAATGTAGAGTTAGCTGCTCTGAGCTTAGAAATATATCACTAGCCTATGTCCATGAAGTTCACCTCACTGATTCAGACCAGGGATTGGCAAACTATGGCAAGCAGGCCAGATCCGGCCTGTGGCCTATTTGCGTATGGCCATGAACTTAGAATGGTTTTTACATTTTTAAAGGGTGGTTAATACCACACACACACACACACACACACACACGAAAATGCACAAGAAACAGCATTTGGCCTGCAACAGCTAAAATATTTGCTATGGCTCTTTACAAAAAAAGTTTGCCAGTCCCTAGTTTACAGAGAAGAAGTACCAAGAAAGTGAGTTACTTTTACTCTGTTCCATGGCCACGGCCCGCAGAAGTTATCTTACAAAGATATACTGCTGACCGAAAGAGCTCTGGCTAAGGGAGCACAAGTTATCACCGCAAGAAGAACACGTTCTACAGACAGTGATTAAAGATGTCATTTAAAAGCCTTACTCTAAAGACAAACTCTCTCTTAGGCTACTGTGGTCCAGCCAGGAGTGACAGGACAATTATGGTCCTAAATGGTAAAGTAAAATTTATCTGTTTTAGTTCCAAGCACTTGGCTTGTTATATTTTATGCTTTGATAGCATGGGGGAAAAACGAGGGACAAATGTTTGAGGGGGAGGAGATCTGCCATTTTCACAAGTTACGCATCTAACAGTATGGCTTTTTAAATATCAGACCAGATAAACCAGTTTTTATTCTCTTTACTGTAATTTATGACTCAGTTTTTATAGCCATTTTGAGACTAAATAGGAACCAAAAAAAAAAAAGAAGGAAATTTTCCAATGACTAAAGAGAAAGAAACTTATTAGGTACCATAAAAACCATACTTTTGCACAGATGACTAAAGCAAAAGCAAATCAGCATCAGTTGCATCACTGAAAATGAATTAGAACCATAAGAAGTGAAATTATGGAAATAAATTTTATTTTAATTTTCAGAAGTAAAAACCTGTAAGACTTTAAAATAAATTGTTAACAAGACTTAGTAGATATCTAGTTACCCTTACACAGCATTAACGTTTTATTTTTCTTTTCTTGAAAATACTCAAATACACTTGCAATGACATCCTTTAGAAAACAGACTAAAAGATACTTGCATTTAACAAGTTCTGTGAAGAACAACATTCTACCACATCCGTGTTTTTCACGATACTTGAAATACTGAGTCATATGTCATTTAACTTCTCTCTTAGAAGAAAAAGTAGCACAGTTGAAATAACTGGTTCATTAATCTTTAGCTCTGTTTCCACAAGTAAAACCTATCACTTTGCACAATGAGAAAGCAGAAGATGCAAACAAAAAGAGCTAACCTGAAATCATTTATCCCTATCAAAAGATCAAGATTAAGTGTGGGAGAGCAACATAAGTCACTGTTTATTTTTCTTACCATTTATCTGCGGCTCAAAGATAAAAATAATGTACAATCCAACAGTGTATATGCATTCCATATCACATTTTCTCTATTTTATAAGGAAAGGACAGACGTTTAATGTTTAAGAGGAAGATTACTAAAATATTATTACTGAAAGACAACTCTGCTATCGCGACTGCTCAAGAAGTATCCACAGGGCCGGCCCTCTTAGAAAGCTGGCTGCCGTTCCTGCCCCCAAGTGAGATCAGGTGATCCTGAGTAAACAGGAGGGCAAAAATTAAGACATTTTTTGTCCTCATTCATATTGCTCCCTCCACCCCGGAAATTCAGATTAAATGGATTTTAAAGATATTTTATTTCACTATATCTATTTTAGCAACTTAATGTAAATGAAAAGCAACATTCATTTTTAAATAAAATCATAACACTGTTTTTGAAACTGCAAAAGGGGTTCTCATCAAGTAAGAGAAGTTAAATAACAAATTCTTACAGCCAGATAATTATTTACCATAATCAATTCAGGTGTAACTGGAAGCCTTTTCACATTATTTTCAAGTCAAGCAGAGGACAATTATGCCACTGCTGTCATTTCCTCATCCGAGTCATTTGAGTCAGAGTCATTTTTTAGTTCCAATTCCCCTAAATCTTTGTCTATGGCTGTAATAGTTTTCTTCTTGCACTTCTTCGGAAGTGCATCATTAGCACAAATTTTTCTCATTTTAATGTTTGGCAATTTCTTCAGATCAAAATCCCATTCCCTAGACAAAAGAAAGAGAGAGAGGTTTGGCAGAGGGTGAGGTGGGGAAGCAGGAGAAAGTCAACATTCAAAACTGAAAGCAGCAGAAGAAAGTTTATAAATTTATAGCAGATTCATATGCACTAGAAAGAAACAATATAAATGCATCAGAAAAAAAAAATCCCAAGAACCGAGGCTTGCTTTTCCCATACTTACTGCATTTTCTCACTAAGGTACAACAGCAGTAACTACAGAGAGAATCCGACATATTCAAAACTTCCCAAGCAATATAGGGAATACTAGGCAGAAGTCAGAAGGCGACTCTGTTGCAATCTTTCATTCTCCCTAACCTGAACCTTCTCTATCAGGCCATATGGTATCAAGAATCTCAGAAGCAGGAACTAAATCAGACCTGGCAAATCTGAAAAATGCATAGTCAGAATAAGCTTTTCTTTCCACACACAGTGGAAGCCACAGTTAAGTTTCAGTAATCAAACAATTTTTAGGCTTATAATAGAAAACTTACTTTTTCAACCTCAGCCTTTTCTGTGACAATCCTATGTTCATTTACTTTAGAAGCAGTGTGAAGACTGGTTTGAAGATAGAACTCTAACCAGCAACACTAACAGTTTCTGCTAATTTCTTCACTCATTTCTGGCTTTTTTGGGGGCAGGCAGAACAAACATTGTTTTAGAAATAAGGAGCACGCTTATGTACCTGATTAATTAATATTACAGGCAAAAAAAAATTAAGGTATAAAAAGAATATTATATTCCATGTAATTACATTATAAATACATGTACATGAGCCACAAAATGAACTAAATCTTATATATGATTAATGAATTCTATTAGAGCTAATCCTTTATGATTAAATATTAAATATTTTTCTATGAATTCCTAAGTATAAGCACAAAATAAGCTTAAAGGTTTCAAAGAATATGAATGGAGTTAAATTTATCTAATTTCAATTAACATAAAATTTCAGACCCATCAACATAGTCTAATTAAGACTAAAATGATTAATAAAAACCATTTTTTAAAGATAACCCATGTTTGGGCCAGCCCCGTGGCTGAGTGGTTAAGTTCACATGCTCTGCTTCAGCGTCCCAGGGTTTTGCCAGTTTGGATCCTGGGCGCAGACATGGCACCGCTCATCATACCATGCTGCAACGGTGTCCTACATGCCACAACTAGAAGGACCCACAACTAAAAAATATACAACTATGTACTGGGGGGATTTGGGGAGAAAAAGCAAAGAAAAAAAAAAAAAAAAAAAAAAAAAGATAATCCATGTTTGAAAACTAAAAAATTGAAATCCTACCCAGCAGTCTCTCTGGTCACAAAAGTGTACAGTAGAGAGATCACTGGACCAACTGGCTCTTGATGACTTAGCCCTTTCCCTGGTATCACTTCCCATTAAGCATCTTCTCCAGAAAAGGGTGCTGCGAACAGCCTGGGGATGGGACTCTGAACCATCAAGTCTGCTGCCGTTATTTTACCTTTATAAAAAATAAGACCTGGGGGGGCTGGCCCCGTGGCCGAGTGGTTAAGTTCATGCACTCTGCTGCAGGCGGCCCAGTGTTTCGTTGGTTCGAATCCTGGGCACGGACATGGCACCGCTCATCATACCACTCTGAGGCAGCATCCCACATGCCACAACTAGAAGGACCCACAACGAAGAATATACAACTATGCACCGGGGGGCTTTGGGGAGAAAAAGGAAAAATAAAATCTTTAAAAAATATATATATATATTTATAAAAAAATAAATAAATAAGACCAGGGAGAAACAGTGAGATCAAGTTCTTTTAAGTACTACATTAAAGTATTTTAAAATACTCTGAAAAACAAATAAAAGCACCATATCACTATCATTTCAGTGTATATAAGATGTTCAAATAAACACAACTTGGGAAAATTCCTCCACTGATGAAAGAGAAAAGTCCAAAAGAAACCCCTAATTTGGTTTTGGCTCTAATATCTAGACTCAAAAGGAAGAAAGTTTATGTCTCCTGTATTTCACACACAGCTTCAAAGAACAATAAAAAGGACAGACTCACCTAAAAGTTTTCAGATTACCCATATCTACAATGTCTGGAATCTCTGGGAAAGAAAATAATTTATATCTTTTAGGCAATGTTTTCTAAATTACAACATTTCATAGTTCCTCTTTTATTATCTCAGATACAACAAATAATAATTGACAGACAGCAAGAACATTCAAAGCAAGACAAAATTTCAAAGCATTGTTATAATGCTGTATGAAAAGTTAAGTTTTGCAAGTATAAAGCGCTTAGTTTAAGGTGATTTAGGGGGCCGGCCCAGTGGTGCAGTGGTTAAGGTTGCATGTTCTGCTTAGGTGGCCCAGGCTTCACTAGTTCAGATCCTGGGTGCGGACCTATTCACTGCTTATCAAGCCATGCTGTGGCAGGCGTCCCACATATAAAGAAGAGGAAGATGGGCACAGATGTTAACTCAAGGCCAGTCTTCCTCAGCAAAAAGAGGAGGATTGGCAGCAGATGTTAGCTCAGGGCTAATCTTCCTCAAAAAAAAAAAAATAGAGAGATACATATTCTGCTAACTTTCAACTTAGCTTGCTCTTCATTTTTCAGTTCAAAAGAAGGTGATTTAAGAACGCTATTAAATAATAAATTCTAGCACAGAATCTGTAAAATAAAACAAACCTATTAACAAAATAAACCCTGTCCTTTTAAACCATAAAAGATACCTGGCAAATTCTAACTATCAATTCCCTTAAAACAACATGCTAGGTTGTTTTACATATTTTCTTGGTGAAAAGTACACTTTTTTCAAGAATATACTTCACTTTGGCAAAGGAGAGTTCATCTGAGGAACGCAAACATTATTTAGTATTAAAAAATCACACTATTTAAAATGTGAAAAAAATGTAAAGACAAACTATAATCAATAGATGCTTAAAAAAGCTAAAAAACTTTAGGCCCATTTTTAATAAAAACTAGGTATACGACAGTTCCTTACCATGATCAGAAAGTTTATCAAAATTCAATATGCATAGTCATACTTATTGCAGGAACACAGAGGCATGTGTAACAAAAATGGGAACACTGTGGCAAAAATTCTGGCAACGCAATAAAATATTAATTAAAACCCAGTATCAATTAATAAAAAAGAGAAAATAAAAATGTTTGACATCATTGTTTTACAACAGTTTCAGAACATAAGAGAATGTTTGGCCAGGTGATTAAAGGGTGTAAATTAAGCACAAGTTTTTTTTTTAAAAGAAATCCTAATCAAATGGGTCAGAAATAGTTATACCACCATGTGGCAAGGAGGAGGAGGTGTTAATATCTAGTCTTTTCTGAACCTTATCTAAATAGAATTTTGGTGACAAACAATGTGCCTACATTTCTACACACTTCTGAACTTGTTAGAGATCACAAACCTTCTTTCACCACATTCCCTGACTGCGGAAGGAGCACTGTGGCAGAGTTGGCAGAACACCAGATTTGAGTTTTAGTACTGGCTCTATCACCAATAAATGTTTTACCTTGGATGTGCTCTGTTAATTACTGTTAGTTAATGTGGCAGCTACATGTGGAATAGACCTTAGGAGGAAAGAGCAGAAGTATGGAGATCAACTGGAGGCTGTTACAATGGTACAGGTGAGATGACAGTGGCTGGAATTAAGGAGACGGTGGTAGTAGCAGTCAAAGTCATCAGATCCTAAACATATTTTGCTGATGAGTTGGATGTGGAATGCGAAAGCGACTGCAGGGTTTCTGACCTGAGCAACTGGGCAAGTGGTGATGCCACTGACTGAAATACAGATCTTGCAGGAGGAGCAAGTTTTAGGAGGCAGGCTGGACTTTGCTTTGGGACATGTCAAGTTTGAGATGCCTATAAGACAGTCAAATAGAGATTTTGAGAAACCCAAGTTTGGCAATGCAAGTGTGGAGGTCTAGAGACAAGTCAGTGTTGACAATATAAATTTGGAAGTTATCAGCCTTTAAATGGTATTTAAAACCACAGGGACTGAATGAAATCAACTTAGGAATTGGTGTAAAAAGAAAAGAGAAGAGGCTCAAGGCGAGGGATCTGGGCCAACATTTAGTTTGTGAAGACAAGGAAGATTCAACTTAGGAAACTGAAAAGTCATAGGCAGTGAACTAGGAAGAAAAGTAGGACAGGTCGGGGTCTTCTATACCAAATAAAAAATGTGACAAGAAAATGAAGTGATCAATGCCCATTATAGCAACTACTTGTCTCAGCAACTTAAGGTCATCAAGGATGAGTACTTCTAGTTGAGTGGTGGGGACAAAAGCCTAATTAAAGTGGGTTCCTAAAAAAATGGAAAATGAGAAAAGAGAGACTAGTACAGACAAATTTTACACTCTTAGAAGGTAACTACTTAGGTGAAAAGGATGTGGGACTGACTGAATCACTCCCTCAACCTCCTGCATTAGGTGCTATGTCAGGCACTTTGATAAATTAAATCTCATTTAACTTTTAAACGACCTGGGGGGAAGGAGGTATATGCTATATATCTCAATTTTTATTTATTTATTTTTTTTTGGTGAGGAAGATTGGCTCTGGGCTAACGTCTGTTGCCAAGCTTCCTCTTTTTGCTGAGGAAGATTGCTGCTGAGCTAACATCTGTGCCAATCTTCCTCTATTTTGTATGTGGGACATCACCACAGCATGGCTTGATGAGCAGTGTGCAGGTCTACACCCAGGATCTGAACCTGTGAACCCCGAGCCACCGAAGCAGAGTGTGGGAATTTAACCACTATGCCACCAGGCCAGCCCCTATTTATCTCAATTTTTAAGCTAATGAAAACAAGGCCTTGGGGGGTTAAGTAACTTACCCTGTTATACAGTAAACTCTAAGGGTTTAAGCCCAGATTTATCTAGGTCTAAAGCTATCCTCTGTTTTCTCAGTTAAGAAACTCACTTCTTAGGAATGATGAAAAGGAACTGCCATCTACTTCAGGGTTTCTAGGGTTACTATAGTGTAAGTGCCTGACATTAAGCTTTTTGATTGTAATATAAGTGCCTGACTCTGAACTTCTGATTGCTGAGACATCCATTTAAGACGTCCATCTCAAATAAACATATTTCCAGCTGTATCACATAGCTACTAGGAAAACGACTAGGTAAGGAATGAGGCCACCCCCACTCCTAAAGTTCCCCTTTTAGAAAGCCCTAGGTAACCTAGATAACTGACCACCTGAGTGACCCTCTTCCCTTCTCAAGCCCTAATTCCTACTCTCATGTTTTAAATTTGCCAATAAAGAGTGAACCCCCGAAACCCTAGGCACACTATCCTTAGACCGTAATAAAGGCAGACCCCCAGTATGTGCTCCCTCCCTCTTTCTCTACCCAAGACCTCGCTGTGTGGCCCTCTGGTGTGCTGTGTACCCTCCAGGACTTATGAGTAATAAATCTTGCTTTTTCCAAAGTTCCCTGTTGGTCGTTACCGAGGTGTGTCCTGTAAAAACAAAGAGAATGACAAGGACCGGTCCAGCCACAACAGTGGCTCCCACTGAGGAAATGGCTGTGGGGGCTCGCCACAAGTAGTACAGACTTGGACAAGTGCCTCAGGCGTTTCTAGCAGACAGCATCACCATCAACAGGCTGAGACCGACACAACAGTTACCCACAGGCTATTTCCTTTAGAGTCTTATACTTTACTGTTATTATTAAAATTTAAAAATTTAATTTTGTTATTAAATATTTCATTTATTATACTTTCCAAACAAATCCACATCATAGAAATGCCTACAGGGAGCAGGCAGGGAATGTGAATGAAGGAATGTTCAGGACTATGGCAAGCTTGAGAATATATGGGCAAGTCCAAACAGGACAGCTGCTACTCCACTCTAGCAGATTATGTTGCCAGACCATCTGATTTTTTAAGAGAAGCCAGAAATCTACATTTTTCATGTGAAATGATATTTTTTATAATGACAATTAATAAGCCAATCAAATACTACATGTAGGCCATATGTAGCTTTTGGGTTGTCACCTGTTTGTGGGCTTTGCAAGCCTTAAGTACCTGCTCCTACTAAGTGCTTTTCTTCAGATGGTGTGGGTAAACTAATAACATACTTGTCTTTAGGAATGGTAAGAAATGCCACAAATCTAAGAATGAGTATTGAATTTTTATAGTTTCTCAAGAATGACTGCAACAAGTAGGTACTACAAGAATTACAAAGATGAGGACACAGCACCTAGTTGGAGATGGGCAGGTAATAACTCTATAACAAAGCAAATCAGGTATGTGCCAGAGGGAGAGAATAACTTTAGCGTCACAGCAGAAAGATATGATGTCACTCTCACAATTGATAAGTTCGGGAATGCAGGGGGAAAAGAGAATGAATTAAAAAATTATTTCATACACTCACAAAAGAAATCAAAGACAGAATATCACACTAAACTGAATAGAATAAATAAAATTAAACGACTGAAATGAATTACAAATCTGATATCGCTATGTATTTTAGAAGGAAAAAAGGAAAATCACAGTGAACACACCGAGGCCATATCCCTCATACTGCTGTCGCTCCCGCTCCATCGTCTGCTTGATGACTGTCTCCCGGGAACAGTGCCGCCTCCCCTGCCTGTCTTTGATGCTGTTATGTAATTCTATCTGCTCCAGCTCACTGCTGAATCGATTTAAATACCTGAAAAATAAGACAATGAGTGGAGTAACAAAGTCTATATGTTTGGCTTCTAGTACTTCATTTTAAACATAATCCCCAGCCTTTGCTTGTCCTTTAAATTCTTACATTCCTCTAAGCTCCTCAAGTCCTCAGACCTCAGACTTTCCCTGGATAATTCACCCTTGTCCAAAATTTCAGGGACCAAATCACTGCCTGCTATTAAAGTATCTGTTCAACTCCAGGTCCTCACATTCCACCATCCCCTGGATGTCTCCGTTTGGATGTCCTGCAGAGGCTTAACACATCAACACTGAACTTGTCTTCACGCCTGCCCCCATCCAACCCCCAGCAAACCTGCTCCATCTCTTTGGCTCCCCTGTCTCAGGAAACAGTACAATCATTCATCTAGTTGCCCAAGAGAGGAATGCAGGTGTCCTCCTTGACTCCTCTCTGACCCTTTTATGCCACATCTAAGCTTTCACTAAAGATTGAAACTTCTACCTTCTTAACAACTCTGTAATCCTTCATTTTCTTCACCACACGGCTACTAACCAAGCAGAGGTCACCGTCATCTCTTGCCTAGAGTGCTTCACCAGCCTCTCAACAGTCTCCTGGCCAAAGCCATGCCCCCTCAGGCCATTATCCTCATTCTCACTCTGTCACCTTTCCAACGTTTAGCTGTGCTCATCTCGAGCGCCTGCTGTAAAGGCCTCCTGTGGTTCCCAATGTCCTCTGATGAAGTCCAAACTCTTACGGTGATACCTGAGGTCTTTCATGAGCTGGTTGTCACCTATCGTACCTGTCACAATTCCCTCCCTGTTCTTTTGGTCATATTAAATGTCTGGCACATCACTAAACGTGTCACTCTCACCTCTGGGCCTTTTAGATATTGTTCTGTCTGCCTAGAGGCTCTTCCAACCACTCTACCTCAATCTGCTAACCCCTATCCTTCAGGCATCAGTTTGAGGATATCTCTCCAGGAAACCTTTCCTGATCACCAGAAACTGGCTTAAGTACGACTCTGAGGCCCAGAAAGGTTACAAACCTACTACAGCGGCCAGGCTACGATAGGAATCCAAAGCCTTTTTGATAACAAAGCCCATTTGCTCTTCTACAAATCCAGAACAGAACTCTGTCTCTTGAAGAATCAGACTGGAGAATTCCTTTTTCTGACCCTTTGTTCCTAACATGCCCAGTGTTTACCTTTCGATTAATTCACAAGCATCTTTCTTTGAATATCCCACTTTTTTGGGATCAAGATGATTTTGAAACCACTGCAGTTTTTCACCTGTAACAACAAGTACCAAGATAGTTTAACACCACAAGTCATCATTTAAGCAAGAGGTATTCATTATAATTTTCAACATCAATGTGTTTAACAGTATCAAAATTTATTTCAATGTTAAATATAAAACCTTGTGTGGGGTCAAAGCTAATTAAACCAGTCTGTCAGAAACTAAATTGTCACATTTTAACTTGGGAAAGAGACAGGGGTGAAAGAAATGCTTTTCTGTATGTATTTTCTTACCCAATAAGAAGGCAAAATTTTTTTTTTTAAAAAGAACACTTTAACACAACATGAAGTTCTAAGTAGTTAAAAAGCAAGAGATAAAACTTGTCTAAAATAAAATGAAAATTTAATTAGATTAATGATGAAAATGGTATTTGCTGAACATTTAATAAGCAGCAGGCATGATGTCAAGAGCTTTACAATCCTGAGGATTAGTACTGTTATTATCCCCATGTACAGATGAGAAAGGTTAAGCAACCTGCCCAGGGCCTCAAAATTAATAAATACATTAAGCAGACAAGATCTGCCAGATACCGTGCAAAGAGTGACCGAGATTTATTACCAAAGAGCTAAGACATGAATAATCTGACCATCAAAGTCACTTTCAGTTAGATTTCTCAATATTACGGATCAAAAAATGGCCCTACTCGAGATATTGATAACCCATTTAGAAATATTATTCTATTACCTGATGAAGCATTAAAGATCAGGGCTCAAATACCTTTAATTTTAGTAATAAAGTCTAATAGTCACTATTTTGAAATCTCCGGCTTATCAATAAAACTTTTGCTAACAGTAATTTGACACCTCCCAAAAAAAGATTGTGACACTGAGATACAGACTGAGGATGTATGTATCCACATCATTAAATACGAATTGCCGTTTCCAAAATACTTAGACCATAATCCTTCATAATTCTAATTGTTAGGGAGCTAGAATTAAACTTCAGATATAGGTAGGTAAGTAGACAGAGTAGACAGATAGGTGATAGACAGATAGAGGTAGACGGGTAGGTAGGTAGATAAATATAAACTACACAGTTTCTGGAAAACTGAGCTAGATATTAACACTATTTGCTCTAAGAGTTTAATGACTGATTTTATTTTGTTTTGTTTTAATCAAATCTGGTAAAGAAAATTCATGTAGATAAAAATAGTATTTCACTAGGAGAGTCAAAAGAAAAACAGGTATAGCGCAAAACTTCACCGTACTGTACCCAGAATCTCAAATAAGTAAATCTACTTACCGACAAGGTTGAGACGTAACGCCTTTTCATTCTTCAGCCTTAGAGGAAAAGGTGCATAACGTGTTAGAAAATTTCCAAAGCAAGTTTTAAAAATCTGTCAAAAATAATAAGAAGAAAAGTTGCCCAAAGAACCTTCATTCAAGGATATTCTTTTATGCACATGAAATTAATTTTGTTAACAGAGAAACATTGAACACCATGCTTCTCTCTTAAATCACTAGAACAAAATGTTGTCAGAAACTTTTTTTTAGCTCTTCAATGACTAAAGGACACCTATAGAACAAATAGTTTTTCTTTTTTTTTAAGATTGGCACCTGCACTAACAGCTGGTGCCAATCTTTTTTTTTCTTTTTTTTCTTCTCCCTAAAGCCCTCTGGTGCATAGTTGTATACTCTAGTTGTGAGTGCCTCCGGTTGTGCTGTGTGGGACACCACCACAACATGACCTGATGAGCGGTGTCATGTCCATGCCCAGGATTCAAACCAGTGAAACCCTGGGCCTCCGAAACGGAGCATACAAACTTAACCACTCAGACACAGGGCCAGCCCCAACAAACCAGTTTTGAAAACACCAGTGAAAGCTTGATTGGGTTATGAATATTCAGGCGGTTTTGCAATATGCAGAATACATGTGTATAAAAGAGTAATGAATACCTGCTAGAAGACTGAGTGCTGCCACCAAGACCAAAACGCATTACCGTCACCTCTTAACCTTCCACAAGAACAAAACAACGTTCACTTTTCATAAACTTGGAAACAACTATACCAGAGAAAAAGAACTCATTTATTCTCAGAAAACAGTCCAGGTAAAATATGACTCCTATTGTTGATATCCTCAATACTAATTCTTTCAGAAGAGATCTTTGGGTAGCTAGTTTTTGCTACACTTTATGCTGGCTACTGGGGATACAGCAATGAACAAAAAATCCACTGGCCCAGCCCTAACAAAGCAGACCAGAATTACCCTCTTGCTTTAAACAACTAGAAAACTGGAGAAATAAAATGAAGACTTTCTAATAAAAACTTTTTAGCCATAGAATGGGAGTAGATATTCACAACACAAATAACTAGCATTCAGAATATGTAAACAGTTCTTACTACTTAATAAAAAAACAATTCAATACCAAAAAGGGCAGAAGATTTTAACAGATTTTTCATCAAATTAAAGACATACATATAACCAATAAGCACACAAAAAGATAGCTAACATCGTCAGTCATCAAGATGTGCAAACTGAAACCACACTGAGATACACCATACATCTCTTAGGTTGGCTAACATTTTTTTAAAAAACCTACACTACAACATGTTTGAGAGGATATGGAGCAAATGTAACTCTTATATACTGGTGGTGAAAATACAAAATGGTACTATCACTTTGAATAAGGCAATTTCTTACATACTCAAACATTACACCTACCATATGATCAGCAATTTTTAAAATCTTAATTTCTTATAAACTCAATTTCTTATATACTTAAACATATATCTAGCATATGACCCAGCAATTCCAGTTCTAGAAACTGGAAGAAAAATGAAAACACATGTCCATACAAACATTGTGTGTAAATGTTCATGGCAGCTTTATTCATAACAGCAGAGGTTGGCAAATTTTTTCTTAAATGGACAGACAGTAACATGCTAGGCTTTGTGGGCCATGTGGTCAGTCTCTGTCACAACTACTCACTTCTGCCATTATAGCCTGAAAGCAGCCAGACAATATGAAAGAAATGGGTATAGCTGCTTTACAATGTAACTTTTTGATAAAAACAGGTGGCTGGGTCCTTAGTTTGCAGACCTCGAAAAAAGCCAAAAAACTGTAAACAATCTAAATGACCAGCAACAGCTGAATGGATAAAAAAACTGCATTGCATATCCATACAATGGAATACCATTCAGTAATAAAGGAGAAAAGCAACTAATATATGAAATAACATGGATGAATTTCACAAACGTTATGCTAAGTGAAAAGCTGGCACAAAAAATTATATATAGTATGATTACATTTATATAAAGCATTAGGAAAGACAAATCTCACCTATCAAAATAGAACGCAAACCAGGGGTGGCCTGAGGCTAGGGGCGGAGAATGAGGATTGATTGGGAAGATGCACAAGTGAATCATTTGAGAGATTGAAATTGCAGTATATATACCGATCATGGTGGTTATACCGATGTATTGGCAAAATCCCAAATCTGCACACTTAAAATACATTGATTTTATTGTATGTTATTTACACCTCAAAGCTGATTTAAAAAAATACAGAACACTTCATTACAAGGTAAAGAATGGCTCTGAGAGGAATTCATTCCTTTCAAATAAGCCTAGAAGGAAGAATGTAGTTAGAGGTCAAGTTGCAATAATTCTGAATGAACTCAACGGGGATTGAACTAGAGTGGTTCTCAGTCGGGATGAAAAAAAGTAGAGAGATTTGAGATTAATTATCAAAAGTAGTTGTTTCCTACATTCTTACTCATTATGCTTAGTTTCTCTTCATTAATTTTCCATACAAAGTCATTTTCATTTGGTATCCAGAGTTCTTGGCTACATACCCAACAGGACAAGACATGACAGGTACATAGCAACAAAATACCACTATGCTGAGAAATCACAAAATAAAGCTAAAATCATGATAGAGAATAGCCAGTTGCTGCCTCTGAATTGTGCACCACTTGAAATGTGCTAGTCTTCAAACCATAATAGTTTCTTTTAATTTGAAAAGAAGCAATATTTCTCATAGTCCTGAATCAGAACTTTCAAATGCTGAAGATGAAGAACATGTTCGAACTCTTACTCTACGCTATCACTGACTCCTGAAGTATCTTTAAGTAACACAGTCCATCACTAAGAGTCAACCTGATCAACTCAGCGGGTCTAGTTTTGTATCCTCTAGCATTGGTTAAAGGCACTACACCCTAACAGACACCCTCCCTGATCTTCCCCCAACCTCTCTTTCTGCCTAATAAGAAACCTTCGGAGGTGGTACAAAGAATCCTGGGTTCTGGTGAAAAGTATGGAAAGTGGATATTCCAAACTACCTGGCTACTTTTGTTCCTGAGAAAACCAAGTATTCTTTGATAGGCAGATACTACAAAAAGGTGGTAGTATCTAAGATGATCCCCACTGATTCTTGCCTCTGATATTCACGTCCTTGAACTCTTTGAGTACGGCTAGACCTAGTAACTGGCTCCTAACAAAAAACAGTGCAATAGTGATGAATGTCATTCCAAAATTAGGTTACAAAGACTGTCTTCCAACTTGGTCACTCCCTCTGGCTCTGAGAGCCCTTGTTCTGGGGGAACCAAGCCGCCATGTTTTGAGTAACCCTATGGAGGAGCTCACGTGGCAAGGAACTGATGTCTGCAGCCAACAGCCAGCCATGACTTGAGGTCTGCCAATAGCCATGAGTAAGCTTGGAAGCAGAACCTCTCCCTATCAAGCTCTGAAATGAACACAGCCCCAGCCCACATCTTGATTGTAGCCTTATGAGAGACCCTGAGCTAGAAGCACCCAGTTAAGTGGCAACGGGATTCATGACCAAGAAACTGTTTCAAGCTGTTAAGTTGTGGTATAATTTCTTACACAGCAATAGATAACTAAAGCAGTATCTGATAACTACTTTACTTATTATTTACATTATTATTTATTCCAAAAAGCCACAGGCACCTGAAGTTCAAGTTAAGTCCTCCTGGTACCTTTTCTGTCATCTTACAGTTGTTCCAACAATCTGAATGCCTTGTCATCATCTTTTGAAAACATGCAACAGGATTTACTTGGTTTTAACAGAGATAAAATGTCTCCTTTAAAAAAATTATATTTAAGGGGAAAAGATTTTAAAAGAATATTAAATAAATAATACTAAGGGTCAGTGGTTCTTATAGTGTAGTCTTTGAAACAGCAGCAACAGCATCAACATTACATGGAAACTTATTAGAAATGGAAAATCTTGGCCCTGTCCTAGACCTTCGGAATGGAAAATTCTAGGGGTGGAGCCCAAAAAACTGTTTTAACACACCCTACACGTGTCTCTGATATACACTAAAGTTTGTAAAATACTAGTATAGGTGATAGTAGAAGTTGCAAAATCATAGAAGTAGTATGTTATGTCAAAAAAGAACATAGCAAAATTCACAAAAGTGATACATAAATATTTGAAGTTTGAAAATTTGTTTCAAAGCAACACTGCTGTCATCATCATACCATTTATTTAAAAAAAAAGACCCTTCCTTAAAAAAAGAGAAAAAAAATTAACTACACTATCATAGAACTTGACTATTCTCTTCTTGAAAACTTCCAACCAAATCACTGTGAAACAGTTAACCTTTACTAAACATAGCTTTAGGTTTTAGGCAAGGAATCAATAAATAACAATGAAAGTGATGGTTTCTATCAGCTAGTATGCAAATTTATTTAGCATTATTAAAATGGTAAGGCTATCCTAAAATAGTCAAAATGATGATTTTTATTGTCTTCATAACTTCATTTTAAGAATTTTTCTATTTGTTACTACAGCAGTTCTTGGGGACTCCCCCAGGTGAAAGATGGAGGGGAGAACTGGCAAATTATACAGTGTGGGCTGCTGATCAGAAAAGGACAACTAAGGGACAGGAAGAGGGGAAAAGAAGAGACATTATACACATATTTCAAATTCTCCTATAAATTCTTCACATCAAGAATACAGACCAACTTTCAGAATGGCAGAATAAGGACCTATGAATCCACTCCTCCATAAAAGCAAAGAGAACACTAACAAAACTTATCAAAATCAACTTTTTCAGAAGTATGGAAATTAACCAAAGGCTTGTAACAATTCGAGGAGCATTCACTCCAGAAAAATGGCTCAGTCTCACTAAAAGTAGCAAGCTTTGCAATGTTTTAATTTGCCCTAATCCCATTTCCCTCTCGCCAGCTCTGCACTACTCTTGAAAGCTAACAGACTAGCAACTCATGGTAGTTATAGAAACCATCCTCTTAGCAACCACTAGAACAGATCATGTTTGGAATTCCTCAAAAGCTCCACCCCCAGAGAACTGTCACCATTTGACCAGACAGGCAGCATACTGAAAAGCTCCATTCTGGGAGTTAGTTTGTCTCTATTTGATCTGACTCAGGGCTCTCTCGGTGGGCCCTACCCCCAGGGTGTTTTTAGAAAACAATCACCTGCAACTTTTTAACACAGCAGCTGCCTGAGGGATATTACCAGTTGGGGGCTAGCAAAACCAAAAAATTCAAAAGGAAAAACTCAGGAATGGAGGTCCATAGAGGGCTTTGAAAAACTAGCTCCAACATATTCCTGGGAATCTAGAATGCCACATACACAGAAACAAAGTCCACTCCTAGACATATTTTAGTCAAACTACTGAAAGACAAAGAGCATATCCTAAAAGCACCAAGAGAAAAGTGACTCATAGCACACCAAGGATCCTCAATAAGATTAACAGTTGACTTATGAGAAACCTCAGAGGCCAGAAGGCCAGCTAAGGGATGACATATTCAAAGTGCTGAACACAAAAAGACTGAACCAAGAATTGTATATCCAGCAAGACGGTCCTTCAAAAATGAAGGAGAAATTAAGACATTCTCAAATAAACAAAACTGAGAGAATTTGTCGCTTTCAGACCTGCCCTAAAAGAAATATTAAAGGGAGTCCTTCAGGATGAAATGTAGCACACTAGTCTGAATCCACATGATGGAATAAGGGTCACCAGTAAAAAGGTAATTACATAGGTAAATATAAAAGACAGTACAAATATATTTTTGTTTGTAACACTTTTCTTCTGCTAATTTAAAAAACAAGTACATAAAAATAATAATTATGAAACTGTGTTTATGGGTTTATAATGTATAAAGATGTAATAAATAAAGATGTAATTTGGGGCCTGCCTGGTGGCCCAGGAGTTAAGTTCACGTACTCCGCTCTGGTGGCCCAGGGTTCGCAGGTTCAGATGTGGGACGGATCTATGCACCACTCATCAAGCCATGCTGCAGCAGGCACCCCACATATAAAGTAGAGGAAGATGGGCACGGATGTTAGCTCAGCGCCAATCTTCCTCAGCAAAAACAGGAAGACTGGGGGGTCAGCCTGGTGGCGAAGTGGTTAAGTTCACATATTCTGCTTCAGTGGCCCAGGGTTCACTGGTTCAGATCCCAGGTACGGACCTACCCACCACTTGTTAAGCCATGCTGTGGGAGGCATCCCACATACTAAGTAGAGGAAGATGGGCACAGATGTTAACTCAGGGCCAGTCTTCCTCAGCAAAAAAGAGGATTGGTGGCAGATGTTAGCTCAGGGCTAATTTTCCTCAAAATTAAAATAAAATAATTAATTAAAAATTAATTAATTTATTTATTAAAAAAGAGGAAGAGATTGGCAGTGGATGTTAGCTCAGGGCTAATATTCCTCATCAAAAAAAAAGATGCAATTTATATGACAATAATCATACAAAGGAGAAGGTTGGAATGGAGTTACAGTGGAGCAAACTTTTTGTATAATATTGAAAGTAAATTGACATTAATCAGAACTAGATTGTTTTCAGTTGTTAGTTGTAATTTCCAGAGCAACTACTACAAAAATAACTCATAAAAAATATATAGTTAAAGGACCAACAAGGGAATTAAAACAGTATACAAAAATGCAATCTTGCGGCTATATTCACTTTTTATTACTCCAATAAAACCCCCCCTATGATTTCTACATTACTAAATGATACTCACATTATTAAATCAAATTACTAAACCAATTCTCAGTCCTCGTATTAATCAACAGCAAATGACATAGGCTGACCACTACCTTCTCTTTGAAATCTACTTTTTCCTCCTCCTCATTCTCACTTGTTGGGTCCTCTTCCTTTTTCCAACCTCTAAATGGGAGAGGGCCTCTGGACTCAATTCTTAGCTTCCTTTTCTTTCCTATCTACACTTATTTAATTAATCATCAGGTGATCTTACCCAGTCTCATGGTTTGCAATCCCACCTAGATGCTGATGGCTCCCAAGTTTGTGCCTACATCCCTAAGCTACTCACTGAACACTAGACCCCACATATCCAACTGTCCATTCTATACCTCCTTTTATATGTCTAATAGGCACTTTAACCTATATGCCCAATATATATCTGCATAGCTCACTCCCTCACATCTTTTAGCAGTCTGCTCAAATGTAGCTTCTTCAGAGAATTCTTCCATAACCATCCTATGTAAAACAGAACCTCTCCCTTACTCTCCATCCCATAAACTTTTTTAGTTTTTCTTCATTGTACTCATCACAACCTATCTAAATTTATGTATCTGTTTTAGGTAACCTCTATTAAGAGCTGAATCCTTGTTCATCATTTTACCTTCAGTGCATAGAACACACTTAACAAATACTTGTTAAAATAAAAGGAAGGGAATATTGATGAAGGATAAATGTATAAATGGGCTTTACACCAATGCATAATACAAATAATGAAAAGATACTTACTTTTCCTTTTTCTCTTGTTTGTGAGCCTCTCTTGTAATTTGAGCTGCTTTTCTACTGTATGGATGGATGACTTTTTTTTCCCGTCCCACACTTTTTCCCTTTGGTGCTTTAGGCTAAAATGTAGGAAAAAATATGACACACATAGTCAGATACATAAGTGAATTCTGTCAAAAATGATTCCTTTGAAAGAAACTTTGAAGACAGCAATATATTGTTATAAACGATCCCACAGAAATACAAAGGATCATAAGAGACTACTATGAGCAATTATACACCAACAAATTAGTCAACCTATGAGAAACGGACAAATTTCTAGAAACATTCAACCTACCAAGACTGAATCAGGATGAAACAGAAAATCTGAGCAGACCAATTACTAGTAAGGAGATTGTCTCAGTAATCAAAAACCTCCCAACAAAGAAAAGTCCAGGACTAGAAGAGTTCACTGGTGAATTCTACCAAACGTTCCAAGAATTAATACCAATCCTTCTCAAACTCTTACAAAAAATATAAGAGGAGGGAACTCTTCCAAATTCATTTTATGAAGCTAGCATTACCCTGAGACTAAAACCAGACAAGGATGCCACAAGAAAAGAAAATTATAGGCCAATATCCCCGATGAACACACATGCAAAAATCCTCCACAAAATATTAGCAAATGGAATTCAACAATACATTAAAAGGATCATATACCATGATCAAGTAGGATTTACTCCAAGGATGCAATGATGGTTCAACATTTGCAAATCAATCAACATGACACACAACATTAACAAAATGAAGGATAGGGGCCGGCCCAGTGGCGCGGCGGTTAAGTTCACATGTTCTGCTTCTCGGCGGCCCAGGGTTCACTGGTTCCAATCCTGGGTGCGGACATGGCACTGCTTGGCACGCCATGCTGTGGTAGGCATCCCACATATAAAGTAGAGGAAGATGGGCACAATGTTAGCTCAGGGCCAGGCTTCCTCAGCAAAAAGAGGAGGACTGGCAGTAGTTAGTTCAGGGCTAATCTTCCTCAAAAAAAAAAAAAAAAAAAGAAGGATAAAAATCATATGATCATCTCAATAGACGCAGAAAAAGCATGACAAAATTCAACATCTATTTATGAAAAAAACACCCAACAAAGTGGGTACAGAGGGGACGTACCTCAATATAATAAAGGCCATATATGAGAAGCCCAGAGCTAACATCATACTCAACAGTGTAAAGCTGCAAGCCTCTCCTCTAAGAACATGAACAAGACAAAGACGCTCACTCTCCCCACTTTTATTGAACATAGTATTAGAAGTCCTAGTCAGCAATTAGTGAAGAAAAAGAAATAAAGGCATCCAAAATGGAAAGGAAGAAGTAAAACTGCCACCATTTGGAGATGACTTGATATAATATGCAAAAACCCTAAAGACCCCACCAAAAAACAAATGTAGTAAAGTCGCAGGTTAGAAAATCAATACACAAAAGTCTGTTGCATTTCTATGCACTAATGACAAACTACCAGAAAGAGAAATTTAAAAAAAATCCCATTTACAATTGCATCAAAAAAGAATAAAATGCCTAGGAATAAATCTAACGAAGGAGATGACAGACTTGTATATTGAAAACCACAAGACATTAATGAAAGAAATTGAAGACACAAATAAATGGAAAGAGATTACATGCTCAAGGATTGGAAGAATCAATATTGTTAAAATGTCCATACTACCCAAGACAATCTCCAGATTCCATGCAATCCCTATCAAAATTCCAATGAGATTTTTCATAGAAGCAGAATAATCCTAAAATTTGTATGGAACCACAAAAGACCCCGAATAGGCAAAGCAATCTTGAGAAAGAACAACAAAGCTGGAGGCATCATACTGCCTGATTTCAAACTATATTACAAAGCTATAGTAATTAAAACAGCATGTTAATGGCATAAAAACAGACACATATATCAGTGGAACAAAATAGACAGCCCAGAAATAAATCCATGCATGTACCGTCAATTAATTTATGACAAAGGAGCCAAGAACATACAACGGGGAAAGGACAGTCTCTTCAATAAATGGTGTTAGGAAAACTGGACAGCCAAATGCAAAAGAATGAAACTTGGGGCCAGCCCGGTGGTGCAGTGGTTAGGTGCACACATTCCACTTCAGCTGCCCGGGGTTCTGCTGTTTGGATCCCGGGTGCAGACATAGCACTGCGTGGCAAGTCATGCTGTGGCAGGCGTCCCACGTATAAAGTAGAGGAAGATGGGCATGGATATTAGCTCAGGGCCAGTCTTCCTCAGAAAAAAGAGGAAGATTGGCAGATGTTAGCTCAGGGCTAATCTTCCTGGGGAAAAAAAAAAAAAAGAATGAAACTTGACCACTATCTTACACCATATACAAAAGTTAACGCAAAATGGATTACACTTGAATATAAGACGTGAACTCCTAAAACTCCTAGAAGAAAAGAGAGATAGTAAGCTCTTTGACATAGGTCTTGGTGATGATTTTTTTAATCTGACACCAAAGCAAAAGCAAAAATAAATAAGCGGGACTACATCAAACTAAAAAGCTCCTGCACAGCAATGGAAACCATCAACAAAATGAAAAGGCAACCAATTGAATGGGAGAAAATATTTGTGAATCATAAATCTGATAAGTGGCTAGTACACAAAACATATAAAGAATTCAAACTCAACAGCAAAAAATAAACAATCCAATTCAAAAATGGGCAGAACATCTGAATGGAAATTTTTCCAAAGAAGAAATACAGATGGCCAACAAGTATAAGAAAAGATGCTCAACATCCTTGATCATCAGGAAAATGCACATCAAAACCACAATGAGATATCACCTCACACCTGTTAGAATGGTTATTATAAAAATAAAGAAATAAGTTTTGGCAAGGATGTGAAGAAAAGGGAACTCTTGGGCACTGTTGGTGGGAATGTAAATTGGTGCAACTACAATTGAAAACAGTATGGAGGTTCCTCAAAAAATTAAAAATAGAACTACGATATATCCAGCAATTCCACTTTTAGGTATTTATCCAAGAAAACAAAGCACTAACTCGAAAAGATACATGCACCCCCATGTTCACTGCAGTATTATTTACAATAGCCAAGATATGGAAACAACCTAAGTGTCCACTGATGGATGAATGGATAAAGAAACACACATACACACACACACATACACAGAAATACAAACAGAAATGGAATATTATTTAGCCACAAAAAAGAATGAGATCTTGTCATTTGCAACAACATGGATGGACCTTGAGGGCATTATGCTAAATGAAGTCAGTCAGAGAAAGAGAAATACTGTATGATGTCTCTTACATGTGGAATCTTTGAAAAAAAAAAAAGCTCATAAATACAGAGAACAGATTAGTGGTTGTCAGAGGCAGGGCATGGAGGGTGGAAGAAATGGGTGAAGGAAGTCAAAAGGCAAAAAGAAGAAAAAAACATAGATTCAAGTTGTTTTTCTAATAATATCACTCTCTGGCACTTACATTCCAAAATCCTATCTTACATGAGGAAGAATATAAAGTTCCAGGTATGGTTCACAGCCCCAACCAGTATCATCTTCCCAACCCAATTATAAATGATGTTTGTCCTTTACTTCCTATACCCTTTGACCTCCACCCAAAAAAAAATCTTGACTTTTGAAATCAGCATAGCATAGCATGGAGTCAGAGAGAACTGAGTTCTAACCTTTTCTTGAACATTTAGCAGCTCTGGGATCAACAGCAAGTTACTAACCACTCTCAGCCCCAGTTTTCCTCCCCACTGGATACAGCCATTGGCATCTCAGCCTCTGGATGCTGGATGCTTCGGAGGACCCTAATATCTGTGCTGCCAATCTCACAGGATTGTTGTGGGGATCTAGGGAGATAAAAGACACAAAGGATCTTTGTAACATTAAATAATCACATGTATAGATACCAGAAGGCCTTGGTTATTTGCAAATGGCTCATGTACTCTATTGATTATTAATGTCTGCCTCCCTGCTCTGCCTCTCAACTGATCCCACATGGGAGATACCGCCAGAGTGGGTAAGCAGCAGGCCCTCTTACTGTCTACCCAACAACCACTCACTGCCTCCTCCTTCCCAACAGAACTCCAATCTTACTCACTCTCCTAATAACCAAGTGCGTGATGTGGGGCTGTACCCCGACTCAGCCCCAAAGGAGGGGTGAGTCTCGACTGGTCAAAACCAATCATAGTAATGTCATTGCCCGTGTTAGTGACTGGTCAACGTAATTCTAACCAAGGGACATAATGGGAAGTCTGCTAGGGGCTCTCAGAAATAACATTCCTGCTCTTATTTTTTCTGCGAATGTTGATGTCTTGATGCTTGAAGCTGTCACAACCATCTCTGAGCTCAAAGGGAAAAATACAAGGACAAAAGTTAGCCACTGAAACTTGGAGAGCCTCAGTGTCTTTGATCCTCATAATTAACTCTAGAACTGCCTTGCCTAGAGATGTCTTGATATGTAGGATAATTCTGGTGATCAGACATCCTTGTCTTAGTTAGCTTGGGCTAATATAACAAATTGCCATAGAGTGAGTGGCTTAAACAATAAAAATGTATTTCTCACAGTTCTGGAGGCTAGAAGTCCGAGAGCAGAGTGGGTGGGTTCTGGCGAGGGTCCTCTTCCAGACTGCAGACAGCCGGACCTCTCCTGGTGTCCTCACATGGTGGAAAGACAGGGCTGGTCAGCTCTCTGGCTTCCTCTTCTAAGAGCCCTAATCCCACTCATGAGGTCCCCACGCTCATGACCTAATCACTTGCCAAAAGCCCCACTCGCAAACACCACCACATTGGTGACTAGACTTCAACATATGGATTTTAGGGGGACACAAACATTCAGTCCAAAAGAAAGGAAAGAAAACTAGACATTTCAGTAACTTTTTTATTCCTACATAATTCTCTATCTTACTTGACCTATCCACAAAGCCCTCAGGAATCCAGGCTCCTTCCATCTTGTTATCTACTATCCTTAGACTATAACCTCCTATATCTCCATATAGTCCAAGATACCTTAATAGCAGGTCCAAACTCCAGCCAGTAACAGTAGAAAAGAAAATCAAAAGGCAAACCCCATTCCTTTAAGAGCAAGATCTGGGAAGTTGTAATCATCTGCTTGCATCCCATTGACCAAAATGTAATCAGAGGGTTATATAAGGGAGAGTAGGGAATATAATCTTTATTCTCAGAAAATAATACATTACTATAGAAGAAAAAGAGTCTATTAGAGAACAGCTGGCAGTCTCTAACATATCTAACCCTTAAAAAGGTCAAGTGTTTCTAGAATCTTCCCTTCAAAACTACTGTCACTGCCTTAACTCAGCCTCATGATCTGTCATGATAGGTATGGTCATTAGGCTGTTACTGCTAGTCCTTTTTTCACAGAAGTCACAGAGCTTATTTTTGTACAACACTAGTAAAGTCCCTCTCCCCTGCTATAAAGAGTTCTTGGGTCCTAGATCCTTAAATGGAAAACAATCTACCCCCAACCTACTTCTCCAGCATTCCTTCTCATTCTTCAAAACATCCTTCATGCCATTTTAATGAACTTCCCATCATTTCCAGAACACATCTTGCCACTTTATAACTTCTTGAGACTGTACTTGTTACCCCTGCCTGCAAAATCCTTTTCCTTACTTGTTCTCAAGGAAGGACCTCAAAGACACAGCTCAACACACACCTCAGCCATTTCCTTTGTAAAACTCCCCAGGCAGAATTAATTAAAATGACCACCAATTCTTCACTCACACATGTATTCATTCCTTCAACAAATATTTACTGCTCACTTCTTGATAAACCTGACCAGAAAAGATAGCTTCAAGTCTGAAACCCAGAATAGCACTGGAAGTTGGTTACAGATATAAAGGAATAAAGAGTGAAACCATCATATAACAGTATGTGCATTCTTTTGTGTTTCTCTCCGCACACGTGGAGGCAAGGGGAAGAAAGGAAGGTGTGATAGGGACTTTTGTGCATGAAGTTTACCCAGCAAACACACTTCAGAACTTGTGGTAGGCTGTCTCTAAGATGGCCGCCAATGAGCCTTACCTCCTGATGTTCATGCCCATGTGTAATCCTGAGTGTGGACCTAGTGACTCACTTGTAATGAACAGCATTTGGCAAAAGCGATGAGTTATCAATCCTGAGATTAGGTTATGAGAAGACTCTGGCTTCCAGCCTCACTACGCTCTCTTACCTGGCTCACTCTCATGGAAACTAGTTGTCACAATGAAATGAACTGCCCTAAGGAGAGGCCAATAACACAGGGAGGCCTCCAGCCAACAGCTACCGAAGAACTGAGCCCTCAATCCAATAGTCCATGAGGAGCTGAATCCTACCAAGAACCACATGAGTGAGCTGGGAAGTGGATCGTCCTCAGTTGTGCCTTGAGATGAAAGAACAGCCTTGGGTTATACCTTGATTACAACCTTGTGAGAGAGAAACCTTGAGGCAGAGGATCCTGGTAAGCCATGCCTGATCTCTGACCCCAGCAACTGAGATGATAAATGCTGTTGCTTTATGCCAGTAAGTTTTGGGATAGCTTATTACACAGCAAGAGACAGCCAATGCAAGACGGAAAAACAAAGCGAAGGTGTGCTCTTTGAAAACATATCTTTATTCGATATATCCTAGCAAATAAAATGCTTTATAAAAATGAGGTCACAAAAATTTCAAGAAAAAAAGATGCTCTCTGAAGCCGCTAAAACTTAACTAAAGTTACACAGCTCTGAAACACTGTTTCAGCAATACGTCCAAGTCTATAAAAAATTTCCTTTAAAGATTTAAAAATTTTCTTTAGAACAAGAAATAGTCTGATACCCTTGGAGTACGAAAATGTTCTCACAGCTTTAGAAGCTCTCAGTACAAAGAAGGTACAAAGAAACTAAACTTGTACTCTGACTCAACTGTAGTTTACAATTCCTTATAATAATTTATTCATGAAAAGGTTGCCTCAAGGCAGGATATGAATATATAAGAAGGCACAGAAATATGGACAATAACACTAAATTTCAAAACATTTTCATGTTTTTCAATTTATTACAATAAAAAAATGCTTCAATAGGGGAAAATTTAAGTAAAACCCTATCAATAAAATGGTAATCTATTAAGCAGTATATTCAAGCTAAATATCTCTTAAACAAAAAGAAATTAATCCCTATCAGTCAGGGGTTCTCCAAATTTATTTTGTAGAGCATTTGATGGTTTATGAATGGTATAGAATATAAACAAATAACAAAACTGTGGAGAGGATCTAAAGTGTATGTTCTATGGAAGGTTAATATTTTATTTTATTATTATTTTGTTTTGCTTGAGGAAGATTCACCCTGAACTAATATCTGTGCCAATCTTCCTCTATTTTGTATGTGGGTCACTGTCACAGTACGGCTGCCGACAAGTGGTGTAGGTCCGTGCCCAGAACCGAACCCGGGCCACCGAAGCAGAGTGTGCCGAACTTAACCACTAGGCCACGGGGCTGGCCCCCCGTTTTTGTTGTTATTGTTGTTGAGGAAGATTCACCCCGAGCTAACATCTATTGCCAATCTTCCTCTATCTTGTATGTGAGTGGCCAGCACAGCATGGCTGACAAGTGGTGTAGGTCTGCATCCGGGATCCAAACCTGCAAACGCAGGCTGCTGAAGCAAAGCACATTGAACTTAACCACTATGCCACAGGGCCGGCCCCTAGATTAATATTTTATGTTTTAAAAAGCACCAAATTTAACTTTCAAAGATACAGCAAAAACAGCATTTCTTTTCACAGGTATAACTAATATACTGTTTTGAATAATTATGCCTACTCTGAAAAGTTTCTGGCACCACAGGAATATTCCAGTCAGAAAACTAGTATTAAAAGTACCTCTTGGGGCCGGTCTGGTGGAGCAGTGGTTGAGGCTGCGCACTCCACTTCGGCAGCCTGGGGTTCACCAGTTCAGATCCCCGACACGGACCTACACATCGCTTATCAAGCCATGGTGTGGCAGGCATCCCACATATAAAGTAGAGGAAGATGGGCATGGATGTTAGCTCAAGGCCAATCTTCCTCAGCAAAAAGAGGAGGATTGGCAGCAGATGTTAGCTCAGGGCTAATCTTCATCAAGAAAAAGTATCTCTTTCCTACAATCTTTAGTGATTATTCAGAAAATTCATTCTAAACTATTCTTGGATTCATAATTGAGAGTAACAGAAGTAAACACATAAACAGTTTATTCAAACAACAGTGATAGAAAGAGGTATTTAAGGGGTAATATACTTCAACTATTTTTGTTAAAATTATAAATAACAGAAAGAAACTTTTCCTAAAAGACCATCAAAGTCATCATAGAATCTAGGCTCAACTAGAGACAGAAATGCCATTTAGACTATCCAGTGTAACTAGAAACCTAGAAGAATGATCATCCTACCTAATATACTCAAGGTACACGAAGGTATACGAACACTTAGGAAAAAAAAATATAAGCCTAAAGCCATGCCTACAACTGAGAAAGCTTACAGTATCATACCTTAAACACCAAAATAAATTATAGAATACAATATACTAAGTCACTTAACATCAGTAACATGATGGAAATGAGATGCACTAATTAAGAGAATCTTAATGCACTCCAGTACATTTTCCTTGCTCAACAGATAAATATGATGCCATGACAAGTGTCAATGACAATTAGTTAGGGCTTCCAGTAGGAACTTAATGGTTCCCCACGTAAGCCTTTCTAAAGCCCAATTTGCAAGGGCCATTTCACATTCAAGTTCACCTCTTCCTTGAACTATCCACAAATAACCATCTCAGATTTTAGTAACCTTTCTCTCTTGGTAGCATTTACCACTTAGCACCGAATAACATACTGCATAGACCAGTCACTTAATTGTACACTTGTGTTCTGTCTCCTCAACAGCGGCTCCTTGAAGGCTGCAAATATGCCCTATGAGTTTGAAAATAATAGTTTGAAAGAAATAAAAGTAGGATGTGGCCATAAGGGAACATTTACTGAGTACCCTCTGTATACTGGATATTGAGCTACTATGAATTAAAAATATTAAAAATGTTCTTTAAACCAGTGTGAAATATCTCACATAAAAGTAATTTTTAAAATAGCTCATAAACAATGCTCTCCTTAACATTAAGAAAATATCTTAATAATTCTCTAATGTAGACTTTAATGTTACTGTTCATGCAAAAATCTAACATCAAGTTTAACTTCTTCTTTTATGTTATTCTCAACTCAGCCACCAATATCTAGTCAAAATTAACCTTTTTTTCCACATTCTCTGCTATCACCCTTTACACCTCTACCTTATACTAGCGTTATTTAAAAAAAAATTTACTGAGTACATACTACCATGTACTAGGATAGGCAGTGAAGCTCCAGGATCAAAAACAGATATGGACCTGCCCTCACGGAGCTTGCAATCTAGTTAGCTCATGAATAACTACATCATTTAATAAGTGCTGACCAGAAAATGGCCAGAAGCACAGGGTCCTGAGACCATATATAAATGGACCTAACTTTGGGAAATCAGGAAAGGCCTCCCTGAGGAAGTGCCTTGAGACCTATTTGTTTTTTAAAAGGACAACCTGAGCTGCAGTATAAAGAATAGTTTGGAAGGAGGTAGCGTAAGAAGGAGCAAGACAACCGGAAGTATTGAAGTCATTAAGAGATGACAGCTGAGTGGCCTAAGGGTGGTGACAGTGAAGATGAAGAGAAATGGCAAAGTTTGAAATGTATTTTGAAGAGAGAATGACACAACTTGAATACGGAGAGTGAGGGAAAGGGAGGAATCAAGTATGACCATCAGGTTTGCCACACAAGCAACCACATGTTCAGAAGTACCATTTAGTAAGACAGGAATGGCATGGAGACAGGGGCATCAAGAATTCACTTTTAGATATTAGTCTAAGATGCCTGGGTGACAGTTAAGTAGAGATGTGAAGCAAGTAAATGAATATGAGTCCAGCACTTAGAAAAAAGGTCTGGCCAGAAGATACAAATTTGCAATGACTTAGGGTTATAGGTGGTAGTTTAAAGCCACCAGAGATAACAAGATTCCATTCAGTAAAAGAGTAAGAAAAGAAACGGGCCGAGGGCTAAGCTCAGATGAAGTACAGACATGTAATGAGCACCTATAACATAATGGACAGTTATAAAATCAGTAAGAAAAAGACCAACAACCTCAAATAAAAATGGGAAAAGGAATACAAATTTGTCATAGAAAGAGTAAACACAAATGTTTTTAAAATTTTGAAACAATGTGTGGTCTACTTTAAAAGAAATGTAAATTAAAACTTCAATAAGACAGAATTTTTAACGTATAAAACTGAAAAGATTTACAGAAATTACGAACACTGCATTAGTGAGTGTAGGTGAGGTAGCAGTCTCATAAATAAGTGGAGCGTAAATTGGGACGAGCTTCTGGAGGGCAATTTGATAGTTCTTATCAAGATAAAAATTACACATCTTTTGACCAAGGAATGCTACCTCTATTCATTTAGTCTACAGACATATTTATACATGTACAAAAACTGTAAGAATGATCAATGCAGCAGTGCTTGTGGTAGTAAAAGAATGGACACAGCTTATGTGTCCATCAGACGCCTGGTTAAACAAATTACAGTAAAAGCAAACAATGGGATATCAGCTGTCAAAAGCAAGAGGCAGCTCTGTATCTACTTACACAGATTGATCTCTAAGATCCGGTATGACAAAGAAAGCAAGGGGCAGGAGTGTGTTTATTACGCTATTTACATAAAAACGGAGGTTAGAAGACATATACACATGCTGGTACACACATATAAAATATCTGAACAGGTATCTAAGAAACTGACAACAGTGCTTGTTTCTGAGGTAAAGTGGGGCATTAGGTAACAGAATTGGAGGAACATTTACTTTTTGTGATAGGCAGAATAACGCCCTCCCTCCCAAAAGATGTCCATGCCCTAATTCCCTCAACCTGTGAATATATCACTAAACACGGCAAAAGGGACTTTGCAGATGGGATCAAAGATCTTGAGATGGGGAGATTATCGTGGATTATCCACCTGGGCCTAATATAATCAAAAGGGTCCTTATAAGAGGGAGGCAGGAGGATCACTGTCAAGAGAAGTAGATGTGGCCTTCTCTAGAAGATTTGAGGATGCTACACTGCCGGCTTTGGACATGGAGGAAGGGGCCAAGACCCCAGGAACATAGGCAACCTCTAGATACTGGAAAAAGCAAGGAAAGAGATTTTTCACTAGAACCTCTCGAAGGAAGTCAGCCCTGCCTACACCTTGATTTAAGCTCAGTAAGACTCATTTTTGGAATTCCGATCTCCAGAAATGTAAGAGATTAAATCTGTATTGTTTTAAGCCATCAAATTTGTATTAATTTTTCACAGCAGTAATAGGAAATTAATACACCTTTCATAGACAACTATTTTTTACTATTTGATTTTTTTAAAACCATATACATGTAATATTATTCCAAAAAAGGTTGGTACACTAGGTACATTTTCATTAATGTCTTGTGCAGTTTTACTAACTTTCAGGAGCAAGTTTTTACTAGCAAGTAATCATCTTAATATTTATTAAGCTTACGGACATAAAAACAAGACACATAGACCAATGGAACAGAACTGTGAGTCCAGAAATAAACCCATGCATATATGGCCAAACAATTCATAAGAATCAAACTGGACCCCTATCTTATATCACTTGCAAAAATCAACTCAAAATGGATTAAGATTTAAATATAAGGCCAAAATCATAAAACTCTTGGAAAAAACCATGGGAAAAAGCTCCTTGACATTGACCTTGGCAATGATTTTTTGAATCTAAAACCAAAAGCGAAAACAAATAAGTGAGACTACATCAAACTAAAAAGCTCTGCACAGCAAAGGAAACAACAAAATGAAAAGGCAACCTAAAGAATGAGAAAAAATATCTGCAAACCATATATCTCATAAGGAGTTAATACCCAAAATATATAAGGAATTCACACAACAGCAATAATAATAATCATCCAATTAAAAAATAGGCAGAAGACCTGAATAGACATTTTTCCAAAGAATAGACATTTTTCCAAAGAAGATATACAAATGGCCCACAGGTACATGCAAAAGCGTTCAACATCACTAATCAGGGAAATGCTAATCAAAACCACAATGAAATATCACCTCACGTCTGTTAGAATGGCTATTATCAAAAAGACAAGAGGTAACAAATGCTGGAGAGGATGTAGAGAAAAGAGAACCCTTGTGCACTGTTGGTGGGGATGTGAAATGGTGCAGCCACTAGAGAAAACAATATGGAAGTTCCTCAAAAAATTAAAAACAGAATTACCATATAAGCCATATTACCAACAATTCCACTTTAGATAGATCTGAAAGAAATGAAATCACTATTTTGAAGAGCTATCCACACCTCCATGTTTACTGCAGCATTATCTACAATAGAGAAGACATGGAAACAATCTAAGTGTTCACTGATGGATGAACAGATAAACAAAATGTGGTACATGCATACATATGTGTACACATATATATCTGTGTGTGTATATATATATATACACACACACATACATAATAGAATATTATTCAGCCGTAAGAAAAAAGGAAATCCTGCCATTTGCAACAATATGGATGAACCCTGAAAGTATTATACTAAGTGAAGTAAGTCAGACAGAAAAAGACAAATACTGTATGTTCTCATTTACATGTGGAATGTAAAAACACCATACTCATAGAAATAGAGAGTAGACTGGCGGTTGCGGGGGGCGGGGGGGGGGGTTTGGGGGGGAGGCAGGGATATGAGTGAAATGAGTGAAGGTGGGTCAATGGGTGCAAACTTCCGGTTATGAGATGAGTAAGTTCTGGGGATCTAATGTACAGCACGATGACTATAGACAACAATATCGTATACCTGAAGGTTGCTAAAAGAGTAAATCTTAAAAGCTCTGACGACAGGAAAAAAAATGGTAACTATGAGAGGTGAGGGACTGTTAATTAAGCTTACTGTAGTGATAATTTCAGAATGTGTTATGTATATCAAATCATCACATTATACACAAAGTTCTAAGTCAATTATATCTCAGTACATCTGGAAAAAAACACTATTTGTTGTTAAAAACAAGATTCGCTAAAAAAAAAACAAGCTGATTTGTTGTTATTGCTCACATTTATGGGTGTGAAGCCAACAGCACATAATTCTTGTCATTAAGGAATATGCAGTTGTCAGTAACAGTTAATGTCTACAGTAATACGTAAGGATAAGACAAGGGAGGGATGATGGCACACTTTTTAATGGTTTATAATATAGCTAGTGGGAAAAACAAGCAAACAAATGCTGTAATAACAGGCTTATACAAAACAGGTGCATACCCATGAGTGCCTCATAGTACAGTACACACCAAACTTAAAAGCACTAAAAACTTTTTAAAATAGAGAATAAAGAAGTGTTGAGTGGGATGGATTAGTGTGAAAACATTCTTCGTGTTAGTTGAATTAAGTTTTGCTGTAAGAAAAACATATGAAGGTGGGACACTCCAAGAAAGATCCACATTAAGAGAAAATAGATGAACAAAGTAACAAAAGTGGACAACTTAAGCTGTGCTGTTACTATTTACTACTATTACTAAAGCCGATTACAACAACTAACATTTACTAAGTACCAGAAATTGGGCTAAGTGGTTTACATTTAATTTTCACAACAATTCTATAAGGTAGGCACTATGGTTATTACAATCTGATTGGGCAACTAAGACTGAAAGGAGTTAAGTAATTTCATCAAGATCATAATTTAGCAAAGACAAGTGCCAAACTCAGTCCTCTGGGACTCCATAGCCCACTGTGTGAGCTTACTGAAAGAAGTTTAGAGTAACTGATGTCAAAGTCTATACGGAAAACCTCCAGTGCCAAGCTGAGTTTAAATTTAAGAGAGGATGCAACAGAGCCTCTGTTCATGTGCCAGAAAAACAACAGGACAAGAAATGTGCCAATGAGAACAGATCTATATGACACTTTTTGGACTCTTACGACAGGGCAATATACTCCTACTACACAGCCTGACAAAAGTGAAGTGTTAATAGTCAAGGACAACTACAGTCAAATGTCAATCAATCCCCCAATCACTCAGGCACAATCACATTAATGTCTGAACATTCCACTCTGAAAAGTTATGAAAGAAAATTATATTATAAAGGGTTAGAAATAGCACAAAATAAGCAAAAAGACCGAATTTACAAACATATATAATCTACAGCAAAAAGACTGTAGAGAGACACGAAAGACAAAAATGACAGCCATATAACGAATAGGAGAAAAAAGAAAAAGCAACAAAGAGGAGAACAGACATTGTGACCAGAGTACATAACTTTTTATCACCTTACAAACTTTACGTTGTTTTTATTAAAAACTAGTTCAAAAATGAATATTTATAAAACATGTTCCTACTCAAGGATTATTCTCAAGAACATAAAGGTAAGTGAAAAAGCAAAAAGAAACAACACAGTTTTGGAACACAAACATAAGCGGTAATATATACAAATGCAAGACAATTATAAATACAAAATTTAGATACCGTCTACCTCTGAGATCCTCCTGAAGGGTCTAAGTTCAAGGAGGGGAACATAGACGCTTTCAAGAGCTATGTTATGTTTTATTCCTTAAACTGGATAATGGATAAACGAGAGTTCCTTATACTGCTAACCTTTATACTTGCGTGTTATACAAACACTCTTTCGCATCCACTAAAAAAAACAACAAAACTGTTTCAGTGCCGTGGCGGGAATAGGGGCGTAAAGGTAGGATGTGGGGCCTGAGTGGGTCACTGGAGGCGGTGAACAGACATCGAGACAAAGGCGACTGAGTCTACACCGGCGGCAGGAGGGGGCACCGGTGTGTGCAAGGAGAGCTCTTCCGAGTTTTGCCGCTCACCGCCCCACCCCCATGCACTGGTGAGTAGCAAGAACATAAAGGGGTGCATTCCCCCCGCCGCCCGCCGAGGCGCAGTGGCCGGGAAGAAATGAGGCTCAAGGCGAGAAGCGGCAGGGTGCCCCGTGCGCACTTCAGAACTCAGAAGCAGAACTTCACCGTCCGGATGCTGGCCCGGGGCCCACCTCCAGGCTGCCTCGCCCTGCCCCCCAACACCCCGTGGACCGCCGAGCATCACCACTTCGCAGCCTCCCTTCTCCCAGCTTTCCAAAGCCGCCCCCTCCCTCCCTCTCTGCTCGACAGGAGCTTCCAGGGAACCGAACTGTTCAAGGGAGCGGGAGGGGGCCCACCATGGTGACGTCCTCGTGGCTCCTGGGGACCGCCGCACTCCAGACCCCGGCAACCTCACCAAAAGCAGCCACAGCAGCTCACCACACCACTCCAGCCCGAACACACGTGGGGCCGGGAAAGCTGGGGCGGATCGACCGGAAAGGGCGGGGCGAGTCCAGTTCTCTAAAACGTCCTCGGGAAGCGAGACCGGGTCTTTTTCGCCCGCCTTGGATTTTAAGCCCTATCCCAGCGGGCAGCCTCCCTGCGTGCTGCCGAGGCATGGCGGGAGGGAGCTTGGGGCAGGAGGGTGAGCTTGGCCCCGCGCCAGTGCTCGGCGAGGGGTTGGAGACGGGCTTGCCGACGCCCGGGGCTCCAGGCCAGTGGCGTCCCAGGCCTGGACTCGGATGTAGGGCATCTGCTCCAGAGCTGAACAAAGCTCCCGTTTTGGGGGATCGTGCCTCGCAGAGGCTGGCTACCTCCGGGGAGGGCTGCTCTGAGGAGGCTCGCGTCCTAATGAGGCAAATGGCCCTACCCTCTGCTCTTCCCTCCACCAGGTTACCTTGAGCGAGGCTTTCCCCCTAGCGTCTTAGGTTCTTCATCCTTAAAGGCCGCTTCCACATATTAAAGCCCCTCTTACAACTCGGTTTTTGTTTTCTTCTCACAATGTGTAAGAGCGTCTGTCTCACCTTTGCTTGTTAGAATTCCATAGACAATATATTCATTCAACAAATATTTATTGATTACCTACTGTGTGCCCTGCTTTGGGGGTATTCTGACACTATCCGGGCCCTCGCCCAGCTCATAATCCTGTTCACCAAGAAAAAAGTCACTACAATGTATACAGTAGGCATATATTTGGGCAATTAGAATTGCAATTCCAGAAACACAGATCTAGGCAGAAACTCAAAATGTGCTCCGAGGAAGAAAAGGAGACAAGGGTTTATAAAGAAAAAAAGAGACAACTAAACAGGTTGTTTTGCAAAAATTGTGACTGGTGCTGGCAACAACTGTGAGTTCTTGCCTCTGCGTGATTGGTTGCTAAGGCCATCTCTAAGGCAGAAAGTTCTTATCTATGAGAAATAAGAAATCTCAAGCATATTTCTTGAAAGAAGGTCAAGATGACAGCAGTGAAGCATAGTTCAAAAGTTACATTCCATCAGGGTAGATAATGGTGTCCTTGCACAAGCCTCATTTCCTTAATTGCCTCCTGACTGCATTTTAGAAGCCTTGACATGTTACTCCATTTTGTTATGCTGTCCAAAATCCAGTAGGATATGTCAAAAAAATAAATAAAAATAAATATTATTTCAAATAGTATAAGTACTCTGAATAAAATCAAACTGGTGGGTTGGCAGGAAAGCTTTTACACTTGGTAGTTTCTGAAACCTTCTTATGGAAATGATAGTTAACCGGAGACCTATATTAAAGAAAAAAATTATCTAGACACTTGTTAAAGAATGGTAAGACAGACTTTATTCACAGGGCGGGGGGCCGTCACCATAGGTATAGGGATCACTGCAATGGGGTCTTGCAGAGGGGAGAGAAATAGGGCTCAACTCTAAATGCAGCACGGGCAAGTGGGCATTTATAGCCAAGGACCAGGGTGGGGGTTAGTGGATGGAAAATTACTGAGAGGAATCATCAGGGGTAAGAGGACATTCTGACTAAATCAAGCAATCAAAATTTTTGCTGAAGACAGGCCAGAGTGATCAGATATCACTTGGGAGATGGTGGAGGACCAGGAACTTGATTGGCTATAGATATGGAGGTTGAAGAGCTATGGAGAACTGGGGATTCTGGCTAAATTGACTTCTTGTTAAAATTGGACAATGCAGAAAAGAACACGAAATCCAAAAGTACAGGCCTACTTGAAAAAGAGTTCAGGGAAACCTGAGTAGAGTTTGGTCAAGGAGAGAATCTTGTCACCTAAGTGATAAGAGAAAACTAGGGAGGGGCTGGCCAGTGGCGCATCGGTTAAGTTCACACGTTCTGCCTCTGGGCGGCCCGGGGTTCGCCAGCCCAGATCCCGGGTGCGGACATGGCATGGCTTGGCACACCATGCTGTGGTAGGAGTCCCACATATAAAGTGGAGGAAGATGGGCACGGATGTTAGCTCAGGGCCAGGATTCCTGAGCAAAAAAAGAGGAGGATTGGCAGTAGTTAGCTCAGGACTAATCTTCCTCAAAAAAAAAAAAAAGAGAGAGAAAACTAGGCATGGGAAGAAGCTACAGGCAGGGTGAAGTTAGGTGTGCCTAGATATGTGTGTGCAGGTACATGTATTTAATCAACAAATATATCCATTTTTAAAAATAGATTAAATTGTAAACAGGAACATGTGACCAGAAGATCCATGAATCTAGGGGCAAGGCATTTTCACATGGCTTTTAAGTGTGTGAAAGTGCTTTCTGTGTGAATCTACACAGTGAAGGTCACATTTGCAATCTATGCTGTGGAGACGTTATTCTATTGATGACTCCAATTAATCAGAATCTTTACATCATACTTCTCTACTCTAACCATTTCCTGGGAAGCCAACTTAAATCCACCCTAATCCATTCTCTGAGTCTGGCCCAGTGCAAGTCAGCTTCCTGTGTTCTATGTTACTGCAAATCCAATAAATATTAAATCCTCATTCTGGCTGTTTGAGCTGTTACTAATGGCTCTGCTGATCACAGAATCTCTACCTGTTCCTACCCTATTTCTAAATTTCGAATTGCCAATAACTTAACAAGACTGATATCCTGAATTTTTTTTTTTTTTAGTTTGGGTTTTGAAAATAAAAGACTTTATATTTTCCCCATTCATATTTAACCCCTAAATAATATTGATTATGGGCAAGGTGCCATAATCAAAATACACTGTAGCAAATGCACAAATGAGTTATGCAAAGTAAAAGTAAAAATAACAATAATGATTACTAATATTTGGTTGTAATTTAATGTGTACATGCACCACTTTGATAAGCAAAATGAATTGCCCCACTCCACCTCTCCAGTCCAACACCCCCACCACCCAATAACCACAGTAGATAGTTTGGAGACATCTTTAGAGAGATTAAGAAATATACAGAGATGTGTGTTTACATGTATAATGGTTAAGTAGTTATTAACGTTATATAAAATAGGCTATAAGTCAAGAAGTATTATGGTATATACAAAAGATCACTTGAAACTAATAAAAGGTTTCCACTTTAAATATATGTTCACTTAGTAATATGGCTCCAAATATAGATTAGAAAACTGGTAAAATTTCAAGAAGTAGGAAAACCAACTGCCTTGGTGGTTTTTTAGTGATTAATAGAAACTTTTTTAGTAATTAATAGAACAAGCTGATAAAATATTAAAAATGATTTGGAAGACTTGACTACAACACAACTTGACCTAACATATCTATTTAGAATACGGCTTTCAAGAATACATGTGCTTTCAAATATATATGGAATAGTTAACAAAAATGATCATATATTGGACCAGAAAGCAAGTCTAAACAAATTTGAAAGGATTGAAATTCTACAGAATATGCTGTCTAACCACCATGAAATTAAACTAGAAATCAACAACAAAAAGATAGCTAGACAATTCCCAAGTATTTAGAAATTAAGGATTATCTTTCCAGATAAGTCATGGTTAAAAAGGAAATCATAATAGAAATTAGAAAATATTTTGGGCTGAACTATAAGAACAAATTGTAGAAATATATAACCTATCAAAACTGACACAGAAGACTAGAAAAGTTGAATAATCCCATAATCATTTTAATAAACGGTCACTCAAATATCTTCTAACGATAAAATTACATGTCCAGATTTTTTTAGATTTTATAAATACATAGAAATAGAACAGCACTTCCTTCATATGATAAAAATGTGGATTGGCAATAGTGATAGGGGGTATCATTGTCTTCTTCCTGACCTCAAAGAGCAAGCTTTTGTTCAACCACTTTGGAAAACCACTTTGACATTATCTAGAAAGTCGAAATGTGTACATCTTCCAAACCCAGGCATATACCTTAGGAACTACAGCACATGTCTCTCGGGAGCCATATACAAAAATATTCATAGCACTGTTGTTCATAATAGCCCAAACGAGAAAAAAAACCTAATTGTTAGTTAACAAGAGAATAGAAAACTAAATTGTGGCAAATTCTATATAGCAATGAAATGAACAAACTCCAGCTATGCTAAGGATAAATTTTTAATCATAATGTAAAAGAAGTAATAGATGAAAGGCTGCATACAGTATAATTTCATTTATATAAAGTTCAAAAACAGGCAAAGTGAGCTATACTACATTTTTTACAATACTTTCATAAGTGGCCAGCAATATTTGTTAACTCGAGTGGTGGTTATCTTGGTGTTTGCTTATAATTTTTCCTTATGTGTCACATTTATGTCTTATGTACCTTTATGTTTATAGGCTGTACTTCATAATAAGAAGTGCTAAAAAAAATTTAAGCACAAATATATTACTCCATCATCTTTCGAATCCAGTATTATTGTTGAGAAGTCTCATGTTGCACTAATTTTTGTTCCTTTGTCGGTAGTTTACTTTTCTGTATAGAATCTTTTAATAATTTCTATTGCCTTGTTCTTCAATTTCACTATAGTGTGTCTAAGTATTGATATTTCCTTGTATGTCTTGGTACTCTATGGCCCTTTCGATTTCTTTTTGGGATTTGAATTATCTGGATATTGATAATTCTGTTTTTCTATCTTTTAGTCCTTCTTTTATATTTTCTATCGCTTCCTAATTTGATCTTCCAGTTTACTATTTTATTCTTTGACATAATCATCCCACTGTATATTCCATCTATTGTCATCTTCATTTCAACTCTCTTATTTTTAATATATAATATTTACATTTGTTTTTTAAAGTAATTTCTCATCCCTTTGCTTTATTACTGTATTCTTCCTTAACTCTTTTGAATATATATAGTGCTTATTTTAAACTGTTGGCTCATCTGTTCCAATAAATCTGCATCATATGTTTTTCAATTTTATTATTATTTTTTAAACTTTCTTTTAGAGTAGCTGTACTCCTCATGTATGTATTTTCCTTGTAGCATTGCATTTCACTGATGGAGTCAGCTGTTTTGTCCTGTAATGTGTATTGGGGAAGTGCTCAATACCTCACACCCTCAACTGTGTTCTTGGAAGATTTGAGAACAAGGAGGGTCCAGGCTGGGAGGAGAGAGCTCCAGGGCCTGCAGAACCTCTGCTGACAAGGAGAGCAGGCAGCGTGAATGTCTGAGAGCAGCTGTCATCTGGTACCAGTTTTCATGAACTCCTCACAATATTGGGAGGCTGGCGACGTTCCCCATTCCTAAGGTGAAGCAACAGAGACAAGAGCTAAAATCACAGCCTCTCCCCATCCTCCCTCAGCTGCCACAGACATCCTCCTCCCTGTCGACTGCTGTGTTCTTTGCCTGCCTCCCACCCCACCACGTGCTAGTTCCCATCTTCCCAGGGGTTTCTCACACTTGTAATTTTACGTCCAACTGCTAATTCCTTCCTGTTTCTGTCATTTTTCAGGGTTGATTTTGGAGGAGCCTGTGTTACTTTAACATTTTATCCCAGTTATTTTTAGAAGTCCTGATTATTTTAGTCAAATTAGCCTTTTGTCATATACGATGTAAACTGCTTGGTAATTTTTCTTTTGACCTTTTTCTGACAATTTTTACTGGGAGAAATTGTAAAATGTCTTTCAATAGGGACCTAGTTGTTATGTAAGTGAGTTAGAGATGGGCCCATCTAAAGTTGTACACAAGCCCAATGTCGTTTACTTCTTCACAGCAGGCTGGGACCTGGTAACTCAAAAGCCTGCTGGGGCACAACTCAAAGTTTACACATCCAGTTGTTTGAAATATAGCTCCAAAAGCGTAATTTTAGCCATTTGGAGCCTCCCTTCTCTGCATACCCTAGGAACATCACCCAGCATCTGTTAGCCATGGGTAAGATAAACCCTGGGGCCATAAAAGACCCCAAGCCACTGCTGCATCTCAGAGTTCTCCGGCCCAGAGTCACCCCACATGCTGCTGATTGACATCACCTAGACGCACAGCCCCCCTCCAAACTCCCTCTGTAATCCCCCACTCTCCCCACCTTCTGGGTACTGGCCTCCACCAGTGCCTTTGGAAGGTATCATGCTCTGAGTCACTCTCCCAACACCCACCCCATGCAAATCTCAACGCACCTCCCAAATAAATTTCATTGTATGCTAGTACCGTCTCATGGTTATATCCTCCAACTCACTACACTGGTTAATGTTACAAACAATTATTTGCTGTTGTTTTTAAAAATTACTTAAATCTATATGTACCTATGTGAGAAAATGTTGTAGACTTGTTAAGTAGAAAAAATGAGCTATGAAACAGCGTGCATTATAAATCTCCCTTAGAATAAAACATTGTGGAAAGAAGACATGTGTATGCTTATTTGTGCATAGAAAACATCTGGAAGGATACACAATAAACTGTTAATAGTTTCCAAGATTAGGTTGAGGTGGGGGAGCTCAGAAAATAACTTTTCACTCTATTCATTTATAGTGTTTGAATTTTTCAAAATAGTATATTTATAACTTTTTTTCCAATTTAAATAAAGGAAGACTGAGAAAAGCTGAATTTGATAATCCAAGTGGTCAGAGATTGTGGTGTCAGTAGAGATATGTGAATGCAAACAACAATATAGTGGTTGGTGATCAAGCTTGGGCTGCAAGTGGGCAAGTCCTAAGCCCTCGTACCTCAGAATGTGACCTTATTTGGAAATAAGGTCACTGCAGATGTAACTAGTTAGGATGAAGTCATTACTGGGGGAGGCTGGGTTCCTAATCCAACATGACTGGGGTCCTGACAAAAAGAAGACATTTGGACACAGACGTGCACACAGGGAGAATGTTATGTGAATATTGGAGTTCTACTGCAACAAGCCAAACGTTATGGGTTGAATTGTGTCCCCCAAAAAGATATGTTGTAGTCCTAACCCCTACCTTGGAGTGTGGCCTTATTTGGAAATAATCTTTCCAGAAGTAATCAGGTTAAAGGGAGGTCATTAAGGTGGGCTGTAATCCAATGTAACTGAAGTCCTTGTTAAAAGGGGAAATTCGGACACAGAGACATGCATAGAGGGAAGAGGATATGGAGAGCCACAGGGAGAGGGCAGCCATCTACAAGCCAAGGAGAGAGGCCTGGAATAGATCCTTCCCTCACAGCCTCAGAAGGAACCAACCCTGCTCACACAGTGATTTTGGACTTCTAGCCTCCCAAACTGTGAGACAATAAATTTCTGTGGTTTAAGCCACCCAGTCTGTGGGTCTCTGTCACAGTAAACCTATCAAACACTCACCAAAGCAGATCCACTGCCTTCTCCACTTGTTCTCAAGCTTGTCAAATAATTCTACTTGCTTGCATTAAATTTAATATTCAGCACTATATATACCTATATTTTTTTTATGGAGCTAACAAGACAAAGAACTCCCTGGTTAAGACCTTTATTATCTGACTTCTGCCCTCTTGCAATAGCCTCACCTTCTCTGATGTGGATTAATGCTGCCCCAGTTAGAGAAGCCCAAGGTGACCTGGCCTACATGCCAAACTATACGACCCAGTGGACTTTTTTTATGGTATGAATTAGGACTGCCCCAGGGAGAGAAGCCCGGGGCATCCTCACCTGCATGCCGATCTATATGGCCAGATTCGTATCTAAAGTTATATGACCACACAATAACCAGACTCCATCTGCACTGAAATCATTTAATGACTTTTTACATCATCTTTTCTTTTCTCCAGTAAAAATAAGTCACATACCCATGCCTTATAAAATTAGCCCTAACCCTCAACTCGAGGCAGCAGCAGGAGCTCTGACTGCCCATGGGTCCTGTCCCCATGTGGCAGCAGCAGGAGCTCTGACCGCCTGTGGGTCCTGTCCCCACGCACCAGCTCTGCCTGCCCATGGGTCCTGTCCCCATGCCAGCGGGGGCAGCAGCAGCTGCTCTGCCTGCCCATGGGCCCTGTCCCCATGCCAGCGGGGGTAGCAGAAGCGGCAGCAGCAGGAGCTCTGCCTGCCCATGGGTCCTGTCCCCATGCTATTCCACACTATTCTCTAAATAAAAGAGCACTACTGCCAGATCTTGAGAGTCTAAGAAATCTTTCTTTTGACTCCTCGGCTCACCGACCCCGCATCATTCTCTACATTTATTTATTTCTCCAACTCCAGCTATCTTGCCTAACACTATCAAAACAATTCTCCAAAACACTACTGTAATCAAGACATTCACAGATGAAGATCTTTCCATTGCACTTCACCTTCAACCCAAAAGCGAGAGAACAAAACAAAACTCACAAACAACACCCTTGGCTCTGCTTCAAGGCCTTTTTTGAAATCTGGCTTCCTGCTTTCCCCCTCACTGTTTCTCAGCATGAATCTTCCCTTCCCGTCAGATTAGAAATTCTCTTTTTCTGCTCTCATAACTTTGCTCATGGGCTTCCTCTCCTGTTTACACTAACCAAAATTCTACCCATTCTACAAAGCATAGGTTGAATATTACCTCTTCAATGATTCCTTCCCTAGTTACTAGCTAAGCATAAGCATTTGTTCTTCTGCCCTGGTATTGCATTTGGCACCAATGGGCATTTACTGTAATCATGTGCCTGCCTACCTGTCTTCCCTATTAGATTTCAGTTCAGTATCTGGAGGGCAAGAACCATCTTTGATTCAACTGTAGAACATTACATAAGTTTGTTGTCTATCAAGTATACAGTGAAGAAATGAATAAATTATTACTATTTTATTTTAAAAAATCTGCTGTGGTTGTTAAACATACAAAACATTGCTCTGAAGATGAACTGTTTTGAACTTGAAAACACTATAAATAAACAATGTAACAAGATTATTTGTCTACACAGTACAACCAAAGTTAAATATTAAAATAATACATGGTGGAGATGGTGAATTGTCTACTGGTATTGATTCTTCCCTGTGTCTTAGGTCCCCCCACCCTAAAATTTAACAGAGCAATGGCCACATTGCTATATTTGCCAATCTCCCTTATTGTTGGGTGTGGGTAGGCAAGCAAGTTCTCACCAATGGAATACGAGAAGTGAAGTTTACAATGTGTAGGTCATTTCCTGAAAAAGAAATTGATCACCTCCCTTCCATCTTTATTTTCCTTCCTGTGGGGAGAGTGAAAGCACAGCATAGTGGGGCTCCATCAGGTCCTGCTGAGCAGAGCTGCCTGGCAAGCCTGGACTTTCCACCATCTTCTGAACATTTACGTTCAGACGAAATGAACTTAAATCTTGCTTGAGCCACTTCTTTACCCCCCTCCCCCCGTTGGTCATTTTATTACCATAGCCATATAACCTGAAAAGTCCTTTTACAATACAGTAATAAAAACTGAACACTTATTCTGAACAAAGATATTGGAATAACCTTCCTTAGGCATCATTCTCAATACTTATTTTAATTTATTTGATTGAATTTCAATAGAATGTAATAGCCAGTGTTTATAATGATAAGCATTAGTCATCAAAGAAAAGGTTAATGCTTCATTACCCTTTATAAGAAGAAAGGCAGATATTTGGTACATTTTAGAGAGTTTAATTTAAAATCATTCAAATGCAAAAGGGTTTTGTGTTTACTAGAGCAGTACTAAATCTCTCTGGAAAATTCAACTAACCATAACAATGGGATTTTTTTAAACAGTTCTTAACAATTAAGATTTCATTAGGGGCCAGCCCGGTGGCACAGTGGTTAAGTTTGCACGTTCTGCTTCTTGGCGGCCTAGGATTCCCTGGTTCAGACCCCAGGTGCCACTTGGCACGCCACCCTGTGGTAGGCATCCCACATATAAAGTAGAGGAAGATGGGCATGGATGTTAACTCAGGGCCAGGCTTCCTCAGCAAAAAGAGGAGGATTGGCAGTAGTTAGCTCAGGGCTAATCTTCCTCAAAAAAAAAAAGATTTCATTAGACTGTACTTTGGGGGACTCTTTTTTTCAGTGAGGAAGATTGGCTCTGAACTAACATCTGTTGCCAATCTTTCTCTATTTTGTATGTGGGATGCTGCCACAGCATGGCTTGATGAGTGGGGTGTAGGTCTGTGCCCAGGATCCAAACCTGCAAATCCCAGGCCATGGAAGTGGAGCGCACAAACTTAATCACTATACCACTGGGCTGGCCCTGGACATTTTTTTAAAATGACACCAAAAATGTTAGCAATAATTGGTGTCGTTAGAAATCCCAAGCTCCTGAGAGTCTTCTTGGGTCAGAGTGGTAATGTAAACATGTGAAAGACGATAGAGAACAGTGCAGTATGGGCTACAGTTATCTGGAGAGTATACGCCCCATATAAGGTCTTAACATTCAAAATATTTTAAAATACTGTTCTGAGGCTGTGCTAGAGTAACTGGAATGAGACTTACCCTTTAGCCATAAACAACTAGAAAACCAGACAAACTATACAAGGCAACATTTTTGTACATTGGAAAACAAGCAGCACAGGACTATGACCCCTGAAGAAGAAAAACAAATGAAATGAATCATATCATAATCCTGGCTTTCTTCCTGGGGGCACTTTTCCAGACGCTGCTACAGGGAAGGGTATCTTACACAGAGCAGGGCAGTCTCTTGTTGAGATAACAGAACAGAGACCAGAGCTCAGAAGGACTGAACTGGCTAGAATTTTGGAGGGATAATGCTTACAAGGAGGGAATTGCCTGGAGAAAGACTTCCAGAAGTCTTCAAAGGGGTGCCCTTGCATAACGTATACCTCTACAAGACCAGGCGAATGACAACTTGGCAGCAGTACATCAAACAGTTTCAGAGCTCACATAGGGCTGAGACACAGTTGAGTCTTGGCTAGCCAGAATCTGGAGGGTCTTTGTTGAACTCTCAGGGCATTTAGGGGAGATCCCAGAGAGGGGATGTTTGGTATTGGAGCTAAGCTACCCCCAGAGTAAAGCATACATTATATCTGCCTCAACTAAGTGAAAATTCATAAAAGCACAAAGCTGCCTGTTAAAACAAAGTCTAACACTCTTTAAAAGAATTTAACAAAAATACAATCCAGCACCTCAAAATAAAGTCCAGCATTTAATAATAAAAAAATTACTAGCTATATCAAAAAACACAACAGTGTAACTCATTACCAGAATAAAAATCTGTCAATAGAAACAGACAAAAAGAGACAGAGATAATGGGCTTAGCAGAGAGGCACTTTATTTTTTTTCCCAACTTTATTGACATGTAATTGACATATAACATTGTGTAAGTTTAAGGTATACAACATAATGATTTGATACATATATATATTGTGAAATGCTTTCCACAATAAGGTTAGTTAGTATTTCCATCACCTCACATAGTTACAATTTTGTGTATGTGTATTGAGAACTTTTAAAAACTACTGTCTTGGATACTTTCAAATATGGAATATTGTATTATTAACTATATAACTGTTGTTATCTAATGCTGCAGATCAGATCCCCAGAACTTATTCATCTGAGGAGCACCTTGGCAGGTGGGCCGAGTTTCCGAAATATGTTAGTGCTCACCCCTTTCCTTCCAGAAATAAGGACTCTATAAACTATGGGGAAAATATGATAGGCAATAATAGCATCTGCTGTAATTTTCAAAGCAGTAATTCAGGAAGGTAGAGCACATTTCACCTGCTGTAATTTTCAAAGCAATAATGCAGGAAGGTAGAGCGCATTTTTTTCCCCAAGAAACTTACTGTCTTAGATAAGAATCTTACCTTCACTTGCTCCATACTCAGCCTACTGAACTAACCAAATTCAAATGATAGAAGAAAAAAGACCAATTTAGCATTTGTGTCTTTCTTTTATATAATTCCGTTTTAACAAAATTCAACACAGTTCAGATAAAACAAGTTCCAACCTCCCAATATAACTCACCCTTACATAGCAAATTATATATTTTCTCCAATTGGTGTAAATCTCCTGAGTAACCAATATGAGTGCTCTGTTTGCTGTACTGCAGCCCAGTAGAAATTGCACTTAACAATTCCTGCGATTTATGTTTTTCCCTCTGTAGCTATTTGTTTTAGTGATGCTGCTAGGGTTTTCTTTTTTTTTCACTTGAAGTGCACACTACAATAAATACTTTTCCATACTATGAGAAAAAAGTTATAGTGAAAAATTCAAACAAAGGTAAAAGAAAACTTTTATTTATTTATTTTTAACAGGTGTTAAGTCAGGTGTTAAAACTGGCAGCCTGAAGATATGCTTTTTGTTTTTGCTTTTGTTGCGTAAAATGTTCACAAATTTTTCAAATTTTTTTCTTTCAGTTTATTATAAAAATAAATGCTGGACCAAGTTGAATGCCAGGGTTGGTACTACACATTTTTAAATTCTGAATGCTTTTAAGTGTACTTGTGTTCTCCAGTTTGTCATTGGCCCCTCCAACCCTCCTATGTTACATCTGACTGTCAGGTACCTGTGGTACCTCCCTAGTCAAGTAGCAGGCGCTTGAGTTTGCCATTCCCTACTTCATGTGGATAAACCAAATTAATAAATAATTTCTTCCTATTCGCAAAAAACTTTTGACTGTCTTCCAAAACGATCTCAAATGAGCAATGGACTTTTCTCCAAGACAATTAAATTTTTGGCAGGTTGGCCTAAAAATTTTTGGCTGGGCTTTTGTCAGTAATAGCCTCTTCTAAATGGGGAAACTAGAATGTGATATCACATCTTTGATTTATTTGACTGAGTTGTGTTTAAAGCCACACTGGGTAATTTTGTGTTATCAAATTATGCATACTTTATACTTATATGGTTATTTTCAATTGAATATTTTAAAATCTATTTTGAAATACTAACATTTTAAGGAAATATTATTAAGCATTTACACATAACTTCAGACTTCCCTTTAAAAAACTCAGAACACTTTAAAATAAATAATAAAATTGAAAAACATATGACGCAGATTTATTGGAACAGATGAGCCAACAGTTTAATTTACAAAATATTATTTTTTCATAGTATTGAAAAATCCACACCATCTCAGAGAATCACAAAGAGAAATTCATAATCACTATATAGAGTATTAAATCTCCAAGACTACATTCTTTTCTTAACAAAACTGACCTTTACTAATGTTAAAAACTTTCTATTTAATACTTTTGGAAATAGTTGTGCAATACTTTAAATGAATGGAAGAATTTGGGGACTTGAAAAGAAATGTTAAGTACTTCTTACTTGTCCCATCTTTTTTTCTTGTGAACACTGCCTCGTAGATCATTTTAAATGATCATCTTTACCAATTGTTTGGATTTATTAGAGCTCTCCTCAGCCAAAATCATAATGAGCTACCTGTGTCTTATATTAACTGCTTTCCTGTCAGTCCCTAGTAAGTGTACTACTAGGATGCTGTGAATATTTCTTCTCTCTAATTCCCATCTTTATTCTGCCCTAGTCTAGACCGTTTTTATTTTCCTTTCTTTTGTCTAAAAGGATAAGCAAACATTATTTCGCAAATGGCAAGGGGAATAATGAATACAAGATGGCCTCTTAAAAACTTTTCCAACTCCAACATTCCTTCAACAAGTCTTAAAATCTTGTTAATGTCATACCATTATGGTTTAATATGTATCCTTTAAAAATTAAAAGGATGGAATTAGTTTAAATGGCAAATATTTAAAATATTTTTCTGAGATGCAATGTAAGAGACATAAAGACAGTAAGAGTAGCGAGACCCTGTGAGTTGTAAACATTGAAATTGGGGAGTTTTTTAAATTACTAATGCCTAGATCCGTCGCCCAGAAATTCTGATTTAACTGGTTAGGAGTGCAGCCTGGACATGAGTTGTTTTTCTTTTTAACTCCCCAGATTATTCTAATGTACCACCAATGTTGAGAACCACTCGTCTATCTGCAGATTCTCTCTTCTTAACTTTGACTACACATTAGAATCAACAGATTCATTTAAAAAATATGGCTTCCTAGACACTACTTTCAGAGATTCAAATTCAGTTTGCCTAGAGTGGAACTCACGCATTGTTTTTGTTTTTTCAGAATCATGATTTCAATGTAAAGTCAACATTAAGAATTACTGCTCAAGAATCAAGATTTGTAACATCGCACCATGGGAGATGACATACTGTCATTCTATTTTTGTTTTCTCGATGACAAGCTGTAATTCTTGCCCACAAGAAGAGCTCAGTGGTACAAATTTAGTTTTACAACTAAAGTAAGTAAATTAATTATGTTTTAAAAATTATTATTTGTAGTAACAGTAATAGTATTTTACTGTATACTGGGAAAATTGCAGTTCTAGATATTCTGCCATGGAGTGGTTTCAGATTTCTTACTGCAAGTTTTGGTCAAATTAGTCTTTGCATTTCTCTCTCTACAGCACAGTAAGAATTTTCAGTTGCTCCGAGGAAAGCTCGGCTGCCGTAGCGCTGCCATGTTGGTTAGATTGAAAGTAACTTTGGATCACTTCTATCAATAGAAATGCTGTGAAGAGTAAAAGATGTCTTAGATACAGCATTAATGCATAAAAAAAAAGCACGACGTCACAAATAGCTTCCTATAATACATGGATATAAGAATGCACCCTTTTGAATTTACAACATGAAGAGAAGTATAAAGAAATTTAATTATTTTTAATAATGTTGAACATGCAAGTGACAAACTAAATATTAAAAATCCATTCACTTGGGCGAGGAAGGACACAGCCGCACGCGGAGGGAGCAGGCACGGCGTATCTTTTCCTCCCCGACTCTCGCGATAACCAGTGGCGCACGCGCTTGCCCCTGTCAGTTGCTGAGCTGATTTCCACCAGGGGGCCAAGCAACGGCGCAGTGGTCACGTGACGGAACCGCCGCCGGCTGCGCAAGCGCAGGCGGTATTGCTCCGCAGAAACCACCAGGACAGCCACCATAGCCGACAACGCCAAGCCCCGTGCGAATACGTTGCAGGTGCTGCGGGACATGGCCAACCGCCTGCGGATCCATTCCATCAGGGCCACGTGTGCCTCCCGCTCCGGCCACCCCACGTCGTGCTGCAGCGCAGCTGAGATCATGTCCGTGCTGTTCTTCCACACGATGCGGTATAAACAGACAGAGCCGGAACACCCTGACAACGACCGATTCATCCTCTCCAAGGGCCATGCTGCTCCCATCCTCTATGCGGCTTGGGCAGAGCTGGGCATCATCAGTGAATCCGACTTGCTGAACTTGAGGAAAATTAACTGTGACTTAGAGGGACATCCCACCCCAAGACTGTCGTTCGTTGATGTGGCAACCGGATCGCTTGGGCAAGGATTGGGTGCCGCCTGCGGAATGGCTTATACTGGCAAGTACTTTGACAAGGCCAGCTACCGAGTGTTCTGCCTTATGGGAGATGGTGAATCCTCGGAAGGTTCAGTCTGGGAGGCTCTGGACTTCGCTTCCCACTACAATTTGGACAATCTCGTGGCAGTCTTTGACGTGAACCGTTTGGGACAAAGTGGTGTCACGCCCCTTGAGCACTGCACAGACGTCTATCAGAATCGCTGTGAAGCCTTTGGGTGGAATACTTACTTAGTGGATGGCCATGATGTGGAGGGGTTGTGCCATGCGTTCTGGCAAGCAACTCAAGTGAAGAACAAGCCCACTGCCATAGTAGCCAAGACCTTCAAGGGCCGGGGTATTCCAGACATTGAGGATGCAGAAAATTGGCATGGAAAGCCAATGCCAAAAGAAAGAGCAGATGCAATCATCAAATTAATTGAGAGTCAGATACAGACCAATAGAAATTTCATAGTGAAACCCCCTCTTGAAGACTCACCGCAAGTCAGCATCAGGAATATAAAAATGACCTGTCTGCCTGATTATGAAGTTGGTGACAAGATAGCTACTCAGAAAGCATATGGTTTGGCTCTGGTTAAACTGGGACGTGCAAATGACAGACTTATTGTGCTGGATGGTGACGCAAAGAACTCCACCTTTTCTGAGATATTCAAGAAAGAATACCCTGAGCGTTTCATTGAGTGTGTTATGGCTGAGCAAAACATGGTAAGTGTGGCACTGGGCTGCGCCACACGTGATCGAACTGTTGCTTTTATTAGTACCCTTGCTGCCTGTTTGACCCGAGCATTTGATCAGATCCGGATGGGAGCCATATCTCAAACCAATATCAATCTTATTGGTTCCCACTGCGGGGTATCTATGGGTGAAGAAGGATCCTCCCAGATGGCTCTGGAGGATCTCGCCATGTTCCGAAGCATTCCCAATTGCACCGTTTTCTATCCAAGTGATGCCATCTCGGCAGAGCATGCTGTTTATCTGGCTGCCAGTACCAAAGGAATGTGCTTCATTGGGACCAGCCGACAAGAAACTGCCGTTATTTATACCCCACAAGAAAATTTTGTGATTGGACAGGCCAGGGTCATCCGCCACAGTGTCAATGACAAAGTTACAGTTATTGGAGCAGGAGTTACTCTCCATGAAGCCTTAGCAGCTGCTGCTGATCTTTCTCAACAAGGCATTTCTATCCGTGTCATTGACCCGTTTACCATTAAACCCCTGGATGCTGCCACCATCATCTCCAGTGCAAAAGCTACAGGTGGTCGGGTTATCACAGTAGAGGATCACTACCGAGAAGGTGGCCTTGGAGAAGCTGTGTGTACAGCTGTCTCTGGGGAGCCTGACATCCTTGTTCATCAGCTGGCAGTGTCAGGAGTGCCCCAAAGTGGGAAACCTGGTGAATTGCTGGATATGTTTGGAATCAGTGCCAGACACATCATAGCTGCTGTGAAATACACTTTAATGAACTAAAATAACTGATTTCTTTAAAAAGTCAGTCTGTTGGCTTTGGTTTTAAAACTCTGGTATCTTTATATTACATTTATACTTGTTATTACAAAACTATCGTTTATAGCTGTACTGTTGTGCTTTGTTTTTTTTGAACCCATTTAACACCTTTCTTCATTCCTAATTCAGAAATTCAAGTTAACCACGTTTCTAATAAACCATGACTATATATGTGTACAAATATCATTCTCATTTTTGAATCATTAAAGTAGGTTATAACATTTTAAGTAACAGAATAACAAACAAGCAGCGACCCGGTGGTGTAGTGGTTAAGTTTGTGCGCTCTGCTTCAGTTCACAGGTTTGGGTCTCAAGCACGGATCTACACACTGCTCATCAAGCCATGCTGTGGCAGTGTCCCACGTATAAAATAGAGGAAGATTGGCACAGATGTTAGCTCAGGGACAATCTCTTCAGGCACACACACGCACACCATAATAACAAACAAAACAACCACCTAATACAAGGTTTTCTGATAAGACTACAAATAACTGACGAGTTGGAAGTCAATGTAGATGTATCAGTTTCTTAAGTGTGTGTAATTTGTTTGTACGTAAAGAAAATGTGTATCTAATTGTAGATTTCAATAGTCCAGGTTTTGAAGCAAGTTCCAGCTTTCATATAATGCCATCCTACCTGTGGCTTCTGGGGTAATGTTTGAGTGCGATTGCGTTGGAATTTCCTCTAAAGTCTGCCTACCTCTCTCAGTTACTGTTTAGAAGCTATAGAGCGGCAGTGAAAGCTCTTACGGTGGACCATACCACTTGTGGTGACTGTTCTATAAAGAGATGAAAGCATGACTAGTTATAGTCTGCACACTACACTGTTTTGTGAGGTTTCAGAAATGTTTCCTTTTCTCAGTTACCAAACCAGAGTGCTAACATGATTATATTCATCTACTAAGGATACTCAAGTCAATGTAATAAAGCATTTAAAAACCAGCAGCTTTGTTTAGTTTGTACCGTCTATGTGTGATTTGGTCTGTGCCTGGTAAGGAAGAAACTTCTATCTAAACCAGAAGCAGAAAGAAGCATCTCATCCAACAGCAATCCTGAAAAAAGGTCTGAGCTTGAGATAAATCACCAGGGAAAAATGTGCGGACTGAAAAACCATCTCTTAAGCAGAATCCTTATTTTTACCTGTGATTGTATAAATTATATGGCTGAAATACAAGAAAAAAGTACCAGTCAGGTAAATTCAAGATGGATCCAAGTTTCAAAACGAAATTTAAAATTATTCTATGTCTGATATGTCAGGTAGTTAGTTCCTTATTTTTATTGCCTTCATTAAGTACCCTCATTGCGTTCTTTGGAGGCATAACCAATTTGTGTCAGGAATTATTGTTCTAGAAAGTGTGATAGAGACCAAAAAATACTAACCTGTGAATTGGAGAAACTGGGGCCCACTCATTCTTTTCTCTGAGCTGGTTCTGGTTTCCTCTCTTGAAAATGGGGCATAGTAATTGTTGTTTGTTTCATAAGGTTTAAAAATGATTTTTTCAAAATAAAAACAGTTGCGTTAGGATCATTGTAGAAATTTAGAAAAAGCAAATAGGCAAAAAAATCTACCTTATCTCACACACACAAAATATCCATTTAATTGTATTTGCTAGCACAAGACCTATAATGGTAGATCTTCCAAAACAGTCATTCTCATCTAGTAACATCAACCAAATATTACATATATCCATGACTGGGGTAGTATTGAATAATAAATCCCCATCCTCAGATTCTTCAAACCTTAGAGATAACATTGATACCACACACATGGTAAAGTAGATAAAATACTGACACAAAATTGCTTGTTGTAATTTGAATGTGCGTACTGGGCAAGGCTTCAACTCCTATGGCTTGTAGCATGAATGTGGAGTGAAAAATGGTCTGTTTCCAACCAAAGATGCATAAACACATCTTTAATAATGAAGTAGATCAGGGTTTGTTTTATGACTAACGGAATCTCAGAGGCCACGAAAAATATTTTTTTAGGAGGATGGGGAAGCCCTTAAGAATCTTTCCTGGAAAGGTTCTATTCCATGAGGCATTGACCAGTGGCCATCAGCTCCAGAAAGAAGAAATAAGAGGTGAGCTTTCTTGTGTGTACAATTCTTCAAGTAAGGTGGAATCAAGTCCCATTTTGTTATATTGAATATTCTCCAGCCTGGAGGTCTTGTGTCTATGGAAATCGTTCTGACTGATACTAAACCTTGACCACTAGAGCTTGTGAAGATTCAGTTTTGACTTTGATAAACAACATGATCACTGGTTTAATTCTGCTCTTTTATTCATTGTTTTGCCTAGAAAAAGGTCTTCTAGATTATCAAGAGAGCCTGATGACATTCCAGGGACAGCTGTGACCACTACAGCTGTCTTGCTTATGGTTGTGCTAGCAAAGGCCAGCAAGTGGTCATCTGAGAGTGATATGCTGTGTCATTTTAATTCCATTGGATATGTTAAAAAGGTAGTACAACAATTTATTTAAAAAGGTAATATTAATAATATGACAGAAATTGCATCCTTAAAATAATGATAAAAATTTAGATGCAACCTTAAATTTTCTGGGAATATGTGAGGAAAAGATTTCAAGACCACTGGTTTGTTTATTGGGGGCCCATTTGTACCAGATAGACAAGACAAACTGCTGGCCTGAGGGATGAATCCAGCCCACGAAAGTCATCCTATTCGAACCCGAGGTTGGAATAAATCTAAAACTTATTTTCTTACAAAAACCAATTCAGAAATATTTTAAGATTCCAAACTGACATAATTAAGATAACTCTGTAGGAAATAAGATCACTTTATTAATTTTACTTTAATAAAAATAGCTATGTCTTCTGATTTATCAATGTTAAGTATAAAACAAGCTTATATTTTATTCTATTGAAGTTTGCTTTTTCTAAACTTAAATAGGTTTACTGATCAGATAGGCCAACTTTACTGTTACATAGTGTTTATAATTATAAAAAATTAAAGCTTACTCACCTTAATTGAATCATTGTTCTGATAAGCTTTGTTTGGAAGCTAATCATATTTTGTGGTATGTCAGCTTAAAGATAATCTTCAGGATCTCTAGGTAACTTAAAACCTTGGACTAATATTGACAATTCAGAGAATAGATTCTGAGGACAGGTTTCTGAGCAGACATCATTTAGACAACTTTTAGACCATATCTGTGGACTGGATCAGGATGCCCAGAACTCAGTTTTAGTTGAGAATAGATGGCCTACTGTGACTGCTACCCCAACATCCAGCGAGACAACAATTAATGACTGAATGAACTGATGAGGGAAAATTTATTGTGGTTATTTGTGGTCTCCCCAGAATTGGAAAACTCTTACTAAATCTCTTTTTGTATCTTTGTTATCTTCGAACCTCTTTCTTACCAAGTCATAATTGGTTATATTATGCAACCAAAGCTTTATTTTGAGTGTCTTATGTGAGAATGGTGGTCATCAAATCAGATGTGATAAGCCATTTCAAAGAACAAATACTAATGCAGTTCTGAGGCCAATGTCTACAAAGTCCTTCTGGGAAAACTGGCTTGATATAGGTGGTAAAGAAGTTAAGGAACCTTAATAAATTTGGAGCCTGTGAGAAAAGAAGAATTCTTCCCAGTTTTTAGATACTATGGTAAGAACTGGAAAAGAGAGGTTTTTTTTTTAAAGATTTTATTTTTTTTCCTTTTTCTCCCCAAAGGCCTGCAGTACATAGTTGCATATTCTTAGTTGTGGGTCCTTCTAGTTGTGGCATGTGGAATGCCGCCTCAGCGTGGCCTGACGAGCAGTGCCATGTCCGCACCCAGGATTCGAACTGACGAAACACTGGGCTGCCTGCAGCAGAGCACGCGAACTTAGCCACTTGGCCATGGGGCCAGCCCCTGGAAAAGAAAGTTTTTTGGACTTGGATTCCTAGCCTCAGGACAGCAAATAATAGAGCCTTCTTAAACACATGGAATCTTTAGAATACTATCTCTCATCCACAGTTTACATACTGCATGTGGTGCTTATCCTCTTCTCTCTTTTCTACTTTCCTCCACACTCACCACAACTGAAATATCTGAAATTATTCAGTAAAAGGATGTCCTCTAGCATGTGTATACTTTATTATATAAGATACCATACCTTCAGTTACTGTGATAAAGGCTTCTTTTGGTTGTTTATGAAAGTAGTTCATTAATTTCCAGTCAAGACATTGACTCTTCAGTCTTTCCTTTGCTGGGCCCAGCAAATATCTGATCTTTTCTACAGTACTGTTTCCAAATACCGTTTCATTACAGGTTGATTGGCAATAGTCTTTCCTGGCCATGGTTTGACATAGCTTTTCTCTCCATTCTGTTCTCCAGGCAATTTCCCATAATTTTGACAGTGTTCCCCCATTTCCAGGCTTACTTGTACCTTATCCCTTTACTTGCACTACTTCTCATGTTCTCTGGGACCTTACTTGGTTACCTATCCTTACTTTTTTTTCTGAAACCTTCAAGAGAGCAGATGCAGCAGCAAAAGGAAGATGAAAGCTGGATTACTACAGGTAAGGGTGGGTAAGTAGTGAGGAAATTAAGCCAGGGATATAAGACAAGCCTTTTGAGAATTTTCACTACTAATAGGGCAGTGCTTGAAAAGGTAACAGGTTTATGGAAATAAGTTTTTAAGATTGGTGGAGACAGAGGTCTGTATTAGGCTTAGAAATCAATGGAGAAAGAATACAATAAAGTTTTAAAGATGATATAAAATTTGAAATTATATCAAGTATCTTTTCCGACTATGGTATGACTAGAAATTAATTACACAAAGAAAATTGGAAAATTTACAAATATGTGGAGATTAAATAACATGCTACTGAATAACCAATGGGTCAAAGAAGAAATCAAAAGAGAAATTAAAAAAATACCTTGAGACAAATCAAAATAGAAATGTAACATACCAAAATTTATGGAATTCAGTAAAATAGTTCTAAGGGGCAAGTTCATGGTGATAAATACCTACATCAAGAAACAAGAAAAGTCTAAAATAACCTAACTTTTTACCTCAAGGGAGTAGAAAAAGAAGAAAATCCAAAGCTCAAAGTTAGTAGAAGGAAGGAAATAACAAAGATTAGAGCAGAAAGAAATGAAATAGAGACTACAAAGATAACAGAAAAGATCAATGAAACTAAGAGTGGTTCTTTGAAAAGACAAAATTGATAAACCTTTAACTAGACTCACCAAAAAAAAACCACTCAAATAAATAAAATCAGAAATGAAAGAGAAGATGTTATGACTGATACCACAGGAATACAAAGGATCATAAGACATTACTATGAAAAATTGTATGCTAACAAATTGGACAACCTAGAAGAAATGGGTAAATTTCTAGAAACATATAACTACCAAGTGTGAATCATGATAAAATAGAAAATCTGAGCAGACCAATTACTAGCAAGGAGATTGTATCAATAATCAAAAATCTCCCAACAAAGAAAAGTCCAGGACCATGCAGCTTCACTGGTGAATTCTACGAAACCTTCAAAAAGAATTAATACCAATCCTCAAACTCTTCCAAAAAAATGGAAAAGGGGGAAACTCTTCCAAACACGTTGTATGAGGCCAGCATTACTAGACAAGCATGCCACAAAAAAAGAAAATTACAGACCAATATCTCAGATGAACATAGTGTAAAACATCCTCAACAACATGTTAGCAAACCAAATTCAACAATACATTAAAAGGATCATGCATCATGATCAAGTGGGATTTATTCCAGGGATGCAAGGGTGGCTCAACATCTGCAAATCAGTCAACATGACGCACCACATTAACAAAATTAAGGATAAAAATCATATGATCATCTTAATAGAGAAAAGGCATTTGACAAAATTCAACATCCATTTATGATAAAAACTCCCAACAAAGTAGGTATGGAGGGAAAGTACCTCAACATAACAAAGGCCATATATGACAAGCCCACAGCTAACATCATACTCAACAGTGAAAAGCTAAATGCTTTTTCTCTAAGATCAGGAATAAGACAATGATGTCTGCTCTCACCACTTTTATTCAACATAGTATTGGAAGTCCTAGCCAGAGCAATTAGGCAAGAAAAAGAAAGAAAAGAGATCTAAATTAGAAAGGAAGAAGTAAAACTGTTACTATTTGCAGAAGGCATGATATTGTATAGAGAAAACCCTAAAGACTCCATCAAAGAACTATTAGAACTAATACGCAAATTCAGTAAAGTTGCAGAATACAAAATCAGCACATAAAAATCTATTGCATTTCTTTACATTAGCAAACTATCAGAAAGAGAAATAGAGAAGAAATCCTATTTACAATTGCATCAAAAAAGAACAAATTTAACCAAGGAGGTGAAAGACCTGTATATTGAAAACTATAAGACATTAATGAAAGAAATTGAAGAAGACACAAATAAATGGAAAAGTATTCTGTGCTCATGGATTGGAAGAATTAGTATTGTTAAAATATCCATACTACCCAAAGCAATCTACAGATTCAATGCAATTCCTATCAAAATTCCAATGATATTTTTCACAGAAATAGAAGGATTAGGATTTCACAGAAATCCTAAAATTTATATGGAAGCACAAAAAACCCTCAATAGCAAAAGCAATCTTGAGAAAGAACAACAAAGCTGGAGGCATTACACTCCCTGATTTCAAAGTATATTACAAGGCTATAGTAATTAAAATAGTATGGTATTGGCATAAAAAGAGATACATACATCAGTGGAACAGAATAGACCGTCCAGTTAAGTAAACCACATAAATCCAGACCATCCCTAACTTACAATGGTTCAACTTAGAAGTTTTCAATTGTATGATAGTGCAAAAGCAATATGCATTCAGTAGAAACCATACTTCAAATTTTGCGTCTATCTTTTCTTGATACACTCGTGATACTGGGCAGTGGCAGAGAGCCACAGCTCCCAGTCAGCTATGAGATCATGAGAGTAAACAATTGATACACTTACAACCGTTCTGTATCCATACAACCATTCTGTTTCTCACTTTCAGTACAGTATTCAATAAATTACATGAGGTATTCATGTAATAGGCTTTGTGTTAAAAATTATAAAATAGGTTTTATTATAAAATAGGCTTTGTGTTAGGTGATTTTGCCCAACTATAGGCTAATGTAAGTGTTCTGAGCACGTTTAAGGTAGGCTAGGGCTAAGCTATGATGTTTCGTATGTTAAGTGTATTAAATACATTTTTGGCTTATGATATTTTCAACTTAATGATGGTTTACTGGGATGTAACCCCGATGTAAGCTGAGGAAAATCTGTACTGGATAAGCAGAAGAGTATAATTCATACAAAGAGAAAACCTTTTAGACTTGAAGATGTCAAGTAAATTGACATATTCTAGGAAGTATAGGAAGCCTCTTGCTGAGAGGTCTTAGGTAGACAGTCTGGGTTCAAATTTTACTCCACCACAGTCTTGCTGTAAGACCATAAGCTATTAAGATTTCTGTCCCTTGGTTACTTCATCTGTAAAATGAAGATAATAACAGGATCAACTTCACTTGCTTGTTGGAGGATTAAGTGAGTTACAAGGCTCTCAGAATGATATCTGGCAAAAAGCAAGCACTATGTCAATGTCAGTCCTTATTGTTGAAGAATAAAGGTTCAACAGCCCTCATGTTTTTTTTTAAAGATTGACAACTGAGCTAACATCTGTTGCCAATCTTCTTCTTCTTTTTTTTTTCTTCTTTTCCCTAAAGCCCCTCAGTACATAGTTGTATATTCTAGATGTGAGTGCCTCTGGTTGTGCTATGTGGGACACCACCTCAGCGTGACCTGATGAGCGGTGCCATGTCTGATGGCTGGGATCTGGACCAATGAAACCCTTGGCTGCCGAAGCGGAGCGCTTGAACTTAACCACTCGGCCACCGGGCTGGCCCCAGCCCTCATCTTCTTAACTTGCGTTCCTGAAGAAGATCTGTCCCACCCCCTTTCTAAGGCTCTCTTCTCAGGAAGTGTCTAATCGCATCATCTCCTGCCTTAACCCTTGGCAATTTTGCTTCATCAATTTTCTCTTCTTCCAATGCCTTCTGTCTCTCCCCAAGGATATTGAAACTCTCTTCTCATACTGAGATAAGACCTCATACTGAATTCAGCTGGAGGTGAGCTGACAAAGTGTTCCCAAATTTTCAAATCTGAGTGCTTTGCAGTTGCCACAGGCCCACCCACAGTGCAGAATTGTAAGGCCCCTGGAGCCACTTGTGTGACTCATTCTGTAGTCACAATATTTTACTCATCATACTGACTTCATATCATCTTGAATTTTTCAATGTTAAAATTGGCCTTATATCAACACAACAGCTTCGATGTTTTTGTCTTTCTATTTGAGATTTTAAAATTAAAAAAGACAATGCATACTTATTTTAATGGAAAAAGTAATACAGAGTTTTATTACTAAAACATTATTGATTTCGCACTTTCCAACTCATCTCTTATCTCGTCTGCCTTCTTCATACTCAGACAAACGGCCTTTTCTGAGAATAGGCCTAATCTTATTAGGATATCTAACACCTGTAAATTTTTTTGTTTTAACTAAAATGAAACCATTATCTACCTATTACATTCAAACTTTCTTTTTTCACTTATGGTATACTATAAACATCTCTTCAGATCAGTGGATATAGATATAACTTATACTTTTTCTAGCTTCAAGGCATGGGTGTAACAATTTATTCAGCACTCCCCAATTGGTAGACATTCAGGTGCTTCCATGCTACAGTAAGCAGCTTTGTATACATATTTTTATCTAAAGGGTTTTTTAAAAACTTTCTGTAGGTAAGATTTTAAAAAATGGCGTTGGTGATTCAAGGGCTATGTGTCTTTTTATGTTAACAGTTATTGACATTACTTTCCAACAATCATTTCAGCAAGTCTCCCTCTCGTTTTTCTGAATCATTTTCAGCAGGGGATGCTTTCACTCTTTTAATTTTTGCCAATCCGATGAGTTAAAAATAGCATCTCATTATGTCTTTATTTTGTGTTTCCCTTACCATTAGGGAGGTTGAAGTTAGTTTTATATGCTTGTCAATGTTTGAATTTTATCTTCTATGAATTGTCTGTATCCTTTGATTCTTATTTTCTTCAATTCTTTGCCTTCTTAATATTAATTGAGCCCTTTGTATATTGGAAATATTAAATATTAAAACAAATTTAAAAGACAAACAATAGAATCAGTAAAAAATTACAGTGAAAATGATGGTAAAAGCATTAGTAGCACTGGGCACGTAGAAATGGTAAATATTGTTGAATTTAACAATGCAATCAAATATGTTTATTTCTTCCTCTATGGATTCTGGTGTGCTGTCTTTGTAAAGAAGATCTACCTTTCTCCACATCTATTCCCAAATCTAAGGCTATACAAATATTCTCCGAGATGATCGCCAATAATTTTATTTCATTTTTATATCAGACTTAATTGAGATTTCTAAAAATATTATTTCAAGTGGAAGTTGAGCTTTTTCTTCCAATGAAGTTGAAAAAATTATTTTTTAAAGATTTCGCATATGCAGATTACACTCCCCAAGAGAGATATCTGTTAAAACTGAGCTAAAGCCAGTTACAGAAATTTGAGAACTGGGCTTTTCTTTGATTCAGTATATCTTTATTTCTGTAATTCCTAAATTCGAGGATCTTTTACCTCATGGGCCTAGATTTATTTCCAAAGAATTTTATGCTATTTTGACTTATATATGGGATCTGACGTGAGCCAGACCCGAGCCCACATATGCTGTTTAGCTTGTGACAAGGTGTTCACTTGACTTCGGTAATTCTTAGTTTCCTCATCATGACAGTGATCTTTTTTTTTTTAAAGATTGGCACCTGAGCTAACAACTGTTGCCAATGTTCTTTTTTTTTTTTCTGCTTTTTCTCCCCAAATCCCTCAAGTACATAGTTGTATATTTTTAGTTGTGGGTCTTTCTGGTTGTGGCATGTGGGACGCTGCCTCAACGTGGCCTGATGAGGGGTACCATGTCCAAGCCCAGGATCCGAACCAGCGAAACTCTGGGCCGCCACAGCAGAGCGCACGAACTTAACCACTGGGCCACGGGGCCGACCCCCATGACAGTGATCTAAATGAAACCTATAACATGGGGTTATTGTAAGGATTAAATACAATAATGCATTTAAAGAAAATAGCATAGTGTTTAATAATAATAAGCTTTAAACAAATGCACCTATTATTAAAATCTATTAAAAATTTTTCTGATTATCTGAGATAGATAATGACTGTATGCTTGATTTAGAACTCAAAAAAAAAGAAATTTCAGATTATTACAAGGATGATATATAATGGACTGAAAAGTATCACTGTGTTTTAATATTAAAATTTCAACCTAATTTGTTTTTTTCTTTTAAAATTTACTCCAAAAATAATACCATTGATATTTATTTATTTATTATATTTTAGTTCTGAAACTTTTGGACTACAGTCAATTGATTGGTGACTTTAAGTTGATATGCTGAATGTCATGCATAATTCTCACTTTGAAATGTCTTTGTGATAGATGGTAGATACAACCACTACATGCTTTTAAGCAAATACTTCTTGATGAGTATTTCTCTTAAATTTCTGAGTAGTTTCTATATTAGTTTGCCATCTGCAGACATTCTCAGACTTTCATAGAATTGGATTTTTTTAAATCCAGCAATTTCAGTTGACCAGTAGCAAGAATAGCTTGGTTATACTTTGGTTTTCTGCCTGAACGTATACACCACCATATTCCTGTTCATTCTCCATCCCAATCACTTTAGATAATGGATTTTCATTTCTTGTGGCACTGCTGGTTCCTTTGTAGTTTAATCAAGTAGGCATGTTCATTTTAAATACTGATGTTTTTCCCCTGGAAGTGAGTCTCAGCTTAAAATTGATGTAGCCTATTATAGTATGTCATATCTTTCTAGAAGAAGATTTTTGAAATATTTTACTTATAAAGGAGAAAAAAATTAATCCTCACCAGTCTTGCATCAAAAAGAGTATAGTACACAGATGGATTCTCATATATATTCTAGACTGATTTTGTTTACTGGCAAGGAAAAAATTGAATCTGATTTACTTCTGTTTTAATCAATTTTCTTTCAGGCGCAAGTAAAAAATAGAATTCAAACAGGCTTAAGGAAAAGGGGAATTTGTTGCCTTTCCTAACTGACAAGTCTAGAGTTAGAGGAAGCTCATGTATCGCTGGATTCAGTGCCAAAATGATCCATCTTTCCATCTTTGGGCTCCGTATAACTCTGTGGTAGCTTCCTTTTCATAAAGGCTCTGCTGGGCGATGATCACAATGACCACAAACTGTATCAGGTTTATATTCTACCACTTAAGTCCCAACACAAAATAGAAACATATCTTTCCCAAGAATTAAAAGACTCAGGGCTGACTTTACTTGAGTCAGCTTGGATCAGGTAATATTTCTTAATTATCTGCCATGATTCTAATTGGCCAGGCTCAAGGCTTCTGCCTGTCCCTGAAGTCTGCAGGTAGATGCCACTCCACCTGAAACATTTAGCCTGAAAGTAGAGGGGAACAGTTCTTCAGGGAAATCTAAGGTGCCATTGTGAGTTCCTCTGTATCTTTACCAATAGGCGGTGGAGTTAATCCTTTTGATTTTAGCCATTCTAGTGGGTGTGAAAAGGTATCTCATATATACAGATTTTAATCTGCAGACTCCCAATGACTAAACACGTTAAGCACCCTTTCATGTGTCTGTTGAGCATTAGTACATCTTCCGTGGTAAAGTGTCCAAATATTTGGTTCATTTAAAAAATTGGGATGTTTGGTTTTTTTCCTATTGATTTGTAGGTTTCTTTATGTATTATGGATGCAAACCGTTTGTTATATGTGTTGTAAATATTTTGCCTCATTCTGTGTCTTGTTTACTCATTTTATTAATGATACCTTTTGAGGGGCATACATTTTAAATTTTTATGGAATTTAATTAATTAATTTCCAAGTTTTTGGTTAGTGCTGTTTGTGTCCTGTCCAATAAATTTTGCTCTTTCCAATTTCTCAAAGATAGTCTCCTCTTTTCTTCTAGAAAATTTATAGTTCTGGGTTTTATGCTTAGATATATGAGACATTTCAAAATAATTTTTGTGTTTGGTGTGAAGTAGGAGACAAGTTTTTTTTTTTTTACTTTGTTTTGTTTTCTTTTCCGCATACAGATATCTAGCTGTGATATAGCAACATTTGTTAAAAAGGCTTTCTTCTGCTCACTGGATGAACTTGGCACTTTGGATGCAAACGAATTGGCTGTGTGTGTGTGGGTCTGTATCTAGACCCTCTGTTCTAGTGATCCAGTGATTCTAGCTCAAGTGATCCCGTCTCTATTTGTACGCCAGTACTCTGCTATAGCTTTGTAGTAAGTCTTGAAATCAGGTAGTGTAAGAGCTCTAAGTTTGCTCTCTTTTTTCAAGATTGTTTTAGCTATTTTAGATCCTTTATGATTCTATAACACTTTTAGAATGAACTTCTCTGTTTCTTTAAAAAATACTTGATGCAATTTTAATAGAAATTATGTTGAATCCATAAATTAATTTAGAGAGAATATTCACCACAACAATCCATGAATTATTGTAATTTTCAACTTATTGAAGTCTTTTAAAGTTTCTCTCAATTGAGCCTTATGGGTTTTGCAGAGAGATCTTTCACATCTTATGCCAGATCAGGGTTTCTCAACTTGGGCATGACTGACATTTTAGAGCAGATAAATCTTTGTTGTGGGGTGCTGTCTGTGCAGTGTGGGATGTTTAGCTGCTTTCTGGTCTCTACCCACTAGATGCCAGAAGTACTCCCTGAGTTCTAAAAACCAAAATTATTTTCAGACATTTGCCAAATGTCCCTGCAGGGACAAGATCACTTCCAGTTAGAAACTATATGCTAGATTTAGTTTTTGGCATTTGAATTTTTTTTGATGCTGTTGTAAATGACACAGATTTTTAAAAAATTTTGATTTCTGGTTATTTATTGCTATTATGTTTACCATGTATCCTGAAGTCTTTCTAAATTTACTAACAAGTTCTGATAAGATTTTTTAGGGGTAGATTCCCAAGAGTTTTCTGTGTACACAATCATATTATCTTAGGATAAATAGAGTTTTCTTTCTTTTTCTAATACTTATGTATTTTATTCATTTTTCTACTCTTCTTGCACAGGCTATGAGCTCCAGTATGATGTTGAATAGAAGTAGTGAGAATGGACATCTTAGTCTTGTTCTGAACCTTGGGGAAAAAAGAAAGATTTAATATTTTACCATTAAGTATGATGTTAGCTTCAGGTTGTTGTAGATGGGCTTTACTATATGAAAAAAGTTCTTTTCAGTTCCTAGTTTGATGAGAGGTTTTATTATGAAAGGATGTTTAATTTTGTAAAAATTTTTTTCCTAAATCCATAGACATAATCATTTTTTATTTTTTGTTCTGTTAATGTGAATAATTACATGGACTCATTTTCTAAGGCAAAACCAACTTTGCATTCTTGAGATAAACCCAACTTGGTGACGATGTGTTATACTTTTTATACATCACTGAATCCAATTTGCTAATACTTTCAAAGGAGTTTTTCATGTCTTCATTAGGGATACTGGTCTTTAATTTTTTGTGTAATATATCTGTCAGATTTCCATGTTATGATTATTCTGGTCTCACAAAATAAGTGGGGAAATATTTCCCCATTTTCTGTTTACTGAAATGGTTTGTGTAAGATTGATATTATTTATTCTTTAAATGTTTGATAATAATCAATGAAGTAGTCTGGGCCTGAAATTTTCTTTGTGGAAAGGTTTTAAATTGTGAATGCAATTTCTTTAATTGATATAGGACTATCTTCCTATAATTGATATGGAACTATTTTCCAGATTTCCACTTTTTCTCGTGTCAATTTTATTTTTTTCAAAGAATTTGTCCATGTTATCTGACTTGTCAAATTTATTGGTGTTAAATTTTACCCTTCTTCCAATATAGTCTTATTATCCTTTTAATGTCTAAAGAATCTATAATTACGTCTCCTCTTTCATCTTTCATTTGTATTTGTATTATCTGTTTTCTTAACCAATCTTGGTAAAACCATATCAATTATACTAATCTTTTCAAAGAACCAACTTTTAATTTTATTTATTTTTCTATTCTTTGTGACTTCCATTGCTCTCCTGCTCATATTCTTTATTTTTTCCTTATTCTGTACTTTTTTTTAACTTGCTCTTACTTTTATGGTTTCTTAAGGTGGAGCTTAGATGATTAATTTTGCATCTCTATCTTGAATATTTTATAATATTTTTATAGTAAGTGCTTCAGCTACATCATGCAAAATTTGACATCAAGTATTTGAAAATCTCCAAGTATTTTTTGATTTTCCAGATATATCCTGTTGTTTATTTGTAATTTAATACCATATTAGTAAAAATATACCATGTTTGATTTTAGTTCTTTATTTTTATATTTATTAAGATATTTTGAATAACCCACCGTTTGATCTAACCAGATGAATGTTGCATGTGCACTTGAAAAGAGTGTATTTTTTTTTCTTTGATTGTGATACATATATCCATTTACCCTAGACACTTGGCAATATAGAAAAGGTAGGTTCTGGAACACTCCTATCCTAGTTGTAACTCTGTCTCAAGAATGTATTTTCTATCGTTGTTGGGGGTAGCATTCTATAAATGTCAAGTAGCTCAAATTTGTTGATGATGTTATTCATATCTTCTATATCTTCACTACCACAGTAGTTCACTTCTAATTAATGCCAGCATATCATGCTAAATAATTTGTAAGCCAGATTCTAATTATTTCCTCTTCTATAAAAATTGGTGAAGGAAACTTTTCAGGAAGGCTTAGATGTGGGCTGAAGGAAGAGCAGGACCAGCAGAAGCGTGAAAATCCTGTTTATGTAACTTCCTTGGGCTTTCAGAAGATAGTCCAAATGGATATTCCAGTTAACATGGAATGCTACTGTATATAATTTGCATTTTGAATTGATCTCATAATGCTGAGGTCTTAATGAGTATCTCATTTCTTAATGTCTCCCAGTGTCCAGTGATCAGAAGTTCAAGCCAGAACACTATCTCAGAAAGGAGAATTACTTTCAAAAATGGTTTGAATATGTTTCAGAATTCAGAGATTTTGTTGTGATTTTCCTGTCAAAGCCGGTCACAGTCTCCATAGTGCATTTAAGCATCATTGAATCTCCTAGATGACAGAAGCTGCTTAAACTTCAGCCTGTATTATCTAGAGAGTCTTTTCTCTTCTAGGCTCCACTAAAAGTTGACAAGTCTTTGGATCATTAAGTAAATGTGGTATATGTTGCTTCCAAATATGGAGCATTGAGGTCTTTTAATAAAGGTTACAAGGTACAGGAACATGTTACTTCGTTTGATAGGTGAAATTGTGATACGTTGAAGACCACTTTACCACCCCCTCCCCCAGAAACTTCACTAAAGTAACAAGAAACCTGTATTTTCCAGGTATTGATCTTTCATTCTCTGTATCTCAATAAACATCTAGAATATTTACATTTCCTCCTTTCCAGGTTCAGTTAGCATGATGTCACTGGTATAGTAAGATGTCCTGTGGGATGGTGAGATGACCCAAGTTTCTGTTTAGTTATTGACAGCAAGCAGAGTTGACATGATTCTGACATAAAGTGCTACAATGTCCTACCATTCCTCCCAGGTAAAAGCAAATTGCTTCTAGAGTTGTCTGTTTCTCAGATAAGAGGAAAAAATTGTTTGCAAAAGCTGTGATGGGCTCTGATGATATGCCCCAGTAAAGACAGCAGCAGCAATTGGCATGTGACTATCAGATTAAATTTATTATAATCCACTGTCATTCTTCAATATTCATCAATTTTCATTTCAATATTCATTCAGTTTTCACACTGTCTAAAAGAAACATTAAAGAGAAAGATGATAGGAGTTATTTCTTGTTGTCTCTCCCACTCTGGGGGTTGTAAGTTCTGTGAGGGTAAAGAATTAATTTTATTCACTGCTGTATTTACAATACTTAGAACCCTGCTTGTCACTTAATCAAATATTTGTTGAGTTAATGAATATTTAGATATAAATAAATTGAAAGATGTATGAGGGATTTATAAGGGATATGGTTAAAGATACAAGTAGGGGATCATAACTTGAAGGCATTTTTATGCAGAGGATTTGGGAATCTATTATGTAAGTAGTGGAGAATTACTGAATAAGCTTTAAAGTAATGTGATGATTTATATTTTAGAAATATGATTAAAGTGTTAGAGGGTGAAGAACCTGAAGGAAGGGAAGCCTAGGAAATAGTACAAATTAGAGAGAGTCACCTAGGTCTTCATGCTGCTCTCATGCTTCTATTCCTCATTTAATCATTGTTTATAGTGGGTTAGTTAATATCCATTTGTGATAAAATTCTTAGAATAGAAATCAATTTTCTTAACTTTATTAGAAGTATCTATGAAAAATCGCAGCAAATATCATACTTAGTGATGAAATGTAAAAGTATTTCCATTATGGGAGAATAAAAATCCGACAAGGATGCCTACTGAGAAAGAAAAGAAGCAGACCTGACAGCTATCAGCTGATTGCTGACCCAGCGCTCATAGCAAGGCTGTGCTGTTTCTTCCACAATGTAAACAATTTCAGAGAACATCCACATCAGCCAAGGTCACTCTGTGAATGCCCGTGATAGAGTGAATGAAACCAAGCCTATTCCTCAATCAATCTGAGCACAGAAAAATAGAAGATCACTGTGCCCTTCACGAAAATAGCCAAGCATCCCCCTCTGCACACTATATGAGCTACTGCTATTTCTTTTATCAATTAAGCTTTAGTCCCACTCCATTCCACCTATCCTCGAGATAAAAATTAAGATACACATCCATTGAATTTCCCTCACTTTCTGACAACACCCACTCTAGAGCAAAACCCACTGTTTTGATTCCTCTCCAAAATGAGCTAACCCAAGCCCCAATCCTATAACAGTCCCCTCCTAATGTCTTCTTACTGAGATATCTCATTATTTTCCCATGGTATGCAGTCTCCCTTCCAATAAGTAGTAAGCCCAACATTGACTCTGGTGTTTCTTGTGGTCTTTGGCTAGTAAGCATCTACACTACTTTATTGCAAATATTAAACATTACTCAGCGTGAGGGAGAGAAAAACAGACTCTCTTAGAAGAGATACAAGAGAGGCAATATCCCCAGGACAGAGATAGGTTTCACTTAAAGTGTGAAGATAAAGGAAAAATAACTGAGGATCCAAGCCACCACTTACAGTTGTATAGGCTGTGTTCTGCCACAAGGCCTTACGCACAGGGAGCAGGAGAAGCTAAAAATCCAGACCAGATCCCACTAGCCAACTGTGTGCCCTGACCTGGAACTCTCACACTGGGAGAGAGGAGAACCTTTGATAAATTGCATAGTGGCATAGTGTGACAGCTGTGCTACTCATGAGGTTCAAAAAGATTTTGCTGTAGACTCACCATAAGTTTGGGAGAGAGAGGGACAGAATTCTATGGGAATAAGGGTGGATTTGTAAGTCTTGGGCTTCGTGCACTGACTGAAGTAATCAGGGATAAAACACATGACATTTACGATATCCTCAAACCCAATTGTCTCAAGCAGAATGTGGCAGTGAGGCTACTGGATTTGGCGATGCCTTCTGCCAGGATCATGCTGAGCCTGGGCCCCCTGTTCACTCTCTCTGTCAGCGAGGTGAAGGCCAGGGGCAGGGCAGTCTCCCATAGAACCCCTGTATCTGTGAGTCTCTCCCCTACCTCCAGAACAGGAGACATTCTGTGGCACCTACCTAATTCCTGCCAATTGAGTCACAGAGGCTAGGGGTAGGGCAGCCTTACTTGGCATACGGAAGTCCCTATTTTCCCTCTGTAATTTCTACTGTTGGAGGTGTGGTGGGCAGGGGAAGGTCACACAAAAGAATGTCTCCTTTCTTGCTTTCACCCATGCTCGTTCTCTTTCTCTCTGATAGGAATACTCTCCCACTTTGTTTGACAAACAATCGACCTCACCTCAAACTCAACTCAGGAATTAACTCTTTGGTGAAGCCTTGACTGACTTCTCCCTCTTTGAACTCCCAGTATTTTTATTACAGCACCATCTCAATACCGTCTATGTATTTACACATTTCTTTCTCCTTAAGAGTACATAATATCTTTTATTCTTTTTGTGTCCATCTCTCAGCACAGTACCTGACACATGATGATGTGTGATTGTACTGAGTCAAATATCTTGGGCTGAATTGATTTGAAGATAAGCTAATGTGATCTAATGGAATGAATATGATATCAAAAGGCAGAAAACCCAGCTTTCTAGCTTCACCTATGCTAACTACATTCATTTGTACAAGTCTCTTAACCTCTGTATATTTTCATTTCCTAATGTGTAAAAATGAAGGTATTGGTTGATCTCTAACATCACTTTCAGCATCAATACCTAATGATTCAGATTGATATGCCTCAGGCTTGACCTTTTTAGCTGAGTTTTTGTAATTTGTATAAAGAGCAGTGATGCATTCGTGGCTCAGAAAATCAAAGTGGTCATTGATATTAAGGCTTTTGCTCAAGCACTAAGGGTTAACTAGGAGATCTGGCTATGAACACAAATATTTCCCAAGGAGATCAGATCTCTCACACTGACTTAAAAACAAATAAGAGTATAATTTATCAAGCTTTATCTAAGTAGAATTCATACAATGAACTTGGGGTCTATCGAATTACCTTGAATATAAAAAGGTTTTTACAACACGAGGCCGGTTTGGAACCTGTGATTTATTGGAATGATTTCAAAGCTTGCACATATACAATTATCTTGTGTCATTAAAGGATAATTTCCTTTCCACATTTTGTATTAAAAAAGAAAAAATCTTTGGCTGCCAAGAACCAGATATCATAATAGTGTGATTTAAAATGAATTAAACAGCAACAGCAGCTATGGTGGTATAAAGATGATGTTTACAAATGATTGAATGGCCTCTGAACTGTTTCCACAAAGAGCTGCACTAACTCATAAAACAAGGACCTTCCCATTATCAAAATTATGCTATTTCCTCAAGCTGCTTTTATAAAAGAGATAGGTGATTTTTTTTGATACTAGCAGGTAGATAAAACAATAGTATATTTTTATGCAATCTAAAAATAACAAATAATATTCAATTTTATCAACCATTATGGATTTATAATGTGTATATCAGGGTGGTGAGGGCAAGGAATATGTCATTCCAAGGAGGTGTCACAAGCTTATATTAATTATATAGCATTGTATGTATTGGTCAGTATACCCTGAAGAGTGACAAGGGCAGTTCAGGTCACGGTCTTTGCCCTTAATAAGCTATTGTTGCAATTCTGTGTGAACATGAATAAAGCATCAAAACACTATGGAATTTTCCCAGCTGAAAAAATTGCTACAATTATATTCAAATGACTATCAAGGCTTTTAAAATTACTTTTGTAAAAAATAAATTGTCTTTGAGTAAAGAATGTCATTTGTGCAAATACTAGGTCTTAGACATATTCAGTTTGAGATTTGAAAAGTGATTACTATTCCCCAAATAACAGAAAAATATGTCTACCCTTTTATTTTGGTGTAAGGCCAATGTAAATGTGCTAAAAATCTTAAAAATGAGTTGGTACTAAAATACATTCCAGGAAAACAAAGCACTTGTTCTTAGTCCATTTCACCAACACTATGTTCCTATATAGAAAACAGGAAAGTCACTTCTTCTAAGTGACAGGAAAATTGGTGTCATTGGTGAGACAAGTGATCGACACCACCCTCAGGTGTTCCTGACTTTCTGATGCCACAGTGTATCAGTTTCCTATTGCTGCCATAACAAATTCTTATCATCTAGTGGCTTAAAACAGCCCTAATTTATTATCATAGAATTGTGGAGGTCAGAAGTCCAAAATGCGTCTCACTGAGCCAAAGTCAAGGCGTCATCAGGCTGCACTCCTTCTGAAGGCTCCAGAGGACAACTTGGTTTCCTCTGCTTCTCCTTGACTCATGGCTCTTTCCTCCGTCTTCAGAGCAGATCACTCCAGCCTCTGCTTCCATTCATTGCATCTCCTTTTCCTGACCTTCATGTGATTATCCTGGGCTCACTTAGGCAAGATAATCTCCTCACCTCAATATCCTTAACTTAATCACATCTGCAAAGGCCCTTTTGCCATATAAGGTAACATATTCACAGGTTCTGGGGATTAGAACATGGACATATTTGGGAGGCTGTTATTCTGTCTTTCATACGTAGACCCCTTTGTAGTCTAGTGAAGTCTATGGTTTCCTTCTCAGAATAATGTTTTTAAATTCATAAAATAAAATACATAAGATTACAATGAAAAAACTCATATTGAAATACAATAATCAAAATAATTAAAAATAAATGTGTGCTATAGTAATATGTATCTTTTAAAATTGTTGCATTACATAATAGTTGCAATGGCTAATAATAACTATAATAATTTCAAAGTAATAAAGATCATAAACAGTGTTTTCTGCAACTGTTAATGATATGAAAATATCCATAATTTCTATGTACTGCTAATAGTGTTGGGTTTTTTTGGTTTTTATATAAATTAATAATTGGAGGAAATGTTAAACTTCAATTCAAGGTTAAGGCAGAAAAATCATAATTTTTATTTTCACCCATGATCTTGGACTGCAGGTTAAAAATTCCTGCTGTATACATATAGCAGAAAGAAATGATTTATGATTTTAGTGTTTTTGTGTGTGTGTGCATGTGTGTGTATGATTCCCATTGACCAATATGGGTCAAGGAACTTGCTATTACTCTGTAATTATACAACCGTATTGGCTTTTTTCTATTATGCAGCTACTAACTAAAAAATAAAATAAGGCCAGCCTGGTGACGAAGTGGTTAAGTTTGAGAACTCTGCTTCAGCTGTCCAGAGTTCACAGGTTCAGATCTCAGGTGCAGACCTACACACCACTCATCAAGCCATGCTGTGGTGGAGTCCCACATACAAAATAGAGGAAGCTTGGCACAGACCTTAGCTCAAGGACAATCTTCCTCAAGCAAAAAGAGGAATATTGGCAATAGATGTTAGCTCACGACTGATCTTTCTCACCAAAAAAAAAAAAAAAACCTGAAATAAACGAATTATGGACATTCTTTATCAGAAATCTATATTATGAGATTTGTCACTTTGCTCAACATTAGACACTAAGATATTCATAGACACATGACAAATCCTTCTGTGTGCCTTCAAATTTCAACATATTGTCATGATTTATTTTAATATTTATTAAGCAATGGGCTTCTTATAGATACATAATATAACACTTGTCTAAGAGTTGCATTCAATTTACATAATAGGATGTACATATCCTGTTACATGAAAAACATCTAAATGCGTTTTGAATATGTTGTGGTTTAATCATTTGTGGTTTTTGTTAAATAAAATAGTTTTTACATTTTCATGTAATATGCAGGCTTATGTCCTTGAAATCCAAAACAAAAGGAAAGAATTATATGCTATAAAGGCTTATGGGAGGCTGAAAGACTACCTTCCAAAACATATTTTTATCCTTTGGGGATAAAAATATCCTTTAGGGAAAAAATTTTTATTTTACAATAAAGTATAAATTCTTCATCTTTTTTCACTTTATTCCTTAAAAGCCCATCTTCAGTAAGCCTTAATAAGCAGGTATAATGTAATTAATTATAGAGCTACATGCATAGACTAAACATATATGTCTGACTAATTAGAGAAAGATTGAAATATGTTTTATTATGTTCAGTACCTGAAAACTCAGAAATTTAAGCAAAAATATTCTACTTTGATGCGCAAGTTGCCTCTCAAGGTGGGGATATTTGGGCGTTAGATTTTTTAGTGCTTTTAAAAGTTCTTTACAGCCTTACTTTAAAAATATCAGTGTGTTCCACTCAGTCATGGAGTCTGCTTACACCTTCTAATCACGGATTCTGCTTGTATTTTGATTATCCAATAAACACATCTTTTTCGCTAATGAGAAGTTGTAGGCTAAGTGCGATTGTTTATCCAAGAAAGTAGACTCAGGCGTAAGAGTCACACAGGAATGGATTTTGCATGTCAAAGCCCCTGAGCGCTATTACAGCTTTACTGGACTTGTGGACATGGTGAGTTACAAAAAAGACATGTTCTGCAACAATGATAGGAACACTGAGCCACAGCCCTGAGATGTTTCGTGTTGACTTGTCCTTGCTGACATTGTCACCATGTCATTCCTGCAAGTTTTCCTGTATTAATCAGGGAGTCAGCATTCTCTAATTTTTAGTAGTTTCAAATTCTATATAATTTGGGGGATATCTGTGTTTGTGTGTGCATATGTGTGTACCTGTGCAATTTCCATAAAACAGAAAGCTGCCATGATGAACAAGTTTGAGAATATTTGAATCATGCTAATAAGACCTGCTGTATTAATGTCCTATTTTTTCTCCACTGAAGACACTTTCTATAAGGAAAGGAATCTGCATGTTTATTTTTATTTCTTTATTTTTGAGGAGAGTCACAGCCTTAGTTAAATTATTGTAACGTAACTAAGGCACCCAAGAGCTCAACTGTTGGGAAGTTATATTTATTGGACACTGGATAATATGTTCCCTTGATCAAGTGATGAGATAAATCTGAGTTACTACTCTGGGAGTCATAAGTGACATTTGTTAAGTGGAAGGTTATTGTTAGATTAAAGGAAGTAAATACAACTTGAGAAATGTCTTTTATTATTTGCTACTAAATATCATTACAATTTTTGGCAATGACTTGCCAAAGATATTCTCCAGTGTGACTGCATACAATAAAACATAAAAATTCGAGTAACATGAGTTGAAGAGTTAGAAAATTGCAGACCTAATAGTATACTTATTGTTATTTGCTGCATTTAGTGTTTATTTACCAAATATCTATTAAAAGGCACTGCATTCATTAGGCATTCATTAGGGAGGGCACTGGTAAGGCAGATGAACACTCCATGATTCTGCTCTGAAATCATAGTTTGGTAGAGAAGGATGCAAAAGAACAAAACCAACCACAATACCGTCCATAAAGTGGCATAATAGATATGTACATGAAATGCTCTGGGGCTAGAGAGTGAAGCATAGTTTTAATTTAAAAACTATTCACAAAAGCTTTCAAGATAGAATTGTATTTTATTGAAGCACATTGCTTTGGAAAAAGGAAGATTAGAATTTTAACTCTATCACTGACTGAGCTCATGCAAGATGTTTGTTCTTTTGAACCTCAGATGTAACACTGAGAATAGCAATAGCTAATATCTATGAAGCACTTACTATGTCCCACTCATTGTTCTAAACCCTTTATATGTATTATCTCACTTAATCCTTACAACAAGCCTATGAACTAAGCACTATTAATATTGTTCCCATTTCACAGATGAGAAAAATGAGGAACAGAGAAGTTAAGTAGCCTGGCCAAATTCATAGCTAACATGTGGCAGAGCAGGATTCAAATCTAGTCAGCCTGGCTCCAGAAGCTAAGTTCTCAACTGTTAGACTCTGTGGCTTCCAGCGATGATGATGATGATACATCTATCTTAATTCAACGTTTGGTTTTCACAAGCCATACACAAATAAATATTACTCTTTTTATATTTTGAAAGAAAAGACCAAGTCACCTTTTGATGACGCGAATGGTCAGCTTTCATTAGGTGCCTATTTATATATATATTTTTTCAGACTTCTCTCACCTCTTTCTACTGCCTTCTCTGTCTCTTTCACAGTTAGAGGAGTGCCCATTTGTAGGTAGGTCTATCTAACAAAACTTCTAGCTGCAAATCATCATAAAAGATCTGTTTAGGAGTTAGTGAGTTTCTCCTGAGAGGCCCTGAGGCAAGAAGGCTTGGAGGCAGACAAACCAAGTCAATGCACAGTGAGTTCTGGAACACTGAGTTGTCTCCCCAAGTTTTTGCCTCCTGCATCAGACACATACTCTCTGACCCCTAATAATATATGAGGTTTCAGAGTAAGGTATTGTGGGTTTGCCACACACAGCAATCTCCATTTTATATTCCAGTGTGTGTGACATTTTCCACAGAGCCATGTCTATAAAACCATAGATTTTGGGTTCATTTACTACATATTATACTTAACACATCCTGTTAAAAACATTCTATAGATAAATATCCCCCTCCTAGCAAATATTATTAGTCTATTTACTCAGAGGTTCAGTTAACATATTTACAAGGAGATTACACTGGGTCTCATAACATTTTTCCTTTTCTCTGGAAGTGTTTCCAGTTAATTAAGGGGAGAAATGGAAAGAATCACAGACCAATGCTCTAATTTCTTCCACCTCACACAGAAATCTTCCAGTGTTACTATGAGGAGTGAATGAAATAATATGTATAATGTGCCTGGCACATAATAAGTACACTGTTTTAGTCAGAGTTTTCTAGAAAAACAGAACCATTAGAATCTATGTGTCTATCTATGTATCTGTGTATCTATGTATCTATCTACGTATATATAAAGAAAGACAGAGAGAAAGAGAGAAGAGAAAAAGAGATTTATTATGAGGAATTAGCTACACAATTATGGAGGTGGAGAAACCCCACAATATGCTGTCTGCAAGCTAGAGACCCAGGAAAGCTGGCGATGTAATTTAGTCCCAGTTGGAAGAACTGAGAACCAGGGGAACTGATGGTGTAAGTCTCAGTCCAAGGGCAGGAGAAAAATAACGTTCTAGCTCAAGCATCCAGACAGAAGAGGTGGATTCTCCCTTCCTCCATCTTTTGTTCTTTCGATTCAGTTCTCAATGGATGGGATGATGCCCCCCCACCTCGGAGAGGTCAATCTGCTCTACTGAGTCCACCAATTCAAATACTAGTCTCACCAGGAAACATCCTCACAGACATACCCAGAAATAAAGTTTTAGCCAAATATCTGGGCACCTCGTGGTCCAGTGAGGTTGACACATAAAATTAACCATTGTAAATTCACACTTGTCAACTTGGCACCCATATGCATCTCCTTAATCCATACACACACATTTTCTCTCTGTATCAGTTTTAATGTGTCTATCCTAGTGAAGAACTACTTCAGGAAAAACAATTTGCTCATATAGTGTGAAATTTAAAAGACATAAAATGAATATATAGCAAACATGAATTTCCTTCCTATCCCTTCCTACCCTAACAAATAAATTTCCTTCTCTAGAGGCAGCCACTGTTTCCGTTTTCATATTGTTTACCCCGTTTTGGGGGTTACTTCAAGCATCTAAAAATGTTTGGCTTTTAAAAAATTTATGTTTAGTCTATTTAGGGAATTCACCAAGGAAGAGAAGGTTCAAATGCTGAGTGCATTCTTTTACTCTCAGGAGTTGTGAATGGTGAAGTAAAAATGAGCACAGTCAGGAAGCCTGAGTTTTGGTCTTGTCTCTTTAATTTAGCTCTGGTCAACGTTGATCAAGTTATTCAATTTCTCTGATTTAAGTTACACAATAAAAACATTAAACTGGATGATTACCCATAGGGACCCTCTTAGGTGTACCATTTTATGATTCCTCATTTAACTCAACACACTTTTAGTAATGGTGTCTGGGGTCTGCTCTAACAAAAAATTTACTTTAAATAGTTCAGATTAGTCATATTTTCTCTTTACCCAGTTGTGAGGCTGCTACCAAGAGGTTTTTCACAGAGGGGAAATCATGACAACTTAGGAAAATGCTACCAGATCTAATGAAAATCACTTCTTTTTTCTTTAGAAGACAGAGTGCTACCCTGAAGTGAGACATTCTATTAAGACTTGTACTTTTGACAGAGTTAGTGTATTCTAAACTGTGATGTGGGTAAGAACTGGATGACTTAGGGCTGTTGGACTGATCTCTGTAACTGTCGGAATAATTCCTTCCTGGACTCATTAGGCAATCTATTAAAAACTTTTAACCTGACGGAGAGGGAGAAAGGAGAGTTTGATTTAATTTAATTTAGAAACTCTGGGAATGCTTCATTCCATACCCAGTAACACACTGAGCAGGAAATTCTCTTTTATGCTCTGAAGCTGATAAAATTAAATTTTAGCCACAGGCTTACTAAGAATGTTTCCCAGTCTCCTCTGCAGTTTCATCCAAGAAGATACGTGGCTTCCAGATAAGATGACAAAGTAGAGCATGAACTCCCCCACCTGAACTCTAAGCCCACAGGCAAAAAAATAAAATAAAACAAAAACACTGGACAAGAAACATTTTCTATCCTGAAATCACGGAACAACTACAATTTCATACAAACAAATGATGTCTGCCTCATACAAAACAATTAGGACCAAATTGAAAAACAACTTCAAGATATACAAATCTCTAAGTCCAGAGAAACATGCCAGAAATGAAGAAGTTCAGAAAGATCCTACTGATGGCCAGACTTGAAGGCCTTAGGGTTTGGGGTGTGACTCAAATGTGGGCAATACGGAGAACTTCCGCTTGGAATCGATTTCTTCACTGCAGAGCGGGTGTGATGTAGGTAGGGGAGAAGGAGAGCACTGACCGCCACACCACTGAGATGTCTGCCCATCCTGCTGGGTATGTGCCAACCACATTTGGAAAATATTCTTTTCAGCCCACCAGCAATGCCTGGCAAAGTCCAGCTCTAACTCCCTTCTCTAGCCTGGTCTCCCTAACTCACGTGGCTCTTCTAAACCCCCAGTCAACTGAACGATTCATCATCAGTCTAAACAATGCACCATCTGTGCGTTAATTCCGTCTTTCTCCTGCTGCCCCTGCTGCTTGGCGTGAATTTCTTGTCATGGTTCTTCCAGGAAAACGTACCTGTTGCAATCCTACTCAAACTTCAGGGTCTACTCATAAGCAACCCTCATAATCCTTTCTTAATCCACTGACTGTTTTGAGGACCCCAAACACTTTTTCCTCCTAAGAAGTCCCTCATGCTTTATTCTTTTGTGACATCTCATGTTCTCTATCATAACACAGTTATTTCTGTTCATGATGTAAGTTTCTTAAGGTGAAAATCATGCTTTTAGTATTTATTTATTCCCCGCATCTCATAATACAGTTCACAGGAGTGCTGGTGAATCTATATCTTGATTTTTAAAATTTGAAAATCACATGAACACGAAAAGTCTTTAACTCCAGAAAGATATTTTTCTCTGAACAGTGCACGTCTCAACATAGTAAAGCATGTCTTTCAAGGTCCTGGAATTTGTCACTGTGAAGCAAACGAGTTCCGTGGTTTCCTTAGACTTTCCAGACATCTAACACGATAAATGTAACCCTTAACCTTGAAAGTCTTATTACAGCTCAGGTGACTTGAAAGTTCTCTCTCAAATGTTCAATTATCTTACATCAATTGCCTCACTTTTTCTAAATATATTGCTTATATATTACATCATTTGAGCAAAATTATAGGCAGAATTATTTTGTACTTTTTCTTGCTTAAATCCTTACTTTTATACAGAGAAATATTTTTTCTTTATTCTCCTTTGGAATGTACTGTTGTATACACACAAGAGTATCTATAACATATTTGTAGTTAAAAAGCATCTTAATAAGAGGAACAGACATGAATCTGTCACTGCGAGCACGAACACCTTGCGTCCATCTGTGTACTCCTTCCTTCCTGATTTCTCTGCCTCTCACACATTAGCTGAATTTTGTATTTACTATTCTCTGCTTTTTCTCTTAAACTTTTAACTTTGAAATAATTTCAAATTATGTAAAAGTTTCAAGTACAGTACAAAGAATCCCCATATACTTAGATACACTCACAGTTATTTGTATGTTTACGCGCTCACACATATGTGTATATATAAAGAGAGAATTAACATATATATTTATTAGTTTCTCAGAATATTTTGAGAGTAAGTTGCAGATGTCATTGCCTTCCTTTACCTCTAAATATTTCAGTATGATGTCCTAAGAATAAGGTATTTTCTTATATAACCACAGGACAGTTTCCAACTTCACTAAATCTAACTTTGACATACCATCCATCTAACTTACCATCCATATGCTCAAATCCTTATTTTGGTTTGTGATTCTTGATATATGTTATCAATAATATGTAATATAATCAGAGTGTATAAAATATAATATAAAGTTCTATTTTTTCTACAGTTTCCTACTAGCTCAGTGATTTCCAAATTTCTCCATGTGTGTAGGGATTTTGCAAAATTGGCAAAATAAATGTGATTTAATGGAAGGGACACAGGACTGAGAGTTAAGAGAGCCGGTGGCAATCGCTCAGCTTTAAGAATTTCTTCTGGGGCAGGCCTTGTGGCCGAGTGGTTAAGTTCGTTCACTTAGCATAGGGCAGCCCAGGTATCACCAGTCCGGATCCTGGGTGCAGACATGGCACTGCTCATCAAAGCCATGCTGAGGCGGCATCCCACATGCCACAACAGGAAGGACCCACAACTAAAAAAATTTACAACTTTGTAGCGGGGGGCTTTGAGGAGAAAAAGGAAAAATAAAATCTTAAAAGAAAAAGAAGGAATTTCTTCAAAGTCGTTTGCTTTCTTGATTTTCAAGTCTGCTTTGTGAAATGAGGCATACCATTTAAACTTTTCAGTCCTTGGCCTACTTTTAAGAACTTTTTTTATGAATCATAATCTGGGAACTATACTGTCCCTGTTTGCACAGTAATCCTCTGACTTAAGAATTCTTTTCCACATATAACTGATGAAGAAACAGAAGGCCAGAGAAGTCTGTCTACAACCCCAAAGTCACATAGCCAAGAAATATCAGAGCAAGCATTTGAACTGAGATCTGATGGCAAAAGAGTTGTTTTTAACTGCTTGGCAGATCTAAACTAGGCATGTCAACTTAGCGCTGAAGTGCTCCACCAACTGGTCCCACACTGACAATTAATTCTGACCCTGATGTCCTCTCACTCCTACCTTCCATCGTCTCATCTTCCCTACACCTACAGTGCTCCTTCCTGCCACAATGGTTTTACTGATTGTTTTCTTTTCTCCACCCTCTTTATTCACATCCACATCTCCATATCTCACCTATCTTCATGACCCGTCTCTCTCTACCTCTTCCTCTGACTACTCAGCAGTCTCTTGCTTTCCTGAGTTCTTTTCAGATCTACTACCTTTACCATCATTTTGCTTCCTTATTGTGTTTTCCCTTTAGAGTTTAAAGTGTCTCCATTTAAAAAGAGTTTTTTTTCCATTATCTCCTGGTGTGTCCGTGATTAACTTAATGGAAAGAATTATACCATGTGTATCTTTTTACCACACTCCTTCATTATTTTGAGGCTGGACATGAAATAAAAGCTTAATTCCTACTGACTAAATTCATTTTTGTTTTTGCTGAGAAAGATTATCCCTGAGCTAACATCCATTGCCAATCCTCTTCTTCTTTTGCTTGAGGAAAATACACCCTGAGCTGACATCTGTGCCAATCTTCCTCCACTTCATATGTGGGTTGCTGCCACAGCATGGCTGACAAGTGGTGTAGGTCCACATGTGGGATCTGAACCTGCATACTGGGCTGTCGAAGCGGAGCACGCCAAACTTAACCACTATGCCATGGGGCAGGCCCCCTAAATTCCTTTTTTAAATTTATCTGCAAATTATTTGAAAAGTTAGAAACATGACACAAGCCTATATTAATATTATTTCCAAATTTTGGTTTTCGTTTCTTTTTATCTGATACTATTTTATGCAATGATTTCTTAGCTTTCAGTTATCTTTCCAAGCATGATATTTATTGTTGACTGTAGGCCAGTAATAAGAGTCTACATGTCTGTAACCTTTCAGAGTAAGCTTCTCTATTATAATGGCCAATATAACCCATGAAATATGCATAACATGCCAGACATTATTCCAATCTAATCTCATAAAACCCCAAAGAAATAGGAATTACTTCATAATTTTATACACATCATCTACAATGCCCAAACAACCTATCAAGAGAGCCACTACTTATAGATACAGAAGCCAAATATCAAGGATATCAAGGATTTGTCCACATCTACTCCAATAATGACAGGAGTTATTATTGCAAGGCAGTAGGATCTGATTTCAAAGTCTCTGGCATTTCCTCCATGCCATATTTCCTTCTTCTTGGTGTTATACAATTTTAAAGCTATATTAGACAATGTAACACAGTCAATAGGTACTTTTTTCCTGATATAGTATAGAGGAAGTCAGTAGTTGAAGTGAAATATTTTGCTTCTTTTGTTAACTTTCTACATAATTTCTATTAAACTTTCTAATGATATTTTACATTGAGGGGTAAATGGGCTAGGTAGGAAAGAATGTAATATAGTCACTTTCAAAGCAAACTATGTTCATCCTTCATTCAAATAATATTGGTCTGCCAAAATTATTTTATTCTTAAAGATAATTATTTCATCTAACACAATAGAAAAAGCTTGGCTTTTTCTCTTATATTAGACGCTAATGCCAAAATTCCTAAAATATTGGATAATAGAATGGTTATTTTATAATACACATTCACAAGTATGATTCAGCCTATTTTGTATGTTGTAAAGTCCAAAGTATTGGTTAAACACACAGATGGAGGAAGTGAATGAATAAAAGTCAAGAAAAGACATTGAACTCTCAGTAAAAGGTAACAGAGCCAACAAAATGCAGAGAGATTTAATTATTTTTAGGAAACTTCCCAGAAATAAATCATCCTGGATCATGCTCCTGAGATAGGTCACTGATTAAATTAACAAGCCAGGAAGCCTCGGATCCCAGAAATCAAAGAAGATAAAGTATAATCTTTGAAATTCTAATTTGTTCCTGAGATAGTGTTGTCATCAGAGAAATGTTGGTAACTGATAAAGAATATCAGAAAGGCAGTGTGGAGAGTGGAAATTGGTGTGTGACAAGGAAGGAGTTCTCTAATTCTGGATAGTTGGTCTCCGTTGTTTAGATATAACTATCTCTAAAATACAGAAAATCAATTTTATGAGTATAAAACTTGGCAGATGTGACTTAGGAAGATCTTACCTTGTGGGTTATAATAACAAGCTCAATAAGCAACGTTTTTCTATAAAATTTACTTTCCAGAATAATCAGGAATGAACTAGCCTGTTAAGATAATTGGCTCCAATTGTTAGGCCAGGTTAATTTTGATTAAATGTTCTCTAACAGGATTTGCTATAATTGGCTTAGATCAAATATATATAGGATAGTTACAATATATATACTCATAAAATGTTTTTTGAATTGTGATTAACAAATATTAAAGCACGGACATTTTTGTTCAAACTCTTCCTTTGACTCACTACAGGAAATTCTAAATTAAATGTCCCCTAAAAGAGTCTTCACTAACAATGGAATAATTTAATAGTACCAATTCTTAACCTTCTTTGATGGATGGATGTATCTCTCAAGTTACTCACATACATCGTTTTTGTCTACACAGCCTCATGAAAACCCAACTACGTGTAGCTAACAGACTTTTGGGTCTCAAGTGCATTAGGCATATTTGGCTTCAAACATTGGGGTTAAAACCTGCTTGTTTCATGATGACGTTATTATTTTTGAGGGTAAACTAACATGAAAGATAATGTTGATCTCAGCCAAAAAATAGTTGAAGATGTAGAGGAATCTGCTTGCCAGTTATAATAGTTACGAACACAGTCAAATTGCCTTTGCTCATCAAAAAGAAACTATTTGATTAGGGAATCTCTTCTTTAGGGGACTTTTTGGGAGGTTTTTTGTAATTGCCCCAGGCTTCCTCTTTATTTGCGTTTAAGCTTGCTGCCTCCTTCTGTTCCTTATTTTACCCTGATAATTGATGTTATAGCCTAGTGAAATGAGCTATTCAGGTATGATATTTCTATTAACCAACCTTGAGTCAGAAGTGGTCTAAAGTAATGAGAATTCATATGGTGCAATTCTCTTTCATCTGGTTCTCAGTTTAGGAATCCTGGGAAATTCAGCTTTATTGTAGAGTATGATGGATTCAAAAGTCCTAAAATTTACTCTGGAATACACCTAAACTCAAAGAAAATTCTAGAATAGGGTCAGTTTTACACTAAGTCAAATCCAGAACCAAATGAATTCCATTTAAAATGAACGGAATCATCCTGATTTTTTTTAAGAGAAGTCTGTAGAAAGAAGACAAGACCACAATTTTGGCAGTTGTCACAGTTCCTTGTAACTATCATTTGTCTTTAACATCAGGTGGACATTTGCTCTGTTATTAGAAGCAATATCAGTCTAATAACCATAGGATAGATTAATATTTTGAATAAAAACTTATTTTGAAGGAACATATTCCCTGACTACAAGCATCAAATTAAGTCCATGTAAACAAGAGACAAATGGGTTCAAATCTTTTAAGAACAAATTTCTCTTAAGAAATTTTTAGTTTTCCCTTGGAATGTCCTGATCACAATAAAGATGTGGTTTGCCAGAAAATTCTTGACTAGTGAGAGTAATAGTCCTACTTAATAATACATTCTTTTGTAATCACAGATTCTTTTTTTTTTTAAAGATTTTATTCTTTCCTTTTTCTCCCCAAAGCCCCCCCCCCCAATACATAGTTGTATATTCTTCGTTGTGGGTCCTTCTAGGTGTGGCATGTGGGACGCTGCCTCAGCGTGGTTTGATGAGCAGTGCCATGTCCGCGCCCAGGATTCGAAGCAACAAAACACTGGGCCGCCTGCAGCAGAGCGCGTGAACTTAACCACTTGGCCACGGGGCCAGCCCCCACAGATTCTTTTTAAACCAATGAAGGACATTAGTCCCAATTCTTCATTTGGTGGATAGGGTAAGTGGAAACCAGAGAGATTAAGTGATTTACTGAAGATTATATAGTTTCTTAGTGATAAAACCAAGATTTCATATAAATTCTGACTCCACAGCACATGCTGCAACAACCTGCCTTTTTTCATACTAATAAATTTATTAAATGGAAGATAATAACTGTAATGCTTCCAGTAATTCTGATACTCAAATCCAATAGCTACAATACCTAATTCTCAGCATTAATGTACCTGATAAATGAAAGAAGATGTGAGAAGGTTTAGCAAATGGTTATGAATATTCTTACCTGTTTGAGTCTGGAGACTGCTCTGGCTCCTCTTTAAAGAATATGTTTCCAAAAAAATGACTTGAATATTTAGGTCTGTCAAATAAGTAAGAGTGTCATCTGCATACTTCTAGATCAACATTGACAAATACTGATTCAGTTGTCCTCATTTTTACTTTTCCTTACTAATCTCCAAAAACTCTTATCATTACAAAATATCATGTTTGTAAAATGTTACAGTTTCCAAGATTGCAGCTTTTTGTACATCAGCTATATTTTTGGTAGGTGCTTATTCACCACCCTAATTTTATAAGTAAGATTTCTCCAAATCATAACATAAGATGGATTTTGCCCGCTCCATGCCCACTGGGAATTGATTCGTGTGCACTTTAGTTTCATATAATTGCCCTTTCTTGTTTCAGAATTCATCTTACCCATTAGTACTAAAGTTCCTTATTAATGTATTTATATCTGATTTCTTACTCAACAGATATTTGTCATGATCCAGTTAAAATCAGGGCCCTGCACCAGATCCTTTTGGAAACAAAAAGATGAATACTAAGCTATGGTTCCTATCTAGTTCTAAGGAGACCATTTCTTGAAGTAAATTTGTAGTTAAAGAAATCACTAAACTTTGAAATGTTAAAGTCAATTTCTTCTAAACAAAAGATACATGCATAAACAACATGTATTACAAGCAAATAGGGGAGGTAGATTATGTATAAAAATAGTTACAATCTTTAAATTTGATAAGTGGTATACGTACAGTATAAACTAAGTAACATGAAGGCAGAAATCAGCAAGAAATTAATTTTTTCTTTGGGGACATGAATGGGATTGTCAGGATGAGCAATCAAGTTCTGAGGGGAATTGTGTGTTTTATTTGCAGAGCTGTTGAGTTAAAGTTTTCAATATAAAGTCCAGGTGGAACTGTCTTGTGAATACTCAAAATTACATTATGAAACCCAGGTCAGAAGTAGAAGTCAAAGATAAAGTTTCAGATAGTTGTTGCACAAACAATAATGGATGTGATATCAGACGTGGCTTCCATTGTAGATACTGAAAAATCAAAGATGTTACTTTACAATTCTAACATTTTGAAAGATGTAATTATTTTAGTTTTGAAGACTATTTTTCCATCATTTTTAAATTATGTTACTCTATGCTTGATTCAGAAGGGATCGTCTACAAAGCTAAAGACTTAAGGGTCTAGTTGTGTCTTAACCATACAGAGCTGTCTCAGGGTCTTGCTGGTACGTGTGATTGTTCATAAGACAGTAACACCCAAGGAAAATTGGCGAAGTGATTGTGCTGAGTATTCTGCTCTCTGAGATGGTGTAGTGGGGAACTAAAAGCACAGACATTAGAGTCAAAGTCTGGGTCCAAATCCTAGATCCAGCAACTTATGTTTTCTAGAGCTTTGGACAAGTCATTTAACTCTCTGAGCCTTAGCTTCTCATCTGTAACATGTGGATAATAATATCAACCTCAAATTTGGTGTGAAGATTAAATTTATACTGTAGTAAGTAATGAGTATTATGAGAGTTGCCCTTAACATTATCATTATCGCTATTACCTAGTGGCAAATTTATTATTATTACCAAAATGGCAATGGAATTATGAGTATTTCAAAATGATGTTATTTGAGCCTTGTAAGTTATAGCTATGGTAACCAAATATTGGCCAGTTGTCAAATTCTGATGGATCCACATTAATAAGAAAATAGAAAACCCAAAATAATGACAAAAATCCTAAATTTCAGGAAAATGTATGGATACAATTTAGAGAATTTATGGTTAAATTCCTAAAGCCCTTCATTTGGAAGTTTGTAAGATTAATTTATGCTAAGCAAAAGATGTAACTATAAAACACACTTTTTGCTATGTCTAATTTTTTTGCAAGGCCAAGTCATTTGTAAAGATGTACTATTTCCCTCTTTTGGATCTTATAATTTAAGTTCCTGATAATTAAATTTCTTCTCAATTTATTATGATGACTGTAAGAGTCACACATACGTACATTTATCCCACACTAAGTCTGAAGTCAAAATTAGGGTAGGCTAAGCTGCAATGACAAACAGACCCTTAAAATTCAGTGGTTTAAAGAATAAGAAGATGATTACTTTGCTCTATAAAAGTACAAGGCAGGTATCTAAGTCAGCAGAATAGCTTTCTTTTATGTAATTATTTATTGACCAGGTTGACAACCTCTCCGTTATATTTGATATGTTGCATCCAAGCTCACTGAGGGAATTGCCATCCTAATCAGTCAGCAGGGGAAAGGACCATGGAGGAACACATGTGGTAGACTTTATGAGTCATCTCTGCACGTGAAACATGTGACCATTGGGTAAAATCCAGGTCACATAGCCAAACCCGACTGCGGGGAAATGGAGTTTTGTTCTGTGCCAAGAAGGAAGAGGACAATAGATTTTAATGAAATCTCTGCTCCATTTGTCAATGTTAAGACAAATACACTTAGTTAAAATGGTTTCTGTATTCACTAGTTACTTTTGGGAGATTTGGCAGAGGCATACAACTTGCTCTGTTTCAGTTTCCTGGACATGTCATCTGATAAAAAATGAGACGATATGTCCTAAAACTTGATGTCAGACCATTGGTAAATGTTAACAAGAATAGGGACAAAAAGGGACACATGTCTATTAGTTTGAAAATTGACCCCTAACTGAAACCATTAATCCATGGCAATTTCATGTTCTCCTAGGTCACCATGGTAATGGAAATGAATCAGCTTTTCATGAGACGAAATCTGTACTTCAAATATATCATTCGTATTGGCAATAATTTTCTTTAGTTTTCATGTTTGTTTTTACAAAATGAGTGTTCTAATTTTAACCCTTTATCTGCAGTGTTGGTACTGTGTTTTCAGTGAATGGTGTTGCAATTATATACAATGGGGAGTGAATCAGGTCATTTCAGTGTTTACACTTGTGTTTGCCGAAAATTCATATAAAAGATTCTCCTCCTCTTGTTTTTCCTAGACCCAGAAGCAAAATAAATTAATACATGAAAGAAAAATATGAATTAATTTAGGCCAAAATATTCTATCTAATTCAGTAGCCCTGGGGTTTGGACCTTGAATGCCACAGAAAATGACAATTTGTTTTCTATTTTCAGATGAAGTTTTGGCTAAAAGCTCTGATAGTTTATCAGTTTGCTTTCTTGCTCCTCTCTAAATTCTGTCTGAGACTATACTTTCTTCTAAATCAGTTTTGCATGGTTAGTACCCATTCAAACTAGCAATCACCTAATATCTATTAAGAAACTATTATGTATAATGTTCATTATAAATAGATCCTTTATGGGTTACAAACAAATACAAGACAAAACAAGATTCCTGTTCTGAAGGGACTTAGAATCTATGGGGGAGTATAGACCACAAAAAGTAATTAAAAATAAATTACTAAGTGAAAAGAGAGAAATTGCTCGTCAGATGTTGTTTTAAAAAGGGAAAGGTCACTGAAATATATGATAAAAGGCAAAGACTTTGAATTTACCTTGATGTCATTCTTGCCAATGGCATGTAAAATGGCCTTTTGTTGTGTACATTCCACTACTTACTAAATGATTCACCTCGGTCACCCTCCACATGTATGTATTTAGCGTAACACCAAACAGCAATGAACAAGACATATTTCTTGACCCTTATAGTCTGGTGAGGAGATAAACAGTAAGTAGGCAGTTACAATAAAATGTGACAAGTGTTATGATTTGAAAATTGTAGCATATGATAAGGAGGGTTACCAAATTTGCAGGAGTAAGGGAAAGCTACACGGAGAAAGTGAATTTACTGAGATCTAAAATATATTTATGTCCCACTACAATTAAAGTAAATCTGATTTGTTTAAACTCCATTTTGTGTTCCCCTTTATAAAAAGATGCCTGATTATGCCAAAGAAAGTTTATTTTAGAGAGTTTGTAATGTTTTGGGAAAGAGTTCCAAATGCATCAAACAGCCCTCATGAGAATTCCTTCTAACGACGTCCAGTAAACTTGCCAACAGGAAAATACGCTTCAGATTACAATAGATATCACAGAACCCAAACAAAACAGGTGCATTTTAAGCAGAAGTTTTACATGAGAGAGAGGTGCTAAGGAACTCTCTAGAATTTACCAATAAATAGTATACTACTTTGTAAGACAATATAAGGGGCACAAGGAAAACCATTGCTATTTATTTAGTGATAAAATGTCTATAGAGGATAAAGGAGGCATATCGGAATAACTGGCCCAAGGTAACTCTACAGTGACATCACATTCTTTCTTTTTTATAAGTAACAATATGAAAATATATTGTCTGACCTTTACCAATACATTTCATGCTTAATGAATTAATTAGTTATACATAAGCCTTTTCTCTGTGTTAAAACTTCAGTGACAGTAGAGATTCCAGGACCCCAATATTATCTATTTTAGACATGCAATCCATTTATTTAATTTTCTAATTTCTCTAACCTTGGCCTGTGGATAAAGAGCTGATTTTGAGGGGTATATTTATGTGTGTGTGTGCACACATGCCTATCAGGTCTAGAGTTGGGGGTAGACTGGGCAGGAGTACAAGGTGATACGATTGAAATATATGCAGGATTCTATGAGCCAAAGTAAAAAATTTGATTCATTGCAGTTCTCTTCACAATGGCCAAGATTTGGAAACAACTTAAGTATCCATTGCCAGATGAAGGATAAAGAAAATGTGGTGCACACATACAATGGAATACTATTCAGCCTTTAAAAGGAAGGAAATCCTGCAATATGTGAAACATGGGTGAACCTTGAGGACACTATGTTAAATGAAATAAGACAGTTACAAAAGGACAAATACTGCATGATTCCAGTTATGAGAGGTGTCTAAATAATCAGACTCATAGGAGCTAAGAACAGTATGGTGGTTTCCAGGAGCTGGGGGTCAAGAGGAAATGGGGAGTTTCTAAACAATGTGTATAATATTTCAGTGATGCAAAATGAATAAGTTCTAGAGATCCGATGTGCAACATTGTGCCTATAGTTAAAAATCTGTTAGGACAGTTAAAAATCTGTTAGGAGGAGTGACCTCATGTTAACTCTTCTTACCAAATTAAAAAATTTGAATTTTAATCTAAGTATGATGGGACTGGAGGGTTTTAAGCAGAGGAGTGACATGATCTGATTTAGATTTTTAAAAGGTCACCATGACTTCAGTGCACAGTGTACGTTAGAGGACAAAAGTGGCAGCAGCGTGATCAGTTAGGACACACTTACAGAATTCCTCATGAGACGTGATGCAGATGCCACGGACTTGGGTGTGATCCATGGAGACAGAATGAAGCAGATGGATTCATGTGTCTCCTGAAGATGACCGCATTATTCAGGCAAAAAGTGGTAAAGTAAAGCAGCATCTCTTTCTACAAGGAATAGATTATTTTAAAGTCATATTTTAATCAAGTAACCATTTTCTGTTGAAGTGTCCAGTGATTTCTTAAGTGCTAGAGGATATAAGCAGTGCACGTTTTTGTTCATGCCAAGAAGCATGGTCCTAAGTAATTAAAACAGCATTTCAGGCATCTAAAAATAAACCCAGTGATATTCTGTGATATGGACCATTCGTGCTCGGCTACACCGGGTTCTCCGCTTCTGAAGCACACAGGTGGAAACCATTTCCTGGTCTCTTCAGTTAGTTGGGTCACGTGACTAATTCTGGCCTGCAAAAACTGACAGAAACTAACGTGAATTATTTTTGAGCTGAGCATTTAAATGTAGTCTTCTAGCTTTGCCTTCTCTCTTTTTGGTTGGCATGTGTTAAGATATCAGTCATCACGAGATGGAAGTAGACTGGGTCCCTCAAAGTCTTAACATAAGACTGAAAAATAAATGTTAGTTGTTTTAAGCTGCTGAGATTTAAGATTAATTGGCTACTGCATCATAGCTAAATATTAGTTACATTGACTAATACATATAGTCAGAAAAATATAAATATTATATAAAAATAATACCACATATCAACTTTCCAGGGTAAAAATTTGCAGTAGGATTATTTCAACATTTGTTTCGTGCCTACTGTGAAACAGAACCTCCATTTACGTAAAGATATATCCACAACAAATTTTGAGTTAGGTGTCACTAATCTCATTTTTTTAATAGATGAGAAACCTGTGGTTTAGGGAGGTGCTGACTGTCTCATGTTTATACAGCTAAAAAGGGCCAAAATCAAGTTTGGGAGCCAGGTCCGCTGTCCTAGCTTACTCCAGTTAGCTGTCATGTTCTGAGAAAACAAGCAATAGACTCCATCTATCCTTTATTACTTCTAAGATTTTTCAGACAGGCAAATTTGTATCCAATTTCTTCCCCATAAGAGACTCTGAATTAACTTGTTACTGATTTTGATAATCCTTTATCTGAGAATTCAGATCCTCTTTTGCAGAAGCATTTTGATTTCATAGCTTATTTTATCGCCAATATTTTTCCAGGATTAGGAATTTTTATCATTCTTTGTGCAGTAGTTACTAAAGTCATTTTTTGCCTACCACAAGGTTTTGTTCCTTGAGATTCCAATATTTTGTGAATCTTTCTCCCCAGTTGCCTCTCTGAACTTCTTCCAGCATTAACAATATATAACACAGAGCTGCAGGATGTTTCCTTCGTGGTTTTTCAGCACTCACTGTCCATCTCATGAAGCAGACAGTAGGGCTACATAACACTTTTAAAAGAGAGTCAGTTTTAATGAGGCAAAATTGACATAAAATAAGTTGTACATATTTAAAATGTACAATTTGGTAAGTTGTGACGTATATATATATACACCCGTGAGACCATCACCACAATGAAAAGAATGAATATATGGGGGGAGGAGGAAATGGGGAGATTTTGGTTAAAGGGTACAAAGTTTCAGTTACGCAAGATGAATAAGTTCTGGAGATCTAATATATAGCAGTGTGACCATAATTAACAATACGGCATTATGCCTTTAAGATTTACTAAGAGGGTAGATCTTGGGTGTTCTCACCACAAAAAAAAAGAAAAAGAAAATGGTAACTATGTGAGGTCATGGATATGTTAATTATCCTGTTTTTGGTGATTATTTCTTTTTTTTATTTTTTATTTTTTTAACTGCAGCAACATTGAATTATAACATTAGATAGCTTTCAGATGTACATCATAATAAATATATTTCAAATTCTGTGTAGATTACATCATGTTCACCACCCAAAAACTAATTACAGTCCATCCCCTCACATGTGAGCCCAATCACCCCTTTTGCCCTCCCCCACTTCCCCTATGGTAGCCACCAATCCAATCTCCGTTGCAATGTGTTTGTTTATCATTGTTTTTATCTTTTCCTTATGAGTGAGATCATATGGTATTTGACTTTCTCCCTCTGACTTATTTCACTTAGCGTAATACCCTCAAGGTCCATCCGTGATGTCATCACAAATGGCCGGATTTCATCATTTCTTATGGCTAAGAAGTATTCCGTTGTGTATAAATACCATGTCTTCTTTATCTATTCTTCCCTTGATGGGCACCTAGGTTGCTTCCAAGTCTTGACTATTGTGAATAATGCTGCGATGAACACAGGGGTGCATGTGTCTTTATGCCATTGAGTTTTCAAGTTCTTTGGATAAATACCCAGCCGTGGGGTAGCTGGATCATATGGTAGATCTATTCTTAAATTTCTGAAGATACTCCATACTGCTTTCCATAGTGGCTGCACCAGTTTGCACTCCCACCAGCAGTGTACAAGAGTTCCCACCTCTCCACATCTTCTCCAACATTTGTTGTTTCCTGTCTTGTTAATTATAGCCATTCTGACGGGAGTGAGGTGATACCTCATTGTAGTTTTGATTTGCATTTCCCTGATAGCTAATGACATTGAACATCTTTTCATGTGTCTACTGGCCATCCATATATCTTCTTTGGCAAAATCTCTGTTCAATTCCTTTGCCCAGTTTTTAATTGGATTGTTGGATTTTTGTTGTTGAGCTGTATGAGTTCTTTGTATATTTTGGATATTAACCCCTTATCTGATATATGGTTTCCAAATATCTTCTCCCAATTGGTAGGTTGTCTTTTTTGCTTTGTTGTTGGTTTCCTTTGATGTGAAGAAGCTTTTTAGTTTGATGTAGTCCCATTTGTTCATTTTTCTTTTGTTTCCCTTGCCCAGTCAGATATGGTACTTGAAAATATGCTGCTAAGACTGATGTCAAAGAGCGTACTGACTATGTTTTCTTCTAGAAGTCTCATGGTTTTGGGTCTTACGTTCAAGTCTTTAATCCATTTTGAGTTATTTTTGTGCATGGTGTAAGATAATGGTCTACTTTCATTCTTTTGCATGTGGCTGTCCAGTTTTCCCAACACCATTTATTGAATAGACTCTCCTTTCACCATCGTATGTTCTTGGCTCCCTTATCGAATATTAGCTGTCCATAAAAGTGTGGGTTTATTTCTGGGCTCTGGATTCTGTTCCATTGATCTGTGTGTCTGTTTTTGTGCCAGTACCATGCTGTTTTGGTTACTATGGCTTTGTAGTTTATTTTGAAATCAGGGAGTGTAATGCCTCCAGCTTTGTTCTTTTTTCTCAGGAATCCTTTGGCTATGCAGGGTCTTTTGTCGTTCCATATAAATTTTAAGATTTCTGTGAAATCCTAATCCTTCTATTTCTTTGAAAAATATCATTGGAATTTTGAAAGGAATTGCACTGAATCTGTAGCTTGCTTTGGGTAGTATGGATATTTTAACTATATTAATTCTTCCAATCCATGAGCACAGAACATTTTTCCACTTATTTGTGTCTTCTTCAATTTCTTTCATTAATGTCTTGTAGAAAATGGTAACTATGTGAGGTCATGGATATGTTAATTATCCTGACTTTGGTGATTCTTTCACAGTATAAACATGTATCAAAACATCAAGTTGTATACCTTAAAATACATACAATTTCTATTTGTCATTTATATCTCAATAAAGATGGAAAATAAATATGCAAAAAGAAAAAAATGTATCCATCAGCAGAAAAAACTTTCCTGTGCCCCTTTGTAATTCCCTCTCCTGGTTGCTCCCCAATAGTCAATCAAAAACTGATCTGTTTTATGTTACTATAAATTTGTTTTCATTTTCCAGAGTTTTATAGATGGAATCATACAGTATATAAATATATTTTTTGCCTTCCTTCTTTCATTTAGTATCATTAATTTGATATTCATCCATGCTATCATGTATATCAATAACAAATGCTTTTTATTGCTGGATAGTATTCCATTTCATGGATATACCACAATTTGTTTAACCATTTATCGGCTGATGGATATTTGGGTTGTTTCCAGCTTTTGGCTATTAGAACTAAAAATGCTATAAATACATATGTACAAGTATTTATACAGACATATTTTCTTTTTCTCCTAAATAGGTACTTACAGTGAAATGGCTAGGTTATATGGTAGGTTTATGTTTAAATTTTTAAGAAGCTGCCAAACTGTTTTCTAAAGTGTTTGCACTATTTTGCATTCCTACCAATAGTGTATGACAGCTCCACTTCCTCCAAATTCTCACCAACACTTGGAATGATCAGTCGTTTTAATGTTAGCCATTTTAATAAGTGGGCAGTGATATCCCACTGGAGTTTTTCATTCCCTTAATGCTAATGATGTTTAACATTTTTTTGTGCTTATTTGCCATCTGTATATCTTTGACGAAATGTCTATTCAGATCTTTTGCCCACTTTTAAATTGGGTCCTTTGTTTTCTCATTATTGACTTTCAGAGTTCTTCACATACTCTAGATACATACACTTGGATATACGCTTTGCAAAAGATTATTTTCCAGTCTGCGGCTTTTCATTGCATTTTCTTAACAGTATATTTTTTTTGAGGAAGATTAGCCCTGAGCTAACATCTGCTGCCAATCCTCCTCTTTTTGCTGAGGAAGATTGGCCCTGCCTAATATCCGTGCCCATCTTCCTCTATTTTATATGTGGGACACCTGCCACAGGATGGCTTGATAAGCAGTACATAGGTCCACACCTGGAGCCAAACCATCAAACCCCAGACTGCCAAAGTGGAATGTGGGAACCCAACTGCTCTGCCAACAAACCAGCCCCCCAACAGTGTTTTTTTGTTTTTGAGGAAGATTCACCCTGAGCTAACATCTGTTGCCAATCTTCCTCTTTTTTATTTTGCTTGAAGAAGATTACCCCTGAGCTAACAACTGTGACAATCTTCCTCTACTTTATATGTGAGTCACCGCCACAGCATGGCTGACATGTGGTGTAGATCCATTCCCAGGATCTGAACCTGTGAACTCAGGCCACTGAAGCAGAGTATGCCAAACTTAACCACTACACCACAGGGCCTGCCCCTTAACAGTGTCTTTTGAAGAACAGAAGTTTTAAAACTTGATAAAGCCCAGTTTATTAATTTGTTCTTTTATGGATTGTACTTTTGGTGTTGTATCTAAAATATATTTGCTTAACTCATGATCACAGAGATTTTATTCTAAAAGTCTTAGAACTTCAGATGTTACATTTAGGTTTATGATCTATTTTCAGTTATAAATATGCCATTTTCACGTTTAAAATTATCAACCATTCAAAGACACAATTATTTTGAAACTCTTTACAGATGTTACATAATATCTGTCTTAATCAAGTTTCCCACAGAACAGATGACAATTTGTGTGTAGCAGGTTTATTGGGAAGTGCTCTCAGAAACAAAACCTGTGTGTGAGTGAGTGGTGACAGGGGATGGGGCCAAGGACAAAGAAATTAAACTGCAGTGCATAAAGCTTTCAATAAATTCCGTAGACAGGGATGGACCTTCAGATTTCTCACCAATTGAGGAATGAAGGTGAGGACTTTGTTCCCAGCGTTACCCATCATTGAATGAGGGCTGTCCTTGGGAAGGGGTACAAGCTTGGATAAGGCAAGGGAAATTCCGGAGAAAGGACTCAGCCATGAGCCCTCAGCGGCTGGGGAATGAGTGAGTGGCTTGACCTAAAGTGGGGGTATCTGGGGGGAGCATGTATCACACAGTCACTACAATGTGAAATTCTTTTGTTCCCAATGTAACAATGAAGAAAGTGAGCTAGACAGCTTGAGTAGGTTGCCTAGAGACATTCTTGCTTGTGATAGAGATGAGGGCAGAGCTCATTTTTGAAAGGTTTGTTGAGAAGAAACTTATAAGTTGAGAGAGGCTTTCAAATTAGTATAATGAAAATCCATCGTTAACTTTTTAAAATCACTCTTTGCTCCTAAACCAGTGACTTATGCTTGACTGAACCAATGTATTTTATTTTTTAAATGAAAATCTGTGCTACTGAAAATTATTAAGCTGTTTATTTTAGTGGGAAATATATGTTTATAGGCTTTTAAGAGAATCTTTATTTAAGCCTGTTTTTTTAGCCAAAGTGAGTGAGTTTGATGAAGGTTACAGACAGACTCTCAGGCTGACAGTGATGGCTTCTAGAAGGAAGAAATAAGTGAGCCAGACCCATATAAATAATGACTAACTTGGTCCAGTTAATTAAGGATAGACTGGGGAAGCAAATTCCTATTAGTGAATATATGCAATGCTAATGGTTGAGCTTTAGAGACCCAATAAGCTACTTTCTGAGAGTAGATTTCAAAACTGGAAAGAACTGTGTCTTTTTCTGAGTTTAGCAAACATTCATGTTGAATTTACTGTTATTTAATTGGTTATAAGAAACAATTCTTATTTTCTGGTTTTTAAAATAATTTAAAAGTTACATTTCTCCTATGAAATTAATATTTGTATTATAATGTCAGAGACAAATTCTCAAAATTTAAGATGAATAAGAACAACTTGTGGTACTTTAGAAAGATGGATTTTTACATCCTCCTCCATCCCACCCACTCTTCTCAGGATGTGGATTGGGACCCAGGAATATATATTTTTAAAATAATTATTTCCTGAAGGTTCTGAGGAAGACAATTGTAAATGAAGAAATACTGTCAAGAGAATGTTATGCTCAGATTTACAAACCAATCATTAACTATAAATAACTGTCAGCTTCTTAGAATTGAAATTAATAAATCTTGAAGCTTAGGTAAAACACTTAGCTTAAATCTTAAAAGTATACTTTAGAATTCCCTCAAACGTCAATGACTGTAATTACCAAATCTAGTGTTTTGGTTGCTACAAAATAGAATTAACATTTTTTTAGAAAGGAAATTCTTGGGGCCAGCCTGGTAGCATAGTGGTTAAGTTTGCATGCTCAGCTTTGGTGGCCTGGGGTTCACACGTTCAGATCCCAGGTGCGGACCTACACACTGCTCATCAAGCCATACTGTGGTGGTGTCCCACAAACAAAATGGAGGAAGATTGGCATAGGTGTTAGCACAGTGACAATCTTCCTCAAGCAAAAAAAGGAAATTCTTTCTTTGAAAAAATAATTGAGATATATATACACACATATCATATATATATTATATGTACACAATGATAATCATCGCCCCCTCCTTATCCAGGTACTTTGCTCCTTCAGCCTCACCTCCAGACTGTACCGTAAGTTGGAGGAAATGTCACAGTGAGGGGCTGGCCCTGTGGCTGAGTGGTTAAGTTCGCATGTTCCACTTTGGCAGCCCAGGCTTTCACTGGTTTGGATCCTGGGCACGGACATGGCACTGCTTGTCAGGCCATGTTGAGGCGGCGCCCCACATGCCACAACCAGAAGGACCCACAACTAAAATATACAACTATGTACTGGGGGTATTTGGGGAGAAAAAGAAGAAAAAAAAAAGAAATGTCACAATGAGAACCCTACTTTCAGAGCATTGAAAAGTGATCTTATTCTTCCCTCTCTAATGCTGGTTCTCCAGCTCCCTGCTGATGGTAGTAAGTAAGATTGATCCTCTTGACTCCAGGTTACTGGTTTGATTTAGTAAGAAGAAGAGAACTGGAAAGATAAGGATTTCTATCAGCAGAATCAAATCTGAATGGCTGTGAGGAAACGTGCTTTGATTCTATGAAACTCTCCTCTGTTCCCATCTAGCAGCATTGCTACTTACTGTGCCTAGTTGACAGCAATCAATGTGCTAAAAAACTTTACTTTTCAACCCCGGCAGGGCCATTTTCATACTTAAGTCAAAGTCATTTTCATAGTACCCCATCCCTGTTTCATTAGGGAGGGTGCTGAACAAGCAAATGTAAGATTTGATAAAACATATTAGCATGCTTGAAGCTTTTCTTTATCTGTTAGGAAACAACGATTTATGTGTACTTTGGTATTTAGCAAGTGGCACAGAATGTTCTATCAGACTTGTTAACGAAAATAACTTAATGATGAAAATGATACAAATGACCAGATACACAGAGAGAGAAAGCAAATTATACAAATGGAAATTCCAAAAAGGAAAGGAGATATCAGAGAGCCTACTCAAGATGTAAACCCTCCAAAGTAGTATTTATAACTGAAGTAGAATGATGCCATACGACAGTGTCGAGATAAAAATGAGTCACTCTTTCTCTATAGAATGTGATCAGAAGGAGGATTACTTTACCATGTGGAATGGGAAATAGGTTTCTTCCTTTCAAAGGCTAAAACTCATAAAATTAGTTAACCAAGGATCCAGCTGCATGTAAAAAAAACTGCTACTAATGTTGATTAGGTTTTTAAAGAGAAATATTGAATATTAGCTTACTATTTATTTAAAACTATAGAACATAAATGTTTATCAGTGACATAATAAAAATATCCTTAAATTTTTTACCGAGATGTACATGATGTTAAATAGGCTGCCTCATTTGATTTATTTTATCCGCATTTGAAGATAGTCTGAGCTGACCCATACATAACAGAGAAAGAAGTGCTTCAGGCCAAGTTGGGAAAGAATGGCTATAGAAAACTCTGGTGTTGAGACAAGGATCAAGCATGTGTACAAGGGATATTCACAACAGGAACTGCATTGACTGTGGCATTAAAGGAAATTTCCACAATAACACTGCTAAGAAATATTAAAGAAAAAATATAGCAAACTGGAAAAACTATGACCAAATAAAAGTAACTAAGTTATTTGAGCACTTTTTCATTCCAGGATTATTACTATGTAGCATAATAACATCATGATACTCACTTGCTAAATTTTATGGATTTTTTTATTAGATCACAATGTGAAAGTATCCATCTATACTCATTTTTCATAATTTAGTGCTAATGGTTAACTACTTATGTAACATCATTAACTTCTATAAACTTTAAAATAATGATTTGTATGCTTCTTTTGTGTCTTATCACCAGGTAAACAGGAAAGAGAGAAAAAGGAAGGGGGTAAAAAGTTGAGAATTAATGGAAAAGTGGAACAGGAAAAATAAAGAAAAAAAACAAAGATGCCCTAGTTTCTCTGTCAATTGGAATGAAGAGAGCATAAGACATAATCCCTCCCACTGTAACAATGGAAAATATCAGATAAGTGACAAAATCATAGTTTTTAGAAAGCTATAGAGACCAGCCAGGTGATGCAGTGGTTAAGTGTGTACATTCTGCTTCAGTGGCCTGGGGTTTGCTGGTTCAGATCCTGGGTTTGGACATGGCACTGCTTGTCAAGCCATGCTGTGGTAGGTGTCCCACATATAAAGTAGAGGAAGATCGGCACAGATGTGAGCTCGGGACCAGTCTTCCTCAGCAAAAAGAGGAGGATTGGCAGCAGATGTTAGCTCAGGGCTAATCTTCCTCAGCAAAAAGAGGAGGATTGGCAGCAGATGTTAGCTCAGGGCTAATTTTCCTCAAAAAATAAAAATAAATAAATAAAAATAAAAATAAATTAAAATTTAAAAAAAAACCCTATGAGAGACTTTAGCTTCTGGCAATATGGAGTAACAGTAACTGGATTTACCCTCCCACCTGAAATGATAAAAATTTAGACAAATTATATGAAATTATGGTTTTCCTGATAATGGACATCAGTCAAAGAAGGATAGCAACCCTCAGAGACAGGAAACAAATGAAATGAGCCCAATAATTGGGCCAGCTTGCTGTCTTTACAGAATCTCCAGTCTGAGTTCCAGTGAGAGTGAAGCCAGGTAGAATGTGTCAGACTCTCTGAGTTGAGGAGACAGAGTCAAGAATCCAGAGGAATCAAAGAGGCTAGAGTTTACGGCACAAAGTATGGGAGAGGAGAGAGCTGCACAGAGAGTGAATTATTGAGCTGAGTAGATCTCCTCCTCCTTGAGTATTCAGCATAGTACTGATCAGTGTGTGCACATGAGGAAAGTTCCCATGGCTGGGGAAAGAAGCATCAGAGGATTGGAGAACCAATGCTCAGCATTCACGTAGAGCTGGAAATGGTGCCACCAGTCAGCTTGAAATCCTTATAATTCATGGAGCATTGAGTAGATTATTCATGAAGGTCTTGCCTCAGTAGTGGGGAATAATTATCCCTAGATTAAATGCTGCTCTGTTTCTGCCTAATAAATGGTAAAATCAAGACCTAAACATGAAGCAAACATCATCAGGACTCATTGTAAATTCCTCAAAATAGTGTAAAGAGAAAACCTTAAAAGCAATCAGAGAAAAACAACGTCCTGCGTACAGAGAAACAAAGATAGCTATGACAGCGGATTTCTCTTCAGAAATGATGCCAGCAAGAAGAAAATGGAGCGACATTTCTAAAGAACCGAAAGGGAAAAAACCTGTCAATCTAGAACACTATATTCAGTCAAAATATCTTTCAAAAATGAAAGTGAAATAAAGATCTTTTCAGACACACAGAAATTAAAAAAATTAATCACCAACAAACTTTCGTTACAAGAAATGTTAAAGGAAATACTTCAGGCAGAAAGAAAATGACATTAGATGGTAATATGGATTACTGAATGAATAAAAAACATCAAAAATGGTAACTTTTAGAAATTTATCCTAAGAGAGCATTGAGACATTTAAAAGATTCATATACAAAGAATATCACCATAGCATCATATTTAAAAAAAAAAGAAAGGAAGGAATCCAATAACCTTAATGTCCAATGATAAATTAGATAAATTAGGGGGCAGTCATACAAAATAATATGTGCAACCATCAAAGAGTTTTTTGAAAGTATATTTAATGTTACAGAAAAATGTTCAGACTTATAAATGAGAAAGTTTACAAAATAATTCTACGGTATTATTTAACATCTTTTAAATTGCAAATGTAAATTTATATTCTCAAAAAATATGCTCAGTTTCTTATTCATGATCTGTTTTATTCCATTTTAGTTATCTCAATCTATTTTTATAGAATAAATTGGGATTTAAGTAATTAAATCACTTAAAAATATTTAAAAAGTCAGCTAGAGACACGCTTTATGCCTAACAGCCCATGAAATTATTCTAACTAGCCAATCCATGGGAAGCCCCAGAAACCTAGCTAACCCAACCCTACTTGCCACACATAAAGTGCCTCTTGCAGCTGCAGCTGCAGCTTGCTTTTACACTGCCCCAAGTACAACCCTCTGTGTGGTTCTGCCTGGCAGTCTTATCTCATTTGGAGCTGTAACTAAACATTCTGCCTTTTCTCTATCCAAGTGTCATTAAGTTGTGTCCTTCCATCAAAAGAAACTTTAAACCTTATAAAACAGAAATATTACAATTACAGTGAATATTATTCATGCTTTTCTAGATCCACTCTTTACTTGTTTTTACTTCACTTAGTACCTGGGACACTGACTGGTGTGGACAGCGTTAATGGCATCTCTAGCTTCTAGTTGGATTCAGCTAATGGCACACACTGCAGGAGACTGGAGGGTTTGATGCGATTAAAGTCTGGATACTTATCGCTGTGGCTCTTTCTCTGTGGGACTGCTGCAGGTTGGTAGTGTTCCTTCACCAAAAGCTTCTCTTAGGTAGCTCTGTTCACAGTGGTACTCTCCCATTTCTATTCCCCCTACCTTCAAGCCTAGATGTGATAACAGCTCCTTGCCATTACTGGCCGTGGGGCACTGCATTATCTCTAAGTGACTTCTCTAAATCTTGCTCGTGTCTTTGTAGAAACTCCGCTTATTAAAATATCCTCATGTGCTAGCTTGTTGTAATCCACCATCTTTTTCCTTCTAGGAGTCTGACCGACACAATAATGCAGTAGTTATATAATTTAAATACATATTAAAATGATTAAATATTTTTGTAGTACTTGGCTAATAGAATTCCAAATATTCTAAATTAGCTTTTCCTGAACTGTTTTCCTTGGTACTCTAAAGTTCCAAAACATGCTAGCAACTGTTGTTTCTAAAATGGGGAATTTCTTTTGGAAATATACCTATTAATATTTCCAAAAGGCTATCAGCTTAGCTGAAAAAAGAATTTGCACAAAAGGGATCTAAATAATTTTCTAGTGTTAAGTATGCAATATGTTTCTCCCTTTTGGTTATTTTTGTAACTTTACGTGAATTTAGTTTTTTAAAAAATGACTAAAGCTTTCTCTCTATTAAAATATAGAAACATAATAGCTACCACATATGACTGAGGCTAGGTTTACAGTGGTGATTTTAAATACATTTTCTCCATATTTAGCCACCCAACAACACAATGAGGTATCAGCATCCTATTTTACAAGTGGGACTCGGTGAAAATAAGTAAATCACATAAATTTGCTAGTGATTAAGTGGTGGAAAAAGGATTCAAACCTGTATTTGATTCTAAAGCCTATGATATAACATGTTTTCATAATTTCATAAGAAAAATTTTTTGAACTTCCTTTCTGAATGTGAGATTAATTCCAAAGTATTTCAAATATTCAAGTTCTTGGCAGATTTGTATCATGTCTAAGCTCACTCCTTTTCACTAATTTCTTTTTTCATTAAAAATAGGGAAAAGAACACTGCATTAAACAGAAAAATGAGGGCAGCAAAACAATTAAACGTCAAAATTTTAACAACAGACTATTAGTATTAAATTAGTTCTCCGAGCCTTGTTGCTCAGGCTTCATTCTTTAAATAATTTAATTTGGAATAAAATTACCAATGATAAACAGCTGTTTAGTTTGTGATATTCATTTATTAGTAGTTGTTAGACTATTAATTGATATTAACTGGATAATTAATCAGTTGATCTTAGTATCAACTATTGATTCATATTAGAGGCAAAAAAATTATAAAAGAATAATTTTAAAACATTAGTGCAAACCAAATTTTCCAACATTTACAATAGGCAATTTATCAAAATCAGGAAATGGAAAATTTTTGCACAGTTTCATCTGTTTAGACAGTTGCTAAGACTCTGATGGAGTTAAATGTCAGATTAGAGTCTGCCTTGCTTATGATTAAATTAAAACTAAACGTTTTAATTTACTTCTATATCCTTTTGTCCTTTTGTGAGGACATGGATAGCTTGCCGTCACCTGACTCTTGTGAATGGAAAAGTACAAGAACCAATGGTCAAATTCACAACTACAGTTCTTTTGGACACCAGGCAGTGATCTATCTTGCTCCTGAAGCTAGGTCTCAACTTAAGCTCCTCTCCTACTATACTGGATATATCTATCTCAGAAAATGTATTTTTTCCTTCTTTCACTAAAATTTGTGTTTAATCAATTCTAGCCTCATGCATTCTTTCTCTTAACTATTTATGTCTACTTTATGGATCCTTCTTTTCTACTATGGTTTAACCAGAAGCCTACAGTGTAAGTCATTTCCAACACTCCTTAATTAATTAACTTCCAGTTGACCTTTCCACTAAGCACATAAATTCAGTCTCCTTAGTGCCCTGAATAAAGCATGCAGTCATGTTAATTCAATATTCTCCTGAATTAGGGTGAATCTGTCTTCAGTGAAATTTGACAGGAGCAGTTTGTTTTGTAGAAGCATGGCTGTAGTTCCCACACACATACCATGTAGTCATTTTTGGATTCAATTACAAAGTTTAATATTTACTTTGCAAGCTTTATTGCTTCCACTGAGTTGAAGAGATGGAATAAGCTGTTTGGAAAGTGGCTGTGAACTTTAATTTTTAGCTTTCACCAAATCCATATTTCCATTAAAGTTTTTAAGAAGCTGAATTTGAAAATTGCCAAATCTGATTTCTCTTTCTTTTAGATTAAGGATCAGTAATTCTTTCCACACCAGATGATTATTCGATTCTCAAGGAATAAAAACTAAGAAAAGATCTCGTTGATTGTGTGATGTCATAACTGTGCTAGATTTAGAAGAGTAATCCACTTAAAGATTGATCATTTTATTAAATTAGAGGGTAGGTTCCATTAGTATTTTCCCAAGATCATATTCAGCGATATAAACATGCCAAGAGACAGTAGAATTCATTAGTATATTCTTTCCACAAGTTAGGATAAACTTACATAGACAATGCCCCATCCCCCAATTCCCCGTGTGTTCATTCATTCATTGATTGATTTAACATTCTATGTGCCAGGAATTTTTTTCCCACAAAAGATTTGTTATATACTCAAATGTTTGGGCATGAAGTATATGTTGTCACTTTTTTCTTGCCAAGCATTCACTTGTGAATTTTATGTTCTGAAATATCAGAATGTGAAAAAAATTTAGTGGATAAATGTAATTTCAATCTTACCACCTCAGTAGACTTTTCAGCTTTGTAATTACATTAACCTAGGATATGTCTTTCTCCCTATTCTATTCCTACCTTATTTAAAAGCAAGAAACAAACCTGGGGATTTGGGGGAAAGATGATAAGGCCATATTTTGAAGAAGCTTAAACTGGATATATAGATCAGGATAAAGAAATGTTGGACCTCATCTGAAAAGTTTCATCCTTTGATTTGGGCCCCTCCTAAAGCCAGACTCTCATCCACTTTAAGAATCAATTTTAAAGTGGTCACTCAGATTTTGAACCTAATTATGTGCTTTCACATCATGAAGTCATCAGAAAATTTTATATCATCAGGAGATAATATTCAGTCACGTTGAAAATTGTCAAACACGTTTTTGAAACAATTTTGAAGACTTCTTGTGATATAAATTTAATAGTATTTCATGTGCTGAAATACTACGAAAACTGGGGAAACCAAAACCTATTACGAAAGAAAGTTATCCATTGAAATGTTCTACTTTAGACTATGTTTGGCCTCCAATTTCAGAAGAATTAGCCATAGGGTATGAAAACATTCTTCTTAAACCTCCCGAAGTCAAGGAAAGTCAGCCTCATCATGTTCCTTTAAAGCATGCTTGCGAGGACACTGTTTTACATAATATTTTCTCAGAATATTTTTAATTTGCATATAATTTTAGTCTTTTAAATGAAACCACGAACTCTTTCATTTTAAAATGTACACGTCTGCAGCTCAAGCAAAAAAGTCTCAAGTAACCATCTTGGTTCAGCTGCTGTAAAGTTATCAGTGGTCAAGCTGATGCTCTCCTGATCGTTCATTCCTCAGTAAACCTCTCTGCAACTAAACTGAATATTAAGTAAACGATGCTAGAGTCATTCCATATTCTGGGGCTGGGCTATTTGTTTTCTAATGCTGCCCCCTTACGACAGGCCCAGTTGCCTGGGGCTTGCCTACCAGAAGCTCTGCCCAGTACCCTCCAAAGTCCCAAGTAACACTCCTTTGCCAGGCCCACCTCTCGTACCCTGCTTTGTGACTTGTAGCTTCAGCCGTGGGGGTCTGGGACACCATGCGGGACCCGGGTGGGCCATCCTCCACCCAGTTCTTTTTTCCCAGTTTTATTGAGATAGAAGTGACAAATAATATTGTGTAAGTTTGAAGTGTACAACGTGATGTTTTGATATACATATATAGTGTAAAATGATTACCACGATAAGCTCAGTTAACACATCCATCACCTCACATAGTTACCATTTTGTGTGTGTGTGGTTAGAACATTTCAGGTCTACTCTCCTAGCAAACTTTAAATGTACAATACAGTATTGTTAACAATATTCACCATGCTATACATCAGATCCCCAGAACTGAATCATCTTATAACTGAAACTTCGTACCCTTTTACTCAACTTTCCCCATTTTTCCCACCCCTCAGCCCCTGGCAACCACCAGTCTACTCTCTATTTCTATGAGTTTGACTTTTTTTAGATTACACATACAAATGAGATCATACAGTCTTTGACTTAGTTGAGCATAATGACCTCAAGGTTCATCCATGTTATTCCAAATGACAGAATTTCCTTCTTTTTTATGGCTGAATGATATTCCACTGTATATATATATCACATTTTCTTTATCCACCAGTGGACACTTAGGTTGTTTCCATATCTTGGCTATTGTAAATAATACTCTGGTGAACACAGGAGGGAAGATATCTCTTTAAGATAGTGATTCATTTCCTTTGGATATATACCTGGATGTGGGATTGCTGGATTGCATGGTAATTCCTCTTTAAGTTTTTAAGGACCGTCCATACTGTTTTCCATAATGGCTGCACCAATTTACATTCCTGCTGACAGTACACAAGGGTTCCCTTTTCTACACCTCCTCACCGACAATTGTTATTTCTTGTCTTTTTGGTAATAGCCATTCTAACAGTCAGCAGTATGACCTTTAGTGACATTTTGTTAATGTGAATTTCCCTTCATGAAAAGATTCACTCTGGTTATTCATATCTATTATCACATTTACTAAGAGTATCTCTTTTCTATTTACTGAGAATAGATTTGCTATTATTATGAAATTAAAGGTGTAATTAAATATGGTTTATTTTTGGACCTGGCCCTCTCCTCTTGGTGCCCATCTTTTGGGTATTTCACTGCTTATTAGACAACTGGCAATTCTTAATCTCTGGTTCAGTGAGACTCCAGGCTAAAGCCATGTACTAAATTGCTGACCAATCCGTATCAATCTGCTGCATCTGTGAAAATGCTCACCCTGTCCAACCCGGATCTGCAGTGTCAGTAGCATCCAAGGTGAGGCCAAACATTAGGGAGGGACTAGAGGTCAGTGACCAGATGGAGGAAGTATAGACCATTAATTCCACCAATAGCAGATTCTAGCAAAACCCTCAAGGAAAGGATTGGGTCACTCGTACTTCCATAGACACCAGTGAGGGCACCCTGGAGTATCAGCAGAAAGCCAGGGTCCTCCTCTCTCTCAGTGCCATGGTGTCATGTACATCTCCGCCCAAAGCAAATATCAGGTTCCACTTATTGAGGAGAAAGAGGTGGGAGGTATGAAAACCAGCAAGGCTTGGCAGTTACTGTGAAGAACCTAAGTTAAATCTAAATAGGCTAACTTTTAGCTGGATTGGATTAAATTTAATTTTTTTCCCTGCTACTCTGTATTTGAGGGAGGAAGATCACATGCAATATAGACCTAATTTGTAGAGTGAACACTTTGTGAACATGCTAGAATATGTGATTAATATCTGTCTGTCTCTCCATTTACCTATCTATTACCAACAGTTTTTATCTGGATTTAAGGTGGTCCCCTATTTTCCCAAAGATAAGATCCTTCCAAGTAAATTTCTGGCCAACCTTACTATATAATCTTTTCCAGATGTAGAAGAACTATTCGATTATTATTCTATGTAATTTATTAATTTATCCATGTATGCTTAAGTCACTTTTGTGTGTGTGTGTGTGTGAGGAATATTGGCCCTGAGCTAACATCTGTTGCCAATCTTCCTCTTTTTGCTCAAGGAAGACTGTCGCTGAGCTAACATCTGTGGCCATCTTCCTCTATTTTGTATGTGGGATGTCACCATAGGATCCGAACCCGGGATCTAAACTGGTGAGCCCAGGGCCACTGATGTGGAATGCGTGAGCTTAACTACTACACCACTGCACCACTGAGCTGGCCCCTAAAGCCACATTTTTATATAAAACAATAATTTCTAAATAGTTCTTTTTGCAGTCTTACATTTCACAATGTTTTCATGCTACTCACATGCTTCTTTGACTTTAGTATCTTCATTTTCACTAGTGCTATATTTTAAATCATCTAATACATCTCATTTTTACTTCACCTGTGTTGCAAGAGCATACATATACTCTGTTTTTCTGAGAACAAAGTTTAGGTTAATTTTTTTTCTTCATATATTCAGGTATATATGGTAGACCACAAAGAAGTCCCAAAATGAAATTAATAGTTATTATCCCTGAGTTGATGGGTTATGTGTAATTTATGTTTTCTCCTCTCATTTAAATCCGTTAATTATTTCTCATTGCTATTAGGATAAATTCCAAACTTCATAACATGCCTCAAGCGCATCTGATATTTGGCTGCCAATTATTTCTCTGGTGTCATCTCCTGGCACACCTTTGTCGTCACTTGTGGGCATTCCTAAGAATCATGGATATACCCCTCAATACTAATGATTCACAACATAACAGCTGAGTCAAAAGTTCTTGGATTTGAGGAAGCCTCAATCTAAGAGAATCAGAATAAATACCAGCTGTAGCCAGTAGCCAGCTATTGTTGAATGCTGGCACCTCAAAAATAACTAATACAACCTATTGATAAGACAAGGCTGAATTTATTGCTTACTACAGGAAAGAACACCAGCTCTGTAGAGCATTGGGAGAGTCTCACAGTGGGGAATGTGCATGAGTTTGCTAGGATAACGAGGTACCACAAGCTGGGAGGCTTAAACAACAGACATTTATTTTCTCAGTCCTGGAGGCTAGAAGTCTGCCATCAAGGTGTCAGAGCAGGGTTGGTTCCTTCCGAAGGCTGTGAGGAAGAATCTGCCCCACTCCTGTGTCCTAGTTTCTGGTGGTTTGCTGACAATCTTCGGAGTTTCTTAGCTTGTAGACATAGGATCCTGATCTCTGCCTTCTTGTTCACGTGGCATTCTCCTTATGTGCATCTGTCTCTGAATTTCCTCTTTTTGTCAAGACACTCATCATATTGGACTAGGAGCCCACCCTAATGAGCTCATCTTAACTTGATTACCTCTGTAAAGATGGTATCTCCAAATACAGTTAAATTCTGACGTACTAAGGGTTAGAACTTTAACATGAATTGAGGAGAAACACAATTCAATCCATAACAAAAAGTAAGGTCAAAATTTATTGAGAATTAGAAAGTCTCACTTAAGGTGAGTGTTTCAATGCAGGGAACTAGATTGGAATTGGATAGGACCATGATACAACCATCCAGGATTGGAAGAAAGATCAAGGCCAGGATCTTGAGGTGTGACTGTTGATACTCTCCATTGAAAAGTTGATGGGTCTCTCCGGAAGTTCCTGTAAAGAACAATCAAACCCTAAGGTTGGGCAAGAAAATAAAAGTAACGTTAATGAAGACAGTGAAGTAGTCAAATCACGTTATTGTAGGTGTTTCTGGCACAGATGTTTCAGTCCTCAGTGTCCAGGTTGAATATAGGGGGAGATGGTTTCGGTTCTCATTCTGAAAACTAAACTTAGGGAAACAACCATCTGAGCACAAAAGGAATTTTTTTCACTGTGTAGCTTGGGAAAATGCTTGCATCAGCAGTAGATTCGATTTAAAATAATTCATTTAATTATAGGAAAGGATTATGTCAATTTTACTTCCCAAGGATTAATGTGAAATCCATTTCCATTAAAGGAGGCACGATCCAAACATTCAAGAAAAGAAAAGCACTTTTAAAGCTCCTTCCCCAGATTCCTTTTTCTGAATGATTAACAGAGGCTTCCAGCTGTGTTTGTTAATCCTCATTAACCGAAAACCTTGAATTATGGCTGTTGCCATTTGCTAAACTCTGAAGCTAACTGCTTTATAGCATCATTTCATGATTGATCAAATGTGTGTCTCTTTTCTCTGTTCAAATGATAAAATGGGAATGGGAAGATCTGAATTTTCAGTGCTGGCCTTAAATCAGCACTTCCCAAAATATGTTCCACTGATGTAGTCAGTTTCAATATTTAAAAAAGTCCTCAGTGACTCTTCACAGTTTAGAGCTTAGTTCTGTGGAACATGAGCATCACTAGGGATATTAACAAGTAATTTATCAAATGTTCTCAGAGGTCACATAAATTTAGAGAAATTAGATCAAACAAAATGAGACAAATTTCTTGACTGCAAGATATCTCAGACCTTTTAATATGCTAATGGACTGTTATGAACCTTTAAAACAGAATATAGTATGCAATCTCCAAAACTTTTCCCTCCCTCTCGCCCTGTTTCTTTTTTTTTTTTTTTAAGGAAGATTAGCCCTGAGCTAATATCTACCACCAATCCTCTTTTTGCTGAGGAAGATTGGCCCTGAGCTAACATCCACACCCATCTTCCTCTATTTTATATGTGGGACACCTGCCACGGCATGGCTTGATAAGTGGTGCGTAGATCCATGCCCAGGATCTGAACCAGCAAACCCTGGGCTGCCAAAGTGGAGTACGTGAACTCAACTCTTTTTTCACAGGACCGTCTCTTCCCCGGCTCCCGCCCCCCAACCGGCGACTCTCTCCCTATTTTTTTAACAGAACATCCTATGGGCTGGGATTCAGGAGAATGAACATTGGTGAACACTGCCATAGTTTAATATAGTATCTGCCAACTATCACTTTTCTCCCCAATTTTGCACTTAAATATGTAATCCTTCATATTCCCATACCCAATACATCCATTAATACAATTCAAATCTTTTATAGAAAAATTAGACTAGCTGATATTCCTCTGAAAAGGCACAAAGCACATCTCTTTAACCCCAAAAGAATAATTCAGTATGAATTTCTCTTACCAGTCAGTCACATACACCTTTTCTAATGTCCACCGATGAAATTTTCATTTCTTATTGCCCTTGTATTTCTCATTTTCTGATTATGCTCAAGATTCAAGTTTTATAAGGATGCATGATTCTCTGAAGACTTATTTTCTCTTGTTGGGAAATGCAATTAAAAAAATAATAAAAAATAATTGGGAAAAAATTCCTGCCAATTCAGGAACCCTCTCCAGAAAGGTAGAAGAGAAAGAAAACAATTTTATTATTGAATAAACATTAAACCAGAATGTGACATACATCACAGACAATCAGCTAAGGGATTACAAAGATAGAAAGAAATATTGCCCTTGTATATAGCCAAGCAGATACAACTCATTATACACATGTTCCCAAAAGAAACAACAACTAGTCTTCAAGTAAGAGGACTTCACAGCACCATTTGTCACACATAGCTCAATCTAAATTCACGCGGTAATTGGGTGACCATCTATGTGAGCTAATTGGCTTTATCCAAAGAAAAAGTGTGACGGGACGTAGTTTTGGAATTTGGATGGAGGAGCCTGCTGAAGTTAGGCTCCGCCCCTCCCACAGAAAGGAGATGTGGACTCTCTCTTCCGTGGCTGTTACATTTCAAAGAGATGTTTCCTAGGTCCTTAAGAAAGACTTTTCTGGGTCATAAAGCTGGCAAGAGTTTTATTTAGCTTTGAAGAGATTTTCATACATTTTAAAGGGACAAAGCAAGAACTCTCAATGACAGGTTTTCTAAAGTAAATGCTTCAAGAGAGGGGAAAATTTCTTCCCTTGTTTTCAACAGGAAGGATTAAGCCTCTTATTTTTAGTTTGTATTTGCCCATACACTCTCAGTAGCTGACTTCCTGTTTCTTCCCGTATGAATATGGTCTTTTTAACGGTTTTTCTTGGTATTGAATAAAAGTTATGGCTACACACTCTTCTGAAGTATTTTTAGGTTTGGGAGGCAAATTTTTTTGCTGTTCCATAACGGAAGCATAATCGCGACCTCAGTTTGTCTACTACCTTTAAATTTTTGAAAGACTTTTACACTGATTATTTTAATTGACCTTCTTATTACTACTCAGAAGCAAATATTAAGATACTCTTTGCTACTTAGGGTGAAAATAAAATATAAAATACAAAATGCAATGATTTAAATGTAACTAAGATCATAAAATGATGATGGCACAGTGCAGTGGAAAGATCATGAATGAGAATGGGGAGCTGTTTCAAAGCCGAAAGAGAAACTCTGGATGTATCTTTGAAACTGCTTTGAGAGGAAAAATGAAGCCACTATATTTTGGACTGTTTGAGAGGGAATGACATTTAACCTATTGGGAAGGGCGTGGATTTTAGAGTGTAATGAAGCTGAGTTTTACTTCTGGGTTTACCCTTTGCTTTGGGAAGCCCTGGATTTCTGCCTGATCGTTGTAACATGAGATAAAGATACCTATCTCACAGGATTATTGTGAGAACTCAGTGAGATGTATGAGCAAAGGGTCTGACTGCCTGATATGGGTTAAGTCCTCAGCAACAGATATTTCTTTTTTTCTGTTCCAGAATTCCAATTAGTGGCAAAGGTGGGCTAGACTTGGAATCTTCTCATCGCTCCCTTGTTCCAAGATCCTTCCTCTAGTTTAAGCTATATATGTTATTAATAAAGGGAGTTCCAAAATGTAATGAATTTGGCTAAAGAAAGACTTTTATGTGTTTTAATTTAGCTTAATTTTCATTTTAAAAATTTAGTGAGTTTATTCAATGTACATATGGGCTCCAAATTTTAGACAGATTTTTTTCTTTTAATGTGCATGTGCTTCAGCTGATGTTTAATAGTTTAATCCAAAATGCCTTTTACGCTTCAATTCTAGAAGAGTATTAAAATTAAAAAGATTATCTAAAGAACAGCTCGCTTATTTAGATTCATGTTTTATTACCTATGATGCAGGGTAAGAATACTTCCTATAAAAAAGGACTTTATGCCACCACAGATGAGAGCGAACCTGAGGTCTTGTGCTCCTTCCAGCTGCTAAATAGGAGCTGGATGGCTGAGGCTCTTTTTGTTGTCCTTTTGCTCATGTTTTGGTGTCTGATGAACTGATCCAGCCTTGTTTATCCACTTACGCAGCCATCAGCTGGTGCAACTCATTTCCAGTCCCTCCGACTGTAGCAATGAGCCTCAAAACTCAGAAGTCAAAATATGTGGCCTCCATCATCAAATCACAATTGGAAATTGTTTTATATGTAATCTTTTTCAAGGCTGCACATCCAAACACTCATTCAAAATCAAGCAAATAAATGTCACTGTTTCAGTAAGACAGTGACTAGTGGTATCTCTCTGGAAATGTCAGAAACTGAATTGTGCGAGCATCTCTTAGCTAGAGAAAAGAAAACATTGCTTTTGCTCCATTTTATGAAAGGTAAACCAAAAAAAAGGAAAGAAATTACAATCTCTCTTTTTTAGAGTTTATTTTTGTGCTTTGACATTGAGAAATGGGAAATAAACTGTATTCAAGTGCTGACCAAGAAGATAAAAATCTATTCAGTGTGATACAAATGTGTTTTTGAGTCAGGAGAAGATATGAATAGACTATCTCTTTCCAAGAGACAATATTTTCTATTTAATTATACTACATTTAAAAAATCAAAATTATTTTGCCCTAGGTCATAGAAATAAACATATTTTTCCACTGTTCTGAAAATAATATGACTGGAACTATTCTGCAATGATAGCTGGGATTCTAACATATTTTTACGGTATTGAATACTTTCTTCTTTTATGTTAATTTTTCTTGTGGAGCAAGGATCTCAACTGGGGCAGTGTCACCACGGTGGATTTCGTCATAACTTGAAATGTTTAGAGGCTAACTGAGATGGGTCCTATTATCTCAGAGACTCTAAGAATCGATTATATGTACATAGGGGCTGAGGTATTGCCTGGAAGAATCATTTAAACTCTACATCCTTCCACATTTCAGGCACATTTTGTCATGATTACCAAAATGGTGAGATTGCCAATTGAAACTATCCTTGCAGAAGGGCTAAGAAGCATTGTCGGCGTTTTGTCCTTGAAGAAGAGTATGAGTTCTGAGTTTGACGGCCAGTACTTAGACCATTCCTGGACCAACCTCACATGTACCCAGGATCTTATGAAGAGAATAAGATATAATACGTACAGGCAGTCTCTGCTTTGCACGGTTGTGCAGGACCGTAAAAAAACTTTAAGCTGAAATCATGCAAAGAATTCTTAGAAATTAATGGTAAAAATTACAATTGTTTTGTGATCTTTAAAAATTTTTCTTGGGGCCAGCCCAGTGGCTTAGTGGTTAAGTTCATGCACTCTGCCTTAGCGGCCTGGGGTTCACCAGTTTGGATGCTGGGTGCAGACCTAGCACTGCTTATCAAGCCACGCTGTGGCAGGCGTCCCACATATGAAATAGAGGAAGATGGGCAAAGATGTTAGCTCAGGGCCAATCTTCCTCAGCCAAAAGAGGTGAATTTCTGGCAGATGTTAGCTCAGGGCTAATCCTCCTCCTCAAAAAAAAAATTGTTAAAACATTAAAAAGATTTTTCTTTTACCATTGGTTTTAAATGTGTAGGGCATATGTATGTATTTAATACACTGTAATGTAAAACATTAGAAACATTGAGAATGAATGTGTTTTATTTCTTTGGAAAAAACCTATAAAGAGTAGTTTGAAAAGTGCTTGCTGTCTTTTTCTCATATAACTTCTTACTGTGTAATGATACAAACGGGGCATCTTTTCCATGCCTTGCAAGTTTTCATACTTCTTTCTAAATTTTGATCAGCTTCCAGCATTTTATCCTTACTACTTTCAATGTCATGAGATATCTCTGATTGTCTCTTTAATGTGAATTTTGTTGCTATTGTCACTCCCACTGGGAATTTTCCTCACAATCCCTTTCCTCATTTATGTCAATAAGTTCACCTTAATTAGTCTTCCTAGTTCTGTATCTAGAGTCTCTCAAACAGCCGCAGTGGTAGCATTTCTATCATTAGCTGTTTCTTCTATGACTCCATTTAGGTTTGATTTCATATTCTCTTTCAGCTTTATCATTTTTCGTTTCTTTGTTGTACTTGCATCTGTATTGGCCGGTTTCCTTTTTCAATTATCCATGTTTGTACAATGTCAGGTGGATTTATCACCAGGCGACAAGGAGGCAAAGCAACTAAATGCTTTGCTGTCTGGCCACCAAGTGAATAACAGATGCGCAGCGACCCCTCGTCAATAGACTTTCCAAGAAGCGATGTGATTGCTCACTAGTCATCATGCACGTCTGTCATTTACATTGTGGTTTGTGGACTAAAGAGCTAGCAGCGACGTTTGTATTTTATGCAATTACTCAAAGTTAATATACCATGGTAGTTGAAATTTGAACTGTGTTGTTGGGGAATGAGTATTATGTAACTAAACCATGATAACTGAAATTTACATGTAACAGAACCATGTAAAGAGAAGACTGCCAGTACTAAAATATCTGCTTAACTCGTATAATACATTGAGGCCCAAGCAACACTACTTGGGGACCCTTCTAACAAAGAGAAATGCAAAGAGGAAAAAAGAGGTTTTTCTTTGCTCCTAGTTGTAAAATTCTGCATCTCAAGAGCTCAGGGCAGTCTTTAGCAGACAGAATCACTAAGGCCAGTAAAGCAGTTGTTTCATATTTAAAGATGATTAGAAGAAAAAGCTCCACAGAGCAGGAACCAGGTCAGCCTTCTACTCTGTATCCCTAGTGCCTAGCACAATATTGCGTGAAGAAATTCATTAATAAATATCAATATGGCTAAATTTTTATAAAAAGACTGAAATATAACAAAATTCTGCATTTAGTAAATATAGACTGGAAACAACAGTTTTTAAAAAGCTTTAAGACAAAGATCTCAGGTTAAAAAAAATAGTCAGGTAGCTTCAAAGGTTTCCTCTGATTGAGAGAGGAAATGACATGTTTCATTCAGGATCACATATTTGGACCTTTATTGCAAGACTTATTTTTCTCTCCTTTTCACATTGAAGGACAGACTTTCCATCCCAGAAAGCTGATTGAATGTACCTAGGCCACAGTAACACCTGCTCTCTCTTTAGATTGGGAATTTCCCCATCTCCTTTTGAGAACTGTCAAAAAAGCAGGTTATACCCAGAAATTAGGAGACAGGCAAAATTGAGTAGAAAACATAGACAATGAACCTAGGCCAGCATGGAAGGCATTATATCTATCTTCAAGGTTTCACCATTTCCTTAGTGTGGAGAACTCTAAACCAAAGTCAGCCCCACTCTATGTTGTTTGATATTCAGTTCCACTAAGTGAATTATCCTATACAGAACACGGGGTTCTCATTCATAAATACAGAGACGAGGAGAAGCCCAGATGGCTATTGCAGTCAATGTTGTGTTGTTTCAAGTGGGCAGAGCAAGAAAAGATCACTCTTTGCAGAATGCTGCATTAATAAGATTTATTTCTGCCTCGAAAAACTAAATATCCCATTAGCGAAGATTGGTAATGTTGAGAAAAACATTAAATTTGAAATCACATTTGTTTAAAAATTTCCACATTTTAGTATAATTTTCTGAAAAATAATATATTTGGCTATTGTTAAATGATCCATGTTTTTGTTTAACATTGTTGCGTGGAAAGCATGTAAGATTCTTATGGTAGATGCTGGCGGTGGATTATAACGAAGGTACAGGCTCCATCCCCCTGGCGGCAGCACATCTTAATCACTAGCAAAGCACTAAGTGCCTGTTTTGCCAACGCAAATTCATAAAGTAAAACGAGTATCATGGAAAAAAACCCGCCATGTGAGCATGGCACCAGCTTCATTATTTACCTTCTCTTGGAATTACACTGCAGAAAGAGTAGAAAATGCATTCTTTTAAGGGCTCAAACACTATCTTTATGCAATAATTATCTTCTGAATTCACATTCCCAGCTTCTATTACTATCTAATAACACTTAAATGCTATTTCATAGTTTTTAAAACTCCTAACTTTAGATTAAAACTTCTGAGAATATTAAAAAAAAGATTACTATCAATAGGAAAAAATGAAGATATTCTTTTGTTGTGATAAACACTCTAAGTTTCAAAAAAATATACTTCAAATTCTGTGAAAGAACAGAGAAGTACACACTTTTTAGACAAATGAACTCTCCATATTTAAAAGTAAGTATTTCTAGTTTTTAGGCCAATTTTATGAAATATGCTAAAAATTTTTTGTCCAGACAAAAAGGTTTACTTTAGTGTGTAAGGGTAAAATGCCAAAATTATGTTTGTTTGCTAGAAACATTGTTAGGCTTTGGAATTTTAAAGAAATAGTGATTAGAGAATACAAGTTGTTGTATTGTATATGTTTATAATCTCAAATAAAACTAAAGTCTTATATCATCTGATATAATGTATTATATGGAACCAAACTGAGGTAACCAGAGGAAAACAGAAGGGTACAACAGCAAAGGATGTCATATACGTGTGACCTTCTGAGAAAGGATGGCGGTGTTTAGCCTAATAGTGAATGAGCGGCAATCGGAAGAGTTGTGGTTAAGAAAAGCAAGAAACAACTGTTGATCAGAACAACCAAATATTAGTTTTGCAAATGATTTCATTGTCCCAAAATAGCAAAGCCCTGTTGATTGTACCTTCTTCCTCTTAGTCGCACACATGGTTATTGCTTTGATCATTGTAGTGACGTCATTTTATAATAAAATGGACTTGCAAAGATTTACAGGAAGGATTTACGTCTTAGTAATTTGCATTAAGCAAAACGTGTCGCTTGCTAAACAACCACATTTATGCCCTTTCACATATCACCACTATCATTCAGGCAAAATCTAACAAACTGAATAATAGCAAGTCTCTCTGAAAATCCAATTTTATCAAAGCTGTTGAGCTGTTATTCGTGAATCTTTACATCATTCTTTTTGTGTTCTTGATTTCAATTCTTTTTCTAGGATGAAAGAAATAATAACAAACAGACATATGAAATTTGCCTGAAAGCCATTATCATTTCTGAGTGTAAGAGAACACTATTATTTGGTGATTCCTTATTATTTGGACTACAGAGTATGTGGCAAAAGCTTGAAAACCTTAGCTATATTTTTTCTCTGTGAGTCTATGTTCTGTATATTTCTATGCTAAGATGTAAGGCATGACCGCTTATCTATTTTTTGGTGAGGAAGATTGGCTCTGAGCAAACACCTGTTGCCAAACTTCTTCTTTTTTTTTGCTTGAGGAAGAGTGGCCCTGAGCTAACATTTGTGCTCATCTTCCCCCTATTTTGCATGTGGGACACCACCACACCATGGCTTGATGAGTGGTGTAGGTCCATGCCTGGGATCCAAACATGCAAAGCTGGGCCGCTGAAGCAGAGTACGTTGAACTTAACCACTAGGCCACTGGGCTGCTTATCTTTAAGAACAAACCAACTGTGCATACATTTCTTGCTTAAGCCTTCTTATCCTCCCAGTGGCAGAGACAATCTGACCCACCAATGGTGAGAGAAGCTGCCTTCTGCAGTAACTGAAAAGGAATTGGTTCAATTTCATCCTATCTGTGACATGTTTGAAAAATTTATGGAAAGTATTACATGCATTTGGTTAATTTAAAAAAAATTCCAAAAGCACAGGAGGGCAAAGATGAAGTAAAATGTTCTTCCCTATAGCTATTCCAAGTCTTGGGAATCCTTCTAGAAACTTTTCCAGGCATATACAGATTTATCTCTATGTATATATGATAAGGGATTTCTTCTCATTGGTTCAAGTCTTTTAAAATCTGTATTGGTTACCACAGACGTAGTGGCTTAAAGCAATATAAATTTATTATCTTATAGCTTTTGAGATCAGAAGTCTAAAAGGGATTGGCAAGGCTGTGTTCCTTCTATAAGCTTTAGAGGACAAATTGTTTCCTTACCTTTCCCAGCTTCTAGAGGCCGCCTGCATTCCTTGCTTAGTGGCCCTGTATCCTTCTGATCTCTGCCTCTGTCGTCATATCTTCTCTGACTCTGATGCCCGTGCTTCCGTCTCATAAAGATCCTATAGTTATATGGAGCCTATTCGGACAATCGAGGATAATCTTCCCATCTCAAGATCCTTACCATAATCATGTCTACAAAGTCCCTCTTGCCATGTAAGATAATTTGTTCATAGGCTTCAGGAACAGGACAGAGACATCTTTAGAGGGCCCTTATTCTGCCTACCGTAAGTAAAGTTTTTAAGTTCCTTTCATTCAGATTCCATACTTTTCTTATTTTGTTTATTCTTAATTATGTTATCTTTGTCATTTTTGTTGCTGACTATTGTTTATACTTAGATTGCTATCTAACGTGGGTTCTTCAGTAACTAGGAAAATATTTACCTTATTCAATGACTGGGTTCCCTAAAGATCCTCAGTTAAATGCAAGAAATGAGCTGTCTGCACTGAAAGCTCCTCAAATCCAAAGAAATATTTTCTGGAAATATCTATCACTCCATCTTCATATTGCTCCATCAGCGTTAATGGATTATTACTTCCTGCTTCAAATGCTTTTTTCACTTGTCCTCAAAAATGCCATTCTGTCTTGGGTTTCTTACTTCACTAACTGCTCATTCCCAGCCTCCTTTGTCATTTTGCCACATCCGCTCTACATGTGTCTGTACAGTTCTTACATTGCTAATATTCTCTAGAAGTATTTATTCACTCTCTGGATATCTCTGGTCTCATGGCTTTATACCACCCACAAGTAGGAAAGTCCCAAGTTTATGTATCCATCTTCAACCTCTCTCCTTAATTCCAGGCTTAAAAATTCAGCAGCTTTTTATTTTCCCTTTTTTTTTCTTTAATTATTTTATTGAAGTCATATTGGTTTATAACATTGTATAACTTCAGTGTCCAAAGCGAAACTTTTGAATTCCTATCCAACAACCCTACCAATCTTCCCCCCTCCCCAGTCTTCCCCATCTCAATAAATGATACCCATCTAATCTTGGAGAAACACACATACACACACACACACACACACACACACACACGCAAACTTGGAGACATAGTTGACTCTTCTCTTACATCCTCACCCAATTCAATATTAATACTGACAGCTCTACTTTTGAAAAATATTCAGCATCTCACCACTTTTCACCACCTCTATCATTATCATTCTAGTCTAAGACACCGTTATCAATCAATTGGATTATTACAATAGCTTCCTTTTGCTTTCACTCCTACTCCCTTACATAATCCAGAGTGGTCTTTCCCAAATGTTTAACAGATCATATCACTTCTCTGGCCCAAACCCTCTGGCTTATAATCTTACTCAGATCACAAATTCCCCACGCTTTGGTATTTTGACATATTTGTTATATTGACTCTGAAAAAATGAACCACCTCCACTTGAGATGGTTACAGGGCAAGTGGTGCTCTTGGAGAGGGAATTTTTCTAGACAATAAAAGAAGTATTTTGTGAAGAGGTTTAGGATATGAATGAATGATTCCTCAGGCAGAGTAGGAAGGATAGATGGATGGAAGAATAAATTAGGAGCTTGTGCTTGCATTGTGAGCAATGATGTCAAGAATGTGAATGGTGGGGATAGTTACTTCTGAGATTCCAAAGTTAACTCAGATATCAGTTTTGACCAAAGCTCCACAGATTTAGATTCAAGCTGAAAGAATCAAGGCAAGACTGTTTTCTAAGGGGAAGCCCTGGGAACTAGCATATTCTTTGCAGAATCATAGACAATCATAGAGAACTCAAGAGAGGTGAAAATCAAGGGGACAGAATTGGTGTCACTTGGTTCAGCTACTCTTTTCCATCTGTTGATTCTCCAATCAATGGCCGCTGTTGAAAGTTCTCAGCTTCATTTTATTTAAAGGGGTCATTTCATTTCTAAAATCATCTCTTCTTCTTATTTGTTTTTCTTGAACTCTTGTCATATCTACGATCCTTATAAACCTCTTTCTCTATGTCAATTTTTCATTGTAGTTTTTAATTTTAGAAATAATTTCTTAGTGAAACTTCCAATGAATAGAAAAAAAAAGACTGTAGGATTTCTTCCACTTTGGTGTTTTTTAAGGTAGCTATGTGGCCTCAGTATTTTACAAGGTCATAATGTTCTTTCCCATGTGCAAGTGTGTATTTTGGTCAGTTAATAGGCTTTTAAGCCATTAGTACATTAGGACAGTTCAATTTCTCAGACTCACATTCAAAAAAAAATCAATTACTGTGAACATCTTTAACCCTGTCTCCTAGACAGTAAGTTTTCCAGGGCAAATCTTTTTGCTGACGTGTGACACTGTTGTATTTAAATATTTCATAATATTCTCTTCATGCAGAGATATCATTTCATTTGTATCTTTTTATGACCTACCTTGATTATAATCTTAAAACAAGTGTACTATAGAGAAGCAAACAGAAAAATTATCTATATAATAATGCCTTAGGTTTATAAAGCATTTTTTTGATATACAAATCATTTTTACTGACATTCTCTTTGATGTTCAGAAGAACACTGTAAGCTAGACCCAAATCACCATGCCCGTTTAGTGAGGAGAAATAAGGATCAACAATGATTAATAGCTTCCTAGTAAGTATCAGCAATAGAACTGGAGCCCAGACCTTATGATTCTTGGTTCATTCTTCTTTGTACTTTGTGATACAATGGCCTTTAAATGGTTAGCCAAAAAAATCCACCTGATGATGTAACAATTTAGGATATAAACTGTATTACATTGTAACTATTATGGCATCCATGTTTTTACCCAATGGAGATTCCTTTTCAATTCATACCCAATCAGAAAATTATTCTTTTTTTTTAAAGATTAGCACCTGAGCTGACATGTTGCCAATCTTCTTTTTTTTTCTTCTTCTCCCTAAAGCACCCAGTACTTAGTTGCACATCCTAGTTGTAGGTCTTTCTGGCTCTGCTATGTGGGATGCTTCCTTGGCATGGCCTGATGAGCAGTGATGGTCTGCTACCAGGATCCTAACTGGTGAAACCCTGGGCCACCGAAGTGGAGCGGGCGAACTTACTGGGCCACAGGGCCGGCCCCAGAAAATTATTCTTTATGCCAAACTTTGACATAATGGAAGGGAGAATAGAATGTCTTCTTATGGCAGCAGCACAGAAAGAACAGAGAACACTGGGGCATCTGGCCAAAGAACAGAAGGTACTCAGAGTAGAGAAAACTAACCAGTCACAGCAGCTCACAAATAGAGAGCTCACATGTAAAGCTGGCAAGAGGTGTTTTGCAGAGCGTAGAGAGGAAAACAGGAGACTCTAGACAATACAATAAGCAATGACTCTATACTTTAAATGAACTTTGTGTAGTTGCAGAAGTAGAAACCAGTCATTTTCTACAGAGAGTTAAATAAGCTCTCTTAAAAGTAAATTACACTCAAGCACAGACAGGTGTGGGAGAAGAACAGTGGAGAACACACACAAGAATCAGCAGAGCTCCGCAACAAAAGAAGAGAAAAATAAGTGCCAGACAGATCAGAAGCAATTATTGTAACCTCACTTGGTCAAGAGTTTTATCAAATTCTTAGAGAACCGGAAATCAGCATCTCATGGTAATTATATGTATATATATTGTAGTGATTTCAACATCTATACTAATTATGTGTTCTCAGTTGGGAGGGAGACTTCAGCAGAAGACGTACTCTCCCTTCAGGATTGTATGTGCTGGTTGTGTGCATATCTCTAGGGGGCGCCATTCACATAGACTATGCTAGACAGAAACTAACTTGTGAGTACACTTGCTTAACTGCATTTCAGCTGCTCTTGTAAATGTAAGACTTATATCTCTTTATCCTCTGCTCATACTAGCTTTGTGTGTGTGTGTTATGCGTGTCTCCTTATCCTTGTTTCAGCTCAGTGGTCATCTCAGAAAGACTTTCCTTCACTACTTGATTTAATATCCTCTCTGGCTTCAGGCAAGCTCCACTTTCTTACCCAATTATATTGCCTTCAAAGCACTGTCCACTACCTGAAATTATCCTGTTCGTTTATTTATAGTTATTTTCATTTTCCTGCTCCATTAGAGCACATATCTTCTCTGCGAATGAGCCACAGCTGCAGAAAAGTGTCTTGTGCATAATAATGCTCAACAAATACTTCTTGGGTAAAATAAATGAATATGATATCACATAATGTTTTGGAGATTAAATGAGATAATGAAAGCAATCTATCTGGCACAAAGTGTCTGGAATTTACTAAGCTATTTATTTATTTGTTTGTTTCTTTATTGATTGATATGTCCCGACATTCTAATCACTCCTTTACTTACAAACTCAACTCCTTTACCCTTTTTTGCTTCATCATGTCTGCCTGGAAAACTTCCAGCACTGGTTAATCCAACTATTTTCATATGCCCTGTTGCACCCACACAGCCGAATGCTGCTAGAGAAAATCACACCACAGTGCTGCTAGGTCTCTCTTTAGATTCATGACCGTTAAACTCACATAGGGCCCTTGAGCTGCCCAGCAATCCAAGCACATTTACCAGGCTCATTTTCTGTCTCTTCCGCTCTTCCTAAATGAGTTTTTAATTTCTTCTTCTCTCTCCTGAAACCACCACCATCTCTTCTCCCTTCTGACTCTCAGTTGATAACCTCATTCTATTGAGAAAATGAAAGCAATCAGAAGAATCCCACAAACTCCACTAAGACATCTGCTCATCTATTTCCATCTGGGTGGGAACATGCTTCCTGGGTGTGGGGCTCATGCAGGCACACAGGGACTCACAACAGAAAGACCTCGCTCTTGGAGTTTAATGCTCTGTGGTCCCTGTCTTACAATATAGTTCTTAATTTTATCTTTGAATTTGTGTTTTGTAAGTGATATCCAAAAAGATAATGAAGCATGGCTCAGAGGCTTGGAACACAGGCCCTGCTCCACATTGCCACTCCACCTCCTCCCAATGAGTTCTTGATCATTAAGTTTCTGACTCCAGCCTTTCCTTCCCACTCTTGCTCTTCTATGATCCTCCACTCCACCACACCTGCCATTCTCCACCTAGGACTGCAAGTAGCATTGGGCTGGCTGTCCACATTCCACTGTCAGCCTTCACCCAAGGCAGAACACCTGGGAACAGGTGCAATGTGGGTCAGGGCTGGGTCCACGCCCCATGACATCTTGGGGCAAGGAAAGGCAGTGGCTGATCTGGCAGCCCCACAGCTCATTTGACAGGCAACTAGGCAGGAGGCCTCCAGCCCATTCCTGATCCCAGACCTAGGCACATCTTGGGGAGACAGTGATCTCTTGAGGGGTCACCCATTGTGATGGTTTATTTTATATGTCAACATGACTGCGCCACCGTGCAGTCAAATTATTCTGGGTGTTTCTGTGAGGGTGTTCTTAGATGAGATTAACATTTAAATTGGTGGACTGTGAATAAAGCAGATTGCTTTCCAAAATGTGGATGGGCCTCTTTCCATCAGTTGAAGGCCTGAATAGAACATACGACTGGCCTTTTCTGAGCAAGAGGGAATTCTGCCAGCAGATGGCCTTCAGACTTTGAATTAGTCAGGATTCTACAGAGGAATAGAATGAATAGGACATATAAAGATATAAAAGAGGAGATTTATTGTGGGAATTGGCTCATACAATTATGGAGGTTGAGAAGTGCCATGATATGCTGTCTGTAAGCTGGAGAACCATGAAAGCCGGTGGGCTGAAGTCCAGTTTCCAAGGCCTGAGAACCAGGGGGCTGCTGTGTAAGTCCTGGAAACTGAAGACCCAAGAACCAGATCCAACGTCTAATGTCTAAGGGCAGGAGAAGATGCAAGTCCCAGCTCAAGAAGAAAAAGAGTATTTACCCTTCCTCTGCCTTTTTGTTCTATTAGAATCCTCAACGGATTGGATGCTACTGGTCCACAAAGGTGACAGTGTTCTTGTTTACCCATTTGACTGATTCAGTTGCTAATCTCTTCCTGAGACACCTCACAGACACACCCAGAAATAAGGTTTTACCAGCTGTCTGAGTGTCCCTTAACCCAGTTAAGTCAACAGATTAAATTACCCATCACAGACTTGAACAACAACATCAGCTCTTCCTGGGTCTTCAGGCTCCCAGCTGGGCTTTCTACAGATTTTGGACTTGCCAGTCTCCAGAATCGTGTGGGCCTATTCCTTAAAAATAAATCTCTTTATATATCTATGGATACACACTCATACATATAAATGTTCTATTGGTTCTGTTTCTCTGGAGAGCCCTGACTAATATACTTATCCACCATAGGTCGGAGCTGTCAGCTCCGGGGAAGGGGAGATTGACTTCTGCACCCTTGTCCAGGGCCTTGCATTTTCATTTTTCATTTGGGCCACAAATGAGCTTGGTAACTCATTTCTTTTTAGTACTAAATAATATTCTATTGTCAGAATGTACCCCAGTTTCCCCATTCACCGACTAAAGGACATCTTGGTTGCTTCCAAATTTTGGCAGTTATGAATAAAACTGCTGTAAGCATCCATGTGCAAGTTTTTGCGTGGACATAAGCTTTCAGTTCATTTTGGCAAATAACAAGGAGTACGACTGCTGGATTATATGGAATGAGTATGTTTAGTTTTGTGAGAACTTGCCAAACTGCCTTCCAACGTGGCTGTGCCATTTTGCATTCCCACCAGTAAAATGAGAGTTCCTGTTGCTCCACATGCTTGTCAGTATTTGATGTTGTGGCTCTTTTGGGTTTTCACAATTCTAATAGGTGTGTAGTTCACTCTTTATATTTTTATAATTTAATTTGTGGGTATTTTGTGTTTGCCTCTTGGGAATAGAAAAAGTTTAATTGCTCAGGTTTGATCTCTTTCTCACTCCATTTTTCTTCTTTATTTGGACCTTCTTTTCCTCCAAATATAACTATCTTCGCCCACGAAAATAAGTAAGTAAATAAGTAAAAACATACTCTGACATTGACACGGATGTAACAAATATGATCACTAGCTGAGGATGTAGCTTATCCCATCTGCATGTTCTAAATTAGATTTGGCGATTTCTCTGAAGTACTTTCATATGTCAAATTTTCTCTTTATTTCCTGAGGCAAAGGTGAATAGGATCTAAGTTCTCTCTTAACAATTGCTTTTATTTTTAAACAAAGAGTAGCAATTTGCTGGTGCTAAGATTCTTTTTGTTTATTTATTTATTCAGGTAAGACTGGTTTATAACATTGTATAAATTTCAGGTGTGCATCATTATATTTCAACTTCTGTATAGACTACATTTGGTGTTCACCACAAAAAACCTCGTTGCCATGGGACACATGTGCCCCTTTACCACTTTTGCCCTCCCCACCCCCTTCCCCTCTGATAACCACCAATCTGTTCTCTTTATCTATGTGTTTGTCTGTTTATCTTCCACATATGAATGAAGTTATATGGTAAGTGTCTTTCTCTGACTTATTTCACTTAGCATATACCCTCAAGGTCCATCCATACTGTTGCAAATGGCAAGATTTCATCTTTCTTATGGCTGAGTAGTATTCTATGGTATATATATATGTCATCTTTTTTATCTGTTCATTTGTTGGCGGGCACTTAGGTTGCTTTCAAGTCTTTGCTATTGTGATAACGCTGCAATGAACATAGGGGTGCGTATATCTTTTTGAATTAATGTTTTCATGTTTGTTGGATAAATACAAGTGGAAAGATGGATTATATGGTGTATCTACTTTTAGTTTTTTGAGGAATCTCCATACGGTTTTCCATAGTGGCTGCATTAATTTACATTCTCACTAACAGTGAATGAGGGTTCCCTTTTCTCCACATCCTCTCCAACACTTGCTATTTCTTGTCTTTTTAGGAATAGCCATTCTCACAGGTGTGAGGTGATGTCACATTGTAGTTTTAATTTGCCTTTCCATAATAATTAGTGATGTTGAACATCTTTTCATGTGCATGTTGGCCATCTGTATATCTTCTTTGGAAAAAATGTCTGTTCAAATCCTCTGCTCATTTTTTGATTGGGTTGTTTCTTTTTTTTGTTGTTGAGTTGTATGAGTTCTTTATGTCTTTTGGATGTTAACCACTTATCAGATATCTGATTTGCAAATATCTTCTCCCAATTGCTAGGTTGTTTTTTTGTTGTGTTGATGGTTTCTTTCTCTGTACAGAAGCTTTTTAGTTTGAGGTAGTCCCATTTGTTTATTTTTTCTTTTGTTTCCCTTGTCTGAGGAGACAAGATATTCAAAATCATACCTCTAAGATGGTTGTCAGAGGGCATACTATGTTTTCTTCTAGGAGTTTTATGGTTTCAGGTCTTACATTCAAATCTTTAATCCATTTTGAGTTAATTTTTGTATATGGTTTAAGATGAGGATCTACTTTCATTTTTTTGAATGTGGCTGCCCAGTTTTCCCAAAACTATTTATTGAAGAGATTTTTCTTTCTCTATTGTATGTTCTTGGCTACTCTTTTGAAAATTAACTGTCCATAAATGTCGGTTTATTTCTGGGCTCTCAATTCTGATCCATTGTCCTATGTGTCTGTTTTTGTTGCCAGTACCAAGCTGTTTTGATTACCATAGCTTTTAGTACATTTTGAAATCAGAGAGTGCGATATCTCCAGTTTTGTTCTTTTTTCTCGGGAATGCTTTGGCTATCCAGGGCCTTTTGTTAGTCTATATGAATTTTTGGATTCTTTATTCCATTTCCGTGAAAAATGTTATTCAGATTCTGACAAGGATTGCATTGAATCTGTAGATTGCTTTAGGTAATATGCACGTTTTAACTATGTTAATTCTTCTAATCCATGAGCATGGAACGTCTTCCATTTTCTTTTTGTCTTCTTTGATAACACTGTCTTATCTTTTTCAGCATGCAGGTCTTTCACCTCCTTGGTTAAATTTACACCTAGGTATTTTATTCTTTTTGTTGAAATTGTAAACAAGATTGTAGTCTTGATTTCTCTTTCTGCTATTTTGTTGTTAGTATATAGAAATGCAAATAATTTTTGTATGTTGATTTTGTACCCTGCAACTTTACTGTATTTGTTAGTTATTTCTAATAGTTTTCTGGTGGATTCTTAGGATTTCATATATATAAATTCATATCATCCACAAATAGTGACAGTTTCACTTCTTTCTTTCCAACTTGGATACAGTTTATTACTTTTTCTTGTCTGCTTGCTCTGACTAGGACTTCTAGCACTATGTTGAATAAAAGTGATGAGAGGGGGCATACCAGTCTAGTTCCCGTTCTCAGAAGAATAGCTTTCAGTTTTTCAGTGCTGAGTATGATATTGGCCGTGGGTTTGTCATATATGGCCTTTATTACATTGTGGTACTTTCTTTCTATAACTCATTTTATTGAGAGTTTTTATCATAAATGGATGCTAAATCTTTTCAAATGCTTTCTCTGTATCTGTTGAGATAATCATGTGATTTTTATTCTTCATTTTGTTAATGTGGTGTATCACATTGATTGATTTGCAGATATTGAACCACCCTTGCATCCCTGGAATAAATCCCCCTTGATTGTGGTGTATGATCCTTTGAATGTATTGTTGTATTTGATTTGCTGGTATTTTGCTGAGAATTTTTGCATCCATGTTCATCAATGATATTGGTCTGTAATTTTCATTTTTTATGTTGTCCTTGTCTGATTTTTGTATCAGGGTAATGCTGGCTTCATAAAATGAGTTAGGAATTGTTTATTTTTCTTCAATTTTTGGGGAAGAATTTGAGGAGGATAGGTATTAATATTTGGTAGATTTCACCAGAGAAGCCATCTGTTCTTGGACTTTTGTTTTTTGGGAGGTTTTAATTACTGTTTTGATCTCTTTACTAGTGCTTTATCTATTCAGAGTCCCTATTTCTTCTTGATTCAGTTTTTGGAGGTTGTATGATTCTAAGAATTTATCCATTTCTTCTAGGTTATCCAATTTGTTGGCATATTTCTTTCCATGATATTCTCTCATAATCCTTGGTATTTCTAAAGTATCTGTTGTTGTAATTTCTCCTCTTTAATTTCTGATTTAATTTATTTGAGGCTTCTTTCTTTTTTTCTTAGTGAATCTAGGTAAGAGTTTCTCAATTTTGTTTATTTTTCAAAGAACCAACGTTTAGCTTCATCGGTCTTTTCTATTGTCATATCAGTCTTTATTTCACTTATTTCTCTTCTGATGTTTATTATTTCCTTCCTTCTACTGACTTTGGGCTATGTCTGTTCCTTTTCTACTTCTTTCAGGTATAGTGTTAGATTGTTTACTTGATATTTTTCCTGTTTTTTGAGGTAGGCCTGCATTGCTATATACTTTCCTCTTAGTATCACTTTTGCTACATCTCATAGATTTTGGGATGTTGTGATTTCATTTTCATTTGTCTCCTGGTATTTTTTTGATTTCTCCTTTGATTTCTTATTAATCCAATAGTTGTTCAGTAGTATGTTGTTTATTCTCCACATATTTGTGACTTTTCCACCTTTCTTCTTGTCGTTTATTTCTAGTTTCATACCATTGTGGTTGGAAAAGATGTTTTATGTGATTTCAATCTTCTTAAATCTATTGATACTTGTTTCATTTTCGAACATATGGTCTATCCTTGAGAATGTTCCACGTGCACCTGAGAAGAATATGTATTCTACTTTTGGATAGAATGTTCTCTATATATCTATTAAGTCCATTTGGCCTGGTGTTTCACTTAAGGACAATGTTTCCTTGTTGACTTCCTGTGTGGATAGTATATCTATTGATATAAGTGAGGTATTAAAGTGCCCTACTATTATTGTGTTGCATTTAATTTCTCCCTTTATGTCTGTTAATAGTTGCTTTATATACCTTGGTGCTCCTGCGTTAGGTACGTATATATTAATAAAGGTTATGTATTCCTGATGGATTGTTCCCTTTATTGTTATATAATGCCCATTTTTGTCTCTTGCTATCTTTTTTGTCTTGAAGTCTATTTTTTCCAATATAAGTATAGCTACACTTGCTTTTTTTTGGTTGTCATTTGCGTGGAATATTATCTTCCATCCCTTCACTTTGAGTCTATGTTTGTCTTTGGAGGTGAGACATGTTTTCTAGAGATAGCAGATTGATGGGTCTTGTTTTTTAATCCATTTGGCCACTTTATGCCTTTTGATTGGTGAATTCAATCTGTTTACATTTAGGGTGATTATTGTTATATGAGGACTTAATTCTGCTATTTTAGCTTTTGTTTTCTGGTTGTTCTATATTTCCATTCTTTCTTCTTGTGTTTCTGTCTGCCTTTCATTTGGGTGATTTTCTGGGATGTGTTTCTCACTTTCCTCTTTTTTAATGTTTTGTGACTCTGCTCTGAATTTTTGTTTTGTGATTACCATGGGGTTTTCATAAAAGATCTCATAGACGGTATAGTCCTTTTTCTGCTGATAGCATCTTATCTCCATTTGCCTATGGAGGTTCCATTCTTTTCCTCTCTGTCTCTACATTTTTGTTGTCACAAATTATCCCTTTTTGTCTTGTGAGTTTGTTACTAAATTGAAGTGATTATAATTATTCTTAATGCTTTCTTTTCTGTTAACCTTTATGTTATAATTATTTACCAACCTATTCTTATATAGAGCTAAAATTTTCTGATTCTATTTATCTCCTTGCTCAAAGCTTTATAGAACTTTGCTTTTTTTGTTTCAACATTACTTATAAGGCAGAACTAGTGTTGATAAACTCCCTCAGCTTTTGTTTGTCTGGGAAAGGCTTTATTTCTCTGTCATATCTGAAGGATAATATTTCACTGGATAGAGTACTCTTGGTTCATAGTTTTTGTCTTTCAATATTTTTAATATTTCATTCCACTCTCTCCTAGCCTGTAGGGTTTTTGCTGAGAAATCCACTGAAAGCCTGGTGGTAGTTCCTGTGTATGTTATTTTGTTCTCTATTTCTGCCCTTAATATTTTTTCTTTGTCATTGACTTGACAGTTTTAATATTATATGTCTTCAAGAAGCTCTTTTTGCATTGAGGTAATTAGGAGTTCTATTAGCTTGTATGTCCATTTCTTTCCACAGGTTTAGGAAGTTCTCAGCTATTGTTTCTTTGAATAAGCTCTCTCCTCCCTTCTCCCTGTCTTCTCCTTCTGGGATACTCATTATCCTTATGTTGCTTTTCCTAATTGCATGGGATATTTCTCATAGAATTTCTCCTCTTTTTAACAATCTTAATTCTCTCTCCTCTTCCACTTGAATCATTTCTAAGTTTTTATCTTTTAAACTTAGATTCTCTCTTCCATGTGGTCTGCTCTGTTTCCAAAGCTTTCTACTTTAGTCTTCATCTTATTTATTGAGTTCTTCAGCTCCAGAATTTCTGCTTAATTGTTATTTAGAATTTCTATCTCTTTGGTGAAATACTCCTTCTGTTCATTAATTTTATTCCTGAGCTCATTGAATTGTCTTTCTGAGTATTCTTGTAGCTTGTTGAGCTTCTTCATGACAGCTATTTTAATTCTCTGTCAGTTAGATCACAATCTCCCATGACTTTAAGTCTAGTTTCTGGAGAATTGTCATTTTCTTTTTGTGATACCACGCTACCTTAGCTTTTCATGGTGCTTGATGAGTAGTTCCTTTGCTGGTGCGTTAGTTGTAGCAAAACACTTTCTTGATTAGGTAAGTCTTCATTGACTTTGATTTTGAGCTACTTCTGCTTGTATTTCAGAGCCAGGGCTTTCCACCCTCTACTGCCTCTGCCAGAGGTATCATCAGTGCCCTCACTGTGCTGCTTGTCCTCCAAGATTGCTGGTGCCTTGCTGCTTAAAGTATACTGCAGTCATTGCACCGCCACCAGGGTCACTGAGCTGGTGAGTACCTCTGCTACTTCCACGGTTGCTGAAGCTGTGGGTTCCCCCACTGCAGTCAGGGGAAGGGAAGGGGATGGTGGGGCAGGAACTGGGGTCACTGGCACCTATGCCACTGCAAAGTTTATTTGGTCTGTAGGTGCAACTTCCATGGGTAGGAGGGCCAGAGCTGCAGATGCCACTGCAGCTGGTGGGGGAGCAGGGTCACTGTTCTTGGGATCTCTGCAGGCTTGGGTGCAGCTACCATGTGCACCACAGAGCTGCTACTCCCAGGTTTTCTGGGGGTGCTGGCACCTCCACTGCTGGGGGCACTGGGTTTTCAGGTGTCACTACTGCCACCAAGGGTGCCAGGGTTATAAGCACTACTGCCACCAGCACAGGGGGAGCAGTACCTGGGTCACAGGTGCCACTGTGGCTGGAGACTCTGGTCTTGGGCACCGGTGTGGTTCATGAAACCCCTGGTTATAGGCACCACCACCATTGCTGGGGGTATTGTGGTCTTCAATGCAGCCCTTGCTGCTTGGAGGGTCAGTGTCGAAGGTACCACCATTGGGGAAGCAGGAGGAGACTGGGTTGCAGGCACCACTTTGGTTCCTGGAGCCTCTGATCTTGGGCATTGCAGCAGTTCCTGGAGCCTCAGGTTGTGGGCACTACCACCACTGCAGGGGGAGGGGAACAAGCTGAGTTGCAAGTGCTACCATGGTTCCTGGAACCTTTGGGAGCATGGACTGTCTTGGTTCCTGGGTCCTCTGCTCACAGACATTACCACAGTTCCTGGAGCCTCTGATCACAAGCATGGCCACAGTTCATGGAGCCTCTGGTAGAAAGCTGCTGCTGTTTCTCTCTTAGTTCCACCGCCTCCCAGAGGTCCAGTCCACCCTTCAGAGGTACAGATGTATGGATCTCTCAGGTGTTCTGCTTTGCTGTGCAGAGGATTCTTTATTGGACTATTGATGTCCTACTGGTTGTAACTTAGAGGGCAAGAGACAAAGGGACCAACTCACTCTGTCATGATGATGATGCCACTCTAGACTCAGATTCTTTTTAAATTTAAGTGGTCTATGAGAGATTTAACTTGTGTTTATCAGCTAACTTTAAAACAGCAACTTATTAATTACTTAAGTAATGTTTATTCAATCAGGAAAATTAAAGAACAGTATATAATATACATATGCTTATATATGTATATTATATATGTGTATATATACACATATTGTATGTATATAATATGCTATATACATACTATATATATATATATATGTATGTCATAATCTTACCAAATATTTGACCACTATTGGCCTTGGGGTGTGTATTCATTTAGTTATTGCTCCTTATCTTTGCATTTATATACATAGATTTTATTATTCCAAAAAAACATACTGTGTATTGCTTTTTGTGACATGCTTTGTTCATGCAATTATATGAGAATCTTATATAATCAGTACAATATCCTTTTATTATCTACATCATATTCCACTGTGTTGACATATCATAATTAATTTTTTTATTGTTATAAGAATGCAACATGACATCTACCCTCTTAAAAAATTTTTAAGTGTACAATACAATATTAGCTATAGGCACAATGTTGTACAGCACATCTTTTGGACTTATTCACCTTGCATAACATAAACTTCATACCTGTCAAATAGCAACTCCCCATTTTTCCCTTCCCCTAGCATCTAGCAATCACCTTTTTCTGCTTAAGTGAGTTTGACTATTTTAGATACCTCAGATAAGTGGAAATATATCATATTTGTCCTTCTGCGACGGGCTTATTTCACTTAGCATGATGTTCTTAAAGTTTATCCATGTTGTCACTCATGGTGCAGGATTGCCTTCTTTTAAAAGGCTGAATAATATCCCATTGTATTTATATACCACATTTCCTTTCTCTACTTGTCTGATGATGGACATTTAGGTTGTTTCCACATCCTGGATATTGTGAATAATACTGCAATAAACTTGGGAGTGCAACTATCTCTTCAAAATCCTGACTTCAATACTTTTGGGTAAATAACTCTAAGTAGGATTGCTAGATTATATGGTAGCTCTGTTTTTAGTTTTGGGGGTAAACTTCATAGCAGCATCATTTTACATTGCCTTCAACAATGTACAAGTGTTATAATTTCTCCAAATTCTCACCAACACTTATCTCTGGTTTTGTTGTTTGTTTGTTTTTGATAATAGCTATTCTAACAGGTATGAATTATCTCATTGTGGTTTTGATTTGCATTTTCCTGATGATTAAAGGTTGAACATGTTTTCATATGCCTATTGGCCATTTGCATGTCTTCTTTGGAGAAATGTCTGTGCAAGTTCTTTGCCCATTTTTAAAATCAGGGTTTTTTTTATTATTGGCTTGTATGAGTTCCTTATGTATTTTGGAGAGCAACTATTTATCAGACAAACAGTTTACACATATATTGTCTCATTCTTCACTCTGTTGATTATTTCCTTTGCTGAGCAAAAGCTTTTTAGTTTAATGTAGTCCCACTTGCCTATTTTTGCTTTTGTTGCCTGTGCTTTTTGTGTTATACCCAAGAAATTGTTGCCAAGACCAATGTCGTGATGCTTTCTCCTGTGTTTTCTTCTAAGAATGTTTTAGTTTCAGGTCTTACATTTAAGATTTTAGTCCATTTTAAGTTGCTTTTGGTGTGTGTGTAAGAGTCCAATTTCGTTCTTTTGCATGTGGATATCCAGTTTTTCCAACTTTGTTGAAGACACTGCCCTTTTTCCAATGTGTATTCTTGGTACCCTTGTCAAAGATTGCATGGGTTTATTTCTAGGTTCTCCATTCTGTTCCAAATGTCTGTATGTCTATCTTTATGCCAGTACCATACTGTTTTAATAGCTGAAGATTTGCACTATATCTTGAAATCAAGAAGCGTCATGCCTCCTGCTTTGTTCTATTTCCCAAAGATTATTTTGACTATTTGGGGTCCTTTGTGGTTCCATATGAATTATAGGATTGTTTTTTCAATTTCTGTAAAAAAAGAGTACCCTTGGGATTTTGATAGGAATTGCACTGATTCTGTAGAATGCTTTTTATAGCATGGATATTTTAATAATATTAAGTCTTCCAATCCATGAACATGGGCTATCTTTCCATTTATTTGTGTCTTCTTTAATTTCTTCAATCAATATTTTCTAGTTTTTAGGGTACAAGTCTTTTAGCTTCTTAAGTTGATTTCTAAGTATTTTATTCTTTTGGATGCTATTATAAATGGGACTTTTTAAATTTGTTTTTCTGGTAGTTTAGTTTATTGTTAATGTATAGAAAAGCAACTGATTTTTGTACTTTGTGTCCTGCAACTTTACTGAAAGTATTTACTAATTCTTACAGGTAGGTGTGTGTGTGTGTGTGGAGTCTTTAGGGTATGAATATTTAATCTACAAACGGTAATAATTTTACTTATTTATTTCTGATTTGGATGTCTTCTATATATATATATTTTTTTTTGCCTGATTGCTTTTGCTAGGACTTCTAGTACTTTGTTGAATAGAAAGAGCAAGAGGTAAAATGTCTGCTTTGTCCCTGATCTTAGAAGAAAAGCTTTTAATTTTTCACCCTTGAGTGTGATACTAATTCTGGGCTTTTTGTAAATGGCCTTTCATATTTTGAGGTAATTTCCTTCTAGTCTTAGCTTTTTAAGAGTTTTAACACAAAAGGATATTGAATTTTTTCAAATACTTTTTCTGCATCTATTGAGTTGATCATATGATTTTTTTCTTTTGTTCTGTCAAGGTAGTGTATTGCATTAGTAGGTTTTCATATGTTGAAGCATCCTTGCATCTCAGGAATAAAGCTCATGAAGTCATAGTGTATGATCCTTTTAAGGGGATCAGTTTCCTAGTATTTTGTTGAGAACTTTTGCATGTTTATTCATCAGGGATATTAGCCTGTAATTTTCTTTTTTTATAGTTTCTTTGCCTGTCTTTGGTATCAGGGTAATACTGACCTCATGAAATGAGTTTGCAAAAGATTCCAAATTTTTGAATAGTTTCAGAAGAATTAGTAATTCTTCTTCTTTTCTTTTGAGGAAGATTATCCCTGAGCTAACATCTGCTGCCAAACCTCCTCGTTTTGCTGAGGAAGATTGGCCCTGAGCTAACATCCGTGCCCATCTTCCTCTATCTTATATGTGGGACACCTGCTACATCATGACTTGATAAGCAGTGCATAGGTCTGCACCCATGATCTGAACTGGTTTTCTCAATAGTTTGTGATCTCTTGCTTCCTCTTGTGCCTGTCTGCTCTACCACACGTCTTCTGAGGCAGCAGCACTCTCCGAGCTCCTTTTGTGTTCTCACTGGCTCCCAGGCATCTAGAGTATGCTAGGTCCTATCCATGCTCTGGAGGGACTGAAGCCAGTGCCTTGGGTGGTCACCTGAGAAGTTTAAACAGTGGATGTACGATTCAATCTTCTCTTTTCCTCCCCAGAGATGAACCAAGGGCTTGGAGTCTTGATAGGGGAGGAGCTCTGGTAGATGACTGCATAGTAGTCCAAACTGCTTTTGTTCTCAGTGACTTCCAGGCATTCAGAGTATGCCACATCCCATCAGTGCTGTGAGATGGGCAAGACAGAAGCCAGTCCCTTGGGCAACCCCAGGAAAAGGTGGAATGTTGAACCCATGGTCCAAATCTTTCATTCCCCAGGGAGAAGCTGGGATCTGGGATTTTTCACGAACTTGCTCTGTGCTGAGCCTAGGAGATGGGCAATGGTAAGTACTTATGTGCTGGTCCAGACTGTCATCTTTTTATTCAGTAGCTCTCAGGTGTCTAGAGTATACTGGATCCTGGAAGTGCTCTGAGACAGGCAAGATGAGGCCAGTCCCTTGGGCAGCCCTTGGAAAATGAATTTTTGATGCATTGTCTCATTCTTTTTCTCCCCAGGGTGAAGCTTGGATTTGGAGTTCATCACCTTCTTACTCTGTGCTGAGCTGTGAGGAGGAGCCATGGTGAGTGCTTGCACACTAGTCCAAATCACCATCTTTGTTCTCAGTGACTCCCAACCTTAGAGTTCCTGCCATTGATCAGATTCAGCCAAGACAGAAACCAGTCTCTTGGGTAGCACTCTGAAAAATCCAAATGTTGAATGTGTGGTCCAATCCTTTGCTTCCCTCCCCAGGGAGAATCTGGGAGCTGGGGTTTTTCTCCAAATCTTATGACTCTGTGCCAAGGGGAGGGATTATGATGAAGAAGTGTCTCAGATTTTCCTATCATCTCAGTTTTCCCACTCACCTGGGGTGCAGGAGCCTTTCAACTGGTTTCTGGATTTTGCACAAAGGGGATTGGTACTTAGATTGTTGTCGAATTGAGGTGTGTACTGGGGAGTCGTGGGCAGGGAGGGAAGTCCAGGGTTTCCTGTTCTGTCATATTGCTGATGTCATCTCCTCCCCAAAATTAATTTTAACAATCCCCTGATAGTAAACATTTCGGTCATTTGCATTTTTTATTATATAAACTTTCCATGAATATCCTCTTACTAATTTTGTGTACATTCCTGATTATTGCCTTACTAGACAATTTCTTGGAATAAAATTTCTGGATCAAAAAGTACAAACATTTTAAGCCTTTTGAAATATATTTCCAAATTATACTTCCGAAAGGCTGCATGGATTTATAGTCCTTTGAGTAGTGCATGGAAGTTATCAGATAATATTTAAACCATCACTTAGTAGTGTTTAAGGATTAATCGGTCAGACAAAGGAAAGATACCAACATATGGGAGAAAGAAAACGGAGTTGGAGGGAAGGTGGGCAGTGAGTACTAAGCCTTACATTGATAAGACGTGTAATTGGTCTTCCAATTGCAGAGAACACAGGCTGAGCATACTGTTTATGAATTTATTGTGTTCTTGAATTCTTGTGAAAATCTTTTTCTCTTAATAGTCCTACCTTATAACATTATAATAATCAAAATGTAATTGTCCTGGAAGCAAGGATGTGAGCACTCACTCTTAAATTTTATTCTTAAGAAACCAGACTCCACGAGCCTCCCTTAGTCCTCTTTTCTAAGCTATTCCGTCAGTACTGAAGCTATTTAGATAAGATGGTGGCTAAGAGTCCATTTAGCTTTTGGCCAAAAGTAATTTGCTGTTGGAATTCAGTGGAGATTCTGCTATAACATAATCCTTTCCTTAGTGTGGGGAAAATTGGACAATTATCACTTTGGGATGATTTATATAGAAAACTACCAGAGAGCTGGTGCCTGCTAGCTTTGCAATAATATGCCTGTCACAAGCCCAAAATGCCTCTTTCATCTACATGAAATTTTCTTTGTTTCTTTTTCTTTTTTTTTTTTCCTCTTGGACCAGGCTGAAATCCTATGATAAAAGAGGAAAAAAATACTAACAGGAATAGTATACAATGTTAAGAAATGTTTCTGCCTTTGAATTAATAGCTCTTTTTAATCTTCCTGATTTTTCTGCTACATGTTTGATGCAGAAGTGTGTAAATATTTTTGGCTTCAGCTTTGCTCTGGAAATTGCAGAAGAAAGATAAAGGAAGAAAGTGTTAATCCACTATTGGAAATCCTTCACTGATGGGAAAACTCACACATATCTGGGACACAGTACTGCAAATGAAGCACAAGACAGAGGAGAACACAATGTCTTTGTATTATTTGTGAGTACGTCTGTGTGTAGCTACTTTATGTGAGCTCATTTTCTTTAATAATGAACAAAAACAGACAATGCATATACACTGAGATTGCAATACACTGAGATAATTAGAAGATCTTGTCATTGCACACAGTGCTTTTAGGAAACACTTCTAACACCTTTCTTTAAGTCCTGGCATGGCTCACTTTTCACCAGGATAACGACCAGTTAAAAAGAAGTGGCTAGCAATAATAAACCTGCCAGATGCTGGTTTTGCTTTATTATGTTTTAAGATACTTCACTTCCCTCAAACCAGGTTGCTAGGGTGATATGTGACCTTTTTCTTTAAAAACTTCCTTTAAGCTGTGAAGCCAAAGAAGTGAACTAAAGCCAGCAGGACTGTTTTTAAAGCATAAGAACAATTTGAGATGAAAGGTGCAAGAAAAACAACAAGCTTGGAGTAATAGTTGATGCTTTATGTTTCCAAATAGACAAAAACATCCACACTGAACAAGAGAGCTTGTGAGAAGCAACTGATTTATGTCCAGTTGAACTTTTTTTTTTTTTAAAGATTTTATTTTTTCCTTTTTCTCCCCAAAGCCCCCCAGTACATAGTTGTGTATTCTTTGTTGTGGGTCTTTCTAGTTGTGGCATGTGGGATGCTGCCTCAGCGCGGCTTAATGAGCAGTGCCATGTCCGCGCCCAGAATTCGAACCAACGAAACACTGGGCCGCCTGCAGCGGAGCGCGCAAACTTAACCACTTGGCCACGGGGCCAGCCCCTGTCCAGTTGAACTTTTGAACTAGATACTTAATTTTCAACCATTATATATCCAATTGAAATGTTAGACATGTTACTCATTTGTAGATACACACTTTCAAAACCCTATTGGGAATTCATTTGTCTCAAAAGAAAAATAATAAAAATAATATAATAAGGGTGAAGCAATTATTATTTTGAAACGTTAAAATGAAGTTGCTGGGAAAATCACTTGATAGCAATAGTGAAGGAACTGAGAAATGTATTATTTAAAAATTTTTTTTATTTGTTTTTATTTTTGCTGAGGAAGATTAGCCCTGAGCTAATATCTGTGCCAATTATCCTCCACTTTATATGTGCGTCGCTGCCACACCTTGGCTGATGAGTAATGTAGGTCTGTGCCCAAGATCCAAACCTGCAAATCTGGGCTGCCAAAGCGGAGTAGGCCGAACTTAATCATTATGCCACGGGGCCAGCCCTGAGAAATTTATTTATTTTTTAATGAACAGTGTATGTTCTCCAAGTCAAATTCTTATAAAAGCAATAGAATTCAATAGATCTGTATTTTCTCTGTTTCTTACAGAAAGAACCATCTATTAAAATAGTTATATTTATTCTCTTAACAACAAACATGACAATGTCCAAATGAATATAAAATGCAGATTTTCAGTCCAAAATTTCTACATGGCCATCTGGACTTGGAAATTAATTGGAGAGAAAAGTTCATGACTCTAGAGAAACACAGCATTAAGAGTGGTCCTTTGAAAAAGACCAGTAAGTAAATAATTTAGTTGTGTATTTATTTTAGTTTTTAATGGAAGCTGTTTGGGACGCCCTCTTCTCTCATCTCTGTCCCGACGCGAGGCCCAGCTGTCGTGTTTTGATAGTGCCGTGCTTTTGTAGTCTTGGTTAGTAGTCACTAGTATTGTTTTTCTCCTCAAAGTTTCTGTCCTCTTTAAAGCTGAAAGGCCTTCTCCATCTTGAAGGCTTTTGATCATTGCAACAGCTAATTGTCAACAATAATTAGAGTTACAGAAAGGCAGGAGAAAAATATTGTCTACCGTAAGAGATGCAGAGAGAAATTTCAGAGCTTCTGGAATTCAGCTGAAAATCCTAATAAAGGAAATGACTCTCCTAATGAAGAATTGCAGTCATCATAGAATTTTAGCAAAATAGATGAATAAATAAGAGGATCCAAAGGAAACCGGAATAGAAATGCTTCCTAGTTTTACACGCCTAACCATATCACTATTTCTCTTTTAAATAAGGTTTATCGCTAATATCAGCAAAGTATTTTTATTGCTATTGAATTTAAAATGGCATATAAGCTAGGCATGCACATAACTCAGGCTTTCACAAAGCGAGAATGTAAGAGGCACAGTCCAGACATCCAAAAATATTAAGAAGGAAATACTATCATTTACTCAAGTTCCTTAAAGAACACAAAAGGCAATTAATTCACGACCAATAATACTTTTCAAATCTCATTTGTTTCTACTCTGTATTATACATATGTATATACACACACACACATATGTATATAACATATATATGTCCTTTGGAGCCTTTTAGATGTTAAACCCCCCAAATGATCATCTAAACCCACCTGTATGGTTTTCTGTCTGTCTTTCTTCTCCCTCTTTGCTGTGAAGGTCAACTTAGCCTGTTAGACTTGCTTCTTAATTATCTTTCAGCTCTATTCATTTTACACGTTCTGCATCACACATACACAAAAAAGCAGGCAAATACATAACATTACTTGAGGTAGAGATTAGAGCACACGTACAAGTTAGTAAAAACATTCTCTTTAGGATGTGGGGAGTCTCTAAATTAAATTAACAGACATCACATCCTCATTCATCTAAAAATTATTGTTTTAGCATAATAAATACAGTACAACACTTTATAGCATGATTTGCTGTAATGCAAGGTTGGATATGATGTGACTGTCATTTTGTTCACATCGTGTACCCAGCATCTTTGCTTAAATGGGGATAGGCTAATGTGTGAGGGGTTGTTTGGAAGTTACTGCCTTGTGGTTATTTGAGATGAGATTTCTCAGATCAATGTAAGGCCATATGTGTACACTATAAGTTTCGCCATCTTTATCTTTGTACATTTATGACAATACAGTATCTGAAAAATAGCATATTTTTACTTATTTCTGGAACACAACATAAACTTTAAGAAACCGAATTTTGTGGACCTCATTTATATTTTTATGGTAAGATTCACCTTATATTGGTTATTTAAGCAATACATGCTTATTATAAAGAATTCACATAGTACGGAAAACCACAATAAGAAAATAAAAACTTCACCAAAATCTTATCAACTACACACAACTTGTGTGAACATTGAATGAACACTATCCCATACTTTCCCTACCCAATACATATGACTTTGCACTTCAAATAAAATATTTTTTAGAGAACATCCTCATACATAGATGTAGCCTAGTAAATCTTACCTAGCCCACAAGGTAATAAGCTTCCATCATTGATTGTCATCTTAAGAATTGCCATTCTTTCCGTGTGAACATCAAATAAAACTAAAACAAAGGGATCTAAATAGTCTGCTGCCCAGAGCATCTCAATAAATCTTCCATGTTGTTTATATAAAACTGAAAAATAAGAAACCCTTCCAGGTATGAAGAACAAGCATAGGTCCCAACTGGTAATAGCAATCAACATTCTCATGCCCAGCAATCAGCATGTCGGCTTAACTGCAACCCTTTTAAAGATTTTTTTTATTTTTTCCTTTTTCTCCCCAAAGCCCCCCGGTACATAGTTGTGTATTCTTCGTTGTGGGTTCTTCTAGTTGTGGCATATGGGACGCTGCCTCAGCGTGGTCTGATGAGCAGTGCCATGTCCGCGCCCAGGATTCGAACTGATGAAACACTGGGCCGCCTGCAGCGGAGCGCGCGAACTTAACCACTCGGCCACGGGGCCAGCCCCAACTGCAACCCTTTTAAAATGGAGCTTGAGTTGGGGCTCTTGGGCCTAAGTGTTAACTGCACCCCCCCACCCCCCACCATGTTCATCTAAACCCATCTGCATGATTTTCTATTTATTTGTTCCAACATGTTCTCTCCGGTACGTGAGTGGGTTAGGGTGGTTGTAGATTATTCACTAGCTGCCTGTAATCCTTACGGAATTTAATTACCTCCTGTAGAGGCAGAGGTGGATAAGGTCAGTGGTTTTATTTAGGATAAGAGATGCCAGGTTTTAAAAAAAAGAGGCAATATAGGGTGGAGCAAAGAGAGAGCAGTGACCTCGAACTCAGACAATTGACCCAGCTGTTGACATGTATAAGTAACTTAGTTTTATAATCTTGTTTCCTCGTCTCTGAAATGAGGTTAATGATGCGGGGTCGGTGAGCCAAGGAGTCGAAAGAAAGATTTCTTAGACTCTCAAGATCTGGCAGTAGTGCTCTTTTATTTAGAGAATAGTGTGGAATAGCATGGGGACAGGACCCATGGGCAGGCAGAGCTGCTGCTGCTGCCCTGAGTTGAGGGTTAGGGCTAATTTTATAAGGCATGGGTACATGACTTATTTTTACTGGAAAAAAAAAGAAAAAGAAAAAGATGATGTAAAAAGTCATTAAACGATTTCAGTGCAGATGGGGTCTGGTTATTGTGCGGTCATATAACTTTAGATACGAATCTGGCCATATAGATCGGCATGTAGGTGAGGATGCCCTGGGCTTCTCTCCCTGGAGCGGTCCTAATTCATACCATAAAAAAAGTCCACTGGGTCGTATAGTTTGGCATGTAGGCCAGGTCACCTTGGGCTTCTCTAGCTGAGGCAGCCTTAATCCACATCAGTTAACACCACATTAAGTTGTTGCAACAATTAACCTGGGCAACAAATGTTAAAATTAAATATAATTTGAACAAGTGTTGAAATTCCTAATTCATCTTAATCTCCCTTTTCTTCAGGTTTCTGATTAATCCCATTATACTCATAAGAAAATAATATGACATATCTCCAGTGAGAAACTTAAATCAGATTACCGAGATGGTCAGGTAGGATCCAGAAAAGTAAACTGTGTTTCCCACCTCCCAGTCCATTTCTGTGTCCTCTGGGACAGATTATTTCTTTGAAGGCCAATATGCTCTCCTTTAGTCACTCTTAAGAGTAAGTCTTCTCCTAACTTAATAGTAAAAAAGGCTGCATTTAGTTTCACAGCACAAAAGAGGAAGAAGTCTTTTATGGTTCTCTCAGATACCGAATCTAGCTGTTTCTTAGGAAAATAATGCAATGTGTCTTAATGGGCAAAATTGATTCATGTGCCTCTCCTCCTGTTCAGGAAACAAAGGTCCTAGATCATTAAATAAGAGGCAGGGAAGCTTACTGGAGTCCAGACAATATGATTACCAGCAGATTAAAGATGCTGAAGAGAAGAAAATGCAGAGGCTTTCAGATTTCTGAACAGTAGTAGTCTTAGCCTTGCTGGGGGGTGGTGAGAACACTCATGCAGCCAGATTTGAGCAGCTTTTTGTAGAAAAGTCCAAGTAGTATTTCTGAGACGACAAAACATATATGAGATCTGGGTTCTGCGCATTGACTTAAAAACAAAAAGTAAGTGTATTTTGAGAGGGTAAGTTTATTAATGAGATGCTAATCCACAGGATAAAGGTGAGTGTGCAGAGACTGGGAAATTTCCGGAATTCTTTTGTCCTATACGCATCCTCCACTCGTTGTACTCTTCTGTTCATTTCTGGCCTTTGAAAGCTTGGGATTGCAGAGTCAATCTTCAGCGGTAGTGGTGGAGGTAGTAATGGTGGTCATCGTAATAGGGTACAGTCTTAATGCTTCCTAGCGCAGGCACCCTCCTAGGCGCTTTCCATGCCTTAGCTCACTTCATCTGCACGGTGTTTAACAGCAGTGCTAGTACAGTAGCCACCATTGATTGCAGGCTTCTCAGGTATAGAAACTAAGTGCTAAGTTTCCTAAATACACAATCTCCTTTAACTGTTATTTTAATTCTATAAGGTTTGTATTATTTTATACTTTATAGATGTGGGAACTTATTTCCAGAGGTGTTAACTTAAGTAACTTAGCAGAAGTATGAATGTATTCTGGTATTTATATAGTTTGCAATTGGTGCAGCTAAGATTTGGATGAACAACTATGCGATTCCACACCCTAGCCTGGTTTTTATCATTATATGATATTGTTTTATTCAGACATATTTCATTATTGCCTTTGCCGTTAATAATAGATCATTTGTATTTGGGGTCTATTCATTGTATGAAGCGTTATACTGGACACTTTATTATAGTATCTTGATTAATGCTCATGTTTACCTATATTATTGATCTTATCCCTATTTAATAGACGAAGATACTGGGTTTCAGAGAATTGGGTCCCTTGGACCAAGGTTACACATCAATCAAACGACTCTGGTGACATACTGATCCAGGCCTGTATTGATCCAAAGTCTATGGTCTTTCCATTAAACTCGACTGCTGAATTCACGCAGGGGAAAAAATAATAATAATAATGGTGACTGCATCATTTTTAGGTATACAGATATCTAGTACCACAGTTAAAATAAGAGTTAGATTAATCTGTAACTAAGACTAATAAGATAATCATGTTAATAGTGAAATAAGCTGCACTGACATTCAAAGACAAAATACCAAAGTGCTGGTGCTGACACTTTAATCTCGCCTTATTTAGTTGCTGCTAGTCATTAAAACCTGCTTGATTATGATTAAAATACCCCTCAAATTTCACCTCGCAAATTCAGGTGAAGTGAATAGCACGTAAAGTGTATTTTACCAGAATGATACCTTGGACACTGGTCTGTAGCGTTACAGGAGTAAGTGACAAGTCTTCTTTTATTCACCTAATTTTAGATTTTGTATGCCAAGCATAGGTTTTGCTGTGTGCATAGAAAATAAACATGAATACTTTTCCCCCAACATTGACAGCAAGACAAAGATTCTTGCAATCACACGATCTATTAACATTATACTGGAGAGCTTAGCCAGGGCAATGAGTCAAAGACAGTAAATCATATAAGGATGGAAAAGGAAGAAATAAAATTGTCAGTATTGCAGACAATACATTGGTGTCTACAGAAAATCCAAAATAATCCACATACAGATCACTAGAATTTATAAACGAAATTAGTACATTTACTAGTTAGAAAGTCAACATAAAAATAATATCTTTATATTTTAGCAATAAACAATTCAAAAATGAAATGTCTATAATTTTACAATTAACATTTAAGATGACATTCAAAAGCAACAAATACTTAGGAATGTATCTGAAAGATGTGCAAAACTGCTGTATTGAAAACTACAGGGGCCAGCCAGGTGGTCAGCGGTTAAGGGTCCACGTTCCGCTTTGGCGGCCTGGGGTTCACCAGTTCGGATCCTGGGTGCGGACATGGCACAGCTTGGCACGCCATGCTGTGGAAGACATCCCACGTATAAAGTAGAGGAAGATGGGCATGGATGTTAGCTCAGGCCCAGTCTTCCTCAGCAAAAAGAGGAGGATTGGCAGCAGATGTTAGCTCAGGGCTAATCTTCCTTAAAAAAAAAAAAAAGAAAAGAAAAGAAAAGAAAACTACAACACATAGTTGAGGGAATTTAAAGACTACTTAAGTAAATATATATGAATTTGAAAATTTAATATTGTAATGATATCGATTCAATCTGAACTGATTTATAGGAATCCTATTCATTATTCATAATAGCATAATAAAATATGTTATTGTATTCTGGTGTGGAAATTGTAAAATTTATTAGAGAAATGCAAAGAAGAATCAAGGTGAAGAACAGATCTGAAGAACTTACCTACTAAACATCAACTCTTACCAGAGCTGTGAGGAAAGTATGGTCTTTTCAATATGTGATGTTGGGACAATAGGATATCCATATGGGGAAAAAAAATCTCACACTATAGTCAAAAACAATTCCAGGTGAATTGTAGTTCTTCATGTGAAAGGAAAATCAATAAAGCTCCTAGATGAAAACATATATAAAATCCTTGTGACCTTGAGGCAAAATTTCTCCATCAGACCATAGAAAGCAACCTACCATAAAGGAGAAGATTGATCAATTCAAAACAGTAAATTAAGAATGTCTATTAAATAAAAGAGTGAAAAGACAAACCACAAAGTGGGAGAACAAAGAAGATATATACTCGTATGAGGAATATATAAAGAACAACCGATCAATAAATAAAGACAGACAACCCAATATATAAGTGGAAAAAATGTGGACGGTTTTTTCACAAAGAAGAATATCCACATAACTAATAGATATATGAAAAAATATGCTACTCTTTTAATCATCACAAAAGAGCAAATTGAAACCACAATGTGATACCACTAAACACCCTCAGGAATAGCTAAAATTTAAAAATAAAATCATAAAACTAGAAAGCCTCTAACATCCAGTGCAATCAAGAATCTGGAGCAAATAGAACTGGCATACACTGCTGGACTGGTGGGAACATACACTTGTACAATCGCTTTGGAAAACTCTTGAGCAATATCAGCTCAAACTGATCATGCGCACAGCCTACGCCAGCAATTCCATTCCCAGGTATGAACTCAACCAAAATGTGCACAATATAGTCATCAAAAAAACAGGTGCACAAGTGTTCACAGCGGCACTATTTGGAATAGCCCAAACTGGAAACAACCTAAATGTCCATCAATTCCAAAATGAATAAATTTCCCTATGTTTATCCAATGGAATACAATAGCAATGAAAATAAATAAACTCCTAATACACAGTGAAATGAATGAATTTCAGATATATAGCGTGAAAAAAGAGGTAGACACAAAAAAGTAATACTATATGATTCCGATTATATAAAGTTCAAAAAAATGATAAAATTAATCTGTAGTCTGAGGAGCCAGAACAGCGCTTGCCTTAGAGGAGGAGACAGATGTGGTAACTAGAACAAGGTAAGCTTCTAGGTGCCGGAAATGTACTCTAGCTTGATCTGAGTGGTGATTACATGGATGTACTCCTTTTGTGAAAATTAATGAACTGTACACCCATGATTTGTGTATGGATGTCAGACTTCAGCAACAAGTCTCAAGTCAATTTAAAGAAAGAAAACCAAGAATTTGGTCCTTTAAGATGGAAAATTCTCCAGAGTGTTTGACATAGAATAAACTAGATAAGACATATATACAATATTAGGCAAGGAGTTAGTATAATCATGTACAGAAAAAATTTTAATTGTAAGAAAAAATATATAAATTCACATAAATATATATTTTTAAAACTAGTCTTTTTAAAAAATGTGCTTGAGAGAAAATCTAAATAGTCTACAACCAAAAAAAATATAAAAGTTTGTAAAAAATCAACTCCTTCAAGTGTTCAAAAATTCAACCCCAGGGGCTGGCGCCGTGGCCGAGTGGTTAAGTTCTCGCGCTCCGCTGTAGAGGCCCAGCGTTTCCCCGGTTTGATCCTGGGCCCCGACATGGCACTGCTCGTCAGGCCATGTTGAGGGGGCATCCCACATGCCACAACTAGAAGGACCTGCAACTAAAATACAACTACATAGGGGGGGATTTGGGGAGATAAAGCAGGAAAAAAAAGAAAGAAGAAGATTGGCAACACTTGCTAGCTCAGGTGCCAATCTTTAAAAAAAAAGAAAATCAACCCCTTCAATGGGGCGTGGTCTAGATGGATGTATGGTTTTATACAGTCTAAAGGAGCACATTACAGAAAATTATGGAAAGTATTATAAGGAATTGATTTTAATCAATATAGTAATAATATAGTTTAAATCATAAGATATTTTTATCTTTTAAATATTTTTTCATAATTCTTTTGCCAAACATAATAATTATTGAAATAAAAATATAATTAAAATGGAACTAACAGAATACAGGTGTGATGATGAAATACAAGGGTACTAATGAAACGTAAGCAAATCATGTTTGACGATATTAACACACCATAGTAATGCTGGGCTTGTCCTATGATGAAACCAGGAAGTTGACAGTCTTTGTTTTACATTTTTTATTTTATTGAGGTCATATTGGGTTATAACATTGTAAATTTCAGGTGTACATCATTATATTTCAGCTTCTGTTTAGACTGCCTTATGTTCACCACCAAAAGTCTAGTTTCCATCCGTCACCAAACATATGTGTCCCTTTTGCTCACCCTCAGCTCATTTCCCTTCTGGTAATCACCAATCTGTTTTCTGTATGTACACATTTGTTTGTTTATTTAACTTCCACATATGTGTGAAATAATATGGTATTTGTCTTTCTCTGTCTGACTTATTTTGTTTAGCATAATGCCCACAAGCTCCATCCATATTGTCGCAAATGACGTGATTTCGTCTTTTTGCCGCTGAGTAGTATTCCATTGTATGTATATACCGTATCTTCTTTATCCATGAAAGAACTCATACAACTCAACAACAACAACAAAAACAACCTGATCAAAAAATGGACACAGCATATGAACAGACATTTTTCCAAAGATTTACAGATGGCCAATGGGCACATCAAAAGATGTTCAACATCACTAATTATTAGAGAAATGCAAATGAAAACCACAATGAGATATCACCTGACACCTGTTAGAATGGCTATTATTAAAAAGATGAGAAATAACAAGTGTTGGAGAGGTTGTGGAGAAAAGGAAACCTTCCTACACTGCTGATGGGAATGCAAACTGGTGCAGCCACTGCGGAAAACAGTATGGACGTTTCTCAAAAAATTAAACATAGAAATACCATATGACTCAGATATTCCACTTCAGAGTATTCTTCAAAAGAACATGAAAACACTAATTCTAAAATATATATGCACCCCCTACGTTCGTTGCAGCATTATTCACAACAGCCAAGACTTGGAAGAACCCTAGTGCCACAATCTCAATTACAGTCTATGAAGACTTTTTCCAACTAAAGTGAAATTCAGATCCTGCCACAGACACTTTCCCACTTTTTCTCTCCTTATCTCTGAACTTGCCAGTTTGTCTAGACCAGGGTTTAACTGGTGAATAGAGGCTAGATGCATCAGAGACGACGTGGAGCCTAGATTCCTGCTTTTGAGGTACCCTTTTCACTGAGAAAGTATGGTTCAACAAACACCCTGAGCTCTAAACCATGAAATTAATGGATTCTTCTCTTTTGAGGGGAAAGGGGAGAAAGGGAAGGATCTGGGCAGCAGGGTGCTTGCAGTAAGAAAAGGAACAAAAGCAAATCCTCACCCTTTGTATTTATTTTACAAACTCTAAGAGCTGAGAAGTGAATTCTTATTTCAAGTTATATCATAAAGCAAGGAATAGAAGTGGGTTGGAGCCAGTCTGTATCATCTCATGAAAGCTTATTGTCAAATTTGCAGGGAATTTGCAAGTCAGTTGTTAAAAACAGCCATTATTTAAAAATACATAAACTTAAAATTAAATACGGTATGCATCACTTAACGACAAGGATACCATTCTGAAAAATGCGCTGTTAGGCAATTTTGTCATTATGTGAACATGATAGGATGTGTTTACACAAACCTAGATGGTATTGGCCTATATTACATACCTGGGTTATATGGTACTAATCTTAGGGGACCACCGTCGTAGATGCAATCTGTCATTGAAATGTCGTTATTTAGCGCACTACTGTAAATCATATTAAAAACAAAGACAAGTATTCCAAATTCATCACTTCCTAATGTTCTTTGCTATCTTCTTTGCTCTTGAGGTTATCTACATCTTTTGTATCTGTATGGTGTAAATGCTATTCAATGGTGTGCTGTTGCACGTCTCTTCCCAGCTCCACAGTTAGTGAGGTCATGTTGATAGCTTGAAATCGACCATGTTGGTGGCATTCACACTCCATAAATCACGAGCCCTACAAATCAGGGCCTTCCCACTCCGTTTCAGTTTAACAGCGTATCCTGAGAGACTCTGTCAATGATAAAAGTGTTCTGAGCATAATTCTCGACAGTCAAATCATTAGAAATCAATTTACAGACAAAGTACTATATATCATATTTATATATCTGCTCTCCCAGCCTAATTAACAGTACTGGCTTTTCATTCTAGAAAGTGTCCCAGTTTCGATGGTAGATTCTGTGGTCACTCTCCTTACAGAGCAGGCTTGCTCATCCTCTCACTATTGATACATTGGGCTGGATAATTCTTTGTTTTGGGGGACTGTCCTGCATATTGCAGAAGGTTTAGCAGCATCTGCAGCCTCTACGCACTAGAGGTCTGTAGCCCCCTTCTCCAATTTATGAGAACCAAAAATGCCTGCAGGTGCTGTAAAATGACCCTGGGGGGCAAAACTACCCCCCTTCTGAGAACCACTGCCATACAGTATAAGGGTAAAAACAGTTCCAAAAGAAAGAAAAGTGGAATTTTCTCTGGTGCCAAAAGAGAAAGAGGTCTCCTCTTTTCTTAGATTCTTTCCTTTAAAAATGCCATTGTAAATTCCTTCTCTGTCCCTTTGATTTATAAGTCTTTTAAAAAGCTAAAAAAAAGCCTTTTGCCAATTTTACAATCCAGGAAAGTTTTTCTTAAGCAACTTTGAGCCTTCTCTTTGAATTGAAAACATCAAAGGAGCCAACATCCTGTCTCCCATGTCTGTGGGAGTTTATCCTGGGTGGCTGGCTCCAAGTAGTCACTATCTGCTTGTTGCAGAGATTTTCTGTCAGATAAAGATAACTAGCTAACACACCAGTACCAAGTGAATTTAGGATGAACTATGCAGAGTAAATGGTTCTGTTAAGTTCTCTTACCAGTGGGCTAGTTAGCATTTATCTGAGAATGTGTGGGTAACGGATTGCGCCTGCCTGGCTATTTTTATCAAATATTTATCAGTATTTTTTTCAAATAATTTCTTTCCATCTTTACAATCTCTTTAGCAAATTCCCTGTGATGCACAGCAAGTCTAGTTTAATGCTTGTTCAGTAATAAAACTGCTAAATTCTTTACTGCTTTTGTAGAAAGAATTTGCTGGCTTGGTGGGAGATTTTATTTTTGTTTTCCCCAATTAGAACAACATCAGGGGTGAGGAGGAACAGAGAAAGCTGAAGCAAAATAGGACAAAGGAGTGATGAAAATTGTGTCACCATCAGAGAGAAACACAAGAAGCATTTAGTCTTAACATAAACCCTTTCAACAGCCAACTTGTCTAATATTTTGGGGGGACATGTTTTCTTTTTCCCCCTCACGTCTGCTCCTGAGTTAATACATGCTGAACATTAGTTCTCATTATTATCTGTCTTCAAGCTATTGTACTCTGCTCCTATAGCTTCTGCCCTCTCTCTCATCCAGGACTCCCCTCACATGGAATATCATTCCAATGCCATTTCATTCATCCCCTCAACAAGGCTTTAAGCAAGATTATTATGTTTTGTAGATTTTCCTGAGGAAATGGGGCAGGATAATGAGGAAGAAGGCAGGATCACAGCACAGCAGAGCTGGCAGTAGAAAACTGAACATGGCACTCATTAGCCTAAAGTTTCTCCTTACCCTTGCCACGGGGACTGTGTCACTATCAAATTTTTTCTCTCCTCATCTCTCGACTTGCCACTTTGGAGCTCTTACCTCTAGACCAAGAGTAATAAAGGATGTCCAAAACATCTTTGAGTATGTGTTTGTGGCTATTTTGTTAGTCCCCACAGTGTCTAAAAATACCATGTATCTAGGCAGCTACTAAGCTTGTTCCCAATTATGAAAATATAAAGCAGTTAGCAATGTAAGCAAATTTAAGAGAGTGCAATTATGAGATGCTAGATATTACATTTAGGATCCTCAGGTGAAATTGAGGTTGGGAAGAGGAGAAAGTCATAGCAAGCTGAATTTTGGAGAAAGCAAGAAATGATCAGAGGGAATGATATACGGAGGAGACTGAGTGCCTAAAGAGTTGATAGTGACACAGAGAGAAGCAGACACATAGTTGAATCACCTCAGGAGCAGAACCTTAGGTTGAAGATTCATGGTGTCTTGTGATTGAGAACCCCAGTGCTTCATGGACACACTCAATTCGCAAAATATATTTAATCCTTTGTGAGGACTTGCTATACATCTGTTCATAGATTTGGTCTTACAACACAGATTTATGTATCACCTGCTCTGTGTCAGGCTCTGTAATACACTCTGTGTCAGGCTCTGTAATACACTCTGAGGATATACTGATGAATACCTCAGGCAAATCTCTGCCCTCATGGGATTTATCTTCACAGAGAATGTTCTCAAGAGATTCTTCACCTCCTTCTTGTCACATTTACCCTTACAGCGAACCCCATTTATTTAATATAACTAGGTTTTTTATAACTAATAAACCTAAATCAAACATTATACAAAGATAAACAAATAGAAAAAAATAAATCTCCTTCTTGGAATAGTCTTAAAGCTCTATACCTTGCCAGTGTTGGACAGCTCCCAGGCTTTTATTTGTAGGTTGAAGCTTATGGTATTACCATTTTTTATAGATCAAAATGATTGAATACTGGCCATTCCATAGTGTTAAACTTAATATATTTTCTTTATATCTGCAGATTACTATAAGAAGAAATTTCCTCTTTAAAACTCTTAACATTAAAATTCATTTTCAATATGATTACATGCTAGTGGCTAAATAATAAAAATACTTGAATGAAATCAAAATTACCTGAGAGAAGCACTTTTGAAAGGAAAGAGTATGAAATAATAAATTCCTACTGTTGAGGAATAAAATGTGGTGAATGCAAATTGACACTATAGTATAAAAATATGTTCAAATAACATTTTAGAAAAATTAACTTGATCTTAGGGGGAAAGGATAGCATCAAAAAATTAAAGGACACTGAAAAATTAGACGGAGCAATATAACACTTCAGTAGGTTTCTATATAATGATGAAAACAAACATCTTGTCTTTGGTTATGTAGTTTGTTCACACTTAGAAGAAAATAAACTGGTATTAGCGATTCTGCTACTCTCTATATCTAATGGCATTGCATTATAAGTGGTGGATCTCTAAGTCCAAATTTGAGCATTGAAATAGGCTGCACCCATAGGGCAGAAGAAAACCCCTCAAGGAAGGTCAGAGTCAAAACAGGAACAATAACAATAAAACTAAACTCAATGTGCATTTCCAGGTCCTGGACAATTCCTCCTTCTCATCAGCTCTCTTCAGTTCAAGACAGTTACGACCACTATACCTGTTTCATGATGTAGTTGGCACTGATATTTCGATGCAACTGTGGTGTGGGAAAAGGCAGAGGCTCATTCTCCTAGTGCTCTGGGCACGATGCCCAGGGTTGGGTGTCTGTTATTTAGCTTGCCTTTCCTACCCTTGTCCTCATACCTGAGAGTTGGGCTTACCCTGAGCAGCAAGTGATCACGAAAATTGTTTGTGATTACCACAAAAGAGAAATTGTATGCTTCTGTAATACCTAACTTATCTAAAGTGTAAATCAAAGAAAATACACAAAAGATTTCAAAAGGAGCAATACTTATAAGCATAAGGATAAAACAAGAATATTTTTCATAATAAATGAAATAGCAAAAAACAGCATGGGGAAAATGATAAATGCATTAAAATATAGAAAATTTTCTAAAAGAAACTTAATTTACTATGAGACCAATAGAGGTGTAATGACAGTTCCAGAAAGAGAAGAGAGGGCAAAAAATTTACATGTAAATACAAGGATCCAAAACAATCTTGTTTTTGGTGAGGAAGATTGACCCCCAGCTACCATCTGTTGCCAATCTTCCTCTTTTTTTTTCCTCCCCAAAGCCCCAGTACATAGTTGTATATCCTAGTTGCAAGTCATCCTAGCTCATGTATGTGGGATGCCACCACAGCATGGCTTGATGAGTGGTATATAGGTCCATGCCCAGGATCCAAACCAGAGAACCCTGGGCCACTGAAGCAGAGCACATGAACTGAACCACTCGGCCATGGGGCCAACCCTGCAAAAGCAATCTTGAAAAATAACAAAGTTGGACAACTCACTTTCTGATTTCTAAACTTACTACAATGCTACAGTCATCAAGATGGTGTAGTATTGACCTATTCAGAAATATAGATCATTGGGATAGAATTCAGAGTCCGGAAATAAAGCTTACATTTATGTTCAATTGATTTTTAACAGTTCGATGAGGAAAGAAGTCTTTTAAGAAATGTTGCTGGGACAACTGGATATCCACGGGCAAAATAATAAAGTTGGACACCTGCCTCATCCATATACAAAAACTAACTCAAAATGAATCAGAGAACAAAACGTAAATACTACAACTACTCTTAAAAGAAAACTTAGAAGTAAATCTGTGACTATGGGTTGGGCAATGGTTTCTTAGATATGACACCAAAAGCTCAAGTAACAAAGAAAAACAAGATAAATTGCACTTCATAAAAATTAGAAAGCTTTGTGCTTCAAAGGGTACCACATATAAAGTAGAGGAAGATGGGCATGGACGTTAGCTCAGGCCCAGTCTTCCTCAGCAAAAAGAGGACAAGTGGCAGCAGATGTTAGCTCAGGGCTAATCTTCCTCAAAAAAAAAAAAAATGAACAAAGAATTTGAATAAACATTTCTCCAAAGAAGATATACAGATGTCCTATGAGCACATAAAAAGTTGCTCAACATCATTTGTCATTAGGACAATGCAAATCCAAACTACAGGTGATACTGCTTCATGCCGACAACCTGAATGTCCATCAACAGATGAATGGATAAATAAAGTTTAGTACATCAACACAAGGGAATATTAACTGTCCTTAAAAATGAATGAAGTACTGATACATGCTACCACATGGATAACCTTGAAAACATATACTAATGAATGAAGCCAATCACAGCAGACCACAGATTGTATGATTCCGTTTATATGAAATGTCCGGAAAAGACGAATCCATAGAAAGAGAAAGTAAATTAGTGGCTGCCAGAGGAAGGGATGAGGGTGGTTGTGGGGAGTGATGAGGATTTTTAGGCTGCTTAATTTTAAAATGGCTTATGATGAGGATTTTTAGGCTGGTTAGTTTTAAAACTACAGATAAGAAGCAGGCTCCAAGGAGTGGAATTTGTTTGCCCTTTGATCAGAGACAATTGCATTTGTGAAGGAAATCTCCATGCCTCCCTCTCTGGAATTTGTTTGCTCCTTTGTTGGGAAACATTTACATTTCTACGGGAAACCTCTATCTGTGAAGATGCCTCCCTCTCTGAGCCAGGAGGAAGGGGGGATGGCCTTATCTCTGGAAACTCTTAATGGGGAAGGCAAGAACTTAAGTTGTTTACTGTCTGGCAACCTCGTGTAACTGACCCTCCCCCAGACAAATCCTCCTTTGTCTTTAGCTGAGGATAAAATTCAAGCGGTGACTTCTGCCATTTACTCAATCCAGTTTGATTCTTATCTACCATTTTAGCTTTTTACATATTCTTTGTCTTGTAAAGAGATAACTCACATGCCCATGCCTTAAATTTAGCTCTAACCCTCAACTGGCAGCAGCAGAAGCTCTGACTGCCCGTGGGTCCTGTCCCCACGCACCAGCTCTGCCTGCCCATGGGTCCTGTCCCCATGCCAGCGGGGGCAGCAGCAGCGGCTCTGCCTGCCCATGGGCTCTGTCCCCATGCCAGCGGGGGCAGCAGAGGCAGCAGCAGAAGCTCTGACTGCCCATGGGTCCTGTCCCCATGCTATTCCACACTATTTTCTAAATAAAAGAGCACTACTGCCAGATCTTGAGAGTCTAAGAAATCTTTCTTTCGACTCCTCGGCTCACCGATCCCGCATCAGGGAGTACTCTTAATGGGTACAGAGACTTTTAGGGTGATGAAAATGTTCTACAATTAGATAGTGGTGATGGTTGCCGAACTCTGTGAATATACTAAAATCCAGTGAACGGTACACTTTAAAAGGGTGAATTTCATAGTATGTTAATTATATCTCAATAAAGCTGTTATAAAAAATAGATCTTAATCAGATTGCTGGAATAGGAGTAAAAGGAGTATAATGCCGGTGAGTTGACTTTTTTCTAATAGGTAATTCAAAGCTTTCTGTAGCTTCCTGAAAATGATACAATGGAAATACCAGTTTCTGGTGTTGACCACCATAATAAACCCCTCATACCCATCTAAGCAGTAGGGGACCTTTTTTTTGCCACTCCTTACTGTTACCTAGCATAGTGTACTCAGGCTAATAAACACACCTATTTCATCAACAGTTTAAGAGAATATGTTAAAAAAAAAGTTTTCCAAAGCGAAAAAGGCATAACAAAGTCAAGAAGGTATTCTCTTTGGATTATCTGTGTCTCTATGTCATCTCTCCCCATCCTTATTCCTTTTGATTACATATCAACTTACTACAGCTTCTAAAATATTTACAAGTAGGATGGGAAAAATTCCAGCTATCTATGGGTGTCTGAAATGGGACTTCTTGTCTTATGGGAAAACAAGAAGCAAAGAAACTTGGGTTTTGGTATAACAGAGGCGTAAAGAGTGTACATACATTCCTTAAAGGATTTAGGAATTAAAGAAAGATCTAAATTCAGGTATCTACTGTCTAAATTCTGAGATCACCAATATGGTAACCTGAAAAATGTCACTGTTTCTGACAGAGATCTATGAAAACAGAGTTAGATTCAAATAAGAAACTGCTCTTTTCATTATCTTGTTCTAATAAGTCAAAGAAGGAAACTTTCTGATAAGAATCTTATTATTCTTTATAGAAAATCATCAAAATGAGGGCAGAGAGCGATCTGTCACAGTTTTAATCAGCATGCGTAATAGACTAAGAGGAAAAGACGTAGAAAAAGCAAGAGAAAAAAACAAACGTGACAGATGCTTGGTTAACTTGAGGAGAAAACAGGTGAGACAGATTAATTGGGGAAGAGGACTTCAAATTGGTATTATTGAGTGTGGGAGCCTGAGGCAGCAGACCTGAACAGAGAAAAGAGCAAATAATCAAAAAACCTGAGATTACAGTCACCCTACGAGCCCCTTTCTTTCCTATCTCCTGAATTGCCACCAAAACTCTTAGCTCAGTACTGCGTACGTATTCACAACTAAAGTATTTCTAGAGACTGCTGAAGCTGCTGCTTAACATGTTTTATTTTATGTTAGGAGAGGAAAGATATTATTTTAAATGAACTTTAACAATGTTCACTATATCTCTAGAGAGATTTTGATTTTTTTACATCTAACACCTAATATTTTCACTTATTTTAAAATAAGTTGGAATAACTTCACAAATTTACAAATGAAAATTATATGTTTTATGATAGGTAGTATATCAAACTATAGAGTTAGATGCAACTAAATGTTTTTGAAGTCAATAATATAAAAAGAAAATCCTGCTTTCATAACTTGATGCTAGGAATTGTTTCAATTAGCACTTCACAAATTCAACTTTTTGATAAAAATATTTTGTGTGTTTTGATTCTAAATTGTTAAATATATTAGAAATTAGACTTCTTGGGCTGGCCTGGTTGCATAGTGGTTAAGTTCGCACATTCCACTTTGGCGGCCCCCAGTTCTCAGGTTCAGATACTGGATGTGGACCTATGCACTGCTTGTCAAGCCATGCCGTGGCAGGCATCCCACATATAAATTAAAGGAAGATGGGCACGAATGTCAGCTAAGGGTCAGTCTTCCTCAGCAAAAAGAGGAGGATTGGCGGCAGATGTTAGCTCAGGGCTAATCTTCCTCAAAAAAAAAAAAAAGGGAAATTAGACTTCTATTTATAAAGCACTTCACTCCAAAGTTTTATCATAAATTTGCATAATCTTTATTACCAATAAATCAAACACCAAAGAAGTCCAGCTATTTTCTCATTTTAACAACGTTTTTTTGTGTGTGTAAGGAAGATCGGCCCTGAGCTAACATCTGTACCAATCTTCCTCTGTTTTATGTGGGATGCTGCCACAGAGTCTTGACCAATGGTGCTAGGTCCACATCCGGGATCTGAACCTGCAAACCCCAGGCCACTGAAGCAGAGCGTGCAAACTTAACCACTATGCCACCAGGCCGGCCCCAACAATGTTTTTATTAGGTATAAAGACATCTTAATATGCTATATAAAGTTTTTAATTAGATAATGCAGGTTCTAAAGCTGCTGAATAGCATTGACAAATAAAAATGGCAAGCAATAGGATATATTGGAGTATATGAGGAAGCCATTTGGTATAAACCTAATTCGGCCTGACTTCTCTTTTTTTTCCTCCAAAAGGGCCTGACTGGCTATTGAGCACGCATTGCATATCTGCTTAGACATTTCCTATGGCCAGAACAAAGGCCCTTGAGCTAAAGATGCAACTTCCCCCTGACATTAGCATTTTTCCTTAGGCTAGGAACTGATTGCTGCACTCACCTCCCAGCTCACCTGTGACCACCCAGCTGGAGACAACAGACTGCCACCCTGCTGTGTTCACTGAGACAGAAGACCTACCTGCTATTTCCATCAATCGCTGTGCCGACAGAGTAGTCTCGCAACTATTGTAAAAGGGACATTTCAATCCTATGTAAACATCCTCTTTGAGGGTATATAACCACCCTTATACCCCCACTTCTTTGGAGTGCTCTGTTCCTTTGTGGAAAGACTCTCCCGGGTTATAATCCTCAGATTTAAGCTCAGAATAAACTCACCCAAATTTTCACTTATAGATTGGATATGGATTATTTTCGTTGACAGCATCTTGAGACAAATTTGGAAACTTATCATCATGTTCATCCTCCTCATGAACTTGTAGTTTAACACAGTGTTCCTTATGTCTCTTATGAAACAGCGGTCTGTATTAAACAGCAGAAGTTCATGACTAAAAACAATTATGAACTTTATAATGGTCAAAAGTACCGCTGCGGTTTAAGTGTACAGCTATGTGCTTTATTTAAGTTCAGCTTGTGTCACCAGCATGCGCTTCTGGCCTATACTCATTACCCAAATGCACATGGGAACTCTCAAAACTCTTCTGTTCAAAGAAAGGAGATTAAATAATAAGTATTATTTTAATAGACATTTAAACAGCATCTGTTTGTGCCTTTGGGATTTTAATATCCCAAAACACTTCCATGAGCTCCGTGAAGGTTTATAGAACACAGTAAGGAAACAATGCTCCAAAGCAGTGCTAGATAGCACTGTCCTTGAAGAGGAGGCTGCAAATGAGATCATTCATGTAGAGCGCCTCCAGTATGTCTGGAAAATAAAAAGCATCTGTTGTTGACGATGATGCCGATGATGTTGACGATACATGAATACTGTACTTTTTAATCACATTAATGACAAGTATAGTGCTTTCTTGGTATCATGGGTCAATTCAATTTTTTTTCTTTCTTAGAGAGTGACTACAGATTGTGCCTGGATTAGAGAATGGACTGGAGTGTGGTCCATAATTATGCTGCTCTCTGTTCTGGCTTCTCTCCCTCCAGGGAAGACACTGAACTTCAGTCATAGCACCCCTCTGTCCAGAGACCAGAGGAACCTTACAACCCACGCTACATGGTGTCCAAGCATCCAAGACTAATCAGAGTTGCTATGCCTGACAAAAACTATTGCTGTTCTAAAGGTCTTCTCTGAAGGATTAGGGAGTTTGAATAGTAGTAGATTACCCAAACTAGCATCCAAGGGAAGCATAAAGTTTAGAACTAGGAAATTTAGAATTGTGTGATGGATCTACTGTGACTCCTTTTAGATACATACATACATGCATAAGGCATAGAAAGATTACTGAAGGAAAATATTTACTAAAATGTGGTTGATGGGGAATAAGTAAGTAGTAGATATACAAATTATAGATTATATACACAAGCCGTTATCCAAAACTTGGGTCAGATGTGTAAAAAATATTACTGTCAGGATATCTATACCATATATTATTTACTACCCCAAGTATGGTCTGGAGTAGTATTCTATAATCAAAAACATTAATATTTCTGCAGCAAAATCCTGACTATATCTCCTAAGTGGTATAAATAAAGTCCATAATTAGCTTCACGTGAGTTTAGATCATCTCAGGTCAGTAATTAGAGATAAGGGTTTATTGGCCTGCATTTATGAGGGAATACTAGGAACAAGAAGAATTTTAATGTATAATTTACAGGAGTACAATTGTAATATCTTGGCATCCTGTTATCACTGTGAAATACTAAGAAATATACATTTGGTTTCTGCTGTTGGTTCCTGACACAGAGCTCCTAAAACCCTTGTAATTTTTTGAGTGATGGGGTCATAGGAGTGTCTTACACAGAGCTCCTAAATCTCTTGGAATTTCCTGGATGATAGAAATGTCTTTTGTTCAAATGAGATGATTCTTGGTAGGTTCCCAGATAGCATCAGGAGGGGGGCTGGTCACCAGAAAGACCAAACCATGATTAGAAGCCTGGAACTTTCAGCTTCACCTCCCATCCTCTGGGAAGGGGAGAGGAGCTGAGAATTAAGTTAATAGTTGATCACGCCTATGTGAGGAAGCCTCCACAAAAATCCCTAAATTATGGCATTTGAAGAGCTTCTGGGTTGGTGAGCACATCAACATGCTGGGAGGGTGACACACCCAGTTCCACAGGGACAGAAGCTCTTGTGCTTGGGACAGTTCTGGACCTTTCCTTATGTACTTCTTCATCTGGTTATTCATCTATATCCTTTATAGTAAACTGGTAAATGTAAGTAAAGAGTTTCCCTGAGTTCTGTGAGCCATTACAGCAAATTATTAAACCTGAGGAGAGGTTGTGGGAACCCCAGATTTACAGCCAGTTGGTTGACACATTGGGACTTAACGACTGATATCTGAAGTAGGGGCAGTGTTGTGGGTCTGAGTCCTTGCCTGTGGGGTCTGCTAGCTCTAGATAGTGTTAGAATTGAATTAAATTGTAGGACACCCAGCTGGAGTTGGAGAATTTCTTGTTGGTGTGAGGGAAAACACCACATATTTGGTGTCAAAGTGTTCTGTGGTAGAGAAACAGTTTTCCTTTAATCACTGTCCTCAAAACACTTCTATAGTAAATCTGAGAGCAACGCAGGACTCTGGCCACCATACTGTGCAAAAAGGTTACCTCTTAAATTACTTCCTGAATATCCACCACAATAAAGTTCTGGCTTTTAGCTCTTTTGAGAATGTGTCTAATCTACATTGGACTGTGTCAGTAGCAGTCCCATGCCTGACTTATGAACAAATTAAATGGGTACAATAAAGTCATTAAGTGTTCAAGATTATCTGGGTTCTATGTTATACTGCCCAGTGCTTGATATTCAATCCCTTGGTAAGAGAGAGAGAGATTTGAAATCTCATGGTTAAGAAACTCTCATTCTTTCAAATTTTCTGTTTATCATTCATGATTTAGAATGTACATAATGGAGTTCCACTTCTAATGTGGATGAGCAGCGTCTACTGGACCTGACCCTCCCATAGATAACAATTATAAATACTAGGTCAGAAAAAAAATGAAAATGACCCAGAGCAAACTTCAAAAGACTTCCACTGGCCGAAGGTGAAACTATTTGAGTTTCTTCAATAATGACAATAAAAGCAATGAGTCAAAACCCAATAAATGTGTTTAAATCCATGAGTTGATCACTTTCTGACAACCAGTAAATAAATAAATAGTATCAAACATTCACCCTGTCTTTTCTGAAAGAACTGTACAACTGGGTAACCAAATAACGGATAAAGGAGAGTATCTTTTCATTAATGTATTTAATCTAATAAATGTAAAAGAAATGATAGAATTAAAACATCACCATTTTACAACCCCCTTAATGCATATACGTATACATATACAGTCAAAATGTTAGCAAAAATGAATGATTAATGTCTATCTCTATACACACATACATATACGCTTAATGCCTATATACATGTGTATGTATATATACACATATATATGCTTAATGCCTAGATATGTTTAATTTCGTATTTATAGGAATAAAATGGCACTAAGCATGTGTATTTTCGTGTGTGTGTATATATATATAGAGAGAGAGAGAGAGAAGCATTAAGCATTCATGTTTGCTAACATCATAAAAGAAAAGAGAGGAACATAGTCTCTTCTCATAGCTAGAGTGATCCTTTTAAAGTATAAATCAGATTATATCCCATCTCTGATCAAAAATCCACAATAGCTCTCCATTTTCCCAAGAGTGAAAGCTGACATCCTTACAAATGCCTATAAGGACATGTAAGAACTGTCCTTGAGTTGGCTCCTTATCTAATTTCTCTCTCTTGACTGCACTCCTGCTACAGTGATTTCCTTCCTGGTCTCTGACGCTCAAAGTGTGCTCCAGCTTCAGGGCCTTTGCATTGGCTCTTTCTTCTTCCTGGAATGCTCTTTTCTCTGATTGCTGCACAGCTAACTCCCTCACCTCTTTCACATCTTCACACAAAAGCTGTCTTCTCAATGAGGATTATGGAACCATCCCATTAGAACTTACATCCAGCGTTCTTCCCTCTCCTGCCACATGTACACACACACCCTGACTCTGCTCTGTATTGCACTCAGGCTCTTATCATTACTAATTATCACTAGTATATTCTTATGGGTTGAGTTGTGTATCCCCACTGCCCCCCACAAAAGATATGCTAATATCCTAACCCCCGGCACTCAGAATGTGACTTTATTTGGAAATAGGGTAGTTGCAGATATAATTAGTTGAATTAAGACAAGATACTATTGGGATGGGGGGAACTACTCCAACACGGCAGGTGTCCCTATAAGAAGAGGGAAGTTTGGACACACAGACACAGGGGGAAGGTCACCTGATGACAAACGCAGAGATTAGTTATGCGCCTGCAAGGACCACCAAATCATTCCTATGGAATTCACTTTTTATTGTTCTTATCGCTTATTGTTTGTCCACCTCCTGCCACTGACACCCCCACCCCCACCAGCCCCCTCCCAGAAGGCAAACATCAAAGGAATAGGGATCTTTGCATTGCTATATCCCAAGCACCTAGAGGAGTTCCTGGTACACGACAAGTATTGAATTGATATCTGAATAAAATAATCCTCATATACATTTCTTCATCATTTAATCATGTTAGTTACGCTTTCTGCTTTTCCTAGTTTTTTTTTCCATTTAGTTTTCTATTATTTACAGTATTTATTATTCACAGTAATGGGCAACGTGGCTAGCAGGAATAATTTAAATAACCACTAAAACTCAATTTAAATCTCTTCCTGAATAAAATATTTTAAAATAATTGTTAAAAAGGAATGAGGTTGACTGTTTATAATTTTATCTCCATTTATTTCCCCTAACCGTGCTTTGCAAAGGTGCAATGGAACAAGTAATCAAGTCAGACACCAGGAGAGAATGGGAAAAAAAGGTAGATAATTAGCTCTTGAATAATAGCCAGTTGATCAAACATAAATTGTTTAACACACTAAGCAAGTCTACATGAAAGAAATTATTCTTCATAATAATCTTCTAAAACCATTTATCCTCATCTTAATGACGTCTATCCACCGATCCATTCAAACTTTTCAACTTTCAATTATTAAGAACATTCAGTCATTTCTAGTTAGGGAAGATAAATTGCTTCCTTGGAGTTCAATAGTTGAAGAGCCCCAAATTGGTTTATCCAGTGTAACTAAACTCATCTATCAGCAACCATAAAATGGTGAAGTTTGACAGTTATTGTACATTTGCTAATGTAAGTTACTCTGACAGGATAAAATACCTCCCTATGTGGTTACATTTGCCCTTATCAGTGAGTTTTGTCCCCTTGAGCCACTAAAGTTAAACCTTGAAGTTGATTGCCCAGTGAAAGTGAAAATAACCTATTGCTTTTAAATAAGAGATCTTTCCTCAGTTTAAGACTTATTTGGTTTTGGTCCATGGTGAGACAATAGTCTCGAATCCAAGCATTGAAAGGGGAGAAAGTCTTAAATCATGAAAGCTTCCTTTTCCAAAAGCAAACCTTGATGTTCTGAACATAGTTTTACTGTAAGCCATAGTGCAGAGAAAAATGATGACATTATTAGTAGGGGACATTCCTAGTAGACAGAAATAATAGAAGCCTTTAGAATAAAAAGGAGAGGGAAAGAAAGAGAAAAGCAAAAGTGAACCAAGTTTTTTCACTTTTTCTTTCTGCTATAGTATAAAAACTGGGGGAGGACACTCATATAGCACCAGAGAGATCAGAGGGAAGCTAGAAGCCAAGAGGGCTTGTACCATTTCATATTTGAAAATCTAGAAAGGCATTAAAAAGCAGAGCGCTATTGTAGCACATGAGGTGAACACAACAGCGGAGATGTGGCAGCTCACAGTGTCTGAACAGAGAAGGCCTGCGTAGGGCCTTGCTGCCTGTCTCAATTCTGCAGGACCTATGTGAGGAGTAGAATTTCCTAAGTTCCTGCAGATGAATTTAAAGTTCCAGAATAGTCCCCAGAGTTGGCAAGGGCAAGATCCCATGGAGTAGACAGCCTAGGCTCAGAACAAAATGGAGGATGTGGCTGAGACTCAGAGTAACCACATAGTCAACGAGAATTTACATCGGACAATGTCAGCGGCAGTGGAGGATTCTGAGGCTAGACTCTCAGATCATACATGATACAGCACAGGCAGAGGCTGATGTCACATGGAGACCAGGCAAGATGATTACTCCTTAACTGGAGTTAAGCAGGAGCCAGCAGAGGGCCCTGTGTGGACCGGCACCATTTTCAGCTTCCCCTGTGTGTGGACATCAGCTAGGGAAGGAGGATGGGAACAAGGGAATGGAAAGAGATTTTGGACTTTCAATTCATTAACTACAAAAATTACGAATTATTTGCAAACTTAAAAAGTTTCTTGTTTTGTTTTGTTGTTTCCCCTTATGAAAGAATCAATACCAGGGATGGTTAAATCAGTTATAGGAACTTAAGCCAGCAATGTTATATTACACATCTGAGCATTATGTGAAAATATTCAATTATTTTCGGGGACTTTGTTCTTTAGATAACTGGCTAAAACAAACAAAAATTTCCAAGGGAAAAGACTGACCTCAATTTAGTAAGATAGCAACTGAGATCTCAGTACCGAAATAGCTTAAAGCACATTAATCATTCTCTATCTTGGCCCAAAAAATTAACTATCTTTTCTTTCCCCACTGTGGACACTCTTAAGTATTCTTTAAAATTATTTAATACTTGGAAACACAGATACCATCTATACTTCACATTTTAGAATGTAAAAGATGTATATGAAAACAATCTTTATTTGATAGTGTTAATGTGTATAAGCCTCGAAAAGATTTAATATCCATTTTTATTTGGTAAATTAATTGTATATTACTAAGACAGTGGGGCTAAGTTGACAATTTGATCAATTATCCATAAAAGAAGATAAGAATTTTCCTGTAGGAGTTCCAAAACTGTCCTCAATATTTACAATTATAATCATGGCTTGGGAATACATGTGTCATTTAGTTAAGATTTTTGGGGCATACTAAACATTTTCTGTATTTTCACAAACTGAACAGTAAGAAGCCTATAGAAATAAAGATAAATATTCTTCAGATTTGAAGTTAAATGTTCCTCAGGAAAGATATAGTTTGCTTATAATTTTGAACAAAAAATACTGAGTTGGTTAGGCATAGCTTTTATTTTAAACAAAAAATTATAATTCATTTGTTTACAAGACAAGATGAAATGAAAGGTAATATAACTACTTTTTAAATTAACCTTACAGGTTGGATTGACACTGACTTAATACAACCAAATGAATTCTTTGTATTATAACACACTAAAATTATCTTCCATATATCATGAACTGACATTCAAATCCAGAACGCTTACATAAATTAAATTCCATATGTTAACAAAATTTGTTTATTATACATACATAGTTATCATAAATATATTTTTAAATGATCCCATTTTTTCTTTCCTTGGTTAACAATGAGAATTATGACATATGAAGACAGTGTATAAGAGACATTAAATCAGCTTTGATCCCATTATTAAGAAATCCATATAATATTGGATTAAGACAACAGGACATCATGCCTAACAAATGACAAATGCAATACACCAACTTGAAATGCCTGTTTGAAATAAGGTTATCATTAAAATCAGTTACCACATGGAAAAGGTGTAGTGGCATCCAGCTGACAGCAAACACTAATATCAATATGGTCAGTCTATAGAAAACACTTCGAGATCTCTTTTTTATTCTCATGATAGAACGGTTTACTCTCATTTCATGACCATCTGAATTTTCTTCAGGTTTCATTTCAAAGCAGGTGGGGACCCCTGGTATGAACTTACTGGATGAAGAGAGCTGAGTTTTCACAGAGCCAAAGTTTTCTGGAAGTGTTCTTGAATGATTCTCTTGAAGAGGTCTTGCTGGAGCAGGTAACACGCATGCTGTCTTCTTGCTGTATCTTCTTCTGTGTTTTCTGATGAATGAGTAGCTCCATTTCTGGCTGTTAGAGAGTTTCTCCTGAGGCCCCCTCTTTTTGGATGGATGAAGAGTTAAGTTGATCATCTCATTTTCTTCTAGTTTGTTTTCTTTGTTGGACAATCCACAGCTTACACTCCTGCAGACACTGGTATGACTTACAGTTAGACAAACTAAGGGCAGAATATACTGAACAAGCAATAAAGAGATAGTAAAAGCAATTCTGTATGAATCAGACGGCCACGACTCAACACATAAATACCTGCTGCTAAGCAATGCGGAGCCAAATGTTTCCTGAAGTTCCACAAGACTGTGAAACACTGGAAGGGGAGAGCAAATCGCAAAACCTAGTGTCCAGACAGTAGCTATCAGGAAGTAGCCATGGTTTGCTGTTAAATTATTAGATATAGGATGTTTGATCATATGATACCTGACAATGGCAATTGATATTAAAATTAAAGTTGAAACCAGAACTGACACGCATTGAAGGAAAGGCATAATATGACACATGACTCTGCCAAACATCCACTGATCCAGCAAGACAGAGGTCAGTGTGAAAGGTGAGCAAAACAGCACGACCAAGATATCAGAGAAGGCCAAATTTCCTATGAGGAAGTTTACTGTAGTCTTCTGATTACGCTTTCTCATCAGAGCCATTAAAATAAGTAGATTTCCCATAAAACCAATAAGACTTACAAATGTATAGAGTCCAATCAGAAAATACTGCAAGTCATCTACGCTGCTTTTATAGTCATCCCAGACCGGGAAATCAGCATTCCGAGTGGCAGCAGTACTGTTCTCTGTGGCAAGAGTCTTGTTGTAATAGTCCTTGAGCTCTAAATCCATATTATAATCCTGCTTGGAATAAAAAGACATTAGTTAACAACTTGAAAAAAATTACATGACTACTATAATTTAATCCACGGAGAGGGAAACTAAATTTGACAATTTGCTCCCATTACCTTATTAATCTCTGAAGAGAGTGTAGTGATTTTTCGTGTGCGTGTGTGTGTGTGTGTGTGTGTGTGAGGAAGGCTCGCCCTGAGCTAACATCCATTGCCAATCCTCCTCTTTTTTTCACTTGAGAAGGATTAGCCCTGAGCTATCATCTGTGCCAGTCTTCCTCTACTTTGTATGTGGGATGCCTCCACAGCACGGCTGACGAGTGGAGAAGGTCCACACCCAGGATCTGCAAACCCCAGGCCGCCGAAGTGGAGCACACGGAACTTTAACCACTCGGCATGGGCCAGCCCCTTTCCTGAGGTTTTAATTGGTTCCAAGTGGAGTGCAAGTATCAGCCAATAACAATTACAGTAAGTTTAAGTCTATCATTTCTACGGTGTGTTAACTTCTGTTAAATTTGTGTAGGAAATAACATAAGGGACAGAAAAGGTAAATGTACATAAGAACTTCAAGATACCTAATTTACAATAGCTCATTAATGTTATTTTCTAGTCAAGGTACCTGATACATGGTATAGTCGCTTAATCTTGCCTTAAACATTCCTTCCTTTCCTACTTGAATCAGGCCTAACTTAAAAGTCACCTGTCCTAAACTATTCCTTTGTCTATTCTGCCGGATGCGAGCTCCTCTTCAGAAGCCCATACTCTTCTGTTTATAGTGATCTGATGCTACATGTCACAGTCTGCTTTGCACTGCAATGACAACGCATACCCGTCTGCCTTATCAATTTAAATGTAACGGCAAAAGCAGAAACTGTCCCTCATTCACCATGGTATCTACCACAATACAGGACACAGTAACTTCACCATTGCAGGTGTTAAAAAAATATTGATAAGAAAATGAAAAATTCAACAAAAACCTAGTATTCTAAATACTATCCAGTTCACGCAGTGTTCAAAGTTAAGCCTCTCAAGGGGAGAAACACTATCCCAGGACCTAAATGTATATAATAGGCACTCAGTTTATCAAGCTGTATGAGTATGTGAATGTAATGCTGGACGGCAAAATCATTCCATGATCAACAAAATTTACCTGTTTATTTTTTAACTTAAAAACTGAGGGGCCAGCCCGGTGGTGCAGGGGTTAAGTTCACATGTTCCACTTCTCGGCGGCCTGGGGTTCACAGGTTCAGATCCCAGGTGCGGACACGGCACTGGTTGGCAAAAGCCATGCTGTGGTAGGCATCCCACGTATAAAGTAGAGGAAGATGGGCATGGATGTTAGCTCAGGCCCAGTCTTCCTCAGCAAAAAGAGGAGGATTGGCAGTAGTTAGCTCAGGGCTAATCTTCCTTAAAAAAAAAAAACTGAAAATAGATCTCAGCTTAAAAAAGATTCAATGTACTCACATTGTTTAAGGAAAATATTGTATCTTAAGATTAAAGGTAGGGGCTGGCCCCGTGGCCGAGTGGTTAAATTCACATGCTCTGTTGCAGGCGGCCCAGTATTTCATCAGTTCGAATCCTGGGCGCGGACATGGCACTGCTCATCAAACCACGCTGAGGCAGCGTCCCACATACCACAACTAGAAGGACCCACAACGAAGAATATACAACTATGTACCGGGGGGCTTTGGGGAGAAAAAGGAAAAAATAAAATCTTTAAAATAAATAAATAAAGGTAGAAGTGATACTAATATAACACCCCATAATAAGTTTTCTTATTTCAAAGGAAATTAATAACATAATATTATTAATAACACAATGGTATTACTTATTTACCTCTACATATTAGAAATTTGACAGTACCATCTCATGAAGCACAAAAACGCCTAAATTTCAATGAGGCAAAAGGAATCCCTTCTCCTCTTTAAAAAAGTAATCCCTGTCACCTTTTTAGTAAGAATTTCTTACAGAATTACCAGCACAGCAATAGTTAATTCTTATGAATACACATTGCTATAGAGATCTTGATACATATGTAGCTTAAAAAAGCATTTTCACTAAGAGCAATATATATTTATCTACCTATTTCTAGATCTATAGTTGGGTAATTAGACTTAAAACTATAAAAAAATATATATTTAAATTAATAGTAAATACTATTATCTTCAATTTATAAGGGACTTATAGGTCGTGGTCCAATAAATTTCCAAACAGGAAATCCTATTGTATACATACATTCATTATAAATAACTTTAACTTCAGTTTTATGCACAGTAAGTTTCAAACAGGATGATACAGACATCATCGTGCTATGAGAAAATCTGAAAGTTTAAGTTTTTCACACTTCTACAACTGATTCTTTGTTAATGGAATTACTTTCTGGAAGCTAATTTCATCCCTTTAAAGATAAATTAATTCAAAAAGCTCAGCATCTCATTCATTCTTTCTTAGACCTTAACCAACAGTTTACGTTGATAGCATCTCAAGTTAGAAAGCATAACTTGTACAAGTGACTCATGTGGCCTACTGGATCATCTTATTCATCATATTACTAGTCAGTGGCTCCCCTGCAACTTCCCTGGATAGGTCAGTGAGCTTCTAATCAAAGCAGCCTTGCCTGGCCTTTCTGCCTGATTTCCTGAGTTCTGATGGCCACCTGGCTCCGTGCAGCTTGTTCATGATCCCATTTATATTTACAACGTGCCCAGGCCATTCATTACTGTGACCCTGCTTAGCTATTCTTCTTTTGACTTACTTTCTTCAAAGTATCCTTTTCTGTTGTAGATCAGTAATTACCGATTGCCATTTCTGCTACAAAGGCAAGGACAAGAGAGACATTGGATAGTTGATCTTACAAGGACTTTGTGCTTTCTTGGGGCATGGAACTCTAGGATGACACTCATTTGGAGTAAAACATTACCGTACAGAACTTTTTGAAGAGGAAATGCAGCACAATTTGTGGTAATAGAAACAATGTGGTTTTGAGTCTAAATCTCAGATTGCCTCCAATGTATGTGGTCAGTCCTCTTCAGTGGACTCTAATGGAGATAAGGGAAGATGTCTTAATTCTTTTCATGGTAATAATGGTGCCTAATAGAGTATGTTGTACATAGTGGATGCTAAATAAATATTTGTTACTAATCATTTTAGAAAAGTAGTTTAATTTTCCCAGCTTTAAAATAATAGAAATTAATCATCCTGGAACTATGGGCAAATTCAGGATAGAGTATCACTATGTGTGTATGTATGTATATATATGTATATGTCTGAGTAAACAGACATATACATATATACACATATCCATATATATTGGAATATATAATGTGTATGTCTATTTATATATACATATACATTGGAACCACTGAAATTAGACAAGTTTCCAAAGGGCCCAAAATGAAATGAAGAGATACCCACACAGACTGTGGAAACTAATAAAAGAAACATTAACTAATAGGGGGAGCTCCCATGCCCTATCACACGTGTCAATTATGCCAAACAGGAAAAGAGGGAAGCTTGCATCTTGGACAGGAAGTAAAACTACTTTTCTACTGAGGGAAGACTTCTCTCCCCACCTGGCAACAGCCCAGCCAAAGAGCAATGGTGCAGCTCAGCTAATGAGAAGCCTTTGTGCCCTGAACTGGTACTTTCTCCCAAAGTACTTTCCTTTAGAACAGCCCCTCCCTACTCCCTCTTTTCCTCTATAAAAGTAACTCCCCCCTTCTTTCTTTTCTGGATTTGCTTATGGTTTGTCGAAGTATGAACATCCTGAATTGAACTTCTTTTGGCTATTCCCGAATAAACTCATTTGGAGATAAAATAGGCAAATTTACTTTTTAAGTTGACAAGACAAATGTGATAGTTTAGCACTTTAAATTTTTAAATTAGATTATCTTCATTGATAAAGGCTATCACATAAGCAACATAAAACTAAAATAAAAAATATTTACAACATGTTTTTATTTAAATGAAAAAGTACATCAGATTTCACAGTTTGTCACTAAAACTTTTCTATTATAATATATGCACATAAAATATTGAATTCATTAAATTATAAAATCTACTGTATCATTAGTAAGAAAGTGAAAGAAATGCCATCCTGAATATTCATCAGACATAGGAAAAACAGAGCAACATTTCTTTCCCTCCCTAAAAACCACTAATTTATATATAATTTTAAAGAGGGGAGACCCTTCTCATTAATGAATAGCTAAGAAAGATGAGTTGTTCTTTTCTTTATTCATTCAACTATTATTTATTGAAACCTAATATGTTAGGTACTCTGCTAGGCTCTGGGGGCATAGAGATAACCAATAAAATGTGCTATGTGAGGAATATTCTATGAGAGATTAATTCAAGGTTACACAGTGAGTAACTGCAGACTGCAAGTGCCAGAGATATAAAAGGCCCTAAATGGATGATGTATGAATAAATGATTGGCATTCTCCTGACTGCCAGTGATGTGCTCTTTTCATTAGAGCCTGGACACTTGCCCTGTTGCTGAATATAATGGATACTAATTTGTACCTATTGATAGATTGATAAATTATCATTTTTTCACATGCTTTTTCTCTGTTCTAAGATTCATTTATTCATTTTATTTTGGTGTGACTACATAGTCAATCTCTTTTCCCTCTACCTCACCCCACCCCATCTACTGCAAACATATAGACACCTAACACCCAATATCGTGCTCTGCACAAAATGAGCATTCCATGAATCTCTGCTCCAATGAATGATCTCTCACAACTAAATAACAGATACTGCAAATGGGTTGGGTGGGGATGAAAGTGCCTCCTTATAGCTAGAAGATATTTTAAACATTAGGAAAATTCTACCCAATAAGATTTGTCTTCTGTTTTCTAAATTGAAAAATTAAGGTAGAGAAACTACCTTAAAATGCAAGAAAAAAAGCACAAAGGATTTCTTTCCTAAACTTATGTCTTCACTTCCTTTTTCCTGAAAAGCACAATAAGCAAACCTATAATGGGAATGTAAATCTGTTGAATAATTCTCTGCTTTTCAACAAGTGTTATAATGGATGCTGCACTATTTTATACAACATAAATATTTTATACATAATAGTAATTTCATACACTTTACTTCATCTCAGATTATTAGAGAAATTATGATATATAACCAGAAAGAATGTTTTAAATATGAAATATTATTTGACAAGAAATCCGATACCGATTCTGTGAAACCCATGTTGTGCCTATTAACAGATTCCCTTCTTTTCTTTTGCATCGTTTTATCTCCCACAATCAGAATTCCCAGAAAAAGTGGAAAAAATAAAAGTTCTTGGTCAAACTGTGGCGACTTTAAATTAAAGGTAAGGTCTTTGTAAAAGCATTGTAATTTCCTTATATTGCAACTTTCTTATAAAAATTGATCTATATCTGGGGCTGGCCCCGTGGCCGAGTGGTTAAGTTCGCGCGCTCCGCTGCAGGCGGTCCAGTGTTTCGTTGGTTCGAATCCTGGGCGTGGACATGACACTGCTCATCAGACCACGCTGAGGCAGCGTCCCACATACCACAACTAGAAGGACCCACAACGAAGAATATACAACTATGTACTGGAGGGGCTTTGGGGAGAAAAAGGAAAAAATAAAATCTTTAAAAAAAAAAAAATTGATCTATATCTGACACCAAGACAAACGAAATTTTCTGAATAGATTTTCAGTATTTTAAGTAGACAGTCCTTAAAAAGAATAATAGGAGGAACTGCAGGGAGCTGGACACTAAAAGACTGAGCTTATACATTTGAATAAGGTTTCTTTGTTAGGATAATTTCCTGCCTTATGAAAATGCACTTCTTTCTTCTCACAAAGGACGCCAATCACACAAAAGAATAAAACACATGTAATTTTTTTGCAATGATAAAACTATCAACTGTTGTGATCCTGGAACAACGGCAAGATTCCACGTTCTCAAATATTCCCACGATTTACTTTTAAAGCTAGAATCTGGCAAAATTTGAGTTGGAAAGATAAATACAGCTCTGCAGCAGACACACAGGCACGCGCCACCTTCTCATCAATTCTAAGTGCCGAGTTTCTCTTCCCTTAAGAAATCCGCAATTTCAAATCGCATAGGGCTGCAAAATTTTGTTGAAAGAACCTTAAGCTATTTCCGTAGTCTACTGTAAAGTCTCTTGGCTTCGATCCAACACGATGGTTCCGTTCCTTTAAAAGATAACTAAAGGTCGGTAAACTTGGAAATAGAAATTCCCTGTTTCTGAAATTCGAGGTTTATGGACGTGTGTTATTGCTCGCATTTGTCAAATGAGGCCACCTTGCAAAGAGGAGCGTAGCCCCTGAGGCGCAGCTGCCTCCGGCTCTCCGGCCAGCTGCGGGACGGCGCGGCAGCTGGATGGCCCGAGAGGCGTCCGGTGGACTGCGCCCGGGCCCACGCCGGAGCCCGGCCACGGCCGAGCACCGGCCAGGGCCCCCAGCGGGCAGCCGTTCCCCAGTCTCGGACGCCAGCCTGGCGCACCCGGGGCTCGCTCCGCCGAAGGGGGCGCGCTTCCTCCTCCCCGAGCCCCCCTACCCCATTCCAGCGCCTTGCGCCCAGGCTCCCACGCGGATCCCGGACTCTCCTCCCGGGTTCGGCCTGTGCCTGCTCCACCCTGGGTGAGTACCTGCCCCGCACCAAAGGATGCTGCCCGCTCCCTTCCCCCCATCTCCCTTCACGCCAACAACTGCCTCATCCGCCACTCAAACCCCCACTTTTCCAGTTTGGCTTCCCCACCCCACCCTCTCGAGAGCACGGACAGCGCCCGGGGATAGGGGACAGGAGTGCGGCTCCCGGGGCCCCGCGCGGACTCACCGCCCGCGCCGGGATCGGCCACGATCCCTCCCTGCGGGCCCACCCCCGCGCAGTGGGGATCGGCAGAGAGAGTCCTACCCCAGTACCTCGGGGTGCCCTGGCCGCTGCCGGCGCATCGGCTCCGGGGGACGCGGCCGAGTGCGGTGGCTTTTTCGCCTGGGCGGCGGCAGCTGCAGGAGGAGGACCTGGAGTTGGCGGCGGGGAGGAGGGGGTGGGGAGCCGCGGGGGTTTTAGAGGCGCCTCGGGAGCACGTGACTGCTCCCGCGACCCCCGAGCCCCTGCTCCAGAGCGCTTGCTCCGCGCCAGCCTCTCCCAAAGCCCGGGGCTGGAGCGTCTCTGCCCCTACCTTGCTGTTGGGGACCCTATGGAGAAGCTGCAGGCCCCCGGGATGGCACCCCGTCTCCCCAGCCTCTGGTCCCCGCGGAGGCCAAGTTAACTCGACAGTGGGATTTTTGCCCGCTCTGCCCCCAGCCCGTGAAGAACTCGGAGGAGGCTTGGGCTGGTGTGCGGCTACGGGGGTATCTCTAAGAGCTTAGACTCCCTGAGAACAAGCTTGAAAGCCCAGGTTTTCTCTTTGTTCGGAAAAGAATTAAAAACAACACCAAAATCGAAGACTGCTCTATTCTCCACCTTCTTTGGAGGGAGGAAGGGAGAAGTGTAGGCAGAGAGATGGACCTGAACGTGTTGGGGATGCAAGAGAGTCCGGGGTGATGCACCGCGAAGGCGAAAATGATTTCTTCCCAGTGCTAAGGAGCAGGAGTGGTGGGCATGGCCAGAGGCGTGGAGCCCAGGAGTGAGGGTGAAATGGAATCAGCGCGTCTCAAGTCTATATTCAGTGAGAGAAAAGATGAGGGGGTAAAAAGAGTTGTCATAGGTTAAAAAATAAACAACAAAACTTGTGCTCCTGTTTCTCCTCAACGTGATTTCCATTCCCAGTGTTTCCAAAAATGTATTGCGCAGGTTTGCCTTCTTTTAGCTAGTCATTAGTTGGCAGGTACTTTAGGCTTCTTTGTAGTGTGTGTGTTTGTGTGAGTGAGTGTGTGTGTGAGAGAGAGAAAGAGAGAGAGATTGGGGAGGGGTTCGTATATCTTTGACCATAGCCATGCCAGGGAAAGCGTATATTTATTGCACACTTTCAAGCTGGACACTAAGTGACAGTCACAACCTCGTGTGTCCGGTGATGAGTGCAGTTCTGTGGGACCGGCACTCTGTAAACTGGAGAGAGCTGTATCCTTTGGGGGCAGTGCAATTTGTCAATCTGATTTCTGGGGACAGCAAACATTAGCTGTTATCCCAGAAGTCAGACAAAGTTTCTTGTGCCCTTTTTCTGCTGAATTTTACCATTTGATCCTCAGGTGGTCTGTATAGATTGTCATTGTATCTGCCGGAGAGTCATCCAAGAGCTTTTAAATACCTCAAGTCAGTCCAGTTCCTATTTCATTCTTTTCTGTTTTCCTTCTGGAATAGTAGTGTCTTCTCTCCCAAAGCTTAACAGATAGCCAATGTGAGCAGGCCCATGGGATTCTGCCTGGGTGAGGGCAGGGATGGGAGTGTCAAGAAGGGGTTGCCAGAGAGAAAGTAAAGCTTGGTTCTTAGACTTTCTTAACTCCAACCTCTGTGCAGTCAATGTACTACACATTGCCACAGAAATTTCTATCCTTCATCCCATGCACAGTTATAATACACACCTACTTGGAATACCATTGGCTCTAAAATGACTTCCAGATGAACCCCATTGCGATTGTCTTCCAAACAACCAGTCTATGGTACGGGCTTTCAGATATTTAAAATTCAAGATGAATTTCATTTTTTCTTTTCCACAAATTTATTTTTTCTTTTGATAATATGAACTTTTAGGTTGAAGTAACTTTTTATTAGAGTATTAAGTATAAAAGGCCAGCATGTCATGGAGATGAAAATTTTTATTAAGCCAGCGTTTCCCTTCCCACCCCTCACACATACATGCAAGCCTCAAAAAGACAGGCAGAATTTCTTCTTTAAGTACACATTCGATATACATGGCAAAAATTATTAAGAATCCTTTTTTTGAAGATACTGTCAATTTGAAAATTCCAACAATACGCTACACAAAGAGGGAGATATGAGAATAAGTGTGCTTTTATCTTCAAATTTCCCAGGAGGGATTCCAGACCGAGATCTTCATCACTCTTTGTAGAACATAAGAGTAATTTTGTTCCTATTTTATGGAGTAACTCTGAGGCAGGAGGGCTCCTCCTCCTAGTAACAGAAATAGTAATGTCCGCCTCTGCTCTGTGTGCTGTCCCTACTCAGTATTTGTAAAATACGCATTTGGGAAATTAAGTTGGGTTTTATGTGTGTTACAAAATTAAACTGGCTATTTCCCACTTCTTATGGTTCTTTATCAGTTATGAAAGAAAGCGCTATCTACGAAGGTGAAAGTTAAAATCACTAGAGGCTCCTAAGACAAATTCTAGAATAATAAAACAATCTCCAAACAGTGCCGCGGGTAACGTTTCTCTGAGCAACATGCCTGTTGTTTTTGCCAAAGTTATTGCTGCATTTTAATAACAGCTACCATTTGTGAAGGACAGCTACTGAAGTGTTTTGATATAATCTCAAATGATTTGTGATCTTGATATATTAATTATAGGAACAGTGGGGATAAATAAACTAGAGAAAATAATATCATTTTATTTGACGTATTTTTTTTCTGTGACAATTTGTGTTATATTCATTAAGAGTAAACATTTCTTTATCCAGTGTTTCTATCGTGGTAAATTTAAATTCTTAATTTTTAAAAGATGTGGAAAGGGCCATTTCTGTGTGTCATCAAAAATATTTTTATGATGTTCCTTGCTGCATTGATTTATTTGGAATAGTAGTAGTTTGTCATATAATCAATATTTAGGACTTAAAACAAGGAACTAACTTATAATTGTGAGATACATGAAATTCTTTTTTTAAGGAACAAAACCTATTTTTTTTTAAAATAGTTAAACCAAAGTATTGTGTGCATAGAGTTATTTTCCCAGGCAATTCAATGATAAGTTTGAGGTCCTAAGGGGGAGCTATAAGCATTTCATTACCTTCTTCTGACAAGCGCAGTGCTACTTTAGCAAAATTTTCTCTCTCCTTTTGATTCCCTAATGATTAAATCATTAAATATAAAGCAATGACTGATTCAGAGAAAAAATGTACAGTTCTTTTTTTTTCTTTAAAGATTGGCACCTGAGCTAACAACTGTTGCCAATCTTTTTTGTTTTTTATGCTTTTTCTCCCCAAATCCCTCGAGTATATAGTTGTATATTTTAGTTGTGGGTACTTCTAGTGGTAGCATGTGGGATGCCGCCTCGATGTGGCCTGATGAGCGGTGCCACGTCCACGCCCAGGATACGAACCGGCGAAACCCTGGGCCGCCGAAGCAGAGCGCCGGAACTTAACCACTCGGCCCCGGGGCCGGCCCCTACACTTCATTTTTTAAAGTAAATTTTCCATGCTAAAAATGCATACCCTCATAGGTGATACACACAGATATAGTTATACAATCACGTATCACATACGTATGTGTATAATGGACACTTGTTAGAACACCTGGATTGCAGCCAGATTTTATCCCAAATTAATGGTGCGGCTTTAGGCAAAGCACTTAATCTTTTTAGTCTTCACTTTCTTTGTCTGTAAAATGAAATGTTTTGACTGGCAGATCTGGAGCCTCCTTTCAGCTCTGAATACCTATGACTTTATGCCATTAACAAGCATGCATGGCAGACATACTTGTAGAAAAAGAACCTTTTTTGATCTTCAGAAAAATTTAATAGTCACATAAATTGTTTGTCTCCCCTCCGTGTTAGAGAAAAAAGAGAAGAAAGAAATACTGTTGATAGCTTCCCATTATTACTGGCACATTCTCTTCCCTGCAGCTTTAATGACTGTATAGTGATATTTGATTCATTCTTTTAAAAAGTTGTGAGTGTCATACATATCAACAAATCATTCTTTATCTCATTATATTATGTTTAAAATTTCAGCAAAAAAATATAAAAGAAGAGAACATGGATTCCTTTGGAGGCAAAATATTCTACCATGTAAATCCATATGTAGGCCACATATTCTTCCCTTTTGTAGGTTAAAACTCCTCACAAAAAGTGGTATTGTCAGGAAGTATCCCCCCAATATTGCTTTTTTAAAGTAAATTTCCATTTCTTAGCTAATTTTTCGTGGTTAATATTTTAAATCTGGTTATAAGTCTAAATATAGCTAAGTGGAAATGAAAGAGGAACAGTTTATTTATTTAATTTTGGTATGTTGGTTTGTTTTGAATAGTCTTTGAAAACAATGTTTAGAGAACTGTTCAAAGCATAAGCCCAGAATCAAAAGTCGATATGATTGAATAATATGGTCCTCAAAAGTGCATGTGTTACCGTATTCTTACTCTTATCATCCTCACAGGTAATTCAGCTTTTAAAAGTATATTATTCAGCAGGTAGAAAAGATATGAGACATTTCCTTTACTAGACATTATACACATTTTCAAAGGCAGTAGGGCACATTTTTCAAGGTTACACCTAATGGGGAAAGCAGAATCAACACGTAAGAAAATCTAAAAATATGAGAATTATCAAGAGGAGTATAGTAGTAAGCATATACATGTCTAAAATGTATACATGCATTATGTGTGTGTTTAAAAATAATAATCCATCACAACTTTGCTCAAGACATTTTTTTTATTGTTTGAGTTGAACAAATGGGCTTCATATGTGATGTTCCCAATTTATGTAATCCTCTCTATTTCTTGTTCTTCAATTCTTCAACAAAACTCTTTTCAGTATCTTATGATATGCCAGATATTATTCTAAGCTCTAAGTTTAACAAGTGAAAAAAAGTGTCACTGCCTTCCAGAGATCACAGTGTAGTTGTCAATCTGTGCAAATAAATAATTAATTGCAATATAGTGGGATAAATTCTGTGTTAGAATAAACTTGGAATGTTGTAGGAATATAAATAAGAATGCGGACTCAGCCTACGCAGGGGTTTGGGGAGCTGGGGAGATAGAAGGGAGAGCTTCATAGTTGAGAAGGTACTTGAACTGAAATTTGAGGATATGGTGAGTTAAACCAGCAGATGGAGAGGATAGGAAATAAGTGGGGGAATAGCATGAAGGTGAGAGAGAGTGTAGCATTCAGAGAAGTGCAGATAGTTCAGTATGACCGAAAGTGTGTGGGAAGTGGAAGTGGTAGAGGATGATACTGAAAATGTCGGTTAAAAAAAACATTGTTTGCACTTTACTTGAAGGATCTGGAGAGCGACTAGATGATGTAAGCTGGGGAAGGATATAACTGGACTGCTGTGAAAGCAGCTGGTGGCAGAGAGATCATTTAGTAGAGAAATAAGTAGAGCTTGGTAGATCTGAAAGAACACATTTGAGAGATATTTAGGGGGGTAAAATCAACAAGAATCTGTGATCGGTTCCCAATGGACCAATTGAATTTGTGACCAATCGAATTTGAGCGTGTGAAAGAGGGAAATACTGGGGACGATTCTTAGGTCTGGCTTGAGTGATAGAGATGATGTCATTGATTGAGATTAGGTCCACCAGCTGAAAAGCATATTTGCCAAGGAAATCTGAGGGAGTTCTGTAATTGACATAGAAATTTAGGCTTATGAGCATACAATCATGCAATTGATGGCAGAGGGTTTAATTATGCATTAAAAATGAAAAAAAGGTGAAGGTTAAGAATGAGATCTCTGGTAAATTGGAGGATTTCAGGGCTGAGCAAGGAAGAGACAGGAGTACAAAAAGCAGGACATGTGAGCTTCATTCTGGTGGTCTTGGACCAGGTTGCATGACAGGGAACTCTCCAGCGAGAGCTTCCAGTGACAACAGTGTGGAGCTGCCACACAGAAGGGGGGTAGGACAAGGGGACTCTCAGGGGAGAAGGAGAAAATAGAGAGGTAGCTTACCTGTCTAGGTGACGTAACTCAGCAGCACGGTGGAGAGACTTGGATCAGAGAGCTCTGAAGGAAAGCAGTGGTTTGGTGTCTGCTGTGGCTACAGGATTTGTCTTATCTATGGTTGGCAGGTGACGGGTGCCGTCTCTCAGGATATGTAAAGTAGGCAGGCTCTAAATGGCTAAAAATATACTTATTTGGACTACATTTAAAGCAATTAGATGTGAGTGAATTTGAGTTTGGTGCTGTCCGGCTTTGTGCTAATAGTCCTAGCCTGCCATGAAGAAGGAATATGGGGACCATTTTAGGCTAGTATACAAAAGCCATCACTGGCCCATTTATATAACAGGATCCTAGGGAGAAAAAACACCTAAGAAGTAGATGGAGACCATAGATCCTGGGGGAGAAGAATGAGGAACAGCCAGTTAGGAAAGAAAAGCCTAAAGTGTAGAATTAGGAAAGTCAAAGGAAAAGAAGATTCCAGGAGGAGAGGATGGTCAAGAGAGTCAAATGCAACAGAAAGAATAAAGTCAAGTCTGAATTGTATCTGCTGACCTTGGCCATTGGTGTCCTGAGCAGAAGCAGTCTCAGGTGGGCCTTATTTGAGGAGCAAATGAGAAGACAATAAATGTACCTTATTCTTGGAGAAGCTAGCCAGGAAAGAGAAGTCAGCTAGAGAAGATGACATGGGTGAAAGAGTTACAATGAGAAAGACTTGAACAATTTTGTTTTTGTTTTGATTTTATTCTTGAGCCAAAAAAAGTGAATCATTGAATAAACAGGTATTATAGTCATCTTATTATGTAACAGACCTCACAAAACTGAGGGGAATAAAACAACTCAGATATTGTGCTGATGGATTGAGCGGATCAGCACATCGAGAGAGCACAACAGTGATGGCTTGTCTCTGTCACATGATGTTTGGGGCATCAGCTGGGAAAAATCAGTGGGCTAGGGTCACTCAAAGCCTGGGCGCTGAAACAGCTGAGCAGGGGGATCTATTGCTAAAATGAGGGATATGAAAGTTAGGGAGTGAACGCCCTATGGCTTTTACTCATCTTAGAAGGAAGAATGAGTCCACTGAGACAGAAAATGAGGTAGGTGGCTGGGGGAAAGGGGTGATAATTTGACATAACTTCTAACAGGAGAAGAATTGATTGTCACCCAAGCCCAAGAATTTCTGGGTAATGTTCAAGGCTTGAATTTGTAGCTGCAAGTCTGTTTGGTTGCGTTATTTTCAACTAGCTGCTATGCTAGCAGAAAGTGGTAGCTGAGCAATTTCCTAGGTTGAGAATAGTCAGATTATACCACAGCTCATCCTTGGATATTTACCCACTTTCTAGATTTATATGTATCTGGGGAAAGAAAAGCAACAGCTAGAGCTGAAACAAAGGCATAAAGAAAGGATACTTAACCTAAGCAAAGTGTACCTGGGAACCCTTCATACCACCTGTGTGCCCATTTGTGATATTATGTAGCTGCGCATAAGGAATTTTTATCCTATCTTTGGGAAAAATTGCCCTATCTCAGGAGTGTGAAATAGCTGTACATCATGGGACCAAGTCTGATCTACTGATGTTGGCTACCTGAAGCACTGTGTTGTGAAAGGGTCTAATGCCAAGCCTGAGATTTTGAGGGTGCGATGAGGCAAGATGAACAGTCAGAGAGAGTGTCATAGATGATGGAAGGTTCAGTGGTGGCATTCATACTTGCCCTTCTTACCACCTATTCCTATTCCATCTCCTTGAAAGGAGATATGAAAGAAATAATAAGAATTATAATCAAAAACAGTAATAGTAATAATCACAATGCTCTTTTTATTATACCATGCAATAAATGCATAATGTTATACTTTTATAACCTAACATTACACTTCCTTGAATGTCTAAAGGGTGTCTGACAATATGAGATCTGTGGGAAAATATTTGGATATTTACTAAATAATTTTAAGATCCTAGTCTTCTAGAGTCTTCTTCTGACAGTTTTTTTTAATGCCCTAAATTTGTAGCTTATGTAATCAGGTGAAGACTTTCTTGAAGTGCATTCCCATTTAAAATCAAGAGTAAATCCACAAATAGTATTTGTCTTCTTCTACACAAGGAAGATAATTGAGTTGTTTGTCTATATAATTGCATACTAACGTTTTAAGTAAATTGTTATTGTTTTCTGCTAGTTAATTCTCTCAAAAAGACAACTGAATAAAGTGATTGTATTGACTAACTGTACGAACCAATTTAGTCAAAACTTTTTTTTTAAAGATTGGCACCTGAACTAACTGTTGCCAATCTTTTCTTTTTTTCTGCTTTTTCTCCCCAAATTCCCCCAGTATATAGTTGTTTTTGTTTTTCAGTTGTGGGTCCTTCTAGTTGCGGCATGTGGGATGCTGCCTCAACATGGCCTGATGAGCAGTGCCATGTCCGCGCCCAGGATCAAACCCTCGAAACCCTGGGCCACCGAAGCTGAGTGCGCGAACTTAACCACTCGGCCACGGGGCCGGCCCTTAGTCAAAACTCTTAACCTACTATATTTCATTGGTTCCAAGATGGAGATTTTTTTTTTTTTTAACATTTTGATACTCCAACTTTGAGATTCATTTACAATTGATTGTATGTCACTGCTTTACTGGAAATATTTTTTTTCTTTCTTGGTGGTTCATAAAATAATGTCACAACTAACGTTCTGCGGCTTTATAGATTCAAAGAAATGCAGTAGCTAAGTCATAGAAAAAAGGAAAAACTGGTGTATAATTAATTCATAGAATAGGAACTGATTTACCAACATATTTCATAGTAAATTCTACCTCGATGCAATTTCCCCCTTATCAATATTATGTCCATTCAAGTTTTCACATATAGTATTAATGCCTATCAAGATTTTTCTGAATGATAATTTAGGATGCTTCACCTGTATCAAGGTCTAAGAGCATTTCAGGAGCTTTAACCCTTGCAGCAGAAATTCATCAGGAGACCGATAAAGTAATTACAGTGGATAAATTCTAGTAGCAAGTATAGTGACGCATTTTTATCTAGACAGTTATTGAATCATGGAATTTGAAGGGCCAGACTACAATCATGTTCTAATTTTTAGATGATAAGATCTACAGAGATTTAATGAGTAGATTTATCTCCTTGTTTAAATGACAGAACAAGACTGCTGCTGAAGAGAATATGAGAAGAGGTCATTAATTTAATTCTCCTAGTCATGGTTTATAGGTCAGGCTGCTATGAAGTTCTAGGAGGAAATACACAGAATGCAAAAAAGTTCTCTCTCCTCAGCAAAGGTGAGATTTTATCTACTTTGTATCCCAAGTACGAAAGTATGCAACTGACTGCTCAAGAGTGGAAAAAGAAATGATCTGTATTTAACACATATCTTCTCTTTAACGCGTCTTCTGAGGAACTCAGATTACTTTATTCGAAACCTTCCATAAGATTACGTTATAAGAGGATCTTATGTTGTATTTGGTTATTATACTATGCTTATTTTTTCTAGTTCACACATTGCAAAGAGTCCTTAGTAAATGATATTCCTAGAGAATTATATAATTTTGCTGTTTTTCTTGAACATTTCAAAACTTGCCCTTGTACCATAAAATTTGGCATAGAAAAAAGTCTTTTGAGGCCAGTGATCTTTCGAAGACTGATAACTGATATTAATATCTCCAGAAGGTAGCTTTATAATTTTGCCTTACGGGATCACTTTATAAAAATTAAGTTAATAAGATGACAAAATTCAATGGCCCCAGTAGTTCAGGCATTGTTGCTGACATGCCTTTGTTAGCATCCTTTGAAAACACAGAAAGGAAAGTGTCTAATGAGTCCAAATTATATTCTCAAGCCCAAAATACTTGCTGATATAGCAAAAATGCTTATGTAAAAATGTACTCTGAGTAAAGAATTAAATTACTTCATTTGTAGTTTTTGCAGCAGGCTAAAAGTAGCCAATTCGATGATCAAGCCCTTAGGGTTAACTTGCTTCTAGGAACAGAATGTGACTTGAGGGTTGGAGTAGCGGAGGGTCAATAGAAACCTAAACGAGTTATTGCTCTTTAAAAGAACTGAAATGCTGAACTATGCCTTGTATTTTCATCGCTGGTAAAAAAAAAAAAAAGAAAATATATATGTCATTTTACTCTATTACAGGATTTTTTAATGTATGATCATATATATTCTTATAGTACATTTCTTACATGACCATGATATTTTAGTTCTTGATCATAATCCCTTTCCAACTATATAAAAATATGTCTAATGACAAATATTTTAGAAAGCTTTCCTAAGGAAAAAATAAATCAGAGATAGTGTACATCCCTATCTATGTAAATAAATGAGCTCTGGCTTATACTGAGCTTTAAATAGTGTTTATTCAGCCTAACAACCAGAAAAAAGAAAACATTTCTTAACAGTATAAAGTTTAGGCGATTCCATAGGTCTTGGGATTTTGTTTTGTTTTTAGTTTGAGGACAGAATACAATCACAGTTGTTATGTAATAAAACTTTTATGCATAGCCTAGGTGGTGTCCTATAGCTGTACTAGGAAGACTTTATTTTCTGATGGTTTGATTTGGCAGAAGTTTTGTCCATCTACTTCAGTAAATAATTTGTGTGTGCATGTGAATTACACAACCTTGACTTTTCAAAGCAGAGCAGAGCTACGTATGTAAAACATCTGAGATCACTGTTTCAGTAATTAGCCTGAATCATCGGGCACCATGATGGTTTTGCCACCATCAATGTACTCCCTGTACATTCTATTCTCTTCTTCAAAACGTTCAGTACTGTAGTAGATTAAGCACCGAGGAAATGGCATTGACTCTTTTTGACCGCCAGGCAAATGCTCGGTTAGTCGTGCTCCCCTAAAAAAAGCAGCTGGGCGCTGGGAACAAATCTGACTCAAAGCATGTTCTCAGTGGAAAGAAAGGAGGACTAAAAGGCCAGGCTATACTTCTACTTTTTTTAAGATCTTCTCTTTGTTCACTTTTAAAATGAGGGAAAAAATTTCTCGGTACTGGCATGAGAAATATTTGAACGTCACAAAAGAAAATAAAAAACATATTAGTGGCATTGTTGCGGTGAATTTCACGTTTCCTCTTCCCGTCAATAACCCCTTTCAATTCTTGAGTTGGGTTTACTCTCCAGTTTTTCAGCCGGGTACGGCTTCGGCCACAAGATGGCACTGACCTGCAAACAAAGGAAGATACAGTGGCATTGACTTTTTAAAAGCCTTGAAAAATTGCCTAGCCCTCCCGGAGTCAAGGACTGTATGGGGATGAGGCGTACTTTCCTTCTGCACCGTGCGTATATGTCTAACAATGTGTGGATATGTTTCATTGGTTTTCTTTCCAGAATTCCTAGGCAACGCACTCCCGAGGTGTACATCCACGGTGAGGAGTTTGTGGGGGAGCTTTAGGCGCTACTCGCGAGGCGCCCTCACGTGATCCCGGGATGAGGTGGAGTTAGGCTTTAAGGGGGCGTCTCTTCCTATCTTCATCAATCTCTGGGATTTGAGCAGGAGAAATACTAGCAGATGTTTTCTCCCGTCTCTGCTCCCTTCCATTACTACCCCTCTCGCTTTAATCAACAGGGGCGAAAAAGACAAATCCAACAGAGGGTAAGTTTCAAGTTTACACCTTTGAAGGGACTTTTGAGAAATCTCTTATTGATGAGGTGAAGGATGAGAGAAGAAGAAAAAGCAGACGAGTGCCCGAAATTGACTCCGGGGAGCTGAGGTGGGGTGTGGAGTCAGCCTTTCAAAAGGTTTCATTCCCCGAGAGCTCAGGTCGCAGGATGCTCCGACTGATCGGATAACTCCAGGGCTCCTGCCCAAGGGTGTGGGGCCGATGTTGGTAACCGGGAGTTCGCGGCATCCGCAAACGCTTCCCCCGGAGGATTTCTGGACGGGATCCGAGTTCTCTCGTCGGGTTCTCTGGTAAGAAAGCCGGTGGGCTAGGAAGGTGCCCTTAGTTGGTCTTGCCCTCATCTCTCTCATCTTTCGCATTTTTCTGGAGCTGGCTGGAGCCTCTGCTGGGGACGGCTGCGCTGGAGTTTTCGCGGAGGAACTAGCGCTGGCATGGGCTGGGAAGGGTGGGTTTGGAGGATCGTCCGCCTTCGTCCTCCTTGCGCGGCACGTGTCCGGCGGGGAGCGGGCGGAGGCGCTGGCTCGCCCCAGGGGCCGCGGACCCCAGCAGGCGTGGCCCCCGGGACCCTTGTGGCTTCCCCGCGACTGGGCTGGAATCGAGCCCTGCTCCCCCTGTGCAGGGCCCTCCCAGTCTGTCGCTGCGCCCTGGTAGACACCGTCTTATTTCTGAGTTTTAATCATCGAACTCTTTAGCTCCTTTTAGAAGATTGATGATGGAGCCTGGCAAGGTTTGGCTATTAGGGATAGACAGGAGGCGGAGGTGGTTTAAGAGTGTTCCATTGGTCCCCAGGTAGACGAGAGAGAGGCGGATGTTTTAAGGACTGATGTTGGGCTAGGGATAGAGAATTGACTGAGTTTGGGCTCTGCTCGCTGTGCTTGGTTGGTTTGGATGTGTTCTGTTTTGCCAGTCTCTCATCATCTTGGGTAGAGACGTTGCCGAATAGATGGAAGGCGAATGGGGGAGGGGGGCGCGAGGTTAGGAATGGGGAAAATTGGGGACGATTCACCTAGCTACACAACATGAAAAAGGTGGGCGCGTAAGCATGCCCATTTGTTTAACACACCCCATTTCATTCTTTGGTAACTCCTGGAGCACGGGAAAAACCTGAGAGGGAAGAGAGAAGGCGTGTGTTTTAACATTCCACTCTTTTTTCCCCCCATTGGTCTCGAATTTGGCTACGAGAAAGCATAACTTGCTAGGTGGCACACACAGGCGGGGCGGGGGAAGCGCAGACTATGCCTGTCTCTGACCGGACAGAAACGGAGAAACAGAAGCTGTCAATCCCAAGACTCTAGGCTGCTTCCCCGGTGAAGCAAGAGAGAGCAGAAAGCTGTCTGGCCCAGTTCCCCACCCATGACGAAAGACTGAGTGCTGTTCGGTGGGTGGCTACTGCTTTATTAGTCTTTCCTTATTGTTTTAAGGCGGCTGTCTGTTGAACAAGCCCTCCCCGGACAGGAAGGAACAGAGAATTATGTAACTCCTGTAGATAAACTAACAGTAACTTTGGGAGGCTGCGTGTCACAAGGCTGACATTTCTTTTCCAAAACAAGTGAGGTGACCAGCCATTCTGAGTATATGAAAAAATTTATCTGCAGCAGGTTATGACCAGAAAGCTATATTTTCAGTTAGTAACACGCTAACAACAGCAAGCAGTGCAAGGCCAACATGCTAATTGGAAAGAACAAGAAAATTTCCCATGGGAAGGGGGCTTATTTGCCAAGTGGTGATGTATGTAGTGTCTCTAATTTGTCTCTAAATGCGCGACAACTATATTGAGATTTAGCAACGTGTAATTTTTCAGTGTCTGTAGCTGCATACCCTATTTTAGAAATATATATTGGAATTGTAAATATCAAATTATTTTCTCTTGCAGAGATAATGTATGTAAATTCTTCCTCTCTTAGTATTGTTATTTTCTGACAGTTCTTCTTTCTTGAAATTATACTAACGTAGGCTGAAAATACACATTTTATCCAAGGCAGAACTATTTCATCCAACTGGAAGGGCTACCGAATGTGCACTTAGCAGGAAGCTTGCAAACACTTAAAAAAGATAAAGTTTGCATTTTCTGTGGAGCTAAGTTAACTTCTACTTAGTAGGAAAACTGCTGTTTCTCACAAGGCGTGTTTATCAAATATAATTTCAAAGGTATCAGAATAGAGTGTCAGTATGTTATCTAACTCATCTGCTTGAAAGCCGTCTCTGTACCCGATACATTATAATGATTTAGTAAATGTTTACATTAATTCACATATGTATTGAATTTTGCCAAAGTCAGTCAGTGGATGTAAAATTTCTGTTTTTCCTCCTTTCCACTGCTAACACCTTGGTCTGTTCTTCCATTATGTCTCACCTGGATTATTTCCCTTGCCTCTTAATGACTCTCCCTACTTCTTCTCTTTCCTGTCTTAATTTGTTAAGAACAGCAGCTAGAGTAATAATATTCAAACAAGTCTGTACCTTCATGCCCTCACCAAAGACTCTCCAGCGACTCCTCCTCTCTCTCAGAGTAAAAGTCAGACTGTCCCGTGGAATAAGGCCCTACACAGTGGGTTCTTCCTCTGTTTACCCCTTCCAGTTAATTTCCTACTAGCCTCTCCCTTATTTATTCCACTTCTCATTACTGTTTAGCACACCAGATACACTCCAGCCTTAAGCATTTTACATTTGTTCTTTCCGTGTGAGATGTGGTTCCCCGAGATAACCGCATGGCTCCCTCACTCCCTCCTTTCAGGTCTTAACTCACATGCCATCTTCTCAGGCCTTCCCCACCACCCAGGAATAAACTGCAACTCCCAGTAATCCCAGTTCCCCCAGTTCCCCCTTCCTGCTTTATTTTTCTCCATAGCACTTATTATCATCTGGCATACTATCTCTTTTACTAGTTTATTTTTTCTTGTCTTTCTCTGCCCCCAAGACAAAACTCAATGAAAAGGTTGCTGCTGTCTCCATTAAAACCACACCTGACACAAAATAAGGGTTCAATAAATATTTATTTAATGAATGACTTTTCCTCCAGAGACGATTCCTTTTTGTTTTTTTACACAAAGTGGAACATTTCTCCCTATTTACCTGACCTAATAAAATGACTATTGCAGTTAGCATCCATTTTGCATGCAAAAGGACTGTGATGGAATTGAAATATTGATGTTAAGGTGAAGTCACACAAGAGCCTACTATTCCAACCGTGCATCTACTATGTCAGTCAACGCATTCTTATTCTAAATCTAATATTTGCGAGGTACTGTGAGGTATACACAGTACCTACCTTGAAGAGGGTGTGTTATAATTGAGAGGAGCCAATCAAGGATTCTAGGGACTAAATAGTGCTTTGAAAATGGGTAGAATTTGGAATGGTGATGAGACAAAACACCCAGCAACAGGAATGGCAGTGGCGCAGATGGAGATGCTAAAACAGGTCAGGCACACTTGCTGGACTGTGAAGAGACTGGCCTGCCTGGAACAGAGCATTCACAATGGGATTATTAAAGCAGGAAGTGAAAGGCAGAAGGAAGGCACAATGTAGAGGTCTTCAAGTGGCAGGCTGAGGAATGTACTCAATGGTCCATACCTCCTCTGTTACATACGGGGATGCTTATTCGGCTGATGGTACAGGGAGGTGGTGGTGGTAACAGGGAGCCACGAGAAGTTGTAAGTTAAAGAAGATGCACTTTCCCATCATGCTAGTTTTCCTTTAAATAATGAAGAAAAACTCACAGTTAACTGAAAAGTAATGTTAAATATCCTGATGGCAACCTGAATGTGAAGTATGATGCAAAATTTTCTTGAATTCAGTGAGAAATTTCCGAAGAATTTTTAAATTATTAATTGCTTCTTCAAGGTTTGTTCTCAGACACTGAGACACAGGTCATTCTCTCTGCCTTTGGTATTCTTGAGAGAAAAAGTTGATTGCCACATAAGTTAAGGAATCATTAGAGGTCGTTGCATAGAGGAGGGGAGAACCATATTTCATACAATGTTCACCCTTGAAATCTTTCCACTACCCTTCCTATTCTTAATACTTTCATTCTCACTTAATGTTAGCAACCTTTCTTTTTATTCTTATTCAGTGCTATGAAGCCGAGTTGTGGTTTTATAATAAAAAAACACTCCATATTCTAGAAAGCAAAAACACTCAAGGAAAGGTTCATTAGAGGCACCACTTAAAAGGCAAGTGCATTTTTTTCTCATTAAATTTCTTATCTCCTTTTCAATGGAAGAAAATCTGCATGATTTTCCGTATTGTTCTCACACAAGAAAGAAAGCAACGCAATTCTCTTTCGTAACACAGACACAATGGCCTGTTAATTAACACGAGATATCCTGTCTTATAAATTGACTTAGTAATGTAGGGGAAATCAGAGATCTTTTAAAAAGGAGCTTTTAATCTCCACAACGCTATTGTCATTTGTCTTGTTGGTAAGAAAAGATTATATCACAAAATGCTGTGAAAAATTAAAATTATGACTCTAATTTAGAGCCCTGCATTTTATCTGTATACAGTCTGGTGGAGAGGGAAGATGTGTACGTGAATAAAACTTTAGAAATCCTTTGGAAGCTTCTGACATGTTAATAAAATCATAGAATCTTAATGTTAGAGGAGAACTTCGGAGTTATCCGGTTGACTCTCCTCCGCGATGCAAGAACTCCGAGAAAGTCCTTCAACGAGTAGTCATCATCTTTTGTGTATGGAGTACTTGCTAATTTTGCTGGCAGTTCATTTCATTTGATTAAACTTTTCTTTCTCATAATGATGTGAAATTTGTTTTGTTTTTTTTAATATAATAGACTTTCCTTGGTCCTACTTCAAACTTGTGTAGTTTGACATACTATTCTAAGCCCAGCGCCCTAGGCCACGTGCTACCCATTCAAATATGAGAAGATGTCTCTACCATGCCTATTATGTCTTTTCTGGACTAAACATCTTCTGTTCCTTCAATAGTACTTCACATGACAAAGTTTTTTGATGTTTCGCTTTATTGATCATGTCCTTTTGAATATACTTGTACTAAATAATGTCTCCCTTAAGGAGCAGTTCAGTGTATGGTGGAACTATTACCACAACTTGACCTTGCAATGAATTCTTTCATTTCTACAGTAAGAGGAAGAATTAGGTAATTTTTTTGTTTTGCTTTGCTTGTTTCATATATTTTTTAAGCTGTGCATTAAGATTTGATTACATCTTTGTATTCTTACAGTTTTTAGAAAATATACTGATAGACTGCTTATACAAGATTTGGGGCGTGAGGTTTACACACACCTTACTACTTTACAGACCACTCTGTTTTGCCAAAACTCATGTGTAAGCAAGTCCAATTAAAAACATTATGACTTTTTTTCAAAATGTTGTACCGTTTCTGCTATTTTAAAAAGATGTTTATACAGATTACATTTTATTTATTTCAATGTCTTCACTTTAAATAGTTTTATGAGTCAGAATTCATTTCAACTGCCCTCAATAAAATTAGTAATGCAATTGGTCATTTTCTCTTTACAGATTGTTCAGTTCAAGGGAATGAAGAATTCAGGATAACTTTGATAAATGGATTCCAATATGGGGAATAAGAATAAGCTGAATATTTGACCTGCTTTGAAGAAACCTACTGTCCACTTGTCTAAAGTAATCTATAACAACCAAACCAATCAAAATGAATTCAACATTATTTTCGCAGGTTGAAAATCATTCAATATACTATAATTTTTCAGACAAGAATTCTCAGTTTTTGGCTTTTGAAAATGATGATTGTCATCTGCCTTTGGCCATGATATTTACATTAGCTCTTGCTTATGGAGCTGTGATCATTCTTGGGGTCTCTGGAAACCTGGCCTTGATCGTAATCATCTTGAAACAAAAGGAGATGAGAAATGTTACCAACATCTTAATTGTGAATCTTTCCTTCTCAGACTTGCTTGTTGCCATCATGTGTCTCCCCTTTACATTTGTCTACACATTAATGGACCATTGGGTTTTTGGTGAGACAATGTGCAAGTTGAATCCTTTTGTGCAATGTGTTTCAATCACTGTATCCATTTTCTCTCTGGTTCTCATTGCTGTGGAACGACATCAGCTAATAATCAACCCACGAGGGTGGAGACCAAATAATCGACATGCTTACATAGGTATTGCTGTCATTTGGGTCCTTGCTGTGGCTTCTTCTCTACCCTTCCTAATCTATCAAGTACTGACTGATGAACCGTTCCAAAATCTAACACTCGAAACGTACAAGGACAAATACGTGTGCTTTGATAAATTTCCATCGGACTCTCATAGGTTGTCCTATACCACTCTGCTCTTGGTGCTGCAGTATTTTGGCCCACTCTGTTTTATATTTATTTGCTACTTCAAGGTAAGAAAGCTTTTTTCCCCTGACCATTTCTGTTTTTACCTTTTTCCACAGAATTCCTCATTAAACGAGTGGTTCTATTTGAACTTTTTGTTTTTTCTTCTATAGATATATATACGCTTAAAAAGGAGAAACAACATGATGGACAAGATGAGAGACAGTAAGTACAGGTCCAGTGAAACCAAAAGAATCAACATCATGCTGCTCTCCATCGTGGTGGCATTTGCAGTCTGCTGGCTGCCACTCACCATCTTTAACACTGTGTTCGATTGGAATCATCAGATCATTGCTACCTGCAACCACAATCTGTTATTCCTGCTCTGCCACCTCACAGCAATGATATCCACCTGTGTCAACCCCATATTTTACGGATTCCTGAACAAAAATTTTCAGAGAGACTTGCAATTCTTCTTTAACTTTTGTGATTTCCGGTCTCGGGATGATGACTATGAGACGATAGCCATGTCTACCATGCACACAGATGTTTCCAAGACTTCTTTAAAGCAAGCAAGCCCAGTCGCATTTAAAAAAATCAACAACGATGATAATGACAAAATCTGAAACTGCTGTAGTAGATGGTCACAGATGACATCCGTTTGAAAACAAGCACAACCTGGAACATGCTTTCATAACCTGTTCTCCCAAGGAATGGGATTGAAATCATTAAAGAAAGACCAGGATTTTCTTGTTTTCTTTTTACTGCTTCTGTTGTAGCTGTCATAATTACATTTGGAACAAAATTTATGGGTTTTGAAATCTTCTGGTAATAGTTTTGACCAGACAGCCTTGAAGTGCTTTTTGTAAACTTACGCATATAATATAAAGGCTTTTATATTGTATTTATTGGAATGAAATTTCTTTAAAGTATTACTATTAACTGACTTTAGAAGCCCTACATCTGGTACTCTCATTAGTTTGGGCCATCCTGATTAGATTAGACTGTCAATAGATTGGGCAATCCTGACCTAATGATAGGCATCATTTCAGTCTGTTACAGAGGCGACAGCATGCAAAAGCAACATTCAGGATGTGGAGCTAAAAGAGAGTCTATGTTTTGCATCCCTGCAGTCTGAAGTCATTCAGGTGTGATTCACAATTTTCTTTTAAATTTTAAGACAGGATTTAATTTGCTCCTAATTGATTATCACTTAAGATAAAAATGCATTAAAAAAATACTTCTCAGCTGTGAATAACATGGGGAATTGGGCCACCCACAAGAATTAAGTGGCAAAGCAGCTCCCTAACTTCAAAATTATTTTGGTACCTGACAACCAAAGGATTTCAGAATAATTGGTTTAACAAGTAAATTATTATTGCTGCAAATAGTTGAATTGTAGTCCTTTGAATTGATCGTCAAGAGGTTTTCCATTCTTCACAGACTGTTCAGTGTTTGTCAAGCTTTCTAGCATAATACACACGTAATTCAAAAAGCGTTTCCAGCTTACAGTATATAAAAACACAAAGTGTATTTTCCATACATCAGTGCCTATATAGTAAAACTTATTTTTAACTTTCAGTGTCCATCTTTCAAAGAAGGACACCAAGGTCCAATGTTAAAAGAATGTTCACCCTGGCTAGCAGGGCTAAATACCTGAAAGCTGAGAACACTTCATATAGCCCGTGTTAACGTGTATAAACTGTGTGCCTTGTGGAGTCTTATAAGTAATGCACTACATAGAGCAGTGAGTAGTTGTGTCACGTTGATATACTTAATTTCATGTATCCTGTAATCATGATCGAGCCTCAGAATCATTTGGAGAAAAGATAACTTAAAGAACAAGATGTATCTTCGATGTATTATACAGTCAAAGTATTAAATGTGTTTGATTTTAGAAGAGCAGACACTTTCTTTATTAAAATTGTTTTTGCTTTTTCTAAGGAGTCCCTTTTGTGTCTCTTCAGCTTCATTTCTGGTTTTTTGTGGTCCCATGCCTTCCCTCCCATGATGTTCCCACAGAATCCTATGTCTGCTTGATAATAGAACATTTTCTACAGTGTGGTACAACCATGGATGGCCCAGTCTCCCTCCTGTGATTCTTTAAGCTTCTTGAAGGTGGGGACTGTTTTATGTGACTCTCTGCCCCAGTGCATTTGCACAGTGCCAGGTATTTAGAAGATTTTCAAAAAATATTTCTAAAACAAATGAATGAATAAATAATGACCAAATTTCCTTTCTTCTCATTTATGATCATATTGACTTCACATCCTGAATCTTTCTTGGACTCCTCCTAAGTTCATCTTTACCAAGGAGGTATTTATTATGCTTTTCCCTTCTAAATTAAGCAAAAATCACACTTTAGATTTTAGAAACTTGCATGATTAGTCTTGTAAGTCAAACAAATATCAAATTTTTTTACATTGAATATAATATGAATTCAAATTAGATCCTAAGAATGACTTTCTGTTAAGTGAACAAAGAAAAAAAATTCTAAAATCAACTTTTAATGTACATTGGAAATTATCATCATCTTTCCTTACCAAAACCTGAAATTTTTTAAACTACTTGATGTTTTTCTGTTTTGGGGGAATATTGGGAAATTTTGTCTTTCTCTACTTAGGTGCTATGGAAACAAATTGCTACTTGAGAACAGCCTTAATACGTAGGTGCTTTTTGTTAGTGCATTTGCTGAGATGGCCATTTCGGAGCTTCTCATTCAGCTGTGTAGGCTGCTGATTCCTTAACTTTACATAAATAATGAACTGATACCAAATTCTTCTCTTTTATCCAAAGATGTTGATGAACTAATGCTGGTAAGGTCTAGGGTCAACAACAGATCCATTCTAATTCAAGAAGAAACATTTATGTTAAATGCAAACTATGGAACCATTGGGTTTTCTTCAAGCCAAGAACAAAAGCCAATTAATTGGTTTATTACAGGAGCATAATTATAATGTAGCTTATATAAATTTAGAATCAAATGATAATAGCTAGAGTTTTTAAACACTTGGCGTGTGCCAAATACTATGTCAAGTACTTGAATACCTGTGAGGATGTGTGACTAATATTATGACTAGTTCATATAAGAGGAAACTGAAGCTCATGTTGAAAAGTTTGAGCCCCACACTGAGTAACAGGTGCAGCAGGAATCAGACCAAGGTCTGTCAAGAGCTACTAAACTAATCAATGAGCTGAACGTATGACAGAGTTTTAGAAAATAATTTGTTTTTCTCCCTTTACAAGTTAGTTATTAGAGCATAACAATACCATTCACCTTCCTCCTGATTTTAGCTGCAGTTAGGAATGGTGTGAAGTGGAAGATTTGGGGATAAAATGGCCACTGTGATTACATAATGTATCCATAGTTACCTTCTGACTTAGAGAATTCTACTTAAAAATAGAATTTGATTATTCATATTAGCTTTGTTTCTTTTTTGTTAACTGGATATTCTCATCCCCTTTGCTATTACACAAATTTCCAAGGAAATATAAATCCATATCATACTATAATTTCAAAATTTGACAGCCAAAAAAATGTATATTTTAGAAATGAAAGTATCGCTCCACGTGCACAGTAAAACTGGTGGAAAGAGACAAATTTAAGCTTGGGTTTCAGGAATAACGCTGGTCTCATTCTCTCAATGCAATTCAGTGAGTTTTGGGGCACTGCTAGGTCTTTTGTCACAGCCATGATTGCTTTCCTTAACAATCAAGGATTCTGCTAGAAAATGTAGGTTCTCAGTGAACATGGATTCTTTCACAGTCTCCTGATTTTCTTTATCTACTTATCCCTGAGGCCTATCAAACGGCATGTTGGACTTAAGAGTCTGAGCCGGTGAGACTGAGAGCACAGCTTTCTAGGGCAAATTAATAAGATTTCCCAAATTTCTGTTATTTAATGATTTCTCTCTTAATGTGTGTGTGTGTAAGTGTGTTTATAAATGTCACACATTGCATGGGTGTGAATCTATATTTTTAAAACTTGTATAATTCTTCAGTGGGTTTATTTTCATTGCTATTTATTTCTTAATTTCTTATAAAGACTATCACCTATATAACAGTTATCACAAACTACCCTAATAAAGTAGAACTATTGCTTTCCTCATTTCACAAAGAAACCGAGGCTTAGAGAGGTTATGTGACCTGTCCAATGTCACACAGCTAGTAAGTGATGTAGCCAGGATTCAAATCCAGGCAATTTGGTTCCTGAGTCTCAAAGTGATGGTGAGTCTTTAACATACAGTGAAAACTTTGCCCACATATCAGACTTTGCCTGAAATCCCCTACCTCTGTCTCTCCTATCTTCCCATTATTGGATCTACTCATGACCTATCTACAGACCAGGCCTGCCCCAACCCTAAATGACCTCAGAAAGATAGAAAATAGATATTTTTCAAGGGTACAGTTGCAGGATTGAGACACAGATCTGTTCCCCCCCAAGGATTATCAGCACAAAACCGTTTTCCATTTCTCCAGGTCTCTGTCTCCTCTGCCCTCCTGGTTTATACAATCCCTAGTCTTTCCAGTCTCCCAGTCAGTGCATGGGTCATCTTCTAGGATCATTTTCCTAGTTAGGGGCTCAGGTTTGAAACCTGAGTAGTTTCTCTCAAGCTTCCTCTTTGGAGCCTGAAGCATTACCTTATGGTCTCATTCTCTGGCCCACAGGCTGGGGAACTGCCATTGAATAAAGTCTTAGAACAAGGACGGCTTGACCTCTACTTCTTGAATCTTGCCTAGGAGAGAACACAAAGGGCTATCAATTAAAATTGTTGACTAAAGGTGAACAGTGTTTCGTTGAAGCCAAAAAATATACTGAAGCAAAGTTTATTGATGGAATTACAAAACTGCCTCTTCATTTAGCAGCGTTATGTTATGGGCTGTGTTTTTTGACATATTTTAAACCAAAACTATATTTTATTACAGGAGTACCTTTGTCAAAAACAGCCTTGCCTAAGGTTCTGTTTACTTTCACATCAGGAATGAAAATTGTGACGGTCGTTTGGATTTCTGGCCAATCTTTTCCTTCACTGTTTTATTGAGATATAATTGACATACCATAAAAGTCACTTTTTAAAAGTGTTTTTCAGGGGTTTTTAATATATTCACAGAGTTGTGAAATCCTCATCACCATCTAACTCCAGAGGATTTTCATCACTCCAAAAAGAAACCCCAACTTCCAGTTTCCAGTCTGGGAAGTAAGGAGCTTGGAAGATGTCACTCAGTCCTAACAAGTAAAAAGCTGAACAAACTGAAAAATCAATAACTCCTCTTAGATCCTTCAGAAAAGTGAGGTCACGAGGAAGACTGATACCCCCAAAACTGGAGAGACAGATAGGCAGATACAGAAAATCACAACTAACTAGAGCAGAAACCACTAAGCAGAAACGTCCATGGGAACTCCTTCTGGGGTAGAAACACCTGAACTGGAATTGCTGACCTGATGGAGACTTAGAGTAGGCTAGTCCAAGAGTTAGAGACTCCAAAGGGACCCGTTATAGTGGGGCCCCCACACTTTTGTGTGTTTTACCTCCAAGAGCTTGGCCAGGTTCTCACAGTGAATATCAGAGAAAAATCCCCTCCTGCGCCCAGCCGGAGGAGGGGAAAAGGAACCATTTTGAAATATACCAGAGCATTCTCTTCTTCATAACAAGTCCTTCCCTTAAGAGAAACGATTTTATCAAAGCATAATCTACTGGGGTTTTATCAAAACTTAATTGACCTTGGAGAATGGAAATACCCAACTCTAGCCACCTCTAGGCCTCCATATGGGAGAAGGGAAATACTCAAATCCAGCCCACTCTAGCCTTCCTATCCTACTACAGCTGGGGGCGGGGGGCGGGGAAAGGCAGGGAGGAGGGAACCAACTGAGAAGCACTTGCGAAATTCACAGTTAAGAGGCTCACTAAAACACTGAGACCTAATCTAAGGACCTAGAATGCATCCTCTTCCTCCCACACTTTACCTTTACATCACTAAAGACCTATTCACACAATTTCTTTTACCCAGACCATCACGTCCAGCTAGTAAGAAAAAATTACAAGGCATACTAAAAGGCAAGAAACAGAGTCTGAGGAGACAGAGCAAGTAACAGAATCAGATTCAGATATGGCAGAGATGTTGGAGTTATCAGGCCAGGAATTCAAAATAACTATAATAATATGCTAAGGGTTCTAATGGATAAAGTAGACAGCATGCATCAATAGATGAGCAATGCAAGCAGAGAAATGGGAATTATAAGAAACAATTAAAAAATGCCAGAGGTCAAAAAAACTGTAACAGAAATGAATGGGCTTTGATGGGCTCATTAGTAGACTAGACACCACTGAGGAAAGAATCTCTGAGCTTGAGAATACATCAACAGAAACATCCAAAATTGAAAAGCAAAGAAATAGACTGAAGAAAACAGAATAGAATATCCAAGAACTGTAGAACGACTATAAAAGGTGTAACTTAGTTGTAATGGGAATAACAGAAGGAGAGTAAAGAAAGAAAGGAACAGAAGAAATATTTGAAGCAATAATGAGGGAGAATTTTCCCAAATTAATGTCAGACTCCAAACCATAGATCCAGGAAGATCAGAGAACACCAAGGAGGACAAATGAAATTAAATAAAAAAAAAACCTCACAAAGAAACCTACACCTAGACATATTATGGTCAAACTTCAAAAAATCAAAGATAAAGTTTGAAAGATGCTAGAGGCAAAAATCGGCTTACTTATAGAGGAGCAAAGATAAGAATTATGTCAGACTTCTCAGAAACCAAGAAGAGAGGGGAGTTAAATATTTAAAGTATTGGGAGAAAAAAACATAGAATTATATACACTGTGAGGTTATCCTCAAAAGTGGAGGAGAAATAAAAAGACTCTCTCAGACAGACATTGAGGGAATTTATTGCTAGTATACCTGCCTTGCAAGAAATATTAAAAGAAGTTCTTCAGACAGAAGAAAAATGATATGTCAGAAACTCAGATCTATGTAAAGAAAAGAGGAGCATCAAAGAAGGAATAAGTCAAGATAAAATAAAAGCTTTTATTTTTCATTTTCTTAATTGACCTAATAGATGGCAATTTGTTCAAAATTATAATAGGGATAATAATAACAAAAAATACATAATAAACAGACATTAATTGAATACATTGTTGCTACTATTAATTTACATATATAAACACATAATTTAACATATATGGATATATATACATATACATATATATGCTTATATATAAGCACAATGAATGACAGCAATGATACAAGGGACAGAAGGGAGGAATTAAAATTATTTATTTATTTTTTTAATTTATTTTTTTTTTGAGGAAGATTAGCTCTGAGCTAACATCTGCTGCCAGTCCTCCTCTTTTTGCTGAGGAAGACTGGCCCTGAGCTAACATCCGTGACCATCTTCCTCCACTTTATATGTGGGATACCTACCACAGCCTTGCTTGCCAAGTGGTGCCATGTCCACACCTGGGATCTGAACTGGCGAACCCAGGGCCTCCGAAGCGGAACGTACGCACTTAACCCCTGCACCACCAGGCCGGCCCCAAGATTATTTTGTTATTATAAGGTACTTGCAGTACCTATGAAGTGACATAGTGTTACTTGAGTGTGGTCTTGGATTAGTTGTAAACATACAAATTCTAGGGTAATGACTAAAAAAAGTGAAAAAAAGGAAGTATAAATGATATGGTAAGAAAGATCAGAAAATGGAATCATAGTAAAAGCTCAATTAAAACCACAAATGACAGTAAAAGAGTCGAAGACTAAAATAGAAACAAAGAACAAGGGCAACAAATAGAAAAGAGTAAAAAATATGGTGAATATTAATTCAACTATATCAATAATCACTTTAAATGTCAATGGTCTAAATACACCAATTAAAACACACAGATCATCAGAGTGACTAAAAGAAAAAAGACCCAAATATATGTTGTCTATAAGAAACCAACATTAAATAGAAAGTAAGGGGATGGCAATAAAAGCCCAACTCAAAAGTGAGCAAAGGACTAGAATAGACATTTCTCCAAAGAAGATATATAAATTTCCAATAAACACATGAAAAGATACTTAACATTATTAATTATTAGAGAAATGCAAATCAAAAGTACAATAAGGTGCCACTTCATAACATTAGGATGGCTACTATAGAAAAACTAACAAGTGTTGATGAGAATGTGAAGAAATTGGAACACTTATGCACTTTTGGTGGGAATGTAAAATAGTACATCTGAGGTGGAAAACAGTAAGGTGGTTCCTAAAAAATTAAAAATAGAATTATCGTATGATCCAGGATTCTACTTGTAGGTATATACTCAAAATAATTGAAAGCAGGGTCTGAAAGAAATATTTGTACACCCATGTTCACAGCAGCAACATTCACAATAACTAAAATATGGAAGCAACCCAAGCGTCCATTGACAGATGAATAGATATATAAAATGTGGTAGATACATACAATGGAATATTATTCAGCCTTAAAAAGGAGAGAAATTATGACATATGCTGCAACATGGATGAGCCTTGAGGACATTATGCTAAGTGAAATAAGCTAGTCATAAAAACACAAATACTGCATGATTCCACATATATGAGGTACTTAGAGGAGTCCAAATCATAGATACAGAAAGTAGAATGGTGGTTGCCTGGGGCTATGGGAGAGGGCAGTTGGGAGTTATTGTTTAATGGGTATAGAGTTTCAGTTTTGCAAGATGAAAAGAATTCTGGAATGGATGGTGGTGATGGTTGCCCAACAATAAGAATGTACTTAATGCCACTGAACTGTACATTTATAAATGGTTAAGATGGTAAATTTTATGGTATGTGTATTTCACTACAATAAAAAAACTGGAAAAAATTAAGAGATAGAGAAATGTGTGTACCATATATCATGTTAACACTAATCAAAAGAAAGCAGGGGTAACTATGTTAATTTCAGACAGGGCAGACATCAGAGCAAAGAAAGTTATCACGGATAAAGAGAGGCACCACATAATAATAAAGGGTCAATTCTCCAAGAAGACATAACAATCCTTAAAGTGTATGCACCTAACAAAATATATGAGGTAAAAAATTATAGAACTACAAGGAAAAATAAATGAATACATTATTAAAGTTGGATACTTCAAGACTCCTCTATCTGGAATGAAGAGATTCAGTAGGCAAAAATCAGTAAGGATATAAATGAACTCAACAGCACCATCAATCAACTGGAAACAATGACTTCTGTTGACTACTTTATCCAACAACAATAGAGTACACATTCTTCTCAAGCTCACATGAAACATTCACCAATAGAGTCCACATTCTGGGCCATAAAACACACCTTAACAAATTTGAAACAACAGAAATCATACAATGTCTGCTCTGAGACACAATAGAATTGAACTATAGGTCAATAACAGAAAGATAGCTAGAAAGTTTCAAAATTCTTGGAGATTAAACAACACAGTTCCAAGGAACACAGAAGTCAAAGAAGACATCTCAAGAGAACTAAAATATATTTTGATCTAAGTGGCAACGAAAATACAACCTATCAAAATTTGTGGGATGCAATAAAACCAATGGTTATAGGGAAATTTACAGCATTGAATGTACATATTAGAAAAGAAGAAAGATCTAAAACCAGTAATCCAAGCTTCCATCCTAGGACTAGAAAAGAAGAGCAAATGAAATCCCAAGTAAGTAGGAGAAAAGAAATAATGAAAATCAGACAGAAATCAATAAAATTGAAAATCAGAAAGAAAATGAATGAAACCAAAAGCTGATTCTTTGAAGAGATCAATAAAATCAATAAGCCTCTAGACAGGCTAACTAGCAAAAAAAGAGAGAGGACACAAATTACTAATGTTAACAGTGAAAGAAGGTTGGGGCCAGCCCCATGGCCTAGTGGTTAAGTTTGGCATGCTCCACTTTGATGGCCGGGGTTTGCAGGCTCAGATCCCAGGTGTAGATCTACAACATTTTTCACACCACTCTTCAGCCATGCTGTGCTGGCGGCCCAAATATAAAGAAAAGGAAGATTGGCACAGATATTTTGCTCAGGGCTAATCTTCCTCAGCAAAAAAAAAAAAAAAGAAAGAAAGAAAGAAAGAGGTACAATCACTACAGATCCCGTAGACTTTAAAAAGAGTAATAAAGGAATACTATGCACAGCCCTATCTCACAAATTTGATAACCTAAATGAAATGGACGAATTCCTTGAAACACAAAATCTGCCAAAACTCACACAACAAGAAATAGACAATATGACTATGTCTACATCTATTAAAGAAATTGAATAAACAATTAATAACCTTCCAAAACAGAAAGCACCATGCCCAGAGGGGTTCACTGGTCAATTCTACCAAACATTTAAGAAAGAAATTACACTAAATCTCTACAATATCTTTCATAAGATAGAAACAGAGTGAATATTTCCTAATTCGTTCTATGAAACTAGCCTTACTTTCATATAAAAATGAGGCAAAGTCATTAGAAGAAAAAAAAAAAACTAAAGATGAATAGCTCTCATGAACATACATGCAGAAGTCCTCAATAAAATATTAGTAAATTGAATCCAACAATATATAAAAAGAATCATACACCACGACCAAGTGGAATTTATCCCAGGTATGCAAGGCTTGTTCAACATTCAAAAATTAATGTAATCCATCACATCAACAGTTGACAAAAGAAAAATATCATATCAACAGACGTAAAAAGGGGCATTTGACAAAATCCAAGGGTCATTCATAATGAAAACTCTCAGCAAACTAGGAATAGAGGGGATTGCCTCAATTTAATAAAGACTATGTACATAAAACCCACAGCTAAAATCATACTTAATGGTGAGAAACTTGAAGTTTTCCCATTAGGTCAGGAACAAGGCAAGGATGACCCCTCTCACCACTCCTTTTCAACGTCATAAAGGAAATCCTAGCAAGTGCACTAAGACAAGAAAAGGAAATATAAAGTATACTGGTTGGGAAGGAAGAAACAAAACTGTTTTTTGTTTGTAGACGATATTATCGTCTATGTAGAAACATAGAAGAACCAACAAAAAAACTAGTGAATCCAATAAACAATTATAGTAAGTTTGCAGGATACACGGTAAGTATACAAAAGTCAACTGCTTTCCTATATACCAGCAACAAACAAATGGAATTTGAAGTTAAAAACACGATGCCATTTACATTAGCACCCCCCCTAAAATGAAATACTTAAGTATAAATCTAAGAAAATATGTACAATATCTATATGAGGAAAACTACAAAACTTTGATCAAAGAAATCAAAAAACGGCTAAATAAACAGAGAAATATTCCATGTTCCTCAGGAGGAGGACTCGATACTATCAAGATGTCAGTTTTTTCCACATTTGTCTACAGATTCAACATAATCCCAATCAGAATTCCAGCAAGTTATTGTGTGAATATCGACAAACTGATTACCTAAAGTTTATATGGAGACACAAACGACCCATAATAGCTAGTACAATATTAAAGCAGAAGAACAAAAGTGAGAGGACTGACACTACCCTACTTTGAGACATACTATAAATCTGCAGTAATTAAGACAGTGTGGTATCGGTGAAAAATCAGAGAAATCAATGGAACAGAATGAGAGTCAAGAAACAGACTCACATAAATATAGTTGATTGATATCTGACAAAGTACCAAAGACAATACAATGAACAAAAGACAGTCATTTCAAAAAATGGTGCTGGAACAACTGGACCTCCACATGCAAAAAGTGTATCTAGATACAGATCTGACATCACTCATAAAAATTAACTCAAAATGGATTAAATACCTAAGTGTAAAACACAAAACTAAAAAACTCCTAGAAGATAACATAGGAGAAAAATCCACATGACCTTTTATTTGGTGATGACCTTTGAGATACAATACAAAAAGCACAATCCTTGAAAGAAATAATGGAGAAGCTGAACTTCATTAAAAATTAAAAACTTCTTCTCTGTGAAAGATACTGCCAAGAAAATGACAACACAAGCCGAAGACTGGGAGAAAACATTTGCAAAAGACATATCTGATGAAGGACTGTTATCCATAATATACAAAGAACCTTTAAAACTCAACAATAAGAAATGAACAACCTGATTAAAAATGGGCCAAAGACCTGAATAGTCACCAAATGGCAAACAAGCACATGAAAAGTTGCCTAACATCAGGGCCAGCCCAGTGGCACAGCAGTTAAGTGAGCACGTTCCGCTTTGGTGGCCCGGGATTCTCCGGTTCAGATCCCAGATGTGAATCTATGCACCGCTTGTCAAGCCATGCTGTGGCAGGCATCCCACATATAAAGTAAGGGAAGATGGGCACAGATGTTAGCTCAGGACCAGTCTACCTCACCAAAAAGAGGAGGATTGTGGTAGATGTTAGCTCAGGGTTAATCTTCCTAAAAAAAAAAAAAAAAAGATGTCTAACATAATATATCTAGGAAATTGCAAATTAAAACAACAAAGAGATATCAACCACTACACTCTATTAGAGTGGCCAAAATCCAAAAGACTAACACCACAAAAATGCTGATGACGTGGAACAACAGAAACTCTCTCGTTCATTGCTCTGGGAATGCAAAGGTGCACAGCCACTTTGGAAGACGTTTTGGTTGTTTCTTACATAAGTAAATATACTCTAATCATGTGATCCAGCCATCACAATCCTTCGTATTTACCCAAAAGAATTGAAAACTTATGTCCACACTAAAATCTGCATATGAATGTTTAGCAGCTTTATTCATAATTGCCAAAACTTGGAAGCAGCCAAAATGTCCTTTGGGAAGGGAATGGAGAAATAAACGGTGATACATCCAGACAATGGAATATCATTTATCACTAAAAAGAAATGACATATCAAGCCCTGAAAAGACATGGAGGAAACAAATGAATATTACTAAGTGAACGAAGCATCTGAGAAAGTTACCTACTGTATAATTCCTGCTAAACGACATTCTAGAAAAGGCAAAACTTTGGAGACAGCAAAGATTAGTGGTTGCCAGGGACTAGGAAGGGGAAAGGGATGGATAGGCAGAGCACAGAGGATTTTTACAGCAGTGAAATTACTCTGTATGATACTATACTGATGGATTCATGTCATTATACATTTCTCCAAATCCATAGGTGGTGCAACACCAAGAGTGAACTCTAAGGCAGACTATGGACTTTGGGTGATAATGATGTGTCAGCGTAGACTGACTGTAACAAATGTACCACTCTGGTGTGGGATTTTGATAGTGGGGAAGGCTGTGCATATGTGGGGCAAGGGGTATACAGGTAATCTCTACATCTTTCACCCAGTTTTGCTGTGAACCAAAACTGGTCTAAAAATTAAAATCTTTTTTAAAAAAGAAGAAGAAAAAAACTCCATACCCGCTAGGACCGCTCATTCCTTTATCCTCCTCCTCCCTGGCAACCACTAGTCCATTTTCTGTCTCTAGGAATTTGCCAATTCTGGGCACATCATTAAATGGAATCATAGAATATGTGACCTTTTGTGAGTTGACTCTCACTTAGTATACTGTTTTCAAGGTTCACCCATGTTGTAACATGTATCAATACTATGTATTTTTTTTACTGCAAGCAGTATTCCAATAGATGGATATAGCATATTTTTCTTATCCATTCATATGTTGATGGATATTTGGGTTGTCTCCACTTTTTTGGTTATTATGGATAATGCTGCTTGGACATTTGTGCACAAAATTTTTGTGTGGACATATGTTTCCATTTCTCTTGGATATATAGCGAAGAGTGAAATTGCTGGATTATCTGCTCTCTCTATGTTTAGCGTTTGGGGAACTGCCAAACTGTTTTCCAAAGCAGCTGCACATTGCACATTCCTACCAGCAATGTACGAAGTTTCCAGATTCTCCACTCTTGTCTGTCATGTTGATTATGCTCATCCTAGAGTTTGCAAAGTGACATCCATGATTTTGATTTGCATCTCCCTAATGACTAACCTTGTTGAGTACGATTTCATGTGCTTAATGGGGATTTACATATTTTCTTTGAAGAACTGTCTATTTAAGTCTTTTGTCCATTTTTTAAATTTGGTTATTTCTTTTTCTTTTTGAATTGAAAGAGTTCTTTATATATTCTGGATTTCAGTCCCTCATCAGATATATGTTTGTAAATATTTTCTTTCATTCTATGAGTTGCCTTTCTAAATTTAATTTTAAAATGTAAGTTCCTAGCAAGAAATAAAAAGTGCTGGAGAAGATGTGGAGAAAAGGGAAGCTTCATACACTGCTGGTGAGAGTGCAAACGGGTGCAACGACTATGGAAAACAGTGTGGAGATTTCTCAAAAAATTAAAAATAGAAATACCATACGACCCAGCTATTCCACTACTATTTATCCTAAGAACATGAAATCAACAATTCAAAAAGATACATGCACCCCATGTTCATCACAGCATTATTCACAATAGCCAATACTTGGAAGGAACCCAAGTGCCCACCAACAAAGGAAGGGATAAAAAAGATGTGGTGTATGTATATGGTGGAATACTACTCAAACACACAAAAAAGACAAAATAGTGCCATTTGCAACAGCATGGATGGACCTTGAGGGAATTATGCTAAGTAAAATAAGTCAGACAGAGAGATTTCACTCATACGTGGGAGATAAACAAACAAATAGATACAGATAACAGATCGGTGGTTACCACAGGGGAAAGGGGCTGGGGATGGGTGAAAGGGATAAATGAGCACATATGTATGGTGATGGATACAAACTGGACTGTTGGTGACGAACACAATGCAGTCTGTATGGGAACTGAAATATAATAATGCACACCTGAAATTGCACAATGTTGTAAACCAATATGACCTCAATAAAATAATTTTTTTAAAAAGTAAATTCCTAGGAGGAAAACTGACATTAGAAGCATTTGAATGACTATCAAACTTTAGTTTCATTTTCACAGTGATTTCTTTTTTGTTTTGTGAGGAAGATCGGCCCTGAGCTAACATCTATTGCCAATCTTTCTCTTTCTTTTTTTCCCCAAAGTCCCAGTACATAGTTGTATATCTTAGTTGTAAGTCCTTCCAGTTCTTCTATGCGGGATGCCTCCACAGTATGGCTTGATGGGTGTGTAGGTCCACGCCCAGGATCCAAACCAGCGAACCTGGGCGCCCTGAAGCAGAGCATGGGAACTTAAATACTACACCACCGGGCCCACCTCCACAGTGGTTTCTAAAGGGGAGGAAAAGGTACAGAAAACCAGAAGAGAAATGATATCTGAGCACCTACTATGTGCCAGAAATTTGATATATGTTATCTCATTTGGTCTTTATAAAAATATCTGCAAAGTAGCCTCTTTTACCCTCATTTCACAAATAAGGAAACTGAGGCTCAGACAGATTAAAGGGCATTCCAAACTCACTTGAGTCCATAAAGGGCAAAGAAGGCATTTAATTGATGTCTGACTCTAACACTTGTGCCAGTTCCAGTCTATCTGATTACGTCCCTCATTTTCTAAACATTCCTCAACTTGGTCAGAACAAAATTATTCAGATGATTACTGTTTGCCTTTAATGAGAAAATTCTGTGCAATATTTCAACGTCTTCCACTGAGAGCTGCTGCATTAGTGCCCATATGTATTCACTGGATACGCACTAAACATCCCCTAGAGACAATGTCACCCACAGATCTTCAGACTTATACTGATGTCAGGCTTTTCATTTGCATTTTATTCTACTAAGGAAGATAGAAGAGAAAGATTTGTTGATTAAAATTGTGTGTTGGGAATATTGCATTAAAATATGTGTTTGACTCATGGTGTTTTGTCAGATGCTTTTATTTCTACATTATTTCATGATATTATAAATGAGTAGATTGATGTCCATAAGAGGTGATAGGATTCACACCTAGATCAGTGTGATTGCAAAATCCATGGCTGTTTCTTCTATACGTCTTCACCAGTGAGCAAGTGGATGACACCATACGGTTTACTCATTTTGCCTGTGCTTCATGTAACCCACACTGCTGGTCGAAAAGGGAGTAAAGGCAATTAAGCAAAAGACTGTGCTTAAAAAAAAAAGTGTGACTTGTTTTTCTTGTTTTTTTTTAACTAAATTTTACTAGTTTTTCTGGCCCCCACGCTTTTATTTCTTTTTCTTCTTGAGCCTTAGTATTTTACAGCTTTTAAAAAATTAATGAAATGAATGAGCATCCCTTTCAAACATTTTCTCTAGTTCATTCCTTTTGTTTTATTGCTTATTGTCTTTTGGAAGACTACTTTGGAGACTGTTGCATCTATCTTACACACGCATTCCCTCTAGACAATAAGGAATTGACTCTAATAATAATAGCGGCCAAACACAGAATATTTATGTGTTGGGTGCTTATCATCATCTATCTCCAGTTCTCGCTTCAGGTTTGTATTATTGTTCCCATTAAGGCCCAGAGATGTTCTGAGACTTAGCCAAGGCCATGAGCTAGTAAGTAGTAAATTCTGATCCAGATCTGTCCAGCCCCAAAGCCCATGAACTCTTTGCTACACACAACACCCTGCCCTTTATAGGCATTGAGTTTATCCAAAGGCCTAATGGATGGCAGGGGACAACCAGAGAACCACAGCAGAGGCGAGAGTTCCCGTTCACCCTCTGCCATTGCCATTAAGCACTGACTACAAGCATCACCTGTTACAGACACAGTGTTTTGATAATAAGGCGGTAAAATTTTATCAAAATCTTTTATAATGTTAAATTATTTTCTCAGCACCAAAGCATACTTAGATTTTATAGACACTCAGGAATGTGCATAAAATCTAATCTTTACTTTCACAGAGTGATTTTAATTGGACAGAAAAGACAGGCAGTGCTTGTTATGTACCAGTCTCTCTGGGCCTCAGCACCCTCATTTGCAAAATGAGGAAATTAGACTAAATAAAACCTAAGATAGATATCAGCTCCAGAATTACGTGATTCCATTTAAGTAAGTCTAGGAATGCGCTAATAGAAAGGGGAGATCTGGTCAGGGGCTATTTGTAGATAAAATGTTCTATCTATAATACATCCTCTAAGAGGAAGTACCCTGAAAAAGAAGGAGAGACATGGTACAGCAAAGTCAGAGAGAAGCCTGTGCCGCACATAAGGACAGACTGGGGAAAGATGTAGAAGCTGAAGCATGTGGCCAAAGGCAGATGAGTTTGGCTGGAACAGAATATAAGACTGAGGCAGACTGGGGGAGTAGGGGGTATGGAGGAGCCGACCGGGGGGATGCACCAAATTTTCAAAGTGGACAATATTTTTAAAGGTCCTATAAAAGACATTTTGCAGTTGGGATGAGAACAAGACGTTTAGAAATACAGCTGGGGAGAGGAAAGCAAATTGGCCAAACTAACAGACCACATGCAAGATGGACTTCAGATGCGATACAGACTACACTAAGCATAGGATCAGAGAGACCCTGAGATTGTGGGGAGGTTCAAGGAACTAGAGAAAATTAGCAATTAGTAAGTATTCAAAGGAAGACAGTGACCTGTCTTTCCAATAAAAATTTTGAAATTGGAAAACATTCGATTAGAAAGTACTAATGCAAAATGACAGCAAGCAACAATAACAACAGCAATAAAACAACCTCCTTCTGAACGAAGGAAAGGGGCTAAAGACAAAGAAATCCTTTGAATCAAGTGACGTGACTGGTAATAAAAATTATTCACAGAGGCTATACTAAGTTACCGACTGAGCACTGAGTACCTCAGAACGTCATAAGTTAGACAGTCTTATTTCACAGATGAGAAAAGTGCAGCTCACAGAGATTACACAGTATCTTCCAAATCACAGTAATTTGCAAAAGTTGAATTTAATCCCGTATCTGGGTGACTCCAAAGCATGTCCACTTAAACACTGGATTATTACAGTTCCCACCAGCAGCCAAACAGGAGTTTTAAAAAATACGTACATGGCTTGCAGCTTGAGCACAGCAATGCAGCTAGTCTTTTTTTTTTTTCCAATCTCAAGATACTATGATTAGCCTATGTTTAATGCTAAATAAGAACCCAAGATAATTTTGAAAAAAAGTGCATTTTTCAAGGAAATATTTTACCATTTAAGTATTTTTTAGGGGAAAATTGTACCTGAATATAATTAAATAATGTCACATCTTGAAACTTTAAAAGTCATATCTTGAAAATAATTATAATTTATAATTAAATAGCCATGATAGTACTCTAAATACCTCAGCATTACTAGAGAGTCTTCAAAAAAGTCACTCAATGGGCTGGCCCCGTGGCCGAGTGGTTAAGTTTGCGCGCTCCGCTGCAGGCGGCCCAGTGTTTCGTTGGTTTGAATCCTGGGCGCGGACACGGCGCTGCTCATCAGACCACGCTGAGGCAGCGTCCCACATGCCACAGCTAGAAGGACCCACAACGAAATATACAACTATGTACCGGGGGGCTTTGGGGAGAAAAAGGAGAAAAATAAAATCTTAAAAAAAAAAAAAAAGTCACTCAAATAAGAATGGAGTAAAAGTAAAGTAAGCTGATAAAGTAGAAACCATATAATAGTATACAGCTAAGCATTCAAATATGTTACTTTTGAGGGAATCACACACTTTGCACTTGGAAAATATTTCAATAGCTCCTGGTTTCCAAGTCATATTAACACTTCTAAATAAATTCTTTTATTTACTTTTTGTGCTTCCTATAGTTTGGACATAATATTCCTTTCCCAGCCAGCTTTGTTAAAACACAGTGTTCTCGGCTGGAGAGTGGGTAAGAGAGAAACAGCAGACTCCATAGTTAAGAATTCATATCCACGCTTTGTTTAGCAGAATACGATCATCTCAGTATCAGTTTATCTGTGTAAGGGAAGAATGGGTCTCAGCAAAAGGTAGTATCCATTCAGTTCCATTCAACTAACATTTAATGAGTAACTCAAATGGTGCGAAGTCCTGTGGAAAATGCTGGCAGGAAAACAAGACTGTCCTTACCCTTGACAGACGTTAAGTTCAATGGGAGACATATTCAGAAATGTATTATTTTAACATACAGCAGATGGTGACTGTAACCCTTATTGTATATTCAGGTTTCTGTGAGATACCTGACTCAGACAAGACTGAAGGGAGTTTCTTGAAGACACCTGAAGCAAGCTTTGAAAGTGAGAGCTAGCGTTACAGGCATTAAGGCAGGCTGCTACTTGACAGGAAGAATTACAGAGAAACTCCATCTGGCCGGGTCAGATAGCATACAACAAAATTATTAGAATTCCTTTGCTTTTTTTTCCCTTTGCCTATGTTATACATAATTTATGCATTCAAAACAAAAGTCACTTTTAAACATTTAATAAGAACAAGACGTATTTTATCTGAGAAAGGAGATAATCAAAGATAAGTGTAAACAAAATGTCAGTTGATGTTCACAGTGCTGGAAAAATAATTAACATAGCTAAGAACCAGGCTTCTCTTTAACTTCTTGGTTCCAAATCTCATTGTTTATGGGATGTTTCTTCCTTGAATGCAGCTGTTGGCACACGGGTAGCATCTTTGATAGTCCTGGAGATTCAGAAGTTTGTTAAAGGTATTTAAGCTTACTGAGGAAGGTGTGGTTTTATTGTGGATTTATCTATGGTATAAGTGAGAAATTTGAAGGTGATAGACACATGTGACACCCAAGTGCACTCTCATTTATTTTAAGCAGAAACTCTTTGCTATTCAAGCAATCAGCTTTGGAAACAGAAGCCGTTTTATTAGTCAGGATGAAGAGGCTCTCTTGGGGATGTCTGTGGGTATGCAGCAGGTTATTATTTCTGGCTGTCTTGACTTGCTCCTAACTTTTGTTTGATAATGTTATTACATTCCAGTTTGCTGTCCAAGTTACTTTGGCTGCCGAACAATAACCAAGTAAAGTAAGGGGAGCTCAAGTGGGCATGGCCTGTAAGTGAGTGGCACTAGGGAGACCCAGCAATATGGTTGACGTGGTATCTGGGCTAAGGGAACACCATTGCCCACTCCTCCCCCTGCTATTTTATATTACCTGACAAAGGACCACATGCACAAGAAGATGGTGCCTCAGAAGAAGCACAAAAAGCTATTTTCAGTGTCGCTTAAAGCCTGATACTAAATCCCTTAAAGTTTGCATCGGACCTTGTACTAAGTAAATCACTACACTTGTTCCTGAGCCCTTCCTTGACCTGATAGCTTTTTAGATGAAAATACTTCATATTTAAATCATGTTTTCCAGTTCACAAACCACTTCTATACAGTTTGCTTTATTTAGATACTTTCAACAACTCTTTGTATTCAACAATTATTAGCTCCGCTTTACAGATCAGGAAATGAAGATTAAAAGAGGAAGAGAAATAAGATTTATTGATGCCTACTAGCCTTTAAAATCCTTTTAGGTAGGTGTCCCCACTTTACAGTTGAGGAAGCATAGTTTAAGTAATATATTCAAGACCATAAAGCTCGTGAGTGGTGGATTTGACACTTGAAGTCAAATTTTTGACTCTTTGGAGTAATTATCACCATCAATGATGATTGAAGTCACATAGTTTTTATCAAAATACACATCCACCCTATATCCCAGACTTCCTTGGGACTAAGCGACCACACATGAATTTGAAAACTTCCACAACTTATTCTGATGGGTTCCCCTGTTTAAGACCCATTGCTTCCCCATTTGCTTCATTATAAATTATCTTCTAAAACTAGATTTAGATCATCAAGAATCAATCAACATGTTTTAAAAACGACTTGATTTAACTTGATTTAAAGTTAAACTTTAACTAAATCAAGTTAAACTGGATTTAACTACGTTTAAACATCTTACATAGATTCTGATCATCAATTTGACCACTAATAACTATGAAACTTGACTAAGAGATGTGTAGTTTTTACTATCCTGTAATACCCGCAATATAGTTTTACACTGTAATTACTTAAAAAGTCTTAATCGCTACAAAGTTATAGCAATTAAGACAAAATTGGTGCAGAAATAGATAAATAGACAAATACACCAATAGAACTAAAGAGAGAGTCTACAGAGAACCACGTTTTTATTAAATGAGTATATATTTGAGTATATAAAATGAGCACCATATTAGCCATGACTATTATTACTATTATTGTTGTTGTTAGTACTGTTATTGACAGAAGTTATTCTACAGAGCAATGAGTGAGGCATAGTCTTTCAATATAGTCACATGTATGAAAAAATGGTGTCCTCTCCCTCAGAAAAGAAATTGTACTCCCACCTCAGACTATACAAAGAGCAACAGCTCCAGGTATATTATAGACTAGATGTAAAAGACAAAATTATAAAGCTTTTAGAAGACACTTTAGGAGACTATCTTCATAACCTTGAGGTTAGGAAAAGATTTCCTTCTTAAATGAGACAGAAGAAAGCATATTTAAGAAATAAATTGGTAAGTTTGACCACATTAAAATGAGAACTCTTGTCGACCAAAAGACATAATTAATAGACTAAAAATATAAGTCACAGAATTGAAAACAAATGTTAGCAAAATATATACCAAAGTACTGGCATCCAGTTGGGAAAACTGGCCAGCCAAGTGCAAAAGAATGAAACTGGACCACTATCTTACACCATACACAAAAATTAATTTAAAACAGATTAAAGATTTGAATATAAGACCTGGAACTATAAAACTCCTAGAAGGAAATGTAGGGGGTAAGCTCCTTGACATTAGCAATGATTTTTTGGATTTGACACCAAAAGCAAAGGCAACAAAAGCAAACAAAACAAAAACAAAAACAAAAAAACAAGTGGGACTACATCAAACTAAAAAGCTTCTTCACAGCAAAGGAAATGATCAATAAAATGAAAAGCCTACCTACTGAATGGGAGAAAATTTGCAAACAACATATCTCATAAGGGGTTAATATCCAAAATATACAAGGAACTTATACAACTCAAAAATCCAAATGGCTCAATTAAAAAATGGGCAGGGGGGCCAGCCCGGTGGCATAGTTGGTTAAGTTCATGCACTGTGATTCAGCAGCCTGGGGTTCATGGGTTTGAATCTTGGGTGCAGACATACATACCACTCATCAAGCCATGCTGTGACAATACAAAGTAGAGGAAGATTGTCACAGATGTTAGCTCACCAACAATCTTCCTCAAGCAAAAGAGGAAGATAGACAACAGAAATTAGGTCAATCTTCCTCACCAAAAAAAAGGGGGCGGGGGGCAAAGGACTTAAATAGACATTTTTCCAAAGAGGAAATTCAAATGGCCAACAGTTAACACATGAAAAGATGCTTGATATCACTAATCCTCAGGGAAATGCAAATCAAAACCACAATGAGATATCACCTCATATCTGTTAGGATGTCTATTGTCAAAAAGACAAAAGTGCAAAGATGTGGAGAAAAGAGAACTCTTGTACACTGTTGGTGGGACAGTAAATTGGTACAGCCACTATGGAAAACAATATGGAGGTTCTTCAAAAAATTTAAAAATAAAACTGCCATCTGATCCAGCAATCCCACTTCTGAATATATATCCAAAGGAAATGAAATCAGTGTCTTGAAGGGAATAAAATCTGCACCTCCTTGTTCATTACAGCATTATTCGTAATAGCCAAGGTATGGAACAACCCAAGTTCCATCAATGGATGAATGGATAAAAAAATGTGGTATAAATACAAAGGAATGTTATTCATCCTTGAAAAAGAAGGAAATCCTGTTATTTGCACCAACATGGATAAATCTGGAGGGCATTATATTCTAAGTGAAATAAGTCAGACAAAGAAAGACACATTCTTCATGGTACCACTTATATGTGGAATCTAAAAAAAATTGTCAAACTCATATAAACAGAGAATAGAACAGTGCTTCCTGGGGGCTGAGGGTGGGGGGAAATTCAGGAAGAGGCTAGTAAAAGGGTACAAACTTTCAGTTATAAGTTGAATTAAGTCTGAGGATCTAATGTATAACATGGTGACTATAGTTGGTAACACTGTATTGTATAATTGAAATTAGCTAAGAAAGTAGAACTCAAATGTCTGACAAAAAATAATAGAAAGGTAAATATATGAGGTGATGGATATCTTAAATAATTCGATGGGGGTAAGTTCTATCCCAATGTATATGTATATCAAATCACCACACTGTACACTTTTAAACATTTTACAATTTTGTCAATTATACCTCAATAAAGCTGGGAAAAAACCATCTCAAAGTACTAGTATCCAGATTTTATAAAAAATATTGTTAAGAAAAAGAAAGAAAACTAAGTAGAATAATAGGCAAAATATTTGAATTTTACAAATAAGGAAATTCAAGTTTTTGCTAAACATATAATAGGTGTTCAGTGTCATTATTAATCAGGAAAAGGCAAATTAAAACTACGCTAAAATACCACTAGACACCCATAAGACTGGCCAAAATGGGAATTGTGTGAGTTGCATACACTGCTGGTAGGAATGTAAAGGGGAACAACGGTTTTGGAAAACAATTTGAAATTAGCTAGTAAAATTGTAGAACTGCCTATCTTAACATCCTATAATTTCAATTTCAACCCTAGGATAGTACTCCTGCCCATATGGACTAGGACACATTATATGTAAAAGAATGTCTATATCATCATGGTCCTTAATTGTCTCAAGCTAGAAACAATCTGAATGTCCAAAGACAGTAGAATGGATAAATAATCATAATATATTCATAGATTGGAATATTTTTTAGCAACAAAACAAAACAAATTCTGGCACTATTCCAAATCTTCCACAGACAATATTGAATAAATGAAATTAGACAAAAATAGTACATTTTGACTCTTACAACCTCCCAAAACCGAATCAAGAAGAAATAGAGAATCTGAATAGACCAATCACAAGTAAAGAGATTGAAACAGTAATCAAAAGCTTCCCCAAAAATAAAAGTCCAGGACCAGATGTCTTCTCTGGAGCATTCTACCAAACATTCAAAGAAGATTTAATGCCTATCCTTCTCAAACTATTCCAGAAAATTGAGGAAGATGGAGCACTTCCTAACACATTCTACAAGGCTAACATCACCCTGATCCCAAAACCAGACAAGGACAACATGAAGAAGGAAAACTAGAGGCCAATATCACTGATGAACATAGATGCAAAAGTCCTCAACAAAATATTGGCAAACCGAATACAGCAATACATTGAAAAGATCATACACCATGATCAAGTGGGATTTTTACCAGGGACACAGGGACGGTTCAACATTCGCAAGTCAATCAAGGTGATACACCACATTACCAACATGAGGAACAAAAACCACCTGATCATCTCAATAGACGCAGAGAAAGCATTCGACAAGATCCAACATCCATTTATGATAAAAACTCTCAATAAAATGGGTATAGAAGGAAAGTACCTCAACATAATAAAAGCCACATATGACAAACCCACAGCCAACATCATATTCAATGGGGAAAAACTGAAAGCTATCCCTCTGAGAACAGAAATAAGACAAGCATGCCCACTCTCACCACTCTTATTCTACATAGTACTGGAGATTTTGGCCAGAGCAATTAGGCAGTAGAAAGAAAGAAAAGGAATCCAAATAAGCAATGAAGAAGTGAAACTCTCACTGTTTGCAGATGACATGATCTTATATATAGAAAACCCTAAAAATTTCAACAGAAATCTAGAAGTAATCAACAATTAAAGCAAAGTTTCAGGGTACAAAATCAACTTACATAAATCAGTAGTATTTCTATACTCTAATAACGAACTAACAGAAAGAGAACTCAAGAACACAATCCCACTCACAATTGCAACAGAAAGAATAAAATATATTGGAATGAATTTAACCAAGCACATGAAAGACTTATACAATGAAAACTACAAGACATTCCTGAAAGAAATCAATGACAACTTAAAGAGATGGAAAGACATTCCATACCCATGGATTGGAAGAATAAACATAGTTAAAATGTCCATACTACTTAAAGCAATCTATAGATTCAATGCAATCCCAATCAGGATCCCAATGACATTCTTCACAGAAATAGAACAAAGAATCATAAAATTCATGTGGGGCAAGAAAAGACCCTGAATTGCTAAAGCAATCCTGAGAAAAAAGAACAAAGCTGGAGGCATCACAATCCCTGACTTCAAAATATACTACAAAGCTATAGTAATCAAACCAGCATGGTACTGGTACAAAAACAGACACACAGATCAATGGAACGGAATTGAAAGTCCAGAAATAAAACCGCACATCTACAGAAAGCTAATCTTCAACAAAGGAGCTGAGAACATACAATGGAGAAAAGAAAGTCTCTTCAGGGGCTGGCCCAGTGGTGCAGCGGTTAAGTGTGCACGTTCTGCTTAGGTGTCCCAGGGTTCATCAGTTCGGATCCCGGGTGCGTACATGGCACTGCTTGGCAAGCCATGCTGTGGCAGGCATCCCACATATAAAGTAGAGGAAGATGGGCATGGATGTTAGCTCAGGGCCAGTCTTCCTCAGCAAAAAGAGGAGGATTGGTAGCAGATGTTAGCTCAGGGCTAACCTTCCTAAAAAAAAGAAAGTCTCTTCAACAAATGGTGTTGGGAAAACTGGACAGCCACGTGTAAAAGAATGAAAATAGACCATTCCTTTATGCCATTCACAAAAATAAACTCAAAATGGATCAAAGACTTAAAGGTAACATCTTAAACCATGAGACTTCTAGAAGAAAATACAGGCAGTACACTCTTTGATGTCAGTCTTAAAAGGATCTTTTCGGACATCATGTCTTCTCAGACAAGGGAAACAATGGATAGAATAAACAAATGGTACTTCATCAGACTAAAGAGGTTCTACAAGGCAAGGGGAAACAAGATTGAAAGAAAAACACAATGCATCAACTGAAAAAAATATTTGTAAATCGTATATCCAACAAAGGTTTAATCTCCATAATATATAAAGAAGTCATACAGCTCAACAACAAAAAATCAAACAACATGATCAAAAAATGGGCAGGGGATATGAACAGACATGTCTCCAAAGAAGATATATGGATGGCCAATAGGCACATGAAAAGATTCTCATCACCACTGATCATCAGGGAAATGCAAATCAAAACTACACTAAGATACCACATTACACCCGTTAGAATGACAAAAATAACCAAGACAAAAAATAAAAATGTTGGAGAGGTCATGGAGCAAAAGGAACCCTCATACACTGCTGGTGGGAATGCAAACTGGTGCAGCCACTATGGAAAACAGTACGGAGATTTCTCAAAAAATTAAAAATAGAAATACCATATGACCCAGCCATCCCAGTACTAGGTATCTATCCAAAGAACTTGAAACCAGCAATTCAAAGAGACCCATGCACCCCTATGTTCATTACAGCATTATTCACAATAGCCAAGACGTGGAAGCAACCTAAATGCCCATTGACTCATGACTGGATAAAGATGAAATGGTGTATATATATGTATGTACACACACAATGGAATACTACTCAACCATAAAAAAGAATAAAATCGTCCCATTCACAACAACATGGATGGACCTTGAGGGTATTATGTTAAGTGAAACGAGCCAGATAAAGACAAACTCTGTATGACTCCACTCATATGTGGGAGATAAACAAACACATGGACAAAGAGAATAGATTAGTGATTACCAGGGGAAAGGGGGGTGGGCACAAAGGGTGAAGTGGTGCACCTATAATAGGACTGATAAATAATAATGTACAACTGAAATTTCACAAGGTCTTAAACTATCATAACCTCAATAAAAAAGGTTAATAAAAATTAGTACATTTTGTGTGATTCCACTTATATGAATTTCAAACAAGCACAAATTTAAACTACATTTTTAGGGACACACACATATTTGGGAAAACTATAGAGAAGATGTTACTATAAAATCTAGGCAATGGCTACCTCCAGCGGGAAAGGAAAGGAGCGGCATCTGAAAGAGACGCACAGTGAGGTGGAGGACTTCTCAGAGAGGGGCATCTTTGATTTCTCATGCCGGATGTTCTCTTGTAATCATTCATTAAACTCTTCAATTATGCTTTATGGACTTTTCTGTATGAGTGTTATATTTCACAGTTTTGAAAAGGCTTAAAAAAGCTTGCTTAAGCAGAACACCTCACATAAATACCATCAAATTTGAATGCAATAAGTATTTGGGGTTAGGAATTGAAAAAGAAAAAAGCTTGGCTTACTGCTGAAACGCTATACATACGGATAATTGTTAGAACCTATCGAATGTGTTATTTTTTTATTGTCATGTGGCAGGGAGCAGTTGACGATTCTGGAGCTGCTTTTTCAGTTACAATAAAGCATTTCAGACTAAAAACTGTAGAAATCAGAGAATCACAACACAGCTTTGCTGCTGGTGACACTAACAATGAAGCGCCCGCAGGCAAGGCATGGTGAGTGCGATTTTAATTAATCAGCATGCTTATTTTAGTATGAATGACACTCCCACCACTTCCTGTGTCCAGAGTCTATTCTTCATATTTCTGTGAGCGACAGTCTTCCTTTCCAAGACCCTGCTTTTCTCTTTTTGATTGTCTTTAGTATTTAGGAAAACGTTGTTATTTAGCTGATTCTCACATGAATCTTTTCATGAGAAGAATCTGAGAAAAAGGATGGACCAGTGAATTCTTACTCAAATATAGAAAATAAAACTATGGGAGCATGGCAACAGATTTGGTCATAAAACCAGGAGCACACTATGTCGGGACTAAAGCATATTTACACATTAAATGAGAACATTATGAACAAGCACACGGAAAATGGAGCCATCACAACAATGTAAATGGAAACCAGCCCTTATCTAATTTGACACTTAGAGAATCCTTCACCCTTCACCATCCAGGGAAATAGAAAAGAACTGAATTACAAACAGAGGTCTTCTTTCCAGCATCTCTAGATTTTTCCTTTTTTTCCAAAAGATATACTCCCTTTTTATTCTGATTAATAGGTCACAGTCCTAACAAATCAAATACAAAATGATGACTTTTCTGAAATGAAAGTAGTTTTTAGCTCTTCAACCAAGTGCAACAGCTAACGTCCATTTATCACTTAACATCTGTCAAGTGCCTTACATATATTATTTCCTTTAATCCTCACCAAAATTCATAAAATAAGCAATATTATGCTCCTCATTCGATAGGGGAAGTAACTGAGGCTTAGAGAAACAGTATTTTGCACACAGCAAACCTGTGCTGGCAAAAGAGTCAGACTTCAACCTCAGGAGCATCATTCCAGTGGCCACACTTTAAACCATTCCATCAGAGGAGATGACATGTTTCCTCCATCAGCTAAGGGTCCTGAACAACCTCATAGACCTTCCTGATGCTTCTGGAAATGCACTGAATGCTCTGCTTTAATGATAACCACTAGAATAGTGCCTGGACAGCATCCTTAACAGTCTGAAGAAATTATGGCAGATTTTAGAAGCACATAATTTACTCCCAGAAATCTTATCCCTGGAGAATCCAGCATAGCTGATAAAGGATCAGAAGCATTTCTAGAAGTCTACATCAACGGAAAGACTTTTAACTATAAAGCATCTAAGAGCTTAATGTTGTCTTAGCTGTGATGTCTGCCTTAACCCCCCAGGCTGTGTTCCCATGTCCCTCCATCCCTGCACTTTTCACATTTTACTGCCATTTGTGTCTGTTCCTCTCCTTTCCACCAGATTTTGAGAACACAATAAAGCAAGCGCCTTCAAACTTTTATATTCCCAGGACCTCACACAGGATCTGGAATATAACAGACATGATAAATATTTCTAGAATTCAAAATTAAGCAATAGTGTAACAGTCTCTATTATTTCTTAAGCACTACTGTGTGCTAGGCGCTATAGGAGATAGTTTTTGTGTATTATCTCATTTATTCCTCACTCGAATTTAATGAGGTGAAACACTCGTTAGCCTTATCATTAAGCATATAATTATAGGCTTAGGTTTAAATACAAATCATTTGCTCAGGGTCACATAGGTAATAATGGTGAAGCCAGAATCCACATTCGGGACTGTCTAATTCTGGAATCTTCCCTCTCAAACTCTGCACTGCTCTGTTCTCATGTGTTAAAATTGGTAACTTTTATTAGAAAAATTTAGTCTAGTAGGCTCTCTTTTTTGTATGACTTTATTATAATCTTCACAGTTTAGGCTAGTATATATAAATAGTCCTCTTGAAATATCTTTAATTTCCTAGATGGATGATTCCTTAAGAGTTAGACCCTTCAACCTCATTATAACCCTATTCTGTGACTGCATACATGAAGAAATTAGTAATGCTTGTTCTTTCTGAGTTCAAAGACTGAAGTGCTGAGTAGTGAAATCAAGTTCCTGCTGATTGTGTATTAGACTTTAAAATATAATGGTAATGGGGTTACAGAAAACACGAATTATTCTTCTGAGATATAGTCACTGTATTTTAATAGTTCTGATTGTCCTCAAATATAATCCCTGTCTTTTAATGAAACAGAGAATGATGCAAAAGAACACTCTAGTTTGAGGAAAGAAGAAAATGATTCCCATTAACCATTTGGGAGGCTACAAATGTGATATAGACATTGTAGGTCTGGTTCCATCTAAGATCAGCTGTTTTTATCAACGTTGATTTTTTTCTATACAGTAAGCTTCTGTATTTTGGTTTTTTTTTTTTTTTTTTTTTTTTTAAAGATTTTTTATTTTTTCCTTTTTCTCCCCAAAGCCCCCCGGTACATAGTTGTGCATTCTTCGTTGTGGGTCCCTCTAGTTGTGGCATGTGGGACGCTGCCTCAGCGTGGTCTGACGAGCAGTGCCATGTCCGCACCCAGGATTCGAACCGACGAAACACTGGGCCGCCTGCAGCGGAGCGCGCGAACTTAACCACTCGGCCACAGGGCCAGCCCCTGTATTTTGTTTTTAATGAGAAATTCAAGGAGCATTACCAGAGCAGTGGGAACAATTTCACACTTCAAGCAAGAGCTTGGGGAAAACATCAAACCATATATTTGAAATAGATATAAAAAAAGAAACCACTTGTTCTGGCATTTTTCTAAAACTTGGTCACAATAATGTGAAATTTTGAGAAACATAAAATAGTTCTCTCTAAAGTGAGAAAATTCAAATTAAGTCCAAAATAGATGCTCACCAAGAATTGCCTATCCATTGCAATTCATGGATTCTGAGGTTAAATTATTCCTGCAAAAGAAATCAATGAAATTGTGATACTGTCAAATCTTTAGGCCAAGATTTAGCAAGAACAGCTATTGTTTTTTCTTCCATTCTCCCTTTTACTTTCTGCTCAACCCATTACACAAGAAAAATATAGGAAAATTAAGGATAGTACTTAATTAGGAAGGACTGAATTAGGAAGGCAGAATACTAAATGGCTTGTTCGGGAGATGGTGAGTTACCCACGATTGGAGACACTGAAGCAGAGTTCACTACCACTGGTCAGGATACAGTAGGACAGTGAGGACTAGGCCTTGATTACAGTCTTTTTCCAAATCTTAAGGTCTATGATTCCAACGTTCATGTACTCATTGTGCTCATGGCTCTTACTTACCTGCTGTGAGGTCGTCTTACCCTCTCTTGACTTTACTTTTGAAGGGCACGATGCGCACTCAAGCTTTCACTCCTGCCTGGCTGGAGATCACACCTCTGGATCCAGGAGCATCTCTGTCCAGAAGGCAGTTCAAAATGAGGCAGAGAGCAAAACGATTTCCGTCCTTGTTTATAGAATTCTGTCCAGAGTTCACCCACCCTGGTTCTCCTTCAGTCCTGATCTGCCTTTTTTGGTTGTGCCGTTGAGTTGATTCCGACTCCTAGTGACCCTGGGTACAGCAGAGTGGAACCCTCTGAGTCTTTTGCACTATCCTCTCACCTTCCGGCGCTCTATCAGACGATGCTCTGCAGCTATTCACAGGGTTTTCACGGCCAATTCTGCTGGTATTTGAAATACGGGTGGCATAGCTTTCAGCATCCCAGCAACATGCAGCCGCCACAGTATGAGAACTGACAGACTGGTGGTATGGTTCCCTGACCAGAAAACAAACCCAGGTGGAAGTGGTTAGTGCGCCGAATCTTACCCACTACCACCAGGGGCTGATTCACCTATCTCTCTATTAATACCGCCAATGAGAGGTGGGTTGGGAGTCAAATCAAGGTCTGGCTCCAAATCTCACGTTCCTGTTACACCACACATCATCCATCATCCTAGATTTTTGGCAACTGAGCAGTGGAATTTCAGTTTGTTGCTGCTCTGTCTTGGTACAGCTCGCAGCCTGGCAAAGACTGCCTAGCCTGGAGTGTGCAAAGGTCAGGGCTGTGGCCGAGCCAGACTGTCATAGGTGAAAAGATTCTCTGGCCCATCATCCAAGCTAACATTGCTGCGTCCAGCCTATCAACTATATCCTTTCAAAGAAATGAAACTATGTTCCTGATGATAACATCCTACATTAGGAAATGCTGGCTACAGAATTGAATTTAAATGCCCCCACTGAATTGGAGAAATCACAGAATTATTGACTTAAATGTAGACAGCATCTTAGAAGTCCTTGAATTTATAGCTTACGGTTTAGAGGGGGGGAAACGGAGCTCGGTAGTCTAAGTAGTACAATTTAGCTGATGCTGTTGTTGGGCTTAGTCTACCCAACAGTTTTCCCTTGGACTCTAGTCCGCCCTTTTTGCAACACAGTCCTTCCACACCACGCATGGAGGGAGCCGAGAGTTGGTAACCCCCTCTGTTTATAGGAGGGAACTCAGGCACTGCCTTTTCCACCAGAGTCAAAGACCAATGCTAACAATAAAATGAGCTTATAATAGACTTGTCACAAGATTAGGGTGTACAAAGAAAAGTGCTCCAAACAATCCTAAAGCAGATAAGATGGTAGGGCAGCTAGAGGAAAAGAAAATTGTAAATTTAGAGCATATGGAATTTGAAACACCTGACTTCAGGTAGAACCACTCTCAGGGACTAATTCTACCATTTAAAAATATGTTTTAATAGACTACTCAAATACTTCTTTTCTTTTCAGCAACTTTACCTATAAAAATAGGATAAAATCTGGCTGTTGAACAAATGAGGATATAATTTCGCTAATGCTGAAAATATTTTAAGCAGTACTGAATATGGCAACAAAAGCAAGAAGTAAGCCCATTCTTCAAGAACAGGCTTTATCCTGTTAAAATTTCAGCCCAAAGTGAAAATTTCAGCCAACCGCATAGGTGGAACGGCATCTTGGTTTTGAAGAAGTGATGGCATGTTTTCTAAGGTTTAAAACAAACTCTTATGACATTGAACTAGACACACACATTGTTCCAATGTCAAATTTCTAATTTTGATATAGTATAATAGTCATATAAGATGTAACCGTTGGACAAAACTTGGTGAAAGGCAGTTTCCTATGCATTATATTTCCAAATAAAAAGTTTTAAAAAGCCACTGACTCTTGAGGAAGTTAATTAATAAAAAATAACGCAAACTCATTACACATCATTTCATGACCTATTAGTATCTTGATCACTCGTTATTATGCTAGTGTGCCCTTGGTCTTTTGCTTCTACTGTTACAAGCTTAGTTTTTAGCCTAAGTTAAGCACTATCAGGAATCCACGCGAGACTCATTTCTAATATCAGCATCACAAGCCATTCACTAAATGCCAAATATATTTTTCCATTAATCCAGGCCATTATTTGCACTATTTAGGTACCTAAACCTTCACATTGGTTATCTTTTACTTTGCCTGATACTATTCATTCAAGAAGAAAAGTTCATTCATCTCAAGTCACAGCAGAAAGGGCTCCGTATTGGTTATTTAAAGATTGTCAGTGTTGATAGTATCCTTTTCAATGCTCACATTGTACTAAAATTTTGTTCTTGATTGAGCAGGCAAAAAGCCTGATCTAAGAAATTTTTAATTTTATTAAATTTAGCCTAAATGGATCATGATTCCTACGTCAAATCCATAATGTTCATTTATTTAAGGATATTTTACGTGCTTCTCACGGAATGGGGTTGGAAATGACCGTAAGAGTCGTCTAATCCATACGCCACATTTTATAGATGATGAACCTCAGGCTTAGTAAGATCAAATGACTTGCTAGCTAAGGCCAGCACTTATAACTGAAAGACCCGGCCTGTCTTCACCACTGTAAACCATTTGTTGCCAGGTTTTGTTTGCCTGAGTTCAAAAATCACGTCCATCACCTTATAGCTTTGTGACTTTGGCCAAGTTATTTACTCTCTCTGTGTCTCAGTTTCTGTATCTGTAGCATGGGGATACTGATAGTGCAGTTGTTGAGGTCTTTCCAAGGCAGTTTGATACTTTCGATTCTAAATATGCTAGATTTTAGCTGAGGTGATTTTATACTAGTAATTCTAGATATTCTTGATTTTTATCAGTATGCCTCTTGTACGTCTTTTCTAAGAACCATTATTTATCATGTGACACATTATCACCTCAAAATTGAATATGTGTACTGCAAGATTCATTGCCATAGCAGACACCACTGTTTCTGTGTCTAACATCCACTCTTCTTCATCCAGATTCGGAGGTTTAACGATGACTCTGGCCAAAATTCTGCTTCTCTCTGCTGAAGTTAGGGAGAGTCACAAGTCCGCTCAGAAACAATCTTCCCCCTGTTTTGGCAGCCGTTCGTAGCTTTTCTTCAGCATTTTGGTCTTCTCCAAGAGCTTCCCATCTCATAATTCTTGCCCAGCCCCGAGGGCATAAGTCCATACCCTCACTCTCCATCAGGACCCACCAGTGCCTGGACATGGCTCTCACTTTCCATGTACTCAGGCCTCTCCTGTACTCAGGCCCCAACAGCTGCTTCTTTCAGGTTTCAATTAGTAGCTGGACTGGAGCAGGATGGGAAATCAGCAGTCATCTTCAAGCCATAATCTTCCTAGAATCTTCTACTGATTTTTGAAGAAGTCAGAAACTAAATTATTAATTCCTCAAATCCATTTCTCCTCCAGAAGACTGGAATTAATCCTTAATCATCCAGTTGCTTAGAAATCATCCTTGGTTCTTCTCTTTCTCTCACCCCCATTTCAAATCCATCCCTAAGGTCCATTAATTTTACCTTCATAAATCATCTCAAAACCATGCACTTTCTCCATTGCTGCCACCATCTCTCTCTACTACTTCACTAGAGCACTGGCCTTCTAACTGGTTTTCCTGATTCTTTGTTTTCCCTGCACCTTCAGTTTGTTCTCCACACAAGAGCTCACGAGAGCTTTCATATACAAATTGAATTACGTCTCCCCTCTGCTCCCGACATGTAGTATAAAATCCATAGTTTTTGTCATGGACTGTAAAACTCTAAATAATCTGACCTCTGTTTATCTCTACAACCACATCTAATGCAATCTCTCCTCTCACTCACTATGTTTCAGTCACGTAGACACTAATTCAGTCTTGAGAGCATTCCAAGGGGTTTCTTTTTCTCATCTTAAGGTTTTTGCTCATGCTGTTCCTTTGATCTGGAATGCTCTCTCCTAGGCTTTCCTTACTGCAGCTTCCCTCTTATTCTGTAGCTCTCACTTCAGTGTCTTTTACTTGGGAAAGCCTTTCCTTACTATTCTAAGAGGGTTCCCATTCTGTTAATTTTTGACTAAGCTTTCTGTTTGGTGCATTTGTAGAATTTTACATTTTTAAATTATTTATTTCTTTGCTAATTTATTATCTGTGTTTTTGTCCCTTTATCTGTATGTCCTATAATAGCAAGGAGCATGTATGTTTCGCTAATGACTTGATATTGGATCCCAAGTGCATAATTGATATCAATAAAATTTTATTAAATAAGTAAATGTGGGTAAAAAAGATATACAACACACATCCCAAACCCAAAGCATTGACTGTCTGAAAAGGAGATAAATCAGGTATATAAATGATTGCAATATAAATAAATAGCTGCCAAATGCCACATGAAAGAGGTAAACTGAATGCCATGGGAATATAGAGAGAGCATGGAAAGATGTGAGGGCAACATTAAAGAGTACTTGATGTTTGAATTGAACCTTAAGTTTGATAGGCAGAGTCAGACAGGAAGGCATTAAAAGTCAGAACATTACAAGTAAAAACATGGATATGGAAAAGTTCAATTAGGTATATCCAGGAAATAAAGCAGGTAGGAGAGTATAATTTATATGGAGATAAAATAAACAGTGATCAAATCATAGAGAGATCTGAATAATAGTTGAGGGGTTTACAGTTTGTTCAGTGGTAAGGGAAAACCATTTAAAATTTTAAGCTGGATAGTGACATATTCAACAGGAAGTATAAACTCAACAGGAGAGATTGGCAGAGGATAACATAGAGCAGGAGTGTTACAACTGGCTTGAATTAGTCCAAGCTTAATTCACTGTGTGACCCTGTGAATAGGAGTGACACTGGGAATAGAAAATAACAAATGACCAGAAGTTCCAATCTGGCCTTCTTGAAATGGTAGAGTCCATGGAAATATCTCCAGTGATGCAGAAGCCCCTGGCATGTTACATGTAAATATTTTAGTGTAGGTGTATTTTTTAAGAGAGAGTTCATAGCTTTTACCAGAAATCTCAATGGAGTCTCTAATCTCAAAATTTTAAGGAGGCTGGCTTACTTGACCCTAGTTTTCTTTTCTGGGGCTAATTGGGAATACTTATCTGTGGCTTTAGTTTTTCCAGCTTTGTCTGAACCACTTGGTAGAGTAACACACTCACTTCAAATTAGTTACACTTAAAAAAAACCACATTGAACACAGTTCTAATGTATACCATTTATATGTATTCTTTTCCCTTCAGAGGAAAGTATTTTTCTCCTTCTCACTGATCTTAGCTTTTGAATCAAAGGCTAAGCATTCACATTCAGTGGATTAAATATACCCACTTAGCCTTTTAAACTAAACTTCATTTGATGTTACAGAGATTCATAAATTTTGTTCTATACCTCTAACACAAATTGCCTCTTAAAAGGCATCTACAAATACTCCAGCGATACATCCAGATTATTTTCCTAATACCTGGATCAATGAATCCAAATAGCTGGTTTATAAACAAAGAAGCGAACTGCTTCAGATTTCTGTTCTGAAGTTTATTTAACTCCTGCCGATTTTCAGGAATTGTTTATTTTTCACAAAGGGGATTTGAATTAGTAATGGTATCTTTCCATGGTTTTCTGAGGTGTGGGTGTTAGCCACGAAGCCTGTTTTCTCAGTCACTGAGGACGTATTTTAGAGATGTTGGTATTGATCTGTTCTTGAAGTGCGTGCTCTGGTATGCCAATCAGATGGTCTCTCCTGCACGACTCTTCTCATTTCCCTCAGCTCATAGGAGCTGGGTGCTGACAGGTCTTGCCCTCACTGAAGAAAACCCAGCCGTGCACTACCCATAGTGCAAGGAGTCTATAGGCCAAAAGGACACGCCCACATCGAGTCCATGCCCCTCCTTCTATACCACTCTCCAGGTTCTCAGGACCCTGGAATCCCTGCCCAGACTCAAATTCACTTCCTTAGTAGAGAGTGGTAAACGTATTATAATTATTCCATAAGTTTCTGTACCTTTGATAGAAAAGGTAGGAAAGTGTCCAGCAGTAAAAATAGTTAGGTTGTGATTTAAGGTCCATAAAACAAAAGCAACTAGTTTTTAAGAGAAACTCATTTATTGTGCTGAGACCAACGAGAAATTTCTCTTACAGTCCTCTTAAAAAGGACATTGCACATCATAAGAAACAATAATTGCAACAACATCCTCACAATAAGCTTAGCAATGAGCTTCATAAAATGGTTTCTTACAATGTTCGTCAGTGTAGAACATTGCCATAATGCAAACGTTCACGTGAATAAGGGCGCTTCCACAAATGCTGTTAATTTTGTGGTGCAGGCACACATGTCTTTGCTGGTGTGGTGTACGAGGATAAAGATTCCCTAGAGTAACAAATGAAATGCACATGCCTCCAAAATATTCTACCAATACTATTTTTGAGAACGATCTTCCAAAGGACTGCTTATTTTAAACGTTCTTAAAATTAAGCCAAATGCACCATGTAAGTACAATTTTATAAAAAGCAGGAGCAAACGTAAGTCTGCAAAAATCCTAAAGAAGTGAAATGAAGGATTTGTTTCTATTTGAGTATTAACCATACAGGGTTAGATTTGCAAAAATGTTAAGTTTTATTATTTCCAAATGTCTCTAGGTTTTTAAAAACTGTACAGAAGTCTAGCTCACTTTCTGTCTCATTGTTTTCTTAGGACTACCGCAAAAACCTCCACATCCACTCTCGGACTTCTTCCAGTCACTGTCCAAGCTTCAGGCAGAGTGACCTTTTAAAATGCATATCTAATAGTGTCAACCCCCTGGCCAAAACTGTCCAATGGAATCCCATGACTCTGGGGTAAATTCATGCTCTAAGAAACCAGTCCCTTCCTGCGTCACTCCTTTCACTGGCTCCTCCAGTCTCGTCTCTCAGACACCATGCCTTGGGTGCTCATTCACCTGATTTCCTCAGTTTCTAATGAAGAATAATTAGATGAATGAAGCTCTACCTTGAGCTTTGAAATCTCCACTTCTTTTCCTTGGTTCACTTTGAACCAAGAAAATGGAGATTTTAAGATGGTCTCCCCCACCCCCAGCCTAGATTAAAATAATTTTCTAATAATTAGGAAGAAGCTTTGAGAGGTACATCAACTTAGAAGACTTAAGGAAATGCTTCAGGACCTAAAAGAACAAAACGAAAATCACCAACCGCATGGTCTGTCCTTAGCTAGTGCCTGGGCAAATGAAGAAGCAGGCCCACCAATGAACAAATAATTCTACTGCCAGCTCTCTGATCCAGTGTGAGGTTCTGGAACTCTATGAGAGACCACCAGTGTCCAAAATGTCTGTCCATTCATTGTGAACAGAACAAGTGGTAATGAATGATAGAGGTCCATAGAATCCAGTGTTTGGCCAGGAAGTCTACTGAATTGAAATAAAACTTAAGTATCTCCAAAGATACAATTTTCTTTTACTTTAAGTACCAAACATCCAGTTTATAAATCTATAATTGAGTTTCACATAAATGTGCCTTAAGTCACATATCTGCAAATTGAGAATTTCTGTGTTCTTCTGCTAGAACATTGCTATAGATTCTCCTGCAAGGAAATGGGTTTTATCTTTTTTTCTTAATTTTACGTATTTTGAGATAATTGAGATTTACATGCAGCTATAAGAAATGATACAGAGATAGCTTACAAAACTTTTATCCAATTTCCCCTTATCGTAGCATCCATCATAACTGTAGTACAATATCACGACCAGGAAATTGGCATTGCAGGAATCCACCCACCTTATTCAGATTTTAGCAGTTTTACATGCATTTGTTTGTGTGTGTGTGTATGGGTGTTTAGTTCTATACAATTTTATCACGTGTGTAGATTTGAGTGACCACCACTTCTGTCAAGATACTAAACAGTTCCGTCACACAATGCTTCTTGTGTCTCTTTTTAAAACCTCATTCACTTCCTTCTGCTCTCCCCACCCCATCCCTAGCCCCTGACAGCCACTGATCTGTTCTCCATTGCTATAATTTTTTCATTTCAAGAATATTATATAAATGGAAGCCTTTGGGGATTAGTTTTTTTCTTTGAGCATAATTTCCTGGAGATTCATCCAGGAAGTTTTGTGTATCATTTATTTACTACTTTTTGTTACAGAGTAGTATTTTCTAGTATGATGTATCACAGTTTCTTTAACCATTCATCTATTTTAGGATACGAATTGTTTCTTGTTTTGGGTTAATATAACATATCATGAACATTTGTGTATAGGTTTTCCATGTGAAACTAAATTTCCTTCTCTGGAGTAAATGTCTAAGAGTGCAATTGGTGGGTCTCACGGTAATTCAATGTTTAGTTTTATAAAAATTGCCAAACTCTTCTCCAGATTGGCTGTCTGATATTACATTAACACTAGCATTGTGTGAGTGATCCCGTTTCTTTATATCCTCCCCAGCATTTGGTGTTGTCACTATTTTTTATTTTAGTCGTCCTGATATGAGTATAATGATATCCTGGTTTTAATTTGCACTTCCCCAATGGTTACTGAAGTTGCACATCTTTTCACATGCTTACTTGCCACCTGGATATCCTCTTCAGCGAAACGTCGGTTCATGCCTTTTGCCTGTTTTTTAACTGCATCATTTGGGGTATTTTTTACTGTTGATTTTTGAGGGCTCTTTCTGTATTCTAGATATTAGTCTTTTGTCAGATACGTGGTCTGCAAATAATTTTTGCCAGTCTGTAGTTTGTCTTTTCATCCTCCTGAGAAGGTCTTTTGCAAAGTAAAAGTTTTCGATTTTGATGAGGTTCAATACACTAATTTTTCCTTTTATAGATTATGCTTTTGGTGTCAAGTCTAAGAATTCTTTGCCTAGAATTTGAAGATTTTCTCCTATTTTTCCTGAAAGATTTATATTTATGTTTTACATTTATGTCTGTGATCTACTTTGAGTTAGTTTTTGTATAAAGTATGAGGTGCAGTCATATCCTTTTTTCCTTTTTTTTGCTTATGAATGTATAGTTTTTCCAGCAACGTTTTTTTAAAAAGACTATCATTCTCCCCTGAATGCTTTCTCAAAGATAAGTTAGGCACATTTGTGTGGGTTTATTTATAAGTTCTCTATTCTGTTTCATTGATTGAGACATCTATCTGTTCAACAACGCCACGTTGTCTTGATTACTGTAGTTATATAGTAAGTCTTAATATAAGGTAGAGAGATTCCTTCCATTTTATTCTTCTTTTTCAAGATTGGATTAGCTTTGCTAGTTTGTACCACTAAATATATATTTTAGAATAAGCTTGTCTATCTTATTATAGATTTTTACTTGCTGAGAATGTTTATTTAAAATTAATGATTAAGCATAAAACATTCCCTTTCTTTTTTTATAGTTATTATCACTAAATAGAAGATAATATTGCAACTAAATATAGCAATCACCCTTATTAAAAACAAAATTTGTGCTATTATTTCTGTAGATCTGCCATTAAGAATAAAGCACTTAGGAATATGTAAAATTTCAGTAGCATCTCACATATGGTGCCACTTGTCTGTGAAAGATTGGGTACAGAAAAGGTTAATCATGGAATCTAGCTTTGGCCATGTGGACATACATCATAGAAAAGCACAGCAAAACTCGGTAGAAAAACATAGTTATCTGAAAGTGCTGTTTTCTATTTCAGTGGCCTTTTGAGAGGAATGGTCTCATCTAAGCTGTCCTGCCATTCCTTGAACTTAGATAAAGAATCAGCTATCTGGCCTGTGGCTGAGAGGAATACCTTTGGGTTTTCTGTTTTGTCATTGTCTCAGTGCTCTGTCCTCAAACCTGGAAAGCAATTTGACAACCCAAGTATATCTTTTCCAAACAATTTCTTTCCCTGATTGCTTTTAATCTCATGGATGAATAAACTCTGCTTGGAGCCCGTAGTACATAATTTTGGTGGTTTGCTCTTAGCCCACTGTCACACTTCCCTGAAAGCTGCCATGTTTTCAGTATGCAACCCTATTCCTCCCACTCCCAACCTCAAACCTGGCCGTAGGTGGATGGACCAGAGATGGATGTGTGACCTTAGCTCTTCCTAATCTATTGTCTTTCCCAGGAGTTTGGAATCTGAATTAGAACATTTTAGTCATCCTGGGGGCATAGCAACCTGGCAGCCAAATCTGTCACTGTGTGGAAGTCATCTTTAGCCAACACTCCTGGAATCCACTTAGACCAATTTTCTGTGAAGCCAAAGATAACGAATACTGAGTTTGTATTTTGCCAATGGAAAAACACATTAGAACACAGGCTAAATCAAGGGTATGTCTCATAAGTATAAATTTGTTTCTAAAATAGAGGGAAAAAAGAGAAAGGCTTCTTTGAACATGTGAATATGGAAAAGGATAAGTTATTTCTGGCAAAAATAGCCTAAAGATATATTTCCAAACCGAGAAGTGTGGGTGGTTTCCTGGGAGCAAAATGTACTACGTGGTGGGATTTTTCTTTGTTTTTAATCTGTTTTCTCCAAAAGATGTATCTAATTGTTGTGCCTTATATAGGAAGCTGCATTAAATAGATTGAAATATGCTTTTAGTGTCCTCTTCTGTTTTCACCCTTCCACATCCTCCATGTCGTAACTTGTCACTTTTAGCTTTCATATTTTTTTTAGTAAAGCTTCAATCAGGAATGAATCTACCAAATGCACACTATATATGCATGTAGAAAAGAAAATGGTGAGAGAGGCTGCCTTGTTGCATTTTAATATGCATCATATACAACACAGTGCTTATTTCGAAAAACTATAATCTAAGACATAAACAAAGCTTTAAAAAAGAACTGTTGACTATTCAGAGAAAGGCATACAAATATGTAGAAAGTTAAGAGAAAGAATTAGGTCATCTTTATAGTCCAGAAGCTGAATCGAGTGCCACGTAGCAGAGCTTGACACTGCTCCTAAATTATCTTCTCGCAGCTCTTCTTTCCTTTAACTCAAGATATATGGTTCGGGATTTTCGGAGGGGAAGGAGGTAGGGTACTCTTTCTCTGTTTTTGATTTGAAAATGTTGATTTGATGCTCTTTATGTTTTACTCTTCTCATTTTCTAAAATTTCCCTCCCCTCCCTCTGGTCTGCAGATTTCGCCCACACCCTCGCCTCTGCGTGGGGAACTGGCTTTCCATGCTAATTTGCTCCGCTTCGGAATGCATCACAAGAACACCCAAGAAAATACATCACCCTCAGTTTTCTGCAATTAAGTCTTATTAATTGCATTTGTTTGGGTTTCCAGCTCTTATAATCTCTCCCTTTTGTCCTTCACACAGTTGGTTTACTAAGACTAGGATTGCATTTGCATTATTAGGAAAAACTGAAATTATTAACTGGTGGATTATTGTAAACAATGCCAAACAGTTAAATTTCCCCAAACGGCATATATTTTTTAAAATATTGAATATGCTTTTATTTTCCTTAATGTAGAAAAGATCTCCATTTCTCTAGAAGAAAAATGTAGGTATTCCCCTTGTATCAAACTTCTTTTGAAAGTAGTATCAAACACAGCTTCTACTTAGGTGATGTACCAATTTTGGGTTCACTTAATATAAATATATACAGAAATTTGAGACCATTCTTCACCATTGTGGGTAAATATGTCAGAAGAATAAAAAAAACTACGTTCATTTAAGATACTAACAGATAATGCTTATGGAACACTTTCTACATGCCCGACTCTCTTTTAAATGCTTGGCCTGTCAGATCTCATTTAATTCTTACAAAAGTCCTGGGTGGTTTGTTATCCTCAAATTATCATCTTCATTTTGCTCATGAGATTGCTAAAGAACAGAGAGCTTAAGTGAGGTGTTCAAGGTTACACAGCCCAAGACGGGCAGAACTGGGAGTTTAACATACAGTTCATTCCAGAAAGCGTGCCCTTAACTGCAATCCCACACTGCCTCTTCAGCAACGAGAGGAATGCATAGAATAATTGAAAATATCTCTTTTAAGGAAATATTGTGTTTAAATACAACTCCTAGAGGATTCATTCTCACCATTGCCTTTGCACTTTTGACTTCTAAAATTGACTCTTTTAGGGGCCAGCCTGGTGGCACAGTGGTTAAGTTTGCACATTCCACTTTGGCAGCCTGGGGTTTGCCGGTTTGGATCCCAGGTGCAGATGTGGCACCTTTGGCAAGCCATGCTATGGTAGGCATCCCACATAGAAAGTAGAGGGAAGATGGGCACAGATGTTAGCTCAGGGTCAGTCTTCCTCAGCAAAAAAAAAAAAAAAAAAAAAGGAGGCTTGACAGATGTTAGCTCAGGGCTAATCTTCCTCAAAAAAAAAAAAGTAAAATTGAGTCTTTTATTATGATCCTGGGTATTTGGTTCTTACTCATATTTTAAAAACATGATAGGGTGTTTCATAGTCAACAGAACAGGAAGTAAGGAAATGTTACATTTTGATAATAGATGACTAAATGTCGTGTGTAAGATGATCTACGTGAGATGCAATGAGATCAATTATAATAGATCTCTCTCCATCCCAGACTTCTCTTTAAATCCCCATTTCTAAATGCCTCTTTGTTATCTCCCCATGGATCGCTCACAAGCATTGCAGATCTCCTTCCATGACTGCTCCCACCAGCTTCCATCTTGCACACAAACCCAAATCTGTTTTTTCTTTTAAGTTTCCCTGTCTCAGGTAGTGGAACCACCAATTACGAGACAAAATGATAATTATCTTTATTTTCATGTTCCTTTACTCCAAACATTACCTCTGACATACTTTCTTTCCTCTCTTTCTACGTCAAGGCCAAAGCCTTACTTGAAACTCTGACATTTCTCGATTAGCCTTCTCTCATAGTGTCTTAGTTATCATTTGCAGTCTACCTTCTGGACAGCTGCAGATGAACTTCCTAACAGCGAATCCTGTCATCCTACTCATTTGCGTCATTTCGTAGCAACTCCTCATACTTTCAGAATTAAGTTCAAACTCCTGCAACCCTTCCAGGCTTACCTCCCCAAATGTCCATACACGCCTTTCACTTGAATCACACCAAGACATACTGGGTCTCTCACTAAGTCAAATGAACCACGACTTTGTTACAGTCCCGTGGTCCCCATCTCCCACTTAATTTCCTCGCTAACTTCTATTTTTCCCCCTGGACAGATCAACCACTAGCTCCTTTTAGCAGTGTCTCATCCTCCAACCCACATCCCCTGACTAAATTGTTTCCATGTGCTGATACTTTACTTCTGCACTTCTATTTACTCTGTTTATATACGATGGAATTTAATCATACAGTCTAATTATTGTTGTTGGTTTTTCTGGTGTATCTTCTCAGTGTGAGGCTTTCGAAGAGAGAGACTTTGTGTTCATCATCTCTGTAGCCCACCACCTTAATGATGCCTGACACATTCTAAGCCCTCGATACATGTTTGTTGAATTGAACTGAAATTTTAATACATGCCCTAAAATTGTGATTAACAATAAACAGAAATATTGTTGGCTTCCCTGAGGAATAAGAACAAAAGCGAAATGATGGAATATTGAAATAACAGAAACAACTTTTAAGGCGTGTTGAGGCATTTAGCACATTAGATCCAGTGGCCTCCATGTTCTTTTTATGTATCCATGCTGATTTATAACACAAGCAATATTCAAAGAGTTTTGATTATGATACCTCAAGACTCTGAACCACCAAGATTCAATTATTGACAGTACACTTTATCTTCTGTCACACACAGATATTATGTGCACATATATGTATTTGTAAATGCAACCTAGATCACATCAGCCTGGCAGTAGAAACAGAATCACAATTATTATTATAAACTCATATTTCAGTCTCCTCTAAATTGCCCTGCAGAACCTCTAGACTTCTCACAAATTCCCCCCGAACAGTTCTGGGAGACCTCAAGCAGATTCCCAAGTGTGTGCTGGATAAACTAGTGCTTTGGCCCACCTGTGGTACCTGCCATGCTTCTCTTTTCCTGCTCCAGCTTGCCCTGGCTGTGCCTTCTATCTCTGCTGAAGCCTTCTGTGTAACGAGGGTCTTTGCGTTGAGCAAGATGGTATCTGTGCCAAGAACACTAATGACCAGCCCTCTCCCCTCCAAAGAGACTGCCGTTGAAGCCAGCCTGGATTACCCAATAGGCAGGGTAAACACCAGCTTAGGGCTCTAACAAAAGATACACATCAGAAAAACTTTTATAAATAATTTATTTGCTAATCAAAAACTTCATTGATTTAGTTTTTATAGCAAAACACAATTATTGACGTTTTCTTACTTGTTTTTAACAGTTTGGAATTATTATGATTTTTTTTTATTTCTTTTTTTTTTAAAGATTGGCACCTGAGCTAACAACTGCTGCCAATCTTTTTTTTTTTCTGCTTTATCTTCCCAAATCCCCCTGGTACATTGTTGTAGATCTTAGCTGCACATCCTTCTAGTTGTGTCATGTGGGACACCACCTCAACGTAGCCTGACAAGCATTGCCATGTCTGCGCCCAGGATACAAACCCGTGAAACCCTGGGCTGCCGCAGCGGAGCGCACAGACTTCACCACTCAGCCACGGGGCCGGCCCCCTGGAATTATTATGGTTTTGAATGTCTGTTTGGGAGAATCATCATGATCTTTTCAGTCTCAAGGCCTCTAGAAACCTTAAGGCAGCCCTCATTGACACTAATGTCCCCTCATGCCCAGGCAGCACCTGTAGGTGCCCACTGTGAAGGGTGCTGATGTTAGTGATGCTGGCCCCATTTCTTACTGAAGCCCAAACATGTGCCTGACATTTCTCAGATCTTGTTTTCTTTCTGTTCTATTTTTATTGCAACTCCTTTGCTGTAGGACTCAGGTGTGAGTTCACGGAGACAGAACTCTGAGAACTGTATTCAGAAACACCCTTCTTTTCAGACTTTGGCCTATGCTCTTGATGGTCTCTTCCTCTTGGGATAAGTTGCTTATGGTGCGGAATCTTGGTGCTTTCTGTAACTGGACCCTGGATAGACCCCCCCACCACCCCAGGTAGGTTTAGAGCAAAGGCTCACTGGAAATAGGTCCTATATGGGAACCCTGAGTCACTAACAAATTTCTAAATATCTTTGACTGACTATTTTTGAAATGAAAATAATGTGTTTTATTTTCTCAAACTCTAGTTAACAGGACTATCCCTTACCCAAACAAGGTGATTAACTGAAGTGTTCCTGTATCATTTTGATCTCAGAATTCTAAAATAAACATTGGAGGACTTTAAAAAGAACAAGAAACACAAAACCCTTCCAAAAAAACAAACATAACTTGTACTAAAAATGATTAAAGGAGACAATTTAGGGGATACAAACAAACTTTATTCAGCACTTCATGAAGCAGGAGACCATTCCCAAGGGTCCAGAGAACTGCAAAATGGGGCAGAAGGCACGAAACCTTTGTAGGATAAAGAATAAGGAACAAGGAAGAGAAAATCAGAAAATGAATAAGGAAAAGGAGGTAAATATAGAGCTCGGAGTGGCTTGGTGTTTGGGGTTGGGCTGACTGGATGTACTGAATTTCTGGTTAAGCAGAGCATTTACAGGAACATGACAGTTTCTATTTGCTGACACAGCACTCTGGTGGAAGTGGCTCCATCTTGGGCCTAGAAATTTCTTTCAACACGTGTCACATGTTTCCTGTGTCTGAATTGTCCCTAGATAGTCAGGGGTTGAGTAGGAGCTGCAGAAGTCAATTAACAAATATATAGTTCCCACCTAACTATTCTACATGTCGTTTTCAGGTGGCCTCATTCAGTTGATTGGACGAGGAGTGCACAAGGATGAGAGGATTTCCTTCTGATCTTTATCTCAGAACATCCCTGGGTTTCACTGAGTCTGTAGGGAAATTTCCAAAGCCTAGCGATAATGATTTTTCTTGTTTAAATGCAAAAGAAGTGACAATGATAGTAACAATGAGTGCCAAATTTGCTTTGATTCTTTTTCTAGGCCATCTGCTCTTCTCTTTGTGCTCGGTATTGTAGCGTCTGTTGAGATCATTGAACAAGATAACTGAGAATAAGCAAACTACCCTCCACTTCACTGAATCCTAAATTGCTAAAATACGTAGTCGTGTTGAAAATAAGTGTAGAAAATTCAAGTGGTTTTGTGATATATGCTATATTAGTTTGGGTAGAAGCTAAGCTGCTGTGACAGACACAAACAAAAAAGATGCAGTGAATTAAAAAAAAAGAGATCCTTTATTTCTCAATCATGTAATAGCCAGAGATAAGTTGCTTAGAGCTGGATCTGAGGCTTTGTGTCCACACATTTTGCTTGGTTCTTGTCTGATGTCTGCCAGACCAAGACGCGCCATAGGCAAATCTGATGGAGAAGACAGAATATCATCCAGCAATCCTAACTTTGTGCTGCATGAAGAAACAGGATGAAAGTTTGAGTTGTCTTTTTGAGGGGAGAGGGAGACTTGTATTAATAGAAAGAAGAGAGTGTGTGGAGTTTGGGGAAGAGGGAAGGACAGAGGGGCAGACTGAGGCAGCCTTCTCTCCTTCTGTTTAGTAACGGCATCCCCAACCTTTACCTGGGCACATGTATCCCCTCACATCTGCAGGCTATACACTATCCCCTCAGGCTCTCTTCCAGTCTCGTGAGGCCATTTGACTAAGTTCAAACCCGTGAGATATGAAAGAATCTGAGGTGTGCCATTTCCAGGTCATCTCTACAGATGCTGACTCTGCGCTTTCTCCTTTCTGTTGCCTAGAAAATGATGACAACTGGAGAAACCTTGGAAACCATAAGTTGAAGACAAACGAGCCACCCCTAGCCCTGCAATGCTCTTTTGGAGTGTTTATTTATGTAGGCACCTAGTGACAGTTTTTAAAACATGACATAAAGAAGTGGAGTATATGTGCACTCCCTTTCAAGGACTTGTGACTTCAAGTATGTGGTAGGAAGTATGGCAAAAATGACCCTATGTAACTTCCAAGGCTTGGCCAGAAGAGGCCATGTGACTTCCACCTGGTTCTCTCAGAATGCTCAGTCCCAGGATGCCTGTTGGAACCCAGCTGCCCTGCTGCGTTAGACCCAAGCCCCATGGAGAGGCTGTGTGTACTGCCAGGTCGATAGCCCCAGCTGAGCACAGCCTTGAAGTCCTCCCAGACCAGGTACAGACATGGCAGCAAAGAAGCTTCCAGACAATCCTGCCTGTCATCATTTGAACCTCCTTCAGACCTTCACATCTTCCAAGGTGGGGCCCCAAACATCTGGGGCCAAAGCAAGCCATCTTTGCTCTGTCCTATCCCAATTCCTGACCCACAGTATCTATGAGTGTAGTGAAGTGCTCTAAGTATTTTGGGGTGTTCTTATTAAAGCAACCTCGCCTGTGCCCAAAATAACGCCAATGCCATATTAAAAATTATTTAAGTAATTAACGTGTCAAACCAAAACAAGACTATTCTAAGGACCCAACACAATCTTGAATGTTAATTAGTTATGTCAGATACAACTGTTTTCCTGTACTTAAGTAACCAGTACGTTAGGGGAATTCTGTCAAAAACTGTCAAGATTTCTAGAGAAAAATGGAGACTGCTCTGAAATTTACCCTCCGATATTGTATCATGGGAGTTTGTCTGATTTGTTGCACTGATGCCATTCATACCTGTATCTTCTTTTCTTTCCTTGATAACGCTGTTCGGAGGTTTCAGGGTGAATTAAGTTTAAGTCTAGTTTATGATGTATACCTACCTAATAAATTTGTGATTGAAAACTTTCCTGTTAATCTTTATCTCGAGCTGGTATATATTTTTACAGTCATTAAATAATTAACCTCTTGCCTCTGAGTTTTCCTTTGAGTTTGTGGGTATATATAGACGTTGATAGCACTTGTAGTGACAAGGTCCACAGTAACTATGCATTCCAATTCCGTAACCTCAAAAGTTCCTCTTTAGAGGGAGTGACTTTTTAGAGGGAAGTCCCAGTAAATGGTGGATTGAGGATGAAAAATCCAATGGCCATACTTTCTCATATTTGGAGATCCAGTGAGTAATCAAAACCAGCTTTAATTCTGTTCATTTTGCTCTTGTCTATTCCCTTCTGCTTTATCGGCTCTTTTATACTGATGGTTAAGATGAAATGAAATTCCTCCAGGCCAAATTTAATTTATTTTATTAGTTTATATAAACTATACTATATAAAGACATTTTCTCAAAATAAATATTCTTTTGTTTGCTCTCTTGAAAATGCTCAGACAGCCCAGTGAGCGTCTCTCATGTGTGGAGGAAGCCCTTCGATGCAGAGTGAGGCTCGAGGTGTGGATGCAAATGATGACTCAGGACACCTGGCTCCTCTTCCTGGATCTGTCACTCTCTGGCAACTCTGACCCAATCTCTGGCCCAGGGTCCTCATATGCAAGTGATGAGTTGTACCAAACTCTTTCTAAAGTGCCTACCATTTCTAAGATTTTACAAACATTGATTTAAAGAATAGTGGTTAAGAGTGTGGGTTCTCAAGTCCTTATCTTGGGCTTAAATCCCAGTTCTTCCACCTACCATCTGTGTCACCTTGGGTGAAAATGGTGGTCCTGATCTCCTAAGGTTATACGAGGATTAAATGGGGCAATATGTGTATAGTGACTAGGAAAGTGCCTGGCACATGTAGGGCTCAATCAGCATTTAATTCTATTATACATAAAACAACTACCCTTCATTACATGTTCATTAGATGCTAGAGAGCTCAGGAACCCAAAGCCATAAGACTAGCAAGTTGTAGAACAACATCTCAACCACAGGTATGGCTGACTACAAATACCTTGTATTTTAAGTATGCATACCATAAAGTGTAGCTTATTGAAAATTCTAGGAAATGGTTGTACATAACATATCTGAATCTTTAGAATCATAGAATTATTTGAAGATAATAAGTTTGAACTCCTGAGTTTGTTATTGCATTCGCATACTTTTTTGGTGTCCCTCTTGGGCAAGCTTTCTATTCTTCATTTTTCTTTGGCAGCAAGAGCCACTTGTTTTGGTTTTAGTTCCATTTCTGTGAAATAGTCTGAATCCCACAGTCCAACACTCCCTTCTAGGATTTTCCCAGGGGCACATACAGGAGAAGTATATGATTTGTGTCCTTTTATTAGCCAAGCAGTTCAGACATGAGTAATTTCCAAGTTAACCTTTTATTTACTAGTGGGGTAATTTCTTTACTGTTCTCTTTTATTCATTTATTTTTATGACCTGGACAAGGGAGATACCCAGAAAGACAAGAGGGTAAGTGACCCTGAGACAGACGAAAGGAAAAGAAAGTAAAGGATCTACTGGGGCAAAACCAGGGCAGCAAAGGTAAGTCAAACCCTCTGGGTTGAATAATGCTCATCGCTACCATTGTTGAGCTCCATCTCCTGGGAGAGGGGTCCATGCTCCTCATTACTCAGAACAGCACTTACAAAACCAGCCAGACTGTGGTCAAAGTTCTCAGCCCTGTTCTCCCCTCTAAGAAACTGAGAGAAGTACTAAGAATATCCATTACTTTCAGATATTATTTCAAATATGGTGAAATGATCTGCTGCCCTTATTATTTTTATTTATTTAGGAAATGTTTACTAAAAGCTAACCCTGTACCGAGTACTGAGACTGACACTGTGGTGGGGGCAGGAGGGGGGTACTAAGACAAATGATGTCCAGAGTCTGGTGATGGACTTAGGCATGTAATCATAATAATAGTAATAGTGATAATGGTAACAGAAGGCAGTGATCCCAGGGGTGGAAGGAAAGAGTTGCTTGTGGTGCCCTGATGATAAAAGAGCTCCTGATTTGGGCTGCTGTGAGTGAGGGAACGGGTGACAGAACATTTTCTCAGTGTGGCCCTTCTGAGTCAGTCAATATTACAAAGACCTAACAAGGCCTAGTGGCAGGGGTGATGCTCTAAGTCCCTCTCAGAAGCTCATGGGATGCTAAAGGACTTTTGATTAATAAACATAAAATCAACTTCCAGTTCTGGAATATACACAGGCTGGGAGACAGGACAAGTCTGCTCAGAATGGGAATGAAGAAAGGAGGTACATTAGGTAAAGCCTAATAATTTAAACGTGGCTAATAAGAATTTTGCCTAGAATCATAAAAGTAACATGAACTAGGCTAATGGAACAGGCCTCACTCACAAAGCCAAATATAAGTTATGGCATATAACTTATATATATGGCTTATATATATATAAAATAATATAATATAAGCTGGGCTGGCCCTTGGTAAAATGGTTGAACCAAGCAAAATCTGACTTTGAAACCCTGCAATAAGCTTCCAGCTCCTTTTCTCCCTCGCCTGGCAGCCAAGGTACCCTCCAGACCACTTGTCTCTTTATCACCCTCTTATCCCATTGACAGCTAGTTGCCCAGAAATCCCCCTCCCTCAAATGCAGAAGCTGAAGAGGTATTGTGCCTCACTCCTGCACATTTCTGAGGGGTTTCGGAAGAATGAAAGTCACTGGGGCTTGAAGACATGGATATCTAATGGCGGGGCTTCAGGTTGTGGTGGAGGACTTATCTGAAGAACACAGGCTTTTCTGCCTGTCAGTGTCCAGCACATGGGGAATGACTTACTCTATCTTCTCCATCAGGTAGCCTGTGTGCCAGCTGCTCTTGGGGGCAGAGCTGTCCAGTTGGAATACCTTCAGCCTTCAATAGTGATTCCTAAGATAAGATCTTTTTTGATCTATTGTGGATGATGACAATCAAATCCTCTCCTTCTTTTTGGTGAAAAGACTGAGACACTAATGACAAGGACAAAATATCCTTACAGAGCCATGTAGCAACAATATCAGTATGTTTTCAAACTGGCCAAATCCCTTAGCTGCAAAACATCTCATCATTGTTATTAACCTTAGACTTGCTCACTCTCTCTCTTAGTCCTTACCCTCTCTTCACTCGGTTTCAGTGTAAACCAAAATAATTGTAGGATGCACTTAAAAGTGGGCCTTTTAAAGATTTCTCTAAAGCAGTGTCTCAGTCCTCTCAAAAGATAGTTTAAATCTTTGGCCAACCACTTTCTATGTTCTTTTCCTCCCCACAGCGGGATATATATTTAAAATAACTTTTGTTTACAAAATTGTATCTTAGCAACAATGACACAGCACAAGAGTGTGTTATCTAAAGCAAACCAATTCTGGCCATAAACCATATAAGCAAGGCTGCTAAATGTGATTGGTTTGGCTCTCCTGTGATACCGCGAGCCTAAGGTGTTACATGAAATTAAAGGCATATTTTTCAGACCTGAGATGGTCCATTATTCATGTTTAACTCAAATGATGGGTAACATTTTTTATTCTAATTATAGAATCATAAAATTTCAGAGCTGATAAGGATACTGGAGGCTGCCTCGTCCAGTCTTGTGCTACTCTAATGGGAGAAAATGAAAACTAAGGAAAAGAAGGATAACTCGCTTTCTTCAGAGCACGCATGTGGTTAGTGGCGGGGTTGGTTCGAGAAATCAGGTTTCCCGACATCCAGTCGAGTAATTCCGGTAACTGATGTATGAGAACAGTAGTTGGTCTTTATGTGGATCCATTTAAATTCCTTTTGAAATGGGCTTCTGAAAGCTTTCAACATGTATGAATACAGATTTGAAGAAGCTTTTCTTTTTTTGTGCAAAAAATAAAGAGATGATAATTTCATTTTACATAATTCACAGCCCACTATTATCACCTTGCAGAGATCACTGAAACAGAGAACTTCACGTTAGTAAAAATCTGAGCAACTGTTTGTGATCAATGACGAAATCTATTTGCTTGTGCATGTCCAAATGAAGAGAGACTCATTGAGTTTAGTGAGATGTTGTTACAAGCGCTGCCTCTAGAGTCAGACTCCTTTAGTATGAACCCCAGCTCTGCTCTCTAACTACTAACATTACCTTAGGAAAGTCCCCTGACAGCTCTGTGCATCAGTGTCTCCAACTAAAATGTTGGAGATATATTCATATTTATAGCGGTTTTGAGATAATTAAATGAGGTAATGTATTCAAAATGCTTACAACAGTTCCTGAAAAATAGCACATAAAAATCTGCTAGCTGTTTGAATTTGTAATGGTAAGGAAATTATTAGGAGGAGACTAAGGGTAAGTTTAACCACATCTTTCCTCTTTTGGTTTGAGAATCTATATTCAAATACTAAGCATCCAGCTTTATTATTAAGGGTACACTCAGAGGCTGTTGCAAAAATAATGGCAAAGGATTTTCGCTCATTTCCCCAGTGGAGTTTTTTTGTCTTAATTCTTCTGATAAGCAATAGATGTATTTGCAAGATGGCTAACCAGGTTGCAATCTGTGGCCTTGAAAGAAAGAGAAAAAATGACCGAAACACCTTTCATAGGATTTAAGAAATTGTGACTTCAACCCCATTAACGTGATGTTCAAATAACTAAATCAGACAGTTAAGAAAGAAATACGGGAAGCTTATTCAATTACAAATAAGTGAAAATAGACACTGAGGTCCTGAGAGGTTAAACCACTTATTCTAAGTAAAAAGACCTAGTCATCAGTTTTGCTACATCAACGTGTTAACAGGAATTTTCAGTGAAAAGTCTGAATTCTCTGCTTTTTATTTAGGCGTGAAAGAGGCAGTCTCTTGATATTTTCATATATATTCACAAGGCCTGAAATCAAACATTATTCTGCAGACTACTAGGAAATCTATAAAATGAACCAAACATTCAGAAAGTGTAAGCAATATTGATAATGGTGTGAAGATGGTCTTTATATGCCTACACATTATTGATAAATCATTAAGAGCTATTGCAGCAAAACTATTGGAGCACTTAAAAAATTATTACAAATAATTAAAGTGAATATCTTTTACAATAGATAAATGAAATAAAGATAATAAAATAAACAAGGAGAAAAGATTACCTTGATTTTTAACTAGAACAAGCTATTATGCACTCTTTTTCTTAACGTCTACATTGATGTGTAGGAGTAGAAAAGAATGACATAATTTTTTCAAAAACATAAACAAGTGTTAGCTGGCATTTCTTAATACTGCCTCTTCTCTAATTTGGGTCCTATCCTTGAGTTAGTCAGCCTGTAACATTTGCACAGTTTATAGTCATAAAACTTCCATTTGAGTTGCATAAACATTTTTAAAGTATTTTTAGCTTTATTACTTATCTACTTAGACGGAAGGTTCATAATACTACACTCTTCAACAAAAGATGCAAGTGAGAGTCAGATAAATTAGATAACTACTCTAAAGAAACACAGCTAGTCAGTGAGGAAGCGAAACTAGAGGTCTACGTCTCCTTGATTGCAGACCGAGGATTTTACAAAAAATTGTGCCGTCAGATCAAATCAAGTGCACCCAATTTCCTTCTTTTCCCCATGCTAAGTTATCCTGCAGAAGGCTGTGCTTTGGTTAGAACGCCTCAACATCCCCAAATTACTGTAGCTGTTTCCTCAAGGTATGAACAAAAACCACCTTCAAAAATGTAACTAAGTTTTGCTAAAAATGGTTTTCTGGACCTCACCTTACACTGACTGAATCAGAATTTTCAGGAGTGGGACAGTTTGACAAGCTGCCCAGGTGACCCTTACATACACTAGACAGAACCACTAGCCAGCAGGATAAAGTCCAGTTCCTTAGCTTCAAATAAAAGGCCCTCCATGTATGCACGCCTCCTGCCTACATCTTCAAACTTCCCTTAATTACACTTGCCTCCGTTGAACTTTGTGCTCCAGCAAAATATTTCGACTTAGAGCTCTCTGGCCATACCGATCCTTTCACACCTCTGGGCCTTTGTACTCATTGCCTCAGTCTGGAAAATCTCTTTCCCCACCCATCTCCACCTACTTGATAAACTAACCATTTCTGAAACTGTCAGGCTGTTCCTACTTTTCCCAGCCTTTCTTCGAAACAAAATCAATCACTTCTGCTACTCCTCCTATGAACACGTGTATTGATCTGTTTGTTTTCATCCTGTGTAACCTGGTGCCCCGAGGTCCTACATACAAAGGAAACAATAAACGTTTGATGAATGAGTAACAAGGTGCACAGGGATATGTTAGCTATAACCATAATACTTCTGCAAATCACTTGAGTTGTAATCACATACAGACCATTCAAGTATGGAGTGCCATCATTTCCAGATGATCCCATTGGCGTCAAAATATAAAACCATAACCTATGATATTCATGGTGAGAGGTAGAATCAAAACATATATCAACACGTGAATCTTTCCTTAGTCAATATCTACGCCAACTGGAATAATATCAGAGGTCTTTCTTTCTTGTTTATATCTTTCGGGGTCAGCACTGCCTCTCAGGGTTAGACACTGTTACAATATGAAAAAGCAGCTTCTATGGTTTCACTAACATTATACACAGATGAGAGGATTTGGAAGTATTGACTTCCCTTAAAGTCTTCATTTTTCTTTCTTTTTTTCGCTCTTACAGACCAGAGAATTGTTTGCTGACCACTATTACTTGAGTTTTCAATTCAGTTCCTCTAGAATCTGATATTGATTTTATAGCTTTATGCTTTTAGGAGACTGTGAAATTCCACTAGACACTCAATGCTTTATTTTGTATAGTCCTCATTTAGCCAAGGGCAATTTTACACCTCAAGACTCCTAATTTTGTATTTTGAATGTTATATTATAGAATTACCACATAATGGCCCCCAGAACCATTTATTACAAATGTTTATGTATTAGATACTATAATCAGGTAGATTAGAATGAGAGAAAAGAAAATGACCGTGAAAAATACAGAGCAAAAGTGATAAACAGGATTGAGTCCTGAAAAAATATTTTTGAGTTAGATGAGGATGAAGACGGCCTTGGGTATTATCATAGATAAGTCATTGGTTACTTTTGTAAGAGTCGATTTTTTATAATATGATAGAGTTAAGACAGAATTAAATAAATATCATAATAGAACTGTAAACTAAGTGTTCCAGGAACACTGAGGAGAGAGGAATAAATGCTGACGTGGGAAATTAGGGAAGACTACAAGGAGGAAGAACGATTTGAGTTAAGAATTTGAATAGGAAAATGAAAATATGGAAAAATAGAGAAGAGAGGAAGCAGTCAGTGTTTAGGAATTTTATTTGGGGGGCTATATTTTCCCAGTATTGTTCTATTTTGTTAAATGCTAGAGATTAGTTTTTAGGATAAGTTGCCTTAGAGCGGCCTGCAATATTTGTAAGGACAATTGACTGCTCTTTTTATAACTAGGCACAGAGTAGCAGAGGTTATGACGAGGCTAAATTGATAAATATCATAAAATGTGAATCCGAAAGTGATCAGGGTAGAAGGTCATGGTTCTAGTCAACAATCCAACTAAATGACACACTGTTCACTTCCCCCACTTTCTTTAAAAACAAACAAAAAGGAAAAGAAACTCAGCTTTGATTTTCTCAGGAAAAAAAAAAACCCTGCTATTGACTAGGCAGCAAATAAAAATTAAGTGTATGCAATTTATCCCTTTTGCTACTTTTTTTTTTCAATGTAGAAATAACCCTACTGATTGAAATTGCCGCCATGTGGGAAGAAGGATCTCCTGGATGGCCGGTAACTTTTCCTCCTCACAGCACAGGCTCTGAGGCCATCTTTTTTGAGTGTTGTTGCTCTTTGCAGCTGGGTCCCTTCTCCCTGCGTAGTGTGCCTACAGTTTTCCCCACTGTTAAATCAGCATGTTCCAGAATGCTGCATGCTCTGACCGGGTGTTCCACACCAGCCACCAGCTCCTATTGCTTCAGGTTGATTTTTCGTTCCATTGGTGTAATTAAACTCCATCAATCACCCAAGTATTTCCAGTGTTTGTGAATTCACTTTATTACCTTTAGAAATGAGAACCTAGAGGGATTCTTGGTAAAAACAAAATTTTAGGAAAAACGTGAAGGAACTTTAGAGAGCATGGTTCTCCGCAGAATCAACTCAAATCATCCTACTCCATTTAAGCAGCTGTGTTTGCAGTTTAATAACACCCTATCCAGTGAAAAGGCGTGGGTGATATTTCTAAGCAAAACAATTCAATTAAAATATATAAGGTCTATAATGATACAAATAAAATTTGTTGAGTCAATGCTATTAAACAGTAAATTCAGAGTAAATTTATAAAGGAAGATAACACAGCACACTCAGAACATTCCAGTATTTCTTTTGAGCTGTAACAATGAAGTCATTAGTGGATGTAGTCCTAATACCACCAGAGGGCACTTCTAGGAGCCAAATGTCATCTAACATGTGAGTAGGCACCTAGGCACCATCTTGGCTGAAGTTTTAGGGAAAATTCAGTTTTTAGTAAGTACAACCTTTTCTTTCAAAGGTCCTCCATTAATTCATTTATAATTCTCTGCTTTTCATGATCTGAGATCAAAATAGTCGCTCGCTAGAAAATATCACAGCAACTGATTAACAGATACATAAGAGACTGTGATTTTTCTTTTTGTCAATTGGATTCTCAAGGGATTTATTTTTAATTAGAGGGAATTGAGTTACTTTTGTGCAACATAATTTTCGTATTTGGTTTCATATTGAAAAGATGTACTAAAGGAATAGTTTCAAAAAATTATAATTATGTAAGGTGATGGATGTATTAACTAACCTTATTGTGGTAATCATTTCACAATATATACTGTATCAAATCATCACATTGTACACCTTAAACTTACACAACATCATTATATGCCAAATATATCTCAATAAAGCTGGGGGAGGGGAGAAATGGTTTCAAAAGTAAGTTAAATTTCATTGGACAAAATGTCTCAATCATTCCAAATCTGCAGTTTAAATTCTATTTAGGGAGGCATAATTGAAAGAATACAAAGTAAACATAGCATGTTCTAAGTTTTTTTTACAACACTTCAAGTTTTTTTATTTATTCAGAAGATGGACCATAATGTGAGTGATATGGGATGATTCAAGAGAAAATACAGAAAAGGCAATGAACTACAACCATTTTTTTAAATTCTCTAAATGATGGAGAGTTATAGACCCTGGAATATTTACCCTAAAGTCAAAATACTGCGAGTTGGAAAGGAAGAAGAGGTGGCTTTAATCGTCCAAATAAAATAAGAGAACCATTGTGTACAAGGTGTATGAGATAAACACCACCATCCCTACAGTCCTCCTTAGTGTGGAAACATATATGAAAACATTTGTTTCACAGTGTGCAATACTGCTGGTTAAGTATTAGGTATCTTGGGATAGTGATGATGGTATCAAAGCCATGGGAGTAAGGGAAATCTCAAGAAATATGACTTAGGGGATACTATAGACCCTTTCTTTGCTTCTTTGTTTTTATATTCTGCCTGCCTTCCATCTTTCCTTTCTACTTTCCTTCCTTCCTTTCTTCCTTTCTTCCTTCCTTCCTCCCTTCCTTCCTTTTTCTTTCTCAGTGGGTTTTACCTAGTGCCATGGGTCTTCAGAGCTAAGTTAGCTCTTCAGGCACTCAGGAACAGATCCTGGCTCTAGGAAGGAGCTTTTCCAGTAAAGAAATATGACTGGTTATCAGTTGAACTCTTAAAATTTTAAATCACACTACTACCTAAGAATACATTTGACAAAACTCGTTGTTTTCCTCTTGTTTAACCAATCATGTTTAGAAATGGATTTGGAACAGTATTATGACATTTAAATATATATTGTTGTAAAATATTGTTTGTTAAGTGTTATGCAATTTATTAGCAATATAGCTTGATTTTAAAGAAAACCTCCTCTTAAAAAATGTGTTCTTTCTGCTTTTACTTCTCTCGGATTAAATGCCTTGTTAGAGTCTTTGTGACATAACAAAATAAGCATTTCAAATGTTTTTAATCCCTAATAAATAAAACTTTAAAAGTTCCCTTGCTATTTCACTGTTATTCTTGGGCTGGTCCCCTGATTTCCAAATGTAACATTTCATTGCTATTTATTTCTCCTTCCTCCCAAGAACTTTCGAATACTATTTGTGCCTGTTGGAAAAATGCTCTAAAATACTGTCCAGTTCATGACTAAGGAAAACTTTTTTTTCTTAATTCGTGGCTCCAAAAACCCAGTTTATTTTGTTGACGTTCTGTGACACGTTTTGATATTTAGCAAATTTTCCTTATCTCTTGTCATCGGTACTTTTAGTAATGTTTGACTTTTGCAAGGTGTCTCATTTTTCCCTTCTGCTGACATTTAAAAAATTATTTATTATCAGGCAAGACTTCAGTAAGAGATTATGAAAAATGTCATCTGGCTTTAAATAATTCAGATTACTAAAATCCACTTAAAAATATTGCCTGCCAAAACGTACATCCCCAGGAGGGCAGGGATCTTTGCTTTGTCCATCTGTATAATACGAATGCATGGAATAGAGTTTGGCGAATGAGATGCTCAATAAAAATTGGTTGAATACATCATATACATTCCCTTTAAAAGTAATATCTTCAAAAGTTGTTCTCGTATTGCTATGGACTGAATCGTGTCCTCCCAAAATTCGTATGTTGAAGCCTTACATCCAGTGTAACTGCATTTGGAGATAGAGTTTTGGATATAACTAAGCCTAAATGAGGATCATAAGAGTGGGATCTTAATCCACAGGTATTGGTGGTCTTATAAGAATAGGAAGAAAGGGCTCTGGCTCTCTCTCCACGAGCATGTACTGAGCAAAGGCCATGTGAGGACATGGCAAGAAGGTGGCCATGTGCAACCGATGGAGAGAGTCTTCACCAAACACTGACCCTGTCAGCACCTTGATCTTGGACTTTCCAGCCTCCAGCGTCGTGAGGAAGTTAATTTCGGTTGGTTAAGCTACCCAGTCTATGATATTTTGTTATGGCAACCTGAGCTAAGACACTGAAGAATGAGAAGGGAAGCAATAAACGGAATGGCAATCATGAATATAATGGTGAGGAAGAACCTTCAGAAATTTACATTCTGAATTATTTTATGTTTTTTAATTCTTCAACAGAATCAAATGAATTGTTTAAAGTTAAAATCTAAGGTCTTTATCGTCAGAGGGTTTGGTTTGTCTGTTTGCAACTGTGAACTTCCAAAGCTTTAATCTGGACCCCACCCCAACATCAGGAGTTTTCTAACGGGTACGAGGTGGCTACAAAGCTGTCACCATTATTAGGGGGCAGCCTTTAAAATGGAAGTTCTTAGATGACAAATTCTATGACATTTATATACGTACACAGTGCCTGGTACAAGATCAGCGTTCAATTACAAGCCTGCAAAATAGAAAAGGATGTGAATTTCAAAATACCCAGTTTAGTGGCTGAAAATGTGAAATGAAAACAACAGTTTCCATAGATTAAAGACATTCTTGACTATCATGCCTAAAATATGTCAACCAATCCAGCAATCCCCATGCCCATATTTTGACTCATTTTTTCCTTAGCTCTTATCACCATCTGTTTTATACTTTGATTTTTTATCTTGTTTATTTCTGCCTCTTGCCACTGGAATATAAATTCAATGAGTTTTTTTGTTTTTTTTCACTCATGTGCCCTCAGTATCTAAAACAGTCTGACATGTAAAGATACTCATCACCTTTTGACTGGCTGCATGGGTGATTGCTGAATTGGACGTTAAAGGGTACATAGTCTTTTATGGTTGTTGGAGGCCTGCTGAGAATGATTAAACCAATTTATTCATTTGGTCAACAAATATTTACTAAGTACATGTTATGCCCCAGACACTGTACTCAGTCAGGATATGCAATGTTGAACCAGATATGGCCCCTGACCTCAATAGGCAGGTTTTCAAAGGACCCTAAAAACAAGAATGACTTCAGTCCTGCGTAATAGCTGTCTCGTCATTGAGATTTGAGGCTGTAAGAGGTAGGCTCGTAACCTGACCACGCCTGAGGCACAGGTGTTTCAACTCATGCAGTTTGTGAGGAAACATTTTACCACCATGCCTCACGAACTGCAAGGAAGGCTAAATGTACCCATACACAGTACAGGTAGCTCTTTCTGGAAGATTAATTAAAATGTAAAAAAAAAGATTTGCTACTTTGAAAACAAAAATTATCAGAAAATAGAGCGACAAGGATTTGAATTTGAACTGGCCCTGGACTGCACATTTAGTTCTGAGATGTTTCCAAAAATATAAATACAGATGTTTTTGGTGACCTAACCAGGTCCTTGGGCTTCTCTTAGAAGGTCCCAGCTCCATGAATCAAATGAAGAAAACATGCATAATGAAAATCAGGGTGGAATAAAATATCTCTGGCCCTGGAGTCAGAAAACTTAAGTTCACATGTGTGCTGTATCTATTATTTGCTCTGTGACCTTCACATCTAATTCACGGTTACTGCACCTGTAAAATAGCCATAATGCCTTGCCATATCTGCATCATTGGGTTTTTTTGAAAACCAAGTAAGATAATATTTACAAAACACTTGTTAAACTTCAAAAATCTATGTAAAATATAAGGATGTAAATATAGTAGCTTGTGCAATAATGATCCACCTTATGCTCAAGGGAATATAGGAAGCAATTTTCTTTTTTTTTTCACCTTGTGCAAATTCACAAAATTCCAGAGTTAGACTCCTTATACAAGTAAAACATTTTCTATTTTCCTCTATGCAATTAACACTTCAAATTTACTACTGGGCCTTCTTTTTTTCTATTTTAGGATTGCAGTACATAAAACAAGCTCTCCAAGCTGTGTGACTTTCTTTTTTAAAAACAGTTCATATGAACGGTCCATGCAATTAATCCAATGTGTTTGTGAAAGTAGAGAAATAAACAATGTTGCCAAAGACAATGCTTTTGCAAATCTTTTCCCTTGTTTCAAAAAATCATGCTTTAAATAACCGGTTGGAAAAAACAAAGACTCTTAGCTCATTGTGCTAAGAAATTTCGAGCTGATTTATTTAGTCCTTAGCATCACTATTTTGGATAATTGTGCTTCAAATGTATCTTTCTTTCATGTCTCCACATGGACAGATACATTTGCAAATTTAGACTTGCCTCCAAACACCCAGGTGCAATAATATTTGCAAATACTATTTTTTTTGTATTTACTCTGTTACAATCCTGGTGCTGCAGAGTGTAAGGTGGCAATACATCTGCAGGAAAGGAAAAATTAAAACCATTGTTTTTTAACAAGAATAAGATAATTATTAACATGGAAACTTCAAACTGTCTTCAGAGTTCATGGAATTCTCGATATATTGTTGGTAGAATTTCTTTAGTTTGTTTGATAATCCACACTAATAACAGTTGATGTCACAAAGTGCGGTAGCTCACTGCTGAATTACCTCTTGGGAAGAAGGGAAACCAAGCCTAGAACATCTTATTTGTTGCACTGCAAGGTTGGGGAGGCAATATTTACTTGAAGTTCCTGGTTTACAGCAAAGTGATTTGTTTAGTACAAATCTTATTTTGGAGGAATACGTTCAAGATGTACTTTTAAAAATTGTCCTTTATGTCCCCTGTCATCTTATTCGACTTCTCAGCAGTTTTGACTACATTAGCAACTCCATTTTTCTAATGTTTCTGTGATGCAACACTCTCCTGTCCCACCCCTCCAACTCGCAAGCAAAAGCAAAACCTAAAGACTCTCATTCTGGTTCTTGAGCTCAGTAAATGGCATAATTGTTCATCAGCCACACGAATCAGAAAAGTGTGAACTCTTGGAGACACCTTGTGTCTTTGTATTTATTTGATTTAATTAAGAAGATTTATATAGCATTTATCATGTGCCAGGCACTCCTGGGCACTTTACAAGAGTTAACTCATTTGATAGTCATAACACAGGTCAAAAACCAAGGCACAGAGACATTAAATATAAACTGTTCAAGGGTGCAAAGCTAGTAAATGGCAAAGCTGGAATTTGAACCCATGTCCTCTGGCTCCAGAGTCTATGCACTTAAACATGACATCATGTTGCCTCTCCAAACAGTGACTAAGTTTTGTTACTTCTTCCCCATAAATATTTCTCAAATCCTTTCTCTTTCTCCCCTGTCATCACGCTAATTGAAGCCACCACCATTTTTCACAGGATATTCAGACATCCTCTTTTTCCCTCCAGTCTATTACCCATTACCAGACAGTGTGATTTCCTAAAAACATAAATCTGATCACTTTAGTCCCTGGTGTAGAAACTTTTGGTGGCTTTCCATTAATATAGAAATCAACCTCTTTTACATTGCCTACATTGCAGCTTCCGTCCTCTCCCCTCCCTGTCACTCTCTGTGTTCCGGATACATTAGGCGTCTAATTTCTCAAATGCTCTGTGCTCCTTCCCACTTCACAGCCTTTTCATATACCATTTCCTTAGGCCAGTTTCTTAACCTCAGCATTATCAACATTTTGGACTGGATATTTCGATGTTGTGGAGGGCTTTTCTGTGCATTGGAAAATGTTTAGCAGCATTCCTGGCCTTTCTACTCAAATAGACGACAGTAGCAACCCCTAGTTTTAACAAACAAAAATGTCTCCTGACATTGCCAAATGCCCCCTGGGGACAAGGAGTGGTGTGAGAGTCACTCCTATTGAGAACCATTGCCTTAGATTTAAACGCTCTGGCCTCCTCTTTTGGTTTATTCTTCTTCACTCTGCAAAACTCAGCAGCCACAGTCACTTCCTCAGAAAAGCCTTCTCTGATTTCAGACCAGATGTTACAGATGGGTTCCCCCAGGAAGCAGACTCCCGGGTTGAAATCACTGTGCAAGCAGTTTATTATAGAGTGCCCTGGGGGATAAACATCTGAGGAGGGAACAGGAGTGGACAGGAGACATTGGCTGCAATGCTAACTCAGCAAAGGCCTCACTTGACCCTACTGAGGCCGAGATGGTCCTATATTGGAGTGAGGGAGCAGGGCCTTCTCACCTCTAACATGACTAGTCATGGGCTGCAGGCTGTGCTGGGAAGGGGCGTGACCTCGGGCTTGGCAACTGTCTTTAGCGGAGGCTGAGAGCTGGGGTGTGTTTCAGCAGGCATTGCTACAACCAAGTCCTCCAGTCCTGAAGAGGGATTTGGGCAGCACACAAAGCACTCACAAGTCTACCCCTTGGACCACTCACATCCAGTTATTAATATAAGTTCTGGCGGGCCCTTTTTCCGGAAGTAAATTCATAAGAGGAAGATCAGCGGGCAAGCCATAGTCCCTGCTGCTGCAGCACGTCTCAGGACCACATCTGCTCTTCGTTGTCTTCCTCCTGTACAATTTATTTGAGATTTTCTCACCCCAAGCTCTCGCCTCTGCTCATCTCAGGGGTGAGTAGCCTGTTGTTGTGACACAGATTCTCATCACTGAGGGCTCTTTGGCCCTCTCAGTCTGTGACTACAGCACTATCCATCAAAATCAAGAAAGAGGGGCTTAAGTGAGTGACCTCAGGGCCGACCTCATCCCTCCCCACCCCCATATGGAGCAGCAGCAAGCTGCCTATGGGTAACGCAGAGGAGGAACATTCCCAGAACTGGGGGAATCGTGCAGATTTGCTATGAATATGTGTTTTCCTATTCAGTGAATACGAATTCAGTGAACGTCAGTGAGATTAAGATGATTAAGAACCTTTCAGCTGCAACTAACAGAATACTTAATTAAAAGAGTCTAAAGCAATGAATATACTATACATTATCTTATTAGACAAGGATCCTAGGGGTTAGATGGCTATTGAATTGGTTAACTCAGTGGCTCCCTAATGTCATGAAGAACTGAAGGTTTTTCATATTTCTCTCTGCTTTAATCCTCAGATTTGAACCTTTGTGGTTGCAATATGGCTGTCAAAATGCCAAGCATGGTCTTCACAATAGCAACTAAGCAGGAAGGTCAGTTCTCCCCTTCTATCTCTTTCTGTCTTAGCCTTCTAGCCAAGGTTGGGTTACATAACCATGCCACAACTGTCAGGGTACTTGGAAAAGTTAGCATGGTCACCGACTAGTTACCCTGAGGAACTCAAGGGAGGCTTTGGATATTTTAGCTGTTTTTCCAAATTGTTCTTTCTCCTTTTGCTATGTTAAGGAGATGCAGTCACCAACCACCCTGAACCTGACCAAGCCTCACCACGAGAGCTCTGCTTATGACCTTTGCCCTATTTTTAATGCTAAGATCTCTCTAGGAGGAGCTTAGGCCTTATTACCATAACCTGCAGTGGATGTGGAAGCATGTTTTCCAGCTGAGCCTGCGCAATCAAATACCCACCTCTCCCTCTTGAATATTCATTCCCCATCCAAAATAAAAGACCCTGCTTCCCTTTGTTCGGGGACGCCATGACTTTGGAAATGACTCCTCATGGTCTCCTATTTGCTGCAAATATACCTTACTTAATAAGACAACTGCTTCTGGTGTAGAGTCTGATTTAACTCACCAGGAGGGAACCCACTTTGGTTCAGTAACAGTATCTGGCAATTTTAGCCTCTTTTGTAGGGGGTGAGCTGTGGCATCAGGGAAAGTGGGGGTTGATTCTGAATGGGAAACCAATAGGTGCTACCGTAATATGCAGTATACCTGATACATAGTAGGAGTTCAATAAATTTTAGCTTTCAAATTCCCGTTATGTCTGTTTCTTTCTCTCTCAACTGATTTTCTTGTTTCTGTTTTTCTTTTGTCTTTACTTCCTCCCTTCTTCATTAAACCTGTTTATTTTCTGCTCATAATACATGACAAATAAAAGTGGCAAGTAATAGGATATATTGGAGTATACGAGGAAGCCATTTTGTGTAAACCTAATTCGGCCTGACCTTGTCTTTTCAAAAGGGCCTGACGGTGGCATTGAGCATGCATTGTATATCTGCTTTAGAGATTCCCCATGGCAAGAACAAAGGCCCTTGAGATAAAGGTGCAACTTCTCTTTCCCTCCCAACATTGGCATTTCTTTAAGGATTAACCATCTTTCTTTAGGCTAGGAACTGATTGCTTGCGATGCCTGCCTGTGACCACCCAGCTCAAGACAATAGACTTGCCTCGTGGTACGCCCATTGCCTGTAACCACCCAGCTCAAGACAATAGATTTGCCTCCTGCTACACCCTCCGAGATAGCAGACCACTACCTGCTGTGCCCATCAAGTGCGGTGCCCACAGGGCAATCTTGTGACTATTGTGGGAGGGACATTTCAATCATATGTGAAACACCCTCTTTGAGGGTATATGACCACCCTGTGTACCCCCACTTCTTTGGAGTGCTCTGTTCCTTTGTGGAAAGACTCTCCCGGGTTATAATCCTCAGATTTCAGCTCAGAATGAAGTCACCCAAATTTTCATTTATAGATTGGTTATGGATTATTTTCATTGACATACAAATATAGAACATATTAATTTTTTAATGTAATCAAAGTTTTGGGTTATTTATATTAAAAAGTAGATGAATTGATTGTTATATATGTCTCTATAGGGAAAAAGAAAACAAAATAAGTTTTGTTAAGTGACTGATTTTTTTCCCTCTTATATCTTTTATATACGTAAGATTTTTGTCTTTTGGTATAAGCATAAATATAGTGAATCCCAGGAGAAAACAAAAGAACAGAGGTGGTGATGGGAAGAGGAACTTGGTATTTAAAAGGATGGGCCCCAGTGATCAGAACGAACAGGGAGCAAAGCAATCCCAGCTATTCAATTCACGAACTTTGTGATTTTAGGCAAGCTCCTCAAACTTCTATCCCTCAGTTTACTCATCTATAAAATAAGAATAATAAAAGTAGCTACCTCATAGAATCCTTGTGAGCACTAAAAAAGAAAATCCATGTAGTATACTTAGAAAACTCCAAATAAGGAGTTGTTTGTCTCAAAGAACTCAAAGACTAAACGACAGGAAGCATGAAGCACCTGAGTTCAGAATTGGGATCTCCCGATGCAGCCTCAGGGCTTCTAGCTCAAAGTAGCTTTCCACTGATTAAAATCATACCTTTTTACTTGCCTTGTGTGGCTACTTTTCATGGTAGAATTGATCTTTTATCTTTATCCTTTATTCTTGCCTCCCCCCTGCCCACCAACAGAGTGTGTTTTAAACTCTGAGAAAGAGTTCCAAATCTGTAGGTGTAACTCTCAACTCTTTTATGATGTCTATATTCACATTTCCAGCCTCCTGATAGAAGTCTCCACAGGAACATCCCATGAGCACCTCAGAACACAATTGATTTACAATGTGGATTTAGGCATGTGAATAACTACTGTTAAAAAATAAAATTCAACCAAGTAAATTTGAAGATCTAATTGGCTTTCTTAAATGATTCATGAATTGGGCAGCATCCCATCTAGCAAACAGAGGGGAGCTCTGTTAAGCTGCAGAGAAGAAAAAGTTTTTAAAGGCAGAGAGGGAGTAGATAAGAGGAAATTATTAAGGAACAATGCATTGCTTCAGGCAAGCTTGCCCTCTTGGGGAAAGAAGAAAAGTTCTGTCTATGGATTACCTCCCAGTGCTGACCAGGAAATTCCAGGTTGACTGGTTAAAGGTCACATCCCTGGGAAGGTTGAAACTGCAATTAGGTTAGGTATTAAGTTTTGGTGGAGCTTAACATCAGTGACTCCATTTTGGGTCTGTTGTCTCCTTTTTAACACTAGATATATCTGGAGTTCTCAGTTTCTGCAGTTAAAATAAAAAAGAAAACAGATTAAGGGTGGTAAGCGTGGTTTAAGAAAATAACTTACAGGACTTTGTACTAACATTTTTTTTACTCCACATCCAAAACAAAAATTATCACCCCTCCACCTCTCACACATTGCTTTTGTTCCTGTCTTTCCTATCTAAGATGTATAACATTGGTTCTATGAGAACAGATTCAAAAATCAAACATAATTTTGTCACTGTCATACTTAAAGCATTTTCATTGTTCCTCATTACCTGAAGAAAACAATCCCACCTTAGTCTGACCTTCATCTGCTTTTTCAGTATGGCCCCACCATTCCGATTACCACACTTCACATTCTGGCAGTTCATAAACATTATTTTATTACCCCCGAAATTTACTTCCTCCAATACAGACTTGAGAAATTCTACATATACTTCAAAATCTGGCTCAATTGCCCTTTGCGGTGTGAATCATAGATAATTATTTCCTCTTCAGTTTCCTCAAGGTGTCTCCTTCTGAGCTCTTTAGCACATAACATTGGCTAATGTTAGAACAATTCACAAGTTTTATTTCTCCCATTAGATTTGGAAACTCCTTAAGGCATCAGCCATATTTTGTCCACATGACCTAGAATTCACACTATTTAAAAAATTTTTGTTATAGCTTATATGGTAAAAACGTAAATGCTGTGGAATAGAATAGTCTTTAAAATGTTTACAGTGTTCAAATTTGCATGCAGTTTTTTTCTCAATAGAGTTTTATTTATTTATTTTTTTAAATTGAAATATAGGGGCTGGCCCCATGGCTGAGTGGTTAAGTTTGTGCCCTCTGCTTCAGCGGCCCAGGGTTTCACCAGTTCGGATCCTGGGCGTGGACACGGCACCGCTCACCAGGCTGTGCTGACGTGGTGTCCCACATGCCACAACTAGAAGGACCCACAACTAAAAAAAATATACAACTAATACTAGGGGGATTTGGGGAGAAAAAGCAGGAAAAAAAAAGAAGATTGGCAACAGTTGTTAGCTCAGGTGTCAATCTTAAAAAGAAAAATTGAAATATAGTTGACAGACAATAATATATTAGTTTCAGGTGTACAACATAGTGATTTGACATTTATATATATTATGAAATGATCATCATAATAAGTCTAGTAACCATACAAAGTTATTACAATATTATTGACTATATTTCCTATGCTGTACATTACATCTCCATGACTTACTTATTTTATAACTGGAAGTTTGTACCTCTTGATTCCTTTCACCTGTTTCACTTATGACCCCCGTCCCCTCCCCTCTGGCAACCACTAGTTTGTTCTCTGTATCTATGAGTTTATTTCTGTTTTGTTTTGTTTGTTCATTTGTTTTGTTCTGTTTTTTAGATTCCACATATAAATGAAATCATACGGTATTTGTCTTTGTCTGACTTATTTTACTTAGCAAAATACCCTCTAGGTCCATTCATGTTGTCACAGATGGCAAGATTTCACTCTTTTTTATGGCTGAGAAATATTTCATTGTTTCTATATGTACCACATCTTCTTTATCCATTTTTTTCCATATCTTGTCTGTTGTAAATAATGCTTCAGTGAACATGGGGGTGCATATATCTTTTCAAGTTAGTGTTTTTGTTTTCTTCACATAAACACCCAGAAGTAGAATTGCTGGATCATATTGTAGTTCTATTTTTTCATTTTTTTGAGGAATCTCCATACTATTTTCCACAGGGGTTGCACGAATTTACATTCCCACCAACACTGCACAAGGGTTAACTTTTCTGCATATCCTAGCCAAGACTTGTTATTTCTTGTCTTTTTGATAATATCTATTCTAACAGATGTGAGATGATACCTCATTGTGGTTTTGATGTACATTTCCCTGATGATTAGTGATGTTGAGCATTTTTTCACATGTCTGTTGGCAATCTCTATGTCTTCTTTGGAAAAATCTCTATACAGATTTTCTGCCCATTTTTCAGTCAGATTGGTTGGTTTTTTGCTATTGAGTTGTGTGAGATTTTATATATCTTAGACACTAACCCCTTCTCAGATATATCATTGGCAACTGTCTTCTCCCATTCAGTAGGTTGCTTTTTGTGTCTTGCTGGTTTCTTTCACTGTGAAAAGTTTCTTATTTTTCATGTAGTCCCATTTGTTTATTTTTGCCTTTGTTGCCTTTGTCGAAGGAGACAGATCCAAATGTATTGCTAAGATCGATGGAAAAGAACTGACTGCCTATGTTTTCTTCTGGGATTTTTATGCTTTCAGTTCTTACAGTCAAGTCTTTAATCCACTTTTAGTTTATTTTGGTATGTGGCGTAATTAAGTGGTGCAGTATCATTCTTTTGCTTGTAGCTGTCCAGTTTCCCTACACCATTTATTGACGAGACTATCTTTTCTCGATGTATATTCTTGCCTCCGTTGTCATAGATTAATTGACCATATAAGTGTGAGTTTATTTCCGGGTTATCTATTCTGTTACATTGATCTATGTGTCTGTTTTTGTGCCAGTACCATACAGTTTGGGTTAATATAGCTTTCTCATATAGTTCAAAATCGAGAAGCGTGATACCTTCAGCTTTGTTCTTCTTTCTCAAGATGGCTTTGTCTACTTAGGGTCTTTTATGGTTCTATACAAAGTTTAGGATTCTTTGTTCTACTTCTGTGAAAAATGCCATTGGTGTTTTGATAGGGATTGCATTGAATGTGTAGACTGCTTTGGGTAGCATGGACATTTTAACAATATTAATTCTTCCAGACCATGGGCACAGTGTATCTTTCCATTTACTCGTGTCGTCTTCAGTTACCTTCATGAATGTCCTACAGTTTTCAGAGTACAGGTCTTTCACCTCTGTGGTTAAATTTATTCCTAGATATTTTATTCTTTTTGATGCAATTGTAAACAGGATTGTTTTATTTATTTCTCTGAGTGTTCATTATTTGTGTATAGAAACACAACAGGTTTCTGTATATCGAGTTTGTATCCTGAATTCATTTATTAGTTCTAATATTTTTTGGTGGAATCTTTAGGGTTTTCTATGTATATATCATGTCATCTGCAAATGGTGACAGCTTTACCTCTTCCTTTCCAATTTGGATGAATTTTTTTTCTTTTTGTTTTCTGACTGCTTTCTCTAGGACTTTCAATATTTTGTTGAATAAAAACGGTAAGAGCAAGCATCCTTGTCTTGTTCCTGATCTTAAAGGAAATGCTTTCTGTTTTTCATTTTTGAGTGTGATGTTAGCTCAGGGTTTCTCATAAATGACTTTCATTATGTTGAGATATGTTCCCTCTATACCTACTTTGTTGAGAGTTTATAGCATAAATGGATGTTGAATTTTTGTCAGATGCTTTTCTGCGTCTGTTGAAATGATCATATGATTTTTATCCTTCATTTTGTTAACGTGGTACATCATGTTGATTGATTTGCAGAGGTTGAACCATCCTTGCATCCCTGAGATAAATCCACTTGATCATGGTGTATTATCCTTTTAACGTATTGTTGAATTTGGTTTGCTAATATTTTGTTGAGAATTTTTGCATCTGTGTTCATCAGGGATTTTTGCTTGTAATTTTCTTTTTTTGTAATGTCTTTGTCTGGTTTTGATATTAGGGTAATTAATGCTGGCCTCATAGAATGAGTTTGGAAACATTTCTTCCTCTTCCATTTTTTGTAATAGTTTGAGAAGAGTAGCTATTAACTCTTGTTAGAATGTTTGGTAGAATTCACCTGTGAAGCCGTCTGGTCCTGAAGTTTTTTTGCTGAGAATTTTTGATTGCTGATTTAATTTCCTTACTAGTAGTTGATATGTTCAGATTTTCTAATTCTTCCTGATTCAGTCTTGGAAGATTGTATGTTTCTAGGAATTTATTCATTTCTTCTAGGTTGTCCAATTTGTTGGAGCAAAATTGTAGTAATCTCTTACAATCCTATGTATATCTGTGGTGTAGATTATAGCATATTCTCTTTCATTTCTGATTTTATTTACTTGGGCCCTCTCTCTTTTTTTTCTGATTGAGTCTGGCTAGAGGTTTATCAATTTTGTTTATCTTTTCAAAGAACCAACTCTTAGTTTCTATTGATCTTTTGTTTTTGGGGTTTTTTGTCTGTATTTCATTTATTTCCACTCTGATCTTTATTATTTTCTTCCTTCTATTAACTTTGTGCTTTGTTTGTCCTTCTTTCCCTAGTTCCTTTAAGTGTAAAATCAGATGGTTATTTAAGACTTTTCTTTTTTCTTAGTTAGGCCTGTATTGCTACAAACTTCCCTCTTAGAACTGCTTTTGCCGCATCCCATAGATTTAGCAACACTGTATTTTCATTTGTTTCAAGGTATTTTTTGATTTCCTCTTTGATTTCTTTTGGAACCATTGGTTCTTTAGCAGCATGTTGTTTAGCCTCCATGTATTTGTGTTTTTTTCCAGTTTTATTCTTGTAAGTGATTTCTACTTTCATGCTGCTGTGGTCAAAAAAGACGCTTGATGGATTTCAATCTTCTTTAATTTATTGAGACTTGTTTTGTGACTACATGTGACTACACTGGAGAATATCCCATGTGCACTTGAAAGGAATGTTTATTCTGCTGTTTGGGGATGGAACATTCTGTGTCTATCTATTAAGTCCATCTAGTCCAATACATCGTACAAGGCCAATGTTTTCTCGTTGATATTCTCTCTGGATGATCTATCCATTGATGTAAGTGAGATGTTAAAGGCCCCTACTATTATTGTATTACTGTCAATTTCTCCCTTTATGTCTCTTAATATTGCTTTATATATTTAGGTGCTCCTATGTTGAGTGCACAGATATTTATAAGTCTTGTTGGGTTGGTCCCTTTATCATTATGTAATGCCCTTCTTTGACTCTTGATACACTATTTGTTTAAAGTCTGTTTTGTTTGGTGTAAGTATTGCTAGCCCAGCTTTCTTTTGGTTTCCATTTTCATCGAATATCTTTTTCCATCCCTTCATTTTCAGTCTGTGTGTATCTTTAGATCTGAAATGAGTCTCTTGTAGGCAGCATATATAGGGGTCTTCTTTTCTTATTCATTCAGCCACCCTATATCTTTTTTTTTAAAGATTTTATTTTTCCCTTTTTTCCCCAAAGCTCCCTGGTACATAGTTGTATATATATATTTTTTATTTGTGGATCCTTCTAGTTGTGGCATGTGGGATGCCACCTCAGCATGGCTTGATGAGCAGTGCCACGTCTGCTCCCAGGATCCAAACCGGCGAAGCCCTGGGCCCCCAAAGCAGAGCGTGAGAACTTAACCACTCAGCCATGGGGCCGGCCCCACTCTATATCTTTTTATTGAAGCATTTAGCTCATTTACATTTAAAATAATTATTAATAGATATATACTTATTGCCATTTTGTTAATTGGTTTCCAGTTGTTTTTGTAATTCTTCTCCGTTTCTTTCTTTTTCTGTTGCTCTCTTCCCTTGTAATCTGATGACTTTCTTAGTGTTATGTTTGTATACCTTTCTCTTTACTTTTTGTCTATCTATATAGGTTTTTAGTTTGTGGTTACCATGAGGTCATATATAACAACCTATGTATATTGCAACTATTTTAAGTTGATGATAACTTAAGTTTGAGCATGTTCTAAAAGCACTACATTTGTCACTCCCTCCAATGTTTTGTGTTTTTGATGTCATATTTTACATCTTTTTATTTTGTCTATCCCTTAACTAATTACTGCAGATATAGATAATTTTACTAATTTTGTCTTTTAACCTTCAAACTAGCTATACAGATGGTTCACCTACTACCTTTACTATCAGTTGCCATTACCAGTGAGATTTTTTCTTTCATAATTTTCTTATTTCTAGTTATGGCTTTTTCTTTTCCATTTAAAGAAGTTCTTTTAACACTTCTTGTAAGGCCAGTTTAGTGGTGATGAACTCTGTTAGCTTTTACTTGTCTGGGAAACTTTTTCTCTCTCTTTCAATTCTGAATGATAACCTTGCTGGGTAAGGTATTCTTGGTTGTAAGTTTTTTCCTTTCAGCACTTTGAATATATCATGCCACTCTGTTCTGGCCTGTAAAGTTTCTGCTGAATAGTAAGCTGATAGTCTTGTCAGGGTTCCCTTGTACATAATTATTTACTTTTGTCTTGCTGCTTTTAAGATTCCCTCTTGTTTTCTTTTTTGTTTTGTGAGGAAGATTGGCCCTGAGCTAACATCTGTTGCCAATCTTCCTCTGAGGAAGATTGTTGCTGAGCTAACATCTGTGACAGTTTTCCTATATTTTATGTGGGGTGCTGCCACAGCATGGCTTGACTAGCAGTGCTAGTTCCACACCTGGGATCCGAAACTGTGAACTCCAAGCTGCCAAAGCAGAGTGCTCAAACTTAACCACTATGCCACCGGGATGGCCTCGAGATTCCCTTTTGAATTTCTGACATTTTAATTATGATGTGTCTTGGTATGACTCTCTTTGGGTTCATCTTATTTGAGACTCTCTGTGGTTTCTGGACTTGGATGTCTATTTTCTTTGCCAGATTGAGACTGTTTTCAGCTATTATTTCTTCTAATAGGTTTTTTGTCCCATTTTATTTCTCTTCTCCTCTTGGGATCCCTATCCTACAAATGTTAGTATACTGGATACTGTCTCAAAAGTCCCTAAAGCTATCCTCATTTTTTTAAAATTCTTTTTTCTTTTTGCTGTTCTGATTGGGTGATTTCCACTACCCTCTCTGTCTTCTGGATTGCTGATCCACTCTTCTAATCTGCTGTTGATTCCTTCTAGTGCATTTTTCATTTCGGTTATTGTATTCTTCTGCTCTGATTAGGTCTTTTTTAATATCTTCTACCTCTTTGTTGAAGTTCTTATTGTGTTCATCCATTCTTTGCCCGTGTTCGATGAGCATCTTTATGACCATTACTTTGAACTCTTTTTCTGGTAGATTGCTTATCTCCATTTTATTTAGTTCTTTTTCTGAGATTTTTGCCGTATTCTTTCGTTTGGAACATATTCCTCTGTCTGCTCATTTTACCTAACTTTCTGTGCTTGTGTTTATGTATTAGGTAGATCAGCTACATCTCCTGTCTTCAAGGGGTGGCCTTATGTAAAATTTGGTCTGTGCAGCCTAGTAGCACAATCCCCTGTGGTCACCAGAACCAGGTACTCCAGGTGTGTCTCCTGTGTAGGCTAGACATGCTCTCCTTGTGTGACTGGGCCACAATTGCTGTAGGCGCACTGGTGTGTGAGGCTGGCCTCCTGGGGCAGAAGCCACTCTGGAGAGACTCTGGTGCTGGCCAGGGCCATCTGCTGAGTGGGGTAGGGCAGGAGCTGCTTTGGTGGGAGGCCCACAGGGGAATGCTGGGGAGGGGCAAGCAGTACTAGCAAGTTAGATAGGGAGTGTCAGAAAAGGCACCTGCCAGAGATAGGCCAGCTAGGTAGAAGGAAAGTGAAAAAAACATAGTGCCCTGCCACTGCTTCTGTCCCTGGAAAAAGTTCCAACAGATCCTCTCCCCTCTGACATATGCTCTATAATTAGTCAATGAATCTCCTTCACCTACAACCCAGGCACTTTTCAAACTGCTGCCTCTGCACTGGGACTCAGAGGGAGTGAGTTTGCATGCTCATCCTTTAGGAGCAGGGTCTCAGTTTCCTACAGCCCTCTAGCTCTCACTGATATAAGTCCCACTGGTCTTCAAAGCCAGGTCTGCTGGGGGCTTGTCTTCCCAGTGCTTATCTTCCCCTGGGCTGGGGAGCCTCAAGTGGGGCTTGGATCCCTTGCTCATCTGAAAGTTCCTTCTTGGTTGTGATATCCTCCCATTGTGGGTCACCACACTGGGGGTGTGAGTCCTGACTAGACTGAGTCTCCACTCCTTCTACTCATCTCAGTGTGGTTTTTCTTTATATTCTTAGCTGTGGAAAATCTGTTCTGCTAGCCTTCAGGTCGTTCTGTGTGATAGTTGTTCTCCATATAGTTTTAGTTTCGCTGTCGTGGGAGGAGATGAGCTAAAGGATCTTCCTACTCTACCATCTTGATCCTAAATCCTGCATGCAGTTTTGATCATGAATTTGCTTCAGATGGGTCACTGAGATGTTTTTAAATCCTAAAAAGTTCATTTTAGGTGTTTTCTGTGTCAAAGATTTTATTATTATGTATATATTTTTGTTCAATTAAAATGTAGTCACTTGCAAAATTTACAACAGAGGAAAATAACATTACCTTCACTCATTTAGCAGATAATAAATTTGTAATACATTTTGAGCTCTTTGAATTCAAATCTGTAGAGATGTTAAGTATGGTTATCTCATATTGTCAGCATTTTGGCTGGAAACCTTTCCCTCTAGGCACATATGGGATTTTTATTTTTATGCATAAATTTGCATAACTGCTTTGCTGTCTTTCACAGACTACAGTCTTTAGACATTAACTTGACAAATATCATGATCAAGTCATAAGTTTCAGTCTGGTTCAGTTTGAAACTTCTTAATGGGGATATTTACATATCTACTCAGCCTTCAATATTCTCCTCTCTCTCTCTGTCTCTCACTCTCTCTTTCTCTCTGTCTGTCTGTCTCTCTCTCTTTCTTTTTCTCCTCCAAAGAGGCACTTAGTCAGTAGTGACTGTAGACTGACATAAACACATTCATTTTCAAAAATAATTTACATGGTTTTATTTAGTATTCTTAGATAACTCCACGGCAGCATAAAATATTCAAAAACAAGTCTCTTCAGAAAGCGATCACCAATTGTACACAGGAGAGATTATGCACAGGCAAGTGAGTGATTGTGCTGTGGCATTTCATAGCTTATTTATTTTCTTTAATGTTTATGTAGCCTACATGTCCTAGCTTCATCGGCCTACACAGAAAATGTCCTTACATCTACATTAACACTCAAATCCCTAAACTCTCTTCTGCTTGACTGCAAAGTTCCCCATCTTTCCCTCCAGTCGAATGTTCCTGAGTACTGCTTGCTGATTCTTGCCACAGCTCACTCGACTGGACTCTCCTGCCTCAGGCACAGTCAGGTCCGCAGACACCACCAGAAGTGGGACGTCTGCTCCTGATGCCAGTAAAGATGACACTGGGGGCAGCATAATTTGTGCTCTGGCTCTCTCTTATCACTTGTCAAGTGAAAAAAATCCTATCCTTTGTCTTACACTCAGTTGGGTTCCATGGCAAGTTTGCTTAAGTGCCAGAATGCTGCAGAGTCAAGGACAATAGCTCTTTCAACTCCCACAAAGTCCTTTTCGTCAAAGAACACACAGATGCCATCAGAACTGGTACCTGCCCCTGAGCTGGCCCCTGAATTACCACTTTACTTAAACTCTGAAGCCATGTTTGAAATGTGGATGGTTGTGTGGGATGCTATTCTCTCTTAACGCGTGTCCAATATCAGAAGCCCCGTCAGGTCCTGTGCTCATTGACTGCTGCCAGGGCCTCTATTAAACTTGGGTTTGTATGAATACTGGTTATGAGGAAAGCCCAAGTATTGCTCCCACCCAGGACAATCTTCAAAATCTATTTATCAGTGGAGGCAAATAGATAGCCAATGACTCCACCATATAGAAGCATCTGAGTCCCAGATCTAACCCATTAACTTTGGTTTTATCATAAGAAATTTCATAATTATAATTGCTATTACAGGAATGACCACTGAAGTGTAGAAAAGAAAAACATCCTAATGTAAAAAGCTTCTAAAATTGCAGCTGTCAACATAAACTTCCTAAATCAAAGCCAGACTGCCAAGTTTCATATCCTTACTCGTTAACTTACCACTTGTATGACCTTGGGTGAATGTGTTAGTTATCTGTTGCCATGTGAAAAATAACCACAAAATTAGCAGCTTAAAACACCACATATTTATTATCTCACAGTTTCTCTGGGTCAGAAATCTGGATATGATTTAACTGGTTCTCTGCTTCAGGGTGTTTTACTAGGCTGAAGCTCAAGGTCTCAACCAGGCCTAGGGTCTCATATAGGCTAGACTGGGGAAGGATGCTCTTCCAAGTTCACATGGTTGTCAGTAGGGTACAATTCTTTACAGGTTATTGGACTGAGGACATCAATTTCTTGATAGTTGTTAGCTGCAGGCCACCCTCAGTTCCTTGCCACATGGACTTCTCCCTATGGCAGCTTGCTTCATCAGAGCCAGTATAAGAAACAACTAATAGAATCTGCTAGGAAGAGGAAAGTTATAATCTTAAGAAACATAATCACAGAAGTGATATCTTATCATCTTTGCCAAAGTCTATTGATAAAAAGCAAGTCACAGGCCCTACGACACTCATAACAAGTGGTAAGGATAACAAGAGATCATCTAAGAGTCTGTCTACCAAAATAAATCACAACTTATTTGCGTATCTTTCTTTTTAAATATATAAAATGGAAGGATGAATGAAGATAACGATAGTACCTACCTCACAGATTTGTGAAGATTAAATCAGCTAATTAGCTAATATATGTTTATAGAAATGTGCCTGTACATATTATAGAACTCAGTAAAAATTATTTTTATTGTTGCTCATGTGTCATAAACTTAAATCAACCCAAATCTTTGGCCATACTCACAGCCTCCTTTCTTTGATTATGCAGGTAACTTCATCAAGTTTGCCACTCTCCTCAAATCTAATTTAGAAAAACCTTACTATCCATCAAGGTCTGCTCAAATAATACCTTTTCTAAGGTTTATTTCTAAGTCCCAATAGTTATAAATCTGTTCTTTTCCACTATGCATCCATACTTAATTTATACAAGTGGTAATTTTCTGTATAACGTTATATTTATAATTGTGCATTTCTCTACCTACAAGATAACAAATTATTTGGTGTTGGGGATTCTATTGTTAATGATGGTGTCTCTACAATGGCTACAAGTTCCATAAAGACTCATTTGTTTGAACCGAAAATTAGACTTTGGTCTAGAATTTTGTTATTGATCAGATAAATCAAAGAGAGTGTTAGAAAGAATCATGGGACTGGGTAAGTTGAATAAGATATAAGGAATTAGCCTGACAATTGCCATAGGAGAAGATAAGATTTATAAAAAGTAGCATCTCATGGTTGATACTTTATTCCAAATTATGATACCTATTTGCTAAATTCCTGTGTCTGCAAAGTTCTTATGAGATATTGAATAACTCAAACTCCTTTACAAACTGGAAGATTTGAACTCTTATTCTTGTCATGTTTCATGAAAAGTTTATAAAGCTTATAACAGGAGTAATTTGGACCAAAACTCAAAACTGTGAAATAGACAAAGTGAGCCATTCCCAGTCACATTTCTGTGTACTTACCCAACTTTCCCCCTTACCCCAAGTGTCTAGAGACATCTTGCACCCTCTCTCATCACTATTTCCATATCTCACCACTCCCAAAGTAGACATATCAGAGTGTCTGTGTCTTTGCCTTATTACCTCCAGATTCAGTCCCAGGCAGGAGAATTCAACTGACAAAGCTCAAGTCTGTAGTCTAAGACTTCAGTGCTGGGATGTGAGATTCTGCCTCCCATCTATTCGATTTCCCTTAAATAGAAAAGGGGTTGGATGCCAGTCAACCAAAAATAACAAATCTTCATTTTATCTTATTAATTTTAAATATGGTATTTCTCTATACTATCACATATTCTTCATTTCCAATGTAATATTGCCCTTGAAATTTAAAGATTAAAAATTTATTCTAGTCTCTTAACTAGGCTTATATAGTGAGAGATTCAAATAGTAATGAAAAAATTTTCCACAAAGAAAAACCTAGGACCAGATGGCTTCCCAGGTAAATTCTACAAAGTATTTAAAGAAGAATTAACACCAACCTTTCACAAGCTCTCCCACCCCCTCAGAAAAAAAAGAAGAAGAAAAAACACTTCACATCACATTCTATGAAGCCAGTATTACCCTGATATCAAAGCTAGAAAACGACGTCACAAAAAAAGAAAGCTATACACAAATATCCCTTATGGATATAGATGTAAAAATACTCAACAAAATATGAACAAACCAAGCCCAGTAGGATATAAAAAGAATTAACACCATGACTGAGTGAGATTTATCCCAGGAATGCAAATTTTGTTAATATACAAAACTCAGTCAATGCAATGCACATAATAATAGAATAAAGGACAAAGACCACATGATCACCTCAAGAGATGCAGAGAAAACATTTGACAAAATCCAACAACCTTTCATAACAAGCTAGGAATAGAGGGGAATGTCCTCAACCTTGTAAAGGGCATCTATGGAAAAACTCAGCTAAAATCGCACTGTATAGTAAAAGACTGAATCCATTCATCCTAAGTTTTAGAACAAGACAAGATGTCTGCTCCCACTTCTTCTATTCAGCATTGTATTGGAGGTCAATTAGCCGATAAATCTCAATCAAAGCTATCCAGATTGGAAAGGAAGAAGCAAAACTATGTCTACTTGCAGATGACATTAACTTTATATAGAAAATCTTATCTACTAAAAAACCATTAGAACTAATAAATGAGTTCAGCAAGCTTGTAGAATAAAAGATTAATACATAAAAATCTATTGATTTCTATATACCGGCAATGAACAATACAAAAATGAAATTAAGGAAACAATTCCGTTTATAATAGCAACAAAGAATAAAATACTTAGGAATTAATTTAACAAAAGAAGTGCAAGAATTAAACACTGAAAACTATAAAACATTATTGAAAGAAATTAAAAGAAGATCTACATAAATGAAAAGACGTCCCATGATCACAGAAGAGAAGATTTAATATTGTTAAGATGACAGTACTTCCCAAACTGATCTATAGAGTCAATGCAATCCCTATCAAAATCACTGGTGCACTTTTCCAGAAATTTAAACACTGATCCTAAAATATACCTGGACATAAATGTAAGGGTCCAGAAAAAACAAAAAATATTGAAAAGGAAACAAAGTTAGAGGATTCATACTTTCAGATTTCAAAATTTAATACAAAGCAACAGAGTCAAGACAGCGTGACATTGTCATAAGTCTAGACGTATAGATCAATGGAATAGAATTGAGCATCCTGAATTATAATCTTCAGTTATTTTCAATTATTTTTTTACAAGGCTGCCAAGGTAATTGAATGTGGGAAGAAGAGTCTTTTTAACAAATTGTCCTGGGATAACTGGCTATCCACATGCAAAAGAAAGGAGTTGGACCCTTACCTCAACTACATATAAAAATTAGCTCAAAATGGATCATAGATCTAAATGTAAGAGCTAAAGCTGTGAAACTCTTAGAAGAAAACATTGGAGTAAATTTTTGTGACCTTGGGTTAGACAACACTTTCTTAGATATAACACCAAAAGCACAAAAGACAAAATAAAACACAAATAAATTGGAGTTCATCAAGTTCAAAAGCTTTTTAAAAGATACTATCAAGAAAGCAAAAAGACACCCATGGAATTAGAGACAGTAACTGCAAATCATATATCTGATAAAGAACTTGTATCTAGAATACATAAAGAACACAAAACTCAAAAATAAAAAGACAAATAACTGAAAACTTATGCCCACACAAACACTTGCACATGGATGTGTATAGCAGCTTTACTCATAACTGCCAAAACTTGGAAGCAACTAAGATGTCCTTCAGTAGGTGAATGGATAAATGAACTGTGATACATTCACACAATGGAATATTATTTAGTGCTAAAAAGAAGTAAGCTATTAAGCGTTGAAAAGATATGAGAGAACCCTAAATACATATTACTAAGTGAAGAAGTCAATCTGAAAATGCTACATACTGTGTGATTCCACCTATACGACGTAGTGGAAAAGGCAAAAACTATGGAGACAATAAAAAGATCAGTGATTGCTAGCGTGGTGAGGAGGGAGGCGTAGGTGGAGCACAAAGGATTTAAGGGCAGTGAAAATACTCTGTATGAAACCGTACTGATGGACACATGTCATTACACATTTGTCCAAATCCATAGAATATATAATACCAAGAGTGAACCCTAATGTAAATTATGAACTTTGGGTGATTATGATGTGTCAATGAAGGCTCATCAATTTTAACAAGTGTACCACTCTGCTGGGGGATGTTGATAATGGGAGAAGTGATGCTTGTGTTGGGGCAAGGGATATATGAGAAATCCCTGTACCTTCCCCTCAATTTTCCTGTAAATTTATAACTGCTCTAAAAAAAAATAAGTTAAAAAAAAGACAAACCAATTAAAAAATTGGCAAAGGAATTGAAAATGTATTTTTACCAAAAAAAGATATACATATGTCAATAAGCACACAAAAACATGCTCAACATTATTAATAATTAGGGAAATGCAAATCAAACCCAAGATGAAATACCACTCCATACCCCTAGGATGGCTAAAATAAAAAAGACAAACAATAACAAGTGTTGACAAGGATATGGAAAAATGGAACTCTCATACATTGCTGGTAGAAATGTAAAATAGCGTGCCCACTTTAAAAAATACTTTACAGGTTCCACAAAATGTTAAACATAGAGATACCATAAGATCCAGCAAGACCCACTCCTAGGTATATGCCAAGAGAATGGAAACATATGCCCAGACAAAAACTTATATACAATGTTTATGGCAGCATTATTCATAATGGCCAAATGGTAGAAACAACCAAACATCCATCAACTGATGAATGGATAAACAAAATGTGGTGTATCCATGCATGAGAACATTATTTGTCAATAAAGGAATCATTTGGCAATAAAAAGGAATTAAGTACTCATATGATATATGCTACAATAAAGCTGTTATTTAAAAAACAATTGAATTGTAGAATGTAGACTAGAGCTAAAGAGGAAGGAAAACTTTTATAACCATGTAAATTTTTTTTTTTGCCTAACACCATGCTTTTTAACTTTTAAACTGCCATACATTTACCCATTGCAGATTATTCCAGCCACTTTGTCCATATAATTATGTCTAAGTGATTTTAAAATAAATCAAAGTTTATTCTCTTAATTCTGTTTGACAATCATACCTGTCAAATTTGTCAAACCATGACCAAAAACTTGTGTAAACAGATTGAAATATATTAACTTTAACAAAAAGTGCAACAAATTCCTATTAATTAATGGAACCACAATTCTGTTCAGCTTAGAAGTATACTAACCAAATTGTGTAAGATGTAAAGTAGAATTCAGTCACTCTAAATTTCAAAATAAACCATTTGCTTTTCCAAGACCAAGAGAAAATCAACAGCAGCAAAAACAAAAGAAATGGTTTTACATGCATTTCACATTAGGTTACTTTCTTCCTTTGAAAATAATTTAACTAAAGTTTTCTTTTAAATGTCAAAGAACGAGCTCCTAGATGTTTCTAAACTTGAAAAATAGTCATGGAAAATTTGTTTCACATATCATGAAACTCTGAAAGCCTATCCAATAATGATCCATTGATTTGTTAGCCACCTGGGAACCGTGGGTGGTGTGGGTTGTCCAACTATCTCTTCGATTTTGTCCTTGGAGAGAAGCGGTAGGTGCAATGCCAATGTTCCTTTCATATTCTTTTAATGCCAAAGAGATTGTGTTTTGAATCCCTGTCAGTCTCACCCCTTAATGCTGTTGAATTCAGCCCACAGTCGTTAAATAACCCTGAGGCATGTGAAAGTGGAGTTACTGCAATGTTCACAAAACTGTGGCCAGAAAACTAAAAATGTGGATCAGATGGCAGCAAGCTCTGGTTTTCCTTGTTTCTCTTCTAAATTGCACATCACATCTCTATAATCAAGCCAAGAGTGATTACACTCATCCTCTCCTAGGCTTCCGTTAAGAATTCTCTGAATGCATCAGCTTGATGAAATATTTCAGCTGCAAAATTACAATGTAGGTCTCACAATATAGTCTCATTTATTTTTTTAAAAAAAAATCTGCCTGGTTAATCGCAAGTCTACATATCTCACATTGATTAATTTAATTAGCTACTTTTTAAATGTCATATAGCCACCCAGAGGGCTTTGAGTTACGAGTTTAGCCTTAAGAAAGCTAAACTAAATGAAATGATAAAATCAACCACCCTATCCAGAATTTTAAAATATGTCCTTGATACCTTTAATTTTTATTTGTGCCATCCTAGAATAAGGTTGAGAGTAATTATATTAAAATATATACATAATTTAATTCTGAGTAAGAACACGGCAGGTTAATAAGGGGAAAATACCTTCTCTTTCTTCCTATTCTAAGTATATTGAAAAATCAAATGTATGTTTATTTTCAAACTTGTTGTAAACTCACTTCTAGAACAAAGCTTAGGAGAGCCTGAGACTTCAAATTAAAAGTAATAGTTTATTTTCTCACTAATTAAATCAACAATCATTTGTCAAATCGATATCATTCATGGGTAACTTTAAATATTAACTGTATGATCCATTTAACAATATTGATAGAATTCATATTTGAGTGCTTCTATGTGGCAGGCACTACCTAGCACTATTCCTATTTTACAGATAAGGAAACTGAAACACAGAGAGGCTAGGTCCCTTGCCCAAGGCCACACAGCTAGAAATGCAAAAACTAGATTCTAAAAGAGGCAACCTGGCTCTGAAGACCTCATGATTCACCCCTAGGCCATTCACCCCCACCCCCAACTCTCTCTGCTGTTATAGCAATATACAGCACTTTGACTTTATAATTTTCTTTCATTTCTTTATACTTTTAGACTTTTCCTTTCTGTTTTTCTTCTCAACCTTTTGTTGTTGGCTGAAGCATCGCTATTTTCAAGTCACGTTGATATCAGATACATCCCAGAGCCCTGATCCTGGATGGTGCCTTCATTATCCAAGCCTGTCCCTGCATTTGTCACGAGATTCCTGAGGCACCAAAATGGTGAGAGGCAGATGTGTCTACTGACTCATCAGTGATATGACCAGTTTGAGCAACTAGTTCAAAATTCTCATCTGAGTATTTGTTCATTCTGACAGTTTGTAGCCTTGGTGTATAGAGCAATTCATCTGTCAGACAGGAATAGTTTGAGTCAGTGTTCTTTAGTGGTGTCTCCAGAAAACCATCTAATTTCCCAAGGGTTGTGATAGTATTAGTCACACATGTCAGACTAAGTCATGCTTCTTCTCTAAAATAAAAACCAAGAGATACTATAATCCCCAAGGCATACATGGTTCAACGACAAGAAAAGATTTCCAGGGGCTTGATGGAAACTCAATTATAGCAAAAAGTAGGCAATGTTTTATACTGTGAAACTTGTCCATTTTTAATCAATGGAAGCAAAGTGTCTTTTGCTTCCATGGGAAAAAGTAACACAGGGAGAGCTATTAAATTAACAATTGTAATAATCATGAAAAAAATGGTATTTAATACTGCCATAAATTTACAAATAGTTAACATGTATCTGTTTCCTTTTTCGGTATTAATTCTTTTCTTTTATTGTTGGAAATAGAAATGGATATATTTAAAATATATTATTATTTACCCCATTCTGAGACTATGGAAATAAAACTATTAATATCATACATTTTGTGCGTGTGTGCATGAGGAAGACTGGCCCTGAGCTAATATCTGTTGCTAATCTTCCACTTTTTTGGTTGAGGAAGATTGTCACTGAGCTACCATCTGTGTCAATCTTCCTCTATTTTATGTGGGATGCCACCACAGCATGGCTTGATGGGCGGTGCTATGTCCGCACCCAGGATCCGAACCTGTGAGCCCCAGTCAACCGAAGCGGCACCCGAACTTAACCACTACGCCACAGGGCTGGCCCCTATCATGCATTTTTATGGCAGAAGATAAAGAGCCAGCATATATGTTATCTTAAGCCCACAATAACCCAGAGGAATAGGAAGACTCAGGTTCATCAATGCTCAGGGACTCATACAAAGTCAGTCCGCAAGGAAGTAGCAGAACTAAAGACAGAACATACTTCTCCAGCCTCTTAAATTGGTGCACTTTCTATCACTTTCTATCATTGTACTTCCCTCATCTAAGTGCATGAGGGAAGAGAGTAGTCGTAGGTGATCTATGTAGTCTCCTTGCTCTCAATGCAGTGGTTCGAAAGCTTGAGTGCATGAGAATTACCAAAATGCAGATTCCTGGGTACTTTGTTTAAAAAAGTCACGATTGTGGGGCCGACCCAGTGGTGCAGTGGTTAAGTGCGCACGTTCCACTTCGTAGGCCCAGGGTTCGCCAGTTTGGATCCCAGGTGCGGACGTGGCACCACTTGGCATGCCACGCTGTGGTAGGCATCCCACATATAAAGTAGAGAAAGACGGGCATGGGTGTTAGCTCAGGGCCAGTCTTCCTCAGCAAAAAGAGGAAGATTGGCAGCAGTTAGCTCAGGGCTAATCTTCCTCAAAAAAAAAAATTCAAGATCAGAGTCAAGGAATCTCCATTTTGATAGGAATATCTATTGATTCCATTGTCAGTTCAAAAAATTGAAACTTCCCCGGTATCCTAATTCTACTTTAATGTTTTGATTTTATGTATGTAAATTATAGAAGTCATCAGATAAGAATATGATGGCCAAACATTGAAGTCTTAGGAGTAAATTCAAGGGGAGCTGCAGAATGAGGGTGAGAGGAGTAATTTAATTGTCAAGACTACATTTTGGATGTAAGTACCTCTCTACAAACTATGTTTTCTCTTCTTACTATACTGTATTTTTCCTTTTTCTTTCTTGACATTCCAAACTGGGCTGGAAATTTGAAAGCAGTTTTCTTCATTACATTTTCCATCCCTACACAAACCCCAACATTTGGAAGAAATGTCTGTTACATGTTATTTTCGACACTTCTAATCTTTGTCCCTGAAGAAAATTGGCAGTGAAAAAGAATAAGATGAAACTCTTCAAAATCCAATAATCAAATTAAGTTTAACTTCTGTCCTAGAAACAGGCAAGCCATTTGCAGAATTCTTCCCAAGCCATTCGTTGTCTTAATATTTGTTTCAATTTCTCCTCTGTTGGAAGATTTATTTCTAGCTGTAATTAATGATTTAGAAATGTTTCCTAGTTCACCTCTAAAAAAGTGATTGTCTTTGAAATTTAATTCTTAAGTTTATACCCTACTGTGATTACATCAGAAGCAGATTTGGAGTTTTATTAAAATTGTAATTACTTCTTGATAAATCTAGTACTCTTCAGTTAAATCATAGAACTTGAAATTGAGAATATGACTTTAAACGGTAATTTCTGTGTATACGGAGCATCTTTGTTACTGAGCTGTCAAATCACTTTATTGAAATCTACTATAATTAATTGACTTACTGTTACTCAGAAGTGATCAGGCTGTTTTTAAAACTGACAGACAATAAGCTCTTTAAGATGAGCGACTGTGTCTGCTTCATCTGTGTGATCTCCCCAGCACATTGCATACATTCAGGTTGTCAACAATTATCTATGTAATTATTTTCTTTTATAAGATTTTTGGATACACACCAGCAATCAGATTCTGAATCTTCCTCTTACTCATTTTCTCACTTTAAGCAAATTAGTCAATCTCTCGTTTTTTTCATCTGCAAAGTAGGAATAAAAAAAGCACTGCCTTCATAGCGTCAGCTTGAGAATCGAATGAGATGATGTATACACATGATTCCAGAATCATACTAAGTGCTCAACTGAACTTAGCTATTAATAAATGACGGAAAGATAAGGAAATATTCTTTGATGGTCACATGTACATTATAAAGACAAGCAATTGGAAATAACCTAAATATGCATCTAGAGGAGATTTATTGAAGAAAATTATATATGTATATGGAATATTACATATAATGGAACATTATACCATCATGAAAAGAGACAAGTGCTTTATGTACTGATACGGAATTCACTACAAGAAACGCTGTTATGGGGCTGGCCCCACGGCCAAGCGGGTAAGTTTGCACGCTCTGCTTCAGTGGCCCAGGGTTTTGCCAGTTCGGGTTCTGGGTGCAGACCTAGCACCGCTCATCAAGCCATGCTGAAGCGGCATCCCACATAGCAGAACTAGAGGGACCTACAACTAGAATATACAACTATGTACTGGGGGGCTTTGGGGCAAAGAAGAGAAAAAAAAGATTGGCAACAGATGTAGATCAGGGCCAATCTTTAAAAAAAAAAAGAAATGCTGTTATCTAAAAAGCAAAGTATAGTGCAGAGTAGGTATGTATGCCACCATGAGCAAAAAAGAAAGAGAGGAAATCGTACATGTATATATATCTCTCAACATGCTACGGAGATCACGTATGTGAATCAGACACAGACTCTCATCGTAAGGAGCTTATTGTGTGTGTTAAAAACAGCCTGATCATTTCTGAGTAACAGGAAATATATTATATATGTGTGTGTTTAATTTGTACATATTTGCTTGTATGTGCATAAAATATTTCTGTAAAGACACACAAGAAAACGACCTCGTTTGTTGCCTGTGGGGAGAATTGGGGTCTTGGAGACAAAAGTAGGAGGGTGATTTTTCTTTGTATTCACTCTTGTTGCTTTTGAATTTTGAGTCAAAAGAATATATTACTTATTCAAAACATAAATAAATATAATTAAAATTGTTTGGAATGTCAAACTGGAAAAAGCATTTAAACCAAGACTATAATGAGAAAATAACAATTACTAAAAAATTATTTGAGCCAGCCCCGATTGCCCGATGGTTAGAGTTCGGCATGCTCTGCTTTGGTGGCCTGGGTTTGGTCACTGCCTGTGGCAGCGGCTCATGTGGGAATCTGGTGATACTTACAACTAGAATATACAGCTGGCTACTGGGGCTTTGGGGAGAAAAAAAAAAAAAGAGGAAGATTGGCAACAGATGTTAGCTTAGGGCGAATCTTTCCCCACCAAAAAAAAAAAAAACCTTTTAAAAGAACATTATTTGTCATCATGCAAAAAGACACTCAATGATTGTGGACAGTGGTCTCTTATGGGAAAATAAAAATTGTTAGCATATTTCTGTGGAAAATATAACAAACAAAACAAAAAATGTCTTCCTTTTATGTTTGTAGGTTTTATTTTCACCTCTTCATCCTCTAGTAGGAATAGCCTTCATATTTTCACGCAATAAACATCTTTGGAAATGCTCATACACTTCATCTTTATCATACTATTTCTTGAATAATTTATATTTAAGTGAACATTAACATTTAACTAGTGAAAGTTGACAAAGACTATTCACGCATAAGAACTATTCCTTCTGTCCCGTGTGATTGAGAATGACATCGATTCTTAAGGTATTTATGAATACAGAATTAGTTATTACAGAGTCCAGGATCAGAGTCCACTCAGAAATCACCACTTCATGTTTTCTCTGACATGTACTGGGCATCTACAAGTGATTATTTAAAGATAATTTCAGGACAATATCACTTAATATTTTTAAAGGGTAAGTCAGATTTTGTTTTTATTTAAGAATAGTAAAAACCAGGAACCACACAGCAAGAATGATTGGCTTAGATGGCCATGACTTTATACTTGAGGCTTGTTAGAGAATTGTAAATGAAATCTTTCTACTAGGTCTAGATGTAAAAATATTCCATTCTTCTTGTGGCCAAGATTGGTCTTATAATAAATGTGAGGACTGATAAGTGAAGTCACTTATCAAAAGCAGATGGAAAAAATAGGTTCAGTATAGTCGATGAAATGTCCTTTAATGATGGGTGTCTGCGTGGGACAGGATACTGCCTTTCATACACACCAAAGACTTTATACTTATTTTTTTAAAATGGAGTATATTAAATATCATATATAGGAAATGCTTTGTTTGTTCCTAAAAGCTGTATAATCAATTCTGTGTTGATTTAACTCTAAAAACATTGCAGGCTAGGGAAGATTCTTAAACAAGATACAAATATAGCCCAAAGGGCAAGTATTTTTACATTTTCTGTACCAAATTAAGAAACTTCTATGTGAAAAAAGGTACCAAAACTAAAATTAAAATATAAAACCTGTTGATTCATGTGAAGCTCTTGGAAACATGCCTGGTATGTCGTTAAGGGCTCAATAGCTGTTAATATTATCTGGTATTTTTGGGCAATGGAATCAGAAATATAAACTCATAGGAAAGCTAAATTGTTTCTTTCGTCAATATTTAATTGAACTATACATGCAGAAAAGTACACAAATCCTGAGTGGACAGCTTAATGAATTTTCACAAAGTGAGCACACCTGCCCAGATCAAGAAATACAGTGTTATCAGATTCCAGAAGCCCCCTCCTGCCCCCGCTCAATTTTTACCCCTCCTTTCTTCCCAGAGGTAGCTCTGTCTTAACATCTAACACCACAGTTCAGTTTTGCGTTGTTTTGAACTGTATATAAATGGAATCGTACTGAATGTATTTAAATTAGTTTTGTGTTCTGTGTAAAAATTTACCACAAACTTAGTGGCTTAAAACAACACATTGATCATGTCGCAGTTTCCATGGGTCAGGAGTCCTGCGTCATTTGGCTGGATTCTCTGATCAGGGTCTCATGTGACTGAAATCTGTCTGGATTCATAGGTTCTGAAGCTGACCTACATCAAGATTAAAAGAGAAGCGCTCCAGGAGCCCATTGCGCTTTGCCAGAAAGAAAAGCATCGATTTTAGGTCAAATTACCACAGGGTAGGGCAGTATTTTTTAGACCAGTATCAGAGCAGCCTTTTTATAAGCCATAAAATTTATAATATTTATATAATTGTAGGGAAAATTCTGAAAGACTTTGATCAAAAATGTGTTCCTCTGACACACCCTTCCAGATTTTCTTATTCTTTCATTGTCTTTGCACTATTTACAGCCCTATACATTGTGAGTAACTAATAAAAATGCAAAGATTCTTATCCATAGAAATGCAAATTGGTTGTGTGAGGTGCAATGGAATTGATTATTGCTTGTGGATAGACCCATTGTGCATCTATTGGTAAATTTATTTCAGCATTCCTTATTTGCCTATATAAGTACAGTTCTTTGAAAAATTGTTTTTTTTTAAGGAAGATTAGCCCTGAGTTAACTACTGCCAATCCTCCTCTTTTTTGCTGAGGAAGCCTGGCCCTGAGCTATCATCCGTGCCCATCTTCCTCTACTTTCTATGTAGGACGCCTACCCCAGCATGGCATGCCAAGTGGTGCCATGTCTGCACCCGGGATCCGAACCGGCGAACCCCGGGCCGCCAAGAAGCAGAACACACGAACTTAACCGCTGCGCCACCAGGTCGGCCCCCGAAAATTTTTTTATATAGCATTTTATTGATTTAATCATCAGTTGATGAGTTAAAAATAAAATCTTTGATGTGCTCATTATACATTTGTATTGGAGTCATAATTTTACCTTTTTAAAAAATCTATTCTTCAACATAATTTAATAATACTTTGATTACATATTATGTATCATATATATGCCTATTTACAGAAGCCAGAACAAATTTACTATTTAAATGGATTCAAGGATTTATGAGTATTCAAACTTTGATTTAAGATACTTTTTTAGTCATTTTAATGATGTATTTTGGGTTTTCCATCAGGAATGGAATTGACCTTTATGCTACTATCCCGATGGAGGGCAGAGTCTGTTTTACAAGGTCCATCCTTAATGCAGTAACGATGTACATTTAATCCTATCACTTGCTTCCCTAAATCTTTTTAGTAATTTCCCATTACTCTTGTCATAAATCCCCACATCCTTAACTGGCCCCACTCTCTCTCTTCTGGAAGTTTTCCACACTCTACAGCACTTTCCACAAAGATACTGGTATTTTTCAGTCTCTCAAATACAATAGGTATATTCCTGAATTCAGAATCCTTGCACATGCTGTTGGTTCTGCCTGGAAAGCCTTTCTCTGCCACCTACAACTCTCCCTTTTATTCCTTCCTATCTTCCTGCCTTTCCTTCCCTCTCTTTCATTCCCTTCGCTTTGTTCCGTTCCATCCTGCCCACCTCCCCTGCTTTATTCATTCTTATTGAGCCTTTAGATTTCAATTCAAGTTTCATCCCCTCGGGCAAATTTTCCTACTCCCACCCCAGAATAAATCAGGTCTCTTTGTTACATAGTCTCAGCACCAGCTTTTCTTCACTCTTAGCACCTAGCCCATTTCACAATTGTGTATTCAATTTTTTGATAATTTAATTAACTTTTAAATTAAGGTCCAGATCTGTTTTGCTTACCTGTGTATTTGCAACTTCTAGTAAAAAACCTAACACGCAGTGTGTACTCAATAAATTACTCAACTACATTGGCATTTTACTATTTTGTTATGAGGTTAAACGTGAGATTGTCACTATTCAAACATTTTTATATGTTAATAATGATAATTTCTAAAGTTTCAACCAAGTAGCAAAATCTTTCTAGATATAGTTCTCTTAGATAGCATGCAAATGAATCTTGGAAGTGATTTCTCCATGTGAGTATTGTGCAGCACTGACTAAGAACGATCTGGATCCTGGGTTCAAATTCTGTCTCTTACTATAGTGTAGCATGACTTAGGAAAAAGTTAAAAAAAAAAGTCCCTGTGTCTTTTCTTTCTCAACTTTAAAATGAGAGCAATATAAGTGCTTTCTTTTAAGGTAGTTGTGAGGAGTACATAAATTAATACATTTACAGTAGTCAACATATTTAAACTGTGCTTAGCCCAGAGTAATGTTAGCTATTCTTTTTTTTGTTTTTTTTTTGAGGAAGATTAGCCCTGAGCTAACTGCTGCCAATCCTCCTCTTTTTTCTGAGGAAGACTGCCCCTGAGCTAACATCCGTGCCCATCTTCCTCTACTTTCTCTGTGGGACGCCTGCCACAGGATGGCTTGCCAAGCAGTGCCATGTCCACACCCGGGATCCAAACCTGCGAACCCCAGGCTGCCGAAACCCGGGCTGCCGGGGAGCAGAACATGCACACTTAACCACTGTGCCACTGGGCCGACCCCTAATATTAGCTATTTTTTAAGGATACTTTTGTGTTTTCACTTCATACGAAATTTATAACATTAAAAAAAGGAGAGAAAAATCCCTGTCATTTAAAAGACAGTAAATATTCGTTATCCTTAAGGTCATTAGTGACAGCCTTAAGTGGCTAGTCAATGCAGATCTTTTCTTTTGGAGGAAACAAATATACGAATATTGCAATACACATTGATAACTGGTTATTTCAGTAGCAATGTTTTTCCATATGACAGGAGAAAAGAAATAAATTAACATTCTGTTGTAATTTATATAACCTGATTGACAAACCATAGACACAAGACATGTCCTGTAGCCATATTGTCTGGCATCTAGATGGTCTTGGGTTGGTTTAGGTTCCTTATGCTATCCTCTAAACACACTTAAATGGTGGAGTCATGAGGAACCCATGAATAAGCCCAAAACACTGACAATATTTCCCTAAAATGTTTCTCCAGATCACTAATAATGCTAGTTGTGCCAAATAAAGGATCTATAATAAAATAAGTTTTGAAAACACTGTATTCCCTCTTGATGACTCAACAATAAACATTCGTACGTTAAAGGCTCTAAGAAGTTCTCTAGCAAAGAAACGTATTTGACTTTATTTAAGCCAATGATTTCCAAATTTGCTCTTACAACTTTTTTTAAACATTGTACCCACAAACACTTTGAGAATCCAGTGTCCATTAAACACACTTGGGAAACCCTGGTTTGGCCTTTTAGGTAGTCCCAAATTATGTATAGTTTAATTAGTTAGAAAGAAAAATCCGTATCATGGTCAGTTAAAGATAATTTATGGGAAGGAATGTAAAGCTGTGATGTATTGTTTGCTAGCTACACAGATACACAAATATGCCCCTTTATGTTTCAATTTATGGTAAATACTTCCAAAGGAAAATCTCAAACTTCAAATTTTAAAAATTGCTACAATTACATACAGTTTTATCTAAACTCAATATTCTAGGCTAGGGCTAGCATTTAGGGTGACTGTAGGGGAAATAGTATATTCCAGGAGAAGCATATGCAGTTAGGAAAACAGACATATCCACTATGTCAAAAAAAAAAAAAAAAAAGCAAATCAAGATAGATAGGGAAACTTCCCTTACATGATTCTTAATTATGGTTCTGAGAAATGATATGCAACCTGAACTCATTGCTGCACATTTTCATAGTTTGGAAGATTTCTCTAAAAATAAAGCTGCAAAGATTACGTGTATTTCACAGTAGGCTATGTTGTCATGGGTTACTCTATAATTATAGCACTTACAGATTTATTAAGAATTTGACATACCTTTCTCTCTATAATCTCTTTATACTGACACGTAATATAAAGTTTTTAATTCTTCAGTAGTAATAGAAGCTGGAAAAGTTAATTTTTTACAAAAAGGTAAACGAGAAGGCCGTTTATAAGAAAACCATTTGCCAGCTGTGAAAAAAGCATTTGTTTCCTGAAGGCAGATATGGTAAGGTCTCATGTGGAGTGCATTAAGTTTGAGATGTCTACTAATGATATGTGGCAAAGGCCACTAATTATCCGCTCTATATCCTTGTTTAAGACATTAATTGTCCATTAAATATTCTTGTTCCCATTCTTTAATGTGAGTTGTTGCTGGTAAATAGCTACCCAGTTAGGGATTTCATTTCCTGGCCCTGTTCATCTAAGTGAGGCCATGTCGTTGGTTCTGACCAAAGGAATGTGAGGTAGAATGCTTACATGTCACTTCCAGGCCAAGGAGTGAGTGTCTTTCTTTCTACAGACTCCCATGTGATCCGTCAGGCGACTCTTTGCCTTGTAAGTTGTGTGTAATCATTTGTGTCACAGACACCCGTGTTGCTTCCCAGTGTTTCTCACCTACAATTGTTTGTTGATCACTGTGTGTGTTAAAAGATAATTTTCAGAAAAAAGGTAAAATCATGACTCTCATATAGATATAAAAATGAAAACTTGTTAAAGATTTTGTTCTATACATTGAATGAGGGAATCGTGCAGATGTTATAACCAGTTCAAACGAAGAGTCAAAAAAAGCACAGATGTATATAAAGTAAAGAAAATGCTGAAATGAATTGCAAATGGAGGCAGAATTGTGTTTAAGGGAGAGGAAGGAGGCCTGGAAAGTCAACTAAGTCTCTTGCAGACAGGACAGGATTCATGTTGGTCAGTTACTACAATTTAAGAATTATACAATAACGCAAAGACAATGAACGGCTAGAATCAGGTAGCCTGGAAGATAACCTATATATAGGTGGCATACAGTTTTCCAGTGACACACCAGTTGTTTCCTATGTGTGGAAGATGAATCAGAAGCCAAAGTGAAGTTTAATGCTCTTATTTAAGCCAAGTAACAATAGCTTACACTGATATGTTTTTTAAAAAATTAACATTAACTTGTCTTTATTTTAAATGTACTGTATTATCTTATTATTAGATGCATTAATAAAGTAACACATCTATTCCAACATTACAAGTTTTTTCGAGTATTTTAATAACAGTATTTCTATCTAGTTTATTTTCTTTTTGATCTTCGGTATTTTCCTTTACATATTTAAATATATCATTCTGAGAAAAAGTCAGTAGGATTCCATAGACTGCCAAAGGAGTCCATGGGGAAGAAAAGGGAAGAATCTTCGTTCTAGGAGAAAATAATTAAAAAGGCATGTTAGTTATGTGGGTTGGTTGTTATTGGCTGTGTTTAGCATGGTATTAAATGAAAGGGATAAGCTTAGACAGGAATTAGCTAATTTGCAAGCAAAATTGAAAGCGAATAAGAGTTCAGAGATTTAGGACCTTTCAAAGTTGAAAAAAAACTGCTGCAGACACTAGTCTTATGACTGAAGCTTGAGCAATGGAGATGCATTAAAGATATAGATTTATGATATGAACATATTATTTCAGATTGCCTCAAAGTAGTCACTATCATGTTAAAAGAGAGAAACATTAGATAAGGAAAAAAAATAAAACTGATCTGAGAACTATTTTCTAAAAAAGAAATTTTAATATTGTTATGGTACATGGAACTGGAGCCAAATAGCTCAGAAGCCTACAAAATTTTGAAAACTGTATTGCTAAAGAAACCGGCAGACTACTTTTGACTCATTGAACCTTCAAACAACCACTGGGCTCCCAAACTTGCATAAACAGGAAGATAGTTGCAAAAGAAGTACACCACCAAGAAGGGCACATATCACCAAATCCACTTCAGGTGAGGCCATCAAGATAATGGACACGACAGAACATCTCAGAAGATAGTTCTGGTCCATGTTGATAGGGGCCATGGAGGACAATGAACAAAAGAGCTCCTCCCAGGAAACAGAATCAGGGTCTAAATAAGTAACTTCTCCCCTTACCTCTTGCCTGGGTAAAGGCACACACAGCACCTGCCTTCGGGTTTTCATCATTACCATGGACTGGTGATTGCTATGTCTCCCATGCTTACTGTGATATTGTGATATAACAAGAATTACATATTTTGGTCTTCATCCCCAGATCCTGGCCAAAACTCCTAAAACCCTTTTAATTTCCTGAGTGATGGGGGTGATAGGAACATCTTACACAGAGCTCCTAAATCCTCTGGAAAATCCTGGGTAACAGAATCATGCTTTGTTCTATTGAGGTGACTCTTGGTGAGCTCCTGGATATGGGCCAGTCACCGGAAAGATGAAGCATGATTAGAAGCTTGGAACTTTCAGCCCCATCCCCTATCCTCCAGGGAGGGGGAGAGCAGCTAGAGATTAAGTTAATAATTGACCATACCTACGTGATGAAGCCTCCATAAAAATCGCTAAAAATGTGGTGAACATATTCATTAGCCAGGAGGCAGACGTATCCCAACTCCAAGGGGAGAGAAGCTCCTGCTCTAAGGGCCCTTCTAGACCTCACTCTATGTGTCTCTTCATCTGGCTGTTCATCTGTATCCTTTATTATATAATAAACTGATAAATGTTAATAAATGTTCTCTTGAATTCCGTAAGCTATTCCAGCAAATAATTGAAGTAGAGGGGGTCATGGGAACCCCAATTTATAGCCAGTCATCAGAAGTACAGGTAACAACCTAGGACTTGCAATTGGTTTCTAAAGTGCAGGCAGTCTTGTGGTACTGAGCCCTTAACTTGTGGGATCTGATGCTGTCTCCAGATAGATAGTATCAGAACTGAACTGAACTGATCTGTAGGATGCCTAGCTGGTGTTGGAGAATTGGTCAATGCGGGGAAAGAAAATTTGGTGGCCAGAAATGGAGTGATGCATGAATAGAGGAAGAAACAGCATTTTTTTAGTTCGTGAAGAGAAGTTTTCCCAGGTACTTCCCTTTTCAGAATCAGAGATTTTATCACACTTTTTTGGTCTCTGCTCTACCACTGTGTATTGGACATTGTCAGGGTAGAGGATTGAGTAGACAGAAAAGTTTTCTATTATATCATTTGTTGCCAGAGTACAAGGAACCATATCCACCCTGCTAGAGAGAATCATTCATCACCCAGAGCTCCTGAACTCTTAGCTGGGTGTGGTAGCTGGACGAAACTTTTGGTTTCATCCCTCAAAGAGGGGATGCTTGTATTTTGTGTAGGAGAATAAGGATGCTTATTTGGTGGCAACAAAAAAGGGCAGAATGTGGCAGAGATGGCTAGCTGTACATCAAAATTCATACTCCCCTTAGTATAGTATAATTGCTGCTGATGAGCAGCTTTTCAGCCAGAGATAATATTTCCCAGCTCGTATTGCATCTGCGAGGGGCCATATGATTAGTTCTCACCAATGGAACAAAGGACAACATGTTGTGTCATCCCAGACAAAGGAGACCAAGATATGCATATGCTTTATCTATTCTCTCTCTCCTATCAACTGAGTACCCTCAGGCCCTAGGTAAGGGTGAAAATATAAGGAAGGAGTCTGGGACCTACCTCACCACCATGGGGAAAGATGCCTTTGGAACCCCTGAAATTGCAATGTTTGTGTGAATGAGAAATAAATTTTTATTATTACATTAAGCTACTGAAATTTGGAAAATTTGTTTAAGCAGCTAGTGTTACCCCAACTAGTACATTATACAAGTGGAGATTCCAGGTATGTAGTTAGGTGGTAGTTAGGTATGAGTCAAGAGCTCAAAGGAGAGGTCGAGAAAGAGATCTAAATGTAGAAGTTAACATTATATGTTAATTTTTTTTTTTAGGAAGATTGGCTCTGAGCTAACATCTGTTGGCAATCTTCCTCTTTTTTTTCCCTCCCCAAAGCCCCAGTACATAGTTGCATATCCTAGTTGTAAGTCATTCTAGTTCTTCTATGTGGGATGCCACCACAGCATGGCTTGATGAGCAGTGTGTAGGTCCATGTTCAGGATCTGAAACAGCAAACTCTGGGCCGCCAAAGTGGAGCACATGAACTTCAGCACTATGCAACAGGGCTGGCCCCTGTTAATATGTTTATAAAAACATGAAGCTAGACATCACTCAAGGAGACGGACATCTAGAGATGAGAACCAGGATCAAGGTTCAGCTTGGAGAACTCCAATACTAGAGGTTAGTTAGAGAAGTCAAAATCTGCAAAGGATCCTGAGACTGCTTGTAAAGTAGAAAACAAGAGAATTACATCCTAGAAGCAGACAATACATTATTTCTTTCTTTTTTTTTTTTTGAAAATTTGGGTGACTTTATTCTGAGCTGAAATCTGAGGACCATGACCCGGGGCCTTTCTTCCCAAAGGAAGAATAATACATTATTTCAAGGAGCATAGAGTGGTCAATGATGCTCAGTACTGCTGAGAGCCCAATCAAGAGAAGACTAATGAATAGTCCATTGAATTTACTAACTTGAAAACTATTTGACACCTTTACGAAAACAATGTAAGTAAATTTGATGGGAACATAAGCTTGATTTGAGTAGGTTCAAGAATAAATAAGAAGGGGGAAAATCAAAGATAAAGTCAAGGGCGCACACAGACAGAATGGAAAGCAAAGAAGGATGTGGAGTGAAGGGAAGATAAATACTGAGGTAGCACAATGTGCTAGAGAGAACAGCCAGGACCCAAATGATAAGAAATTGCTGCAGGAGAAAGAGGGAAAGGAAAGGGAGACAGAATACAGAGCATCATGGTAGGGTGGACCTTTTTTGGGGAGCAGAAACGCTTATCCCTTTGTGGCAAGAAGGAAGACATAGACAATGTGAATACGGATGCATGTGGCTTTATTGATGTATTAATTATGTCTGGTTTTGAGTATTTTTACAATAAAGTGGGAAGTGAGGCCATCAATAAAGGGAGTGAAGAAAGGGGTATTAGAAATCTGAAGAGAGAAGGTATGAAATAGTTATCTCAGAAAGGATAAAAGTGAAACTTCTAGCCAAACATAATAGGATTTCTGGGCGCTTTTGAGTACCAGTTTGAGGGCTTTGTTCATGATTTTTATAGCACATTCAATCACAAGTTATGTGAGTATATATTTTTTCTTCTGTAATGAGCGAAGGTAGATGGCAGATTTAGCAAAGGATGGGCTTTTTTTTTTTTTAGGAAGATTAGCCCTGAGCTAACATCTGCTGCCAATCCTCCTCTTTTTGCTGAGGAACGCTGGCCCTGAGCTAACATTCGTGCCCATCTTCCTCTACTCTATATGTGGGACGCCTGCCACAGCATGGCTTGCCAAGCGGTGTCATGTCTGCACCCGGGATTCAGGCCAGCCAAGCCTGGGCTGCTGAAGCAGAACTGTGCACTTAACTGCTGCACCACTGGGCTGTCCACGGACGGGATTTTTTTCTAGTGTATATAACAGAGGGAGAGCAAAAGATTTTGGGAGTTTTGCATGAAAGTTATCTGATGATCACTGACCACAAGTAAAGAGGAAATTGAAAAAAGGAGGGAGTAGTGATATTGAAAAGGTACACAGGCTGAGATCAAAGAATTGGAGCAGATTGGAACATTGGAGTAATTGAACTGCTAAGAGCTACCAGACCTAGGTGGACAGGTCGGAGGGTGAGATACTTGAGATAGACATTTCTGTAAGCATGCAGTTACTGGTGGTGATAGGGTCTAGGGTAAGGAGGGATGACAGGAATGGCTGGTAAAGATGAGGGCAGGGGAAGAAAATTGAAGATAATGAGATCAAAGAACTGAGAGGTCAATACATCTACCCTGAGAATGATCAATACGAAAGATAAGGATTTCAAGCCTTCTCTGAATGATGGAGAATGACCCAGAAAATGGGCTTTATGATAGAAATGAAGAAAGTTGGTGGGTGGTATATTCAAGTGAACAAGATTCAAAGAAGCTATGGTTTTTGAAGAAGGAAGGTAGCAGTAAGAAGAAAGTTCACTCACCGCCATATCCTGACCTTAAGGCACCAGTGAGAATGATGTATGCTTTGCACTTTGAGTTTCGTTCTTCATAAATTTGGAGTTCAAAACTGAACAGGGTGGGATAAAATTTGAATATTGACCAAATAATTTTCCTCCGAAAATTCCTTATAATGTTCCCTGTGGACCTTTCCACAGTCCAGGTTGCTTGAGGATTGCATTTTACCTCATAAAATGGACGCGCTATAGAAACAGAGGACAGGAAAGCAATTCTTGGAGTTTTACAAATCTACGTATGTAAGTTATCTCAAAAGAAAAGACATTAATTTACAAAAACTGAGCATCTCAGAACAACCACGACAAAAAGATTTGGGAAATTGTATGTTAGTGCAAAAGACTCATTTCTGCCTAAGACTTGGTAAAGATTTTCATAAGGAGAGACTTTTACTTCTACCAATAGTCTGTGTTCAGAGCAACGTTCCCAGTACAGCACGTATGAAATGCTGGATATAGTTTTAAGACATTCTTTTTAGAGCAAAAAATTAGGAAAAATCCTCATAGAATAAAAACAATAACAAAGCAAATTCCATTTGAACACAGGAGAGTTAAAGCTGGCAATTGCCCAGAGCTATTTGCTTTCTTTTTTCCTCTTGTCTTCTTTTCTCTCTTCTCTTCTTTCTTCCCCTTCCTTCCTTCCTTCCTTCCCTCCTCTCTCTAGTTCTCTGTCTTTCCTTCCTCCCTCCCTCCCTCTTCCCTTCCTTCCTTCCTTCTTCCTTCCTTCTTTTCTTCCTTCCTTTCTTTCTTTCTCTTTCCAAGTCTTCCAGTTTCTTTTTTACTTTACCTTCTCTTCAGGTAGTTTTGTCACTTTTCAGCATCAGTAATGTTTTGCCATTCCAGGTCAACCAAAGCCATTAAAACTGTCATTGAGTCTGTTTTATTCTTTCCCAATTTCTGGAAAAGTAATGCCATTTTCAGTATTGTCATAATCTTTTTTTTTCAGTTCTTCTTCTTTCATTTCTTTTAAAGTGCCTCCTATGAATTCCCTTTTCTGAAGATATTAGGCAATGATGAAACTCCCACCAGCAATAATAGCTGCTCCAATATTCTGCCATATTATCCTATAATTTTGGTTTTGCTACATATATTCAATGGCTTACATGTGTTTGTTTTATTCGTACTCTTTTGGATATGTATCTTGCTCTTATTTATCTTTCACTTGGGTGTTTCTTGTACAGAGGATTTACCTTTTTTGTGATTTATATTTGGCAAGCAGATAGTATGATGCATTATTTTTGTGGGAATGCGTTCTTGGAAGCACCTTTACTTTATTTTCTGTGCAATATTTCCAATACAATGGAAACATGCTATTTTTCTCTAATACTAACAATAATAAAATGATGAAAGCATTATTCTTACATCTACATTATGAATTTCTGCTATTCTAATACCTATTATATGAGTCAATTTCAAAATAGTATAATTTCAGACTATAATTGCAAGCATGCTAAAGCCCAAGAACATATTCCCACATTTAATGGAACCTCATTGAAATTGCCTACTGAAATAGATGCTTATTGCATCTGAAGAGCACTACAGAAGTCCCTCTTGTGGGGTGGAGGAAGGGAGGAGTCAAATATCTTATATGAATTTTTTTCAAGTTCTAAAATATATGGTAGATGATTGCAAGCTAATTTTATAAAGAAAGGACCCAGATGCTTTTCAGATTTCATTTAAAGATTCATAAAAAACAAAGTAAGAAGGTATAGAAGCTCAAGGATGATGCTTTTTGCTGCATGAGCAGAAAGCACAAGAAAAAATGATGGGTGCCTTAAAAGTGTTCTCTTGCTATGCACTGAGATTGACTAAACTATTCTTCAGCAAATGTTTATTCCTTAACCCCATACCTCCTGAGGAGGAGGCCACCTCCCTGTGCTTTTGATGTTGGCCTTCTCCATGTGACTTGTTTTGATCAATGGAATGTGGTTGGAAGTGAGAGTGTACAAGTTCAAGTCCAGATCTTAAATGTCATTGTCTGTTCACACTTATTCAGTAGGTGATTCTGACCTCTCCCAAAGTAGCCACTGCTCCTACTACCTGGGCCCCAGAATAAACACCCCTAGAGTGGAGCCACATCTGAAGCAGAGGCTTAGAAGCTGATCAACATGGTCTGAGTATGAGAATAAGTACTATTGTTATATGATAGAGCAACAGTGAGGATATTTTATGTGTAGACAAGACTGGCTAATACAGACATCCGAGGGCTACAGGAATTAATCAGAATGCTCAGTGTTTACTCACTACACCCCTGAGCCTTGGACTCTTTTCCAGCTATAATTTAGGTGCCTCCAATACTGGGAATGAATAGATGCTAATTTTCTCTCAAGACTTACCATGTCTCGTTAAAAGCTGCCCACCCACTGTTTCCCCAATCCTGGCCTCAGACCCCTGATTGTTCATTTACATCCTGCCTCTTTTAAAGTATGATTTTATATTTGTTAAAAGTTCTCTATTTCTGAGGATATTTGTATCTTAGTGAAAGAATCCTGCTGAGATAACTTAATGTAAATCATATGTATTTTGAGCAACTGACTGAACTAAATGAGAGAAAGGGAATACAAGGTAAACAGCATAAGTGCTTAACAAAATAGCAAAGTGATAGCCTTAAACCGAAACATATCAGTTATTAATGTAAAGAAAAATGAACTAATTTCTCCAATTAAAAGGCAAAGATTGGGGGCCAGCCCCATGGCTGAGTGGTTAAGTTTGCATGCTCTGCTTCGGTGGCCCAGGGTTTCACCGGTTCAGATCTTGGGCACGGACATGGCACCACTCGTCAGGCCATGCTGAGGCGGTGTCCCACATGCCACAACTAGAAGGACACACAACTGAAAGTAGACAACTATGTACTGGGGGGACTTGGGGAGAAAAAGCAGAAAAAAAAAAAAAGATTGGCAACAGTTGTTAGCTCAGGTATCAATCTTTAAAAAAAAAAAAGGCAAAGATTATCATATTGGACAACAACAACAAGGCCAACTATACACTACTTACAAGAGATTCACATAAAATATGATACTGAAAGGTAAAGAAAAAAAGAATTGAGAAAGATGTCTCATACAAACATTACCTAAAAGAAAGTTTTTGTAGCTATAGTAAAATCAAACTAGTAGAATTTCCGGCAAAAAAACCCCTCAAAATATTAGTACAAATAAGGAGGAATATATATATATATTCTTATAAAGCTAGAGTAATTAACACAATGTTGTATTTTTGCAACAATACACGTGTAGACAATGGAACAGAATAGAGATTACAGGAAGAAATCCATACATATATGACCACCTGATTTATAATTTAAGTGGGACTCCTGAGAAAGAAAATATGACAATAGACGCTTTGACCAATCATAGATAAAGAAATTTAACTATATGATAAAACCAAATATTAATTTTCTAGTAACATAAGTAAATAACTTACAAAAGAAAGATAAGCAGTTTGAAGTATTACTATATGGTTTCTAAACCTAATCAAAAAAATAAAAAATATTTCTCTAAAATGACTCGAATTAAAACCATTTTCCCCCCTAATATCCTTAGTTATCTTTGCAGGTAGGAGTTACTCAGCTGGGTTTCAGGGAGAAGGTGATGGCTGGAGATCCTGCCAGGTGGTCAATCCAGTATTAGAGGTCTGGTAGCAAGAAGAGGATCATGAGGCTGAGGTTCAGGGATAAGACATAGGATTCAGGAAGGACCAACATATACAGTTGTGTAGTTTGTGGACAGCCCAAAGGTATCTAGCAAGGGAGTCCATAAGGGCTAACTACCAATCCTGTGAGTCTTAAGTTCTAGCTGTTTCTTTCCAGACAAGACACCTTTTTCTCATTCACAGAAATATTGTATAGACTATCAGTAGTTCTGCAATCAGGGCAATTAGTAACAACAAGACATGGCTCCAGTTCTGGTGGACGTATGGGGTAGAGCTTTGGTCTTGATTTTCAGAACAAGGCAAAGGCCAGGTTATTAAATTTAGGATATGAAGTCAGAAGAAAAGAAGCAGCAGGGTTGACCTGGTTTTTAGTCCCTTGGGCTCTGATATCTCCCTTGTTAATTACTTTTGACTGTAGACAGATTTGATCTCAAGTCCCAGGGCAAGGTCAAGACTGCAGATGGGAGTCAAATGGCTCCAATACAGGTATAAATGAATAGGGGGAGTAGGTAATGAAGAAAGTCATTATGTCAGCCTTCTAGTTTGTCTCCACTCCAAAACCACAGACTAAATGAACAACAAAACATTTTGCCCCTTGCCTGTTAAAGCAGATAATGACTGATTTCCTAAATCTGGTGTGGCCTACATCAAATCCATCTTCCGAATCAGTGGCATACCACATCAACCTAAAGCACATCACACCTTTGCTGAAAACTTTCTGCTGTTCCCCATTGTGTATAGAATAAATATTAAGGCGGCTTACAAATACATCCATGATATGATGCATGCCTATTTCTTAAACCCTAATTCATTTAGGTCTTCACATCTCAAGTTATACTCTATAACCTCAAACCAATTTTTCCCAGAATTTTCTAAGCAGCCCTATTTTCCTAGAACATCAAACCTTCTCTCACTTGCTCAGGTAGCACCATCTCTAGCAAATCTTACCGGATGTCCCTTCCTTCTGTGTTCTCATATTACCCATACATATCTTCATCACTGCTTTCATATTTACTCATTCATTCATAAAGTACATCTATAGTGTTCACTGTGTCATAGTCACTACACTCAAAGCTGGAAATAACAAAAAAGAAAGACAACAGACAAAGATAAAATAGGCAAGGTCATTCCCTATGGCTCCTCTTAGTCCAGTGGGAAAAACAGACAATGAAATTACACTCCTGTGTGATGACTGCTACACCAGCACAAGGTTTTATCGTTGTTCAATTTTCTTTTTCTTGCAAGTCCTATGACTGCATTTTACTAACTTCTCTCTCTCTAATACCTAGCATACTGTAAGTAAGCACACTGTAATTGATAAATGCCTGTTGAATGATTTTCTTTTCCAACCATTCCTAAATTTAACTACTCTGCCCACATTTCAGTGCTTCTATGATATCCTCCCTAAGAAGTCCTCTTGTTTCTGGTCTGACCAGTCTTCTAACTGCCTGCTCACTCACTTTCCATTGATCATGTTTTCTCCTGTGCACAAACCTCCAATGGCTTTCATTCATGTTAGAGTAAAATATAAACGTCTTAGATTGGCTTAAAAAGCTCTATTTTCTGGATCATGATGGTCTCATAACCTCATTTCCCTCCACTGTCCTCCTTTCCTCTAACCACACTCAACGTCATCAATTCCTCAAACACGCTAAGCTCATTCCCACTTCAGGGTCTTTGCTGTTTGCCCTCTGCCTGGAACACTTGAAGCCTGAGGGCTAGAATCATCTGAAGACTTGCTCACTCAAATATGGGGCAGGTGATGCTGAAACACTTACACATGGTAAGACCTTTCTTCATGGCTTGGGCTTCCTCCCAAAATAGCAGCTGGGTTCCAAGGACATGGGTCTGAAGAGAGAGATACCCAAGCAGAAACTCTCTGTAGCCTAGCCTCAAAGTCATGTAGTGCCAGTTTTGTTTCTTTCTATTTGTTGCGGTAGTTACAAAGCCATGTCCAATTTGAAGGGGGTGGGAATTAGATGCCACCTCTTCACTGGAGAGTGGCAAGGTTCTGGAAGAGCATGTGGGACTGGAAATATTGCTGTGTTATTTGGAAAAAAATACAGTCTGCCACAGAAAGTCTCACTGAAAACATTCTATTTGAACAAAGAACTGACATGACATTTGAAGAACAAAAGAAAGCACTTTCCAGACAGGAAGAGCAACGGAAGCGCTCTTTAGACAGGAGCATGGCTGACACATTCAAGGAAGAGCAAAGGCACCACTGTGATAGAGCACCATGTCGCTGTTCCCTCTGAAGCCCCTGTCACCTCGCTGCCTGAGCTGTTCACAAAACACACCTGCCTTTGTCCTCTCTCCAGGCTTAGGGAAAGCTTTTCCAGCCCCAGCGACTTCCTCCTTCTGGCTACTTGAAGCGATTTATGTCTTAGAGTGGCGACTAGGAATAACTGTGATTTTACTTCAGAGAGTTAATATTCTACCTGTGTGCGAACACATGCCTCTATTTAAAACTTTAAGTTAAATAAGCTTAAATCAACTTATGACATGACTTGTATGCACACAAGCAGTGCAATTTAATGTGAAATAGAGATTTTTGTCAGTTTAGTTTCTATATCATGTCTTTTTAAAATGTAGTCAGTAAATTTTAATCAAGCATGTCTGGTATTGTTTTTAAAGTCACAGAGCAAATCCATTGTCAAACTTTGAAAATGCACCTAAACAGATTGGTAATTCACTCTTTCTTGTTGAATAAAGTGAATTTGTGCATGGAAAATTTTTGCTGTTTCTCATATCAAGTTCCATTGGTGGAAGCAGGTATTGCTCATTACAATGAAATTGGCCAGATCAAGTTAAAAATCTGTTAATTTAATTTTGTTTAGATACAAATTAGCAAAATTTCTCAATCTTTTGTTCATATGAATCTAATATAATTACTTTTTGGAACTATTAGCATTTTAAATATATTTCAAGTATCATTTTCTGAGTAATACTGTTACTGAGAGTCTAAATGTAATAAATAGGTTTTCTCAGGAAAAACATCTATTAATACAATGCCAAGCGATTTTTATGTTTTGTGCATTCAGAAAGAAAATCGTATGTTTCTGAAAGTAGAATGATCTCATAAATGTAACCATGAATCAGACAAAGCATGTGAGATATCCAAAATTCTACTGTTACTAGGTAACATTTTAAATATCCAGAAGAGTTTAGTAGCCTTGAAAAATATGCACAGGATATTTTAGCCCCGGAAGGGAAACTTTGCATATCTTAAAAGTCAAACAAACGTACAATTCTCGTAAATGTCTGCCTGGAAGAGACTTCAAGACACCTGTGAGTGGAAGGAAAGTCAGGTAAGCTGAGCTGTGAGACCTACCTCTACATGCATTTTACAGTTGGTGACCTAGTGACCACAAATGGAGGCTCAGATGACAAGGACACCAAGGTTTCTGAGTGTCTTCAGATCCAGATCTCCTGTCCTGCTCAAATCTGGGATCTTAAGTAACCTCAGATCTCTGGCGGTCCAATTTAAAATGGCTTCAGGCCCCTTTCCAAGTGTATTTTTTCCCATGGTATGTATCACCTTTTTTCCCCTCAATTTTTTTATTGTGGCAAAATACACAAAACATAAAATTTATTACCTTAACCACTTTTAAGTGCACAGTTCAGTGGTATTAAGATATTGTTGTGCAATGATCACCACCACCCATCTCCAGAGCTCTTTTCATCTTGCAAAACTGAAACTCTATACCCACTAAACAACAGCTCCCCATTTCCCCATCCTCCCAGCCCCTTGCAAACACTATTCCACTTTCTGTCTCTATGACTTTGCCTGCTCTAAGTACCTCATATAAGTGGAATCATACAGTATTTGTTTTTTTTGTGCCTGGCTTATTTCACTTAGCATAATGTCCTCAAGATCCATCCATGTTGTAAGCATATATCAGAATTTCCTTCATTTTTAAGGCTAAATAACATTCCATGGTATGTATACATGACATTCTGCTTATCCATTCATCCTTCCATGGACACTTAGGTTGCTTCCATGTTTTAGCAATTGTGAATAATTCTACCATGACCATTGGTGTGCACCCATCTCTTCAAGACCCTGCTTTCAATTCTTCTGAAATATACATGCCCATAAGTGAAACTGCTGCATCACATAGTGATTCTGTTTTTAAGTTTTTGAGGAACCGTCATACTGTTTTCCACAGAGTCTGTACAATTTTACATTTGCAGCAGCAGTGCACAAGGGTTCCAGTTTCTTCACATGCTCACCAAAATTTTCTGGGATTTTTTTGATGGTAGCCTAATGGGTGTTGTATCACTTTTTAACATACTGTAAATTGCATGATAAATTTATTTTGTTTATTATTTCCCTCTCCCTTAAGAAGTTAAACTCGATGAATGCAGTCTTGTTTTCTCCCTGCTTTGCTCATGGTGCTGTCCACCGTGCCTAGAACAGTGCCTGGCACATGGTAGGTGTTAAAGAAATAATTGTTGAATGAATGAACAAATAAACGAGTGAGTGAGTTGAGTTTGATTTTATTTTCTTATAAGTATGCACCTTTTAACCAGAGGAGTATGATAGATTAAGAATTTAGAGATGTAGAAGCAGAATACTAAAATTAACATTTTTGCATTTAGAAGAAAATTACACATTAAAACCTTATATAATAATAATTTTAATCAGAATTTAGTTTATTAGCATGAAAGTCTTGTTACTTCACTTCATTATGTAAAATTGGATAATTTATTTAGAATGGTGGTTTTTAAGTGGAAACATTACTAAGAGTATGCATAGTGTTAGGATATCTGACAGAACTTTATCAGGTTTACCACGTTTAACTATCTAATTTACTAGATGTATAAGAGTTATTTAGGTAATCAGGCAGGATCTATTTTCAGACAACTGAAGTACTTAAGAAGGAAATAAAGTACATTAAATTCATAAATGCAACTTGAAATGTTGAAGGGGTGTAACTGTTGAAGAAGTTCCAAATGGTATTCAAAGATGTCTTAAAATTGATTATTAAAATTTACCAGTCTTACAAGTGAATAATAAGATTATGAGATGAATTTAAGAAAGTATCAAGTTCGGGAACTGGCCCCATGGCCGGGCGGTTAAGTTTGTGCACTCAGCTTTGGTGGCCTAGGGTTTCACGGGTTCGAATCCTGGGTATGGACATGGTACCACTCATCAGGCCATGCTGAGGCTGCATCCCACATGCCACAACTAGAAGGACCCACAACTAAAAGACACGCAACTATGTACTGGGGGCATTTGGGGAGAAAAAAAGCAGAAAAAAAAAAGAGAAAGTATCAAGGTTTTAAAATTGCAAATTTAATAGATTGAGTATACACGAGATAAACTTCTGAAGTTTCTTTTCTGCTCATAAAACTATCTGAGCGGTCAGCCCTGTGGCCAAGTGGTTAAGTTCACACACTCTGCTTCAGTGGCCCAGGGTTTGGCAGGTTTGGATCCTAGGCGTGGACCTAGCATGACTCATCAAGCCATACTGAGGCAGCATCTCACATAACAGAACCAGAAGGACTTACAACTGGAATATACAGCTATGTACTTGGGGGCTTTGGGGAGAAGAAGAAAAAGAAAAAAATTGGCAACAGATTTAACTCAGGTGCCAATCATAATTTTAAAAAAAACTATCTGTGAGGACACCAAAAGAACTCACATCAACAATGCCAAATATAGTACTTTTAATGATGCTTTTCAAGCAAAAGTATGACTTTTTGCATTAAATGCTGTATGTTCAGGGAATACCCAATTGGAGGATTTCTTGTTTGGGATCGAATCACCATCTGTCATAATAAAAAGAGGATTATGTATAATACTATCTATTTATCTGCTCTAGTTCAAACAGATCATAGTATTGTTATTGAAAACAAGAAAACCTGCTTTAGAACAAACCGACTACATTTAAATAAACTGAAACCATCAGCCACTCTATCATCTATCAAACATGCACATTCTTCTTTAATCATCCATTATTATTTTTATCACTTTAAAGAAAGTTTTGAAGATTAGGTAGAATGTGATAAATAAAAGATTGGCATAGAAATAATACCATGTTGATTAGTGAATAGCTTTACCATGTTGAAGAAAGCTATAGTTATGTCATCAAATGCTTCCCAAATTTCTACTTTTCCTAATTTAGTGATATTTAGTGCATCTTCACATTTTCCATACATAGACTATAGGAAGATAAAAACTGCAGTAGCCTACTATAATTCCAGAGAAAGAATAAATTATTATGAAAATATTATAAACTTGATTTGGCACAGATTTAAGCCATACAAACCTTTGGGAAATATTTTAAGCCCTCAAGGCAAATAATTGCCTAAAGCACAGGCAATCTAATTTTTTTTTAAATCTGAGTTCCTGCATTACTTGTGTCGACTGAAATGAAGAGTTCAGGTAAAGGTTAATTAAAGGAGTCGATTTGACAATCAAGATGAGGAATTTGCATCCCAGGAAACAGTCCAGCAGAGTATTCTGAGGAACTGCTCCGAGGTGAGTGAGTTTAAGCACGGCTGAAAGCTCCGTCACAAAACAGTGCATGTGCAGGGGGGAGGAAAAAAAGCTTACAACTAGATTTCATATATGTCAAAAAGGGATAGAGTACACCTGGCTTTTCTCTAGATTACACATTAAAGGTAACATAAACAAGAATTCCTTGGTTATACATCAAACAAGTTCAGAGATGCTGATGTTATCTATGTGTGGAGGGAGGCAAGGACTAGAGCTGTTCTTTATTCCCTTGATCGCTAAGAAATGCAGCTGTGGATGTAGGAGTGAGGTCCCCTTTATATCTTCCTACTGCTGATTTTTCCAGCTGGCATCTTCAGCCTTGAGACGAGGGGTTTGCAAGGTCAGTCTGACGCAGCTGAAGGTGGCCTGCGTGGCTGCGTCACAGTACAGCATGGATTTTATTGTACTGACTTTAAGCCTGTGCAGTGTGCTTGCTAGATTCACCTGTCAGACCAGGGAGAGGGGTCCCCCAAATCTGTCCACACTTGTACATTGTTCTTTTTAGTATTTTCCTCCAATTAAAAACTTCCCAGAATTTCAGAGGTGATTCCTTTGCCTTACCTGATGTTGGTAAGAACATAGAATATTGTGCTCAGTCTGAGGCTTTTTATTTTCAGGAGAACATTGAAAATCTAGAGAATGCTTTCTGTTTTCATTCATTTGTTCATTCATTCATTCACTCATGCCTTTATCAAATACTTATTGAGCATTTGCGTGGTCCAGGAAGCATAAAAGGCACTATTTAAGGTGGGAGAACATCCTTTTTAGGAATTTGAAATCTATTTAAGGCAACTTTGGAAAGCTTGCTCATTTTCCCCTGGGATGACCTTTAAAATATGTAAAATTATTAAGGCTATAATCAAAGTTTGTATAATCATGAAACTGAACGAACTAGCTGTGGGGTGTCCAAGAGAAAGCTGTCACCTACAGAGCCTGCTTAACCAGAGAATTCCCAGACAACTGTATGGAACTCCACAGGCCAGTTTGCAATTGTCGTACGTCATGAAATTTTGTTGCCTTAACCAGAACTGGTGTTTGCAGGGAAAATTACAAAAAGAAACTTTGTACATTTTACACCCACTAGAAATTTTTGGTGAAATTTTAAAGAATATGTTATAAAAACTAGCTTATTTAGATCCCTAGTAGTCTGCCAAAAAGGATTTACCATTTCTGGACCAGACCTTATTTGATACTTGAATTATTAGGGGACTAAAATTTCAGATCACTAAGATACAGAGACCAAACAAATGTTTTTACTTTCTATGCTCCTATTGAAAAAATGACAAGTATTTTCAGGAATTCTAATCCTAAGTAAGAACTAGAAGTTCTGGATAAAAATAAAATAAAACAAAATAAAATCTATTTGGAGGCCCAGGAAGTCTGCCAAACAGTAAAGATTTATAAGACCAAGATCCCAGAGAGAATGGAAGCTCAGAGAGGTAAATCCAGGTTGCCAATTCCAAAGGTAACTGCTGAGGCTGCAAAGCTAAGCAGAGACTTTGATAGATTCGAGAAGTTCCAGTGACAAAAAGCTGGGTTTTAAGGACTACAAAGAAGGAGGAAGCCTAGTAAATATTACAGGTTTTACCCTGGGACCCTAGAGGGCCCCATCTTAGGAATCAAGGGTGAGCCAGAATTAAGGCTCAAATTAGAATCATTTCAATCCCTGATTAGATTAAGATGACCTGAGATTCCTAGCCCCTCAACCAAAAGTAAATTCTCTAGGGGGAAATATCATCTAGAGATTCAGGTTATGTGTAATTTTCCATATATAATATCTGATATTAAAAGAAAAATCACCAGGCATAACAAAGTGAAAAGAGAATGAATGAATTGGAGTATGGGTCAGAAAAAAATGACTAACGTATGGGAGACAAAAAGAAAATACATAAAAGGGCACAAGAAACATGTGACATGGTAAAATGGTCCATCACATGTGAAATTGGAGACTTAGAAAGAGAGGAGAGAGAGGCAATGGGACAGCAGCAATATTTGAAGAGATAATGCCTGAGATTTTTTTTTTCCAAAATTGATTCTCATGATGAAGAGCTGAGAAAAATCTCCCTGTGGCTGTGATAGGAAGAAGGAAAGAACTGTCATTGTGAAAAACTCTGAAAGAATTCTCAATAACAAAGACCTACTCCTTAACGGAAAAATCTTTATGGAGCCTTATCCCAAGTGAGGGAAGGGCATTTCACTTCAGCCCCCTCTGGCCTTTCTGTCTCACACAGGAGAAGACATACTTGGGAAGGTAACAGTTCAAGGACACAGGTCCACTAAAAGACTGAATTTTAATCATAAGATTATAGAATGCTTCCCCTCCCCTACACCTCACCATGTACCAATGGTGCTCCAGTACAATAACAGTGGATTATGCTGAAAGATTATGCTGCAAAACATAGACTCTGCCTAAGGAGGAGTACTTAGGGAAGCCTAAGTCAACAGTGGAGAAAAAAGAGGACCCTAGAGGAATTTGAAGCCTCTGGTACTTACAGCTACAAAGATGTTAAACACAACTGAATTCCTAGCCAGATTAACATAAAACCTCACACTGAAGGCTATTTACCTATCTTATTGCCTGATATCTCACGTCCAGCTTTTAATGAAAAAATTACATGCTAAAAGGCAAGAAAAAAACAGCCTGAAGAGACAAAGTAAGCATGAGAACCAGACTTAGATATGACACAGATGTTGAAATTATGAAACAGGGAATTTAAAATACTATGATTAATATGTTAAATGTTCTAATGGAAAAAGTGGACAACATGCAAGAACAGATGGGTAATATAAACAGAGAGGTGGAAGGTCTAAGAATCAAAAGGAAATGCTAGAAATAAAAAGCACTTAATAGAAATGAAGAATGCCTTTGAGAGGTTCACCAGTAGACTGAACATGAGAAGATCAATGAGCTTGAGATATGTTAACAGAAACTTCTCCAAATGAAATGCAAGGAGAAGAAAGAATGAAAAGAACAGAATGAAATATCCAAGGACTGTGGGACAGTTCCAAAAGGTGTAACATATGTGTAGTTGGAATACCAAATGGAGAAGAAAGAGAAAGTGGAGCAGAAGAAATATTTAAAGTAATGATAGCTAAGAGCTTTGCAAAAGTACTGACTGATCATAGCGCTAGAAAGCTCTGGTGGTTTCTAAACATAAAATTGGTATGTTCACCCAAAGGGGTACATGTGACAATCCACTGAGTAGGAATAGTTTTAGAATTTCCATTTATATTTATATTTTAATTTTGGAAAAAGAAGAATTTTGGGGGGAAAAAGCTTTGGTGATATTAAATATATGCATTGACTCTTGTGCCCTCATTCTACCTTTAGATTAGTCCAGAGTTCCCGATAATAAGAGAGGAATTCTGGGAGAGAGTGTGATGGTTCCACAGCACCAAGGGCTTGATAAGAGTGTCTTCCCTTGTCCTTTTACTTGAGCTATATGGTAACACATCAGATTTTAAATGTAACAAGTAGATTTATGGCTTATATACAATTTTATGATATATGACATGTGGTTTTAACTAAAGTAGCTCTCATAATATACACGAGTGGCTTTAAAAGACTATTCCAAGGAATCAGGCTTGACAGTGATGGTAAAGCAAGCAAGGAAACAAGAAGACAGCAGAGCCAAGCATTCTGTTTCTTAGTAAGAGTTCTTTTTATAGTTAACAATACTGTATTATATAGTTTGAAAAGTTGCTAGAAATGGTAATTATGTGAGATGATGGAGATGTTAGCTAACCCTAAGGTGGTAACCATGTTGCAATATATAAATATACCAAATCAACACCTTAAACTTACACAATGTCATATGTTAATTTTATCTCAATAATTTAAAAAAGAGCTCTTTTGTCAAATGTATTACAAGATAAAAACAATGGCAGTCTAATTAGATCATATAAAGTTGGACAAAAATGTCCAAAATTATCAAGAACACTCTGAAATATGCTTTCACATCCACTATCATTCATAATTTAACTTACCTTAAATGTATAACGCTTATATTATACTTTTGCGATGCCTCTTTACAGCTATCACAGTAATGAGAATCAAGTATCGAAATAATCATAATTAGCTGTAAAAAAACATAATAGAGAAATGTGAATAGTGCCTGGATATTTGACTATATTAAGGAATTTTTGTTAATTTTTTCTGTGTTAATAATGTTATGGCTTATTTTAAAAATATACATCTTTAAAAAATACAAATTAAGGGGGCCAGCCCTGTGGCTGAGTGGTTAAGTTTGCAAGCTCTGCTTCGGTGGCCCGGGGTTCACTGGTTCGGATCCTGGGCATGGACCTAGCACAGCTAATCAAGCAATGCTGAGATGGCATCCCACATAGAGGAGCTAGAATAACCTACAACTAGGATATACAACTATGTACTGGGTGGCTTTGGGCAGAAACAAAAAAGAGGAAGATTAGCAACACGTGTTGGCTCAGGGCCAATCTTCCAAAAAGGAAAAAGAAAAAGAGATAAGAAAAATGGCATAAATCCACAACAATTGAAAAAATACATTAAAACATATACAGATAAATTATGTGATATCTGATTTTGCTTCAAAATAATCCAGGGCAGTGGTCAGGGGGAGTATATAGATAAACCAAGATTTCTATGAGCTGATAATGTTTGAAATGGATGAAGAACACAGAAGGGTTCATTTTAGTACGAACTCTATTTTTCTAACTATTAAAAGTTTCCATGTTTAAAAGGTAAAAAAATGTTAATTTAGAACACCACCTTTAATTTGTTGTATCACATAATGCTGACACAATATTTTCAAATAATAAAGCATATTCAATAGCATTGCTCTCACTAAACTATTATTAAAACTGATATGTATTCAAAGAAAGCAAAACTTTTTGTACCATTAATTCAAAAGTTTGCATTGCTTTTAAATTTGAATTATTTAATAGTATGCTTTACTCTATCTAAAGTTTCATCTAAACTTCATTTTCTAATTTCTATTTTAATGCACTTAATATAATATTAATGTAGTGTATGCATATAATTTATAAGTAAATGAATATGCATATTTTGGGGACAATATTCCCAAAATATTTTCCGATGAGGTGCTGTACTGTAAATATTTCTAATTTTCCGGATATTATGATGTTTTGACTTCACATCTTAAAGATTTTATTTTTTCCTTTTTCTCCCCAAAGCCCCCCCTGCACATAGTTGTATATTTTTAGTTGTGGGTCCTTCTAGTTGTGGCATGTGGGATACCACCTCAGCATGGCTTGATGAGCGGTCCCATGTCCATGTCCAGGATCCAAACCAGCTAAAGCCCAGGCCACGAAAGTGGAGTGCGCGAACTTAACCACTGGGCCAGGGAGCCAGCCCATGCTTTGACACCTTAAAAAAACACTTTTCTGGCTGGGGAGAGACTGCCTCCCCAGGGACTAGCCAATTCTTAGAAATAGCAGAGAACCCAGCTAGGAGCACATCTTTTATATGCAACCTAACCAATCTAAAACCAGCCTCTTCTATCTGGCCCATACGCCCCAGATGCAATATTCTTCTGCCTTAATCATCCCATAGCCATGTACCAGGCAACTAGGGACTACCCTTACAGCCTAGAACCCATCAAAATTATTCAAAGTAGCCAATCCTGAACAGTTCACCCTGTTCTGCCTTGACTTCCCCAGGGAAACCCCAATAAAGACTGTGGCCTAATCGCTCCTGTCTTCTGTCTGCTGACCACCCATGTGGCTCTGGGAGTCATGCTGTGCCTCCTGTCTCTAGGACCTGTGCGTATAACAAACTTTGCTGTTTTCTCAGTCTCTCTTTTGTGTCTTCCTGTAGCGAATTTGTCTGACCACCTCATAAAAGAATACAAAACAGGCACACATACCAAAAACAATCTTGGAGACCACTACCCTAGAAGTCTTTGAGGCCTTCTTCAAGCACGATATAAGCCTTTCTTCAATATTCGCTTAGCCTCTGCTTGAACTATTCCAGCATGCTTTTAAACTCACCGCCTCTTGAAGAAGCTGACTATATTATTGGAGTAGGCTGCCTGCAACAAGCAAGCAGTCCTGACATTGGCGTTTTCCAGGTGAAAAGAGAAGAATGGAAAGAGTTGGTAGGGCCACTGCTTTTATCTTTAGGTATGATTCGGAAGCACGGAAAAGTGAGTTAATCACCTGATCCCTGAAAAATATTGAAGTGCTCTTGCCTACCTCGACAAGGGCACTAGAGGGTTTTTGACTAAAACACTCCAGGGCCAGTTAGGCCAAAGCAACTTTTCCTCACTCTATCATTCAAATATCACCTTTCCCGTGATATATGCAGTAAATAATCCACAGATCAGCATCGTCATTTAATTCAGAGAACTGAACAAGAATCTTTGACATATTTGAATTTGGAATCTAGAGGAAAATGAAGTATTTCCTGTAAGAACTTTCCTTTAATCATTAGTAAATCTCAACAAGGCAGTGTGAAAATAATTTTCTCTGACCCAGCAAACAAACAAACAAACCACAAAAACATCTGTTTCTACTTTCCCAAAGTGGAAATGATGACAGCCACTACACTCTAATTGGCTGGTTCAGGAAACCATTCGACTATGGGTCGACCTCTGTTTAACTTTCACACTGTTTTACTGTAAGGAAGACATTTTCTTGGAACAATGAAATTGATTCTAGTAACTTCAAGGCTGAATTTTGGGCAACAAATAAAAATACTCTAAATTGGCTTGTGGGGTCTGGCCCTGTGGCCGAGTGGTTTTCATGTGCTCCACTTCGGTGGCCCAGGGTTTGGCTGGTTCAGATCCTGGGCATGGATGCGGCACCACTCGTCAGGCCACACTGAGGTGGCGTCCCACATGCCACAACTAGAAGGACCCACAACTAGAAATATACAACTATGTACTGGGGTGATTTGAGGAGGAAAAAAAAAAAGACTGAAAAAAAAATTGGCCTGTAAACTAAAATTTAGAAAAAGGGAATGCAAACCCTGGCTTTAGAACTGAAAATAAAGAAAAATCAAGTGTAAGAAATTTGTTGAGTGTATTATCTTTACATCCACTCTGGGTTACAGCAGTTCCAAAAATAGTTTCTTTTTCTCTTCTCCTTCTTGTTTTAAATTTCAGCTTTATTGAGGTATAACTGGTGTATACAATTGACTTGAAGTTTCTTGACACCATCTTCTCTTATACCCCTGTGCCTGCTATTCCTGCCTGACTCGATTCGGATGCTGTCCATGTAGCCCAGGTAAGCCAAGTGGATGGCAGCATTGCTCACAGTGATGTACCCTTAGGTTAGAGGTTATTTGAGGTTAGTAGAGATTCTGAAGCTGTATTAACCCAGGTGGTTCTGAGCTATGTTGGTGGGATGAAGAGACAACATTTAATAGGGTCAAACGTAAATAGATATATCATAATGAAGGCAAAGTCTGATGAGATGGGACTGGAAAAAAATTACAAAGAGGTTATGAGAAGAATAAAGAGTTAAACAAAGATAGTTGTAGAATATGGTTTGGGTCTAGCAGTTCAACGTGTCTCAGAGACCCCTTTTAACCAGGAGCTCTGAGCCTGCTGCGGAAACTGGCTTGCCAGGAGGGGCACAATCACTCCCCCGTCCCCTCCTGCCCTCTCCACCCTAACCACCGATGTGCATGGTCTTAAGTGCGCTTGAGGAGGTGAGAGGCCCTAGCCACGCCCTAGCCAGGCACTGAAACAGACTGTCAGGACTGGTTTGGCAAAGAGGAATGCGGCAGCTTCCAAAGTTACACATAATAAAGAGTAAGGAAAAATGAGATTAATAGACAAAGTGAGCGATTTTAGGCAAGAAGGTGATGAGGCCGATAACACTGGATCTCTGGTACAAGTCAAGAACCTAGTCTCCCACTTGGCAGCGGTTTGTGTCTTTAAAATACGCGTGGCTCTCAGCAAATCGTGCTTTCTGCAAGGCTGTGAGGGACACTCAGCCTCGACTACAAAATATTACATGCAGTGGGGAGCTCTTTCAGGGATGGATGCGCAGATGGCTGGGAAACTCTGGGGGCTGCGACTATGTAACTGGTGCTTTGAACACGGTGGACTCATGCAGTGTAATCCAAAAAACAGCTTTACTTCTGTCTTTTGTTGTCCCATTAAATCTGCCCAGTAGGTGGAATCCTTCTGTCTCCATGAAAACGCAACCCCTCTGAGTTTTCTGGTCACCCTGTGATAAGAGAAAGCCCTATGATCTTTTAAAGTGACAGCATTGCTTTAAGAGATGAAACATTGCAATATAAATGACAGCAATTCATACGACTAAATTAAAGTATTTTATGAATAAATTTCAAGTATTTTATAATATTTTCTGCAATAATGTTAATTTGTATGCCATCCCAATACAATGCTTGAATGTGATTTGTAAAATTCAGGGCTCATTTCTGAATCTAAGAAATTTATTGACAAATTCAGTTGCTACTGCCTCAGCAGAATGAAGTATCTCAAAACTGAAATGAATGAAAAATCACCTAAGAACTAAAAAATAAATAAATAAATAAAGTGACAACATAGTCACAACTCTGAAATGCAATATGTCCTAGATAATAATCAAAACTTTAAATCTGATTTCAACATAAAATCTTCTCACTTCCCTCCAGCTTTAGCCTTCTTTGAGCTGGCTACTGAAAGTAGGAAGGGGGATGTGGTCTTTCTTTTCTCTTTTATCCTGTCCTGCTGTTTCTCCTCCTTTCTCAGGTTTTTATCATTTCAGGTTTCTTGGTCCTTCCTGTGCTGATGGGAAATGGCAGAGAGAAGAGGTAAGGGGGATTAAGGCAGGGGGCGGGAAAATCACAACAGTCCATCAACTTTCTCCTCCAAAACCTTCTTCATAAAATCCTTTGACTGTCCTTCTATTTTTTTCATATTTCTGATGTAGGAGGGTTTAAATGAATTTTGGCTATTTTCTTTGAAATTCTGCATGCAAGGAAGTCTCACACTTCCTTGAATGCAGTACTGTGTGTATTCTGCTGCTTCATTCAAAGGTTCCAATTTAATATCCTGTTGCAACTATGTCATGAAGTGTTGGTGTCTTAGTCAGTTTGCGCTGCTATAACCAGGTACTGTAGATGGGTGATTTACAAACAACAGAAATTTATTTCTCACAGTTCCAGAGTCTTGAAATCCAAGACCAGGGTGCCAGTATGGTTGGATTCTGATGAGAGCCCCCTTCCTGTATGTAGACTACGGATTGTTCATTTTAATCTCACATGGCAGAAAAGCAAGAGAGCTTTCTGGGGTAGTTTTTTTTTTATAAGGACACTAGTCCCAGCTGTGAGGGTTCTGCCCTCATGATGTAATCACCTCCTACTACCATTACATTGGGGATTAGATTTCAACATATGAATTTTCAACATATGCATTGACACTAACATTCAGTCCATAGCAGTTAGGTATATGTGAGTTCTGTCCTCAGGGAAAGCGGTAACCCTGTAATTCCGCCTAGAGGCTTAGTTTTCCTGGAGACATTCTTCAAGGACCAGATTCGCATGGTTCATCTGGTGGTTGTTCTAGTAGCAGTGGCAGTGGGAATGTACATTTGTCCTAAGAGAGCTTGGAAGAGCCCCTGGAAGGCTGATACCAGCTGGTGTGCTTAATCAGGTATGATGTGGTTAGGGGGACTTTAATACACCTGCCATAAAAGCAGGGTTCTAGTGGTTTGAGCAGAGGATGATCTAACACAATAGATAGATGATCATTTTTAAGGGTCAACAACAATGCATGTGGAGTCCTCAGGGCAGTCTAAGACAAAGTCTATAGTTTCTACTGTCAAGAACCCTCAAGTATTAGAAGATTACATCCAGCATATTTTAATATATCTGAGAGCAGTGTGTTGAATGTAGAAATCACAAAATTTTCAGCCCAAGTTGAACCAGTCCAACATTTCCCTGTCTCCATGCTTTGGTTAAAATTATCTTGACAACACCATCTTCTTTCCCATCATCGCTTGGGTGGCTGACTTATAATTCTATGTTTTCACGTCATATTCAGGAGTTTGCTTTTATCTTAAGACAATGGTGAGTTATTGAAAGGTTTCAAGCTAGAACAATTATATGATGAGATTTGCATTTAAGAAATCTTATTCTGGCAAGAGTGTAGAGGATAGATTAGAGACAAATGAAACTGATCAGTACACCGACAGTTAAGAGAAAGTGGAGGAAGAGTCAAAAATAAAACTAAGAAAACAAAAATAAAGCAGAAAGGGGAGAAATATAAGAATGGTACAAATGCCCAAAGTGGAGGGAGTGATAAACACTGCTTCTAATCATTATGTGACAAATACTAGAAAATATTATCATTTCCATTTAATAAGGGCATTGTTGGCTTCTAACTGAATTGTACATGTGTCAATTCATGTCTTTTTAAACAAGAAATAAATTAAGATAAATCAATGTCTTATCTATATAAATTCCTGAATTAAAAAAATTGGAAACAAAAAACAAAGGCTGTGAAATGATATTTCTAGAAACTGCCTAAGGTCTTAATTTATTGGATGTTCCTTTTTTTTTTTTTTTTTTTGGCCTCTAAACCCTTTCTTCAGATGAAATCTTACTTAAAACTCAACATGTTTAAGAGATCTGGCATGCCAGTCTCCCCCTTCCCTAACCCTCACCTTCACTGGCTCCTTATGCACTCTTAAAGGGTCTATGGAACTCTACTCTGGTGACTCATCATTTAAAGTTGATAATTTATATTGGGAATTCTCTGAGCGCTGGGGCCTTTTCTGTTTTGTTTACCACTTTATTCCCAATACCTAACACAGCACCTGACACGAAGGTGTTGCCTGGTGAATATTTATTAAATGAATGAGTGAACGAATATTCGACAGAGAAAATTAAGTGACTTGGACTAAATAACACAGCATTGATGAGGCTGAGACTTAGTATATAACAAGCGACTGGGTAGATATTGGTAGCATTACCAGGATAGGAGATAAAGGAAGGGAAGTATGGGGAAAAGGATGCTGAGATCCGTTTTGGATTTGAGTCTGAGGTACTTGTGGGGCATCCACATAGAGGTATCAACAGACAATGAGAGTCAGTCTATTCAGCTTAGACTCAATGGTCCAGCACTTAAGCTTCTCTTGGAAAACGCTTTCATTCTTTTTTACTTTCAAAAACTATAATAGTCCTGGGATGTTTCCCGCTCTCATAAGGCCATTAGGGCAGAGTTTCTTAAACTTTAATGTGTAAACAAATCATGTGGGGAATCTTGTTAAAATGCAGATTCTGACCGAGAAAGTAGGGCCCGAGCTTCTGCATTTTTAACAAGTTTCCACGTGATGCCTAAGCTGCTCCTTCACCACTGTGTTTTGAGTAGCAAGGCACTGGAAATCAGTGCAAATGGCACTGAGAGTTGGTTAGCAGCTGTTTTTTTCTTTCTGTAAAATTTTACAATCACTATAATTAGAGACTGGTGAACTTGTAAAATCCTGGGGTTTTTTCCAAATAAATGTCGTCTCATAAACTTTGTTTTTGCATTTTAAAGATCATGTTTAGGTTTTTTATGTTTGCTTTGAAATGTAATATGGCTTTTAATTAATAATTTAATTCAAGACAAACCCTCTCTTGATTTTAATAGTGATCCTATAAACTATTTATTCTTTCAAGAAGTTATTTTAGCTTTTAGCCGTTAAGCAAAAGACTTCAGGCTAGGTTTAGCAGCTGTTAGAAATAATGCAGTAGAGAGGCAGGCTCTGGAAATAGGTAAATTCAAGACATTTTGAGACATCTAAGCGCTTAAAAGTATCAGTTGCAAAATAGTGACCTAGTTAAAGCTAGGCAGAGGTATAGCTATTTTTATCCTGAAACACAGAGACCATCCTCACCCCAAAGACAAAGAGATTTTTTTAGAAACCAGTAGTATTTGCTAGATATCACTAGGTCCATTTAAATTGAATGAATAACATAGGTTGGATCTGTACCTTCATCTGTAAGTCATTTCTCCTTTACCCTGATTGTTTCGTAAAGTTATATTATTCGTTTTCTCTTTTGCTCTTCCAATCAAAAAACTTTTTGGGATTTGTTGTCATTCTAGATACTGAGACAACTTTAAGTTAGACAAAGATCTTGAGCTCATGAGACTTAATTTTATGGGAAAACAGAAACAATAAAGAAGTAAATACATATGATAATTTCATGTGAAGATATGTACAATCAAGTGTTGCTTAATGATAGGGAGATGTTCTGAGAAATGAGTTGTTAGGTGATTTTGTCACGTGAACATCATAGAGTATACTTACACAAACCTAGATGGTATAGCCTACTACACACCTAGGCTCTGCGGTACTAATCTTATGGGACTACCTTTGTATATGCAGTCTGTCGTTGACTGAAACTTTGTTATGCAGTGCATGACTATACAATTAAGAAAAGAAAACAGGAATGAGCTAGAAAGTGACTGGTATTAGGGGATACTCTTAGATTGGGTGGTCTGGAAAGTTCTATCTAGGGTGTAACATCTGAGTAGAGACACGAGTGAAATGAAAAAATGAACCATATTAATATGAAGAGAAGAGAGAACAGTAAAGTCAAAATGCCATATGTAAAGAATAAGTTTGGTGTGTTGAACGAAGATCAAGACGACCAGTGAGATGAACGGCACAAGGGAGGGGAAAGCGGTAGGAGCCAGAAATTGGAGAGATAAGTAGCAGCCACATCAGGCAGAGCTTTGAAGACCCAAGTAGGAAGTCTGGATTTTATTCTAAGTGTGATTGCAAATATTTAGGGTTTTATGCAGTAAATTACATGATCTTATTTATTCTCCCTTACGACGTTCTCCTACTTTCTCAGATTAACAAAGTCATGGTTCTCTTTAAAGGCCCTGTTCAAATGTCATAGTCACTGTAAAACTTCCCTTAACTTTCCCAGTACTTTCTCTCCTTAGTGTTCCCATTTGCACACCCGTCTTGTGTAGTACATGCTTCTACTATAATACATTTCTCCACTAAAGTACTTATCACTTGTTTCCAACTTATCTTTTTTCTAAACTGTTAGCTCCTTAAGGGCAGCGACTGTGTGTTTATTCACATTCCTGCATGCCCAGTTCACCGCGCAGTGCATAGCACACAGTAGTAAGTAAGTGATTACTGAATGAACAAATCGCTATTTGAATTGTTCGCAGACCTATGCTTCTGGTCATAACCTCTCTATTGAATTCCACTCTCATATTTTCAAATGCCTATGGCATTTTCAATTGACTGTTAAATTTTTCCTCAAACTTGATAAGAAAATTTCACATATTGAGGTATTTAGAGAAGCCATTCTGATTTATACCTGATTCGGCCTGAACTTTGTGTGAACTAAAGAAGTCTGACTTATGGCCGGTCAAACACACATTATACCTCTGCTTTAACCATTAAAGGATGCATTCCATCATTACCCTACTGTCAGGAAGGTGCTCTGTGAACATAAAAATTAATGCCTCTCAGGGCCGGCCCAGTGGCCCAGTGGTTAAGTTCGCACATTATGCTTCTCAGCGGCCCGGGGTGCGCTGGTTCAGATCCCGGGCGCGGACATGGACTTGGCAAGCCATGCTGCGGTAGGTGTCCCACATACAAAGCAGAGGAAGATGGGCACGGACGTTAGCTCAGGGCCCGGCTTCCTCAGCAAAAAGAGGACGTCAGGCAGTAGTTAGCTCAGGGCTAACCTTCCTCAAAAAAAAAAAATTAATGCCTCCCTTCCTGTGATGGCAGATAAGACTCTCTTCCCATGGTGCCAGGGCCATGTCAACCCACTGAGTACATGCTAATCTGTAACAAAAATATTTTCTTGACACCTTGAAAAAAATCATATCCCTGCCATGCTTGACGTATGTTCTTTGTTCTGCAATGGTATGTAAACTGTGCCAAAAACCATGCTTCTCCAGAGTGGTTTCTCCCCTGGTGAAGGCTGCACTCCCAGGCTAGTCCTCAGCTTGGTTTGAATAAAAAACTCTCTTCTGTTCTTACTGTAGATTGATTACTGGTTTTTGCATCAACAAAGTCAACATTATAAACTCAGTATCTTGTTCTAACTTTTCCTTTTTTATTGGTAATACCAACTTCTTCCCAGTTTCCTCAGTTAGAAATTTGGGAGTACATTGATTCTTCTGATGATGATGTTCAGGATTTCGTCTACTCTATTTTACTGACTCTGGCCCTGGCTCAGACTTTCATCACTTAATTCCTGGAAAAATGCAATTGACTTTTGGCTGGCTGGATGGTCATTCTGACTCAAACTTCTTCTCTTCTCAAATTCATACTGTATATCACTGCAAGATCAGTGTCACTGAAATATCATCTTATTCATAAGTTCATGCATTGTTCTCCTTAAATACTTTTGCACACAATATGTGTATGACATTTCTTTCTCTTGTACAAAAGCTTAATTAATGTTCACATGAAGTAAATGAGATATTTTAATTTCCATTTTACAGATAAGGAAAATGAGATTTAGGTATGTTAGGCTATCTGCCCAAAGCCACAGTTACACCAACAAAGAAATGGTAGAGCTGAGATTTGAACGTGGGTCTTTTTAGCCAGGAACACTGAGCTCTGCTTAATCATTGCATTAGTGAATAGTATTTAAGTTTAAATTCCTGCTTCTCTTTGGAGGATTTCCATGATACAATCTTCCTTAACTTCCGATTACTGCTGAACTTGCATCTTCTATTCCACATTTCAAATCTCTCTCTAGTTATCTCCCATGGATTGATCTTTTTACTTCAATTAGGTTGTAACCTCCTTAAAACCAGAGATTATGTATTACTCGTCTTAAATTTCTAAGAAGGTCTATTACTATGGAGGGCACACAATAAATTCTAAGTCAATAACTGATAAAATATTTAGTACAGTCCTTGGCACATCTGCATGCTTAATAAATGGTAACAATGATTATTTATTACTACTACAGGGGCTGATGCATCAAATTGAAGTTCTAATAGGAAACTAGAAAATTCTGATCTCTACCTCAATCCTAAGAACTTTTTGCTTTCCTTCCTTATGATACAGAGTAATGATTTCTCAGGCTAAGTTACTGCATTTTAGTCCCAGCCACCCTTTCTATGAAGCAGCATCAATTACAAGAGACATCAGCATAACATCAACAAGCAGCAAAATTCCGTCCACCGTTACTGCTCTCTTTGAGAGTGCTTCGGATTAAAAAAAATGGAGCAGTAGTAGTGATATTTTTGAGATGAATGGTCAACGTGCTTGCAGTCTATCGATCAAACTTCATTTAACTTTAAAGAAGTTTGCTAGAAGTGTCTGCTCAGGACTTCCTGGCTCAAGTTTCCGATGTACAGAGCCTCGCACAATCAGGCGTCTAACCTGGCCTACAAGCTCTCCTTCAAATCTTCCTTTCCAGTCAAATTGGCCCAGAACGAGCAATAGGAAATTCCAGCCTTCCTGTCCTGCACCGTCAGCGGAGTTCCGATGACGCAATGAAAAGGGCGGATCTAGGGCCGCCCAGGATCTAGTTCCAAGGCTCTGCGGCTCCGCGCCGCCCCAAGTGAGCGCAGCCGCGTCACGTTACGTCCTCTGCTCTCCCGGAAGTGCCGCTGAGTCAACGGCGGGGGCGTGTCTGCAGACGCTCCGCGTGTAGTTGCTAGAGAAACGCGGGCCGGCGGGCCCGGCGCGGGTACTTTCCCTGCCGAGGTGGTTTGGTCTTTTCCGGAGCGAGCCGCGAGCCTGTGCAGGGGCCCAGGACCGGAGCCTGACTGGGTGTCTGGCGCGACGCCATGGAAGTAGTGGAGGCCGCCGCTGCTCAGCTGGAAACTCTGAAATTCCACGGCACGGGCCTTGGGGCTGGCCAAGGTCAGGAGGTGCCGTCTCCCGGCCCTGTTCCTATCCCAGAGCCAGGGCCGCCACCACCGTCGGATGAGGGGTCCCCGGACACTGGGCAGGCCGCCGAGGCTCAGCCGGCCGGGGAGCAGCCACCTGCGCTCGCGCCGAGCACTGCGGCGGCAGGGAGTCCCGCGCCGCCGTCGCAGCCACAACTGCCACCCGCAGGGAACTGCGTCACCGGCCCGGGCGCTGCAGAGCTGGCGGGGACCCCAGACTCCTTGGAGACCTCGGACTCGGATTCGGACTCGGACAGGTCGGATGCTCGCCGGTCCCGAAGCTGCGGGGAGAGGGCTTGTGTTACGGGCGCGGGGAGCCGGGGTCGGGGAGCCGAGAGGGTGTCCGCGTGAGCTCCGGAGGCGGGGAGGTCGCTGGAGCTCAGGGCGCACGTGTTTACACGTAGCTCGGACCGCCCATTCCTCGCTGTTCACAGCAAATCGCGTTGTGAATGTGAGCTTCACAATCAGATCTCTCTTTTTCCCTCAGTTTGGTAGGCTGAAAAGTCCTACGTGTAGATCGTATCATTTGCAGTTAGAATATGGAAAACCTGAGCATATTGGATTATTTTCATAACTACTCAGTTTGGCAGGTCCCTTTGTGGTTAGAGTTTGTGTCAGATCTGACTTTTTTCTTCCCCATCAAGTTTAGTGTGTGTTCGTGTTTTTTGAAGCAGATGAATTGAAGATCAGTTAAAGGATTTTGTGTTTCCAAATTGGCTCCTGACAGTTTTGTTAATTCGTAGACTCCTTGTGGGGAGCACGTGTTCATGAAATTAGCAAACCGTTGTTATTTAATAGTATTGTATGTTCTGCATAAGTTTTATAAGAGCCCCCCACCCCCACCCCCACCTGCATCCTCATCCTGTGTGTGCCTTATAAATACGAAATCTCTGGTGGGAAGGGACTTCAGCGTGTAGGATGTTACTAAACCACGCTGAACATTGTCTAGAATTATTTGAGTGTGTTGTGTGGGATACTGACCCGGTGAACAAGACAGACAGGACCCTTGCCCTACTTCCTCTGTCTCGTGACAGATGGTGATGGAAGCTAAATTAGGGGTAAAGACTGAGTGAGAAATAAAGGAGTAGAGACAGTATGTGTCAACAACTCTTTCAAGAAATTTTAAGGGGAGAAATCAGGGCATAGCTGGAGGGATTAAAGAGAGGTACTACAGAATGTTGGTATGCTGATGGAAATGCTCTGGGGCAGAGGGAGAGATTCATAATGCAGTAATAGCAGGAAGCAGTTCACTTGCAAATTCATGGGTTCCTGAGCCCAAGTGCTGAAATTGGCATTTGCCTATTTTCCTGTGAAATACGAGGAAGGATAATACTTGCCAGAGCTAGTATCTTGATTTCAAATACTTCGTAATCCAGCTAGGAGGACTGTTTTTCAATGAATTATGGTATAGTATGGGACAGACTTTAGTAGGCAGTTTGAAGAAAGTGCTGTGGGAGATAGGGAAGGAAGTATGTAATTCTACTTCTGGTGGGTAGGGGATGGCTTCAGAGGAGATATTTGAGTTGAGCCTATAAAGACAAATGGAATTTCTCTAGACTGAGGACATTCCCGTCAAAGGAAATAACACAAACAATAGCCTGAGATAATGAAAGTGCAAGGGGATTTGGAAAGTTGTATAAACTTCTGTGCTAGATGTAGGCTGTGTGAGAAGTGGTAGGAGATGGGATTGTGAAGGTTACCAGGAAGCTGATTGCAAGGGGCTCTGAGATGTCATGCTAAGGAGCACAGCCTTTATCTTGTACACAGTGTAGATTTATGGGAAAAATTTTTAATGTTTTCTCTGTTTTAATATTTTCTTGATAAAAAGTGGAGAGAGTAGTGTAAACCCATAGAGCCATCACCTTGATTTAACAGTTGTTAACATTTCAGAACTATTAGTTTCACATGTATATGTTATTGAACCATTTTAAAATCGTTTACAGACATGATACTTTATCCCTAAATATTTCGGCTTGTATTTGCTAAGGGCTTCTCTTACATAATCACAATGCTAGTATCACATGTAATAAAATTAGTAATAATTCCCTCATATTTAATGTCCAGTCTTGGACAGTTTTTAAAATCTTAGGATGGAAGTTCATGAGAGGGTGAAGGTAACAGCAATAGGATGAAGGGGTGATTGTTGTGGGGAGAAACTAGTATTGACATCAGTTATACAATTATTACAGAAAAGCAAATGAGAAGTGAGGATGTGAAGTAAGCTCATGGAAGCCCTGGAAATGGAATGGAGAAGTGGAATAGGAGTAATGTTTACCAATCCGAAAATAGGGTTTTATCATTGACTGAGAATGGAGTAGCTCAAAATGATTCCAAGGTTTCTAGCTGTAGTGACTGGATTGAAGACTAAGTAGTAAAATAAAATAGAAGCTCAAGGAGGGACACAGGTTCAGTAAGGAGAATGCACCTTTTTTTCTTCTGTTGCGAGTGTAAGGTATATGTAGGCCATTCATACAGAGTTTGCTAGTATGCAGCCAGAGGTTAGAGCTGGAGCTTAGAGATACCAAGGCTGAAGGTTTAGGAGTTATCTGCACATGGATGGTGATTGAACTCATTGGAATGGGTGAGGTTATCCATGAAAAGAGTACAGAGAAGAGAAAATGAGGACGGAACTCTTAGAAACAGCACATAAAAGGGGCTGAAGAGGGTAGCCAGCAAAAAAATTTAAACTAAGAGGAGAGTTACTGGTGATAAGAATTGCTATAGAAGTCAGGGGCTAACGGAGCAGAGAGTGGAGTGGTCAACAGGTTAGTAACTTTGAGGAGTTTCCAAGTTGCCTGAAGACTGAGGAGAAACTCTTTCTTGGCAATTAAGTGATCCGGTCCTTGGTGTCTAATCAGAGAAGTGCCTTGCCCAGAACTCTCTTCTGTCACTAATTTGTCACATGCTTAATTATATTCAGACAGATCAATGGCATGTGGAACTTGTAATAAGAGGGTTTGGGTTATAGCAGGGGTTTTGAATATGTTATGAATGGACTAAAGAGTGCTTTCCAAATACCATAGTCAACTTCAAAATGCTAGCTTTTGAATCTGCCAGCAACAGTAAGGTACATATTTCCTGGTTGAATAATCTTATTTTAATACCATTGCAATAATGCTTTACTAAGTTTTCAACTTTCTCTTCCCTACAGTGAAACAGATTCAGATAGCTCAAGCTCCTCCTCTTCCTCCTCATCTTCCTCCTCATCTTCCTCTTCCTCTCGTGTGTCGTTTCCTCCAGTGCTGTCAGATGGAGAAGATGATTTCCAAGTTGAAAAGGAGAATAAGAATTTTCCCCTTAAAACAAAAGATGAGTTACTTCTTAATGTAAGTACTTAAATTTGTTACTAAACTTAATTTGCATGTTCTAAAATATATTATAGTACTAATATTGATCTCATTTGGCCTGTATCTGCTCCATAAATTTGAAGACTATTCTCAACTTCTTATTGGGCATACTTTTGCCATGCCTTGTTTTTCTTAAGTAAAAGAGAAGATTGATCTGAGTCATTTCTAAGGCTGCTTCGAACTCTAATATTTGATAGTTCGTGCTGAGGCATCAACTTTAGCTTGCTGCTTTCCATTTTTTATCTTCCCTAAAGATTTACAACTTATTTTGAGTCCACAAGTCAGAAAATTTTGCTCAGTAGCAATTGAAATCTTTTGTTTAATTGATTGCATGTAGAGAAGTAGAAAGTGAAATTAGGTGGGGTGAGCTTTGAGGATTCCTATTTACTTGAAGTTTTTGGAGTGTTTTTATTATCATGGTTGGAGAAAACTTACTGTAGAATGGTATTTATTGGCACTTGATAGGTTTGGTTTGTAAAGTTAACTCTTGGGGTTATTTCCTCTTAAACGATAAGCTGTCTCTGGGAAGATGATGGTAGTCTCGTTGAAACCTCATGATCCAAGAGGAAGGTCTTCTTAGAATTTCAGAATATAGGCTATATTGCCACATGTTTATTCTCCCTGGCCTCACATGTAGTTTAGTTGTTATTAATGCTTTTTAAAAATTTAATGATCACTAATTACAATTATTATACAACACTTAAATCAGTGAAATAATTTAATACATGATTTGAAAAAACTTTAAAAGCCTTGACTAATTGGGCACCTTATCACCAATTTCTATCAATAGTATTTCTTTTTCTCTACTTGTAATGAGAAATTTCCTATCTCACTTATGCTTCATGTTTGAAAACGCTTGGATTTGCATGCAACTTCATCATTGATTCATGTTTTCGTGCTACAGACATTGATAGCTCTCGATGGTCTTTTTACACAAAGATTCTTCCAACTTACGATTGTGTTCTGAAAGTATTGAGAGACTTGTTTGGTCTTTTCCCTGCGTTTTGATCACCTTTCTACTTTAATTCTCTCTCAGAGTCTAAAAATCAACAAGTAAAGGATCACGGTACTTTTGTATGTGTATTGTTTCCTTATCTATCTTACTAGATCTGGAATTCTTATCTTGGGAATCCCGTGAAATTTAATGCAAAATCTTAGTCTATTTTTTTAGATATTTTCCTGGATAGAGTGCCCATATTTTCATCAGAAAGTCGAAAAGGGTGCGTTTCCACAGAGAAGCCAAGACCTGTGTTCCTGAGGACTGAGTTCGTATCTGATCTTTGTGCTCTCTTCGTGCCCTGTAGTGTGCTGTACAGGTAACGGGTTCTCAGTCAACAGTAATAAATGATTGTAGGATGAGTGAGTCAAAAGGCATCTTACATTCATTCATTCTGAAACCATTACAGCACACTTGCTACATGCTAGGTGCAGTAAATGAGACCCCTCCGGTTTCTGCTCTCACAGCGTCTAGTGGAGAGAGACAGTCAATAAAGCATAAAGCAGAGGCAAATAAATTTAATTGCTGGAAGTGCTATTGAATTGTGTGAGTGTGGCTCATATCAGAAAAGTACATTTTTGCTGGCAAGGTATGTTAGCTTTTAAAACTTGTAATAGTGGGCTGGTCTGTTCCTTTTTGTGTCAGTTCCGAGGGATCTTTGGGAAGGATGGAGGAGGTAATTATAGTTTTTATTTTTCAATTTTGCATTCTTGACTAGCTGTTCACTTTACTTTATATTTACACGATTAGGGAGTAAATTTATTAGATGTTCCTAGGGCGTTAGACCACTCTGCTGCTAGAGGTAGGTAAAGTAATGGGTTCCTTGGTTTGCCCTAAATCTTTGAGTTCGGCTCTGAAAGAGTATATTAGGACTCCTTCAGGACTTCAATTCTGAAGTTCCAGAGAAGAGAATGACTTGGCCCTGAATACCAACGATGGTATGGCTACAAGGACTCAGTGTCTTTAGGACTCTGCCTCTTTCTTTGTTGCTCAGTAGGTATTTCTCATGGGACTGCCAGTTTGACCACTGAGACTCTTGTATGAAAACCATGGGGAGGACTTGTACGGGTTTACCTGGGGCCTGGCACCCAGGCCTAAACAATTTATTGAGACTAGTGGAATGGGTATTCAGATTGCTTGGGCGTGAATCACCTAGTCACTCGGGTTTGTATGAAGAGTCTGCAGGAAAGTGCGTGCTTGAGAGAAAGCACAAGGATGAGTATGAAGGCAGGAGTGTATAAGAGCCAGTGGACAGAAAGGGGGTTGGGTTTAACAACCCCGTACAGACGCAAGGGGTGAGTTCTCTGGGACAGGAAAGGGAGGCGTATTTCCATTTCAGAAGGGGATGCTGGTTAGTCAGTAAAAGTTGTTATCCTCTCTAGAGGGGAAGAGAGAGATACTTGGAAGCAGTTATCATGTGACTTACGTTGGACTCCTGTGGTTCCGACAGAGACTTTCAAATTAACCTCAAGAGAAGGGGTATTGACTATAAACATACTTGGATAGGAAGGCCACTGGGAACTAAGGTGGCTATTGAGGATGGCCATGCTGCTGCTTTTCTATGCCTCTTGGACAGTCTCATAGTTCTCTGAGTGTCACTTTATTCTTTGTTTACAGGCTCACTTCCTCTGTTTACCTGTAGATTCATCTAGCTTATACCTGAATTTCAGTGACCCTGTCTGTAAATATAGTATCTTCTATTTTCAGCTTCCCCATGAACAGGCTGGTATAACAGGTGTTATATTTCTTTGCTGACTTTTGGGGCATTCCTATTACTTAGCTTAGATTTGTTTTTTCCGGAAAGTGACAAGCCACTCTTCTGAGAAACATCCCCTGTTTGTTAAGACTAGCTCCAGCTGGTCTTGAATGTGTCCTTTTGTTGAGGTCTACTGCAGCGTCGTCTTAGGCAGCAGGGATTGTGTGTGGAGCTGTTTCCTCTGTGAAGTCCATTAATGTAATTTCCACATGAAATTCTGAAGAAAACTAATGAACTATTTTATCCATGTTGTTTTTGCTGGAAGGTATACATAAATAAAATGGACCAAACAATACCACTTTGTGCTGGATGTTTAGAGATCTCTAGAACATAGACATGCCCAATTTAACCTGGTTTTATGTCCCACCTCTTTATAGAGTGTCTTATATTCTAGACCATTTCCTATTGTCACTCAGGCATGCTGAGCTCAATTTTTACCTCCATTTAGTCTGTTTGTCAAGCAGGAATATTGCCCTCCTGGGTCTAGCTTTTTAAATCTTTTCTGTTGTTAAAAAGTTAGATCCTGGAGATCTAACCATTAACTATTGGAAGTCTTTAATTGTAAGTATGTGGGAGCTACAGTGAAGTAACCTCGAGTTTGTTCTTTTAGGTTAACCCCTACAGAGTTGGCAACAATTCCTTGGGATGACAAGATACAGTTATGACTTGATTAAAAAAGGAGTGAGGGGAAAATAAAAAAGAGGGATTGGTCAGTCCTAGAGGCATTGAAAAGGAGAGTAGTCCTAATTGGTTCTTTCCTTAATGTCACAGTTATGTGATATATGACATTAAATTTGATGAAGTGGAATTATTCTTTTAAACAAATACACCTTTCTTTAATGCTGAGAAGCTTTATATATAACCTACACAGTAAATGTAAAGCAGTGAATATATTTCAACTTTGGAACTACGTTAAACCATGTAGGGTTTCTTCAGTGTTTTAGTGAATTGGAAAATTAGATTCTTTTGAAACATTTTCTCAGCTGTTTATGCCCTGAACTCTTCATGCAAATAAATCAGATATAATTAAAATTTTAAAACCATAAAAACGTTTATGGGATTGTGACATTTCAAAGTCTTAATCAGAAATGAATTTTATAAATTAGTGCCCATTGTTTTCTCTTCTGAAAACCTGAAAGGTTTTATATAACTTTAAAAAATGATGGTTACAGTATTTACGGGGATAGAAAATGGATAATAGTCCGATAGGGATAATAACATGCATTTATGCACATAATATAGCATGACCAAGAAAAAAATGTAATGCTTGTAGGCAATTCTTGGTAAATTTACCTTCATAATTTGGAGACTGCCTATATTATATCATAAAACCGCCGCACTTTGTAGTTAGGTTGAGTATGCTGTATTCTCTCTCTGATTCTAGTGGTGCAGACACATATCATAAAACATCCTAACATGAGGATATGGAAATATCTGGACCACCTCAAAGGGTCAGAAGTTATAGTGGATTATTTTATATCTTTTTGATCTCCCACCATTTATGAGATTGTGTTGCACCTTGGCCTGCACTTAATCATCTTCGACTGAATCTGTTATTTTCAAAGTCTAACTTGGTTTATAAGTTTTGTCCTAAATGTGGGCCTCTTTCAACGTCAGCTTTTTATGACTCTAGATATATTTGGAACCATTACATTGTATCTTAGAATACTGATGGCACTTATTAACATTCTTCTCAAAATGCCTCATATTTAGGAAATGGCTTATGTACTTGAAAGGAGATATTTTTTCGTTAATACTCAGTACTCTTCAAATAGTGCTCAGATTTTTTGAAAAAGTTAAAATTTTGTGCTTCATAGTACAAAGTTATTTCAGTAAAGCTTATATCAAGCATGAATGATTCCTTAAACTTTGAATAAATACTGTTTTATTCAGCAGAGTCTCCATATATGTCCTGTGTGTGTGTGTGTGTATATATATAAGATTATTATTACACAGAAACAGTCTATTTATTAGACTGCTTCATTCCCCAGTAGATTTTAATAAGTGAGTTCTGATTGCTTTAGAGGATAAAGACAAACATCTGTTGAAGAGGATCTAGCTAGAGAGAGAACATCCATACTTATGCTGAAAGCACCAGAGAATTATGGATTGAGTGCTGTGTGAAGGGGACTGGGCATAAGAAGCCGTAGGATTGAGTGGCAGGGAGATAACTTGCACTGGTCAAGGAAGGCATCATGGCTGGAACTTAGATTGAAAGATGGGTAGGAGATATATGGAAAGGTGGCAGGTGAGAATGTCAACTTTCCCCAGGAAAGAACCAAATCTGTTGCGTGACAGTCGTATTCCTAGTGTTGGTTCCGTAGTACAGGCTCAGGGAATGTTTGTTTATTCATTCACTCACTCGTGTAGCATCCATACAGCTAATGTTGTCAGTTCTAAGATGGACACTTTTTTCACCCTTTAACATTTCTGAGAAGTTGGAACTAATAATTTATGGCATTTTGCAATTGTTCGTGGTGCTTTTATCTTCATGATATATAAAATCATTGTCTTAGATTTGATGAAGAATGGATTCCTCAGTTAACATAAAAGATAATACTTACATCATATTCATCGTTGCAGGTTTTTTCTTATTGACATGGATTATAATTTTATTTTACTTTTATATTTGTGAGTCACCTTTTGAAGGTATTCGTATGAACTTTGTTTCTGTGACAGTAATTTTAGAGAAAAACAGGATGAGAACATTGTATCAGTTAAAGAAAAAATATGAAGACACTTCAAAGAAGCGTTGACTTTTATTTTTTAGGTGAAAATAGTTAGTGGGCTAGGCTGAATCTAAGTTTAGTGTCGTATACAATAAAGTAATTAATAAGGGCCATTAATGCTTATTGGTGATAGCTGAAGAAGTAGCTGAGTTCAGTGGAACGTTGTAAAAGTACTTCCCCTGGAGAAGTTGATGAATTAGTCTAAGTGTTATATGTGGTCATAGTTGACACACAGTCTGCAGACCTAATTCATTCTTTTTTCCAATATGTTTTGCCAGCTGTAGGGAAAATAAAGTTTCCAATCATGGCTCTCAGTACTCCAGGGATTGGATCCTACTTTCCAACCATATCTGAACAGTGAAGGCTCAACTAATAGCATCAGGTAATTGGCTGCCATATGCATGTCCTCTGTTCTTGGGTAATATGAGAAAAGTGGTCAGATAATTTCATTCCACTTTCCTCACTTCGTAAAATTCTCCTAGCATCAAAAATGATTAGTTGCCATTTGGAATGTTTGATTCCTTTTCCACCACCCTCTGTTGCTTTTTTTCTATACTTGTGAGTGAAAACCCAAATCAAGGTTCTTTAGATAATTTTGCCTCAGAAGATCATCAAATTACTGATTTTTTTTTTCTTGTCCAATAATAAGCTTCAAAGAGCTAGGAAAGTCAAGGTCATTGTAAAATAAGAATATCACCTTCTCAGAGGGCTGTTTTTAACCCATTAGCTCCTTCCATTTTTGTGCTGGAAGTCTTAGGGACCCATTTTTGACTGGTGTAACTCCGGTTTAATTTTTAATAGGGTGAACTTTTAATGTTCTGTGCTACTCATCTGATTATTTTGCTTAACGGAGCCACCTTGTAGGTCATGCCAATGTTTGAGCATCAGAATATGATAATATCCTTATAACACAGGGAATGATTGCTCTTTGGTGGATATTTCAGAAGTGCAGTTAGCACCTTGTATTTCTTTAATGCCATAGCTGTGAGTATCTGTTATCCAGAATCATAGTAATTTTGTTTGATTCTAATATGTAATTTCTGTATTAATGCACTGTCTTTTTGATTACATGCGGTTAAAATATTTTTTAAGTTGTATTGTTAGCTATTTGTACGAACTATTCAGAACTTTTGCTTAGTTTCCTCACTATTTATAAATAAGACAATTGATACCCAGAAAGAAGGCGAGTTGCCTGAGGTAAAATAAGTGGGGAGGAGCAGATTTAGAGCTAGTAACAGGTAGGTTCCAGCCTGCTGTATCTTTAGTACTTCTGGAGACGTGCGTAGCAACGTCGCAATTTGGTCATTTGAGCTTCCTGACTCTGGTTTCTGAATACTGTAGCATATTTTGTTGTGGTAAATGATGCTTGTATCATCTAATGTAAGCTTTCTTAAATTGTTTGCTTGGACCATATTGCCTTTCAATAAAGCCCTTGACTTGGAACTGTAGGGTGTGTAGGAAATAAATGGTTGAATTTCTTTAGTATGTTGAATTTTAGTTATTCATTTGCCAAATGCTGTGATGTGTCTGCGGATTTTTATTTCCATGTGGCCTTTTCTTTTGCTGATGGTATGAATGAAATATTTTTCTTCCTTTCCTTGCCTACTCTTTGTTACTAGATATAGAAATTTTGAATAAATATGTCCAGAAAAACTATTTTTACTCTTCTTTTGATTTTGAGTCACTAAACATAATATTAATTTTATTTAAATGATGATATAGATCTTTATCTCTGGTTGCAGAGACTGTACCTCCAAAACAGGTTTTTAGTTTCTTTTTAATTTTGGGAAATAATAATGATGAAAATATAGATTTATCACAGTCTTCATTTCCCAAGTGGAGTATTAAGGTTGGCATTAAGACTTCATAGTAATATGGTGCATGCTGTTATAATTTGATCTTAAAATTATACCTGTATTAATGGCTGACAGTAGGTTAGTGCTGTTAATACCTGGGTATATGTTTTGTAACGGAGGGCTCTGTGGCTCTGTGGGAATATAAAGCAGTGCCGTCTGGTAGATCTTCCTGCAGTGATAGAAATGTTCTGTATCCGTGCTGTCTTAATACCGTGGTTATTCAGGACTTGAAATGTGGCTAGTGCAACTAAAGGCTGCATTTAAATTTTGTTTAATTTTAACTAATTAAACTTAAATAACCAAATGTAGTTAGTGTCTAGGACTGGAAAAGCAGAGTAAAAGGAATCTTTCCTACTCACTCGTCCATCTTTCCTTGCGGGCTGTAGGGTAACCCATGCTCCTGCTTTAATCTTCCTAACCTGCAGTAAATAGCCTTCTTGTCTTTTATTTTCAGTACACTTGACTTTTGCTCATTATGTAGTGAAGGTCTTTCTATCCCAGGTTTCCCTCATCACCTCTCCTTGCCATTTTTAAGGTTGTCAGTTTGCTTTTACTTCTGACTCTTTATGTCCTATGTGCACTGTCAAAATGGTAGTAGCCTTCAGTATGTGTTCTGGCCTTTTTTTCCCCTTAGTGGAGTGTGTCTTTCTTGTCTTTTCTGTCACACATACACATCCTTTCCTTACTCATGGAAAAGCAAAGTGATTGATTTTTATTTCCTTCAAGGAGAATATGAGACTGAGCAGATTAATTCATTATCTTTCTGGGGGCAGCTGCTGCGTTATCAGGGAGCGAAGTGTTAATCTAAGAATTGTAATCGTGTTTGCTGCTGCAAACCTGAGGTATCTACACATCAATCCTGGGCAGCGAAACTTCCTTGGAAGCCTGCCTTTTTTACTTCCTTTTTGAGAAGATTGAGTTGAAGTCCTTTTCATTCCCTGAGGTTTCTTTTGAATTCTAGGAATTATGTTTCCATTATCTGATTTTTGCTCTGCCTGAAAAAGACTGTGACCTCTTCTGAGATTTTTTGTTTAGCTTGGACTGATCAGATAAGTCAGTTCATTTAATAAATGTCTACTAAGCCCCTACTGTGTGCTAGTCATTGTTCCAGTGCTGTAGGGATGAGCAAGGCAGACTAGGTCCTAGTTACTGTTGGATTTATTGTCTAGCTAGGGAAATGGACTTTGAAGCAAGTAAGCAAATAGGATTTTAGATAGTAATGTGTTTACAAGAAAGAAAAGCAGCCTGGCAGTTTGGTAAAGGGTGACTAGGCTCGATGGTGGTCCAGTACTTTAGAAGTTAGGGAAGAGAAAGTAACATTTGACATCCAGACATCAAGACAACATCTTATATTGTCTGGTCTGGCATGGCAATCGAAGGGACTTTCCCTTTGAACCTCCTAAAGCTCTGCCTCTCTGCCAAAAATCTTCATGGAAGGCACATCCCTTGGGTGAGTTCTTGTTGAGGATCTTTGGGAGATTTTTTCCCCCTTTGTTCCTCTTGCTAGCATGCTCATTTAAAAGGAACAAATAAGTCTTTTCTCCTTTGATTCAGTCCCCAAAATGTGTGCCATTTTCAAAGCAAATACACTGCTTGACTTAACTGGGCTTTCAAAGGCAAACTCTGTAACAGGCTCTTAACCTGGAGTTGTACTAGGCTGGTTTCACTACTGATCTCAGCCTGGAGTTGTGCTAGGCTGATTTCACTTATCTCTTTATGAGATTTTGTACAATATTTAATTCTTTACATACCTTTTATGTTCTGCAGAGTATTTGGAATAGAGATTTCATGCACATCACTTTTATAGGTAGGTCTGTTACTCTCAAGAAGCAATTTAATGCCTTCATTGGCCTCTTTTAGGAATACTCAGAAAACTAACTGTCCGTTCCTGTGTTACAAGGTACTGGGGTTGCAGAACTGGAGTTAGAAATATGGTGGTGATCACAGATAACAGTGTCTCTGTCTGTTTTTTCCCCTAAGTTTGGTTCTTCATGAAATCAGGCATCCTTCCCATTTGTACGCAAAACTTCATTCTGTTAATACATAGGTGGAAAGCAGGGTAGCAATAGGAATTAAGGGAGCCTGCCAGATTCTGTTTTTGACCGCAAGTATAAGACCCGGCCTCACTACAAATAAGTTGGCTTTGTGTACCTTCCCTTGTCTTCCTCATGCTGGATGTCTCGTAGGCATCAGAGAACATCAGGACTTCATCAGACCCTATAGACGGACCTGCTTAACCTATAGTAAAAATTGTGTTGTAATGATCTCGGAAGATGATGGAAAGGCATTTGATAAAGTCCAACAGTCATTTCTGATTTTAAAAAACCACACAAATAAGAATAGATGGATACTTTATCAACCTAATTATTAAAAAGAAATTCCAATCAAAATGCATCATTATGCTTAACATTTGAAACATTCCAAATAAAGAGTCAGACATCATGCCCACTATCATCACAATTGCTTGACACTTCATATTCTGGAAATACCAACCAATGTCATTTGAAAAGTAAAAAATATGTTGTACTGATATTGAAAAGGAGGAGGAGGACTTATTTTTTTTTCCCCCTCCGTACCCTCCCCCCACCCCCCCTTTTCCCTGGTAACCACCAATCAGATCTCCTTCTCAATATACTAATTTCCACCTATGAGTGGAGTCATATAGAGTTCGTCTTTCTCTGACTGACTTATTTCGCTTAACATAATACCCTCGAGGTCCATCCACATTGTTGTGAATGGGCCAATTTCGTCTTTTTTTATGGCTGAGTAGTATTCCATTGTGTATATATACCACATCTTCTTTATCCAATCATTAGTTTCTGGGCATGTAGGCTGGTTCCACGTCTTGGCTATTGTAAATAATGCTGCAATGAACATAGGGGTGCAACGGACTCTTGAGATATCTGATATCAGGTTCTTAGGATAGATACCCAGTAATGGGATGGCTGGGTCATAGGGTATTTCTATTTTTAACTTTTTGAGAAATCTCCATACTGTTTTCCATAGTGGCTGTACCAGTTTGCATTCCCACCAAGGGGAGGACTTATTTTTTGAAAATATGATAGAGTGAATACACAAGAAAATCACTAGACATAAATTTCAGCACGATATTTTCTGTGTTCAAACAATTCTCTATAGAGAGTCTTTTTGTAATAGCAATAGAAGATATTAAATAACTAGGAATTTATAATAGCAAATAAAATATAAACTAGCTTCAAATAAGCCTGAGGATTATGTGGGACCTATAAGAAGATGACTATAATTAAATAGGATTTTAATCAGTACTAAAAACACTAATATGACAAAATAGTTTTAGAGTTTATCTAGTAAAATAAATGTGTGAGAGTAGCTAGAAAAATTCCAAGGGGAAAATATTGATTGAGTGGAGGGGAACTAGCCCTTATTCCCAAATATGAAAACATTACAAAAGGCACAGTTGTTAAAATAGTTTAGTATTCACACTGAAACAATAGAACTGAGCAGAAATTTCCCCAAATACATAAGTACATTTAGTGTATGTTAAAATTTGTTTTTCAAACCAGCAAGGGAGAAGATGAATTATTCTACAGCCTGTGGGATAACAGCTAGTAATTTGGATAAAGAAAACCAATCTCTCCCTTGCTTTTTATACAAGAAAAAAATCGCAAATTGACCACATATGCAAATTTTAAAAATAAAAATAGAGAAGCAACGAAAATAACAGGGAATTTTAAAAATGATCTTGGTATGGGGAAGGTCTTTCTAAATGTGACACACATTTCAAACGCCAAAAGAAAGAAGAGATTGATATAGTTGGACTACATAAAAATTAAAATGGCAAAGTTCCTTAAACAGTGAAAATGCTAAAAAACGTGCTGGGAGGTAAGGAAGTAGATGTTTGCTACGTATTTGATAAGGGGAAAATGTTCTTAAAAACTCAAAGTTCTCATATAAATTAATAAAATGATAAACCCTCCAGAAGAAAAATGTGTAAAATATACAAATAATTCATAAACACATTCAGATAGCCAGGAGACTTGAATGGATGCCCAGTCTTCCTGATTAATGAAGAAATTCAAATTAAAGCAGGATACTGCTTTAGACCTGTTAGATTGGCAAAGATTTAAAATTTGCTTCTCATTGATGGCAAAGATTTAGGAAAATCTCTCATACATTGTTTGTGGAAGTATAATTGATATAACCTTCTTGAAAGGAAATTTAGCAGTATCTGTCAAAATTAAAAATGGTCACACATTTGGATCTAGCAGTTTCACTTAGAAGAATTTATCACAGGAGTTACACAAATATATATGTAAAAGAATGTTTTTGTGTCATTGTGTGTAATGGTAAAAGAGGCAGGTACCATAAGAGTTTTAAATAAAATTAGATATTTATGTTTTGACGTAGAAAGATGTGCAAGATGTGATAGGTGAAAAGATAACTTGCATTCCAATATGGATATTTTATTTAAGTAAAACATTTTAAATTTTAGGAATGTAAGGTTTATATCTGCATAGTAAATTTATTTGAAAGAGACTGTTGGCAACAGCTGTCTATGGAGAGGAATTGGGAGGTTGAAAGGAGTAGATTAGGGGAATTTTGCTTTTTATTTTGTATCCCTCTGTACTACTTGAGTTTTAAGAAGACACAAGAAATGGAAAGATATTCCATGCTCATGGATAGGAAGAATTAACGTAGTTAAAATGTCCATACTTCCTAAAGCAGTCTACAGGTTCAGTGGAATCCCTATCAAAGTCCCAAAAACATTTTTCACAGAAATAGAACAAAGAATCCTAAAGTTTATATGGAAGAACAAAAAACCTCAAATAGCTGAAGCAATGCTGAGAAGAAAGAACAAAGCTGGAGGTATCATACTCCCTGATTTCAAAATATACTGCAAAGCTACACTAATCAAAACAGCATGTTACTGGTGCAAAAATGGACACACAGATCAATGGAACAGAATCAAGAGCCCAGAAATAAATCCATACATCTATGGACAGCTAATTTTTGACAAAGGAGCCAAGAACACAATGGAGAAAGGAAAGTGTCCTCAGTAAATTGTTGTGGGGAAACTGGACACTGACGTGCAAAAAATGAAAGTAGACTCTTATCTTACACTATACACAAAAATTAACTTAAAATGGATTAAAGACTTGAATGTAAGACCTGAAACTATAAAGCTCTTAGAAGGAAACATAAATGGTATGCTCTTTGACATCAGTCTTAGCAGTATCCTTTTGGATGTCATGTCTCCTCAGGCAGGGGAAACAAAAGAAGAAATAAACAAGTGGGACTACAACAAACTAAAAAGCTTCTGTACAGCAAAGAAAACCATCAACAAAATGAAAAGACAGCCTATGAATTGGGAGAAGATATTTTCAAACCATATATCTCAGAAAGGGTTAATATCCAAAATACAAAAAAAAAAACCCTTACAACTCAACAACAAAGAAACAGCCCAATTGGGCAGAAGATCCAAACAGACATTTTTCCAAAGAAGATGTACAGATAGCCAGCAGGCACATGAAAAGATGTTCAACATCACTAATTATTAGAGAAATGCAAATGAAAAGTACAATGAGATATCACCTCACACCCATCAGAATGGCTATAATTACCAAGACAAGAAATAACAAGTGTTGGAGACATGTGGAGAGAAGGGAACCCTCATACACTGCTGGTGGGAATGTAAACTGGTGCAGCCACTATGGAAAACAGTACAGATTTCTTGAAAAGTTAAGAATGGAACTACAGTGTGATCCAGCTATTCCACTTCTGGATGTTTATCCAAAGAACATGAAAACACTAATTTGAAAAGATCCTTCCCCGCCATGTTCATTGCAGCATTATTCACAATAACCAAGACTGGGAAGCAGGCTGTCTGCCCATCAAGGGACGGATGGATAAGGAAGATGTGATACACACACACAGACACACACAACACGAGACACACAGACACACACAATGGAATACTACTCAGCCGTAAAAAAGATGAAATCTTGCCATTTGCAACAACACTGGATGGATTTGAGGGCATTATGCTAAGCAAAATAAGTCAAAGGGAGAAAGCCAAATACCATATTATTTCACTCATGAGGAAGATAAAAACAACAACAACAAATAAACATACACACAGAATAGATTGGTGGTTACCAAAGAGGAAAGGGGAGGGAAGAGGGCAAAAGGGGTAAAAGGGCGCATGTGTAGGTGATGGATGGCAATTAAACTTGGGGTGGTAAACATGATGTAGTTGGGGCAGCCTGGTGGTGTAGTGCTTAAGTTCACGTGCTCCGCTTTGGCTGCCCAGGGTACAGATCCTGGGCTTGGACCTACACAATGCTCATGAAGCCGTGCTGTAGCTGCATCCCACATAGAAGAAGTAGAAGGACTTACAACTGGGATATACAACCATGTATGGGGCTTTGGGGAGAAGGAAAAAAAAGGAAGATTGGCAACAGATGTTAGCTCAGGGCCAATCTTCCTCACCAAAAAAAACCAAACACACCCACGATATAGTCTACATCGAAATTGAAATATGATGTACACCTGAAATTTATATAATGTTATAAGGAAGTGTTACCTCAGAAATTAATTAAACTAAAAAAATAAAAACAGGAATATGCGTTGTTTTTAGACTTTAAAGTTAAAAAAAGTCAAAACAGTATCAGAGTTTAGATTTGTGCTGAAACATAATTATATTGCCTGGGCCTTTATTCTTTCTAATAGAACATGCAGAACAGAGAGCCTTTCATTTTGTGGTCAAATAGCATTTGTTTATTTGAGAATAACATTGATTTTGTGTCCCAAGTGTTGATGGCATGTGGTCTGCCCTCCTACCCAGTTCAGAAGTTTTTATCAAAGATCTAACAGCACTTCCTCTTTTGGAGACTTACCTACCCTTTCTTCTATCTGTGCACTCCTGACTTCATTTAACCAGTGGGGTTTATAACAGTCCAAAAGTAATGAAAGCTTTTCCTCTAGATCTTACCTTAATTTGGTTAGGCAAGGGGGCAGATCTGACGGCCACTATACTTCTGTATTAGAAAATGCCATTTGCCACTTAGAAGAGGTGCCACTCCCAGAACCAAAATCAGTGTGAGACCCATATCACAATTGCCCTCTAAAATGTTATTCAAACCCTCCTGCCTGCAGTCCACGCCATTGTAGTGCTCCACTCTTACGGTTCACAGGGTGTGGGGTTTCTTTAGCTAAGAACTGCCTAAACAAGGCTGTTCCACATTACGTGTTCTTTACCAGTTTCTTTTAACAACTGAACTCCCTTCTCTATTCTGATACACACTGGACTACTTTCAAACAATAGTCTTGCCAAGAAGAGGCTTTCTGAATTTAATATGATAAAATGACAAGTGGTTGTCCTCTCCCTAAAAGTACCCAGAAAAATTCTGACATATAAAACATCCTCATTTCCTCCAACGCCAGCCAGACTAACCATCCAGAGGTAAGTCTTCTGCCTTGAGCTGGTTGAAACCCTTAGTGCGGCACTTCCTAAATAATTCTTGATGGGAAAATAGCGTCTCCCAGAAGCAAGTTATACTTTAACTCTGGTTAAATGATTTTGTTAAAAACCTTGATTACGTCTCTATAGAGAAAAATGATTACCCATGATAATTTATCTGCAGGACACTGCATATTTAGATTTTCTCTTTGCCAATATTTCTCCAAAAAATTATCTTTCTCCTCCCAAACTAACTCCTAATATGCTGTCAGTAGGCTCTTTGCACTTTCAAGCCTTCTTAAGGAAAAACTTCCTTCTCAGAGTTAATAATGATGTTCTGGCAAAGGTCAAGAATAGAAAGCTGTTTATTTAATTTAAAACCTAAGATCAGTTTTATTCTTAGATTTCTCTTCAACTTCAGCTCTACTTCAATATCTAGTTTCTATAGCAACTGAGATACAGTTAGCAGCTGGGTCAGAAAAGAGAAATCTGTAGATGTAAAAAATTTAGTTTTTAAACTTGCGAGGGAAGATACCAGGCAACACCTTCACAGCTTTTCTAGGCTGAAGCCTACATTCTGTTTCCAGGAATTCTGTATTTTTTCTGAACAGGCCAGACGTTTATATTTATCTCTTTTTTACACAGCCCCAGAAAAGATTGCTGCTTCTCTGTTCCACTATTTAATCAGAGTCAAATAATTACTTCACCTAAATTAAGACAGCTAAGAGAGAACTCTTCTTCTGTGGAGAAATTGCAGTGACCAGTAGAATTATTTCTTTTCAAGTGGAATGTCTCTGGGAATTATTATGTGAATTGTCTCTTTTCTTTACCTTGGATTCCTTAAGAATAGCGTTTTTGTTGTTGTTCTCTTGTTTAAGAGTGATTGCAAAAATCTAGAATGGTACTCTTGTCTGTGTTCTTGGTCTAGCCAGCCTGGAGTGTAGGTTCTAGACCTATTGCATCACTGCCACGCGGAGATGTTGCAGGTGGGAGAAATGCTGTCAGGCACTGGAAAAGATAACATCAAGGAGATGGCATAAGTACTTAATGTTCCATCTTCATAAATGTGTATAGTACTTTAAATGGAAACTATGTCCCGTTGTCTAAAGTTAAGTTGTTGAAGCTGGAGGAAGGTTAATGCTTTTTTCTATTACAGGAACTACCTTCTGTTGAAGAGCTCACTATTATTCTGCCTGAAGATATTGAATTAAAGCCTCTTGGGATGGTTTCAAGTATTATTGAGCAATTGGGTATGTAAGTAATTTTATTTAAAATTATCATTTGTATCCAAGCATACACTAATAATCAAATCAAAGACATTGACTAGTGAATTTTCTGTGAAATATGTAAGTCATTGAGTTCGAATAGATATATTGTTTTTACTTATACAAGTAATCCATAAATACATTGTCTTTATAAAAATTTAAAGTCTGCTTTTATTGACCTATTTCTTCAGCATTTTGTATGGTTTGGTGTATTCATTTTCTATTGCTGTTAAATAACTACAAATTTGGTGGCTTAAAACAACACAAATTTACTATTTACAGTTCTACGGGCCGGAAGTCTGATATGGGTCTCACTGGGCATCAGGGCTGAGTTCTGTCCTGAGGCTCTGGGAGAATCCATTCCTTTGTTCCTTTTAGCTTCTAGAGGCGGCCCGCATTCCTTGGCTCATGGACCTCTTCATCCTCAAAGCCAATAATGTCCCTTCTCTCTGCCCCTTCTTCTGTCGTCATCACGTCTCTCTCTGACCACAGCCCGGAAAGCTGCTCTGCTGTTAAGGACTCCTTAGGTTGGGCCTACATGCATAATCCAGGATGATCTCCCCATTTCAAGGTCCTTAACCTTCATCACATTTGCAAAATCTTTTTTTTCATGTAAGGTAACATATTCACAGGTTCAGGGATTAAGGTTGTGGTACCTTTTTTTTTTTTTTTTCTGGAGGAGGGTGGATTATTCTGCCTACCGCCTTTGATTTTATTTTGTAAACATGTAAATTAGAAAGTTCTGTGATTTAATACTGGTATTAACGGCATGAAATCTGAAGCTTATTGGATTATAGAGAACTAGATATTACAGATTTCTTTTAGCCCCAGGATGTGAGGTAGGTCTATGAAAGGCCTTGAAGTTACTGGAGCTGCCATTAACTCTCAGAGTAAGACACATCTGAGACTAGAACTCAGCATTGACAAATCCATGAGATTTTTGAACTGGACAGAAGACCTGGATTATTCATAGCCCCCTTAGTTTACAGGACTTCAAGGACATGGAAAAATTCAAGTCACTTCCTCTTATGATCAGTTGTATAATGAGTCAGTGGTAGAAATGGGACTTTATCTTTTGACCTTTTTCTAACAGTGCCCATATCAATATTTAAAAAAATTAATACTTATATAATTTTGTACTTATGCAATTTATTAATCAAAATTCTGATAAAGTGAAACTTCTTTTTACAAAAATCACAATGATTAAAACTCTTTACGTGATTCTCGTCATTACGTTTACTAGTTTTTAAGTTATTTTATGGTCTTTAATAATATGCATAAGTAAACCAAACAGGTAATTACTTGATTACATAGTATGAGTTGAGCATTTATTAGACTTGATATATATAGAAAAAATTTAGGTTGCAATGTTTATTCTCAAGGAAAAAAATATAAACTATATGGTACACATGGAATAATACATTTTCAGAATAGGTTTTTGACTAACACATCCTAATAGACTAGCAAAATTCTCAAGTTGGTGGGAATAAAGATTGAATGAATTACAGTCAGCACAAGCTACTCTGTTTTGAATGCCTAAAATATCTAACATTATTTGGATCAAATTACAAAAAAGAAAATACAAGTATTAGTATATTATGCAAAAAAAATCTACAAATTCAAATTAGTACCCAAATATGAAAAGAGAGGATTTGGCTTTGTACTCTGCAGTTCTTCTAGAAGTTATGTTGGTTTGTTCTTTTTTTTTAACTTGGAAAATACAAGAGGCTAATTAGATATTATCCATCAGGTAGAAGTGGAGAGATTTCATGAAATTAAGGATCTTGTACTAAGTACATACCTTCAGAGTATTCATAGCCTTTGAAAGTTTCTATCAATATATGGTACAAACTCTTAAATTTGTTTGAACCCAACTACCTGAAATTGTGTACCACCTAGAATCATAGTAATAAAAGCATGGGTCTTTTACACGGCGGAAACACAATCAGTAGTTGTGTTGTTACAGGAAGTCTTGGAACTAGGGATCTAGGTTCCAGTGGTAACTCGGTCTGAAATTGGCCAGGTGGTAATATTAGTCTTTTGAGTCCTGTTTTCTCATTTTTCTATAAAGTAAGAATATTGGATTAGGTGATCTTTTATTTTCATATAATTTGACTCTTTGGGAAAGGGATTAGAAAGGAGAGATGAGTGACAATGAATTTTGTTAGTGCTCATTATCATTATCAGTCTTTACTCATCATCTTTATTCCAGGTGCAGATCTAACTTAAAAAATGTTGATCCATGATCTCTTACTTATATGTATGTTCAGAACTTAGAAGCACTAACTGTTGAAATTAACTGGGATACAATTGAAATTTTTTGAATGAATTTTAATAATCTGAACTAATATATTTCCTCTCTCAGGTAGATGTGGCATTATCTATGTGATGTGACAAAGTATTCTTGCCGTTTGCCCTAATTTTCTAAGAACTTGTTGTGTGTATTTTTTTCTCTTTGCTGAAGTAGATCAGTTTAACATTTGTGGCACTTACAAGAATTGGAGATTATGCCAGACTAGTGGGATAATGCTTTTGCTTTTTGAGAAGGGAAGTGATAAAAATTACTGTGAGTTCTATGGTTCTTCATCTGTTCAGAGGAAGATGCTTTTGTGAAGTCTAACTTTTTTGTATATCAGTAAGTAATCAGTGCTTTGTAGGAAGGAATTTCTAGAATGAGAAAGAAGACTAATTTCTTACAAAACAGGAGTTTTGTGATTAAATGTGATTATATTTTTTGGGTAAAAATTGCTCAAGGAAATGTACATGGCTGGAATTGGTTGACTTTTTAATGGGTGATTCAAGTTTTCTATGAGGTTTTGTACTTTAATTTTTTTCTTAGAATTATAGCTTTTGTGTTAAATAAAAATATGTAGAATCTATTTTCTTGGTGCCACTCAGTAATAAGTAGACTTTGTTTATCCAAGAGGAATAGTTACTGAGGTATATTATCTCACCTTAAATTTCATTTAAAATTATGTTGGAATTAAAGCCTAAATTCCCATTTAAATTCTATATCTTCTGATTAAATCTTGAAATAATCTATTTTGTTTCATTTTTCAGTAATAATTGAATCTATGACTAACTTACCTCCAGTTAATGAGGAGACTGTAATTTTTAAAAGTGATCGACAGGCAGCAGGAAAGGTTTGTAAAAAATTCAGATCTTACAAATTATTCTGTGTCTTTGTTGATTGGTTTTCCTGACTTTCCCTATCTGTCCTAAAAAGAGTTTATTAATTTTAGTAGATGAGCAGTCTGTAGCTCTCAACTTTTAGTATGTTCTTTATGCTCTTCAGTACTTGGTGTCCGTCTCTATATTGGTTTAATATTGCTTATTACTCTTTCCTGCTTGAGTCATTAAATGCACATGTATAGATTTTTTTCCTGATGTTTGTCAGGTGCTTTGCTAGGCAGTGGGTCTACACAGTGAACAAGACACAGTTCCCTACCCTTCAGGTACTCAGTTGAGTGCGGGAGACTTTCCACAGTGTAGTAGTTCTTAACGTTTTTTGATTTGTGAGTCCCTTTGAATAGTGGCTCTCAAAACTTTTTAGACTGGCTTCCTCAGGTGGAAGCTGAGAGTGGAATCTTTTTCAAATGGAAAGAAATTTCAGTGATAGCAATAAAGCATTGCTGTGAGCACATTCTGGGGAATTATGAATATGTGTACTTAGTACTCACCCTAAGGTTGGGTCCCTTTTAACATCTAACTATGGAACTACAGTGCATGTCCATCCTTAATAGGGAAGACCACATATTTTACCCAGCAAATACACAATTCTGAGCAGTCAGCAGAGGATATAAAGCCTTCAAAGAACAAGAATATAAACACCAACCAAGTGTTCCTGTTCTGGTAGTAGGGACAGTGTTTTGTTTTGTGGGTTTTTTTTTAAACATTGGCGCCTGAGCTAACAACTGTTGCCAATCTTTTTTTATTTTTTTCTGCTTTTTCTCCCCAAGTCCCCTCAGTACATAGTTGGATATTTTAGTTGTGGGTCCTTCTAGTTGTGGCATGTGGGACGCTGCCTCAGTGTGGCCTGACAAGTGGTGCCATGTCCACGCCGGGGATCCAAACCAGCAAAACCCTGGGCCACCAAAGTGGAGTGCGCAAACTTAAACCACCCAGCCACGGGGCTGGCGCCAGGACAGTGTTTTATTCACCTCGTTATTCCCCTCTGTACAAAGTACAGCCCTTCGTAAATTATATGTGCTAATAAGTAAATGTGTATTGAGTTGAAAACAAGCAAGAAACCAGCTGCTGTCTTCAAAGAAGCAACATTATGGGGTTTAGTTTTTCCCAGATAAGCAACAGTAGGCTTCTTTTTTTTGTTCTAGGAGATAGAATTAATTTACATTTAGTCAGAAAAAAGCATATACTTTGGCCTATGTTATTGAGTCACTCACATGAGCTTCCCTTTTCTCTGTCTTTTCCTGCTATTCCATTCTAACATAAATTAGAAGAGATCAGGTTTTTATCAGGGTCCTGCACCTTGCACTACCTACATATACTTTTTTTAGGTTGATAGGCCAATTTACCAAAGAGAAATGAGTCACAAAGCAGTCAGTGGAAGAATTAACTGGAGTTTAGAACTGATATTTTTTGACAATTCTTGAGAAAGTTTGTGAGGGAAGAAAGAGTTTTTAATGCCTGAAGGATGGTGCTGTACTTCTTCCCTTTCACATACCTATTCTTAATGCTTTTGTTTCAAGTACGGGTACTGCTGGGACCTTTATAAGGGGTTAGAGGTATATGAGGGGGCTTAACCTCCAAGAAGGTTGAGAGACAAAAAGAATGGAAGGTGAGTGGATGATCAGGCTGTCAGTGGCTCTCCATGCCCAATGGTACACTTCTTTAGGAGAAACCAATATGTGCAGGTGCAAAAGCAAAACATTTCTTGCTGTCCTTAAGAAAGTAGTAGAAGAGGGGAGGGGAAAAGAAGCAAAAGAAGTGTATTTCTTGATTTTCTGACTATGGATTGAAACTTATTATGATTTTCATGACAGTTGCCTTTTTCTCTAAGTAGCTAACTTAGACAATTTTAATTTCAAAATACCCAACACTTTGCTAATTTAAAACCTCTAAGCTCATTTTTCTTATATCCTGAATACATTTGAAATTTCAGTCCTATGATTGTGACTAATAATGTTAATACTCAGCTCTTCTGTCATTTGTCTTTGAAAGGATAAAAATGTAACATTTATGCCTCTGACTTTAGCTATATGACATATGTCTAGAGGGAATAATTAAATCTATTTCTAAATTTTACATAGAAAGCTTTGTAAATTCAGGAAGTGACAAGTCTCCTAAAAATATTTAATTATAAATCTAAGCACTTTGAAATGATTCCCCAAAATAATGGCAGGGGTAGGGAGGGCCGAGAGTATCAGTTAAACAACCCAATGGCTAGAAAATGAAATTGAATCGATTTTAGATCATTAGCGTATCTCATCGAGATACTATATTAGTTTTCCCTTCAATGTCAAACCTTTGTACATCGCTTCTTTTCCCTCTGCTCTTCAATAATAACAATAATAATGAGGCATGGTGATAAATACTTTGTGTATCTTTCTAAAGTCACTGAAACTCTGTAGAAATCCCATTTACTGAAAAATCACAAAATTTTTGAGTTTACAACTCAGTTGGTCTATCTGATTCCTTTCCCTTCCACCTCCCACCCTCTTCCCCACTGATTTAAGGAGGGCGAGCTCAGATTTGAATTCTACTTCTTGCCCTTTAATCGTAATAGTAATTAGTTCTTCTTGATAAATGATCAATGAAATTCCATTTTTAATGTTTTGTTCTTTAATATAAGGAGATTTTTAAAAAATTGACCAAACTATGCCACCTATTATCCCTGATAAGCTGAATTTGTTGGTTATTTGTTTTGCATTTACTTTTGAGTATTTATTAGAGCAAGTTTTGTTTGTATTATTATTGTTTGTTTTACTTTTTAGTAAACCAAAACATTGAAATCAATTTCCCTGTCTGATATCATTGGTTAGGAAGTTTTACTGATCTCTTTTTAAAGAATACTTTATATTAGTCTTGGTTGGTAGTATGTGATGATTTTCTGAAAGTCTCCATATTATATTGATAGAGTGGATTTTTTTCCCTCCCTCAGTAACTTGTGATATAGTAATATGCACAGTGATTGAAACAATCATTTGACCTAACTAATGAATTAGAATACTCTTATTGTCTTCATTTTTATGAATGGAAAGTCAAAATAGTATAAAGCGATTGATAAGAGACAATTCTGGATGGCTGTGGGAGTTCATTGCCCCCTTTCTTCTGTTGGTAGTTTAGCCAAAATCAGGCTCAGCTGGAAAGACAGTAAGGCCTTTGGCTAATGGCGTTTTTTGAAGGCTGTTCACAGAGCACTAGCATGTGGATCTTGGCCCTCCACGTGCACAGCCCTCCAGCATTGTTCCTGGGCCTGGAGATTCCTTGATATGTTTCGTGTTCCCTAGACAAACTAGGCGTTACCTAGTCCCTCTTAGGCTAACCTGTAAGTATATAACATGGTGTGTGTGGAGAGGGGAGGAGAGTATGGCTTATTCTCTCAGAATGCTCTTTATGCATGTGCGGCCACTTGGCCCAGGCAGCCCCCCCACCGCTGGAACTCTTGCAGTGTGGCATATGGAACACCTAAACCCAGCCTATGCTGTGGAATGAGAATTTGGGGCGCTAACATACTCTTACTTTCTTGCTTGTCAGTTTTTTTCCCCACAGACCCTATGCTATATCTGTACTATGTGGTGGTAGTGGTGTGTCTTTGTGACTCCTTTGTGTGACAGGAACCCTTCCAGGTCTTTTAGCAGAAAGATACTACTTTTGAGTAAGTGATGGTGAGTATTATAAGCTAGAGCTAAGTAGAAGGACACTTTGAAAACTACCTTTCAAATAACAGGGTGTGTGTAAAACATTAGTTGGATTAAATTTTTATATGAGTATTTCTACAGAATATATACTATTATTTAAGGTATAAAGAAAGCTATTGCCCACCTTAAAGTAAATCTCTTCGACATTACTATCCTGAGTTCTGTTTCTTACACTGTCCTGTGGACTGTTCCTTTGTTTTTTTTCCTTTATGAGGAAGTTTGGCCCTGAGCTAATATCTGTTGCCAATCTTCCTCTTTTTGCTTGAGGAAGATTGTCCTGAGCTGACATCTGTGCCAGTCTTCCTCTATTTTGTATGTGGGATGCTTCCACAAGCTAGCTTGAGGAGGCGGTGTGTATGTCTGCGCCTGGGATCCAACCCGTGAACCAGAGTGCCTGAACCTAAACACTAGGCCACTGGGCCGGCCCCACCTATTCCTTTCTTTTTATCTCTAGTCAGGCAGTATGGGAGTTGCGAAATCCCCATAGTCAGGTGGAAAGACAGCAGGATTCAAAGTTTAAGGGAACTGTGAGAGGAAGTGGGCTGGCCTGAGCCCTACTTTGTCTCAAGTTGCTCTTCACACTTTAGCTCTCAGGTATTAGCCAGTCTAAAATCTATACTCTGAAGCTATCATTGGTTAAAATATTGTTAAATCCTCCTTTTCTGTAGTTCTGAATTAGCCAGATTGCTTCTGTGAACTCAGTCAAGTATCCCTGTGACTGTTTGAAGGAGGACTGTAAATCCGGCTCAGTATTGGTGTATGCCGTGTACTGACTTCATAAGGCAGCTTCCTGTTACCTGCTGTATGTGCTGTTATTTCACTTAAAACTTTATAATGATTTTATGGTGCTGTGTCTTATAAACACTTCAGATCTTAAGAATTGGCAACTAAGTATGCTATGATTTTTATCCAGGAATTTGAAAATCACTTACAGTTTAGTTCAAACCAGTCTCTGCATAAACCCAAAGCTGTTAAGGCATTTTCCTAGTGAAATCATTTCTCCCAGTTAGGAGATGGAAGCTTGCTATCCAGGAAACAAATCCTTGGGAAACAGCTTTTTATACCGGGTCACAAACAATCATTACTGTACCTTGTACTAATGGATTCATAGGAAATTTTTTTTAAAGATATTTTTGTCCCTGTCCAGACTTAAAGTATAGATTTGTCGATATTCATCAAGGGAGTTAAACAAAATGTGAATTGTTTTTAAGATTTTTAAAAAAGTGACAAGTAAGATGATATATTACTTTAGCGTATGTAGTGTAGGCCAGGAAGAGTTGTGCTGCATGTATCCCTTTCTATCCTTTGCAGTTCTGGTTGGAAGAGGTCTACTGTTTTTATCTAAATCCTTTCAAATACATTTCTCGCTATTTTTAGAGTAATCTTATCTTCAGAACGTTGGTACCATGATGGGTGAGTTGTTTTATGCCAGATTGAGAATTACTAAAAGCTTGAATGGTATACTGCAGAGCATAAAATGAGAACATTTACTATCAAAAAGCAAGAACTGAGGATGTAATAAAACGAGTACTTTCAATACAGTTGGTTTAAAATGGTCCAAGCTATTTGGAAATTATTTAGTAATTTACATCAAGACTTTTAATAATAATCATACTCTTGGTTCCAATAATTCCATCCCTTACAAATCAATTTTCAGGAAATCTTAAGTACAGAAATTTATGGATAACGATGTTCATCATGGCATTATTTATAATACTGAACAAATTGGAAGCTACCTAAATGTCCTGTAGTATAAGACGAGTTAAATAAATTGTGCTAAATCTATACAGGAGTGTTATATACCCACTGAAATTATACTTATGAATAATATTTGTAACATGCAAAAATTTAGTGCAACTTTAGGTTTTAAAAGGGAGCAGTATGTAAAGCTACAGTATAATCTCAAAAGAAAAAAATCATTAATGGTGAAATCTACACTGACATTGGTCATGGTCCAGTTTCTGTAATATACATAATTTGTTGTCAGAAACATTATTTTTAAAAATTCAGGTATTTGAGAAGAATTTGAAAACAAGAGACTTCCTTTCATCTTTCATAAAACATTTTCAGAAATAAAATAATTTGTCTTGGTGCTAAAAGCAGTTCCTTTATGTAAAAGTTAAAGGCTGTATAGCATCTTTGATTTTTGAGAAATAAGCAACTTCATGTTGAAACCTGCTTTTACTACTTTTCGAATTAGAAAAAGTTGTGGTTTAATTTTTTAAAGATGTTAATCACTGTATGGAAATAGAGGGATTGAATACCCATTGAAGCAGAAGTTTGCCTTTTAAGTTTTATGTCTGGAGACACTGACTCAGAGACAGCGTTTTAATTCTCAAAAGTTACCAATTGTAATTCTTTTCTTCATACCTTACCACTTAAATGACCAAAAATAAAACCAAAACTTCATAATTTACATCTGGTATTACTAAAATGATTTGAATTTAGTAAGAACTAACTTGTTACACTCGTTTTAAATTCATAAAAAGGAAATGTGGAATAAGTTAATGCATTTATAATCAAACTATGAAGACTTTGTGATTATGCAAAAATGACAAATAGAAATACAATTTTATTGTTCTGACGCTGACAAAATTACCTTGTTATAGCAATTATCATGTTTTGCTTTTTTAAATATTACTGACTTTTCAAGTCATTTGTCATGTTAAAGGAGGCCTTTATGTTTCTTCTATTTTATAGATATTTGAGATATTTGGACCTGTTGCACATCCATTTTATGTGTTACGGTTTAATTCTTCAGAGCACATTGAGAATAAAGGTATTAAAATAAAAGATACTATGTATTTTGCTCCATCAATGAAAGACTTCACTCAATATATATTCACAGAAAAACTTAAACAGTAAGTACTTGATTGACATGTTAGTGTTGTTTGCTTGTCTTATGTTTATAATTTAGGAATAATTCTTAGTGATGGTAGTTTCTTGTAGTTAAATGGTACGTATCTTCCAAAGAGTTCATTTGTTTTCCTAGTAACATCTCTGAAAGCTACAATTTATTATCATATTCTACAGATAGAGATCATTTATATCATTTGGCCAAAATGACATGATCAACTAGTAAGAATACATTTGAGCCATAAAAATTTTCTGAATTCTAATCCATTGTTTTTTCCATTATATACTTTTATATACATACTCTTTCAGTATTAGTATTATCATTTAAAAAATTCTTTTCCAACTTAAGTAAAATTTTCTTTGGATTATAGTCATAGGCTTAACTATTTAATAAACTTTGTAATACTCAAGAAGAAAAAGAAAATGAGTAAATTTCAGATTGTGTATAAATTGCAAATTTATAGAAGAGAGAAGTAAGATATGTCTGTGAAAAGTTGTATATCAAACTGTGATAAATAGGGTTGACAACCTACAAACCAGTGCCCTTCATTTTGCCTGTAAATATGCTAAATGATGCCTGTGGCGTGTGGGTAGTAGTATTTCTGCATATTTTTGCTCCCACTGGTTAATTGTATATTTTCCATGTGTTAATTGTTACCAGGTGTTAGCTGTAGAGCTACTTATATCAGTCAAACTTATATAATTTAATTTATATAAATCAATGACATATAGTTCAAATAGCATAGCTTTTTCTGTAAAAATAAGTTGAATACTTTGGAAAGATGTAATGAATATGAGGCACTAAAAAAATAATGTCCAATTAAGAGTGGAAGAAAAGACCGTGAAAGATTGGGGAATGCGAGAGGAATCCTGAATCCAAAAAGACTTTTCACTTCGTTTGACAGACAAGTCCTGTCTTTAGTTGGAAACTTGAAATTTAGGTGAAGCATTAAGGATGTGGTTTTTGCAGGAAATGCAAAGGAACTTCAGTCAGTAAGTAGCCTTGGTGCTATGTCAAGTGTACTGGTCCCAGTTCTGTGGCATAAGAAGGTCTCTATACCACTTACATGTTAAATCAAGTCTCTGAATTTCATTTATTATTTCAGAGGTGAAAATTTTGTTCCTTGTAATTGATTAAATTCATGTTTAAGGATTCACATAGTTTGATGAAACATTTTGCTTAAGTTCTTCAGACTGCGTAAGGTCCACTGACAAGAAAGGTGAATTAAATAGATGATACAGTCATAAAGAGTCTAGTATGTTTTAAAATCATCACTTAAATAATTAACATTTTATTCTGCTTTGAATATTGGGATATCGCTGGTGCTATGCCATATATTTAGCTTTTAACAACATATTTTAGCTTAAAACAGATAAACTTGGGGCTGGCCCCGTGGCATGTGGTTAAGTTCAGTGCTCTCTGCTTCGGTGGACCAGGTTCACGGGTTTGGATCCTGGGCACAGACCTACACTACTTGTCAGCCATGCCATGGTGGCAACCCACATATAAAGCAGAGGAAGATTGGCACAGACATTAGCTCAGGGCTAATCTTCTTCAACAACAGCAGCAGCAAAAAAAACCCCCATGTAAACTGAAAAGTTTTCTGAAGGTGTTTATTAAATGGACTTTAAACAATAGGAGTAGTCTTTGTCTTTATGTGCAAGAATAAGAATTTTGTGCTGGAAAGCAGTAACAATAAACTAAAGAATGGAAAATTAGGCCTACCCTGCAGAAGCCCCACTTGACAAAGCCTCTTCTATTCTAGACTGCATTGTGGTGTCTGTTATGGGAACTCAGTGGAGTACTTTGCCTTTGAGATAGAGAAGTTCAGCTCCTCTCCCGCTTACCCACCTTTAGTAAGGCTATTTTAATTCTAGCCTCCCATGAACTTACTCTCTTGTTAAAAGAGCTTTTTGAAATGTTGCTTGATCTTTTCTTTAGTAGATTTTGATTTTCTGTGGTAAGTGCATTGCTAGTTGGGGAGCTTTTCCCATTTATGTCTTTAAACTCCAGGCTGTGGGCACTGCAGGCCATGAGATGGCATATAAGCAAAGAGAAGTACTGTAGCTATGTTAAATGCATAGGTGTAAGATGGTATTTGATGAGTAAAAGCTTTTTTTAAGTGGTGGAAAAATCATTGATAATGCCAATACACAATGTGAAAAGTTCTGAATCAAAATTTTAGAGCAAACTTAGTGATTTTCATATTGTGCCGGCCCATTGACATCTGTAAATGAATTTTTATGGATTAATTACTTTAATGAATGAATTCCTAAGAATCTCATTTATTTTTGAGATCTAGTTTAAAGCAGTGAGGACAACATCTACTCCTAATACTTTATAATATTTTTAAGTAGTTGAATAACAAGATATTGTCAAACTATGAAATAAAAAGATTAAAAAGATGAAGATTAAAAATGAGCTTTCAGAAATTCTAATCATCCTTATAATAGATATATATAGTTTTGTTGATCATAGAGTATAAAACTTTCCACTAAAAGTAATTAATGTTTGTGATTATACTGTCCTTTAAATCTTCCAAGGTCTTCCTCCCCAAACTAGGTAGGCTTCATTTTACTGTGTCTGCTTTAAGAGTCACTGCTGAGGGGCTGGCCCCGTGGCCGAGTGGTTAAGTTCGCGCGCTCCGCTGCAGGCGGCCCAATGTTTCATTGGTTCGAATCCTGGGCGCGGACATGGCACTGCTCATTAAACCACGCTGAGGCAGCGTGCCACATGCCACAACTAGAAGGACCCACAACGAAGAATATACAACTATGTACTGGGGGTCTTTGGGGAGAAAAAGGAAAAAAAAAATAAAAATCTTTAAAAAAAAAAAAAGAATCACTGTTGAGTAAGCCTTTGTTACTCATGGAGTGCCATTGATATTCCTCAGGTAAATCGAGGAAAAAGAATTTCATGTTGTTATCTCTGCCATTAAAACTGTGAAATCTTGGATAGAGAGTGCTTCATGTTCGTTTCTGTGTCCTTAGCACCTGGACCAGTGTCTGACCTATAGTTGGTGTAAAATAAGTATTTATTGAAGTAAGCTTTATGAATGAGCTCAGGTGTCAGGAAAGTGTCAGTCAAAGTTATAGCATCTGGAGATGCTTATGAACTGCAAAACCACTTTCCTCTGCATACCACAGCCTTGGCTTCTTGTTCTCATTCCCCGGTCCAAATATTTATATATGTCCAAATGTTGTGGTTTTGTAATGAGCTTCTCACATCTTCTGAAACAAGGTAAAGGACATATAAATGGTCGTTTACTTTTTACTCTTACTTTCATGTGTATTGCAAAATTAAGGGTTGAGCTCATGTCTTCTACTTTACTATTTTCCATACTAGTAAGTTATAAGTGCTTACCAGAATCTTAATAAGTACCTTTGATGTTTTTCTTCTTTCTAGGGATAGGGGATCAGATGCGTCATGGAAGAATGATCAGGAGCCACCACCAGAAGTAAGTGTAAATCTTTTTACACAAAATTTTAGAAAGTAAGGCAGGACTTAATCTTATAAATTCATCATTCTTGACCTTAAGGCGTCCTTAGTGCTACTCGGCAGTCACACTGTCTTCTGCAAGCCCATGCACTCTCCTTCTCCCAAATGACTGTTTTCTATCTCTCAGTGAGATGTTTTGATTGATCATTTTAGAAAGAAAATATTTTCACTCACACTTTAATAATTATCAGCTTATCATTTTCCTTGTAATTTCCTATTTTTTAAAATCAGTTTTGTTGATACCTAGTAAAGGCAGAATTGTCATTATTTTAAAAGATTTTATTCTTCAGTTTGGTTAAGTTCATTTGGAACATGAAGACATTTATTAATGGTGCTTTTAATAAGCTGCCTTTCTTTTGGAGGTTCAAAATCACTAGAATCTACCCACTTCTCCATTTTTTACAGTGTGATTACCTTCCTAAAAAGAGAGTTCTTGATTTTCCTTCTTGAATCCATGTCCGCAAGACTAGTTTCATGTCCCAAAGTAGCTTGATGCACAGTCTTTCTAGAGATATGGAATAGTCAGGAATAATCTGTATTATTCTTGTTAATACCTAAAAGTTAAATTAAAAATTTGGTTTATTTTTGGTTTAACTTTCTGTGGAAATGTTTAAGCATGTTTTCTTTTTTTGTAAGTTATTGAAATATAAATCACAATGAGTGTATACATTTCTTGAGAATAGAATGAATTTATACAATATAAAAGAAAAAATAGATGTTTTAGATGTTCTTAAGCAATGCTGAAGATTCGTGGTCTGTGTTAATTTCTAATTTTGCTGAGGCATGAATCAGAGAATGCCCACTCAGAGAGTCCCTTAACCAGTGAGTGATCCTAGTTTAGTTCCACATTGCCATGGGATTATGTTTTCTGGTTTATGTCATTGTATTGCGTGTGTTTTCCATTAAGGCCCTTTAGATTCATTTAATGTTCTTGGTTATGTTTAGGGCATCTTATTACTGAAATTATGTGTTTTTAAACTATTTGAGAATTCACAAAGGTCTTGAAACGTATTTCTTGCGAAATGTAAATATTCTGGTACATTCCTGTTGTTTCAGACCTAAGCATTGAAGTTGCTAGTTATGGTAAAGTTAATTGCTTAAAATTGGTTTGATTAGGTTAATTATAAAAATTAAATCTCAGCATACCTCATGAGGTTTGTTTTTTTCTAAGTAGATGACTGAATGTCCCTTATTTTCATAATATAGAAAACTCTGAGATTCACAAGTTTATTTTATGATGATGAAATTTTGTAGTATAGAATTACTGCCTGGTACTAATCATAGATTAGAGTTTGGAATTTTGGGGTTTAAACTTTAAAAGAAATCATACTGTGAAAATAGGAAATGTTGAGCTTGCATAAAGGAGCTAAAAATTACTTACAGAGAATGCATCTTATTCATCTTCATATCTGTTTCTAACATGAATATGTAATTTGTGGTTGAATAAATGTGTTTGATGAATGCAAATTTAAATTAATTTGTGTACAAGAAAAATGTGAATTTTTCTCTGATTTTGGGAGGTGATAGCAAAATATTGCCAAAGTAGTCTCTCAAAATAAACTGTTGCCAATTAAAATCCTTTAATACCTCCCTCCTGCTCTTAGGATGATGCCCAGTTATTTAAGATAGCACAATAAGGTTCTTTATTCTCTGGTTTATCATCTCTGATTTCCCTATATAAGAAGGTTTCACTTTGCCTTACAGAACCATTTTCAATTCTTGAATATGCTGTGCCTCTGCACATATTCCCACTCTTTGAAAATTTTCTTTCCCGTCTTTTTGCTGCTAACTAGTCATTAGAGATTCTCCTTGGGTTACCCGTACCAACAAGTTTTCCTTGCCCTTTTTTCTTTCTTCAGCCCTACACTTCCATAGCACTAAGTTCATTGGTTTGTCTATTTTGTTATTTGAATGAACAATTTCAGAGAACGGAATGTTTTCCATCTAATCCTAATACTTTCTAATGTCTAGCAGATACCAGATTTAACATGAGCTTAAAAACCTTAGCACGCTAAAATCATTAATAAAAGAACATGTGCTTGAAAGTACTAAAATTAATTGATGTTTTTGAATTTGATTATAGATTCTGAGGTGTATGGACTCTTGGTTCATGGAAGATTTGATCTAGCATATATTTCAGCAAGTCCATACTGAAAATCCCATACAAAAACTTTTCATAGACATTTCTTCCTTTTAAATGTGCACACATGCATGCACAGTGAGCCTGCTTTCATATATTTTTTAATAAAACGTAGTATCTTTTTCTGATATTAATAGAATAATAAAATGCCTGAGAGCCAGTCCTGGTGGTCTAGTGGTTGCTATTCCGTGCTCTGACTGCTGCGGCCAGGGTTTGTTTACAGGTCAGGGAAACACACTACCAGTCTATCTGTTGTCATACTGTCTGTTGGTTGTCATCCTGTGGCACTGAAAGCTGTGCCACTGGTATTTCAAATACCAGCAGGGTGATCCATGGTGGACAGGTTTCAGTGGAGCTTCCAGACTAAGACAGACTAGGAGGTAGGACCTGGCCACCCACTTACAAAAAACTTGGCCATGAAAACCCTATGAATAGTAGTGGAGCATTGTCTGATATAGCACTGAAAAGTGAGAAAGATCAGGCGGGGTTCCAGTCTGCTGTCTACAGGGTCACTAGGAATCGACTTATGGCACTAACAACAGAAAATTCCTGAATTTTAAGAAATCATAGAAGTCATAATATATAGCTCATAAGTCTTGTTTTTTGGTGGGCTATAACAGGGAATCTCAATTCTTAGTTATGTTTGACTCTCCCTCTTGTAATTTAAAATGATTTCTTCTTGGAAGTTGGGTCATGCATGGATCTGCTTATCAAAACCTTTTCCTGCCGTCCTATCTAAATAGCATCCCTCATGATTTTCTCCCCCCTTACTTTGTCTTAGTATGTATTTACAACTCTTAGTATACCTGACGTTATATTATTAAAAGAATTAGCATCTGTAAAGTGTTTAGAACAGGCCTCGCATATAATGGGTATGTGTACATTTTTGAATGAGTGAAAGGTATAACATTATCTTGTATTTTTATATTAGATCTGATAATTTATTCCTAACTACTCCTTTCTTTAGCATCATTGGCAGTGGCACTATGATGAATCTTGATTTTAAGCTGGAAGTCAGACTTCTAGCTAGGGAATACCCATATCTGAAGTTTGCTAAAGATTGGCATTTTAAAGTTACCTATCTGAAACTTTCTAGGAATTTTAAGAAACAAAAAATCCTTGAGTACTCATCTTGATTACTGACTTCTGTTAATTCAGAGTTATTAGGCATTCATCAAAAACTATTTTTCTATTATGTAGTTAATTTGAATATTACTGGAGAATATTAAGTATTGAAAAGAGTAGTTTTCTTTCAGGGTCGGCATTCAATAATAAGCTTATTCTACTTACCTCCAAGTATATACTGTTGAATTGGTAAATCCATGTGACATAAGTCTCTCTTTTTTTCCTATAAGGCCTTAGATTTCAGTGATGATGAAAAGGAAAAAGAGGCCAAACAGAGGAAAAAATCTCAGATTCAAGGCCGGAAAAAATTCAAATCTGAATTTAATGAATCAAGTAAGTAAATGCATTATCTTGTAATTTTTTAAAATCATTATTTACATTTATGTAAGTTCATCAGCAATAAAACTGAAGGAAGCATCTGGGTTCTCTTTTTACCTCCTGTCATGCAGCTAGCATTGGAGGCATTACACAGCATGGGATGTGGTGGGAGAGAGTCACAAGGAATATTCAGTGGTAGTTTTTCAAGCTTCAGAATATAAAAATGGCTTCTGGGGTAAAAGGCAAATTAAGCCTTGTTAGAGTCATTTGTGCTTATCATTTGTGCTTTTTCCTTAAGAAACCTGTTTACTTCCATGAATAAATCAAATGATTAGATTTAATCTAATCATTTAATTAGATTAGAATTAAATGATATGATACTTAATACCTAAATCAAGGTATTTTATTTTTTAACATGCATTCCTTTTTATTATATCTTTCCTGTTTTCTTTTTCCTTTTTTAAAACTAAACTTTTTCTAGATACACATGCAATTGTAGGAAATAATACAGAGAGATCTTGTATGCTCATTACCCGGTTTCCTGCAATGGCAACATCTTGCAAAACTATACAGTACAATAGCACAGCCAGGATACTGACATTGATACAATCAAGATACAGAACATTTCCATCACAGAAAAGATCCCTCATGTTGCCTTTTTATAGTCACTCCCATTCCCCTCCCCCACACCTCCTCCTCAACTCCTGGCAACCGCTAATCTGTTCTCCATTTCTGTGATATATTTTGTCATGTCAAGAATGGTTATATAAATGGAGTCATACAACATGTTATCATCAGCTTTGGCTTTGTCACGGAGCATGATTTTCTAGAGATTCATCCAGATTCTTGTGTGTGTCAAGTTTGTTTCTTTTCGTTCCAGAGTGGTAGTCCATGGTTTGAATGATATCACAGGTTAACTATTTGTGTGTTGAAGGACATCTGGGTTGTTAACAGGTTTGGTTATAGAAATAAAGTTGCTGTATACATTTGTGTACAGGTTTTTGTGTGAACACAGATTTTCATTTCTCTGGGAAAAATGGATTATATGATAGTTAATATGTTTAATTTCTTAAGAAACAGCCATCATGTTTTTCACTGTGGCTGTGCCATTTTGTGTTCCCATCCCCAATGTGTGAGCGACTCAGCTTCTCTGCATTCTCACTAGCATTTGGTGTTTTCACTATTTTTTATTCTAATAGTTGTGTAGTGATATCTAGTTGTGATTTTTTTTTAGAGATAATTTTTTTTTTAAAGATTGGCACCTGAGCTAACATCTGTTGCCAGTTTTCTTTTTTTTTCCTCCTTCTTCTCCCCAAAGCCCCCCAATACATAGTTGTAGATTGTAGTTGTAGGTCCTTCTGGCTGTGCTGTGTGGGATGCCGCCTCAGCATGGACTGATGTGCCCTGCCGTGTCCGCGCCCAGGATCCAAACTGCTGAAACCCTGGGCCACTGAAGCAGAGCACGTGAACTTAACTACTCGGCCACAGAGCCGGCCCCATCTAATTGTGGTTTTAACTTGCATTTTCCTAATGGCTAATGATATTGAAAATCTTCCCGCATGCTCATTTGCTGTCAGTGATATATTTCTTTGTCTTTTGCCCATTTTCTAATTGTATTTCTGTTTTTTTTACTCGTGAGTTATGAGAGTTTGTACATAATTTCTTCTAGTCTGTCGCTTTATGTTTTCATTCTCCTAAAAGGTCTGTTTCAGAGCAAAAGTTTTTAATTTTGGTGAAGCCCAAATCATCAGTTTTCCTTTTATGGAGTCTGAGAATTTCTTGCCAGACCTATATCCCAAAGATTTTCTCATTTTTTTTCCCTAAAAGTTTTAAAAATTATTTTAGCTCTTCTAATTCCTTTGTCATTCCACATGAGTTTTGGAATAGTCTTCTCTAAAAGTCTTGCTGGGTTTTTTTTGTTTGTTTTTTTTGTGAGCAAGATTGGCCCTGAGCTAACAAGATTGGCCCTGAGCTAAAGTCTGTTGCCAATCCTCCTCTTTTTGCTTGAGGAAGACTAGCTGAGCTAACATCTGTGCCAGCCTTCCTCTACGTTATATGGGATGCCACCACAGTGTTGCTTGAGGAGTGGTGCTAGGTCCACGCCTGGGATCTGAACCTGCAAACCCTGAGCCACCAAAGCAGAACATGCGAACTTAACCACTGTGCCACCAGGCCGGCCCCATGTCTTGCTGGTATTTTGATAGGAGTTTCATTAAACCTGGATTTTGGTTTGGAGAGAATTGACAACTTAACTATGTCAAGTCTTCCATTCCACAAACACGGTGTGCAGCTCCATTAGCTTAGATCTTTGATTTCTTTCAGCGGCATTTTGTAGTTTTGAGAATACAAGTCTTGTACATTTTTTTGTTAGATATACACCCAAGTATTTCTTTTTTTTGAATTGTTGTAAATGATGTTGCATTTTTAATTCCGGTGTCCATATGTTCATTGCTAGAATGTAGAAATAGGATTAATGTTTGTATGTTTAGCTTGTGTCTTTTGACCTTGTTGAACTCACTCACTGGTTCTAGGAGTTTTTTCCTTGAGATTTTCTACCTAGCGAATTAATGTCATTTGCAAACAGGGACAGTATTATTTATTTTTTTTTCTTTCAGTCTATTTTTTTTGTCTTTTCTTACTTTACTAGCTATAACTTCTGGCATTATGTTGAATAGATATGCTTTGTTTCTTATCATAGGAGAAAACATTCAGTCTTTTGTCAAGTATAATGTTAGATATAGGGTTTTTGCAAATGTTTTTTATCAAGTTGAGAAAATTTTCATCTATTCCTGTTTTTCTGAACTTTTAAAAAATATGGATGAGTATTAAATTTTGATGATTACTTTTTCTTCATTGAATGATAAGATCACATAATTTTTCTTCATTAACTTGTTAATAAGGTAGATTACATTGGTTTTAGAATATTGACCCAGCTGTTGCATCTCTGGAATAAACCAAAGGTGCTCATAGTGTGTAATTCTTTATATATGTTGTTGAATTCTGTTGCTCATATTTTGATAAGGATTTCTGCATCTATATTCATGAAGGATATTGGTCTATAGTTTTCTAGTTTTCTTTTTTTCTTTTTACGTGTCTTCACCTGGTTTTGGTGTGAGGGTAATACTAGTTTCATAAAATGAGTTGGTAATTTTTGATATTCTCTTGAAGAGATTGTATAGAATTGGTATTAATTCTTCTTTAAGTGTTTGGTAAAAGTCTCCAGTGAAACCATCTCAGCCTGGAGATTTCTTTTTTGGGAAGGTTTTTAATGCAAATTCAGTTTCCTTAATAGGGATATCTATTTCACATTGAGTGGATTATACTAGTATGTGTTTTTCAAGGAATTGGTCCACTTCATGTGATTTGTCAAATTCCTATGTGTAGACTTGTTTGCAGTATTGCTTATTATCCTTTTGTTGTCTTTCCTGGCATTGGTAATTTGCAACTTGTATTGCTTTGTTAGTCTTGCCTAGAGGATTACCAATTTTATTGGTCTTTTTAAGAACCAGTTCTTTGTGTCATTGATTTTCTGTTTTCAGTTTCATTCTTTCTTTTCTTTATCATTTTCTTGCAACTGCTTGCTTTAGGTTTATTTTGATCTACTTTTTCTAGTTCTTGTGGTGAGATCTTAGATTACTTATTTGAGACTTTACTGCTTAAATTAGTTCCACAGATGTTGATATGTTGTATTTATTTTTATTCGGCTTCATTTTTTTTTTTTTTAATTTCACTTGAGACTTCCTCCTTGACCAGTGGATTATTTAGAAGAGTATTATTTCGTTTGCAAGTGCTTGGAGGTTTTTCTCTTTTGATTTCTAGCTTGATTCTGTTGTGGGTGGGGAACATACTGTGTATGATTTCCATTTTTTTACCTTTTTTTGAAGTTTGTTTTATAGGCCAGGATATGGTTTACCTTGGTGTATGTTGTGTGGGCACTTGAAAATAATGTGTATGTTGCTCTTATGTGGTAGAAAATTCTATAAATGTCAATTAGATTCTGTTGGTTGCTGGTGTTGTTGGGTTCTTCTTTACCCTTGGAGATTTTCTGTTTGGTTATTCTATCAGTTATTGAGAGAGGGAGTGTGGTTGGTGCATGCACATTTAGGATTACTATATCTTGGTAGATAATCCTTTTATGGTTATAAAATGTCTCTCTTTTTCTCTGGTAATTTTCTTTGCTCTGAAACCTACTTTATCTGATATTAATATAACTACTCCTTTCTTTTAATTAAAGTTTGCATATTGTATCTTTTTCCATCCTTTATCTTTCAACCTGATTATATCATTTGAAATGATTTTCTTGTAGACATATAGTTGAATTATCTTTTTTAACTCCCTCTGCCAGTCTCTGTGGTTTTTTGTTGTTATTGAGGAAGATTCGACCTGAGCTAACAGCCATGCCAGTCTTCCTGCACTTTCTATGTGGCTGATGAGAGGTGTAGGTCCACACCCAGGATCCGAACCTGGGCCGCTGAAGTGGAGTGCACTGAACTCAATCGCTGTGCCACAGGGCCGACCGCCAGTCTCCGTGTTTTAATTGGTGTATTTAGACCATTTATATTTAATGTGCTTATTAAGATATGTTAGGGCTTAAGTCTGCCCTTTTCTGTTTATTCTCACTGGTTTTCATTTCTCTATTTTCTTTTTTCTCCCTGCCTGTGGTTACTATAACACTTTTTAGAATTCTATTTTGATTTATCTGTAGTGTTTTTGAGTGTATCTTTTTGTATAATTTTTTCACTGGTTGCTCTAGGTATTAAATTATGTATACTTATCACAGTCTACTGGTATCATTGTTTTACTAGTTGAGTACAGTGTAGAAACCTGGCCTCTCTTTATGTTCCTTTATTTTCCCTGGCTTGTAATATAAATTGCCTTAAATATTTCATATACATACAATTGAAATCACATTAGCTGTTAAAAGTTTTGTTTCAACCATCAAATACAATTTAGAAAACTCAATCAGAGAAGGAAGTTTTATTGTATTTACTCATACTTTTGCTTACTGTGTTCTTTCTTCCTTTCTGATGTTCCAGGGTTCTCTTACTGTTTCTGTTTTGAGAACTTGCTTTAGCCATTCTATTATGGCAGGTCTGCTGTAGATAAATTCTTAGTTTTCCTTTATCTGAAAATGTATTTGGTTTCCCTTTTTCCTGAGAATATTTTTACTCAGTCAAGAATTCTAGATTAATAGTTGTCTTTGAGCACTTAAAAATGTTGTGCCACTTCCTTCTGGCCTTCATGGATTCTGATGAGACATCTACCATCATTTGAATTATTTTTCTCCTGTGGGTAAGATGTCATTTCTCTTTGTGCTTTTGGGTTTTTCCTTTGTCTTTACTTTTCAGAAGTTTGACCACAGTGTGTCTTGGTATGGGTTTATTCTGATTGGAGTTTATTTAGCTTCTTGAATCTGTAGGTTTATGTCTTAGGGCAAATTTGAGAAGTTTTCAGTCATTATTTCTTCAAGTGCATCTTCTGCTTTACATTTTTTTCCCTTTCTTTCTAGGATTCTGATGGCATAAATGTTAGATCTTTTGTCATAGTCCCACAGGTTCCTGAAACTCTGTTTGTTTTTTCCCCCCAGTTTATTGTTTTTCTGCTCTTCAGACTGGATATTTTCCATTGTTCTGTCTTTCGGTTCCCTCTTCTTTTTCTCTGTTCCCTCCATTCTGCTATTGAGCCCTCCATTGAGTTTTTTATTTCCATTATTGAATTTTCAGTTCTAAAATTTCTGTTTGTTTCTTTGGATCTTTTTCTTTTTGTTTTTGCTGAGACTTTATTCCAGTGTGTTTATAATATTTTTGAAGCATTTTTATGGTGACTGCTTTAAAATATTTCTCAGATAATTCTGACATCTTTGTCATCTAGATATTGGCCTTGATTGGTTTTCCTTTTCCATTGAGTTTGAAATCATCTTGGTTCTCGATATGATGAATAATTTTTAATTGAAACTTGGACATATTGGGTATTATGTTATGAGACTCTAGATCTTAGTTAAATCTTCTGTTTTAGCAGTTTTGTTTTTTTGTTTTTAAAACTGCTCTGTCAGAGAAAGGAAGAAGGGTGTCACCTTATTACTCTTACTAGCAGATGGGGGTAGAAGTCCAGGTTTTCTTCTCGGCCTCTGTTGACACCTAGGCCGGGGTGCCTTGTTACTGCTGGGCAAGGATAGTCCTCCTGTCATGCCTAGTCGGGGTAGGAGTGCCTCATAACAGCTCCCCTGACACCAGTGGGGGCTGACTTCATTAGCGCTGGGCTGTGATGAAAGTCCTGACTCCACTAGGTCTTCTGTGACACCACCCCCGTGCAGGAGATGGAGGAACACTGTGCTCCTGCTGGTGGTGGTGGAAGTTGGGTACCCCATGTGGTCTCCACTATCACTGAAAGGAGGCCTTGTGACTGGCTCCCGGCTCACCCTGCTCTGCCACTACCCAGGTCGGGGTGCCAGGGCATCTCATTTAAGCATTTCAAGGGTAGAATTCGAGGCTCTCCACTCCACCTTTGAGAATGTTGTTGGGGGTGGTGTCGTTTTCTCTGTGCTGTTTGGCTGGAGTCAAATGGTTGTTGTCTCAAAGTTTTCTGCCTTGCTAGGCTTTCCCTTTCCTGATTTCTTGGCCTTTTGGATTCATTTAAAAGGGATAATTTTAAGCATAAGTTTTTTTAACTTATATAATATAAAGTATACTGGAAATTAAAGACAAGACATTATTGAAATCTTAAAGTGTTTTTTGATGTGTTAAGATGACTTTTAATTTTGTTCTTGTTTTTTTTCCTCCACTCACAGGTGAAGATTTTGCAGAAGTACGTCAGAACTGGAATGCTCATAGCTCTTCTTCAGAGCATGCAAAAGGATATCGCAACAAAGAATTTACACGAGCATTTTCCCAGGGTAGATATCCTCAACCTTGCCATGGCAGGCCCCCACCTCCACAGTTTTATAACTCAGAACATATGGTCCCTCAGGAGACTTCAGGATTTCCACCTCAGAGACAAGATAATCCTATCATGCCACAGTATCCCTTTCCTCCTCCAGTGTTTGACGTGCATAATTTTTCACTCCATCCTCCACCACCACCACCTCCACCGCCTGCATCTGTAAACATGGGTTGGGCTGCACCGGGCATGGCACCTCATCCATTACTTCCCTTACCATACTCCATACCTCCACCTCCTCCCCCTCCACCCCTGCCTCCTCCCCCCTCTTCTGGAGATGGTAATTCTTCTCATTTTGGACCTTACTATTAGGCAAATGTATACATTTCCAGAGAAATGTGGACTTTTTATATTATACGGGAAGGATTTTTTTTTTAAAAGGAAAGCGGTTATGGAGCTAGATTTTTAAAACATTGTAAAATACTAAATGACTCATTCAGTTGTAAGTTGATATATATTTGTAACCTTTGTGAAACTGTATCCAAATGAAAATCTCACTTTAAATTCGTTTGGGTGAGATCCAATTATGTAATATTTAATTAAAATTTTGAATCCATGCTTTCCCCATCCCTGCCCAATTTAAACACATGTAAATCTAATAATAGATCTGGTGCAACTTTCATCATGGATTAAAATATACTGAACACATTGTCTCTTGGTATGTCTGAAAATAAGATGTTGAAGTCCTATTGAGAGTCTTTAAAATAAACTATTTTTATAAACTTATACTTTTGAAATTGATTTTGATCATAAATGCAACTTATCAGTAAATTTAAATGTCCTAATTTTTTTAAACAAGAGTACAGAGAAAGAAGGCCTTACATATTAGACTATAATTAGAGTTAATATTTATTAATTATGCATAAGCAAGCTTTTCATTATCTGTGCAGATTCCCATTATTTGAGCACTATTCAGTAGACTCTACTATTTAATCACTTAAAGGGACACAAGGATTATTCACAATTAAATATGTTATTTGTATACAATAAAATGTATTTAACCCCATATTATGTATGTCTTCCATATCTGTTTCCCAGATTCTCACATGCCTGGCACAGTTTAGGTACTTAATAAATATTTAGTGAGTATGGAATTTTTAAGTAAATGTCCAGTCAGTATTATTTTACGTTGTGAAAGGGAAATGGAAGGAAAATTACAGAATTTTAGAAATAGAAGAGGCCTTAGAAGTAGTCCAGACTATTCATCATTTACTAAATAAGGAGGAGCCTAACTAAGGGTTCCAAAGGGGTGAAGTAACTTACTTAAGGTCACTCAGTGAGATGGCAAGGAGTTAAACTCAGTTTTCATGATTCTCAGATCAGCAATTTCTACTAAGTTGGTGCTTCCCAATCTTTCGTTCCTTGACCTTCTTAGAAAATAATCTTTGTGTGCACATTGGGGTAATCTAGAGACCATTCACCAAAAGCCGATGGACTCTGGTTGCGCCCTGGCCCCTTTTTACCTCCACGCAGGCTGAGGAGACTTTTTGCAGAGCTCCTGGGTCACAAATTGAGAAGCTCTTGCTCTTGGTATACATTGACTTTATCATGTATTGTACTTACTTTAGTATTCTTTCTTGAAATGTTTTTGCAACTTCTTTTTAGGAGTTACCTTCATAGATTATGGCAGTATTTTTCTGGTTGATAGAATATTGTCGGTTAAATAAGATTAAATCTAGTAGCACTAAAACAGGACAAAACAAAACTTTTCTATAAGAATGGGAAGAGTAAGCTATTCCCATCCAGTTATGGTGAGTCAGGAAGCCATTAGAATCACCATGGCATTTGAAAATCTGAACCTCTGTTCCTCAAGTACTAGTATCTGACAGGAGATATTTATTATCTGAAGAAGCGTAGAGCTATTGATACCTGCTTTCAATTAAGTTACCAACTTAAACACTTACGTCCAGTTTGCTTTCCTCCTTATACTTAATTCAGGGTTTTTGCACTTCAGGATGCCTAGAAATGACCTATAATAATAACTTAAGCTTTGGGTGGCTTATTAAAAATGCACATTCATGGACACTAGCCCCAGATTCAAGTTCAGTAGATCTGAGATGAAATCTAGGAAACTATTTTTAACAGGTACCCTTGGGTGATTAATTTGAGGATTTATTCTTAGTCTGTATAGACTTCAGGGTAAATATACTACCGCAACTTCTTGGCCATTCACTCTGGAACTCCAGGGAGCACTGTTTGGAGTAGTTGACAGGGAGGAAGAGAGAAATAAAACATAGCTGTTTAAACTGTATCCGTGGCATCTCACTTGGTTCTCAGAGCTTTATTTTCTCAATTATAACTATTAGGAGGATCCCATTATCTCTCTTATTTGCAAGAGAAATAGTACAATTTTTATCATCCCCACCATAATCTTACAGTGCTGCTTTTAAAATTGTGTGGCCCTAGATCATTAAACTGCTAGCTTGTGTAAAGGTAAGTACAATGTTCTGCTCATACAGTTTCTCATCTCAAATGGAGAATTCTTTATATTGGCCTTTTCCTATAATGAAGTAGATTGACATACACGTGATTGAATGTGGATAATGCCTTTGTATATCTGTGGTTGTAAATGTGGTAAAATTAAAATTATTGCCTAAGCTAGTATTTTATTAAGATGAATCACTCTGTCTTTCTCCTCTAACTTTCTTTCACAGAAAAGATAGTGAGATCCTTGGTAACAGGATGACTTGCCCGCTTACTAGAAATAGGTATTGAAAGAACTGGGTTGAGACTGGAATAAAATGTGCAGTTTTAGAACTTACCAAGAACATCTTTCAAAAGCCATGTAGTTAAGTCATAAAGTTAAATACCAAAATGTATCCCTCTCTTCTGTGTACCTAGATGATTAGTAACTAGACCCTAATTTTCAATACTGATTGGACTCGGGAGATGTAAGTAACAAGCAATGGCAGGGGCCCTGTCTGCAGAGGTCTGTTGTTTGGGGCAACCAGGAGTGTAGAAGGCTCTCTCTCTCTTCCCGTCTTCCCACCAACTTTCTGACTTGTTACTTTCCGCCCTCCACTCCCACTACTTCTGTGCTACATTTTTTGTTGCTTGCTTAGAGTTGGTGAATACTCAGCACATTACAAAATTCAGAACTTGATAAATAAGAAATGAATAGAATCTGAGTTCTAGTCTACTATAATTTTAAACTATTTAATAAGTGATATTTTAAATCCCCAGGTACTAAAAATCTTAGTGTACTTTTTAAGGACAAGGTTTCTAAAGATTAGTCATAGGATTTGGAGAGAGAGAGAATCGCAGAGAAATGTGTCATATATTCTATTTCAACAATTATATGGGCGTTTGCATTCAATTTTGTAAATTTACATCAAAAGTTGTAAGATAATATGATTAATTGATTTCGATGCTTTCTGCTAGTTCTTTTACGGTGTGTCCCATCACTGAGTTCTTTTCTGTTGCAGAAGAAGGCAGTCCTTCCTCCCTCCGCATGACACAAGTCAGGGAATTTAAACAGGAAGAGAAACAACTTCTTGTGTGTCTCCTTCTCACCCTTTTTCATGTTGGCTAAGGTCCGTGAAGTAGGCTTGAGAAAATTAAATTCTTTACTTAGGACACTGTCTTCACATCCTTAGGATATTTAGAATTTTCTGAAATAAATAGTTGGTTACTTCTATTATTAAGTGCTAGGGAAAGTAAATACTCAGTCCTTTTAAAAAAACTAAAACATGGATTAACATTTTGTAGAGTGAATTAATTTGTGTTCGCACAATATTTGTTCATAAAAATCTTCATTCTGACATTGCGTATTTGATACCAACAATAATAAGTTCTGAGGTGTAACTATAAGAAATAAATACTTTTAATAGAATGCAAGCTGGAAAATAAAAATAAAAATTATGAGAATTCATTGTCAGGTGATATTGCAGCTATAGTATTTATGATTTAATACATTTAGGGTAAAAAAAACCCCCACACAGTTGTGTACTTTTCTGCAGATAAATTGCCATTATTCCAAAAGCCTTTCTCTACTCCTCATTCTGTGACCTAGGCTGACCCTAAATTTATGTAGCAATTATGTTTCAGAAAACCAGGGAAACAATTACTATAGTGGGCCTGAAATTAAACTTGAGAAATATCTTCTTAATACCATCAATCAGGCCAGAGTGCTTGTTTTGAGTCACCAGCGGCAATGAAAATACATCTCATTTTTGACTCTGTGTGCACTCTCTACCTAAATTTTTATCATTGGATTAGGCATGTGCAATTACCGAGTGTCCTGGAAACGAGGTACAAATTTGTATATCAAGTGGTAAAATAGCCAATGAAGAAAAATATCAAAATTTTCTCTGCACATTGAACAAAAAATTATATCTGCTTTTCTATATATTATGTATACTTATATGTGTATGTATACATATATATTTGAAGGGTAGCACAAAACGCCTGATTGTTAGGCATATTTTAGTTGTTTAGTATCTTTTATTTCTACTCATAAGGTTGATGAAATGGGAATAAATATTAGATTGGCTTATTTTGGAATTAGTTGCCATTACACCATCCCCCAAACAGAACAAACTGACCTTATGTGGTAAAAGCTTTTTATTTCTATTGAGGATACGTGGGCTAAATATTGTTTCCAACAAGAGATAGGACCCGCGTAATAATAAAATACAACAAATACAAAGGAATACAATCTATTAGCATAGAATCCCTATGAAAATGTGATAGATAATGGTGGTCTGTAATGTTTGGATGGTTGAGATGAACTAATTTTCTTAGCAGCAATAGCCACTGCAGTGCAAACCCTGTTATTGCAGCTCTTTACGCCTCTGATTGTGTGCTCCCATGACATGCAGGAGTGCTGGGAAAACGTGCCCTCTTCCCCTTCCCAGCTGTCTTGCAGATGTCTGCTTCACTGCACATCATGCAGTATTTCATCTCAGGTATGTTTTGGGACTGTCAGGCTCGGTTATGCGAGCAAGCTCTCTTAGCAGCTGATTCATTCAAAGCAAATGATTTTCTTTAACATGTTTGGGTTTTGACCACATAATTGCTAGTGTATTGGCAATAACGTAAGTTCAAATGAATTCTGTTTAGCAAAGTAATGGGCAGGAAAATATTTAAGGGCAGAAAAAAATAACTGTCAGCTTTCACTTTATTAATAGATTCAAATACTGTTAACTTGAACCATATAAATTGCCTACAAAATGGCAGTTTCATATGGTTCAATCTAATATATGGACTATAGAATATATTATTTCCTGTATTTATATTTCTTCATAGAACATTTCCTTGTACCATTATTCTCCAGAAGACATGATAGCTGGCAGAAATTCATGGGAGGGCACATTTGTCAGAGACATCTCTGGTCCCACTAAGAAGATAATCTTTTAGAAGATCATGGGCCAGGGAAGAACAATTAAGATATTTTGTATTAGGTTAGGAAACCACTGTTCTTTAAGGCAGACTCTTCACTTGCATTTTTTTTGTTCCCTAGTATTCTAGAACCCACTAAAAACCTCTGAGATGTGTAGTAGTTCCCCCTTATCCACAGTTTCAGTTATCTGCAGTCAACCCTGGTCCAAAAATATTAAATGGAAAATTCCGGAAATAAACAATTCGTAAATTTTAAATTACATGCAGTTCTAAGTAGTGTGATGAAATCTTGTGCCATCCTATTCTGTTCTGCCTGAGACGTGAATCATGCCTTTGTCCAGTGTATCCACACTGGATATGCTACCTGCACTCTAGTCACTTAGTCAACTAGGTTATCAAGTCAGCTGTCAAGGTATCACAGTGCTTGTGTTCAAGAAATCCTTATCTTACTTAATCATGGCCCCGAAGCGCAAGAGTAGTGATGCTAGCAATTCGGATATGCCAAGGAGAAGCCGTAAAGTGCTTTCTTTAAATGACAAGGTGAAAGTTCTCAATAAGGAAAAAAAAAATTTGTATGCTGATGTAACTAAGATCTGCGGTAACTTTTATTACAGTATAATGTTATAATTGTTCTATTTTATTATGTTATTGTTACTTTGTTATTGTGCCTAGTTTATAAATTAAGCTTTATCATAAATATGTATGTAGAGGGAAAAAAACATGGTACATATAGGGTTTGGTACCATGCATGGTCTCAGGCGTCCACTGGGGGTCTCAGAATGTGTCCCCTGCAGATAAGGGGGACTACTGTATATTTTTCTAGGAGGTCCATGGCTTTTATTTTTAAAGTAATATCTGAAGAGAGAGAGAGATGAGCTGGAGAGAGTCTCTCTCAAGGTTTTCCCCTTTTGGAGCAGGTATAACGATATAAATGTTTCTCAAATTTGATAATGCTCAAATCCTTTAAAAGAATTTATTATGGACTCCCAAGAACATATCCATAGACCACAGTTTGGGAAACATTGAGTTAAGAAACTAAATTTCATTCTATGAAAATATTTTTTCAATTTCTTATAGTATTTTTCTACCTGCAAGTATATAATTGTGAACCTCAATTTAAAGAAACATTGTCCTAAAAAATGTTGGATTTCCAATGGCTATATAGGAAAAACTTCTGAATGATTGTCGCCAGGAGTGGAGGAAATACTTAATGGTCCTAGACATCTAGAAAATGTCTAGCATGGGTGTTTCAGCCCTACGGGGGATTTCTTTATACTTTAGATTTTAAACGGGAGATCACTCTTACACTAAAAGAAAGGGCCACTCTTCAGCTTAACAAATTTATTGGTCCATCTCTGTTTACAGAGCTCCTTCCAGGCATATTGTGATAACGGGTGAAATCTGAGCCAGTTCACAAAGTGTAAGGACATTCTACAAATACTAAAAATGCCCATACACAAGAACAACAGGAAAGAGAAGCACCCAAATGGAACACAGAAAATGATCCAGAAAAGTTTCTGGAGGCAGAAATGGACACCAGGTCAGAAGGAGACCATTCTTTTAGGCATAACTGGCTAAGGCATCTCTCCATTTTCTCAGAGTTGAGGACTTGAAAGATTGTATATAACTATCTCTTATAGTTGCATAATTTATTTTTGTTATAGAGAGGCAAAATATATAGATTGCTCTTGTAAAAAAGTAGATTCAATCATGCTAGTTAATATTTTAGTTTTCATAAATTTATAGTCAAAGAATACATCTAGATAACTTTTACACATAGCTCTGAACTGGATGGACGCTTAAAGACTGTTGCCAACGTGGGGAGGCAGCATTATGCCTTACAAAGTGCTCATTTGAAAAGTTTTATTGTGAATGCAATATGAAATAGAAGAATAAACTTCAGTCCTCAGAGTGCTCTACTTACATTGTCATAGTTCTCGTGACACTTTATTGTAACTGATTGAATTGATCTTCCCTATTGGAAGATAATCTCCTAGATGGTCAGCACTACTCCTAGCACACAAAAGATATTTAAGAGACAGCAGTTGAAGCCTTGTTTCCGGATACTTCTTGCTTATTCGTAAACTGTGGGATTCTCCTTTGTGTTTCTAAAATATAGTGGTTTATATGTGCTGATTCCAGATGAATGCCACAAGCATTGCTGATAATTCTCTTTTTTGTTTTGCTGAGGAAGATTAGTCCTGAGCTAACATCTGTGCCAGTCATCCTCTATTTTGTTATGTAGGTCACTGCCACAGCATGGCTTGATGAGTGGTGTAGGTCCACACCTGCGATCCGAACCCATGAACCTGGGCTGCCCCGAAGCAGAGCCCATGAACTTAACCACTATGCCACAGAGCCGGTCCCTGCTGATAATTCTTTTTTCTTAATAACCTGAAAGTATTTCTCATGGTATCAGAAATATTTTGGCACAGATTTCCAGGTGAGTTGTGCCTTGAAAATGGCTCAGAGAGGGGCCGGCCCAGTGGCACAGTGGTTAAGTTTGTGCATTCTTTGGTGGTGCAGGGTTTGCTGGTTCAGATTCTGGTTGCAGACGTGACACTGCTTGGCAAGCCATGCTGTGGCAGGCGTCCCACATGTAAGATAGAGGAAGATGGGCAAGGATGTTAGCTCAGAGCCAGTCTTCCTCAGCAAAAAGAGGAGGACTGGCAGCAGATGTTAGCTCAAGGCCAATCTTCCTCAAAAAAAAAAAAAAAAAGGCTCAGAGAGATCAATAGAAAATGGATTCACTTTTTTTGGAACTGGTTTTGCAAATACCCTATCAAAGCTAATGTGGAAATTACAGAATTTTGGAACAGCAAAATTAATGATTTTTTTCACAACATAAAATTTGCTTAAAAATTCAGACTTTAGATGCTATCAAAATATGGCTATCAAATTTGTTATTAAGAATGATAACTGCAGAGTTTTTTGGGTTGATCTCTATATTGATCATCCAACAAAATTGTGTCCATGCTGCTCTCTCCATAAAAATACCTTCCAGAGAGCTAAGCTTATAGGTAGCAGAGAATAGTGGATGATATATGTATATATAATGAGGTTTCCAGGGAATTAAAAATGAAGAGTAAGAAGAGAAGACTTAGTATTCTAGGAGATACTTGCTTTCCCCTCCAGGTTTTCTCCACTTTGTAAAATAGCTTCAGGATAGGGAAGCTGCTTGAGGCTGTGCACTAGATTTACCAGTAAATATGAAAAAAATAATAAAAACAGAAATCTGTAAATCTCTTATAGCAACTGGTAGGGAAGTACATGTAATTTACTCTTCATATTTCTTTTGTTTAACCACCCTAGTGAAATTGGGATCACTGAGCCATTGAACTTTCATCTACTTGTTTATTCAGTAGACATTTGTTTTGTGCTGATTGTTGGTTATGCATTTGATGCTGGGGATATAAGCTTAGAGTGTAATAGTAGGAAATACACAGACAGGGGCACCAAGTGCTATCATACAAGTATATGTTTGTACAGAATACAGTAGGAACATAGAGGTGAGAGAGGCCAATTCTACCTTGGGTAGGAATGAGGAGAGGAAGAAGATAGGGAATAATTCAAAGAGGACGTGATCCCGGAGCTGGTTCTCAGAAACTGAGAGGCAAGCCTGGAAAAAGCTGTGGAACTATAAAACAGATCAGCATGTTTAGAACCCAGCAGGCGGATCAGTATGATGGATGTAGACGGTAAGGGTGAAATGGAGGAAACCAATCCCAGAAGCTAGAAAGGAACTGAAGGCCAGATTACAGAGAGCTTTGGGGGCCTTAATAGGGAGCCCCCGACCCATGGTTTCACACTGGGTTAGTGACACCTTCAGTTTCGTATTTTGGAAATACCACTACCCAGGAGAATGAGTTGGAGGGATAAAATGGAATGAGGCAAATTAGGAAATTATTGATGAAAGCAGTGTAGGCAGGTGATGAGATAGGGAGATGACTTTGGATGATAGAAGTTTCAGAACTGTGAATTGACAGGACTTGCAATGTTAGGGAGTGGAGTAGAGAAGGGAAAGCATCTGGAATGACTCTCAGATTTATGGTTGAGTGGATGGATAAGATGTCAGTCCCTGAGGAAAGGGATATATTTTGCATGGTTTATGTCTTTTAATCTTCACCACAATTTTGTGAGATAGAAAATAATATTGTTACAATTTTGTAAAGAAGGAAAATGAATCCCTATAGAGATTAAGGACTTAATCCAATTTCTTGCAGCCAGTAGTGATGAAATCATACTGAACACGGTTGTCTGATTCTAGGATCTGAGCTTGTAACCACCATTCTAGGCCGCCTCACAAGGCAATCATAAACGGCAAGATTTTCAAAAGCTGGAATTAGAGGAATAGAAAAAGAAGTGTTAGCAAAAAAGCTAAGAAAATAAAACCATTAAATTTATGTTTAAGGTGACTTTAGTGCTGAGAAATTCTGCTAGAAATTTATCAGCACATATTTAATACCAACACATGCCCTTGAGATAAGGACAAACACACACACACTTGAACAAAAGTAATTCAAGGTTAATTCAATGATGTAATTTTCTATTCATCCACTTATAAGTTTTACTTATTTCTTTCAAGATTCCATGATAAGAATACTTGTTATAGCAGTTACTTAATTAAGCTACAATATTTCCAGGAGTTTCATTCATGTATAGTCCATGGGTTAATACTTCATAACATTCCTGTACCTATTAAAGTAATTAGTTTGAAAAGTGGATTGCTTTGCAAATCAGTTGTTTTAAAAATTGATGTAATTAGTAAGAAATTGTAGATTGTTTTTAAAATTAGCATACACTTTTTAGGTTATTAACATTAAACTGTTTATATTATCAAAAACTGGTGATGATGGATCTGTTGCCATATTGTGTCAATTTGAGGAACTGATTTTGAATATTTTTAGCAACAACTTAGACTTCTAGATCTATTGAATTGAACACATCTGTTGCATCTTAATTTTATTAGTTTGTTTATTACAGTAGAAGCAATGTTACTTCACGAGGCAATTTGGTGTCATAATGGTGATATTCATTTACACGATAATTTGGCAGACACATATGTGTAGTCTTTTGTTTTCCCTTGAAAATAATGCGTGGAACTAGATGTGCACAAATAAAGTTGACAGAGAAGAGTTATGTAAAATTGCTAGTTGCAAAATTTTCTTGCACACATACACATAAAAATGTACAACTTGTAGTGTTTTAAATAAGAAAGAATATCTCCTATTAGTAACACTCTTTGGTCAGTAGTCATATTGAAAGAGTTTGACTTTTTTTCCTGTTTGTAGTTTTCACCTGTGTAGTTTTTTAAATCAATATGTAACTCATAGGATTCAGATAGTCAATTCACAAAGAAATTTGTACGACTAATAAAAACTTGAAAAAAATGCTCAAGTAAACTTAAATGCAAATAAAATTAAGTGGAAGAATGCTATTTCCATTATATGAAATTGGCAAAAAATAGATAAAAAGAAACATGATTATCATACCAAGTGTGACTAAGGCTACAAAAAATTACGCATTGTTCTTATCACTGATAGTGTCAAATTTTAAGGAGGATAATTTAGTAAAATGTACAAAGAGTCTTTCACCAGCCCTTGCTCCTAGTGATTCTAGTTTTTGAAATTTATGATGATGATATTATGAAGAAATATGCTTGAACAATATATTCATATAGTCAAAATAACCATAACGCCACTATTAGGAAAACAAAAGGATATTATGAACAACTTTATGCCACCAAATTTAAAAACTTAGATAAAATAGACAAATCTCTAGGAAAATAAATTTATACAAATGGACACAAGAAAAATAAAATATCAGAGTAGGCCTGTAGCTATTAAATAGAATCCATATTTTACAAAAAGGAATCTTCCTACAGAGAATACTCCAGGCCCAGATAGCTTTACTTGTGAATTCTACTAAATATTTTAGGGAGAAAAAAAAAAAGTGATTTTACACAAACTTTATCAGAAAATAGAAAAAGAAGAAGCAATGTGACCTAATTTTATGAGGCCAACATAAACTTGATGCCAAAATATGACAAGGACATTACACAAAAAGAAAATTACAGGCAGATCTCACTTCTAAATATAGATGCAAAAATGCTACTACTCACATAGCTAATTAGCAACATGAATTCAGCAAACATAAAAGAACGGATATGACAACACTGCCTGTAGGGTTTATTCCAGGAATGCAAGGTTGGTCTAATACGTGAAAATCAATCAATGTTGTGCATCACATAAACAGAATATGTTGAACTTGTCAACTTGGCACTACCACTTCTAAACCTGGGAAGTATATTTTCTAGTATCTCCTCTTCTATGTAGTTCTGGATTAGAGTTGATTAAGAGGGGGCACTCATGCAAGATTGGACAAATAGAAGTGAAGGAGAGGTAAATACTCTTGGAAGCTCCTAGTCTCAGACATAGAGGTAGGCCCCAGCTTCTAGCTCTATCTGGCCCCTGGACCTGCTAACCACCAAATGCTTTTATGTAGTTTCCTCAGAGATGGTAGCAGCCATAGACCTCTCCACAGATATCCCCCTTGTGGTCCCATTTCTGTGGCTAGACATACACAACTTGAATTTTCCTGCATACTCTTACCTACCCACACACTGTCACATTAGTGATTTGCTATTATTTGTCAATTCTCCTCTTCCTGTCTTCCCTTCTCCAGCTCCTTCCACATTTGTATATGTTCTAATTCCTATAGTAAGCTTGTTATTTGCATAATACTTTTAATGGTTCTGTTTTTCTGACTGAACCTTGACTGATAAGTTTTTGATAATGGAATTAATTAGAGTAGAAGCAATAGAGTTGTAAGGATAGGAATCTGGAGTTGTTTTGCTGACTAAATTTAGAGGTATCATTGATTCTGTTGTCATGGTAAGTAAAACATGAGTAGTCCATGGCATGCAGTAACTAAATAGTTAGCATCCAGAGAAGACAAAGTTTTATGTGATTAAGTACTTGCTGCCATAAAACATTATCATGAGAATAAAGAATAAGGAATTTATTCTTTAATTGGGTTCATTCTTCTAATGGGTTCATTGCTTCTAAGTGTACTGGAGAGTTTGGAGAAAGGAAAAGATGAGCTCAGGGCTTTAAATTCCAAACTCTATACCTGGGTGAGGTCCCAGAAAACTTCTATATTGTCCGGAAACAAAAACAAAAACAACTCCCTCCACAGAACTGCAGGGTTAAAATTTCTGAAAACCAAACCAAACCTGTGGTTGGCTGAACTTAAAATGCAACAACACGACTGCATCTCAAAAACATAGTGTAGAGCAAAAACACCAGATACCAAAAATATATATTGATTCCATTTATGAAAAGATGAAAAAAGAAAAGTCAAAACCGGCTAGCCTAACACTTAGTTTTTAGGAATACAAGCTTTGATGGCACAGCTATTAAAAAAAAAAAGAAAGAAAGAACAAAAGAAGAAAGGAATTAACATAAATGTGAGGAGAATAAACACAATTCACAATGAGGAAGGGAGTAAAAGTTGGGAGAGGGCAAGAAGGGGGACCTGCCACAGTGCTGGCCATGCTCTATTTCTTGACCTGGATAGAGTTATATGGGTGATCGCTTTGTGATCATTTATTGAGCTGTACATTTATGTTCTATGCAGTTTCCTATATGTGTATTACTTTGCAAAATCAAAAAGATTAAAATAAAAAACATGAAATGGCTTCCCAGCTCATTCAGAGTAAAAAGACCATATCCTTAATGGCCTGCAAATCCTTCAGTAAGTCCCCTGTTAACTGTTTGATTTCTCAGTTCTGCTCCCACTCTCTCATACTGTTCCTGTGTCTACACATACACAGTTGGACATGATTGGAGCAAATCTAACCTCCCTGCTATCTGGTATCACTTGAAATCCATAACTACTAAACCTAAAATGGACCCTTAGAACTGCCTGGAACTGCACTGTATTTCCCTAGTCCATTCACTGGTCATTCACCTAGAGGACAATTTGACATCTCTCCTCTGCCTTCAAGCCCTCCACCCGCTCTCCCGCCCCCAATTTCACTGTCCTCCCTCACACTCAGGTGCCAATTTTGCTTGCCTCTTCATACTGAGAAAACGGAAATGATTCTATTTGGTGGACACAGAGATGTGTAATCCACATCCCCCTTCAAGCAAAGAGCCACTAACCCCAGCTGCTGGGAGAGCTGTCAGCAGATATCCTCCTGCATTCAGCTCCTTCAGGATCCGCCCCGCCTCACAAGAGTTCACCCTTCCAGAAGAAGCCCAAATCCAAAGTCTGGTGTGGAAGCAAGTGGCCGTGGCATAAAGGCACTGAGGGATAAATCCAGAGCTGTCTTTGGGGTTGATGAAGACTTTGCCAGGCAAGCGTTGTAGTTTGAATTATTCTTCCCCTAATCTTATTTCCGCCCTCTCCCTCCCACAGGTGTTGATCCCTAATAAATATCCAGCATTCCAAACTTCATCTCAGTTTTGCCTCCATAGAACCCAATCTGTGACACCTCAGAAAGAATCCAGACTTCCATCACCATGTCCATCTACCAACCTGCTTCTGTTCCAGTAGCCTAGAACTGACTTCTTTAGATAGTGGGGGTTTGTTTTGTTACTCTATCTTTATTTTTTTTTTTTTTACCTTTTTCTCCCCAAAGCCCCCCGCTACATAGTTGTGTATTCTTCATTGTGGGTCCTTCTAGTTGTGGCATGTGGGACGCTGCCTCAGTGTGGTTTGATGAGCAGTGCCATGTCCGCGCCCAGGATTCGAACCAACGAAACACTGGGCCACCTGCAGCGGAGCGCGCAAACTTAACCACTCGGCCACGGGGCCAGCCCCTCTATCTTTATTTTTTAATGGAAAAATGTAACAGTAAAATCTCCTTTAACAAATGCTCTGAATGTCATTCCCATCAGTATCATGAGTTTGTTGGATATTCTTTCTTTAAAAATTACTTTATTGAGGTCATATTGGTTTATAACTGTGTAATTTCAGGTGTACATTATTATTTATCAGTTTCTGTATAGACTGCATTGTACTCACCACCAATAGTCTAGTGTTTATCTGTCACCATACGTGTGTGCCCCTTTACCCCTTTTGCTCACCCCCCTAGATAGTGTTTTTATTTAAAGCCTATCACTTCATTGTACTCTGTATTTACTTACTTAAAGACATCCATACAATAATTTTTTAAAAATCATTCTTTTGGCCGACTTCACCAGCTACTGACCTATTTTTCTGCTCTCTTTTGAAAAAAAAAAAAAGAAAACTTTAAAAATGATCTGTAATTAAGGACTCCAATTCCTCTTCTCTCATTTTCTCTTTAGCTTATTCTAATCAGTCTTTTGCCCTCACTGATCAATGGAAACTGCTCTTGTCAAAGTCATCAATGACCTCTACAATATCAATTACAATGGACTTCATCATTCGTAACTTCTTTTTATGTTTGATAATTTTGTACCCTTTGAAACTTTTTCCACTTGGCTTCTAGGATATCAAATTCTCTTGTTTATTCTACCTCACTGGTCATGGTTATGCCTTCTCAGATGGATTGCACTGATTGCGCATTTCCGGGAGATGCCATTTACCTAGACAGAAATACAAGTGGCATCTCCTGGAGTTACGCAGTGAGGGAGTTCTGCTTCTCAGTCTCCTTTTCTGGTTTGTTCTCTTCCTCTGACTCTTAACGTAGGAGTGCCACAGGGCTTTGTGCTTGGTACATTTCTGTTTTCTAAGAACACTCATCTCTTTTCCAGACTTTGCTCAGACTTAGAAATCCTCAGGCTTCCTGACATCTTTACCTAGATGACTAATAAATACCTTAACATGACCAAAACTGAGTTCAAAACTTTCACTCCAAGATCACTCCACTGGAAGTTTCTCCTCTTTTGGTTGATGACAACTCCATTCTTCCCATTGCTCAAGCCTCAGACACTTGATTCAAAACAAAACAAAATGGAAAACAATAAGGATTGTGTACTTTTACTTTATGCTCAGAGATGAGGAGGGAACAGTGGTGGTTAAAGTGGAGAATTAACCTATTTTCCAATTTTCTAGGGGTAGCTCTCTGAATTTAAATATTTTAAATGGGTTGACAATGACCAAAGAAATATACTCTGTGCACCCTCCCTTTCTGCTGATACTCATTCTTTCCTCCCTTGACTCTGATATTTATCAACTTGTTTAAGATCAAATCAATCTTTTGGCTTGATATCTAGAAGAACATATTCAACATTTGTCACTTTGAAAGAAACAACAAAAGATAGGTATGCAATAGCAAGAGTCACATCCAGAAATCTACAAAAAAAGATTTTTTTTTTTTGCAAGATCCACTTAGATAATTAATTTTCTAAAGAGCCTTTGAAAAGCAATTTCTGGGATTTAACTTATAATATGTGAAAAGAAACACAATTTCAAGTTATTGTAGAAAGGAGAAACCAACTCAGATAGCTCTATCAGTTTCTATGTAGGCCTTTAATCCATTTTCTAAATACAAATAAATCCTTAGAGACTGTGGTTCCTGATTCCTAGGACCACAAATATAAATATGTGTATTATGAAATGGCTAGAGATCATCAATCGCGGGCTCAAAAAATATATACTAGAGTTTAATTTGATGGAAACAGAAGAACCAAAAGCAAAACTAGTATTCAGCTTACAATCTGTAGAAATGCCTTGAAACACATCTGCCTCACTTTTACTTGATCTTAGATTTCCACAGCAGTGAAAGCATAGGAAGAACCATCTACTATGCAAGTGACTTTTAAAGTTAAGATGGTGGAGTTTGCAAACATTGCCCTGGCTGGTGATGGTAAATCAAGGCGGCCTCCTCAGACATTCTTTCCTATAGAATAGTTTCCATGGAAACCCTGTCTGCAACCCACAGATCTCGTGGACTGTATGTTCTGGCTAAACAAATAATGAAAAGTTGTCTTCTTTCTTATTTAGTGATCTCCATATCTGCCTCCCGAATAGGCAGGTTTCTACCTCACATATTTGCAGTGAAGAAAGACAAAATGAGAGAAAAAGTAAAGATTCCATCTCTGCATTTTCACTATTTTTTTCTTCTTTTGAGGAAGATTAGCCCTGAGCTAACTACTGCCAATCCACCTCTTTTTGCTGAGGAAGACTGGCCCTGAGCTAACATCCATGCCCATCTTCCTCAACTTTATAGGTGGGACGCCTACCACAGCATGGTTTTTGTCAAGCGGTGCCATGTCTGCACCCAGGATCCAAACCTGTGAAACCCGGGCCACCAAGAAGAGGAACGTGAGCACTTAACCACTGCGCCACCAGGCCAGCCCTTCTTCTCTGCATTCTAAAAGCACGGTTCATGTTAAGAAATTATATTTTCATTTCACCTCAGATCAGAAGACCAGACATGGATCACTGGCCATTCATACCTCACCTGATCCTATTTATAAGCCACTCTCACACTCACTGAGGACGGCAACAACCTCTAAACAAGCCGGAGGGTGAGGCGATCCCGAAAATCATCTTTCTGTGTCAATTGATGTTAGGTTTTAGCTCCCCGTGGAGGAGCTCTCCTTCCTAATAGAGGCTCTCACAGAGCAAGTTGTGGCATTTTTCTGACTCTGTGAGGTGGGGTTACATCATTGCCCTTTGTTACCTCCTGTGTTCTTCATGTCCCTAAATGTTACTTTATACATTCACTAACTCATAGAAAAATACTTTCGACAAATATTAGTCTCACAAGAAGAGGATTTTTTTCTCTTCCTAGGCAAATTGAAATGTTTTAGACACTAGAACATAAAGGAGTTTTAATGAATTCAGCTTTTTTTCCTCCTTCCCCAAAATAAATAAATAACAGTTGTAAGCCAACACTCAAGGGAGCTATCAGCTTTGAAATATACATGACAGTGCACTGCAACATAGGGAAAGGATCTTGAAAATAGTGTCTATTTCTGATATTTCAACTGTTGTTTATCAAGGGGGAAATATTATCTCTAAGGAGATAAAAGCTGATTCTTGGAAAGTGAAAAATTTTTAGTCTTTTTATGTAGAAAGCACAGATATACGTACATTAATTAGATATAGAGTATATCTGAGGAGGATATTTTATGATAGAGGGACTAGGAAAAAATGTCTAAAAAGGCTTCTTATGGGGGCAGTAATGAAAAAAAGGTTAAGAAACATTATTGTGTGTTGTGCTTTTAGTTTACTAAAGGTTTTCATCCTCTCCTGGGTTCTGGCTAATGGAACAAACGGTAAAGAACTAATAGCCTTATGGGAACCAATTTTTTAAATAGTTGAACCAATGCAGGACTTCGGAGGTAAAAGTTTATTTGTAGAATGTTTCTAGATCTGAGACTGAAGTGAGGTCACTCTTAGCTGATTTGAAGTCAATTTATTCCTACTAGAAGGTCTCAACTCAAAGAAGAAAGAAAAAATGCTTGTTCTGGAGAGAAAATGGCTTAGGGAGAGCATGGTGTGCTGTACTCACACTGGAGCAGCAGGCAAAGAACATGCTGTACCTGCGAACAGACCGGCCATTAGCAAGTGGAAGCACAGGGTTCTGCTTTGGGGTCCCAGTGGTCCCTACTACTAGCAAAATGGCTCAAGAGTGTCAAGATCAGCTACTTTTCCTAAGACACGTAGGCGTGGAGAAATAACACTGAGGTGTACCTTTCTTTGAAAATATGAGAAAAAGGTGGAGAATTCTCTGTACTGTGTAGTACTAAAAATCAAAATGAATTTTGTCTACTAATTTTGCCTAATTTACTATTGATGACTAGATCTTTATTCGAGAATTACATTTATAACTAAATGTAACTATTCATTTAAAATGGAGCATTTAAAATATCCTTTTCTATATTGTTCTCTAAATTTCTCAGGAAACATAAGATTTACTTTAAGTTGTTTATTCTAAATTAAATTTTAATTAAAATAAATTATTTTATTCCATTTTGAAACTGAAATCATAATGGTTGACTATATTGAGATGAGGAACAAATACTCAGAAGAAACAAAAAAATAAAGGTATGAAAAGGAGAAAAAAATAAATATTTATATGTTTTAGTAATTCTTATTAGCCTTAGTTTTCATTACTATTGAAAATGGAAACTCTAGACTAGTGCCACTCAATAGCACTTTCTGCTGTGATGGACATGATCTATCTTGGCACTTTCTAATGTCATAGCCTCTAGCTACATTGGGACGCAGAGCACTTGAAGTGTGGCTAGTGAGACTGAGGAGTTGCATTTGCATTTTATTTAATTTTGATTAATTTCAATTTAAGATTACATAGCTGCTTGGGGCTAGTGCCTACCATATTGGTCAATGCAACACCTAGAGTATGAAGATATTTGTAGATTTAACTTTAATTTGCACAAACTACTTAGTCTGAAATATTATAAGAACACTGGCAAATCATTGTAAGCTTTCCTCGTTACATAGATTTAGGCTCCCAGGCTGGTACCATGTCTTCTGCTAGGATAACTGTCAATAGCAGCACCCTGGCTCACAATCCAAATAGAGAGGCTTCCCACAGGCATAGCTAATGAAAATGCATTGATTAATTGTGCCATTTCTTAAATAACAAAACGAAATTCCATAAATGGTTAAGCTTGATATTAAAGAATATTAGTATTGACGTTATATTTAAATGAAACATTCAGTTTAGAACAAAATGGTAGCAAATAAACATTTCAGGATACAATTTGGCAACTTGTTCATTGTTATTTCCCTTATTCTCAATCATTACTTATCCTAAGCTTAATTCTCAGCAGGAACTGAATCAAAGCTTGCATTCAGTGACAAAACCTAGCAGCCAATTATTGAGTACTGAAAAATATGCATGTTTTCCACATCTACTACAGGATTTAAGATAAATACACACCTGCCACGTACCTGTATTTTATTTATGAAATGAAATATACTTGCTTAGTCAAAGGCAAGTATGTTTTTAGTTTTATTTTTTTCCCAACTTTATTGAGATATAATTGACATATAACATTGTGTGAGTTTAAGGTGTCTAACATGTTGATTTGATACATTTGTATATTGCAAAATGATTGCCACCATATCATTAGGTAACATCTCATCCCATCATATAGTTATCATTTCTTTTTTTGTGGTGAGAATAATTAAGATGTACTCTTTCAGCAATATTCAAGTATATAACAGAGTCTTATTAGCTGTAATCACTGTGCCTCACATTAGATCCCCAGACCTTGTTAATCTTATAACTGGAAGTTTGCTCCCTTTGACCAGCATTTCCCCCTTTCCCCCACCCCCTAACCCCTGGTAATTACCACGCTACTGCCTATTTCCTTGTGTTTGGTCTTTTCAGAATCCATATTTAAGTGGTATCAGTTTTTGACTTTCTCCGTCTGACTTTTTTCACTTAGCATAATGCCCTCAAGATTCACCTAAATTGTCTCAAATGGCAGGATTTTCTTCTGTCTCACGGCTGAATAGTATTTCCTTGTATATATATACCACATCTTTTTTATACATTCATCCATTGATGGACACAGCTTTTCATATCTTGATTGTTGTGATTAGTGCTTCAGTGAACATGCAAGTACAGATATCTCTCCAAGAACCTGATTTCAATTCCTTTGCATATTTGCCCAGAAATGAGCTAGCTGGATGGTAGTTCTATTTTTAATTCTTTGAGGAGCCTCCATACTGTTTTCCATAGTGGCTGCACCAGTTTGCATTCCCACCAGCAGTGAGCAAGTACTCCTTCTTCTCCACACCCTCACCAACACTTATTATGTCTAAAAACAAGTATATTTTAGGGGGGCTGGCTCAGTGGCATAGCGGTTAAGTTCGAATGTTCCACTTCGGTGGCCCAGTGTTTGCTGCTTTGGATCCCAAGTGTGGACGTGGCACCGCTGATCAAGCCATGCTGTGGCAGGCGTCCCACATATAAAGTAGAGGAAGAGGGGCACGAATGTTAGCTCAGGGCCAGTCTTCTTCAACAAAAAGAGGAGGATTGGCAGCAGATGTTAGCTCAGGGCTAATCTTCCTCAAAAAAAAAAAAACCAAAACACAAGTATATTTTATTTTACTTAACTCTTAGAAAGAGTTAAACAGTTATTTTATTTTGTAGGAATGACATTTTCCTTATAATAAAATAAAAATGCCATTGGCATGTTCATTTTCTTAAGAAATTATCATTTCCAACAGAATTTTACAGCAATTATAAAAGACTATCTTCTGAAGTCTAGATATAGTATGAGAGAAAATATGCACATTAATTGGTCAAATATTAAATTGCTAATGTATTTTTTGTTAAGAGTCATAGATAATAGATTTAAAAGTATAAGTTTCAGCTTGTAATTATTCCCCATGTTTTTCTCCAGTTTTCATTTTGTGATCTAATTATAGGTAACATTTATTAAGCATTTGAAATTATATGCCAGGCATTATGTTAAGTCCTAATTTATTTATTTAAATTAATTAATTTTTAATTGCAGTAACATTGGATTATAACATTATATAGCTTTCGGATGTACATCATAATATATTTTGAATTCTGTGTAGATTACATCATGTTCACCACCCAAAAACTAATTATAGTCCATCCCCTCACATGTGAGCCTAATCACCCCTTTTGCCCACCCCCTTCTTCCCCCGTGGTAACCACCAATCCATTCTCCGTTGCTATGTGTTTGTTTGTCATTGTTTTTATCTTCCACTTATGAGTGAGATCGTACGTTAAGTCCTAATTTTATAGATGTTGTCTCACTCAATGCTTATAACACTGCTATTATATAAGAGCTATTATTATCGGAATTGGCCAGGGAGTAAACTGCCCTTCACGGTGATTAACTAAGCAAGGCTCACACAGACAGCAAATTGCCGAGCTGAGATTTGGATCAGGCCCTGCCTCAGTCTAGAGCCCAGGGCTCGCATCTTAACTCTGCACTGACTGCCTTTTAAGAATTTTCCAATATATAATGTCACATGCTGGGAACAATAGGAACTCTGCAAACTAGTGATTATAAAGGAGGGATCTGCTGATGTCTTGGTGTAACACTGTGAGAGTATAACTTGGTAATATCAAGGAAGAAGAAAGATTTGTGTTGAGCCTAATAATTAAAATTTCAAACACTAGTTTTCTTTTTTTGTTTTTTTTGAGACTTAAAATGTCCCAAAGCATGAAAAGTCAGTGAACAAATTATTGAGTTGTGGCTATAATTAAGTTGGATTTATCTTATGCACAACTAATAGCTTTTCTAGTCATTTGTACTAAATCACCAGGAATTTCACAAGACTTAAGTGATCCTATGGAGATTGGGAAGACCACTCTCCCGGTGTTCTCATGGAACCACTCGCTCTGAGATTATTCAGAAAGTGAAGCTTATCATTTCCATTTTATTGTAAATTGTTTCTTAGTGATCATTCATTATGACTTTGGCTAATAAATTAATGAGCTTAGTGACTGGGATGGGTGTGTCTCCTTAAATATAAATGTCCATTCTGGCCACTTCAATACAATTTTTATTTTCAGAAATAAAAATATCAAGCTTTTTGTGTGTCCATGTTTTGTCATATTCAGCAAAACTACGAACAAAAAGAAATCACATATACGAAATAGAGAACAGTCCCATATTACCTATATTTTTATGGACATTTGTACAATAGCATCTCTTTTTTTCACTAAGTGGATACATTCACTTTTAGTAAAAACCCATTTTTATGAAATGCTAAGTACGTTAAATATGGCATTAATAGGAACTACAGCCTTAACCACATGTTCATTTATACACATGTCTAAGGAGCTGTTGAAATCACCCAGTGTACACCCTGCAGTGTTGTGTGCAGAGTAGTTTGACCAAGCAAGTAGAAGATATATTCCCTATCTGCAACAAGCTTGCAATTGAGTAATAAACAAATGTCTAAGGAACAATCTAAGAAAAGTTCCAAGTCAATACGTTACCAACTCAAATTTTGACAATTACAACTTGTGTACCTCCATCAAAACGAAGCAGTGCACTATTAGTGTTTGAATAGTAAAATACTGGGCAAAAACTCAAGTAACTGGAAGATAGAATAGAAGAAAAAAAAGGTTAACTCCCTGGGAGCCGGTGAGTCGTTTAAAATTGTGGGAGATCACTTTTGAGGTTCTGCCCTCTCAGTGTTGAAACAGAGCCGTGGAGCTTGTTTTCTTCCTTTCCCTCGCCCTTCTCTCTGCCTCGTATGCGGAAGGTGAAATCATAGGGGGAAGCGATCAGAAAGGAGAAGGGCTATTTTCTTTTCTCCTTTGGTAGTTGGTCCTCTGACAGATGAAGGGGAAGAATCTGAGTTTGAAGTTACAGCCTGCAGCAGAGAATAAAGCCCGGAGGAGTTTACTGCAGAGGAAATCTCAGAGATCAGTGCTGGTAAAGTCTTGAGAGCTCAGAAGAGAAGCACGGCAGAGAAGGGAAGAATGTCTCTCTGAATTAGAAGGAGAAGTAGCGGTAAATACTGAGAACCACAAACAAAAGTTTAGTGAGAATTTTTATTCAGGTTTTTAGTTAACTGAAAAGTTTTTTCTATAAGATGGTACACTTGACTGTTGAATGTTTAAGCTGAAGACTTAGTAAAGCTTTAGTTTTGAAAAATGGAGAGGGCCTGCTTGTGTCTCACTCAGACCAACTCTTACAGTGACATAATAGGCTTTGTCCTTCTCTTGGGGCTGGGACCAATGTACTTTTGTCAGCTAATGGGTAGCACACCTTACTGCACCAAAAGTTCCCGAAACTATAAATTCTTCTTAAGCAACATGTCTTGGAAACTAGTACTGAATCAGCCAAGAAAGCTAAACTTTAGGCCCTCTGTAGTAAGTAGCCTGCTTAGGCTGCCATAACCAAATACCAGACTGGGTGGCTTAAACAACAAACGTTTATTTTCTCACAGTTCTGGAGGCTGGAAGGCCAAGATCAGGGTGCCAGCAAATTCAGTTTCTGGTGAGACCTCTCTTCCTGGCTTGCAGACAGTCGCCATCATGCTCTGTACTCATGTGGTCTCTCCTCTGTGCACACATGGTGAGAGAGAGATCTCTGGTGTCTCTTCCTCTTCTTATAAGGGCACCAATATTGTTGGATTAGGGGCCTATATGACCTCATTTAACCTTAATTACCTCTTTAAAGGTCCTATCTCCAAGTACAGTCGTATTGGGGGTTAGGGTTTCAACTTCTGAATTTTTGGGGGGGGGGGCACAGTTTTCCATAACATCTTCCATCTACCTGATGACACTGTGCTGCTAAGTTTATTTTGCTGTGGCTGTGTCCAGGTGGATATGGGCAGGGTGTGGGGCTGCCTTCTCCCAGAGCCCTCTCTAATTGGTCTTATCGCATAGTCTCTCTCTCAGCCTAGAGTACCTAAAATTTGACATACATATGAGCACTTCACTATCCTTCTCTCTCTCTCTCTCTATCCTTTCTCCTCATGATCCCCAGTAAAAGGACTTTCTCTACATCATCTCTTCTGACTTTCTCTCCTCCTCCTCTTTCTGACTCTAGCTAAACTTTAATAATAGATAGCAGTTCCTTCTCTACACTATAAAAATGTCTGCGAACTACATTCTTCAAAACTGGTTGTTGATGTGCTAGTGGGAAGAAAAAAGTTAATTTAAAAAATTTTCTCTCAAATCTGTCAGTGAGGCTATTGCTTGCTACGTAATCCTGTTTTGGAATAATAAAGTTAAACCTTCTTAGATAATATCAAATAAATTTATGAGATTTGTATGTGTGACTAAAAAAAAGAGAAATAAGCAATCACAAGAAGAAATAAAGCATTTTGTATGTGTATCAGTAAAGTGGAACTCACAATGCAAGTCCTTTCTATTTCACTGTAACAAGAAGAGAAATGTTTTTCATTTCAGTTCTTGTTCTCCCTATAAAGGATAAGTGAGAGTGCTTAGCAGCCTGCATGGATGCAGACAGTAGTTAAACTAAAGAGAGAAAGTTGAGTGAGCTACAGACAAACTCTTAAGCAGAAGTGCCGATTTTCTTCTTATACAATCATCTCTGATTGCCAGGAAGGCTTAGAGATGACTAAGAGAAGAAAGAGGCAAGTATTGTTAGGACACTTATCTACCTTCCTAGCAAATTGTTGAAACTCACTGAAAAGCACTGGATCTAGTGCTCAGATGAATTCGGAAGTTGGAAATCATTCCTTTCCTCCTAAGTTCTTACTAGGTGTCCAGAAACCACTAATATCCCTGAAATTTTTCTTTGGGCATCAATTTTCACATTTCAGGAGCTCTCTTGCTACAGGAACTTTAGTTATTGGAGTTGCTCCCCCAGGGGATTCTTTAACAGAGAAGATACTCCTTAAGATAAGTTTTCTTATCATTTCTGGTTCCAATTATTGAACAGAAGGGCAAAAAAAGGACTTATTTTCCTTTATTTGTTCTATAAATATTTATTGAGTGCCCGTGTTCCAGGTGTTGCTTTAAGTTCTGGAAACACACAATAACTAAACCACAAAACTATGCTTTTAAGGAGCTCATGTGTAGTGGGGATGACAGAGAAAGGAGTAAATGATTTCCGTTTGGTGATACAGGTGCCTGAGTAGACATACTTATGAGGCACAGTGAGATAATAAAGGAGAGAGTAGGGAAAAGTCACCACAGAGGAGGTAAGAGTAGTGCTGTGCTTAAAGGATGAGTAGTTTTCCGGGTACCAAAGAGAGGGAATAACACTCAAAATAGGCTACAGCATGTATTAAGACAGAGAGTAATGAAAAAGCATGACTATGAAACTGTAGCTTTATTTTACTTATATTCTGCTTGACTCTAGGCAAAATCACAGCAATTATATCTTTGATAAATCTTTGTCATGTAATCTTTTAAAAATTGGAACCAGTAGCATATTTATACATTTTCATACATTGGTCTTTAAGGATGAAGTTCATCTTTAAATTCAGAATGAACTTCAGTTTTATCTAAATATTTTATGTTTTCATTTTACTTCTGTAAAAACAAAGATGAAAGCAGTTTCATGACAGTAGGAGAGGTTTATATAGGTACGACTTTATTATGGCACTCATTTTAATCTGCCCAGAAAAAGATGGTTTCAGGGAGATGCATTCTAGTCTGATGTAGTCATGGTTTGATAGCTGTGGGAGGAAGACGTTTCTGCTCGGTTTTTCCCACTCGCCCTCCAGCACTCATCAAAGGAAGAGGAGCAGCTGCTCTGATATAGAAATCTGAGACTCTCCACGTCTTTCACCAGGGTTGAGATAACTTTAAGTCAAAAATACATGTTAGTCCAGAAATATTCTCCTCTCTGGTCTTTCTATTCTACGTGGCTGGTTAGAGAATTCACTGACAAACTCTCTCCAAGTCTTTCACCTAATAGCCTATGTGATGCTCAGGGCCTCCCAAGATACAGATTTGAGTGGGGGCCTGGGACAGTGTAGCCAAAGCCACAGACCCGCTTCCAGAAATCTTTCTTTGTGGTGACTGGTTACTGATTCCACGGGTACTAAAGTGGTGCTATGTTCTCGAGTGGCCTATGTTTCCTTTCACAGAGCTACCTCAAGAAACCCGTGGGAAGAAGGGAGAGGGGGGAATGATTGACAGGTTGTAGGTATTTTTATATTTTTGGATATAATACCACCAAATACCGTTAAAAGTATAATCCGAGTTCCTAACTTTCTGGCACAGTCTTAGCAGGCTGGAAAGCGAACTAATGCAATTAGCATTTCGGAACCAAAGTTGTGTGTTGAGGGCTCAGAGCAATGCTGAGTCAGCAGGTGTTGGGCTGTGCCTGATGTAACCAAAAGAAGAAATTCATTTTGAGGCTAGGGAAAATATATCTGGTATTTGCTGAGGTTTTGGGAAATAAAAACATATTGTTGTGGGTATGTTACTTCATGTAATCATTTAAGTGCATAATTAACTATTAAAAATTGGACACCCAAACCTGTTAACTCAGAAATTCCCATCTGAGAAATTTATCCTTCAAATGTACTTGCACAAGCAGTTAAATATTTATGTTTGAAGATCTTTATTGCAGCCCTGTTTGCAAAATTGGAAACAACCCAGATGACCATAGTAGAGAACTAGTTAAAAATGGCACAGTACAACAACAACAAAACCAACGACCCAATTAGATAACGGGGAAAAGGTCTGAAGAAAGATTTCTCCAAAGAAGATATATGGATGGCCAAGAAGCATATGAAAAGATGCTCAACATCATTAGCTATCAGGGAAATGCAGATCAAAACTACAATGAGGTATCACCTCACTCTGGTCAGAAAGGCTATAATTAACAAGACAGGGAACAAGAGTTGGAGAGGACGTGGAGAGAAGGGAACCCTTGTTCACTGCTGGTGGGAGTGCAAACTGGTGCAGCCACTATGGAAAGCAGTATGGAGTTTCCTCAGAAAACTAAGAATAGATCTACCATATGATCCAGCTATCCCACTGCTGGGTATTTATCCAAAGAACTTGAAAACACAAATGCATAAAGATACATGCACCCCTATGTTCACTGCAGCATTATTCACAATAGCCAAGACTTGGAAGAAACCTGGGTGCCCGTCAAGGGATGAATGGATAAAGAAGATGTGGTATATATGCATAATGGAATACCACTCAGCCATAAGAAATGACGAAAATCTGGCCATTTGTGACAACATGGATGGACCTTGAGGGTATTATGCTAAATGTAATGTCAGAGGGAGAAAGTCAAATACCATATGATCTCACTCATGAGTAGAAGATAAAAACAAGGACAAACACACATTGCAATGGAGATTGGATTGGTGGTTACCATAGGGGAAGGGGGGAGGGGGGAAAGGGCTAATTGGGTTCACATGTGAGGTGATGGACTATAAGGGTGGTGAATATGAGGTAATCTACACAGAATTCAAAATGTATTACGATCTACATCTGAAAGCTATATAATGTTATAATCCAATGTTACTACAATAACATAAAAAGAAAAAGAAAAAGAAAAACAATTCAATACTGATATTAATACAAAATTTCCCAAAATATTTTTTAAATAAAGATCAAGAGATGCTAAAAAAAGAAACAAAATTGCACAGTAATTTATGGTACATTGCACAATAGGACATCAAACATACATTGAAAAGAATGACATTTATGTGATAATTTTTATTATGCAGAAATTCACTATTAAAGAAAAGACAAGATACAGAATACAATGTATAATATAATCCTATTTATGTAACAACAAAAAGTGTATGTATGCTTGCATATTCACAAAAGTTCCAGGAAAAACACCTCTTCCCAAGCACACGACATTGCTAATAGTAGTTGTACTTGAGGAATACATGGAGCACATGCGTACGCATTTTTAAAAAATTATGTGCATGCATTACTTTTATGATAAAATTGTTTTAAGTGTTAAGTAATGTAGGACACAAATTATAATAAAAGCATAAGAGAAAACATTATACAGATATGTTTAGCTACTTTTCCTTGAAGCACTGTCTTTACCCCTAAGTGATGTACTTTTCTCCTAAGTACTTGGTCATTCCTGATTCTTCTCTTCCTGCCTCTTGTAAAGATTTGTATTGGGTTGGGGCCGACCAGGTGGTGCAGCAGTTAAGTGCGCACTTTCCGCTTCTCGGGGGCCCAGGGTTCACCGGTTCGGATCCCGGGTGCGGACATGGCACCGCTTGGCATGCCATGCTGTGGTAGGCATGCCACATATAAAGTAGAGGAAGATGGGCACGGATGTAAGCTCAGGGCCAGGTTTCCTCAGCAAAAAGGGGAGGATTGGCAGCAGTTAGCTCAGGGCTAATCTTCCTCAGAAAAAAAAAAAAAAAGATTTGTATTGGACCTAGTCTCCTCTCACCATACAGATTTCCTCCAGAGAAACTTTATCTGCCTCATTCCCTCTGGTTTCACTTACCATCTCTATGCTGATAACTCTCAGATTCGTTTCTCAACACAAACTCTTTTTCCAAGTTCTGGATCAATAAATTTAGCTACCTCTGAAAATCTATATGTCACACTCAACATGCACAAAAAAAAAAAAAGCTATCCTCTTATGCTCAAACAATCCTGTTCTTCTCCAGTATTTTTCTTCTCAGTAAATGTCACCAGTCAAAGGCCACCTGGAGACACTTGTAGTCAAACAAATTTGGATTTATTATTTGCTGCCACAAGAGAACCTGCTCACACAGGGACTATGGGGCATCTCAGTAAGAGTGTGCTAGCAGAGGATGGTTATAGAAGACGAGCTCATGTTAGGTGCTTTTGGAGAGGCTTCGTGGAAGTTGGGATTGGCTCTATTTAATAGGGGTGATTCTATAATTGAGTATCTTAATGCTTTTTGTCTAAGGGAGGATGAATGGCACAAGGTAAACCCTGTGGTTGGTAGAGAAGCAGTAGTCATTCATGTTTGCTGGAAGAGGATGATGTCTGGTCATTTGAGGTTTGCTTTGTCAAATGACAAAACTAAAACAATTTATTAATGAGTTTGATGTCGTTTGTTCAAAGGAAAATCCATGGTTTGGGAGAGTACACTACCTCACAAGCAGTGGAGCTCTCTTCTCGAGGGGTTCAGGGCAAGAGTGACTTTTACAGAGCATCAGAAGAAGGAACATGGAAATAGGGCATGATTGGTTAGAAGTGTGGGGATTTCCTTATCAGACTAGCAGGTGTTATTTTCTGGGGTAAGGTAATTGTGGGGGATCAGAACTTGTCACCCCAAGATATGTCTCTTTGGCTTGATTATTTTCAAGAACAGAAGATTCTGACAGAAACTTTGACTGCTTAAAACTTCCTAAAAGAAGTTAAGATAGAAGGCCTGTTCCAGAAAGGAGCTAATGCCGTAAGATAACTATAGTATAATATAAACTAGATGCAGTAGACAGGAAGGCAGCAGCAAGCCCATTTTTATCAAAGTTCTCTTTCAGGTCTCGTTGTCTATAGATGGCCCAGCAAACATTTGTTTACCAAATATTTGCTTTTCCATCTCCATGTGAATTGCCTTCCTCCTCTTTGAAGTTCCACATCACTACCCCTAACACCCTCCTTTGTCCTTAGCTGAAAATGGTATTAAAGTAGTTGCTTCCACTCTTTTGGCAAGTTGCTCAGTTTTTCTGGGTTTCTGTCATGTGCACATGTTTATTAAATTTTGTTCGATTTTCTCCTGTTATTCTGTCTCATGTCAGTTTCATTCTTGGACCAGCCAGGAGGACCTAGAGGACAGAGGAATAGTTCTTCCCCTACATAAGCAAGCTAAAGCTGAGTTGGAGGATTATGATTGGTGTATGTAAAGATTTCTCGACAGGTGTTCCCCATAAGTACAGGCTGATTTAGGTTTATATTTGTGACATGGGCTGTTGCACTGGGCCTGCGTCCATTTTGTGGGTCCTGATATATGCATTAACTTTATTAGCATAGTGTTCTTATTCTATTTGTGCTCAGTTGTGATTACAGAGGGTCTTGTTTTTGTCTTGCACCTTCATGATCGCAGAACGAGCTTGTCTGATGTCGTGCAATTGTTTATGTTCAGCAGGAGAACACCATGGCCAGCTACTTGACAACAGACACAAGGCTGCTAATTCTTTTCTCACATAGATCTAGTTGCCCAAGCCAGAAACCTGGGCGTCATCCTTGAATACTTTATCTTTAGCCAACATATTCAGCCAGTTAGCAAGCTCTCTTGATTGTTCCAAATGACTCTAAAACCCGTCAACATCTTTTCCACTCTCCCCCACAATCATTTCTCACTTTTTCTACTGTGTTAGAATTTTAGCTTGTCTCAGTGCCTCTGTTTTGCTCCCTCCTTGTTGATTTTGTTGATTTCCTTCAGAATGTCATTTCTTTTTAAACATATTGTTCCTCTAAAACAGTACTTCTCAACCTTGGCTGCCAATTAGGATCCCCTTAGGAAGCTTTAAGAATATGACACCACTCTCTTTCTTCAGAGGAAAGAATTGTACTAATGTTTAATTATGAGCATTTTATGTAGGCATATCTTCTAAGTAAGCAGGCCTTATCACCTAACTAAACTTTGAAGGGAGTGATGACTAGCTGGAAGGGGGCGAGTGGAATGGCAGAGAGCTCTGTGAGGGAAAAACAGATGAGATGGAGAGGAAGACTGAGAAATCCTGCAAGCAATGTATGGGGAATGTGATACTGTAAGTAACAATAAGAAATATCTATTGGTCTTAAATCCCTGGCACAGAGCTCCCAAACCCTTGGAATTTCCCGGGAGATAAGAGCAATAGGAGCATCTTTTGTCATAATATTTCATCTCTTAGCCTCAGTTCCTGAAATTGTTTCAGAGCCATTGAAGGTGAAATGGGAGTCTTGTTATTCATAACAAAGCCCCTTTCCACCACAACTGAGTTTATGTTAATGAGGTGACTTTTAGAAAGCACCTAATTGTTGGGGGCTGGTTACCAGGGGAACCAATTGTGTGGCTAGAGGATTGAATCTTTTCCCATTCGCCTACCAGCACCTCCCAGAGGGGAGAGGGCCACAGATTGAGTTCAATCACCAATGCCCAATGATTTAATCAATCATCGCTACATGATGAAGCCTCCATAAAAACCTGAAAGGGCAGGAGAGCTTCTGGGTTGGTGTATACGTGGATGTGCTGGGAGAGAAGCACGCTCAGAGAGAGCATGGAAGCTCCAGATCCTTTCCCCATACCTTCTCCTATGCAGTTTTTCCATCTGGCTTTTCCTGAATTATATCCTTTTATAATAAACTGATAATCTAGTGAGTAAAATGTTCCTCTGAGCCCTGTGAGTCACTCTAGAAAATTAATCGAATCCAAGGAGGTGTGTCAATGGAACTTCCTGGTATAGCCAGTAGGTCAGAAGCACAGGTGACAACCAGGGATTGCAGCTTGTGCCTGAAGTGTGTGGGGGCATTCTTGTGGGACTGAGGCCCTCACCCTTGGAATCTGATGCTATCTCTGGATAAATAGTGTCTGAACTGAGTTGAATTGTAGGACACTCAGCTGTAATCTGAGAATTGTTTGTGGTGTGGGGAAAACACCTTCCTCCCCACATTGGAACTGGTGACCAGAGCCTGTTAGGGAGAAAGAAAAGGGAGCTGGACTACAAAGGGACATCAAATTGGCTCATGACTGTGGCCGAATGTTGTGGCTCTGAGAAACCAAGCCAAGAAATTTAACTCTCAGGAAGGGACTTCTTTTGGAAGATGAGAAGAAAAGCCTATCCCCATGGCTCTAGTGAAGCTGTTACCACACAAAGGGCATGATCTGCTCGCCATGAGACAAAAGCCAACTGTCAAGAGGCAAGATGGTGGCAGAGAAAGGGCATTTTATTACAGCTTGCCAACAAGAGGGAAGATGGCCAACTAATGTCCAAAAGAACTTTCTTAAGGGGGCACAGAATCTTGAGAGAGTTATACAGACTAGTGGATTATAGGGGAGGGGGCTAGGAATGTTGACCCTCCGGTGTTACAGACCAGGAGTGGCCACATCAGGTAGACTATCTCTCCAGGGGTCATCTCATTCCTAAGGAACTCAAAAGAACAAAGTTATTGTCTTATGGTAGCTGGGAGGTACCTGTGTTAGCAGGGGTCGTAAAATCTACAGAGCAGTTAGATCTCCTGGAGGGTACATATTCAACTGGGTTGGTTAGTCAGAGGTCATTCAAAGTTACAGTATGGCTTCTTTTCTACAATATTGCTTCCCTCATGTCAACCTTGTGGTGAGCCAGTATCAAAGCTATATCTCCTCTCATCCAGGGAAGATGCACTCCAAAGTTTCATCAGCCAATATTGGCCTTCATGGTAGTTCTCAGTGCCAGCATTTGGCAGAGAAAGCGTATCCATTCCTCTTAGTATTCCTCTGTGAAGCAAAATTTGTTGGGTAATGAGGATGATTGTGGTTCAACAACCATGGCTAAGCACCGTCTACTCTTTGACCCTTGTGTTTCTATGTGTGAGGCTGGAAGAAGATGAGATCATTTTATTTATATCCTCTTGATTATCTTTTCCTCAGCTAGTGGCTTAATAATTTTGGGGAGAAAAAAATTTTTCTCTACTCTTCAAAATTTCTTTCAGCTGGTCTAATAATCAAATTGCATGAGACAGATTAACCTGATAAAAACAAATTTAACTTCATATGTACAGGAACCCCACATAAGTGAGAGGTTCAAAGACAGAAAGGTAAAATGAAGCGTATATACCATCTTGAACTAAGGAATGGGATTGGGGTCTGGGGCTTCAAAGAGGAGGAGAGAGTTTCACAAGACCAGAAGAAGAAGAGCAGATGTTTGATAATTAGATGTTTGCCATGATGGGTCACTCAGATGAAATTTATCTCTGGCAATAATTCTTGCTCTGGGAAAGAGTCCTAATTAAATTCTTCTAGGTAGTTAAGGGAGGGGCAGAAGTTTCTCTTGAGACCTCAGTGTCTGGATTGCCTTTAGCTCACAATAGCCCACATGCCAAATGGCATATCTTAGGGTGGCCTTTTCTGAACCCCTTCATTTCCCTTGGCTGGAACTTCCCTGGAAATTTCACACATTGAAAGCTGAGTTAGTGGCTGTGGAGAATCAGGTTAGTAGCTGAGTGATAAGAGATCTGCAAACAAAGAAAAGAACAAATATTAGAATGAGGCAGAGCAAACAGAAGAGAACAAATTGAAGCACATAATCCCACACCCCATTAAACCAGTCTCCCAAGCCTGGGAATACTTCAGTCCAATGAAGTAGCTGGCTTCATTTATCTGATGGAAAGTGTTAAGCCTCTCTTTTAACAGATGCAAATTAGATACTATTTGTCCTATTTGATTTATATAGAAGCAACCTTTTCACCAATGATTGCACAAGCTCCTCTTTCCTGGGCAGTCAGCGTATCTAGGGAATGACGATTTTGGAGTGTAAGAGAGGCTAAGCTGTTAACATCTGACTGGAGTATTCCCAAGGTTTGCATAGTGGTGCTGAACTCTTGTTCTATTGCCATGGAAAGATTTAGGATTGCCCTTTCCAATTTTTAAGTTTCAAATCTTGGGAATAAGGTCCTCAACACTGAAAAGAACTTGAAGGTATGATACACAAGTGCATTTTCTATGACTTTTCATCCAATATGTGTACTTGGCAGGACTTTATGAACAAACAAGCACAGTTTATGATTTTGCTGGTGTTTAAGGTGGAGCATTTGGTGACAGAAGGAGTCAGGTATCCAGGTCCACATCATCCTGACCATTTAGATGGGAACTCTTTATATATTTTGTTGCCACGTAAAGTAAGAAGACCAGTGTGGTTTATAGACAAGGTTAGAGTGGAACCTGTAATTCCCAGGGTCTGGAGAAGTCCATGTCCTTTGCCATGGGTATTGTTAGCATTCACACACCTCCATTTTCCATGTGCTCCTGTCAATCTATAAAAGTAGAACAGATTGCAAAATAACTGATAAAGGAGGTCAGTAGTCTGGTTTTGGAATCTATAAAGCTTGGTTTTGTCACCTGGCCAATTTAGTCTAGATTTTTGGTCCACCCATATATAGTTCATGGTATTGGGCAACCTAATCAGGGGAGTAACCATGATACCCCAAGTCACACAGGGGTGGCCTGTGAACCATCCAACACATTTGGTGATTGGGCAAGTGTTTGGGCCATTAAAGGTAGTGCTGAAGTCACTTACAATTTCCTTGAGAGGTTTGAAGATGCCACCTGGTGGAATCAAACCACCGAATTTGATTGCAATATCGCCCTGGTATATCACCCAGGAAAGCTCTAGTTTCATGCTTGTTTTCAATGCAGAGGAAAAGATTCCCACCTAATGTCTTTACCTGGGCAAGAAATAGTCCTTGAGCTTCCATGGAGAGTTTCCCTGGACCAAATGACTCACCAGAAGGAGAGGCAGAGTGATGTTTTTCTAATTGGGGATACCATATCCTGTCATTCATCCATCTTCCACAGTTAGTCCACCAGGTGTTCACGTTGGCAGTAACAAAGACTAATTCAAGTTCTTTTGCCCTATCTTGAGGTTGACATAACCAAAAATCAGTTTGATTAGTTAGCGTGGCCAGGGTTTGGTAAACTGAAATAAAAGGGTGTTTGGTCTGTGTCACACCTATTGAAAAAATAAGGGTTAAGGAGAGCAAGACACAAACTGGAAGAGAGCCCACAGTGGAGGGGTCCCCTCCTCTTTAGAGAGGAGAAAGTAGGACAGACAGAGACCATCATTCTCTAGTCAGCCTTCTAATAATTGTGGTAGAGAAAATGTTCATTAAAAGGGAAGGGTTTTTTGTTTTTTTGAATAGAGAGGCTTAAAAGAGAGGAGGGGGCAAAAGATGAAAGCAAAGTTTCCTTTGTATTTTTATTACTATTATTATTTTTTGCTGAGGAAGATTTTCCCTAAGCTAACATCTGTGCCAATCTTCGTCTATTTTGTATGTGGGTTGCTGCCACAGCATGGCTGCTGATGAGTGGTGTAGGTCTATGCCCGGGAACTCAACCTGGGCTTCTGAAGTGGAGTGCACTGAACATAACCACTAGGCCACAGGGCTGGCCCCCAAAGCAGAGTTTCTTGATCTGTGAAATTGGGAAAAGCTGTCTACTTTGAGATGCTGTCTGCTTCTGGGGCCTGAGAATTGGCCATGTAAATCTTTAGTTTGAGGTCACCTGTAGTATGGATTGTCTCCTAATTGTCTTGAAAGAGATGATATGGCTCTATTTTGGTGTGGCTTGTGTGAATCCAGGAAGATTTTCCTTTTATTCTGATGGCCGTGTAGGTGGTTAACAGTAACCTCATAAGGTCTTGTCCATGGAGGTAACAGCGTGTGTTTTCTTCTAAAAACCTTGATGTACGTACACTTGGTCTCCTGGTCAAAAGGGATGACGAAGCTTGTCAGTTGGTGAGGGTAATGGCTCTTTTACCTGTTGGTAATATGCTTCAAGTATACTTGTTAGTTCTTGAATATAATCAGTCATGGCATCAATCTGTTCACTTAAGTTCCCATAAGGCTCACTTAATCCAGGAATAGAAGGTTTAGAGATGCCAATAGACATTGGATGACCAAAGACTATTTCAAAAAAGGTCAATCCATGTCTCCTACTTGCAGTATTCTGGGTCTTTATAAGGGCCAAAAGTGATTCTTCTGACCATTTAGGTCCAGTTTCTTGACAGATCTTTCCTAAAGTCTTTTTTATATCTAGATTTTTATATTTCACTTGCCCTGATGATTGAGGATGATATGGAATATGAAATTTTAATACATACCCCAGAGTCTTGGCAAGCAAGTGGTTTATCTCTGCTGTAAAATGAGTTGCTTGGTCTGATTCAATCCATAAAGGAATGCCCAAATGAGGAATAATCTCAGCTATTAATTTCTTTACCACTGTTGTAGCATCGGCTTCTCTAGTTCGATAGCATTTGGTCCATCTGCTAAATGTGTAGACAATATCCAAATAGTGAGAATAGTCTAAAGCTGAGGGTAGGTCTATAAACTTCATTTAGAGTGCTGCAAAGGGCAGTACAGGCCTAGAAGGATTTTCTGAGATGTATTGATTTCTTCCAGAAATTTGATGAGATTTGCAAGTGGTACACTGGGAAATAATTTGGTCAGAAATTTTATGGATGCCAAGGCAGAACCAACTGTCTTTTATTTCCTTAATTATCTCCCATCCGTACATATGTCCCATTGGTGGGAGATAAGTACAAGCCAAAAGGTCAAAAGAAAAGGGACTACAGGAAGTTTGTTTGGCTCAAAGTATAATCCATCTGATCATTGTTTGGTGCCTTTTTATATACATTTGTTTTTTTCAGATTGTGGGCCATTTGCCTGATAGTTAATGGTATCAGTCAGGGATAAAGACAGGTTTAAAAATTGGGTGGAAAAAAGATATGCGGGTCCATTTAGCAGGCTTGTCAGCCCTTTGGTTTCCTAAAGATACAGTATGAGTCTCCTCAGTATGGACTGAACAAGGAACAATGACAATTTTAGAAGGGAGGTGAATCGCTTGTAATAGGGCAGTGATTATATGCCCATTAACAATAGAAGAACCTGCAGAAGTTAAGAATCCTGGGATTTCCAAATTGTGCCAACAGCAAGGCGGACTCCAAAATCATATCCGGTATCTGTGTAAATAGTGGCAGTTTTCCCTTCCACCAGTGTGCAAGCTCTAGTAATAGCTATGAGCTTGAGCTGATTTTACAGTGAGCAAAGACTATGTCTCAATGGTTTCATGTAGGGAAACCAAAGTATAACCAGTTATTATGTTTCCCTAGAAACTTGGTTTACAAGAGCCATCGCAAAATAGAAGTAAGTCTGGGTGTCCCAAGGGGTGTCTAGGAGATTCCCTTGTGGCTCTGAGACCATGTCTTTAGTTGCAAAGCTAATGTGTGGAATAGAGTGGGGCTCTCCATCATCAAGGAGGGGTAATAAAGTAGCTAGATTTAAAGTGTTACAGTGATGTAAGGTGATGGAAGGGTTTGTCAACAAAGCATGTTCATAAGTGGTCTTTGCCTTGCAGAGAGGTACTGCATTCTATGAACTTGCAAAATAGCAGATACAGCTTGGGAAAAAGAGAGTTGAATGGGGGAGCCTAATGTAAGAGTCCTGGCTTTGTCAATCAGGGTGGCAGCTGCAGCCGCTATCCACAGGAATGGAGGCGTACCTTATGTCACAAGGTCTAGTTGGCATGAGAAATGCTATAGGCCATATCTGAGAGGAAAAATATTGTTCTAGAATGCCTGCATCAATCCCATTATTTTCATGGCAGTATGGATGAAAAGGTTTGCCAAAATTAGATAAGCTGGGAGCTGGGAATGTGGACAGAGCTAATGTTAAGACTTCAAAGGATGTTAGTGCCTCTGAAGGCCAGGAAATGGGCTCTGTGATATCTGGGCGGAGGTCATAGCAGAGGTTTAGCAAAGGCAGCAAAATTAGGAATCCATTGGTGGTAGTAGCCAACCACCCCTAGAAATTTACATAACTTTTTTTCCATTTTGGGGAGAAGGATGGACAAAATTGACTCAAGGTGTTTTGGGGTGAGCTTTTGAATGCCCTGAGATACCTTATGCCCTAAGTAGCTAACAGTCATTTGTACCCATTGAAGTTTAGATCTAGAGGCTTTGTGGCCTCGTTCAGGCAGTGCCTTCAGGAGGGTGAGGGAGTCTGTAAGAGCTCCCTGCTTTGTTTGATTACAGAGTAAAAGGTCATCAACACACTGAATAAGAGTGGAGCCCTCAGTAAAGGCTACAGAATCCAAGTCAGCTTTAAGGATTTGGGAAAATATTGAGGGAAACTCACAATATCCCTGAGGTATGTGAGTCCATGTTAACTGTCTCCCTCTAAACATAAATGCAAAAAGAAATTGAGTCAAGAGGCAATGGGATGAAAAGAAAGCTGAGCTGAGGTCAACTCCAGTAAACCAGGTGGCATCAGTAGGAAGTGAGGTAAGAATAGTAGCTAGATTAGCGACCACGGAGTGGCAAGAAATTGCAGAAGGGTTTATGGCTCTTAAATCTTGTACAGATTGATAGATTTAGTTCCCATCTGAATCAAATTTCCCTTCCTTATTTACTGGCCTGGTTGGAGTGTCACAGGGTGAAGAGGTAAAGACAAGCACACTCTGCAGGACACAGAGTTTATTTCAGTTCAGTTCCTCGCTCTGCATCTTGAGAAAGAGGATATTGGACTCCTGATTGAAAAGGTTGGTTTTTCTTCCAATCAATGCGCACAGGCTCTGACTCAGTAACAATCTAACTTCATTTGCATGTGTAGCCCAGAGACTAATTGGGACATCTTTTAAAGACTCATCCTCTGCAGAGGAATGTAAATCAAGATGAGCTTCCAGTAAGGAAAGTAGGAAATTTGGGGTTCAGTTTGAGGGTAGGGAAATGAAAGCACCTTTCTCATTGTATTTTATAGCGGCATTAAATTTAAGTAACAAAGTTCTACCCAAAAGGTTTGCTAGTGAGGAGATGGAAACTAGGAAGTCATGATGGCTATCAAGAGCTCTTAAGGATATTGGAGTGAGCTGAGATACGGGCAATGAAAAGTTTTCCCAGAGACTCCAACAGCTGGAATAGAATCACAGGTGACAGGCAGAGATAAATCTTCTGAATGGATGGTGGAGAAAGTTGCATTGATGTGTATTAAGAAATCCAGTTTCTGATTGACAAATAGAAATGGCAAGCAATAGGATAAATTGGAGTATATGAGGAAGCCATTTCGTGTAAACCTAATTTGGCCTGACTTTGTTTTTCCAAAAGGGGCTGAAGTGGGCATTGAGCATGCATTGTATATCTGCTTTAAACATTTACTATGGCAAGAACAAATGCCCTTAAGATAAAGGTGCAACTTCCCCCTACGTTGGCATTTCCTTAAGGCCAAGCATCTTTCCTTAGGCTAGGAACTGATTGCTATGCTCACCTCTGACTACCCAGCTCACCTGTGACCACCAACTCAAGACAACAGGCCTGCCCCCCTGCTGTGTCCACCGAGACAGCAGACCTAATATCTGCTGTGTCCATCAATTGTTGTGCCTACACAGCAGTCTCATGACTATTGTAAAAGGGACATTTCAATCATATGTGAAACATCCTCTTTGGGGGTATATAACCACTCTGTACACCCCACTTCTTTGATGCCCTTTCTTCCTTTGGGAAGAAAGGCCCTGGGCCATGGTCCTCACATATTGGCTTAGAATAAACTCACCCAAATTTTCATTTATAGATTGGTTATGGATTATTTTGGTCGACATGATCCTCTACTTTAAGTTTAATCATAGGTTCTGGGGTATGATTGAAGATTGGTTGGCCCTGTCAATTGAAAGGGAATTGTCCCACAGAAGGAGAAAAATGAACCTTCTGTGGGTAATGAGGTGTAGGGAGGTTGTTTCTTAACTTCCTTTTCTCTTAAGTGCAGTGCAGTTTTTCTTCCAAGGTCCTGGCTTCCTGCAATACCTGCAATTGTCTGGAGGAAAGTAAGAAGGGCTCTGAGTGGGCTTTAAGGAATTCTCAGTTTTGCTTTTGCCTTTCTAGCAATTCAAGTTGCAGAGCAAAAATTCTTGCTTTTAACTCTTTTTTTCTCATGCATTCCTGCAAGCTATTTTCGAAGAATTGAATGATGGCCTCCATTACGACTCTTCATGCTTGGCTGGACCACCTGACCACACTATTTTGAAGTTTTTTTTTTTTTATATATTGGAGAAAATTTCCCACTAGAGCAGAAATTAAAAGGTTTCTGCATTCTGGGGCTTCTGGGTTTAATGCAGAATGTCTTTGAAAAGTCTGTGTAAAATGGTCAACAAAAGCCTTTGGATGTTCTCCTCTTTCTGGCTGCGTAAGTCAACCTTAGACCAATTCACCTTAGGGCTGAAGACCTCTAATATTGCTCCTACCAAACCTTGAATATCAGCTTCCAGCTGAGGAACATCCTGGTCATTTGCAGAAGATCCTGGGAGAATTTCTGGTCATCTGTTGCCCCAGTGAGGGGGTTCTTCTCCACAGGGTCATGGCTTGTCTGATAACTATTGTATAATCTTCTATAATCCGAGAACACCCCTTAGCAGCCAATCAAGGTCTCTATGAATAGGATTGTGAATGGTCACTAATCTTTCTAATTCATCTCTGAATTTGGTAGGATCTTCTGAAAGCACAGGAAAAAGAGCTTTATAATTTAAAAGATCTGCTGCTGTTCAGGGGACATGAATTGTTTGCAGTGGGGGCCAGGATGCATCCACAAAGGACATTGCGTAGGAGTGACTGAAGCTGGCAGAGCCTGTTTGCGGAGCCCTGGAAAGTAAGAGGAACTATAACATACTGCAGTGCTTCTGCTACATTTATGTCCTGGCTTTCAGCATTTGCTTGAGTAACCTGTATACTTCGGGCTTGGAGAGCAGATGGGAGTGCTCTCTGCAACTTTTGTAAAGAGAGGGAAGTTAAAACTGGCAGCTGCTTGTTTCAGGGCTTTTCTAAGGAAAGTCGGAGGAGTTTTAGGATCTAAGGGAATTGATTGAGGAGATGAAGCTGGGTTTTTAGAAGAGAGGTTTAGAGCAGAGGTCCAGAGAGCCAAAAGATCTTCTGGAGGGTTGAGGACAGGGAGCTAGGGATCAAGGAGTGTAGAGGAGGGAGGCGAAGGGAAGTTTACAGTAGATGAGGTTTGTAACTTTTCTTCTAAGTCCAATCTCTGCTCTTTCATCTCATTAAGAGAATCCCTAAGTCGAGCCGTGATGCTCTGTGTGTCCTCTTTTCAATTTCACCTTCCCTTAGTACCACTAAGAGAACTATTTGGGGGGAAATTTCTTTAAAATTTTTTTCAAATACAGAAGTTTTTCCAGTTCAAGGGATACATCTTCCAGCCATTGATGAGTAGGATCTTCTTTAATATATTTATTCCAATAGCAACTCAAGCCAATAAAGCTTTTTGTGGAAAGACCTGGAGGTAACCCACCAGGGTTAGAATAAATCATTATCATAGACACAAGAGGAATTCCAGAAGTAGGTGCAGTTGACATAGCTCCATGATCCAAAAAGTTCACTCGCAAAGATAGTCTAAGAAAGCAAAATGATTCTTGGAACCCCAGTTTATTGAGCTGGCTCAGAAAAAGCCAAGTTCTTAGGACATGGAACTACGCAGCAGACAGACACAAAGAAAAACAATGACCATCTCTAGGAAGAAAAGGATCGATAAAAACCATGAATCCTTATACCAAATAACCAGAGTTGCTAACCAAAGGAACTGGTTTCACAAATATTTTCTCCTGCTAATCTAAATTTAGGAAAGGAAAAAAAAAAAGCCTTACCACTCTGCTTCCACGGGACTCTGCAGATAGAAAAATGGTCATCTGATGTGGTAAGAATTCTTAACTTTTGCTGGCTCTTGTCAGAGGTCCCAGGATCTTTCTACTGCCACAGTTTTGGGGTGAACAGTGCCCAGCCAGTGAGGTCTCCTGGCTGGCTTGCCAAAATTTTTATGGAAAAAGAAATTTTCCTCTTTCAAAAGGTTTTTCAGCTGGTCTAATGATCAAATAGACATGTGATAGATTAACAGGAGTAAAACAAATTTAATTTTATACACATGGGAATTTCACATACATGAGAGGTTCAAAGACTGTAAGGTAAAATGAGGTATATATGCCATCCTGAGCTAAGGAGTGGAAAAGGGACCTGGGGCTTTAAAAGGGAGGAGGGCATTTCATGGGATGATAAGAAGAAGAACAGATGTTTGGTAATTAGATATTTGCCCTGCCATACAGATGGGTCACTCAGTTAAAACTTATCTCCAGCAATAATTTGCACTCTGAGAAAGACTCCCAATTTAAATTCGTCTAGGTAGTTAAGGGAGGGGCAGAAGTTTCTCTTGAGTTCATAGGGTCTAGGTTGCCTTTAGCTCAAAATAATCCACATGCCAAAGTGGCACTTTGGGGAGGCCTTATCAGAAACTCTTCAGGAAAAACTGGTCATATTGTATGGTCTTCTTAGTATATAAATCCCGATAATATTTTGATTTTTTTTTTTTTTTTTTGGTGAGGAAGACTGGACCTGAGCTAACAGCTGTTGCCAGTCTTCCTCTATTTTGTCTATGGGATGCTGCCACAGCATGGCTTGATGAGTGGTGTGTAGGTCCATGCCCAGGATCTGAACCCAGGAACCCTGGGCTGCTGAAGTGGAGTGTGCAAACTTAACCACTGTGCCATGGAGCCAACCCCTGATTTGATATTTTTTGAATGACAGCAAAAGGCTAAGCACATAAGTCTGAAGATATTCTAGTAAAGCTCCTCCAAATTATTTTTCCACCACCAGCCCTTGAAATAACACCACCACCACCTTAAATAGAGACCTTTGCTCCCTCATTTTCAACAGATTACCTTATGTTTTTTTTATAAGAAGTTGAAGCTGTAGGGAGAGAATGATATCCTTCTCCACTCTTTCCTAAGTTCTCCCTAACTTCATTCATTCTTAACTTTTCCTCTTGGCATTTTATAGAAAAAATGTTATTTTTAGTTTCACAACAATAATCTGTCTGTAAACCTGAGCCCACTCTCCGGAGTAACTCTCAGTAAACATTTTTTTGTAAAGTGCCAGATAGTTACTATTTTAGGCTTTTTGGTCTCTGAATTCTCATCCTCATCTTTCTTTACAACCCTTGAAAATGAGCCTCAAACAAGCAAGCCTTGGGCTGGATTTGGCCCGCAGCAGTTTCCTGACTCCTGCCCCAGACCTTTGCCATAGCTGTTATTCACTTTTCTTTCACAATTCTTTTCTTCTTCTCCCATTGACTCTTCTCAGCTCACTCCTGCTCCATTCTGGCCCATCACCACATCCTATTAATCCCAACACCTAAATAACTCTCCTGCCTACTCCTTCTGGCCAATTCCCACTACCATCATTTTCATAATCCTTATCTAGCATAGCTTCTTTGACCCAAAATCCAGTGAATCCTGACTCATTCTTCAAGACTTAGTTATGTAGTCACCTCCCCTCCTCCCCCTCTGCCAGACACTTGGCCTCTCCTGCTTCTGCACTCTGTAGCTCTGTACCTTACTAGTATCTTTGCTATTATTGCTTATTTATATGGGCCCTATATCTTTTCTTCTTTAGACTATGAGCTCTTGAGCCTTGTTTTATTCATTTTTGTATATGCTATGCAGTGTCTGAATCACAGTAGATATATAGTAAATATTTTTTTTAAAACGATGGAAGAATACAAAGGAGAACCTTTTCCATCTCTCCGTCTGTGTTACTATTTCTATTATGATGATGAAAGAATGAAGGGTAGGAGAATTTTGACAGAAACTAGTGCCAAATAAGTTAATTGTCTCAAAAAACGTTAAATTTCATTTTAAAGGTGACAGCCCATGGTCTCTCAAGGTGTTTTTCTACTCCTAGCTCTGCTTCTAACAGAAAGGACAGGATATGTGCTTTTCAAATGGAATATGCCATTATCACCTGTTATCAAACATGTTGAGAATGAGAAGGAAAAATAAGAGAAAGAAAAATTTTAATTTTGTTAGAGATGAGGAAAATATATTCCAAAGAATTGAGTCTTATCTTCCAAGGTTTAAGAATATACTTAGAGATCCAGTCATTTGGTTATTTTTTTAACAAGTACTATTAAGTGCTTATTATATGCTCAGAACTGCCTTGAGAGTTTAGCACTGATGAAGACTGGGCAAGATTATTTCTTCTTCTAATATACCTGCTTCTCAGAATTCAAAATACTAGTCTATTTTTTTGCCTTATAATTTGCTGGAGCCATCAAAGACAAATGAATATACTTAAAGTATGCTTGAAATATCAAAATAACCATAAATGCATCCTATTATCTCTCTTTCATGCTGGCAGTGTCTTCTTTCTGGCATGAGGAGTTTACAAAGTAGGAACAAAATTTTCTTGTCTTTATGGAAAGAAATGGACAGTAAAAAAGATTTCAGGGTGAAATTTTACTTAGAGGCTTATGCTTTTATCACTGGGAAGTCACCTACATGGAGATTCTCGCTCCTCCTCACCCTCCCAGATCATGAAGAAGAGTTAGTAAAAATAACCCACAACCTGTCTTAAAACAACAACAACAGCAAACACCCCAGTGGAGTATAATAATGACTTAGAACTGATTGGAATAAAAACAAAATGCATTTCTATATAGTATGTTTTGGCTATTTTGCCTAAATAAATTTGTTAATTTCCTTATCTCTCACTTTTTGAACCAGTTTATAAAACCAGGAAACCCAAGATAAGCAGGCCTTAGGACTATATAACATATTCTTACTAAGAAACTGCCACAGTCACAGGTGAAGTTCCCTGTGTAGCCAACTGTGAGACAGTGATGGGCTTGCACAAAGTTAGGGAGAGCTCTCAGGATCAGAACAGATGGGGAGAGAAGAAAGCAGGATTGAACGGCAGGAATCTCCATGAAAGCAGTAGTTAATGCTACAGGGAGCTCTGAAAGAAGAGAAGCTTTCCAAGTGATCCTGAGTCTGGGCAGGAGGTCTGGGTCTTTACAGCCATTCTCTGGACCCATAGACCATTCTGAGGGCTGCCCTGGGAAGGGAATGTAATCTTGGGCAAGGCAATTGCCTTTAGCTTAGGGTAGTAACCTGGAAGGGGGATCCTGTGACCTGATAGTTTAAGAGCCCTCCTAGAAGCTGGGAAAAGAGTGCTGCTGTCTTGAAAGTGGGAGGCATGGGTGGTACAACCCCAAGCGCACCAGGTAGGCTGAACGAGGTGATGACTGAAGACAGTGAGTGTCCTTGGGTTTGTGTAGATACCACCACAGGCATTGAGGTAGGAAGGAAGGAATGTAAATATTTGTGTCACCAGGCAATTTTCTGACCAAAATGGTGAGATGCTGTGTTTGTGCTTGTGCATAGGTATAGCTGTCACATGACATCATTTAGTCTCTCCCCAGCTAGCTGAGTTAATTAATTAGTTGTTAGTTAATTAATTAATTAGTTCCCCCAAGCTATTCTGTGATGATCTCTGCGAACAGATTTTGGAGAATTCTTGCTGAGAGAGCCTTACAGGTTGAGATTTTTAAAAAGATTTTAAAAGATCTTTATAACTTAGAAAATTTCAGATTGTAATTAGCTAACTTCTCACTAAAAAGCTTATGGAAAAACCACGTGTTTATTGGATAAAAAGATAGAACTTCAGCTTTGAGATTTTAAATTTACTGAGTCCATAGGGATAAAGTGGAAAGTTGACTTCTTTAGATTACTAAGTAAGAGGGAATTTGTTCTCTAAACATGAAAGTGCTCTGTCTTTTTCCTTTTTCAGTCTTCTGAAAGAAAGGGAGATTGTAGTCTGTGGGGAATCCTTCAACAGCAAACTGTGAAGTTGGGCAGTCAGATGATTAATGCCTCCACCCACTGCACCCCTGGGTAAGCACTGAAAAAGGCAAAAACAGACTCTTAACTTCAGACTTTTCTGAAGCTCTGGAAACACACCGCATGCACACACACACACCCTTATGCATGCACCAGCTTTATGAGTTGCACGTTAACGTCGATGTCATCTATATAGAAGATTAAGGCTCGGATGTGTGGATACCTGTTAACAGCTAATGAAGCAGTAACTTTACCTGAATGCTTTTCTTGGTGTATTTTTCAAGTATAAGCTGTGTTATTATGTAACTGGTAATAATTCTAAGACTGTTATCTCATCATATCCGCAGATTCCACCCACACTGAAAGGGGGGGACAATATAAGGGCAAAGGTCATTGGAGGTCATCTTAGAATTTTGCCTACTAACATACAGAAAATTTCAAGTGGCAATTACTGATTGCTCTCCAAATTCTTGGTCTTTAAGTTCTAATTCTTTTAATTCCATTTTTTTTTTTTCTTTGAGTGAAGGCTTACCATTAACTCTACTCATGAACTTTCTGGAGGCAAGTAGAAATCTCAATACACTCTTTTATTTGCTTTACTTTTAACTCTTCTCCAGTGTTGTGAAACCGATCTAGAATTAGAAGAAACTTAGAAAGACAATTAGAATTAAAAAAAAAAAATGACAGTAATATAACTAATAGAAGGAGCATCGTGACATGCTATTGCTCTTAAACTGAAGGTCTGTGTTTTCCATTGCCTATGTTTCTTGTGTGTGTGGTGAGACAGTGGTCGAATTTCTTATTTTTCTTTTTCTTTCATGGGATGAATAGGTGGCTCAACGATATTTACCAATGGTCTACTTTTTCCTTACTGACATGCAGTTCCTGATCTATCATTTACTAAATTTCTATACATGCAAGGGTCTGTTTGTAGGCTCTCCATTCTCTTTTCTCAATACTACACTTTCCTAATTATTGTACTTCTATAAGAAATATTGATATCTGATAACTCCACTTGTTTTTCTTCTTCTTGAGTATTTTAGCTGCTTTTGGCTATTTGCATTTGCATATAACTTTTAGAATCAACTTGTCAATTTCCACAAAAACCTTTTGTAATTGCATTGATTATCTATATTAATCTGAGAGAATAAGAACACTTATAATATTGAATCTTCCTAGCTCTGGGAACAGTATATTTTCATGTAATTTGATTTTCTTTAACATCAGTCAACACTTTTAAAAATAATTTTCTCCATAAAGGTCTCACATATTATTTTAAAAGATTTATTCTGAGTGTCTTATTTTTTTTTATATAAATAGTATGCTTACTAAAAGTATTTTTTCTAATTATTTTTGGCTTGGGCAAAAAAGATCAAATTTTATATACTGATACTTGCATTCTGCAAATTTCTAATTATCTTATTAATTTTTCTAATTTAGTGAGAGATTCCTTTGGATTTGTATATATACAGCAATAAAATTTTCAAACTGTGACAATTTTATTATTTTTCTATGTTTATATTTTGTTATCTATTTATCTATCATCTATCTACCTATCTGTCATCATTGTACTTTTTAGGACCTTCAATACCTTGTAGAATAGATGTGGTGATGATAGGTATATTAGTCTGCTAGGACTGCCATAACAAGATGTCACAGACAAAGTGGCTCAAACAAGAAAAATTTATTTTCTCTCAATTTTGGAGGCTAGAAGTTCAAGATCAAGGTGTTAGCAGGGTTGGTTTCTTCTAAGGTTTCTCTTCTTGACTTTTAGATGGCCATCTTCTTCTGGTATCTTCACCTGATTTTCCTTTTGTGTGCGTCTGTGTCCTAATTTACTCTCCCTAGAAGGACACCAGTCATAGTGCTAAGGCACATCAAATAACCTCATTTTAACTTAATTATCTTTTTAAAGACCTTACCTCCAAATATAGTCACTTTCTGAGGTACTAGGGATTAGGACTTCAACATATAAATTTTGTGGAGACACAGTTCAGCCAATAACAACAGGTATTCTTCTCTGGTTCCTGATTTTAAAACAATTGTGTTAATGTTTTAATTACATATAATATGTTAATTTCAGAGACATTAGCTCAAGGGCATTTGGCTCTGGACCCTCCTTACCCCCACAAAGATGCTGATTCAGCAATAATTCATGAACAAATTTCCTTTGTGAGAAATCAGGAACTAATTGAAAGGCTTCTGCATCACAGGAGAATGCAAACCCAGACTCTTCAAAGCCAGTAGGAAGATTTGGGACATCTTTTGCCAGAGACTCTACACCCAATGCAGTGCCATAAGATCAGGAAGAGAACCCCTAGCTCTCAGCTTCACCTAGGGAGAGAAGGAGTTTGTTTGCATGTCCAGTCCCAAACTTTTCTCAGGGGGCTCCTCATAAGGATTGGCTTCTGTCTTGCCAATCTTGGAGCTCTGGTGGGTCCAGCAGAGTCTAGCTACCTAGGAGAGAACAGAGGTGGTGGCTTGGGTTGGTAGATGCTGTTGATTTTCCCCCTTGCTCAGCACAGAATGAGTGGATGAAAAATCCCAGTACTCAGCTTCCTTCTGGGGAGAGAAAGAGTTGATCTGTGTGTTCAGTGCCTTAACTTCTCCAAAGCTGCTCAAAGAACTAGGATCTATTTTGCCAGTCTTGAAGCTCTGATGAAACCAGCACAGCCTAGCCACCAAGGGGAGAATGAAGGCAGAAGCTTGGGCTGGTAGATGCCATAACTCCCCATCCTTTCTGGGCACAGAATGAGCAGACAAAAACTACAGCTGCCTGCTACTCCCTGGAGAGGGAAAGAATTGGTAGAGGCCCCCAGAATCTCTGGCTGGGCTGATTGGTGAGGGTCTTCTCCTGTACAAAGTTAGTTGTCGAAGACTGAAATAGATGCCTGCTTTATCTACTGCACAGACACCAAAACAGAGAGTGGAGGAAAATGAAGAATCAGGCAAAGATGTTCCAAACAAAGGTACAAGAAACATCTCCAGAAACCAACTCTAATGAAATGGAGTTACATGATTTACATACCAGAGAATTTAAAAAATAACTCTCACAAAGAGGCTCACAAGATCAACAGAATAATGTGTGAACAAAGTGAGAACTGCAACAAAGAGATAAGAAATATTTAAAAAGTATCAAACAGAAATCGTGGAGCTGAAGAATATAATAATTGTATGGAAATTTCACTGGAGATATTCTAAAATAACTATTAGAACTAATAAGTGAATTCAATAAAATTTCAGGATATAAAATCAACATACAAAAATCAGTTGTGTTTCTATACGCTAACAATGAACTGTCTGAAAAGAAAATTAGGAAAACAGTTCCATTTACAACAGCATCAAAAAGCATAAAATACCTCAGAATAAACTTAACTATGGAGGTGAAAGACCTGTATACAGAAAACTATAAAACATTGATTAAAAAAATTAAACAAGACACAAACAAATGGAAAGATATGTTAATGGATTGGAAGAATTAATATTGTTAAAATGTCTATACTATGCAAAGCAATCTACAGATTCAATACAGTCCCTATAAAAATCCCAATGGCATTTTTAAACATAAATAGAAAAAAATTCTACAATTCATATGGAACCACAGAAGACCTCAAATAGCCAAATAAATCTTGAGAAAGAAGAACAAAGCTGCAGGCATCACACTTCCTGATTTTAAAATATATTACAAAGCTATAGTAATCAAAACAGGTACTGGCATAAAGACAGACAAATAGACAAATGGAACAGAATAGAGAGACCAGAAATAAATCCACACATTTATGGTCAACTGACTTTCATAAAGAGTACCAAGACTACACAATAGGGAAAGGATAGTCTCTTCAACAAATGGCGCTCCCCAAACTGGATATCCACACGTGCAAAAGAATGAAATTGCACCCTTATCATACACACAAAAAACCAGCTCGAAATGGATTAAAGACTTAAATGTAAGACTTGAAACTATAAAACTCCCAGAAGAAAACATAAGGGAAAATTTTCATGACATTGGTTTTGGCAATGATTTCATGGATATGACACCAAAACACAGGCAACAAAAACGAAAATAAACAAGAGCGACTAGATCAAACTAACGACCTTTTGCACAACAAGGGAACAATCAACAGAGTGAAAAGGCAATCTATGGAATGGGAGAAAATATTTGCAAACCATATATCTGATAAAGGGTTAACCTCTAAAGTACATAAAGAACTCCTACAACTCCATAGTAAAAAATAATCTAGATAAGAATGGGCTAAGGACTTGAATAGACATTTCACTAAAGAAGATGTACAGATGGGTAACAGGAATATGAAAAAACTGCTTAATGTCACTAATCATCAGGGAAATGCAAATAAAAATCACAATGAGATATCATCTCACATCTTTCAGGGTGGCTACTATCCAAAAAATAATAACGAGAGAGAGAGACAACAGTGTTGGTGAGGATATGGAGAAATTGGAACCCTTGCACAATGTTAATGGGAATGAAAAATGACGCAACTGGTGTGGAAAACAGTATGGAGGTTCCTTAAAAAATTAAAGTTAGAACTACCATATGGTCCAGCAATCTTGCTTCTGGGTATTTATTCAAACGAATTGAAATCAGGGTCTCAAAGAAAGATTAGCTCTTCTATGTTCACTGAAGCACTATTCACCCTAGTCAAAATATGCAAACAATCTAAATGTCAATCAAGAGAGGAATGGATAAAGAAAATGTGGTATGTACATACAATGGAGTACTATTCAGCCTTAAAAAAGAAGGGAATCCTGCCATATGCAACAACATGGATGAACTTTGAGGTCATTATAGATGAAATAAGCCAGTCACAGAAAGACAAACCCATGATTCCACTTAAATGAGATATCTAAAATAGTAAATTTATAGAAGCAAAAAGTGAAATGGTGGTTTGTTGGAGTTGGGGGAGGGGGAAATGGAGAGTTACTAATCAATGGACATAAAGTTTCAGTCAAGCAAGATGAATAAGCTCTAAAGATCTACTGTACAGCATTGTGCCTATATTCAATAATATTATTATACATTTAAAAATTTGTTGAGGGTAGATCTCATGTTAAACGTTCTTAGGACAATAAAATAAAATAATATAAAAGTGGTAATTTCAGTTAGATAGACCTTATCAGTTCAAAAAGAAGTGACATTAACCCTGTATCTCTATTAAAAGTTGTTCTGTATCTCTAATAATTCTTTTTACTTAAATTCTATTTTATTTCAAGCTAATATGGCTATGCTGACTTAATTTTGATTAGGATTGCCAGATATTTATTTTTCTATTCTTTTACTTTCAATATTTTTATGTCTAAGTTTTAGGTGTATCTACAGAAGCAGTTCTCAAACTTGAGTGTGCATCAGAATCACCTGGAGAGCTGATGAAACCACAGATTGTTGGGCTCTTTCCCAGAATTTCTGACTCAGCGGGTCTGGAGCGGAGCCCAAGAATGTGTATTTCTAACAAGTTTCAGGTGATGCTAATGTTGCTGGTCCAGGAACTACACTCTCAGAACCAATGTTCTACTGTAATTATTATAGATTAAACAAAAACAAATCTGGTCTTCCAATCTGTCTTCTTTTAGAAATAAGTTATTTAAATATTTAAATATATGTATAGAAAAGTTTCCAAATCGTATATGTATAGTTTGATAAATTATCACAAATTGGAAGCACCTGTATATATACACTACATAGGTCCAAACAGACACAGAAAATTCTCAGCACTCTATAAGCTTTGTCATGGCCCCTCCCAATTACTGCCTCTACCCATATCTCTAAAGTCACCACTATCCTTAATTCTAAAACTCTGTATTAGTTTTTGAACTTTATTTTAATAGAATTCTGTGCTATGCATTCTTTGATGTCTGCCTTCCTTTACCCGATATTTATGTTTTTGAGCATCATCTTTCATTTTGTCGCATGTAACACTATTGCTTCCATTTTCATTACTGTATTGTATTTCATTGTATAAACATCTGACCACTCATTTATTCCTTTTGCTGCTGATAGACTACTACAAATAATAGTGCTGCAAACATTCTTGTGCATACTTTTTGATGTATATGGGAAAGCATTTCTGTTGATAATGGGGTATACATCTTTTCAAATGTAGTAGGTAAGGTCAAAGTTTCCAAAGGGTGTATACTAGTTTACACAACTCTGACCATTGATATATGAAATTCATACTTTCTCCATATCCTTGCCAAAATTTGCCTATTTATTTAAAAAATTAACTATTCTGGTTGATGTGCAGTGGCATCCCATTGAAATTTGAGGTTTATTTTCTCTGATCACTAATGAGTTTGTTCCCTCTTTTTATGTATTTATTGGCCACTTAGATATCCTCTTTGGATCAGTGGTTGTTCAAGTCTCTTGCCAACATCTCCTCTTCCCCTGATCTTATTATTGGCTTCTTATCATTCCACAATTACTCTATATATGGAGAGATAAGTTTACACTTATTTTCTTTATTTGGCTTCATGTGTTTATTCTTTTGATATTCTATAATTTTTGCAGCCTGGTTTTAGTTCTTCAAATAGTTACCTTTATTACTATTACTTGATATAATAATTTTAGTTCTTATTTTATCATTATTGACTTACTGACTCTCTACTATGAATGATGATAAAATAAGCATGATTTGACATCCTCATACCTCTGTTCCCTCCATTGTCTGATTTTTGTTTTTATTTTATCTGATTTTATATTATTAATGTTATTTCACTTTGTGTTTAACTTTGAACCTTTGAGTATATATCTATTACTAGATTTATCAGCTTTAAACTATATCTTTTGGTCTCAAGGTACAAAAAGATGAAGACAGCAGCATAGTTTTCCTTCTTTATATGTTCTCTGTACTTTGCCATCCCAACCTTTATTACTATTTCTACAGTGCCACATTAAAATTCTTCTCTGTAACCAGAACTTCTCTACCTGCTTTAGCCTATGTCCTATATCTAAATGGATTCAATGCTCTATATCAGCAATTTTTACCATAGTGTCTCTATTCGTTTCTTTTTCAAATTCTTCCTCTAATACATTTTTCAAAAAGAGATCATTGAATCACCTTTCCTAAGTTCTATACGTTGGAAATATTTTTCTGTGGTCTTTAAACTTTTAGGATAGCTTGGCTAGGTAAATTTTTCTTGTGTAATGATTTCCCTTGTGAGGATGCTGTGTGCATTGTTCTGCACAACAATGAACTGCTCTGAGAAGGGAGAGGCCACTCTGATTTTTAAAAAGGAAATGGTGACTTTTTTCCCCAGATTGTCAAAAGTCCTCTCTTTTCTTGGAAAATCAATGACATTCCTGGTACATGTATTCAAGCTGAAAATTCTGACCCATGATGTACCCTTTTAATCCATAGTTTCAAGCACATTTTTTTTTTTTTATTTCGAGAAAGTTTTCTGGAATTAAAATTTTGTGGACTTTATTTCTGTCATGATGTATTTTATTTTCTCTACTATTTCTTTCTTAAGCTCCGAATGTCATTTTTCATTTCCTTTGGTTGTCTTCTTAATTCTTCACCAAATTTTGTATCTTTCTCGAACTCATGTTTTAGATGAAATATTTTCATCACTGCTTTTGAGTTACTAGAAATGTTTTTACTCAAGATTTTCATTTATTTGAAGGCATCATTTTTCTCTTTATTTTTCACCCTTCATTTTTGTTCCTTTGGTTTTTTCATATATGTATATTTTATAAACCTCACATAATTAAAAAAATTATATTTAAATGAGATGATGTCTCTCCTGATCAGCAATTTATTAGAGGATCATTGTTAGAGATCCAGAGCTGTTGACTGTGGTCATGGAAACCTTTCCTGGCTCAGGGTGAAGCCTTCCAGCTGTTTAGCTGAGGGAAATTAGAAGCTTCAAAGCTCCTGATCATTCACACATCTCTGCATCACAGCACATTTGCAGAGATGGCGTTTTCTGTACATTTCCAAATTTAGTTGTTGCTTCTGCCACATTGTGATGTCAGAAAGAAATAGGAAAGCATCTAGGATGGCATCTGTAGACAGTCCATGTATCCCATTCTTGTAGTTCCAAGTAAGGAGTCACTGATTGTGTCCCTCAGAGTGTGCCATGACTTTGGAGAACCCTGTGCCCTGACGGACATTTTAGCTGCTGGAATCCTCTTCATGTGTTCTCTCACTGTGGTCCAGTCTTCCGTGGCTCCAGCAAACATCCTGTATGGATTTTGGCTACAGGTGTATCCTTATGCCATTAAAGATGGGGTTTCTTTTTCTATTTCCCTGTTGTCTTGGGATGCAGTTTAAAAAGGGGAAGATGGTAAGTCATCTTTCATGTTTCACCATCCTTTGGTTTAAACTTTTCCAAAAAACCTGTAGAAAATGTTGATGTTTCATCAAACATCTTCACAACATCAAAAGAAAAAACACAGTTCTATAAACAGAAAAAGACAGGCTTACACAGAAGTGGCTCATTCACTTTGTGAGTTCAATAGGAAGAAAATTTTGATTTTTCTTTATAAGTTTTATATATGCCAGATGAAGAAGGAAAATAATACAAAGATTTCTATCAGGATAGCAGGCAACTGACACTGGTCCAGGATTTCCCTTAAATTCTACCTGACTTTCTTTGATGGAGTTCTATATTATTCATAGCAATTTACTTGTTTAAATAAGTTTTTGTGATAAGAAAATATTTCTGGGTTTCTGAGAGTCATGTCTCTTATTGGGCTCTCAGAATGCCAAGGATACAGAATACTGAGAGCATCCTTGAATAAAGGATGACTCTGCTGTTCCTTTTTCTCTTCATTTAAAAATGCTGTGCTGAAGGAGGGTAGATAGATATCAAAGGGCCATAGGGTCCTCAGAACTGGCAAGATCCTCGAAAGTTTTGGAAGACTTGACTGCAAAGAGGATTGCACTGTGGTCAGAATCCCAGGGTTGCAGCAAGGCACTGGAGAGGGGTTTGGCTCTGGGAGGGTGATTAAATCACCTTGCCCAATTTCCCATGCACTGGACCTGCACTGGAGCAGAATTGTGGTTCTTAGGTCTTTAGTATGGTGGAGAAATAATATAGAATCCTCTGACTTAAGGACTTGTGGATCAGACATGAAGATGAATGTCTCAGCAGATGCCTGCTTACACAGAGGACATTGAAATCTGAGTGTACAGGACTCTGATCCCTGGTATTTTGTAAGCTCCTCAGAAATTAGATACAGTCCTGAAGAAATGGAGGGAAACTACACATGGAATGAAATTGTTTCCTACAATTCCAGTAGAATGGAATATCAAGAGAAATTAATTTGAATAATACAATAAAATGAATAATACTTTATTTCTAGCATACCTGGGCTTGTGGACAGATAGCCATTTTTGCTCCAGATATATCCAAAACTTTAACTGGGCAAGTACTTGTAGATAGAATTGCTGGTGGGCGGCAATAATGTCGTCCTTTAACTGATTAATCCATTTACGTTTCAGCTTTTGCTATGCCTGAGAGAAATATTTTGGATCTCTCCTCAAATATATTAATTTGAATATGCAGTTTTAAATAAAAGCAAATAGGGGGGCTGGCCCCGTGGCCGAGTGGTTAAGTTCGCGTGCTCCGCTGCAGGCGGCCCAGTGTTTCGTTGGTTCGAATCCTGGGTGCGGACATGGCACTGCTCATCAAACCACGCTGAGGCAGCGTCCCACATGCCACAACTAGAAGGACCCACAACGAAGAATATACAACTATGTAGCGGGGGGCTTTGGGGAGAAAAAGGAAAAAATAAAATCTTTAAAAAAAAAAAAAAAACAAATAGGAGTTTGGACTCTGAATTCTCCATTGCCATAAAGTTAAAATACTTAACAAAGTATCTTTTAAACTAAGATAGTCCCAATCAGTGGTACACTGTAGGCAAGGACAATATGGGATTTTAAAGGTGAATTTATTGAGTTAAAGAGTTGAGTCTACACAGTTGACCTGTATTAACCACAAAGGCAGATCTTACTGGAGGGACATAGGGCTTGTATGAACTTATTCCAAAGTTGCTTCATATCTTCACAGCATTCATACTAATGCTGAAGTATGCATTGAGGAAAATGCCTATAGTTATGGTACAAAAATTAAATTTCCTTTCTGCAGGCACCACAGAGAATCTGCAAATTCCCTACTGATAATCATCTCTCTTTCTTCCTCTAATAAAGAAAAGATGCCTTCTTGCTAGTAAAGGGACTGAGTCAATCTGCATAAGAAAATACAGACAGACAAAGTTTGGTGAAGAGAAGGGAAACAAGACTATAATTCAGTGGTTGGATAAAGAGTTTTTAAAGGGAATTTGAGGAAGGACATATTGGAATAGCAGTAGAGAGTGAGGGAAATATGTAGAGGTAAAAGGGTATTTTTATAAATGACAATGTGGAGTCTTTATTTGGATGCCCTTAATACTCTTTATTTTAAACCATATGTTAGCATTCATTTGAGTTTATTGAATGCAGCACAAACCTATGACAAAAATCTGTGAATCTAAGACATATAATGATTATAGTAATATGTGCCTGAATTCAATGAGCTATGACATTTTAGGCCAGGGAATTTGCTATGACATCTCCCAATTGAGTATTACATGAAATTGCCCTCCTGTCTTTAAACTTGGTGGAGTGGCAGCTCCAGCATCGGTGACAGTGGTGTTTCACTACCAAACACAGGGTGATGGTGGTAAAAGCAATCAAGTCCAGCAGATGGGCCACGAATTGTGGGTTCTGGCTTAGAGGGGAGAAACTTTGTTCCTCCATTATCTTGGTAAATGTTAGTGAATGGTTCATGTATATGTGTAAACCCTGGGGAATCCTAGTAAGTATTTGGCAGGAAAATTGGAATTTATGCCAGTAATTTGAAAAGAATTTTCAAAGTTATTGTAAACTGGGTATAAACATAAATGCGACATAACATGTAGATATAAGTTAGTGCTATGATCTATTGGTAGTGTCTTCTATGAAGGCCAAAATTTTTTCAGGTGTATTTCATTCAAGTTATGGCATACACCATGAATATTTAGGATACCTACAGCATGAAATGCTCTGTGTTGTGAGTTTTATGCTAATAAAATGTTGGGAGTTTGCTCCTAAAAATAAGGATTTGAGATTTGGAATAGTTTATCTTGAGTCATTCCTGGTGGTGGTAATTAATTCTATAGCAGGGCTAGGCAAATGACAATCCTAGTTTATGACAATAAAATCATATTTAACTTTCTGTTAACTACAGAAATGGAAATATGACATTATTTCATCTCATAACCAAAATAATATTAAAAGATAAAGTTAAACTAGAATGAAATAAAGTTTTAGCCCTACTGCATTTCTCTGGAAACCACTGACCTTAGCAAATCCCAAACTTCTCTGGGCAGCCTACTAGAATGTTAACCTATTAATGGTGAGGGACACTTGATGGAGTTAGAAAACAGCTTCCTAGTTACAAATTCTGGGAGTAAGTTGGAATATTGAAGCAAAAAATTGGGGGACTTTCTGGTGCAAGGTCATGATGATCCAAAGCAGATAGCTGCTGTCCTGATTTATCTTTCTGAAACTGAAAGGGCATTCAAATATAGTAATGACAACCTGCCTGAATGTAGTCTGAAGCTTGATTCATGATCATCAATTGGGATATAATTATGTACTGCTTCCTCCAAAAGAAGGCAGATCAAATCAGAATTCCAGATGTATCTCTCTCAACCTTTTGCTCATATATTCAAGTCAAGTATCCCAGAAATCTGTCACCACTTGTAATCACACGGTAACTTAACCAGCAGTGGAGAGGCTTCTTCTTATTTTAACCTTTTCTTACTCCTCCTACACTCCACAGACCTATACCCGTAACATGACAACTACTATTGTTCTCACTATGAAAAGAAATGCAGGGTGATATTTATCAATATGAACCATGAGGAAGATTATTTAGGGACAAATTGTGCTTAGAATATAATATCCTTCTTCTAAATCTAGGACTTCCAAGTAGAACAGTGACTGAGTGGTTCACAATGCTTTTGAGAGATTATAGACTCCTTGGGGAAGACGATGAAAGCACTAGATCCATCCCCAATCTGGGCCAAAAAAAAAACTACTTGTTTTGCATTAAATTTTGGGGAGTTTGTGGATTTCTCTGAAATACAGTTCAATATCCCACATTAAGAAGAATCCAAGGTTTAGGGACTGGTGAGAGGAGATTAGTTCAGGAATGATTGTAAGGGTTATGGAAGAGAGATCTCATTAAGATGGCAGCATAGGCAGACTCTGAACTCATTTCCTCCCATGAACACAATCAGGTTACAACTACTTTTGGAAAAATTACCCTGGAGAGAAAACTGAAAACTGGATAAAAAGGATCAGCCACTCACTGAGGCGGAAGTGGCAGAAATTCCTTCTGGAGAGAAAAAAAAAGCCACCTTCATGAGCCATGGAGCTTCACAGCTGGCTGGGTGGGAGCTGCCCTAAGGTACACAGCCGTCTCTGGAGGAGTGGGGACCTGAGCAGGGCCTGTTACTGCTATAAACATCCTTCAGACTCAGCACAATTGAGAGGAGTGTCCTACTATCTGGCTTCACTGGCTATTAACTGCAGCAGGGAATACTCCCAGAAAAGCTACCAGACAAAGGCCAAAAAAACCTGGGTCTTAAAAGGCTCACACATAAATTCACCCATCTCAGAGAGCATCATAAAATCACCAGAAAGAGGGCTGCACAGTCCTTCGGTGGAAAGAGACTCACCTGGTAGGCTCTGGGTGCATCTCAGTGAGAGGTGAGACCTCTCCAGAGACTGAGACATTGCTGGCGGCCATTGTTGTGACCTAGTACAGGCATGCTGACATAGATGCTGGCAGATGCCATTGAAGCTCTTTCCTTGACCTGTTAACCCAGGGGTCTGCCACACTCACTGAAGCACAGATTTAATCCAGTTCAGCCAGGGCAGGCAGCCTGCCGTACGGCCCTAGGGAATGGCCCTCAGGTTACTTTTTGGCTTCATAGACTGGGTACCTTGATCCTCTACAAGCAGGCGAGTGTGTCCACCTCTGTGGAGCAAGCCCTATGTGAGGACAAGATGAACTGTCAGGGACAGTGGTGGGGAGGTTGGAGACTCTGCAGTGGGGGGACTAGATAAGCTCCAAGGTTCAGGAAGTGTGCACAGGCCAGGAATGTGTTGATAGCATGTGTATAGAGCTTATCAGAGGCAGAAGACCTGTGCTTTACAAAGAGCCACACAAAGTATAAGCCCCACCTACCAAAGTCTGAAACAATTGAGTGCTCCCATGCCTAGGGCAAGCCCCACCCATCTGCAATCTTGAAAGCTCAACAGCCTTGCAGGTCTGAGGCCTACAACAACTGTAAGCCCCTGAGCCTAGCAACCAGCTACACTGGGCACCTACCCCATTAACAGGGAAACTGCAACAGGAGTGTGCTATTAGACCGTGTAGCCAAAGGTGCTGGGGCTCCCCAAACCTGATTTACAAACAGCTGATCAGGGAGAGAAGGACTGGACTTCCTGGGTACCTGCAGTAAGAGCAACCCTGCCACAAGAGAAGGACACAAGTAACACACACAAGAGTCACTCCTGGAACATTTGGACTGGTGATGAGATGAAAGCACACTGCTGGGCCTCACATTCAAAACTCATAATGAATTGGCATTATAGTACCTAATAACCGGGTTTCAAAAAGTGCATTGAAATTCAGCTCATAATTCTTCCTAAAAAATTTCTTGCATAAGGCCTCTCTTACATAAGGCCACTTCTCCAAGATCAGGAGACATAGCTGACTCACCTAATACATAGACATAAGAACAGAGAAAGAACCATAATGAGGAGACAAAGGAATGCATTCCAAGTAAGGGGACAGGACAAAACCCCAGAAAAAGAACTAAATGAAACAGAAATAAGCAATCCACCAGACAAAGAGTTCAAACAAAAACTCATAAGGATGCTCACAGATATTGGGAGAAGACTGGATGAACACAGTGAGAACATCAACAAAGAACTAGAAAATATAAAAAAGAACCAATCAGAAATGAATAATACAATACTGGAAATGAAAGAGACTCAATAGCAGAGTAGATGATACAGAAGAATGGATCAGCAAGCTGGACAAAAGACTAGAGGAAATCACCTAAGCTGAACAGATAGAAGAAAAAAAAATTAAAAAGAATGAGAACAGTCTAAGAGAACCCTGGGACAATATCAAGCACACTAACATTCATATTACAGGTGTCCCAGAAGGAGAAGAGAGAGACAAAGGGGCAGAAAATCTAGAAATAATAGCTGAAAACTTTCTTAACCTAAGGAAGGAAACAGACATCCAAGTACAGGAAGCAGACAGAGCACCAAACAAGATGAGCCCAAAGAGGCCCATACCAAGACACATTATAATTAAAATATCCAAAATTAAAGACAAAGAGAGAATCCTAAAAGCAGCAAGAGAAAGGCAACAAGTGACATACAAAGGAAGGTCCATAAGGCTATAGACAGACTTCTCAGATGAAACACACAGGCTAAAAGAGAGTGGCATAACATACTTAAAGTGCTGAAAGGAAAAAACTTACAGCCAAAAGTATTCTATCCAGCAAGGTTATTGTTCAGAATGGAAGGAGAGATAAAGAGCTTCCTGAACAAGCAAAAATTAAAGGAGTTTATCACCAAGAAACCAGTTCTACAAGAAATACTGAAGGGACTTATTTAAGTGGGAAAGAGAAGACCACAAATAGGGATAAGAAAATTACCAAAAATTACCCAGGCAATAAAATCACTGGTAAAGGCAAAAATATAGTAAAGGTAGCAGATCAACCATCTATGAAGATAATATGAAGGTTAAAAGACAAAAGTACTAAAATGATCTATTTCAATGATAGAGGCTAATGGATAGACACACAGAAAAGAAGAGATTTGATATGGTTTCAAAAACATAAAATGCAGGAGGAGGGGAGTGAAAAAGTAGAAGTTTTAGAAAGAGGTCAAGCTAAAGAGACTATCAACTCAATATAGATTGCTATATATGTAGAATATTATATAGGAACCTAATGGTAATCACAAACCAGAAACCTATAATAAAAAAACAAATAAGTATGAGGAAAGAAATCAAACATATTACTAAAAAAAAGCCATCAAACCACAAAGGAAGAGAGCAAGAGAGGAAGAAAGGATCAGAGAAGAACTACTAAAACACTCAGAAAAAAAGTAACAAAATGTCAATAAGTACATATTTATCAATAGCTACTTTAAATGTCAATGGACTAAATGCTCCAATGAAAAGGTATAGGGTGGCCGATTGGATAAAAAAAACCAAGACCCATATATATGCTGCATACAAGAACACACTTCAGACCTAAAAACACTCACAAAATGAAAAGTGAGAGGATGGAAAGAGATGCTCCATGCAAATGGCAAAGAAAAGAAACTTGGGGTAGCAATACTCATATCAGAGAACATAGACTTTAAAACAAAAACTGTAACAAGAGACAAAAAAGGGCACTACATAATGATTAAGGGAACAATCCAACAAGAGGATACAACACTTGTAAATATCTATGCACTCAACATAGGAGCACCTAAATATATTAAGCAATTATTAACAGACATAAAAGAAGAAATGGACAGTAACACAATAATAGTAGAGGAGTTTAAAACTCCACTTACACCAATGGATAGATCATCCAAACAGAAGACCAATAAGGAAACAGTGGCCTTGGTGACACATTAGACCAGATGGACTTAGTAGACATATATAGAACATTCATCCAAAAACAGCAGAATTCTTTTTAAAATGCACACTGAACATTCTCCAGGATTGATCACATATTAGACCACAAAGCAAGTCTCAATAAATTTAAGAAGATTGAAATAATACCAAGCATCTTTTCTGACCACACAGGTGTGAAACTAGAAATCAATTGCAGGAAGAAAAGCCACAAAAATGTGGAGATTAAACAAAATGCTACTGAACAATGATTGGGTCAATGAAGAAATCAAAGGAGAAGTAAAAAATTACCTAGAGACAAATGAAAATGAAAATACTACATGCCAAATCTATGGGCTACAGCAAAAGCAGTTCTAAGAAGGAAGTTTATAGCAATTCAGGCCTATGTCAACAAACAAGAAAAATCCCCAATAAACAACCTAACAGTGCACTTAAAGGAACTGGGAAAAGAAGAACAAACAAAGCCCCAAATCAGGAGAAGGAAGGAAAATAAAAATCAGAGCAGAAATAAATGAAATAGAGGCTAAAATTACAATAAAATAATTAATGAAACCAAGATCTGGTTCTTTGATAAGATAAACAAAATTGACAAACTTTTAACTAGATTCACTAAGGAAAAAAGAAAGAAGGCTCAAATAAAAAAATCAGAAATGAAAGAGCAGAAATTACAACTGACATCTCAGAAACACAAAAGATTATAAGAGAATACTATAGAAAGCTATATGCCAACAAATTGGATAACCTAGAAGAAATGGATAAATTCTGAGAATCATACAACCTTCCAAAATTGGATCAAGAAGAAGTAGAGAATTTGAATAGACAAGTCACCAGTAAGAAGATTGAAACAGTAATCAAATACCTCCCAAAAAGTAAAAGTCCAGGGCCAGATGGCTTCCCTGGTGAATTCTACCAAACATTCAAAGAAGACTTAATACCTATCCTTCTCAAACTCTTCCAAAAAATTGAAGAGGAGGGGAGGCTTCCTAACTCATTCTATGAAGCCAATATTATCCTGATGCCAAAGCCAGACAAGGACAACAGAAACAAAGAAAATTACAGGCCAATATCACTGATGAACATCAATGCAAAAATCCTCAACAAAATATTAGCAAATCGAATGCAACACTACATAAAAATGATCATACATCATGATCAAATGGGTTTTATTCCAGGGATGCAGGGATGGTTCAACATCTGCAAATCCATCAACGTGATACACCACATTAACAAAATGAAGAATAAAAATCACACGATCATCTCAATAGATGCAGAGAAAGCATTTGACAAGATACAACATCCATTTATGATAAAACCTCTAAATAAAATGGGTATAGAAAGAAAATATCTCAACATAATAAATTCCATATATGACAAACCCACAGCTAATATCATTCTCCATGGAGAAAAACTGAAAGCTGTCCCTCTAAGAACAGGGACCAGACAAGGATGCCCACTGTCACCACTCTTATTTTTTTCTTAAAGATTTTATTTTTTTCCTTTTTCTCCCCAAAGCTCCCCGGTACATAGTTGTATATTCTTCATTGTGGGTCCTTCTAGTTGTGGCATGTGGGATGCTGCCTCAGCGTGGTTTGATGAGCAGTGCCATGTCCGCGCCCAGGATTCGAAGCCACGAAACACTGGGCCGCCTGCAACAGAGTGCACGAACTTAACCACTCGATCACGGGGCCAGCCCCTGTCACCATTCTTATTTAACATAGTATTGGAAGTCCTAGCCAGAGCGATCAGGCAAGAAAAAGAAATAAAAGGGATCCAAATTGGAAAGGAAGAAGTGAAACTGTCACTCTTTAAAGACAACATGATTTCATATATAGAAAACCCTAAAGAATCCACTAAAAATCTTTTAAAAATAATAAAGGAAGACAGTCAAGTCGCAACATACAAAATCAACATACAAAAATCAGTTGTGTTTCTACACACTAACAACGAGGTTGCAGGATGAGAAATTAAGGATACAATCCCATTTACAATGGCAACAACAGGAATAAAATACCTAGGAATAAACTTAAAGAGGTGAAAGATCTGTACACTGAAAGCTATAAGACGTTGAGAGAAATTGAAGAAGACGCAAAGAAATAGAAAGATATTCCATGCTCTTGGACTGGAAGAATTAACATAGTTAAAATGTCTATACTTCCTAAAGAAATCTATAGATTCAATGCAATCCCTGTCAAAGTTCCAACAACATTTTTCACAGAAATAGAACAAAGAATCCTAAAATTTATATGGAACAACAAAATACCCTGAATAGCCAAAGGAATCCTGAGGAAAAAGAACAAAGCTGGTGGTGTCACAATCCCTGATTTCAAAATATACTGCAAAGCTATAGTATCCAAAACAACATGGTACTAGCACAAAAAGAGACACACAGTTCAATGGAAGAGAACTGAGATCCCAGAAATAAACCCACATATTTATGGACAGCTAAATTTTGACAAGGAGCCAAAGAGGAACAATGGAGAACGGAGAATCTCTTTAATAAATGGTATTGGGAAAACTGGACAGCCACATGCAAAAGAATGAAAGTAGACCATTCCCTTACACCATGCACAAAAATCAACTCAAAATGAATTAAAGACTTGAATGTAAGACCTGAAACCATGAAACTTCTGGAAGAAAACATAGGTAGGACGCTCTTTGATATTGGTTTTAGCAGCATATTTTCAAGTGCTGTGTCTGACCGGGCAAGGGAAACAAAAGAAAAAATCAACAAATGGGACTTCATCAAACTAAAAAACATCTGCACAGCAAAGGAAACCATCAACAAAACAAAAAGACAACCTAACAATTGGGAAAAGATATTTATAAACCATATATCAGATAAGGGGTTAATATCCAAAATATACAAAGCACTCATATGTCTCAACAACAAAAAAAATCAACAACTCAATTAAAAAGTGGGCAAAAGATCTGAACAGAGATTTCTCCAAAGAAGTTATATGGATGGCCAACAGGCACATGAAAAGATGTTCAATATCATTAGCTATCAGGGAAACGCAAATCAAAACTACAATGAGGTATCACCTCACTCCAGTCAGAATGGCTATAATTAACAAGACGGGAAACAACAAGTGCTGGAGAGGATGTGGAGAGAAGGGAAACCTTGTACACTGCTGGTGGGAGTGCAAACTGGTGCAGCCACTATGGAAAGCAGTATGGATTATCCTCAGAAAATTAAGAATAGATCTACCATACGATCCAGCTATTCCACTGCTGGGTATTTATCCAAAGAACTTGAAAACTCAAATGCATAAAGTCACATGCATCCCTATGTTCGTTGCAGCATTGTACACAATAGCCAAGACTTGGAAGCAACCTAGGTGCCCATCAAGGGACAAATGAATAAAGAAGATGTGGTATATATACACAATGGACTACTACTCGGCCATAAGAAATGATGAAATCCGGCCATTTGTGACAACATGGATGGTCCTTGAGGGTATTATGCTAAGTGAAATAAGTCAGAGGGAGAACGTCAAATACCGTATGTTCTAACTCATAAGTAGAAGATAAAAACAAGGACAAACAAACCCATAGCAACAGACATTGGATTGGTGGTTACCATAGGGGAAGGGGGGATAGAGGTTGGCGAAAGGGGTGATTAGGCTCACATGTGTGGTGATGGATTATAATTAGTCTTTGAGTGGTGAACATGATGTAATCTACATAGAACTTGAAATATATTACAATGTACACCTAGAAGTTATATAACATTATAATCCAATGTTACTGCAATAATAAAATTTTTTTTAAAGGGTTATGGAAAAAAAAACCCCTCCAAACAATGTTTCTTACATCAATATGTATTTTGAATGTGTGTATATCACATTTTAACTCTTCAGTGGAACTCTTGTGGAAAGTGAGGCAAATATAATTTAATGTTTGTGTTCTGGTAATCTGTCTCGATAGATTTATAGAATCTGGAAGAATGTGTAATTAAGAGGCTACTGTCACTTTCTCAGATGTCAAATGCCTCAAGCCAGCCTTTGACAAGTGTTAGATGGCAATCGATTCATAGTCGAGATATGATCAAAGAGTGGAGCAGTCAACATATGTGAGGGAGAGAAGCCAGCAATAGTATGTTCCTCTCTCTTCTTTTTTCCTTTAACTTTTTTTTTTTTTTAAAAAACTGGCACCTGAGTTAACATCTATTGCCAATCTTCTTCTTCTTCTTCTTCCTTTTTTCCCCTTCTTCTTCCCAAAGCCCCTCAGTACATAGTCGTATATTCAAGTTGTAGGTCCTTCTGGCTGTGCTATGTGGGATGCTGCCTCAGCATGGCTTGATGAGCAGTGCCATGTCCATGCCCAGGATCTGAACCTGTGAAACCCTGGACGGCTGAAGCAGAGCACACAAACTTAACCACTCAGCCACGGGGCTGGCCCCTAACCTTGATTTCTTTTAGTCATGGAGATAAGTTTATTAAAGACAGAGGATCAATGTTCATTCCACTTCGTTTCCTTTTGCTCTATTAAATACCTGAGTGAGGCTTACACTAACAATGGTATTTCAGAACATTCATGGTGAGATACTTAGAACCTGGACAATAATAAGCCAATAGGAATCTCTACATTTAATTTGATAATCAACTATATATGTGGTCTCCATTCTGATGTCAGGGCACTCCTCTCTTTGTTTCAACTCTTGTCTTTTCCTTTCGATACTTTTAAGATGATTTTCTTACCAACTAATCAATATTCAATATTGAATATTTAAAAATTCAAAAAACAAATGATTTTCTCATAATTTGAGAGCAGGAAAGACACTGTATCTTCTTTCCTATTGAGTTGCTAATGTACACTACCTAGGAAGAACTCAATAAATACTTATGAAATAGTGTTGAATTTGACATATGAAGAAATTGGAAACCATAGAGATCAAGTGAATTCCTTAAGGTAATTTATCTACTTAGTATTGGATTAAGGATTATTAATTTGTCTATTGACTTAAAAATCATCCTTTTCTATTAGGGGTGACATTCCAAGGTATTTTCTGTGACCACCCAAAACCTATGGTATAATTGGGATCCTAGGAAGACTTTCCATGAGGAATCTCAAAGCCACTGATTTTGCTGAAGTTCCTTTAGCAATTTGAATGATTATACCAATAAGAAAACCCCTAATATTCAAGGGCACACCTTTGACGAGTTTCAGGTGCTGGTCTACTAAGATATGTCATTCTCCATTTTAGTTGTCATCAAAATCCAGGGATTCATCAAACTGGACAACCAGAAGCTGGTGTCATCTTGCCTTTGGGAAAATTAGCACTTTCTCCTCTCTTATTTATCTGTTTATTTTGTCATTTGGTATGCTAAAATAAAATTGCTTCATAGCTCCTACACGGTCACCTTTTCCTTATCAATTTTATGCAATATGCATACCAGGCAAAGATTCTTCATGAATAAACCCAGTGTAACTAAATCATGATACCCTATTTAGCATGAAATACGAGGGCATGAAGAACATAATAACATGTTGTTAGTTTGACTATTTTTTTATTATTGTTTTCACCAAAGAAGAAATGCAAGAACTCATTTATTTTTCTATTCTATAAAAATCTCTTATATGTAAAGCTAAATTACTTTTCCACATCATGAAATGTTTTATTACCTAGTGTCATTAGTTAATTAACTATTATTAATAATACTGGGCATTGTGTATATGGTCAATCACATTATACAAATTTTTTGGTTCTGTTTCTTTTTTTGTTTTCCTCTTAAAAATCTTATTGCTGTAGGGGCTGGCCCCGTGGCCGAGTGGTTAAGTTCGCGCACTCCACTGCAGGCGACCCAGTGTTTCGTTGGTTCGAATCCTGGGCGCGGACATGGCACTGCTCATCAAACCACGCTGAGGCAGCGTCCCACATGCCACAACTAGAGGGATTCACAACGAAGAATATACAACTATGTACCGGGGGGCTTTGGGGAGAAAAAAGAGAAAAATAAAATCTTTAAAAAAAAAAAAATCTTATTGCTGTAAACATTGAGAAAATTTGCTATTAATGAAGCACATATGGAAACAGATGACTCCGCTTATCTTTTTTGTTCAGCTATAAGGAGAAACATCATTTTTTATTGTGAGAATAACATGTAATTCTGTTTATTGAAAGGGCCCTAGTGAATGGCTGTTAGGAAGCTCTGTAGTGGTAGTCACTCCCTGAGCTGTGACTTCATCGGAGAATGCTTTGGTTCCAGAATAGAGCAGATGTTCAGTCTACATTTGTATACTCAAAACACACTGAAAGCATAAAGTCAGGCTAAGAGCACTTGTTGATGAATGGAAGACTCAAGAAGAGATGAAAAGGCTGTAACTACAGGAAGAATTACAGTGCTGCAGTTTCTAGAAACCATTTGGTTGGAATACACTTAAAGGATCCAAATGGTAATAGTGACAATGTCTTGCACAATATGCAGTCCAGGGAAAGTAAAGGACTTCAAAATATGCTATGTGGTTTCAACTGTAATAACAAAAAGCATTATGGAACTATTAAAGTCCTTAGAGTAAAAGAAACTAAAGCATAATTCACTGTGGATTTAATTCCATGTTGCGTTATGGCATAATTTGCCTTGCCAACAATAAAGCATTTCTAGACAAAATTTTAGGTGAAACTTGCTTATCATTACCTCATAAATCTATTCTTGCCTTCAAGTATGTATAATAAACTAATTTTAAACTGAAGCTACAGCACAATCTTTTACTCCCAGAGGCATAATGTATTCTTTTTGTTTGGTGTATGACTAAAATAACATGAAAAAAATCACTTTGGTTTACATCAGGGTTTTTCTACCTCGGCGCTATGATATGTAGACTGGAGAGTTCTTTGTTGTGGGGCTGTCCTGTTCGGAATATTTAGCAGCTCCTCAGTCTCTACTCACTAGATGTCAGTAGCATCTCCTCCACCAAGGAGTGACAACTAAAATGCAGCCAGACATCTCCAAATGTCCTCTGGGGGAAAATCGCCCTCAGTTGAGAACCACTTTTCTAGATTCTGGCCCTCTGATATTTTTCTCTAGGATGATGTGATCTGAAATCCAGTAGCACTAAAAGAATGCTATTGACTATGGAAATATGGATTTCAACCAACCCAATTGCTTCAATCGTTGAAAAATTTAGGAAAAAATAGTTCTTTAAAAAATACTAAAATTTGCAACTCTATTGGCAATCAAGAATGAAAAAAATTCTTCCATGTGAATTACTTAATCTTGAGGCACTTTTGTGCTCAACATGAACAATAGCTGTAATCATAAAATCCATTAGCATACTGCCTGAAGTGCTTGGTGGTCATCTTTTATTCATTGGATAATTACTTACCACTAGGTATGTTTTACTCGAACTGGTAATGTGCCACAAAAGGCTTTCATAGCTATTATACATGTATCATGTTAGTTTTTACCTTATTTTTCACACAGAGAAGCACCTGCATGAATCCAAAGATGTAAGAATGATTTTCCTTTTTCACACAGTAAATACACAACACTGCCTGTTGGTACAAATAGGCCTACTGGGGAGGGTATATAATTTGGCATCATGTTAAGTGCTACAATTTCTAGGACAGGACAAATCCTTTAGGAGACACTAAACTTGGGAAGGCTTCTTTCTCATGAGAAAGTGGCACAGATGTTTGCCTTGTGGCAGGTGCTTTTCCACATTCATTCATTTAGGGTTTATTGATACTAGCAATAGCATCAAAGTACTACTCGCTCCAAACTTATTTATACTCTAGACAGGGAGAAAAGACTTAATTTTGTGAAAAGGTAAATCACAAAGCATGACAATGATATGAAGACTGATGAGAGGTTATATGTAAAGAATTTCTAATGGGGTGCTCTAGGCAGCAAGTGATCAAATCCAGAGGAGAGAGAGGTCACTGCATGCCCTTAAATTGCCATGCGAATTTTGATTTTGATCGTCTTGAAGTATGAATAAGAGAAGGAAGGGCTTTTCCAAAGGGTAGAATGCTATGAGCAAGCCAGGAGAGAGACAATCCAAATTGGGTGCTTAGGGAATGGGAGGAACAATATATAGGCCATTCTGATTTGAGTGGATGTTTTGTGTATGGAGTAGAGAGGTTAGTTGGAATTACAGTGGAGAAGATTTTAAAGATTGGGTTTTATTTATTCTTTAGGAGGATGAGGAATTCTCTTGGTGAAGGAAGATAACTTAAATGTAACAGTGTTTGAGTAAGATGAATCTGGCACTCGTGCATAGTGAGGACAACGAAATGAGGGAGCCATAGAAGAGATGGCAGAAGAGAAAAGCAATGGAAAATGCAAGAGAACTATGCAGGTATTAAATTTAATTAATTGTTTAATGATTTCCCCAAAGTTGTCTTAAGTGAGAAGTAGAAATGGCAGAACTTGGTCTTATAATTGCTTTTCCTGCATTCTTGACTTTGGTGCTGACTGAAGTGGAGGCTGTGATGTACAGCCCAGATTCCCCTTCAAGGCTGAAGGAGTTCCCTCCCAGCTATACGGCATACTGCCAAATGCCAGTCACCTTCAGCTGCCAGTTTTCTCTGGGAATTGCCCTTTGCTGAAGAAAACTACTTTGAATAAGGCCCAAAAAGTTCCAGAGGGAGTTTTGTGTGGGGTATAAACACCCTGCCTGCTCACCACAGTTGGCAGTTTTCTGAAGGGTCATCTCAGCTCCAGCACTCCCTACAAAGATGGCTGAGGCCGCCTAGTTGTGAGTGCACTGCTGCCCCAATTCTTCTTCTCCCAAATTCTGCTTCTTCTCCTTTCACCAAAGTTGTTGACTTCAAGAGTACTCCAAGTAAACTTCTTGCCCACTAATCCCTATATCAGAGTCTGCTTACTGGGGAACCTAATCTGTAACAGTTGGTGACAAGAGTGGTCTGAGAAAGCAGACGCTGTGATGAGATTGGGAAGCCATAACACTCACTGTCTCACTCTCAATGAGGATCCTATCACATTAATAGGTGGGGCGTTTGTGGACCACACATAGCCCTTGACACAAGGTAGCAATGGAATTGTTAAAACTTTCACTAGTGGTAAGTGGGATGATATATTAGTGGAAGGAAATGAATTAGTGGGAACGATGTATCAACACCTTAGAAGTATGGAAGAAAGAGTAAATATAAGGAAAATGATATTGGGTGATATTTACTGGGCAATTGATGCTCTGGAAAGAGAAAATGAAAAGCTGAGGACAGTTAACTATTGATTAAAAGTTGATTATCGAAGTCAGAAGGCCTCCTAGACAGCATAGAAAGAGCAGCCAGAGGACCAAAAAGGCTGGAAACTAGGCACAGGACTTAATAAAAGTATATCATATTTATACGTAAAGTTTAATCCCAAAATTAGTCATAGTCTTTGTTGGGAAAGAATGGGATCCTGAGACATGGGATATAGATATCTGAGTGGTGAATATGAAAATCTTGAATCCCTGCTTCTTTTGACCATTTGAGGCTGAAGACCCAGCCCAATGTTCTCTGTTAAAAGGAACTGCTTCCTCCATCTTTCTTAAAGATGAGGCAGAAGGCAATGCCATTCTATGAATCTTCTCCATCTCTCTTCTTAGCCACCAGGACAATAACTAAGGTTGAATCACAATGTCAACTGACTGGCAAAATACTGGGCTTGTTTAGAGGGGAAAGAGACTATACTCTAGAGGAGCTGCCAGATCTGTCCATCCTCTATTAGCAGAAACTGGGAGAGGACATTCAGACTGGACTCTGGAGTCTTGGATCAAGGTAGGTGGAACATAAAGTTCCATGAAGAGACATTTATCAATATGGGAACATTTTTCTGGGATACAGGACTTAACAAACTTGGCAAGAGATGATGCTAACATGCTTCCAGAATGGATCTTAGAAGCTTGAAGAAAGTGTTAGCCCATGCCAAATAAAGTAAAAATGTGAGGATGGCCATGGAAGACAATAGAAGGAAAGGTGAAAAAGCTTAGATAAGTGCACATGCCAAAACGGATATATTATATGAGGTGGGAGACCCTCTGGGGAAATATCATAAGTAAGTTCTGCTGACCGTAGCAAAAGGGATGGAATGATGAGGGGACATTAGAATCATTGAGAAGATTGCTGCAGCTGTCATCTATAAGCCAGAGCTGATGGTAAGAGATGCTATCACTGAAGTAGTTTTGCTGATGGCAAAGGCAATAGCAGCATTCTGAGATAACAGAGGCATGTAGAAGCCAGGCAAGTACAATTATCATAATGAGCAGTGAGATCTCAGTTGTAGCCAGGGAGGCCTGAGCCACAGAAAACTCTGGAGATAATTAATAGTATGTAGTATCTCTGGGGACCAGATAGATTGTCAGCCATCAAGGGTATTTCTCAATCTATTTAATCAGAAAAGTTAATGATGAATGATCAGGTGGTTGAGTGTAGGCATCTCAATAAAGAAATCTTGATTCATTCCTTAATTTTTGTACCTGACTCAGTTTTTGTACCAGAAACTTACTAACTTCCTCTCAGATTCCTGGGAGAAAGGACCCACAATACTACAGCAGATATACAAAGTAATGATTTCTCTCATCTTCCCCAAAACAATGATGATATCTATTTACCCTTGAAGCCATATACTGGAGAGAAGAGAATGCCTTGACATTTTTAGTATTATTGGTCTAAGGGTCTGAATTGCCACTGATACTCAGAGACCTGAATCATCATTTTTGGCTGTTTCTTATAGTGAAGTCATATGACGTCCAGTTCACTGTGGATCTACCATCATTGGGTCCATGAATTCATCCGGTGGTCATTTCCTCAGTCTCAAAATGTATAATTGAAATGGGCGCTTTTTGTAGTTGGCATAAAGTCCTTACCATTGATTTCTTGGTTGGCAAAATAATAGCTTTTCTATTAAAATATTACATTGAAGTTTTAAAAATTACCACCTCCCTCCCTCCCCACAGACACAGCCAAGTTAGTATGTCAAGAGCAATATCACATTTAGAGGGCAATAGCAGAGATTAGTGCCTTAAAGACCCCACAGATGCAGGGCTGGTAGTCCCATCATATCTTCAATCAATTCACCTTTCTAGTCCTGAAAAAACCAGATGGATCTTGGAAGATGATACTGAACTATTGCAAACAAGTGGTAGCCCCAATTTCACCTCCTATGACTGATTTGGTTGAAGAGCAGACAGTATTGAATGTGGTGGTGCCCTGTCCAGTTCCCATTTCAGATCTGAAGAGTTTATTCTCCCTGCTTCTAGGAATGATGCCTGCTAACATCCTCAGTTCTCTGCCCTCTCCTGTCAGCTTGCCACAATAACGTCTCCTTGCTCTGGGGCAGCCTGCATCCAAGCTGTGGTTGATGTGGAGGTGAGGGCTGGAGAGTGGGTTATAAAAGCTCGAAGTCTTTGTTTCAGTTGAGGAAATATCTGAAGGGCTATCCCAGCTTCCAACTTCGGAATGTCCCTTGTTATGACTGCACCTCAGCAAAACTTCTCCCTCTGCAAATGCTACTTGCTTCCCATCCCAAGAGTTGATCTTGAGAATACTTGGTAAATGGTAACACACTTGTAGAACACTGCTCCAGGTCTCAGAGTCTGCTTCTTGGGAACCCACTTGAGACAATTCCATATTCTTTCTCTATCACTCTGTTTGCCTTTTTTGTAATTTGCATAAAATTTCACAACATCCGTTTTGTTTCCCTCCCTTACCCCCATTCGGGCCTTATAATAGACCAAATATCAAATAAAATCGTACTGCTGTCATGTTACAATCCTCCAAAAATAGCTTCAGCATGGTCTCCTAGAAAACTGGTAAAGGAAAGTTCATTTTTACACATTTAACTGTGAAATCAGGTGATGATTTACATAACAGTAGGTCTTGCACGTTTAGAAGCTTGGAAATTGCTTAGAGAGTGACTTTTCACTCATGTTTTATCACAAGTTGTTATTAATGACTGATGGAATAAAAATATAGATCGGTTCCTCACTCTTTTCTTTCTTTTGTAATATTTGTCATGTGAATGCCCTGTGTTGATCCAGCATCATATTCTCCCCCACAAAACAAATCTATCCCCCACAAATTGCTTAAATATGTTATTCTATGATTTTATATGTATCCCTTCTGCTGAATTCCAGAGTAGCTATGTCTGAGAAAAGCCAGGATAATACAAGGTATTGTATTTAGTGTGTGTTGTATATGAACTCACTGTAGCTGATTGAATATTCAAAGAAAAAAGCAAAGTAATGGTGTCTTTCCATTAAAAGTAATAATAAAACAGGGATAAATGAGTTCTTTTACTGTTTTTGTCTCATGTGCTCATAGCTATAAACATTATATTTTTTCATGGATATTGGCATACTAGGTAAATAAACATATTTTTTTCAGTGCATTACTTTAAAAGCCTGTTTAAAATCAGTATAAAAATGTACAATTATGAAAGACTGTTAAGACACCTGTGCCTTAGTTTTCTATTCTCAATTCATCTTAGGGCATCTTGCCAGATATCAGTTTGACTTTCTTATTTTAGGCACACTTAGAAACAAGTTGAAGCTGCTGTCCTCATTTCACAAAGTAGGAAGTCAGGACAAAAATATCTATGGCCAACAGAACAAGAAATGTAAAGTTGGATAGATTTTTCAGTTTTTCAGTAGTAACCAGTTAAGAACTGAGTATTGCAATATTCTCAAATTTTGAGGGGAACGGGGAGGGGACATGGGGCACCCTTACAAGTGAAAAAAGCTCATTTATCATATTAGGAAGCCAATGTATAAAGCTGAAAATATATGAATCGAGAGAAGCTCAGAATGTTGGAGATGGCCAACATTAGAAAAATTTAAACAGAAATGGATAAAAATGATTGCATTTGGGGTAAGGGATGGGAGAGGAGAAGTGGGGGAAAGGTGACTTTTTTGCACTATTTAGTGTTTAAAAATATTTGCTCATACTGCTTTAAGAAACTGAATTCAAGTTTACACGCAAAACTTTCAAAATTATTTTCTATTTGTAGATCAGAAGACAGTTTGGCTGCTTTTCTTGTTAAGAACAATTTGAAGAGATCTGAAAAAAACCTATAAATGGTCTGTATGTTTGTGTATTCTTATCTGTTTCTTGTGCCCATAATCTCCATTGTCTTACACTTTACCTATCTTCTCCAGATTTGATGTAAAACTAGAGGGGTTTCTCCCCAATATCTTAGTTTAAATTTAGGTCCAGTTCATGGGTATCAGAGATCTCTTGTTCTAGACCTACTCAGTGATTTAGTGTCTATTTAATCTATTTAATGTCTATTTAATGTCTATCTAATGTCAGTCCTCCATAAGGAGATGAGAACTTGGAATTTACAACTCAGAAAAGAAGTGCTGGATTTCAACGGTAGACTTGACAATGGAAAAGATTACACTTTATTCTTCTTGTCGCTTGAAGCTATATTCCTTTCTAAAACATATTATTTATGTACTCACATTTATTGAATGATTATTATATTCACAGTGATGTACAATGCACCTTTTGGGATACTGAGTAGAATAGAAATAGCTCTTGCTCAAAACAGGTGTGATATCCACCAGGTTAGCTATATACAGCGGCTAAAATAACAAAATTATTGACAACGTCATTAAAATAATTCAGTGATCTGGCCAGGATGGGCTTCTAGGAGGCAGAGCATTCACAGAAAGACACAGTGTGGACATGGCTGAAGAGGATGCTCCTGATGAGGTGAGCAGCATAACCATGGGAAAGGCTTGAAAACAGGACTCATTGTGATGCTTTCCCACAAGACCAACATGGTGCAGCAGATCAGGCAGAAGGTAGAAATAAAGTAGAGTTTACAAGTGCTGGTAGTATAGGTTAAGATTATGTAGGATTTTACACGTTAGAATAAAGAAGATGGATGCCCTGTGGGAAATAGGGAGTTAATAAAAATCTTTAAGCAGAGGAGTCAGATATTAAAATGAAAGCTTTTGGAACCCTGGAAATGGTATAAAAATGGGTGAATTGGAGCTCAGAGGGGAGGTAAGAAGCTGAGATAAGTATGGGAGTTATAGCCAGGTCTTTGCTTTACAAATTTCATAACTACTTTTTCATGTTCCTTGGGTAGTTATTTTGTCCTTATAGATCTTCAAATATTTTCTTGTTTGACATCAAACCAATTTTCTTTTCTTAAAATTTTTTCTTTTATACATAATAATACCATATTGCTATGCTTAAAAACCACTTTCTGCATTTCTTGACTCTCTTCTATGCCCATATTCCATTTAAATAAACATATGGGTCCATATTTATCTTATATGGATTAAACTTTAGTAACTTTTACAACATTGGCAGAGTAATTTTATAGGTAGCAAATATCTCACTATAATATAAATAACATTTTATTAGCAGTAACATATTTGAAAAATCTTCTTACATCTTATATTTTAAAAATATTCTTACTCATGGAAATTTAATTTTTTGCATTGTAAACTAACTTAAAAATTTAAAACTAATACTATTAGAATTTTCTAATATTTTGAGAGAATGTAACCAGCCAACAGTTGGCAGAAGAATATATGGGAAATACTTATTATTGTAATACTTTTCCATTACAGTCAATAACTTTAATGTTTATTTTTGGATACCTATTAAACTAAATAGAACTATCCTTTAATAATTTTGGTTTACATCATCACTAACTAAAGAAAATATTGTAAGTATATGGCTCATATTTTATTCAGTGTGTAATTTGTTAATTTACCCCAGTCTGGAACATATGAAAAATCACTGAAGGTAAAGACAGAGAGCTGAAGTCTTAATTCCACAGTTTATACTGTGTAGTTTTTAGGTGTCTAATTCAAGACATTACCTTCTGAGCTTGAACTTGTTTCTTTCTTTTTCCCTGGAAGATGAAATGATTGGCTTAAATGGTCTCTAATGTCTGATTTAATTTAAAAAGAGCTTTCAGTGATATATTACATTTCTGTGAAATCATAGATCCCCATTTGTAATACTATTATTTGGTCTTGATTCTGCACTTCTATCGATTTTTCACTAAGCTCATATTCTTTGTACTGACATAGCAATCCGGAAGTGACAAGGAGTGACTTTGGGAATGGGCGCAGTCACATCAGCGTGCCTCAGTGTAATATACTACTCATTTCCTATATCCAAGTCAATTTCATTCTTTCTCCCTGTGATCAGATGTTCCCTACCAACATTTCAGAGGAAGAGTTTCTATCATTTACTTTACACTGAAGACAGAATTCCTGTTGGTGAGTTTGCTTTTTCTATTCCTTTTAGACAACAGCAGTGAAATTAGTGTCTGATTTTCAGAAAATAGTGCAAGCTACTTATCTCTCTTTCCTAGGTTTTTGGGTGCAAACTCACATATCAATCAAACTGTCAGACTTTTCTTTTTCTTTGATTTATCCTTCAGTGTTAATTCTATCTGAGTCACATTTTGATATCTAAACTATAGGAAATAGGAACTTAAGCATTTTCTAGTGAAAGTGGCAAAGCTTTTAGCAACCGATCAATCACCTTGGCTTTGTGATTTGTAGACTTGACTTCCCTGATAAGCTCTTAGCTAAATGAAATAAATGCCCTTTTAAAGTTCGTTCAATGCAAGCCCCTAGGATTCTATTTGCATATATCAAAAAGGTAAAATGGGGAAAGCAATTTGCTTTCTCTTTTGCCAGCTCTTAGCTCCAGAAAGTCACCAGTAATGCTACTATTTATGGCTAAAAAGGCCAAGTAAGTGGATACAGGACCTTATTCCAAATAAAATGTCTTTTCTTAGCAACATAAATGACTCCTTTCTGTACAAGGGGAGAAAAGAAGAAATACATAGATCACTATGAGTGTCAGTTCTAAGAGCAAAAACAAAGAGAGGAGTTATGCAATGAATTGTAGAGAATATAAAAATCCTCCTAAAAGGCTCTGAGGGTAAAAACTAAGGAGTTGTATACTGCTCTGGATCAAGTACACCAAAACAGAAGTTAATTTTCCCTTAAGCATATGAGTGTGGTACTAAAAGAATAGAACAGAAGTAAAGTTGATGAGTAAATAATGCAATCACAAAACTCTTCAGAAACAGAGGTAAACAACATGACTAATCACCACCATCTCTTCAACATCTTCTCTTAATGATAACTCAGAGACACATGAACAATGTAAGAAAAGAACACTGCATATCAGTTCGCCTCTTTCTCTAATACAGCTCTTGGCATGTTGCATAATTACTATTTATCTGCCTTTCTTCCTCTGCTTCATGTTTATTCCTTATGCTTGGCACTTAGTAAGTACTAAAAAAAATTTATGAATGAATAACTTAATAAGTGAATGATTAATGAAAATAAATATGCCACATCGTTGACAAAATTTTATTTTTCTCAATTGTCTGTGTACTCCAGAGAAGACCTGAATTTCTTGCCCAGTGAAAGTATAACTCTATGAAAATTCAACTTAGAGACTGAGTGTAGCAAAACTAGGTTATTGCCTAGGAGGCATTTAACCAATGAAGAACTTTAGTCAGAATGTCCAAAGCATAAATCTGTCAGAAAATTTCCCCTTATGTCTACATATTATTTTCAGGTGACTTAGAGAGAAGCATCTTGTCTGATCTGCCTCTCTGGAATGAAGAGAGAATGGAAGAGCAAAGTTATCCTTCTGGGGACCCTTTGTAGTATGTGGAGCTTGAGGACAATTATATATAGCACCTTATGGCTTGCTAGGTCAGGATCATGGCCAACATTCCAAAAAGCATTCCTGAGTCAAATGAGGCAATATTAAAAAAAGAAGCCAAATGTGAAGTCACAGAGCTTGGGAACTAAGGAGGCAGTGTTTGCAAAGACATAGAAGGAAGGCAAATCTAGAGAAATTCCCAAAAAAGATTCTGAGAGGTTTTTCATGGGTTGGCTTTGGCATCTGAAATTATCCTGGGATTTAGATAAAGGCTCATTGCCGAGTTGGCACTCCTGGGCTTGGCACAGTTTTTTTTTAAAATTTCACATTTATGTTTATTGTAATTTATTTGCAGGATAAAAAAATGTATATTCTGGAATTAGATATTGCTGATGGTTGCACAGCCATATGAATATACAAAATGTTGAATTATACCTTTTATTTTATGGCTAAGTTGGCACTTTTTTTGTGAGGGGGTAGGTTAAGTTAGTTTTTTGTTTTCCCAGGATTATTGAGGTATAATTGACATATAAAAATTATGTATACATTTAAGGTGTGAAACATGATGTTTTGATATATGTATACATTGTGAAACGATTACTATAATCAAGATAATTAACATATCCATCGTCTCACATAGCTATCTTTTTTTGGTGAGAACAATTAAGATCTACTCTCAAGTATACAATTTCTAGTATGCAATAGAGTATTATTAACTATAGTTACCATCCTGTTTCTTAGCTCTCCAGAATTTTTCACCCTGTATAACCGAAACTTTTTATGCTTTATCCAACATTTTCCCATTACCCCCACCCCCGGACCCCTGATAATCACCATTCTCCTCTCTGCTTCTATGAGTTTGACTTTTTTTAAATTGTAAATTTAAGTGAGATCCTGCAGTATTTGTCTTTCTGTATCTGGCTTTTTCTACTTAGCATAATGTCCTCCAAGTTCATCCATGTCATCAGAAATGAGAGGGTATCCTTTATAAAGGTGAATAATATTCCATTGTGTATATATATATACACATTTTCTTCATCTATTCTTCCATCAATGGACGCTTAGATTGTTTCCATAGCTTGGCTGTTGTGAATAATGCTGCATTTAATGTAGGGGTACAGATATCCCTTCAAGACAGTGATTTCATTTCCTTCGGATATATACTTAGAGATGGGATGACTGGATCATATGGTAGTTCTATTTTGATTTTTTGAGGAACCTCCATACTATTTCCTATGATGGCTACGCCAGTTTACATTCCCATCAACAGTGTACAATGGTTCTCTTTTTTCTACATCCTTGCCAACTCTTGTTTCTCTGATTAAAGTATTAAAGTGGTAAAAATGCAGATTGCTATGCTCAATTCCAGACCCAATAAATCAAAGTTTTTTGGGAGTTGGACTTAGGTGTGTGTTTTTTTTTTCTTTTACAAGTTCTGCACGAGACCTATGTTCTTTAAATTTATAGAATCAATAATTGAAACCATTTATTTCACTGTTATACTCGTAGGATTATCTTTTTAATTTCAGTCTTCAAAGTTAAACATGACGCATAAATCAACACTTTTCAGAATTGAGCAAATAAGCAATAAATTGCCTCAGAGGACCCACAGCTTTGAATTTTAATCTTGTGAATAAACAGATCTGTGGGTTTGACCTTCACAGGCTATAAACTGAGATACATGAAGAATATAGTGCTGTCTGTATTTACTTCTCGTTTGAGCTCCCATTCTATTTTATGGCAGCCTCCAGAAAAATAATGCCATTTCAGGTTTAAAAGTGTTTAATTCAAGCTGTGTCCTTCAGGCTTTTCTTTGGAAGACCACCCAAATGTTGGGAACAAGGGGTTTAAGTGGTATTCTAGCATCAGGAGAAGTGACTGGTCTTTGGTCAGTAACTGTCCATTCTGACCGCCCCTGAAATGGACAACACCCTCAGTGTCTCAGACATAGTTACTGCTCACATTCTCAGTTTCTAAGGCACTCTTGTTCCCAGCTGTATCTGGCTGTGTGATCCATGCTAATTTCCACTTCTGGAGCCCCACATGGTAGACATGGAGACACTTTAATGGTCCTACTTGTATTTAATTTCTTGGTAAATTCTGGACGCTCTTCAGAAGCATAGGAAGATCCAGCCGCTTTCCCACTAGGCTGTGTTAAAGTGGTGAGCTCCCCTGGGGCTTCTCAGTACCAGCATTCCAAACAAAAAATTGGGTATGGATCTCCTCCACTTTCGGAAATCCAAGAATCAAATAAGAGCTTCTTTATCTCTCCTATTTTGAAGCTTAAACTCTAAGGTGAGAGGCAGGCCCTAGAGCATTTCTTAGAGTTCTCTAGTGTACAGAATTTTTTTTCTCTCCAACTCTTTTTTCTTTTTTCCCTAAGCCATGAGATTTTTGTGCTCTTCGAACATTCAGGAAAAACTCTAATTTATCATTTGTCTCTTATGCCTATTGATCAGGAAAAGATCTTAGCTCTTGCCATTCATAACACACTGGCTTCTGCATAAATCCTTATAATATTGTGTATTTTAACAACCATTACAATCTGGGCATTTTAAATAAACGTTTATTTTCCCAAATTCTATTTTATTTTATTGGCTATTTTTTTTTTTAATAAAAAAGGTGCATCCACAATGAAATAGCCACATTTTGTAGGAAAAATGTATAAATTAAATGTTAAAAATAACAAAATAAAACTATAATTTTAAAAGGTATCGTCAGCTGAGGTGTTAGACACACGAGAAAAACCATCTTGGGCTTTCTAGCTCCAGTCTAGATACAAGTTGAATGGAGTTCATGAATATCCCCATCCAACACCATAAGCAGCAGAAAATTGCCTCTGATGGGCTCAGACAACCTATATGATGGTGAGAAATAATAAATTATTGTTGCTTTATACTGCTAAGTTTGATTTGCCTTGTTATACAACAATAGATGACTGACAAGGTAGTAAAAATATTTAAAATTTTTCATATGAATTGAGCTCTTAGTAGAATCACATTGAATTAATTAATAATCTTGCAAGCTAAAGACATGTATAGAGAAGAATGAAGTGGTCTTTTTTGGGCACAGAAGAATGTTAAAACCAATGAACTTGAATATTTAGCCACTTCAAAAAGAAAAAATCCATTAAAATGTGGAAAGAAAAGTTAATCAGATTGTTCAGTATGATTTTCTGGTGCACTTTTAAGGGGCATATCCAGACTGTCCCATATTGGTCCAATGTAGTGATCTCCAAAACTTTAAAAATAATTTTATTAAACAATACAACTGTGAGGAACAAACTCTAAGGTGACCCCAAAGAGCCCTGCCTCTGGTGTTCACACCCTTATATAATACACTCTCCCTGAGTGTGGGTGAAACGTTTGACTTGCTTCTAACCAACAGGATATCACAAAAATGATGGGGTGTCACATCTGTGATAATATCAGATTGTAGCACCCTTCTTGCTAGAGACTCTTTCTCCCTAGCTGGCTTTCAAGAAGTGCCCACATTGAGTGGCCCATGTGGCAAGGAGATGAGGTTGGCTTCTAGGAATGGAGGGCAGTCTCCAGGCAACAGCCAACCAAAAGCTGGGGCCTTTTTTATTGATGATTTTTATTTTTTACCACTATGGCTATATCTTTTCCTCAAGGGAATAAATTCTGCCAGCAACCTGAGAGAACTTAGAAGCTCATTCTTCTCCAGTCAACATTCCAAATGAGAACAAAGTCTGATTGACACTGACTGCAGCCTTGTGGAACCGGAAGCAGAGGACCCCAGATAAGGTATGTCCAAAACCTGGACCCTGTGCGATTAGGGTCCTATTAAGTCACTGAGTTTCTGGTAATTTGTTATACAACTATAGATAACTAATACACTAACATTAAAATTTTTCAGTACGACTTCTCCATATTCATATATATTATAATTTACACACTATATGCATTTTGTTAATTAACTTTATGCATTAAAACACAAAAATTTAAAGATAATTTAAAATATTTTTTATGTTTTCATAAACATACAACACTTTGTTTACAATAAAATCCTTAGTAATGATACTTTTTAGTGAGAACATATGATTTAATATTTTTAGAAATCATAATGTAGAAAAATACAGCCAGTGATGCATCTTTTCCATTTGTGAATTCCATGGGTGTCTTTGAGATACATTTTTAGCTATGGGAGCCATTAAAACCCAGCATCTAAGTAAACTAAACTTAGAAACTCACTTGCATATTTCTGTATCACAAAATATTAAGCCAATATTAAAAAAATAAGAAAGCATATTCAAACACATTGCCACCATTAAACATCATATTAACATAATGAATGTCAGTGAAAGTAAATGCTTTATGCCATAAATAACTAAAATTAAAAAGCATATTTAATCACTTTTATTGAAGTCTTCTAAAATGTACATTTTATATAAGATTTATGATGTGTATACCATTGTGGATAGTAAATAATGTATACCATTTACCCATAAGTAAATATCAGGATTATATACTATGATTTTTTTTAACTTGTAGAATATAAATTACATCTTTCAATCTAAGGAAGATAAAAGGAGATACATTAGGAAAAGGGTGTTTTCTTTAGCTTTTTACACAATCTTTTGGACTCTGGTCATCCTTCAGTTTTAAGGCTAGGAATTTGGGACATCCTGCATATAACCCAAGCTATTCTGCTAAGCTGCAGCTCATTGGCACAACAGGGTCTTGGCAGATTAACTTCTGTGGTTACTCCAAAGACATGTGTTATGAGGTTATTCTTGAGTCTTGACATTGCCTAGCACTGCCAACTGCCAGGGAGAGCATGGCAGGAAAATTGCTCTCTGAACTGAATCCTACGATTTACTTAGAAAGTGCTGCTCATGCGCCAAATGCTGCCCATATAATTACATAACACTGACACAGACTCAGCTTTTTTTTCTTATGTAACTTTATGGGAAGAAAAAAGCTGATAGGAGTTATCTAAATATGTAACATATTATACAGTGCATTTGTATTGTGGAAGATGGATACAAATTCAAAAATGTCTTGTTCACTTAGGGTGTTTACTTATAACAACTAAGTTACTCATGATAGCTCAGCAAAATACAGACCACTTTAAAAGAACATATTTTAGATTAAGCAGCAACTATATTTTTTAAAAAGTCAGTAAATAACATAGAAACTCATACATTAAGATCTTTGGATGTAGGAGCAGCCTTTTCTCTAATTTCTTGTTTTCCGTGACTCCTTTCCCATCTGATCCACAATGCTTTTTTAGTTCCTCCAGAATTTCCTTTGTGCTGGTCACAACCCTCAAGGGTAGGATCCCCTATGGATCAATGAGTTACACACTTCACCATGGCCTCCTTGTGTCTGGGAGCTCTTTTCTATTATTTTAGTTTTGCCTTCATTGATTTCCCTTGATTTCATGCTCATTGATGGTTCCTTAAAAGCACATACTGATTTCCATTCTTAATTGTGCGGTAGAGTAGAGTGCATGCTATATGATAAATTCTGACATCCAGGTCAATCCAGTTTGTTCAGAAAGCAACATATTGGTGATAAAAGAATAGTTCTAGATATAATATTAACAGTTCTGATTTTATAAGAAAAAAGCACTGGGTTATGCAATTCCCAGTCTGTTTTGTTTTGACTCTCAAAGTATATTTATAATCTATTTCTGTGGTTAAAAATGGATTGCATAATATCATATCCATTGTATCTTTTTTTTATTCGAAGTATGATAAAGAGCTTTCTTTTCCTCATTTTTGCTCTATCATAAATTATATCTTTTTTATATGAATGACTATGCCAAACCAGAAAAAAATGCAATTAAATACTGCACAAAGTAAAGATTATCATAGAATAAATGCCTTTAAATCCATTTGCTTTTTAAGGACAATAAATCTGATCAGTTGAGAAGCATTATATCCTTTGCGCATGGTAGGTATAGAGAAATGATTAATTAATTTGAGTGAAATTTAATAACATAGCTTTATGAAGCACCTGGTCCCATTGTTGACTATATCTAATTATTTGAGGTAGCAACATTATGACCTGGTTACTAAAACTGTGATCCGAGGATGAGACTGTTGAGATGTGGATTTCAGGTATGATGTGAGGCAATTTATTTAACTTCCCTGGACCAGTTCCCTCTTCTCTGTGATGGGTCATTACAGTGGCAAACACAAAGGGCTGTTTTGAGGATTTAGTGAGATAATATATAGAATATCACTGGCATGTAGAAGCATACTGTAAATAATAGGCCTGATTATTTTTGATGGTGTCTTAGAAAGCTCTTTCTGATAGCAAGCTGAAAACCATCCACTTGTGTTTTCCAAACTTTGTTCCTTTTTCAGCCTTCTGTAAGAGCCTATATAACGGGATTTCAAGGGTATTCCAAAGAATTCTCTCTCCCCTTCTCCTGCATTCAAATATATCTCCCTTTGGTGCTGCAGTAGTACCATTAGTTTAACAGTTAGTGTTTATTTTTGTAGGATATGATTTGTTATGTACCATCAAGTCATCTCTGACTCCTGGAGACCCTAAAATGAGTGATGTCCACAATGTTCCTTCCTTAACAGCCCTACTCAAGCTTCTGTAGACTCATGCCTATGGCTTCCTTTATGGAGTCAATTCATCTCATGTTTGGTCTTCCTTTTTTAATGATGCCCTCTATGTTTCCCACCATTATTGTCTTTTCTAAAGAATCCTGCCTTCTCATCCTGTGCCCAAAGTAGGACAGACACCCTTTTATCATTTTTTGCCTACAGTGATAGTTCAGGTTTGATTTGCTCTAGGACCCACTTGTTCACCTTTCTGGCAGCCGAGGGTATCTGTAGAGCTCTCCTTCAGCATCATATTTCAAATGAATCAATTTTTCTCCTGTCAGCCTTCTTCACTGTCCAGCTTTCACACCTGTACATAGTAATTGGGAATATGAGGATGTGGATAATCTCAGCCTTAGTCTCTAATGACACTTCCTTACACTTGATCTTTCCGAATTCTTCCATTGCTGCCCTTCTGAATCTCAGACTTCTCTTGATTTTTTGGCTGCAGTTTCCACTTAAATTAATGACTGAACCAAGGTAAACAAAATCCTTAACAATTTCAATGTCTTCATTGTGTACATTAAAGTCATGTGGTTCTTTTGTGGTCATGATTTTTGTCTCCTTGATGTTCAAATGTAGTCCTGCTCTGGTACTTTCTTCATAAGGCATTGCTGCTTTCTGCCAGTAAGATGGTGTCAACTGCGTATCTTAGATTGTTGATATTTCTTCCAACAATTTCACTCCTTCTTCATCTGAGTCTAGCCCAGTTTTTTTGTGTGATATTTTCTGCATAGAGATTAAACAGAGAAAGAGACAAAATACACCCTTGTCTGATAACTTTGCCTGTAGGAAACCATTCAGTCTGTCCTTATTTCGTCCTGGCAGCAGCTTCTTGTCCACAATACACAGCAGGTTACACAGCAGGACAATCAAGTGCTGAGTCATGCCCATTTCTTCCAGAGCAGCCCAGAACTTTTCTTAGTCCATGCAGTCAAAGGCTTTACTGTCGTCTATAAAACATACACTAACTTTCCTCTGAAATTCTTTGGAGCACTCCAGTAGCCAACAAATAACCACAATTAGATCTCATGTGCCTCTCCCTTGTAAAAATCTGGCTTGGACATCAGGCATTTCTTCCTTTTATAAGGTACAAGCCTTTATTGCAGCACCTTGAGAACCACTTTACTTGCACAGAAAATTAGAGCGATGGTCCCATAGTTACTGCATTCCTTGGTGTCTCCTTTCTTGGGGATTGAGATATATATCGACTGTTTCCAGTCTGTAGGCCGCTATTTTGTTTTCCATGTTTTGTTAGCACATTCTTGTTAGAATTTTGACAGATTCTGTCTCTGTAGCTTGAAATAATTCCATGGATATCCCATCTACCCTGGTGAATTACTTCAAGGCAGCTTTCACTTCACCTTCTAAAATTACAGATTCTTCCTCACAGGAGTCTTCCTCAAAGGGATCTGTCACCCTTCTGTCTCTTCTGTATAGATCTTCGGTATATTGTTTCCACCTGCTCTTTATTTTCTCCTGATCAGACAGTGTACTTACCTATTGGTTATTCAGCATTTCTAATCTAAGTTTAAATTTTGCTTTGATTTCTTGAACCGTCTGGAAGAGATGTCTTTTTCTTCCTTTTTCGTTTTCTTTTATCTCTTTGCATTGGCCATTAAAGTGGTTCTCTTTATCTCTATGTGACAATCGCTGAAAAATTGCATTCAGGATTCCAATCCTACTTTTGTCACTTTTTACTTTTGCTTCTCACCTGTCCTTAACAATTTGTATTGTCTCTTCTGTCATCCATCTTGATTTTTCTTTCTTTTTACTCAGGCAATGTCTTTTTGCATTTTTCCTGAATGATATTTCTGGTTTCAACCCATAGTTCTTCTGGTACTTGGTCAATTAAGTTTAACAATACAAATCTGTTTTTTATGTGAACTTCAAATTTGTCAGGCATGTTGTTTATATCTTGGCGCTATGATTCTTCTAGTACTCTTCTTCAGCTTTACTCGGATATGTGATATTAACAGTTTGTGTTCAGTACCACAATCTGCTCCTGGTCTTGTTTGGCAGCGAGAATACAGCTTCTCCATCTCCTGCTTCCAATCATATAGTCTATTTGATTCCTATATTGGGTGTCTGGTGATGTCCATGTAGACAGTCATCTGTTTGGTTACTTGAAGCAAGTATTTGTGATGGACAGATTGTTGGCTTCCCAGAAATTCATGAGCCCGTCTCCTGTTTTGTTTCTGACCCCTAGTCCAAATTTTCTAACAATGTTTGATTCTACTTTATCTCCTACTTTTGTATTCCATTCACCTGTGATTACCAGCCTTATTTTGGTGTATGATCAATTTCTTCATGGTTACCTCCATAAAAAGTTTCAATTTCACCTTCTTAAGCATCTGTAGTTGGAGCACAGACTTGAATGATGATTATGTTAATGGTTAATAGGTTTCCCCAGAAGTCTGATTGATGCTTTTTGGTCAGATCTTGTATTAGGGCCCCTAACTGCCTGTGCCACATCTTGCCTCAGTATTAGAGCCATTCTGTTTCTTTTAGTTTGTCATTTCTAGAGTGGAGCACATTGTAGTTGTCTAACTGAAAGGATCCCATTCCAATCCATTTTAGTCCGCTAACACCAAGCACTGCGATATTTAAAGATTCCAGTTCTTGCTTTACGAGTTCCAATTTACCTTGGCTCACGCTTCTCCCTTTCCTTGTTCTAATTGTGTGTGTTGTAGAGCGTCGGACTTTCCTTTCATCTTATGCCCTTCAGCTGCTAGGCATCCTGCTGTCTTTAGTCTAGTTGCGTCATTAGCAACAAAGCTATTCGTATTTGTACTTTGTTCTTCCCCAGAAACTGTTTGAGTACCTTCTGACCTGAGGGTCTCATCTTCCCACGTTACCTCATATTTCATTTTGGACTGTCTCATCATAGGCTTTTCAAGATAAAATAATTTAAAAGAAAGAGAAAAAGCAAAACAAAGAGGAAAATACACCAGTGATTTACTGATGCCTTCTGCTACATGATGTGTGGGTCCAAACCACACGTACTTGGGTCCTTGAAGTCGCAGTCACCAAACACCTGTGAAATATAGGTGCCCCTGCAGTAATGATATGATATTGTCTCCCATTAAAGGCAAAGGCACCTCGGAGACTTAACGCATTAAGTGATCACAAGTCCCTAATTTCTCAGTGTTAGTTCATCTAATGACTCTCTACCAACAATAGTCCCCATGGCAAAAACAGGAACAGAAAAGGGATATAGCCATAGTTTGGGGCATTAGTCCTTCATTTCACTAGTGGTTAGTCTTTAGCCCAAGCTCCAGGTTTCTGATCTATTGCACTTTTGATCTTGGCAGCATTTCATATGGGAAGGAATTAGGCTGCACTGTCAGATATTATGTTCCTAATTCTTGTTCAACTCTGACAGTGCTCTCAAATCCAATCATTGTAAGAATGTTTACGCTCAAGCCCTTCTTCTGTTACCATTTTCAGAGCAAAATTGGAGGGATGGGCTGGAGTTTAGAATCGTCAGGCCAAACAATTTGGTTTTACCTTTAGGGGTCTTTGAGATTTTAGTCTGTTTCTCCAGCCCACACTACTATCTTCTTCCTCATTCCACTAAAATCTTCACCTATGGCTGCCGTCTTCCTCCATCTGTACCCCAGCTGTCTCAAGATATGAAATGTGCTGAGGCTCTCTGCTCATCTTTGAAAAACATTACTTTTTTCAGAATTCCATTCTTTAAGTGTTTCCTGTGACCAACAATCCATAGAAAAGTATGATTTTAATTTTATCCAGGTTTCTCTCATTGTTGTCTTTTGACATCCTCACTGGAAGCAGAAGGATTTCTTTCATATGTAGAAAGGAAGCTTTATCAGAGAAGTGGTTTTCTCTCTTTACTTTTAGTCCATTTCATGTTGATGGGAAAGAAATTGTAAATCGGAATTGAAACCTCATTGAAAGAATATTAAGGTTCTTTCTTCCATTTCCTCGTTTAAACTGAGTTGCAAAATTGACTTTGAAATCCATTGCTAATTTCTAAAACATGAAAGGAATCATTAGGAACTTAAAATAGTCTAAAAATGCTGTCATGTTTTCTGATGTAGGCGTGTGAAGTTTTATTGCTGCTTTTAATGAGACGGCAGTTAGTGAATGTGTTCACGTTACGAGTGAGCAAGGCAAAACCTGTGCCTTCTCTTTGAATTTTCTGTAGTAACCCTCATTATGAGTTGGTTACTTAGCAGTACAAATTTTACTGAGACTCTTTCTTCTAACCAAAATTTCTGGGGAGAAAACTCTTGAGTAGATTGGTCCTGACTTTAGGAGAAGTTCATTAACATTTGAATTACCTAAAGTATTCTAATCAGAAACGATCTAGAGGTGGTTTGGTAGCCTTTGAGACACTAATCAGAAGCCTTCACTCCCAAGGCCTTAACTCTAACTGTCTGTAATTAATACCAAGTTTGTTAATTAGCCCAGTAAATGTTTAAAAGGATTTTCACTGTGAAATGAAAAGTACTCAGTATATGTGGAATGGCTAGAAATATTATACAGCCACTCCCATCCTGACATGAACAGGGAATAAGAATCTAGAGAGTCAAGTAGCCTACAGCTTTCTGAATGGCCCAGCAAAATTGCAGATTCTATGTTGTTTATGGAGGTTTCTGTCACTTGGTTCCATCTAAGTTAGCTGAGTTTTGTCACTAGAATATTATTGCATCTGCCTGGTTATGTTCATTGTTGGTGGGTTGATAAATAATAATCTTGAGTATTGATACCAAGGAATATTTGTACCAAATGTTTCCTTTTTCTCCTAGTGGGAGGGAAGTGGTAGGGAAAGAAGAAGTAGAGTTTAAAGTATCATTGTTGGCATGGCAAAAGAATGTGTGGGATAAATGGAAGAAAAGGAAGCATGATCAATTCTAAATGATTGCTGAAGCAGTAATGAAGGACTTGATAGAGATGCTGCTGCCTGAATGAAATTTTAAAGATAATTAAGTCTTCATTGAATGGACAACAATGCAGAGGTTGGCTATGGCAACAGCATAGCAGAGTGAGGGTTTGGAATGTTCTTTTCAAAGAACTGGAAGTAATACAGTATGACTGAAGAGTAAGTTGCCTTCACATGAAGTGCCTTGAGTATCTCACTAAGACGCTTGGCCTTTATTTTCAATCATTGTAGAGTTATGAAAAGATTTTAAGCAGAAGAATAACATGATCCAATTTATGCCTTAGATAGGTTATTCTGACAAGAGCGGCCGGTGTTGTTGGCAAAGAGAGCAGCTAGAAGATTGTAGCAGAGGCTGGTTAGCTGTTCACCAAATCCATTTTCTCTTTCTCTTGAGCACACAACTTTATATTGTATATTCCAGTCTCTCTTAAAGGTGAGTAAAGCCATATAATGAGTTCTGGCCAAAGGAAAATGGATAGAAGTGATGTATGTTACTTCTAGGCCTGGCACACAAGACACATCAACATGCAGTCCTATATATTCTCTACCTCTAGGAAGTGGTATATGAAGATGGTAAAGCCATTAGGCAGAAATTATCTGGGTCTCTGGGTCATTATTTGGGGGAGTACCATCCATGAAATTATCAAAAAATCTATTTTGGATATTAATTTCCGCTGTGTTAAACTACTGAGGTTTAGAGGTTAATCTGTCACAGAAGATTTGTTCCAATGAAATGGAGATTATTACTATGGTTTGGTGAGGGATGACAAGATCCTGAAACAGAGCAGTGGTTGCAGGGATAGAAAGAAATGGATATTATAATAGATGTTTAGGAGATAGAAATAGCAAGGGGTATTGACTAATTTACTGTGAAGTAAATGGAGGAATAGAGAATTACTTTCAGCTTTTCAGCTTGGGCAGCTAGGAAGATGGTAACAGTAAAAATGGTAATGATAATATAGGATTCATAGGCTGACAATAAGGTATTTTGAAAAGATAATTATTATCAATTTGAATCTACTGATTTCAGATGTAATTATTTGAAAGATTATTTAATTTGTTTACAATTTTTTATTTTTTTCTACCCTTTGCCATACCTTAATGTGGGTAGAGTATACTTCCCAGCCCCATTAATTTTGGGCCTGGCCTTATGATTTTCTTGGACTAATTAAGTGAGAGGTAGAAGCTTCAGTTTGTCAGTTTCAAGCAGAGGCATTAAGAGACCTTAAGAGATATGTTTTCACTTCCCATGATTGCTCTTGTCTTCTGCTCTTTACCATGGGAACATCATAACCTCAGATCTATTTCTTCAGCCATCCAAAAATGGTTCATTCCTCAACAAAACTTGGAGCAGAGCCACCACTACTGACCCAGAGATCCTATAAACAAGAAAGGAATGTTTGCACTTGTAAACTACATGAATTATGCAATGTTATCACAGAAAAAAATGGACCTGTATAGATGAGATAGTTGAAGGCATATAATAGGGAGCTAGGAATAATATTCTGAAGAAAAAAATCCTGGGCATATGGATTTTGGAGTTATGATGATTGAAGTCTTTAAGATGGAAAATGTCATCAGGTAAACCATAGAAGAGAAGAAGTCCAAGGATGGAAGGAACCCTAAGAGGAGCAGCAAATAATGTGTAGGCCAAGAAGAGAATGTATAGTGGAGGATGAGAATGAATAGTCAGAAACATAAAAAAAGCAGAACCAAGAAAAGGTAATGTAATGAAAACAAAGGGATGGCGGTGCTTCAAGGAGAGTGTTATGAGCAATATCAAACATCACAGCGAGTTCAGGCAAAAAAACACTGAAAATAACCCTTTGAATACAGCAATTAGAAGACATTATTAAAAGTCACCCTTTATTGTAAGGTTTCCAGTGGACTTAATACATTCTGCACATTTAATTAATGCTTGTTCAATAAATTCTTGTTGAGTGAGTGCCTTTATTCAACCGTACTTATGCAAATTTTAAAAAAAGGCATCAAACCAAAAACAGTGCTGGCATCTATTCAGCCTTTTGTACAATGAAGCTTCTATATTATATGAATCCAAAATACTATTGTGTGCCTTAAAAAAATTACTGTTTTACTTTTAATTGTATAAAACAATGATTTATTAAAATAATACTGTAGAAATTGAACTCAAGTATATTTTAGGAAAATTTGATGCTTGAAGGAAAAAATACATCTTTTGGCTCTTCAATTTAAAAATGTCTCTAAATTGGTAGATTTTACCCACTTAGTCAAATATTTAAGATGACATTTAACAGTGCCAATAAACCCGATTGACAGAGTTAAAAATGATATATATACTCTTAATTTACTGAATTTAAGAACAAACAGAAGCTCATTCAGAACACTAAGGAAGACTCAGAATACTACATATGTAATGTGCCTGATTGATTGCCTGTTCGGAAAGAGAGATTCACAAGGTTTTATGCACTGTATCATAGAAAAAAAATTTTTATTTTCCATTCTCTTTTTTTTGCTGAGGAAGAGTCTCCCTGAATTAACAAATGTTGCCAATCTTACTCTTGTTTTGCTTAAGAAAGATTAGCCCTGAGCTAACATCTGTGCCACTCTTCCCCTATTTCACATGCTGGTTGCCATCATAGCATGGCAGACAAGTGGTGTAGGTCTGTGCCAGGATCTAAACCCTTGAATACGGGCTGCTGAAGCAGAGCACACCGAGATCAACTACTGCTACATGGGGCCAGCCCCCAAGAAAAGTATTTTCATTAGGAAACATTTAGATGACTGCTAGTTTCCTTAGGGAATTTTCTGGATGATAAACCATTAAACATTTTGTTACAATTTGCCCCCTAAAACCTCCTGCAGTGTGCAATTTGTGCTATGTAGAAAAGCTTTCAGGATGCATGGCAGAAAAAATTATTGGTATTTAATCTACTGAACTGGAACACACAAGAATAGCTTTTATATTCCAGAAAGATATTGTGAACAATATCTCTACAAATATATTATATTGCTATTCTGGTATTGTAAAACACACTAAATATCCTTAAATATAAGCATAACAGTGTTATCTCTTATGGACTCAGTATGAATACAAAAGTTATGAAATGAATTTTGTGTGTGTGTGTGGCTGAGGAAGATTTGCCCTGAGCTAACACCTGTGACAATCTTCCTCTGTTTTGTATGTGGGTTGCTGCCACAGCATGGCCACTGATGAGTGGTGTAGGTCTGCATCCAGGAACTGAACCTGGGCTGCTGAAGTGGAGCACACTGAACTTTACCACTAGGCCATGGGCTGGGCCCAAAATGAACGTAGTTTTTGAGGGCAAATATAAGAGAGAAACTGCAAAATCTCCCCATGCATATTTCTGAGGCACCCAGGAGGTTATTTGGGTAGGCTGAAGGTTTCAACCTAAATGATGAGACCTATTTCCCATTCAGAGAAATCAGAGCTCCTTTAGCTGACTCTAATTCATTCAACCCAGGAAAGCTGAAATAGTTCTGAACTGACCTTGACGGAAGACTGTAGACTACTGAGTTTCTTTACTGAAATAATTGCCTTGTGGTACCTTTCAGTGGACATCATGAGTTGGATCCTTTTTTGGACTGATTGATGTTTTTCTTTCCCTTGGTATGATACTGACTGGTCCCCATACATAGTGAATTTTTGCCACTAGTATGCAACTTCTGAGCAAACTGTGCACTTCTGCTCCTATGGGCCTTACCAAGAGTCAACTGTGTTAGCAGTTAAACCTGCTTATGCCAGTTAAATTGCTATTGTAATTACGTAATTTAGATATTACATAATATGGTAAAATATGAATTAGAAGAAAGTTGTGGTATTAAGTTTAATACCTTGGAAAACTTAATAAATGCGTTCAGATTAGGTGTATGCTAGACACCTCTAAAATAATGGAAGGAAAATCATGAAAAATCCCAAATCCACAGGGATTCTGCATTCAGTTTACTTGCAAGGGTCTTAATGTTCTTGCTCTGCTTTTAGGAACCATAAACTAGAAATCTTAGATAACACACTATGATTACTGTTTACAAAAGAAAGACAGTTTGAGAGTCTGATCACAGATTTTTACTCGAAGAAAAGTCTAAGATTGCAAATAAATGTAAATATATAGGTGTTAAGTTAAAAAAATGGGGTTATGGCTATCTGTTTTTCGAGAATATCTGTTTTAAGTAAATTTACTTAATCAATCTACTTCATGTTTCTATCTCATTGGGTAAGAAGGCTATTAGGATGTTGCTCAGAACTCCTGAAGCCTTGCCAGCCAGCCTGCCAAAACTCTTACCTTCGATTCTTGACAGTAATCGTTTGTGTCTTTGTGACTTGATGTCTCACTTGCACCAACTTCCCTAGTGATAATTTGCGCTATTACTACCACACCTAGGTGTAGCCCCACATCAGAGCAGCTAAAACTGATCTTTGCATTGACGAGGGTTGTGTCTCCTAAGATAAAGCCGATGGTGCTGGAAGACCCTGTGAGGCTATGGCCTGGCATACAACAGTGCTCCATAAATTTTCGTTGAAATAAATGTCCCTAAACATCCTAGCGGGCAGTGATTCCACTCATAATTTATTTTTCTTTGGAAATATGATTTCCATAGCTTTTTTTTAAGTGTCACATTGTTATATGAATGAGGGTGTTTTTTTTCATTTTTTTCATCCTGTTATAGTTTAAACAAACATTGGCATATTCCAAGCGTTATCTTTACAGGTAAATTTCCTTAATGTTTTATATATCACTTATAAGTAAGTCTTATTATTGATCTTATGATCTTAACCACAAGGCAAGTAGATAAGTACTCCACTCAAGAAGAGCACCAGACTTAAATCAGAAGAACGTGTTTAAGTCACAAGTATATCATCCCACAGGAGCCCGACTTTAGGGAATTCATTTAACCTTTTCTTCTGAGCCTCATTTTCCTCATCTAAAATGTCAGTGCATTTTAACACACTATAGTGACATGTCATTATTGCAGATATTACTCCTTGTTGCTTTGAGTTGGATTACTGCTTTGATTTTTTTTAAAAAAACTTTATTGCATCCTCCTGAAGCTAATGCTTAAGCAACTTTATAACACCCTTTTATAGAGGAAATGCATATCTTTACTTTTTAATTCTAATTTAACTTGAATGGGAATCAAATTCTTGTTCAATTATAGATTAACACAAGGGGCAATTGTCCTATTTCAATTGTGTAGTCCCCATGAGAATACTTCTTCCCTAGAACTATGTTTAATAATGAGACTTTCAGCGTGAACTGGAGTCCTGGATAGAGAATCACGAGACTTGGTTTCTATTTCTGACACTGTAACTAATTTGGTATTCTTTTGGGACAAGGCATTTAACCTCTTTTCAGTTTAGTTTTACCATCTGTAAACTGGTATAAAAATGGCTTCTAGGATAGAATGTCTGCAAAGTTGCTTTTATTAAGGCAGATAAGATTTAAAAAATATGAATAAGAAAATAAGGTGCACTCTATTGTAAGTGAATGGCTAGGTTGTATAAACCTCAGGCAGCATAATTGTATGTAAAAATATCTGGTATAGATAGGATCGATATGAATTATTCATTTTCCTTTCTCTTTAAAGGAAACACATAGGATAATTCTTTGCCTTCCTTTTAAGGATATTTTAAAACAATAAAAGGCAAAAAGACAGAGTATTTTTTTCCCTTTTTTGTACTAAGACAACAATTGTACAGACCAAACTCCTTGGGAGGTAGTTTGAGAATCTCGTGCTTGACCACGCACTGCTCCAGCAGAGCTGGGCTCATGGTGTCTAGTCCTTTTTTGTTAAAATTGGCCAGAGTAGAAATTAAGGATAGAGGATGTCTAAGTCAATTTCCTCCCTGAGGTTCCTTCAAACTCTAAAAAATTTAACACGTCCTCACTGTTCTTGCTTCTGATGCTTTTTCCTTGCTTATCCCTAGTGTTCAAGTTACCCCCACGATGAGACCGTCCTGTGGAATGGAAATAAAGTTGACCTCTCTGGAAATCAGGATTGAATAAACCAGATGTGCTGGTACTTTCCATGCATGTTGATCACATTTCAATTTTTACAACTGCTAGTTCAGTTAAAAAAAGGAGACAGTGTTTACAGCTCCCACAACTAAAATTGCTAACTTAAGTCCTAAATAATTCATATTATGTCACTTCCTATTTCTAACTCAGGAAATATTGTTCTTGTCAAGCCTCAGCCTGTTAGAAATAACTCTGTGAGAGTTTCAGAAGTGCATTTCCAGAGTAGGACAGCAGCATAAGGCTTTATTTCTTTCCCCAACCATTTTTGGTTCCCAAACTCTCTGGGAAACTGAAGTAGCCAAGTTTTACGTCAGAGATGAAAAGCTTTCTGAATTAGTTGTGGGTCTCCAGAGGGCACATAAAGGACTTAATATCATTAGTGTGTGTTTATTGTTAGGCAGTCATCTAAAGCTTAGTACTTTATATTTTAAAAGCCAACAAAAAGAATTCTTTTTTTCTGAGAAACTAAAATGCTGACATTAACCACACTGTTTACAAAAAGAAGGAAAGGAGGAAAAAAGGAAATTACTAGGAGGGAGGACAGACAAAGAGTTTGTTGACTAAAATGAAATTTGAGTTTTGATGACATAAAAGAGAAATTATTCATCTTCAGCTTTCCTCACAATACAGTTCAAGGAAGCCTACTCCAAATGTCCAGCCTTCCTTGTATGGCTTAAGAATATTGACAATTATTTACTCTCTGATTGAATACCTGATGTTTTTATTCAAAAGGTATCAAAATGCATTAGGGTCACCTCTCTATAAGTAGTAGGAACTCCGCTCTAGAGAATTTCTGACGAACCCAGAAAAGACATCCAGAAGATTTTTTCCCAATTTTGTGAAGCAGAATCATAATTTTTTCTTTCCTAAGTTGAATTACAGGTACTTCTATTCAAAGATTATCTACCCAGACTTTCAACTATAGGTGTATGTTCCCCGACAAGTAGGTTAGGGTGGGCCACTAGAAGTCTAGCTATTTACCTGGTTATTTAACTTAAGAGAAACTGACTGGTGATAGTGGAGTATTTCAAGAAAGCTTGACTAGAAAACTGCAGTACTATCGACACACAAATTAACATTGTCTATTATAAAATGGATTGACAATCTTGGGATGTGTCTCTTCCCTAGTAAATCTAGAACACTAATTCACACTAAATTCATACACACACACACACCCCCACATACCACACAGACATTTCTACAATGTGATTCATCTTCTCATCTAAATAAATAGTGACAAATGAGCAAAACAACTAGGATGTGACAGAAGACTTGCTGCTTCTGGTCTGTGCCATAGATAATTAGTTCTCGGCAAAAGAGACTTGGAAAAAAACGAGAAAGGTAAAAAATTAAATACTTTTAAGTAAATGCAGAGTATGTCTGTGCATTCCAAGTCTCAGAAATAATGTGAAAAGATGTGTGTAAGAAGTTCTAATTCTCCCAAAGAACCAGTCAGAACTCCATTTTTAGAGAAAATACGGAACAGAGCACAAGAAAATCTAGCTTGATTTTACAATTTCAAACTGAAAGTAAAAAATAAGTGGAATAGAATCATATTTTCTTATCTGGAGGCTAAGTTGTTATTTAGGTATAAATTAATTGATTTGCTATTTAATTACTTTTTCGTTCACTAGAAGCCTAGTAGTAAGTTCTTCATTGAGTAGGAGTGTGAATAGTGTAATAGTGGTCTAACATAATTTAGTGGAATTTTGTAGGATCCTTGCAGGACAGACAGTTTAAGTCGTAACTCTGTGTCTCTTCAAAGATCTATTTATAGTCTTTTTTTAGACAAAAAATGTGACCTTGACAACAAAGTGGGAGGAGGGGATTGTGTTTTGTGTTATTAAACCTCTCTGTGTATCATTTCCCGTACTTCTATAATGAGAGTAAGAATACAACCTACCTTATGTGATAGCTTGAGACTTAAGCAAACTAATGATTCTAAAACATCTCAGCTATAATAAGTCCATAGTGAATTTAGGTATTTTAATTAGTGCTGCAATTAAAAGTGTTTATCAATATTCAAGTATTTGAGTGCCTACTTTGTAGCAGACACTGGTATTACAAAACTTAGCTTATGTATTCTCAGTAGTCCAATCTCATGAATTACAATTGATATATAATGTGTAATTCACATGCCAAATAATTCTGCATGGTAGAATTTCAAATGCAGGCAAAACTTTCCAGGAAATTCATGTAGTACTGTAGAAATGAAGTTAATATTTATCTTAGCTAGAGTAAGAGATTTCTTAGCTTGAGAAAAGAATTCTCTTAAGAAACAAACATTACCATGGATAAAATGTAGTGTATATGTATACATACAATGGGATATTCTTTAGCCTTAAAAAATAAGGAAATGCTGCTCTTTGTGATAACTTGGATGAATTTGGAGGGCATTATGTTAAGTGAAATAAGCCAGATAGAGAAAGATAAACACTACGTGGTATCACTTATATGTGGAATCTGAAAAAAGTCAAATTCTTAGTAACAGAGAATGGAAAAGTGGTTTCAAATGGCTGGGGGGTGGGGTAGGGGAAATAGGGAGAGGCTCGTAAAAGGGTACAAACTTTCAGCTAAAAGGTGAATAAGCACTGAGGGTCTAATGGATAACATGGTGATTATAGTTGAAATTTATTTGCTAAGGGAGAAGAACTCAGTGTTCTCGCCAAAAAAAAAGAAAAGAAGGGTAAGTATGTGATGTGATGGATGTGCTAATTATCTTGATGGAGGAATACACAATATACTTCACAACGCACACGTATATCAAATATCACAGTGTACGCTTTAAATATCTTACAATTTTGTCAGTTATATCTCAAAAAACTGAAAAAAGAGAAAAAAGCATTACTAGTCAAGAGAAGTTCTATAATTGCTACACATTGTGTCTTCTGTCAAAAAAAGGGCTGAATATCATTTGTCAGTAAAGCGATTGTATTTGTTAGACAGGTATCTTCTCTCTCTATCTCTTTTTTTTTTCAAGGAAGATTAGCCCGGAGCTAACATCTGCTGCCAGTCCTTCTCTTTTTGATAGGGAAGATTGGCCCTGAGCTAACATCTATGCCCATCTTCCTCTATTTTATATGTGGGACGCCTGCCTCAGCATGGCTTGATAAGTACTGTGTAGGTCCATACCAGGGATCCGAACTGGTGAACCCTGGGCTGCTGAAGTCTCGGAGCGTGCGAACTTAACCACTGCACCACTGGGCTGGCCCCTCTTCTATATTTTTTTGATAGAAGTACGAGACCTTGGATTTTTATCCAAAAATAAAATTAAGATATCAAATAATTGTCTTTATTTACAGGGCATCTCATATTTCCCTTTTTTTGTTAGGATCTAAAAAGCAGATGGACAAATTACAAGAAACTTCTAGGGGCTGGCCCCATGGTGGAGTGTTTAAGTTCATGTGCTCCACTTTGGAGGCCCAGGGTTTCGCCAGTTAGGATCCTGGGCATAGACCTAGCATCACTCATCAGGCCATGCTGAGGTGGTGGCCCAAATAGCCAACCAGAAGGACCTACAACTAGAATATATAACTATGAACTGGGGGGCTTTGGGGAGAAGAAGAAGAAAAAAAAAAGATTGGTGACAGATGTTAGCTCAGATGCCAATCTTTGAAAAAAATAAATAAACTAGTTCTGCTTAAGAGACCCTGTACCTATTCTTCTTATAGAGATGGAGCCATAGTTTCTATCCTGTTTAGAGCAGGTTTCAAATGAAATACAGTCCAAAATGGATGAGCCGTGGGCAAAAAGTCCATGTCATCATGAACGCCTGAGTGGTTTATCACAGTAGCTGCATTTAGGTCTCTCATAACCACTGTCAAAGTAAATGAGTAAATTTTTCTTCTGTATTTCCTTCATTCTTTCCTCCTCTCCCACGTTTCCCTTTCTATTCTTATTTTAATTCCTTTTTCATTTTTTTCTTCCTTCTCCCTACTCTTCCTTTCTGCAGAGGATGGCTATTATTGCTCAAAGACTGACATACCACGTTCCTTCCCCTGTATACTTGGGAACTGGAATTTATGAACACACTTATTTCCTTATACAGATATCTGGAGAAAAACTAAACACGTCCTGTCCTTTCATAAAGAGGAGGCTTTTTAAGGGAGCCTAACCATGGACTAATTTGATTTTCTCTTTTTAACGTTTGTATTTTATTTGGGACTGCTGCCCTTATTAGCACTGTTCAGGTATACACCACTAGTCTACACTGAGTTAATTTTCTAGCTTAATTCGAGAACTCTGGAATATATTCACAGAAGAGTTTGTAAAAGTACCTGGTTTTGCTCCATGGGACTTTGAGTACCATTTGGACCCACCTCTGACAGTGGGGAAACACTGAACAATTCTAATACTGATTTGAGATTTTGCTATTTTCTTGTATATCAGACATCTTAATTGCTAAAATAAATGATACAACTCAGAATGATTATGTAGAGATTGGGTTAAAACTTATGCGGGCCAGAATTATGATCCTTGGAACACAAAGGGTGAGGTGAATTGAGAGCTATGTCAGTTGTACATCAGTTTCCTGTATATCAGATGGAATAATCTTTCCTGGTATGGAAATATAATAAATTACTATTGGATTGCAAGGCAGTATATTTGGAAATTAAATGACCCTGATGTGATAGCGGTAGATATCGGTAAGATAGCGATAGACATTGACCAAATTGCTAACAAATTGAATTAGTCAGTTTTGGTTGGTAAAACAGCAACCATTCAAACCATTCAACCATTTCAAATGGGAAGAAATTTATTATAAGGAATTGGATACCTATAGAATCTTTGGAAGGACGAGGGAGTGGAGGTCAGGGAAAACTACCACTATCACCCAAGGGATCAAGAAACTGCAAAATTCACAGGAAGCTAATGCCTATGATCTCACTCCCTGCATAACTGAAGGGGGTAAATGCCCAGAAGGTGATGCAAATTTATGCTTGCCAATATCCACGCCATTGATTGTCACTGTTGAAAGAGAATGACGGTGCCATCTTCTTTTCTGTTTTCCAAATCTGTTGCCAGTGCTTCTTACTGACAGATTGTAAACTGGGACTCTGCTAGCAAGAGATTCTGCCAGCAGAATGTCCCATGATACAGGTGAGAGTTTGAAGACACTGGAGGACATTGCTGCCTTGATATTGGATAATCTTATGAGAATAGTCTACAAGTGATTGGAGTCAAATATGTAAGTCTGGAAGCCTTGGACTTTTCTTATCACTGGTCTGTTTATCACTATCTACTAGAACTGCATGATTTACTGATACAGGTACACCTCAGTTTTCCTTCCTTTATTTTGTGTTGCATGAAGGTGAAATACAAAGATTTATGATACCTTAAAAAAGCTGTATTCATGTTAACAACATATAGGAGTAACTGAGGCTGGCATGAGCCAGCAATATTTATACAATTCTGCAGAAACAGGCTAGGGTATTTTTTAAAATAACATTTTGTTTTAGAACAGTTTTAGATTTATAGAAAAATTGTAAAGATAGTACAGAGAGTTTCTATATAGTACCACCCAGTTTTCTTTTTATTAATATCTTATATATGTATGGTACATTTGTTATAATTTATTAACTAGTGTTGATATGTTATTATTAACTGAAGTCCATAGTTTATTCAGATAGACTTAGTTTTAACCTAGCATTCTTTTTCTCCAAGATCCCACCCAAGATATATTACATGTAGTTGTCAGGTCTGCTTAGGCTCCTCTTGGCTGTGAGAATTTCTCAGGCTTTCTTTGTTTTTGTGATCTTGACAGTTTTGATGAGTACTGGTCAGATATTTTGTAGAATGTCCCTCAGTTGGAATATGTGTGATGTTTGTCTTATGATTAGATTGGAGTTATGGCTTTTTTAGGAGGAAGACCACAGAGGTAAAGTGCCATTTCATGGCATCATATTAAGGGTACATACTATCATGATTTACTTGATAAAGTGTACACAACTAACATGATTTATCACTGTTGATGTTGACTTTGATCACGTGGCTGAGGTAGTGTTTGTCAGGTTTCCCCATTTAAAGTTACTCTTTTTTCCCCTCTTCTATACTATGCTTTTTGGAAAAAAGTCACTATATGCAGTCACGCCTTTTGAGTAGGAAGTTATGTTCCTCCTCCATAAGGATTGAGCATCTCCATAAATTATTGAAAATTCTTTTTCATAGAAAATTTGTCTCTTCTCTAATCATTCAATTATTTATTTATATTATTATTTATTCATGGATATTTATTTTATGCTTTGTGCTACAATCCAATCCAACTTTATTTATTTTGTTTCTCAGATTATTCCAGCTTTGGCTGTTGGGAGCTTGTTCAGTTAGCTCCTGTGTTCCTCTGTCATACTACCATCATTGTGGGATTTTGGGGGTTTTTTGTTTGTTTGTTTTTTTGAGCACTTTCTTACTTTCTGTCACTACAAGGATTTTTCAGGCTCATCCTGTATATTTCATACCCTATTTCTAAGCTCAGCATTTCTTTGAGGAACCCCGGTGCCTTTGATTGGAGAACGGTATCGGAAACCAAGATCTAGGCCCTAGCTATTCTTGTTGCCATGGGGGTGCCATTGCTTCTCGGACATCAGAGCTAAGAGCAAGGAAATATATCCATGTATACTAACCTATGTGTATATGGATATCTATAAACATTTTCACATGTACTTGTAACTATGTTAAGGGAAACATGAATTCACACTGATGTTTACCGCTCCAGTCCATTACCACAGAGATCATTCAGCCTCCTCCCCATGCTTATTAGTAAACTCCCACTCCAAAAGTGAAAAACCTAGATCCCACTATCCACCAGCCATCTACTTAATTGTTCTATTCCAGTATAGATGTAATACATGTAGAGTGATATCAGAATTGCTAACCTATACCTCTGTGAAAAACAACTTTATTGACTTGGGTACAGTGATTATGTGCAGTTACTTTGCCTTTAGTCTTAGACGCTCCACCCATTTCCAAAATGACTTCAGTCAGCACCTTTTTCCCCCACCCACAGGGGGTTCTTTGGACATTTATCATATAACAATGCTCTTTGCATACGTGAACATAAGACACTGAAAGAATTGTCAGTTGTGGAGCATAGTACAGCAAAATAAACCCTGTTAATTTTATTCTGGATTATTAAAATAATTTATTTAAGTTAAAATAACAAAGGAGTAACACAAAAGTATGGGATACTTCTTAATTTTCTATATCATCAATTGTTATATGATAGTTTTGCATGCTTGCTACCTTATAATATCTCTTTCATAGAGAAAGCAAGCTCTGAGGCCCAAAAATGAGAAAGGAAAGGCTTTGATTATGTCATCCCTGTCAACTATATAGGAAATAAGAACAGAGGAAGGTGCACTCAAAGGAGAATAGCTGTGACCAGCTGTTGTCCATGGTGCTTAATGACGGACAAAACTCTTTTTGCTTGCCCCTGTGGAATAGTTCTTGAATCTCTACTTAGACTCTAAAACACTTTACTATTAAGTGAGATAACTAACTCATACAAAGGCCTGAGAAACCAGGGAGGGAATACCTGATTATCACCTATTGTCACCTTGAGTGGAAGGTAAAAATATACTGCTTAAAAAGCCCTTTTTACTAAAATCTCTCTCAGAGTTCCCAACCTTTTGTATAACTCACAAAGCAAATTTATTAGTCATTTTTTCTGGGAAGAAGGAAAGTGTTCTTTTGATTTTTTGGTCAAAAAACCTACTAAATGCTTCCCCACCTGTTCTGTTAAAAACTGTACTAGATGTTTGGGGGATACCAAGACCAAGAGATCTCAATGTGTGAGTTAAATGAAATTAAAATATAGTGATGGAGATGATATACATTGATAATTACAACCATAATTCACTTCACAAATACGCAAATAATTAGAGGAGAGTGACTCCAGAATGTGTATTGAAAGCAGTGTTACAGACATTATGTGGACTGACAGAGCATATCTTGTTGGGTGATTGGGAGTTTCTTGGAGAATGTTAGAGGGGGATGTAACTAAGACAGATGGAGTCATTCCTCTCAGAATATGTGACATAAGAAAAGGTAGAGAAGAGAAAGAAAGCATGGGGTGTTTTGGAAGAGCAGGGAGTTTCGGAATATATGACATCATGAGAAATATTGTGAGATAAGATTGTAAAGATATATGGAGGCTAGAATATGGAGAATCCCAAATTCTAGGCTGAGGATTTTAAATGTGAAGCACCAAGGTTTCCAGCAGAAAGTTAAGTGATGAGAGCTGTGTTTCAGAAGAACTAGTCAGATGGAGGAGTATAGATGGACCTAGACATGGGGTGAGGGAAACTGAGGTGAGTGTGTGAGACTGGAATCCTTTGAGATGACCTAGGCAAGGAGCTGAGGGCCTGAACAATGGGGTAACAGCAGAAATGGAAGGAATGGGCTGGAACAAGAAGAGAGAGGACAATGGGACCTTTCAAATGATGGATTCTAAGGGATGAGTGAGGAGGAGAGTCCAAGATAACTTCCTAGTGTCAGTTCTGGAACAAGAAGATTATTAGCAAGGGCAAGGAGGGACTAATTCAACTTGGAGAGTTAACTTTTAGACAGGTTGAATTTGAGGCACTTGTGAAATAATATGAGATTGGAGTGTGAAAAATAGCACTATTAAAGCTGGTCATGCTAACATGCTAACTGAGTAGGAGGTAATAGTTCTGTTAATATTACCAAGGGAAGGTTGACTTTTCAAGAATGTTAAATCAGCATTTATAGGAGGTAAATGTAGGAAGTAAAAACAGACTGGATGTGTTTATTGGGGGATTTTTATATATATATATATATATATATTTTTTTTTACATATCATTTTTGACAATGTGACTTCACATTTTTTTAGAAAAAGCTTGTATTGAAACTGAACCAGGCTTCTAGTGTGTACCAGAGTGGAAAGTGCCATGGAAAGTAACTGGAATTGAAAGATCAATTAGCAAGTATGATAAGACTTTGTTAGTTATCATACCTAAAATTACACTAAAGCACTGGTTCTCAATGCGTGGTCCTTGGGAACTTGCGATTCAGAGAACTTGTTTTTGGGCTCTACCCTAGACCTGCTGAATCCAAAACTCTGAGGTTGGGGCCCAGACTTCTGTCTAGGTTATTCTGATGCACACTGAAGTTTGAGAACCACTGCGTTAAAGCTGTGGGATCTTGGAGCTGTGGGAGCGTGGCACAAGTAATTGACTGTGCCAAGCAGATGGGGAAACAGAAGCAGCACCCTAAGAACATTAGTATTTGTAATAAACTAATGGTAAGCAGGAAGTAGCCCCATCCTTTCCTATCACACAGTATAATTGGGATAGGGGTTCTAGTTGACTCCTCTGCCAAGCTAATCTGGTGCCTGCTTCCACCTGCCACAGATACTTAGTTAAATCTGAGGTGCTGAGAAAGAAAAGAAAAACCAACTCTCATTATCTTTCTTCATGGCCGGTTCACTCTTTATCCTTCCTGTTTGTCGTGGGTTGAATTGTGTCCCCCCACCAATATATGTTGCAGTCCTAACCCCCAGTATCTCAGAATGTGACCTTATTTGGAAATAGGGTCTTTACAAAGGTGATCAAGTTACAATAAGTCATTGGTTGGGTCCTAATCCAATATGACTGGTGCTGTTACAAAAAAACCGGAAATTTGTCCCTAGAGACAAACACACACAGAGGGAAGACAATGTGAAGACATGCGGGGAGAGGATGGCCATGTGATTGGAGTGATGAATCTACAAGCCAAGGAATGCCAAGGATCACCAGCAAACACCAGAAGCTGAAAAGGCCAGGAAGGATTCTCCCCGAGGGCCTTCAGAAAGAGTCCGGCCCTGCCGACACCTTGATCTTGGACTTCTTGCTTGCAGACCTGTAAGACAATAAATTCCTGTTGTTTTCAGCTACTCAGTTTCTGGTCCTTTGTTAGGGCAACCCTGGGAAACTAATGCACTGCTCTAAATTCTTTACTCAAGGCAGTGTAAGCTGACTCTCACCCACTCATATCTGAGACTACTCGGTATTAGAAGGAAAAGAAAAGATACCCATGAAAACATACAATAAAATGTTGCTGGGATGGAGAATGCTCTTTAGAGAGGAGGGAACTTCAAAAAAAGGTCAGTTTCTGATCCTAGAGCTTGATCAAGTATATATATGTAAAAGACTCAACTGCTTAGAATATATGTTTTGTCAGTCTGAATTTTATATTGTTTCAAAGAAACAATATTCAGACCTTCCCAGGAGAGCACAGTCTGGGATTGTGCTGTCTGTAGGAAGCAGAAGTGTGTTATAAAGTGCACCTCTCATAGCCTAAAAGCTACAGAGGAGGGGAGGCAGGTGCCATCACTGTGCACAGCCAGCCTGTTAGAAAGGAGCTCAAGGAAGGGATGCTAATGCTTTCATATTAGATTCAGTTTTTCTAAATAGAGTGGGAGAAAAACACAGGAGAATTGGGGTGAGTCATTGTCACAGTTATTCCCTTGAGTTCAAGTTATAACTGAACAGTACAAATGGACTCTGAATAGGATCCTGTTTTATCTACTCTAATAGTATAAACCTTTATTAATTAAAGAGATTGTACTTAAATATCATCAACAAGAACATGGCAGCTGTAAGGAGCCAGCCTGGTGGTGTAGTGGTTAAGTTTGGATGCTCCACTTCGGTGGCCAGGGGTTCGTGGATTCCAAGGCGCACACCAAGCGCCACTGGTCAAGCCATGCTGTGGCGGCATCCCACATAAAATAGAGGAAGATTGGCACAGATATTAGTTCAGGGACAATCTTCCTCAAGCGAAAAGAGGAAGATTGGCAACAGATGTTAGCTCAGGGCCAATCTTCCTCACACAAAAGAACATGACAGCTGGAAATGCCTAAGTCTAAGACACACTCTAATGGTAATTTCTAGGGCTAATTTAGAAAGACAGGCTTCAGCTGGGGACTGCAAGAAAGCTGTGCTGTAGGCTTCAGTAGCCATTAGGGAGAGCTGTCCCTTTGAGCAGGAAGCAAAGCTGTCTCTCAAATGGAGCCAAATCTTTGGAATTGGGAGTGGTGTTTGGGATGGAGGGTCTCTACTTAGCCTGCTGTAATATGCAGACAAACTATACTAGCAGAAATAGAGGAGAGAAGAAACTTCCAAGTGTTAACTAAAAAAAATAGAAACTCGTATATTTATAATTCTCCTGATCCCCTTCAGTTCATTAATTGATTAGTTTACTCATTCAACAAATATTTCCAGTGTCTACTGTTTGCTAGCACACAGTAAGTTATGGATGTAGCTGTGGGGAAGGCAAGGTGAGCTTATATTCCAGCAAATCATAAAAAAAATCGGTTTGCCCTTTGTGCCTTCTCTTATCCCTCAAATCTGCCCATGCCTGGGCGAAGGTAGGAAAGCTGAAGAACACTGTGTCCGAGGATTTAAAGGGCTTGATATGTTTTCATTCTTAGGGACACAAATTCATACTGAGACAATTAGGAGTCACAGTTATAAACAGGGAATTCTGCGCAATAGAAGAGACATTTCTAAATAATGTCCATCTCTCTCTTTTTTTTCCCCTTGTTATGCTGCTAACTCCACTTTATGGCATTTTATGACTTTTTTATGGCACTAAAACTACAGAAGCTTTTTCAGCACATTACAATGGCCAAATGACAGCCCTCATAGATCATTGAATTTTCAGAGTTGGTTGGAACTTAGAATGTATTCTGTTTAAGCCTCAAATCATCTCTTTTTAATGGAAATAAAAACTGTTAAATATCTATAAGTCGTTTTGTATCTGATGTCTTAACACTGCAAAAATCAACAGTCACTAAAGGTTGGATAGCTTTTACGTTTCTGGTTGACACATAGTCACATTACATGAGAAGCTGTTTTGCTCAGATGATATTTCTTTCTTTTTCTTTCTTTTTTAAATCTCAGCTTTGTATGTGGCCAGAAGGTTGCAATATTATGAATCCTTTGCAGACTACCGATGGGACACTCCATGTTCAGAAGGTGAAGCAGCACCAGAGAGTCTTGTAGAATCTTCTTCCCAGGAGATGCTGTCACATTATTTGGTAGACTTAGTATGCAAGGAAGTCAGGTCTTGGAAAACCAGTAACCAAACTAAGTGACTCACTGAATTTTTGGGATTACCTTCTGTTCTGCTGCGCTCATTTTAAATTCAGCTACTTTTTGATTTTAGATGCTTAGAACATCATCTTCTTTCAACAAAGTGAAAATTTGGACGTGAGCAGCATTTTACAAAGGGTTCCGATATTGTTTAAATTGACTTGTATATCAAAATGAATTGGTTGGTTGATGAACTACAGAGCAGGATAGGGGCCTGTGGTCATTCAAGTGTTAGGATCCAGGGTCCTGTTCTTTTTAGAATCCCCTTCCTGTACCCGCAGAGTTTGCAAAATTGCAAAGAGGACGCTGACTCCCAGGTGTCAACGCTCCTTGTCTACACACACACACACACACAAACACCCACACACACGCAAAACTTGTGCTTAGGGAAGCATCACAGTTTCCCATTCTCAAGTGCCTTGGGGTTTGCCCAGTGTAGACTGATAAGACCTAATAATCATTGCTTTGTGAGATATGAGAGGATGAGCAGAATTCCAATAAAGACTGAGCACAAATTTCTTACCAATTAAGCAGGAAAGGGAGTCAGATCTCATTAAAATTGACTTAGAGAAATTAAAGAGATGTGATGTTTCCTATTATTTCTGAGCACTGAGGTGGTTGTCAGTTCATAGCTAATATGTATTAATTATAGTAAAATGATAGAACTAATGAAAAATATCTAGATAGGAAATGTTTTGGTAGGATTAATGACTTTTCTTGTTATTTCACTTGAAGTAGATGATTAAACAGATTACTTATATTTTTCCTTTGAAATTAATCTTGAAATCACAGTTACAAAAACCAAAATTTATTTAAAAAAGTTTATATAATGAACAGTTTTCTACTGTTTATTATTCATATTCAGATGCTGACATTTTATTTAAAAACAGACTACCTATAAAAGGACTAGTAAAAGCATTAAGTAGAATTCCATATTCTGTTTTAATATTAACAATTATATTTACTTTTCAGTAACTCAATGTCACTTGCTTTTACAAAGAGAAAAGACATCGAGTTGGAAAAGAATGAGAATAAAAGTGAAAGGAAATGAGAACTAGTGAAAATGAAAAAGAAAAAGATGAAAAACTACAAATTAATTATGCTATGGTAAATTTAGGTAATTTTTTAAAACCAATCAGTTTTAGTTTCTCAAATGACAGTCTTGAAGCCTATTCTTATATTGACCCAAATTAAATTAAGTAGGAAATCTTTAGTGATCTGTAGCATTTAGTATATATTTGGTGTTCTCAACCCATCTCTTTTTCACTCTCCTGCATGTGTGTGTGTGTGCATATGTGTGTGTACGTGTGTAATAGCAGAGAATGCTTCAATGTCAATGTTCATTCTCATACCTGTGTTAAGCTCTGCCCATTCCCCAGGTATCCTTCTTGCCTCAGCCCTCTAATAAAGGCAATAGACTATCACTGGTAGGCTTGGCTGCTTACCAATATTGAATACCAATTCTGAATTCAGATGAGAAGAGAATCTCTTATTCAGCCTTCTGAAACTCACAGTCAAATTACGTTGGTTGCTAGTTTTATCATGATTGTCAGATAATTAGAGTGTGTTTATTTCATTGCCTACATCTTGTCCCCAGCTCTGCCTCTCTTCCTTAATTACCTTTTGCTCATCCTTGATTTAGTAGCCCTCCAAGTACATTTGGAGATACCCTTCTGAGTATGGTGTCTGTGCAACAGCACAGGTCACATGTCCATGAGGCCAACCCTGGTAGCATTCTCAAGTTAAGCCACCTCCACCTGCTTCTCTTCCAGTCCTTTACTTCACAAAATGGCAAACTTATCTATTCAGTGATTTAAGCTAAAAATTTTTGTGTCATTCCTGAATACTTTCTTTTCCTCACACTTAGGGTGCCCATAAATCTAGTTTGCCTGGGAAGTACCAGTTTATGTTTGTTTCCCCAGCATAAATATTAGAGTCTTCATTCATTTTCAATGTGTTCTGGCTTGGGTAAAAAAAAACCATATGTTTACCCAGTTCCAATTCCATGGAATATTCCTTACGCTACAAGAAAAGTCCTATTGGCACTACCTTCAAAATATATCCGGTATCCATTCACTTCTCCCCATTTCCAATACACCATCATAGTTCACATTATTATTCTCCCCTACTTGGATCATAGCAACAGCCTTCAAGCAGGTCTTCCTGCTTTTATAATTGTTCCATTAGAGTCTATTCTCCCACAAGAGCAAGCTTATGTCACTCCCTTGCTACAACATTCTAATAACTTCCCATCTGAGAATAACTCTGACCATCCTATCATGCCCAAAAGACCATAAGTGATCCTGCCTCTGTTCATCTTTCTGTGTTATGTACTAACCCTCTTCCTATTTTTTTCCCAGCTGTAGTAGACTTCTTGCTGTCTTGCAAGCACATTGAACTCAACTTCCATCTTTGCAATTTTTTTCTTCTCTGCCTAGAGCTCTTTTCCCATGATCTGTGCATGAGTACAGACCTGACTTCATTCAAACGTTTCTCCTAAGGTCAACTCACCTGACAGACCTGCCTGCCCATTTTTTCAGCAGCTGCCCTGATTCAGTGCAGGAAACAGAAATAATGGTAGATATTTCAAGCAGAAAGGAATTTAATCTAAAAATTAGGAGCTTACAAAATCATTAGAAGGAAAGGAAATCAAGGGATCACCACTGGACCCCGGCTTTGGGTCCCACCACTGCAGAGTTCAGTAAATGGCTGATTCCACTGTTACTTCCGTGGCTGCTACCAGGGTCACTTTCACACCTAGGAGGTGAGTATTAGACAGTAGACTCTAATGCCTAACTGCACATGTTCACATTTGCTGAAGTCTGCCAGTTGGTTGCCGCCAGTGTAGGGAATTACCTCTACCTCCCTCTACATCTAATGTAAGGGCACCTCCCTGGCAGAACCTAAACCACACCAGTGAGCTAACTGAAAGGAGTCTTAGAAACATATTCTTTATTCTTAAATCCTTGTTTAACTAGAGGACATAGAAGCGATGAGACTGGATGTAGTGCCAAGAGACTGCATTTAGCACATGCTCCCCTGGGTCCTGTCACATTTTCATCTTGACTTTGTTTTGCTTTTCTCCAAATCACTTATCACTACCTAGAATATTTATTTGTTTGCTTGTTATTTTCTATCTTTTCTAATAAAATCTAAAGTCCAAGACAAGGACTAAAAAGATGCCTGTTAGCTCAGAGTACAGCACTTGAGAAATATGTGCTGAATGTATGATTGAATAAAGGAATCAGTCAACATATATCTGCCTTGGATGGATAGTCATATTCAAAATGTGAAAATAAATAGTATGTTCCATATTTCATAGGAAGTATTATCAGAGGATGATTCCATTGGATATGAAAAGGGGAAGCTATTAAAAGTTAAATTAGTAAATTGAGGAGAAACTCAATTTTAGGTCAGCGAGATTTTATAGGAAATGAAAACAATAAATTAATTGTACTTTTCCAATTATAACTGGAAATTATGTTTACTTCTCTTAGAGAAGAAAAACAAACGGATATCTGATACTTGGAAGAAGCAATAACTTTCCATTATTTTCCCTCTTCTCACTACTCTCCATGGGAGATTGATCAGATTGGTGAGATTGTGAAAACTCTGTATGTGGCTTCATCTTTCTTTTTTCACTCGCAAGACCTGACTGCTGGCAGGCCAAATGCTGGAAGCCAACTGGGCCATGCTCTGCCCTTGTGGGGAGTAACTTTCAATTGTCTAGTTGTCCTGACTATGACTGGGGAGTCAAGTTAATTCATGTGCAAAGAAATAGAAAATTATTTTGACCTCATGGGTGAAAACTATGATCTTCAATAATAAAACAGATTATTTTTTATACTTAGTGTTCTCCTGTGTCCATTCCAGTAGTTCTCAAGCTTAGATACACACTGGAATCACCTCAGAGCTTTCAAATATACTGATGCCTGGATCACCTCCAGGGATCCTGATTTAATTGTTCTGTGGTGCAGGCTTGAGAATTGAGAGCTGTAAAAGCTCCCAGATGATTTTAGTAATCAGCCAAGGTTGCATGCCTTTGCTTTATGGAAAGGAGTGTTAATTAGTATCTTCAAAACCCAACAGAACTGACTGAAATTCATACTAGTTTATTGCTTATCTCATGTTATGGGTTGAGTTATGTCCCCCAAAAAGACAAGTTGAAGTCCTAACTCCCGGTGCCTATGAATGTGACCATATTTGGAACTAGAGTTTTTGGAGATGTAATTAAGATGAAGCAATTATGGTGAGCAATTTTCAACATGACTGGTGTCTATAAGAAGAGAAGAGACACAGAGCGAAGACTGCCATCGGAGGCAGAAGCAGATACTGGAGGTAGCTGTCACAAGCCAAGGAATGCCTGGGGTTACAGGAAACTGAAAAAGGCAACGAAGGATTGCCCCCTGGAGACTTCGGAGGGAGCATTCAGGGTGGACTTCTAGCTCTGGGAGAGGACAAATATTTATTGTTTTAAGCTACCCAGTTTGTGGTACTTTGTTATGGCACCAGCAAGAAACTAATGCTATTTGAAAGTGATTTTTCAAAATGCATTTCAAAAACTAACATATGATTAGAGATCTCAGAATTTTAATCACAGCCTTGAAACAAGTTGTTGGATGTTGCTAAGCTCTTCATCAGCTAGAACCCTCTTGTTATTCTAGATTCTGCCATAGTCATTCTTCAGAGACTGCAGTTACAGAAACTCCAGGGCTCTCACTTAAAGAATTAATCATACTGCATCCCTCACAAGAAGAAAGGGCTCTTAAAAAAAGACTCCATTAGTAATCCATTTAGTTGTTAGTGCTGCCGAGTAGGTTCCGACACCTAGCGACACGACGTACAGCAGAACAGAACCCTGCTCCGTCTGTATGCATCATCCTCTCGCCTTCTGGCTCTGTATCAGACAATGCTCCACTGCTATTTATAGGGCTTTCATGCCAGTTTTTTGGGAGGTGGGTGACCAAGTCTTTATTCCTAGTAATCCATACCCAAATATATATTATTGGCTTTTCTCAGTTCTATCAAAACTTTACAATTCCTAGTAATAGGGAGCCCTATAAATCTGGATAGCTATTTTGTATTGACAAAATGCCCAAATATCACTTTTGGGAAAAAAAAATCTGCCCCTCCTACAGTTCATGCTATTTTGGTATTTGTTTCATGTGTGCCCTCTCCCTCTTTACCATGCGATTGGACCAAAGTGCTCATCTGATCCAATGACAACTTGCTCATGGATTAGCCTATGAGATGACTACATTGTATGATGAGACATAGAAAGATGATCTGAATGTGTCAAATTATCTCTTGGGATAATTTGAAGTAAAGAAATCCAAGGAAATGGATCAATTAGAAACAGGGACAGAAGCTGACCATTTTCTCTGAAACGTGTGGTCTGTGTACAGCCCACATTCTGAGGAAACATACTATGAGTAAGCATTGGAAGATGGCGCACGGAAAGACATGGAATAAACACATTGCTTGAAGCAGCGTTTCCAGGATTCTAGAGGAGTGATACTATGTAGGGGAAGAGAGGTGGGAGAGAGAGAGAGAAAGAGATCAAATCATAAAAATACCTCTGTTTCTGAAGTTGGTCTTCATGATTCTAGTTCTAGTCTATATATATCTTTTGATAGACTCTTTTCGCATAGTATAAGTCTTCATTTTAAACCAAAGATCCAAATTAGAACAATAGTCTATGTGTGGCAAGTCATTTACCTTAAATGAGATCTATACTCAAGTTGATGTATGTGCAATGTCAAACTTAGGTTTTTTAGAAGGTAATTCACTAAGTTTGGCAAACCTTGGAGAGTTTCTCTCTATTTCCAAGTTATACGGCAATAGTCTCATGCCTAAATCAAAAGTGGAAATGCTGGGCCATGAATAGGATTTAGCCCACAGTGATATCTGATTGGTCTATTCTATATTTTAAATTGGAAATTTGCACATAAAAATCTGGATTTCTGCCTTCCCTTGAAAATTAGACCTGAGAACAATACACTATCAACGTTCCCATGAGACAACAATTTCCTGACTCAGTATAGAGGCTCCATGCTTGGAATGGTGCTTGTATTTCCCACTTTGCTGCACTTCACCTTGCTATAGCATGTCTGAGCAACAGACATGCAATTGGCTTTGCAGTATTTATTTTATAGTATGGAAGGGTGTTTGTGTGTGTGCATCAGGGGGGTATAAATGTCCCTGAAACAAAAGGAAGATGGGATTTTTTGCTGTTAGAGTTAAGACTATTTTTACATATAGTAGTGCATTACTTAACGGTGAGGATATTTTCTGAGAAATGTGTTGTTAGGCGATTTCGTCGTTGTGCGAACATCAAAGAGTGTACTTAAACAAAACTAGATGGTATAGCTTACTACACACCTGGACTATATGATACTAATCTTATGGGACCACTGTCATATGCACCATCATGCAGTCTGTTGTTGACTGAAGTGTCATTATATGGTGACTCACTGTACTTATTATAAAGACAGAGAACACTTTACTTTTAATTTACTCTTTAATTAGGTTTAAAAATATAATTTAAGAAACAATTATATTACTTGCCTGTCCCAAAAATGTGCTTGATATTGCAAGTCCAGGCCTAAATGAGAGGCCAATCTTTGTGCTCCAAAATAAAATATCACAAGGAGATTAATAAAAAGGTACTAGAATACTTGCTTTCCTGGAATTTTCTAGGGCATTTATCCCAGAAACTATATTTCTTTAGGTACGAAAGTGAATATTTATTTAAAATGAGAAATCACAATATATTACAAAATTATAAATGTTGACAAACAGCATAAACATCAAAAAACTTAAAAAATAGCCTAACATTAAATTTGTGATACTCCCCTATAAGGTCTTTTTCATATATTGTTAGGTGCATACTATTGAGTCATCTGTTGATATGACGACTTTGTAATACTTTCCATAAAAAGCATAGAAAAACAATTTTCTCCTTTAGCATACTTGATAAAAATTTGTTTTATTATTTATACTTTTATTATCATTGATAGAGTTTTTAAGATTGATATAATTGACATATAACATTGTCCAACTTTAAGATGTACAACATTTATATATTGTATATATATTTATATATTTCAATTTGATTACCACTGTAGCATTGGCTAACATTATTGTGTCACATAATTATCATTTCTTTTTTTTGTGGTGAAAACCATTAAGATCTAGTCTCTTGGCAACTTTGAAGTTTATCCTACTGTATTGTTGACTATAGTCACTATGCTGTGCATTAGATCTCCAGAACTTACTTATGTACTAATTGCAATTTAGTACTCTTAAACATCTTCTCAGTTCCTCTACTCTTGTGCCCCTGGTAACCACCATTCTATCTTTGTTTTTATGAATTTAGCTCTTTTAGATTTCACATATAAGTGATATCATACAGTGTTTGTCTTTCTCTGTCTGACTTATCTCATCAGCATAATGCCCTCATGGTCCATCCATGTTGTCATAAATGGCAAGATTTCCTTCTTTCTCACAGCTGAATATTCCATTGTATGTATATATCTTTAGGTACACTGGACACACCACTTCTTCTTTATCCATTTATTTTCTGATGGACACCAAGGTTGTTTCTATGTCTTGGGCTGTTATTAATAATGCTGCAATTAACATGGGGGGTACAGATATCTCTTCAAGATAGTGATTTCATTTCCTTTGAATATATACCCAGAAGTGGGATTGTTGGCTCATATGGTAGTTCTACTTTTAATTTTTTGAAGCCCTTCCATATTGTTTATTATAGTGACTGAACCAATTTACATTCCTACCTGCAGTACACGAGGGTTCCCTTTTCTCCTCATCCTCACCAACACTTGTTATATCTTGGCTTCTTGATGATAGCCATCTTAACAGGTGTAAGATGATATTTCGCTGTGGTTTTGATTTGTATTTCCTTGATAATTAGTGATGTTGAGCATCTTTTCATGTATCTGTTGGTCATTTGTATGTCCTTTTTGGAAAAATGTCTATTCAGTTCCTCTGCCCATTTAAAAAAAAACTTTTTGATATTGAGTTGTATGAGTTATTTATATATTTTGGATATTAATCCCTTATCAGATATATGATTTGTAAACATATTCTCCTGTACCATAGGGCTTCCAGCAATATGTTGAATAGGAATGGTGAGAATGGACACCCTTGCCTTGTTCTTGATCTTTGAGGAAAATTTTTCAACCCTTCACTTGTTGATAGTCATTGAGCATGATGTTAGCTGTGGGCTTGTCATATATGGCCATTATTATGTTGAGATACATCCCTTCTATGCCCAATTTGTTGAGCATTTTTTATCGTGAACTGATGTATTTTGTCAAATGCTTTTTCGGCATCTATTGAGATGATCATATGATTTTTATCTTTCATTTCGTTAATGTGGTGTATCACATTTATTGATTTGCATATGTTAAACCATACTTGTATCCTAGGGATAAATATCCCTTGATCCTGGTGTATGATTTTTTTTTTTAAAGATTGGCACCTGAGCTAACAACTGTTGCCAATCTTTTTTTTTCTGCTTTTTCTCCCCAGATCCCTCAAGTATATAGTTGTATGTTTTTTAGTTGTGGGTCCTTCTAGTTGTGGCATGTGGGACGCTGCCTCAACATGGCCTGATGAGCATTGCCATGTCTGCGCCTAGGATCGGAACCAGCGAAACCCTGAACCACCGAGGCGGAGCCTGCGAACTTAACCACTTGGCCACAGGGCTGGCCCCAATCCTGGTGTATGATCTTTTAATGTGCTGTTGAATTCAATCTGCCAATATTTTGTTGAGAATTTTTGCATCTACATTCATCACGGATATTGGCCTGTCATTTTCTTTTCTGGTAGTGTCCTTATCTGACTTTGTGTTAGGGTAATGTTGGCCTTAAATTGAGCATTAAAATGAGTTGGAGAGACTTCCCTCTTCAATTTTTTGGAAGAGTTTGAAGATTAGTGTTAATTCTTCTTTAAATGTTTGGTAGGATTCACCAGTGAAACTATCTGGTCCTGGACTTTTCTTCATTGGGAGGATTTTTTTACTGATTCAATCTCTTTACTTGTTATTGATCTGTTCAAATTTTCTATTTCTTCGTGATTCAGTCTTGGTAGGTTGCACATTTCTGGGAATTTATCTCTTGTCTGTGCAGCAATGTCTTCCAGGGACTCCAGGACCACAGCCAAGGGGGTCTGGAGCTATTTCACAGGCCACTGCAAGGTCCATAGCTGGGGCTGAGTTCTGTCTGCCTATTACCAGATGTGTGGGCAGGCAAGGCTCCTCCCAGGTCCCTTGGAGTATGGTGCTACATCCCACAGCTCCCATAAAGGCACTTGTGTCTATAGATAAATACCAAAATTTTGTCGTTGGAGGGGACAGAAATGAGAGATGTCTCATGCCTCTGTGACGCTGATGTCACCTCCTGGAGCTATATCAAAATCATCTATTCTTTAAAGGTTAAAGCTTGACTGCTGACCCACCTGGTTCTTGTGACCACCTCAATAGATCGTTTATGATACTAGATGGATTCTATCTTCCCAATTCTTTTCTAGGGTAAATTCTTATCATTTTAGTTTATTAGAAAATCAAACATTTCCTCTAGGTTTTAACTTTTTTGGCATATAGTTGCATTCCTAAACTTGTATTATTTCAGTCTGTCTCAATTTTTTTTTTTTTGTAATAAGCTTATACTATTGATTCCTTTTTTTCTGTTTTCTTAGTTACATATTTATTTTACTGTTTAACTAAATTCAGCTTAATAGGCATTCATAATTATATACCTCTTTGATTTTGGTAACTTTTTTTTCTAATTTGTTAGATATGATAATAAGGTAAATGCTTATTCTTTCTCTCTCCTGTCTTCATTATAAAAGACACTGCACCTTACAAGGTTTTAGCAGGTACAGCTTGCTCTGTTTCTCAACAGCTCCATTTGCTTTTCCATTCTTCTCTCTATATTTTGTGAACTACCTTTTGACTTCTTTTCTAGTCTAAGGATTATTTTAGAATCACAGTTTTTTAAGTTCTTGGTAGTTAAAACAGTAATTTTTAAGTCATTTATTTCTAATCCATCTAGATCATGATCTGAGAATATGTCTGGATATATGTTTATATTTTTGTTTTGTCAAGAGTTCTTCATTGTCAGGTACATAATAAGATTGTGTACATAGTGAATAAACAAATGGACAAAATGTGTCTTATCTATGTTTATTCAGTCAGGTTAATTGATTTAATCATTCTATTTGCCTTTGTCTATCCTTAGTTTCTCACAATAAGCCAGAAAAAGTCTCCCCATGTTGTGTTTTCATCAGACTTTCTCTGTATTTTTAATCATTTTGCATTATGCATTTAGTTGACAAGTTTTAGTGTATGTAGGTTTATGACTATTGAAACTTTGTACATTGTGCCTTTTGTGGCTACAAAATTCTCCCTTTTTTTCTTTCAGTATATTTTTTAGCTTAAATTGTACCCTATCTTATATTAATGCTGACACACCCTGGTTCCTTTCTTTGCATTCATGTGTCTGATTCTTTTGGCCCATCACTTTGTTTCCAGCCTCTCTCTAACACTCTGTGTTTAGAGTTTTTTGAAAACAGCATGTTGCTGAGCTTTATTTTTAGTAGTCCTTTTAAACAACATATTGTTGTTCAGTCTCAACGTGCTTACCACAATGATTGATATACTTGTTTTTCTTCCAACTTACTTGTGCTTAGTTTTAATTTTACACTTTGTTTTCTTTTTCCCTTTTCTTTTTCTCCCCAAAAGTGACCAAGTTTCTATTTATTTCATTTTCTTTTCATGTTGATTTGGAAATTTAATTGTATGATTCAACTCCATAAATGATTACAATTCCTTTTCCTATTACTGTAATCCAAAACATATTTAAGGCCCAGGCTTGTGGCTGAGTGGTTCAAATTCTGTGTGCTCTGCTTTGGCGGTCTGGGTTTTTGGGTTCAGATCCTGAGCATGGACCTGCTCCACTCATCAGCCATGCTGTGGAGGCATCCTGCATACAAAGTAGAGGAAGATTGGCACAGATGTCAGCTCAGGGCAAATCTTTCTCAAGCAAAAAAAGAAAAACAAAAAGAGGAAGATTGGCAGTGGATATTAGCTAAGGTCTAATCTTCCTCACACACAAAAATATACATATATATACACTATTATTTGGCAGCTAAATAATGTGCTTTTCATTCACCAAGATGCACCATTGGACCTCCCACAAGACACTCTACTAAGCTTTACTTAGCCCTCTTGGTTAGATTATTAGAATTCCCCTTAGAGAATGTCTCTCCTGTTTTAGAAGGAGTTATTTGCACTTATCAACATTCCCCAAACATCTTTACCCACTTATACTTTATTTCGTAAATATTTGCTACCTGAAATATGATATGTCCTTAAATATATTTCCTTTGCCCTCCCAGGTAAATGTTCTCAGGTAGGCATGCATGTCTTGATCCTAATCTTATCTCGGAAACTGGCAGATGCTGTTTAGCTACCTTCTAGTGTCCGCTGTGGGAGATGGGAAAATCTGAATTTTTATCCTTTATAGGTAACTTTATTTTTTGGTCTGGAAGGTGGCAATTCTTTCTATATCTTAGTGTTCAGGCATTTACCCACTATATGGAAATATGTCTTTTCCTAGCAGTTCAGGCTGGAATTGGGTGAGAACTTTCTATCTGTTTTCTTTCTTCATCTCAAGAAAAAAAATTGTTCAATTATGTTTTTCTCCTCCATCTCTTCCTTTTTATCTTTCTGGAAATTTTATTATTCCCGTTATGCTGACATCCTCATCGCTTACCTTCCCCATCCTTATTTCTGTCTATATTTTTGCTCAATGCTTTGAAGGAAGACTTGAATTTAACCTTCTGAACCACTTATTCAGATCTCGAGAGTGACCGTAACCTTCAAATTGTCTACTAAATTCTTTAGATGGAAAATTATGCTTTATTTTAAATTTCTACAATGTCTCTTGTGCTGAATCTCCTGAAGTGCTCTTACTATTTTCGCTCAAATTATTATCTGTCTTTCTAGTAACTCTAGTTTCCTTGGCACGTATTTTATTTCTTTTGTTTGATAAGCTCTCTGCAGCTTCTGGGCTGCCTTATACAGGCTACTCTATTTTTCTGTTGGCTCATTGGGGTCAAGTGTGGATGTTGGAGGATCCTAAGTGACAGCAGTCACACAAACAGTGGAATATGGTGTAGTCTCTTCCCCTTGGCCTGAAAATGTAGAAGGATGGAAGCAACTTGCTTCCATCCTTGTCTTCATAGCTCAGGGGTAGGATGGACTCATTTGATTTATTTGGCTCCTTATTTTCCTTTTGACAAAATATATATATATATATATATCAGCCACACTCATGCCTTAAGGATCCATGGATTTCAGCAAGTCAAACTTTCCCCAGGATTCATCACTCTCTGCTTTCTACTCTCTTACCCAGTGGCTCCTGGTCCTGGTCTGAGAAGGTAGCCAAGGCCAGGGGTACCTTCACTTGTCCCTGTCACCCTTCTCACAAAATCCACACCTGCACCCCCACCCTGCTTTCCAGAGTTACCAGCATCTAGCCCAATAGAAGCATGCAGGTTAGATCTGAGACTGAGAGAAAGGAGTCCTACTCATGTCACTGTGTTCTCAGAATTCTCCCCACAGTCAGCCATAATCCGAAGCACTGTAGTGAGCATATGTCATCAGCTAACTTACAATTCATTTATTTATATTTGAAACTCAGGGATAAATAGAGGAAAAAGCATTCTTCTTCCTTGGCCCAGAAGGACTAGAAACAGTACCTAAATTTCAGACAGCAATTAAAACGTTTCAGACTTTGTTCTAAGTGCTCTGCTCATCTCTGATGCACCCTTCATAAAAACCCTGTGAAGTACGCTCCATCATGATGTCCAGCATTACAGATGAGGAAATGGAGGCTAAGTTACAAGCCCAACATTGTATGTATGGTAAATCACACAATAGGATTTAAACACTGGATATCTAGCTCTAGAACCCACACTCAGCCACTACTCCATACTGCTGTTAATGAGTGTGTCCTGTCCAGAGGGAAGGGAACAATTGCTTGTAAGCTTCTTTGCTAAACTGAATTCTGATTGAAGGAAAAAACAAAGATGCAGTCAGATTTAATATTCCTTGTAAACTTTGATGGCAGAACTAGCCCTTGGCAGCATTGAGAAACCTTAGGAAATGTTTCTATTCTATTTTCCCATTTTCCTGAGATCCAACTTCCTTCATCATTCTGGGACATGGATGACAAAAATCCACCCATTTTGGGCCTCTAGGCCAGGAGTTGGTAAACTATGACCCACCAGCCAATTTGGCCCACAGATTGTTTTTGTAAGTAAAGTTTTACTGGAACACAGCCACCCTCATTCACTTAGGTGTTGTCTGTGGCTGTTTTGCACTATAGTGTCAGAAATGAGTGGTAGCAATAGAGACCTGCAAAGGCTGAAATATTCACTATCTGATTCTTTACAGAAAAAGTTTGCTGAATCTTGTTCTAGGTTAACATGCTCTTCCCAGGAATTATTCTGGGACTTTCGTTTCCCTACTATTACAACTCTCTTAATATGAGTCCCATTCCCTTGGGCTTTTGTTGTCTGCCTTCCAATTAATCTAACAACTTATGCTAAGATATGGAAGACTGTTGCTGGTTTTTAACGTGTTTCTCTCAGGTGGTATTTGTTCTCAAATAGAAGACTTCTAAAGAGAAATGTTGTAGACCAAAGAAATCAATAGCTTATTTTGTAATTTCAGAGTTCACAGCAAATTAGAAAAGATCTTTCTAGCACCCTTCTAATTGTATTACCTACTCCACTCCTGATTCTATTTGCCATGCATGTACTTTGTTTGCTTGGACCCTTAAGTGAGTTGTTATCTTTCCTATTGGCTCATTGGCTTAAGTCTGGTTGTCGGAGGTCTGTAAGCGGCAGCAGTCACACAGAGGATGGAAAATGGGGAGGGCTTTGTGTTTATGACCAGCAGCATAAAAGCCACTGGATTGCCATTCTGTTCATTCCAGGAGAAAGAGTTCATAGAATAGTTTTATTTACATATATATATGGGCCTGGAGAATTAATATTTCTTGGCAGAAAGGAGAAGAAAAAGCTCTTGCAGTAATGACAGCTGGTCTATAATTGTAAATATTTATATAGATTTTGAGGTTTACAAAGCACTTTCCAATGCTCATTTCTATGTCTTTGTGGGTGCCTTTGTATTTATATTCCCACTTCACAAATGAAGTAGGCTCAGATTAAACAGCTCATAAGTGACAGAGATAGAATAATTCTATGATTTTAGCTACTTATATCATGCTTTTACAAGTGTTCATACTGTTTTTCTTGCAAAAGACGTAGAGAACCCTGATGGAGAAGAGTTAAAGGACTTTGCAGGGCCAGGGCCAGGGCAGGGGAAAGCAATTTCCTCCCTGCAGAAAAAGGCAATTTTCTTCACTGCAAGGAGGGGATAATTAAGGGAACTCTCCAGAAGTTTGTCCTTCGTGTATCTGTTCATTCATTTGACAAATATTTATTGAGGGCCCATTATGGGTCAGGCATTGTTCTAGGAACTGGAGACACAGCAGGGAACAAAAGATGCCTGTCCTCATGGGGTGGATATTTGGGGGAGATGGGCAATAAAAGAAAATAAACAAAATATGTAGTATACTAATCAGCGATAAGTACCAAGAAGAAAAAAGGAGAGAAAGGAGATACAAAAGAGAAAGGAGATACAAAATGTCAGGGTATCTGGTTGAAATTTTAGAAAAAGTGTTCGGGAAAGGCCTCACTGAGAAGGCAACTGAGAAGTTATCTAATATCCTGGGGATGTCATTTTGACTAACTTGTCTACCACTATATTTCATTTTTTCATTTTCTTTTAGGAGGTATCTACTACTCATTCTATTCTTACTAAAAGTAAGAATATTGAGTATTTCTAACTAATTATGTCTACTAATTAGTTAACCCAGTGATTTTCCAACACATTATAATAGCAAGTGACAAACTTGGTAAAGCTTAACACTCTATATCACATTAGTTCAACAATGTCCCAGGTAGGCAAAATGGTTTTTATGACTTTGTGTTTAAAGAGCTTGTATGCGAAAAATCATTGCTTTCAATACTGTCAGAATATTAACGTGGATAAAATGAATCACTATATTGTTTTGTACAATGGTCTTTATAATGCTAGAAATACAGAAATACTAGAAATATAAAAGCTAAGTTTATTGCCTTCTGCTATTCTAGAAAATGAGACAGAAGACTGTTAACACTCTGTTTCTCTTCCTACAATCAGTGGGCACTCATATTTACCTTCTGGGACATCAGACAGTCTATAGCTGAGAAACAGTTGCTGTCCTCCTATGAGGCTATTGAAGCAATAGAGGGAGCTATTGTTGACATTTAAGGGGACTCACTAAATAATGACAGCCCCATTCTCCTAGCGCCTCAACTTGAAACCAAAGTGCATTGGAGTCAAAAACTATCAGCTTCATTACAGAGAAAGGTATTTGGAGGATATGGCTTTGATTTACTGGCAAGTGGTTTTGCTAACGTTGCCCCCTACAACTAGTTAAAATTATCCCCTCAAACTATAGGACTGTCTGCCTTGCTGAGCTTACCACATGGCTGAGAGCAAATGGAGAACAACCTCTCTGGAGACAATGAGACCCCTTAGAGAGGGGCTAGATTCAGAATCACCGAATAGACTGCAGTGTAAATGATTCCTTCATGGACTTGTGAAAACACAAGTCCTGGTCTGAGTCAAACATTCCCTTATCTTCCTCTGGGGAAGTGTGTTTTGAGGGGAGGAACACCAGGGAAAGAGGCTGGAGTGTTACCCTCCTGGAGTTCCCTCCATATGGAAACATGGGTACGTCAGAGTACTACCTTAGAAACATGGGTACGTCAGAGTTCTACATTAGAAACATGGGTACGTCAGAGTTCTACAGTAGAAACATGGGTACGTTGGAGTACTACAGAAACATGGGTACATTAGAAATCTCCCTAAAGATTTCATTTTGTCTAGCAATATTTTCTCACATTGCTATTAGTGGGTAGAAAAAAAAAGACATTACTTATTCCTGAAATTAACTTGATCTTAGTTTCAGCATCATTCACTCAATTCAAAAAGAAGGAAGACTTGCAAAGCTACCTAAAAAGAATGTATATATTAAAATTAACCAGCAAGTGTTAACTGAGTGCCAAAAATGTGCCCAGCACTGTAGTGTACTAGCTTCTAACGATACCCACAGAATCAGACACAGCTTTTACTTTCAAGAAATTTATAATTCAGCAGTTTAGACAATAACGATAAACATAAAATAATAGTAAGTAATACAGCACAGAATATTAGTTGTTACTGAGAATGACAAACTGAATGTACCATTGGGATAGAGGGCAGCATGGCATATTGTAAAAAGTCCTGGCCTGGGAGGCAAGAGACCTGGGCTCCTGTTTTAATAAGATCTAACTGAGAAATTCTAAGCGAGTCTAACTTGATCTCTTTAGCTTTCAATTTCCTGTAATTTCAATATTTTCCTGTAGGTTTCAATTCAATAATTTCCTGTAGGTTTCAATATTCTGTAAAATGAAGGGTTGAAGTAGAACCTAGTCTAAATTAAAAATTCAATTTTTCCATATAATAGCGACCAAAATAACCTCTGAATTTTTAAAGTTACAATGAATTAAATCCCACATCTTTTGTTTTCCATATTGGCATCTGCCAGAGAACAATGAAAAGAAAGTGTAAATTAGTAGAAAGATAATAAAGAAATATGCAAATAAAGAAGACTAATCAAAGAAGCTAAGGAGGAAATGTAATCATAAATTTTTCAAAGGCCCAAACAACAATTGTTAAGAGGATGGTGAAGAGAAGTCCTGTGCTTGGTGTTTCCGCCCTTCAGCTTATGAAGAGAAACATATGGATCGCTCTGCAGAACGGTGCACAGGGAGGCTAATTTCATATAACCCAGGCTGGGAGGTAGAATCTAGTACATGTATTATTTTGGTCCCAGCCTGGAATGTGGCTGATTCCAACAGATTGAAATGTCATCCTTACCACGTGCGCCTTAACAAGAAATGACAGAAAGAACAGAAGGAGACTTTTTGTTTTCATTTGCTCCATTTCCTCTAGCGCTGCTATATATTTTCCAGAATGAGAATTTGATTTTTTTCTACTGCTAAAGAAAAATAAGGTAGTTTCTTGAAAAAATTTTAAATGGTTATGTTTGGGTAGACCTGAGAATCATTCAGAAAGGGCTGCTGTCCTTGGACTTGCTAATACAGGCTAAGGGACTTTCAATACCCTTACCGATTTTGGGAGGAATCTCCTATTGGTTTTACACACCAACCGGCCAGCGTCCCTGAGATGGGCTTCAAACTGGGGAAAGTGTGCATGAAAAGGTGGGCATTTGAAAGGAAGAGCAGGCAGAAGTTCTTTCGCTAAACAAACCCAATGTCTTCCTTATGTTTTTTTGTAAATGTACCTCAAGATATTTTTGCAATTGGAGAGAAATAATCAACCGGCCAACCGTGATTCAGCATTTCTCAGCACATGAGAGGAGTCAATTTCCCAAAGCTTCCTTTATGCTTTCAGAGACTAGCTGCGGGGCAGTTTGCTGTCCACGGATTTCATCTTATGTGAAAGAAAAACTTCAGTTTCAATTTTTTGTTGATATTCATGTCTTAAATGGGAGATCACAAATGGCAGATCTTTTGTTTAGGGAAACATTTTAATGACCCGTTTAGTATGAAAGACAAAGAAGTTGAGACAACTAACTTCCTCTGCTTAATTGTTTAATAAAATTACAGAAACTTTGAGTTTTAAGCTCTTTGCTGGATAATGTGAGCAGGAGGAAAAGAGGCCACAATGAAAAGAAGATGTGATGCGGAGAAAGTTCTGGTTAGGGAGTATAAAAATACAAAAATTAAAAATTAGGCAAAGAAACAGAGGCTTAGAAGAAGGCCAACTGGCGGGAAGTTTTCTAATGTGGCAATGAATGGCCTAATGTTATTAATGACCCTGTATCTAGTGACAAATTTAAAATTGTTTTCTTGTATGTGCTCTGTTAGTGTCCACTCACTCTGCCAAAGCCTTGAGTAAAAGTTGGTTACACCAAAAAGGGTTCTAATGGGGGTTTAGGAGAGGGAGCAAGGGATGAAATCCATCGATAGAGTGAAAGGACAGCAAGAAAAGATAGAAGCTTCAGGGGCTGAGACGGCAAGCAAGGGTCACACCATTTGGTAATAACTAGAATTTAAATCTGGACATAAATGTGACAAAGATAACTAAAGCACCTCCTTCCAAGAACTTCTGAAATAATTGGGACAGTGGTATACTTCCTAGAACACATGGGCTGAAGAAGGATTAAACCGCTTTCTAAAAAAAGAAGGACCCCAGGAAGTTGGAGAGCTTGAGGTCACTGGGGTAACACTTTCCCTTTAGTGCCTCTAGATTCTGTAGAATCTCTCAGGCTCTGGTGCTCAGGTCCCATATTTGACATAGAGTATTTGTTAAGCTTAGATAAGCAAATACAATGCAAATTATCGTCAGGAGAATATACTTAGGTAAATACAATATATTCAAAGTGACATCTTTACTTTGGGTAATGATTTTGCTCTTCTGAAGTTACATAAATCTTATATCCAATGAGTCATCAAAGATTATTACTAATAGCTTACAAATTGGGTTTTGAATTTTACAGCTTGAAATAACTGTTTGTTGTTCCTGTGCATATGCAGGCGGGTGTACATGCATGTGTACTAGCTTGAGTACATACACTTTAGCAAGAAGGAAGTTAAATGAGCCTTAGAAAATACAGATTCTTCTCTCCCTCACCTAATGGATGAAATGTCAACTTGAAGCCAAGGATTTTTAACAAGGCTAAATGAACCTCTGTTTTGCTTATGCATTATTCATGATAGATTCTGAGATTTCCGTGCTTGGCGCTGTTGTCAGAAGAAAATGAAAGACATAGATCAAAATGGGCACTAACTTTTTTTGTATTTTTATAGTTGATTCTTACTCAGTTTTTAAAAAATTGTATTACTGAGCTATGTCTCTAACATGAGCTTTCTTCAAAAAAAAATCCTTTGGGGACACTATTCACTTTATGGATGCATTTGACGACTACATTCACAGATCGTGGTTTATACTTCTCACTGCTGAGCCATCTCAAATGGCTTTGTTTTCAGAAATGCGATATAAACAATACAAGATCTATCGGGCTGGGTTTATTTTAACGCATTCTTACCTAATAACACATTTAAGTTGTATCAGCATTGTAGTATGCTTAGATGTAATACTCCAGTTTTACCACTGAATATCTGGCACTTAGCACAGTATCAGTCATGTGATACAATTAATAAAAAAACAATAAATGTTTGTTTATTGAATGAATCCACCCAATCCATTTTCCATTTTTGCCTAAGCTATTTGGTGTTAAGTTTCTGTATTTTTCAAATGCAGGAGTCCTGAATATTGCAGATGTTAAGTACTTAGAGGCGGAATATTTAAATGCTCATAAAATTCAGAAAATGTAGAATTGACTGAGCTAAGAGGAGGGGATAGACAATGAGTTTTATCACTGCAGTCTGCTAAACTGGCAGTCCTTGCTATTTGCTAGTAAAGCTGTTGTTTAGACTGCTTGGAGCTTTCTAGTAGGCATGCTAGGAGAATGTTGGGTTATTGGAATATGTTGGCTGCTCTTGCCCCCTGAAGTGCTTCAAGAAAGACAAACTGTAGTCCAAACTCAATAAGGCCGTCTTAAAGGGGACTGGGGAACACAAAGCAAATGTCTTGGTTTAATTGAGGGAATCTTGTTTTAGTCTGTACCTAGCAATCTGAGACAACATAGCTTCAGATAACCATTTGTCTCTTCTCATTTTATACTCTCTTCCAAGGCAATTTTATCCGTACATTTGGCCTCGGCTAACAGATTTGTTGTTAGTGCCATTAAGTCAATTCTGACTCCTAGAGATCTTGTGTACAGCAAAGGGGAGCCCTGCCCAGTCTGTTTGAGCCATCTTTTCACCTTCTCCTACTCTATCAGACAATGCTCGGCTGATATTTGTAGGGTTTTTTTTTTCTTTCTTTAGGAAGATTAGCCCTGACCTAACATCTACCACCAATCCTCCTCTTTTTGCTGAGGAAGATTGGCCCTGAGCTAACATCTGTGCCCATCTTCCTCTATTTTGTATGTGGGATGCTGCCACAGGATGGTCCAACAAGTGGTGTGTAGGTTTGCACCTGGGATCCGAACCAGCAAACCCTGAGCTGACGAAGCAGAGTGTGTGAACTTAACCACTATGCCATGGGGCTGGCCCCTATTCATGAAGTTTTAATGGCCAATGTTTTCGGAATTGAGTGGCCAGGTCCTTCTTCCTGGTCTTTCTGGGTCTGGAAGCTGCACAGAAACCTGCCCTGTTATTTGACATAGTGGTGACCCTGCTGGTATTTGAAATAGCGGTGGCAAAGCTTTCAGCATCACAGTAACAGGCAGCTGCCACAATATGACAACCAACAGACCAGTGGTGTGGTAAACAAACCCAGGCCATGAAAGTGAGAGCACTGAATCTTAATCACTAGACCACCAGAGTTGGCTCAATTAATAGCTATATGCTAATAAATTCATAGTTTTAGCCCTGATTTACTCTTTGAGCTCCAGATCTATATAAGTGGTAGGCTGTTACTGTTTCTTTTTACTTGAACTTCCAAAGGTACTGACAACTGAACATGCCTAAAGTTGAACTCATGATTCTTACTTCTTACTTGGCTCTCAGCTATTCCTATCTCCAACCTATTCCTATCTCAGCAAATTGTACCACTTTTCATTCAGTTGTGACACAAAACAAGATTGCATCCTTGCTTTCTTCCTCTTCTTCACTCTCTAAATTAGTTTTCTTTTGTGGCCATAACACATTACCAAACATTATTTTATTACCTCACAAGTCTGTAGGTCACAAGTCTCACATGGTGTGACTGGATTCTCTGCTCACAGTGTCACTGAGTTAAAAGCTGGATATCGGTCAGGCCTATGGTTCTCATCTGCTTCTCAGGGTCCTGTTCCAAGCACACATTTGTTGGCAGAATTTCTTTTTCATACCTTCCACGTAATCCTCTCCTTCTACAGGCCAGCAATGGTACACATCAAGTCCTTCTTTTTTTTTTTCTTAAAGATTGTCACCTGAGCTAACAACTGTTGCCAATCTTCTTTTTTTTTCTGCTTTATCTTCCCAACGCCCCCGTACATAGTTGTATATCTTAGTTGCAGGTCCTTCTAGTTGTGGGATGTGGGACGCCATGGCAACGTGGCCTGTCGAGTGGTGCCATGTCCGTGCCCAGGATCCAAACCCTGGGCCGCCGCAGTGGAGCACACAAACTTAACCACTCATCCACGGAGCCAGCCCCTCAAGTCCTTCTTATGCATTGCATCTCTATGACTTCATTTTCTACCCCACACTTCCATTTTGTCTTCCTGTTCTGCTTTTCAGAAACCATGTGATTACATTGGGTACCCTTGGACAATCCTGAATAATGTTCCTATTTTAAGGTCAGCTGGTTAGCAATCTTAATCACATCTATAAAATCCCTTTTGCCATGTAAAGTAACATAAGCACCTGAGTAACACCAATGGGCTGAGATCATGGGGAGCAAAATTTTGCGTCCCATAGATTTTGGAACACTGTGCTTCCCTTTTCATTTGTCTCAAGGTATTTTTTCATTTCCTCTTTGATTTCTTCATTGAGCCATTGGTTGTTTAGTAACATGTTGTTTAGTCTCCATTTATTTGTGTTTTCTCCAATTTTCTTCATGTAAATGATTTCTGGTTTCATATGTTGTGTCAGAAAAGATGCTTGATATGATTTCAACCTTCTTAAATTATGGAGACTTGTTTTGTGTCCTAATGTGATCTATCCTCAAGAATGTTCCATATGCACTTGAAAAGAATGTGAATTCTGCAGTTTTCAGATGGAATGTTGTGTATATATCTATTAAACCCATAAGGTCTAGTGTGTCATTTAAGGCCAATGTCTCATTGTTCATTTTCTGTCTGGATGATCTATCCTTTCATGTGAGTGAAATATTAAAGTCCTCTGCTATTATTGTGTTACCGTCAATTTCTCCCTTTATGTCTGTTGATATTTACTTTATATATTTAGATGTTCTTATGTTGAGTACATAAATATTTATAAATGTTATATCCTCTTGTTGGATTGTACTGAAACTTTTATCACTATATAATGCCCTTCTTTGTCTTTTGTTATGGTCTTTGTTTTAAAGACTATTTTGTGTGATATTAGTATTGCTACTCCAGCTTTCTTTTCATTTCCATTTGCATAGAATATCTCTTTCTATCCCTTTGCTTGGGATCTGAAATGAGTCTCTTGTAGGCAGCATATAGATGGATCTTTTGTTTTTTATCCATTCAGCCACTCTTTGTTTTTTTTGCGTGTGTGAGGAAGATTTACCCTGAGCTAACATCTGTGCCGGTCTTCCTCTACTTTGCATGTGGGATGCCTTCGCAGCATGGCTGATGAGTGAAGTAGGTCCGCACCTGGGATCCAAGCCCACTAACCCAGAGCTACTGAAGCAGAGCATGTGGAACTTTAACTACTTGACCACAGGGCCAGCCCCCAACCCTTTGTCTCTTTTAGTCCATTTATATTTAAATTAAATAGTATTAATAGGTAGTACTTATCACCATTTTATTAATTTTTTTCTCATTGTTTTTGTAGTTCTTCTCTGTTCCTTTCTTCTTCTTCCTTTGTGGATTGATGACTTTAGTGTTATGTTTGTATTTCTTTATTTTTTGTGTATCTATTATAGGTTTTTGGTTTGTGGTTACCATGAGGTTCACATATAGTAATCTATATATATGGCAGTCTATTTTAATTAGAAAGTTACTTAAGTTCAAAAGCATTCTAAAAGCTCTACATTTTTAGTACTCCCTCCTATGATTTATCTTTTTGATATCATATTTTGCATCTCTTTATTTTATGTATCCCTCAACTGCTTATTGTAATTACAGTTGATTTTACTGCTTTTGTCTTTTAACTTTCATACTACTTTTTAAACTGTTTGACCCACTACTGTTACTATATAGTTGCCTTTATCAGTGAGATTATTTTCTTTCACATATTTTCTTATTTCTAGTTATGGCCTTTTCTTTTCCACTTAAAGAAGTCTCTTTAACATTTCTTGTAAGGATGGTTTAGTGGTGATGAACTCCTTAATTTTTTGTTTATCTAAGAAACTCTTTATCTCTCCTTCAATTCAGAATGATAACTTTGCTAGGTAGAGTATTCTCACTTGTACGTTTTTTCCTTTCAGTGCTTTGAATGTATCATTCCACTCCCTTCTGGCCTGTGAAGTTACTGCTGAAAAATCAGCTGTTAGCCTTATGGGGGTTCTCTTATACATGACTAGTTGTTTTTGTCTTGCTGCTTTTAAGATTCTTTCTTTATCTTTAAATTTTGACATTTTGATTATAATGTGTCTTGGTGTGGGCATCTTTGGGTTAATGTTGTTTGGAATTCTCCGTGCTTCCTGGACCTAGATGTCTGTTTTCTTCTCCAGGTTATAGAAGTTTTCAGCCATTATTTCTTCAAATAGGTTTTCTGCCCCTTTCTCTCTCTTTTCTCCTTCTGAGATACAAGTAATGTGAATGTTAGTAAGCTTGATGTTGTCTCAGGTGCCTGTTGAACTATTCTCATTTTTAAAAATTATTTTTTCTTTTTGCTGTTCTGATTGGGTGACTTCCACTATCCTGTCTTCCAGCTTGCTGATCTATATTTCTGTATCATCTAATCTGCTACTGATTCCCTCAAGTGTAGTTTTTATTGTAGTCACTGTATTCTTCAGCTCTGATTGGTTCTTTCTTATATTTTCTAGCTCTTTGTTGAAGTTCTAACTGTATTCATCCCTTCTTCTCATGAGTTCTCTAAGCATCCTTATGACCACTACTCTGAATTCCTTATCAGATAGATTACTTATCTCCATATCATTAAGGTCTTTTTCCTGAGATTTTTGTCTTATTCCTTCATTCGGAGCATATTTCTTTGTTTTGTTGTTTTGCTTGGTGCTCTGTGTTTGTTTCTGTGTATTTGGGGAAAATTACCACCTCTCTTAGACTTGAAAGTGTCATCTTTTGTAGATGATGATCCTTTTTGTTCAACCCTGCCCTAGGTCTTGGCTGTCTCTCAAATCTTTGTGGTGGTTTAAACCACTTGATTAATTCTTGATATGCTCCTGTTGTTGAGGATGTACCAAGACCTCTCAGTGTTCTGAAGGAAGGAATCTCATTTAGCACCTGGTTTCAGACTGATTGGAAGCCAGACCCTCAGGCAGTAGCTTTTAAAGTATGCAAATACATAGAACCCTGTGGGGCCACAATCACAATCGCTATTGGTATTCAGACCAGGAGATCTGGAGGGGTGTGCTGGGTGGGTGATAGTCGTAAATATCAGGGCTCCTTATGAGTGCATAAGCTCCTTTCTGTGGTGTCTCAAGGGTGTACACAAGGATATTTTCTCCCTGCTTGCATTCCCTGGGAGTGCCTCCTTAGTCTCTAAATGTGCGGGGAACCTGAAGCCTGTCCCTCAAGGTGAAGCTCCAGGCTGAGTAAATATGCCTTTTTCACAGGAAGATCAGAGTTATGTTTCAGACTGCTGTATATGCCATGCCCTGGGTGTGGTGGCCTGTCGAGAACCATCTTTCCAATTTTTACAGTCCCATGGAGCTCAGGAATACCAGCCTCTTGGCCACCAAGGCTGAGCAATCAAAGAGTGTCCCCTGTGTGGAGTGCAGACACCTGCTGGCTTCAGCTAGGCAGCTTTAAGTGTAGGGGGCAGGGCCTGCTCTCTGGCTTCAGAAAAGGTGAGGCAGGGATGATGACAGGACTGTGTGAGCTCATCAGTCCTAGGATGGGTCGGGGCTGGGAAGTGTTGTGTTGGCTTTAGGCTGGGAGCTTGGCAATGCCTCTACTACTTGCACTCTCCACCCCCAGCCATGGGGAGGGGAAGTGCCTGCAGACTTTAGCTACAGAGCAAAAGAGTGCCACCTCCCTTCATGCCCACCAACCCTCAGCCAGAGAGCTCCTGGTTCAGTGGGGATAGTGCCACAACCACTGGTTCCTGCATCCAAGCTTACCCTACTGTACTGGTATGGAGCCTTGGTTTCCTCACCTGGAATTAGGGAGATTTCTGACTATATGATGTTAGCATTTGGAAAAATAAAGATGATGTCCATAAAGTGCATAGAAAAGTAATGGGCGTATAGGAGGTGCCCACTTAACTTTAGCTATTGTTAGCCTTGTAAATTGTATTTAATAAAATTCTGGTCACATTTAAGTTTGGAAAGTAAGAGAGTTATTGTATATTTAAAATTGTTGCTTGATTTAAATATTAATAGATTCATTTATGAAGCTCAAGGAAAAGAGCAGAAAGCAGAAGGCTACTCTATTTAATGAAATTTCCCAAGGAGATGAGCAGTTGCTGAAGCTGGAGGAAGGAAGTATAACATAGAAGGTCAAGGAAGAAACACAGCGTTGGAGAAAAAAGGCCTGAAACATTGGTAAGGCATTAGAAAATCTTCCTGTTAATGTAAAACAACTAGAATGACCTGAATATGGATGGGTCTGATGAGCTGGAACAATAAAAATGACCTGAGTTGCAAAGACAGGTATTTCAGAGAGCTGGTCAAAACTAGCTGGTACTTTAAATCAACCTGGTTTTTCCTTGGTGAAGTTAGGTTTATCTTCAAGCCTGGGAAATAAAAGAATACTGCATCAGGGATTGTAGGGGTGGAAGCAGGGGGCCAAGGGTGGAGGAGTTGGTATAGTAATAGTGATTTCAAGTCATTGCATTATAAATTTGGTGCCATAGGAGGCAAAATCCAAACTTTAATTTGAGTAGTTGGGTTGGGAAGAGCCCTTAAGTTTGACCCTGAAAATGATGCAGCAGGGAAAGTGATGATATCATGGACTTTGAGGTTCCTTGCAATTGCACAGGTAGATTGGGTGGGTTAAGAGGGAACAAAGACAAGAGTGGATGGACATCATTAGAATATTCAGGGCCAGCCACAGTGGGCTGGTAGTTTAGTTCAGCACACTCTGCTTCAGTGGCCTGGGGTCTGTTCCTGGGTGTGGACCTACACCACTTGTCTATCAGTGGCCATGCTGTGGCAGCAGCTCACATACAAAATAGAGGAAGATTGTCAACAGATGTTAGCTCAGGGTGAATCTTCCTCAGCAAAAAAAAAAAAGAAAGAAAGAAGGAAAGAATATTCAAAGCATACTTGAATGATAGAAAGTCTTTAATTTCCTGGAACATCCTAAGAAATTGTCTAGGAATCCATATTGTGAGGTCTAAATAAATATTATTCAATTATTTCCTCTAATAGTGTTTATGTCATTCATTGCATAGTAGATTCCTATTCGATATCTATCTCATTTCTGGTTGAGATAGGTACCTACTACCCACTTCTAAAATTTACCTCTTTTCCTCCCGTATCCACATGATTGCAACTATATTTCTATTATGTGCATCTGACCCTTTGGCCATAGTTGTTTCTGGGATGGACACTTGACCTAAGAGGGGCAGATCAGTTTCTATATTTGCGAATGTGAATTGCAAACAGCGGTTGGAGAGATAAGAGATCACATCATGTGGATGGGACAAGCAAAAGAAGCTGAATTAGGGGGAGAGTGAAAGAGGAAGAAGAGAAGGAGGGAAAGGATCAGAGGCAAAGAAACATGAAGCATATTGGAAGAAAGAAGTAGAAATTAAGTATAAATAAGACTTCCTGAGCAGTCCCAGCTCCAGGTGTATCCTAAGGCCTTGCGTCACCCTTTCCTTTAGACTCTGTAAAATAATTGGTATTGTTCCAGTAAATCCTAGCTTTTTTTCTATTAGTTACTTGCAACAATGAATGCTAACATTAATTCTTTCATTCATTTGTTCCACAGCCATTTGTGGAGCTTATATATGTATTAAGTATTTTGCTTTTGCTGGAGATGGAGACATTTGCCTCCAGAGGTATAGGGAGTATGAAAGGAAAATAAAAGTCTCTTTGCGAATGATATGTGGGAGACATTAATTCATAGAGTTCAGAGAGCATGGTCTATATTTGTGGCTAATCAGAAATTGAAGAAGACGTAATACTCCTGTTTTCTTATGTATTATCCAATTAGTGGATGATTATTCTGATGTTATGGTTTGACATATAAGAGAACAGGGCATATCTAATTTGTATTCCAGAGGCAACAATAAAAAGGATGATCTGGAGCAATAAACCACTAGCAACATACTCTACTTTTCAAGAGATATTGAGCATCACTGAATGGCAGGTGCTAATTAAGAAAGAGAGAAGGAGGGAGAGTTCCAACAGCCTATGGAAGCAAAGGTTCCTATAAGAAAATAGTGAAGAAAAGACTGGAAAATAGGGAGTCTTCTGTTCCAGGCTTTAATGGATTTGAATTTTGTTCTCTAAGCTGTACAAAACTGTATACATAACTATAGAGTAAAAAATGTCTAAGGGCATTCAGGTCGGATTTCTCATGCAATGTGAGCCTTGAGGCTAAAAAAGTGCTTCAAATTTTCACATTTTCTGTGGGCCCCAGTAATGAGACCGATAAATTGTACTTACCATGCCTGTGCCTTCCAGTCATATTCTCTAGGGACTAATTTCAAAAGAGGAAGAAGAGCAGATAATGAAAGGATCCAGCTGCTTAATCAATAGAATGGTGGCCTTCAATTTTGTCTTTGTCAAACCTCGGGGAACCTAATGCACATCTCTGAAACAGCTCTAATTAGATGCAAGACTTCAAAGTGAGCTGTGTTATTTAACTTTATCAATTTTCAGCAGCTATTCCTTACTGTTTAAAAATAAGAGAAAGATTATAAGCTTGTCAAAGTAAAACCTAGATGAGGAGGAATTTACACAAAATTGGGGAAGAATGGGAGCCCTGGACCAACTTAGATTCTTAAACTAAAAGAAAGATGAAAGAACAGCAGGAATGAATCAATATCCAGAAATAAGGCAGATGTTGTTAAGTATCAAGCGCTGACAGATAGAAAAACCATGGTTGATTCTCCAAATGTGTGAGTTCTTAGTTTTGTTGAACACAAGCTTCTAAACTACAAATATGAATGGTCATTTTCTGTCTTAAAAAGACCGCGTTGACTTACTCAACATTTTCAGAAAAAGCTGAATTACTAGTTTTCTACCTTGGACATTTTCCTTGTTGCTTAGTCATCTCTTTTGAAATTTCACTTGCAACTCCATGCAAACTTTGTCAGCTGAATGCATGCCCACCTCCTCCCAATTTCAACAATTTGGCTGTACTTTCTGAAGAAAAACGCTTTTACACTTTTGAAAACTGAGTCGTAGAATGCATTTTGACTGAGTGACATGCAGCTAGGAACTCAGTCCATTCAACCAGGCATCGCCAAGCAGAATATGGACAATGCTTCTCTCAACTGGAAGTTAAGACAGTAGAACCAAGGACCTCTCTCATGGTTTATTGTCATCTGCAATATTTTTATAAATTAAGCATTAGGATGCTTTTGAAAATCATCTCTTAGTCTTCTGAGGTTATGGGCCACATTGATAAGGCAAGGAGTCGGAAAGTTCTTAGCAACAGTGGCAGCATTGGCAGCAGTAGCAGTGGAACTGGGTCACATGGTTTAGGAAGTTCACTTAATATTTGATATCCAAATAGAGATGTCAGCTTGGAAATTGTGTTTCTGAGTCCAGAGCTAATGGAAGGCATCTTGGTTGAAAGTGAAAATTTTGAAATCAGTAGGATATAGATAGAATTTAAAGCCTCGGCAATGGATGAAATCGCTGAGGGAGGATTAAACTGAGAATGGAAGAGGGTTTAGACCAATTCCTGAAGCTCCTATTATTTGGAAATAGTGTAGGAAAGGAATCAACAGTGAAGAATGAAAGCAAGCTCCCAGTGAGGGAGGAGAAAATACACAGAAATTTGCTGTATTGGAATGTGGGATAAAGAATATTTCAAGAATGAAGGAGTGGTCACCTGTGTCTAATGCTGCTGAAAGTGACAGAAAGTTGAGAAAATAAAAATATCTATTGGAAATGATAACTTCAAGGTCACTATTGATTTCAGGAGAAGGAGAAGGACAAGCTCCATATTGCACTGTGTTGGAAAATGCGTATGAGAGAAGGAACATAGACAGTCTGTATGATTAGGGGAGAGGAGATATATGGATATAGACAAAGAGAGATGAGGAGTTTGTTTGCTTGTTTGTCTTGATTTATTTTCCTATTGGATATAGTTAGGCATGATTGTGAGTTTTTGGAAATAATTTAGTAGAAAGGAAGATATTTGTGAAATTGAGGGAAAATAATCAAAGGAATGTTTAGTAGTTACAAAGGGATTGGAGATAAGAACACAAACTGATGAATTTGAGATACTTCTATCTTAACAGATGCAAATATCTCTTGACAATGTTAAACTTTACTTGAGTCTTATGCTCCTGGAAAACAATGATGGTGAAAAAATTTCCCCTACCCTTTTGTGTTTCAGGAGATAGCTTACAGCATCACGGCTTAACCTCCCCATAAGACTTAGATAAGACTCATACCTCCCCATTGTTTACCTCTGATAAGGTCAGAAAAAGACCCTCCAAATTCCCATTCTTTGCCTCATAAAAGGTTAGCTAACCTGTTTGTCCTCACTGATCAATTGAAATAAACTGCTTACTAAATGACTTAACCAAATTTGCTTCTCTACCCTACCATGTCCCTGACCTTTGACCCATCCACAGCCTGAGCTAGCATACAATCTCTTCTTAATGGCCCCTCCCAAGAATCAACTGACCACAGGGTAGACATTTTCATATCAACTGTCCCATTATAATCACACCACCCACTCACCCACACCCAGTTCTTTGTAACCTTGTCTCTAGCCCTTATAAAAGAAAATTCCTCTCTGCCCAACCTTTTAGATGCTTGCAGGTCTCATGGTCTGAGTGTTCTCCCTATTACAATAGGTCCTCGTTCATTTATTGCAATAATCCTTTCAAATAAGATCTCTCCTTATCTAAGTCAGATTTGTTGTTTATTTGACAATAAAAGAAATGACTAAGCATACAGATAGGTTATAGATATGGTTTTTTGGAGATAATTGAGTTTCTGTCTGATAATTTTTGTTTTCTTAAGAAGGCGAAGCAATCAGTTGAATTTGAGAATGCATGGGTATATGTTGAAAGTATGAGAGGAGAGGATGTTGTATAAAATAGACATTTTTGAGAATGAAAACTATGCTCGCTAAAGAAGTATGGTAGGCTCACAGGGTAAATATGAGTGCCTATTTGTAATTTGTTATCAAAGATTTAAACTTGGGGCTGGCCCAGTGATGCAGAGGTTAAGTTTTCACATTCTGCTTCTCAGTGGCCTGGGGTTTGCTGGTTTGGATCCTGGGTATCCTTAGCAAACGCCATGCTGTGGTAGGCGTCCCACGTATAAAGTGGAGGAAGATGGGCATAGATGTTAGCTCAGGGCCAGCCTTCCTCAGCAAAAAGAGGAGGATTGACAGTAGTTAGCTCAGGACTAATCTTCCTCAAAAAAAAAAAAAAAAAGATTTAAGCTTAAGTCAATCAGCTTTTTGGCATGATTTTTCCCATTAATATTTAGTTTCATGGGTGCTTATAGGAATACAGATAATTTAGTGCAACCAGATGTGAGATTTCTCAAAGAGACAAAATACTAGAAGAAAGGGTTCAAGGGAGAGGAGGGCATATTCAAGGATTTGTGATGAGATGACAGTATTTGGCTAAGAAATCTAAGCTGTGCAGACAGAAGTGGAAACAGGAGGGTATTAGAGGATACTGATTAGTAGGTAGATAAAGGTAGAAGTCTCATCAGGTTAAAGATTTAAAACAGAGGGAGAATAGGGCCACAAACTGGAAAGATAAAAAAGAGTGACCTGAGAATAGGATGTTTAAAAAGATTTTAGAGATGATGAAGTTGTTGATGATAATATGGTTTAGGATATAACCATAGAATAGGTAGCTGTGCTGGAGTGGAGGAAAGATTGAAAGAGATGAAAAAGGTCAGAAACCCAAGAGACCAAGGTGCAAGATGGATTATTAGCATAGATATAGAAATCACCAAAAGTGATTACTTAAGGACTGGACGATTTGTAGAGGGTAAGATATGAATCAATGTGACTGAACACCACCAACTTCGAGGAAGTCGGGTTTCATTTTCCTCTTATTCTTGCTTTCTTTCTTTTTTTTTCTGTTAGAACGTAAAGAATTGGCTTGACACCAGGAAGATTATCTGAAAATAACACAATTTGCATTTATACATGAAGAACGAAGTAAATAATACAGTAACTACTAGGATAAATCAATTAAAACAAAATCTTTTTAAAGATATAAAATATTGAAATAATTGATGTAAAAATATAGATAATAGAAAAGAATAATCAAATAAAAAATTGAAATGGCAAGTTTATTACTAAAAAAGATATTTATGGAAACAACAGCGTTAACTAATCACCATTTTGAAGACAGAGAGATAATGAGGTACTTAATATAGCTAATGTCCTCCAAATGTTCAGATTTCCTATTTTTGATTCCTCAAAAGCACTAAAATATACAACCTGCAAGCAACTATAACAAAGGATATTTTCAATAATTTTATTATATCCAGATCATATGAATTTCTTTTGGATAAAGATGACTGAAATAGATTATATATGTAATTTTCTTGAAATGGGCTTCAGATTTCTTACATAAGGACATCTAGAATAATTTAAAACTTCTCTTTTTAAATACATTTTTTAAGTGGACATCAATTAAACTAATGAAATTTAAGATATAAACACCCCTTCTAAAAAATTTGTAAAAGCTCATTTTAGAGTTTCAAAATTTCCTCCATTGAAAATTATTCTTATCTGATTTCATACTTTTCCTTTCATTCATATTTATACTATTTTACACTAATTTACACTTTTTACACTATTCTAAAATTTGTGGTTATCAACTATCAGTGTATGGGATTAGTTATTCTTCAGATATTTTAATGATGTAGATTGCAGAGTGGTGCTAAAGCGACTTACTAGTTTAAGGTCAGTGAGCAATGTCTACTATAGTTCTGTTTGCTGAAATTAATGAGTGATCACTCATCCTTATCTACGAAACCCTCTAAAATAAGGATTGAAAATAGGAAAACCAAAGTATATTAGGGCAGCATTCATATTAATGAGTTTACAGCACTATTTTCTTGAAGATAAGATATTCTCTCCACTGTACCCTGTTCAGACTTTTATATATATATCAATACACACACATCTATTTGTATGTATATACACAAATAGGTCTCATCTTGTCTACTGATGAGATATACATATACATATATATATTTATATATATGTGTGAAATACTCATGAAAGCTGCATCTATTCTTTATTTTACTCTGTTTAAAAGAATCTTCATTAATCAAATACTTCAAAAAAATCTTGATTTCAAGAATTGTTATTTGTCCCCTGTTCTTCTTTTGGTAATTACCAGATAGTTGCTTATTTTGTTTCAAAGCTCAGGTCAATAAGAAAGAGTGCCTTATTTTGATTTACTTTTAAAATAAAAAATTTCTTTTATATCCTGCCAATCCTTTAGCCAGCCCTGTAGTCATAAATAGAAATAATTAAAAGAAAAAAATTCAAACTAATCTCTTAGAAAATTTTATGCTTTTGAAAAGAGCTGGAAGTTTCATTAGCACAGTTACTTCAAGACTCGTAATCATAATTGACTATCAGAATATTATTCCTTTAAGAGTAATTATATTCGAAGCATAATGGTTTCCAGACAATTCTTTAGGATGAGATAAAAACTCAATTTGGAGGTGAAAGTGATTCAGCTTTGATTTTAATTTTAATTAAAGAGTATAAAAGCCCAAAGGAATAGGTTGTTATCAACTTAAACAAATAGCCATATTAGACTCATATTAAGATAAAAAAAATAGAAACCCAACAACGTAAATGGAAATGTGTTAGATCTCTCCATTATTTTCTAATTATACATAATTTAAAAAATTGAAAGAATCTAAAGAAATGCATAGAAGATTGCTCATTAAGAAATAAAACATTCAAGTCTTTAATCCATTTTGAGTTGATTTTTGTGCATGGTGTAAGGGAATGGTCTACTTTCATTCTTTTGCATGTAGCTGTCCAGTTTTCCCAACACCATTTATTGAAGAGACTCTCCTTTCTCCATCGTATGCTCTTGGCTCTCTTGTTGAATATTAGCTGTCCATAAACGTGTGGGTTTACTTCTGGGCTCTCAAGTTTGTTCCATTGATCAGTGTGTCTGTTTTTGTGCCAGTACCATGCTGTTTTGGTTACTATGGCTTTGTAGACTTGAATGTAAGACCCGAAACCATGAGATTTCTATAAGAAAACATAGGCAGTACGCTCTATGACATTGGTCTGAGGAGCATATTTTCAAGTGCCATGTCTGACCGGGCAAGGGAAACAAAAGAAAAAATGAACAAATGGGACTACATCAAACTAAAAAGCTTCTGCACAGCTAAGGAAACAATCAACAAAACGAAAAGACAACCTAACAATTGGGAGAAGATATTTGCAAACCACATATCAGAGAAGGGGTTAATATCCAAAATATACAAAGAACTAATACAGCTCAACAACAAAAAAACCAACAATCCAGTTAGAAAATAGGCAAAAGATCTGAACAGAGATTTCTTCAAAGAAGATATACGGATGACCAACAGGCATATGAAAAGATGCTCAACATCATTAGCTACCAGGGAAACGCAAACCAAAACTACAATGAGGTATCACCTCACTCTGGTCAGAATGGCTATAATGAACAAGACAGGAAACAACAAATGTTGGAGAGGGTGTGGAGAGAAGGGAACCCTTGTTCACTGCTGATGGCAGTGCAAACTGGTGCAGCCACTATGGAAAGCAGTTTGGAGTATCCTCAGAAAATTAAGGATAGATCTACCATATGATCTAGCTATTCTACTGCTGGGTATTTATCCAAAGAACTTGAAAACACAAAGGCGTAAAGATACTTGCACCCCCATGTTCATTGCAGCATTATACACAATAGCCAAGACTTGGAAGCAACCTAGGTGCCCATCAAGGGACGAATGGATAAAGAAGATGTATTTATACACGATGGACTACTACTCAGCCATAAGAAATGATGAAATCCGGCCATTTGTGACAACATGGATGGACCTTGAGAGTATCATGCTGAGTGAAATAAGTCAGAGGGAGAAAGTCAAATACCATATGATCTGACTCATAAGTAGAAGATAAAAACAACAACAACAACAAAAAACACGTAGCGCTGGAGATTGGACTGGTGGTTACCATTGGGGAAGGGGGGAGGGGGAGGGCAAAAGGGGTGATTAGGGTCACATGTGAGGGGATACACTATAATTAGTGTTTGGGTGGCGAACAGGATGTAAGGTATACAGAATTTGAAATATGATGTACATCTGAAAAAAATAAAAATTAAAAAAAAGAAAGAAAACAGAATTTATCCGATGTGACATTTACAAATAAGGCCCAGATAGGATATAATTTATTTTAATTTTAACTATTTTTAATGATAAAAATAAATACGGAGGGAAAAGGAACTCTTTTGTGGGTAAATTATAATTAGTTCTCAATTACAACGAGAATAACCTTAACATGCCAGAAATAAAAAAAAATCTTTTATATAAATTTTAGAGCATTATGAAAGTATCGGAATAAATACTGATTCATTTAAAACAGTTTCATGGTAAGGGGCTGACCCCGTGGCGGAGTGGTTGAGTTCACGCGCTCCGCTGCAGGCGGCCCAGTGTTTCGTTGGTTTGGATCCTGGGCGCGGACATGGCACTGCTCATCGAGCCACGCTGAGGCAGCGTCCCACATGCCACAACTAGAAGGACCCACAACGAAGAATATACAACTATGTACTGGGGGGCTTTGGGGAGAAAAAGGGAAAAAATAAAATCTTTGGGGAAAAAAAAAAACTGTTTCATGGTAAAAACAGAGTCTTCTCAGCTGATAAAAATCCTGCCCAGAAAATCGACTAAAACACAGATGAAGCTGTAATATGCTATTCCAAGAGGAATTAAATATTCTTAAAACACACAATTGCAGGTATTGAAAGACTTAGAATAAAAATGAAAAAAGCATAAGAGTAAACACAACTGAAATAAAAAGAAAAGAAAAAATAAAACAATTTCAGAAGTGAATACCAAAATACAAGGTGACAAAGGCAGAATTTATTTGACTGTAAGTACAATAAAGGTCATTGAAGAGAGAATTAAAATAGCTAAGAACTGGGGCTGGCCTAGCGGCATAGTGGTTAAGTTCACATGCTTCACTTTGGAGGCCTGGGGTTCGCTGGTTCAGATCCCGGGAGTAGACCTATGCACTGCTTATCATGCCATGCTATGGCAGGCATCCCACATATGAAATAGAGGAAGATGGGCACAGACGTTAGCTCAGGGCTAATCATCCTCAAAACAGAAAATAATCGCTAAGAACAAAAACAAAATAAAGGAAAAGATAAAATCACTAATGATAAAATGATAAATCTGGAGGACTAATGAAGAAGATAATAAATATTTACAAATGGAGTCCCTCAAGAAGCAAAGCAAACTAATGTTTAAAGCCATAGACCAAGGACCGTTTCTAGAAGTCAAACAAGACCTAAATCTACATATTAGAAAGGCCCACAGATACCTGTGAAAATCGACCTGGAAGGGCAACTTTGAGATGTAGACTGGCAAACCTTTCAAGCTTTAAATATAAAGAAAATATTCTCTGGATAACCAAGAAGAAATATCGGTTTTGTTGACCATGTAAACCCAACTTAAGAATTGTTGCACTTATTAGCCTTATCTGAGGAATCAATTAAAGTACAAACTTCATCAACCCAAGAAATGATTGGGAAAATCAGCCATGGAGAACTAAATATATTTAATAGTAGATCTAAGATTAAAACAAAAATAGGGGAGGGGCTGGCCCTGTGGTGTAGTGGTTAAATACATATGCTCCGCTTTGGTGGCCTGAGGTTTGCAGGTTCGGATCCCAGGCGTGGTCCTAGCACCACTCATCAGGCCATGCTGTGGCAGAGTCCCACATAAAATAGAGGAAGATTGGCACAGATGTTAGCTCAGGGCCAATCTTCCTCACAAACAAAAAAGAAAGAAAAAAAAAGGAAGGTAAGGATATGGGTGCAAAATAGCATGCAAATGTTACGGTTATGACAAAACAGAAATAAAATAACTAAAAAATTGGAAGGAGAAATGAGAGAATGAGGAGAATAGAAGACGTTCATTGATTGCTCTACATAGAGCAGTTGGGAGGCAAAGGATACTAGAAGCCTAAGCAAGGGAAAAAGAAGACTATAAACATACAACAAAGTTATTTGTATATATAATAGAACAAAAGTATGAAACTTCCTGTGATTGGTGAGACTGAACTGCATTTACTAGTTATTCAATCAAAGACTAATGTAAGCGTTACTATGAAAGGAATTTACATCTGTGATTTCAGTCCCTACTCAACTGACTTTAAGCTAATATAAAGGGAGATTCTTCTGGATAGGTCTGATCTAGTCAGGGGAGTCTTTTAAAAGAGAGATTATGCCTTCCCTGAGCTCAGAGGCTCCACACAGCTCATGCCCATGAGGTTCCAGCATGCCAGCCTGCTTACAATTTTCCTTCCTGACTGCCTAGTCTATATCCTTTGGACTTGCTTAGCCAAGCCCCACAATTGCTTAAGTCAATTCCTTGTAATAAATCTATCTATCTATCCATTCATCTCTCTATATGTATATGTATGCATAGGTATATATATGCATGTATGTGCATGTATATGCATACACATATCTCCTTCTCTGGTTGAACCCTGATAAATACAATTAGCAAAGAGAATCCACCAGCATATTAAAAAAGTTACATCACAAGGGCCAGCCCTGTGGCATAGAGGTTAAGTCCAGTGCATTATGCTTCAGTGGCCCAGGTTCATGAGTTCGGATCCCAGGAATGGACCTACACCACTCATTAAGCCATGCTGTGGTGGTGACCCACATTCAAAATAGAGGAATATTGGCACAGATTTTTAGCTCCGGGCTAATCTTCCTCAAGCGAAAAAAGAGGAAGATTGGGGGACTGGCCTAGTGGCATAGTGGTTAAGTTTGTGCTCTCTACTTCGATGGCCCAGGGTTCGTGGGTTTGGATCCCAGGTGCAGATCTACGCATCGCTCATCAAGACATGCTTTGGAGGCACCCTACATACAAATAGAGGAAGATTGACACAGGTGTTAGCTCAGGGACAATCTTTCTCAAGCAAAAAGAGGGAGATTGGCAACAGATATTAGCTCAGAATGAATCTTCCTTACCAAAAAAAATTGCATTACAACTAGGTTTGGTTTATTTCAGGACTGTAAAATTGATTCAATATTAAGAATTACATGAATACAGCTCATCCTGATAATACATCTTAGAAGAAAAATCACGTGATTACCTCCACAGATGGTAAGGAACTCTTCAACAAAATTCAACCCCTATTACTGATGGTAACACCTATTTATAGGAACTGATGGAAATTTCTTAACGTGATATGCCTCAATCTCAAAACTAAGTCCATGGGAAAAAACTAAAGACACTTCTTCTAAAGTCAGGAACAAGGAAGGAATATCTGCTTTCTGCATTGCTCTTTGCCATTATATCGAAGGAACTGATCAATGTAAAAATGACCAGAGATGACACTTACAGGCTTAGGAATTGGAACAGAAGATGTGAAAGCACCTACCTTTGTAAATGACATGATACTGCTTTGGTGGCCCAGGATCAACAGTAAAGCTTATACAAACAATAAAAGAATACAGTAAAGTAGCAAGATATGAAATTAACATACAAATTTGATAGTGTTCATATATATTAATAATAAGCAGTTGAAATATATAGGGGAAGAGCAGATTGCATTCACAATAATGACAGAAGGACAGAATACTTAGGAATAAACAAAGTGGCAAAACCTGCCCAAGGAGTACTTTAGAATACACATGACAGACAAAAGCAGATTTGAAAAATGTAAAGATATCCATATATGGATATATATGAAGATTTTATGTATACAGTCATGCACTGGATAACAACATTTTGGTCAGAGGGACCACGTATACAACGGTAGTTCCATAAGATTAGTACCATATAACCTAGGTGTGAATTAGGCGTTACCATCTAGGTTTGTGTAAGTAATTCTATGATGTTCGCTTAATGACGCATTTCTTAGAACGTATCCCTGTCGTTAAGTGACGCACGACTGTGTATATTTAACCAAAGAGTTAATGTTTTCCTGGAGTTAGGCAAATTTATTCTAAAGTTTATATGGAAAATCAAACATACAAGAGTAGCTAAGGTCCGTTATTAAAACACACTAAAAGCCTCTATTATTAAAAGTGTTGAATGGACATAAATGGACACACAATTAGTAGAACAGAGTAGAAAAGCAGAAGTCAACTGAGGTACTCATAGACAGTTTATGATACAAGAAGTATGTCAAATCCCTCAGGAAAATAGACTTTTATATAAATGGTGTTAATGTAACTGGTAGCCATTTGAAGAAAAGGTGAAAATTGATCAATAACTCACACCATATACAAAAGCAAATTCTGTAATAAACTAGATATGTGTAGTGCCTTTCAAGCTATGACTCAAAATGTAGAAGCAATAAAATAAAAAGTTGATAAATTCAACTTTATAAAATAAGAAAAGCACGTGTTAGTGACAACAACTAAACAAATCAAAACAACGCCATAGGCAAAATAAAAAGCAGATCACAAAATGGGGAAAATATTTGCAATTTACAACTTAAATCACAGATAGAGGGCTAATCTCCTTAATATCCTAAGGATTCTTAAAATTCAAGAAGGACAAGACCATTAACCAATTAATAAATGGTTAACCAACTGGTAAAAACCAATTAACAAATGGACAAAGTCCATGAACTGGCTGATCACTGGCAAAGATATACAAATAACCCTTAAACATATGAAAAGCACCTCAGCTTCACTCAGAATAAAAAATATACAAATTAAAACTACACAGATATCATTCTTTATATGTAAGATTGACAAACAAAAATGGCTTGACAATCCACTTTGAAGGCAAGGTCGTGGAGAAACAGACATTCTTATATTTTGCTGGTGCTAATGCAAAAAGAATAACCAACAAGAATAGACATACGTTTACCTCTAACCACAAAAGTTGCACTTCTCTGCATTTACCTTGAAGATATACCTCCACAATTAAAAATGGAATATGTACAAAGTTACTGATCACAGCATTATTTATAATAACAAATGATTACTAACACAAATATCCATCAATATGAGGCTGGTTCAATGGACTATGGTGCAATCTCACAATGGAATTCTGTGCAGCTGTGAAAAAAGAGAAAGAAAAATCTGTATGACCTATGTGTAGTGATTTTCATGTATATTGTTAAGTGAAAAAATTCAAGAGTGTATAATTTATGTTACTGATCTTGGGAAGAAAGAAGGGGAAAGGAGAAGATCTATCTACTATCTATCCTCTAATATACAACTGCTCATTTCTCAAAATGAAGCATAGGAAGGATAAACCAGAATCTAAATCAGGACCTGCTGAAAAATGTTAGCTACAGGAGATTGATAGAGATGAGAGCCTGAATTCTTTTTAGTTCTATTAAATGAAACATATGCATTCCAAAAAATCAAAATCTGCATTCCAAAAACGCAAAATTGCATAATAAAATCCACAGAGCTTGTGGGAAACATGGGTTTAGTGGCACAACACTCAAAAACTTCATCAGTGACGTGTTGGAGAAAAAAGTACGACCCTAATAAAAGTGGTAACACAGTTACATGCATGTTTAATGGTTAAGAAATGCATAAATATTACAATAAACTTGGCGCTATATCATGAAACAGACCTAAAGCACTGGTAGAAGTGGACATCAGAAGGGTTGCACCTTGTGTGTTACTGTGAAGTAGAGGAAGCTAGGGTCCCAGGAAAGCTGTAAGACCAGATGTGGATATTGGTGCCTCAGAGCATATGGTGAGCTGAGGTAGCTGGTGAATGTTCCAAGTGTGTGTGCAAGCCTTTTGTTTATTCTTACTCGAGTTGGTTGAGCTGGGTGAGGTTTTCTGTTGATACTGTGCGTAAGCAAAGATGAAATTTGTGCTATGCTTAAATATATAAATGGTGTTGGAACAAATTAGTACTTTCCAAAACAAGCATTAAGCAATTTTCATTCTTGAGTGTTCCATATTAAAATATAAAGTTGAATCAGAAGAGGATGAAAGTCACCCTAAAACAGAATACGAACAAACAAACGTACATGCATGTCACATTGATAGCCTAACCATGTGGAGAAAAGGATTATTTAAGGCAACTTTTGAGAAAAAACTGCTCTGACAACATCCTTAGTGGGATACATTCTCAGGGCAAAAGGACTGCCAAAAATATCTTAAATGTTACTTATGAGGAACTTACGGATTTGTTGGTAATATATTTTTGAGACTTTTCTGTGTATATTATAGAACAGAAGAAAAACAGATGTATTGATGTTATTAGGAAATAGAATTTTTCACTGTCGGTAAAAGAGTGTATGAATTTAAAAGAATATAAGAAAGAAAACCCTCTCTGGTTTTGATTTTGAGTTGAAAATGTTAATATGATCTCGTGCTTTTTAAAACATATATTTCATAGTTCCTTTTCTTCACAAAAGGAGCCTAAAAGGACGTCCTCGTGGAAGTTTGTACATCTATTCTCCAGACCTTGGTTTCTAAATCCAATTTCTCATGAAAAAGAACCAGGACTTCTTTAGAGACATGTCTGACTCTAAGTCTGAGACAGAAGAGTAGATAGAAAGACTGAGCTATCTTGTGCCAGAAAGGACCCCAACATAAATCGAGTAATATAAAAAGTGACACAAGACCCAGCTGGAAGGGGTTTTTTGAGCACCAAAAAAGAATAATGACAGTAATTATTATGCATTGAATAGCAAAAGAAAAATCTATTACTCTTAGTGCACAAAAGTACAAACCATGAAGGCTAAGATTCATAAATGAGCTCATTGAGCCTAAGAGTTCCTGTATAAAAAAACACACCATAAGAGCCAGCTCTGATGGCCTGGTGGTTAAAGTTTGGCACTCACCCTTTCAGCTCCCTGGCTGCGGAAGCACTCCCTAAAGCTAACCCCCACCCCTACCCCCCACCGTCTGTCAGCTGTCATGCTGTGATGGCGGCTCACAAAGAAGAATTAGAACAACTTACAACTAGGATATACGACTATGTACTGGCGCTTTGGGAAGGAAAAAAAGAGACCCATAAGAGGAGTAAAATGACAAGCTTGAAGTGGATGATATTTGCTTTATGCACAACTGACAAATGATTGGTGTCTCAAATATATAAAAAACTTCTATGCATTAATAAGATAAACAACCCAGCAGTAAACTGATTAAGAGGTATAAATAGATAGTTCAGAGGCAAGAAAGCACGAATGGCCCATAAACATGTGAAAATGATTTTAATATCATTACTAAGTAGTGAAATGCAAAGGAAAGCCATATTAATTTATAATCTTATACTGACCAGCTTGGCAAAAATGAGAGTCTGACAGTACAGAGTGTTTTTGAGGATGTAGAGCAGTGACGCCCCTCCCCTACTGCTCATGGGAGCTTAAATCCCTGCAGTCCCTTTGGAAAACTGACATTACCTGCTAAAGTTGATGACACATTCCCTATGATTCAGCAAGATTCCTGATGCACAAGACTGCTCACAGTGACACTATTCGCTGAAACAAAAAATGGAAAAAGCCAATAGTCTAATGATACTAGAATAGATCCATAAATTTTTTCTATTCATATAATGGAGTATGGAGCAACAAGAAGATGAAATAACCTGATCTACAGGATCAACATACTTGAATTTCATTAATGGGCTATTGATTGAAAGAGAGAAGAAAAATACACACTGTTGATTCTGTTTAAAGAAAGCTTAAGAGCAGACCATTAAACAATGCTGTTTGTGATTGCATACATAGGTAATAAAAGATGATAAAACTGCATTGAAAAATCAAGGAAATTATAAACACAAAATCAAGACGGCTGTTATTCCTGGAGAGAGACAGAGGATGGAATGGGGCAGGGGTCCACAGGGGACTTAGGAGGTTGTGGTGTTTTATATATACATATATATGTACATGTATGTATGTGTATATTTGTATTTGTTAGACTGGATAATGAATACATGTCTGCTTCTTACAGACCAAGCGAAACCATGAATTCTAATTTTTATTTTACTGGAGAAAAAAACCACTGTGATTACTTGTGATTAAGATAATAGTACACATTAGCAAACAAATAATCGTGGTTGATTTGGAATGAATGTCCACACTGGCCACTTTACCTTCCACTTTCAATATGTTTTCTTACTGTTTGTAATTTTTAAAGAATGATAAGCTATGACCAGAGTTATTTATTAATTTCTTGATGTTGCTACTTTTTGATACAGAAATATTATGTCAGTTTTCCTAATTGGTCTTATTCCTTCTAGTTATAATTGGAAACACTGATGACTAAGATGGAGAGTTAGTTCTAGTCCCTAGAAAACCTTGTAAGAACTTAAAGAAAAAAAAGTAGCAGTTTTATTATTTAAAAATAAATTGCTTAGGGGCCTGCCCTGTGGCCAGGTGGTTAAGTTTGCACACTCCACTTCAGCACCCTGGGGTTTTGCTGGTTCCAATCCTGGGCGAAGACATGGCACCTCTTGTCAAGCCACGCTGAGGCTGCGTCCCACATGTCACAACTAGAAGGACCCACAACTAAAATACACAGCTAGGTACTGGGGGGATTTAGGGAGAAAAAGCAGAAAAAGAAAAAAAAGATTGGCAACAGTTGTTAGCTCAGGTGCCAATCTTTTAAAAAAAAAAAATCAAAGTAAATAAATAAATAAAAATAAATAAATAAATCTTAAAAACAATGTATTGTACATTACTTATCAGAAGCTTAAACTTGGCATATATATATTCTTCAAAAAATTTTTTAAAAGTTTTATTAAGGTATAATTGATACATAAAAAATTGCACACCCTTAATGTAAACATCTTGATGAATTTGGGCATGTGTGTACACTCATGAGATCATTGTCGCAGTCAATGGACTAAACATATCCATCACCTCCAAAAATTTTGTGTTCCTAAGTGTATGTGTGTTTGCGGTAAGAACACTTCACATGAACCATATTGTTAACTATAGGTACTATGTTGCACAGCAGATCTCTAGCACTTATTCATCTTACGTAACTGAAACTTTATACCCATTAAGCAACAATTCCCTGTTTCCCCCTTTCTCTAGTCCCGGGCAACCACTGTTCTATTCTCTGCTTCTGTGAATTTGACTGTTATAGATACCACATATAAGTGGAACCATTCAGTATTTGTCCTTCTGTGACTGGCTTATTTCACTTAGCATGACGTCCTCCTGATCCGTGTTGTGGCAAATAGCAGGATTTCCTTCTTTTTAAAGGCTGAATAATATTCCATTACATGTATGCATCTCATTTTCTTTATCCATTCATCTGTTGATGGACACTTGGGTTGTTTCCATAGCTTGGCTATTGTGAATAATGCTGCAATGAACATGCAGATCAAAACCATGATGAGAGGTCTGTTAGGATGGCTATTATAAAAAAAAAAACAAAAGACAGTAAATGTTGGCGAGGATGTGGAGAAATTGGAACACATATACACGGTTGGTGGGAATGTAGCATGGTGCAGCTACTATGGCAAAAGCTAGTAGGGAGGTTCCTCAGAAAATTAAAAGTAGAACTACTACCATATAATCCAGCAATCCTACTTTGGGTATATGCCCAAAGGAATTGAAATCAAGATCTTGAAGCGATATCTGCACTGCCATATTCATATTCTTAATTTGTCTGGTAGTTTTCTTTTCCCCCTAAAAATAAATCATATCCACACATTTCTAAATGATAAACCAGAAATAATTGGAGTCCAATTAATGATATTTTATTGCATTTTAGATTTTTTTCATAGCTGGGAAAGATATAAAGAATAAAGAGAAGACTTTACTGAATTTTATTATTGAATTACTACAGAAACATGTATTTGAAGATTTTTTCTCCTTATGTTAGGTACTCTATACTGACAAAAAAAATCAGTAGTAATAATTGCTATCAAATGTGTAAAAAATAAAAATTGTGCACCCCAACATGTATCTTTTAAAATAGGAAATTGCTAGGCAACCTTGTATAATCTAAATAAACCACTAATGAAATTCACTAGCTTATATTTACAAAGGAAAAATGGCATTCACAAACTAGCCTTTAAGGTGATGATAAAATGCTATAGCAGAAAGTAATTTCAAGATCATCAAGTTGATTATCCTCATTTAATAGGTGCAGAGATAGGCCTAGAGAGGATGAATTACTTGGCAGAGGGTACAAAGCTAGTGTCTAATACTAATCATACCTTGAACACGTAATTGTTGAACGCCCACGCATGCCCTGGGTTGTACTCACAGGTGAGGTAGAGGAGGCTCATAGAAATGGACTGACTGACACACATGGTGTCGGGAAGTGGTAGAAACAGGACTCAGAATGAGGCCTCCCTCTGGCTCCGTATTCAGTACTTTTGCAAATCCACCCCCACTGCTTTAGGAACAGATCTGATGCTCTCAGCTGGGCTGTTGGAACATCAAAAAGGTTCATTCCTGGATTGGGCCAAGGCACAGGAAACCAGGGACAGCTGGTCTGGAGGTGATCATAAATGGACACCAGTGAGGGGACACATTTGTCATACCTTAGTTTCATCTGTCTATGAGGTGAGGAAAAATCCAATTTTTACTCAGAGTTTTAGTCGATAACCAGATGTTTCTTTGACTACTTACTATGATATAGGAGCTTTATTTATTATCTGATTTAATTCTCATGACACCCTAGAGGTAGATGTTATTTTCCCCATTTTCATGCCTGAGGAAATAGGGAGGCTCAGATAGTTAGGCAATTTGCCTAAGTTCACCTAACTAGGATTTAACAGAGCTGTCCTATAGTGAAGTTTGGGCTCTCTCCTCTGCGTTATGTCAAGTTCAGGGAGGGCTGAACGAAGACTATGTCCTTCCCTTAAGAAGATTTAGGATAAAAAAAGAAGTTTTTATCTGTTTTTTTTTGTTATTCCTTTTGCTGTTAGTGTTTTTTGCATGAAATCCATTTCAGGATAAAGGCAGAGGTCAGAATTCTCAGAAATAGTTCAGTTAGGTTATCAGAATGAGACATGGGATCTGTACAATAGAGTCCTGTGCTGCTCTGCGACCTGTGCTGGAGAGGGAAGTGATGGAGAAAAGGAAGACACAATTAGAATATTATTGGGGGCAGGGGTTTTATTTATTTATTTATATTTTTTTGTATATGAGAAAGATTGGCCCTCAGCTAACACCTTTTGCCGCTCTTCCTCCTTTTGCTTGAGGAAGATTGTCGCTGAGCTAACATCTGCACCAATCTTCCTCTATTTTATGTAGGACGCTGCCACAGCGTAGCTTGACGAGTGGTGCTGGGTCTGCGCCCAGGATCCGAAACTGCAAACCCCAGGCTGGTGACGTGGAGCACGTGAACTTAACCACTATACTACCAGGCCAGCCCCTGGGGTTTTGTTTTGAATGCTTTAAAAGGAGAATGTTCCTAGAGGTAAAGTGACCACAAATCGTTGCAAATTACTGGAGTACATTTCCAGTCAATTGACAAAAAAGGAATATCTGACTGTATTAGTCTGCTACGGCTGCCATAACAAAATAGCATAGACTGGGTGGCTTAAATAACATAAATTTATTTTCTTACAGTTCTGAAGGCTGGAAGTCCGTGATCAAGGTACTGGCAGTTTTGGTTTCTTCTAAGGCCTCTTTCCTTGGCTAGGAGATGATCACCTTCTCTCAGTCATCATGTGGCCTTTTTCTCCGTGTGCATGCATGGCTGGTGTCTCTTCCACTTCTTATAAGGACACCAGACCTCCTGGATTAGGGCTCCAGCCTTATGAGCTCATTTAACCGTAATTGGCTCTTTAAAGGCCCTATGTCCAAATACAGTCATTTTGGGGATTAGGGCTTCGACATATGAATTTTGGGAAGACGTAATTTAATCCATAACACTGATAAACTGAATTTAAGATTATGATGGCAGAGGAATAAAGCTCATTTAAGGAACCATTTACATTATGTTTTCCTAGAGAATAATTTCTAAAAGGAAATTACCATATATTATTCATTTACATCCCTAACACCTAGCCAAGTGTCTGACACCTAGTAAGTATTTAGTTAATTCTGTTGAAACAGAATAAATGAATCATCGATCAATTTAGAACTCCTGTGGAAATACTTAATTTGTGTATAAAGCACGTATGTACTTTGGCCAGCACTGGTGGTTTAGTGGTTAAGGTTCAGTGCTCTCACTGCCAGGATCCAGGTTCGTTTCCTGCTCAGGGAACCACACCATTGGTCTATTGATTGTCGTACTGTGGTGGCTGCATGTTGCCGTGATGCTGAAAGCTATGCCACTGGTATTTCAAATACCAGCAGGGTCACCCATGGTGGACAAGTTTCAGTGGAGCTTCTAGAATAAGACAGACTAGGAAGAAAGACATGGCCACCCACTCCTGAAAAACTGGCCATGAAAACACTGAATAGCAGCAGAGATTGTCTGATCTAACACCAGGAGGTGAGAGGATGGCACAAAAAGACCAGGCAGAGTTCTGCTTTGCTGTACACAGGGTCACTAAGAGTCAGAACTGACTGGATGGCACTAACCACAAAAAATATACAGGCATAGCTTGGAGATATTGTGGGTTCAGTTCCAGACCACTGCAATAAAGTGAATATGGCAATAAAGTGAGTCACACGAATTTTCAGATTTCCCAGTGCATATGAAAGTTGTTTACACTATACTATAGTCTATTAAGGGTGCAATAGCATTATGTCTAAAAAGATGTACACATTTTAATTTAAAAATAATTTATTGCTAAAGAATGCTAACTATCATCTGAGCCTTCAGTGAGTCATAATCCTTTTGCTGGTGGAAGGTCTTGAGAAAAATGCAGTATCTGCAAAGCAGATACTGGAGACTTAGCTACAGCCATTTCAGAAATGCTGTTGTTTTTACCAAGATGAAAAGAAAGTAAACAACCCAGAACCAAAAGCAAAGCTGGAATGGTAATCTAATGACCTTAAATTTGTCTTTCAGAAAAACTCTAGGAGGTATGCCTGGATATCAGTATTGCCACACAGAAGTAAAACAGATAGATTGTAAATAAACGAGACTTGTGCTTTCCCAGGAAGGCAGTTACGCCTGAGCTACCTTTGAATCATGTCTTGAATTTACTGCAAGTGAAATCTATTCCCCTGGGGGATCAAAATTCCTAGCAGAGGCCTACTGTATTCACTTCTTGAGTTTTAAAATAAAAACTTGAGTTCGTGAGGAAAAATAATGGAATATTCCATCGAATGGCATGGTCAAATTTTTTTCAATAGAAGATAACTTATTTTGTTTTCGGTTTCCTAGTTAAGCCACAGATTATATCTTGCCCTAAATTCTGGCCTAATAAAGAGGGACTCAAATTCTGCTTTTGGCTTTCACTAACTGACAGTCTCAGGATTTTGCACATAAAATGATTATTATTATTATTATTTTTTTAATTTCCAGATTGCAGAGTTTCATGGTTTTATTAACACAAATATAATGCGCACACGAGCTGTCGTCTATTCGTTTTCTTCGCTGCGCAGCCTGGCATTGGGATTGGTGATTCTGATAGCCAGCTGGGCTGCTCTTTCCACGATGGCTTTGTGGTTCTTGGAGGAGACGTTGTGAGCAGTCTCAGCACAGCATGATTTGTTGCACATCAGCAGCACTTCAAGCTCCTTGACATTGTGGACCAGGAACTTCTGGAAGCCACTGGGCAGCATGTGCTTTGTTTTCTTATTGCTCCCATAACCAATGTTGGGCATCAAGATCTGGCCCTTGAATCTTCTGCGCACCCTGTTGTCAATGCCTCTGGGTTTCTGCCAGTTATGCTTAATTTTGACATATCGGTCTGACTGGTGCCGAATGAACTTCTTGGTCCTCTTTTTGACGATCTTGGGCTTCACAAGGGGTCTGAGGACAGCCATGACGCTGAGTAGATGGCTCAAAATGATTATTTTCTAAAAAAAGGAAATTCTAAGGAATATCATTAGAAACACGGAAAACAGACATTGGAAATGGAAGTCTTATTATAAAGGCCTGGAGGAAACAACACTGGGCAGAGGGAGAAGTCAAACAGGTGCAGGTACAACATACCCTCAGCTAACTCCACAGGGGCTTCTGAACTATGTACTACTTGTAATCAGCTGATGTCTTGCAGTAAGTGAAATGGCCAGGCCTTTGCAACCCCTTTATGATCAGTCTTTGGAGGTAGGCCACCCCAAGAGGATCATGACCTTGGATTACAAGCTCTCTGCAGCTAAGGCAAACTCTGAAGGGACTGACCCATCCATGCGCTGGAGCAACTTCAAGTCTTTCCTTGAGGTGGGATCTGAGCAGTGGTATGTCTCCATGTTCACAACAGTCTAGCCCTTGGACTGATTGTCTCCACTTCCTCAAAGATGTTTGGGGAGGACTTAGTCCAGGATTCCAGAGGGCCTCTCTTTTTAAGGGAAGCACAGTAGAAGAAGGTTAGCAGTATGAACCATAGCCCCTGTTACTGTAGTTGCTCTCAGGACCCCATCTAATGGTCATCTTCTTCTTCCTTAGCTATCCATTATGGATTCCCCTCACCCTTAGATAGACTACCAAGGCAGGTCTTGTTGGTTTGCTTGGTGATATTATGATCTGGGCCATCCCCAAAGGCTCTGAACCCTTGGTTACCATTAACTTCTCACGTTGTAGCTGCTGGCCTTTTTCATTTATCATTACAATTGGGCAAGGGAGGAGCAATAGGCAGTCAAGTGGATCACCTTATGCCACACATATTCCTCTCTGGTCCTACTGTGTGACAGAAGCTCTACCACCTCCTGGTGATTACTGTCAATTATTCCTGCTGAGATTACTACTCCTGCTTTCATGGTGATCTCTGGACACAAAAAACCAGAGCGCCCAAGTGTCAACCATAGCTTATAGCTCAATAGACTTCTCATTGTTCCCCTTTGGCAGAAGTGTATACCTTTTGGGGACTAGGGCTTCTAGACCTAGTCTAGAAGTCCATGCAGAGCCTAGAGTTGCAGGGATGGGAGGTACAAAATCCCCAGTGGGTCATGAATAATGACAATTAGTGGAGCCCCTCCTGTTCTCCTGTCTCTACTCCTTTGTTCCCAGAGGTATATATTCTTCCTACATGGTACTGTATAAAGTTTTTGATTCAATGTCTATACTGTATCCTGGAGGTTGAAGTGGGATCCTCACAGAATACTGTTTCTAAGCTGACTAACTGTACTTTCTAATGCTCTTCCTGGCTAATAGCTTCTGTTGGTGCATATGTAATACAATGACTGGGTCACATGGTCATGGACCCACTCCCACTGTTCCTCTGCTATAAAGAAGGTCCTCTGATCTGACTATTGCTGTGAGGGATCCCATACTGGAGAATTAAACACTTCATCCATACTTGGATAGTTGTACTGGCGAGGTCTTGTGGGTAGGATTGGCAAAATCTCCCCCACAATTTATATCTATTCCTGCTAGAGCAAGTCTTTGTTCTTTCAGGGTTGAAATGGGCTTGATGTAGTCAACATGTCATTAAATGGCTGGTTGGTCTCCTTGAGGAGTAGTTCCACTTAGGCTGAAAGCATTAGTCTCTCTTGCTGGCAGATTGGACATTCATTTGCAGCAACAGCTAAGAGAGACTTGGTAAGTGGAATCCTATGCAGTTGGACCCATGCTTAGCTTTCATTACTTCCACTGTGACCACTGAATTAATTGAAATTCATGTGCCCATCATGCCATGCCGATGTGGCCAATGCATAGACTGGCTAAATCTTACTTACTACTTGATAGTTGCCTGTGAGTGCCACTATGTGGTACAAAGATGTTCACTCTTTTTATCTCTTCCCATAGGTCCCTCCCCACAACTGTTCATCAAACCTTCTTATCCACAATTTTCCAATCTTTCTCCTTTCGAGCCTCTGTATAAGTAAGGCATTCAGCCCTACCTGGAGCTCTGTATACATCAGAACCTCCATGGTAGAGGCCAAAGTGGATGGCAGACCTGAAGCTCTGCCCATGCGGAGGCTCGTTTTCTAAGTCCTCACTGTCTTTCAAGGCCTTTCCCAAGTGAGGCTGCTGCCATTTTCAGCTTGCATCCACATATCAATTAGACCCATCTATAAACCAAGGGTGGGCTTTTTATCTTCTGCCTGCTCATCATAATGGATCTCCCCGTGGCAATCGGTGTGAGCTGAGGGGAGGGCACTGACACAAGAGTGGTAGATGACATGTGGGTCTGGTTCACTTGCTCGTGCAGCTTGCTTTTGCTAACTTGTCCGGGTCATGCTTGATTTTGGATATACTACTTTCATCTCACAATGGATTGGTGCTGAACTCACCTGTCTTTATGCCTTAGTGAATCCAACAAAACCAGATAGAAAGTTCCAGATGCATGATATCCATTATCAGACACAATACGGGATCCAAGGTCCAGTATTATGCCAGGAATTGTTTTTCAAAGATATGTAATTCTTTGCTGCATTTGGCACAGCCTTGCTCCAGAACCCATATGCCTGCACTACAATTCTCCCACTGGAGAGTGCCATATGGCATAGTTTATCACTACTGATACTTCTAGTATCATAAGCTCTTCTGGGTCATATAGCTCAAGTGGCATGCTTGCTTTAATGGAAGACTGGACCTGCTGCAGAGCTCTTTCCTTCCCTGGGACTCACTGAAAGGTGGCAGCATTTCATGTCACTGAGGTGTGGAATATGCTACTTCTTAAACTCTAAGAGTTTTATCAGACATTGTGCCTCATTCATTGCGGTACGAGACGTGAAATGCAATTGTTTATCCTTTGATTTAGTGGGGACATCCTTGCAGTCTCTTAACATTGGACAGCTAATTACACTGATGTGTTAGGCTGCCTGCTGAATCTTTGTGGGGTTGGTTTATCTCCGACTCTCTGGAATGTATATGTCTTACAAAGTCTTCCAGCTTGCTAGCCCCTTCTTGCTCATTGGCCTAAAGTTATCAATGTAGTACATCAAATTGATATTCTGCGGTATGTCCAGGCAATCCAGGTCCCTTAGGACTATATTCTCGCAGACTGAAAGTAAGTTAGCAGAATCTTGAAAAAAAAGCAATAAATGCCTCATCTTGTCTATTCCATGTGAATGCAAGCTGCTTCTGATCTGTTTGATCTGATCTGAGTAGAAAATAGCATTTGCCCAATCAACATAGCAATACCTGAGGTCAGACTAATCTACCGTAGAACAACACCACATCTGAGATAGCAGCTGCAATCGGGCTGCTGTTTAGCTGAGTCTGTGGTCGTCTGCAGTCACCCTGCAGGATTCATCTGGATTTTTTGTAGGCAGCAGACTGGGGACTTAACTGAAGACATGATAGGGATCACCACTCCTGCATCCTTTAGCTCCTTAAAGTCCTTAGGGTTGGCATGCAATTCCCTGGGGGACAGGGTGAGGAAGTGTTTCAGCAGTTTGCACTCAGCCTTCCTCACCAAAATATCCCTTCACCTTACAGGTCAGATACCCTATGTGAGGAGGCACAATTATACATTCATGGACATAGGAAATGACCACCAAGTAGGTATACAGATCCTATGGACCCATTGTAGGACAAACCTTCGCTCAGAATCCATCTATTTTCTGGCCCAATATAGCCTCATTACGCTGGAGAGTCAAGTGGGTTGGGGCATTGAGGATGAGATGCTCTGGTCTCTGGGTGTTCAGAACCTGTTTCCAATTGGTTCTATATTTCTTTTCAGATATAGATGACATTAGTTTAGTTTTATCATTTTCAACTATTTTGCCGTGGTCAGTTTGGTTAATCCTGGAGTGAGTTTTCATCTGAAAAATCTCTATATCTAGATTTTTAAATATGTATCTGCTGTGATTTAAGTATGAATCATCCATACTTTCATCTGTTAAATAGCAGCATGCAAAATTCATCCTCACCACTGCAATTTGGTTTCTTAGTAACTCTGCATTAGTGATGCAATTTGCTAGTGATGCCTGAGAAGTATTATTTAGGTTTCTTGGAACACACAATCAGGGTAAGTGTATTAACATTTCTATGTTACCTATAATTTTTGTCTTGTTATTTTATAATATGAAATCAGGTACATAACACATATTTTCTCCTATAACATAAATGATTTGTGAGAGATATATATAGATAGATAGACATTGATGTAGATATATCTATCCTATACTGTAAATCCTAGAGTATATCTATATAGGATAGATATAATCTTAGGATATGGATAGATATATCTGTATCTGTACTGTATCTATACTCTACGGTTAACCGGACTAACCATAGCAAGATAAATATATCTATGTGTGTATATGTGTGTGTATGTTAGTGGTGTCTATGTATAACTTACAAAAGATTTACCCTAAATTATTAAATTATGCCCATTCAAATCTCTTTTATCACAGAGTCACTATGTCCCTCAAACCTGGAAGTGGGAACAGATTAATTAGATGGCTACTGATTCTTTTGTCCTTTGTTCAAAACACATTTGACACAGATTTTGCATGAGAGAGTATGTATGTGTATGTCTGTGTATGTGTGTGCTTATGTTCCTGCACGTGTCTGCGTATTTGGCAGGCAAAAATGGATAGAAGGAAAACTGACAGAATTTGATAGGAATGCCTTCTACATTATGGAAACACTCATATTCACCTAGAGTAAAGATATTCGGACACTTTACTCACTCTTTACTAAAACCCAAATCTCAACAAAAGATCTTAAATAATAAAGTTCCTCAGCACTAACTGATCACGTAGGAATGTAAAAGGTAAGATCAGTTCAACTGATATGCTTCATCTTTCCTAGTCTGGTCATGTGAGGGACGGAAATGAGAACACATCCCAAAGCAGAAGCTGTGCAGTGTGCTGAGGTACAGCAATCAGCCGCCCATGAAACTGACAGAACAGAACAGCAGAAGGAATGTTTCAAAGGCAGCACAATAGAAAGCAAAGTGTCAGCTAACTGAGGCTTGGAAGTGACAGCCAGAAGCATCACAAACAGGATGGCAGCTCTTGGGGGGTGTCCGACTCACTGATTGACTCAGACAAAGGCACAGCATCGCAAAGAGTGGGTGTGTGATCCGCCTGCTCAGCGGCTGCTGCTGCCGGCCAATGGATTGTAAATAAGAGATTGTACTGTGCACATTAGCTTTTCAGAAAAATTCAGATATACATGAGATAATCCTATGGTTGGTAGCACAAACAATTCTAGGCTGGGAATATAGATTGATAGGTTCTATCTATGTCGCTGTCATCTTTCACTGACATTGGATCACTTTAGTTCTACGGGTCGGTTTCTTCTCTGGCAAAATGAAAGGAGTGATGCCAAGTGAAGGAAAGGTCCTGTCCAGTGCTAGCTTTCTCTGCTTCTAATCTCTAAAGATAAAGGCAACATGTTGTGCATACAAAACACTAAATTTAAGTATTGAAAACCTTAGCTTGGTACTGGTGCCTGGACGATTTGAAAGGGAAAAGACAGGGAGACCAATTCCCAGGGCAGAGATCATCTGGTTTTAATGAACAGAACTTTCAAAGAGGTTCCAGAAAGAGGGATGCCAGTTCAAGATCCAGGGGCATTTCATGTAATCCACCATAGCAAATGCAATGAGGTATCATCGCAACTGCAAAAGTCAGTGTGCGAATTTCTCTCTGTCTCTTTCGCTCTCTTGATCGTAATGTACTTCTCTCTGCCCATCTGTTCTATTTAAAAATTTTTAAGCTAGCAGCTTTTTTTTTTTTGCAAGATTATGTCTCTGATTGCCTATAAATTTGAATTGCATGTGGCTTGGCTTGCCCCAGTGCCAATTTTGGCCCAAGCTCCATATAAACTTATGTCCCAAATCACCAGCCTTATTCAAGCTTTGTGTCTCATAGTTCACATTTTTGATATGGGAAATATCTGGTTGGTTAAACAAATAATATGCATGGATTTCCACTGTTTTATGTGTTCAACCTGGGTCTAATCATCTGTGCCCAGCAGGATAGCATCATATGGTCTTGATATGGCCACCATTCATTTAAAACAATGACAAGGTCAAAAGATTGTGTTTATGTGAGGATGAAATTATGGATATGCATGTCTCAGACTTGAGGTATAGTAATTTAAATGCCACAAATAAACACAAACTAGAAATCAGGAAGGAAAATGTTTGTCAGTTAAAGCAGTAGAACAGGTTTAATTATGCTCCAGTGGGTAATCATAATTGATTTGGTCAAAACACCAAAAACATGTGGTCAAAGCAACCATAACAATTCCATGTGACACAGTTCTGACTAACAAGGTAAACTGGGAAATCTGTTTGGAGGTTTCCACCAAAGGCTGTTCTTGATGATACACACATATGTGTGGGAGGGAATACTACTTTTTTGCCCTGAAATTTGTCATATGCATGTGACATCTAAAACTGTGGCTGCAGGGGTGGGCCTCCTGGTCTAGTGGTTAAGTTCAGCATGCTCTGCTTCAGCGGCCCGGATTCAGTTCCTAGGCACAGACCTACACCACTAGGTGGTCATGCTGTGGCGGTGACCCACATACAAAATAGAAGATTGGCACAGATGTTAGCTCAGGGTGAATCTTCCTCACAAAAAAGAAAAAAAAAAGAAAAACAATATGCCTTGAATTAAAGTTATTTGCATTTAAAAAAATGAAACTGTGGCTTCAAAGAAACTGAGTTCCTGTATTAAGCACTGTAGAAATGCCTACTTCTCTTGTTCTTGTTTTATGAGATAGTAAATTTCCTTATTTATAAAAATTTCAAGCAGAGCTTTCTGTAACTTTCAGCATAAAGCAAATGACAGATGGTTTACCAAGTTTCAGAGAATGAGAGTACTAAAAGAATTTAATGTTTCTTTTTTATCCCAAGGTCCTTAAAGGGAATTAAGCCCTTTTTCTACAATATTATGGAAAATATCTAGTTATTCTGATTCAGGATAAACTAAAGCTTACAAAAATAATTCCTTTCAGTGTTATAAGCAAACATTTTTGTCGCTTTTTTTTGGCAGTTTCCTGTCTAAATTTCAATTTACAAGACTTTTAGCCCTCTTTTGGTTGTTATTGCTTTATTTTACTTTTTCAGCTGAGATATAAATGACATATAACATTGTAATAATTTTAGATATACAACATAATGATTTGATATATATATATATAGAGAGAGAGAAATGATTGCCAAAGTTAGGTCAGCTAATGTCCATCAACACACATAATTATAGTTTTTTTCTTGTGCTATTGCTTTAATTGCACTCTTACTCTTCTTTAAATGCTATTCTATCTATGGCAGGATTTCAAAGTTGGAAGTCTTGCAAGATATTACTAGTTTGAACCATTAAAAGCTCTGGATATGGATTTGAATTGAAGATCCTAATAAAAGCATATTTCACATGTTAACATTATTGACATATTTTAAAATTGATACCTTAAAAATTTAGTATATATATATTTAAGAAATATATACATTTCTTTTTATATTAGTAGGGAATGCAACCTAATGAACTAAAATATTTGTTTTTAATAGCTACTGTACAAATATAAAGAAAAAAATTTCATAGGTTAAGAAAATATGAAAAGTTTTGATTTTATGAATTCATTCACTTAAGTAAGAGAGACAAAAAGAGTGGAAAAACATTATGTTCCAGACACTCTTCTAAGGTAACAGATTTGGCACAAATAAGACAGTTAAAGTCCTTGCCTTCACGTAGCTTACATGCTAAGAGACGAGACAGCATATAAGCATGTAATAAACAAGGAAGATTATTATTAATTGCAGTAAGTGCTATGAAAAAATTAAAATATATGATGAAAGGGAAGATCATTTTATTTTGGTGGTCAGAAAAAATGCTTTTTGTGGAGGTGAAATTTGATCCAAGTTTTGAAATAAAGAAATGAACTAGTCTTATAAATAGGAGAAGAGAACAATCATCCAAAGGAGAGAAGAGTTTGAGAATTCAAGAAACAAAAGCAGACCAGGTCCTGGGAGCAAGTCAGTTCCTGTAGCCTTGCTCCATGTCCACAATGTGTAACAGAGGCACTTTGAGATCCCTCATCCACTGATTCTTTTATTCATCTGTCTCTCTTATTCTCCCTACTCTCAATGAAGTTTATTATGCTAGGCACTATGCTTTGTATCTGATGGAAATTAAGACAGACATACTTATTTCTATTACAGCATTTATAGCCTAACATGGAATAGAGATAATTTAACATGAAAAAATTATCAAGTGATGGACACCACAATAGTACAAATACAAGGTAATATGACAGCATGCAAGAAGGATAGCTACTCCAGGAGAGGGCTGAGGGTGTCATGGAAATTTTCTAGTTACAGAGAATTTAAATTTGAGACGTGGAGAATGAGTGTAGGATAACCAGGTGAAAAAGAAAGGACAACGTCCTAGAAAAAGAAGAGGATGAATATATGAAAGCCCTAGAGCTAAGGGAGAGTTTGGCAGCAGCTATGTGGCTGAAATGTGATGTCAAGTTAAGATTGCAGATGTTGGAAGTGACCTTTTCATGGAAGTGGAAACATTCTTTGGAGGAACCAGAGAAGAATTAAAGAAATTTACTTGAAACCTATGTTCTTGGCTTATAGAGGATTGCAAGGAAGTTCTGTAGTGTGCTGGTAGATTTAGGCTCCTAAATGGTGAGGAAGGCAAGGCTGAGTCATGAGGGAATAGAAAAGGAGCGTTAAGCCTTGTTTTTGATAGAAAATACCTATTGCCTAGGTCCTTGAAAGAATTAAGATATTTTGTTCATATGTAACTAAAAATTTATAATGAATTTTAATGATAGAGAAATTGTCCAGAGAATAACTTAGTATAATTTCATATTTACTCACACCCAATGGAGTGATACAGATACCTGGGGATTCAGCCTCCAGATACAATGGATGGCAGCTCAAGCAGACACACATTTTGTTTCACCAAAAGGTAACAAACAAGTTAGTAAGATACCAACAATAGAGATACTCAGCCAAAAGTGGGGGGTGTATCCCAGCAGGGGTACAAACCATTGCGACAGGGAATTTGAGAACAGGCAATATGTGAAGCTCACTAATTTACTTTAAAAAACTGATTTTTTAATAAAACTTTTTTATAAAACTCATATGCCAGCAATTGTGGTAGGTTCTGGAAGAAAAGTCTAGAAGACGTTTTTCTTGTTTTTATTTCAAACAGATGACAAATTTTCAGCCAAAAGAACTAGAATATAGTTTCAACCATGAGTCTAGGAGTTCACAATGAGATTATTCTTCTCATGCGAATGTTTGAGACTAAGCTTGGGATGACAGTCTAGAGGACCTGAGAGTAATGTCATCAGAGTGCACGTTGGTCAATGAAAGGGCTGAAAATGGGAACTAGGAGCCTGTTCGAATTCAGGTGTAAATTTATAGTTTAGGGATACATCTGAGTCTTGGTGGAAGTGAGGGACTTTCTGGAACAAAGGACTTTAGTGATTCAATCAAGAAATTCTCAAGCAAAGCAGGACAAGCTAGTGACGCTAGAACTTGCTCCTAAACCTCCAAAATCTGCATTCTGAACTGCTTTATGTTCTTTAACTAAATACTGAATTTTAACCACAGCCTGGGATGGTTGAAGTTGCAAGTAAAATTAAGTTGATATTTATTTACTCCCGAAGTTGAAATTTTATCAAAAATCTCAGTGGTTCGAAGTACCACTGCCTCTCTGGATTAGCAAGTTGCAGAAACCTGTGCAAAGCAGCTCAGGCAAAACATAGGGGCAGCTCACAGAATTCAAGGAAGAATTGAACAAACATGTCTCGTCAGGTGGAAACTGGCAATTGTTCTAAATATCTATTCTCTTGCCTTCTTTTGGTAATGCAACAATTCCACTTTAAACTGCTCACATAGGAGTGTCCAGCTAGAGTCTATATTTCCCAGCCATTACTCCACCCTGACTCCCCAGAGCTAGATGTGGATCTTTAGCTAAATTCTGTTATGGAGACAATAACGTATGTGCCAGATTTTACCACATACATAGTGACAATTTTGCAGATGAAGGAGCGAAGGATAGAAGGAATGTTTTGTGTGTATGACTTAGAAGAGCAGAATCTTCTTTCTACTCTTCATTGATTGTCTACAGCTAGACTATTACATTAGAAAAACAGAAACCACTGTCTTGTTTGAGTCACCGGATTTTTGTTTATCTTTGTTGTAGCATTTTGATCAATATACTAACTGAAATACCATGCTAATACAGAAGATGGGAAAGTTCTAGAAACCTCCGGAATTGGAACCAGGGACTTCAATGAGTGTCTCCACATTGCAGGCAACGTGGCACTGGTAGCTTCAAGCTTGCATATCACAACTTTGCTTCTCTCCTTTCGTTGTTTCTAAAATATCTGGTGAAGAGTTCTGACTAGCTCATCGTATGTTACATGCCCGTTTCCTATACCAATCACTGTGACCAGGAAGATGAGACTCTAGGATTGGTCCAGTTTAGATCAGACCATTACTTGCTTTGGCTAGGGTTATGTGAAAAAAAAAAAAAAAAAAAGATGTTCACATAGGGCTTTCACAGTGAAGAAGTTTCAGGAGGGTCAGATCCTTGTCAGAATACAAGGGTCGTGCACCAGTGACTTTGTTCAAACAAAACTATTGGATTTCCAAAGATCCAAATATGGTCACTTTCCAGGGTGCACAGAATAAATATTGAACTGGCTGCTTTCACCCTATGGGATTAGCATCCTGGGACTACAAGGGAAATGTCATCGGTTTATTTTTATACAGAAACATACTAAAAATTATGTCCCTGGTCACTCCAAGATCACTAAAGCCATATCTCTCAGCTAACTAATTCTATGATATATGGAGAAATTCTTGAGAACGATCTTATGGTTTATTTATTATCTGCGCATTTTTAATGGTTGTATATGATGAACTATTACTGTTTAGAAAAACTTGATGAAAACTCCCAATACAAATGATTTCCATGAACGTAAAAATGGTAATCCAGAAGCTTCCACCAGGGTAGCTGAGAGAAAACCCAACTGAAAGTATCAGGGTTAATATCTAAAAGTTTTGTTGCCTACTAGTTATAATGGGACAAACTCACTGTTCTGTTAAGGATCTTGTGTTCCCTATGGAGGAACCAGCCTTGGAGCTGAACTGTCCATTGAAATTCCCAACCTGTTCACATAATTAACCGAAACTGCTGTAGAGCCAGCGATCACTGGTCCTAAACTGTGCTGTAATCAAAACTTGTATTTACTTTATTTGACAAAGTATAAAGTATACATTTTAAAATGCACTGTATAACCTTGAAGCTTGGTAAAATTATGCTACTCCTGCCTGGAATGGACCCCAAATCTATAACCAAAGAAATTGACTGTGTTGTAACACACATGACTAACAAGTGACCTAGATTTTTTGAGCCTCTTATCTCTATTTTGCCATGAAATAGCACCTAGAAATTATGCTGTATAACGTGTACATCATGTGTGTAATAGTTCGGAAGAATTATATTTGACACAAGGAAAAAAATACTCTCCAATTTCATGCTGAGAATATTAGTGAATGTGGATTCAAAAAGCCCCCATCAAAACTCATGCTGTGATACAACGTAAAGGGTAATAATGGAGAAACTAATGTTAGCATCCATCCTAGTACTTAGAATATTAACTGGACGACACCATCCATCCCTATGAAAGAGTTTACAGATGCTGAGTCACAGATACTGGTACAGAGGCAACTTTCCAACCCAAACATATTGGAAAGGCTTTGGTAAACCACTTATCTACAGGGAAAAAGGATGGCCATTTGGGGCTATAAGATTTATTGTGAAGAGACATTCAGTTTATACTGATGATGTTGATGAGGTCATTCAGATAAGACCACTCTATGGGTCATCTTAGTTTGTCTGAAAGTGACAGGCAATCCTGAATAGCATTTACTTAAACACGACTGTAATTTGCTCTTTGCTCACCTATGTGAAGCCCAGGTAGGCTATTCCAAGTCCTATATATTTTGATGCACGTGTGAGTATTCAGTTTCTAAATTTCCACAAAACATGTTGAAATATTGATTGGAATGACCCGAATCTAAAGATAAATTTGGTGAAAATTAACATCTTTAAAATTATCGTGTTCCAATCCATGAACAAGAAATATCACCAGTTTTCTTGGTTTTTCTTTAATTTTTCTCACCATAGTTTACACACACACACACACACACACACACACACACACAGAGTTTTTGCATAGTGGTGTTTTTTATTACATATTACACAAATAGTACCATACCATACATATTATTCTCCAATTATTGAAACACTTACTAATACATCTTTAAGATTTTTTAGAATGAACACATACTTTTTAAATGCTTTCTTGCATTCTCTAGTATGAATTTACTATAATTTATTTGACCATTTTTTTATCGATGCACATTTAAGTTTCCAGTTTTCCACTCTCATAAACAAAGCTGCCATGAACATCATAGTCCCTTTGGATGATGGATGCTTTGAAGCAGACTTGCTGGATTAAGAAGTATACATGCACTTTACAGTTTTAATCTTGTATATCTTTATTCTATTTTCTATATATTTCACTATTTTTACATGCAATTTTCTTCCTGTAGGATATTTGGAGTTGATTCCCACTTTTTTATAGTTTTGTCAAAATTGTGACTAGGATTTTCTTTCTTGTTATATTTACAATTTGATTATTCTAGTGATTGGAAAGTTATTGGTTTTTGTGTCAATATTGTATTTGGCTGTATTCTTGAACTGTCTTATTTGTTTAAATTACTTCAGAAATAAGTGAAATTTACCAAAAAAGCAAACTCTTTACCTTGTCTGCTGGATGTGAAATTTGTTTTATAAGAGATATCATTAAATATCAGAATTATTGTATTTCATTGACTCTATTCTGCTCTGAGCTCTCAGTCATGGATGAAAAAATTAAATATCTGTCACCACTGAGCCTTACTCTGCCCACTCACTGGATTAAAAAGCAGCCCAAGGTTTTCTTTGGAGCCAGACACTGGGGTGAGGGGAATTAAGGTGGTATGTCCATATCCCATGGTAGTTGCCATAATTTTTATTGCACTATAGCTTGGCTTCCTTTTTTTGATATGCATTTGCAAAACCAAACTGCTGAGAATAGTGCAAACAAAGCGCATTTTTATATCTTAACAAATTGTCCTGCTTCACTTATTTGAAGGCCACTTATCATCTGACCTACTTTACTGAATCCACCGTACCTTGCGCTCATCTCCAGGAGGATCTTCATCTCCTGTTTTACTCCTTTACCTTCTTCTGCACATGTTCCTTCCACATTCATCACTTTGTGGTCATATTTTCTTCATTGAGAATGTTGTTCTTTTTTTGCCAAGTTTTCAAAAACTTTCGTCCTGTCTCAGACATTTCCATTCTTCTTAGTGCCTCAGGAAAGCTTGACCTCATAGGTTTTCAATTAACACTTCCTTAAATGAGTAGAAATCAGTTATTAGAACACTAGATAAATCAAGGGATCTGGCATTTGTAGCTCATTGCTCTCCTTCTGTTCACACAGTCAACACCAAATAACTTGTGGAATAGCTGTAGAATGCATCCATGGAAAGCAGTTCTGAGCAGGTTTTAGCTTTTTTGTTTTTTCATATATGATTATATGTTGGGCACAAGAGAAGAGGATTGTTTAAATCCTTTGCAATCCAGTATAACCCTGCTATATTCAGTAACACAACAAGAGTTAATCATAGTCATAATATCCCATTGGAGGAGAGGTTAGGAGTTCAGATTTACAATAAGACATAAAAAAGTAGCGGTGAGATGAGGTTACCAATTAAATACACTTATTAATAATAAAGCTCCCTAAATAATCTAGAACAAAGAAATCTATTTGCTCAGTCTCCAGGGACTTTTGAAATGAAAGGGATTGGAAAATTTAACGTTGCTAATTCCAGTTCCTTTTTTACGTAACCAAGGGATAATTTCTTCTTCTTGATATTTAGGTCTGGAAATAACTATATGAATCTAGATAGTGCATTGATTTGGGTAAACCAGATGGCAGAAGAAGAGATTATCTGAGCAGACTTTTCATAAAGGAATTAAATTTTAATTCTCTGCTTGGATTATTACTGTAGGGTAGAAAATGTATTTTTTTTCCTGTATAATCTAGAGTTTGTGTTCATATACAGATCCAGAAAACATGAACAAACACAGCTGCTCACCACATTCTAACCAGAGTCCTATTAGAGCAATGAGACATTTTCAAGCCAAATGAGATATTACTAGAATGATAAGTGGTGTGAAAATTGAGTTCCTTTAGCTGGATTAGAGATCATTTAGACTGCGTGACAAATGAACTCTACTGGGAACACAAAGTTTTCATGGAAAGATGTGAGAAATTAATTTCAACATACACTGTGAATTAATGTCAAACACAGGATTATTTTAAAGACAAAAAATTTAGATAACAGACTAAGGTGATGAGAGGCAGAGCAGAAAAACTTCCTAAATCAAGGAAAACATAAGGAAGCTAATTGGGTAAAAATTTATTTTCTTAAGGTCTTTTCTTTCCTACCCTTTTTAGTGTAGTCCATCAGTTTACCTTTATTTTTATTTTTTGGTCAATGGATAATTTTAAATATAATTACTGATTTGGGTGTAAGATATACTTAGTTACAATCACATAATGATGTAAAATTTTTGAAACACTAGCAATTTGAGCTGTGGGCTAATAATTAGTAACTTATTATTATGAACTACAGTAGTGATGAATTTCAGTAAGACACAAGAGGGACATTTCTAATTTCTTCATTAAATGAAACACAAAGTTAAACATACTCTACTCCACTTCTAGTGATGAGATTGAGAAAGACTTTCTTCTTAAGGAATTTTAAACTCTCATTTCTATGTCTGGCAGTTGAAAGTATTTTTCTGCCCTCAAAATACAGTAAAAGTAGTATTAAGAATGCTCCTCAGATGAACATTTTTTTGAATAAACTACGTTTTAAAATTTAATATGTGACTGCAAAGTAATTATTTGAAGCATAGTACCTGGCATAGAGAAGATATTATATACATTCTTTCAATTATATGTATACATATATTTCATATCTATATCTCCACATATGTGTTTATATAAACAATAAAGAAAGCATCTTTGTGGTGAGAATAAGGTTGGGCAGTTATTTCAGTGTGCATGGTTTTTGTCACTGTAGAATTCTCAAAATAACTTCAGATCCCATGAAAATGGGTCTAGTGTCAGTTTGCTAAGAGTCTTCACTTCTAAGGACACATGGGTCTAAAAATTGCCTTGGTTGTGTCAAATTCTCTCAACCTTTTGATCTTTCTGAATCATTATTCAGATATTAATTTATAATTTGAAAACTAATTAAGGAAGACCAGAGTCCATTTTAAATTGCAGCAGCTTTCAAGGAAAACTTTCAAGGAAACACTTATACCCAAATATAGAAGGCAATAAAAACAATCAAAATGGCGCACTATATACTATGGGCCAGGCAGTATGCTCCTTCAGAGTAATCTCCAAAAATCTGCACAACTCTTTGAGGTAGGCATTCTTCTTATTTTAAAAGAGGAAACTGAATCTTAGGAGACAAAATATTCACAGTCACTCATTGAGGATTCAGACCTAGGTCTGTTCAGCTCCAGGAACCGTACTCATCACTCTCATATTACCGCAGAAATGAAAGATGCAGTACTTGAAGAAAATCTTTTAAGGAAGAGTTTTCATCTGTAATGGCCAAAATAAACTTTTCTAATCCACAGCTTCCCTAAGTTTCAATTCTTCAACTTTTTGCATTCTTTGTTTGGTTTAGGGTATGATTTCAATCTCATTTCTTGTACATTAAACAAGAATATATAACATACTGAGAGGAAATAGAAAGGAAAAAAATATAGTTTTTTAATTGCTCCATGAATTTTCCCTCTTTGCTCTGGTTCTAATTCTGTCTCCGTTATGGGTGAGGGATATAGCCTTTCTTGGTCTTGGTATCCACAATCACAATATGAGACAGTGGGAAATAAATAACTACATTTCTCTGACACTCTGCAATATTTTTTTCTAGCAATATCCTGTCCTTGAAAAATTGAATAGGAGATTAATACACAAACAAGGTATCTAAATTAATGTAACTATATATGTATATATATGTACTTATTTTCTGTTGCTTGACTGTAGAGAATTATGTAGCTGAGATTTGTAAAAAAAATATGTTAATTGTAGTTCTTCTCTTAGATCCAAAGATAATTCCTGGGTATGTTCAAGGCTGTATAGAGAATTTCATGACCCTGAGTTCAGATAAATTAATGGTTGTACTTTAGTGGCCTGTAGCCACTTTAATCATTTACAGCTAATGATTAGGTCAAACTCATGGAATTTCCAGTCTTAGGTTTAACTCATCTCTGCCTCTTACCAGCTGTGTGACTTTAGGCAAGTTACCAAACCTCTCTAATCCACTTACTCATCTGTAGAACAGCATGACAATAGTTACCTCAGGAGTTATTTTAATAATTAAATGAGATAATATAAGCAGATCACTTGACACTGTCCTTAAAACATTATGAGTACTTACTACAAATTTGCTTATGCAATTACACCCAAGATCTCCTTAGCTTTCATTCATCTCTCCTCACTTGTTTGTATTATCATACAAGCATCCTGTAAACCATCCTACCCTTAAAAATAAGCTCCCTGCAGGGGTTGGCCCCGTGGCCGAGTGGTTAAGTTCGCGCGCTCTGCTGCAGGTGGCCCAGTGTTTTGTTGGTTCGAATCCTGGGCGTGGACATGGCACTGCTCATCAAACCATGATGAGGCAGCATCCCACATGCCACAACTAGAAGGACCCACAACGAAGAATATACAACTATGTACCGGGGGTCTTTGGGGAGAAAAAAGGAAAAATATTAAAAAAAAAATCTTTAAGAAAAAAAATAAGCTCACTGCAAACCCTATATCTACGTCTGCATCCCTTTCAACGCTTTGTTCTGCAATCTCTTATACAAGTTCATCATGAGCTTATTGTAAGTGCTTAAAACACTGTTTCCTCTTCTTTCCTCTCATTCTCTTTAACAGACATTTTAATCAGGCTTTCCTTCCCATTTCTCTTCTGAAACACCCGTGGCAAATTTACCAATGACTTCTATTTGGCAAAAATTATGATCAATTTTTAGTCCTCTTTTTATTTGACCTACAAGAAATATTTAGCAAAATGTGTTATTTTCTCCTACGGAAGTACTTCTTTACTTACTTTTTCTCCTATATCACTGGCAGCTCCTTTTCAGTCACCTCTCTGACTGTTGTATTTGGTCCTCAGATGCTTCTTCCTCATCTACCCTTGTGGTCTCATAACTTTAGTAGAATTAACATGTTGACTGCTTCCATATTGTTATTTCCTGACCTCTGTCTCTATCTGTCTGTATCTCTGTCTCTATCTGTCTCTCCGTCTATCACTGTCTCTCTATCTGTGTGTGTATATTCCTCTGTTTTCTCTCTCACAACATGTCTAGTTCATCAGCACATCTTATTATTTGTGCTTTCAATGTGTATTCAGAATTTGCCCACTTCTCACTACTTCAGATGGTACCACTTATGTTCAAGCCGTTGTTACCTCTCGCAAGACTCCTAAAACAACCCTCTGCTTGTTTTTCTGTTAATGGTCAAGGCGATGAAAGAATGAGCAATCACTGGCATCGATCACTACTACTTTTTTATGGTTTCTTTTTTTTATTGAAACATATTTGACATATAACCTTGTGTAAATTTAAGGTGTATAACCTATTGATCTGATAGATTTGCATATTGTAATATGATTACCATTGTAACAAAACCATCTCCATCACATCACCTAATTATCATTTCTCTTTTGTGGTTGGAATAATTGAGATCTAGACTCTAAGCAAGTTTGATGACTATAACACAATATTGTTGTGTATATTCATCATACTGTGTGTTAGGTCTCCAAGACCTATTTGTCTACTAGTTGTAATTGTAGCCTTAAATAACATCTCTTCCCCCGGTACCCACAATTTCACTCTCTGTTTTTAGGAGTTTGGCTTTTTGAGATTCCGTATATAAGTGAGATCATGCAGTATTTGTCTTTCTCAGTCTGACTTATCTAACTTAGCATAATGTTCTCAAAGTCCCATCCATGTTGTCACAAATGGCAGAATTTCCTTCTGTCTCATGACTGAATATTACAGTGTGTGTGTGTGTGCGTATATATATATATCACATCATCTTTATCCATTCATATGTTGATGGACACTTAGGTTGTTTCCATATCTTGGCTCTTGTAAACGATGCAAATATCTCTTTGGTAATTTGTTTTCATTTCCTATAGTTTCTAATTTCAGCTCAGGGGCAAAAATCTTGCTCGTATAGGATGCTCCTGAATACCCCTTAAACTGAATCTACAGTAGAGGAGAGCAACTAAAATTTTGGGGGAACAACGTTCAACAGTATTTTCTTTTTTCTTTCAAGGTACTATGTACAGGACCAAACACAGCAGGTCTAGCAGGAGAGGCTGTTTACTATACCCAGTATTCAGTGTTGGAAAGAGGTGCCAGACCATCCCTTTGAAAGGTTGTTTACATATTGAAAAACTTTAACATCACAAAAGAATTTTTTTATTGAGTTAACATTGATTTATGACATTGTATAAATTTCAGGTGTACATCATTGTAGTTCGATGTCTGTAGAGATTGTATGGTGTTCCCCATCAAAAGTTTAGTTTCCATCCATCACCAAAGAAATATGCCACTTTGGCCCTTTTGCCCTCCCCTCAACCCTCTGACTCCTGGTAACCACTAATCTGTTCTCTGGGTCTATATGTTTATTTGTTTGTTTATCTTCAACATATGAGTGAAATAATATGGTATTTGTCTTTCTCTGTCTGACTTATTTTGCTTAGCATAATGCCCTCAAGCTCCATCCATGTTTTCCACAGTGGCTGTACCAATTTACATTCCTACTAACAGTCTATGAGGGTTTCCTTTTCTCTGTATCCTTGTCAACACTTGTTATTTCTTGTCTTCCTGCTAATAGCCATTCTAATGGATTTGAGGTGATATCTCATTGAAATTTTGATTTGCTTATTTCTAATAATTAGTGGTATTGAATATCTTCATGTGCCTGTTGGCCATCTGTATATCTTCTTTGGAAAAAAGTCTATTCAGGTCCTCTGCCATTTTTGAACAGGTTGATTTTTTTGTTGAGTTGTATGAATTCTTTATGTATTTTAGATATTAACCCCTTATCAGATACACAATTTGAAAATATCTTCTCCCAGTTGATAGGTTGTCTTTTCACTTTTGTGATGGTTTCCTTCGCTGTACAGAAGCTTTTTAGTTTGATGTAGTCCCAGTAGTTTATTTTTTCTTTTGTTTCCTTTGCCTAAGGAGACATATTCAAAAAGATACTACTAAAATCGATGTCAAAGAGCATGCTTCCTATGTATTTGTCTATTAGCTGTCCATAAATGCCTGTATTTGTTTTGGGCTCTCAATTCTGTTCCATTGATCTCTGTGTCTGTTTTTCTCCATTACTTCTCTTATACAATAAGCGTCTAATCCTAAAGATGGATACAGTTGCCACTATATTGTGGAAACCCATCCTCTGCACCTCTAGCATAGTTATTTTTTCCTAATTGGAAATGCCATTCATTTATTCATTTAATCAAGAAACCTTTGGGGCTGGCCCGGTGGTGCAGTGGTTAAGTTCATACACTCCGCTTCGGTGGCCTGGGGTTTGACGGTTTGGATCCAGGGTGTGGTCCTATGCACTGCTTGGCAAGCCTTGCTGTGGCAGGCATCCCACATATAAAGTAGAGGAAGATGGGCATGGATGTTAGCTCAGGGCCAGTCTTCCTCAGCAAAAAGAGAGGAGGATTGGTGACGGACGTTAGGTCAGGGCTAATCTTCCTCAAAAAAAAAAAAAAAAAAAAAGAAGAGAAAAAGAAACCTTTGTCAAGTGTTTACTATTCAGTAGGATCTGTGCTAAGGAATGAAAGGATGAATAATTCACATTCACTATCCTCTGGGAGATTTTTCTCTAGCAGATGGTATGGAATGGTTAAAGCATCCACAAAACATGAGATAAGAGTGCTTCTGATTTTCTTGAGGGTGAATGAGTGTGGCTACAGGCAGAAGCTACTATATATGCTCCATCCATGATCACGGATTATGACCTCTAGAGTTTACTAACTCCTGCTTTAAGTATTCAACAAAGTGACTCATGTGAGAAATATTTAAATAGTTGGAAGCAGCGCAAACATTGTCAGTTTACATACAAGAGCATACTGTTGGATACTTGCCCATTTAGTGACTGGGCCACTTGCTGCAAGCAGAACACAGTTCCTGGGCTATGGAACAAAGCCTTGACCCAAAAACAGACCACGTGTACAGGGACTTGGTCATCAGCAGACAATGTTGGTACTCAGCTGGGGACGGACTGCTAGTTAAGCATCTTACCCCTAAGGCAAATTGATATCAACAGGAAGTAATGCTGTTGGAGGCAGCAATTTCAAACTCTGCAGGCAATGCTATATTTCCTTTTAAGTGTTATTTATTTTCTGGAACATAATTCAGGGGAAATTATTGTGCCATTTTAGATACCACAACTTTGGTCTTCTCTATAAGCATTTCACGTTTTTATTATATGAAATCCTTTCATTTTGTTAGTCTGTTCTTTGAGGTATTCTGATGTGTTATTTGTTGGTGGTGGTTTCTGCTGTGCTCTCGTAATTAGGATCATAAACAGCAGGTGCGGGAGAGCTTGGCGAACTGTCAAATTGGGTATCTTGAGAAAATGGCAATTATTTCATTGAATACAAGTAATTCAGCACTCTAATGGCACGGTTCTAATTGGTCTCTGCACCCTGGACATGATTCACTTTACTCCCATTCCTGAAATATTATGTACTTAGGTGTGTTCAAAACAAATTTTATGTTGGAAAACTAATGACAGCTTAAGGTGTTCAGTCTAAAAGTTAATAGCATGTTCTGTTATGTGGCAATTCAATTATTTTAATTTCTGGGGACAGTATAGTGGACACCCAATGATTTTCTACTCACACTCCTCCCCTTTAGATCTTGGATATATTACTGCTGACACTTCAATCCCACGATTCTGGTAAAGGCCACTGTAGCTACAGTGAGTGGTCTAGGATGCAGAACCTGGCCCAAGTTGTCTTCATTATGATACTTCACCTCCCTGGCTGCTGTTATTTGTCCAGAGATGGACAATTGATCCAATTTGTGTCAATAGGAACACTTCCTGGGCATTTTTAGAATTAACATTAGAAAAAAAGCATTTCATTTATTTTTTAGAAGTAAAGATGAACAATATTAATTAGATCTTTGGTGCTCTTGTTTCTAAGCTGCCATAAGAAACCATATTGATTGAATAAAGTGGATGCATGCAGAGAGCCAAGGTCAAGAAGCAGAGGAAGGGGATCCTGGAAATATTCAAGTCCTTTCATCCAGTCGCCTTGGGGTCCAGTGCCCTTGACAAAGATTTGTTATGTGTGTCAATAAATCCTTTGTGTGAAACTGAGTTAGTTCACATTGATTTCTGTAATAGCAATTAAAATATGTTTGATAAATATGTCAGACATTTTTTTCTCATACTTGCATTCTTCCTCATTTATTCCTACCCCATGTCCCACACAGTAACTCACATAATACTAGCTCATATTTGAAATTAACTACCATGGTAAATGTCTATGAACTCTTGTGAAAGGGTGTTTTAATTGCTCCTCACTAAAGGGTGATGATCCCATTTTAAATGATAACTTTAATGCCCCTTCCTTGCATTCTTGTTACCTCTCTTATAGCAATTATACTTTTGTACTTTATATTATAGACATTTTTGGACATATTTTATTTTTATCGCTTGATCAAAGACACTTTTTAAAAAATTGTATTTATTCACATTTTTGCTGTTTTATTGTAGAAGGGCCAAAGTGCCTTCTTGCTCCAGTGGATGTCCATCATAGCGATTTTTTTTTTCTGAGGAAGATTCTCCCTGAGTGAACATCTGCTGCCCACTTCCTGTTATTTTGCTCAAGGAAGACCAGCACTGAGTTAACAGCTGTGCCAATCGTCCTCTATTTTGTATGCAGGACACCACCACAGCATGGCTGATGAGAAGTGGAGGTCTGTGCCTAGGATCCGAACCCACGAACCTGGGCCACCAAAACAGAGTGTGCTGAATTTAACCACTATGCCACAGGGCCGCCCCAGATCATAGACCCTTTAGGGCAGAATTCATGTTATAATTCCTACATATTAAGAAATCAGTTCTGGTATATAACAGATGCTCAGTAAATGAAGAAATATTATCATACTCACATAATAAATTTAGCAAGTAAGGCATATTCAAATTTAATGAGATGGTTTAAGTGGGGAACAACAGGTTGAGAAGACCCACTTGGAATTATGCCTGCCACAGAGAAGGGTTCAATAAACATTTGTTAATGAAATGAATTGTGTCATGAGTGTGTCTGAGGGAAGAGGAGGTATTGGGCTATGTCAACACAAAAGAGTAACAGGCACAAAAATATAAATGACAGTGAGATAAAATTTTTCTCTATTTTATTCCTTGCTCTCTCTTTAGCATTACTTATTAATTAAGTACACTAGGATTTATGCTTCTATGTGAGTTCTCACTTTTAAAGTAATCACCTAGGGTAACTATCGATGCACAAAATATTTTGGAAATATTTTTGGAATTAATACCTTCAGAATTTATAGGATTTTTTTTTTTAAAAAAAGAGCCTTAATCTTCATCTTTTGAGAGTAGAACTGATTTTTTTTGGAAAATATAAAAAGTTGTTATTAGCTAAAGGCTGGTAAAACTTTCAGGCTAGGCAATACCAATTTGGAGTAAAAAATAAAGTATGGCTAAGTTAGTTTTCCATATATGGCTTGACAATTGTTTGAAAGAAGTATAAATGGGATTTCAAAAGTGTTGTGATTAATGGCTGTCACTGTAATAAATGCTTACAATTTGTATACTTTGGATATTTATTGGATACTTACATTGTGATTTATTTATTTAGATATTTACCTCACCTACTTTCAAGTAGCATTTGAAACACTGAAGTTAAGCTACACTAATTTTTAAAATTCAGAAACATCAGAGCAAAATAATTATGTACTGCTGACATTTTACTTTAATTTTCTTCTCTTGTGTTCTAATAAAAGGATCTCCTGTCATAAGAATATATTCTACAATGAGTAGAATTAGAAAGTCTTCTAAAATGTCTCCTCTGATGACAATTTTTTCCCTCATTGAGATAGTCCCAGTTTGCTGATTCAGTCAAGCCAAAATTGTTTTACTTTTTAATACCATGCAAGTGTCCTCTCAGAAATGCTTTCAGAACTCCCTGAGGGAGGCCCATAATTTCCTAGGGCCATTTATGATGCAAAGGGATCTGAAAGCAGCTGGCTTGTTTTCTCAGGCTATGATAGGATTAATGATATTTCCTGATTTTATTCTAAATGTCAAAAACACTGCTGCTGTGTCTGGAAAATATCTGCCTTTTTAAATTTTTTTTACTTCTTTGTCTTTCTGCACAAATAATAAAGAGCTAACCTGCTTCAAGTGTGAACAAGTATATACAGAACATAAAACGACTTTGCACGTCTTCTAGAAAATCACACAGAGAATCTGAACTAATTTTATGCTGTAAATAAAGTCATAGATAATATCTGTAACTTAAATACATTTAATTTAAACCTAGAAGCTTAGTTATCATCTTATACCCTCCATCAGTTGCAACCAGGGAAATTAGTGTGTCTCTTCACACCTCTGAGAATGGAGTGTAGGCATATTTTAGTTCCCAGAAATAGGGAGTTGGAAGGGATTTCTAGAAAGCTTTAGGCAGACTATTTTGGTTACAAGAAACAGAATATATGCACAATTTACTTTTAAAAGGGTAGTCTTTAAAAGATAGACTTGAAACGGGCTGGCCCTGTCGCCAAGTGGTTAAAGTTTGTGTGCTCTGCTTCTGTGGCCCAGGGTTTCACTGGTTCAAATCCTGGGCGCGGACATGGCACCGCTCATCAAGCCATGCTGAGGCGGCATCCCACGTGCCACAACTAGAAGGACCCACAACTAAAAATACACAACTATGTTCCCAGGGGCTTTGGGGAGAAAAAGGAAAAACAAAATCTTTAAAGAAAAAGAAAAAAGACTTGAAAGATGTCTGTCCTGGTGAACGTTCTTATTCTCTTCCATACGCCACATTGCTATTCTCTAAAAGTGTTCCAACCCCCTCTGTCCCCTTCTCCATTTTTTTCTCTACCTACTGGCTTCATAAGATTGTTTACAGGGTTTGCTCTTATAACCTTGATTTGGAACTTAACTTTCCAGCTCCAGCTTTCTCTTTTAACCAACTTTCTTTCTTTCTTTTTTTTGCAGGGATGTTAGCCCTAAGCTAAAATCTTTTGCCAATCTTTCTCTTTTTGTGTTTCCTCCCCAAAGCCTCAGTTCATTGTTGTATATATCTACTTGTAAGTCCTTTCAGTTCTTCTATGTGAGCTGCTGCCACAACATGGCGACTGACAGACAGCTGGTGTGGTTCCATGACTAGGAATCGAACCTGGGCCACTGAAGCAGTGAGAGTGCTAAACTTTAACCACTAGGCCATCAGGGCTGGCTCTCCATTAACCAAATTTATTGTCTTGGAATCTCTTAGCTCACATTCCAAGGGAGAGAACCTGACTCAGTCCACATTTTTCAGCCAGGCTGTAGATCATAGTTAACCATGACTGATGGCAGTAGGCACGGGTGAGTCCCGTGTGGGAAAACACGTCTGCCTATTGTCTGTCTCCACAGTGGGGGTTGTGTGCTGGGCAGCTTCTCTTAAAAAGGATAACAGAAGGGATAATAAGAATAATAGCTGCCTTCTAAGGTAATATAGGTAATGTAAACAAATGAAATACAAGGTGCTAGTGATTTTTCAGCTATCAAGTCATACGGAATGCTGCCATTCAAAAATTGTGGTTGCCTAATGGTTAGGGGTACACAATATTTTTAACTGTAATAAACCTGAATTATTTATTAAGAAATGCTGAAAAAATTGAAATAGATAGTGAGATGAATGGCAACGGGTCTAAAAGAAAATTTGGAAATAAAACAAAGTAGTGTCTAATGAATAAGCAGGAAACTAATCAAATAGGTATCTGTTGTTTTAGTAAGAAATCTGTAACTTTACATCTCAATAGGCAGAGAAATATAAAAAAAATCATTTTAATGTCAAATATGTTTTTAAAAGAAAACAAAATAAATTCATTTGGGCCCCGTGGCCAAGTGGTTAAGTTTGCATGCTCCACTTCAGCAGCCCAGGGTTTCACCAGTTCAGATCCTGGGCGTGGACCTAGCACTGCTCGTCAAGCCATGCTGCAGTGGCATCCCGCACAGCAGAATTAGAAGAAGCTACAACTAGAATATACAATTACGTACTGGGGGGCTTTGGGAAAAAGAAAAAAAAAAAGAGGAAAATTGGCTAAAGATGTTCACTCAAGACTAATCTTTAAAATAAATAAATAGATAAATAAGTAAATAAATAAATAAATTCAATAGATGTTTATAGCCTTAAAATTTAGCCTTACTGTTTAAGCAAGAAGCCCTTAAGCCAAACTTTAGAGTCATGTTTGATTTATCTCTCTTCTTATATCCAAGGAGTCAGTAATTTATCTGAATTCTATTTTCCCAGTAGCTATGAAATCCTTCCTTCGTTCCTTCCTTCTTTCATTCCCTCCTTCTTCCTTCCTTCCTTCTTTCCTTTCTTCCTTCCCTTCCTCCCATCTGTCTTCCTTCCCTTCTTTCTTTCTTTCTTTCTTGCTCATCACTACCATCCTAACTCAGGCACCTATTAAAGCGTTAATCTCCTAATGGTCTCCTTGCCTCAAGTTTTTCCTTCTTAAGGTTAATTCTCAACACTGCCTTCAGAAGAATGTTTCCAAGACACACATACCACCACACTGATTTTACTTTTAAAAGCATTTTACGGCCTTTAGATTTTCTATAGACTCAAATCATAACTCCAAGCATATTTTTAATGCTTATTCAGAATCTGGACTTGACCAACATGGCCAGCCTCATGTTTTCCTACTTCCATGTCAGTTATGTTACACATCACACTTCCCTTGACCCATACGACACAATTTCAAGACTCCATGCATTTGTGCCTGTTATTCCTCCTGTCCTTTGTATATTTCAACTGGACAAAATCTCAATTGATCTTCAAAGTCCAGGTCAAATTTACCTTTCTTTATTCAATCTTCTAAAAAGCTTTCCATGCCTTCCCCCTGAACATAATTATTTCTCTTCCTCTATTCCCATTGTCCTTATGCTTCCACTAACGCAATTTCCATATTCAGGCTGCTAGATGGCTAGATATGGGCATTTAGGTCCAGTTTTAAAATACATACAAGTAGCATCCCTGTGTATAGCCCCCATCCTGCATGTAGGAGATATTCAATAAAATATTGGTTAAATGTCTTAACTTGATCCAAACCTCAGTCAAAATGATCAACTTAGTAGCCAATATCTAAGTCAAACAAACTTTGAGTTATTTATTTTAAAAAAGGAAATAAGTGGTAAGCTTGCAGGAAAAGAATAATTATTGTCCTAAAAAGAAAGACTTCAAGGTATGTTAGAGAATTATGAGTTTTTATTAGGCTTTCAGGTCATGGAATATTCCAGTAGAATCTACTGAAACTTTGGATGGTGTTCTATAGCTTACTTCATACACATTTTCTTTTTTGTGTCTTCATAGACATTAAGAACATCAAAAAATACATTAAGCATTTAGACTTATGTATGCTATACAAAAACGAAGTGCCTACAGATAGAACCAACAAAGTTACTACAATAAAGAACATTTATGCAATCCCAAATGAGTTTAGTCTTTAGAGACAAGATGGTAATTTAACTAAACCTTTTCAAAAGTAAGCCAGAACTATTACTGTAATCATTTTTCAAACTTGGATAACTGAATGATAATCAATGTGTTGAAATTATTTTTAACTACACATTTGTATACATTATGCACATTTATAAAGTTGGGCAACTTTATCATGATTGATGTGCTGAGATAATTTTTAACTGCATATTTTGTACCGTATCCTAGGTCTCTTAATATGATTGCATTTAAATTTAAATGGCATTAATACATTAAATTAGATTCATAAGCCAAGTTATCAAAATTTAAACGAGATGTTTTAAAACTTCAGGAGGGTTGTACTGAGATCTTACTGGAACATTTTCTCAAAATGCGTTACTCAATTCGTATGTATCAGAATCACCTTAGACAACTAGTGACATGGAGATTCCTGGGCCTCCATCTTACTATACACACGCTTAGGTTCTGTTACAGGTGGGACTCCTATGGAACTGTGATTTTAGCAAGATCCATGTGGACTTTTTGTACATTAAAGTTTAAGAATCACTGGTTTTGACATGAAACACGTCTTGAACTGACTGTCAACACTCTTGAAAAACCCAAAGCATTTTAAGAAAATTCTTAGTGTAGCCCTGCACTCATGGATAGCCGTTTTTTGGTGAAAACTACTTTAATTAATAGTCACTATTCAGGTAAATATTTGGATATCTTTGCTTCTGCGCTAAGGAAAATATTTACTTCCAAAATAACAAAGCAACTAAACAAGCTAATCCTACTAAGACAATCAGGATTCCCTGAGTATGATTGATTTCAAGGCTCCATACGGATTCAGTACCATCATCACCTGACCTTTTATTTTTGAGGCAGTTGGAGAGAATGTAGCTGGCTGACATTTAAAATAGATTAAAGTATTATAACTCCTCTTCCATCCTATGTCTGAATGAAAAATACACATGGACACACCCACATCCACAAGCCCATACAAAACTTACACATATTTCTTTCAGTTAGCTTAGGGTGTATCAGTCTTAATATAGGTTTTAATTTTGCCCAATAAGATATCTCACATAAATTATTACATTTGCCAATTTATAGGCAGATGTAATTTTATTTTCCATGATCTTTCAAAATTTTCTATGTTGGATCATCTTAAAAAAAAGCCATCTTCACTTTCTTGAGAGAAATACTAAGTTTTCTCAAAATTAATTTTGATATTTGCCTTTTTTAATATTGTTGATTCTTATGCTTCCCCAAAAATATTTATTATAATGCTTTTAGAGACTTACAAGTTAAAAAAAAAAGCACAGTATTTCAAAGGTCAGCATTTCAGAGTCTCCTTAGTATTAGTTTCTTTTTTACTAATATAGCTTGAGTCTTTTGCTATGGACTACCTGATTTTATACTATTTCACCATATTGAGATTGTATCTCATTCAGTATAATTTCTTTCTCTCTTAAATTTTGTATGTGATAAAATATTCAAGTAAATCAATTCTACCTGGAAGTTATAATATTTTTCCACTTATGTTGCCTTTTGTCTGACTGATCGACTGCTGGCATTCTCAAGTTTTTCGGTCTCAGGACCACTTTACACCAATAAAAATTATTGAGGACCTCAAAGAGTTTTTCTCTGTGATCATCATATCTATCTGTAGTCATCATATTATAAATCAAAACTGGAAAACATGATCTGCTTTAAAATATCAACAAGCCCATGACAGGTTATCAGAGACAATTTTTTACAAAAAAATAACTATAATTTCCAGACAAAAATTTACTGAGAAAAGTGGCATTATTTCACATTTTTACAACTCTCTTTAATGTTTGGCTTAATAGAAAACAGCTGGTTTCTCACATCAGCTTTGCATTCAAACTGTTGTGATATCACATAGCATACAGCCTCTGCCAAACTCCGCTGCACTTTTGTAGAAGGTATGAAAGTGAAAATGGCAAACAACATCTTAATGTTATTATAGGCATATCTTGTTTTATTGCCCTCTCTTTATTGTGCTTCACAGACACCACGTTTTTTCCAAGACCCTCCACCAGCAAAAAGATTACAACTTACTGAAGGCTTAGATGATGGTTAGCATTTTTAGCAATAAAGATTTTTTTTAAAGCTTGACCCTGAGCTAGCATCTGTTGCCAATCTTCCTCTTCTTTTCTTCTCTGTAAAGCCCCCCAGTACCTAGTTGTATATTCTAGTCGTATGTCCTTCTAGTTCTGCCATGTGGGACGCTGCCTTAGCATGGCCTGATCAGTGGTGCTGGGACTGCACCCAGAATCTGAACCAGTGAAACCCTGGGCTGCCGAAGTGGAGCTTGCGAACTTAACTGATGCGGGGTCGGTGAGCCGAGGAGTCGAAAGAAAGATTTCTTAGACTCTCAAGATCTGGCCGTAGTGCTCTTTTATTTAGAGAATAGTGTGGAATAGCATGGGGACAGGACCCATGGGCAGTCAGAGCTTCTGCTGCCGCCGCTTCTGCTGCCCCCGCTGGCATGGGGACAGGGTCCATGGGCAGGCAGAGCAGCTGCTGCTGCCCCCACTGACATGGGGACAGGACCCATGGGTAGGCAGAGCTGGTGCGTGGGGACAGGACCCACGGGCGGTCAGAGCTCCTGCTGCTGCCCCGAGTTGAGGGCTAGGGCTAATTTTATAAGGCATGGGTAAGTGACTTATTTTTACTGGAAAAAAGAAAAGATGATGTAAAAAGTCATTAAATGATTTCAGTGCAGATGGGGTCTGGTTATTGTGCGGTCATATAACTTTAGATAGGAATCTGGCCATATAGATCGGCATGCAGGTGAGGATGCCCCGGGCTTCTCTCCCTGGGGCAGTCCTAATTCATACCATAAAAAAAAGTCCACTGGGTCATATAGTTTGGCATGTAGGCCAGGTCACCTTGGGCTTCTCTAGCTGGGGCAGCCTTAATCCACATCATTAACTACTTGGCAACAGGGCCGGCCCCAAGTTTTTTTAGTTAAGGTGTGTTCATTGTTTTGTTGACATATGCTATTGCACACTTAATAGACTACAGTATAGTGTAAATGCAACTTTTATATGCACTGGGAAACCAAAAAATTCATGTGACATGCTCTATTGTGGTATTTGCTTTATTGTGGTGATCTGGAACCAAACCAGCAATATTTTCAAGTTACACCTGTACAAAAATTGTTTGACTTTATATGTCCCCAAAGAGATCTTGGGGACTCCTGGGACAGTAGTTTGAGGCCTGCTATTCTAGAGAGGCAGACATTGGGCTTAGCATCTTTCATTTACCTAGAATGTTAAGGTCTAGGTAAAAGTCATCCCCAACTTTTCTGTACTCTCCATGCATTTCACTGGCACCATAAAATGTAACTCTTTCTATAAAGCATATCTCTTGAGTCCTGTCAGATGTTTAGTTACTAAAATTCCCAAAGGACCTCGTAATTAGGACAATCTGCAGTGGGCTATTGCTCTGCCAATATGCTTTTAGGAAAATACTTTAAATGTGAAGGCCTCCATGTTTTGTGTGATTGTAAAACGAAGTGTTTGGATTAAATGTTCTTAATTTTCCTCTAAAAGATCAAAGTTTTGATTCTAGAAGAGGTAACTGCCACAAAAGCAAATGCTACTGATAATGAACCTCTTAATCTAAAATTTCTGTGCCCAAGGCACAGTAAGCCAAACACTGAGACATGAGTGCTTGGAGATGGAGAAAGATTTATTCGAATGGGCCAAAACGAGTATGTGGGTGCCTGGGCTCGCTCAAAGCAACCTCCCCAAGAAAAGAAAGCAGAGGGATTTTATGGAACTAAGGGGCTCTGCAGGAGGAGGTTCGGGGAAACAAAGGGGTCACTCCTGAGAAGCGCCTGGGCAATCTGACTTCTAGGCTTCAAGGGCTGCTGAGGGCCGGCCATCAGGTGATCACAACCTCCCTGGAGGCATTCTCTTTCTTCGGCAAAACAAGCTCACAAATCCTCTAGACCCCTGAGTCACCTCTCAAGTTAAACACGAGGAACAGCAAATTGGTTTAATACCTACAGTGACCCTCAGGTACCCAGCTTCACTACCATAAAGAACATTGATAGAACTGTTAAATCTTAAATCAGAAAAATTAGTTACACTATACTTGGTGTGGTAGTCCAGTTCTCTTTTTTCATATTTTATATTTTATTGAATTGTAAAAGCGATAATTTCAAATAACCATGGACAAAGAAGAATTTGTATGGAGGGCAATCATGAGAGTAAAACTCCTAGAAATGGTTCTTTGAGGATAATTTAATTCTATCCATCCATCTATCAATCTATCTATATTAAATATAGGTATAATTCATGCTTCGCTAAACGTTCAAGCAGTAGAAAAGCATAAAAAATAAAAGCAAATGTATTTTCCTCCATTAGCTTTCCATTTTCCAGGTATAATCACTGCTTAATTTCTAGGATATTCTTATAGAAATTAACTATGTATGGGAGTGCCCATATATATGCTCACATATCCTCTCTCTCGTTTTCTTCTCTGTCTACTAATCTACACATTTACCTACATTTCTATCTAAATCTCTCTTTCTTTAAACACTTCCTAGTGAAGGAACTGTGCTAGCTGCTGATAATACAGGGGTGAGCAAAACAAGTTTAACTTTTATTCTTATAACACTAGTTTTTATAGGTAACTGGAGGTGAGATATAAGTATAAGAAAAAGGAAGACTTCTGGAATGGCGCTCTGAGGACGTTGGTGAACCTACTTTCATACAGAAACAATGAAAAAATGGCAAAACAACTAAAATCAATCATTTCATAACTCTGAAAATTATCCAAAGCCAGTGAACAAACTGAAAATCTATCCCTGGGAAACTACTGAACATTCCCAGGACAGTAGGGCCTGTGGTGTTTGAACATCGAGCTATTTCCATCACTCCTCCTCCTCTATTCAGTGGTGTGGTAGTGATGAAAAGCCAGCAGACTTACACCCAAAGGTGGGGACTGATCTCTTCTAGAGTTATGTCAACAACCTCATCCCCGGAGCAGAGTCAATATTTTGTCTGTACCAGCAGCTTCTTGGAAAATATCCATTCCTAAGGTGTTGTGGCTATTTGATTTGAGTCAGCGCTTAACTCAGCGCAAAAAGCCCTCTCCCTAGGGCATAGCAGACTGAAAATAATAGCAGTCTGCTGGCAACATCAAAGCTGCCTAAGGCTGTGATTTCAGTTGAGGAAACAAGAGCCTGGTCAAAAATTTAAAGGGAAGTCCTGGAAAACTAGATGACCGTAGGGAACTTTGAAAACCTCCTATATATATCTGGGGTCAAGAAAGCTGCACTCAGTTACAGGACCCTGTGCATGCCCAGGAAAGACCTGTCTGAACTTGAGGCCCTGGGAAAGCAGGAAGTGAAAGATAAGACTGCGTTATAAGCTGCCTAAAATTTGAAGGTATGCCTTCTCACGTAGATTCCCTTGGCAAAGGACGATAGACATGTAAGCAAGCATTTAAAGAATTTTTTCCACTCATCATTCGTTGACTACTAATGGTATTGACCATGGACTCAAACCTAGGAAGTCAGGCTTAAAAATGAAAACAAGAACTTAAAAGATGCTAGCTGGGAGCTCAGTGCCGCATACTGCAGAGAATAGAAATCTGTAGAATTAGTGAGGGAAAGTCATTAAAAATATACTCAGGAACAAGGAAAACAATAGCAACAGTAACAAGAACAAAAATAAACCTTGGGGGTGAGGAAGAGATCTGATACCAAAGTTGTTACAATACAATATCTACAATATCCAGTTTTCAGCCAGAAATTATGAGATAGGAAAGTATGTCACATACATAGGAAAAAAAGCAGCCTATAGAAAATGTCCCTGAAGAGGCCCAGATGTTGTAGACAAGAACTTTAAAGTAGCTATTATAAGTATGTTCAAAGGACTAAAGGACACCATGGCTTAAGAATTAAAGGAAAGTATAACTATTATGTCTCCTTGAATATACAATATCAATAAAGAGATAGAAAAAATAAAAAGGAGTCAAATGTAAACTCTGGAGTTAAAAGTACAATAGTTAAAATGTCTCCTCTCACTAGAGGAGATTAACAACAGATCTGATTTGGCAGAAAAGAATCATTTAACTTTGAGATATGTCAACAGAGATTTTTCAGTCTGAGAAACAAAAAAAAAATGAAGAAAAATAAAGAGAACTTGCGAACTGTGGGACACCATCAAGCATACCAATATACACATCATGAAAGCTCCAGAAGGAGAAAAGAAAGAGAAAGGCGCATAAAAATTATTTGAAGAAAGAATGGCCCAAAACTTCCCAAATTGGATAAAGAACGTTAATCTACAAGCACAAGAAGCTCAATAAATTTCAAGTAAATTCAAAGAGATCTATATCTAGACATATCATTGACAAATTGACAAAAGTCAAAGACAAGACAATGTTGAAAGCAGCAAAAGAAAAATGACATCACATACAAGGAATCCTCGATAAGATCAACAGGTGACTTTTCACGGAGGCCAGGAGGCAGAGGGATGGCAACTTCAAAGTGATAAAAGGAAAAAACCTGCTAACCAGGAATTCTATATTCAGCAAAACTCTCCTCCAGCAACGGGGAAATTAAGATATTCCCAGATAAACAGAGACTGAGAGAACTTATTGCCAGAAGACCTGCCCTGCAAGAAACACTAAAGTGAGTGCTTCAGGCTGAAATGAAGGAGCACTAAACGGTAACTTGAATCCACGTGAAGAAATAAAGGGCACTAGTAAGGATAGGTACGTAAGAGGCAGTATAAATGATTTCTCTTTGTAACTCTCTTCTTCTCATATGATTTAAAAGACAATTCATAAAGTAATAATTATAAAACTATGTTGATGGGCTTATAATGTATAAAGATATAAAAGCACAAAGAATGTGGGAGATAGAGGTATATTAGAGAAAAGTTGTCGCATAAAATTGAAATTAGGTTAGTATTAACCTGAAACAGATTTTTTTATATTAAGATGCTAATTGCAATTCCCAGGCAACCACTAAGAAAATAAGAAAGGGAGTGGTGTATTTTGATGTCAGCCATTGTTTTGAAAAGTCATCATATAAAAGAAAGATTACTCTCTAGACTACAGAAAAAGGGCTGGATGTTTGAAGTTATAGGCAAGCAGTTTTAAATCCGCTACAAGAAAAGATCTTTAATTACTGGAATTGTTTGTTAATAAAATGGTCTAAGAAAACAGTGAGATTGATATAAGTATAAATTTAGTTTTAAGAGAGGCTGGATGAGTTAGTATTACTTAAATTTAGAAATGAGACTTCTAATGCTGACTTTTTATTCTTAAGATTTAATCAAGATTACAGAGAATATATGTCAGTAGAATCTGATTAAGACAGCTTGACATTTAAAATAAAATAGAAAAGAGGTGGCCCTGTGGCTTAGTGGTTAAGTTTGGTGCACTCCACTTTGGTGGCCCGGGTTCAGTTCCCGGGAACAGACCTATACCACTTGTTGATGGCCATGCCACGGCAATGACCCACATACAAAATAGAGGAAGATTGGCATAGAGGTTAGCTTAGGGTAAATCTTCCTTAGCAAAAAAAATAAAATAAAATAAAATAGCACAAAAAACCCATGAATATTAAATCCATATGTACTTACCTTTATTTAACATTTGGAATATAAATTTCTTCTAGTCATCTTGTTCTTTACACCAAATTTAACAGTTGAATTGTGTATCACCTCTGATCATGAGAATCTGGAATAGTTGATTTACGGCAGCTATACAGGTGTTGTTTTAGGTTTTCCTTCAGCATCATGCTAGGGAATCTCTTTAGCTTTATCATATCCTGGTTCCTTTGTTTTCTGGATTTCAGCCATTCCTGTCTTATCTTCTTTCCTCTTTTGATGGAGCATTTCCTCCTGGGGCTTCCTGAGAAAGGCTGCATGATATGTATTTTTGCTGTTGTTGAGATTTCTCATGTCTAAAAATGTCTTTGTTCTGCTATGACTTTAAATTAATAATTTGGCTTAATATAGAATTCTAATTTGTAAATAACTTTTTCTTAGATTCTGAAGGTATTTCTCCATTGTCCGTTAGCTTTTATTGCTGTCCTTCAGGTATCTAATGCTACTATTAATTTTAATCTTGTTCTAAAACTTAAATTTTCCTTTTTGGAGATTTTCAAGATCTTTTCTTTGCCCTAGTGTTCTGAAAATTCACAATGATGCCCGTTGGTTTTGTTACCGAATCAAACTGGGTTTGCTTCCTGGAGAGTTAAAATCAGACTCTCCACAGAAGTAGGTGTCACATAAAGTAAAAAATATTTGCAACAAATAGGAGGCCAGGAAGAATCACTTCCAAAAGAATCACTTCCAAAGTCTCAGAGCACAGGAGAGCAGGGGCCTTTTATTTCGGATGGGGAATGAATATTCAAAAGGGAGAGGTGGTTTCGCTCGCTCAGGTTTGGTTGGCATCTCTCAGCTCATCTTTGCGGGTGCTGCTCCAGTGGTGGGGCTCAGTCTGGTTAAGGGGGCTGGTGATTGCAACTCTTAAAATAACAAAAAGAAAAAACAATTTGAAGAAACAGTTAAATACTTCTGAAACCTCTCGAATTTCTCGGGGTAATCAGTCAGTGACAGTTTGGTTCTGTTTTCATCCATTTGCAGAGCCATCCATTCGATGGATTCTTTCTATCTGGAAATTGAAAGAGTTCTGAAAATGTTTCTTATATTATTTCATTATTCATTTCTTCTCCATTTTTGCTGTTATCATATTTTGAAACTCTTGTGGTGCATTTTTGGGACTTCCTGGAATATTATTCTAATTTTAAAAATCACTTTTTTATAATTTCCTTGTCTTTGTCTTTTTATTATATGAGTAGGAGATTTCTTCAACTTTATTTTCCAAACCTTTTGTGGAATTTTTCATTTTTTGTTTTTTTGGCCATTAAATTTTTACTATCTAACACTATTTTCTTTTTCTTTTTCTTCTTTTTGGAGGAAGATTAGCCTTGAGCTAACATCTGTGCCCACCTTCCTCTGTTTTATATGTGGGCTACAGCATGGCTTGACAATGGTGGGTAAGTGCATGCCCTGGGTCCGAACTGGTGAACCTCAGACTGCCGAAGCAGAGCGGTGCGAACTTAATCACTGCACTACTGGGGCCAGCCCCTCTAGCACTATCTTCTTGTTCTCTAAATGCTCATTTTTTTGTTGTTGTAAATCACATCTTTTTCTTGTTTAGTGGTTAATATAACTTTTCTTGTTTAGTGGTTAATATAAGTGATTTTCCTTGATGATATTAACTCTATATAAATTTTGTTTTGAAATTTTCCTCTTCCTCTTTAGTTTATGCTTCTCCAGTTGTTTATTTTTGTTTTGTTCTCTACATTTTGTGCACGAGGTTTTCTTCAAATATCTAGTGATATTTCATTTTCTGCCTATATTTGAGAGTGGGACTGTCAAAAAGCTGATTGGAAGCCCCTGTGTGCATGTTGACTGGGTCTTCATCAAAAGATAATCAAGCCTCAATTTCGTTATCTTTAGGTGTTACTATTTTGGTCTGGTCAGATTCTTATCTCTGATTTGCTGTGGCGGCTTGTACAAGCCTGGTGACTAGAGTTCTGGATATCTAGTATAATAACAATGAAACTCCTTACATTCTGGTGGTAATCTCTCTGTGTTTTTCTGCTCGACTATGGCTGATAGCCCTCAGTGTTGAGATCGCCTGTTTTAATCTCAGTAGAAGATAACTCTTCAGGCTTTTGGGGTGGAAGAATTTGTTCAGATACACAGAAGAGAAAGAATATTTGTCTAAATGTTCCTAAAGTCTTTCACCAATTCTCCTATTTTTAGCTGTCCCATTCCAGAGGTAGCTGGTGCTAAGTCTCTTGAGAGTTAGAGCTAGCTAGTGGTAAGTGTCTTGCGAGTTCCACAGTGTTCACAGGTTGATTCTCAGCTTTCCACACTGCTGGCTTTCAAATTAGTCACCACCCATCCATCTGTTTTCCAGCCATCAAAATTGTATTGTGTGTTGTCTCCTTTTCTATTCAATTTGTGATTTTGTAGGTTTATGGTTTCTTTTAAACATCCATTCTTAGTAATTTTTGTAGATGTTGAAAGAGAGTGAAAACTACAACGTGCATTTAATCTACTAGGTTTTAATCAAAAGCCCAGATTGTTTTCTTTTTCTTTAGAAATGTTACAAATGTGGATAAGCTAAAGTTTATCTAATTGGATTAGAGAAGGAGACTGTGAAATGAACAAAAGGTTTGTTTGAACTGAGGTTTTAAAACAGCTACTTATCATTAAAAGTAATCTGACAATCATGTAGAATGCAGCTGACACTATTTTTTGTTTACTTTGGGGCAGGCACTATCCCAAGAGATCAATAATTTTATATGTGGGGTGCCTGCTACAGCATCCCACATAGAAATGTGCATTACTAATTTACACAAAGTTTTCAAGGTATGTGCTACTGTAATTTCTCTTTCTTTTTTACAAATAAAGAAATTTAAGCCCAAAGAATTTGAGTTGGCAAAGATCACACACAGCGAGTAAGTGATGGAGCTAGGATTGAAACCCCAGCATATCAACCACAAAATCCTCACTCCCTATTGCTATTTTTATTCTTGATGTTTAACAGGTCTATAGTAAAGAAATTTATAAGTGAGGTGTTTTTTGCTAGGGTAATGTTAGCTGCTGTTACAGACAACAAAATATGTATAATGGCTTAAACACAATAAATGTTTATTTCTTGCTCACATAAAGTCCATAACAAATGCTGCTGAATTACAGGAAGCTATCTTCCAAGTAGTGAGTCACAACTTAGGTTCATTCCATTTTATGCCTCTGTATCTTCAAACTGTGTCTTTCAAGGTTTCTGTGCTTACTACATCAAGTTGGAGAAATGGGTTAAAGACAGTGGAGAAGGCATAAGCCCTCCTTAAATATCCTGGCTACCAAGGTTTCAAGCCTCTCCTGTTCATATTCTATTGTTGAGACATCTTCACATGGCCACCCCTAATCTCGAGGGCTGCTGGGAAATGCAGGTTTGCTCTGGGACAGAAAGAAGAAATGTGTTTGTTAAACTGCTAACCAAACTCTACCACCATTTGCCATCCAGTATCCATATATCTCTTCTTCTACCCATAATTAGAAAATGGCGGGACCAGTTTCAATCTGTGTCTGAGTCCAGCGTCCATGCTGATCCGTTGGTAATACCAAGCTGCTTTCTCTGGGGTGGAAAACTAACACTGACTTTTACGGTCAGAAATTTTTTGTTAAATTCTCTAATCTTTACACTTTTATTTACTCAGATTTCCTAAAGTATATTTCGTATGTTTGTGTGTAAAGGATTCAGTGCCGTTGAGATGCAATACTGAGGGCTCTGGAATCCGGCTTTGTGAGTTTGAATCCTGGCTGCACTATTTACATCAGGGTGGCAGATGCTGAGATCTAGCCGCCTGTGCACGTGTGAAGTAGGAGTGACAGTGCCTATCTCGCAGTGTGGTAAGGAAAAATGAGTTAGAGTGGAGTATTTTATAAAGAATATAGAATGCAAAAATCGCCAAAAGTTCTAGTACCTGAGAACCCTGCTGTTAATATTGTGAGTCTTTGTTTTTTATTTTCTTTTGAAAGTAAATACCGCAACCCACTGGACGGTTGTGAGGATTTTCCTGACGAACTGTGCACAGCTTGCCTTCAGATACTGAAGATGAATTGTGAGCAATTCCATAAATTGTACTTTTGCTTGTGTCAAAGAGCTCTTTGCTAACAATATACAAAGTGAATTGCTATGAATCACTGAAAGTGAGTAGTGGTCGTTCACAGTCATTGAGGGTTTCTATAGGCCAGGCACTGTGAGTTTCTGTGCGTGTGTGTGTGTGTGTGTGTGTGTGTGAGGGGGCAGAATGAAGTGGTGGCTGGGACCAATTCAAGCCTTTGGCTGTTGAGATAGCTATATGTATATCTATCTATCTATCTTATTAATTTTATTGTCTTCTACATTATTGCATATATTTTGTTCACTTCATATTTCAAGGACTGAGAAGTTTGAATTAATTCTCCTATTTCTAAGCTATCTCTTCCGTCCTGTTGATCATAGTTTTATGAATTGCTGCTGTTATATCTCCATCATGAATTGTTTCTGTTAATACGATTAACTGACCTTTTGGTTTGTGTAATATTTTTTAATAAATGAACATTGTCTGATACTATGATCATGACTCTGGCTTACTTTTTATTGGTAAGTACTTGGGCTGTGGTTGCTTATTATTTTTAAAAAGCTTTATGACAAACTTTGCTTCAGGTTTTCAGCACTATGTGGACTTCTTGTGTAATTTAATAATAATATTTTTAATAGATAAATTAAAATCATTTACCTTTATAGCGATGACTGGAATTTTGGTCTTAGCTCTGTAATATTATTTTGTTCTATTTTCTAGGATTATAATTCCTTTTTAAATTCTTACTATGTGGTCTCATTTTGTTTTGTACTTTTTGTTTGTTTTGAGTATATGGATCTAATATTTAAAATTAGACTATAACTTGCATATTTTTCTCCTATTTCTCTTTATTCTTTTATTTCTATAGAATACTCTTGGTGGTCATCTATGTTCTTTAGATAGCTTCTATTATACTCCAGCTATGAACGGTGGTAAAAGTGAGCATGGATCATCTTCTTTGTTTGTTCAACCCTCTGATTTTAACCAATAATATCATCCTCCTTTGTGTTTATCTTTTTGTAGTTATATTCATACTTTTAATGCCCTATTTAACAGCTTTAAATCATATCCTTTAAATTCCAACTACGACAGATGAGGCAATCAACTTATTTTCTCTACCTATCAATTTTTGTGAAATATATCATTTCTATACTTTAAAGCAGTGCAATATTTACAGTTTCTTTTGTCACCCTGGTCCTCACATTCAAAAAAAAATTCTTAGTTCTCCAGTTGAGTATATTAAAAACTGATCACTTTCCCCTAAATTTCCTCTTTCATCCCTTGGCTGGTTGGAACTCATTCTTTAATAGTTTCCCCAAGAGGTGCTCGTGGGAACAATAAGTGAGTTCTTGAACGTTTGCAAATATTGGTTTCTTTATTCTTATACTTTGGTCGCACTCCCCTGAGGATCTTTCAGCTGTGCATGATTGCAGTATTGGTGTTGAATATTGCTGAGCGATATCTGAGGCAAGTCTAAATTTTTCCTCCTGTGGGTGATGTCAAGATTTTTATTGAATGCCAAAATGTTTATCTTTAAAACTCATAACTTTATAGGATAAGTTTCAGTCTTTGCTTTTCAGATCATTTTTTCTCTGGGACAATAAGTACAGAAGCAAAGGAAATTAAAAGAAAAGACCAGTTTACTCAGCTCTCTCTAAATACATTTAAAAACCTAGAAGGTGTTGATATCATTATAGCCTAATATGGTTTACCCAAACTGACTTCCATAGAGGAGGAGAACTTCCAGATTCTTTTTTTTTTTTTTTTGAGGAAGATCAGCCCTGAGATAATATCTGCTGCCAATCCTCCCCATTTTTGCAGAGGAAGACTGGCCCTGAGCTAACATCTGTGTCCATCTTCCTCTACTTTATATGTGGGACGCCTGCCACAGCATGGCTTGACGAGCAATGCCATGTCTGCACCAGGGATCCCAACCGGTGAACCCCAGGCCACTGAAGCAGAACATGCGAACTTAACCACTGTGCCACCAGGCCGGCCCCCAGATTCATTTTTATGTACCTGAACTTGGGTTTTCTTGAAGAAGACTTTGCCCAGAAGCTTCAGATGACTCAGCAGAGTTTCTGTGTGTGTGTGTGTGTGTGAGGGGGGCAGAATGGAGTGGTGGGTGGGATCAATTCAAGCCTTTGGCTGTTGAGAAAACTGAAAGTGAGTGGGCGGAAGGGGCATCACTCAGCACGGAAAACCTCTATGAAAGTGTCCTGTAGGCCAAGCAGAGTCTGCATTTGAACATGAGACAAGCTCATGGCATCAGTGCCAGACTTCAACACTTTACCCACTGAGGAAGAATTTTTCTCTCCTCAGTTGTCTCCATGTTACTCTCTTCCCATCTTTCCCCTTAACTCAAACCCTGGAGAAGCCAGAGGAAACAGGGGTGTCAGAATGGAGTAGAACAATGAGATGGAAAATTATTAAAGAAACCAACCTTGAGTCTTTTCCTCTTTGCAAGGTTCCGAGACTTAATCAAGAGAGAACTACGGAGAAAAGAAAGCTTTACGTTCAATAAGAGATTGAAGATTTGACAATAGCTTTGATGGAACTTTTAAATATCTAACATTCAGCCCCCCTTTTCTTTTCTTTTCTGCTCTTTCTCCCCAAAACCCCCAGTATATAGTTGTATATCTTAGTTGTGGGTCCTTCTAGTTGTGGCATGTGGGACGCTGCCTCAATGTGGCCTGATGAGCAGTGCCATGTCCATGCCCAGGATCCAAACCAGTGAAACCCCAGGCCACTGAAGCGGAGCACAAGGACTTAGCCACTCGGCTACGGGGCCAGCCCCCAGCCCACTTTTTAATACCAAAAAGTTCCTGGAAAAATTATTGAATTTGCTAAGATTTACCTTGGAGTTGTCAAAGAATGATTTAAAAAGTGGACATAAAGGCAGCTGTGGGAAAGAGTAAAGTTACTTTTTGCTGTACCCAAATGAGCTCATTTGAAAACTGGTTACATTATATAAAACTTAAAACATACAGCACAATACAATATATTCTTTATCTATATATACTCACATAGCAAAAACTATGAAGACACATGGGTGAAGAAAAAACACTAAATTCAGTGTTGTGGTTACTATTGTGCCCACAGTGGGGAATACTATTGGGGAGGAGTATAAAAAAGGCTCCAGATGTATTTGTAGTATTTTATTTGTTAATCTGGATGGTAGATATATGACTGTTCATTCTATTCTCTTTGCTTTCTTTTGTTTGCTAAAATATTTTGTAATAAAACAAAGCAAAACAAAATGAAAGTAGACATTTCTTTTCCTGCTCTTCCAAGGCATGTGATTAAAGAGAAACATAAAAACAACAGTTTGTTGTCTTAAAGTGTTTAGTGCTCTGGTTTTACAAAAGACTGTAGCTGGAATGTTCCTGACCTCAGTGGAATCTCCATAAAATTTGATTGGTTTGATTTAAAGCAGAGTGTTCAAGTAGTGTTTGTAGTTATACCCAAATCAAGTTGTTTCTTACTGTTAACCCATTGTACCTTTACTATTATGATATATGATAATCTTATTTTAACATCTTATCTGGAACCTAGCTTCAAGGACCAGCTGATGGAAGATCAAGGCCCACTCTACCTGCTTAGGTACCACGCCTTCATGATTTTCAATTTAGGGCTTATAACTGTAGCAAATTCTTCCTCCCTGTTTATTACATCTTGAGACATGTGCCATATTTTCCTAGATTGGAGTACAATGGGGCTCATGTCTTAATTCAGTTTTAAACTATTCTATTTGAGAAGGCCTCTAAAGTGCCCTTCTTCTCATAATTTTGAGTATGGCATATAGTCTGCACTTTCATAGACCATCTTAATTATACCCTTCAAATTTGGTGGAAATATACTGGTTGTTATTCTATGGTGTAATAATAAACAAATATACAATCTTCCTTTCTTATATAACTATCACTATCTTCAAAGTCTTCAATGGCTTCCTATTGTCTATAGAAGAAGTTCTGACTCTGTAGCATAGCATGCCAGGCCATTCATCAGCTGAACCTAACCAATCTTTCTGGCTTAAGACCACCATTTCTTCCAAATCACCATTTCATCTAGTCATGCTGGATTACTTGGTTTCCACATAGTGCTCAAACTTTCTTCTACCGTAGTTTTGAATGTATAATTTTTCCCTTTTTCTTCCAAGACAATTCATATGTCATTCTTTTTTTTTTTTTTTTTTTTTTTTTTTTTAAAGATTTTATTTTTTCCTTTTTCTCCCCAAAGCCCCCCGGTACATAGTTGTGTATTCTTCGTTGTGGGTTCCTCTAGTTGTGGCATGTGGGACGCTGCCTCAGCGTGGTCTGACGAGCAGTGCCATGTCCGCGCCCAGGATTCGAACCGACGAAACACTGGGCCGCCTGCAGCGGAGCGCGCGAACTTAACCACTCGGCCACGGGGCCAGCCCCCATATGTCATTCTTTGTGAAACTGTTCAGAACCAAAACTTTGAGGAGTTAATTCATTTGATGTATATCTTTTAAGTATTGCTATATCCCAGTTACTGTACTAGGCACTAAGTGTAGTGTTCAAAGATACAGTTCTTCCTTTTGAAAGTGAGTGTAATATGGATAGACAGACATGTAATAATATACTAGTGACATGAAAGAATACAGTGTAGGTTAGAAGGAGAAAGTAATCAATTAGTGTATTACATAATGTGCCATTACTAGTATGTATCTTTGGTATTCCCTTTGGGCAATGAGTTCTGTCTTATTCATTTCTGTATTTTCAATGTTGGAATCCTTGTAGGGACTCAGTAAATGTTACTGAAGGAATAATAAATTAGTGTCCATGTATCCCTGACAAAATAAGTCAAAAAAGTCCAAAGTTCATTTCGTCTGCCAAAAAGCATAACCAGAAACAAAGAAAAAACAAACAAACAAAAATAATTAACAACAAAAATAACAGCAAAAAACATTTATCTGTCTGGGGTTTTTGCTGTTTTGGTTAAGATACTAATTTAATTTGTACTTTTGTTTTAGTTTTATCCTTATTGTTTATTTGCTTATTAGATACAAATTTCTCATCTTGAGCAGAAGTTAATTGTAAAACTACTTTTTCTGGAAAAGTTTTATATGGACTATTCGATTTTACATTAACACCACTGACTTTTTCATGCCGTAATTGAGTCCCCCAGATTCCAATCTCTCTTCAACTATTTGTTTGTGTTTTTCACCTTGCTCTTTCTTTTTTTGGCATAAAGCCTGTTATATTTCCTAGATGTGCCCATCAATGGAAAAGCTGAGCTTTACTTTATTGACATAAATAAGCCCTACGTTATAAACCCAAATGCCATAGATCTGAGGGGAAATGGATTAACTATACCCAGAAGCAAGTAGTTCTTTAGCAGCAGTAGCAGAAATAGGCAAAATCAATCTTACTAGGATAGTTAATATTTCCATAATATCTCCAGGCAACAATTAAGATCTAGCTAAGGATTTTTTACAAACTTTTTAATAAACACATGACAGTTTTTGTGTGTATGTGAGTGTTGGGCACATAAAGGCACAGCATAAAGTATTATTTAAATGTTCTGGGTCCTGCTCCTACACCTCAGGGTTCATTTACAGGATCCAAACACCGGAATGATGTTATCTCTTGAGCTTGAGGTACTCGAGGAAACCTCAGAGTGATTTTGTACACATTAAGTGCAAAGTATGAATACATTTTTTTTAACAGACTCTCACATCTTTTGAATTACAAGGTCAGCTGACTAAATTAGGCAGAGAAAGGGATAAAGTTCTAGAGGGTGGTAGTCCCTCCTGCCTGGTGATAATGGAGAGGAGAAGGAGAATTCCTGAACTTCTTTTGTTTATAAATAAGAATCAATCTGATATAGGAAAAATAGATGGGACTGATCCTTGCTTCATGATAATTACCCTATTGCAAAATTTTTCTCCCTTCTAGGGTGACCTTGGAATTTGTTTTTGCCTTATTTCACGTATGAAAATTTTAGGGAAAAACCTGATGTGTCTTATGATCGTTCTGAAACAGGTCTTGAAACCAACCAGAATCTTGCTGATGCATCAGAGGCACTCTTGGTGGGAGACTAGGCTCTCTCTTATATGGACTGCTTTAGTTTTCTTATCCTTCTCTTCTCCCCTATTAGGACATGTCTTGCCATCAATGTCAGAGGATGAGTCATGTTGAACGACAACCTCAGTGTATACCCAGACTTAATTTTCTCCTGCTTCCACTGAGATATTGCTCCATCCATCACAAACATTTTCTCAAGTACATTTCATATGGCTTCTCCGATTTTTTTTTCCATTCAGCCTATACACGCACAAGTCTCTGCATTCTTGAAAATAAAAATTAATCCTTAATCTCTCCAGTTACTGTATAAATTTTCTCATTTCTTTTGAAATAGATGTCAATAATTGTTGACTTCAAATTCTCACCTTCTGTATATCCCTCAAATCAACTGCAATCTGCCTTCCATTCTTATACATCTACTGGAACTTTATCTAAGGTGCAGAGTGATTTTATAATTACTAAATCCAAGAGATACTGCTCAATCTTCACCTTAGTTGAGCTATATGGTGCATTTGACACTGTTGATATTTAAAGTCTCTTCTTCCTGGCTTCCAAAATTAAATGGTCTGGTTCTCCACATGTATATTTTTTAAAGATTTTAAAATGACTTCATAAGGAGTTTTACTCTGATTTCCCTTTGACTCGGTATTTCCTTTGCTTCCATATTGAGATCACTGCTTACATTAAGCAGAGTCAATCAGAGAAATAGAACTAGCAGGATGTTTTACATATACATATATGGATTTATCACAAGTGATTGTCTTGCTCCATTGAGAAGGCTAGTTAAACAGCCCCTGCAAGACTGTCTCAGCTTCTGATTGATGCTAGAGCTTGAAGTTCACTGGGCAGGTAGTCAGGAGGAAGAAAAGATCAGGAACAGGCTGAAAGCCCAGGAGTACAGACTCAAACCCACAAGGATGGGCTAAAACTCCTGTGCACTCTTGTTGCCTCTCTCCTTGATGACAAAGTTATCCTTTCAGAAGCCGAGGTCTTTTGTCACAAAGCCAGACACACACATCTGCTCTAGCTGTTGCTTCCTGCCAGTGAGGTAAGTCAACAGATGAGCACCAACAAGTGTGCGCTACAAAATGGCTGTGACCAACCTTCCGCCCTTCAAAATCTCAGGGGAATCTCCTCGTGGCTCACGCTAACCAGAAACATACACCAAAAGAAATTTTGTTAAAGATTTTTTTGTCTATGTTCACAAGAGATATTGGCCTGTAGTTTTCTTTCCTTGGAATGTCTTTATCTGGCTTTAGTATTAGGTTAATGCTGTCCTTTTACAAACAATTACAAAAAGTTCCTTCTTTCCATTTCCTGGAAGAAATTGTAGGGGATGTGTACCATTTCTTTCTTAAACGTTTGGTAGAATTCACCAGTGAAATCATCTGGGGGTGTTGCTTCCTTTTTTCAAAGAGCTAAAAATTATTGATTCAGTAATTTGTGTCTTTTAAAGAATTTGTCCATTTCATCTAAGTTATCAAATTTGTGGGCATAGAGGTGTTCATAATATTTTATTTTCCTTTTATTCTTCATGGGCTCAATGGTGACGCTTTCTCTTTTATTTCTGATATTGGTAATTTGTGTCTTTTTTTTCCGTGTTAGTCTGGCAGGAGTTTTGTCAAATCTATTGATCTTTTCAGAGAATCTTTTGATTTTGTTGATTTTATCTATTGCTTTCCTGTTTTCAGTTTCATTGATTTCCCTCTATTTTTTAAATTTCCTCTCTTCTGTTTGTTTAGGTTTAAACGCCTCTTCTTTCTCTAGTTTCCTAAAGCGAAAGTGCAGGTTTTTTATATTAGATCTTTCTTATTTTCTAACATTTTCATTTAATGCTGCAAACTTCCAAGTACTGCTTTCACTGCATCTAACAAATTTTGATAAGTTATATTTTTTTCATTTAGTTCAAAGTGTTTTTAAAATTTCTCGGGAGAAATTATATTTTTCCTTACTCTCCGTTATCTCCCATTTTTCCTCTTCCTATTTTCTTTAACTTTTGCTTACATATCATGGCATATAAGTAAAAAAGTCACTGATCTACTAATTGAACTGAGCTCAAATATAAAGTTAATGTCAAAACTTTAGGTTATGTTTATCTAAAATTTGTGCACAGCAAGAGCAAATTCATTGGGTAATACTTAAACTTTATTAAAATAAATGGGAGTCCTGTGCATCTGGTTTGTTTATCTTTTATGAAACATTTTGAAAACCTCACTTTGATTAGGTTAAACATGAAAGCTATTTAATAAAATGAAGCATGATTTTTGAAAACAACGATTTTTGTTCAATATGGAAGACATTTAGTACTCAAAAATTTAGGAGTATTAGTAAACAAATCAAGACTATCTTGCACTATATGTGAGTGTAAGAGAGGAAATAATAGCATTGTGCTAATGAAATGCAGTGTGATATAGCAGAAAGATTTGTGCAGCAAATGTCTTAGACACATGGATTCTCCTTCCAGATTTTCCATTATCAGGCTTTTTAAGCTTGGTAGATTAACTTCATTATTCTCAGTCTCAAATTTTTCAGATTCAGAGTCTTTTAATATATGTTGATTTAACATGTGTGCCAGAAAATATTCTTAGCGTTTTGGCGTATTTTATTTCCTGTTAACCCTGTGCAATAAAATTGGGAAACATAATATATGAGGTTTTTGAAAGATCTAAAATCTCATTATAATGTCGACTGTTAGTATTGGATTTAGATAAACATTTTGGTGATTTGATTTTTATATTACCCATATTAGATTTGTTTATCCCATTAACTAAAACAGTAGGGATATTAGCATTATTATCATCACCATACAATTCATAAAGGTAATAATACTACCAATTCAAGTGACAGCATTTTATTTGAATTGTCTCCTATCAACATATCTTCAAACTCCCTTAAAATGTCTAAATTTCTTATTATTTAGGTTGTCATTAAATTCCTTAAAAAAATTAAACATGATTACATTAACTCATTGAGAATCAATTATCCATTTACCCTGTATTATATTTAGATTTTTAGTTGGTTAGTAAAGGTTTGAATGTCTTAGTAATAGGACCTAAGACAGATGCATTTTATTAGCTAAGAATGTAAAACTGGGAATATTAAATGTCACAGTTCTTCATGGAAAATAAGTTTGCACAAGATTCTGCACTGAGATCCTGGAAAGCCGGAGGGTGAATCCATTTTGCTTCCTACCATTTTTTCCTTTTCAATTTAAGTAGAGTCTATTTTGCCACTCATTCTGAGGATACAGAATATCTTCAAATATAGTTTTTCAGCTTCTGGTAATGTTGTGTTTTACATTGACAAGTTTTGAAGGCTGAAAATGATTTCCAGGTTTATTGCTCTGTGGGCGATCAGAAATGGCCACCCCAAAATGTGTTTCTTTGGCTTGATTATTTTTAAGGACCAAAGACTCTGAAAGAACTTTGACCTTCCCCCTAACTACCTAAAAGAATTTAAGATAGAAGGCCTGTTCCAGGAAGGAGCTAAGATCATAAGATAACTATAGCATAATATAAACTAGGTGCAGCAGGAAGGCACTAGCAAGTCCATTTTTATCAAAGTTCTCTTTCAGGTCTCATTGCCTGTAAATGGCCCAGCAAACATTTGTTCATCAAACATTTGCTTTTCCATCTCCATGTAAATTGCCTTCCTCAGCTTTGAAGTCCCAAACTGGGACCCCCAACATCTTCCTTTGTTGTTACCTGACGGTGACATTTAAGGTGGTGGCTTAGGCCTTTTTGGAGAGTTACTTAGATTTCCTGCGTTTCTCCCATGTATACGTTATTGAAATTTATTTGATTTTTCTCCTGTTATTCCGTCTCACGCCAATTTAATTCTTAGACCAGCCAGGAGGACCTCGAGGGGAGAGGAATAGTTCTTCCTCACCCACAGTTCCATTTTAAACAAAAGCAGTCACAGAAGATTTTTGACATGTAAGTTGCGATGTTTTGTGGAGCAAGAATGAGGGACTCAGCATCAGCACCTGGTTCAAAGTTGGTCATTTACATGGTGAACATAAAAGATATCAATAGTCTATCAGGTGGCCTGTCATATTCTTGCACTAAAATAATGCCCTAATTAATAACTAATTGACTCAGTTACGTCTATCTTAGAGAGTTTGAATGAGAGAGAGTGAGACAAGGGATAATGGAAGAAATAGAACATGAGAAAAACTATGGCATGGGGTTATCTCTGTCTGTAGATAAGAAGCAATGGAAGGTCCCACATTCCAACATGACAAAATGACCTGCTGTTATATGCTAAAAAATATGGAATCCAGCACTTTTATTATTTTTAAATGATTTTTATTGAACATATATTTTAGTATATTTTTTACAATAAATCCCATTACTTGAGGTAAGCTGAGCATGCCTCTGATTCCAGCATCATGAAACAAATAAACTGAGCCAGTTCTTAAGTGAAAAGTTAGGTTTGGGGAATGCTAATATGGAAGTGTTTGTGTTTTGTACATCTCCAGGTTTGTTTCAAATTTCAAAAAATAGCCAGGCCGCTTGCTCAATCCTGCAGAGGCGGCATTCAGAACTGAGACTGAATTGCCTGCGAGTGTGGGAGAGGTAGGCTCAGAGTCTTATTTTACTTGGTTAAAAAATAGATTACTGTGACATTTCTTTCACATAAGAGTTTGTAATGATAGGATTAATGCTTGTACATCAGTTTCTTGAGTAGGGTATGTACCCATTGTAAGCAGGATAGTTAAGAAACTAGATCTTGCTTAAAAAATTAAAAACGTAAAAGGAAAAGATATTGAATAAATCCTAGAGTAATATCCAGGATGGTCAAATTCAAACATAAACAGAGGAAAGTATAACTTAAGAAACAAATCAAAGAATGGCAAATTATTAGTTTGGAGTAGGTTTTAGATAACGATCTTAAGGAGATTTTCTAAAGAAAAGTTGAAAGGCTTTTACTGGTGTTTCGTATCTCACAGAAGTAGCCTCAAGTTTCAAATCTATTCTGACTCTGAAACCTGTTTTGACTCTTGACTCATGCGTAGCCTTAGAAATCCATTTGAACTAACTTAATTTCACTATGAATTAACTCATTTGTATTTAATTCATATCTAGAGATATATTCACTCTGTTGTGAAGTATATTTGTGACTTGAATGGATAATGAGCCCATTATTAGGAAGAAGATTCTAGTAAGAAGAAAAGGGACTAATATATTGCAAAATGTTCTTTGGAAAATGTTGATATATAATTTGGTCACACTATTCTGACAACTTTTGGGAGGTATTTGTGTCGAAGTTTTTCTTTTTGTTTTGAAAATCTCCCTTTCTACTGTATTTTGGACCTCTTTCTTTTAACAGCTAGAGTGGAAAAGATACCCAGGACATGATGCAGAGAGAGGCTGGTGGAGGATTAACCTATTTGCAAGCAGTGATCTTCTGCTAAAATGTCTCTGAAAATCCATTTCTGACTTCCTGAAGTAATGCAAAGCTTTTCAGAACAACCTAGTTTCCTAAATAAGGCTTTATGACAGTCACTTCTGTCTAAATTCTACGCATGCAGAGAAAATCATAAAGAGATGACATAATTCCACAAGGCCCTTAAATAGAATTTTAATAGAATTTAATATTATAATAAGTAATGTGAAAAAAATCTAATAAAGGACTTACACTGGAAATCTTATTTATTCTTTCTTAGGTAAGTTGCTTAGCCTCAAAGGATCTCACTTTTTTCATCTGTAATAAAATAATACCAGCTTTTCCTACCTCACAGTATTTTCATAAGAATATAATAGGAGAAAATGTGGAAGTCTTTTAGTTACAAATCATTATTTAAACGCAGATTTGCATATATCACACATCTGGTTTTTCCAGAGTTTCCTGCTCGATTTCACTGTTGTCCATCCTCTGATGTCAATGGTTCACTTAGAGCACGGATGATTTCTGAATGCTGTACTCAACATTATTGTTTTCTTTCTTAACTGATTTCTCTGAAGCCTAACAGTAATTCTTTGAATAAAATTCTTTTCTACCATGTGCTTGACATTTTCTTACATTAAATCTCTTTACTTAAAATGCTTACGTGCCCTACATTTTCCCCTGAATAATCCTTCAGGGGAAACTCTAACCAGTACAAAGAAGATTTCCTCCTTTCCTATGAGAGTAGTCAGTTCTCAAGGAAAGCACCTGTCTAATGAAGAGCCATATCCTTTAAAAGATTCTCCCTCAGTAATTAACAAGTAGGCAACCTTCCTTCTTTATCCTTCAATAGCGACATGGCAGTGTCTGTTATTTTCTTATGGTGATGGTTTTTCAAAGGTTTAATTGGAGCTTCTCTACGCATTAGGAAGTGAAAGTAATCTCTCTTCTCACTCAGGTCTAATCTGAAAAAATGATGAAGACTCTCCAGACTCAGAAAGATCATTAAGAACAGTGGTGATTTCCTGCTTCTCTCTGCTCAATTTCAAAAGTGATCTTCTCCTGTAACATTCGTTAGCAATGTTAAAATAAGAATGTGTGTTAGAACATGCCTTGTTGTCTACATTTCTTTATGTCTTACATTAGGTGTGGATTATCTCTCCAAAAACTGTTTTAACTAAAGTAATCTAAATTACTGAAACCAAGGTTTATGTAGTCAAGGATGTTTGAAGCTGATCAAAGAAAAAAGTTAGAAAATTATATTCAATTATGAGCTCAATGAAGTCAGTAAACAAAATAAATTTATATTTTATTTAATTATTAGTTTAATTTATATCTCTTTCCACAAGGATAAGGACTATTTTCAGCCAGCAGTCACAATTGCAATAGACATGTTGGCCTTATATTGGGTCAGGTGGGGGACTGAAGATCTTAATAAGGAAATATCTTCACTCCCTGCATTAGTTACCTATTCTTGCATAATAAATTACCCCCAAGACTTAGTGGATTAAAACAGCAAACATTTCTTATCTCTGGAATGAGCAGTATTGGAAGACAAAAGATAAGAAAGTCTGGGAAACAGGCTTATGGCTGGGCCAAGGGGAGAAAGCATAAAGTGTGTAGATCTTTGGGTCTCACATTAATGCCTACCAGAAAGCATTTGCTGCTGCAGAGAAAATTAGCAAGCAGCATGTCAGCAGCCTGCCTCATTGACCCCCTGGTGCTTGCACAATGGGATCATGAACTTAGTGGCCATAAAGGCAGTAACAACTACATGAGCTTCCTCTACAAGGCTCATCTAGCTTCAGCCACTGCTGAATGCCTGATCTGCCAACAGCAGAGATCAACTCAGAAAACCTCAATGTGGGACCATCTCTCAATCACTAGCTAACCTTTGAAAGCAAGTTCATTCTACAAGACCCCCTTCTACACCTGGAGAGGGCAGAAATTCATGCTTATCAGAACTGATTCACAAGGCTGGCAGCGTCATGGGGTTTGCGACCTATGCACAGGGCTGCATGGTTTGTTTAATGCTCTGATGTCCTGAAATTCTTAAAAATTTTTGAAAAGAGACCCACCAGAGTCTGCATTTTCAATTTGCACCGGAGCCCACAAATTATGTAGCCAGGTCTGTTGATAGATATTCCAGCTGGGGGCTTGCCTTTCCGTTCCCCTGTGCCAGAGGCATGGAGCAATGTCAGCATCTGAGAACTTAAGAACACCTGATTTACTGACAGGAGATCTCAGAAATGTCACCTAAAATCAAAGGAAATTTTGGCAAAGGGATGTGCAACAATGTGTGCCTGAGCACAGCATCCAAGGATCCCACTATATCCCACATCACTTAGAAGCAGCTGACCTGAAGAATTGCAGAAGGTGATTTATGGGTGAAACATATCTGCCAGAGCAGGGCAACAAAATTGATGAATATGGTTTGTTTTGGAAACCAATGTCTTTTAGAATTTCACTTTTCTGTGTTTCTCAATTGTATTAATGTCATTTGAAACTTTTAATGTTCTAAAGCCATATTTTCTGTAAGATTTTATTCTTTCCATTGGCAATTTTTCTTACATGTATTTTTTAAAAAAACATAACTTCAAAGATTAGTTCAGGCTTTCGTTTTTAAATGTTCATCTTCTTTGTAGCAATGTTCTAGCCAGCTGTTAGGAGTAAAATAGAATGCAGTCTGTGAGGGTGGTGAGAAGAGAAAACGTCTGAGGCATTTTGAAGAATCAGTCAATAGGTTGTAAACTTTTGAGATAGGGAGAACTGAGGTTCATAAACAAAAGATGACTCTTAGTTTGCAACCTATGAAACCACACTGACCAGATACCAAAAAGATTTAAAAGTATAGACAGATTTTAGAAATTGCAAGAATGTGTCATAGACTTTTTTCATGGTGACTTTGGGAATTTCATTTTGGAATATTCCTCTAACTGAGGAATTATATGCAAGCTAAATTCTTGATAAAACACCAATCTGTTTTCACTAGTCTTTGAGGGCACATATTCAAGAATGTTATAGAAACTAATTAATTTATGTACATGTACTCCAGGTAAATGAGGTTATTTGGCAGCCTCTGAGTTCCTTTCCCTTTCTCCTAGAAAGGAGGGTACGTTCTGTGTAACTACTATGCAGATTATAATTTGATTATCCTGTTTTACCAAACACTGAGTACTGATAACCCTGCTCCAAGTGGGGGTACCACTATTAAAGATTTCACCATGAAAGTGAAATGTATCAAGAAAAAAGCGGGAACAGAAGTCATCTATAAGGACCTACAGGCAATTCCAATTGCAAAGCATATTAATATATGCAAAGTTCATTACCAACACTCTAGGCATCTGTTGTACTCCCTGGATAGCATAGAAACTCGCCAAGAAACAAAATTCTTGGAGAGAGAGTATAGACTTCTGATTATTCAAAAATGTTGCTTTTAACCATCAACAAAGATGACAGCATTGTTCACAGAATTAAACATTTTTGTCTCATGCTCCCCCTCCTTCAGGAGAAAGGTGACTGATGGGTTTTTTTCTTGCCACGTTTTCTTAGGGGAAGAAGTGAATTTTGACTGCGTACCCCACTACAGCGTTGGATGACACTGGTTGAACTCTCGTCTGTTTTGTATGTGGAAAGATCGTTTGACTGAGAAGTCAGAAGACTTGAGTTCATATTCTGGTTTCAATATTTACCAGCCCGATGACCACGGCTGTATGCAACTCCATTCTCTGGATTTCAATGTCTTCGTTTGTACAATAGAGCTGTTATTGTCTGTACCATCTTTCTTTCAGTTGTGATGTTCAGAGGATCAAATAAGACTAACTATGGAAAAGAATTTTACAAATCTCAATTAGTACATGTGTGTTAGATAATTCGTTTTTGCCTAGTAAAATCTTGAAGTCTCAGGTTTTAAATAGAAAATGTGACTTTGGGTTAAGAAGGGACCCAGGAGGTTAGATATTCAAATTAAATGCAGGTATATTAACCTTATTTTTATGTGATGGCTCAAAATTGAGAGTAGAAAAAAAGAAAACAGAATAGATTTCAGTCTTGTTCCTCCTATCCTTTTGGACGAAAGTTGGGTATGGTTTGCCCCTCAAGTGGGCTGTTACTTAGGGAGCAGAAAGAGCCTGGTCAGATGAGGCAGTTTGAGTCAGGAGGGGTGGCAGAGCACTGTTCTTGAGTGGTGTGTGGGAAGCCAGTTGGGTCAGTTGGTTCATCCACTTGTTAGATGAAGATTTGATATCAGGAAAGGGAATCAGTGTCTTTACTGGGTAATCTTAAATGGAAAAGAAAGGGACTTAATTCTTTTAAAAAGGGACCAAGATAAAGAATACACTAAACAGTCTAAGCAGAAACATTGGTGGAATTGTAAATAAAGCATGAAAGGTGGACAAACGTGAGAACGTTACTAATGTGATTCAAGGAACCGGTGAAGTAAGTTGGATCAGGCAGCCTGCAGGCCATCACAGAGGGGTCCCACCTAAGGTGCACTGGTTTGTTCTACATGTTTTGGTCTCCTAGGTATTAAAATGTCTGGGTTCTTCTAAAAGCAGAGTCTAGATCAAAGGCTTGTGTTCTGGTAGTTTGTTTAGGAATATGCAGTCAGGGTGTAGGTTTGAGGGATGAGGAAATAAATGAGGAAGGAGAAAAAGTTGCATAAAAATATACCATCAAGTTGTTCACCCTAAATTAGCGTTCATCCTGTAGGACCTTGTAAGGAACCTTGTGAAATGTGTCTGTAAATGATCTTCCTGTAGGAAGAAAGGAGAAAATGTTTATCCATTATCCCCTGTCCTCCATCAGTCAGGGGTACCCCATGAGTGTAACTCCCCCATATATCTGAGTATGTTGAGTTCAGGGACGGTTGCCACAAGGTTGGAGAAGTCTTGAGGGCAGAAAGCAACTGCTACTGAAACAGGTCCAAGCCCAGACCTGTCAAGTGGTATGCACTTGAACTAAATGGAAGCTGGTGTGGAACTGGTCACCACAGGTGTGCTAGAAATAAAAGGTGGGACTGAGATGAGATGAAGAGGTATTTCATAGAGCAAAAGGAAAACTGTTGAAGTAAAGATGCTAGAATTTTTTTAAAAAGGCATTTATTGCCAAGAGGTACATGAAAACATGTTCAACATCATTAACTTTCAGGGAAACGCAAATCAAAACTACAATGGGATACCACCTTACTCCAGTCAGAATAGCTGTAATTAACAAGACAGGAAACAATAAGTGTTGGAGAGGAGATAGAGAGAAGGGAACCCTCATACACTGCTGGTGGGAGTGTTAACTAGTGCAGTCACTATGGAAAACAGTATGGAGTTTCCTCAGAAAATTAAGAATAGATCTACCGTATGATCCAGCTATCCCACTGCTGGGTATTTATCCAAAGAACTTGAAAACGCAAAGGCATAAAGATACATGCACCCCTATGTTCATTGCAGCATTATTCAAAATAGCCAAGCCTTAAAGGAACGTGGGTGCCCATCAAGGGACCAATGGATAAAGAAGATGTATATATACATAATGGAATATTACTCAGCTATAAGAAACGATGAAGTCCGGCCATTTGTGACAACATGGATAGGTCTTGAGGGTATTATGCTAAGTGAGGTAAGTCAGAGGGAGAAAGTCAAATACTATATGATCTCACTCATAAGTAGAAGATGAAAACAATGACAAACAAATACATAGCAATGGAGATTGGATTGGTGGTTACCAGAGGGGAAGTGGGGAGGGAGGAGGGAGAAAGGGCTGATTAGGCTCACACGTGTGGTGATGGATTATAATTAGTCTTTGGGTGGTGAACATGATGTAATCTACACAGAATTCAAAATATGTTATGATGTACATCTGAAAGTTATATAATGTTATAATCCAATGTTACTGCTATAAAAACAAAAATTATAAATAAACAAATAAATTGATTTATAAAACGGGAGTTTAAAAAAATTTAGTTATTTTAAGCATAAGCCAAGATGAGGCTGGTTACCACAAATTCTAATTAAAATGTGTAATGTAGCATATATGCTCTTGCGTTTTCATTAGATGAGTAGGGATGTTTAATTTTATGTTGTTTAATGAAGAATACAGGAATCATATATAGTAATTGACCTACCAAATGGATAAGAGATTAGAATCCAAAATAGTGGGAATTGAATCCTCTTCAATTTAATCTGATTCTATGTTTTGAGAGAAGAGAAGGAAAGCTGTCTCTCAATCTTAAAAGAAATCAAATTCATAATTTTGTATAGTGTGTTGTATTTCTTCCCCCTGTTGGAGTATACATGCAGTTTTCTGAGAATAGAAATTTTAGCTTTCCTTGGGTAATGTTCGTTATTTCACACATCTTGAAGTCAGCGTGGTAGGGATAAATTAACTTATATGAATAAAATGATCATTAAATAATTATAAGGTTTAAATAACTATAGGAGAAATCACATGCTTCTAATATGATGTTGGATGCTCCATTTAGTAATCAGAATGACTACATCAGCACTTTCAAAATTTTTGTGTTGCATGTACACTCGTTCTTATTAAAGGCCTCAAGGATCTTGTCACTAAATTCCTCTTCTATTAAACTGCTACTTCTTGCCTTTCACATGTCACTCTACCAACCAATTTTCTTTCTTTTCTTAAAGCTCAGCTTGGGTTTCATATCATAAATGTTCCACATGGCAATGCTTACTTTTGATTTCTGTGTTGACACCATTTGTTCCACTCTCCTTCTGCAGTGTGTGTATTTTGCAAATGTGTGTGTATGTGTCTGCAGTGTGTGCGTATTTTGCAAATTTCTTTTGTGTTCTCAATTCTATACCTACCTAACCCCATACATACTATGCTCTTACTGAAGTTTCTTCTTCCATTTCTTCTTGTATTGGTTTTCATCACTCACCAAGACATTTCTCTCTGTTTTAAATAGGTTGTGAAATTTTTAGAAACTACAAGAATATTTAACGTGAAAATGTTTATTCTTAGAAATTCTACAGTTTTCTTCAAGCTGTATCTTAATCCATTCAAGAAATTATTGCCTCAAGGGCACAAAATGGAAGTCCATCTTTATGAAAGTGTTAGTTTGCCGTGCTCATGAGGGAGGTAAAAAGAAATAAGTAATGCAGAATGTCAAGCTGAATTATTGTTACTAAAAATATGTAACTCTGAAATATTGTGTAAAGGATTAAGCAATCGTACTATGACTTCAGAAAGAATTATTTTCATTCTAAACAAGATGGCAACCACCAGTTGCCCTCTATGCCTAAGACAGAGGACAATAACAATAACTACCTTTTAGTGGGTGCTATGATCATTACAAACATAATCTCTAACCCAACGCAGGCCTGTAGGTCAAATAAGTACCTTGATGGTACAAATGAGAAAATCCAAGAGATATTGAACTTGTCTAAGGCTATGCCATTATATTCTATCCCATTGAGAACGCAACTCAAACTCCTTATGTGTCCCTATTGACTTTATCCTTACGAACCTAAGAAAGTGCACTTTTATTTATGTATATTATATTTTAAGAAAAATATTGTAAAAATATTACACAAATTAAATCCATATTTAAAAGTCTTCCCATGAAGAAAGTTCAAGGACACGATGGCTTCATCCAATGACTTCTATAAAATATTTAGAGGGAAATAATACCAATTTTACTCAAACTCTTTCAGACATTAGGCTAGGGAGGAAAAAGCACCATTTTCCAATTCGTTTTATGAAATCCAATGATTTCGTTCTCTGTTGTATGCTCCATGGCAATGTAATCATGTGGACACCAAATGGTGTCTAAAAAGATTGTTCCTAAGAGCCTGTAGCTGGGCGAGTGGGGAGTGCAATTCAAAATCTCATTAAAAAAGGAATAGATAATAGAATAAGGGAATAGATAAATTGTAGTACATTCTTGCAGTAAAATATATAGCAATGAGAACGAATCAACTGCAAGTACATGAATTACCGTCTATTAATGTGACAGAAATACCGTTGAGCAGTAAAAGCCAGCCAAACATTCTGTTTGATTCCATTTATATAAAGCTCAAAAACAAGTAATACTGACATGTATTGTTGAATATATATTTTCCTATATATATTTATGTATTCATATATACTTTGTCTTACTTCTGGTTCTGGTATTTCCTTCAGCTTTTACTTTGTCTCAAAATGTTTTTATTTCGTCTTCTGTGACAAATATTTTTACTGCATATAGAATACTAATTTGGCAGTTAATTTCTTTCAATATATTGAAGATATTCCACTATGTTTTGAATTTCTTTTGCTTCCTTGGAGGTAACTTCTCTGTTTTTCTTTTCCTTGAGCTACTTTTAAGAGTTTTCTCTGTCTTCAGGTTTCAATAAATAATGTCATTAAAAGAGCATGTAGGTGGGCTGGCCCAGTGATGCAGCAGTTAAGTTTGCTCATTCCACTTCAGCGGCCCAGGTTCGCCGGTTTGGATCCTGGGTGTGGACATACCGTGGCAGACCTCCCACATATAAAGTAGAGGAAGATGGGTATGGATGTTAGCTCAGGGACATACTTCCTCAGCAAAAAGAGGAGGATTGGCAGCAAATGTTAGCTCAGGGCTAATCATCCTCCGAAAAAAAAAAAAAAGCAAGCATGTAGGATGTTATTAAGGAGGTGTGCATGTGTGAGTGTGTGTGTATGTGTGAAAGGTTGTTTTGATACATTTTGTTTTTATGGATCCTATATGGGTTCAGAGCACCACTTGAACATGAGGTTTGATTTTTTTAATCAGTTTTAGGAAATTCTTTTTTTTTTTTTTAAAGATTTTATTTTTTCCTTTTTCTCCCCAAAGCCCCCCAGTACATAGTTGTGTATTCTTCGTTGTGGGTTCTTCTAGTTGTGGCATGTGGGACGCTGCCTCAGCGTGGTCTGATGAGCAGTGCCATGTCCGCGCCCGGGATTCGAACTAACGAAACACTGGGCCGCCTGCAGCGGAGCGCGCGAACTTAACCACTCGGCCACGGGGCCAGCTCCAGTTTTAGGAAATTCTTACCCATTCTAACTTAAAATAATGCTTTAGACCCATTTGTTATCTCCTCTCATTTTGAGACTCTAAACATATGCTAGAACATTTCCTCATATCCCACGTGACCATGTGTAGTTTTCATCCTTTCGTCTCTCTCTGCCTCATTTTGCATATTTTCATCTGACCTACACTTCAGTCATTAATTCTGTCTTCTGATGTTAAACCCACCCAATAAGTTCTTAATATGATTTATTTTATTTTTTAGCTCATGAATTTCCATTTATTTTTACAATGTTCTAGTTCATGACTGACATTCTCAACCTTATCTTTTATTTCTTTGAACATATTAAGCATAGTTATTTTAACCCTAATTTTTGATTGCTCCGTTACTTGGACCGCCTGTGGATCTGATCTATAGTCTGCTGCTTTGCTTGTTTTTTTATCTTGTGTCTTGTTTTCTGTGCTTGGTTATTTTTATTGCATACTAGGCACCATTGACCAGCTAATAGTGATTCATTATTATTAACCAAAATCCATAGTTTACATTAATTTTCCCTATTTGTGAATGAGGCAGGAATGTATGGAACATACGTAAAAGGATGGATCTATAGGACAGATAAATTACAACTTCTCTTCTGAGAAAAGAAGAAAATTGTGGTAATGATGAATTATTTGTCTATTAAAAGAGGAATGGGAGGGAATTAAATAATTGAGCCTAGTAGTGAAATGGTATATGAGATAGTCTGCTGGGGAAAACACACACACACACAAGGAAGAAGAAAGCATATTTTGAAGTAAACTTAGACATAAAATAAATAATAAATATTTATTTTCATGTTCTAAAGCCTTTTTGAATAGAGTGTTTTGTATCATTACTCACTTAAAAAATTGTATTTATAAAAACTGTACCTACATACACAACTGAGGCAGACAATTGAAATAGTACATTGACGAAAACCGCTAGTGTCTTAACCCTCTGGGAATGGTTCTGACTGTGAGTAATCCTGGATCTAATTCGCAGGTGCCCAGGGGAGCCTTCAAAGGGTAGGCAAGCTCCAAATTCTATTCCCAGTCAGTAAGAGGGAGATTTGTGAAAAATGGTTTGACTCTTTAGAGGTGTCTGCAGGGTCCAATTTTGTTAGCTTGTTCTACAACATATTGGAAAACTAGTTTATGACATATTCATTCTGAGTTCCTAGAGAAGACGTGATCAGTCTACATTTCATTTTTCTCAAATACATGAGAGAGTCAAACTGTGAGTTCTCCCATTGAGGAAAATATCAGAGCACACGTTTTTACAATATTTTGCAATTCAATTATAATGTTGCTTATAGTCAGTATAAAAGTTTATTTTTTATTTTGTAAATTTTTACTGCTACTAAATTAATCATGAATTGCCTGTTGGGTATCTTTAAATTGTCATTCTTAATTTTATCACACACGAGAATTTTGCAAATTACTCCTTTAGTCTAACTTTATTGACTTGAAAAGTAATGACGTTTCCCAAGGGACTCAGACTGTCTTCACATTAGCACTGGAAAGAAATTTACCTAGTTAAATGTCTCAGAAATTTTTATTTCTTTTCTATTGCATTGATCAAGAACGTAAAATGATATCCCTTCAAAATAATTAGAATTATAGTATGAATTAAAGTAGTTGATTTTTAAATATTAAAATGACCAGTATTTCTTAATTTTATCTGCTTTCTTTATGACTCTATAGAACTCCCTTGTCTGCTTGTTAAATCTCTGTTTCAGAATTTCCACGCCCAATATGTGGTTTCATAATAATTTATACTTCCTCCTAGCATTTTTTTCTTTTAAATCTCTCACATAGAAAAGTCTATCAAAGCATTTACTGGACATGCTGCTGAGAGAAATAGTCAGAGAAAACAGCAAAAAGATATACAGAGGGCAAAGTTTGGAAAGAGTATTTAAGATACATATACACACAAAGATTGATATCTTAAATCCACGTGATAAGAAAGATTAGTTTTCATAAAATCGGGAAATATCTGTAATGGCCCTGTCAGATATGGGAGAAATGGGATGGGGATAAAAGTAGAAAAGGAAAAAAGGCAAATGAGCTTTGTAAGATATTTGATTCCCCCATTCAGTTTCATTAGACAGTCATCAATAACAGACCCAGATATATTACTCTTTTCCATAAAAATCAGCCAGTAATCTCTGTCCTCTAAGGCAAGGTTCTCAGTCAAGGGACATTTGGCAACGTCTGCAGACATTTTCGGTTGTCACAACCAGGGGCATCCAGTGGGCAGAAGCAGGAATACTAAGATTCCGACAACAATGACCGGGACATGCCACCATAACAAGAATTAAGAGGACCAAAATGTCAATAGTGCTGAGGTTGAGAAACACTGCTCTAAGGCAAAATGGAAACATTTTTTTCTCTTAATTTACACCCTCTTCATGCTATCTTTTTCAAAAATCCTCCTCCCATCCTCTTGAGTCTACCCTCATTCATTTTAGCTTGATTTCACTTGTAAACAAATGGTGCTGGGCAATACGATGATAGGAGTTGAGAAGAATGGCAACTATATAATTGTAACAGATTCCCTTTGGGTGTTATTGACGATAATTTTTAATATGGTAAAACGTATTTCCAAAATGTAATATCTATAACATTTGAAATGTAGCACAATTTGCTTCTGCCTAATACTATATTTTGTCTGCACGATGATACTTTTCAACTCATTTTCTGGCTTGAAGCATTTTTTCTCTTTAGAACTTGGTTCAGGATAGATCATTTGTTAAATGCTAATTTGCCACCTACTTTTCTGTAAAAACATTTTTTACCCTAAAATTTCTGACATCTATATTCCAGAACAAATGATAGCAACTCCTTCCTGCTTAAAAAGAGCTATAAACCACCAAAGTGTCATTAGTGCTAAGATGATTTATCAGGCTCAGTTAAGGGCATTCTTGAAGAAAGAACAAAAGGGTGAATTATGGGAATTTGTTTATTTCCCAGCCACGATGCAGGGCTCTTAATTAGAATCAAACCATGTCTTTAGATCCAATGTATACATGGCACAAATAATCACAGAGCCCATGAAGTAGACCAGCTCATTTATAGGAGGTATCTGATATTCCTGAGATTAGTTTGGGTTATTATACCAGCTTGAACACTAATTATTGGACTCATTTCTTACTTGAAGTAGGCATTAGTTTTTTATTGATTTAACCTACATCTGTGCTGTTGGCTTAAAACCAAATTAAACTTTACAGAAACACTACAGTCAATATTGCCCTTATTTTTCGAATAGACTTTTTATGTTTTTCTTTTTAAGACATGAAACACTGTGACAAATATACAAGCCAGTGTCTACCATCTTGAAATTGAGTGAAATGCAGTGTAGTATAACAATAAGGTGACTTGATTTCTGTGTCAACAAATTGACATTTGATTTTCTGCTCCACAACTTAATAGTTGGGTAATCTTGGGAAAATTTTCTCGTTTTTCTGGCTTAAGACATGGTAGGAGACAATGATATTAATAATTGATCATTTTTTGTGTGTTTTTCCCAGAATTAAAGGATTTATACAATTAAGCAAACAGGGCTCAAATTATTTATGTTGTTAAATTTTCTGTCTCTCTCTCCTTACCCACCTCCCTTTCTCTCTTTCTCTCTCTCCCTATACACACACACACACACACACGCACACACGTGCACACACACACAAGCTGACATAAGTAAAGTTGGACTATTACACATATGACTACTACATTTCTAGCTACTAATAATGTCATGAGGATTAAATAAGAGAATGCATGTAAAGTGCTAAGCTCTTTGTCTTGGACGTATTAAGCTCAGTGATTTTAGGTCACTATTATTTCCAAATGCCAAATATATCATATTGAAATAATTTTTTGAATAATTTACTGGAAATAACTCACTTAAGAACAGCAAATATACTTCTTTTTACTAGTAATCCTCATTCCTTAAAGGGTCATATGCAATTTTTAAAAATTATATCACAGAATCTTATATTTTAAGGCATCTTTGGTGTCATTTAGTCTCATCTACTTTTTTAGATGAGGGAACTGATAGCCAAAGACTTTTCAGAACATGCCAGAATTATCTTTGAAGTAATCTCTGTTCATATTTGATCAAAATGATCTATTCCTCTTTCACTGAGAAGTCAAGAAGGATTATCTCCCTTGAGATGCTTTTGGAGGAAAAAGTGATAACACCAACTTGGGCATCTCTAGTTCAAATGAAATAATACAATACAACGAGAAGCATGTTCATTTCTGTATTTGTCGAAACTTTTGAATGAATGATAAAATGCTTAGAGAAGGTTTTTTTAGTATCTCAATTGTTTGCAAGAAGCAAATTGTCCTTTACTTGTTCCCTTTCAATTTGATGGGTGTTTTTCCCTCAATTTAAAATAGATTTAAATAAGTTGACTAACTAGTAAAAGCAATGCTGACTGAGAAACAGACTGCCTACTCTGTAGACTAAGTGATCGTAATTTAGTGTTTTCTTGGATAATGAAAATTAAGAGAAATCTGGGCTAGTTTCAGGATGGACCAAATTAAAACACGGCTCAGTTGATAGTCTCTAATTTGCAGCCTGAATGTTTCTTCATGATTCATGTCTTCCCAAATGTAAATATCTTCATCTATTTTTATATGTAAAATGCTTATAATTATTTATATAATGAAGAAAATGTGCTTATTGCTACAGCTAGTCATTTACATATACTCTTGCAAAAATAAGAACTTAAAACTGGTATTTTATCATTCCACACACTTCTGTCTTATAGCTTACTTAGATAAACTATGTCTTCAAATATGTCATTTTATACTGCTGTCTTAGTAATCTTTATGATAATTTATAGAAGTGTGTGAATGTTTGATGTTGGGAAATTATGGACTACGTACTCAGACCAATCTTCCTGCAGAAGCAGGATATACATATATATAAAATATCTCATAGTTTTGAGCTGGGACCATGAAAGTTACACTTTAAGTGTAGTGACGAGCTAATCTTTGCAGGTATATTTAAGTTAAGGATTTTGACATGGGAAAAGCATCCTGGATTAGCATGAAACAGGCCCTAAATCCAAGGACAAATGTTTTCATAAGAGACACATGGAGGAAAGATACAGAGAGAAAAGATGAATCAACATGACCACAGAGGTACAAATGAGAATGATGTAGCCACAAGCTAAAGAATGCCTAGAGCCACCAGAAGCTGGAAGAGGCAAGGAACAGATTGTCCCCTAGAATCTCTGGAAAGAACGTGGCCCTGTTGACACCTTGATTTCATACTTCTGGCCTCCGGAATTGTAGGAGAATAAATTTCTGCTGTTTTAAGCCACTAAGGTTGTGGCAATACATTATCGCAGCCCAAGGCAATTAACAACGCCAAATAACTTGGATCATTAATCTTGAGAGTAGACTGGTAAGTGTTTTAGATGACAGGCTGTACCATGAGGTAGCAAAGCTCACTGACTTTAGACATTTTATTGTCTAAATAAAGTGTTTAGACATTTATTCATGTAAATATTTCATTTACACATTTCTTCTGCTTAGTCCAATGGATTGATTTAACATTCTCTTGGGCACAAAGAAGCATGAGCTGTAGACTTGCTTGAAAACATATTGATGCTCTTAAAACGGTGTTAAAGCTGGTGGTATGTGAGCTAAAGAGCATGATAGTCCACTAGAGAAGAGAGTGTTGGAGCCACACTAACAAAGCTGCTTTTCCTCCTAAGACTCAGAGAACATGTTGAATATTCTAATGACTGCAGGAAAAATAGAAGATTCTATTTCAACTAAGAAGTACTTTACTATCCAAGAACTGTTAGAAGAGTCCTACAGTACAGTAAAATACATTTACTAAATTTGAACGATATACATAGTGAAAAGCTTTTTTTCCCTTTAGATAGCTATAAGATAACTGTAGGGGGAGGGATCAGATGTAATAGCTGGTAGGTCTGTTTTTACGTATGATATATTCAATCATCCAAATATATATCAAGTATCTGCCATATGCCAAGTAAAATTCTGGATTCTGGAGCTATAGCCGTGAACATGGGTAAAGCAAATTTCCTCTCTTTGTGGAACTTCCATTTATCTTAGAACTGTTCAAATTTAAAGTTATTTCTTTATTTTATTTGCTCTTAAACTTATTGTAAAGCTAAGTGAAAAAAATCACTTGACTAGTATCACACCAACATGTCCGAATGTGTATTCGGTGTTGTGAAAAATAAGCAAGATGAAGCAATAGAAATGTCTGGAAGAGTAGCTGTCCCCCTCCAAACACAAAACATATTTCCAAATCACAGAATAAACAGGAAGGAATTTGGCCCTTGTATGAAAAAATTAACCTCTTGAAGACTGTAATTGCTAATCTTTTCCCAGTCTTTGGATGTGCCAAGGGAGACTAGACAATGTGTTTCAAGGCATGAGCTAAGGAGAGCTGATTTGGTAACCATAAGAAAATATGATTAATTTGAGGGTTTCTATTCCTGAAAGAGAAGGAACAAGAGCACCAGAAAAGGAGAGAGAAAGAATTACTAAACAACTTGTCTGAGCAGCTAAAAGTCCTTTAAGAACTTAAATGTTGAATATTCAACTTCTTACACTTCTGTGATATAAATCATAAAAGATCACTAAAATTCAGTAATATTCTTTACATCTTTTCCTTTGAGTGAAAAAAATCTGTATATATTCCTTCCCTTCTCCTCCACCCAGAAATGAGTTGATGTAAAATTGATGTTAGAAACAAGAGGTACAGAAGAAAAAAGGAATTCAGCAAAGACAGAAAGCTGAGGTCAAAGGTGACCACGGGAATATCAGAACTCTAGTAATTCTTTAAAATATAGAGTATGGAAATCAGCTTTACACAGGGTATGGAATAAGGGTTCCCATCAGACACACCTAGATCTTTTGGGACCTTATGAGCCCAGTTGTCCCCTGGATTATAGAGCCACCAATTACTGTTGTCTCTTCATTCTCTCCCACTTCTTAAAATTTAATAATTATTAGTGATGAGGTAATTTTCTTTGAGAGAGAGAGAGGAAAAAACCAATCTGTGAGGACAGAAGAATAATCTGAATACCACATTTGACACTTCAAAATGATTAACCCACCATCTACTCAATCAATGTATAAACTTGAGACTCATTTTAAACTTATTCTTTGCCTTCCCTATAAAGTTATTTACAAGTCTTGTCAATTTTATTTCCTGCACTTCTCTTGAGTTTTTATGAAATTCTCCAGCTTATTGCTTATCTCCTAGTTTTAATCCTTATCATTTCAAATCTATTCAATCAGCTGATATTCTCATTTTCCCTATGACGCTTCTGAAATCATCCCATCACTGCTGAAAAATGATATTTAAGAAGCATAAAACTAGTCAGTTTATACCTCTGGTGATCACATTATGCCTCAGTTGAACAGTTTTCAATGTTTCTACAATGTCTTCAGGATGATTTTCCCAATGCTATGCAGGACAAACTCAAATCTGCAAGATTTGTCCCTTGTTTGTCATTCCAGCATTATCCACCATCACATTCCAACACATACCACATACTTGTGCCATGATGAACTCCTGGTAGTCCAAGCATACCTCATTCTATCGCACCACTGTAGCTTATGATTTTCATATGTGATTTTCCCACTTTTTTTGGTCTGGCTAATGCTGAGCCATTTTTAAGAGCAACTCCAGTGCTGCTTTAAGCTTTAGCTAAATTTCACCGTACTGCATGTCAAAATAACAGATCTTAAATCCATAAGGTCCAATAGTCTGTGTTATTTAATTTTAAAAGCTTCATAAATTAATTTATTGAGATGAAGATAGAAGTGATAAGAACAATACAATTAATAGGTCAAGTTTTTGTATTATTAAGAGAATATCTAAAAATAAACAAAATAAACATGTTTAGTTATGAGCACATTAAGGTTCATTTGTATAAGAGAGTGGTAAAATATTTATCAAAGTTCGTGTAAAATATTCCAGTAACTGTGAAGAATATGTACAAAATTCTGGACAAATAGGTTTCTAGTTTAAAACTAACAACTGTATTTAGTCAACATGATTTTATGTAGGGCTTTTTTATTCCCCTCCACCTAAGAGTCTAGGTTCAATCCTATTTGAAAGTATACTTCCAAATTTATTACAAGTGTTTGCTATGCTTCTTCTAAGAAAGAATGGGAAAGGTCAAACTTTGGAATTAGTTCTTGAGAATTTGCATAACTTTAATTTGTTGATTAACAAGCTTAATAGACAAATGACTTGTCCATTTTAATAACAGAATGGGCCAATCAAATCTTTATCCATGGAAATTATCAAATGATTTGGCTCTTTCTCTTTTTTTTGTGTATATGTATAAAATGACCTATGTTATATATTTTTAAATTTATTTCCAGCAAGTTTTACATTGATCACGGAAGCTGATTATTCATTTGTCAGTGAGGTTCTTAGATGAGATCTACGTACTTTCGATTATATAAAGAATTTTAAACGTCACTTTTATATTTCAGATAAAATATTTTAGATAAAACAGACATGTAATTGTGTTTAGCCATCTATTAACTCACCAAGGCACAAAAGTATTTTGTATTTGTAAAAGTATTGCATATTTACAGGAGATTTGTGAATTATTTTGTTCAACATGTATTCCTACTCATATTTAGACAGAGATCAGAAAGGCAAATGATACATTTCTCAGATTTCCTTGCTACTTGGGTTCTTGATGAGGGGGACACCAATCAAATGCACTCCTATAAGACCTTGATTGGAACTGATTCAGGTGAGGAGAGAAGCAGGATGCAGGGCATCTATTTTGCTGGTGCAGATCATGGAGCTGTCAGCTGCTGTTACAGTGTTCATATTCACGAGATGGCTTCCTGATTGTGGAAATTCTCTCTGGAAGTTCAGCCTACAGGTTGTTTCTTCATTTCTCCCAATAATTCTGCAGGGCACTTAATCTTTACTAAATTCTCATATATACTGTCTAGAGCAGTTTCCATTCTCTGTAACTAATGTCCAATAATTTTTAGAGATAATTATGAAAAAAAATAGCAATATAGGCATGATAATTAATTTTTAAATGGAACCCAAAGAAAGTCATTAGTTATTAAGCCCATGTGAACATGAATTAAACCCAGCCTGTATCTCATTTGTGGCTCTAAGGAAGAGAATAGTCTAAATTTGGAAGCACAGAACCTGGTTGAGATATTAAACTGAAATTCTGTAGTGGTTACAATGTTTTTCATTAGTTTTTATTTTTTTGCTTGTTTGTTTTGTATTTTGGTACCGTCTTACCTACTGCTGAGTCACACAGTACAGGTTAAATGGCTGGCTTAGACTGTGGAATGTTATTTTCCCCTCAAATTGCGTTATACCTTTAGGATCCTGTTCCTGAAGGCAAATAACATATGCCATTAATTTCTTCACGGGCTTTCTCTTATTTAATGAAATTACTCAGTTAGCGGTGCTCATTAGTAGTTTCTTGTCTAGACTTCAGCAGCCTGCTGATAGTTAGGGTCCTAGATAATAGTGATTTATAGCTAGGCATCAAAGGACTGGTTTGTCATTGCTCTACTTCCGCTCATTATGGGATTTGGGGTTCAGTTAGGAAGAAAATTCCCAACGAACCCGCAAAATGCTGCTATCCTCCATGTTCTCTTGGTTTCCTATGATGCCGAGATGGTACTCATCCGTTCCACTGTGGCTGGTATCCAAGTTCCTGATGCTGCCCAGAGCTACTGTCTATTTTTGCTGTTGTTGGTTCTTCACAGTCTCCTTCCGAGCTGCCGTATTTCTGAGAAGCCCAGCTTGGTTTATTTGCATCCTCTTTTGTTTCCCTATGCCCTCAGTACTTTAGAAATCTTTCCTAGGGAGTCATACTTCTTTAATCAGGTCCCAAAATGGATGGCATGGGCCAGTTTGTCAATTCTTTTCCTTGGTTTCTAGCACCACATAGTGGCAGGGGATGAATTCGAACGTCTCCTTTCCTGTCTCAACAAGCAGCAGCACTTTTCTCATTAGTCTCCCTCTTGCTGGAAGCTCATGCCTATGGTTCCTGCATCTCCATTCACTTATAGCAGAATTGGGTCCAATTCACATCAAATGTTGTGATTTTCTTTTTCATGGCATTTGCTACATGTGTGCTTATATTCTCATTCCGGAAAAGGCCATAACATGCTTATGAAATTTTACATTCTTTAAAAAATTTGACATTGTAGCCTCAGCAAAGTTATGCTGACATTTTAATGACATCATAAAGTAATTTATATTATATTTCAGGTAGCATGCTACTTTTGTAATATTTTATTTTACCTGTCATCTTATAGACATAGCAATTAATCAATTGTTTATGATGCTTAGAAGATTGAGTGAAAATTGCTTTCAACTCTCAATGACTGGACATTATGTGACTTATGTTACCCTTAATGGTTTTATCACTGGACTAAATTGATTGCATTTTATAATATACACTTCACATTTCCCATCCTCCAGCCATATTGCAAATCAGTGGTTCCCACCGTGTGTTCTATGTCTGATTGATTCAGCTTGTGAATCTATGGTCTTTCTACAGATGCTTTGCCAGATGACTGAAGCTACTTTAGGCTCTGCCAATGATGGCTACTTTTCTTTTGAAGTGAAGACTCTGAAGAAATGAAACTACCAAGGAAAAGAAGGCTGCTGCAACTTCATGAGGCAGCTTGGTAAAATGGCAGTTGATCCATATTTTCTGTTTATACACATGGTAAAATCACTGCCTTGTCTTTGTTTTTCTTTTTCATGCAAATAAATAGATCCAAGATTGGCTGACTGCACAATAAATTTAAGACAAAGAAGGCTGAATAGTTATCTGATCCAATTTATGCATAACTGGAAAGAATTTGCTATAGTGTTGCAGTGCATGAGCTTTCCTGTTACAAAGGTCTTGGTTTAAATCCTGGATACGCCACTTTTCAGCTTTGTGTTCTCAAGGCAAGTTATTTAAATTTTGAAGCAGAGTTTTCTCATCTGTAAAATGGAGGATAATTCCACTGATATTATGATGTTGTTAGATTTTATAGGAGTTATGTGGTTAATAGCCTATAAATACAGGGCTCCATACAGTTCCTAAGCGCTTGGTTAGTGCTAGCTGGTGGTGTTTAGCTTGATAATCCAGATTGAAGGTCTTCATATGTCATAACAGGACACTTTAGTTTTTGAATATATATAAATATACATTTGAGTGTATGTATATATACATCATAAAACTGAAAGTAACAGTGCTTTAAATGCCTTAGCTGACAGCCGAGAAAACTGAGATTCAGAGGGATAAAGTGACATGCTGAAGATCACACAGTTGATTAGAGAAAATGCTAAGACTGGAATCAAGTTTCTCAACTTCTTGGGAAATGTATTCTCCTAAAAACCATGTCCTGTTTCCATCTAAGTTTACCGGATTTAGCAAATAAAAATACAGTGTACCCAGTTAAATTTGAATTTCATATAGACATCAAATAATTTTTCAGCTTAAGTATTCTCCTTGCAATATTTAGGACCTACTTAAATACAAAAATATGCAGTAACAAATAGTACTAAAATATATACTACTAAACAAACTAAAAATTGCAATATTTACAACATAGTTATACCAAAATTATTTACTGTTTACCTGAAAGTCAAATTGAACTGAGCATTCTGCATTTTATCTGGCAATCTAATTTTCAACATTAGTGTTTTATGAACCGTTTTAAGTTTTATATTCTATCTTGTATTCCTAGGCAATCCTAGTTCACTTTTCAGCCATCTAAATTGTCTACAAAACAGATAAGTACAAGGCATAGCCATAAGTTGATGTGATGGATCCTCATAAACTCCATATGAAAACCAATCTCATTACTTTTCTGCCACTGTCTCATTCTCACCACAAAAAAAGTTGTTCCTTCTTCCTGGCACATTTTCCATGGTCATCCAAGTGTTAATAGTAGGTGTGGGGACCTGGAATTGGCCACCCCAAGATATGTCTCTTTGGCATCAGGATTATTTGAGGCTGATTGCTTTTGATAAACTGGGACAGGGAAGGAGGCTCTGAGGAATGGAACTTGCCCTTCGTTAGGACACATTTACATTTGTAAGGTAAATCTCTATCTGTAAAAGGTGCCTCCCTCTCTGTATCAGGAAGAAGAAAGGAGATGACCTTCTCTCTAGAAACTCTTAATCAATACCAAAGGAAAGGACTTAAATTTTATTGTGCTTGTCTGGTAACCTCCTGTAATTGACTTCCCTCCCTCTCCCAATGTTGGCATTTCTTTAAGGATTAAGCATCTTTCCTTAGGCTAGGAACTGATTGCTGCACTCACCTGTGACTGCCCAGCTCCAGACTAGCCTCCCACTACGCCCACCGAGATAGCAGACCACTACCTGCTGTGTCCATCAAGCACTGTGCCGACAGGACAATCTTGTGACTATTGTGGGAGGGACATTTCAATCACATGTGAAACACCCTGTTTGGGGGTATATAACCACTATGTGCACCCCACTTCTTCGGTGTCCTTTCTTCCTTCTGGAAGAAAGGCCCCGGGCCATGGTTCCTCATAAAGCTTTGTTTAATTTTCTCTAGCTATTCTGTCTCATGTGAATTTAATTCGTTCTCCGGGCAGACAAACCCACATTTGGGAAGAGGAAATGTCTTCCTCCCCTACATAGGCTGTACAACGTTGTCTTACAAGTATAGAAATATTTGGACCTTATGATCTAAGTGGTTGTGTGTGGAAAAATCCAGGTTAGGAAAACACTATTGGTTAACTTATAAGACATAAATCTAAGTGATCCCTTTTGTTTTGGACCTGGTTGTTTTCCTGGAACTCACTTCAGTGTACTATTTTTCCTGCCAAACTCAAGTATAGAAAGCCTGAAGTGGGTTCAGCCAATTCATCATCCACTGGACCAGGTGGGTGTAGTTTGCTGCCAAATAGCTTGCCCCCATATCCTTCTAGGATGCTTATAACTCTAGTGTGTCATCATCCTTCAACTCTGAATGCTGCCTGCAACCAGAGGCCACCACGGGAGAGAGCTCTTGGGAATTTCCTGCCACATCAATTGATGTGGACCTAAGAGTGCACCTGACGTTGCTTCAAAGACTCATCAAATAGTGCCCAAACTTCCTTTTCTCTGAAAATTTAGTTCAAGCACTCTTAGGATAAATTGCTTTCTTGTAGTAAATGAAAATTTTTACCCTCTCAGGGAGAAGGAGCTGGGTAGGGAGCCATTAGTACGCAAGTTCACACAGCTGCGTTAATAGAGTTGTTTGCCTCAGCTTTTCCACAGTGGTTTTCATTTGTTTCACATGGTCATGCAGCAGTGAAGAGAAAAAGGAATGTATTTTCACTCAGAATTGTTCTTTTCATTCAAAGAAAGATTAGTTCATTCACACTTTATCCTAACAGTCATTTCTCAGCCTTAGCATTTGAGCAAATGCATTGTAAGTTGTAAAACTGCATCCTATCTGGTCTGTGAACCCTTTGATCATCTTACAGTATCTCATGCAAAACCAGAAAACTGCAGAAGGCAGCTGATCCACAGCTGAATTCCAGAAATTCTGATTGTATATGATTGTATTGGGCAAAATATTTGTGATTTAAGCTTAAATAGCAGAAATATCATACTGAGAAGCAATGTAATTATACAGAAAGGAAATATAATTTTGTGTCTAGGTGCCTGGATTCTAGTTGTAGAATTTCAGTTGCACCACAAACTAATTGTATTTGCCTGGTTAAGTCTCTTTCATCTTTTTAGGTTTTGCGTTTTTTTCGCTCATAAGTAGGCATTGTAGGCTAATAATTATAGCTAGTCTCTTTGAGAATATGGAAAAATCGTTCTTCATTCCTCTCTTTGTTGCTTTCTATCAATGTTTGCATACTCTTTGTCAGCAAATTTGTGTTGCTTTATTATTAAAATATATTCAGGTTCTAATCTTTTTTTTTTAGCCACTTTCACTGCTGTCATTCTGGCACAAGCACCTTTATCTCATGCGGGAGTTACTGCATTCAACTCCTAACTGGTCTTTCTTCTTACATCCTTACCTATACCTCACATTTTAAAGTAATCCTTTAAAATGTGAATCAGATCATGTCACTTCCATGCTTGCGACCTGCTAGGAGTTTCCCATCTCTTTCAAAATAAAAGCCAAGGTCCAAAGTAAAAGCCAAAAATACAATGGCCTGTCAACAATACTCCACTTGTCCTGGTCCTCTGTGGACTCCTCTGCCCTCACCTCCTGCAACTCTCACACTCACATCTTCTTCAGGCATACTAGGCATTCTCCAGACTTGGGCCTTTGCACTTGTCCTCTCTTCTGCCTGCGATAGCCTTCCTACAGAATCCATGTGGCTTACTCGCTCACCTTACTGAAGTCTCTGCTCAATTCTCATCTTCTCAGTGAAGCCATTTCTAACTACTCTATTAAACAGTGCAACTCTCTACACCCCACACTCCTTATCCACTTGTCTGATTTGTTTTCTCCATAACACTTAGCACTTTCCAAACTACAACAGGATTATCTATTTATTTTTTAATTATCTCTCTCCTTACACTAGAGTTCAATCTTCACAAGGGCAATAATTGTTTTTTTTCCTGTATTGTTCACTGATATATTCCCAAAGACTACGACAGTGCCTGACACATTGTGGGTATAGAATAAATACTTGTTGAGTGAAATTGTGAAGGGATAAACGAACATACAAAAAATGAACAGAATGCATGTAACTCTTTCTATATTGTCATGTTTAATTCTTTCAATAACACTAGGAAGAAGACACTACTACTAACTGTTTTGGAATTAATGAGGAAACAAGCTGAACAATTTAAAATCACAAATTTACTCTAAGCATGTCTCTGTCTGGCTTCAAAGTCCGTGCTTGTTATCCTTCCACTGTACTGTCTTCAGTGAGATAGTAAATGATAAAGTAGTTTGAAAAGGATAAGGCACTATCCTAAATGTGTAGTAATATGCAGTAATAAATAGAAGGATTCTTTTTAATGTTCTGAGAAATAGAAAAACAAAACAATATAATTTATTTTGTTTTTAACTTTGGTGCCCATTCAAAGATGGATATGTTACTGTAGGGGTCTGGAATTGGCCACCCCAACATAGGTCTCTTTGGCACGATTATTTGTGGCTCGTTACTTTGCAGACAGGAAAGCAACTGAAAAGTAGAACTTGCTTACCCTTTGTAAGAGACATTTACATTGTAAAGGAACTCTCCATCTGTAAAGATATCTCTAGAAACTCTTAATCAATGGGGAAGGCCAGGACTTAAATCTGCATTTTATTGTGCTAGTCTGGTAACCTCCTGTAATTGACTTCCCTCCCTCTCCCAACGTTGGCATTTCTTTAAGGATTAAGCATCTTTCCTTAGGCTAGGAACTGATTGCTGCACTCACCTGTGACCGCCCAGCTCCAGACAATAGACTTGCCTCCTGCTAGGCCCTGCCAAGACAGCAGACCACTATCTGCTGTGTCCATCAAGTGCTGTGCCACAGGGCAATCTTGTGACTATTGTGGGAGGGACATTTCAATCATATGTGAAACACCCTGTTTGGGGGTATATAACCACTATGTGCACCCCACTTCTTCGGTGCCCTTTCTTCCTTCGGGAAGAAAGGCCCCGAGCCATGGTCCTCATAAAGCTTTGTTTAATTTTCTCTTGCTATTCTGTCTCATGTGAATTTAATTCGTTCTCCGGGCAGACGAACCCACTTTGGATAGAGGAAATGTCTTCCTCCCCTACATTACTATACAAGTACACCATATACATATGTCTACCCTCATAGGTAATTTTCTACCATTGTTGCTGTGGAGCCTTTTGAACTTCTATTTCTGGTTCTTTTGTGGGATTTCTCAACCTTAGATGTAAGAGGAGAGTAAGCAAGAATAGTTTTGTTAAAGTTCATACACCAAGCCATCTTTTTTGTAATATATTCCATAAAATCTACATTGAACATGCATTTTTCATGGGGAACTATATACATTTTTTTTCTTTCATATATTACAGAAAGACTCTAAGTTTGGAGCAGACATAGGTTAGAGCAAGAATGACCTTTTAGAAGGCACCATGATGTAATTAAGTATTCCAAACTTAACTCAGTCATTTACCGCTTTCATGATTTTTGCTTAACTACATTTGAACAGTAATCTTGTTTAATTCATATTTTTGTTTAAATAGATTTCGTATTTCTAGCTAAATACATGAATACTTAGGCAATGAAATTGTGGATTTGAGGTTCCAGTCATTTTTTTTCTAATTCACACTAAATAAATAAAAATTAAAAATTTTATAAAGTCTATCTTTATCCCAATGGAAATTTCCAAGCTTTCCATACATGAGGTATGCATTTTATATTTGTTTGTCTCATTTTGGAAAACACTGATACAATGGAATTGAATTAAGCTATGAAGAGACATTGAGAATATCCATAAGATCAAGATGCCTGCATGATGCTTGTGTATACTACACACCCGTAAGGTAGAGGTGAGAAAAACAAATATTTTGGTTAAATGGTCAAAATGATTGAGCAGTAAAGAGCAATATTCTGTTGAAACAAAAGATTTTCTTTCAAAAATTGAGCTTGTGTTATACAAGTATTTCAATCAGGGTTCACTAGAGAAACAGAACCAGCAGAACATAAGTGCATATATATAGAGAGGAATTGCTCATATGATTATTGAGGCTGAGAAGTCCTGTTATCCACTGTCTGCAAGCTGGAGACCCAGGCCTGAGAACCAGGGGAGCTGATGGTATGAATCCCAGTCTGAGGGCTGGAGAAGATTAGATGAGGTATTGCAGCTCAAGCAGCAAGGCAGGAAAGAGGGGACAAATTCCTCCTCCTTCTGCCATTTGTTCTATGTGACCCACAGCCAGATTGGATGAGGCCCATCCACACTGGGGAGGACAATCTACTTTACTGAGTCCACTGATTCAAACGCTAATTACATTCGGAAATACTCTAGTAGACACATGGAGAATAACGTTTAATTTGGACACTCTGTGGCTAGTTGACACATAAAATTAACCATTATAAGAAAAAATTGTATCAAAATATTAATTTTTCATTATGATTTTGCCAGAAAAATGTTAGCATTCAAAAACAATCAAGGACCCTGCCTTGGCCAAGTGGTTATATTTGCATGCTCAGCTTTGGTGGCCCAGGGTTTCATTGGTTTGGATCCTGGGTGCGGACATAGCACTGCTCATCAGGCCATGTTGAGGCAGTGTCCCAACTAGAAGGACCCACAACTAAAAAAATATACAGCTATATACTAGGAGGATTTTGGGAGAAAAAGCAGGGAAAAAAAAAAAAGATTGGCAACAGTTACCACCTCAGGTGCCACTCTTTAAAAAAAAAAAACAATCAAAACATCTTCATAGTACTTTAGCCTTCCTACTTCAGTGATCTTCATCTATTCCTTTATTCAATCACTCCTTTTGTACCTTGTTAAAAATGGATCTACATTCTCTGTAGGATTATGAACTTTAAAAATCTCCTCTTTCTGTGGAAACAAATGAAATAAAGACAAAAAATAGAAAAGATCAATAAAACTAAGAGCTGGTTCTTTGAAAAGATAAACAAGATTGATAAACTTTTAGCCAGACTCATAAAAAAAACCCAAAAAAAACAAAGGGCCTAAATAAATAAAATGAAAAATGAAGGAGGAGACATTACAACTGACACCACAGAAATGCAAAGGACCATAAGCGATTACTATGAATAATTATATGTCAACAAATTGGACATCCTAGAAGAAATGAATAAATTCCTAGAAATATAGAATCTTCCAAGACCAAATCAAGAAAAAATAGAAAATCCAAACACATTGATTACTAATAATGAAATCGAATCTGTAAACAAAAAACTCCCAACAAACAAGAGTTCAGGATCAAATGTCTTCAGAGGTGAATTCTACCAAATATTTAAAGTAATAGCTATCTTTCTCAAATTCTTCCTAAAAGTTGAAGAGGAAGGAATGTTTCCAAACTCATTCTACGAGGCCAGCAATACCCTGATACCAAAATCAAAGAAACTACAAAAAAAAAATTACAGACCAATATCCTCGATAAACATAGATTCAAAAATACTCAACAAAATGTTAGCAAACCTAATTTAACAATACATTAAAAGGATCATACACCAAGATCAACTGGGACTTACCCAGGGATATTCACAAATCAATCAACGTGATACTCCACATTAACAAAATGAAGGATAAACTCATATGATCATTTCAATAGATGCAGAAAATCATTTGACAAAATTCAACATCCATTGATGATAAAAACTCTCAGCAAAGTGGGTATAGATGGAATATACTTCAGCATAAGAAAAGCCATATATGACAAACCCACAGCTAACATTGTACTCAATGGTGAAAAGCTGAAAGCATTTCCAGGAACAAGACAAAGGTGCCCACTCTTGCCACTTTTATTCAACATAGTATTGGAAGTCCTAGCCATGCAATCAGACAAGACAAAGAAACAAAAGTCATCTAAATTAGAAAGGAAGAAATACAACTGTCACTATCTGCAGATGACATGATACTACATATAGAAAACCCTAAAGATTCCACCAAAAAAAAATTAGAACTAATAAATGAATTCAAGATACAAAATCAATATGCAGAAATTTGTTGTATTTCTATATAGTAATAATGAAGAATCAGAGAAATTAATAGAACAATCCCATTTGTAATTGCATCAAAAATATGAATTATTTAGGAATAAATTTAACCAAGGAGGTGAAAGACCTATACTCTGAAAACTATAAGACACTGATGAAAGCAATTGAAGATGACACAAATAAATGGAAAGATGTACTCTGCTCATGGATTGGAAGAATTGATATTGTTAAAATGTCCACATTACCTAAAGCAATCTACAGATTCAACGCAATCCCCATCAAAATACCAATGGCATTTTTCACAGAACTGGAACAATTAATCCTATAATTTATATGGAATCACAAAAGACCCTGAATAGCCAAAACAATCTTGAGAAAGAACAAAGCTAGAGGTATCATGCTGATTTCAAACTGTACTACAAAGCTATAGTAATCAAAACTGTTTAGTACTGGCATGAAAATAGACACAGATCAGTAGAACAGGTAGAAAGCCCAGAAATAAACCCACTCATATAATATATGTCAGTTAATCTATGACAAAGGAGGCAAGAATATACAAAAGGGAACAGACTATCTCTTCAATAAAAGGTGTTAGGAAAACTGGACAGTTACATGCAAAAGAATGGAACTGGAGCACTTTCTTACACCATACACAAAAGTAAACTCAAAATGATTTAAAGCCTTAAATGTAAGATCTGAAACCAGAAAACTTCTAGGAAAAAACATAGTCAGTAAGCCCTTTGACATTAGTCTTAGCAATATTTTTCTGGATCTGTCTCCTCAGGCAAGAGCAACAAAAGCAGAAATAAGCAAATAGGACTACATCAAACAAAAAACTTCTGACAGCAGAGGAAACCATCAATAAAATTAAAAGGTAACTGACTCAGTGGGAGAAAATATTTGCAAATGACATATTCGACAAAGTGTTAATATCCAAAATATATAAATAACACATAGAATTCAATATCATAAAAACAAACAATCTGATTTAAAAATGGGCAAAGGACCTGAATAGATATTTTTTCAAAGAATACATTCAGATGGCCAACAGGCACATGAAAAGATGCTCAACATCGCTAATCAACAGGGAAATGCAAGTCAAAACCACAGTGAGATATCACCTCACACCTGTCAGGATGGCTATTATTAAAAAGACAACAAATAATAAGTGTCAGTGAAGATGTGAAGAAAAGGGAAGCCTTGTACACTGTTGGTGGGAATGTTAATTGGTACAGCCACTATGAAAAACAGTTTAGAGGGTCCTCAAAATTTAAAAATAGAACTACCATATGATCCAGCAACCCCTTTTCTGGGTATTTATCCAAAGAGAATGAACACACTAATTTAGAAAAATATTTGAACCCCTATGTTCACTGCAGCATTATTTACAATAGCCAAGATATGGAAGCAACCTAAGTGTCCATCAATAGATGAATGGATAAGGAAGATTCAGAATATATATACATATATATATATATATATATATATATATATATACACACACACACACAAACACACAACAGAGTATTACTCAGCCATAAAAAAGAATGAAATCTTGCCATTTGTGACAACATGGATGGACTTAGAGGGTATTATGCAAGTGAAATAAGTCAGACAGAGAAAGACCAATACCAAATGATTCCACTTACATGTGGAATCTACAAAACAAAACAAATGAACAAACAAAACAAAGCAAAAACGAATTCACAGATATTAAGAACAAATTGGTGATCACCAGAGGGGAGGGAGTGGGGAGATGGATGAAGCAGGTGAAGGAGGTTAAGAGGTACAAACTTCCAGTTATAAAGTAAATAAGTCATGGGGATGTAGTGTACAGCATAGGGAATATAGTCAACAATATTGTAATAACTTTGTATGGTGACAAATAGTTAAAAAATAAAATAAATAAAATAGAAGTCTCCTCTTTCCTTGGATATTTCTCATACATTTGTCATTATTAAATTTTCTCTTTGACATTTTGCTTTTGAATCCCTCCTATTCATAGCCTGTCCATTTCTTTTTGATTTCACCTTGCTGTCTTTCTAACATAGATCTGCACATTACTGGTATTCTTATTTCTTAATACTTTGTTTTTCTAGTAAAAATGCTTGTGGATCTTCTGTCCCAGGTAAAATATGCCTTTGAATGTCATGCTTCCATTTCTGAGTTGCCAACATGGTTAAAGGAATGCCTTACTATTCGGTTCCAAGAGAAATTGAAACTACTTACTCAATTTTCTTTTTAACATAGCCCAGCAATCTTTTCACTCAATCAATATCAAATTCCTTACAATGGTTGTCAATATTTTCTATTCTTGCTGGGATTATAGATGACCCTACTCTTCCATGAAGACTGTAACTAAAAATTTTGACAGGATATTAGTGTGTGGAGCAGATGTCATCAAGGGGCAATAACTAAGAGACAAATAATGGTTTGCTCTTCTTGGAAAATAGTTGGCTAAGTTATTCAGACCAAGTCTTCCACAAAAACAAACTGAAAAATCTGGATAAGATATTAGAGGAAAAAAACATCAAAGAGCTCCTTAGTTATTAGTGGAAAGAATGAACGGAATGATAAAGTGAGCACTAAAGTCTACAAGGTGAGAGAGGAAAACGTACTGAGATGTAACCACAGGTCAGCTCTCTTGGATTTTCAGCTCGAATTATACGGTCAAAAATTGTGAAGCCATGAATGCACCTTGAAGTGGTTCAGGAGTTAGTGAGTTTCCTTGACATTTAAGGTAGTGGCTTCCTCTCTGTGTGAAGGAGGTGTTTGTGAATCAGGAGGGATATATGGGGACCTTCTGGTAACGTTTTATTTCTTGAGCTGTGGGGGTGATCGTTTTCTTTAAAATAGTCCTTTAAAGTATACATGTATTTTTTTTTTTAATTATATGTTTGAATGCTATATATCCCAAAGAAAAATGTGTTCTGGAATCTTTTCCAATGTTGTTGAAAGATACAGGATGAATTTTTTTTCTGCAGAGTTTTGAAAAGAAGTGGTGTCAGGGAAAAAGAGTTTCAGTAAAACTGAAGAGTCGAATAAATTAAGTATGTAAACAATTGATATTAATGATCCTGCTTTTATAGGACAGGGGTGCCCTACAGCAAAGAGTAAAAATTAAAAAAAGGCATATTAGGGGCCAAGTTGCCAATGATTAGGGCAAACAATGTAAAATTGGGAATATAGCAACAGAAAAGAATGGGAGAGAAAGATTTCTATGAAGAATGACAATTGGAGATCACATGATTGGAGGAGGTTAGAGGACTACATAGTGGAATCACAGGGTTGGCATCCCCATAGCCTTCATCAAGTTTTTCTCCAAGCCTTACACAATACAACGAAAATCCAAATAAATAAAACATTTTCTTGGCGATTCGCATTACTCCTTCCAAATAGATTATCAACCTGATGACTGTCTTACTTAGAAATTGTGGAACTACCACAGAGGTTGAGAGTATTCTAGACAGTTTATTACGAGAGTCAGGGAGGGGAAAGAATAAAGATGAAAGGTTGGTACCAAGATTGTGATTTATTTTGCTACTGAATTTATCTTTTAATTCCTTAATGCACTTTATTACTATGTAAAGTCAGTTCTTATTATAAAATAACAAAATTAAGAAAAGAGGCTTATTCTTAGTGGACAATATTGTTAACTATATTTTTAAACAAATGAGCACCCATACAATATGTATTAATAGAGTGTTGAAACTTAAATATGAAAATAAAGTTAGTTAAATAAAAAGGAGCGAAATAGAGACACAAGAAATGAGCCTGTAGTCCTAACCTTGATGTTAATGAGCCATGGCTTTAGACTTATATTCTACGGAGTTAATATCTTCTGCGAGATTGTGGTATCAGGAGGCTGGTCTAGATCAGTGGATTTCAAAGAGAGCTTTTAAATCTGACGGATTTTGCTTGCCTTTGTTTTGTTTTTTGAACCTTCAGAGAGCCTGCCCTACTGGTGCTTTTGTGGAAAGGGTGATGCAGATAGGGTACATGTGACAGTATTGAAAGTCCCCAGTACCCACTTCAAATAGAACAGATATATTTTTATGTGTTTACAGTTCTGGGTAAGATTTCAATTGAGCAAAAACTTCAGCAGCTAAGAAAGCAATAGACTAGCTAATCTCAAGGATCCCTTCCTAAAATTCTAAGAAACATTTTCAGCTTATAAAGTGGAAGTGGATTACTGAATCCCAAAGAAGATTATTCTTGTTCAGGATGGAATTCAAATAATTGTATTAGTTTAAAATGTCTGTGTGCTTTTATTTTCTGTGTGGAATGGCTGAAACTTCAATGACACAAATATTTGTGTTTATTCTTTCTTCCATACTTGCAATAAAATGCAACAAGCAATTTTTGAATACCAACTCCATGTGAAGTACCCTTATAGACCTTTCTTGAACATTGTTTTGGAATCCTGAGAAGTGTTCTGACACTTTTCTCAAGTAAAATATGAAGTAAATCTCCTTTTATAGTGACAGTAAGATCTAAAGAAATGACTTAACATTATACTTCATAATTTATTTAATAATGTCACTTTTTAGGAGGAAAGTTATTAATGCTCTGTATTTTATCCTATTTGATTTGCCAATTTTACAGCAGTATTATTTGTATACTTTGAAATATATGAAAGTACTTAATTTCCTGAGAAGAATATAGAACTTCAGGAGATATCTTCTCACAAGGAAGGAATGAAGTGAAAGCCAATCGGTAGAGAACTAATTCGGCACTAACTACAAAATAAAAATGAAAGATTGTTTCTGATAGGGCTCAGACATCTTAATTTTTTTTTAAAAGTATATAAAGCACACCTCTGAAAATGTATTAAAATGTATTCATATTTTGAAAATTTTCTAAAGGTCTTCCTATCCACGTGTGTGTGTGTGTGTATGTATGTACATGTACAAAGATCTCTATACACAAACGCACATCAGCAGGCACCCTTGCCCACATTCTCCTGTACGAAGGCACACCAATAGCGAGCTACTCACAGGAGGAACAGAAAGGGGAGAATCACAGTGTGCTTTCACCAGAAAGCAGTGATGATGACTATAGCTTAGAGAGGTGATTCAGAGGGACAGTCTTCAGGTTCTTCCCTGGAAGGAACAGCCCAATCTTTAGTCTTGTTAGGAGAATCAAAACCAAGAAAAGAGGGAGCCAAGCTATCCTTTTTCAAAATGAGGCCCTTTTGCTTTCTGTCACTTTGACCTGATAGCATCTCAACATTGCTGACGTCCACTGTGAAGCTCAGCTGCTTGAAGTCGGGATAATGTGTGCTGGGCAGGGGAAATTCAAGATAGACCTGGGGATGACTCACTCCAGTCCCTGAGACTGTGCTTCTAGACTCCGGGAATTTCTTTGTTTTGGGTCCTGCTGCTCCTGGCACAGATGCTTTATAGTTCTTTAATGATACTTGAAGTGACCTTTTTATGTTTTCTGTATTTACCATGCCTTTTGACCGTTTATTATCAAAACTACTTTCATTATTGTTATTGTTGAACACTTTTGTTTACAGACCTCTTATCAGATGTGGCAGAAAGCTCAGAAAAATCTAGTTATTTAGCTTTAAATTTCAATTTTCCCCAAAATGTCTAAAAAATATATTTATGGAAAACAAATATCTAAAAATCACTCTTATCTATGGAGAACTGATTATCTAAACCAGAGCTGCGATTGGAATCACTTTAGCAAAGTGAATTTGTCATAGGTATTTGTGTGTATTGGAGGGTATGTATGTATGTGTGTGTAACTGACATTATTATCAAGAGGGGGAGTTGTTTTTTCCTCCAAGTATATTAGGAAGCAATATTTTTCTGCTATACATGCAAAGAAACAAAAACAGGACACAATAAAATTTCTTGTAAAATGGCCAATTTATCAACCAAATCCCCCCCCCCCCCCAAAGAAAGTCATTTTAAGTAAAATTAGGCATGGGAGTTTGAGAAAAGCAAGAACATTAATACACCAAGGGAGACACTGAATATGATTGAGAAAATCAGAGGGAATGGATTTCAATTTTACACATTTCTATAAGAAGCCTGACAGTCAGCCCATCAGCAAAGACATTTATTCTGTTCAATAGCTGTGCAGAGAATGGTGATTTAGTCTGTGTTCCTGGACAACTGAGGAGACCAAGCTTCATCTTGGCCTCCTGAAATCAACCTTGATGGTTCTTTTCTGGATCATCCAAGACTTCCTTGGCAGGTTCTAATGAAAGAAAATTTTAAATCATCCTCAATAACATCCTTTATTGACTCTCTGGTACTTGTTCTTTAAATTTTAATACTGGTCTCTAAAGTTTTCTTGGAAAAGTGATGGACAGATAGAGATAGTTATAAGGTTTTTGTTTCTAACAGATCATAAACCTGTTATAACATGTTTCTGTTTTTAATCTTGGTTAATTAACTGAGATTCATTTACAGAATCCTGCCTTTAGATTCTGCTTCATTCAGACTGAGAAATAAATGCTCTGTGGGGAAACAGAAAGCAATCATTGAATAACATCTGGACTAGACTTTATTTTATGATATTATTATTATTTTTTTTTTGGTGAGGAAGATTGGCCCTGAGCTAACATCTGTGCCAGTCTTCATCTATTTTGTATGGGGGATGCCACCACAGCACAGCTTGATGAGTGGTATAGGTTTGTGCCCAGGCTCCAAGCCTGCAAACTTGGGCTACCGAAGTAGAGTGCGCCAAACTTAACCACTCTGCCATCAAGCCAGCCCTTATTTTGTGTATTTTTTTAAAAAGCACTCTTATTTATTTACTTATTTATTCAGTGTAAATCATGTAGATACTTCATGATTGGAGGAACTTTATATAGAGCTTTTATTGTTATTCAGTTTTTAAACATCAAGAAGTTTACAGAAGCAGTAAAGCAATGTTTGGAAAAGTATTTAAAAGCATGCTTGCTGTTACGGAATATCCATTAGTGAAATCAATCAACTGAATTACTGAACACTGTTTGAGAGGCAGCCTGACGTGATAAAAATAGTGCAGGCTTTGGAAACAACTCACTTGTCTATACCCTGGAGATATATATATAATGGTCCAGTTATATCCTGGATCATCCCCTTAGGGTTGAGTATCTTGGGCAAATCTCTTAATTTCTCTGAGCTTTAGCTTCTCCGCAAGAAAATTAGAATTAGAAATGATGCATTTTCAGTGCTTGGATATATCAGGCAGGTTACCAGAAGAAAACAGATGATACTCTCAAAAAGTTACCTAAGGATTATCTAATGAGGGGACTATTTTCATAACTTTGGGCAGGGGAATCAACAAGGGATGGTGAAGCACCCAGAGTGTAGCCATTAGTACCCTCTGCCTAACAGGGGCAGGGGCTGTACAAGAGGGCCACTTGACAGGAGCTGTGGGCTTTGGTAAAGTAATGTGGCTTCTGCCAGACCATGGCAAGGTAGAGAGGGAGCAGGGGAAGGAATAATCTGCCCTCTCTCTACTATGCTCTGATCTCTGGCTTGTGCCTCATATTGGCTGAATGCAACAAGCAAGTAGACAAAAGACCCTCAGTTACGCAGTTCATAGGGTCCTGGGGCTCCGAGCGCACCAGAGAAAGGCAGAAAGTGGACCTAAGGGTGATCCACAGTGAAAACAGGCACCATACTCCCTGCATATATTAAATATCCGCTCTGCAACAGGAAGAGCAACACAACCTCCTAATCCCTATGTCTTCGCTGTGCCATAAACTTTCTTCTAATCTTTAATAAATCTCATACATGTGCATTGGTCTCATGGTATTATTTTCCCCTCAGTTAAAATCAAGATAAGCTTTTCAGTTTCACATTTGAGTTAATGCCCAGCAGAGATAAAGAAAAACTGCAGACTCAGAATACAAAATAAGACATCAGCAAAGTCAGGAAGTCAGAGACAGAGAAGGACTTGAGGACAGAAGATCCTCAGGGATGCAGAGAAAGTTTTGGAAGAACACTGCCTGGATTTTCTGCAAAAAATGAAAGGGAAGTTTCCTGAGGCAACCTCATCTTAGTCATTATAAGCAAGAAGAACATAGTTGATATCTGTATTGTAAACAAGTGATAGCTATCGCAAGTGTACATTTTTGGAGAGTAAATTATTCTACAGTTTTGTGAAACGGTGAAAGGATGTACTGTGTCAGCCTTGGTAGTGACCCACAGTCCCTGCCATCTGTTATTGCCAGTTAGCAGAAATAGAGAACAAAATTGATTAAAGGCCCATAGCATGGCAAATGGGTAGAGGTCACCAAAATCTAGGTTGCAAAACAATAGCAGAACTCCAGGTCAGACAGATGGAAAAGGCAAACTGGACCAACAGCAAAGCAGAGTAACCTGAGAGGATTAATCAGGTCTGAAATCAGAACTTACAAGGTGGTTGAAGCAAGATGGGAGAATATGCAAGCGTATGTCCTAGGGCAAGTTGCGTGTAACTGGCCAGCATTCTGCTACAGGCATGATGCTGTGAAGAACTGTGAAGAACCTAAGAGATTTTACCTTACTTGAAAGCTAAGAAGGTAGACAGCAACAGTTTCATGGATGCTGGCAGAAGACAGGAGACTTCTGGGTCAGGTACAAAGAACTTTATCACTCACGACACAGCCAGCAGCATATTGTGCCAGTTTCCTTCGGTCTTAAATCTTACAGGGGTGATGTGGATGGCCCCAGTGGATGTCTGCATTATAGAGTTTTGAGCTTAGCAAACACTATCTCTTATAATGGGCAAAAGCATGCTTGGCCTTGGTTCAGAGAAATACACTGTCCCTATCTTCCAAAGCTGTTCACTATTCAAGCATCCATGAAAGATTATCCACAACAAAGCACGGGCAATGCCTCACTAACAAAACATGCAGAAAAACAAGACAACTGACATGGTCTGTGGTCAAGCATAGATGTGTGAAACCAGCAGTGGCATGGTATTTTGACATGAGTATGTGTCACGAATCACAATCTCTATCATAAATCTGACTTCTTTAGACATTACTATTAACACAGGATACGGGAAACAATTGTCTGCGATAATTTTCTGTTGGTTTTACAGAATTTGGATATTATATATTACAGATGCAAAATGAAAAAAAAAGACTGAAAAACACTGGCAATCAGGAAAGAATCATGATTCATTACAACCTAACAAATTCTGCCTCTGTTAAGGGAGGAAAAAATGCCCAGGAGGAATCCTGAGGAAAATTATGGTGTCTGTAACTGTAGGGCTTTGGGCCCAAATCCCAGTAGAGTTTCCTGAAGAGTTTTGCTGGATTCAGATGGTGCCTCTTTTCCTTTAACCCTGCCTGGTTTTCCTAAGGCCCGTGGTCCATTCTAAATTGGTGGCAATTCAAGTTCTGTTTTATCACACCAGACCTTCAGAGCAAGACACTCAGAAGTTAAAAGATTCCAAGAAGAATCACGGGATAAACTCTAAATGAACACAGCCCAGAAAAGATGCTAACTAATGAACATAGCAGCCTTTACTCCAAGAGTTACCAATTATCAGGCTGCTCGTTGGGATTCAACATCCCCTTTGGTTCCCACACTGATTTAAAAGATTGCATTAGTTTCAACTCTTAAAAATCGGGAGAACTCACCTGAAGAATCAAATTAAAAGCTTTTGTTGGAACCTCTAGTGTACTTGGCCTACATTTTTAGATGGTAAAATTTGGAGTTTCTTACTCAGCTAAATCTGGTAATTTTTCACACTTGATGACAGTTGCCTTCACTCTTTATTGTCCCTTAAACACTGAGGTATAGGTCAGTTACCATTTTTCATGCACTTGTGCTTTTTCCTTATGGTAAACTACCTGGTAGAAATTGCTTCCCTGATTAGCTTGCCAGCATTGTCTCTCCAGGCATTGAAGTTTACTAACCTTGCTTTAACCTGTTTACTTTTGACTCTGAAAGGTAGTCACTGGTCCAACGGTCAGTAGTGGCTTTTACCCTGATCTTTGTAGTTGGGATTAGACCAAGCCTTGACCTCCTGCAAGGGGATGAAATGAGCCCCTCCTGGCTTCCATCTTCCAGTGATGGAACTTAGGCTCTGCATTGGTTATAGAGAGGGCACAATAGAACCTGCAGTTCTGTTGAAGAAGCTAAGGTTCCTAGTAACAGTATTCTTGGGTTTTCATCATTTTCCAATAGATGAGTACTTGTCTCACAAAGAAGAAAATATTCTCCGTGGCTTTGACTCACTATGTAACTATTGAATGAAAATCTTGGGAATCCTGACATTCTTGATGCTTTTCTGTCTTATCTTTCCATGTTTTCCCACACTTTTGATGTAATAACAGCCATGGTTCTATCCGTAACATTCTACTGTGTCCATAGAATGAGTGGGAAAGTTGGGATGGAGCCTGGACTAGCTTCACTAGCCATCCACCCACATCACATCTGTCCTTGGCTCTGAGCCTGGGAGCCATTTGAGGCACATTAGACCAATGCTGTTACCCTTAGTTCGTGAAATACTTGTCCACATCAAAGTGTCTTGCTATAATCTCTCATTAAGAAGTCAGTGCTATTCAACTGATTATAAGTTTTTGGTACAGAATTTAAATTTAAACTAGAACAGTAGGTACAATAATTTAGAAATGAAGTCAGTGTATTTACATCAGAGTAGTTTCCTGTCAAGACGAAACAAAGAAGAAAGCTGTATTATTATAACTACTTTATGCCTGCATGATGAAGCTTAAAATAACCTCTAGATATAATAACATGTCAAGATAATCAGGGAAATGTGGCTGTGTTAAAGATGCAAGCTTTAATTGCAAAATCAAATAAACCTGTTTTTTATGCAAGTTTTACAAACCACAAATTTTAATGGCTAAAACCCATGCAGGATGGATGGGGGGTGGGGGGTGGTGGGGGTCAGAACTATCATTCAAGACCAGAAGGTGGCAGCAGTGAGCTGGGATTAGACAGCTCCTTGGCATCACCTCTTCCAGAAATGTAGCTGCTTAGCAGGAAGGGTGCGATTTGGCCAGAGTAAAGTCTAGGCCTCTAACCATGGTTTGGAAGACACTGAAGCTCTGATAATCAGGGAGTTTTGTGTACTAAACTAAAAGTATGAGGACGCATGCCAGGGTGGTGATAGCAAATGTTAGACTGAGGATCCCAGGGCTAGAAGGCAGAGGGAGAATGACACAGTAAATTATTCTGTTAATGTGCCATATGGTTGGCAGCTGAATTTTTAAGCACCATATCAAGATGGTTGGATTTTAAATGCCTGGAGGCCTTTCCATATTGGATCTTTGGAGGATGGAGCTATGACTGATAGCCAATAAACAATTTAGATTAATCTTTCTTTAAATTCTTGGCCCCTAGTTAACAATTCAAAAGTCTACATATGTAAAAATGTCCAGAGTAAAAATTTGTTAATGTCTTATTGATTTATACAGAAAGAATATTATCCATAACAATATGTAGTATTTAGGGGAAGAAAAAAAAGAACTCTTGGTGATATTTTTCTAAAGAGTACAAACATAGGAAAACTTTTATATAATATCATAGAAAAAGATCAGTTTACTATGTTCCAACATGACAAGCATTACATTGTCCTAAAAAACAACTCAACATATCTCCTGTTGCTTGAATAGTGTTTCTGAAGTTGAAATTTAAATTAGAAGTGATTTCTATGTCATTGATCTTGCACTGGAAACATGAGAAGAGATTAATTGTACAATAAGGAATAATTCAAGAGCTTCCTCAAAATATCAGTTGTTTAAAGAAAATATTTGAACAGGAATGTGAACATTTCAACGTGGCAAAAGTTTACCTTAGGAGATAAATTATCAAATAATTCAGTTATTTATTTCCTTATATTTCTCCTATATTATTGAGTGCAATTCTTTGTCCACAGCAGGTGGCAAATATAAGCTTGACCATATAGCCGTGAGTTGTCAAAATTGTGATAATGCAATTATTAGCACTATCACAGAATTTCCCTGGGTTATGTACTCCGATGGAGGAGTAAGGCTGTCGGGTTCAGTTAACTTTGAGTTCAGTTATATAGTAAAAATTACCAGGCACTTTCACATACATTATGCGATTTAATCTTTCTTCTGCAGTAGATGTTGTTATTTTGGCTTTAAACCCAACAAAGATACTGAGGTTCATTGAAGTTAAGCAATTTAACCTAAACACACAGTAAGTGGTAGAGCTTGAATTAAAACATTTTTCAGTTTCTAAGCCCATTTTGGTCAGGAAGGGCAAAAAGCCTCGCTCATGGGCATTTTCATTTCTGTAACCCTGGTAGACACCATTAGTAGATCTTGACACATTTTTCCACTAATCTAGACTTGTCCCAAGAATTCTACTCAATGCAATGGTTTAGGTTGAAATTTCAAATTAATTAGTTATGTCATTCCGCTTCTAAACTCTTGGGCAGTTCTGCATGACTATGCTCTCTCTCTTTTTCTTTAATACATGGTCAATGATAGCTCTTATAACTGAACTTACAATCAACCTACAGGTACAGAAATAAAAGAATATGGTATTTACCTTCTAGAATTATCATAGGAAAAGGAAGAGAATAAAGACATATCTGAAAGATAGAAACAAATTCTACCTTAAGAATTCTACTTATACATGAACATAATAAAAAAAATTATCTCAACAGTGACACCAAAATTCTTCTCATGGACAAAATTGCCTTTGTTTAGGAAAACATGTTTATAAACTGCTGGGGCTGGAAGGTGAGACCTTGAATGTATGGATCTACAGAAGATAAAACCAGCCAAAAGGAGAATTAAACTGTTCAGCATTGGAAAATTTACGTAGAGAGAGAAGAGAGAGACCTTCAAGAGAAGGAGATATAAGAGAAAATTTTTGAGAAATTAATACATTCTTGATGCCCTTGCAAACCCTATGAGAACCTGCTGAAAGGTTTGAATGACAATTCTGTGTCCTTTATCCTTGCATTCTACTCAAGAAAAGCCTGAAACATAGCCTTAGGCACAGGCAGTTTATTTGGGAAGTGATTTCAGGAAACAGAACTAAAGAAAACAGGAGAATGAGACAAGGAAGGGAAAAGCACCAATACAGGGTGCCTTATGAGCTGGGACCACTGTGGGCAAATGGTGTTTACTTCCTCCAGGACCTCCTGAGGAATCATAGTGTACATCACAATTTTTTCACAAAAGACCAGGAAGCTAAGGCAATTATCCAACAAATCTTGTTTCCCTTGGGGTTGAGATTGTCCCCAAGGGCACTAATCCCTTACACTTCTGGATCATGCCTGTGTTGGCTGAGTGTTTTGCCCTGACTGTGGAGAAAGACCTAGGCAGTAAAGCAGACTCCTTGCGACACAGAGGCTGGAAGCCGGCAGCGTGCAGGGAACAGACCACGAGAGCTGTGCTAAGATCTGGTGGACCAAGAGGATGAGGAGGGGGCACCACAAGCATCTGCTGTATGTCTTGATTTCATATTTCTTTCCTATACTAATTTTAATGGAATTTTACTCATTGCAAATATAAAGCCTGAAATAGGAGAACCCCCTAAATAAAACATTGGTCTTCTATGAATATTTGCCATTTTCGGTTAATATCTTTCTGTGATTATTTGCACTTTTTGTGCTATTGAAGTATCTAACCAGGTAGTTATATCCCTTTGGAGAAAAAAGTGAGCCAATAAATTTAATATGCTCATCTCCTCACTTTAAGACTAAATCATCTTGATATTTTACATTCAAAGAATTATCTAAGATAAGGCTCATGCGTAGAATTTGTTTGGTGTGAAAAATATTTTGATATTGGGGAAAATATTCAGAGGGAAATATTCTAAATTAATGAGGAGACTACAGTTATACCCATAACATTTCTTAATTCTGAAAAACGCTGACAGGTAGAACTCCTTGAAGATTCTTGTTTTAACAAGAACAGTTTTAATTAGAATATCAAGTGATATACAAAGTCACTTCAAAACAATTGAACATTGTTTATTTTAAGTAGGTGAATAAAAGTCTTTTATTCTATTCAAATATTAACATTTATAATTTCTTTATGATATTTAATATTTTAAGAAGGAACACACATACAAATTAATGAATTTGAATAGTGAAGTATTGTTTTACTTTTTTTTAAAAAGATTTTATTTTTTTCCTTTTTCTCCCCAAAGCCCCCCAGTACATAGTTGTATATTCTTCGCTGTGGGTCCTTCTAGTTGTGGCATGTGAGACACTGCCTCAGCGTGGTTTGATGAGCAGTGCCATGTCTGCGCCCAGGATTCGAACCAACGAAACACTGGGCCGCCTGCAACGGAACGCGCAAACTTAACCACTCGGCCACGGGGCCATCCCCTGTTTGACTTTTTCTCTGACTTGGTGAAGAGAGCTAACCTTAATGGGAGTCTATATTATCTGAGCAAAATGGATTTTTCCTAGAACCCCAGATTGCCTTTGACAATTCATTTCATAACATCACTACTGTATATTTCCAAATTGATTTATAAAGGTTTCTCTGTAGAGTGCACATTATGGTAGTTTCTCTACTTCAGTTCTGCACTTTAAGATTACCTTCTCTTTTTAAATCAGGATAACTCCACTTTTAAAAAATCAACATTGGGATTCATAATGTTAGAGTGCAAATAAATTGATAATAGTAATCCTTGTTTTGGTATCATGGAGATGTCTATTTCTGTTTCCAGAATGTTTTGTTTTCTGGATTGAGCTAATCATTACCATATATTTTTAGGCTAGATAGAGTTAAAATTCTTTGGTTAACCAAATACATGTGTCTGTGCGTGTAACGTATTTCATAATGTTTATAGCACAAGTTTCGTTGCTATGTAATTTTAAACCAATTTGACATTGTAGTTTCAAGACTTTTAAGAACTATAAAGGGTAAATAGAAAAAGCAAAATATGAAGATTTTAAAATGTCTGCATAAGAGCCCAGAAAGTTGCTTATAGATTAAAATTAAAGACAAGTTGAAAAGACAATAAGGATTAAATACAAGAGCAACGGAGAGAAGAATCTAAGGGAATTACTAGAAAAGCATATAGAAAAATGATAGAGCAGTAAAAGAGCTAATCTTATATTTGTGACCACAATAAAATACATTTTATTTTGTCAAAAATAAATAAAGGAAGTGAAAGCAACTATATTGGTATTCAATTATACTTGATTTATTCAATCCTAATAATTTGTATATATTCAAAATAAAGCTCTGTTTCCTAATACTGCATCACTTTAAAACAGAGTATGAATGTTCTCCCAGTTAGGACAGCCTGTATGGCATGGACTGACTAAAACACAAACAATATGATCTATATGAAATGCACTTTGGGAAGTCTGGTTAACCTCTTAAATGTAAAGATAGCAAGGTGATATGTTGAATGACAATTATCCAGGCTAGAATAAATAGAATAATACTATTAGGGAAGAGAGGGCTTAAGTATCATGGCTCAGAGCAGTTAAATCTGAGACCATTGCCCTTAAATTTAGAATATTTGTTTGGATGGACTGACACAATGTAGTATACATAAAATTTACATTAAATGGCCTCCAAAGAACTCAAAAAAATAAGGAGCAATAACAGTCCCGTGTAACTGTTGATTCATAGAAACATAGCTTACATATTAGATGCCCCAGAAAGAGAATACAAACAGTAATTTTAAATATGACTCGTTAAAAGTTTACAAATGCACACACTTTGAATTGTGGTTGTTGAATGACTACTGAGCTGATTCTTCTAGGTGATTCTTCTACTCCGTTGAGCATGACTCAGGGTTTGGTAGTCACAGGTTTGTTTATTGAGTATCAGTTAATCTTTTATAAGTATGGGGTAAATCAGCTTTTATTTTATTTTAGGTATAAATTACAGAAGAAAGATAATGTAGCTTTTACAAAGAAGGCTACTGAGAACTCTAGGATTTGCTAGAGTGTAAGGCTGTCACATTTGAAGGCAATCGTAGAAGAAACATGTTATGGAGAGTTTTGAAGGAAGGAGGGTGGATGTCAGTACCAAGCCACAGTTTATTTCAGAAGGAGAAATTCAATTTGCAATGCCTCAGAAGTTTAAGAGGGCCATGTGTGGAAATTGTGACTCTCTCATAAATAGAAAAACACAGGTAGATAAAAGAGAGAATAAAAATGGATATTAAAAGCCTATGACAGATTATTTAATATCATATAGGACATTATTTACCTAAAATTGTAAATGTTGAAATGGTCAAATTTATGGATGAAGAAAATTATTGTTTTAGTGTGCAGAAAAATCTAGTTCTGTACGAAGGCATTTATTAAGAATATGTGCATACGTGGTTTCATTTTAAACAGAGCCAATGAGGGGGAGTTTATTTTCCCCTTATACACATTTCCAAAGAAAGTTAGCCCACTGCTTGGGGTAGGGAAATTACTATCTAAAGATGATAAGTGTGCAGAAGCAAAGAGATGCTTGAAGATAGGTAAAGATTGGGAGAGATGTATAAAACACATACTTTAGGTTTTGTTTGATTTTAAGAGTCTTTGGAGGATTCAAGTTAGTATACATAAAAAATCAAGGCACTTTTAGTAAAAATCTTGTCTTTTATACTTTGGAAATATTGTTGGTTCACTTACAAAAGTATGTGCCATGGGCCTGCCTGGTGGCGCAGCAGTTAAGTGCGCATGTTCCGCTTCTCGGCGGCCCGGGGCTCGCCGGTTCAGATCCCGGGTGCAGACATGGCACCACTTGGCAAACGCTATGCTGTGGTGGTGTCCCATGTATAAAGTAGAGGAAGATAGGCACGGATGTTAGCTCAGGGCCAGTCTACCTCAGCAAAAAGAGGAGGATTGGCAGTAGTTAGCTCAGGGCTAATCTTCCTCAAAAAAAACAAAATATGTGCCAATTTAAGAATATATTCAATTATATCTTTCATATGAACTTCTGCTTTTCCTTCTTGGTAACGTTTCCCTTGCATTGTCAGGGTCATTAAAAGCATGCCAAAAAAAATGCCAATACTGAGAACGACAATATGTAACTATCATTTGCTTAGTGCTTATTTTGTCTAGATTCCATTTAATTTTTTTCTTTCTTTATATCATTTAGTCCATAGGGAAGACATATAAAATGTTTACTGAGGCTTAACGAAGTTAAATGATTAATTTAAAATGCTCATCTAGCAAATTCTGGTTCAGGAATATGAGCCTGTGTTGGACTGCAAATCCATGCTTTAATTTCTACATTACATTGCTCTGTTTGGACATATTATCAAAACCTCTCTTAGTGTCTTTCAAAATGATTAAAATTAGACATTAAAAAATTACACATGTAGCTATTCTTTATCCAAATGCTTATTATTTGCATGTACAGGACAACCCTTGACAGTTTTTACTTCATTGGATGTAAAATATGCCCTGAGGAGGACAATGAATCCAGCAAGGATGCTGGGGTAGCCAGATTATCAGTACCTTGAACCTGAAAGAGTTAGGAAAGCATTCAGACTAAAGGGTGAATTTGATTCAACCAGACATTTATTGGTTCACTAGAAAAGTGAGAGAGGATGATGATGTCGGAAGTATATTTATTTTGCATTTGGATCATTTATTAAACAGTTTCCATAATGACCCCTCCATTAGGCGGATTATCTGTGGGAGACCATAATGTTTCCTAAGTGTTGTGATAAAATAAAACACACATATAAAATACAAAACTTTTGAATACTATCATTTGAAGTACCACTTTCTATATTCTAAAAACTCTTGGCTTCCATATGCTTTTAAACTTTATAATTTGAATATTCACAATTCTGACATAAAACATCTATGAAATTTGTGAGGAACAAGATAATTTGTTTTTTATTTCATAGATTTAGCTTTACACGTTTTTCATATTCGTTAGCTTTACATATTTGTATGGGGAAAGACTGAATCATAGAAATTTTAGTTTAAATTTTAGTTCCAATTAGCTAAGGCATATTTCAATGTAGCGTAAGAGCATCTGTCAAATACTTGCTTCAATTGTTCCCAATTTTATAAATGAAAAATATTACTAATTTTTCAATTATGAATGTTTGCAGATAAAAATTCCAAACCATTAATTTTTCTTTTGAGGAAGATTTAACATCTGTGCCCATCTTCCTTTATTTTATATGTGGGATGCCTGCCACAGCATGGCTTGATAAGTGGTGCACAGGACCAAGCCCGGGATCCAAACTGGCGAACCCTGGGCCCCCGAAATGGAATTTGTAAACTTAACCACTATGCCATCAGTCTGGCCCCCCAAAGCAACTAATTTTTGTAGTTCTACTTAATTACAGTAGTTCTCCTTTTATCCACAGGGCATATGTTCCAAGACCCCTGGAGGATGCCTGAAACCACAGGTGGTACCGAACCCTATATGCACTATGCTTTTTCCTGTACATTCATAATTGAGCTGCAACAGCAAAACTAGTATGACTTTCTTTTTCTTTCTTCACAATTTCATGGGTGAAAAATTCATTTTTACCATAGATCTTAGCAACTTCAGCATATGGATTTTTTTTTCTTTTATTAAGTCTAGAACATTCACTTTTTACTTAAAGGAAGCACTTTATGGCTTCTCTTTGATATACCCAAATTTCCAGCATCACTACTCTTGCACTTTGAGGCCATTATTAAGTAAAATAAGGATTACTTGATACCACAATAGTCAATCTGATAACCCAGATGGCTACTAAGTGACTCCTAGGTGGGTAGTGTATACAGCATGGATATGCTGGACAAAGGGGTGGTTCACTGTCCTGGGCCAGACTGAGCAGGACAGCGGGAGGGTTCATCATGCTACTAAGAATGGCAACAATTTAAAATTTATGAATTGTTTATTTCCAAGATTTTCTATGTAATATTTTTGGACTGTGGTAGACTTTGTGTAACTGAAACCACAGAAAGCAGAACCTCAGATAAAGAGGGACTACCGTATCTGGAATTATACAGATTATAAGTAGGAACTTTCCTATCCGATGTAATGAGGAGAAGAGACTGCAGGTTGAGTAACTGAAAATAATATGTTTAAAGTAGTGAATCACTTAAAAATAATATGTAAGACTTACATATTTTAACTTAAATAACTGCACATATATTTACGGATATTTTTCTTTTGGCCCAAGGCCTTTTATTTCAATATAGATCTGCGGATTGGATGTTGTCTAATCTTTCTTGCACCACCCACACCACATATGCATCTAGTTTGGTTTGCTTTAAAATAGACACTACATATAAAGAGACATAGTACAGTCTGAGTAAAGCATCTTTGTAGATTTTTTTCTCTCTCCTGGTCTTTTGAAATCATCTTCTTCACCTAGCTCAATAGAATTTTTAAACCAACTTACTTTCATCAATTTTCTTCAAAGAATTTCATTTGGTTTTCGTAGAAACAATAATTCTCATTTTGTAAACACATTTAACTTGTTTATGTAATATTTATTTGTTTATATTAACAACAGATATAAATTATGTCATCAATTAATAAAATTTGTATAGAATATTTATGAAGAAGACAAGCGATCATTGGCAAGCATCCTACTTGATGGGTAGTTGAGCATAAAAGAACTCAGGAGAGCCCTGTCAGCCACACTGCTTCAGATAGGAGATTTTTCCAAGGGAACAGGGAGTATGTATTAATCTGATCAGTTACCTGGAAGAGATTAGGTTAGGGACCTCTTAGTCCCTGGATAGGCCATGGTATTGGATGGGATCTGTGTGTGGAGGTGGTTCAGAAATGCCTATGCTTTAGATGCCCAGCTTATTGTAATAGTCTTTGAACTTGTCTCCCTGCTTCTCTATTGCACTTTCAGTCTTGTCCACACAGCAGCCAGTACAAGCCTGTTAAATTGAAAGTCAGATCATGCCACTCTGCTTAAAACCCTTGAGTGGTTTCCATCTCACTCAGCAGACAAACTAAAGTCCTTAAACTAACCTACGGCATTTGACATGACCTGATTCCTTTTACCCCTCTAACATCGTCTCCCCATTGTTCAGTGCACTCTGGCCACACTGACCTATTTGTTCCTCACATGCGCGGACACACTTCTGCCTCAAGGCCTTTGTACCGGCTATACCCTGCTGGAAATGCTCTTCCGCAGGTATCCTCAGAGCTCACTCATTCATTTCTTTCAGATTTTTAGTAAAATGACAACTTGTCACTGAAAACTCTCTTGGATCCTCTACGTAAACATATACACCCCAAAATTACTCCTAGTTTGTCTTTACTTGATTTTGCTTTTCAGCACTTACTACTATCTAACAGACTACATACTTTACTGAATGTTTTGTCCATTGTCTGACTTTTGTCCATTGTAGAAATAGAAATTATTATTTAATTTTTCAACATCTACTGCTTTTAGATAAAAACTCCAAACCAATTAATTTCTATTGTTTTACTTAATTACCTGAACTTATATATATTTGTGTATTTTGTTAACTGCTTTTTCCCAACATCTAGAATAATGCCTGGTACATAGTAGATATACAATAATATTTGGGAAGTGAATAAACAAGTGAACTTATATTAATTTGTTAATCATGCCCATAGTTTGTACGAAACATGTGAATTAAGTTGTAATAAAAAACAAAAACATAACAGAAACTCATGCTCTTCAGATAGATTCTGGAAGCCGGAATAAATGATATTCATCATAAATTTCTATACTTCAACTAGGCAGTTCCCTCTACTAATATCTGCCTTCTCAAAGATTGTTGTTGTTTTTATCCCAACTAAAAGGAAAAATTGTACCCTATATGTTGTGAGAAAAGAATGGCATTGGAGTCAGGCATTGTCACATTTCTGCAGGTAACATGTTGAGTATGACTCAGGAAGACTTTTGCCCACTCTGAGACTCTCAGGCCCTCATTTCTGAAATGAGCAAATAAGGTAGATTAAATGATCCCAGTTTTGACAATCCTTGCTTCTTTACTGAGACAAGTACAGTGATTGGCAGCAAGATGGGAGCACTGGTGGTTAAGCAGGTGAGGGATGCTACATGACTTCCCTTTGAAAAAGATCACTCTGGTTGCTATGAAAAGATTAGACTGTAAAGAAACTACAGTGGAAGCAGATAGGTGGTTGAGAGGCTACTGCAGTTGTCCATGTGACTGGTGATGGTAGCTTCGATTCAACAGATGGAGATGGATCTTAGGCAACATTGTCAGCCTTAAACAATACTTTGACAGAGAGCTGACTAAACTTGCCAATATGTTAGATGTGACGTATGGGGGAAAGAAAAAGTTTATGGACTGAGGAATTGCCATTTACTGAGAGGATAATAGCAGTAACAATGACAATGTTCACAATCACACACATAGACCAGTGGAACATAGGATACAAACGGTGAAAACATGCTATTAGTTTCAGTTGCTAGCATGATGACATTCAAGGAAAGATCAGGAAAGGCATTGTGGAAAAAACATCATCTGAGAGGGATTTTAAGGATGCAAAAGTTACATATTATGAAGTTACAAGTAGATGGAGAGGGATAGGAAGGGTAGTATTTTAAGTATAAATAAAAGCATTAGTAAAATTTTGGAGTCAGGACCTTATATTTCTGAATTAGTCTGCTCAGACTGCTACAACAAAATACTAAAGATTAGATGGTTTAAACAACAAAAGTTTCTTTTTCACAATTCTGGAGGCTTGGAAGTACATGGTCAGGGTGCCAGCAAGGTAAGTTTCATTCTCAGGCTTCTTCTCTTCACTTAGCGGTGGCCACCTCCTCACTATGTGCTCATGTGACCTTTTCTTTGAGCATTCATGGAAAGGGAGAGAGATCTCTGGTATCTCTTCCTCTTTTATACAGAAACCAGTTCTATTGGATCAGGGCTCCATCCTTAGGGTCTCATTTAACCTTAATCACCTTTGTACAGGCCCTATCTCCAACTCAGTCCCAAGGGGGTCAGGGCTTCGATATGAATTTGGATGAGGGACACAATTCAGTCCCTAGCAGTTCTCATCACACTTTGTGGGATACACAGTAAGATTTGAGCTTATCTAGATATTTTTTCTTCATAATGTTTTATAAGATAGAGCTCAGGGCCCCAGGGCCACCACGTTGCACAACTCCAGTAAATATCACTCGTATTACATTACTATAGCAACGATACCACTGGAACTGTGGAGTTTACAGATTGCATGAGGCTCTGCAGTGGCCTTGGTGAAGAGGGGTAGGACAGCACCACAATAATTGGAATACTTCTGACAAGTTTTGGAAATATATCATTGACATATTCAGCTCATCTTAACTAAAGGAAATAAATTCATGTGACCTAGAGCTACTTTTTTACACAGGGTATTATAAATATAGCTCCCACTACAGAGATCTCAGATTACAACATAACAAAATCACACAGTGTTCTTTCCTGGTCTCAGTATCTCAGCTCTGTATGTTAAGCAACAAAAATCTCAACATCCTAATGTTTTTGACTCTATTTCTCCCAAGGTAGTCCTACAGAAACACCACATCTAGTCTATCGATCCCTTTATCTCACCTTTAGGCAACCAACCTTGGGTTACTTTTTGTCCAGTAGTAGTAAACCCACACACTTTGTTGTTCTTATTTTTCTCTCATGTGGCTAGATGCCTTTTACATAAAGTTATGTCAAATTACACTATGACAATTATTCTGCTAGAACACTCAGATTATTCAGTATTTAATCCACCAAATGAACAAGAATGATGGGGTGGGCCCTAGTGGTTAGTTTGGCATGCTCTGCTTCAGTGGCCTATGTTTGGTTCTTGGGTGAGGAGCCACATCACTCGTTGGCAGCCATGCTGTGGTGGCAACCCACATACAAAATAGACAAAGATTGGCACAGATGTTAGCTCAGGGCAAATCTTCCTCCGCAAAATAAATGAATAAATAAAAATAAACAAGGATGAAAAATTAGAGCATAAAAAGACAAAACAGACGGCATAAAAAGTCCAGCTAGCATATTGGAAACCTGTGAAGCTCAGCAATTATATATTGGTTCTTCTTGACCTTTGGAATGAGCATCCTGGTGCTGGCTCCAGGATCATCTTATAAACCCACACTTTCCATTCGTGACATCAAGCAGATATGTACTATAGCTAATTGAAACAGAGAAAAAGCAATGGCTTTCTTCAAAGGCCCACAGTAATCTAAAGCACAAACCATAGCATACGCAAACTAAATCACAACAACAGCAATAACAATAAATACAACAAAAAATGACTTGCAGTTGTTTCAAAAGTTCTTCGCTAGTTCTTCTTTTCCTCATAGGCTAAAATCTGTGTTATAAACTAACCTCTTAAAATTTCTCTTCTCTTTCTCTTTCTTTCTCTCTTTTTCCTGCTTCCTTTCTTTTGTTCTTTCTTTTTTTCTTTCTTTTCCTTCCTTCCTTTTTCTTTCTTTCTTTCTTTTCTTTCTTTCCCTTCCTTCCTTCATTTCTTCTTTCTTTTCTTTCATTTCTTTCCTCCTTTTCTGTTTCTAAAACAATATTCTGCATTAGTTTTATTGCTCATCCTTTGTATTATATTTCAAATTTAACGTTTCTAATCTTTATCCTTTTTAAAACTGTGAAATATGGTATAGAATTAAAATAATGCATGAATACACATATACAGTTGAAAAGCCAATAATGTAAAAGGCTTTCCTACCACAAGGTAGAGAATAAGCACATTAACTTGTAGCCCAGAAGGACTGTGGGTGCCCCTGTCTGAGCACTTCTCCTTTTATCTCTGAAGAAAGACCACAACTCTGAATTATGTTCTAATTATTTCCATTTGCTTTCCTCATATTTTTACAAATATGTATTTAATTTAAAATATATATTGTTTAGTTTGCCTAAGTATGTGTTTGCTTAAATACTATGTGCTTAGTGTGTTCAATATGTTGTTTATTTTGGGAAATTTATATAAAAGGAATTGTACTTTGTATACTTGTAAGTCTTTCTTCTTTTGCTCAGTATTATAATCTTGAGATTCAGGCATGTTGATGTGTATAACTTTCAATCATTTTCACTATTGTATGATGTCTTTGTATTGTTCTACATTTTTTTCTTCAGATCTCCTCAGCAAGGGGTTCCACAGGTAAGACTGGACTCTGAGCTTTGAGGATGAGGGATCAGAAAGATACTGGTCTGATGCTGGCACATTTCCATTTCACCTGGGTTATTGAGGTCAAGTGGAACATACCACAGGGAATGACATATAGTTTGGGAGATATATTGAAGCTTTTTAATTCTATTCCTGTTGGAACCATAGAGCCCACAATCTTATACTACAGGTTAAGATTTCACCAGATGATAAGGGACCATTCCAATCCCAAGTGTCCCAAAACAGTGTCTCTTCCCTTGACAAACAATGGCAATAGTAGTAGTCATTATAGGAAGAAGACAACTAGACTCCATGAAGAAGGGATCTCACCATCGGTAGAAGCCATGGCTTGGTGCCATAAGAAGAAGAAATTCAGGAGAATTAATCTTAGCTTCTGAGTTTCCATTACTAGAACCCAGGAATCTTCATAGAAATGACTGGTAGTAGTGCTAAAGGGGAGTTACAATATTGTAATTTAGGATATACACACACTTTTATTTTCCATTAACTAGCCTGTTCTCAAGCTGCAAACAGAAAAAAACAACAAAGCAGTACTGGATATTCTGGGCTTAGTCTTCCTCTTCTATCAGGCCTCAAGATTGCCAACACATTGAGAAACCTGAAATGCTGACCTCTGAAGGGAGGAAATGCTGAATTGAGAGTACAGTACAGGTACTCATCCCAAAGTTTGCTCCATAAGACTTCTCCATACAAAAGAAAAGGTCCTCGAGCTTTCAATAACACAAACCAGGCCTCAAGCAAGTACATTCTATTAGATATCATTGAGCCACTTACATTGAACTTGAAGCAAGATGGCCTTTTTATCAGTAAAGTCAACTGAAATTCTGCTTCTGTTGATCCCCTACGGCTTTATGAATCACATCCTAAATTCAATTCCATATTCATGTTAGTATTAACCCAAAACATTAATGTTAACCAGTAACATTAAAATAATTGTGTGCTGCACTGGGCAACAATACCAGAATCTTTTTCTATATCTTTCTATAAATTTAGAAAATACAATAAATGCTATTATGGCAATTCTTAAGCATCTCTAAGTAAATTCAATTGCAAACAGGTTTTAAGGCTTCTAAATAGTTTGCAGAGATGAAACATCTTATGCATACGCCAATCTATTATATTGTGTGGTGGTTCACGCCTTTAACACTGAGTATAATGAGAAATATCTGTATACTTCTAAAAATAAATATTTCCAAATAATAATAAATTTACAAACACAAAATTACCTGCAACCAAAATGATTTCAAAAAGTAAGTGAATCCCTAAAATGATAATAATATAATAATCATAGTTAGCATTCTAACATTTATGTATACATTTACTAATTAAACAACAATGGTCTCTAACATTATCCCTCACCCTTTTTGTCAGAAGGGTGATCTATTCAAAATTATGCAAAAATTAGTTCTTAGTTTCCTAGGAAACTGTCAAATCCAACTGCAGTTTGCAACCAAAATTAAAAGAAAACCTCTGCCCTGTTTTATTTAGCATGTGTGCATTGGGAGGGGTTCTGATAAGGATGACTTTAGCAGATTTTTTAAACTATCAAAGAAAGAAAGAACAGCATATGCGAACTATCTAGAACCCTATATGAATCAAGTTCTATTCAGAGATGAAATTCATTTTTTATCACTTCACCAACACAGGTAACATTTTAAGCATAAATCAACTCTCAAGACAATTTCTTTTGCAGAATTTTTCTTCCAACATTTTCCATCAAAAATTTAGCACCCTTTGCCCCTTCTTTGCCTTGGACTCAAAAATAGTGTCTTTCTCTGAGTCATAAAAATTCAAGGCAATGTGTATCATGCAACCTGGATACCTGACAAGAGAGAGGTATTGAAGAGAATGGGCCTAATAAGCACATCTATACCTTACTTAGGTAAATAAGCAGCTTTGTTTTTGTTGTTTTAAGATACTGAGTACTGATCCCTTCCTTCCACAGTATATTGCTCTTTGTCCCAATTCTTTGTCCTCATGCATGCTTATAGAGTGTCCTCAGGTTAATGGCTGCCTGATGGAATCGCAGCATGGCTGTTATTCTGATTCTCCCTGTTGGGCAGGCTTTCCTCTGCACAGTCTTTGCTGGGATCTTTGGCTAACTGCTTGGTACACCGACACTGTGAATGGCTCTGGTGAACGTGGAACTGTAATCCTCATTGCTCGCTGCCTAGTTGAAACTCTATCGATAGTTCTTCATGTGTGGTGACTTCACCGCTCAGGATGCCGCAGTGTGTCCCTGCTGCTTCGTTCCCTGCCTTGATTCCTACCCAATACCTTTCATGGAATTGTCATTTTTAATTGGAGTTAGAAAGACAAAGGGTAATAGAGCTGCAGGAGAGGCATTCCGATTGCTTTTAAAATCAGCACTCTTGCATTAGAAGGACACTGAACCTTGTGTTGTTGAAATGAGGTAAACTGTGGGAGGGCAAGGAAGACCAGGGAGAAAAGTATTTTTTAATCAACTTTTAGGGGGCTGCTTTCATAAATCTCTCGCTGTATACAGTATGGTGGGCTATTTCTTATGATCTCGGTCAAGTTTCATCATCCTTGTATTCCTCCAAGATTCTGATAATATTGTCTACCAATCTGTATTTTGGGGGTTATGAGTTTTTTAGCATAATTTTTAGTGTTTCTTTTGATGGGAAGGCTGAAAGAAATACTTCAGAAGCTACTAACCAGAGTCACGAGCTTCTGCTTTTCCTCTCTTGCTCTATCTATTATGTAATGAGGCTTAGGATAGACTACTGAAGCTGAGAGGCTGCTGGAAGAGATGGGCCTGCTGACAACCAGTACACAAGACACAGATATGTGAGTAAGGGGGCCAGCCCCATGAGTGAGCCCAGTTAAGACTAGAAGCTCTGTCCAGGCTACCCACAGAATCATGATACCCAAGATTCTGTGGGTATTATGATCACCACAGAATCAAAGAAGGAAATTGCTGTTTTAAGCATCTTAGTTTTGGAGTGGTTCTTTAGACAATTGGTGCTACAGTACAGCTCTAAACATGAGCTGAAATTATCATTTTATTTATGTTTTATTTGTCTCCCATGTGTAAACACCAGAAAGGCAGAGACATTGTTTGCACTGATTACCACTGAAATACCGGTGCCTAGATCATAATCTGGCATGTAGTACCTAACTTATTAATATTTGATAAATAAATACACAAATATGTCTAATCATGATTTCACAATGAAGCATGCTAAAAAAGAAGCAGTTCTTGGGGTTGAAAAGGTCTAAATTTCAACCTGCTTTGTTTTCCACTAGACAGACATACGGCCTTGGGAACAACACATGATCTTTCTAAGCTTTAGTTTTATAATCTGTGAAATGGAGATATTAATACTTATCTCAAAGGTTTATTGTGAATGTTAAATGAGATAAGGTCTGAAAACACCTAATAAAGTGTTTGTCACATCATTTGTTTTAATAAACAACAATTGTGGTCATGATGAAGCCATAGAGAAATAAAATGGTGATATTATTTAATAATTTATAATATATCTGTAAACGAAGGGCAAACCTTATTTGAAAGGACTCCATGTTACGGGACTTCAAAAAATACGGCTGTCCCTCAGGAATACAGGTGACAATACCATATCAAAGTTGTAGGGCATTACTGGATAGCTTTCCCAATAATGACAATGTAATCACTCTTTAATAACTTCCATAGACAGTTGCATGCATTTGAGAGAAATGGCTGACCATGGAGCACGGCAAACTCACCTGATCCACAAGAAGGCAGTTCCATGAGCTTGGAATTATTAGAACAATTCTCTACCCAACAGTGATAACGAATTATGGAAGTCATAGAAAAGTGTATTTTGAAAAATATGATTTAATGATGTGATTATCTCTTAAATCTACCTCTTGGTACCTAATAGTGTCATGTATCCTTAGAGATTAAGTGACATAAGTCATATAAAGCACTTAGAGCTTGGTAGATCTAGGGAGCATTTTCATTATTTTTAGTGCCTTTTCTAATATTAAAGTATTACTGCATGAGACTAATAGGCCATCAAACAGAAGTAAGGGAAAATCCCATTGACAACAACTACAGTTAATTAAACACTGAGTATTTAATGGCACTAAGTAAAATGGGAACATCGGTAATTTTTCATGGAAGTTGTTTTCACAGTTTGAAGAAGTTCTAAATAGTGTTTGTATTCATTTTCAAGTCATTTTTCTTTTCGGAAAGTAAAGTAAAAGACTTTGTATTTTGGTTTCCTGTTGTTCTGACATTTTCATGTCCAAAATACCTGCTGCATAATGTCCTGGAGGACACATTTAGCTTTGACATATTTTGTGAAGCATGAGCTATGAATACAATTTCAGCATACGGTATATAAAGAGATACTATTTTTCTGGACTTCATTTAAGGAATTAAATTTTCACATCCTTTTTTTCAATAGCTAGTTAAATATGCTCAACATTTTATGGAAAACTTAACACTCACTGCTCATAAATAAACAGGAAAATTAGGAAGAAATGCTTCTTTTGTTCTTTTCACTTTTAGCATTTTATTTCATTTAAAACACTTGTTTTGGGGTAAAGTAAAGCTCAATTTTAATACAAAACTTACATTGCTTCCTCAGAAATAGTAAGTACAATCATTTATTAAAATAAACTACCAGAATTTCTAGTGATTTAGTATTAAGTATGCATTTTCAGGATACTCTATATGTGTAGATCTGGTCCATTCAGATTTATGGTGTCCTCTCAGTTCCCTCAGATAACTTCTGTGTCAAGAGCTGTGAAGGATCTGATATTTTACTCTCCTTGAAAGCCAGCAAGTTAGCCTGCCACAGTTTCCATTGATGCCGTAGAAGACACAAGAATCTTGTTCTATTTATTTTTTAAATTTATTTTTTGGGGATCTTATTCACCTTTCCTCCAGTTTTATTGAGAAATAATTGACTTACATCACTGTATAAGTTTAAAGCATTCAGCATGATGGTTTGATTATTTACATATATCATGAAATGATTACCACAATAGGTTCAACTAACATCTGTATAGATAGAATAAAAAGAAAGAAGAAAGAAAAGAAATGTTTTTCCTTGTGATGAGAACTCTTAGGATTTACTCTTAACAACTTTTCTGTATGTCATACAGCAGTGTTAGCTTTAGTCAACATGTTCTAAGACTCCTGTTTTAGAGACAAAAGACAGTTCATTGCTGATGGCAAAGGAAGTAGCCAGAATATCAGCATTTGTATCAGCTACCCAAGTTCCAATACCCACAAGACAATATGAAGAAGACCAGGTGACACCTGCACACACAGTAAGTTGCTTTACAGAGAAGACTCCTGAGTTTAGGGAACCCAAATCTTTTATAATGGACAGTAAGCAAACCTGCCCTTTGCTCTGGAGGGAAACAAACAAACGTCTTTTAGAAGAAAGTCTGAACAAAGGTAGTCAGTGCCTCTGCTTGTGAGACATGCAGAAATGTGAGAGGCTCATGGAGGATTGTCTCTCAGCACTGTGATTGCCACTTTTTCTCTCTTTTCTCTTTTCAACTATTAGTTAATTAGAAAGCTACTTTGATTTTTAATTTTTTTAGAGCCTCGAAAATTTTCATCTATAGTCAACAACACACTAAAAGTTTTGAGGGAACATGATTTTTAATACTTACCAATACTTCCACTTGTTCATTTGTTCAACAAAAATATTAAGCACATGCTAAGTTCTGGGCATTTAGTATACAGAGCTCAGCAAAGCATTTTCCACTATCATGGAACATAGACTCCTTCAGGGAAAACAAAAAAACAGATGTTTCATTTTTAAGATATATTATACTTTGGGTTTTAAAAGTTTTTTATTTGAAAAATAACACATATAAAATCAAACAATATGCCCAGCATAATAAAGTATTATAAAACAAACATCCACATACACACCATCACAGGCACTGTGTCTTTCTATACAATCCTTCTTGATTACAATCTTCTCTTTTTTCCTCAAAAGTCCACAGCATCCTAACATTTATAATTCATAATTTCCTTACTTTTCTTTGTCCTTTTACCATTTAGGTTTACCTATCTAAAGTTTATAGCTTTGTTATGCCACTTTTTGAAATATATGTAAAGGGTGTATTTTTTCCCATAGCTTTTTTCATTTAACGTTATATTTCTAAAACTCATCCCTGTTGCTGCATGTAGCTACAGTTTCTTCATTTTCATTGTAGCACATGGTTTGCTATTACGTGAATGTGCCACACTATATTTGTCCCTTCTGCAGTGGTGATTTTTGAGATTACTTACCGTTTCTGGCTATTCTGAAAAATTCTGACGTGTACATTCTACTCTCTACCTTCAACCTTCTAGTTTTTCCTACACTGGTTTCTGAGATGCGTCACTCGATGCAGTGGCTGGTTTATCTGTGAGTTGATAGCACTTTGCACAAAAGTTAAAGAGATGTAGTAGCCCCATGAAATGCTTGTTGAATAGGGACCAAAAGAGTTATTGAATAAATTAATTGGATATTTGTGGTGGGATAGTAGAATTTTGAAGGGAAAATAAGCCAAGGGGTAATTTTCCTCACAATTAGAAAAGGGAAAAGGGATTTTAATGGAAAGCATTAGAAGGTCAATTTGCTCTGTGGCATTCTATGAACATTTTCTCTTTTTCCAAACTCTAGGTGTGACATTAAAAACTCTTGCTTATGTGCTGAAAGAAAAGACCAGAAAGATCACTAGCATTTGAGAGTGAGAGCGTATTAGAGGTATGAACTGTTTACATGGAGAATGCTGACCATTAGATGACACAGACCAACAGTTCCATCCTCTGTATTCAAACTTATGTCTCACTGGTCTTCAATATTAATGAGTTTATTAAGCTTCTTATCATCTATACATTTTTTTTAAATTTCAAAACTGTGAAAGAGTATGGGTAATTTAAAAAATCTTTTTCTCTCTGCCAATTAAGTACTAACAGGCACTTCAATTATTTTTAAATATCCGTGACTCAGAAACAGCCTAACAAGCCTGACAAGAATCTTTTGGAAGAAAGGCAGCATTTAATGCCTTCACCCTCAAATCCCAAAAGATTTTCGATGTCTTCAAGCATAGTGCACATAATGGAATACTAAAAAGAAAATAGAAATATAGGCAAGTTAACTTAGAAGAAAATCTGAGAAGATATAGGTTTTGAATAATTTATTACTTCTAGGTTATTCCTAAAGTGCTTAGAAACATTTTGCATTATCTGAAACAAATGACATGCTAGAGAATGGAGAATTGGCAAAGGAAAATGTCAGAGTTGGCAAAGACAGAATCCTGTTCCTAGAGTCCATTTTAAGTAATTTCAGAGTGATAATGAGAAGGGAGAGAGAGAGAAAAATAAGGCTATCTATGAGGCTGACATTCAAGAAAGAGGAAAACTATAGGTTAAGCTGCACATTGTTCTAAAATAAATGAATGCTAAATCCTTATAATTTTCATGATCCTGACATCACAATATGGTATTCTGAAATAAAATGAATGTCATTTTAATTGTGAGATCCTCAATCCCAATTCCCCAAAATATTTTGATACTGTTCGCGTGCTCATAGGAATAAGTATAGGGGGATTAGTTAAGGTAGAGCCTGGGCATGGCAAAACAGTAATGCAAAATGCCAAAATACCATACTGTTTAATTTCTATTGTAATTGTCTTTTCTCTTCCCACCAGAAAATACTACATCCACCCCCTCTGCCCAGAAAGACCATACTTTCAACTAACTGTTAAAATATGTGTAAATCTCACTCTACGAAGTTTAAAATATTGCTCTACCCATATTTACTTTTTTTTTTTGGTGAGAACGCTTAAGTTATACTCTCAGAAAATTTCAATTATACAATACAACATTATCAACTATAGTCAAAAAATGTGTTAATTAACTCAATAGTGGGAATGCTTTACAATGTATACACATATCAAATCATCACGTTGAGTACTTTAAGTTTATTACGATTTCATTTGTCAATTATACTTCAATAAAGCTGAAAATAAATATAGCTCTACCCAAAGCCTCCTAAAGTGAAAGGACTGCCTTTAATCATTAGAGGTGGGATTTTGGAGGAGACTACTAGGCTCACCCATTGAGCCGCACATCTTTCCGTTAAATGAGTGTTAACAGTTGTTCTGGTTCAGCATCTCTGTGGATGGGTTCTGGTTCAGTCAATGATTTAGGAGAAAAGATGAATGACTCGGCCTGTAGGAAAGACTTCATTTACTTCTCTCAATAGGAAAATCTAGGTATGACACACACATCCATCTTCCCTTGTAAAAAACATGTTCGTTCCTGCATGAAATGAAATGGAGACTGTCTCTAGAGCACAGGATGGGCAGTTAGTGAATCTGGGTTCTAGTCCTGACTTCCTCCCTCAGTCACTTGGACTTGTACTAGCCACTTAGTCTCTTTTCCTTTTCTCAATTTCCTTTTCTCTTAGATAAAGAGATAATCCATCACGGATAATCCATCACCTCGTAATACACACCAGCTCTGTACTTTAACTTTCCGAAGCACTGTGTTTTAGGGCAAGATTTGTGTCCAGTAGAAAAGAGCGCTAGGAGCACTCTTTGATGTCTGCCATGGCTGTGGAAAGGAGCAGACGTTGTACGACTCTCCTGCCTTTTTCTGACTGCATGGCTTCCAGGGTCCTCTATTCTGTGACTTCTAAATTTTGCTTTAGCTCTTTTATAAATGTACTCTTTCTTGGTGTTTTCTTTTCCCCACTGTCTTTCATTCTTTATTTTAAAAAATAATCTGGATGTAAGATTAGCAGTGGGAAGTCTGGATCCTTCATCATGAAAAATTAAAATTTTCAGTAGGTATTGGCCTGGTACAAGTGTCCCTGCCGTGGTGCCACTAATCTTTTGTACTTGATTAGTTACTGAGACAGCTTGAGACTAAGCTCTTATTAAGGTTCTTCAGAACTTTATTCAACAACTCCCTGTCAGTTCCTTCTACCAAACATACAGAAATTCAAGAAATAGAATGCAATATGGTTTAATCATTTTTAGTGTGATGAAAATAATGGAAATTTATGGCCCACTTACAGTAGAACAGAATAAAAACACTAACAAAGACATCCTACAATGAAGTATAGTCAATGGCACTGTGAGAAAGTACCCTCTGCTGTGATGGAAGGATGTTTAATGCCAACTAAAGTCCAGCAATCAACTGCTCACGTGCTGTGCTGGACCACAGGCTGCCATTCTTGTTTAGGAATAGGAATCACTTGTATCAGCCTCTTGCAACGTGGAGGGAAAAAAGCACCAAGCAAACACAATAACTCCAAAACCTGTTTCAGACCGTGGCACAAATCTGTCTGTTTTAAGCTTTCACTTTCTATCAAAAGATTATTCAAACATAATTTACTGTGCTTTACCCTCTATTTTTCTTGGTGACACTTCTGTTACCTATCCTCCTTTTCACTCTTACTCCCAGTATAAGATCATTTCTCTAATCCAACCTTCTACTTCTGCTTTTTCTCCTGTAACCTTTATTCCTGCCCTTCTCTTTCACCTTGCCTCTAACCATTTCATGTTTATACCAGCCGTCATACACTTGGATTCTCCTCTAACTTCCACAACTCCTGTAGCCTAAGAAGTGGCTTTCCTCTCCTTCTATCTTTCTCTCCGTCAACTGTGTTGAATTTCAGTTCCAGTCTTTACCAATTATGTGACTGGAAAATTTACTTAACTTTCTGAATTTACGTATCCTCATCTGTTAAATAAGTATGAGAGTAGTCCTCATAAGGTCTTTATGAGGATTAAATATGTTAATGTTTCTAAAGAGCTTAAACAGTTTGTGAGGTAGTGTTATATATATATTCACTAAATAAAAATCAAATAACAGCCTAACTATCGCTGTGTGGGGAGGACAGGTTGGTGTTTGTCTCAGTAAAACTCTGTCTCATACTATCCGAGAAAGCCGCTTCTCCTCCTCTTTGTCTCTGTATTACAGATGTGCCCCTAGTCACTCATCTTTATTCACTGATATTTTAGTATCTGCTTTAAAGTCTTTCTTTTACTTTCAAGGCCATCTTTCTAAACTATAAAATGCATAGGTAACCATTTCATCTCACTGGCTTCTAGTTCCTCTCAACTACAATAATCTTCCCACTTCACCTCTACCAGCCATAGCCTAAGAATGACTGTTGTGTAAGGTCATGCAGTTTGTGAACTGAACGAAAACACAGAAAAGTGGGTGATCCAGGGCTGAAATCCACATGGGCTGAATTGAAGAAGCAAGCCTGCTCTGCTAACAGGGATCTGGGCCCTTGACCACACCCAGTATCTTCCTATCACTAAAATCTGTTGATCCTCTCAGACCAATAACCTTAAAATTCGAGTGTCTTAATGCAATACACTGTGCTTCCAGATTATTTGTTTATTATCTCCATCATCTGAGCTCATAGAGAAGACCAGCCTGTCAACTCTTCTTATTTCTTTCTATCCATCAGAAACTTCTTTGCATCACTTCTCTTCTAATACAAATTAGATTCCATGAATTAATGCCTGTACCTAAATTTCCTAAGGTCTCTGTCATTATTTTAAAACTTACTATAAAAATTTTTACTGTGGATGAATAAAATTGGACATCCTATCCATGTATGCACCCAAACAGCTAAGCAAGACTGGAGAATCTTATATATTAGGGCACACTGGTGTCACCATAAATTCATGGTCGCTAATCTCAGAATTGCACTTAGCATTGTTTCATAATCAGCTAAATATCTGAAGTTGGTCCTAACTTCAATCCTCTGTATTTACTATAACAAATTTTCCCCAATATTCTCAAACAGTGAGCCTCAGATGTAACTTTGCCTCCTATTTTTGGTGAGAAAAGAAAAATTATTAGAAAGAAATTATCTCATTTATCACAACCAAATCTATAAATAGTCCTAATAGTAACTTCTTTTCTCTATTCTTCTCTTCCAAGGAAGGAGTTATATTTCTTTCCAGCTCAAACCTATAATCGTGCCTCCTCCTCCCATTATCTCTTTGGTACTTGAGCATAGCCTCATTTTTCTATTCCAGAAACTTTGCTTATTGATTATCCCTCCATGGTCTCCTCTCATTTTCCCTGTCTTCAACTTCTTCCTTCTTATTAGACATTCCGATCTGTATTTAAACTTTTCTCCTATCCCACTTTCATTACAGCTACCTGCCTTTCACGGGTAACTTCTTGAAAGGGTTTTATATGTCCTTCATTTGGTTACCTCTTATTAAATACTCAGACACAGTAATTGGATTTTTCTTTCATTATTTCACTTAAATGGCCTTGAGGTAAAAAATTATCTTCATGCTAATAAGCCTTGCTCTAAAATTGCATGCTCTTAGTGGACATCTTTTCAGTTCTCATCTGGCTTAATGCTCTCTGGATTCTCTTCACCATCTTCATGTTTCTTTCCTAACTGATTAACAAACGTTGAAGCTTCTCATGGCTCTGTCCTGAACTTCTTTTCACCCAATGCACTCTCTGGGAGATGAGGAGGAGGCGGAGGAGAAAGTGGAGGATAATCTAACATTTACTGAGCATTTACTTTTTTTGCCAGCCACTATTCTATGTACTTAATTTATTTTACCTAGTTAAGTACTCTTAATATATCCCTAACAATATTCACTATCACTGTTCCTATTTTTAAAACGAGGATACTAAGACATAGAGGAGTTAATTAACTCACTCAGGATAATTCAGCTGATGAGTGTCACGATCAAGATTCAGATCTAGTCAGCACTAGTCAATCTGATGCCAGGACTCGTGCTCTCAATCACTCTCTTACAACATGCAGTATAGCAACTTAGATTTCACTGATTTCTGTGGCTTTAGCTCAATCTAAATACCAATGATTCTTATATCCACGTCTTTGATATAGACACATATATTAAGCTTTCCTGAATATTATCTGACCATCTCAAAGAAACATATCCAAACCTTAATTTGTTGTCTCCATCCACACCTACTCAATATATTTACTCTCTACTGTTTCTATGATCAATACATGGCACCATCTTCCACCTAGAAGCTCAAGTTAAAATCCTGAGGCTTATTCCTACCTTCTCTCTTTCCTTCACCTCCCACTATTCAATAAGTCAGCAAATCCTGCCAACTTAGTCCTCTATATATTTATTGAAAGTATCCCATTAATTCCATTCCTATTGTCACATCCTCAAGCCAGGCTACTTCCATGTCTCACTTGAACTACTGTGGTAGCCACTAAGTGAGGTCTCAAAGTTTCTAACCTTAGTTTCTTATTTATAAAAAATATTGTAGTGTATATTTCTTAAAATCAAGGAATTCTCTTATGTAACCACAGTACAATGATCAAAACAAGAAATTAATATTAATACTGACATACGGATGCAGTACAATTATCCAATCAGCAAATTTTATTCAAATTTCACAACTTGTCCCAATAGCATCCTTTGCAGCCAAAGAAAATCTAGGCTTATGTATTACATTCAGTTATCATGTCCCTTTAGTGTCCTTTAAGCTGGAATAGTTTCTAAGCCATCCTTTGTGTTTCATGACATTACTACTTTTAAGGAGTACAGGTCAGTTATTTTGTAGAAAATCTCTCAATTTGGATTTTATTTTTTAATTATTGAGATATAATTGACATATAACATTATGTTAGTTTCAGGTGTACAACGTGATGATTCAGTATATGTATATGTTGTGAAATAATCACTACGATTATTTTAGTTGACATAATAACAACACGATTAGTCTAGTTCTCTGATAATTTTGTTCAGAGAAGCCAGAGTGACGTTTTGTAATGGAACTATAGTCATGGTATTGCCTGCTAAAATCCTTTAGTAAATTCCATTCCCATCAGAGTAAAGCCAAAAATCCTTAATATGGCCCTAAATGTCCATCTCTGCAGCTTCACCTAGAACTACATTCTTCCCTGCCTCTCCTCTCCAGCCATGCTCTTTTGATCTGTAAGTTCTTCCTACTTGCTGTTTCCTCAACCTGAAGTTTTTCCTCTCTCTCTCTGTCCAGCTTATGGTTATTTGTTCTTCATGTCTAATCTTTGTTTTATTTATAAAAGTATGATGTTTCTTTTGTTTTTTTTGAGCTTTCAGATGTACATCATAATATATTTCGAATTCTGTGTAGATTACATCATGTTCACCACCCAAAAACTAATTATAGTCCATCCTCTCACATGTGAGCCTAATCACCACTTTTGCCCTCCCCCCTCCTTCCTCTGTGGTAACCACCAATCCGATCTCCATTGATATGTGTTTGTTCGTCATTGTTTCTATCTTCTACTTATGAGTGAGACCAAACAGTATTTGACTTTCTCCCTCTGACTAATTTCACTCAGCATAATACCCTCAAGGACCATCCATGTTGTCACAAATGGCTGGATTTCATCATTTCTTAGGGCTGAGCAATATTCCATTGTGTATAAATACCACATCTTCTTTATCCATTCGTCCCTTGATGTGCACCTAGGTTGCTTCCAAGTCTTGGCTATTGTGTATAATGCTGCAATGAACATAGGGGCGCAAGTATCTTTATGCCTTTGTGTTTTCAAGTTCTTTGGATAAATACCCAGCAGTGGAATAGCTGGATCATATGGCAGATCTATTCTTAATTTTCTGAAGATACTCCATACTGCTTTCCATAGTGGCTGCACCAGTTTACACTGCCACCAGCAGTGTACAAGGGTTCCCTTTTCTTCACATCCTCTCCAACATTTGTTGTTTCCTGTCTTGTTAATTATGATCATGAAACTTCTAGAATAAAACATAGGCAGTATACTCTTTGACATCAGTCTTAGCAGCATATTTTCAAGTACCACATCTGACTGGGCAAGGGAAACAAAAGAAAAAATGAACAAGTGGGGCTACATCAAACTAAAGAGCTTCTGCACAGCAAAGGAAACCATCAACAAAATGAAAAGACAACCTAACAATTGGGAGAAGATATTTGCAAACCATATATCAGATAAGGGATTAATATCCAAAATATACAAAGAACTCATCCAGCTCAACAACCAAAAAAACCAACAACCCAATTAAAAAATGGGCAAAAGATCTGAACAGAGATTTCTCCAAAGAAGATATACGGATGGCCAACAGGCATATGAAAAGATGCTCAACATCATTAGCTTTCAGGGAAATGCAAATCATCCGGTCAGAATGGCCATAATTAACATGTCTAATCTTAACGTCTCTTCTCTGGATATTTTTCCTTTATCTCTTAAACTATGTTGAGCCCTTCTTGGTATATTTATATAACACATTTCCTAATGATTAACCTAGTTATTTATATTTTAAAAGTGCATTTTTTATTAAATAGATGATAAGTTCTATGATAACTGAGCCCATGTTGTTTTTATTTTGATTTGTTTGTTAACTACTGTGTCTGTAGCACTTAGCACAGTATATGACATAAAGTGAACAACCGCTAAGTAATTGCTGTTTGGCTAAGTGATTAGTGACTTCTTTATAGAGAAATTGCTTTAGATCCTAATATAGCTACTTGTGTGAAGTGCCTGGGCTACCTGAATTTGATGGCAGCTGATAACCTCAGACTGTCTTATACTTTTAAATTCTCATCAAGTATTACTCATTCTTGATTTGGCACATGGACGCGTGTATGTCTGTGTGTTGTCTCATGAGAAATGGGAAGGGCAGGAGAACTAACTACTTTTGTTTTTCATAATTGGGAAAGCGAGTGCTTCATATGTATATTAGGAGCTTTATATATTTATTAGGTGCCTTATATGTATATTAAGAACAAAGATTGCACAGTCCCAATTTTTATTCTTCTCTCTTACAGAGGGATGAGTTGCATGAGTAGTGCTTTCTTTCATGGCACTTTTCACTTTTCACTTTTCAATCTGACTTTTGATAAATTCCTGTCTCTTTACTCTATTTTATTCGTCACATACAACCATTCCTGAGCTCTGCTATATTAAATGGCTTAACCCATTCTTCAGGTGGTAAAACTTTTAAGAAAAGTATATAAATAGACAAAAAGTAATGCCTACTTACATTACAGTTGGAAGTAGTACCTAGTTGTATCCAGTCAAAAAAGACAAAGATCATCTTACAAACTTTGAAATTTGTCCTGTTGATATATATTCATTTGAAGTATAGTCTAAAATGTTTAGTGCCTATCTTAGATGTAATAATAAGTATGTATGTATGTATAAAAATTGGCATAGTAAGTTCCAGACTAAAGAATAGTTTTACCATTCAGTTGCAAACCAATAAATCATTATAATGGTATCATGAGGAAACTCCAGTATTGGTACATGTTTGTTTTATAATTCTAACAAACACTTAAAATTAAACAGGAGCATTGTATCACTTAAGTTGATTTTGGACAAGCTGACTCCCAGAAGAACACTTCAAATCCATAGATTAACTGGCATAGAAATTTTATTTCCTCTTGAAAGTACTTTACATGCCCAATTGGAAGATGAATGGGGAAAATGTCTAATAACATTTGAACTGAAATCAGCAAACAGACACTTAAACCTGGAAGAGGTCAATAGACGTCAGTGCATCCAGTCTCTTCACATTGCAAGTGAGGATGTTGAAATTGAGAGAAGTTTCCTTGATCAAGATGTGTTTCTGACAAGCAGCAGAATTGATTAGAATCCTAGTCTAGTAACATAAACAAATGTTTTCTTCCTGGGCTAGGTTTTAGCAATAGCATGTAAATAATGCCATATTTACATGCACAGAATGCTGAGCTATACATTATATTAATTTGGCAAAATATGTAGAGCACTTGCCAATTAGGAACCTTTAAAAAACGTGATGTGTTTTATACAGTATGACATGAATAGTTATTAAGGGCATTAGGACACTCTGAACAACTAACAAAAAATAGGAGAAGATAATTGTGAGAAAAAACTGCAAAATTAAAAAAATGCAGAAGGACATTTTAATGACATATTTTGGGAAACCTGGTGGATACATGATAAGACTTGAATATTTAGATGGGAAGGAGAAAGGAAACATTATGCACTTGGAATTCATTTTTACAATTATTCTTTGAGGAGGGGAGATATCAGAAAATATTTGAATCAAAGGATGAGTTCTTGCAAATGGGAAATGAATTATAAATCATACCAAATATCTTCTTTTTGCTCTTCCAGGTCAACCACTCCAGCCTTTTGAAAATTGTCCTCTGTCCTGGAAGACTGACTTACATTGATTATATCAGTGAGATCCCAGGCTTTCTGGCTTCTGGCTTCTAATTGGGTTGGGCCAATGAGCAGTACCACAGGAGAGCTAAGGGAGAGAGGAGAGTGAGCTGAGGGTGTTTATTTTCCTAGTTGCCTTTGGCTGGCTGCATCTCTCAGCAGAAGGCTACTATTCCTCCTGAGGTTGCCTGTCCAACATAACCTTTTCTCTTTCTGGGTTCAGAAAATTCTCCTTCTATTGTTTCCTAGTGCCTAGGTTGTTGACATCTCTTCTACCGCTAGTCTTGTGTTTCTGCACTAGTCTTTGTGGCCTCCATGCTCTAACCCTTACAATTACACCCTTTGGGAATACCTACCCTTTGATAGATCTCAATTTTTATTATTCCATTTGTTTCTTGTCGAGCCCCTGATTGATACAGTTATTGCTATAGCAAGTGGCCTCAAGAAAAAGGTCTTTAAAAATGGGATTCTGGAATTTTGTTTGTCATGTATTTAAGAAGTAATAGATAACTCCCTTTTGCAGGGGAAAATGAGACACAAGCAATTCATAGTGTATGAAAAAAAATCGCAGTTATTCAAATTATCACCAGAGGGACATGGGATAGAGTACATGCAGAGAATAAGGCCTTGGGAGAACAAGTGGCTATGGCACTTAGTTACTAGGGGGTGCGTGAGAGTTAACACAACAGCCTGAGACTGCTATCATTAACAAGGCCTGCTTGCAAGATTGGCTCTTGGCCAGCATATGGGAATTTGGGTTTTGGGAGGATTCTTACCATTCCCAGAACTGCCACTTGTGGTTCATTGAGCCTCAACTGTTTGTACAAGTTTTCATTTGCCCCTCAGGCTTATTGAGGTATAATTGAAAGATAAAAATTATATCTATCCAAGGTGTACAACTTGATGTATTAATATACCAAACAGTGTGTTTTATGTTGAACATCTGCTTTCTTTTGAGAGTCTAGAATTTTGGTACATGCTAGACAGTGAGTGTTTACACGACTAGCCCTCAAAAAACGTGCTAGGAATTGAGTCTCTAATGAGCTCCCCTGGAAGACATTTTATACATGTTGTCACAACTCATTGCTGGAGGAATGAAGCAGGTCCTGTGTGACTCCACTGGGAAAGGGCTCTTGGGAGCTTGTGCCTGGTTTCCTCCGTATTTCACCCAATGCGATCCCTTTGTTGATCTTGTTTTGTATCTTCTGTTGTTATAAATCACAGCATTCATATGACTATAAGAGAGTCTTGTAAACTTTCTAGTAAATCATTGAAACAGGGTGATTTGGAGACTCTTCAACGTACATGGTAATAAACAAGCTTATAGTAATTGTGGAATCACCTGATTACTTCTTAACACCATAGAGAACATATATAGAGAAACAATGACAAATGGAAAACTATGACCGTAAAATTAAGTACACATGGGGAGAGCCAAAGGTCTCCATAACAATTTTGAAATTTCTTATCTCTCGCAGTCAGAGGGTAGATACAGCTGAGACTCAAGCTCAGAATTGTGAAGGTCTGAAAGTAGCAGCACAAGTTATATACTCTATCCTAACAAGTTTCTTACACTAGAATAGTGATGCTGATGGGAAAAGGGCAGGATCCTAAGACATTGGCTAGAGATATTTGGGCAAACAGAGTTGAGGCTGAGAAATGAACATCCAGATTTTCATTTAGTGTTCATGCTAGAGGTGACAAGCTATTCCCTTATCTGAGGGGTCTTAGTCTACCCCTGCATTAAAGCTCGCCTCTGCCAATGGCTTTCCAAGCTCATGTCAATTCTCACAGGACTCACCTTCACATCTTTTTCTACAGGGCAATACTTGAGTTTAATCCTGACGTGGTCTTCAGTGACCAAGAGATATAAGACATGGTCCAGGGGGAGACAACCCATACATTAAGAGAATTACAAGACCTTTCCAATCCTTATCTGCAGGATCACAAGGAGTATGTGTGGCTGAAAGCTGTATGGATATTAGACAAAGGGGCCAGTAATATAAGTCTCAGATAGCTCAAATTTACTGACAACAGTGAACCAAATTAGGATTCAGAATTTAATGTCTTAATGCAAGTACCTGGGAGTGATAATAAAAAATATGCCAGAATAGTAGAGTCAACTCAACAATGGCCTACATTTAATGAAATCAACATGTTAGATATATGGGCAAACTGTCGAGGAAGGACGTTGAAAACTCAGGGAATTGGGAATATTGGAACGGACATAATATGTGAGGGTTAGACTTTAGATCAATCAATCATTCAATTATTTCCACAATCCCAGAATGTATAGTTGGACTGGATATTTTTAGTAACAGGTAGAATATTAAAGTTGATTATCTGATTAGTAAAGTAAGGGCCATTCAAGTGCAAGTAAAGCCAAGTGGAAGCTCGCAGTCCTTCACCACCAGACAGAATATGCCAACAGTAATACCACATCCCCGAAATAACCACAGAGACTAAGGATACTATCAAAGACAATAGAAACAGGGATGGTAATTCCTAACATATATGCACTTAACATATCTGTTTGGTGAGCAAAAGAAGCCCAGATACATCATGGAGAATTTCATTAAGTTTTTATGATCTAAACAAAATAATGATGCAATTTGCAGCCACAATTACAGATGTGTTATTTTTAGTGGCACAATTCAATACAATCCCTGGTCCCTGGTATTTAGCTATTTACTTGCCAAGTGTCTTCTCTATCACAGTCAGTGCACAAAATCAGAAAGAGTCTGCATATACACAGCACTGACAATACCTCATGTTTCATGCCTTGCTCCTCCTATGCCCATTCTCTGGCTCCATTTTATGATATGGGACCTTGGTCAACTTGATATCCCACAAAACATCACATTGGTCCATTACATTGATGGCTTTATGCTAGTAGGATATAGTGATCAGGAAGAAGCAAGAAGCCTCTATGCCTTAGTAAGGCGTACGTGCCATAAGGTTGAAAATAAATTCTGGGAAAATTCAGAAGCCTGATCTGTCAGTGAAGGTTGCAGGGGTCCATAACCTGGTGCTTGTCAGATTATTTCTTCTAAAGTGAGAGGTGAGAGAATATACTTTAATATCCCATCATGAAGGAAAGTGACACAGTGCTTGGGGAAGACTTTCAAGAAGCAACATACATCACATTTGGACATGCTGTTCCAATCTCTTTATCGGATGACCTATAAGGCTACAGCTTTTAATGGATCCCAAAGCAAGAAAGGCCCCTGAAACGATTTCCGTCTGTAGTACAAGCTACCCTGCTCTTCACGATTTATGACCATACAGGATGGAAGACGAGAATGGATGGTGAGAAGCAGAGGTTGCAGACTCTGCCAGATAGCTTTCCACCCCACATCCAGTCTCTTTCCTTCTCCATCCCGCTCTCTCCTCCAGGATCCTAACCTATATTGATTACATCAACAAGTTCTGTACAGTCTGACGTTTGTCTGGATTAAACTAAAGGAAACACTGGCTAGGACTAGAAGGAGGGAGGAGGTTGAGGTGAGGATGTTTATTTCTCTGGTTCCTTTCCTCAGAGTTTGCCTTGGCCTGGTGGTGTCCCTTTATTGAAGGTCACTTGTCCTCTCAGGGCTCCACTCAGTTCTCTTCCCTTCTCTTCCCCTTGTTTCTCAGTGCATAGGAATGGTGACAGCTCTGCTACTGTTATCCTCTGTTTTCTCCTCTATTTTTTGTACTCGCTTTACATTCTGCTTATTTTTTGGTAATTAGCCTCTTTGTAAATGATGAATAAATGACAAGCAATAGGATATTGGATACATGAGGAAGCCATTTGGTTTAAAACTAACTTGACCTGATCTTGTTTTTCCAGAAAGGCCTGACGCAGCCTGCCAAGCATGCACTGTACATCTGCTTTCTTTAAACATCTATAATCCAAAGCCAAGAATGATACCCTTAAGGATAGGGATGTAACTTCCTCCATATTGACATTTCTTTAAGGATAAGCATATATTCCCATACAGTAAGGATTAATTACTGACCTGCTGAGGTCAACTTGTGACCAATGACCTGCTGTGCCAACAAAAGCATCCCATAACTGTTGTTAAAGGGATGTTCCTGTCATATGAGATGTACCCTTTTTATCCCAAGATGGTATATAACCTCTTTTTACAGCCAACTTCTTGGGAGTACTCCTTCCTTCAGGAAGGTACTCTCCCAGACTATATGGTCCTTAGGTTTGGCTCATAATAAACTCACCCCAATTTTGATTTATAGACTGATTATGGATTATTTGCATTGACATAAATATACACTGTTCCAATGATCCCAGTTTTAGCGTGCCATCTCTTTCCTGGTGGGACCCTAACTGAATAAAAAGCAAAGCATGTAGCCCTTCTCCCTCCCAAAGATGTAATAAAAGAGTGTGCTAGCTGTCCCATTGGGGAACTGAAGAAAAGATCCTGAAGCTGGCAGAGACAGAAGGCTTTTGAATAGAAAACAATGAAGAAATTGAGATGATTTGCGTATGTCTGTGTAAAGGAACACAAAGTAGTTGGCGATAAGAGCTTATCATCAAAAGCTCATCTTAAGAGATGATCTTCAATAAAATCTTTGCTCTTACTGCAGGCACAGTGAACCCTCTATAAAAGTACATAAGAAGGATGCAAGATAAATTTGGTTTAAGAAGAATGCGATATCATCTTTATAATCATCATTATCACTATCATCGTCATCAACAGCATCCTTCATTAACATCATAGTAATACATAATAACAACAATAATAACACCAGCAGTTGTAAAGTTCTTAGTAGGAATCTTGTAAACAGCAGTAGCAGTATTTATATATGTGAGGAAGTAATGTCCAATTTGGGACAAAGCCACAATTCTAAGATTAGTGGGGGAAAACTGATTCTGGAGATATAAAGAAGTAATGAGGTGAATTTTACAGAAAATTAGCTTACATGATGTAGAATCCTCAGATGACAGCAATGACTTTCAAAGCTAATAAAGAGAGTATTCATTCAGCCACAAATATTTATTAACTTACTTTTATGTGCCAGGCACTCAGATGAATTCTGAGGTTGCACAAGTGAGCAAAACAGACAAAGCCTGATTTTTTAACTACTTTTATTCATAATGGTGTGAATAGCTTGTGAATAGGTTTATTATCATTATTATTTTATGTATTCTTGGCTATTCAATAAAGTCAACTGAGAACTAGTTTAGATGTCAATTGTTTTAGCTGTATAGACCCCTTTTTCCAGTCTCTATTTAGGCATCTAGGAAGTATTTTGCATTGATATGGACTTATCAAAAGACACACAAAAGAAAGGAAAAAGATGCTGCTGCTTACCAAGGTAAGAAAGTTAAGAATGAAAAGATTAAAACTGGATGCAAAATAAAATAACATTTTTCAGTTTTCTAAAGCTCCTAATTCTCCACAGTTCTGACCTTCCTGTGTAATTAGAAACCAGGCTAGTAATAGTTGAAATTAAAGCATCCATTCCTTTGGAATTGATCAACAGAGTTCATTTCATTTATTCTCCTTGCAGAAACACCCAAATTCTCTTCCTTTTGTTATCTCAAATATTGACCCCTCAAATAATTTTTATTCTTAGAGCAGGAAGATAATGTCTAATAAATGCAATTAACTGGTATTTAGTTTGTAGGATTTTCTGCATTTTTATGCTGATGGTGAAGGTAATGATCCTAAGGCACAGCATTGGTCTTATCATTTGGGCCTGGTTTCCATCTTCCTTTTAAAAATGTGTTTATGAGAGAATAAGAGTTAAGATCTCGTCAAGATAGTGCCATGAGCAGACGTTGAACTCGCCTCCTCCCACGAACACAACTAGGTTACAACAATTTTGGGAAGAATCACCCTGGATTGAAAACTGAAAACTGGATAAAAAGAACCCCCACGACAAGGGACAGTCCTGATGAACGCAGAAGAGGCAGTAACTCCGGCCAGAGAGGAAAAAAGCCACCTTTGGGAGCAGTGGAGCTTCTCAGCTGGCCAGACAGGAGCCACCCTAAGGTACAAGCCCTCCCTGGAAGAGTGAGGTCCAGAGCGGGGGCAATACTGCTATATATAACCATCCTTCAGACTCAGCCCAACTGAGACGGGGGTCTTACTGTCTGGCTTTGCTGGCTAATAACAGCAGTGCAGCGAGGGCACCTGTAGAAAAGCTATCGGCCGAAAGCTGAAAAGATCCGGGTCTTAAAGGGCCTGCGCACAAACTCACTCATTGCAGCAACCTAAAATCACCAGAGAGAAGGCTGACCGTACTTTGATGAAACAAGACTTACCTGGTGGGCTATGGGGGCATCTTGGTGAGAGGAGTGTCCTCTCTAGAGACTGAGGCATTGGTGGGGGCCATTGTTCTGAGCTGGTCCAGGCGTGCTGATACAGATACCTGTGGGGGCCATTGAAGTGCATTCCTTGGCCTGTTAGCCCAGGGGTCTGCCACACCCACTAGAGCATGGATTTAATCCAGTTCAGCCAGGGCAAGCAACCCGCCCTAGGGACTGGCCCCACCTAACAGCAAGCCCTCAGGCTACTTTTCAGCCTGCATTGACTGAGTGCCTTGATCCTCTACAGGCAGGCAAGGGTGTCTGCCTCTGTGGGGCAGGGCCTGTGTGAGGACCAGGTGAACTGTGGGAGGCATTGGTGGAGAAGTGGGGGCCTCTGCAGTGTGGTATTGGGGTACGCTCCAGGGGGTTGAGAAGTGTTCATGGACCAGGACTGTGTTGAGAGTGTATGTGGTCCAGTAGGGGGTGAGGCTTATCAGTGGCAGAAGACTTGTGCTTCACAAATAGCCACAAAAAAGAATCAGCCCCACCTTCCAAAGCCTGAAACAATTGAGTGCCCCCATGCCAAGGGCTAGCCCCGCTCAGCTGCACTCCTAAGAGAACTGACAACAGCCTTGTTGGCCTCAGGCCTATCACAACTGTAGCCCCTGAGCCTAGCAACCAGCTAAACTGAGTACCAACCCAATTAAGAGGACAATTGCAATAAGAGTGTGCTGATAGACTTTGTAGCCAACAGTGCCGAGGCCCCCCAAGACTGGATTTACAAACAGCTGGCCAGGGAAGGAAAGATCAGACTCCCTGGTTACCTGCAGTGGGAGCAACCCTGCCACAGCAGAAGAACACAAGTAGCCCACAAAGGGGTCACTCCTGGTTCTTATGGACTGATGACGAGAGGGAAGCACACTGCTGGGCCTCATAGGGCATCTCATACGTAAGACCATTTCTCCAAGATCAGGAGACATAGCTGACTCACCTAGTACAAAGAAAATAGCACAGAGAAAGAGGCATAATGAGGAGGCAAAGGAATACTTTCCAAGCAAGGGAACACTACAAAACCCCTTAAAAAGAACTAAGTGAAACAGAAACTAGCGACCTACTGGACAAAGAATTCAAACAAAATATAATGAGGATGCTCACAGATATGTGGAGAAGAATGGATGAACACAGTGAGCACATCGGCAAAGAACTGGAAGATATAAAAAAAAACAATCAGAAATGAAGAATACAATACTCGAAATGAGAAATTCACTAGAGGGACTCAATAGCAGAGTAGAGGAAGCAGAAGAACGGATCAGTGAGCTAGACGAAAGACTAGACGAAATCACCCAAGCAGAACAGAAAAGAGAAAAAAGAATTAGACAGAATGAGAACAGCGTAAGGGAACTCTGGGACAATATCAAGCGTGCTAACATTCAGAGTATAGGGGTCCCAGAAGGAGAAGAGAAAAAGGGGCAGAAAATTTATTTGTTGAAATAATAGACAAAAATTTTCCTAACCTGAGGAAGGAAACAGACATCCAAGTTCAGGAAGCACAGAGAGCTCCAAACAAGAGAAGCCCAAAGAGGCCCACACCAAGACATATTATAATCAAAATGTCTAAAATTAAAGACAAAGAGAGAATCCTAAAAGCAGCATGAGAAAGGCCACAAGTGACATATAAAGGGAACCCATCAGGCTACCAGTGGACTTCTCAGCCAAGACCATACAGGCAAGAAGAGAATGGCACAACATATTTAAAGTGCTAAAAGGAAAAAACGTACAACCAAGAATACTCTATCCATCAAGGTTGTCATTCAGAATGGAAGGAGAGATAAAGAGCTTCCCAGACAAGCAAAAATTAAAGGAGTTTATCACCAATAAACCAGTTCTTCAAGAAATGCTGAAGAGACTTATTTAAGTGGGAAAGCAATGACCACAAATAGAGTTAAAAAAATTATCAAAAAAACCCAAAACAACAACAAAAAACAGGCAATGAAATCAATTGTAAGGTAAAAGTTTAGTAAAGGCAGCAGATCAACTACCTGTGAAGATAATATGAAGGTTAAAAGACAAATGTACTAAAATCACCTATTTCAATGATAAGAGGGTAATGGATAGACACACTAAACAAAAGACTATATATGATGTGAAAAACATATAATGTGGGAGGAAGGGAGTGAAAAAGTAGAGCTTTTAGAAAGAGGTCAAGCTAAAGAGTCTATCTACTCAATATAGACTGTTATATACATAGAATATTAAATAGGATCCTCATGGTAACCACAAACCAGAAACCTATAACAAGCAGGAAAAAAAGTAAGACAAAAGAAATCAAACATATTACTAAAGATAGCCATCAAACCACAAGGGAAGAGAGCAAGAGAAAAAGAAAGGAACTGAGAAGAACTACTAAAACACCGCCCCCCCCAAAAAAAGAGTTAAAAATAGGAATTGGTCACACATGTCCTTTTGCTTTCCCTCTGCTAAAGAGAAGGCAATTAGAAGATGTATTCTATCAAAAGTAAAGACTAAAATCAGAAAGAAAAAATGCAAATAATCAGGAAATACTGTAACCAACAGAAGAGAGGAATGGAGAGAATTCACAGGATGACAGCTATGTGGCACACAAGGGAGGAACAATCTAGATTAAAACAGGAAGATTGAGATCTTATGAAGAGGATCTCCAGGAAGAAGCACACAGCTATTGTGCACGTAGGTGAAACATTCTGACATTTGCATTTTGTTTCTGGAGTATGGATAATCACATTTCTATAAGAATACTGATGAAATTAGCCAATGAACTCACCAAAACATAATATTTATTTACAATGTGTATCAATTAGTTAGATAAGTGTTTCATTTTGGGTGTGTGCAAATATCAAACAAACTTTTGAAAAACAGAAAAAAATAGCATAATTGTTAATATGGTAGAAACATAAGATTAATGATAAGAAGGTCTAAGAGCCAAACAATTTTTTTGTAAACTAGGCATATGCCTTTTTAATCAACCTCATCATTCTTTCCTCTATTTCTTAACCAGAGATTGCATGAAGACATACTTTCCTCAAGAAAAAGTCTGTTCTCACAATGGTCTACTCCTAACATCAAAGTAGAGCATATCTATCGAAAGTTTTCTTTCCTAATTTAGTTGAGGCTGGTTACAATTCTAGCAATTAGAAGATTACAGAAAAAAGATGCAGAAAAGGATCACAAAAAAATTAACAAAAGCAAAAGAAACCTAAGGCAGATAATTGAGGGATTCCTCCCCAAAAGTCCTGAAATTTAGAAGATAAAAACTTTTAAAATAATAATTGTATAAGTTCTTGTAAAGTTCATCCCTTATTTCTATCACTTCTTGTCCAGCGATCATAGAAAACCAGATCCCCACCCTGCCTGAGTCAGCCACTAGCCATGGAATAAAATGGGTCATACCAAAGCTCTAAAATCAAGAAAAGAGTGACAGTGTTGAAATGTATCTAAGCCTGACACTTCTGGAAAACAGCATGATTAAGAAATCCTCCTACTCTTTGCATTCCAGGAAAAGGCTTACTGCAAAGAACCACACTTTTCCCATAGGGCCTAGGTAAGACTTGAGGATGGCCCTCTTCTTTCCCTAGGACAAGCCCAGACACACATGTTCCACGTTTCCCTTCTTTGTCTCATTAATAACTAGCTGAACTCTTTGCACTCACTGACTAATCTGGACAAAATGCCCATTAACTTGAATTTACCAAATTTTAAGCAGACTTCTCTCTTCCCAGGGTCCAGAACTTTAACTCACCCTAGTGTTTAAGCAAGCTATGAGAGCTTAAGCAGATACTGGAATATGAAACAACACTCCCCATTCTCAAAGTTCCCTCCTGAGAATTGGCTGACAGCAAAGAAACATTTCATCTTCAACTATCCAGTCATGCCGCCTGCTCATCCCCTCCTCCACACCTGGTCTTCTCTATCCTTGTTAACTCTTCCCTAGAAAAGAAGATCCTTTTTTTTGAGAGATTCACCCTGAGCTAATATCTGCTGCCAATCTTCCTCTCTCTTTCTTTTTCTTTTTTCACCCCAAAGCCCCAGTACATAGTTGTATATTCTAGTTGTAAGTCCTTCTAGTTCTTCTATGTGAACCACCACCACAGCATGGCTACTTACAGACAAGTGGTCTGGTTCCGTGCCTGGGAACTGAACTCAGGCCAACGAAGCAGAATGTGCTAAATTTTAACCACTAGGCCGTCAGAGCTGGCTCAGAAAATCTTTTTCTGCCTGATATTTGAGACACTTACAGGTCTTCTGGTTGGAGCATTTTCTCTATTGCAATTGTCACTCTTTCCTTATTCCAATAGTCTTTTACAATAAAGTCTCTCCTATTGGGCTCAATTTGTTTCTTTGTTTGACAAAGGAATCTTCAAGTCTAGAGCCTCTTAGTGAAATTAAGACTTCCTCCTATCCTCTTGTCTTTCATTTTCAACGTGCCATCAAAATTCAACTTTGTTAATTTCAGGGCATATGTAACGTAATTATACCAAGTGTCCAATTTGCTTGACAGAATTGTGGATTAAAATGTCAGCAGTTTTTCTTTTTAAACTTTTTTGAAAATTTATTAAACACCAGGGACTTTATTAAGTACTTATATAATCACCACCACAACACAATGACTAGGTACTATTACTTAGACCCATATTACAAGTGAGGGTTAAGTAGCTTGCCCAAGCCACTCCGTTACTACATGGCAGACCTATGGTTTCAACCCAAGTTTGTCCAACACCAGATTGCCCTTAAATTTATGTAACTTTTATGCATACCCAATACACACACATATTAAACTCCCTTTTTACTAGGCACCTAGAAGTTTGGAATGACAGAATAACCCAACATTCTACACATTAATTGAAAGAATTTTAGTAATCTCTAAATATTTAGTGACACTTGGCATAGCGATTATCCTTATAATTAGTTTAGTGATGAGTTAAACCTTAGTTATTAACCTTAGTTAAAATGGTGGGTGTGAATATGGTCACTTGTGAAGGAGATACAGAATTATATTAAAATACAAATGGTTCAGTGTGGAACACTATGGAACACTAATGTTTGAGGTAGTTAAAGAAAGAGGAGTTTAAGAAAGTGTTTTTCAAAGGGCAGCTGGAAAACCAGAAGAAAGTGTAATCACGGAAGTCAAAGGAAACTGGAATTTAAGGAATAAAATGGTGGAAAACAATTTAAATGCAGGAAGGTCACATAAAAAAGGACTATACAGTTTTTTCATTTGGCAATTAGGCCTCATTCACAACTCTGGCAAAAGAAGTTTAAATGAAAGACTAAGACCAAAATTTAGTGGTATAAAAGGGCAAGGCAAAGAGGTGTGAGCTCAATTTAAACTATATAAACTATTCCATGTGGAAACATGGCTATAAATGGAAGAGTAGATGGATATATGGGACTAGATGTAGGGAGATATAGGTATAAGAAAAATTTATTTTTTAATATTTATATTAAAATGTGAAGCTATTTGTATACTGGGTTTAAGAAACAAATCTAGAAGAAGATGGTGAGGAGGATGATGCAGGGAAGAGGAGTAATTTATGGAGTAGTTTCGCTGCACAGGCAGGAGATAATGAAATTGAGTGCACGTGGAGAGTGATTGGCCATTCAGACAAAAAGTCAGAGGGAAGGAGAAAATGAAGTCAAATTAGAAGTATGTTAAGAGATGGGTGTGGGATTTCGTACCTGATGGATTGTATTTTCTCACAGAAGTCAGAAAAATGGTCATATGCTGAGAGGTGGGGATCTCAATAGCTGTATTGGGGAGATTTGCAAAAGCCACTGTGGAGAGTTGGAGAGAATGCACTAAGGGTTGTAGAGACTGGTTGGGCACTGAGTTTTAGCTAAAATTGAAGATCATGAATGATAGTTGCACTTCCCTCTTGCAGCATTCAGCTTCTGAAAAGATGTTTCTTACTTCATGGGCAACTATTTTTTCCATCACTTTCAATGGCAGTGAATATTTAATTTGAATAAAAATTCTTAGCTCATTTCACTTTATTTTTAAAACTGGAAGTCAAATCTATTTGAAATGTTAAAGTTATTTGAATGCTGGAAATTTTACATCCATATTTATGTGAGTTATAAAACTCTGTTTCCCTAGCTTTGATAGAAATATTAGCTGAATGAAACTGTGTTTTCATTTTGTTGGTTGTTCTGCGCCAGGAATCTAGCTATATATTTTGATGTGATGGTTTAAAATCCAACTTGACACATACTAAAAAATATCTGGTCAATAAATCTCTTTGGTCTTAATTTTTTTTCTGAGTCAAAGGTATATGACGTTAGCCCTTGTCTCTTAAGCTGTCATCTTAAAAGTCTTCAAGGTCTTTTTTACTCCTCCACTATCTGAATAAAAATAAAGTTGAAAAAAGCAACATGTAATTGCTTTTACTACACTATAGAGATCTTATTTGATTGTTTTCCTCTTCAGGCATCAAGTAAACATTTACACTGCTACATCTTATCCAGCATATCCTACTCCAGTCAAATTTTATTTCGGTTGAGCTGTAATAGCCCTAAGGTTTACAAGTTCCTTTTGAAATGTAAATGCTTAATTTTTCTAAGGATTGTTTAACTCAGAGAGTCTAGAGAATTATTAGATTTAAATGCAGTCTTTAGGGATATTAAAATATAACACATCATTTATTAATTGTCAGGTTCACATCGCTTACACTACCTAGAATAATTTCAAAGTGTACTATGTTGCTTCTATGATTACATTTTAAGATAAATATACCTTAAAGTAATTGACTTTAGGGGTTATACAGCTCATAGATATGGATATACTTCTGGCATGTTTAAGAGATTTGTATTAAAATTTCCAGAATATGAAATATTGATTTACTCAGTTTGATATATTGAAATATAAGATATCTTGTGGCTAAATCCTATGTGCATGCTAAATCTAAAGAAAAAGTTAAACATTGGTTTTGTCTTTAGTTTCACTTAGTGGCAGATAAAATAGAAATAATGTAATAGACAGGTAAGCTATGGAGAGATTCACAGGGTAAACTGTTTATATTTGGGGATTGTCTTTCAAATAATGGTTTTGTTTGTACTGAAATTTGTTAACTGGACCGTATAAGAAGTTTTGTACACTGCTGTCAGTGCTGGTAAAATAATAATCATGAAAATGTTTTGCTAATGCCTTAGAGTGTCTTGTGCCAGATGATGGTGTATCAGATGGAAAAACGCATGCCAAATATCTTGTGCTAAGCAGCCATGAAGCATAGGAAGCGGTCATGGATTGAATATATGTGTATAGTCCTTTCAGCGGAAACATGAAGGACAAAGAAGTTCCAAGTCAGTGCTTTCTAACAGTGACTGACAGAGGAACTGAACTTTGGTTATTTGCTTCTAAGCAGCCGCCACTGAAACCCTGAGCTAGCTATTTGTTGATGTTGTGGAGGAGCGGGAGTGGGATATCGGGTTAGGGAGGTTTGGAACCCATGACAAGGCTATCTTGTCTAATCACTGCAATCTTAATAAATATGTTACTTTCAAAGAGCCCGTGGGCCAAATTTGTGTAATTTGAAGATCTCACCAGTTGGTTAACAGGGAGGAGATAAGCTATTTCTACTTCTGATTGTTTCGTTTCCTTTGGAGTTTGATTAGGACTTCAGATAAGGGGTTCCAGAGAGATTAAAGTGCTTGATCTTGGACACTTAGCACATAGAAAGACTTCCAACTGTTACATGCGGCTTGCACATATTATTCCAGGAATTCTCCACTACAGGAAACCAAAATGCTTGCCTTCCAATTAAAGAGCTCCTCAACTTCCAGTTTTACCCACCTAAATGTGGGAATCATTTCAAAATACAGATTTTAAATCAAGTACTTCATTTATGATAAATAAGACCATGTCTGTTTAATATGCTGAATTTTGGGAAGGTAGTGGCCAATGTATGTAAGAATAGGCCTTTGTTAATTTACATATCACTAAATGTGTGTAACTTCACTTGTGATTTTATCTAAATAGATCCTCTAGAAATTGCTTTATCTCTTCCTCAGATAAATCAGTCTTTGGCTTTAAACTTCAGAGTTCCGTTACCTACTCTGACTGCTGACTTCCTAAGAAGTTCCCAGAAGCGCCACTATGGCCATGTCAGAAACAGTAAAAATAAACACCAAAATCTATGATACCACTTCTTTGTACTAATGATACATATGATATATCCCCTCTATAAGTGTATTATTCATTAAAATTATTAATTCATTAATGCTTTTAAAAGTGAGACTTAGATGCTTGGTAGAAAATGTTATTCTTCACATTTGGAAACAATTTCAAATGACACGGCCAATTTTATCCTCACAGGTCTTTTAGGTAAGCACGGATGACCTGCTGAACAACCATTACAGCCAAATTTCACAGGGGAGAACCTGCAAACAGATTACTTTTTTTTGGATTTAGTGGATCATTGATACACCTGAAGAACAAACAAACTAGAGTGAACTAAACTAAATTGTGAAGTTATAGTTCATGGAGAAATAAATATTAAAACATATATTGCCATTCCTACTTGAGTATTTTGTTAAATATTGGCCAAAAAAGTTTTAACTGACAAAATAGAAAATCAAATCATATAGGTCAGCATGCCCTTTGGGATAATAGCAAAGTGTGATGATGTGGCTTCCATTGCTGGAACAAATCACTGGTCTACAGGGTAAATTAGAATTTAATTTGTACATATTTAATAAACTAAGATCTGCTTTTGACGTTGCACCTGGTTCCAGTTTCTTGAACAATTTCATTACCAGCAAATCTAAACTACAGTCATGTACCACACAACAACATTTCAGTCAATGACTGACTACATATACGACAGTGGTCCCGGAAGATTTATAATGGAGCTGAAAAATTCTCATCACCTAGTGATGTCATAGCCCTTGTAACATCATAGTGTAACGCATTACTCATGTATTTGTGCTCATGCTGGTGTAAACAAACCTACTGTGCTACCAGTTATATAAAAATATAGCACATACAATTATGTACAGTACATAATACTTGATAATCATAATAAATGGCCATGTTACTGGTTAATGTATGTACGATACCATACTTTTTATCCTTATTTTAGAGTGTACTCTTTCTACTTATAAAAAAAATTTACTGTAAAATAGTATGCTTGTCATAATGGCAGCAGCCTCATACATCTAGTGTTTACCTCATCTCCTGATTGCATCATTTTCTCTTGTGCTTGATTTAATCTCAGGTTGTTTTGTTCATCATAGCCCCTAAGCATACAAAAGCCACTGCTAACATTGTCAGTAAGAGACCACATGCACTGATTGACCTGAAAACAAAATTTAAAGTGATTAAGGCCTACAATGGTGGAAAATGAGTGATGGCTACTGCTTGCCAGTCAGTCATGTCCCATTCCACCATAGCTATAATCTGGAAGAACAAGAACAAATGACAGAAGCTATTAAAGGACCTGCTTTATTGAAGGCAATGAGACTAACAAAAATTCGAGAAGGCGTATATCAGACATGGAGAAACTTCTAATGACCTGGATTGAAGACCAGACGCAGAAGCGTATTCCTATCAGCACCATGACAATCATGGCCAAAGCAAAAAGTTTGTTTGTGATGTTGAAAGAAAAAGTTAGACCTGCTTAGCTACGATGTTGAATTTACTGCTAGCTCTGGGTGGTTTAAGCGATTAAAGAATGTTTTCACGTAATGTGAAAGTGAGCCATGAGTCTGTGAGTGCTGATGCGAGGGCAGCTGAAGAATTTTTGGAAACTCTAGATAAGCTGATTGTGGAAGAAAATTACTTGCCAGAGCAAATATTCAATATGCACGAACCTCCATATTCAGAAAATAGATGCCTGAAAGGACTTTCATCCACAAGGAGGCCAAGTCAATGTCAGGTTTCAAGACTTTTAAGGACAGGATAACAATCTTGCTCAGGGGCAATGTTGCAGGCTACAAATTGAAACTGCTTGTGATCTAGCGTGGTGAGAACCCCAGGGCCTTCAAGCATTTCAATAAGCACACATTGCCAGTGTACTATAGCAGCAATAAGAAGTCACAGATGAGTAGTTCCTCTTCCAAGATGCCCTCCTGAATTACAATGCCTGTGAAATGGAGAAGTACTGTTTGAAGAATAACATACTTCCAAGATTTTGCTTATTGTTGATATTGTTCCAGGACATCCTCCTTTTATCGGTGATCTTTGTCTCAATTTCAAAGTGGTATTTCTATCTCTGAACACCGCCTCTTTGATCCAACCAATGGATCAAGAAGTTATAGCAGCCTTTAAAGTCTACTACCCGAGGAGGATCTTTGCCCAGACTATTGCTGCAACTGAGGAAGACACTGAGAAGACGTCAATGCAATTCTGGAAGGATTACAACATTGATGATTGCATTAAGATTCTTGCTTGGGTTCAGGGTCATGTCATGAAGACTATATGAACGGCATCTGGAAGAAGACACTCATGAGGTTCATCCATGACTTCAGAGGATTTGCCAAGGATGAGGAGGTAGAAAAATCAACAAGACTGTGGTTGAGAGCCAAACAACTTTAACCTGGGTGGAGAAGAGAATGACAGTGAGGAGCTCCTAGAGGTGGTTCTTGAGGAATTGACTAATGAGGAGTTGTTGGAACAGGAATGCATAGCTGAAGAAGAGACAAGAGAAAAAGAAGAACCTCCAAGAAAATTCACAGTGAAGGGTTTAGCAGAAGCTTTTGGAGACTCAACAGGCTCCTTAAAAAGTTTGAAAACTTGCACCCCAACTCTGAAAGGTTTTCATTAATAGAGAGGAATGTTCATGGTGTATTATCTGCTTACAAGCAAATTTATGATGAAGAGAAGAAGCAAACCAAGCAAACCACCGTGGGCATATTTCTGAACACAGTGACACTTCCTCAAGAAGAGCTCCTGCAGGTCCTTCAGGAAGTATTCCAGAAGAAGGAATTGTTATTATATGAGATGACAGCTCCATGCGTGTTATTGCCCCTGAAGACCTTCGATGGGACAAGATGTGGAGGTGGAAGACAGAGATAGTGACGGTCATGACGCTGTGTAAGCCTAGGCTAACGTGTGTGTTTCTGTCTTAGTTTTTAACAGCTGTACCACGTGTTTGTGTTTTAAGCTAAGTCTTATTACAAAAGAGTCAAAAAGTTTAAAAAATTTAAAAGTTCATAAAGTAAAAAAGTTTAGTAAGCTAAGGTTATTTTTGAAGAAAAAAATGTTTTTGATAAATGTAGCATAGCCTAAGTGTACAGTGTTTATAAAGTCTACAGGAGTGTCCAGTAATGTCCTAGGCTTTCACATTCACTCACCACTCACTCAACTGACACCCAGAGAAACCTCCAGTCCTGCAAGCTCCATTCCTGAGAAGTGCCCTATCCAAGTGTACCATTTTTCATATTTTGTACTGTATTTTTACTATACCTTTTCTATGTCTAGATGGGTTTAGATACATAGACACCATTGCATTACAATTTCCTACAGTATTCAGTACAGGTTTGTAGCCTAGGAGCAATAGACTAGACCATATAGCCTAGGTGTGTAGTAGGCTCCACCATCTGGGTTTGTGTAAGCCCACCCTGTGATGTTCTTACAAGGATGAAGTCGCCTAACAGAGCATTTCTCAGAACATATCTCTGTCATTAAGCGATGCATGACTGTATAATCTTTATGCCACTCTAAGTAGTTAGCTGTATCTGTAACTGCGAAGTCCTGGAAAATGATTATGATTATTTCAGAGGCAATAAGCTTTGAAATTCTCCACAGGACATATATAGAAAACAAAAGAAAGCAAATCCAGAAGCCAGCTATTATAGGGCGAAATGACCTAAGATAGATGAAAGAAGAGTGGGTAAGAAAATTTACAGTTGATAGTTGCAAAGACCAACACCAGAATATTTTCTCCAAGTATTAAAGGACAGATTTAGTGTTTATAGAGGGATATACCACAAAAAATTTTATAGAGCTTTCAGAAGGGATGTTAAAAGGAAGAAAATATTTTATTTTGAGCATGTGATTATTGTCATATAGAAGTGTGTGTATACAGTAGTGTGTGTATATATGTAACACATACATATATATGTATAAATATATAGAGAGAGAGCGTATAACTCTATGAAATAAGATGAAATAATTCTTCCTGTTGACATAATACTGTGGAGCTTTCATCCTAAATAATTGTATCATATAGAATGGATTAGGTTTACATTAATTTCCAACTCACTTTCAGCATGTTTCTATTTCCATAAATAATGTCACTTGTGTAAGCATTTAGTTAGTAAAAATGAGATGAAAGATTTTGACAGGAAATATTATATGACTCATTGGACAGTCAGAGAAAATGAGTAAGAGAGCCAGTTCATCATAGTGCCATTTTTGATAATGCAGAGAGTAGTACATTTTAAACTGTGGTGACAATGCTACTGGATCCTAAATTAAAAGTCTGTCATCTCAATAAATATAATGACAGATAACACTTATATGATATACATCACTAGCTCTAAAAAGTAGCATTAGAGGATGTCGTCTAATCTCACTACAGATGCATAAAGAGGTTTATCACTAAATCTAATGGATATTTTTATTGATAGTTAACTAACGCCTTCCATTTTTTTTCTCTGATGAGGATAGCACACTGAATCAAGGGGCATCTATAAAACAGAAAAACATAGTATCAAGCTGTATTAACTTATTTATTCTTTAAACAAACCTTTATTGATTATCTACTAGGTTTCTGCACTGTGCTGCATGCTAGAGTTGTAACTAACAATGAGTTAGGCAGACATGGAGCCTAATCTCAAGTTGCTTATAGTAGAGGGTGGGATAAAGATGAGTAAATAGGTAACTCTAATGTAAGGCCTTGGGTACTATAGGAGAGGATATATACAACCCTGTGCAGTAAGAACCGAATGGCACCTAACACGCTTCCTTGAGTATTTGGTATTTGTGGGAGAGCTCAGGGATAAGTTGGAGCAAGCCAGGTAAAGAGGAGGGTGGTTTATACACATGTACTTTCCTCAGCATTATGGCTGACTAGGTGCTCTGAATAAATTTTCCATTGTAGAACTGGACTCCAGATAGGATATACCCTTGTATCAGGGATTTAGGAATATGAGAGAAATAGTAATTATAAAGACAATGGAATTGGATTGTTATTACTCTGCTCAATTGATGCTCTCATAAAAAGGTAAATAAACAGAGACTGATCATCAGTTAGAAGCCAAGTGTAAAAGTTAAAGGTCTCCTTGGTAGCATATAAAAGGGCATTCATCTCCTGAAGCAAAAGCGTAGAGAAAGCTCCAAGGAAGGCTAAACTCTCAATCAAGGTAGATCTGGGATGCTAATACATCTATTGATGAGTCGAAATTCTTCAGTCTTTCATTTTTTCTGACCTCCGTGAGCCTGCAGAAGTAGCCCACTCCTCTGCACTAAGGGCTGGAGCTCTGCCATTGTCTGCATATGATGCAGGTGTCTCTCACCTGCAAGATAGCATGCGGTCCATCAAGACCCACCCACCTATGGCCGATACTTGAGTTAAGTCATAGCGTAACCTGGCTGGGCATGTGCAGGATCTGCGGAAGGAGGCGACGGACTATATATAGTCCTAAGCAACTGCAGTACCTAAAAGCATGTCCTGACAGGAGCTGTGAAAGCAAGTACAGGACTGCATCCTGAGGGTACTTCATCTGAGGATGAAGGGAGATTTAACTTAGTTTTGGGTAAAAGGCAGCTTATTGACATGAGGGTCCTTTTTGGCTGGAGGATTTAATATCCTAGCAAGGACCCTGGGAAACTATGCAAACACTCCACTAGGCTATCCCATAGAAGCATGGAAAAATTATGGTCTGTGTCAAGTAAGATGGAAATGCGAAATTTAGAGTGATAAACTGTAGAAGTAGAGATTAAAGGCAACAGAGGTGGGCATGTTGGCATGTACGTATTAAGAGTGCATGTATCATATAAAGTAGGAAGAGCCCAAAAGATGCATTTTGTATGTGTCCTGGAGGATACATCATTTTCCAAAACAGTGGTGAGCTAGTGCTCAGATGGGCACCAGCACCACAAAGTTCACTGATGGTTCTGCTCACTAGGACAGGGCTAACAAAAGAAGTTGCCATTAGGGCCAGCCCCATGGCCTAGTGGTTAAATTTGGCGTGCTCTGCTTTGGTGGCCCGGGTTCAGTTCCCAGGCGTGGACCTACACCATGTGTCTGTCAGCGGCCATGCCATGGGTGTGGCTCACATCTGAAAAAAAGAGGAAGATTGGCAACAGATGTTAGCTCAGGGCAAAACTTCCTCAGCAAAAAAAAAAAAAAAAAAGAAGAAGAAGAAGATGCCATTAAAAGCCTGGGCTTACAGAGAGCAAGGAGCTTGTCAGGAACACCCGCCATAAACAGAGGCCTTGTAACAGTGTTTAACTGTGGAGGCAATTATTTCAATGAATGGCAAGGTCAAAGGGACAGCCAAGGATGTTTGACCTACAAAGAATTATGGAGATAGAGGACGTGGTTAATAGTGCATGGTATCCATCAAGCAACAAAGAAGGACACTGCTCAATCTCTACTATCAAAATTAAGGGAGGATTGGGGCCAGCCTGGAGGCGAAGTGGTTAAGTTCGTACATTTCACTCTGGTGGCCTGGGGTTCACCAGTTCAGATCCCGGCTGCCAGCATGGCACCGCTTGTTAAGCCACGCTGTGGTGGACATCCGACATATAACAGTAGAGGAAGATGGGCACTGATGTTAGCTCAGGGCCGGTCTTCCTCAGCAAAAAGAGGAGGATTGGTGGCAGATGGTAGGTCAGGGCTAATCTTCCTCAAAAAAAAAAAAAAAAAATTAAGGGAGGATCATCAAGTTGTTTAGGACAATCTCTCTAATTAAAAAAAAAATCACAATTTCTTTGCCATGTTTCTCGATCTGAGCCTGCGTCCCTTCTTTCCTTTCTCTCTCTCTTTCTTTCTTTCATTTTTTACCTAGAATCTATCCATTGAAGTAGAGCCTGGCCCCACAGGATGGCTGCTTTTAGATGTTTTTCTGTTAGCGTAGTGATAGGGGGCTTAAGATGTGGCTATTCTTTCTTTATGCAAATAGCAATGATTTCCTATTTTAATACGCTATCTCGCTTTCATCCTCTTCACTTCTGATGGCAACAAGTCCTGAGTATCTGTATCGCACTTTCTTAGATTCTCTATCTTCAGACATACTCCTGCCTGTGGGTTAGGGGTGGGTGAGGTTAGGCACCTGTGAACTGAGTAGAGCAAAATGTCAGCTAATCCTATGTAAACTTTCAGTCTACACTTCTTTCCAATTTTCATATTGTGACTAACCCCAGTTCTCTACTACAGTTGCTGTTTCCAAACCCTGAATCTCTGTTGTTCTTCAGGGCAAGTCATCTTTGTTCTATCCATGCACAAACTTTAGGCTGTAACTGTCTCCATGCTGCTAAATAAATTATCTTCCTCCAGATCGCCTCTATTTTTCTCCCTGTTCTTGAGGAGATATATTGAACACAGATCCAGAAAAGATTTCTTACCCTCTGGCCCCTATCCCACCAACTTTACAAAGATAAATATATTTGGGGAGTTAGATCCTTTATTACAAGTGATTTTTTTTTTTCAGATTTGTGCAAAACTCTCAGTGACTTTACTCCACAATATCTAGTTGACATTGGGACTTCTATCTGCACGGCAGAGTCATAACTATATTAACCCACGGTGCTCAAGCAAGGATATGAAAGAGAGTCAATCTGCCCTTCCAGAAGTGAGCACGTGGACTGTGAATAGTCAACAATAGGGTGAGGGAACTATTTGGGGCAGGAACCTAGTGTTCTCAAACCTTAGATAGTATGAAATAAACCCTACTTCCACACAGGTGAGCCCCCTTCCCAGGAACTTAATTTGGGGATTCAGTGTTTGACACTTAAGCACTAGTGATATGCCAAAAGGAAAGCATGGAAAATGGTGTAGATAAAGTGTATTGTTGAGGGTTGAGGTAAACTTTGGATAGTAAAATAAAGGAACAAGTGTCAATTCCAAACTGAGAGCACCAGGAGACCTACGTAATAATATCTCATTAATCTGTAATGAGCCCATGTACCCTGTAAAGACAATCTAGATAAATCAGGGGCAATCTCCAGAGCCTCTCTATTCTTTAAGGAAATTAATGCTTTTTTGTAATCATCCAAAAGGTTCCACATGGGGGAAATTATATTAGGATGGGATTTTATTTTCCCTCTTTCTCTTCCATAAGCTGGGTAATTATTCACTTATACCCTAGTACAACAGTTATCGCAAGCTAGAATGACAAAAGGGTTTTTGTAATAAGGTAGATAATATTAGTAAGTAATTTGTCTTTCATTTCTGTCTCTCCAAAGCTGGATGAGGCAAGCTATTTTTCTCATTTACTCCCTCAGTGTGCAAGGCCTGGAAAGACCTAACATGTCCTCGCAACACCAGTGTTCATCCAAAAAAAAACTGGTGCAACTTTGGGCTGAGATCCTAACCAGTGGCTGAGAGCAGGACAAAGAGAGTCTTTGTGTTATACAACAGTGAGGTGTAAGATCCAGGGAAACAGTGTGGGGAGAGATGGAGGAGAAGGGGAGGGTGCCAAAATAGGATTTCCCTAACACCGTTAAAGACAGACTGATGGATGTCAAGGGGAAATAAACAAGAAACAAATTTGCATTATCGTCTCTAGTGTGTGACTATGCTTAATCACGTAATTTAAAAGATTTTCTTTCTGGTAATGGACTGTCCCTATTTGATCTTGAAAAATTAAGAACACTGCTAAATCGATATGAACATAGTTTAATGATATTAGTGCATTATACAATAGGGTTCTCTCAAAGCATCTAACAAATATTGGCTAGAACAGCAGATGAGTGTTGGTCTGATTTGAATTTTCTTCATTCAAAACATTGGTTCTGCTTCTACTTAAGTGGCATACATATTGCAACATTGAGTTACTTCTTGATATTGCAGATGATCATAGCAAGGTCTTAATCTCTTACAGTACTCAAAGTCTGTCTCGATAACAATAGAATTTAAATTCTCCATGCATTTTTATTATTCTGGTTATTTTTGTTATGACAGGATTAGAGACAGCAAAAACTCATTCAAATGATAAAAAGGAAGTAACCGTGATGCTTTTCTAATATGAAGACTCTAACATGCTCTATGCTAAATGCTTGTGCCTGTGTAAATACTTTCCAAAATTCTATCTGAGGCTGTGATAACAAAGCTTTAAAAAATTGGTACCCCTAAAAGTGGAACCTGAGACAAAGGATTATATGGGAAGGTATCAAAGGGAGCAAGAATAAAGGAGCGGAGAATGAAAGGGAAACTAGGAAGGGCCTTTAAGAAGATATGTGATTGATTCAGCCACTCCTGCCGGCAGGCAATGCTCAAACCGGCAGGCAATGCTCAAAGTGTATGGCTAGCATAAACATTTTGAGTTTTCATCTAACTCTTCCCACCTCTCATTCTTCATATTCATTGTGTCCTCTCTCTACTGTCCTTTCTCCCTTTCAGTTCCCTAGTTGGCTATCTGCTGTGCCTCTTTATAGCCTCAGTTTATTAGTTTGAATGCCATTTATCATGGAGGAGTTCTTGAATGTCCTTATAGCTCTTTATATGCCCTACTGCCACTTTCATAGCAACTATTCTTGTCCTTTGTAACGTTTGTCACACTTGTGTCACATGTGTACCACTATGCTTGTTTTATGTGCTACAATTAGCACATATCAGTTCTCAGTATAGTTATTTTTGAGTGATAGAATGAAAGAATGAGAGAAAGCATCATTTTGTATCTATTGTTTGTGAATTAGGCTCACATACCTAAATACAGATGAATGTGACTATAAAAAATGAGACTGTGTTGAGTGTAGTTCTTGATAAGATGGAGTCTTATTACCTCACAGCCATGCAAGATTGACATCTATATAAATAACAGCTATAATGAGATAGTTTTACATCCCTCATCAAATTTCACATACATTTTCCATTGTCTATTTTATCTCTCATGACATGTTTATGCATGAAATTGTGTCTAATAAATTATAAAAAAGCATTTCCATTGAGGCCCAATCTCACTGAATCTAGGATGTTCTGGTAACTAGTTTTAGTGATGTCTGTTTCCATGGCTTACTACATTTTTATTTTTAAGTTCAAATTTCTATGACAATGTGTTCCTGCAAAAAGTTGGATAAACGTTTTTCTCTGTGTGTGTAAGAGCTAAAGGCTAGATATGGGCAAATATTGGGAAGATATTGAAAGCCTGCCAATATATATACTAGGTGTGATCTTTGCGTTTAATTATATTACTAATCAAAGTATCTATTAGGTTAAACTGGCATCTCCCTAATTCTATTGGTAAAATACGATGTGCTTAAAATTGATAAAAAAGAGTGCACTTCAAGGCTTCATATATTTAGTAATAATTGTAAACTTTGGATGTCTTTTTAGTGAACAACAAAGAAGCAATAAATGCATATGTCTTATAGTTGAATTATCAAAGTGTCTTGGATTAAATGTCTAATAGAATTCTTCTTAACTATATTAGCTTGGTCTCAGAGAGACTTCCAATTCTGCTGATCATCAGAATCATCTACTGGGGTTTCCTATATATTCAAATTTTCTGGGTCTAATGCTGAAGCTTTGATTCAGCATGAAGGGAACACATACTGAGATGCTGTATTTTAAAACATTTTGAAAATGATTCTGATTGTCAGATAGAGCTGTAGTCCTTGGTCTAATACTTACATATACGATCTGACCATACAAAATATTTATACAAGCACTATTTTCCTAAGAACACAAAGAAGAAAGAAAGAAATGCTGGAATGGTAGTTATGAATAATTATCATCACATAAGTCCCTCAGTTGTTTTAGTGAAAGAGCTAAGACTCTCCAGACCTGATTATCCCTGTGGACAAATGTACTGGAGATTTGGTTTCTAGTTACACAATACTAGCTTTTTCTGTATTTGCATATCAATTACGTCCCCAGTGCCTTCACTTCTACCTGAGGAACAGTGAAAGATTATATGAGCTTCAAGCATCAAAATTTTAGACAGAGTTTACGTCCTTTACACTCAGGTGTATTATTTTATTAATGTTTTTTTCCAAAATTCCACAATCTTGGCACATTCTAAGAGCTATTCACTCAGTAAATGCGTATTTTATTTCAGAAATGTGTATTTTGGAATTTTGAGAAGACAAATGTGATAGAAATGATATGAGTGGCACAGCATATTCATTTGAAATGTTATTGTGCATTCTTTCTGGGGCTTTTTAACTGTTGATTTTTAGAACAGCCCTCCATTCTGGAGCAAGTGCAGCTAAATAATGAGAAAATATTTTTTGAGAAAGTAGGAGAACAAATCCAGGAGGGGATTACTGCCGTCGAGTACTAAAATAATGACTTTCAATCTGTCCATGCCTTTCATAATTCATGATTGTATCCATTATTCTCCAGTTAAATTTAGTACACATTAATATGGTACAAAAATTTTATTCCAGAACCTTATAGAGAAACGTTGGTGCTTGTCAGTTCCACTGGGTGACTGTCATTATAAACAAGGGATGTGAAGAAAGACTTACTGCATTTCCTAGCATGAACACAGAAACACATACTCCTACAGGCTGGACTGGCATTAGAAAGAGACAATGTGTTGCCTACGTGGTACAATTTAAAGAGGAGCCAGAAAAACTTGTTTTCTTTTTTCTTCCTCTTGCCTCTCCAGAGTCAGCATATTGTAGTTATTGAGTATAAAGATGCTGAAGAAAGTGGGTTCAAATTATAGCTCAGCCAATAACTAGCTGTGGGAAGAACCTTCAACAAATTACTTAACCTCTCTGTGCTTCTGTTTCCTCACACGTCAAGCATATCGTCTTGAAAATGTGAATACCAATAGTCTCTACCTCATAGTAGTGTTGTGAGGAATATACAAGTTAACACAGTCAGTACGTGTAAAGAATTTAGAATAATACAGGTCATGTGAAGAGCTCAGTAAGAGTTAGTTCTTACTTTTCTCCTCTAAACTTTGCTACTAATTCACTGATCCTTGGTTTAAACTCTCCGTCTACTTAAATGTAAATATAGGATTGGGCATGCAAGTCCTATCAGTCCTTTACAGATTTAATGCAAATATTCATATAAAACTTTTCCCATGGTTACCATTTCACAATATATACAAATATGGAGTCATTACGTTGTACACCTGAAGCTAACATAATGTTATATATCAATTATATCTCAAACAAAAAAGGTACTATCTGCCATTCTGCTTTCAGACTATAAACAAAGACAGAAAATAAATAACATCATCAAGTCTTAAAAAAACCACTTTTTTTGCAAGTAGTTTTTGGGGAGAAATGGGAATGGAGAAAGAAATCACTGGGTAACCATTTGAGAGACCGATTCATGGATGTCAGCAAAGATTAAGCAACACTGAGGTCAGAGATGTCAAGGGAAATCTGCACAGGGCCAGGGACCATACTCTATTAGGAAAAGTAATAAAATAGACCCATGACCACTTCACTTACACATTAATGGCAAGGGAGAGCACTGCTGGCTTCCCTAGTCTCCTGAGCATTGGACAGTTTTAGCAAAGGATGTCAGCTTCTAGCTTTGGTTTTATAATTCCACATGCTGAGAAAATCTAGCTACAACTGCACTGAAAGAGGAGAGACTCATGCGCCAACTATTGCCTTCTCTCATGTCCAGCTAGTGGCCTTGAAGCATTGGTTTTAGGGATCTAAAGATATTGGTCTTAGGGATCTCATAGTTTCCCTCCTACTTTCACTGAAAAGTTGGGTCTTAGAGTAAAAGAAAATTAGTAGATATATTAGTAGATATATGATTTAATCAATAGGTTTTTTAAAAATTTTTTTCCATGCAATAGCCAAGACATGGAAGCAACCTAAGTGCCCATCAACTGATGATTGGATAAAGAAGATATGGCATATATATACAATGGAATATTACTCAGCCATAAAAAAGGATAAAATCGTCCCATTCACAATAATATAGATGGACCATGAGGGTATTATGTTAAGTGAAATAAGCTAGATAAAGACGATCTCTATATGACTCCACTCACATGTGGAATTTAAACACGTAGACAAAGAGAACAGATTAGTGGTTACCAGGGGAAACGGGGGCTGGGGGTGGGCACAAAGGGTGAAGGGGTGCACCTACAACATGACTGACAAACAATAATGTACAACTGAAATTTCACAAGGTTGTAAACTATCATAATCTCAATAAAAAGTTAAAAAAATTTCCAGATAGAATTTGCCCTAGCACAAATGTTCTTGTGTTTCCACAAATTAAGTGGTAACATTTGTTCAAAGTCGAAAATATTAAAACTACTATATAAGAAGTATTCTACTTCTTGATGAAGTTGTCATTTATTTACTTATTTGAGGAACTCCACATTTTGAGAAAGATGATGCTCAGGATTTGGCTGTTTTCTTATACAACCTATTTTTTTTTCCATCTATCTGTAAAGAGGATTTAGCAGTTGGCTTATTTTAAAATCCACAACATTATTTACTTGAAAATACAAATTACCCATTGTTTTTATCTGATTTGAACAATAATATTGTTTTGTGGAGTTTGGAAGCAAGATAATAACCCCTTTTACTTTCTCTAATTTTCAATACAATTGAAATTGAATAAACATAAGTAACACAGAGATGGATATTAACATTATAACGAAAGAAAGAAAAAACTGGTCTGGAGAACGTGGCTTCAATTTGTGGCCTAATGGGCTTTTATTCCAAATCAAGCTTCCTGCCCTTTGTTGGGAGACAGTTCTCCGTGGCTGTCTCTTACTTCTCCACGTCTTCTGAGCAAGAGGCATTGGCAGCTGTGTTTATTTGTTCTGGACTATTTTTTTTATTCAAAAAATTTTTATTGAAGTACAATTAACATAGAACATTATATAAGTTTCAGGTGTTCAACAAAATGATTCGATATTTGTGTATATTGTGAAGTGATCACCACAATAAGGCTAATGAACATCCATCACCATATATAGCTACAAATTTTTTTTCTTGTGATGAGAACTTTAAAGATCTTGCTTAGCAACTTTCAAATATGCAAGACAGTATTATTAACTATAGTCACCATGCTGTACACTACATCCCCAGGACTTATTTATTTTGTAATTGAAAGTTTGTGCCTTTTGATCTCCTTCACCCATTTTGCCCACCCCCACCCCCTACTCCTGGCAACCACCAATCTATTCTATGTGTCTATGAGTTCATTTTTCTTTAGATTCCACATATAAGTGAGATCATATGGATTTGTCTTTCTCTGTCTCACTTATTTCACTTAGCATAATGCCCTCAAGGTACATCCATGTTGTCACAAATGACAAGATTTTGTGTTTTTTTATGGCCATAAAATATTCCATTATATATATACATACAATTGTATCTATATCTATATCTATACCTATCTATCTATATATACACACCACATCTTTTTTGTCCACTTAGTCACCAATGGGCACTTAGATTATTTACATATTTTGTCTATTGTAAATAATGCTACAATGAACATGAGAGTGCATATATCTTTTTGAGTTAGTGTTTTCATTTTCTTCAGATAAATGCCCAAAGTGGAATTGCTGGTATTTCTAGTTTTCATTTTTGAGGGAATCTCCATACCGTGTTTCATAATGGATGTATCAATTTACATTCCTACCAACAAAGCACAAGTGTTCCCTTTTCTAAACATCCTCGCCAACACTTTTTATTTCTTGTGTTTTTGATAATAGCCATTCTAACAAGCATGGGGGGATATCTCATTGTGGTTTCAGACTACTTTTTTCCTTGGAGGGCAGATAGTGCCTTCTGCTCAGGGGACAGATTTGTTTCCTGGCCAAGATAATAAAGATATTGTCCCCTCTGGGACAAAAGTTGGTCAGATGTGCTAGCAGCCCCCTTATTACATAGGGGGTTTCCCCAGCTGTGACATAAACCCACCATCTGTACAGCATCTACCTGGGCTGCTCTGCCTTACCTCCATGGCATTTGGGGAGAAAGGAGAACTGATGCCAACATGAAGTTGATGCTACCTGCTGGGCCATCAGTGGTCTTGCACCTTCTGCCAGCATCTATGAAACTGTGGTCAGCTAACTTGTTAGATCACATAGTTCTTGATTTGGTGGTTTCTGAAAAAAGTGAAAAAAAAAAAGAGCTAGCCTGAATATATCCAAGGTTCTTTTCCTGGCATTTAAATGAAAATTTCCTTCAATGTTTATCTTTGTATCTTTTATTTTTGTTTTTTGAGAAGTGCCAGGACAGAAAAACAGCCATCACGGTACCTGTCAGAGAAAATTAGTAAATAAATACATAGAAACTGATAACATTTCAAGATACAATCTTGCTGCATAGAGTGTGACTCACACACTTTTTGTACAAAATCATATGCTCTTACGTCTTCCAACCTAGATCCCCTCCAGGAAGAGCACACCCCTATTGGACAAAGAACTCAGACGTCCTTTCAAATTCCTCCCACCACCTTCATCTTTCTTTCTTTTTGATGACATCAAATCCATTGTGGAATTATACTTCCAATGCCAGACTTGCATAAAATGTCAAACTGGAGGTCGTGGGATCTGACTTCTGGAGTGGTTTGCAAGATGGAGTGAATGAAGTTAGCTTCTCATGGGGTTAATCTTGATCAATGAGAAATGTGACATATAAGAGGAAAAATGGATAAGCAACCTTCTCTTTTCCCCCCTCAAGCTGTAGATCTCTTTGCAACCACTCCAACAAAGTCTCTTGGACTGCATGCATACGAGTGCTGAGTCACCTATGGTATATCCATAAAGCAGCTTGTGAAGCAGCAACTAGCGTAGTAACACATCATTTCTCTTTGATTTGCATCCTTCCTGGCCACACTTCCTTTTGCCCTCACCTTCACTGCTACAGGCTTATAATTTCCAAATAAAGAATTATCATTTTAATCCATTCTTAGACACATTTTTCTAGCGAACTCTAAGATACCATATGTTCTCTCCAATGTAAGTGAATCTACAAGCTCATTTAAGTTCTCAGAAGGCAAGATCCAAAAATATGAGTGTCAGAGAGAGCTAAGAGTTTCTTCTTATGCCTGAATGTATTAATATCCACTATCTATCTTCCCTTCAGGAGAAGGCCAAAGCAAACCTTTTCTTAGAAATTATAGTATTTTTCAATGACCATAATAAGATATCATTATTTTAGGATGCAAATTAAGAAAATGGATGCAAAAAATATACCCATGGAGTAGTCATGATTGCCAGGAGAGGAGGTTTGCTAGGAGAGAGAAGGGTTAGAGTCAGAAATGAACTTGGCTTCTTCCTCAGAGTTTTTCTTCAACTTTGGGTGTTTATTTTCAGCATTAATCTAGGAAAATGTGTTTCAAACAAACATATTTGTATATTTTGGAGAAAACTGGCAAGATAGAGGGAGGTTTTTCCGAAAATAGTAACGCACCATTCCATAATTTTCTACTTAATTGCTTGGTCTGCAGCCAGAAAAAATTATTTGCTCATCTGTAAACTCATGCTATATAAGAAAGGAAAATTAAATATTCAAGTTGTACGCCAATAAGAAAAGTTCAAGTCAATTTACAATAATGGTAGGAAAAAAAAAGAGATTCAATTAGAGAAAATGTTTTGGACACTTGGGTTTCAGGAAAATTGGGTGTGGAGGTCTTCATGAAAAAAGTTTCCAGAAAACATGGGGTTACAGAGAATTAGAGTGAAGAATTAATAAGAGGTGTTGTTACCAGTTATGAATGATAATCCCTTTGTGTCTTTCAAACGTCTTCAGTAAAGAAAAATTTTCTAAAGTTTTTTTTCATTTTTTTCTAAAGTAATATATGCTACATGTGCCTAATTAAAAAAATAAAATTGTATAAAGGGTTTAAGATGAAAGCAAAAATCTTTTACTTTATCGTTTTTTTCCCGATAGTCTAACTGATTTTATTTTATTTCTTCTGTGGGTTATCTTCAAACATCTAAAAAATAGGCGAATTTAGCTGTTTTTAGAATTACTTTTTCTTCTAGGCTGTTTAAATAATCCATAATCTCTTTCTCTTCAAACTGAGAATACTATTAAAAATTCTCAGAAGATCATGACTTCTCTTTTTTTCAGAGCTGATGTAGAGTAGAGGGCAAATCCTGCTCACCGAAGCCATTTCCTTGGCTGCCATTTGTGATCGTTAATTGTATGAGGTTGTATTTCTTTCACTGATCCCCGCCAACCACACATGTACACTTTTGGTTGTTTTTTTTTTTTTTTTCATTTTCTTGGGTGGAAGAGGGAGAGTCTGAAATCCATCTTTACTCTCTTGTTGCTAATTAAAAGCTATATTTAACATCAGAGAAAATAAAGAAAGCTTGAATTAAAGATTATATAATAGGGCTGCTAGAGTACATTTAAAAAGTGAGAATGCCATGAAAATCAAACGTAGCTGAAGAACTGTACTGAGCTAGTGGAGACCAACGAGATGTAACAACTTTAGGCAATGTGAGCTTCTTGTTGGATCCTAGATTTCAGGAAATAAAGGCATAAAAAATATTTCTTGAGCAATTGGAGAATTTTAATTTGGACTGTGTGCTAGGTATTAGTATAATATTAGTGTTAAATTTCCTGAAGTGATACGTATAATTTTATTATGTGAGACAACACCTTCATTCTTAGGAGATTCATGCAAAACATTTAGTAGTGAAGTGTCGTGAAACCTACAAGTAAGTCCATTCAAAATGGCATGACAGTCATTTATTGTTTAACTCTGAAGTGATAAGAACCATGGAGTTTGGAGAAAAAAACTCACAAACAACAATAGCACCCACTCTGATTCACATTCTGCGTCTGGCACTTTGTGCTCTGAACGGTGTCACTAACTTTTTGAAATCATATTGTCTTAATTGGGAAAGGGGAACAATAATGCCTACCTCTTGAGTTGTTGTGAGATTAAGTGAAAACTTTATAAAACACAAAGTGTTATGTGATGTTCCTTCTTTACCCTCCTTTTCTTCCTTTGCTGCCTTATCATCATCATCATCATCACCATCATCATTCACAACTTGCTCCGATTAAGCTTAGTTAAAGCAAATTCAGTTAAAGATCCAGAGTGGAAGAAATGGTATGAGTAAATATGAGAAGTGCCTGTGTGTCCTTATGACTGTGTTGGAATGCAGAAATAGTATTCAAATTAATCACATCACTGTATTATGTCAATCACACTCAGTCACTTATTATACCCTAGTTTTTTCTAAAATATTGATTAATGAATCTATATGTGTATAATGAATGATGATTGTTCCTGAAATGTAATGGGATTAGGAAACACTGGCAATTGTTTCCAACTATAAAACAAGAGATTATCCTAATGATAAATTAAACAATCCATACTTTAAAAATAAAAGGCAAAGAAGAATTCAAAGAAATAACTTTGCAAGATCACTTCCAAAGCTCTTTTCAAAAGTTTGTATAAGGTCAACATGGTCTTTATGAAAAAACAAGCACTGACTACATACATTTAGAATATAATCTGATGAAGATCAACATGACATTTTCAAAGGAAATCAGAAGATTGTAGCTATTGGGTAGGATGGCAGATACGCTGGAGACTGAGCAATGGGTAATTTTGCTTTACAATGTCAACTGCAAGTCAAGTGTGGCCCTATAATAGCATTCCTAGATGAGTCATTTTTGTAACTTTCACAAGTGATCTGATTGACAAAGTGAGGGGTACTTCGTCAAACTCTCAGATAGTGAAGATTTATGAGAGATCAGTCATCCTGAAGAGAAAATTATTAAAATGATCCACGAAGAAATGGAAGGCTAGGGAGCAAGGCCCTCTGTCATTTGGTTTCCTCTCCCTTCCCTGAAGCCTTGTGGGGGTGGGAAGGAGCAGGAAACACACTCAAGCAGGAGCTCATGCTTTAAGAGAGCTAGTACAGAACTACCTGTTTCTTGGTAATTTAAGAAGGCTTATTTTCTACGATTTTAAGAAGAATTATTAAAGATCTAGCTATTTCCTTCTGAGATACTTTATTTTAGTTCAGCAACATTTACGCCAGACAATAAACAGGGTGGTACAGATACAACACGAACAAAACACAATTACTATTATATTAGGATAAGAAAGACAAATGTGTAACAAATAAATGCAAGACAGTGGAATACACATACTACGGTTATGGAAAGCACTTAGATATCAAAGGGCAGGGAATTAACTATTTTATCCTATCCAGGGAAGGAATCATGGATGAGGAGGTATTCAAGCAGGTTTAGAAAAATAAAATAAGTTTATCCAGCTGACTTGGTGCAGGTGATGGTACTTTCTGAGCAGAGACTGCATGCACACAAATGTGGAGATGCCCGCGATGTGTCCAAGTCTAAAAGCCAGACTGTTGTATCTAAAGGAAAGAGGAGAGAAATAAGGCTGAAGAGGAATGTTTGAGGCAGAATACATGAATAACTCACTGAGGGAGGAAAGAAACATAATTAATGTATAAACAAGTAATGTCATATTCAATATTAAAAACAAAAATATTAACAAAGTTGTGAAAGTTGATCACTGTCTTATATGTTAGTTGAAGTTATCTGAATATCAATCAAGACTTTCCTCAGTTTTAAGTTTAAGACCATCTCTTAAACTGTATTTGCCTTCAATTCTTCTAGGCTTGTGTTTTTTAAACATGTGCCTCTATGGGATTGGGAAGAAGTATCTTCTTTAACTTATAACTGAAGAAAAAGAGTCAAGTGATTCAAAATTAAGAATTTTTTGATACTATAAAGTATTTAATACAAAATAAAATCAATACAAAAATGTCTATGTATTTTCAATGTAATTTTCTATGTAATTAACATACCAATTTCTATATAATCTCTCAATATTTAATGCAAAATAGAATTAATACAAAATTTCAATTTAATTCTCTTCTAATTAAGAAGATAAAATAAAGAAAACGATTTTCCTGGCCTCTTTCTAAATCCCTGCAGCCAAATGTCAGTGACTGGTCAATATGGCAATTCATCCTCTTGACATTGACACCTTCAGTTGCTTACTTTAAACTCATCCAACTCACAGTATGTATAAATGACAATTAAGGAACTATATATTATTTGACTAACACATTTATTATTATATATATAAAATAAATAATACATATTTTCTTTTGTTATATTTCTCCAAATTGAGCAAGGCTCATTTGAATACATTTTTTAAATGCATCCCAAACAATTTATGACTGGGATAATTACATAGAGTTTGCCATCTAAATCCTCTGACCCTTCCAAGGATGGATCAACAATGAGCTCTGAGTTTCAATAGAATTGAGATGAATCTGACGGAATTGATTAGAACTTATAAATTATTTGAGCTAAATAATTTTGAATAAAAGTCACCATTAGTCACATTAAGCCATCAGTCTTCATGATAACACATTTAGTGTGTCTGATATCTACTTGATAGTCTTGCCAGTGTTGGTGTCGCAATCCAATGTACACATCAGGATAGATGAGGAGAGGGCTGATGGCCACTCTGAGTTTATTATAACCAGCGTTTCAATATATACATACCTTACATCTGTTAAACATACACAGGTGTTCTGGATGAAGTAATTAGCGAATGCCAAGAATTCTTAGTGGTTTCTCAAGGAGCCCTCCCTTGGCCTCTGTTTTGATATTATCATGTTATTGCTGTGCTCATATATTCTATCTCGGAGCATGCAAGGCCTCCCAGGCAACGGCTCCTCCTGCTCCGATATCGTGTCTCCATCTGTACCCCCCAGGTGACCGCTGCCTGTCTTAGGTTGCCTTCCCCTGGAGGTCTTACCCATCATTGGCTAACCGGCCTTCTCACCTTCAGGTCACAGTTTGTTGGCAAGCTTTTTCCAGTGATTATTAACCCTTCCTGTGTCAGGGGCGGCTACAGCCAGCTGCTATTATAAAGCATTTGGAATCAAAAACACAGGCAAGAGTGAAATGTGAAACTAAATGTAAATTTTAAGAGTTTTAAAACTGATCTCATTTCAAATTTCCTGATCATTTTTGTAAGGGGATTTTATCTGTTATAAGACATCCATTGTCCTCTCTTGATTTCTGAATAGTTACAGTTTCAGAAGGAATTATTTTACAATTCAGAGTGTTAACACTCCAGTGAAAGTACAAAGCTCTAGAGAGTCCAAAGATATTTAGCCACCTGGCTTGGAAAGAGAACTGCTATTTCCTTTTAGTAACCGGTTTGAAAACTGAATCTAACTTAATGTTTCTTAATGTTTCTAAGTAAGTAAACAAGTTAGGGGTCATTTTACAAAATTGATGGTGAGTGTGGAGCACAATGAAAAGTTTTGAGCGAGTGATATCCACGATAATTCATCATACAACCCAGAGAATGGAGTTGGTACCTTGAAATTGTCCAGTGAAGGAGTTAGAATGTACACTGCTAACTAAACAAGTCTGAGAATAAGCTGCTTAGTGTTATTTGAGACCAGTGGGAGAGGAAAATCAAGACAATTTTCACTCCCTTCTGTCTGACTGGGGACTGGAGTATTCAAAAGCATAATCCTTTCCACTTCCTCAGGGTGCTTGATTTACAAATTAATTGTTCTGTCTTGTGTCTTCTGCCTCTCCTTCACCGGTTGTCTCTTCAGCAGATAAATATGATCAAATTCTTCTAATCTTTACTCCACAGCTTTCACTATGAATGTCCCTCTGTATTTTATCCTATATTATTTTCTTTGTTGAAGATCAAGCTGCTGGAAAAACTTGTGGAGATTCCTCCTCCACATTCTTACTTTCAGTTCATTCTTAAAATCATTGATTTGTTATGTTGACTACTATTATTTCAGAAAACTCTACTTTTCACCAATAACCTGCTAGTTCTAAAATACACTCACACACACATGCTTTTCCTGCATCATATGAAGTCCTTGTTGAACGGGTCTGTCTATCCTTCTAGTCTTATTCTCCTTGTGCTCATTATCCACACACCTTCCATTGCTTACTGCTCACCATTCCCCTAACATATCATAGCTCATATTTATATATCTTGACACATTATTTATTCTTTGACTAGATAGAGAACTCCCTTTTTCTCATGCAACTAATTTACGCATTTCCTTCAAAAACTGTTATTTAAAATTCTTTTCTTGGTGCTGGCCCAGTGGGGCAGCAGTTAAGTTCCCACGTTCCACTTCTCAGCCACCCAAGGTTAGCCGGTTCGTATCCTGGGTGCAGACATGGTACTGCTTGGCACTCCATGATGTGGTAGGTGTCCCACATATAAAGTAGAGGAAGATGGGCATGAATGTTAGCTCAGGGCCAGTCTTCCTCAGCAAAAAGAGGAGGACTGGCAGTAGTTAGCTCAGGGCTAATCTTCCTCAAAAAAAAAAAAAAGAAAAAGAATAAGATTCTTTTCTTTCTTTCTTTTTTTTGGTGAGGAAGATTGTTGCTGACCCAACATCTGTGCCAATCTTCCTCTATTTTATAGGTAGGATGCCACAACAGCATGGCTTGACGGGCTGTGTGTAGGTCCCCACCTGGGATCCAAACCAGTGAACCCTGGGCCTCCAAAGTGGAGCACATGAACTCAATGCCTATGCCACCAGGCCAGCCCTTAAAAGTCATTTCTGAATGCCTAATCAGATTTAGATGTCACCTATATGGTCCTATATTCTTGTATGCATAGATGTAGCCTAGCTTTCAACCACAGTTGTCTTATTTATTTACTTGTCTATCTAAATAAGTTCAGGAACCATGTTTTATTTGACTTTGTATTTTCCGAGTCTAGCACAGTACTTGGAAGGTAGTAAATACTAAGTAAATGGATCTTTTATCCCACATCTAAAGAAAAGATTGAATGATTGGTGATGAATAGAAAGGCTTCTTGTGTTATTTACTGAAATAGGTATGGTGAAATATTTGGGATAAATACAGTGAATTTGATCTGAGATTTGTTTGAGACGCTTGAGGTATGTCCAGTTACTTGTTCAGCAAGTGGTTACTGAGCATATGTACAAGGAGAAGAAAGCAAGACCAAGAACAGGGCCATGGAAAAAATGTTACATAATCTTGAGAAGAAAAAGCCTGAAAACGTAAGAGGAAAACATAGAATATATAGAATCATAGAAATCAAAGTAGACAAAGAGATTCAGGAAAAAAATGGGGGTTCTCTGAAAAAACAATTGTAAAATAACAGCTTGGCAACTTCCCCAGATGTCTCCCTTGATGACTTTCTGAAACTGGCTGAAATGATCAAAAGAAACAAAATAAACATGTTACAATATTTTACTGGACCTGGGGCCTAGCTTCAAAATTATTTAAAGGTATATCTTTGTCTCCCCATGCATCACTCTGTTTCCCATATACCTGCTTGAAATAATAATGGAGGGGGTGGAGGAGGCCTGACACACTGAAGCCTCACTATGCATCCATCAATTACATGTATATTTATTCAGCCAGCACTACTGAGTACATCCTGTTTTCCGTGTATTGCACTGACAGCAGGGAATAAAGTACTTAGAGTAAAAGACGTGATTCTTGCAGTTAAGGTATGAAGAAGAAGGGTCAAGAAAACAAATACATGAACATGTAGCTGAGAAGGAATTTATCACTAAGATGAAATGGATAGGATCTGGCACATTTTCCTTTCACCCAGACTAGAAGGAAGTGCTGACCTCAGAATCCATCCCACCCAGCAACTCAGTGCTATGGATGCGGTTTGGGGAAAATGATAGACAGTGTGGGCTGAAAACATAATACCACAAGAAAGCTGTAGAACTTGGGTCTGGGCAGTTTTCCTCTTTATGGAACTCACATGGTTACACATAACACAGAAGAAGGGAACTCACCTCACAGAAACTCCTGTGCCTCGCGGAATCAACAGATCTTTAATACTAGGTGAAATCGACTGCACTTATCTCTGGCAAAAACCCCACTGCAGAGATGGGTTTCTAGATCTAGGATGCTGGAGGTGGAAACTGTACAAGATACGGTGGCAGTGGGTCTTTAGATTTTCTCTTGCAATTGAATTTAGTGATTGAGGCGACTGAGATTAACAGTGTGCATCATGAGTGTGTGTGTGTGAGAGCGAGAGAGAGAGAGAGAGAAAGAGGGAGGCAGAGAGACAGGGACAGAGGTATCTTATCAGGGCCCAATCCAGTAATTGTGGAGCTTGGCTTAAAGAGCTCAGGATGTACGAAAATAAGAGAGTAGGAATTGTACTTTCTAAAGATTAAATGAAAGCAATAAATAAAAAATGTATAGTTATGCAAATATGCTTTTACTTTATATTTGAGAAAGGGCAAGTGAATATATAGCATCAATGAAAAATGCATGTTTTGGTTATTAATTAACTTGTTGCCAAATAACTTATTGCTGAGTAAAAATGAAAATATTAAGGAATTTAAGGTGAATATTATATAGACTATATAACAGAAAGTGAGTTCCAATCCTCTCTATTAAGGACAAAGCTGAATAAATAAACAATTGTGCAATTCCTTAAGTAACTTCAAAGAAATTCAAAAGGATGTGGAGAGAGGAAAAGTTTGGAACATAAAGTCATCTATTTTAGTAAAATGATGGAGGGTAGTTCTGTATTCTAATGCAACTTCAATCTCATTCATTGTCACAAAATGAGAAAGTCTTGAAGTGCTGCTTACCTGGAGGAGAAAAAATCAGTATTAAAATTAGGGTGTAATGCCAATCATTTGATAGAAATTGCAAGTATCTTGTGTCATATGTGTAAAATTCAGAGCAAATTGAAATATGGCGTCAGTATTCAACACACAACTGCCTTCCACAGAGAATGGTATTTTGAGAATTAAGAAGAAATTCTGGCAAATCATACGTACCTCACCTAATTGTAAGGAATGTATGTTGGGATCGTGGGTAGAAGCTAGATGATATTGGATCCAACATGCTGGAGGCCCTTTTTATACACTACAATTTATAGTCATCTGTAGCCTGAATTACAAGGCTGTAGGAAAAATTCTAGTGTCATCAGACGTGGGTGGAACTGTGATATGATCAAAAGATTTGGCCATGGAAACGGTGGAGACCAATGCTCTTGGAGACACTTCCATACTGGTTTTGTAGAAGAAAATATGTGCAGACTCACCAAATTAAAAAGAAAACCAAACCAAATCCTGCCTTATAAGCCTTTGCACTATCGTGGCCAGTTATTTCCCAATTAGAGGAACCATTCAGAAAGCAGAATGGAACCCTACCATGACTGGAAAGGGTGTTCTCAAAACTTGTTGAAGCTGTTATACATGGTAGTGCTTCAGTGTCAAAAAACATAAATATTGTGCAGAGATCAGGACCCACAATGAAATCCACACAGTTCTAGCTTCTTACCACTTCCATCAGGTTATTGAGACTAAATATAAAATTCTATTTTCTGGCCATAATAATTATATAGTAGGGGCTTAAGTGGAATGTTGCCCAAACGAACATGGAGAAGACCCAAGTAAAGTTCACTCATACGATTTTGGGGAAAATAGAAGACCAGGTTAAAGTTATCTTGATTCATAATTACCTAACAGGATAAAAATTAAAGCTACTTATGAACATTTTGAAATAACAGAAGCATGTAAATATAGCATGCAAAAATGGTTTAAAATGAGCACATTTTAAACAGTAATTTCCTGAAGTAATAGGAGAAAATGCTAAACAACAACTACTTTGTACTCTTAAGAAAATATTTACAAAGCAAGATTTATAGTAACAGTAGCAACAACAACAACAAAAATACAGGCCAACTGGGGTGAAAAGATCTCAGAAGGAGCTAAGGAAAAATAAAAATATCCAATTGCCGAATTTGCAGTAAAAGTAACATCGTCATTATGGAAAACAAAATCAGTGCTGCATATTTAAGGTTCAAAAATATAGTTCAATTTCGGAGAAGAGGCAAGAAGAGACAAAGAAGAAATTGGGAAGACATTGATAGTTCTGGAGGACAGATGACAGATCTGATGAATAGGCTTCCTAGAATAAGAAAGCTAAACACATTGAATGGAGAGTTCTGCTTATTATAGATATATATAGATTGGCCTAATATTGTAAAATGTATATATACACACATATAAGATATACATACATATAAGAGATACATATATATATCTATTATCTAAAATTTAGAATTGGCACGAGAAATAGTTTTTAAAAAGTGGCTGAGGCTATTCCAGAATTGAATAAAATGAAATTGTTAGATTGCTTGTAGAGCAGGAGAAATAGAATAAAAATATGCCTAAATAACTTGTGATGAATTTGTAGCATCCATGAAAAAGTGAAAAATTAAAAGCTTCCAGGGAGAGAGAGAAGATTTGCTACAAAGAAAAAGCAATAAGACTGACAGCAAAATTTTCATCAGTAGCAATAAATGCCAGAAGACCGTAGGGTAATATCATCAACCCTCTAAGGCTCCATTACTGTCTATTCCCAGAGTCAAAAAAGTCATTCAAGATTGATGATGAAATTAAGTCGTCTCAGACATTACAGGCTAACAGTATGCGACTCATAGTAACTGTTTGTAAAACAAATTGTAACCTAAAAGAATTTTTATGTAGAGTTATGAACAGGTCAGATAAGTTACAAAATATATTGATGTTTAAGTACTGACTATAAAAATAATGGTTTTTATCTCACTTAAAATTTGTCAGAATGACAAATCAATGCATAAATGAAAAATTGGAAACAAAATTATATAATTAAGCAAAACAGGAGAATAAATCAATAAATATAAAATGACTTTTAAAACAGACAGCATAGAACCTGATTTTTAAAGTTTAATATCTGATTCTTTAAAAAATATTAATAATATAAACCTCAATATCTCTACTTGAGGGAGGAAATAAACACCAGAGACATGCATTCTTAATATCATTTTTTTAAAGTTTATGTTGATTTTTAAAAGGCACAGGAGTCAATTATTTCATATACATCAGAGCAATAAAGTATATTAATAAATTAAAGATGAACACGTCTTTGCCGATCTGGAGGTGACTTACAGTTTCCTTTGAAAGAACAGTGTGAAGGGTGAGGTGGGGTCGATTGCAGTGGGATGAAAAGAATGAGAGGCGTAGCTTCCTCTAAGACTGACAGAGTGGCGAGAGGGAACAGTTAACTCATGTAAGATTGGTTCCCTTCTGATTGGCTTCCCACAAAAAAGCCAACTTTCTGAAAACCTCCTTAGAAAGTAGCCACAACCTAGTGCTTCAGAAAATCAGTCCTAGTCAATAGCACTATTTGGATCCAAGCTCTGTCCCACCTGATGGAGTCTGGTGCTTCCCCAAATAGAAACACAGATGTGGGAAGTGCTCTTACTGCTTTACCATGCCACTGAGCTGAATTGTAAGCCTTGGACACTGGCTTGTTACAGGCCTAATGGTGAGGCTATTGAACCCAGCAAACATGAAATCTGACATAGTACGATAAGGCTAAATCAGACTTTTTTTTCCCTTTATCATATTGCTATGTGTTCTGTACTCAATTTCACCAGAGAAGAGCTGGTCTTTCCTTAGGTATGCACTTTAAAAGCCTAATAGCCAATTTGATCCAGCAATCCCACTTCTGAGTATATTTCCAAAGGAATGGAAAACAGGATCTTGAAGAGATATTTGCACTCACATGTTTACTGCATCATTATTCCCAATAGCCAAGATATGGAAACAACCTAAGTAACCTAAGTGTCTGTCAATGGACGAATGGATAAAGAAAATGTGAGATACATTTATGAATAGCATTCAGCTATGAGAAAGAAGGAAATCTTGTTATTTGCAATAACATGGATGGGCATTGAGGGCATTATTTAAGTGAAATGAATCAGATAGAAAAATATTATATGATATCACTGATATGTGGAATCTAAAGAAGCCAAACTCATAGAAACAGAGACTAGAATGGTGGTTAGCAGGGGCTGGGGGATGGGGGAAATGGGAGATGTTGGTTAAAGAGTACAGACATCAAATTGCAAAACAAACAAGTTCTGGAGATCTAATGTACAGTATGGTAATTATAGTTAATAATATTGTATTATACAGTACATGAAAGTTTCTTTGAAAGTAAATCTTAAATGTTATCACCACAAAAAAGAAATGGCAATTATGTGGTGGGACTGTGGTGTTAACATGGTTATAATAATTTTGCAATGTATAAATGTATAAATCAACACATTTTACACTTTAACCCCACGCAATGTTATATGTCAAATATATCTCAATAAAACTGGGGGAAAAAGCAAAAAAGAAGAATTTGACAAGAGTTCAAAATGTTATGAATAGGAAAGTTTATTTCAGCATTGCTTAGCAACAGAGTGTAATGGCCAGCAATGCAATTGGTTAAACAAATTATGGTCCATGTATATAGTGAAATACTAATGCAGCCATCAAGAATAATAATGATAACATGCTTATCGAAAAGAAACGTGCTAGCAAAATATTGTTGTAGTAAAAAGCAGGTTAAAATCAGGGTAAAATAGCATATCTAGTACAATATCATTTTTCCTAAAAAATTATGTGCATGTTTATCTGGAAGTTATGTAATAAATAAAGGATTAGAGGTTAATAAAAAAAAAAATAGCCAAGGGTCAGGCTTTCATGCTCAGAGTCTGATATCCAGTTCAGCTTGCCATATCTCTGTGCACGCCTCAGAATGTCCTGTGCATCCTATTGCTTCTGTTTCTGCATTTTTTCCAATTAAAGCTGCAGGAATTCTATATAAACAATTAAAACAGGTTACTATGAAAAAGGAGTGATTAAACCACAAGGGAGAGTTTGGTTCCTTTGGTAGTTTTCTGCTCTCAAAATTCCTCTGCCCAGAATTCCCCATCCCTCCTCTGGAGTCTCCTCCCTGCCTTCTCTGTCCACCCCTGTCCTCTCCTCCCCTTCCTTTCCCTTCCTCTGCCTTCCAACTTTCCTTCCCATTCCATCCCTTCCTCCTTAAACTGAAAACTCTTCCATTGCCTCTAAAATACCCAAATATGAATAAATCCTTTTTTCACACATACTCTAAAATTTTTAGTTAATATTCAGTGAAATATACTGTAACCTCATTTTGTAGAATAACTTCTTTATTTCTGAAATTTTTTTATTTCCAATTTCCAGCAAAGAAGTGCCACTAGATTTCACATTTTCCTTAAAAAGGATATAACTATCACCAGGAGTATTTATTAGAGTACCAGAAGCAAGTACTTATGGTCCCTTATTACAATTAAAGAAGGAAAAAAATTAAAATAATCATTAGTATTCAAAATGATATTCAATCATTAGCAATTTTGTCATCTAATTTTCTATTTTTGCTTCTTAAATCAATATAAAATAATATCTTAAATTTCATATTTTTAAAATCGCTTAACTAGAAAAAAGTCTCAAGTTTCATACCATTCCTGTCTGCCTTTTGGGATGGTTTTGAAGCCTTTTTATAGGCAACGGAGAGAAGATTAAGGAGAAGAGGTGTGGGAGTGAGAAGCGGGATGAGACAGAACATACTTAACTGGCATTAAATAGGTTCAGGATCAGAATAAAAGAGATAGTTGGGGACAAAATGAGACACTGCTGAGAGAACATGAGGTTGCACGTATAAAGTGACACTGTTTATGGTGAGAGCAGAAAAACGCTGATCAACAAATGACAAAATTTAACCTAGCTTCTTATGTGTAATGTAGTGTACAAGAAAGGTTTGGAAAAGGTTGGGAGAGAGGGTAATAAACCTTAAAGAAGATGGTAACTTCTATTGTGGAGTGGTCATAAAATGAAAGTATACAACCATGCATTTATTTAGACATTAATGTATGATTGTCTACAGGCCAGCTTGATTTCATTTCTTTCTTTTTGAAAATAATTACCTTAATATTGGTCCTCAAGGAACTGATGCTGTCCTTTGGGAGACAATGTAGAGACAATTAGTTTCATCCAGTGTGATAAATGACCCAACTGAAGAATATACAGGAAGCACACAGAAGGGGGTAGTTTGAGAAGGGGTATTGAATAGGTTGGCAGGGGATTATTAAAGAAAAAATCTTGAAAATTCTTTATTAGCTGTTAAAAGCCAGTATGATATGAGAACACAAGTGGTTAAAGGTACTTAGTCTGAAGTTAAATTGCCTGTGTCTGAATCTTGGCACCACTATTTATTAGCTCCCTGATTTTAGGCAAATCGCAAGGTATCTCTGTGCCTCAGTTTCCTTGAATAGGATAATAATGGTGCCAGCGTTAAAAGATTGCTTTGAGGAATAGAATTACTAAATCTGCAGTAATGTAATCGTGCCTGAACATAGTATTAGTAATTGTTAATGCTTATTATTATTGTTGTTATTGTTATTATTTTAGCTATGAAATAGACCATATGCTATATAGAGTTTCTATTATAACAGATTTATTACTCATAAAATAGCTCTCTGTCTGTATCACACACACATACGTACATATATACTATACTATAATCCGTTGAGGGCTGCCAGATCTGTCTAATTGAGAACTAGCTTTAGCTTTCTTGGAGGTTTGAAAGGAATGGCCATAACAATTTTATTGACATAAATCTTACAAAGATTAAGAGGTTTGTTTCGGCTTCTGTTCTTACTGCATTATCATTTCGATCAATGCCAGGCAGACCTAGGACATGCATTACCCGAGTGTAATAACATATGTTATTCCCCCATACTCCTGTATTTAGTCTAAGAGGATTGTATATCAAGCCATTAACTCTTTCTTCAACTTTGTATTCCAACAAACCAATGCAAATTTAAAGTTTGGGAAATTTTAGAATCCATTTATTCCACTCTTTCATCCAACTCTCTGAAATTAAGTTCAGAGGTTTTGTTAATATATACGATTTAAATAACATATAAGGCAAAAATAGGTTTTGTAGCATGACTGAAACTCGAATAACATCGTTTTTAGAAAAATTAAGGTTTATTTTTCTCTCTTTTAAGAGAAGTTCAGAAATAGGAAGCAAAGGGATAGTATGGCAGTTCCACCAGGCCATCAAGAGCCCAAGCTCTTTCTTTCTGTTGTACCATCCCTGCTTAGCATATTTTTTCCATCCTCATTGTGAACTCATTAGTCCAAGCCATCACTCGAGCTCTCATCACCGAGTCCAAGCTCAGAAGGAGGAAATGAAAAGGGCAAAAGGGCATACTTGGCTGAATTAGCTCCCTTAAAGAGCTTTTCTGGAAACCTCATCAAACCATTTCTATTCATATTGTATTAGCCACCCCTCTTGCAAGGTAAGCTAGGAAATGTACTTTTTGCCAGGCTCATTAGTGACCCTAATACAGGAGGTGCCTGTAAGGGAGAAGGGATGAATGGCTCTGCGTATGAACCAACCGCCAGCAACAAAGGTTTGCTACAGTGATTCACTTCTAAAATAGTGATATGTGTTTGATTCAGAGTATATTATTTAAATTAAGAGGTGACAGATAAATTAAAATACTGATTTAACAATATTGAGATAAAAAAGGGATGAGAGAATGGTTATAATATAAATCAACATATTTTTTAACGACAAACCAATGTCAACTATTGATAATAGTCAATTCTGACAAGTGAGTCCATTTTAAATGTTTAAAACTGAAAAGTCAGGACATGGCAGTGTAAGCAAATTACGTCGAGACATGAGAGGAACCAAAAGGATTAAAAGCACATGCAGTTAAATGAGGGAAACCTGGCTGACCCCGGGGAGGAAAGCTACAGCAGGGGACTGCTGCTTTTCTTTCTAAACTCTATTTTATAGGTACTATATTTAGTACTTTATAGGGTACTAGTGTTTTTTTGTTCTTTTTTTTTTTTTTTTTTACCATGTTCAGGTATTAGTTAGTTAAAATTCATTTTGTAAATCTACGGAATCTTTTCTGAAAGCACACATACTTTACACTTCTCAGATATTCATTTAAGGTATTACATTAAAACTTAAGGGAAGATAAAAATCATCAAGTGTTTGCTTCTGTCCTCAAAAAAGACTAAAATTTAGTGTGGAATCTAAAACGTGCATAGAAATCTATATAATACAAAGCAGAAATGGAAAAGTACTAAAAAACTGCAACAGCAATTCAGGAGAGAAAGAAATTCTTTATTATTAAATATATCGTAGACTGCAGATGGATTTACTTTTCCACAGTAACAATTATGCAACATCTGTTCTCTTTGTTTTTACCTGCTTCCTTAGATTACAATCAGAAAATGGGGTAGTGATTTTACAAACTGAAGATCCAAATTAGAGTGGAAATTTGGGAAGAAATACAAACAAACCCACTCAGAGCTAAGATACTGGGCCATCAAGAACCCAGCTACAAAGAAAGACATCACAAGAGGCACTCTGGAGAGACTGCTCTGTTTGGAGACAGCAGAAGCCCCACCAGACTGTGGGGTAAGCTGGTGAGTTAGGAGAATGCCACGGCAAGCAAGCTTCGCCGACATCAAAGACCCAGGGAAGCAACGATGTATTCCAATATCACAAAATAACTGATGTTCACAGTAAAATACTTAACACAAAAACAAAACAAAAGACTTTTCAAATAAGCTTTGTTTACTACAAACAGAAATAAGTATTTTTTTTCTTTAAAACTCTTGTTAACTTCTTCTAAAACATAAGCTGAGGCATATTAAAAATTTTAAGTTTGGGGCCAGCCCAGCGGTGCAGCGGTTAAGTTTGCATGTTCCGCTTCGGTGGCCTGAGTTTCGCCTGTTTGGATCCCCGTGCAGACATGGCACCACTTGGCAAGCCATGGTGTGGCAGGCATCCCACATATAAAGGAGAGGAAGATGGGCATGGATGTTAGCTCAGGGCCAAGCTTCCTCAGCAAAAAGAGGAGGATTGGCAGTAGTTAGCTCCGGGCTAATCTTCCTCAAAAAAAAAAAAAATTAAGTTTGTTTGAACAAAAATAGATTTCAATTGGGCCGCTCCAAACTAAGCAGTTAGGAGCACTCTACCGACAGGATCGGAGGAGCTGCTTTCCTAGAGAGAAGGCCGGCAAAGCAAGGACGTTACTGATTGGCTACAGCTTAAAGCCTCGTTGACTGTTTGTGAGTGGTTGTCCTTACGAAGGACCTTGAGGCGTTGTGGTTTGCTTTGGAAGTGCCACATTATTAGAGCCACCTCAACTTAAAGGCCTCCTAGTTTAATTAATTTAACACTTCCTAATGTGTTAAAATGACAACATGTAGGTAGTTTCTTTTATTTAGAAATAAGACTGGATAAAACATGTGCCAGAGAAATGGCATGCTGCTCTCAGACACCAGCCTGCGAAGGAGAGTGGCTAGAGCAGTTTATATTGGCTACAGCATCAGCCCATTTCTGGCCTTGTCGTATTATTTCATAATCAGAGGAAAATTAGAGCTGATGAGTCCCCTAAATGGTCTCTACCGTCATTAAGTCCCAAGCATTTGCAGCACCTTCACCTGGATCCACTCACACAAGTGAGTGTATTGTTTCCTTTTGTCCCTTGTTTTGTTTGTCCTTTGAAGTCGGCTGGGGTAAACTCTCATCATGGCCACAGTTCACTTTAATGTTTAATTGGAGTAGAGGATATGGCTTTTAAAAAAGCGAGCTGTTGCCTGCAGTGATGTTTCTTCCAAAAAGCCTGTGGAGATTAATTCAACAGTTACTCAGTGTGTGCAGTGAAAGGAAATAGGCCAGGAAGTGGGACTTCAAATGTGCGAAGATTTGATAGTGCTCTTTAAGAAAATTACTGAATAAATATGGTTTATGAAGCAATATTGGTCTCCATGAGCCTGAGTGTGAAAACAGAGAATAGTCTCTATTTTGTTCATGATTTCTGTGCTTGGCTTTGATTTCAACAGCCCCGATTAATGTCCTTAGTAATTTCTTGTGTGACAAATGGTTTTATCCCAGAGATCACGCTATGTGAAAATAGAGTGATAGAAAATAAAAAATGAGAGGGAAGAAAGAGGCAGTGTTCTTAAGGGAACATTTAAATGACCTTTCCTCCCTAACTTACATGCCTTTGTGTATGCTACAGATGTAAAATAAAAATAGGATATAGGGAGAAGTGAGAGGAATATTATCTTTATTCAGCTTTTTGGCCCTAAGGACAAGAGCTCTTTCCTCTTGATAGGGGTAAGTCTGAGAATAAACTTCTCACGAGCAGTTGGTCAGAAAGGGGTCCCCCTGAAGGATTCTAGGTAGAAGCTGGATGGGAAGCTATTCTCTTTTGTTTTAGTTTGCTCAAAGTATTTTCCTCAAATTGTAGTTAAGCCTGAGCTGATATGATCTGATAAACAGGCACCCAGTTCATTAATTTCAGCTGTTGGGTCCTCTCCCAAGCTAGGAGTCTCACTGTCATCAGTAATTTTTGGTTCATTCCCAGTTATCCTTTATGTTCTCTGGGCCCTTGCTTAGACAGATGAAATATTCTCTGACTACTCTCTTGGCTTCTAAGTTATACATAATATCTTAGCTATAAACTACTAGCATAATATTTTAACTATTCTTTATCATTACCTTACACAGCTTTCAGAGCATACTTTCAGAATATATGTTTATATATAACAATATTTCCTTTTATCTTTCGATGCAAATATGGTATCATGATATAGAGTTTTGGACAGAATGGAGAAGAGGAAAGGCAGAGGGCCTCACAATTTCCCCAAAGCCATCACTATCACAGTGTCGTTTCAGGGAATTTTCCTAGGTGCCAAAAGTCTTGTTCCTTGGAATTAATCTGGACAGGCTTATTTGTTGTGTCTAAGAACAGAATTCCTAGTAGTTTACTTCATTAAGGGCTGCAGAACCTGGGCTAAATTTTCAGACTGACATTGCTGTTTAGACTAAAAATTAGTTTTCTTTTTCTGGGTTTGAGACACATGCTTCCGGCTCTTCTCATAAAAAGGATTCTCTAGGTGGAAAAAAATTCTTTTTTTCCTTATGAAAAACACTAAGTTTCTTCCAAGGCTTATTGGGCCAGTAGAATGAAATATTATAAGATGTGATCATCACTTTGATAAGTGCCGGCCCCATGGCCTAGTGGTTAAGTTCAGGGCGCTCTGCTTGGATGGCCCTAGTTTGCAGGTTTGGATCCTGGATGTGGACCTATACAACTCGTCAGCTATGCTATGGTGGTGTCCCACATACAAAGTGCAGGAAGATTGGCACAGATGTTAGCTCAGGGTTAATCTTCCTCAGCCAAGATAAAATAAAATAAAATAACATATACTGATAAAAGGTGATCTTTTAAACTGGTGTGGTTTCTTTTGCATTACAATATTTTATTTTGAAGTCATGAAACTCAACAGCTAGTAGTCTGTATCAGCCACCTGAAAGTGATATAAAACTGGAAAGATGATCAGATACACGAAGTCTAGGTCATCCTGGGAAAATTCAATTCAAATTTTAATACAGCTAGCCTTGCATTGTATTTTATTTATGATAAATGTATACATACATACATGCTTTCCCTCTCATGAAAACACACTGTGTTTAGTACCATTAGCCTCTTTCAGGGCAGAGTAATACAAGCAGTATCACAGATATTTCGTTCATTGGCTGGTGACTGTTTTAAAGGTATTATGAAAAATTCTTGTTTCTATTTGTAAAGCGCCACCCTGAAATAGCCTAAGTCAGGAGTGAGGACAAGAAAGGAAATTCAGAGGCCTTGCTCCCAGGTCTCTGCAGGGTTAGTGAAGGGCCTCTGCAAGGAAGTTATTGATCAGCTGCAAACTTAATAATAGAAGCTAAAAATTAATATATGCTGGGAGGATGTGGCAGATCCACAACTTATATAATTAATCAGAAACTAATGGCAGGAATACTAAATTAGCATTTAATTTGATAAAGAAGCATAAGGCACAATTATCTTTGGCCAAGTTTCTCAAATTTCAGTGTCTTGTTATACTAATTCCTAATAGTTTGTATGCTGACTTTTGCTGCAGTGAACACATCTGAGGATAATTCTGTCTGGATATAAGTAAAAATTTAAATTTTTTTTTCCAAGCTTGGAACTAATGTTTCCCCTTCCCTATTGTCTATTTGGGGTCAGCCTGAGTAATCAATGTCTGCTCTGTGTATGTGTGTGTGTGTGTGTGCTTAGCTTTGGTTGGACAGGTTTAATTTATTCAGGTTCTTAATGGCTATGGTATGTGAAATCGGGTGGGGTAGGGTGTTAAACATCCCTAAGTAGGTCCCGGCAGTTTTGAATAATCAGGGCTTCATTCACACAAGTGAATGTATTATTTTTGGTGTGATGAGGGGACACGGAAGAGGTACAAAGATGTAAATCATGTTCCTGCCTAGGTAGTTTGTAGCAAAGAAAAATATATAAAAAATGTCACTATTATACAAGCTTTCATATACTAGTGATAAAGAAACATAATAAAGAGACAAAAGAATTCAGAAGAAAGAGAAATCCATGTGGTAAACATCGTCAGGAAAGAGAAGGTTTTATTTGATTTGGGCTTTGTAGCATTATTGCTTGGGAACAGAGGGTGGAAGGAAGAAAGGTAGAAAAGTACAAGGATTTTTAGGAAATAGAAGCAATAAAATGCTTTTCAAAATGAAATTTTCTTCTAAAATATGAAGAAGGCTATAAAGCTTGAAAAGAAATTAAGTCCAGATGGTACCAAGTCCGTATGTTCCAAGATTCATAACTTGTATTTAATGTACAGGGCTTTAGAAAGGGAAGCCATTGAAAGAGCACAGGACTTCAAGGTAAAAGGAAAAATTATTCAGACATATTGTACATAATACTTTAAAAATAACTGGATATTGGTTTGCACCAGGAATGGCAATATGGTGCCATCACCTCCAAAACAAGTGGGATGTTACCCCTTATTTTCTCTCTGGTCATCCATTGCTTCTGTGTTCTTACATGACAATATGGTTTATACATGATATTTGATATTTAATTTTCTCTTTTTAATTTAGTTAGACGTGACTGCTTCTGATGAGAAATGCTAGGGTATTCAATCCTATTTATCTTGAAAAATCTAGGTTTGTCAGAGTCTTCTGAGAATACTTTTCCCCCATAGGTAACTGAATTCTCTAAGATTACTAATTATAACTACACAGAAAAGTTCCAAAGAATTCCAGTAGGGTCACAATGATGAAAGCTTTTTTTTGGTTTGTCCATTTGTTATGAGCACATGGTTCTCTGTGACACTATCAGCTGTCATTGTGGCCTGTCTCTCTTTTATTTTTGAAAAATAAAAAGGCACACATAAAAATAAGACCAAATGTCATGTCAGTCTAGATCAGTGCATGCATGTACAAATGTATACACACATGCACACACACATACACACCCCAAAAGACTTTTACAGAATGTTTGCATCAGCTTTATATTACCCTCAAACTGGAAACAGTCCAGGTGTCCATCAATAGGAGAATGGATAAAAAAATTGGGATAAATTTATACAATAGAATTCTACTCAGTAATAAAAAGGAACAAATTATAGACAAAACAAGTGAATAAATACACAAAGAGTGAACAAATCTTACACAAAAGAATACATCATCTATGATTCTATTTACATGAAGTTCTAGAATTGGCAAACATTTTCTATTGTGAGAAAGAAAACGGTGGTTGTCTCTGGGGTCTGTGGATACAGAATGGATAAGGAAGTGGAGGAATTTTGGAGTCCAGGGTAATGTTTATATGTTGTGAGGTTTTGAGGTCACATGTATCTATTCACTTGTTGAAATTCAGTAAATGTTCACCTAAAGTTTCTATATTTCATTCTAAGTTTAAACTCTAAAGAAAATCAACCTGTTAGCAAATGTTAAATTGTAGTAAATGTTATGCAAGATGAAATATTTAGGGAAAATCTGTTGTCTGAAATTTACTATGAAACATATCAAAGAAAGGATTGATGGATGGATAGAGTGATGGATTAATATGTTACAAAGTAAATATAGTAAAATGTTAAGTATAGAAACTAGATGGTGGTGGATATATTGATGCTCACTGAAAAATTCTTTTAACTTTTTCCTACTTGCAAGTTTTCACAATTAAATACTGGAAAAAGACTTATCTTTTTTGTTTGTTTTTACTGTATTACAGCACTGAACACAATGTCTGGTACTTAAGTGCTCAAATATTTGAAAGAAATAATAAATAGAAAAATAAATTAAGAATAAGAATTATGAACATGAAGCCCAATAAAAAAATCCCAAAATGTCAGGGCCTTTTTTTTTTTTTTTTTTAGATTTTATTTTATCCTTTTTCTCCCCAAAGCCCCGCAGTACATAGTTGTATATTCTTCGTTGTGGGTCCTTCCAGTTGTGGCATGTGGGACGCTGCCTCAGCATGGTTTGATGAGCAGTGCCATGCCCGCGCCCAGGACTCGAACCAACGAAACACTGGGCCACCTGCAGCGGAGCGCGCAAACTTAACCACTCGGCCACGGGGCCAGCCCCTGTCAGGGCCTTTTTAATGGGGTTTCGCTGATCATCCCTGTGATCCCAACTACAACCTGACCCTACTCTTCACTTCTTTTCCTGGCCACATGGTACCATCCCAGCATTGCCAAACTGCTAATCAAATTCTTTCTCAACCACAGAGGATCAGCAAGTCTTCTAGATGGCCCCTGTCCCAAGGATTATGAGAGAAAAGACACAGATGAAGAAGTAACAGAAAGAGGTTATTGTTTTGACCATACTTTCAGAAAATCCGTAATCTTAGATGGATTCACTAATTGAGGTTTTGTTGTTGTTTTAAAGCTTAATATTCCTTAGTTTAATGACTGGTCTTCCAGATTTCTGTCTCCTCTCCCTTCTCATGTCCAAGATGGAGCATAGATTGAAGAAGGAAGGATGTATTTTATAAGATCTCAAAGTGGAAGATGGTAGACTGGATTATCTGACTCTGGTCTTCAACTTTTGTGCAGGAAGGGCTGGTCCGCGAAGCCCTAAATAGCTGACTACGACACAAAACTTGTCTCGTCTGAACATTCTGTGTGGAATATTCTGCTGCTGAAACCTATGCCTGGTGTAAATTACGGTCTCTTCTCATACCTAGTCATCTTCCCATCTTCCTTTGACTAGGTCTGTATTAGTTCCTCAGAGCATCCATAACAAATAACCACAAGCTTGGTAGCTTAAAACAACAAAAATTTATTTCCTCACGGATCTGGAGGTTAGAAGTCTGATCTCAAAATGCTGGCAGGTTTGACTCCTTTTAGAGGCTCTGAGGCAGAAACTGTCCCATCCTTCTCCCTTCTAGCTTCTGGTGGTTGCCAGTAATCCTTGGCGTTCCTGGTTTGTAGATGTATCACTCTAACACGCCCCTGTCTTCACATGGCATTCTCCTCTATATGTCTGGCCCTTCACATGGCCTTCTTATAAAGATGTCAGTCATTGGATTTAGGGCCCACCCTAATCTAGCATGACTTTATCTTAACTAATTATCTCCGAAAACACCCAATTTCTAAATAAGGTCACATTCTGAGTTTCTGAGTGGACATGAATTTTTGGAGGACACTGTTCAACCCAATATGAGAGATTCAGTGTGATTCTTGCTAGCTTTGCTTAATCTCTGAAATCTGACTATAGTTCTCAGTCCTGGGACAGACATCCCATCTTGTAGCCCTCAGCTTCAGACCACTTCTTCCTATGGAAGTAGCTACTCTTTGTTTTTTTTGAGAAAGATTAGCCCTGAGCTAACATCTGCCACCGATCCTCCTTTTTTTGTTGAGGAAGATTGGTCCTGAGCTAACATCCAGGCCCATCGTCCTCCACTTTACACGGGGAACACCTGCCACAGCATGGCTTGATAGGTGGTGCATAGGTCCGTGCTCAGGATCCAACCTGGCAAACCCTGGCCTCTGAAGCTGAGTGCGAGAACCTAACCACTACACCACCAGGCTGGCCCCTGGAAGTAGCTACTTTTGACATACTCCTCAAATAGATTTCAGCTGATATCTGTGTCCCTTTTCATGAGAAATGCGGGATATTCTGTCCTATGTTCTTCTAAGTTGTGTATAATAAAAGCTGTTAGCACAGGGACCATACTTTGAGAACCACTACTCTAGATGTAACCAGCATAGTTTGTCATCTGGGACCTTGGTCTGAGGAGATCTGTACACATATCTGGACACGTTTCCCCACACCCACTCTCAGATGGAAGGTGCAAGTTTCAAGTTTTTTACCTTCTCTACACAAGATCCCTTCTGTCTTAACGTAATAAGTTTCGTTGGCTAATAGTCCTCAGAGGTAGTGATAACCTAACCATTCTATGGGAGAAACCTTATGGACTAGTGCCCTAGACTAGCTGTCAATAGGTAAAATAGGAGCTAAAGAAATTTACAGAATTCTTTCTTCCAGAGAAATTCTGGAATTTCTTCAATTTATTGTTATTTTTAGTTCAAAATCTGAATTTTAAGTCTCTTTTGGTTTGCTTTCCCGTTATCTTAGCATACTGAATTTCCACACTGTTAGAAGATAAAATGAAGTACACTAAAATTTTGAAGAGTTTATTTGAGCAAACATCAGTTTGAATCAGGCAGCACCAAATGGAAAATGGTTAAGAGCCCTCCACCAGCAGGAGGGAAGAAAAAGGCTTTTGTAGAGCAGATGCGCAGAAGAAAAGCAAGGAAATTATTTTGATTGGCTATAGCTTCAGCTCTTGCCTTATTTGGGAAAGCCTAGTTGGCTGTTTGTGATTGGTTACTCAAGTTTTGATTTCTTAACCTTGAGGCATTTACAGGAATTGACTCTAGCTTAAGTTTCAGTGTGTTTGTGTAGGCTGGCAAGTCATTAGAACCACCTCAGTCTAATGGCCTCCTTATTTAATTACTTTAACAGCACCTACCCACAGCCCTGGGGCAATTGGATACCCGAGGCTAGTCAGTTCAGGTACATGAAAATGAAAAGGGAAAAGTGTATTAACAAAAACAAAACACATATCTCTTACAAATGTTCACACTTTTTATTTTTCACTTTCTATTTTTTTATTTTTTTAAAGATTGGCACATGGTCTAACAACTGTTGCCAATCTTTTTTTTTTTTTTTTCTCTTCTGCTTTATTTCCCAAACTCCCCCGGTACATGGTTATATATCTTAGTTGCAGGTCCTTCTAGTTGTGGGATGTGGGATGCCACCTTAACGTGGACTGACGAGCGGTGCCATGTCCTCGCCCAGGATTCGAACCCTGGGCTGATGCAGTGGAGCGCGAGAACTTAGCCACTCGGCCGCGGAGCCGGCCCCCAACACTTTTGATTTTTTAAACAAATATTTATCAGTTGCCAACAATACTCTAGGCAACATGTATGCAGTACTTCACATATATTAGTTATTCTAATAACTTGCAACAGATGGATGTACTGTACCATCCTATTGCAAATTGTTCTTCAGTACTCTCTGGTTGTCATAGCATTTTTTCTTGCACTTTCTCATTTGCAATTCAAAACTTCAGGAGTTAAGTGGTTATTTTTAGCTCCAAATATTGAGGCTCAGAGAGGCATAAGGTCATAGAACTATTATAAGGAAAATTCTCAGCTTTTATTAAACCTAATCTAGTGCTCTTTACATACATCCCTAGAGAAGGATTATGTAATTCTGCCTTTAAAAATAGTATTATATTAGGCATCTCAGAGAATTTCAGAGCCTGAGGTTTGTAATGTGTATCCTAAACAAAAGCTGGGGGTAGAAGATTATTTTCTATTCCACTGGGTTGTTAAAAGAATTAAGTAGCAATTACTTGTAAGATTTTATAAAAATTAAAATGTAATAAAGTTATTTTGTGTTATGTTTATAGGTGCCTAACATGGTAGTTTTCGCAGAGTGCTAGCTGACTAGTCCAATATTCACTTCCTCCATCTTTCTTAATAACAAAGTCCTATTTTTCTGTCTGTTTAGAGTAAATACTTCATTTCTCAGACACAATTGTAGCTAGAAGTAGCCATGTAACTAACATCTGGCCACATGTTTAAAATATAAATTATGAAATTAAAAAAAAGCCATCTACTGGTACGGGAAGGGCAAAGGACAAAAAGCCCTCTCTTACTAAGAATCCTCCATTGATATAAAGCAGAGATCTGCTGCACTGGGGGAGGAACAGCATGCTTACTTCGACCCAAGAGCTCTCCTCAAAATACTCTGCTGACTCCAAGCAGGATTTGGCTGCCATGCGAGAAGGGTAAGGAGCACTAAGCCCCATTCTTGAGGTAAGAGCATATATAGACTCTCTAAGTCTGCGGCTGGGGCAGAAGAACTGGGCAACCCCATCTGGTCCCAATCATGATCTTTCCATCAAGTTACACTAACAGCAGTTGACTTCTGGGCTTGTGTCTATCTTCTGCTCTTGTATCACACAGGTGCAAGGGCTGCTGAATGGTGAGGGTGGAGTAAAAACACTGATAATAACTCTCAGGCCAGCCAGGGCCTTTAAAAGCACAAAGTAGAAGCATTCCATCTCTGGAGTAATTTCAAGTCTGTGGTACACCAAACCCAGCTCAACTACTCACAGGATTGACTCAACAACTCACTAGATTGACTCAACCACTCCCATTTACAGTCTGATGTAAAAAGAGGTGCCTATTTCCATCATTAAAACGATTTAACTCAAACTCCATTTACATACAATGCCCAATATTTAATAAAAAATTATGAGACACACCAAAACCATGAAAAAATTACCCATTGTCAAGAGAAAAAGCAATCAACAAAGACAGACTCAGATTTGACTCAGATACTGGAACTATCAGAGATTTTAACATAACTATGACGTATTATGGTTTAATTTTGTAGAAAGAAATTATTTCTTAAATTATTTCTTTAAAACAGCAATATACTCAATATACACAGTAGGATATATCTTAATGTTAAAAAATGCAAATGTACGTTAAACTTTTTAATAGTATTAGCAAGAATATTGGAATCACTGTTTTCAAATGTTACATATTATATATGCTATTTGTATACAACACTATACATAAAATGTAGTTTTTAGAAGTCAAATATAATGATGTACACCTGAAATTTATATAAGGTTATAAAACAATGTTGCCTCAGTAAAAGAATATAGATAGTTTTTAAGAATAGTATGATACAATGTACTTGAAAGTGTTTGGCTGCACACCCAGCTGGGCTGAGACAGTGGGGTATTGTGCTGAGAGACCAAATAAATGACCTGGTGAGACGTATAGATTTATTGGGACTTACATACAGGGAGAGTCCAGGGCAGCTGGCTGGACATAGATTTGCACACCACTCCTGCCCCCTGAGAGAAGCTTGCTTAGATAGGCAGAGTAAGAAAGGCTGTGTGCTTGCCAAGGGGGATTGTTACTGTGGGACCTGCATTCCAAGGACGAGACTTCCTGCTGGAGGGATTCCGTGTTCCCTTAGATTGTGAGGGTCTTTCTGCTAACTATCTCACAGGAAACAGCTGGGTTGGCCAAGCCCAGGACGACTATTATCATCATGAATGCTAGCACGTAGTCCAGACAAGAGGCCTCAAGGACGCATGGCTCTCAAAGCACATGCAGGTTAGTGCCCCTACAGAACTATAAATATAAAATGATACATAGATAAAACATGTTAGTATTTGTGCTTAAGTTACTGGGAACTACAAATGGAGGCATAAGAGAAACATTATCAAAGAACTTAAGTAAAAAGATTGTAATCCTAAATATGAATTGTCAGTAATAATAAGCTCACAAGGAATTCTCTCTAACAGGTCTAGGAAAAGTGACCATTCCATAATGTTTACCCCTAAGTGCCCAGATTGTATACTGTAAATGCCATTTTCCACTAAAGGGACGCAGACAGCAGAACTTTATAATTTTAGATCTGGGATAGGAAAAATACAACATGAGTTTGGGACATTTTGTTGAATATAAATGCAAAAGTAATGACTATGGGGTCATATTAAAGAGAAACATGAGCCATATTGAAGCGGCTGCCACTAGCAAAATGTGGGCCAATTTGAACATTAAAGACAAAAGCTGCAATAGAATGAAAGCCAAACATATATTAAAATCTATGTGTTCTTAATAGTAAATGAGAAAAGTCTAATGAAACTGTTCACATTTGAGTTTACTTGCAAACCAACTCATTCTGAAAACAGCTACACAAAGGGAAAGCATCAAACATTTACTTGGCCTTTCCTACTAGGTCTATAAATAATAATAACCTAATATTTGATGAGAAATGTTATTCTTCAGTGGAGAATTTTAGAGAATAAATGCAGAAGGGGTAATAAAATTAGAATGTCATCAATTTGTAACCCCTGACAAAATAGTAAGTCAAGGCAATGATCTTCAATGGCCACCAATACTTTTATGTAAAAGATTATTGGGAAAATTTGTGTTGGAAGAAGGCTGACAATACCCAAATTGCTGAGAAATCTTAACGCTATGGAGCATGAGATAATCAGAATCACAATTCATGTGATACTCTAAGATGTATATAGTACTGCCTATGAATATGTAGTATTCTTTATTAAAATTGAACTTGAATTGGAGCTATCCAAAAGTGTACAGGAAATTTAGAACACAGAAAACAGATACCTCAGGAGTGCAATTTGCAAAATCTATACTGTGGGAAGATTTACAAAACAAATTACCCAGTTTCTTCAACAAATAGTGTGTTTTTTTCCCCATAAGTGTTTTTTGTTTTTCTTTTTAAGAGAGGTAGAACCTATAAATTAAAATAGGCATATTAATCACACGCAAAGTGTGGACCTTGTTTTCCTACAGAATTGAACAAATCAACTGTAAAAATACGATAAAATCAGGAAAATTTGAACAGTAACCAAATATTTGATAGCATTAGGTGATTATTGCCAACCTTTATTTTGATTTTGATGGTGTATTTTGTTTCTCTTTAAAAAAAAAGTATTCTTGGGGCTGACTCCATGGCCGACTGGATAAGTTTGTGCACTCCACTTTGGTGGCCCAGGGTTTCACTGGTTTGGATCCTGGCTGCAGACCTAGCCCTGCTCATCCAGCCATGCTGTGGTGGCATCCCACATAGAAGAACTAGAAGGACTCACAACTAGGATATACAACTATATACTGGGGCTTTGGGGAGAAAAGAAAAAAAAAAAAAGAGGAAGATTGGCAACAGATGTTAGCTCTGGGCCAATCTTTAAAAAAAAAAAAAAGTGTTATCTTTTAGAGCGTATGTTCTAAAGCATTTACAGATTAGAAGGGGTGATATATTCTTTTGCTTTAAAATAATCTATATGTGTAAGGTTGTGAGGAGGGAGTGGCTGGGTATACGTAGAATAAAATATGATTGAACGTGGATTATTAGTTGTTTAAGCTCAGTAATAGGTACATAGGGGTTCACTACTTGTCTCCTTATTATATATTTGAAATTTTCCTTAATGAAAACTAAAACTCAAAAAAAGAAAGCTAAAAATATATGTTTGAATTTCTAAAGCCCATTTAAATATAATTCATGAGGTGAAGAATTATAACCAAATGAAAAGAAAGATATTAATATAGAAACGTGTGTGAGATATCATGACATTAAGGAAATTTGATAGCCATATGTGTTTGTAATAAATAAATTTGTTGTTAGTGCTTTCAAGTGGATTCCAATTCTTGGCAACTGTGTACAGCAGAGAGGAACCCTGCCCACTCTTTTTACACCATCCTCTCACCTTCCAGCACTGTATCAGACAATGCTCCGCTGCTATTCGTAGGGTTTTCATGGCCAATATTTTTCAGAAGTGGGTAACCGAGTCCTTCTTCCCAGTCTGTCTTGGTCTGGAAGCTCTCCTGAAACCTGTCCACCAGGGGTGACCCTGGTAGAATTTGAAATACCAGTGGCATAGCTTTCAGCATCACAGCAACATGCAGCTACCAGGGTTGCCATGGTGGTGAGAGGGCCGAATCCTAACCAGTAGAGCACCAAGGCAGTTAATAAACAAACAGAAAGATCAAAACTTAATGAACTAAAATTCCAACTGAATTAATTAGGAAAATAATAAAAATAAACTCAAACAATGTGGAGAATAATGCAAGTAAATATGAAAACACAAATTAAGGAAATGGAAAACAATGTTGCAATGGATATCAACAGCAAGTAAATATAAGCATCTCCGTAGAGGCTTACATTAGATGATTGCAGTAGATATATTGATATATCTCAATAGATGATTGAGTGGATGATTACAATTTGTGGGCAAATTAGGAATTAAGGGACATTTCTTTAATTTGATAAGGTTAACCTACCAAACTCCTACAGCAAGCATTAATCTTAATATGAAACATCATAAGTGGTACCTTTAAAACCAGGAACTAGGTGAGCATATTTAATATCACTATTTCCAGTCAATATTGAGGTGGAACATTGTAGCTAGGCCCATAATAAAGACAAATGAGTAAATATTTGAAAGAAAGAGACTATGCTCTGATTACTCACAGATAATATGCATATCTACAGAGAAAACCCAAAGTTATATACAGAAAAATATTTGAATTAGTAGTATACTTTCAAAAGATGTCTAGATATAAGATCAATATGGAAGAAATGTGCTCGCTGAAATCCATTTAGTTTTAACCGTGGGGCTTACAGGTTTGTGCAGTGATTCAGAAATGAAAGTTAAGTTGACTACTTCTTTTTGATCTGCACGAGGTCAGATGTTGAAGCTGAACTTTGTTCACACTGAATGCAGCTCTCACATCTAGGTTTAAGACAGAGGTTGTCAATATTGGCTGCACATTAGAATCACGTGGGGAGCTTTCAAAATTTCTGATGCCTGGGTACCACCTCCAGAAATTCTGATTTAATTGATCTGTGTTATGGTCTGGGCATTAGGATTTTAAAAGCTTTCAATTGATTCTATCATGCAGTTAAATTGAGAACTGCTTTAAGCAGAGAGTGGAAAAGTAAACAATATAAGGACTTCCTCTCACCCCAAGATTTCTGCCTGACGTTCTTGACTTGTACCGCTCATCTTCATCGTATGCTCTAAGGATTTCATGAGCAATGACTCAATTTACCTGAGTTGCATCAGAGCTTCATCTTAGTTTGGGGCATATTTTAAGATGTTGAAGCTTATTTGTCCCTTAGTGCAGCATTTCTCCCAAACCTCTGATGATTAGGACCACCTAGGGGTATTTATTAAAAATACAAATTTCTAGATCATTTCCCAGAAGATACATTATAAAGAAGAGCTCCAAATTATTATTATAATAAACTAAGTTAAAGAAATGCTGCATAAATGAATCAATTAACTCTATTAAATTTTATTTTATAGTTTACTACTTTATCTATTTCATTGATAAAAGACCAAAATAAAACTTTTGTTTTGTAGGACCAGGAAAGATATTTATATTTATTTACTTCAAAAGATACATAAGGACATAGAGGCATCCAGAGCCTTGTGACATCCTTCAAAGAGAGGACAGTCTTGAACTCATTATAAACTGCTTCACCCAGACGCAGAAAGACATGACATCACATTATAGCTTTGCATAAACACTGGGTTTAAATTATGAGTTTTATAAAGCTCATTATAGTCAAGCAAAATGCCCAGGAAATAGTTTATTTCAATGGCCTCTTCTATAAACAATGTTCCAATATGAGTTATAACCTTAGCAACAGGAAATATGGGAGAACTGTGACCTACTTTAAATATTTTGAGAGAACCTAAAGTTGGCTGGCCTTAGCTATGGAAGAAAACAGCCAACTGCTGTTGAGTAAGTGATCATTCTGATTCTCCTGATAGAGATATCAATTACATTGAACTGTTTTCAATCTGCACATTTGATAGAGAGTTATTAGAACAATATTATTAAATTCACTAATATATAAGCAAGTGTATGTGAGTTCACATTTCAAAGCTTTGGATTTGAGAATGCTTCATTTTAATTGGGTTTTATGATACTTTGTATGCAAGAGAAAGGTCTACATGAATGTTTTAGCTAACATGCAAACTTCACATTGTGTGAAAACACTTGACACAATTTTCAGACCACCAGATATTCTCGAACCAAAGAGATGTGATAAGTTTCAATTATAAGCAATTAGAGTAGTATGAGTGTACATAGGTCTTTAAGCAGTGCAAGATCTCTGGTCTCTTTGAACTAGCTTATGTATCACATAAGAAAAGATGCTTTGAAAGGATGAAAATATCATCCTAGACATTCAGGATTAACATTGCCTTTTCAGAGTGAAATAACTGTTTATTAGGTTATGCGAGGACTACCTATTCTGATAAAATTGTTTTTTAGAATACAATCTGAAACAAGTCTAATTCTTTTGTTCATACAACTCTTAATGGCTGTAGTAGGAATTAAATGCTTTGGGGAAGAGGGAATTTAGGTGGAAAAACTGTTTTCCTCCAAGAAAAATATATTGTGAAGATACTGGGAATATGTGCATAGTTCTGTTACGGCAACCGTCTCCTTCAGTGAACAACTATAAATTAATCAATCAGAGCCAAAGAGATATTGTGCCAACCTTTTAAATAAAGGTTTTAATGTTGGAAAAAAAATTGACACACCAAAACAAAAACATCATGAAGCCAAGAGAGCCTTGTTTTTAATTCTTACATAGTATTATCTTTGTGTGACTTTTCCTGTTTTATAGCAATTCTTTTAAGTTTCTGATTTTTTGCTTCTTATTGACCTTAGTGATTTTCAGGAAAAAATGAAGTATAAATATTTAAATTTTGAAATTTTACCAATTATGAGATTTGTAATTTCAGTAAGTATATGTATTATATAATACATATGGAAGAGTATATATATGTGTGTATATACACATACATATATTATGGAAGGCTGAGGCTGAAGTTTAGAAATACATATATAATTTGAAAAATCAAGAGCAAGAAGCTTCTCGATGACTATTTGCTCCCAGGTTTACATTGGTTCACTTTGTGTAGAGTATTCCATTCATTCCCATTATGAGTTTGCTGTTCTAATTAAAAGAAAAATACATATTGATTTATTTGAATGCACATGTGTCAATGCTGCTTTGAAGGAAAATATATAGCAGTACCCTTACAAAATGACATTTCAAAGGCCTTTTCTTAGAAAAGGTGTCTTTAAATTAGGTGATTTGAAAGTACATCTACCCTTTAGAATGAGAGGATAATTTGTTATACACAGGAGTACTTAACGCCTTACTGACTGATATTTCACTTTGTATCTACACGACAACTTTAAATGCACAGGAGGTGACTTAATTTATGAAATAAGGATGAAGGAGGAAAGAATGACTACAAAATATTCAGTTTCATGTAATAGGTATTGGATGTTTGTCATGAGAATGATATGGAAACGTAAGCAAAATAGCAGTCAAATAAAGGCTAATTGCATTGGTCTAATTCACAATCCCAGACTTTACTTAGCTAACCTCTGGTTTGTCATAAGAGGAACCCTGTGAAACTCTACAGCTGGATTCTTTCAAACCTCATTCTACAAGTAAAAATAATAATAAAAAAAGAATATTCACACTCTATTACTGGTATCTTAGCATTTACCATTTATGGACTAAGAATGGCATTTGTTCCTGGAAAGAGGAGATGCATTGATAGGAAAAGCAGCAGATATAAGGAAAACAATTGTGTTAACAGAAAACTGTCAGATTAAACAGATAAAGGCTGTGTTGCAGTGGAGAAAAAATGTGAGGAAGAAATAGCTGAAAAATGATGACAATATACTTGATATAACAGATGCCAAATGGAGAGGGGTTGACACAAAACGTCATTTACTTAGGAAGAAGGTAAAGCATAACCAACAATTTAATCGTTTTCTTCAAAGAATAGATAGTTATTCTGATTTTAAAGGAGCAAATACAGAATATAAAGTTCCCTGGATATATCATCTGAAGCTATTCCAGAGAGATCAATATGAATTACTAAAAAAATTTTGACACCATAGGCTGATTAGTTTAGTTGCATGGCAAATCTTGCATTTGAGGATAAATTTGCTCTCCTTAATAGATATTCTATTAATACAGTGTTCAATGATTATTAATCTTTATAAAGTTCAAAAAAGGGACAAGATAAGAGAATAGCTTAAAGTACTTGGCACAAGAAGGGTAGGTTGTGAGTACTGTTGGGGCCCAGGCAGGCCACCCCAAGATATCCCACAATATCATATTGATTATTTTGAATTAAAGTTACTTGAGAAGCAAAAAGGGCATTCTTTTTCTTTCTTTTTTTTTAATTGACATAACATTGGTTTATAACATTATATAAATTTCAGGTGTATATCATGGTATTTTGATTTCTGTGAAGGCATTCTGACCCTCCTGTCTCTGTTCCTCCTGAAAGCAGTAAATAAATTGCCCATGTGGAAGTTGCTCTCCCTGCGTCCTTATCAGCAGAGCTAAAGAATTTCAGGCTGAGAAGCCTGCTAAACACACCTTGCTAATTTACTACCTCAAGCCTAAACTCTGCTTAAATTCCTTGCTCATTACATACGCTAAATCTAAGTTTCTTTGTCCTGTTGCTCCTCGCAAGTGTATTGTTTGTGTAAAAGATGTATACTGCCTGCTTCATTCACTCTCTGAGCATCATTTCTCTATGATCGCCAATACAAACATATTCACCTGGGTTTTTCTCGTTAATCTGGTCTTCTGTCAATTTTATTGTTGGTCCAGCTGTAAGAATACAAGAAGGGGACAAAGAGGATTTTCCTCCTTCCCGACAGTATCTTGATATTACAATATAATCAGTGATCACCAGAGCAATTGCTTCTGTAATCTTTATATCAGGAATAAGCTTGAGTGTAGGAATTTAGAGGCGCTGTTTTCTGTGCGTATATCTAGCAAAGCAAAAATGTCACGTGTATCTTAAACTAGTGCACAGGATCTTTATACTGATTGGCAAATCATCTGATTTCAGTCGCAACATTTTATTGCTTTACCTTTATGCCTAGCAGAGATTATTGCTTCCATCAGAAACACTCGTTGATGTATTTCTTTGCAATCATACTTATTCCTACATTTCAGAAGCTGCTTTTATTATATTCTAACCAGTGTACTAAAAATCTTAACTTACATTATTCTTTTAAAGTTAAAATTCTTCAAGTTCTGCAAAATTTAAATGGTTGCATTCAAGAAGCTATGATACTATATCAAGACCATTAAAAGAACAGTGAATAACTGAGAATAAAGAGCAACATAAACCTAAGAATCCTGTCACGATAAAATCCTTAAATGAGAAAATGAGCTAAAGCTCAGGGAAAAAATACTTTCCTCAATTAAAAACATATCTTTAATGTTATATTTAATGTTAGAATGAACAATCAGGGACATGTCAACGTACTGATTTGAAACAAAGTTGAAGATAAAAAAGGTCAACTCCTATTTTGTTTCCATCTTGTAAATACAAGAGAATTTGTCTTCAAACCTGGACATATAGTACAAAGAAATCAAAGAGAGAACTGCTCTCTGAAAGGTGAAGAGTCATTAGGAAAGAACAGTTGCTTTTAAAAATTAATTCACCTTCCAGGCTTGTTCAATTAACACTACATGGTACTGGAATAATTTACATTTATTACCCAGTGACTGTTGAACATCCTTGAGAAATCATGAAAAGCAAAAGAGGTTCTAAAAAGTGGAGGATTTCCTTGAGAAATCATGAAAAGCAAAAGAGGTTCTAAAAAGTGGAGGATTCCATTATCTATATTTTAAAATAACATGGATTGGATTTTCAAAAGTATAGACAAATGAACTTGATATAAACTCTTTCCTTTTTTTATTATATTAGTTTAGATTATGCAGCATGTTCTGTTTATCCATTCTCTTCAGAATATTTTTCCTATGTTCCAGGCATACAACAGTATTTTTCTTTCTTTCTTTTCTCTTTTTTTTTTTTTTTTTGGCTGAGGATGATTTTCCCTGAGCTAACATCTATGACAATCTTCCTCTATTTTATATGTGGGTCACCGCCACAGCATGGCTATCAAATGGTGTATGTCTGCACCCAGGATCCAAACCTGCGAACCTGAGCCACAAAAGTGGAACACCCCAAACTTAACCACTATGCCACAGGCTGGCTCCTATTTTTATTTCTTAAAATCAAGTGTGTGCTCATTCACATGGCCATGCTTGCTTTGTAAAGTGTATATTAAGGGGTAAGTTGTATAGAAAAATATACAAATAAATTGTATGCCTTGATCAGTTTTAAAAACTCTACTTAGCCATATAAGCACAACTATAACAATAAACAATGTTCTCAACACTCTAGAAGCATCTCTTTACAAGATTCTTTTTTCCTCAAAGAGTCATCACTATGATGACTTCTAAAACCAGAGTAGTTTCAGCTCTTTTGAACTTTATATAAATGCAATATGGTCTGTTTTGCACCTAGCATTTATTATTCAATGTTTCAGTTATGAGGCTTTGTCCATTTTGATGTAGGTAGTTGTAATTTAAAAATTTTCTTTGCATATTCACATTCCAAAATGTGAATATATCACAATTTATACATCTATTCTCTGTTGCTGGGCACCTGGGAAGTTTAAAATTTGCCACTATTTTGAGTGGTTCTGCAATAAACATTCTAACCTAGCACATGTGTGTCTACTGAATGTGTATGTGCATTTCAGTTGACTATACACCCAGCAATGGAAATTACTGGGCAACAGAATCCACATGTTACATTTTATTAGGTGTTGACAAATAAATGTACAAAGCAGTTGTACTTTAACTAGTAGTGTATGAAAGTTTAAATAGCTCCAATCCTTGCCAACACTTTGGTATATTTCATTTTTCTTTTTTAACTTCAGCCATTTTGGGAGGGCGGTCATGTAGTGGTATTTCATAATGGTTTTATTTTTTATTTTTCTGAAGTCTAATGAAGGTGAGCAGCTTTTCAACTGTCTGTTGCCCATTTGGATATACATTATTATGAAGATCCTGTGCAAATCTATTGTTCATTTTTCTAATAAGTTTTTTGCCTTTTTCCTATTGATTCATAAGAGTTCTTTGTATATTTTGCATTGAACCCCTAGAAAAATTTGGAGGTGAGTTATCCAGAATACTGAACCATCCAATTCATGAACATGGTATAATCCCTCCATGTATTTAGGTTATTTAAATTTTCTCAGCAATGCTTTGTGATTCAATGTAGAAGCCTTGAATATTTTCATTAGTTTTATTACTATGTATTTGATGTTGTTGATGCTACTGAAATGGTAGTTTTATGAATTTCTTGTATTTGTTTGTTGTTGAAATGCAGAAATTGTTTTGTTTTTATATATTTAACTTGTATGCTAACCTTGTATCCAGAGATTTTGCTTAATTCACTTAGTAATCCTAATAGTTTCCTGACAGATTTCTTTTTCTAAAGATGTAATTATATCATATGCAAACAATGACAATTTTATTACTTCTTTACCTATCCTTAGGCCATTTATGTCTATTTCTGACCTCACTGCGTGTATAATAACTCCTATAAAGTGTTGAACTAACTGGTGAAGGGAATATCCTTATGTCATTTCCCAAATCAAGGGGAAACATTTTGTATTTCACAATTAAGTGTGATGCTTACTGTAGGCTTTTTGTAGTCGTTGTTTCCATTTTTAGTTTGCTAAGAGATTTTCTTTAGTGAATGGTGGTTGAATTTTGTCATCTTTCCTAGATATGAGCATATGATTTTTCTTCTTTTATTTTTGTTAATGTGCTAAATTATATCAATTTTTATTGAGATATAGCAGCTTTATTGAGATATATTTCACATAAGATTGGTCTTCACTGTGTTCATAGAGTTGTGCAGTCATTACCACAATCAATTTTACAACAATTCCAACACCCCAAAAAGAAACCCTATATGTATTAGCAGTCACTCTCCATTCCCTGCCCCACAACCCTCTATGTCCTAAGCCTAGGCAACTGTTACAATAATTTTTGTCACTATGATTTGCCTATTTTGAACCTTTCATATAAATAAAATCATACAATATGTGTTCTTTGTGTCTAGCTTCTTTCCCTTAGTATAAAGTTTTTAAGGTTGATCCATGTTGTAGCACATATCAATGCTTCATTTTTAATGCCGAATAGTATTCCATTATCCATTACATAAGATATGTCACACTTTGTTTATCCATCAGTTGGTGGCCATTTGGCTTATTTCCACTTTTTGGCAATTATGAACTGCTGTTAGGAACATTTGTGTACAAGTCTTTGTGTGAATGTGTGCTTTCATTTCTTTTGGGTGCATATCTAGGAATTACTTGGTTTTATGGTAACTGTATGTTTAACGATTGGGAACTGCCAAACTGTTCTCCTGGGTGACTGCATCATGTTAAATTCCTACAAAGGAGGGATAAGAATTCCAAAGTCTCCACATCCTTGTCAGCACTTGATATTATCTGTCATTTTTGTCATAGCTGTCCTAGTAGGTAAGAAATGTTATGTCATTGTGGTTTTGCTCTGCATTTCCCTGATGATTAATGATGCTGGGTTTCTTTTCATGTGCTTATTGTGATTTTCCTATCTTCTTTGGATAAGTGTCACTTGGATCATTATCCACTTTTTGATTGAGTGTTTGTCTTTTTGTTGTTGAGTTATCAGTGACCTTTATATGCTCTGGGTATAATCTTTTATCAGATATGTATTTTGAGAGTATTTTCTGCCATTCCACGGGCTGTATTTTCACATTCTTGATAGTGTCCTTTGACGTACAAAGTTTTTAATTTTGATAATGTCCAATTTGTCTCCTTTTTTCTTTGCTTACTTGTGTTTTTATTGTGTCATATCTGAGAAAGCTGTGCCTAACCCAAGAGTATGAAGATTTATACCTACCATATAGTCTCTGCTGAAGAATGTTCCACTTGTACTTTCACTTCTGTGCTCAAATTTATTTCTAATTCCTTTATTTGTTTTGGTGCTATTGTAAATGAAATTTTATTAATTTCATCTTCAAATTGCTTCTTGTTAGTGCATAGAAATATAATTGACATTTGTGTGTTGATCTTGCATCCTGCAGCTTTGCTGAACTCATTTTTTAACTCTGATAATTTTTTGGGAATATAGTTTTCCACGTATTTTATGTCTTCTGCAAATAGAGATAATTTTATTTCTTCCTTTCTTGTATGCATGTCTTTTATTTACTTTTTCTTACCTAATTGATCCGTCTAGAACCTCAGTACAATATTGACTAGAAGTGGAAGAGTAGACATTCTTCTCTTGTTCCTGATATTATGGAAAAAATGTTCATTCTTTCACCATTAAGAAAGATATTAGATGTGGTTTCCCTATAGATACCCTTTATAAGATTGAGGAAATTTTCTTTGTAGTTTAAGTGTTTTATTATGAACGGTTGTAGGATCTTGTCAAATGCTTTTTCTGCATCTGTTGGGATGATCATGTGTATATTTTCCGTTAGACTATTATTATGGTGTATCATATGAATTGATTTTTGTGTGTTGAACTAGCCCTGCATTCCTGGGATAAATCCCACTTGGTAATTGCATATAATTTTATATGCTGCTTGGTTCAATTTGCTAGTACTTTTTGAGGACTTATGCATCTATATTCATAAGAGATATTGTCTGTAGGTTTCTTTTCTTGTGACCTCTTTGTCTGGCTTTGGTGTCAGGGTAATATTGACTGCATAGAATAAGTTAGAAAGTATTTCCTCCTCTTCCATTTATTGGGAGTGATTGAGAAGAATTGGTGTTAATTCTTCTGTTATAAGGATATACGTGATTGCATTTAGAGTCCCCCAGAGGATAATCCAAGACGTGTTCCTCCTCTTCGTCCCTTAACTTAATCAAATCTTCTGCCATATAAAATAATATTCACTTTTTTGCCATACTTGCCATTTTAGAATATTTAGCTGGTTATCAATTCTTGTTTCTTTCTTGAAAATGGACATAAGCTCTCCTATTCAAAACCTCACCCTCAGGCAGCAGCTTTTTTTTTTCCTTTGCGGAAGATCAGCCCTCAGCTAATATCTCCCACCAATCCTCCTTTTTTTTCCCCGAGGAAGACTGGCCCTGAGCTAACATCCGTGCCCATCTTCCTCTACTTTATATGTGAGACACCTGCCACAACATGGCCTGACAAGAGGTGTGTAGGTCCACACCCGAGATGCGAGCTGGCAAACCCCAGGCCACCAAAGTGGAACGTGAGAACTTAACTGCTACACCACCAGCAGGCCCAGACAGCAGCTTTTAAAGTATGCAAATAGACCCCTTTCATGGAAAGACGGGAGAAGGGCATTTTTCACCTGCTCCCTCAGTGCTAGGCCCTGGGAGCATAGTCACAGTGAGCTCTTCTTTGTTTTCTACAGTCTTGTGGGTCTTGTGGATACAGCTTTGTTGGCTTTCAGAGTTAGGTGTTTTGGGGCCTATCCCTTATTTGAGAGTGTTAAAAGTTAGGGCGCTAGATGTAGAGTCTAAGTCCTTCGATCATCAGGGAGAAGATGGGATTTGGAGGTCCCCTACCAATTGTAGGGTACTGTGGCAGGGGTGGGGTTTATGGCAGAGAATGTCTCAGCCCTTCCTACACCTTTCTAGGTTGGTGTTTTCTGATTCTGTGTAGGAGTAGCTCAGCTGGTATCTGGATTTCTTTCAGAGGGAATTGCCCCGTGTGTAATTAACTGCAGATTTGGTCCGTCTCTGGGAGGAGGAGAGATAAGCCTCCTATGTCACCATCTTTACAGCCACTCCTGTTTAGATGTTGATATTGTAATTCTTATGATATTAAGATATTAATGTCTTATGATGTTGTGTTCCCTTAAATAACTTTGGGTGTTGTTTTACAAGCTAATTAATTTATTTATAAACAATATGATTTTTAAAGCCTTTTAAAATAAACATTTTAGGGTTGATTTAGTTTAAATCTACTTTAGCCTTACTAATAAGGGATGATCTTTTATGATTTCTACTGGGTGTGGCACATGTTTAACCAAGACTCTTTATCCAGCTCTTTAGAACTTGAAAGATCCCAGCTTGTGTCAGTTCTAAGAAGTATTCATTTTACAGCTTCCCCTGTATTCTTTGTTGGCCTTGGGGATTTTCCTGGTATGCATATACAGCTTAGTATTCAGCAAAATACTCATGCGCCTTCTATGAGAATTTCTACAGCTCTTTTTCTCTAAGCTCCTTTCTCTTCAGATTTCTGCCATGAAAACGTCACCCTCCTGAGTCTTCCTAAACTCTAATCTCTTTCTCCTCAACTCACTGTGAACCCCTACATGCTACTTGGAATCCCACTCTTATTTCACTGTGAAGACTACCACCAGGCAGGAAATTGAAGCAGTTACGGAGTTCATCTTCTTTATTTTCTCTCAAGGAAATCAGTAGCACACTACCTGTTGTCCAACGTCAGAAAACAGTTGTTTCATATATTTTGTCCGGTTTCCAAATTTTTTGTGGTAGGAGACTAAGTCTGGTCATAGTTACTTCTTCATGATCAGAAGCCAGCATTTTGTCAGCTAAATTTTCTTCTAGGAATAAATAAATGACTCATTACCATGTAGAAAGAGAAATGAATAACAATAATATTTCAAAAATTGCTCCAAAGAAATGTGAGTCTAGACTGAGAATGAAGAGATGAGTCAGTATAAACTTAAAAAGCAACAGCGAGAAATATACAAAATCCAAGTTTATATAACAAAATCTTTGGACTTAAGAACTCTAAATAGGGTTTATTTCAGTGGATTACATTTAAATACAAAAAAATAAGGATTTTAGAGTTGAGGTATGCATACTAATGAATTAAGAACATCACAGTGTGAGGGGAAATATTAAAGGAATGAACTGTCTTGAAACTTGAAGAAATTTGTAGTATATATCTATACTTAGATTGAGAAGAATGTGTTGTGAGCCTTGTCTGGCTTTCAGAGGATAAAGAATTTTATCCAAATAATTTTACAATTGCATGAGACAAAGTGAAGCTAGAGGCCATCTACTTGAAGTCATAGAAACTGCTCAAACCAATTGTTCAATGAGCTGTAGTGAAGAAAACTATGCTAGTATCATAAGTTTCCTTATCTCAAGGAGTTTTAAAAAATTGTAATGTACTTTGTTCTCCAAGATACCAAACTTAAAGCAACTTTGTGACTTATGCTTATTGTCATCTATTCATCAGTTCATTAAATTAAATAATAAGAGAGCAAAGCAAACTAACATGTATACTACCAAAAAATTGCCAAGAATATATTTTTCAATCTATATAATGAATACATGCTGCAGGAGATCATAGCAGTATTTTCGATAGGCTTTAAGCCTAAGGAAAAATAAATTCCAGTGGGTGACTGGGGTGATATGTGATCTGCTGATTCTCATAATCACTATACCAGATTGCTTGTGCTTTGGACTCTCAGGCCAGAGGGCAATATGTTATCGGGAGTGAAGGCAAGGGGCTTGGGAACGCCGGGCCCTTGCAGGAACAGAATGCTGCCTGCATACCTTGCTGATTGTCCTTAAGATACTCCCCAAGGGAATGACCTGGGACAGGCTGGTGTGCTTCGGGGGATGAAGAATAGAACCTTTGGACTCTGGCCTGTGTGCCCCTGCAGTCATGAGTTTCTGCTATTGTAATTGCTTGTGATTCTTTACCCACAAATAAATATGTGGCGATCAGATCCGAGGGACCTCACCTCAGTCCTTGAGACTGATGGTCCCCTGTCCCATTGAATAATATAGATTGTGTTCTGTCTATTAATTCCGTCCACCCCTTCTGCTGGCTGCCTAGTTGGTCTCGGCAGCAAATACATACTTTCCATTAATTCATTAGTTTATCAAATTATTTGTTTCAGGTGTTCTAAGAACTACTCTAGACATTGAGAATATAAAGATTAATAAAGGAACTCAAGGACTTATCCTCAGCAAGCTTACTTTCTAGTGGTAGATGTTATAGAAAATTAATAAATTAATAAAATAGTTTTGAATCATAAATCCTGCAGAAGCCACAGGGCAATGTGCTAGATATGGGGAATAGCTCCTTTAGCCAACTTTGTTAGCCTTCTCTGAGGAGTTGATATTTGAACTGTGGCTGAAGGAAAGAGCCAAATGAAAATATGGGGATAGAGCATACAAGTAAGGAAAAGAGCAACTGTAAAAGCCCAGAGATGGAACCAGGTTGATGTATTATTTCTGAGTTCAAAGATTAGAAATAAGACCATCCTAGCTGGTGTATAGTGTTGGAGGAGAAAGTGATTAAGGATGAGGGTAAAGAGACAGGTAGAAAAAGATAGATGTGTATGAATGATGTAAATAAATCATGAATGACTTGACAATAAATGCTGTAAGAAATATGCTTCCCTGATTGATGGTAACTCTCAAAGAACTGTATTGAGAATTTTGAAGCTGGTTCAAGGCTTTCCAGAGAAGAGTGCCATGGTCACATAGAAATATTTGCACACATCTGGTGTGTGTGACTGATTACATATAAAGATTTCTATATATATATAATAAATCACATATATAGAAATTTTTTATATATAATTTATTATATATCCTATTTACATATCTACCTATTCATCCCAGGTATATAATAAATTTCATTGAGCTATTTTGCAGTTGTACTGGTCACAGTGAAGAATGAATTTGCCAGTGTCTAGTGAATTGTATCACATATTATAGGTAGCTGAATTATGGTATGTCTAGGATACAGACTTTGGAATCACACAAACCAGGATCTATTAATTAAAAGCTGAATTATGGAACTAGTATATTCTATGTGTAGTATGCTCATCTATATAAGAGGCAATATTTCCTCATCTGAAAATTTATTTTGAGAATGTTAAATAACGTTTTTAAATATTTAGTATTTAGATTAAAAAATGGTAACTACTGTTATTTTAAAGCTATTCTGAATAACTCAATATATATTTTTTATTAATGATGTGATCTGAATTTGTGCTGTGGAATGAAAAGTGTGAAAACAGAATAAATAAACAACCTTTGTTCTTCTAAATAATCCACTTAGTGTGAATGGTTTTAAATGCATCACAGATAATGCCCCTGATGGCTTTTATTTTAGGTGGCAAAAGAGCAAAGTATTTGTAATTTATGTGATATTCAAGAGGCAAAGTCATTTTTTAAAGCGAGTCTTTAAATTATTGATTATGTTTTTTGTTTTTCATCTTGAGAGGACATATTAAATGATACGTCAGATTTAAAAAGAGCCTTTTACACTTTCTTTTCAAAATGTCTAAAATTTTTGCAATCTGTTTATTTTGTGATTTTAATGAAATGCCAAACATCTTTTCGCGAGAGCTATATAGTATTTGAATTTCTTGAATTTCTTTTTAGCTTTCAAGAAATACTGTGAATGACAATGTAGGGGTTCAGAAGGACTCTCCCTGGAATGTGCAACCCTGGCAGGCAGATCTTTCGGAGCTGAAGACATTAAGGTCCAACAGACTCAGGAAAAAATCCTTTGACCTTTCCCCTAACTTCCCCTGCAAAATTTAGAGAGAAGACCTGTTTCAGGAAGCAGGTGTCACCACGGACATGAACTAGGCGGTGGACAGGGAAGAACCCAGCAAGGTATGTTTGTTAGACTCCCCTTTGTGCCCAGTTTTTTCCGTGCGGTCCAACAAGCAGTTGTTTACCAAATGTTTGCTCCGTTCCAACTACCTATGAATTGCCTTCCTTCCTTCGAAGTCCCAGGTCATCTAGCCCCTTCTGCTTAGTCCGAGATGACATATATACCTCATTTTGCCTGACTGTCTTTGGAATCTCTCATGTTAATGTGGATTCCCCATGTGTACATAGTAAATTAGTTTTTCTCCTGTTAATCTGTGATATGTCATTTTAATTATTTGACCAGCCAGATGAGGAAGAAGGGAAAGGTGGAAATTTCCCTTCCCTGACAACGTAAAAGTTTAATAGATCACTACGTATAATAAATGAATTGAGAAAGCATAGCAATTGTCCAACTTGACTGTTTTAAATAAATCATTTGTCTGTCAATTCTTCCATTTAAATTATGTGATATTTTGCAGATGGAAATTGAAAGTTTCTCATAAAAGGTTGATAGATCACCAGGTATAATAAATGAATGGAGAAAGCATAACAATTGTCCAACTTGGTTGTTTTAAATAAATCACTTGTCTGTCAATCCTTCTATTTAAATTATGCAATATTTTGCAGATGGAAATTGCAAGTTTCTTTTTCTGCCTAGTTGATCTAATAGGCAAGTTGTCTCAATCGTTTTTCTTATAGAGTCAAGTTGGCAAAGTTTATTAAGTGTAAGAGTTTTCAGAGATTGCCATGTGGGTGTATTAAGACTGGGTGTAATTTTAAGCTTGTACGTGATTTTTAGAAAGTTTGATTTATCTCGGCCTACTAAATTATGACTATTTTATAATATGAACTTCATTCGGTTTAAATAAGGCAAAGTATCCTTAACAGCTTTTGAATTAAGTCTGTAAAGAAGCTTAAGCCCTAGCATCCTAAACTTCTAAGAACCTAAAAGAAGAGTTAAAGTATATCTAACTTAGTTAGTACCTTTAGAGAAGGAATAGAAAATATCAATTCATCATAAGATCACACTTTTTGTCTTCAGTATTCTCGGATTCTTAAGATAGATCAAACTTAAAGAATTATAAATTCCCACCTATTCCCATATAAATTAGCCTAAAGAGGTTGGAAGTGTTGACAGTCCATTTTATCAACTGATCTGTGGTTTCCTACAAATTTCTTCTTGGAAGAAAATGCATTTTTGAGGCATTAGTGCAGTCCTTCTCTCCTCCCAATTTATTTATTTTTATGTTTTATTTATTTTTTTAAATGATGTGGCTTTTATTTTTTTAAGATTTTATTTATTTTATTTTTTTCCTTTTTCTCCCAAAGCCCCCTGGTACAGAGTAGTGTATATGTTTTTAGTTGTGGGTCCTTTTAGTTGTGGCATATGGGATGTCATCTCAGCATGGCTTGATGAGTGGTGCCATGTCCACGCCCAGGATTCCAACTGACAAAACCCTGGGCCGTCGAAGCAGAGCACGCAAACTTAACCACTCGGCCACAGGGCCGGGCCCCTCTCCTCCCAATTTAATTGCCTCTTTCTTCATGGTGGTCCTGGGAAGGGTAATAGCATTGATCAAGTTAAGTATCTTGACAAAGGAAAAATTCCTGAAAAAAAGAAAGGGCAGATAATTGCACTTTTCTTTTCATATACTATATTAGGGAAGGAGTAGTAGTAACGTCTGTGAACACAGCTTTTTCTATCCTTTTTAAGGGATTTATTAAAGTCCTATGACTGATTTTACTCTTCAGATACACGGAAATGAGGAAAAAAATGATGTCATCATGCTTATAAAAGTCCAAGCACTACGGTGAAAGCTTAAAGTAGTGACTTTATATTTCTCAACTTGAACTGGGAACAAATATGTTTTAATTCTTAGGTCCATTTTTCTAAACACTAAACAAGACGAAGCACAAATGGGCCACTGTTTCTGTGAGAGGGGCTTCAAAATGGAATAAATTTGGGGAAAATAAATCTCTACTTCTGATTCAACCTTGAGGGAAACAGAAAGTGAGCAGGAAGTCTGGCTTCTGATGAAAGAAAGAAGATTGGGCCCACCCTGGGGAACACTGTGACTTGGCTTAGAAGTTGCGTCTGATATGCTTAAAATATCTCTTGTCAAACAATACCTTGAGTACTAACCAGATAACTGACTTTCCCTACATGAGAAAATCAATGGAGACCTTTAAGTTTCAGTGTGAGATACAGAAAAACTGGAAATAACAACGGATTTAAAAAGTTTCTTCTATGTCAAGGAATCCAAGGCAAAACATAGAAGTTGATATATATTGATTTTAAATTATCCAGGACACAAGTTGTTCTTTTATATTGCTCCATCGTATTTTCCCTATTCTTTCATATCCTGTAGCCATGACTTTTGGATTAACACCAACTTAATTTTAATATGCAAAAATTGCTCCATGCCTTCTAACTTCTTTACGGTGTTACTATCACAAATTACATCTGTATACATTTTCCCATGTTAACATAGATTTATAGTTATTGCTTTATGCAGTTTTCTTCCCAATTAGGTAGAAGAAAAAGTTGCAAATGGAAAATACATTTATGCTGTCTTTTATGCTTACTCATACAGTTGCCTTTATTGATGCTCTGTATTTCTTCACACGATTTTGAGTTGCTATTTAGTGTCCTTTCATTTCGGCCTGAAGACATTGCTTTAATATTTTTGTAGAACAGGTTTACTATGGACAGAATCTCTCAGTTTTTGCTTTTGAGAGACTGTGTTAACCTCTCTTTTATTTTTGAAGGGTACTCTTGCTGAGTATAGAATTCTTAGTTGTCAGGTTTTTTTTTTTATTCCAGGACTTTGCATATGTTATTTCACTGCCTTAGGTCCTCATAGTCTCTGAGAAGAAATCAGTTGTTCACCTTATCGGGGATCCCTTTCTCAAGATGAGTCACTTCTCTCTTGCTGCTTTCAACATTTTCTTTGTATTTGGCTTTCAGTAGTTTGATTATGATGTGTGTAGGTATAGCTCTCTCTGAGTTTAGTCACTTGGAGTTCATTGAGCTTCCTGAATGTGTAGATTAAAGTTTTTCTTCAAATTAGGGATGTTTCCTGCCACCATTTCTTCAAATATTCTTTCTGTCCCTTTCCATTTATCCTCTTCTTCTGGTATTATCATTAGACTTAAGTTGGTATGTTTGACGGTGTCCTACAGGTCTCTGAAGTTTTGCACATTTCTCTCATTCTTTTATTTCTTTCTGTTCCTCAGACTGGATAATCTCAACTGACCTATCTTTAAATTCACTGATTCTCTCTCCTGCCTGTTCAAATATGTTGCTAAGCCTTTGTAACAATTTTTTTACTTGTTATTATACTTTCAACACTAGAATTTATATTTTGTTCCTTTTTATTATTTCTCTCTCTCTATTTATATTCTTTATTTGGTGAGACAATGTTCTCATACTTTCTTTTGGTTCTTTAATTTTAGTTGTGGTTTCTTTTAGGCTTTTGAATATATTTAAATAGCAGATTTAAACTCTTTGCCTAGTAAGTCTAGTGTTTGCGGTTTCTCAGGAAAATTTCTATTAATTGATGTTCTTTCCCCACATGTGGGCCATACTTTCTTGTTTCTTTGGGTGCCTTGTGATTTTTTTTGTTTGTCAAAAGCTGTGCATTTTAAATAATAGAATGAGGTAACTCTGGAAATCAGATTCTCCTGTCTCCCAGGATTTGTTGCTGTTGCTTGTTGTAATTGTGGTAGTTTGTTTGTTTAACAACTTTTCTGAATGACTTCTGTATAGTCTATATTCTTTTGTGCGTGTGGCCACTGAATTCTCTACTCAGTTAGCTAAGTGGTTAGCAAATGACAGAATAGAGATTTCCTTACATGCCTGGAACCAATAAATCTCCCAACCCTTACTAAGGAGCTCTCTGTATGTTGGGGCGTGTATTTAACATTCAGCCAGGTAGTTTAAAGCTTTGCTTAACCTTCACTTTTTGCTAACATAGAAACTCAAGATCAACTGGAAGTGAAATCTTAGGGCCTTCTAAGGTCTTTTCTGGACATGTGTACATCTCTATGCATTTGCATGGCTTTGTAGATTCCCAGGAATATGCTGGAGCTTTTCAAAACCATTATGGACATGTTAATCCTCAGCTTTTGCTGTTAAGGTTTTTCTTAGACTGTTTTTGTCCTAACTATTACCCATTGCCTCAAGGAGCCATGCCATTAAGACATTGCCAATAGGTATTTTCATCAAATGCCAGCTTAGGAGCAGCTTTTAGCACTGAGCAAGCTCTGAGTCAGATCTGATAAAGACAAGCCTTTTGAGCGTCTCTTCTAAGAAGCCATGAAAAATAATAACAATTCTTTGTGAATTAGATCCATTCTCTCTCCAGTACTGGGAATCTGTACTGTTATTTTCAATACTACCACTGAGGTAGGAAGCAGAGACTGGGTCTATAGTAAGTTAAAATGCCATAAAGCTCACTGTTCTTACTGATGTTCTTCCATTGTTCTTGCATCTTCCCTGGTTTCTATGAGCTTTTGGTTAATTTCCTGAGTTCTGAAAAAATTTAACACTTTTTGCAAGGTTTTTATCACTGCTTTTATGGAGAGGCAAATCCTCAGAGATTCTTACTGGATTATTTTTGCTAATGTCACCCAGTCTTGACATCTTAATGCAGCCATCATGAAGGGAGAGGGGGCAAAGAAGGGCAATGGTCGACTCTAAGGATATTTCTGGGATGTTGGACCCAATGTTTTTCCTTCTGTATTATTGGCCAAAATTTGTCACATGCCACTTCTAGCTTCAAGGCAGGCTGGGATATATACTTATTCACAGTGACCATATACTCTGCTATAAATGAGGGTACTGTTGTTAACCAGCAGAGAATGGTTATTAAGGCAGAGAAAGGGAAGCTATAACATTTGTTACATGCAACACATTCCTTGCTCCCCAAAGGAATCTCATAATTCTATTCTCATACTAACCTCATAGTTCTCTTCAGCTGCTTTATCTAGCCCAATGTTGAAGATCTCTAGGCGCTAAACTGTCCTGCTCATTCAGCTCAGATGTGCCTTCTTATAGTGTAGAAATGTAAAAAACATAACAATATAAATCAGAAAATGAGGATAAAAGGAGAAATTCATCAATGATTTGTTTGTAGCTATAATCAGACACCACTTGGCAGGAATTGCACAGATCTTCTGACTTCTCAGGGGAGTAATTTCCTTGTTTAGGTTAGCTGAAAGACCCTGGATCTGCTTCTGTCTTTTCTCTTATAGAATTTTGCTAAAAACAATAAAGAGGAGGCAGAAACAGCAAAAAAGAGTCAGGAAACTGGGAAAATGTGTGCATTTCCATACTTGTCACCTGAAATGGGAGTCTCCCCTTCAATGGGTTACTCCCATCTTGTAAAATCTCATGTGAGTGCGTCTGCTAGTTGAAAACTACCTCAACATCTCAAACCATGTCTCTTAAGTCATTTAGATGGTATAATCTTTGGTTCTTCAGGCTTTAGCAGGCAGTAAAGATTGTTATGGGGGTTAAAGTGGGATTGAGTGACTTGATTTTTAATATATGCCAAAAATCCAAAAGAGTGAAATCATGGTACAAAAAAGATTATTAATATTGTATCTACTGAAAACAACAGCTATAGCATAAGTTGTGGGAGCAGGGGAAGGCAGGGAAGGTTAAATGAGAAAAAGAATATCTTGCTTTGGAGTAGAATTGGAAGAGTGAGAGAACGGAGAATTAGTCTAATTTATCTAATTAGTCCAAGTTATTCAGTGCAAAAAAGAAAAGCCCTTCACTTTGTTTTCATTCATTCATTCTCTTCTCTTCCATTCTTCACTCTCTCTCCCTTTCTCTCTCTATTTTTTCTTCTTTCTTTTTTCTTTATTCTTGTTGGTTATCCTTTTTCTTAATAATACATGTACTAATGCCTCTATATTTACCTCACAAATTTCAAAAGTTCTGTAATAAAGCTTCAAGTTAAGAAATCACGTGCAAAGCAGGATAAATTACTTTTAGAAAGTTACTGAATAGTACTAAACCAATGGTGGGCTTCAGTCTTACAACTCTTAATCTGTTTATTTGTTTGTTTTTGATGTTTCACATTACTCTGTTTATGTTTATGGCTCTCTTAGATGATAGTTACCCTTTGGCACTTCATGGAATATGGGCCTACTGGCTCTTATCTTTTTTTTCTAACACCTACTCTCTCTTTACTTCTTTTCTCTCTTTCTTCCTTCTTTCTTTCTTTTCTCTTTCTTTCCTTTCCTCTTTCTTCATTTTGGAGAAATTCTGAAAATTAAAAAAAGAGAAAACATAAACACAGCTGAGGCTCTTCAGTTAAGGAAAGCATCATAGTCTTTAGTAAATGCTCTCTGATGCTAAGTCAGTGAGGCCTATTCTGAACATCGGATATATGTCAAGCATTTCTTAGCCCCTAGAACTCTTTAAAAACTTAAACACCCTGAATTGAAAACTAATTATGTACTTTAATTTTAATAAGCATTCTTAGAGAAACTGCCTAGAATTCATTATTCATTTTAATTTAAAACATATTTTTGATCTTTTGTCCTAAAAGTATTGTCTTCTCAGGCAAATGTCTTAGAGACATGTCATTTGGCAAACTTAAAGTTAGCTCTGAAAAAAATCCTTTATGAATTTATTTTCCTTTCAAATTCTTTTACTGCTTTTTGTTCTCTGACACAAAAGACTGAGCAATGACAAAATAATGTATTGCTCCCTGGAGAATTACTCATTATCTGTTAGACATTCATCAAGTGCTATTAAGCATTTAAAAATGCAAAAAGCATAGCTAGCTAGTGACAAAAGCTTTCATATAATTAGTAGAATGAATATAATGACTTAAAAAAAAAGTCTGTCTCCAGAAAAGAAAGAGAAAAGTCTTTGGGAAAATATAAAAGACTAAAAGTATAGCTACCTTATTTCTTCTCCCAACTATCCTGTTTTGAACAGAATGTTCTCTAAAATAAATCCCAGTTGGATTGTATTGGAATACTGATATATCAAAGTGTCATCTTCTCGACACTGACAGTTTTACCAGTACAGAAAGCCTGGGCTGGGAAAATATTTGTATTTGAAGTGAATATTCTTTAGCTACAAGCTTAAATTATAGTAAGAATAATACCAGTAAGTTTGTATTTGGCCAAAATGAGAAAATAAGGTAATAAAAGCACCAGATGATAGGGAAAGAAATGAATGAGGGGAAAGACTGTATTTTGAAGACGTTCTTAAAAAATAGCATTGGATATTCCATTTTCTTTCTTTCTTTTTTTTTTAGAGTAGTCTTTGCTGCATCCCATGTCAGTCCTTCTTTTGGTATTGTGACATTTTGCAATAATGTGACTTGGTTGGGTTTATTTATGGATCTGTTTTCCCTTAGGTGCTCAAAATTGCCTGAGGATATTCTATTTTCTTTTGATTTCTTCTTTATAAATGAAAACTCCCAATCAAAGAAACAAATAAACATATACGATTTACTCGGTTTCAGATAGCTTGAAATGATGGTGTATTATTTCTATATAAACCATTATAGGGGGAAGCCCAGGTTTGGATACAGATAAAATATTAGGTTTAAATCCTGCTTTTTTCCTTACTAGCTATGTAACATTTGCCAAATTACCTATCTTTGAGACTGTGATTGTTCAGTTTAAATGGAGATCATGATATCTATATTTCAAAGTTGTTTTGGTCATTAAAGGTGATAGCATAGGAAAAATTGCCTAGCAAAACAAAAGGAGCACATGTTCACAAAAAAGTTTTCTTTTCACTTCATGTATGTGGCTCTTTATTTTTCATTTCTCTTAATCCTGTATATCAGTATTTCACAGAGTTGAGTAATGATCCCTTTTAAAGTAAGGGGAGGAGTTTGAGAGACGCAAACTTAAGAAATAAAGTCTGATTAAGGGGCCGGCCCGGTGGCGCGGCAGTTAAGTGTGCACGTTTGGCTTCACATCCTGGATGCGGACATGGCCCCGCTTGCCAAGCCATGCTGTGGCAGGCATCCCACATATAAAGTGGAAGAAGATAGGCACGGATGTTAGCTCAGGGCCAGCCTTCCTCAGCAAAAAGAGGAGGATTGGAGGCAGATGTTAGCTCAGGGCTAATCTTCCTCAAAAAAAAAGAAAGAAAGAAAGAAAGATAGAAAGTCTGATTCAGCAAAAAATATCCCTTAACTGTGAATTATTACTGCAAAAGAAAAACATATTTATATTATTGATGACTGAACAATAGTAATAAGCCTTCATCTGGAGATGTCTGCAGTTACTCATAGCTCTAAATGAGCTAAATATGTCTACATATATTATTATCTCAAGTGCTAACAGTAAACCTCACTTCTAGAACTATGAGCATTTTATATATGAGCATTCAGAACTATAACACATTTTGTAGTATGAGGAGGACTACTTGTGTCTTCTCCTCAAATACCACCGCATAGATTTGCAGTCCCTCTGCCTCATGGATATCCTCTTCATATCACGTCCTTTTGATATACTTCTTGATTCTTAGGGCTTAGAAAAGTGTTTGTTTAAGCTAAAACTGTGTATGCTTTATTAATTATCTGATGTCCAATCAGTTTTGGAGGAACTCATATTTTACAGTAGATAAAATATTATTTTCATTATCGTTGATGTTTCAACACAAAATAAAATTTAGTCCCTAATCTGGCCCCTTTATCTTCCCTACCCCATAGATTTTTAGACCCTAGTTCTACCATTGGGGAAATTAGTTTGAGAAACAGTATTTCTGACCAATGATTTTCAATATATTGAGAAGCATAAGAATGACTCTTTTCTTAGGCTGTCTTGTGCATTGCTTGAGATAAGGTTGAACACATTTCTTACTAGTGTGACTCATTCTCAGGGTGACTTATATTGTCTGGCTTGTATAGAAGAATTAGTTAAATTAATTTGGATGATCAACCTCTAATTGAACCAAGGGGTCATGTCATTTATACTTGGAGGAGGATTCTACCATTTTGAGACCCTATCTAGGTTCAGTGAGTGTGACTTCCTTGATGCAAAACAATGGCCATCATGAATGAAAAAGAATTCACTCCATATTTTCTACTCCTTCTATAGAGTTGTGACCTCTAGATGCAGCAATTTTATTCATATAGACTAGCCGCAATAGTGCAATTCAGTTCTGACACTAACTAACTAGAGTTACTATAGATCTCACAAGTTAAGGGCACAGTCCAAAACAAGACTGCCCATACCTCAAAACCAGCTTCAAGTTACAGAGTTCACAGGCCACACACACTTCTAATCAACTGGCTACAAATTTGGTATTTCTACCACCCCCTCAGATTTGATAATTCACTATAATGACTCACAGAACTCAAGAAAGCACTATACTTACGATTATAGTTTTACCACAAAAGATCCAAATCAGAACCAGCCAAAAGAAGGGACTCGTAAGACAAGGTCCTGAATGTAGAGCTTCTGTATCTGTCCCTGTGGAGTCAGGACACATCACCCTCCTGGCACATTGATGTGTTCACCAACCAGGAAGCTTACCTGAGCCTCCAGTGTCCAGAGTTTTTATTGGAATTCTATTATGTAGGCATGATTAACTGAATCATTCACCATGTGATCAAATTCAATTTCTACCTCTCCCTCTCCTCCATGGAGGTCAAGCTGATGTCACTTAACTCAAAGCCTCAAACTTCTAATCTCACGGTTGGTTTTTCTGGCAATACCAGCACCCATCCTGAAACTATCTAAGGGCTTAACATGAATTGCCCCCTTAGCTTAAATTCAGAAGGGGCCAACCAGGAATACCAAATATACTTCTATTACTGGGAAAATTCCAATAGTTTAAAGCTCTGTCCAAGGAACCTGGGACAAAGATTAGACAGATTCTTTACCATATGATACTAGCACTTATTTAGTTGTAACATGGTATAGTCATGGATAATAGGATCAGAATTGAACACAGCATGAAAATATCAAAATAAGAGGCAAATGACATGCAGTTAAATATAGGACACAATGGAATATGCATGGACATTGAAGTCAGACCTGAATTTGGATTCCTATCCTAATCACTATGAACTATGTGGCCATGAAATTTTCACTTATTCTGTATGACTCTTAGTTTAGTCATCTATAAAGTAGAGGTACTAATATCCGTATATAAAAACTTTTCTAGAAAATATAGTACACATATGTTAAGGTACCTTTTTAAATACTGTGCTAATTAATTTTATATGTCAACTTACCTGGGCCATGGGGTGCCCAGATAATTGAGCAAATATTATTCTGGATGTTTTCGTGAAGGTGTTTTTGGATGAGATTAACACTGAAATTAGGGAACTTTGAGTAAAGCAGACTCCCTTCCTCGATGTGAGTGGTCTTCATCTAATCAGTTCAAGGCCTGAACAGAACAAAAACATCAGCTTCCCCCAAGCAAGAGAGAATTCTCCAGCAGTCTACCTTCAGACTTCATTTACAACATTGGCTCTTCCTGGTTCTACAGCAGACAGCCTTCAAATTTGAACTGGAACTTGGCTCTCCTGGGTTTCCAGCCTGCCTACCTAGATTTCAGACTTGCCAGCCTCCATAATCATGTAAGCGTACACACACACACACACACACACACATCCTATTGGTTCTATTTCTCTGGAGAACTCTGAAATACACCTTTTTAAAAAATGATTATCCATTTATAATCACTCTTAAACCAAAAGCACACTGTGTGATACTCACCACTCAGTCACAGATCATTGGATCACTTACCCTTGATTAAACATGTAGCTGAAAAGATGACTATTTATATATATGCCAGCATTCTATAAGTTCTGTTATCTGGCATTACAATGATAAATAGGGAAAATCACATTACCTTTTTAGATTGTTTGGCAACTATTTTAGATTCTATGAAAGAAATTGTCATGGGGCAATCTTATTGGAAGAAAGAGAAGATTGAATGGCTGCACAAAGAGGAGTGGTGATACGAAAGAAAATCATAATTCTGACATAAGAGCTAGTTCTTGAATCCAAGCATTCAAGGTTCAAAGGTCAAGTTAAAAATAGAGGATTAGACTTCCAGGTTCAGCTCTGACATGTAAAAAGCTGAGAAGTTGTCCCATCCATCCCATCCTGACAACAAGGTGATTATTCTGAAATAAGTCCAAAGCCTTCTTCATAACAAAGGCCTACAATTTTTCCAGGAGGAGAGACTGTATCAGTGTCTTGCTGAAGAGCCTTGAATCAAAGGCATTACTCTTATTCCGAGACCCTCTGTCCTTCCTGTCTTACCTAAAGTGGGGGAGTACTTTGTAGACCAGAGACATAGGACCACCAAAAGGCTGTTTTAATTGTAATATTATACAATGTTTCCACTCCCCACATCTTACCATCACACCAATAAGATTCCAGTATAACGATAGTGGATTATAGCTGAAAGAGCTGCAAGATGTATATTATCTCTGAGTAGGAGTACTAAGGGAATCTGGAAGTCAACAGGGGACATGAGAGGAATTTGAAGCCTCTGGTCCTTATAACTATAGCAACCATTAAACAAAGAGCAACTTCTAGCCAGGCTAATAATATAAATCCTCACACTAGTGACCAATTAACTTCAGTTTCTATTATCTCATACAACATGTCCAGCTTTCAACAAAAAGTTTCAAGAATTGCCAAAAGGCATGAAAAAATACCATAGTTTAAAGATACAAAGCAAGAATCAGAATGAGACTCAAATATGAAACAGATATTAGAATGAATAGATGGGGAATTGAAAATAACTATAATTAATTTTGAGGACTCCAATGGAAGAAGTAGATAACATTCAAAAACAGATGGGTAATATGGCAGAGAGATGGAAATTCTAAGAAAGAATCAAAAAGAAATGCTGTAAATCAGAAACACTGAAACAGAAATGAAAAATGCCTTTGATACTCTTATAAGTAGACAGTATATGGGTCAGGAAAGAATCAGTGAACTTGAAGCTAAGTCGAAGAAATTTCCCCAGCTGAAATGCAAATAAAAAAGAATAGAACAAAACAGAAGAAGATATCCACTGTGGGACAACTTCAAAAGATATAATAATAGGTATCATTGTATATCAAAGTGGAAGAGAGAACAGACAGAAGATATGTTTGGAAGAATAATGGCTGAGAACTTCCTAAAATTAATGACAGACATAAAACCACAGATTACGTAAACTCAGAAAACATGAAGTAGAATGAATATATATATTTTAAAAACGCTTTACCTAAACATATGATATTAAAACTGCAGACAATCAAAGACAAAAGAAAAATCTTACAAGAATCCAGAGTTGAAACAAAACATCTTTCTTAGAGGAGAATAAGGATAGTAATTACAGCAGATTTCTTGTGAGAAACCATGCAAACAAGAAGAGAGTGGAGAGAAATATTTAAAGCGTTGAAAAAACCCCACACATATGTATAAATTCTATATCCAACAAAATTATCTTTTATAAAATGAAGAAGAAATAAATACCTTGCAGATAAAAACTGAGGGAATTTATCACCAGCAGACCTGCCTAATAAGAAGTATTATGAGATTTTCCTCAGGGAGATGGAAAATAATGTAGATCAGAAACTTGAATATATTCAATAGGAGAACATCAGAGAAGGAATAAATAGGTACAATAATTTTTTTTTCTAAGTGATTTAGAAGATGACTGTCTTTTAAAGTAATAGTACCAACAATGGATTGAGTGATTTATAGTATATGGATAAGTGAAGTGAATGACAATGGTGCCCCAAGGGACAAGAGGAAAGAATTGGTAATACTTTATTATAAGGTACTAGCACTGCACATCAAGGGGAATAGTACTATTTGAAGGTGGATTTATGTTAGTTAAAATGCACATTACAAACTCTGGAGAACTCCCTAATTTTAATAGAAGTATTCCTATGCTACAAGAAGAGATAAAATGGAATCATATACAATGCTCAATTAAAACCAGAGAGGACAATGGGACCAGCCCGGTGGCGCAGTGGTTAAGTTCACACGTTCCGCTTCTTGGTGGCCCGGAGTTTGCTGATTCGGATCCTGGGTGCAGACATGGCACCACTCGACAAAAGCCATGCTGTGGTAGGTGTCCCACGTATAAAAGTAGGAAGATGGGCATGAATGTTAGCCAGTCTTCCTCAGCAAAAAGAGGAGGATTGGCAGTAGTTAGCTCAGGGCTAATCTTCCTCAAAAAAAGAAAAAAACTTAGGAATGACAGAAAAAGAATTCAGAGGAAATAAATAGAAAAAAAGTTATAAATATGGTTGATATTAATTTGAACACTTCAATAAGCACTTTGAGTATGACTTGCCTAAATGTCAATGAAACAAAAGAGATTTTCAGAGTAAGTAAAGAAATAAAACTCAATTATATATTGTCCACAAGAATCCCACTTTGAATATGTGGAATCTTGTATGTTGAAAGTAAAGAGAGAGAGAAAGTTGTACCATGCTAACACTAATCAAAAGAAAGCTGGAGTAGCTATGTTAATTTTAGATAAAGCAGACTACGGAAGAAGGACAATTACCAGAAATAAAGAGGGGGACTACATAATGATAAAGGAGTCAGTACTCCAAGGAGACATAACAAACTGAAATATGTAGACTACTAACGACAGAGCATCAAATACGTGAGGCAAAAACTGATAGAACTGAAAGAAGAAATAAACAGATCCACTATTATAGTCGAAGACTTTAGCACTCCTCCTTTTACTAATTGATATAGCAATAGCCAGAAAATCGAACTGAATTGCACTGTTAATCAACTTGATCTAATTAAAATTTACAGAGTTTTCCACCCAACAATAGCAGAATACACATTCTTCTCAAGCTTACATGGGATATTCACCAAGATAGGCCATATTCTGGGCCACAATATACACATTAACAAATTTAAAACAATATAAAACCTTAAAAGTATGCTCTTAAACCACAATGGAATAAAATTAGAGATCAATAACATAAATACAGTCATTTCTTGGGATCCATGGGAGATTGGTTCCAGGAACCCCCAAGGATACCAAAAGCCATGGATGCTCATCTGTTACAAAAAATGATGTATTCACGGAATACAGTTGGCCCTCTGTATCTGCGGGTTTTGCATCCTCAAATTCAACTAGTTGCAGATTGAATTGTAGTTGGTTGAATCCGTGGATGTGAAACCTGTGGATATGGAGGGCAGGCTGCATAGATGAAAAATCTCCACATATTTGGAAATTTAAAAACAGACTTCTAAATAACTTGTAGATCAATGAAGAAGTCTTGAAGACCTAAAGAAAAATTTTGAACTAAAAGAAAATGAAAATACAACTCATCAGAGTTTTGGGAATGCTGTGAAAGCAGTGCTTTGAGAGAGATTGTAGCATTAAATTCATATATTAGAAAAAAAGAAAGATGTTAAAACAATAATCTAAGATACCACCTTAGAGAACTAGAGAAAGAAGATCAAATTCATCAGAAAGAAAGCACAAGAAAAGAAATAATAAAAATTAGAGTAGAAATTTATAAATTTGAAACAGGAAAACAGCAGAAAAAAATCAATGAAACCAAAAGCTGGTTCTTTGAAAATATTAATAAACTTGATAAAACTTTAGCAAGGCTAACCAAGAAAAATAAAAAAGACATAAATTATCAATATCAAAGTACAAGAGGCATCCCATTACTGATTTCATGGACATTAAAAAGATAATAAAGGTATGTTATAGGCATTTCTTTGCCCATAAATTTGATAACTTAGATGAAATGGAACAATTGCTTGGAAGACACAAACTCCAAAACTCACACAGGGAGAAATAGATAACCTGAATAGCTCAGTATCAATTAAAGAATTTGAATTAATAATTAATAACCTTTCAAAAAAGAAATTCTAAAGGCCAGATGGTTTTATTGGTGAATTCTGTCAAACATATAAGGAAGAAATGATACCAGTTCTTCAAAATCTCTTTAAAAAACTAGAAGCAGAGGGAACACTTTCTATCTCATTCCTCGAGACCAGCATTGTCATAATACCAAACCCAGAAAAGGATTATAAGAAAGGAAGACTACTGATCAATATCTCTTATGAACATATATGGAAATTTTCTTAGCCAAAAATTAGCAAATTAATGCAAAAATTTATAAAAGTTGTTTTACACCTCGACAAAGTGGGATTTAGTCCCAGTATTCAAGACTGGTTCAACATTTAAAAATCAATCAATGTAACCCACCACACAAAAAGTCTAAAGAAAAAAAAATGAGCGTATCAACTGAAACAGACACAACATTTGATGTAATTGAATATTCATTTATTTGTAAAAGCTCTCAATAAAGTAGGAAGAGGGAGTAATTTTCTCAATTTAATAAAGAAGATTTGCAAAAAACCTTCAGCTAATATCATACTTAATTTTCAGAAACTAGATGCTTCCCCTGTAGGACTGGTAACAAGACAAGGATGTTTTAGGGCCAGGCTGGTGGTGTGGTGGTTCAGTTCATGCACTCTGCTTTGGCTGCCCGGGGTTTGCAGGTTCAGATCCCGGGTGTGGACCTAGCACTGCTCATCAAGCCATGCTATGGTGGCATCCCACATAAAACAGAGGAAGATTGGCATGGATGTTAGCTCAGGGCCAATCTTCCTCACACACAAAAAAGACAAGGATGTCCTCTCTCACTACAACTTTGACATGGTACTGGAAGTCCCAGCCAGTGCAAGAAGGAGAGAAAAAGAGGTAAAACTATACATATAGGACATGATTATTGTCTTAATCCATTTGGGCTGTTACAGTAACAGTAATCATAAACTAGGTGGCTTATACACAGCAAACATTTATTTCTCACAGTTCTGGAAGCTATGAACTACAAGATCATGGCGCCAGCAGATTCAGTGTCTGGTCAAAGCTGGCTTTCTGGCTCATGGGGGGTGTCTTCTCACTATAATCTCACATTGCAGAAGGGACAAGGCAGCTTTGTAGGGGTTTTCATGAGGGCTCTACCTCATGACCTGCTCACCTACCAAAGACCCCATCTCCTAAAACTATCGCTTGGGGGGTTAGGATCTCAAGCACATAAATTTGGGGAGGATATGGTCATTCAGACCATAGGATTTTCCCCTGCTTCCTCCCAAATTCACAACCTTTCTCACATGGAGAATACATTCAAACCATCCTGACAACCACAAAAGTCATAGCTTGTTCCAGCACCAATTTAAATGTCTAAAGTTGAAAGTCTTATCAAAATATCATCTGTATCAGATATTGGTGAGACTCAAGGTAAAATTCATCCTGAGGCAAATTCGCCTCCAGCTGTGAAACTTTGAGATCAAACAAGTTAAGTGTTTCCAAAATACAGTGGTGGGGCAAGGATAGGATAGACACTCCTATTCCCAAAATGAGAGAAAGGAAAGAAAAAAGGAGTAACAGGTTCAAGGTAAGACTGAACCCTAACAGAGCAAATACACTAAATCCCAAGCCTTGAGAACAATCGTCTTTGGCTCAGGGCCCCACTTTCCAGACCTACTGGGGTTGCGGTCTTTCCTTCTAGACACACTGGAGTGAGATTTTGCTGTCAAGGCTGTAAGTGACCCCACCTCATAGCTTTGCTGGGCACAGTCCACACTGCAGCTCTCAGGTGTTAGAGTGTTATGCCTGTGGCTCTTCCTGGCTGGAATGACAGCCAGCAGTTTTATTGGTCAGGGGTCATGGAGGCAGCCCTGCTCCCATGGCTCCACTGGTCATTGCCCTAGTGGGGGCTTTCTGTGATGGCCCCACCACTGCAACCATTCTCTGCCTGGGTCATGTGGCTCTCTGGTGGCATCCCTTGAAATCTAGGTGGATGCAGTCATGCCCTCATTTTGTGCACTCTTTGCTCTGATGGAGATGGTGCCATGCAGATACTGCCAAACGCCTGTGCCATCTGAAAGGGTGACCACTGCCGCCAGTATTGCACCTGGGCCTGCTGCAGAAGCTGCACTTGGGGCGACTGTGGATCTCAGTGCCAGAGTGTAGATGTGAGACAGTGCCAGGCAGGGCACCCTGAGTGCCCACAGGCACCTGCGGCCCCTCCTTTAAATCATTCTGATGATCTCTGAATTGTCTTTAGGGTCATTCTTCCCTTGTCTTGGATAATAATAGGTCCTGAATTCTATTTAGATGGCTGACTGATCTCCCCGTTGTCTAGCTCCTTGCTTCTGTTGAGTTGGCCGATTGATACTAATATCTTTATCAAATTTTGCCACACCCTTCATATTCTCTCCAGAATTATCTATCTCATTTCTTTCAATATGAATAGGTTGAGAATATTGCAGATTTCTGTCTGCTTCCCTTTCAATTAACACCTTCATCTTTAAGTCATTTTTCTCTTCTCGTATTTTATTGTAAGCATTCAAGAAAAGCCAGGCAGTTCCTTCAACACCTTGCTTAGATATTTTCTCAGCCAGATATCCAATTTCATTGCTAGCAAGTTCTACCTTCCACAAAACAATAGGATATGAACACAATTCAGCCAAGCTCTTTGCCACTTTATAACAAGGATAGCCTTTTCTTCATTGTCCAATAACATGTTCCTCATTTCTTTCTGAGATCTCATGGTTTTGCTGTACGTGCTTCTACTGATAAATAAATAAAAAGCAATAGGATATATTGGAGTGTATGAGGAAGCCATTTGCATTGAAACTAATTCAGCCTGACCTCGTTTTTCCAAAAGGGCCTGATATGGCCTGTTGAGCATGCATTCTATGTCTGCTTTAAATATTTACTATGTCCCAAAGACAAGAAAGATGCCTTTAAAGATAGAGATATAATTTCCCCCCTTAGTGTCATTTCTTTAAGGATAAGCATCTCTTCTTGGGATCTAAGGATTAATAACCGACCTGCTGTCCTCACCCTGTGCCCACAGACCTGCTGATGACTGATCTGCTGTGCCAGCTAAGCATCTCGTGACAATTACAAAAGGGACATTCCTGTCAAATGTGAGGTATGCTCTTTGTTCCAAGATAGTATATAAATAACCACTCTGTACACCCCTCTTCTTTGGTGTGCCTCTCCTTCCTTGGGGAGGGAATGCTCCAGGCTAGTTCTCAGATCCGGCTCATGATAAGCTCACTGCAATTTTGATTTATAGATTGACTATGGAATATTTGAGTCGACATTACCAATGTTCTGTTCATATCCACTTAGGTATTCTCTAAGAAAGTTGAATCTTTCTCTACAGGTCTCCTCTTTTCTTTGAGGGCCTCATCAGAATCACCCTTAACAAGTTCATTCATGACAATGCAGGCTTTTTCTAGCATGCACCTGTGGGCGATGATAACAAAATGGAGTAACGTGTGTCAAGACTTTTAAAATATTGCTGGGAGACCATTAAGGAAGTGGGGCATATGCATGTCTCTACCCAGAAAAAATGTAAACTTTTGAACTCTGCTTCACTGCTGTCATCCTGACCCTCTTTCAGGAAGCATGCTTACTTCTATAGAGAAGATCTTTCTGCTGTAGAGATGGCTTTAGTAATCAATCATGCATAGTGAAGAAATAACAGTTGTTGCCAGCACCAGTCACAATTCTTGCGAAACAACTTATGTAATTTATCACTTTTTGCTTTTCTAAACCCTTGCCTCATTTATTCCCCTCGGGGCACATTGGAGTTTCTACTCAAATCTGTGTCTCCCCAATTGCAATTCTTGAGAACCCCGAATAAACTTTTGCTTTCTCCTGCAGTTTAAGTCTCTTATTTGTTGACACATCTCAAAACTCTCCTAGCCTTTTCCCATTACTTGATTCCAAAGCTGCTTCCACATTTTTAGACATTTGTTACAGCAGTATCCCTACTTCTTGGTATTAATTTTCTGTTTTAGTCCATTCGGGCTGCTATAACAAAATACCACACACTAGGTAGCTTATAGACAACAGGAATTTATTTCTCACAGTTCTGGAGGCTGGGAGTCCAAGATCATGGTATCAACAGATTCTGTGTCTGGGGAGAGCCTGCTTCCTCATGAAGACCGACTTCTCACTGTAACCTCACATGGTGGAAAGGGTAAGGGAACTTTCTTGGGCCTTTATTATAAGGGTACCAATCTTATTCAAGAGGGCTCCACCCTCATGACCTAATCACTTCCCAAAGGCTAATCCCTCCTAATACCATCGCTTTGGGGGTTAGGATTTCAACATATGAATTTTATGGGACACAAACATTCAGACCACAGCAGTGATAAAACGAAATGACTTATCAAGCCACAAAAAGACATGGATGAGTCTTAAATTTCACTAAGTCTTAAATTTTATCAAGTCAAAGAAGCCAGTCTGGGAAAACTACATATTGTATGACATCATTTATATGACATTCTGGAAAAGACGAAACTATACAGACAGTGAAAAGATCAGTTGTTGCCAGTGGTTTGGTGAGTGTGGTTGAATTGGTAAAGCATATAGTATTTTTAGGTTGGTGAAACTATTCTGTATGATATTGTAATGGTGAATACAGGATACAATGAACTTGCCCAAATCACAGAACTTTACAGCACTAAGGGTAAACTTTAATGTTTGAAAAATTTTTAAATTTTCTTTAGGAGGTTGGAGAATCCCAGGATAGACTACCATAGGTAACAAAATAATTTAAATGTATTACAAATGTACGAAAAACCTTACTGAAGAGGTTGGGGGAATAAACTGTTGACCTAAAAAACTTTGGAAATGAGTTAAGTATATAAGAATAAAGTCAAAAGGAACTGTACATGGCATTGTACTATAGTTCATAGAGTTTCGTCTCACGGAGTTAAGGGTTAACAAATCTGATACAGCTATACTTGTCAATTAAGTAAATGGATGGTGGATGGTGGGATCCAGGATTCTCGCTGTTGGAGTGGGCATTTATAGATAAGCAAAGGAAAAAACGAAAATGATTCGGGTGATAATGGCTTAGAGTTGGAGATACCGTTGTGAACTCATGTTTAGCTTAATACAGTGCAGATGGTTAGATATATCTATAGATACATGTATATAATCAGTTGCTATGCAAACATATATCCCTTTGCTCTGTTAGCTGAGAGGGCTAGAAACAAAACCCCGGTAGCAATGAGCACACCTAACACCCCAAGTTTTGTTTCTGATACTGTTTTCAGTTAAACAAACCGACAGTTCTCAGGGCAATGTCTTATTCCAGTATTGGGGCAGGAAATATATAAGATGATTGTGGATCATATCGTAGTGCCAGAAAGTAAGAGTGCACCACACACACACTTATGCACAAACACAATGATTGGAGTATGTCACAGGGATATACAAGTCAGCTGAAAGAGCTCCCAACGGCTAAAGCTAGGCAATTTGAACAAAAAGATAAATAAGATAGTATTAGTTTAAAAACCAAAATATGGGATAAATATTCATGAATCAGTACTGCTATAAATAAATGTCTGAATAAGTGGGAAGAATATACAAATCTGCCACGCAGAAGAATTCCAAATAGTTTATGTAGATAATCCACCCTTAAAAAGATGGAACTCAGCTCCACGCTTTTCATGGTCTGTGCGTAGTGACTCCCTTCCAAAGAGTGTAGTATGGAAAAAGAGAATAGAAAGACTAAATTTTTCCAGCTTTATTGAGATATAATTGACATGTTATATGTAAGTTTGACACATAACATGTGTTGATTTGATGCACTTATATGTTGCAAAATGATGACCATCATAGTATGAGCTCCATCACATCATGTAGTTAACATTTCTTTTTTGTGGTGAGAAAATTTAAGATCTGTTCTCTGAGCAACATTCAAGTGTATTATACGGTATCATTAACTATAATTCACCATGGTGTACATTAGATTTCCAGAACTTATTCATCTTTTAAGTGGAAGTTTTTACCCTTTGAGCAATATGTCCTCATTTTCCCCACCCCCATCCCCAGGCACCCACCATTCTAATCTCTGTCTCTTGGAGTCTAGCATTTTATTTTTTTGAAGGAGATTAGCCCTGAGCTAACATCCACAGCAAATCCTCCTTTATTTTTGCTGAGGAAGATTGGCCTGAACTAACATCCATGCCCATCTTCCTCTACTTTATATGTGGGACACCTACCACAACATGGCTATATAAGCAACACATATATCTGTACCTAGGATCCAAACTGGTGAACCCTGGGCTGCAGAAGTGGAACGTGCAAACTTAACCACTGGGCCACTGAGCCAGCCCCTCCATAGTTTTCCATAGTGACTGCACTAATTTACATTCCGATCAATAGGACACAGAGGTTCCCTTTTCTCTATATCCTTGCCAACTCTTGTTATCTCTTGTCATTCTGATGATATGCATTCTAACAGGTGTGAGGTGATATCTCATTGTGGTTTTGATTTGCATTTCCTTGACAATTAGTGATATCAAGCATCTTTTCATGTACCTGTTGATCATTTGTACTTCTTTTTTGGGAACATTTCCTCTGCCCATTTTTTAATGGATTTTTTTTTTGGTTTTTGGCTATTGTGTTGTATGAGTTTTTATATATTTTGGATATTAATTCCTTGTCAGATATATGATTTACAAATATTTTCTCCCATTCCATAGGTTTTCTTTCATTTTGTTGATTATTTCTTTGCTGTGCAGAAACTTTTTTGTGTGACGTAATCCCATTTACTAATTTTCGCTTTTGTTGGGTGTGCTTTTGAAAGGTGCTATATCCAAAAACATTTTGTGAAGACCAATGTCATGAAACTTTTGCCTTGTGTTTTCTTCTAGGAGTTTCTGGTTTCAGGTCCTACATTTGTCTTTCATTCTTTTTCAGTTGACTTTTGTGAGTGGTGTAAGGTATGGGTCCAATTTCATTCTTCTGCATGTCTTTATCCAGTTTTCCCAGCACCATTTATCGAAGAGACTTTCCTCTTCCTTTCAACTATTCTTGGCTCCCTTGTCAAATATTAGTTGACTGTATATGTGCAGGTTTATTTCTGGGCCATGTATTCTGTTCCATTGGTCTATGTGTCTACTTTTATGCCAGTACCATATTGTTTTGATTACTATAACTTTGTAGTATAGTTTGAAATCAGGAAGTGTGAAATCAGACAGCTGTTATTCTTTCTCAGGATTGCTTTGCCTATTTGAGGCCTTTTATTTTAGGATTGTTTTTTCTATTTCTGTGAAAAATACCTTTGGAATCTGATAGGGATTGTATTGAATCTACAGATCCCTAGTATGGACATTTTAACAATGTTAATTCTTCTGATCTACGAATATCCTTCCATTTGTGTTTTCTTCAATTTCTTTTATCAAAGTCTTATACTTTTCAGTGTACGGATCTTTCACATCATTAGTTAAATTTATCTCTAAGTATTTTATTGTTTTTGATGCTATCATGAATTGGATTATTTTCTTAATTTCTTTTTCTGATAGCTCGTTATTAGTGTATAGAAACGTAACAGATTTTTGTATTTGGATTTTGTATCCTGCAACTTTACTAAATTCATTAATTGATTCTAAAGTTTTTTTGCGAAGTCTTTAGGATTTTCTACATATAAAATCATGTCATCTACAAAAACGATAGTTTTACTTCTTCCTTTCCAAATCGGATGTCTTTTATTTCTTTTTTTGCCTGATTGCTATGGCTAGGTCATTCAATGTTATGTTGAATAGGAGTGGTAAGAGTGGGCACCCTTGTCTTGTTTCTGATCTTAGAGGAAAAACTTCCAACTTTTCACCATTGAGTATGATATTAGCTGAGTTTGTCATATATAGCCTTTCTAATGCTGAAGTATATTCCTTCTCTACCCAATTTGTTGAGCATTTTATCATAAAAGGATGTTGCATTTTGTTAAATACTTTTACTGCATTTATTGAGATGATCAGATGATTTATATCTTTCATTCTATCTCATTGTATCTCATCGATTTGTGCACATTAAACCACCCTTGCATCCCAAGGATAATTCCCACTTGGTCAGAGTGTATAATCCTTTCAATGTGTTCTTGAATTTGGTTTGCAAATAATTTGTTGAGAATTTTTTAATCTACGTTCATCTTGGATATGGGTCTGTAGTTTTCTTCTCTTGTAGTATCCTTATCTGGGTTAGGTATTAGGGTCATGCTGACCTGGTAAAATTAGTTTCAGAATGTTTCCTCCTGTTCAGTTTTTTGGAGGAGTTTGAGAAAGATTGGCATTAATTTTTCAAAGAGTAACTTTATAGTGGAGATACATAACAAACATTATTCCAGTCTGGTGATCAGGATCAATATCAACAGTGATATGTAATGGTGATAAGTCATGTTGACATACATGCCTTTAATATGGTACAGTATAAATTGCTCTTTACCTCTGTGGTTTTCCTCCCTCAAACCCATCAGCCCAGTCAAATTATGAGAATAACATCAGACAAATCCCAATTGAGGGACATTCTACAAAACGCCTAGCCAGTTAATCTAAAAAATGTCAAGGTCACTAAAAACAAGGAGGGTTTCATAAATTCTCACTAGCAAGAGTAGCCTAAGGAGGCATGGTGAATAAATGTAATGTGGTATTCTGGAGGGATTTCTGAAACAGAAAAATGAATTAGGATAAAACTGAGGAAGTCTGAATAAAGTATGGACTTTACGGGTTTATTAATCGTGACAAGTGTGCCATAATAATTTAAGATATTAATGATAGAGGATCTGGGTATGTGGTGAAATAGTATAATAGTTCTGTAAATCTAAAATTTTTCTAAAATAAAAAATATCTTTTTAAAAAGATTGGCACCTAAGCTAACATTTGTTGCCTATCTTCTTTTCTTTTTGTTTTCCTTTCTTCCCAAAGCCCCCTAGTACACAGTTGTATATTCTAGTTGTAGGTCCTTCTGTTGTGCTATGTGGGACGCCGCCACAGCATGGCTTGATGAGTGGTGCTAGGTCTGTGCCCAGGATCTGAACTGGCAAAACCCAGGGCCGCCGAAGTGGAGCGCACAAACTTAACCACTCTGCCACAGGGCTGGACTGTCAAAAATAAAAATTTTAATAAAAATAAATAAGTGTATAAAAGTTAGTAGATAACTTCAGTTACAAAATAATACTTTAAATTATCAGAAAAATACATTTAAAAACAAAACTGCAGATTATTTAATGGCTAATTAAAAGAAGCAATAAATAGAAAGCATAACATAAAATATGATTGGAATTCTAGAATCAAATATATTTACTTGTAAATATAGGTAAACTCAATGTTAAAAAAAAGAGTCTTGGATTTTATCTCAAAGCCAAACCCAATATTTGGCATTTAAGGAGAGACACACATTACTTAACATATAGTAACTCAGGATGCTTGAATGTGTGAACAAGTCTATTGGGTAAATGCAAATAAATAGAGTAGCAATACAAACTTTAATGTTTGTCAAAGCTGAGGTCAGGAAATGAATAAAACACATCTTAAGGCAGAAGGATCAATTCACAGTGACTATCTAGGCTATGAATATTTACACATTAAATAATGTAGCATCAACATTCATAAATTGTAGCTTATAGAGGATATAAAGAGATATAGACAGGAACATGTTATTGGTAAGAGCCTTTAATTTACTCAGTGCATGATGACTGAAGAGGACAAAAAGAATTATAGTACTTAGCAATGAATTTGTATGAATTATATTCAAATTAATATCCAGGAAACCATGAGCCTACTTTATACTCAAATACCAGTGAATATTCTCAAAGAGACCTCAACCAGTTCCAAATAGTACAATGAATTAGTATAGAAAACAGTCACTGATTAAAATGTAATAAAACTGGAAATTAATAAAAATAGTAGAGAATAAAATACACACACACATCCAAAAAATTAAAAACACACTCCTAATTAAATCTGGAGTTTAGATAGCAGGATTGAAGTGAGGTCTAATACACGTCTGTACTTTGGACTCTGGCACCATTCAGGCCCCCAGAGGTGTGGCGTGGGAGTGATGGAAGCATTCTAGCTTCTCCTGGACCTCACATCACCCAAGGGCATCCTAAAGCAGATCCCACTGAGCTCACTATTGAAGCTAGTCTCAAGATAGAGGCTGTAATTTGAATTCTTTATCTGGCTCTTTTTTGTGTTGAGGAAAATGTACCCTGAGCTAACCTCTGTGCCAGTCTTCTTCTATTTTGTATGTGGTTCCCTGCCACAGCATGGCCATCAACAAATGGTGTAGGTCCGTGCTCAGGAACCAAACCCGGGCTACTGAAGTGGAGTGTGCCAAACTTAACCACTAGGCCAGGGGGCCAGCCCCATGGCTCCTTTTTAATGACCATATCATAATGCTTGTTATGGTCATCACAAGAATCCAAGCCTCTTAAGTAAATGCTTATTATCTATTCATTCCCATATGGCTCTATGTGGTATCTAATCAGATAAATTCCCACTCTTCCCTGGGCAAGGCCTTTCTTTATGCTGGCACTCATTATCTTAGTTTTATTTGAAAATAAATTTTTCCTGAGTTCACTGCTCTGTTGGGCAGAGATTGTTTTCCTCCCATGCTACTCACATAGTGAGAGTAGGAGTAGGATAGGGTAGTTCTTTGTGTTCCTCATTGCCAAGTCCAAGCCATTGTCTCTAGATAGATAGATAGACAGACAGACATGTCCTTTGAAATACACACCAAAATATTTCCACTCACTATCTCTCATCCCTCCTCATTGTATTCATCTACTCATTTTTCTTATTAATTTTTTTTAATATTGTATGATCTGGATTTCATTCTGTCCCTCCACTAGGATTCCTGAAATCATACTTGGTAATTACAAAATGCACATAGGTGATCTAATTAGTCATCTGGATTTTTAATTCCTTGTCCTATCAATTCCAATGAATCTGTCCGCCATGCCAACCCATTCACATGTTCACATGCTTAAATTTCAAAAAGCTGATTGTTCCTGGAGGAAAACATGAAACCACAACAATGGGTGTCATTTTAAATTTATGTTCACAAACACCAAATGTATACTCAGCACTTTTAGGCAATTCTATTCCATTCCATGATTAATTCACTCTCTCACTGTCTAATCTTGTTTGCAACTTTTCCCCGCTCCTCAAAAATCTACTTGGCTCAAATACTTTGCTCCTATAGATAACTCCCCTCTTTTATGTTTCATTATTTTTTCCTCTTTACTGGATTCTATTATCATAGCATGCTCTTAATATAATCGTTCTTACAAATAAAAGCCCTCCCTTGTTCCCAATCTCTTTCTATATTATCCTTCTTTTTTTTGTTTCCTTCAACGTAAAACACCTAACAGATTATCCGTATGTTTTATTTTTTGCAATTTCTGGAATTTATTGTGAAAGGGGATTTTTATGAATCTCTGACAAACATCTATTTGTTTGCAACTCTTCCTACTTTTTTTTATTAAGATTATGATAGTTAACAACCTTGTGAAATTACAGTTGTACATTATTATTAGTCATGTTGTAGGTACACCACTTCACCCTTAGTGCCCTCCCCCCACCCCCCCTTTCCCCTGGTAACCACCGATCAGTTCTCTTTGTCTATATGTTAACTACCACCTATGAGTGGAGTCATACAAAGTTGGGCTTTCTCTGTCTAACTTATTTTACTCAACAAAATACCCTCAAGGTCTATCCATGTTGTTGTGAATGGGACAACTTTGTCCTTTTTTATGGTTGAGTAGTATTCCATTTTATATATATACCATATCTTCTTTATCCAATCGTTAGTTGCTGGGCACTTAGGTTGGTTTCATGTCTTGGCTATTGTGAATAATGCTGCGATGAACATAGGGGTGCAAGGGACTCTTGGGATTGCTGATTTCAGGTTCTTAGGATAGATCCCCAGTAGTGGGATGGCTGGGTCATAAGGTATTTCTATTTTTAACTTTTTGAGAAATCTCCATACTGTTTTCCATAGTGGCTGTACCAGTTTGCATTCCCACCAACAGTGTATGAGGGTTCCTTTTTCTCCACAGACTCTCCAACATTTGTCGCTCTTGGTTTTGGATATTTTTGCCATTCTAACAGGTGTAAGGTGATATCTTAGTGTAGTTTTGATTTGCATTTCCCTGATGATTACTGATGATAGATTATCTGTATTTTTAACGTCAGTTTTATGTCCTTTGAGTATTTCAAGTCATTTTTGCAGTGATTTCTTTGTTATCTGATTCCTAGATGTATTATCCACAGGGAAAGTCCCATGGATTTATTATCCACAGGGTAGTGATTTGCATTTTCAGCCCAGATTCTTTTACTATGTTCCATAGTCGTGCATCTAAATGCTTAATGTACTTCTTTATTTGGCTGTATAATATGAATCTGAAATTCAATTTGGCCGGTGTTGAAATCTGATCCTCCTCCATCCCCATTCTTGTTTCTTCAATCTTCACTACTTCAGGAAATGACAACAGTTGCATAAGCTATTACCATGGTGTCCGGATCAATTCTTTATGCCTCTTTCACATTAATCTCCTTATGCAATACATTAGCAAGACCTTGTGACCAACTTCTGTTGCTTTGTCCAGATGTTTCCCCGTGTTTTAATATTGAACATCCTGCATCCCAGGATACTCCTCTCTCCTGAGCAAACCAGGATGGTTGATGACTCTAGTTCCATCTCCAAAATATATCCTTTATCTGTCCAATTCTCCCCATCTCCACTGCTACCATACCTAACCCAGGTCAGCAACTTTGTTCACCTGGATTAGGAGTCTAAGATCCTGTTCCTCTGCTTCTTCTCTTGCTATTTTCAATTCATTATATTATGGAGTTCTATTTTATTTATTTTTATTTATTTTTTTGTCATTTAATTACACATTTAATATCAATCTGATACTATTAGAATGAAAGTGATGCCAATGGAAAAGATCAATAGTTTTGTGGTTTTACAGAAACATGGAACAGGCTCCGTTTACATACATAAATGAATCTGAGATTTTATTTTATTTTTTTCTCTTTTTTAAAATTTTTTTTCGGATGTACATCATATTTCGAATTCTGTATACATTACATCATGTTTACCACCTGAACACTAATTATAGTGCATCCCGTCACATGTGACCCTAATCACCCCTTTTGCCCTCCCCCCTCTCCCCTTCCCCAATGGTAACCACCAGTCCAATCTCCAATATTATGTGTGTTTTTTTTGTTGTTTTATCTTCTACTTATGAGTGAGATCATATGGTATTTGACTTTCTCCCTCTGACTTATTTCACTCAGCATAATACCCTCAAGGTCCATCCTGTAAATGAGATGACATTCATTGCCCTGCTTTAAAGCCTGCCAGTTGTTTTTCATTATATTCCATTATAATCCAATTTCCTTTTCGTGAATGGTAAGATCCTACATAAACTGCACATGCCTGGTTCACTTACTTTATCTTGAACCTTTCACACATTGATCCCTACCTTCCAGCCACACAGTTCTTTCTTTCTGTTCTACAGCACACAGACTTTGTTCACACCTAGAGTCTTCAAGCTTGTAATTCCCACTGATTGGAATGCTCTGCCCACTGTGGATGAGTCCCAGTTCTCCTTACTTTAAAAGTCTCAGCTCACATGCCACTTTTAAGACAGGCCTTTCCTCAGCACATCTTCTGCAGAGCTCTCTGCCTATTCCCTATCACAGCCTCCTTCTTAATTATCTTCACAATAATTATCTGTAATTATCTTATTGATTTTTGTCTGTTTGTTGTCTCTCTCTCCCCTTCTAAAATCCTGCCCCATGACAGCAGAAACTATGCCTGTTTTTTTTCTCCTCTATTTCTGGAGTCTAGAATAGTGCCTGATAAATAGTAGGCCCTCAATAAATCAAAAAATAATAGCAAGGATTGTATAGAATAAAAATCCCTGTCAAAAAGAATGGTTAGTAATTTATAGAACATAGATGAAATGCAATATTATGCAGCAAAGTACTGCAGGCTGAAATTACAAATTTGAAATCTCCTTGGGGGTAACAAGTGTGTTGATGTGCATCACAGTCTCTCATTCTCCCTTTGCAAGGTATTTTTAAGAGAAAATTGATACTTGTGGAAGAAGAGGTGTTCTTAACATAATACTTGAGACCATAAGATGTCAATTATGGTTTTTATGTGGTCTAGACGTAATCTCAAATTGAACACAAAACGATGTGTGCATGGATATATGTATGTTCATTTTATCTGCAAAAAGGCTCCATTGCTTTCTTAAACTTCAATGGAATGTTTCATAAGGAATTGTTTGTGATCTGCTGATAGAGAAAAAGTATTATTTGTTGTCCCTAACTTTTTTTAAAAGTTTGCTTTCTATAGAAATCTAAATGTCTTGGCTGATGAGTTTACAATTGGTAACATCCCCAAAACTAAATTACATTTTTTGGAACCCTCGTAGGCTTTTTGAATGTTAAATTATTAATAGTTGCTCTGCAAATATGTATTCCTGAAATCACAGGTCCATTCATAGAAATTCACCAATACTTTAATTTTTTATTTCTAATTATTTTGATAATATGTCTTAACTCTGGTCAGAAGATGAAGCTGCACAATTCTTCTGTTCTGGAGGAAGCAAATAGTGCATTGGGATTACTTCATTTCTAAATGTGTGTGACTCTCTTAAATGAGTTTGACATAACTCTACTTTAACACAAAATTCTTTAAACAGACTTTCAACATTACAACTCACCTGTCCTGTTGCTTTTCATCTTCAGCACTGTTGGTACAAATATTTGCCCCATTTCTTGGAAATTTATTTCTTCAAGTTTGGTGAGAAGGTCCATGATCTACTTCTTAATGGCTACATAATCGTCGGTTGGTTATTATCATCTCTGTAGAGCTATGATTATATTTAAATGTCACTAGAAATATCTATATTTTTCAATTGGTATTATTTTTGATAGTAGCTTGTTCAACAAATGATGTGGAATTTTAAAGATTTTCTTATTCTCCTTAGTAAGATGTCCTGTGTTTCTTAAAGAGTCCATCTTTATGCCTTTCACAGAGCGACTGTTTTGGTCTTAACTTTCATAACTTATTAAAAATCATACTTAAAACTGATAATCCTTTCTAAGTATAGTTTTTTCAAAATTTAATTATTTATATTAATAATTATTAATTAATTATTAATTATTTTATAGTATCTCACTAAAAAGGCAATTGTCCTAATAAGGTAATTTGTGAACACAGTGGGAGAGTTTTATTAAGTCATAGATCCTCCAAAATTATAATTAAATCTAAATTAATATTAATTCTTGATTATCTGCAGGAAGGTTAAGAGTGTTTAATCCCCAGCAAGGGCAAGGGATACTCATCCTCCTTTGGATAGACAACTAATTAGTTAGTCAGTGAGATCATTTTCATCCCTCCCCTTCAGAAGAATTTGGGAGCTACACTAGGAGCCTGGCCCACCCCGCGCTCAGTCCTTGGTCTCCACCAACCCATGGTGAGTGAACTGAGTCTCGTTACCAAACTTGAAAGTACAGGTTAGAGACTCTTTGTTCTCTGGTCACCCTTAAATATTGTTAACTTGCCCAGCAGTGATTTAATATAGATTATTGAGATACCTAAGATTCCTAAGCAAAAATTAACTGTTTACTAGTTTTCTCCCTCAAATAATACCTAAATATTTTTTTGGTAATCATATAAGCAACTTATAACTAAACTTAATTAAAACAATATAGTTTCACTTAATAATCTTAAAACATTTCTTTAGCTTTTTATTTTGAAATAATTATAGCTTCATAGGAAAATGAAAAAAAAAGGATGAAGAGATCCTGTGTACTTTTAACCCAACTTGCCCAAAAGGTAAGATCTTGCTTAAGTATAGTACATCATCTAAACTAGGAAGTCACCGTTGGAACAATCCACAGAGCTTACTCAGGTTTCGTGTTTTACGTGCACGTGTGTTGGGGGGAGATTGTAGGTGTGTGTAGGTCTATGCAGTTTTATCAAATGTTAACACACTTTTCAAACTATTTTCTTTGTTAACACAACTATCACTAACAAAGCAGAATGTTTTATGTTGTTTTGCACATACTTTCTACTGCTACTTACGGCCCTAAAGGTAGAGGAAATCATGAACTTTCTGCTGAAAATTTATCCAGTTTTGATTTTATAAATAAACCAGTTTGTGGATAAAACAAACTGTTAATAAGAAGAAAAAATAAACTAAATTATCTTAGGCTAGATGAATTTTCATTGACTCATGCTGATTTTATTTAGGTTTGGGAGTTTTTAATTCATAAATAACAATTTATATGTAGCTGCTGTAAAATTTGTATCATAATAACATCTTTTAAGGTCTAGAGTCTTACTCAAACACAATATATAACTTGGAAAATGCATTGTACAACAGTAATATTTTGGTGTGAAAAAAATCTGCCTTTGCAGTAGCAATTGACAACAACAAACTGTTATTATGATAAAAGAAGCATTAAAAAGGTGCGGGTCCAGCCAGAGAACAATGTTGACTCTTGATCTGGTTAAATGCCAGTCAATTAACATCAGCACTGTGGGCTCAAAATAAAGTGATTTTTATGATTGGATTTGCCTTGTCATGAAATATATATTATTCAGAACAGCAGTTCTTAAATGGTGCTGAAAGCTTGGTTTTGTTTTGTTTCTTTTCTTTTTTGCTTATTCTCTGCCAACCCATTGTGGACGGATACATTTGTAAATTACAAAAAAGTACTGGAAAATGATCTTATGCTTTGATGTCATGGCCATGTCAAATTGCTATTAATGTTTCCAAACAGGGAATGAGGTGGTGGTTTGACACACTTTTTCTGCAAAGGGCTGGATAGTAAATATTTTAGGCTTTTTGGACCATATGATCTCTGTCACAAAGGCTGGCTCTGCCACTGTAGCTCAAAAGCAGCCACAGGCAATACGTTAACAAATGAGTATGGTGGTGTTCCAGCAGAACTTTATTGGGCTTTAGTGTGCAGACACCTTTTTCAAATGCTTACCCTCATTTTTGTACTTATTTCATTATGGATTAGGACCAGTTTGCAGACAGGCAGTGATGTGTGGACCTCACCTAGAAAGACGTTATCTAGAAGAACCTCAGGAGCACAGCCACTCTTAAGGAAGATTTTTGATGTCCCATAGTAAAGTCCACAGGTTTCCAAAATTCCCCTATAGTGGAACAGATAACCATAGTCCTGTTTTAAATTCTAGGAAGTTCTGCAAATGGATACGTGCCTAGATCTTCCGCAGTGAAAGAGCCCTGTCCATGTTTATTCTGTATTCGAGATCTGTTCCAGCAAAGCTCTAGCCACTTCTCTCTCTTGCTCTCTCTTTTTTTTCCTCCAGCAATCTAGATGTGAAGACTGCCCTGGCCTTTGTCTTGACCAGGGCATATTTGTCTGCTTGTGTGGCTATGAGTGACACTATGTATACTAGGCTAGAATCAGCCACCAAATTGTACCTGAATGCCTACATCTAGGTTATGTAACAGTTTGGTTCTGAGCAACATCATATATATTGTTTTCTGTCTTCACTTCTAACATCAAACTGGAAAAAAAGTTTTTCACTACATAAACACACTGGACACCATAGAACTTTTTTACTTTCTACTGCTTTCTTTTAAACACTGTTCCTCTAAAAGAAATTAAAAGAAAGTATAAACAATATAGATAGATAGATCTTTCCATTGTGATCTAGTAAACAAGAAAAGAAAAATGAAACTGTTTAATCAGTTGCATTGTAATCATGGATAACTATTGACATATCTAGGTGATGAGTTAATCACTAGCAGAATGTTCTTGAGAATCACAACATGCCAGCAATGATAGATAGATAGATTTTGGAGATTCATTTATCAAATTTGCCGTATGGTTTTGAATATCATCTGAAGTATTTTTAAGGCATTTGAAAGGAAAGACAGTGAACTTGTAAATGACTTGAGAACACAATGGAGAACTTGAAACTGGCAAAGAGTTAGCCATTGATGATTAAGTAGCTAGGAACTAAAGGTGTTTTTCCTTTTTGCAGTTACTGATTATAGCTTTTAGCTGTTTAACTCACTCATTGTTAACTGTGCTGCTTAGGCAATATGCTGTCTGACTCCCACTAGGTTCCTGTAGGTAACATCTCCCAAGAGCCTGGGTCACCAGGGTATGGGCGTTTGAACTGTTTTTCAGGAATTAGAACCCCTTTGTCCACTCCAGGCCAGTTGAGACTATCAGCTCATCAAATGGGCCCACACAGATGTCCACGCAGATAAGCAAGCTTTTGACATCAAGAGGCTAAAAACTGCACCCTCAGATCATGCTAATGCTGCCGTTTTGTGAACATGGGTCTTGTGAAGAGGCATGAAGTCTGACTACACTTGCACTGATCATCAATTACCTCACCTCTCCTCACCTCCAACCACCTACCTCCACATTTCAGACCACTTTGTCCCCCATCCCATAAATACCCCTGAGTCCCTGTTTTCAGGGAAGCATATTTGAGACTCACACTCTCACCCCTCGAGTGGCTGCCTTGTGATAAACTCTCTCTCTGCTGCATTCTTTTTGGCTTGGCGTTTGGCTCTCTGGGTGGCAGGTGAAAATGAACTTGGTTCATTAACAGAATGATGCTCTGAATTTTGAGACTCAACCTCACCTTATATGGATTTTTCTTTCTTATCTCTAAGAACAAATTCTAAAATAAGATCATCATGCTGCCACTGCATCAAGCTCTTCATTCATCATCTCACATTGTGTTTCGTCACACTCACATCTAAGAGAATAGATGTAAATATGTGAATATATCTTGGTCTACACAGGTAAAAATACATATGCTTATTTGGAGCCAATAAATGCTTAAGCAATAGGCTGTGTAAATTATAAACTTTCATTTCAATATTGAAATTTCCTTTGGGTAACACTAACCCAGCTCTTGGAAAAACTTGCCTTAAGTTCACCAGGGGGGATGAAAATACGAGGGAAAGGACTATTAGAGGTGAAGTCTAATAGATGTCTTATATATAGGCCATCACTTGAGTTCTCAGTGTGAGGAGTATACGTGGTGAATAGATGAAAACAGAATTGTGTCCCATCCCTGCAAGCACAGTAGTAATGATTACTCAAAGGAATCAAGTTAGTGTCAGGGCAAGGCAGAGGAATGTGAGGGCTAGAATGAAAGCCTGTCACACAGAATTGAATTAATTTAATTTCAGATAATGCTAATGAAAAACATAGTATTTTACTTGTTAATGATCCAGAAAATTAATTGTGCTTTCCGCTTTAATTTTCTTACATAATTACACATCCTAGTTTGTTGAGAACTTTTTGTAAAATATTGCCTTTTCCAGACAGTCACACATATATACACATAAACATACTCTCCAGCAAGAGCATATGCATCCTGGTGTGTGACACATGCACACCAGAAACACATGTTTAATAAATGAATTTAAAAATCTGCTGGGGAACTACAAAACTATCTGACTATTTCTTACAGAGCTCTCACAATAGGGTGGCTGAAAGTAGTCATATAATTAAAGAATATCTGTCAGGAGACAGAATCAAGTTTCTTCATCCTTGGAAGCTGTCTTTTCTCCACTCCTGAAGAATTATGGAAAATGCACCTTAAATGATCTAGAAGATAGTTTGGTGAGATTTGCTGCTAATCCAGTTTTTAAAATATTTTATTGAGTAAATGCAACTTTTATTGCTGCATTTATTAATGAATGAATGCACCAGCAGTACTATTATATAGATTCTAAGAATGAAAATGTGTAGATCATACATTTATCCTTTGTGACCTGATTCTGCTAATAATAACCATAACTAGTATTTGAGTAGTTTTAGTAGTTTATAAACGTGGCCACTTATGTTATAACCTATCTTATTCTCGTTTTGCCAGACATTTTTCATCCTTAGCTATTGCTAAGAATAAAATAATATTATCTACTGATAGTCATCTCTGAAGGCAATTTTTAAAGATCATAAGATATACACTTCATTATATTGTTTTCTCCCTTTGGCAAGATAAGTGTGGTAATAATATTGGACAAAGGAAATTACTAACATACCCCCTTCTGCCATACTAAAATGACATTACTCTAGGAGGCAATATTTGTGAAATTAATAAAACAATATTTTGAGGTAATATAAGCATGATCATCATTTATAATCATGATAAGCATAAACTTCTCCAAAACTAGGATACTGTCATAAAATGGCTATTTAATTCTAGCTAATTAAAATTGATTCAGTCTGATAATGTCTTCCCAGCTCTTTTTAGCCCAGAGTTTTATTGTAAATTAAAATAAATATTTTCTCCTACTGAGTTAAGTCATATCCTTTTTACTCTAAGCCATAGTAAGTTATACACAAAATACTGCAAAGGACAGAAGAATAGTTATAGATAGATAGTCAGAGAGAGATAGAATGGGCGTAAGTTGAGTAAGAATAACCTGAAGGTAATTAATGATACTGGCAGTGAACTTCAAGACTATATATCATCTTTCTTCTTTTCTTTTTAAGTGTACCATGCAAATTTTTATCTTAGCCTAGAACTGTGTTTATTCACAGGTCCTGTAAGTTGTCAAAATAAAATGAAGACTTTACATCTTTACATGTAAACACCAAATTTTATCTAAGAAGGAACAATACAAAATGGCTAGCAAAGTCATTATTCCCATTTCTGTTTATACAGTATTCTCAAAGCTAAGACCTTCATTGTCATTCGTGCAATTAATAAAAGGATGGATTCATTTTATCTGAAAGATAAAGAGAAAATCTTCTTTTGGGAATCAATCATTAACATGTATTGGTGACTTTGTACAGGCTAGCATCATCCTAATCATTTGTGTATGTTGTCACTTTAATTCTTCCCAATAATCTAGTAAGGTAGGAATGATTATGCATATAATAGTTAAGAAAATTAAGACTTGACTGATGTCACACAGCTAGCAAAGGTTAGTTGTAGATATCCTCTCCAGGAACAGTGTTTAATAAATCAAACTAAGATGAGGGACACAATTACAAAAATCCTTTATAGAAACTAAGACAAAGCAAAAGTATACATACCTTTCTAATTATATAACACATGCTAATTGCAGGCTGTAAAGAGCACAAGGGCAAAGACCTCTGATAGTTGCTTTAATCTGAAATAAGGAAACAATGTTAAAGGAAAATATTATCCATCACAAAACCTCTAATTAGAAGATGGAAGGGGGCTGAAGAACGGCAGGCCCAGGGAAAGTCTTCCACTTGGTTTCCAACATAATTTACCCTAATTCTATTTAAAGATATTTCTTTCAAATTATTAAACAGTGCATTGCTTAATTCAGTCATTAACTTTTTGAGTAGATAATGTATGCACACAATATGCATCTTTACAATTACAAAAAGACATAGAGGGAAAATAAATTATTTTAAAATCCTATCCCCTAGCTACCTAGCTCCCCTCCAAACAGGTTTCTATTTTTGCCTGTTTTTTTCCAGAAATATTTGATGCAAATATAAGCATAGAAATATATTGGATATGTGTACATGTACCACATTTATGCAAATCATATCTTACTACATACAATCTTCTGCATTTTTTCACTTGCTGTATTTTAGATACTGTTTCATCTGTGCATATAGAGCAGATATTCTTTTTTTAAAGGCTTCATAATATCTCATTATTGGGATGTAGCACATTGGGTTTAAAATAACCACTCTTAACGGGCATTTAAGTTGTTCTAAACATCTTCTCTAACACACAAGTTGGGGTGAATATTCTGTACCCCAGGTAATTTTACTCATATGAAAGCAGATTTGTAGGTTTAAATATTGTAAGAGGAATTAAGAGGAAAAAAGGATAAAATCAGTTATAACATTAATAGACATCAATAAATCGCTCGTTACAGAGGTTGTACCTACTTAGATTTTACCAGTAATAATGAGAGTGTTCCAGCACATTTTGCCAGTATTTTTGTTCTCAAGTGTTTTGAGATTTGGCAAGATGATACGTGAAAATGTGCATTCCTCTTATAATGAGTAAAGTAGAACATCAGGTCCATTTTGATAAAATTCAAGTTGCTTTCTTGAAAAGAAAATCTCAATAGAAAATAACTAGACAAGAACTTGTTTACCTCTAAATGTAATACCCATTCATTTGTTTATCAACACAAAATCAGCATCCTGTTTAATAAGAGAAAATAGAAGTATTTTTATTGCTTAAGATTAGAAATAAAGTAAGGATAATGACAAATAAAAATGACAAGCAATAGGGTGTATTGGAGGATATGAGGAAGCCATTTTGTGTAAACCTAATTCGGCCTGACCTTGTCTTTCCAAAAGGGCCTGACCAAGGCCGTTGAGCATGCATTGTATATCTGCTTTAGATATTCCCTATGGCAAGAACAAAGGCCCTTGAGATAAAGGTGCAACTTCCCTCCACCTCCCAACGTTGGCATTCCCTTAAGGATTAAGCATCTTTCTTTAGGCTAGAAACTGATTGCTGCACTCACTTATGACCACCCAGCTCAAGACAATAGACTTGCCTCCTGCTACGCCCTCCAAGAGAGCAGACCCACTACCCGCTGTGTCCATCAAGCACTGTGCCAACAGGGCAATCTTGTGACTACTGTGGGAGGGACATTTCAATCATATGTGAAACGTCCTGTATGGGGGTATATAACCACTCTGTATACCTCACTTCCTAGGTGTCCTTTCTTCCTTCCGGAAGAAAGGCCCCGGGCCGTGGTCCTCAGATTTCAGCTCAGAATAAACTCTCCCAAATTTTCATTTATAGATTGGTTATGGATTATTTTTGCCGACAATAATGTCTAATCAAAATTACTATTCAATATTCTCCTATTTTTCTAAAGTACTAGCCAAAGAGATTAGAAAGGAGAAGGTTGGTAGAGGTATAGTCACTAGAAAGGTGAAGTTTAAATTATCTGTATTTGTATGTGTGTGGGGGGAAGATATCTCTTTCTGTTTACCTTCCTATGTTCTCCAACTGGTGCCCTATAAATTAGAAAGATAAAAGATATGAGAAAAGCATATAAATTATGTTAGCATGTATATCGTGCATATACATAAGAGGAACTCAGTTATTAGTAACTTAAATAAATGATTAGAATTTGGAGTGTATATATCTAACAGTAGAGGAAAAAGAGAGGAGAAAAGGGCATTGTGGAAAAGCAAATGCCTTTTCAGAAAGAAATGGACTCGCGTAGGAGGATAGACTGAAGCTCTGAGAATATGTGACAATATCATCTGTCTGGGTGTGGTGTTGACTTCTCTGGAGAAGAGAAGATTAGAAGTGCTCCAGGGAAGGGATTTAGGACAACTGATTTCTTTTGGGAGGCTCTGCTGCAGGCAGATAAGGGATTTCAGGAACTCAAATGCCTTGGGCTTAAAATAATTCTTATACCAAAGTGGCATATTTTGGGTGGCATATCCTGATCCCTTTCAGCATATTGCTTGTTTTTAACTTGAATATCTGAGAAAAAACCTTAAAATATTAGAAATAATAACAGACTCCAGAAAGGTAGTAGAGTTAAATTTTACATATGAGATTTCTGATTTCTATAATAATAAAACAACTAGTTCTATGATGAACAGATTTATTTACATTAACAATGTAAAAGATAAAGTAAGCAAAACTTATGAAAAAAACACGAAATTTATATTCTACAAACAAGAATTTAAAAATGATTTAAATAAATGCAAAGGTATGTCAGGTTCTTGAGTAGGAAGAGCCAACATCATTAATTTGTTAGTCTCCTCATTCGTGAGGTATACATTTAACATTGTTACCAACTGTGGGTTTACTTCCATTCTTGATCTCTAAAATTCATTCTCCAAACAATAAGCAAATCATCTTTTTAAAAGACATGAAACATCGCTACACTTCTTAAAAATAGTTCAAGGACTTTCTAGCTCATTTATTTACAAAGTCCTGGTCAACATCAACAATCGCTAGAAATTTAGCCCCTGTTTGCACCCTGTGCTATCCTAGGTCTTGTCTATCACACCTCCTTATTTTATTGTCTTCATAATATTATCACTATTCCACTTAACCTTGTTTATGTATTCAGTCACTTTGTTAACTGAGCTCTAAAGGACTGGTGACCCGCAAGTGAGTTCTTTTGCCCAGAGCCGCTTGTGTCAATTGGACAAGACCAGGTTCGGAATAGCGGAGCAAAAAGTTTACCCGTCGATCAATGGATGGAGGAGACAGAGCTCCCGCTCTAAAACACCTTCTCCCTGAAAGGAACGTGAGTAGGGTTCTTATGGGGTGTGAAGGGGTTGCGGTCTCCACATCATCGCCTGGGTAGAGGGCATTTGGGGGCATGCGCAGATCTTCCCTTGCATGTGGCACATTGTGCACGTTTCCTTTGGCACATGGCACCCCATCACCATCTTGGACCTTTCTGGTTTGGACTGGTTCTGCCGCTTGGCCATCTGGCATTGTTCTGCCTTGGTTCCTATAAACAAGCACAGCTTTAGGGACTTCCTTGGGTGACAACTTGTTTATTTTTGTCTAAGATAAAATGTAAGATCCAAAAGATCAGAGACATAGCACTATATCCTTTTTTAAAAAAATTTGGAACTGTTGTAAGTACCTAGTAGGAACTTAATAATACTTGTTGAGTGGATAAATGCATTTGTAGTTTGATGGTTTATAGAAGAAAATTCAAGCAAAATATTAAAATGGGGTGGTTTAGAGTTTTTATTTTAATGGAACTAAATGCACCAAAAATGAGTTAAAGGCTTTGCAAAATGAACTTTAATATATCCTGACAATATTTATAGAAGCAAGGAGATGTGCTATTAATAAGCACCTTAAAGTGTCATTTTATTAAGCATGTTTATTAGCAATGCAAATGTAAAAACTACTTGTGTCAGTGATAGATAAGCAGAGCAAAGAAAATAATGAAATCATTAGAGGGTATTAAGAGGCATTACTTTGAGAATTTACATTTAGTGATTTACAGTTATAATAATAACCAGGATATTTAGTTTCAACAAGGATGCCCTTTATTTGGTTTTGGAAAATTTAGCCTCATAATCTTCTATGGAAATTTCTTAAAGATTAATCCATGCTCATTATTTTAAAAACTATATACATGCATAATCAGAAGGGATCAATGATAACTGAATAAATTCTTTTTTTTCATTAATTATAGAAACATCCCTCATCGTCCATTAGCGTTTTTACTTATTGGATGATACTTTGTTTGGTGGATGTAGTTTCAGATTTCTTTGTACATATGCAAATCATATATCTTTATGTTTCTTCCTATTGCTATATATTTTCTCACATGTATCAGATTATATTTTCCACAGTGTATTGCAGTCTGCTTTACAGATCTAGTACGTCGTGGGCATTTTCATCAGTACATTAACTTTCTTCATTCTTTGTAATGACTATATACTGTTCCTTGACTAGTTTTGCCTAAGTATGAGATCTCAGATGGAGTACATTTGAAATGTTCTAAACTTCATGACAGGCTGAGGCAAAATAGAACATTCTAAAATTAAGTAAAGTAGGATGTGGTAGTAACAACACAGAAGTGAGAGGGATATAGGAAAGGGACACAAAAGTGGATAAAAAGAGTAAGAAAAGGCAGCATTCCTGGGAGAAATGCTGAAGGCAGATTAAAACTAAGAGTTTGTGGGTGGATGAGAGGGAATTCAAAAATCAAAAGAAAGATGAAATAAAAGTAATTGGAGTGTTTACATGATCGTAAATATCTAATATAGTTATGTAAACATTTTGAAATAAGAAGATAAGACAAATACATGGGCTTTAAATATTTGTAGAAGTTAAAAAGGAGCTGTATTCAGAAATCAGACGAATATTAAGGAAAGCATTAATAAATTCTGAGAGGTTCATGAATTTATACATTATGTAACATTTGAATTAGTTTATCAGTACCTGGATTTATTCTGTCCATTTTCTGCATTCATATTCTGCCAAGGTAATCAGTATCTTTTCTATCTTTTTCACAGCTCAAATAGGGTACAAAGACAAATTTTCTTTTAGGACCTAGTGTTGCTCAAAAATGGTTTGTTTTATATGAAATCATGTTCTCCTTAGGATGGAGAAAAAGACTGATTTTTTTTCCCTTCTTCTTCCTATCTTTTGACTTTAAATTTATTCTAGGAAAGAGTCACGTGAGCTGGGAGTGTGATTTCTTCTTCCTCCTCTAAGGACCTGAAGACAAGAGCATGGGAAATTAATAATAGTGATTCTGAAGAAAATTATTATGTTCCTAGGATATAAAGTAATAAAACTCAAACCGGCAAAGATTTCTGTTGGCCCTGACAGCAGTAAAATCATCTGTGGATGAAGATAATTTCTGGGGTCACAATCAATTTCCCTCATAGCCCGGAAAAACTGGCTGAGGTTGGGCAAGACTTGTTCTTTGCAATCAATATACTGTATTAATCATGTTTGTTTATTTTCTGTATTTTATGATGCTTTGACTTCTTGGGGTCCTTAATGGCTGCCCTGGGAGATACTGTGCCTCCTAGAGTTAGCTCGTTCCTAGACATAGTACACAGCTTACCTCCTAGTATTCCTTTCATATGCAGACCAACAGATCCACAGCCCATTTACCCAACCACTTCTTTCATCTAACACTCACACACCAAGCTGATATTTACCCTGCCCTAGATCATTCCAGGGCCAGATACTGAAGGCTAAGAGACCACCACTATAGCCCAGAGCCTACTGAAAGTGATCATAATAATCCTATCCTAAACTTGTTCAGGATCATCCAATCCCAAACTTGTTCAAACTTGCCTACTCTACCTTGCTGATTCCTTCGTGCAGAAACCACAATAAAGGCTCTGGACTGTGTTTCCTCCTTCATTCCTTATGCCTCCTGATGAACCCTGGTACTTTACCATATGGCCCTGCCTGTGTGGCATGCCCCTTTCTATTGACACTGTATATAATAAACTTTTTTTTCAAAAGCAGTTGTCTACATGTCTTTCATCTTACCATATATGATTAAAACAAATACCAAGTGTGTTTTAATACATGTATCAATTCATTATTCTCTAAAAATATCTGTTTTACATAGGAGGTCCGAATGGAGCAGTTGCTACTTGGACTCCTTTGACTGGTATCCTTGACCATTGCCCTAGGACTGGAATATCTTGGCCATATATTTACAGTGAAAATAGCAAGCAATAAATTTAAAAATGACAACCTCTTTAACCCTAGCATGTGGAAATATATCTTGGAAAATGCCACATAAGGTGGCATCAGTTCTCTAAATTTCGAGACCATAGATTTATTTTATATTATGTTTTGATAGTTAAAATTTGAAGGAATATCTGGCAAATATTAAAGCAATAAAGCCCAGGGCTATTTATCTTTGCCAAGAACATAGATTCTTCCAATTAGAAACTGCATTAATTATTATTAAAGTTTAACAAGCACAGTTGATTGCTAAGAAATAATTCTTGCCAATTTGTGTAGCATCCCTGAAACCTACCTTTTTATATTTTTCTAATTTATAATGAATCAATAAAAGTTGATTTTATCATGCAATAAATATTATTTAAGATACTGTAGAAGTAAAAATAAAAATCATATAAATTGAATGTTACTAAGTGAAAAGAGCCAATCAGAAGGAGTTACACACAATATGATTCCAACTGTATGACATTTTGGAAAAGGCAAACTATGGAGACAGTAAAAAGATTAGTGGTTACCAGAGGTTGGGTCAGAGAGAGGGATGGTTAGATGGAGCATAGAGGATTTTTGGAGCTGTGAAAATATTCTGCATGATACTATAATGGTGGATATATGTGCTTATACACTTGTCTAAAACCATAGAATATACAGTACCAAGAGTGGACTCTAATGTAAACTGCGGACTTTGGGTGATTATGACATGTCAGTGCAGCTTCATCAGTTGTAACCAATGTACCACTCTGGAGGGGGATGTTGATAATAGGGGAGGCTATGCATGTGTGATGTGTAGGGGTATATGGGAAATCTTTATTCCTTCCTCTCAATTTTGCTGTGAAGCTAAAATTGCTCTAAAAAAACAGTCTTTAAAAAAATCACATGAAAAATCTCCCTGCTTTTAAGTATATTACTCTATAGCTGTTTGTCTTAAGACTCTGAAGTAAAGTGTGTGTGTGTGTGTGTGCGTGTCTTTGTGGTGGGGCATTTCATCCAACAAAGAATTGGATAACCCAACTTCTGGCTAACGTAGGAAACCAAACTACTCTCAAGATCTCAACAATAGTTTGTGGACATCACTTCTAGATCCTTAGTACTCCAAGTGTGGTCTGTGGACCAGATACAGCCATAACACTTGGAAGCTAGTTAGAAATGCAGAATCTCAGGTCCCACGTCCAATCCACTGAGTCCAAATCTGCATTTTAATAAGATCTTCTGGTGATTTGTATGCTCATTGATGTTTGAGAAGTGCTGCCCTAGATAACAGCCTTTAACATGATTCAGTTACCAAATTTCATGGACTCTGTTTTTCAGTTGAGTTCCCTGGGGAATAAATATAGCAAGCCCAACATGAATTCTGTATTCTCTCCCTTTTCTGTACCCTCTCCCCCAAGCCACACAAATTAGCTTTGAGTGATGATACATAAATGGAATGTCAAGAGACGTTTCTTTAGGCCAGGTTGTGACAAAATAACAATTTTTATCCACCACTGATATTTGGACTAATAGTTCATTAATGCGATTTTTCTTTCATAAAATGGTTTGCTTTTGTATATAACTATTATGTTGATGTATAGAGACAACTGGAATTGGGACTGGCTGGAGTCCCCAGGAATGAGGCAGAGAAACGAAAATGAAATGTATAGCAGTTTAGAGTATGCATATTATTATTCATAATTTTGCCTGTGTCTCAATGGGTTTTGGGAAAATCATATAAATTAATAAAATTTAACCTATTTCACATTGAGTTGGAAATAAAACTATATTTAAGTATTCACTTGTGCTTCTGGCATTCAGCATTGTAGATGCAAATGTGTTTCCAGGCTCAGACTCTGTTTTGGGATCATTGCAAATGAAGATGAGATTCCCCAAAATGAAAGAATCATATTATTGGGTAGTGGGTAATGTAGAGGGACAGGGCAAGGATAGTTCTTCAGAAAGTCTCATGGACGCCAGGGTGGAAAAGATTGGAGTAAAACTATGACCAAAAGAGAACTCCAGAGCAGTGCAAAATTTTCTTAATTTTTGTAGTGGAAAAAAAGGTATTAAATGCTGAAGAACATGTCCTATTATTTTTATGCCTTGAGGTTTTTAGATTCAGAGATGCCAGGGATGGCACTCTAATTTATACCAGCCCGTCCACCCTACCATTAGCTAATTTTAGGTGGGATTTTGCAGAGATCCTAGGAGACTTTGAGAGATAATTACTCTTTCTTGACTCTTTCAAGACAGGCAATTTTCCATTTCCAGGAAAGTTAGTTGCTATGTATTATCCAACAAGCTACAAGCCACAGTGGTATTATTCTAAAGATATTTGAATGACAAGAAAAAACTTTTTTTATAATTATCCATATCATTACATTTCTCATGGTCTTCATTCCTTTGTGTAGATCTTTATGGTCATCTGGTATCATTTTTCTCCCACTTCAAAGATTTTTCTTAGCATTTCATGTAGTGCAGGTCTCCTGTTGAATTCTTCCAGTTTTGCATATCTGAAAAAGTCTTTCACCTTTATTTTTGACACATTTTCTCTGGGTAATGAATTCTAAGTGGACGGTTTGTTAGTTCTATTTATTTTTTTCTTCCCTGCATTAAAGATATTACTCCAGTAAGATTTGCTTTCATCTTTAGCTTTTTTCCTTTGTACACAAGATTTTCTTTTTCTGCTTTTAAGATACTTATTCTATTACTGTTTTTAAGCAGTTTGATTTAACTGTGCCTTTTTGTTATTTTCTTGTTTTGGGGGAGAGTTGAAATCTTGGATCTGTGGATTTATAGTTTTCATAAATTTGGGGCAAATTTCGGTCATTATTTATTCAAATAATTGGCCTTTGTTTGCCTCCTTCTGGGATTGAAATTAGCATATATTTGGCTACTTAAAGTTGTCTCACAGCTCACAGATGCTCTGCTTATTTTTTTCTCTCTGTATGTTCTTTTGGATAGTATTGATTGCTGTCTTTAAGCTCATTAACCTTTTCTTCTGCAGGGTCTAATCTACTTATTATTCTAGCCAGTGTACTTTTTATCTCAGACATTGTAATTTTTCATATTTAGAAGTTCTATTTGGACTTTTTAATGTCTTCCATGTCTATCTTTAATATGTTTTACAAACTTCTTGAAAATATAATAACTATTGTGGGGGCCTGGAGTTGCCCACCCCAAGATATGTCTCTTTGGCATGAGGGTTATTTGGGGCTGATTGCTTTTAATAAACTGCAGACAGGAAAGGAGGCTCTGAGGAGTGGAACTTGCTTGCCCTTTGTTAGGAGACATTTACATTGTAAAAGAAATCTCCATCTGTAAAGATGCCTCCCTCTCTGTACCAGGAAGAAGGGTGGATGACCTTATCTCTAGAAACTCTTAATCAATGGGGAAGGTAAGGACTTAAATCTGCATTTGTTTATTGTGCTTGTCTGGTAACCTCCTGTAACTGACTCCACCCACACCCAATGTCCTTTGTCTTTAGCTGGATATGATATTTAAGGTGGTGGCTTCAGCCATGTTAGCGAGTTGCTCAGCTTGCCTGGGCCCCCAAGGCATACATGTTATAAAGCTTTGTTTAATTTTCTCCTGTTATTCTATCTCATGTGAATTTAATTTGTTCTCTGGCCAGAAGAACCAAGAGAGGGTCGAGGAAATGTCTTCCTCCCCTATACTATTTTAATCCTTTGTCTACTAATTTTATCATCTATGTCATCTATGGGTAAAATTCTGGTCAACTAATTTTTCTCATTATGGGTGATATTTTCCTGCATCTTTACATACTTGGTAATTTTTGATTGGGTGCCAGACACTGTAAATTTTACTTTCTTAGGGGCTGGATATTTTTATAGCATTAAAAGTATACTTTGGCTATGTTCCGAGAGAGGGTTAAGTTACTTGGAAACAGTTTAGTCCTGTTCTGTCTCATTTTTATTTTTTGGTAAGCAGGACCTGACAGCCTTTAGTCTAAGATTAATCTTCTCTACTGCTTGATGTGGGGTTGGTGAGCTGAAGAGTCAAAAGAAAGATTTCTTGAACTCTCAAGGTCTGGCAGTAGTGCTGTTTTATTCAGAGAATAGTGTGGAATAACATGGGGACAGGACTCATGGGCAGGAAGAGCTGCTGCCAACATGGGTTGAGGGTAAGGCTAAATTTAAGGCAGAGGTATGTGAGTTATCTCTTTACAAGACAAAGGAAATAATATGTAAAAAAAAAGTTGTTAAAATGGTATCAATGCAGGTGGAGTATGGTTATTGAGTGGTCCTATAATTTTTACATAAGAGTCAAACTGGATTAAGCAAATGGCTGAAGCCACCACCTTAAATATTATTTTTAGCTAAAGACAAAGGAGAATGTTGGGGGAGCTGGGGGAGTCTATCATGGGAGATTACCACACAAGTACAGTAAACAAATGCAGATTTAAGTCCTTGCCTTTGGCATTGATTAAGAGTTTCTAGAGATAAAGTCATCTCCCCTTCTTCCTGGTGCATAGAGGGAGACACCCCCCACAGATGGAGACTTCCTTCACAAATGCAAACATCTCTCATCAAAGGGCAAGCAAATTCCACTCCTCAGAGCCTCCTTCCTGTTGGCAGTTTTTGAAAGTAACCAGCCTAGAATAATCCTCATCACTACTGAGTCAACATCCTTCTAGTAGTCTATCTGATGCCCCTCAATTATGAGATTTTCCAGTCTGGCCTATGTGAACTTTGGCCACTGTTTCCTTAATTTTGTGATGTGGCTCTTTCCCTGGCTTCAGGTAGTATTCTCACACACATATGCTGATAAGTTCTCAATTGAATACTCAAGAGGAACCTTCTGTATATCTCTAGAGTTATCTCTGTATGCAGTTCTCTTCTTCAACACTGTGCCCTGCAAACTCTAGCCTTCTTAACTTCCCTAGACCCCCACATCAGTCTTTTTAACACAGGAAGACCATTTGGCTCTGCCTTGGTTCGCTTTTCTGGTACTGCAGTCTGGAAACTTTCTCCAGGCAGAAAGCTGTGGCCATCATAGGGATTACCTTGTTTGTTTTCCAGTTCTCAGGGATTGCTGGCTTCCACTGCCTGACATCCAATATTGTGTGAGCTGTTTTTTCTTTTTCTTGAGGAAGATTAGCCCTAAGCTAACATCTGCCACCAATCTTCCTCTTTTTGCTGAGGAAGATTGTCCCTGAGCTAACACCCATGCCCATCTTCCTCTACTTTATATGTGGGATGCCTGTCATAGCATGGCTTGCTAAGTGCTGCATAAGTCCACACCTGGGATCCAAACTGGTGAGCCCTGGGCTGCAGAAGCCGAACATGCAAACTTAACCGCTGCACCATCAGGCTGGCCCTGAGAGCTGTTCTTTTATATGCTTTGTGGTTTTTGTTTGTTCATTCCAAGTAGGAGGGTAAATCTGATCCCTGTTAATCTAGTTTGGACCAAAGCAGAAATTCTTCAGCTATTGTTTTAAATCAGTGTTCTTTAGTCCTTGTCATTGTTATAGGAAGAGAAAGCTTGCATTTTACAATATTTCTAGTCCTAAGAAGCCACTGAGTTGACTTTTTATTAAAGGGCTGTTTTTATGGAAAGTAAATAATTTTTTGGCTCTCCATGGACCCATCTATAAATCTTAGGTTCTCCTCACTTTTTCCCAAAGCCCAAATATATTAATGTTCTTCCCCTTAGACCTTCTATCCTGAACATACGAAGATTACTTTCTGGGAGATAACATGTCTTTTTCGTTGAATCTCCTTATCTGTTGTTCTCCACTTGTTTTTTATGTACCTATATCTTCTTCCAACTTGCCCTGTAGGGACTACATTATCCCAATTCACAATGAGAAAAAAGCATAAGAAAAGGGATTGCATTAGATCTACACGTTGCTAATCTTCCTCCTTTGAAAATATTCTGTATTAAACTGAAAAATACCTTCTAACACCAAAATATATAAGTAAACAAATACTTAGTTAGCTAGCTAATTAGATAGCAGACATAGCAGAGTCATGGATATTTCCCAATGCATTCAACACAAAGTCAAACTATAAAATTAAATTAGTCATTCCATCTGACATTCTTCATGCTCTTTCTTTTATTGATTTTATTTAAACCTTTGATCACATCCTACTGCGTGCTCATACTCTTTCTCTCTGGTATCTAAGCTAGCTTTTCACATCTTTATTATATACTGATGCTGTTTTGGGACAGAGTTCTACATACTTTATCAAAGGAAGTAAGCCCATCTACTTTAAATCCAAATTGCCTAATTAATCAGAAGATAATGATAATGTAAGATATATTGGTAAACATAATTGTACCCTAAAAGTGCTCTCCAAGCCATCAAGGAAAAAGAAATAGGTAAATATAAAATAAACAGCTTTGATGAAAGTTATTCTCCCTCAACTGTGTCTTGGAGCCTGGCCAGCCCTAAGGTTGGAGTTAAGGGGCTGTAGGTACTATTGTTTTATAAAACTGGCAAAATTAAGCAACTGAATTCTTATTTAAATTTTTTCTGTGTACCAACTCGCCCAGTTCTGGTCAAGATGTCTCAACACTCTCTTACAGTGAGAAGTAGTCTGACCTGGGATAGTACTCCAAACAACTTAATATTTTCATCAAAAATTGTCGTATAAAATAAAAAATATCTAGGGCCAGCCCGATGGTGCAGCAGTTAAGTGCACACGTTCCGCTGTTCTGCTTTGGTGGCCCAGGGTTCACCGGTCTGGATCCCGGGTGTGGACAAGGCATCGCTTGGCAAAGCCATGCTGTGGTAGGCGTCCCACATATATAGTAGAGGAAGATAGGCATGGACGTTAGCTCAGGGCCAGTCTTCCTCAGAAAAAGGGGAGGATTGGCAGCAGTTAGCTCAGGGCTAATCTTCCTCAAAAAAAATTTAAAAAATCAATCTTATGCATATTTTCTTAACTGTTTTGAAAACATTTAGAAAAATAATTTTAAAAATAGTTTTATTTATGCTAGATAGAAACAATGAAAGGCTTACATGATCTTTAGTCAGACAAATATATTTTATTATGGCAAATAATTAATACTACTTAAGGTGTGCTTTTTCCAGGGATATTTTGTATGTGTGTGCTGTTAAAGAACTACTAAGTGTTTTTGATAAAATAAAGGATTTAAAAATCATGGAACTATTTGAAATATGTAACAGATTTTTTAAATTATTAATATACTCTAGAATATATGAATTCATTAACTACATTTTATTCAGAGAGAATTTCAAAAATTATTTTATAGGCTTTCTTGTTTGTGTATCAATATACCAACACTTACATAAACTACTAGATGAGACATCAATAACCTTCAAGTTAAAATGCTATTTACCAAACACATTCTGTTTCTAAATAGCATTTTTCTGAAAATTGAGAACATTTGGTCTGATAGCCAACTTACTCTCATTGAGCACATTAAAATTATTTGCTGGATATAGCTAAATAAAAAATAATTTGGAACTGTTCAAAAATCAGACTGTCTCGAGGGTACATACGATTGGAGAGCACAGCTGTTGACAAAATTATACCAGGTTGTTAGATGCTATGTCAGTCCAGCCAAATGTGCCAGGTTGTAAAGATTAGACTTACTAATCATGCAGCAGACCTTAGATGCAGCCTGTGAAAGTTTCATTTAAAAATGGTCACTTGAGGGGGGCTGGCCCAGCGGCATAGTGGTTAAGTTCACATGCTCTGGTTCGGCGGCCCTGAATTTGTGGGTTAGGATCCTGGTTGTGGACTTAGACAACACTTGTGAAAGCCATGCTATGGCAGTGTCCCACATACAAAATAGAGGAATATTGGCACAGATGTTAGCTCAGGGCCAATCTTTCTCACCAAAAAATAAAATAAAATAAGTAAAATAAAAATGGTCACTTGGGAAAGAGATACATTTTCTAGAAACTTCTTAACATTAGCTTAAATTTTTGGCAAATAACTGCCAGGATATATTTTACAATAGTATCCTCTGTTTTCCATGTGATTGCATACAAGATCCCATCTGATTGTACATCTGGCCATCGGTGCAATCTCATTTCCTGCCTCACATCACACTGCCCGCTCTGATCCAGTCAGATTGACCCCTTGCTGCTAGTCAAGCATCCCAGGCCCACTTCTGCCTCAGTGTCTTTATAGTCACAGCTCCCTCAACTTAGAGCACTCTTCTCCCAAATGTCTGCATGGCTCCTTCCTTTGTCTTTATTTGGGTCTCTGCTCAAACGTCATCCTTTTAGCTATGCCTTCCCTGACCATTCTGTTAATTAGCATCCCTCCCCACTCCCAGTTATTCTTGAACTCATACCCTACTTTATTTTGCTTCATAGCATTTACTAGATGGCATATTTCATATTCACTTGTTTCTTCAATTATGAACTGTTTCCTCTCACTAGAATGCCAGCTTTAGCAGACCAGGGATTGATTTTATTCACTGCTGAAACCTCAACTTCCAGTATAGTCCCTGGCTCTTCTAAGAGAATTATTCCACATTTGTTAAATGCATGCATACATGTATGAATGAAAGAGTGTTAAAACAAATAAAACTGTTACTCATTATATGCCAATTCCTAAACTGAGGAGTAGGTGTACAAAAGCTGATTAATCTCCAGAAGTGGGAGAGCCAGGCACATACATAATTTGTTATACAATGTGTTTAACTGGAAGATTTGAAATATTAACAAACTGGTTAATATCAATACCTAAGAATTGTCATAACAATGCCCATATTTTGGAAGGAAATCCCCAGATTTTATGGTACTTCCTCTATCCTTGAACTGTCACCTGACTATGACCTCCCCCAGCAGTGTCTCTCTCTACACCTTGACTGCAGGTTCCAATCATTCTTTTTCCCTCAAAACAAACAGCCACTACAGCAATAAAATACAGTAACAGTATTTAAAAAGAAAAAGCTTCATATAGCATTTGCATTTTAATAGGCAACGCCTGCAAATCAAAAAACCTCAATTCATAGTTAATATTTGATTGTGGAATTATGGGTACAAGTTATTGGGGAGAAAAGCCTAACCAAAGGCCAGTCCTCCTATTCACATTAGCTCTACCTAGCCTGAAGACACTTTTATTAGACTAATTTATGTTTAGTTGTGACATTTCATAAATGTAGGCACATCCTCTTTCAAAAAGCCCTTCTCTACCCAACTTTCTTCAGTTGAAAGCTGGGTTAGTCTAGATTCTCTGAGAAGCAGACATCACAATGTGATTAAACATGCAAAGATTACATTAGGTGAAATGTTTTTCTAGGAGAATGTAGAGTGGGAGCTGATCAAGGTTGGGGAAGCAGTCAGACTAAGATGGAAAACTGACCCCAAGTGCAAGAGAGAGGAAGAGAAACTTGGGTAGAAGCATTCTTGATTGCTTAGAAAGATTCCCAGAGTCTTTGAGAAGTGCTCAAGACAAAATTGGCAGAAGTCTGCCTTAGTATTTTGAACACATTCACTTGTTGACTAGACAAAGACTGTGGAGGGCATGGCCTCAGGGAAAGCACACTGCAGGATTTCAGAGCACAGCAACTGGGGGTCTTTGTCATCAGGCTCCCTGCAACTGAGGCTCTACAAGGTGTGTTCTCATGTTCTTTCTCAGTGAAATTATCCATTTCTGTTTCTGTCTCTTCTTTTGGACTCTATACTTCTTTAGATCAGGGTCAGGTCTTATTCATCTTTGCATCTGTAGAACCCAGCCCAAGCTAGATCGAATGTTTTCTAAGTGGATAACTTCTATCTATAATCACCAAGACACTATCTCATCCTCTGTTTTTCATTGTGTCCCACGGAGCATTAGTGTGAATGAAACTCACACAAGGGCAATGGAGTGTGGCAGTTGAGAACGTAATCTCTGAAGTCAGAGGTGTAGGTTCCTCTTGCTCCTGATGCCTGACCCTGGGCAAATCTCTTAATCCAAATAATCTTTCATTTCCCATCTTCAAAACTGGGTTAATAGTGGTTTTTTAACTAAATGCTTTCTGTGGGAATAAAAAGTTAATTTATTATTATGTCAGCAACAAAATACATCTATTCTCATTATCAAGTTTAATATCTTAGTGAAGCAAAGCGCAAAAGAAGGAAAATGAATGCAACAACCGTAATGAGGGATAGGCATCTCTTAATGAGAAACCATTAAGAAAATCATATGGCTGAATTGATGTGAGTACTAAAATTTTTCCATGTAGATTGTTTTAGTTGGAGACATTATATTAAATATCATGAGCCCATCACACGCATTAGTGGACTAATATTTGTAAGAAACTAAATCACATCTTTGCTTTAAAAGGTGAGGCCAACAGATACATGTGCCATATTTTTCTACCAAGCCTTGCAGGAAGTTGATCCTTTCCTTTCTGGGTCTCTTTTTGAGCCTCCTATCCCTCTCCACTGCCTTCTAGAACTGGCTTGATTTCAGTATTGTCTCACATTTTAAGATCCTGTTGCCTTGCACCCTAAATAATCCTGAAGCACAAACATAAACTAGCTGACATCTCTTCTTTAATGATGCTGCCTTACAAATTTCAGTTTCACCGCTCATCCACCAAGTACCATTTTATATCCACATTTAATATCACCACATTGCATAGTAACTGGAACTTTCTAGAGTAAATCTTATTCTATTTTTATTACTTATTGACTGATGGTCATTAATATTCTGTTGGTTTCATTAGCTTATATGGTTTTCAAATAAAACAAATAAACAGATATAAAGAATGATAAACAAAAGCACTAAAAAAATTCCTACAGATCCTTGTAACCAAATTTCTTTTCTAATATGTACACTATCAAGGTAATTGTTTTCCCAAGTGCATACTACTTTTTTGTTATAACTTGTGTGCAGTCTTTATTAAAGCAGTGCTACATCATGTTAATCAAGCAAACATTTATTCTGCAAATGTCTTTTAATGATTATTGTGATAGAAAATGTTACAAGGACAGTAAGACAGTAGTATCATGACATTTGAGGGTGAAATACAGTCTGAACACAAATTACTGGATAGCCAAAGTATTGTTATGATGTTGTAACTTTCCATTTTAACTTTGCAAAGAGAAATTAATGGAATACTCTGTAATGTTCCAATTTTTCTTCTTGTGAAGTCATGCTTGACAAATTCAGTGTTCTTTCTTCTTCACAAATTATTGATATGGTTTTAGTGCCCTCATTTTTGCCAGCCCAAGCTACAAATAGGGTCAAGCAGACTTTTATTTTTTGGTACCATAGATGTTTTTACTTCATTACAAAGTATCATATTATGCCTTATCACCATTCTAGGATAGAGTGATTCGGACAATAGCCAACCTCATAAATGTCCATATCTAATACCCAAGTACAATATAAAGACTCAATTCATTTTGTTTTAATTACAGTTAGACATTTAACATTCTTCACTGAGGAAAGAGCAAATTGGAAGACAGAAATTCTAAATTAAGAGGCCCTATAATAGTGTTTTCACCTATAAAGAAATATGAACAAGAAATTAAATATTCCATGTGATTTATTTTCAATCAAGAAAGAGATGAATCAGAGATATTAGGATTAAAATAGCCCAGCCAAAGACTAGTAAAGAAAATTGAGAGAAAGTTTCAGTTACAGGAAATCTCTGCAAGCTGACGATCAAAAAGGAACATCAAGGAATAAGGGAGGATGTACAAGAAGCTGAGGGGCATTTCAGAACAAAAAGCAAAAGTCAGTCAGTCAGTGAGGAGACCAGAAAATAAACAGTGCTGAAAAGACAGACATTTAAGTCGAAACCAAGACAAAATTGGAGAGTCTGTTTTGTGCTTTATATTGACTGACTGGCTTTTCTCAACATATTTGGATCAAAGCACTTTATCCTAGTTCAAACAGAAACCCTGAACTTATTCCAGATCATAGAGGAAGTTATGTTGGTGTTGATGATTTACATTCTTAGATAAAATGCAAAAGTCTAAAATGATTCTGGCATTTCATTGTGGATAAATTTGCTGATGTTCAAGGTAAGACTAACATTGAATTACTAGTCACAGTTCAAGGTACAGAAGCAAAATCTCTGGACAGAGACAATATGGATAAAGGTAGATATCTTTTGGGGACCGGCCTGGTGGTGTGGCAGTTAGATGTGCATGTTCCGCTTCAGGGGCCCTGTGTTTGCTGGTTTGGATCCTGAGTGCGGACGTGCACACCACTTGTCGAGCCATACTGTGGTAGGTGTCCCCCATATAAAGAAGAGGAAGATGGGCACGGAGGTTAGCTCAGGGTGTCTTCCTCAGCCAAAAGAGGAGAATTGGCAGTGGATGTTAGCTCAGGGCTAATCTTCCTCAAAAATATTAAAAAGATAGATATCTTTCACTAAAAAGTTCAGAACAAACAATAGTCTCAGCAATATTTAAAAGGTGCTATTTACTTTATTTAAGAGGGTACATATATTATATATATATATATATATATATATATATATTTTTTTGGTGAGGAAGATTGGCTCTGAGCTAACATCTGTTGCCAGTCTTCCTCCTTTTTTTGCTTGAGGAAGATTGTCCCTTAGTTAGCATCTGTGCTAATCTTCCTCTACTTTGGATGTGGGATGTCGCCACAGCATGGCTTGATGAGCAGTGTGTAGGTCCATACCCTGGACCCAAATCCATGAACCCCATGCCACCAAAGTGGAGTGCTCAAACTTAAACCACTATGCAACAGGGCTGGCCCCTGTTTAAGAGGATATATTTTATTTTCTTCAATTTTGATAAGTAATATGTTCATAAATTACTAAATTCTAAAGGAAATGGAAAGTAAGAATTTTGAAAAAAGTCTCCCTCAAACACTTTTATCCCAGTTCCTCAGGTCCACCCTTCAAAAGCAATTAATAGCAGCTTCTGGTGTGTCATTCCTACATACTAGGCATATGCAAAGATGTGTACTCTCATTTGGACAGATTTTTGTCTTTCTCTGATTTGAGGGCTTTTTGGATCAGAAGAACCTGGACAAGATACTGCTTCAGAAAGAGGCCCCAATCTTCAGTGTAACTACTATTTATTTTCTTATCATTCAGACTCAACAGTACGTCATCATGATGTAGATTTCATCAATAAAAGCCATGATGGAAAGTTGCAGTCTAGAGACCCAAGGAGGTGCAGAAGATACAGAGCCCCACCATGTTCTGCATGACAAATATTTAATCTTACTCCACTCTATATTTATTGCTCCCTCACCCCTAAGCCTGGTCTGTGGCAGTCAGACCATAATCCTTCTTCACCATTACCTTTGGAAATGCTCTGCTTCTCTCCTGTGTTGGAGCCTCTTCTATAGGTGCATGTATACCCATTCCTTTGTCTACTCCTTTGATTTAATGATTTAACGTTGTATATTTCCCAGTTGTGTTCTGTTGAAAAATATATGGGTGGTTTATTTTGTTCATTTGTTTTATAATCTTGGCATATCCCATGACCCAGTTTTAAGGTACATAAGACATGAGAGTTAAAAATAGCTTCAGTTTAAAAGGGTACAGAAAAAGCATCATTTTAGAGTCTAGTGAAGGTCAGGATGTAAACTCTGTAAACTCTGTATCTCTTCTGAAAAGAAGAGTTTAAAAATTTTAGAGCATTAACTCATGATGAAGCAGAAATATTAAAGGACACATTGGAAAGAGATTGTTGGGAGAGGTGAGGCGCAAGAGACTGTTAGAAGAAGCAGCTAAGGTCTACAGAACAGGGCGGACCATTGATACATCGTTGTCTTTATCGTGTCTCGGAGGAGACTAGGTGCCTGTTTCCTCCATGATTAGAGGCAGATGAAATTTAATTTTCTTTACAAGAAAGCTCAATAAATCTGTCCAGTTATGGTGTAAAGGAACGCTACAAATCAATTCCTCTAGAGCTGCATTGATCATTGCAGATAGATGTCCATAAACCCTTAAATGCATTTTTTATTAATAAACTTTTATCATCAAATTGGCTCTTTCCGTACTCATAAAATATCCTTTGCAGTTGATCTGGGAGGGAATCCAGAAAGAATTTCTTTCTGCTTGAAAGAATAATAAGTAATATCACAATATCCAATAATAAAATAGCAAATAATAGTCACATCTCATGAGTTGTGCTACATGACTTGATCATTTATTTCATTTAAAACTCTCAGTAACTGCTTGAGTTAGGTGCTGTCAAAGTCCTCATTTTGAGGCTTTAGAAGGTTCAATACGTTGTCCAAGTTCACACACTCAGACACAGTTGAGATTTGAATCTAGGCAGTCTGACTCTTCCTTCAACACATACATGCCACTGATGTGAAACTTCATTTTAAATTTGTTTCTTACACCAAAACCAAAGAAGGAGAAAATGGATTATTGAACTTTAATCCCTGTATTGGAAGAAAATCAATTTGGAGTCAGTTATCTTGATCTACAGGTAGTTATTGACTATGGTAGGTAGCAGATCCTACTGGTCCGTCATGTGGGCTTCTCAACCAGGCTACTTTGTTGCTTAACAGATGTACGACGTTGGATTACTCTTTTAAAGCTTTCTTGTGAGGATTAAATTATTTAAGATATGTAAAGCACTGAGGACAGTACCTGGTGCATAATAATTGGTTATATGTCAGCCATTATTATGGGATACTGCTTAGCATATTAATTTTAAGAATGTGAGAATGAGTATAAAACTTTTCAGACATCACAAGCAAACAAAAAAACGCATTGGGCTTCAGAGTCCGAGATTCTTCCTCTCAAGTTGTAAAAGACTAACATTTTTCATTTAGGATTGGCACAATCTGAAACCTAGAGAGATGAAATCCTCAAGAATGCAGCACATTTGTTAAAAGGAAGGAAAAGCAATGGCAGTCTGGTATACATGCAATTGTAAGCAGTTTTAGGTGGTAAAACAGTGTCATCTAGTGAGAGCTTTAGGTGAGAAAATTCCCTGCACTAAATTAACATGCCTAAACAGTTCTATTTACAAGATTCAAATTCCTAGAATTAAAGAAAAAAGCCATTCTCAGCAAGTGATATATAAGTGAGAGCTGATATTTTAAACAAGGTCATTGTAAGGAAAAAGACATGAACATTGCGAAAGTCAAGACACATCTTATTTACTATCATCAATGGCACATTAAGTAGTCCTCATCATATTTTGAAAATTCTATATTTAAAGGATTATTCCTTGTTTTTTTTTTTTTCCCCCTTTGAGGACAGTTAGCTCTGAGCTAACATCCACCACCAGTCCTCCTCTTTTTGCTAAGGAAGATTGGCCCTGAGATGACAGCCATGTCCATCTTGCTCTATTTTATATGTGGGATGCCTGCCACAGCATGGCTTGATAAGTAGTGCTTGGGATCTGAACTGGTGAACCCTGGCCCCAGAAGTGGAACACACAAACTTAACCACTATGCCACAGGGCTGGGCCCCATTCCTTGGTATTTTTGAACTGTGAAGGTAGTGGGATTTTGTGTGTGTGTGTTTTGTTTTGTTTTGTTTTTAATTTCCCCCTGAGGATACAAATAACTCCTGGGGAAATTAATTAGTGAATCTGCTATTAGTTTAAGTTCACTTGGTCAAGTGTTGATAGACAGCTGTGCAAAAGCATGACCCAATGGGAATGGTACAAAATAGATCTGATTATGGGCAGAAGTGGAATCCACTTTGGAAATGGCGGCAGGTTTTACAGAGGGATGCTCAAAGTATAAAAGGGGACTGTCAGAGCTTGACTTTTCCTCTTCAAATGTATCCATAGTGACTGAGGTTGCCTCTATCCTCAGGTTAAGAATATACAGGAAGCCTTTTAGAAACTGCTTCTGACAGTACTCCCTGAGATTTTTATCACCCCCTGGGAATGTCGATACTTATGAAAAATACTTTGAAACAAAATGATGAAACAGAGAATTCCTCAGAGTTTTGGAAACTATTTAGGGTAGAATTTTCACACTGTGTTTAGAAATCCACTAGAAAGTGAACTAGTAATAAGTGAGCAGGAACAGGGCTCATTGTCAACACTCAGCGCAGACATGGTGGTTATGCAAAGAAACACGTAGCTGCTTCTTTTTGTCAGAATAGTGTTTCTACCATGTGCTAAATTAGATGGTATCTCTTTGGTGTTAAGTTCCAGAGAGGACCCCACATGGAACACATTCTTTGAGGTATGAGCATTCTTCCCTGTTATTATTGCTACATTGTCTTTTATATGAAGTGACTGAGTGTTATGAGCTCTCTTAGTCTAGACTAGAATCTGAAACATTCATTAAATATCAGGGCATTATCGTAACTAAGTAAAATGAGTCCAAACATTTAAAAATCCCCGATTCAGGGGCCAGCCCCATGGCTGAGTGGTTAAGTTCATGCACTCCACTTCATTGGCTCAGGATTTCCCTGGCTCGGATCTTGGGTGCGGACATGGCACTGCTCATCGGGCCATGCTGAGGTGGCATCCCACATAGCACAACCAAAGGGACCTACAACTAGAATATACAACTATGTACTGGGGGGGCTTTGGGGAGAAGAAGAAGAAAAAAAAACCAAGAAGATTGGCAAAAGATGTTAGCTCAGGTGCCAATCTTTAAAAAAAAAAAAAAGGATCAGCTGTAAAGATTAAAAAAGAAAAAATCTCTGATTCTAAAAATAAATAAAAATTATCATGAAAGCTCAAAATGCTGTATCAGTTAATGAATAATTCAATTGAGCTCATTAAGGAAGTTACTTAATAGGATTTTACTTAGACTTAGTACAATCTTGCCTTAAATGAGTTTAAGAATTGCATATTAAAGATTTATTAAGATTATTGGCCTTCTGGATCTTCAGACACAATTGAATGTAGTAAATTTTAGTTCTTAGCTGTAAACCTTTAAGTCGTTGAATACGTCATTTTTCACTTTAGAAGTAATTAACAGCATTAGTTATTCATGAACTCTTGTATATAATTTGTAATTTCCATGCAATTAAATTTTCTCTCAACATTGACATGTTTCCTCATTCTTTATAACAACAATTTAATTTTTTTTGTGATCACAGCATCAATTAAAAAAAATAAACTCCATAGGAGAGAATTATCACCATAATCTGCTTAAGGAATTCCCACTATGTCTTTTACCCTATTTATCTAGGTCACCACAGCACGCCCAAGATTCCCAGGCCCTCTTTTCATCAGGACACTAATCCTCTTGCAGTTCTGTATATTATCTGTAGAGGAGGAAGAAATATCCATCTACCTTTCTGGGTTCTTCTGGCTGGTCTAAGGATTCAATTGACATGAGACAGAGTAAGAGGAGAAAATCAAAGTTTAATGACATATATACATGTGAAAAACCAAGGAGAACTGAGTAATTCACCAATGCAGCCAAATCCACTCACTTAAATACCATTTTCAGCTAAAGACAAACGAAGATGTTAGGGGTAGTGGTTTGGGATTTCAAAGGGGAGGAAGACAATCCATGGGGAGATGGAAAAGCAAATGTTTGGTAAACAAATGTTCACCATGCCTTACAAAGACAATGAGACATGGAGAGGACTTTGATCAAATGGGCCTTGCTAGACAGGTTACTCCCTGTCTACCACACCTAGTTCATAGTATACTATAGTTATCTACGGTATTATCCCCTTCTGGAAATAGGCCTCCTGTCTTAAATTCTTTTAGGCAGTTAGGGAGCATGTCAAAGTTTCTTCCTGAGCCTTTTGTTCTTAAAAATAATGAAGCTAGGGGACTGTCCTGGTGGCGCAGTGGTTAAGTTTGCATATTCTGCTTCTCAGTGGCCCAGGGTTTGCCGGTTCATATCCTGGGTGTGGACATGGCACGGCTTGGCACGCCATGCTGTGGTAGGCATCCCACATGTAAAGTAGAGGAAGATGGGCATGGATGTTAGCTCAGGGCCGGGCTTTCTCAGCAAAAAGAGGAGGACTGGCAGCAGATGTTAGCTCAGGGCTAATCTTCCTCAAAAAAAAAGAAAATCAAGCTAAAGAGACACATTTTGGGGTAACAAATTCTGCTCCCATACATTTCCAACTCAATCCCATTTTACACCTCTCACTAATGCTTTCACTGTACACTCTGGAACTCAATCCCTTCCTCCACATGCTCACTTTACCACTCACATCTTTCCTGAAATTTCTGCTCACTTTCTTGTTAGAACTGGTCCACACTGGAGGGCACTGCTTCCTCTGAAGCTCACTTCTGTAGTGGCTGAATCTTACTCCCATGGCTCTGCCACCCCACACACCATTCAACCTGGAGGTGTGGTAAGTCTCTTCTGACTTCAGTTTGATAATTCCAGGCTTTTTCCAATTCTCCTCTTGAAAATATCTCAGGCTTTGAGGCTTTGGCCTCAGATCTTTGCTGCCATAATTCTTCAGGCTTTTAATATCCAGAGAATGATCTAATGTATTGGTTGTTCAGTTGCTCTCCTTCCATACTATCCTCACTCAGGCACATATACCTACAGTCATACTTAAATATCATAATTACCAATAACTGCACCTGCTCCATAATGTAGTCTTCAAGTCTACCAATATCTTCTAATTTCTTCAACTCATAACTCTTATTAAACAAATTCCAATTATTAACCCACCTAGGACCTCCAATTCATTGAGACTACCACTATTCTACTGTACCTCCACTTTCTCATGTTCTCAGTTTCTCTCATTATTGAGATTAGATGCTGTTGGCCATAGATATTATCCTTCCGTTTCATGAAGCCATCCGTGAACCCATAGTAATTGTGACTTTTTCTCTCGGTCATAATAACCTGGCAGAATCTCAGGCATATTTTCATCCATGTTTACCCAGGGCATGCCTGCCAATCTTACCACATTTTGTGACCATAATATTCTTCTACCTGACTATAATATTTCTTTTCTTTTTTCAGGCATCTAGTATTTGATCCTGATTCAACTGTTGATCTTGTTGCTTATTTCTCTCATAAAATAAAACAAATCAAACCAAACTAAAAAGACTAAACTCGCAGAAACAGAGAACAGATTGGTGGTTTCCAGGGGCAAGGGGTGAAGGGGGTGAGAAAATTGCATGAAGGTGGTCAAAAGATGCAAACTTCCAGCTGTAAGATAAATAAGTTCTGGGGATGTGATGTACAACATGATGACTATAGTTAACAATACTGTATTGTATATTTGAAAGTTGCTAAGAGAGTAAATCTTAACATTTCTAATGACGGAGAAAATTGTTAACTATGTGAAGTGATGAATGTTAACTACACTTATTGTCGTAATTATTTAGCAATATATAAATAATATATATTAAAACACTATGTTGTGCACCTTAAACTAATACAATGTTATATGTCAATTATATCTCAATAAAGCTGGGAAAAAGTAAAATAAATAAGTAGAGGACATGCACAGGCTCCTAGCACCACATCTGAGCACATAATTCCTTCCTTCCTCCTTTACAAACCAGACTTCCCCATATTCTAATAAAGTCCCACCCCACTTCTATCCAACCTCATCATTCCAATAATTTTCTCCTAAGTCATTCTCTTTAGCATGAACTTGTTATGTGATAAATTTCAAAAGAAAAAAGAAAAACCGCCTTTCTGTTCAGCTACCCTGTTTCTTTGTGCCGTCTTTCAGAAAACTTCACAAAAAAGTTGCCTATATTCACTATCAATTTCTATTATCCAATCTTATCTTATTTCAGTCTATTTAGGCTTTTATTCTCATCACTCCACTTAGCTCTTGTCTAAGTTGCCATTAACTTTTTCATCGTTCCTGACTTATCAGCGTTAGACAGTTGATCCCTCCCTTCATTTCTTTCAGGATCCAACGCTCTTTTTCTCTTGCTTAAAGGGATCATTTTTCTCTACTTCGGTGATTCCTTTTCATATTCCTGACCTTTAAAGCATCTAGGGCCCAGTCCGTTCTATTTTTTATCCGCTCAGTTGATGATCAAATTCATCCTCAGAGGCTTTAGAAACTGGCAGTCTCCAAATATATCTCTTCATTCCCACTCTCTTGCCTGAACCCATCTGCCAATCCAACTTTTCCTTGCGGATGTCTAACAGGCACTTCAACTTTAAAGTGACTAAAACTCATTTCCCTGTCTCTAATCTTTCCTTCCAGATCAATTATATATCAGGAAAAAGCGGTTTTATTTTTCCAGTTGCTCAGGCCCTAAACCTCAGAGGTGTCTTTGGCTCTCATAATTCACATGACTCAATCAACAAGTCATATTTGATTTTTACTTCAAGGTCGATGATGAATTTACCCAATTCTCACCACTTGCATTGCTGACTTCCCAATCCAACTTGCCATCCACTTTGAATTAGTTTCCTGTTGCTGCTGGAACAAATGCCGTGAAACTATCACCTTGAAACAAGTTACCTAACTTATAGTTCTGCAGTTCAAAAGTCCTAAAATCGAAGTAGCTGAGGGGCTGCATTTCTTCTAGAAGCTCTAAGGGAGAATCCCCATCCTTCCCTTTCCAGCATCTAGAGGCCACCTGTTTTCCTTGGCTTATGAATTCTCCTTCCATCTTCAAAGTCAGCACCATAGCATCTTCAAGTCTCTCTCTGACTTCTGCTTCCATTTTCACATCTCCTTCTCTCATTCTCACACTCCTGCCTTCCTCTTATAAGGACACTTGTAATTACATTGAGCTCTTGGATAATCCACTATAATCTACCCATGTCAAGATTCTTAACTTAACCTCTTTCACAAAGTCCCTTTGCCTTATAATGTAACAGATATGCAGGTTTCAGGGATTAGGACAATGACTTCTTGGAGAGGGGCATTATTCTACCACCACACACTTTGGTCTGTAAAGATGCAAGAGTTCCGGGGTGGTCCCCCTGATTACACCCTTTTCTCTATTCCCCCCAGCAGAAGCCAGGCTGATTCCTTTAAAACCTGTTAAAACTTCAATTTTTATGATTAGGAAGATGCTATCAAAAGATATGATCTATCTTTAAACTAGTCCATAGAATCGGTGCAATTCCCGTGTTTTTCATAAAATTGAATCCCATTTTTTTTCATAAAATTTGTAGAGCTGATTATACAATTAATACAACAGTGTAAAGATTAATGGATAGATAATATAATTTTGAAGAAAAAGAACAAGAAAGAGTAATACTACTTTAATGGACTTCAAGGTGTAATATAAAAGAGTAATAATTAAGATATTATGGTCCAGTCTGTAAAGTAGTTAAGTAGACTAATTGAGCACAATAGAAAGTTTATAAAGAGTCCCACACATATAGAAATCTGATGTTGTATTGTAGATCAAATTAAAAATGGCAAACATTAGTAGGTATTCTGTGGATATTGGCAATGCATGATGAATAATTAAACTCCTTTAAACCATACACAAAAATTTCCATCAATCTAGAAGAAAATGTAAAAGAAATATATAATGAGCTTAAATAGAGAAGTTCGCTTAAACATGGCACACGCAAGCTGGCAAACCATAGCAGGGAAGATTGACCAATCAAGCCATACTAAAATTAAATAGTAGTGTTGTGTTAGAGGAATCTATTAAGAATGAAAACACAAACCAGAAACATGAAGAAGAAATTTGAAACAGATTTAATCAATAAAGTAGTATCTTGAATATGTAATCTTATTTAAGAAGAAGACACTCCTGCAGAAAAATAGTCAAATGACATGAATAGGCTTTCTATATGACAGGGATTATAAATAAATAGCAACATATGAAAACATGCCTAACCTAATTAATAATCATAAATATACAAATAAAACCACAAGTTTATACATTTATGAAATACATGTATGTATTTCAAACACACTTAATTGGAAAAAAATTAAATTTTAATTTAATTAATTTTAATTAATAAAATTTAATTTAATAAATAAAACCCCCCAATTTTTATATATTAAAAAATAAAAGTACCGATGACAATGTGAAACAAGGAGGTCTCTCTCATACTGTTGGAGAAGGTCTAAATTGGCGGAAATAATTTGGAAAAGAGTAAAGTGAAGATACACGTACACTCTGAATCAACAATTTGAATCCACCTCTCATACACTAGAACAGGGTTTGGCAAACTGTGTCACTCCAGCCAAATCCATCTGCCTTTTTGCGTAAATAAAATTTTATTAGGAGTCAGCCGTGCCCATTCGTTTACATGTTGTTCAGGGTTGCTTTTGTCCTACCGTGGCAGAATTCAGTGGTTGTGATGGACTGTATGGCCTGCAAAGCCTAAAACATTTACTGCCTGGCACATTATAGAGTTTGCCAGCCCTGCCCTGTGAGAACTACTGCATATATGCACCGAGAGATGTGAACTGGAATATTCATAGCAGCATTGTTAAAAATAATACAGAACTGGAAACAACTCTAGTATCAACCAAGATACAGTGGATACACAGTTTTGTATTCTTAGCGTGACATAACACAAAGCATGGAAAATGAGTATCCTCGTAGATGCACCCACATCTGTGCCTCAGAAACAATGTCGACTGATCAAAGCAAGTTCCAGAAGAATACATAACAGTATGACTCCCTTTATATAAAGGTTAACAAACATGTCAAACTAAGCAATATAATGTTGCAGGATGTCTAACTATGTGGCAAATCTTTAAAGAAAAGGAAAAGTAATTAACCCAAAATTTAGGACCCTGGTTTCTGATGGAGAAGGATGAGGATAGCAGTAACTGGAACGGGCACACACATGACTTAAAAAGTTCTTGTCTTCTGTTTTATAAACTATGTTTCATGGCTATTTATTTCCTAACATTTTCATGGTATATGTTACATAGGATTTTGTTTGTATGTTATATTTGGTATTACATTTTGTCATCATGATAGATGAAGTTATATTTTTGCAAACTAAACTCTTTATGAAATTGGTTTCATGGAATGAAGCTCCTCTTTATTGAGCGTTTATACTGTGCCAGCACTATACACAGTGGTTTCCATACTTTATTTTTCTGAATCCTTATATTAGTCTTTTGTGGTGTGTGTAATTAATTCCCCATTTTATAGCTGAAGAAAACAGTCATACTTTATTGAAGATATATATCACATTATCAGTAAGGCCTCAATATCGGGATTGGTGATTAATAGCTATTACACATGCCATACGGATGCTATCTCACTTGGTTCCTGCAGCAACTCTATGCAGTAGGTGTTCTTGCTACTTTCCAGCGGAGGAAATAGGATCAGAAACTTAAGTAACTTGTTCAAGGTATGTTACTTGTCTGATCATTTCTTTTATTCCCCTCCAGGAGCTTTGTGTTTTCTGGATGCCATGGTTATGGTCTATTAAATGGGAAAGCATGCAGAAAACAGCTATACTAGGAACACTATAGCAGTGTTCTCTAATGCACAGCCTTATTGTGTAGACTAGAGATAGAAAATGGATGGCAGCTGGATATACACATGCCTGTTACAATCTCACCTAAAATAGGACAACTTTACGTACAGAAAGAAGAAATGCATTAGGAACAAACTGGAATACTAACTTTAGTTGACGCTGTGTGCAATTTATTCTTAGTCTTCATTGGGATTGTATGTTAGTAATGATATCAATTGATAATAAATGTTAATCTGTGGGAGTTCTTAAGATAAAACTCTAGAAAGGAAATCCATATGAATTTAAACATGTTCTGAGATATATTGCATCTCAGTTTTTTTCAGTGGTATCTACTTCAAGTAAATGGTAAAGCCTTTTTCTAATTTTTCTGTAATATTATTTTCTCATCTTGTCTTCAAATTCATTGCTAATTACAGATGTCTTCTTGGCTAGGTCACTGCATTATCTATTCAATAGCAATAGTTTATTAATATATTTTATTTACTTAGAGACTATGAATGCCCATTGGCTCTTAAGAAAGCTTTCACAAATTTCTCTTAATTTACCTACTCTTCATCTGACGTTTTAAATATATTAAAATTGATTTTATTCTTTTCATATCGCAGAAATTTCTCTGATTCCGAACAAAGAAAAATAGTGACCATGCTCCCTTCTTACAATATTTTTCACATTGCAGATATTTGTTATAATCGTGTAATTTTACTTCCTGCTAAGGAAAACTTTTTCTTTCTTTCTTTCCTTTTTTTTTTTTAGGAAGATTAGCCCTGAGCTAACATCTGCTGCCAATCCTCCTCTTTTTGCTGAGGAAGACTGGCCCTGAGCTGACATCCGTGCCCATCTTCCTCCACTTTATATGTGGGACGCCTACCACAGCATGGCTTGCCAAGTGGTGCCATGTCTGCACCCTGGATCCGAACCCATGAACCCCAGGCTGCCAAAGTTGAATGTGTGAACTTAACCGCTACGCCACCCTGCCAGACGCAGGAAAACTTCTTCTTGATCCTTTGTGGATCGACTCTGGTTTTCTTCCATGCATTTCAAAATATGTATTTATGCTCCTCTAGAAAAACAAAGATCCATTTTGTTTCCTTTATTTTCTTGCCAAATTTTCCCAAGGATTAGACTTTCAGAAAATAACATTTAATCATTAAATATTTTATATACGCAGAAAAGTCTCAACATGTAAAAAGCACCAGGGAGATTTCCATCCATATTTTTAAAATATTAGTACTTTGCCACAGTTTTTAAGAGTATAAAGGAAATAAAATGTAGCATACGGAGCTTTAGATTATTATTATTATATCACTTTCCCGCTGACAACTCTAGTTTCTCTGTACCCATCCCACGCATGTGCATATTTTTTACTACGAGTCTATATGTATAGCAATACACTGTATTTGTTTGGGTGTTATTATGGTATATGAGGCTTTAGCAATTTTTTCATGCCTTCTTCCACCATCAGTGAAGTAGTGTTTCCATTTCCTCACATCCTTGCCAACACATGGTATTACCAGGTCTTTTAATTACTTTTGTAAATGCAATGGGATTTTGTTATAACTTTGTGTAAAGTCTTTGATTTACAGAAGTCTTTCTTTTTTAATTTAAGGTAGTCATTGGTAGAGATTTCTCTTTTATTTGTGTTTTTGTGTCCTTCTAAAAAGAAACCTTTTCCTACCCTACCGTAATAAAAATATTCTTTTACGTTTCTTCAAAAAGTTAAAAGAGTTTTGTGTATCATATTTAGGGGTGCAGTTTATGTGCATTTTTTTATATATCTCTTAAGTCTGAACTTAACATTTCCTCGTTATCTCTCTAATGATCAGTGAATAATCCATTATTTTCTGCAAATTATAAGAACCTTCACTAGCATCAATTATCCATATTTATGTGGATGTCCTGCAAAAGTATTCATTCTATTTAATTGGTCTATGTGCCTATCTCTGTGTGAATATCATACTGTTTCAATTATTATGGCTTTATAATAAGTTCAAACCATGGTTTGCCAGTTATTTACTGCTGTACACAGGAAATCACAAGTATCTGAGATGTCTTAGAAAGATACGTGCCAGAGGATGGGAAATAAACCTACAAAAACTTAGGAGCCCACTACCCCAGGGAACTTGTAGGACGCGGTGTTATGTCCATTCCAGGCGGAGGCTTGTTAATGCACGCTGAACAATTAATCATTAAGAGAGAGGCACAATGCTCCATTAACTTCTTTGGATTTTAGAGACATTATTTAACTGTGTTTCTCTGACCCATTTGTCAAGTAACCCATCAGACTGCCAGTTTTGGGTGTGACACAGAGCAAGAGAAGGCTCTTCAGCATGTCCCGGATGCAGTGCCAGCTCCTCTGCACTGAAGTTAATGCTCTAGCTGATAGAGTGTCTTGGCAAATGGGGATGCTCCAGAGAACCTCTGGAAAGTGTCCATGGAATTTAAGAGCAAAGCCACGCCCTTTTCATATGAATACAACTCTTTTGATATATCTTCAGGCTCCCTGAGTCTTTCCTCTGTCATGTCCAGTCTACTGATGATCTTATCAAAGGCATTCTTAATTTCTGTTACAGTGTTTTTGATGTTAGCATTTCCTTTTGATTCTTTCTTAGAGTTTCCATCTCTCTGCTTACATTACCCATCTGTTTTGGCATGTTGTTCACTTTTTCCATTAGAGCTGTTAGTATATTACTCATAATTATTTTATATTCCTGGTCTGATGACTGAAAAATTTCCTACATCAGAGTCCGGTTCTGATGTTTGCTTTGTCCCTTCAGCTATGTTTTTTGCTTTTTGGAATGCATTGCAGTTTTTGCTGAAAGTCAGACATGATGGATAGGGTAAAAGGAATTGAGATAGGACTTTAGTGTGATTTTATATTTATCTAGCTAGGAGTTCGTCCGTGTTTGTTGTAGCTGTAGGTGTCAGAGGCTAAAATTTCCTCTAATGTCCTTCTTTTTGTCTCCGCTGTCATCTTTGGATTTCTCTAGAGACTCCTTCTTTAAACAGAGTCTGAGACTTGCTGTGCTCTCAGCTGTAACACCTGTTGTGATACATTAGAGCTATTATGTGGTGGGAAGGTGTCAGGGGAGAATTTTTCTGTATACTACTATGATTAGGTCTCAGTCTTAGTACACTTGAGTTTGGTATTTCCCTTCTTCCATGTTGTTGAAGACTAAAGCGGGTGGGAGACGGGTATTTTCCTTCTTTGAAGTTGGTTAGGTTTTGGTAAAACCCTAGTCATTAGGCTCTGGTAAAATAGTTTCCCTTGAGGACAGACCTTATCAAGAAGAACAGAGAGCTCTGGACATATATCGAAATAGTTGCTTTTCCCCACTCCCTGCCTGAAGCACAGGAGATTTTTCTCCAGTCTTCACAGTGAGAACCTGGTACAGCTCCTGGAGGTAAAACTCGCAGAAGTGTGCCCTTCCCCATTAAGACTGAGCACCCTCGGGAGTTTTTAACTCTGGAGTTCCTGCACACTGAGCATCCAATAAATTGTCAATTACAGTTTACAGTGTTCCCACAACGCGGTTCTAGCTGCAGGCTTCTGCTCTTGGGCTTCTGTTCCTGGCAAATTTTAATGCTCTGTATCCACCTGTGGATCTCTTTAGTTTTGGGAGCAACAGTTTGCCCTGCGATTTCACTTCTCTGATGAATCTGAGGAGAGTTGTTGATTTGCAGTTTGTTCAGCTTTTTTTTTCCTGTTTTGAGGATAGAAAGGATTACTCACAAGCTCTTTCCATGTAGAACTGGAAGCCAGAATTCTTATGATTTTTTGGAGAAATAACTCCCGAGTTATTAGCAATGGAGACTGAATGAAAAATCGTGGTCTGTCAAATGACAGTGAACACATGATGAAGGGTCCATTAAGAACTGTGTGTTCTCTGACCTGCCAAACGGTAAGTTGAACTGTGCATAGCAGCAATCTATCATCAAGGGAAAATTCAGCATCAAGGTAGCTTTTAATATTGGCATTATATTACCTTTATAGAGGATTCGATATGATTGACATCCTGTATCTGAATCTTTTGATTTTGGCTGTAAATTATCTGTTTTCTGAAGGAATCAAAGACAGTTTAGAAGTTATATGATGAAAATTGAACTCAGGTAGGAGAACAGTGTTCCCTGGTGGCTCTGGTACAGGTGCGATGCATGACTTTGGCCCAATCATGTCACACCTCTTTCCTTTAGCTTTTGGGAGACTGCTCCAGTGCACTCAGTGAAGATGTAGAAAGCCCCAGAGGAAGTTCTTTGAGCTCTCTTTACCATCCCCTAGCCATGGGAGGTCTGCAGAGCCTGTGGAGAAGGACCCAAGTGTCTTAAAGAGATTTCTCTCTACTCTCTTGCCACTTCCTCCACCTTCCCAGAAGGCCAACTTGTCTTGTATTTGGGGAGGCCATGCCTTCCAAAAAAGGAGAAATCTCTTAAATCCTTTGATAATATTCTGTAAAGGAACCCATGTACTCGGCAAAAATTCATGTGTTCAGACTCATGTTGTGGCTGTGACTTCCTAGTATTCTAATTTGTGATGCCAGTTCCTCTCTGGACAGTAAAAGCCTCCAAAAACCTCAACTGTTTCCTGGTTGTGCCCTTCCATGGTGAATTCCTCCTCCCACTGTAGGGATGAGGAAAGGATGAGATCAGTCCTTGGTTTTGTGTCTCCAAAGAAGAAATTGATTTCTGGGATTTGGATTTGTAGATTGCTTTTTCTTTTCAGCTCTCCAATGGCCCTTAACAACCATGTATTTTTTGTTTTTATCCAGCTTGCTTTTGCTGTTAGGGAGGGGGTGAGGTCTCATGACTTTCTACCCTTTCATGAGAAAAGGAAGTTGTGCAATAGCCTTTTACTTATTAAAAATATTAACACACACCTGAAATTCTAGAAAATTTAGGTTTAGCACTATCCAGTATTTTCTGTGTGGAGTGATAAGTTATGTTCTCTCTATTCTCCTTAACAACAGAGAGTTTATTCATTTGCCAGTATTCTTGTGGCATTTTCTTCTTGCTATGGTGCAGAATTATGTAATTTGTGATTTTCCATCAAAACCTCTTTCTCTTTATCCTGAGTGTTTTCCATCTTGTGGCTTTTTTATTAAGGTGCTCTTTGGAATAGTTACTTTATCAAGGCTACTTTTCGCTTTGCAAGGCATTTATTTAATGAAGTGATTATAAGTAATTCAACTTTATAATCTCTTGAGCTGCTTTCAATGCTTTCACCCATTCCATTAGAGTATGCACAGAAAGTAAATCTTTATTTTTTATGAGAGGTGAGAATAGACTCATAGATGTTACATTCACTAATGTTATTAAATTGACATTGCTTTTTCCTCCGTTTGTGGAGAGTCTGCCAGGCTTGATAATTTACTTTGAAAATTTGACTTTAAATTTCAAAAATCTCCCATGACTGTAGAATTATACTCAGAATCAATTGAAACATTGTTGTACTTAAAACTCAAGACTAGCTTTTCAGGGTTAGAGAAAGTGCTATTGGTTCAGTGTAAATAGGTCACGGGTCTCCAGAAATCATTTGCACAACATGTATGCTATAGATTTCATTGAATATTGGATCATAAACTTTTAAAAAATGTATGATCTTCATGAGTATGAGGCAAAGTGACACAGATGGGTGCTGTGTACACAATAGGCTTGTGTCATAGCTGGGAACCCTCAGATTAGGAAATTCCTGATTTTATAAGGGGGTTGCTAGCAAATCTGCGCAGCCTTTACCTCAGGAGGATGTTATATTTATTGTTCTCTTTAAGATACTATTCTACCCTCTGCCTTGGAAGGAGAAAGCAATTTGTAGAAAGTTAATTACTACGAAAAGATCCTTGAAATGATAGTTCAGAACAAAAGCTCTCAATACCTCTTCTTTACAAGATGTTTAGTTTTCCCTTGACCATTAACATAATTATTTAAACAGACTTTAAAAAATTGTTGTTCGTTTTTGAGACATGGAGATGTCCTCATGAGCCGGAACCTTTATCAGAAAGTACTATTTTATGTACCAAGCAAGCACCAACCTAAAAGAACACACTGATACCTCTCTTTATTTTCCAGCTAAATAGGCACTGTGCTCACATTATATCCTTTCTGGAGAAGCCAAAATTGCCACTTAAAAGCATTTAAAGTGAAAGAATGTAAAATCAGGACTGTAGGCTGGATAAAGTTTCCAAGACAGATAGCAATAGCATAGGTACAATAAATAAAGATAGTTTTAGTGAGTTTTATAAATAATATTTTCATAATATTTAAAAGAAAAATATTGGAATTATTTGGTGTTTGAAACAGATATTTAAAGCCAAAGTCTTAGCTGCATTTTTCCTTAATTTTCCCATCCTAAAGGATGATTGTTAACTATATGGGTATAATTTTAATACAATATCTAGAAATCATTTGTTGATCAGTGTTCTGGGACCTTTGCCTTAATATTTGGGAACTTTAAGGTCATACTCTTTTGTGGCTTTACATGAACTAATTAAATGGTCAAACTCCTTTATGAAGAGACTGCCATCAACCAGTCTTTAAGGCTGTTTAAGTTTGTTGGACTATATCAGTTTCTATTTGTTCTCTTGACATATTTCTTTTGGCTTAAATTTTTAAAGGAATATAATAAAGCCAAATCTGTTTAAAAAGCATTCCGTGACCTCCAGGGTGGTGAAGAATTGCATTCTGAAGAGTAAACAATGTGCCAGATATTAATATAAGGAGTTTCAAGAGTAATTTAAAAGAGGTAATGAGAGCGGTCGCCATTCATCAGACTGGATGTGGTCTCAAGCATCTTTAACTTACAAAGTAAACTACAATATTTACTTAAAAGACAAATGCCTAAAGATCTGCAAATTCACTGGTAACAAGTAAATTCTAGGTTAATGTGGAAGCATTTGACTGTAAAATAGTCTAATATTTACATATTTTAATCAAAAATATAGTACTCTTCCTTCATTTGTGGTTTGTATAGCATTTAATTAGATTCTTTTGTTAATTGTTTAGATACAGTTTGGTGGATTTTCCAATTAAAATGGAGTGGAAAGTGAACTATTAAATTGTCCTTAGATTTTGTGATAGAATCAGATTAATACGTAATAAATATAGTCAGTCATAATTTAGATTTAAAGGATAAATTACATGAAAAAAATTCTGCATCACTTTAATTTAAAAGCCTATATACTTATTTTTCATGAACCAAAGACATTTTTAGAAAATAAAAACTAAACAGATCGCACATTCTAAAAGCAAATTTAAAATATTGAAAGAAAATACCATATTCAAATAGCTTTTAGAAATGTTACAGTAAAAAGCATATTAAATTTTTATCAAATTTGATACTGTGTTCAATTAGCTTACTATCTCATGACACAGTATAGCTGGAATGAAGGATATCTTTTGACATTGGAAAATAAAATTTAAAAAGAATACAGAAGGAAAAGGAATATATGAATTATGCTTTTTTAATCATTTATTAATGTTTGTTATGTACTCATTACTATGTTCAAGGCACAGTCCTATTTGCTTGTGGTAGGAAGACATCAAGTAAGTTAAATTGTTTTAAAGGGTGTCATAGTTGAACGAACAAGGAAGTAGTAGACAAACAGTAAACAGTCAAGTTTGGTGTATTGTAGGGGCATAAAGTAGAGATGCTACACATCCATTAGTCAAGGTAATTTCTAAGAATACTTCACCACTACTTAGACTTAACATACATTTTAAAATCGTTAACATGGCTAAGGAGACCCACATGATCTCAGTCTCTCAAACATTTCCTGGCATGTCCACCCTTTCCTTTCCCAACAAGTCCTTTACAACCCTCTACCATCCATTGGCAGATGTATATTCCCAGATATACCAGGATGCTTCCCAATTTATGGCCTTGGTACATACCATTTCCACTGCCTGGAAAGACTACCCCCCTCTTCCTTTACGGGACAGCACCCATGCATACTTAACAGTCTGGGCTTAAAGTGTACCTTTTTCAGAGAAAACATCCTTCACTATCTAGGCTATGTTAAATCCCAAGTTTATACACATTCATAGTCTATGTATTTCACTTTTCTTGTACTTAATGCAACTGTAATATAAAAACAAATTTGTTTACTCTCTATCTTTAGTAGTATATTGTGGAGTAAGAAACTATATTTGTTTGGGTTATCAGTATATTGGAAATGTCTGTTATGTAATAAGAGCTCAAATTGTTTCAATTATTTAATTAATTTAGCCAGCATAAATTAATTTTCTAAACAGTTGAAGATTATCTATAAATTAATCTAAGCTGTTATTATTAATAATTTCATGTGTTGGCATTTCAAAATATAATAAAGCAAATTCAAAAGGTTCCTTGAGTATGCTTAGCAGGAGAATGCAGCCAAGAAGCATATTTGCACATTTTCCTCTTATGTCTGAACTTGGAGTGATATCAGGTTATCTTGGCAAGGTAATTCCTGGGTTGGCTGAATCATCCCTTTCATAAAAAGATCTACTTAGAAAGAATTGACTTGGGTGAAAGCTACATATCCGTGCCTAATCAGAGACTGACTAGGCCCTCCATGATACCCGCCTGTGCTGATGTGGTGCTCAATGGCCATGAGTCTTTTCTGTGCAGGAGATAGAAATCTGGCCTAGCTGTCTCATTCACTGTAAACTTGTGCATGCTGTTTCATCTCTCTGAGCTTCTTTTTTATTTGTAAAATAGAGATAATAATAATAACAACAACACCACCTTCCTTATAGGATAGGCTTCTTATCTAGCCTTTAGCAGGTCTTTAATAAATGATTCATATTTCTTTATATCCTCTCTTATGGAAAAAAAAATTATCTTTACAAGACCTGCTATTTCAATAAGAGTTGGATATTGTAGAAATTCCACTAAGATAGCTGATTATTTTTCTAGTGACTTTTTGTGTGTTCATGATCTATCAAGGATATTTTAAACCATATAGTGTGCAAGTTAAATGAATAGACAGATATTTTCTGGCAAGCCCTTTCTTCACAAAAACAATTCAATTAGTAATTAGGGTATTATTATTATCTCCTTAAATATCACAAACCTAGCAATTTATACATTTAAAGAGGCAGACGGAGTGAAAATCAAAGGTTCCTCCTTTCCAATTTTTTGTTTGCTTTCTGACTTTTCTTTCTTTCCTTTCTTTCATGCAATAACATCTTATAAATTCATTCTACAAGTATTTTTAGGATCGTAGTTGCAGAATTCTCTTGGATAATCACATCCTAGGGAATAACTAGGCCTGGATCTAGGGGGTAATTTCTAAGGATGACTCAGTTATTGTCTTTGTCATTGAACAGATTTGATCACACTGGGCTACTTGGTCCATTAAAAAAAAGTTACTCTTGATTTTTGCCTATGTCATAGTGGACTGTTTTGTTTACGAAGAAGTCATAAGCTTAGCAGGAAATCGCTGGAGAGCTATGGAATGGTTCTGAGGAGGGAAGTGACATGATGTTATTTGCATTTAGAACAATCCCTCTGACAGTAATGTGGGGAATAAATTGGCTGGGAACAACAGTGAAAGCAGAGGGACCAGAAAAGACGCTGTTGTAGTAAACCAGATGAGAAGTTGTTAGAGCCTGAAATAAGGCAATAACAATGACCATGGCCAGGATGATAATTTGAATAAGAGAAAAACACTTCAAGGACTACAAACTGTCCAACTATTCTTTGTAAAATAACCTAATTGTAATAACAAATCCTAGAAGACATTCACACTCAGTGAGATGGTTCAGACTAAATCAGTTGTGTCATTAAAAAAAAATAAAATAGTTGAACAACCAAAAAAGAATAGCAAAGTTACATATGAGTGTTATTATTTGTAAAACCCTTTGAGAGAGCATATTAGACTGAATCAATCACTCTTTAAAATGCCCCCTCCGAAGGCACATAGCCCCACTTCTGCTTGACACAGACTTTCTTTCCCTGTTATTTTTCCTTTGTCGTTCATTTCCTCATGTATAACATGATGATCTGGGATTTTCTCTACATAATTTCCTTTAAATATCCTTCCTTCAATATCCAACAGGAATTGACTGCAGTATTTCTGCTCCTGTCCTCTGGTCTTGCCTGGATTTTTGAAGAATAGCTTAGGGACGGCTGAAAGATCAGATGGCCCTAAATCTTCTAGGATTAAGATCTCTCTGAATATTTTAGTTTTTATTTCTTTCACTGATGACTTTCTTCAAGGAATCACCCTGAGAGTTTTTCTTCTGCAGAACAAGGAGAGAAAGAGATGGAGAAGACAACTAATCATCAGTTTAATTATTTTGATAAAAACAGAGGAGACTGGAAGACAGATTTTCCTTTTCATCAATGGTATGCGTTGGAGTCCTTATCTTCAACTGTCTCATTTTATGATATAACTGCTTAGAATTTTAGGGTTTTTTTTATAAGCCATAATTAATTAACTGATAAGGACAGCTGGAGGATTAGATGGCTCTGTGTACTCTGGTGCTCAGATCCCTTGGGCGTCTGTTGTACTTACTGATGAATGTTTATGCTATTTCCATTAGGCTCCTACCACACAAAATATGGCAATAAACACCCTTGTAATGATATTCTTTTGTCCTGAAAATGTGTAGAACAGAAAATGTTGGATCAAAAGATATGTGCCTAATTAATTCTGAAAGATGCTGGAAAATTACCTCTCAGAGAGTTTCTAACAAGGTTCACTCCCACCAGCAATGCATACGCCTTCCTGTTTCTCTTCACACTTGCAAATAAATATTAACTATTTTATCCTTTCTCTGTGGCAGGTTAAATATGTCTTTTGAATTTTAATTTTCACTTTTAATAATGAGGAAAATTGAGCATCTTTATCATCATTTAAATACTATTTGGATTTCTCCTTCTAAGAATTGATCTTCAAGTATTTTGTCCTGTTTCCTTTTCTTTCTTTCTTTCCTTCCTTCTTGTATCTTTCTTAGCTAATTTTAGGAGTTCTTTCTATATTAAGAAAGTTTGCTGTATGCCTATTGTCTTAATCTGCTCAGACTGCTATAACAAAATGCCAGAGATTGAGTGACATTTATTTCTCAACAATTCTAGGAAGTCAAGACCAAGGTGCCAGCAGATTCAGTTCCCAGTGAGGGCCCTCTTTTTGGCTTGCAGATGGATCTTTTCTTTGTGTCCTCACATGGCAAAGGGAGACAGAGCTCTCGTCTCTCTTCCTCTTCTTGTAGAGACAGTAATTCTATTCTGGAGGCCACAACCTCATGACCTCATTTAAACCTAATTACCTCCCAAAGGTTCCTCTTCCAAACACCATCACACTGCGGGTTCAAGCTTCAACATATAAATTTAGAGGGAAACACAAAGATTCAGTCCATAGTGCCTATGATGTATTGAAACATTTCCAGTTTGAAATATATTTTGTATAGGGTTCATATGGAATTATTTTATTTGTATATGGTGAATTTATCACTATTTATTTTTGAATAGTAGAGTTTATCAATATTTACTTTATTTATATTGGCTTTTAAATTTTATATATACTAGTTTGTATTCACCACTGCATAGAAATTATTCTAAAGCTTTGTTTGTAATGATTTCATCTTGAGAAGTGAATAAAACGAAAATAGGTGTCAGGTTATGTAAGCGTGATGTCTTAAAGGATAGTGAAGTGTTACTTTTTCTTTGAAAATGGAAAGAAAAAAATATACTACGTGCTTCGGTTTGGAATGTAGTGTTTTATTTGTTACATGGCTATGTGTCTGAGATGAATGGGTAGCAATGCTTCACAATTAGAATTTTAATTTCTGAGTGTGACTAACTTTAACCGATACATTGAACTGATGTGCAAAAAAAATAGACATTAACTTATCAGCCACATCTTTACTGAAGAGAGGTGATCTGGCCTCTATAATTATACTCAATGAGAATAAAGGAAGAGAAAATGCGAGGAGTGGGCTCCTCTGTGATTTTTGTCTACTGAATGCAATACAAAAAAAGTCGTCTTTCACTTTTTTTTTTTTTTGAGAAAGATTGGCCAAGAGGTAACATCTGTTGCCAATCTTCCTCTTTTTACCTGAGGAAGATTGTCTGTGAGCAAATATCTGTGCCAGTCTTCCTCTATTTTATATCTGGGATGCCACCACAGCATGGCTTGAGGAGCCATGCTATGTCTGTGCCTGGGATCCAAACCCATGAACCCTGGGCTGCTGAAGCAGAGTGTGTGAACTTAACCACTATGCCACCTGGCTGGCCCTTTCTTTCACTTTTTTGAGTAACTGATGTTAAGTTTTCTCATTTCAGGTAATATCTGCGCATAGGTAAAGAAGAACAAATCAACAATGCTTTTAATTCTATTGGCTAATTTGGAGGCTATTTTTGTAATAATCAGATAATAAATGATTTATCTTCTGTTTAAGAAGGAAAATTTATAAAGATGTTAGTGATAACAAGGATTAACATCTTATTTCAAAATATGTTTGATATGTCTAATCTAATATGGATTTCAAATACAGGTTTAAAAATCAAATCATGGGGCAGCCCAGTGGAGTAGTGGTTAAGTTTCTGCACTCTGCTTCAGCGGCCTGAGGTTCACAGGTTCAGATCCTGGGCACAGACCTAGCCCTGCTCTGCAAGCCATGCTGTGGTAGCATCCCACATAAAACAGAGGAAGATTGGCAACAGATGTTAGCTCAGGGCCCAATCTTCCTCACACACACACACACACACACACACAAAATCATGTCATTACTATTCATACTTCTTTGCAATTTGACCTATTTCACTGTATTGTCTAAAATTTCACGTGAACTGGACTACACTCATTCTACCCAGGCTATTTTACAGTTGAATATCTCTCCACTTTCTTCATAGATAAGTGGAAGTGACTAAAGAAAGTTTTTAAAAATATAGCATAAATAAACAATAGCTCCTCAAAGCCTACTAAAGCCTGCAAAATAATAGAAGTTAATCTAATTAAAGTGAACAATTGCCAAAAATTATTTTGTTTATAATTTCGATTTATGTTTTGACCTGAAAATAATAAATGTCTATTTTTTTATAAAGAAGAAAATAAACAGCTGTAACTTCAAGTCAATTAGCATATTGGAATACATTAGCTCGGGTCTTGTTTGTCCAGACATTTCTACACACACACACACACACCCTTCAATAAACATAACATTGCACTTGTTGAATTCCTTTCTATTAATCTTCCTAGTAATATATAAGCATGTTATTACACAAGTATCAAATAATGCAGATAAAGTGAAGATTCTTCTTGACATCCTTGCCTTACTGTTGATATGCATCGTCCACACCAGTTCTTAGTCCTCGTCATAGAGGAAATAATTGGAACTATTGTGTCATATATTTTTCAAGGATTTGAAAAAGTATTTATATATATATTTGCACGTATATTTATATTTGTTATATTTGTATATAAGCATTATATATAATATTTGAACAGTTTTTCTTTTAAAAGATAAATGATATGATATAAATTATTATGCAATTTGTTTTCTTCACCTAACAGTATATATTAAATATTTTTCATGCCAGAATTTATCATTCTATCCCATTCTTAATTGCTGCTTAATATTCACTTATAAGAATACAATTTTTTATCTAGTGATATTTCTCAAAGAAGACTTTTATCTGTTTTGAAGTATTTCTTTATTACCAAATGTGGCAGTTAAAACCCTTATATAAGTTTCTTGGGTCAAATTCATCTCTTAATGGTCTGTACTAACGGGAGTATTAATTCTCCTGCAGTCTTGTCAACTAGCTGAAAGTTTCTCAACCTGACAGGATAAAGAATGTTACTTGTTGTTAATTTAACTGGTGTTTCCATTGCTAGAGAAGCTAAGCATATTTTCAAATATTTATTGGAAATTTATGTCTCTTCTTCCAGTATATTTCTTCTCTTAATATGCTTGACCCATTATTTTATCTTATCCTCTTTTCACTTACTGATTTGTAGGATTTTGGTTTACAATTTAACGTTCTGAATATGAATATTTTTCCTATGACAACCTTGCAAATATTTATTTTGCAGTTGATATTTGAATTTAAAATTTGCTTAGGATTATTTTTGTAAAAAGATGGTCAAATTTTTCAACATGTTTCAGTTTGGGTTTTTGTTGTTATTTTGTAATTTTTAACAAAATTATCTCTATTTTAAGATTATGAGAATATTCTCCCATTTTTTTCTATAATTTTTATAATTTCTATATTTTTTACATGTAGCTGTTTAATTAATCTGGATTTTCATTTCAAGAATGGCAAGGAAGAGAGATTTAGCTTCATCTTTTAAAAGTTTTAGCCAGTTATCCCAACAAAAATTATTATATAATTTTTTTCTTTCTCTATCAATTAGAAATGCCTGTTAATCATTTAGAAAAATAGCACTCTCTTTTTTCTATTGATATATTTGTTTATGTCACATTTAATAGATAATTTTAATAACTATTTCATTTTACATTGCTTCAGTAGGTTGTGACACAATTCCGCTTTATTCTCATTAAAACGAATTCTCTTGAGGATTTTTTTCCAGATGGGTTCTTCAATAACTTTGTCATCTTTCTTAAGATTATCCCTAAGAATCTGAACAGCATTGTAGAGTATATTTAACAAAATATCCCCAAAATGCTGAAGGGAAAAGGACGCTCTAAATCAGTAGTGCTCAATCTTCAGTGTGCATCAGAATCTCCCGAAGGAGCTTCTTAAAATACAGTTTTTTGGACCCCATCTCCAGAGTTTCAGGTTTAATAGTTCAGTGGTGGGGCCTGAGAATTTGCATTTCTAACAAGATCTTAGATGATGCTGATACTCCTGATCCAGCGAGCAGACTTTGACAACCACTGCTCCTCTTTTAGAAGTGAAGAAGCGGTAGCTGACATACAGCATTGTTTCTGATCAAAGAACTCACTTCACAGCAAAAGAAGTATGTTAATGGGCCCATACTCATGGAATTCACTGGTCTTACCATGTTCCCCACCATCCTGGAGCGGCTGATTTGATACAACAGTAGAATGTCCTTTTGAAGACTCAGTTGCAGCACCAGCTAGTTGGCAGTACCTGCATGGCTGGGACAAGTTCTCCAGATGGCTGTATATGCTCTAAATCAGCATCCAATATATGGTGCTACTTCTCCCATAGCCAAGATTCACTGGTCCAGGAATCAGGGATGGAAACAGGGGTGACGCCACTCACGTTTACAACTAATGACCCGCTAGCAAAATTTTTGCTTCTTGTTCCTGCGACCTTGTGTTCTGCTGGCCTAGAGGTCTTAGTTCCAAAAAGAGAAGTACTTCTACTAGGAGGTGCAACAATAATTCCATGGAACTGGAAGTTAAGACTGCCACACAGCCAGTTTGGACTCTTCATGTCTCTGAATCAACAGACAAAAAAAGGAGTTACTATGCTGGCTAGGTTAGCTGACCCTGACTGTCAAAGGGAAATTAGACTACTACTCAGGGCATCTCTTAGCATTACCAAGCCCTGTGATTAAGGTCAGAAGAAAACTACAAGAAATATATATATATATCTCCTATATATATTTTCTATCAGTTCTGTTTCTCTAGAGAACCTCGACTGTTATAATGACAACAGCAATGCCCCCTCCATCTACTTATTATTATGCTATTTCTCAACAGGAAGTGGAGCCAATTCCCTCTCTCACTGAGTCACTCTTGGTTCTTTGACTTCTTTGACCAATAAATTGCACCAAAAGCAACCCTGTTTCAATTCCAAGCTATGTATTCTTGTACCTTTGAGAAGACAGCCCTGAGACAGACCTGCAAGAAATTTCTTGAGAGAAAAGCCTATGAAGGATCAGTGGAATGGAACAGGAATAGACAGGGAAAGCTTTCAGACCCTGATGCAGATTTGATATCTGTGAAAGCTAAGTGAAAGGAAGGAATATTAGGAAGAAGGGGGTCTCAAAATGCCACAGAGTTCTAAGAAAGTCTCAGCTAGGTCAGGAGAGGTGCCTGTGAACCAAAGTTACCTATTACAGGAATTGTGTGCCCTATTGGCAAGGGCTGGCAATATTACCTCAGACGTGTTCACATGATTATCTGAGGACACCCTGGGGCATCTGTGGCCTTAGCACAAATGTGGTGATGGATCTAATGGGATGGCAGCTGAGGCTAGGCTGTCAGTCCACTGTGATTTTCATGTCAGATTCTCTTGAAGACGTCAGAGTGATGCATTTCCATGACTATAACATGACTCAAAGTTTGAGATATCTGGCATCTTTTGGAAGCTTGTGCAACCATAGTAAGATATCCAACTATTCTATTGGAGAGAGAGACCGAACCAACCTGCAGCTGTTTCAGTCACCCCAGAGGTGGCGTGAGCCATTTAAGTGAAGCTATTTTGCTTGTTCTAGATCCAACATAATTCCTGGCTGAAAAGAGACATATGAATGGCCCAGGCAGTATCAGATGGAGAACTGCTGCCCACTTGAGTCCAGTCAACCTAAAGAATCATGAAACATAATAAATCATTGTTGTTTTAAGCTGCAAAGTTTTGGAGTGTTTTGTTACACAGTAATAGAAATTAAAATACAAATACGTGAATTGGATGCTTTCACTCCATATGTTCATATACAATTTGTATACAATTCTGTGTTGTGTGTGTTTTGGTTGAAAACAATCATAGGAAGATTTAGTTTGTTTAACATACTATACTAAGAAAACACAGAACATTTCTTTTGGAAATGGATATTTGATCAATATTTGGTGAGATTAGGTACATAAGACTAGCCAGTTGTCAAAATTGGTTTTATTAGAAATCTAGAATAGAGTATATATTTTCTTACCTTGCTTTCCCCACAACAAAGTCTACCATAACATTTCCTCGATAGTAGTAATGCCCAATAAAAATATAATGCAAACCACATATGTAATTTAAAATTTACTAGAGGCCAGACTTTAAAAATTATAGAGAAACAAGTAAGATTAATTTACATTTTATTTAACCTAATATTTCAACATACAATGAGTGCAAAAATATTATATGCAGTAGGCCACCAGTGAATCACTTTAACTGTGAATTTCTCCTAGCAATTTTAATTTCTAATAACTCCTAAAGAGCTCAAATATGTTTAACAACTTTGCTACACTTAGGTTTTTCATTATATTATCATAGTTCTTTTGAGTATATACAAAAGATCCTATAAAATGTCAACTGCAGGCTGGAGAAAATAGAGGAAAAATACACAAATCAGATATTGATCAAGTAGGTTCAACTAAAGCCTTCAGATTACAAATATTTGTTGTTATAAAAATATTTTTTGATACTAACAAGGTTGCTTTCCAGTCTCCAATGTTTGTTTAACTTGAATAACATACTGCTTCTTGACCTTATATTTTTACTGAGCACAGATAATTGAATCGAATTTCTATTTGCTTTAATTTTTTTCTTGAGTATTTCTGTTAGTGAACATTTACTACCTTCAGATACAAGTATCTCTTTTCACTTTTTTTGTCTCATTTGGATTTCTAGAACTATAGATGTTATAAAAGGCTTTGTGATTTTAAAATGCCAGCAAATTCACTTTCACAGTGTCAAAATTTGGCAAATAAAATTCAGTTCCATGTAGCATTGCAACAGGTCTAGAATCCAGAAATAAGTGAAATCTCTGTGATTTTAAAATTCTTGTTACAATGTCTTATAAAATTGGACATAACCTAACTTAGGATACAAAAATTCTACTTCTAGGATTTTCCTCAAGATCAATGAAAACTGATGTTCATAAAGCAATTTGCACAGAATTTCATGTTTATTTATAAAGAAAAAGAAAGAAATAGAACAGAAATATCCAAATGTCCATCAACATGTGAATGGATAGACACATTCTAATAAATTCGTAGAATGAAATATTACATAGCAGTAAGAAATTTAAAAATTACTGATATCACAAAACAGTGCTGATGAATTTCAAAACATTATGTTGAGCAAAAGAAACCAGAGACAGAAGAGAACAAAGCATATGACCTATAGGAAGATCAAGAAAAGGAAAACTCATCTATGCTGATAGGAATCAGAATGATGTCTTCCTCTGGGTGTGGGGGTGGGGGAGTTCATTGAAAAGGGACATGAAGTTTCCGGGCTGATGACAATGTTCTATATTGTAATCAGTGTATTGACTGTAAGGATGTATTTCTTTGTTAAAACTCAGTGATCTAAGCATTTAAAATCTATACATTTTATTGCAAAGAATAAGTCAATAAAATGCTTGTTATTGGATAAATAGACTGTGGTGCACCCATACATTTGAACACTATTCAATTATAAAAAGTAATGAACTATTATTATTCCACAGAACAATGTGGATAAATCTTAAGTTCATAAAGCTAAGAGAAAGATACCAGTCTGAAAAGGTTATGTACTGTATAATTCTATTTATAGGACACTGTGGAAAAGCACAGAGGAAATTCTAGGGTTGTAAAACTCTTTTGTATGATACTGTAGTGATGATGGGTGATGATACTATGCATTTATCAAAACCCGTAGAACTTGAAAGTAAATTTTAAAAATCAATTAGGAAATCAGGAGATGGATGAAATGTAGACTGTGACAAAGATATCTAAATGTATTACACATGTATGACAACCTATTTTAAGAGATTGAGGCAAAAAGGTGCTGATCTAAGTACGTTTGAAATGAGAACTAAAGATTAAAAAACCCCACAACTGTACTCTTGTTGGCATAAAGTTGTTTCTCACGAGGGTACTAGCTAACAATTCTGAAAGCACTATGCATATATTTATGAGGATTGAATAAATAAATAAGTAGGTAGTGGGTAGTGGAAGCCAGCTTTCTGACTCTTGCAATCCAAGGTTACAGATGAGCAAAAGAGGATGGCTAGAATGAACTGCATAATATTTGATTACAGTTGAAAGCATCCTTATGAACTCCCATTAAGCTTAACATAGATAGAGATGGATAAGTATAGAAACAATTGTAGATATGTGTATATACACAGGTTACTATACACACATATATATTTCCAAGCTGTTTGCTGTGAGAGCCTGGAAACAGCAGCACCACAATAGCAATGAGCATACCCAGTGCTCAGGTCTTGGTTTCTAACATCATTCTCCAGAAAAGCAACCAAGAGTCCTCAGAGAAATGGCTGATCCGAGGGTGGGGGCAGGAAATATACAAGATAAACCTGGAGCATCTTGTAGGGTCAAAAAGTAAGGAAGTACTTAAATAGAAAAAAATGCAAAAAACAAGAAAAAACAGACCAGGAATTGATTGTATAGATTGGTAGTGTGGTTCCTTAAATATTTGGTGAATTCAGTAGTGAAACTGTGTATGCCTAGTGTTTTATTTCTTGGAAAGTTTTTAATTACTGATTCAATAACTGTAACAGGTGTAGAGCTATTCAAGTTATCTATTTCTCCTTGAGTGAATTTTAGTAGTTCATGTCTTTCAAGGATTTGGTAAATTTCATCTAGGTTATCACATCTGTGGACATAGAGTTTTTTGTAGTATTCTCTTACTATCCCTTTTTTTTTTAACTCAACGATTTTTCTTTTTTTTGAAGATTGGCCTTGAGCTAACATCTGTTGCCAATATTCCTCTTTTTTTTTCTCCCCAAAGCTGCAGTACAGAGTTGTATATATGCTGGTTGTAGGTCATTCTAGCTCTTCCATGTGGGATGCTGCCACCGCATGGCTTGATAAGTGCTGTGTAGGTCTGTGCCCAGGATCCGAAATGGTGAACCCCAGGCCACCAAAGTGGAGCACATGAACGTAACCATTTGGCCGCAGAGCCAGCCCCCTCCTACTATCTTTTTAATCTACACAGGATCAGTATTGATGACTCTTATTTCATTCCAAATAGAGGTAAGTTGTTTCTTCCCTTTTACTTTTCTTGGTTAGCCTTGTGAGAAGTTTATCAATTTTGTTGATAACATATAGGAATTTGCCCATTTCATCTAGGTTATCTAATATATTGGCATATGATTTTTTATAATATTCTCTTATAATCCTTTTTATTTCTTGTCAGGTTGGTAGTAAAGTCCCTACTTTCATTTACATATTTAGTAATTTGGGTCTTCTCTCTTTTATTCCTAGTCAATCTAGTTGAAGACGTATGAATTGTTTTGACCTTTCAAAGAATCAACATTTGGTTCTATTGATTTTCTCTATTATTTTTCTATTCTCTGTCCCATTTGTCTTCACTCTAATCTTTACTATTTCCTTCCTTCTAGGTTTGGCTTTATATTTCACTTGTTTTTTCAATTTCTTAAGGTGGAAACAGATTATTGAGGATCAATCATATGTGACAAGTTGCTTCTCTTTTGCTGCTTTCAAGATTCTTTCTTTGTCTTGGCTTTTGAATATAATGTTGTCAGTGTGGATCTCTTTGTATTTAGCCTTCTTGAAGTCTTTGGATTTCTTGGATTTATAGATTCAGTCTTTAACCAACTTGGGAAGTTTTCAGACATTATTTCTTTAAATTTTCTTCCTGCCCTTTTCTCTCTCCTCTCCTTCTGGGATCCCATTTATGCTTAGGTTGTTACACTTGATAGTATCCTCCTTGTCTCTTAGCCTCTGTTATTTTTCCTTCATTCTGTTCTCCTGCTCCTCAGACTGGATAATTTCAGTTGGCCTATCTTCAGCTTTGTGGATGCTTCTGTCTGCTTAAATCTACTAATGAGAACTTCTAGTGAATTTTCTATTTCAGTTATTGTACTTTTCAGTTCCAGAATTTCTGTTTGGTTTACTTTTATAATTTCTCATTGTTGATAGTTTCCATTTGTTGAGACATTGTTTTCCTGTTATCCTTTAGGCTTTGCCCATGGTTTTCTACAGCTATATAAGTAATTTAAAACAATTGGTTTAATATCTTTGTTAAGTAAGTTCAAAGTCTTAAATCACTCAGGGAAAGTTCATGTTAATTTCTCCTGTGAGTGGACCACACTATCTTGTTTCTTTGGATGCCTCATAGTATTTTGTTGAAAACTGGATATTTTAAATGATATAATATGGTAAGTCAAAATCAACTCATTCACCTACCTCAAGGTATGTTTTTGTACTTTGCTGTGGGTTGTAGCTGCTTGCTTAATTACTTTTCTAAATGACTTTTGTGAAGTCCATATGCTTTGTCATTGTTGGTCTCTGAGATCTCTGTTTTGTGGTCTCCTAATGTTTTGAGAAAGATTTCCTTGACAGCTTGGAGCTGAAAGAAAGAGAGAAGAAAAAGAAAAAAAGCAGAAGAAGAAGAGGGGAAGAAGAAGGAGGAGAAAAAGAAAGATACATACCTCTTTCAGTTGTTCTAGACTGGCTTTATGTTGGGCCACTTCTTTAATGCTTAGCCAGGTTATTTCTGAGTCTGCATTAGCCTTCACTTCCTGCTCATGCTAAGCTGAGAGGTGAAAGCTTAGAGTCTCTTCAAATTTTTATCTGAGCATGCATTTTGCCCTGGACATGCATGTGGCTATGGTTTTCCCTGGTACACATGAACACTTTTCAGTGCCCTAATTTTTCAAATAAACTTTCTTCTTATCTCTTCCTCTCAGGCTTTCAGTACATCCACCTATTCTTTATTTCTACTGTATTTTATTGCCTCAGGTGGCAGCAAATTGTTTATTGGCCTCACAACGTTTTCAAGGAGTGTCCTCTGCATAGACACTTTTTCATCTGAGTGTTCCAAGTTAGGTGAAACAAAGGCACGTTGCCTTGTGTTAATCTTTCAAACAGCGCTAAGACACGTCAATGAGAAAAACACATTTCTTTGGGAATAAGGTCTGTTTTGCTCCCTCTAGAACCAGAGACCTGGGTTACACTGGGAAGGTGGGCTGCTGTCTGCGAGACCATGGCCATGCAGGTCCGGGGGTTGGGGTAAGGGCAGGTAAAAATGCTGCGATGCTTTCTTAGTGTTTTTAAGTTGCCTTTTGATTAATTATTCACTTGGTTGCTATAAACATTTGACTATGTTCCAGAGCTATGACAAAATTAATTGTAATGGTTTTTTGCTCAATTTTTTTTGTGTTTCTGTGGAAGGATGGGCCTAAGAGCTACCAACTCCACCCTTGTCACTGACACCATCCTCTTTGATTTAATTTTCATTCTTTTTTATCCTTTCTACCTCTCTGCTGACATAACCCATCTGTTCTTACATTTCATCTACTTTCCCATTGAGTCATTAACATATTAATCAGAGTTATTTTGAATAGCTGTTTGGTAATTACTACATCTCTGTCATATCTAACTCTTGTTAAATGCTTGCTATGTCTCTTCAGATATTTTATTTTTCTTGCGCTTACAGTGCCTTGCATTGTTTGTTGAAAGCTGGACATGTTAAAATAGATAATGGGGACAGAAGTAAATAAGGCACTAGCGTGAGTATTTATGTTAATCTGGCTAGATGTCGTTCTGTTTTTAATATATGATATAGCAATAGGTGCCAGAGGCTTACAGCTCCTCTGGTGTCTTTGCTTTTTATCTCCTCTTGGCTTTGTTAGTCCCTTTTGTACTGCTTCTCAGAAGGAGTCTGTGTCTAGCAGCTCTTTCAGCTGTAATTCACTGTTGTTATACTGCAAGCTTGTTGGCATGCTGGTAGAGAGTGGGGAGGGGAACCTTCAATATCTCAGAATCAGTCTCCATGTTTTAGTGGAGCTGTGAATTGGGCTGTGGCCTTCCCAAGTGTTTTTGTTCCTCCTCCATATGTATAGTTTTCTCCTTACTTCTTACTACTTTTTTTAGCTGTATTGGTCTTACCTATTTTCTGAAGTTCTATTCTCTAGATTATGTTTTCTTGTTTTGTCCTCTTAGGTGAAAGAGGAAGGCTGGAGTGTGCTGGAGTAGGACAGAATTCTCTTCCTCCATGTGCAATATGATTTCACAATTTCCCTTGCTGAATTCCTTTACCCTGGATACTAGACCTTTTTTAGGGAGAAGAGTCTAGAAGGATTTGAGAATGTCTACTCTTCCCCTCTCCCTGTCACGGCAACAAGGGGGTGTTTCTTACCTCCCTCCCAAGAGAACTTGGTTGGCTCCTGGAGTGAAAGCCAGTGAAAACATGTGGTGCCATATTCGTCTGTGGTCCCTGGGAGTTTCTCATACTATGCTACTCTGTGCTCGGCCTACAGGATTTTGTCAAAATAACCATTTAAATGTTGCTGCCAGTTTGTGGATTGCAGGGTGAACTGTTCCAGTTAAGTAAATCTTGGAAACTGTTTTTGGATGTGCCTCTCTATGAATATTTTGGAGTAGTGGTTTGCCCTACAACTTCAATTCTCTGATGAGTCCAAGAGAAGTCATTAAAATTTCAATTTATCCACATTTTTTCTTCTTGTAAAGATGAGAGTGACAACTTCCAAGTTCTTTACGTGATGACATTGAAAATGAAAGTCAATTTTTAAATATTTTCAAATGTTCCTTGCGGTTTTTTAGTGTGATCTTAGAATGATTTTCTTTTCTAAAAAATGAATGTGGCTTTAAATCTTTATATTTCAATTCAAGCAAAAATAAAGTTAATCAATCTATGTTTTTCTATGCTTAAATGGGGCCTTACTTCTTTATGCTGCACATTTTAGCTTCCTTAACTCTGGAAGATCACATGGGAATATAATCTATTCACTTATTTCCACAGAGTGGCTAGTATTTATATTCGTCATATATGATATTTAATTGATATATGATTTAAGAAATGAAATTTACACAAAACAAGCTTTATTTTCATATTGTATATGAAAATTTTGTGCAGACTACATAAGAAAAGATTATATTCAAAGTTAAACAAAAAGAAAGGCTTGTTTAGACTATAATGAGGTGCCCAATACTTTATACTGAAAATTTCAGACTAAAACCTAAGCCATTTTGAGGAAAAACTACACTTTGAGGAATGTGGCTATAATATTTACAGAATTCTTTCAATAAGACTATGAAAATCAAATATATGTGTGTGTATATATATATATATATATGAAAACGTTAATCTCTGCTTAACCATAAATTTATTTGAATCAATAAAACAATGAGATAAGCTTAGATCTAAGTCTAATACAATGAAATCATTTATTTACATGGAGAACAGCTGTGTATAAGGACTAGCTAGCGGATAAAGGCAAAGCTCAGAATGTAAGTTCACTGGAAGTGTAAAACATGGTTTGTTTGTTTAATATTTGACATAGCATAAGTAATTCAGATGTGAATATGCCACCAAGAATTGTCATGATTTAGAATTACCATATGAAGCATGTCCTTATAAAATTGATAATTAATTCATTTTGTAACTCTAGTATGTTCTCTCCTGCTTTAAGCAACCCTATAGGATGATGAACTGTCACCAGTTTCCTATAAAATGCCACTCCATAAATTAGAGAATATGAAATTCTATAATGAAAATATAGTGCATTAGTAGATCTTGTATTTAATATATAATTTCTCTCTGAACACTTATTTTGAGAGAAACAAAATCTGTACAACTGTTTATAAACACTTTACCCACTAGACTAAGCTCTAAGTACAATAAGCAGAAATTTCAGTAATATATTCTGTACAACTCCGAATGCCAAGCTCAATACTTCACGTACAGTACTAACTCAAGTAATATTTTTTGATTTGATTTCTTTAGAGAAATCTTTAGATTTTTCTTTAAAATGTGCTTAATGATAATGAACATACCAAAGGTATATTTGTTACTCAGGCAATATTTACTTTTTAGACCTACTGCAGAAACGAGGATTATATAAAATTCATAAAAGTGAACTTTCAGCTTAAAAGCCATACACAAATTCAAAAAAGTTACTTTACTCATTGCAGTTAGAGTTTCTGAGAAGGGAAGAAGAAGTAAAGGTGAGAGAAGCAAGGTGAAGAGGAAATTGAGCTTTATTGAAGAAGACAAAGGCAGTTAGATATCAGGAGAAATAGAGGGTGATCTATTTACACAAAGAATGCCAGTAACTTAAATACTCATTGTTTTACCCTGCAGTATTGCACTTAATAAAAAATAAAGCCTGATTGAACTCTAGAGGGACTTTCACATCTAGTTTCTCCCATGAGTCAACTGGAGTAAAGCTGAGAAAATTGATCTAATTTGTAGGCAGTAGATTTCCAACTTCTGAACCTCAGGTTAACAGATTTACCTATTTGAGCTGGTGATTGAACTCTGAAAGTCATAGATGGGTAATTACTTTTTATTTTTTTAAGCTATATATTTGCATTTTATCTACTTTTTAGTATATGTAATATTTCACAATTTAACATACTTTAAAGTCATGAAATCATAAAGTTCAGACCTGCCAGTTCTGACATTTCATTATAAATCACTCTTTCTAACATAATATTTATATATGAAAAGAAACTGAAGTCAAAATGGTAAAATGGCTACATATCTAAGTTCTTGACTTCAATTTTTAAAAATCCCTTTTCAACTACATTTAAGATGATTAAGCCATATTTTGTTATCCAATTAATGGGAATCTTACTGAAGTAGTGAAGTGATTTTAATTCACAGGCTACAAAGGAAGAATGATGCAACAAAGCTGTTCCTCACAGGACAAAGGAGAACAACATCTTTACACTTGTGTTAGCCTACCATTAGCTGTAAACCAGAACTCTACCCTCTGAAGGAAGGGTATGGTGGGGCAAACTCCTAGATATCCCTAAGTGAGGTGGTTCCCATTTGCTAAGGTCAATCTCTGAAGAATGGTGCAGCTACAAATCTTTAACCGACATTCTTATCAGCTGGGGCATTGCACCAAATGGTAAGTGGATAAATGGAATCTGGTTGGAGCATCAAGTGTGTCTACCACAATCTACCCCTTACACTGCACAGATCCACCTACTTCTCACATTAAGTTCACTCTATGTGGGCACAGCTTCTGCAGGATCATGGTTAATCAAAACTTCTAGGGAGGAAACTGTACCCAGATGGAGTGAACTTAATGTGCCACCAGAAAATAGCACTCCATGTTTCCAAGGAGCAATGTCCAACCTGCTTTCTCAACTGAGACTTCAATAAGCCATTCTACCCTCTGGCAGCTCCTAGAAGGTGAAGTCTATGGTAAGAATGTGGATCCCATGGTTATTTGTCTAAGGTCACACTTCCTTTACTGTAACCTGGATCCGCTGATCTGAGGTGATGCTGTATGGGATTCCATGTCTGCAAATTAGACATTCCAAAGTCTTCTGCTATGTCGGTGGTTGAGAGATGTGGGCAGGAAATGGCAAACTCATAACTGGAATATGAATTAATGTTAACCGGCATGAGTCTTTAATGTTTCCAGGAAGGAACAAGTAATTAATTTGCTACCAAATTGGTTGATAGCCTTAAAAGATGGTACCATATCATTGGCTGTTGCTTAATGTTCAGTCAATCATCATGAGCAATGGCTAGATCAATTTTACTGAAAGAGACCCCTTGGGGTTGGGAAACATGCATGGCCTCCATGTCTGCCATCGTGTCCACTCCATATATGAACCCATTCCACAAGTGCTGGACTGGCTAAGGGTGGAAGTTGGCTGACATTTACTGGCTGAGTTAGTTTATCCACTTACTTTAGTAACTCTTCTACAGTTGTTGCTCTCTAGTAAGCATTAACATAAGATACAAAATTTCTCATGCTTTTTTCTCCGTCTCATTGGCCTGGTCTCCTTCTTCCCTAGTCTCATCTCCAATATTTCCATCTTTCTCCTTCCAGGGCCCTGACTAACAAGCTAAACCATTTGCTTCTGCCCGTGATCCATAGATAAACTTATTTAAGTTTACCTCTCTCTCTACACAGTGTGGGTAACCAAGTTTACTACCCTGAACTCTGTTGATTGGGAGGATTTCCATGCAAAATCATCTTTCAAATCACCTGTGTGGGGCTATAGTACAGTAGAAGTCCATTTTTAGCTTCCATCTCTGTACTAAACCAACCTACTCATAAATAAATCTCAGGTACTTTCCTCTCCTGCAAGTTCCATGAGGACATAGACATGAGTTGATAGACAGGCCATGGTGCACCAGTGGTGGGTGACATGGGGGTCACCTGTATCTAAAGCTCACTTGTATCCTCTGGACATACATAAGTTCAATCGTGATGAAGCACATTGATCTGGGTCCCTCAGACATTACAACTTGTTGAGTCTGACAGCATCCAGCTCATGATGGGTGTTTATGACTGCATGACCACTTTATCTCCCATGGGCAAAAGTTCACTTTTTACCCATACCTAGTATCATTGTTTGTTTCTGCATTTCAAATGGCATATAATTTTCTTCTCCCAGTGGCATGGTCTTGCTCAGGTATCCTGTGAGTGAATGCTGCAAATCTCACATGGCCCAAGCAGAGGACAGCTTGTACTGTGACTTTGACCTGCTAAAGTGCTTTTTCTTGCTCTGGGCTCCACTCAAAACTAGCAACATTATATATCATCCTATAAATAAGTGGCAGTAGTATTTTCAAGTGTGGAATATGCAGCTTGCAAAACCCGAAGAGATTTGCCAAATGTTGTACTTCTCTTTTAAGTGGTAGGAGATTCAAAGAGCAATAAATTATCCTTTACTTTGAAAGAGATGTCATAGACTTACCCACTGGACTCTGAAAACTTCACTGATGTGGCAGGTCTCTGAAACTTTTTGGGATTTATTCATTATCTACAGCACATATTCCTAAAAAGACATCCAGGATATTTGCCACCTCTTGCTCATCAGGTCCAATTAGCATGGTATCATCAATATAGTGGACTTCTGTTATGCTCTAAAGAAAGTTGTGTTGATCCAGATCCCTTCAGACAGTTTGTGACAGCATGCAAAAGAATTAACATAGTTCTGGGACAAGAGTGTGAATTACTGCTACCGTCTGTTACATGTGGTATAATTTACTTCTGATCTTCTTTTCTGATAGTGTTGAAAATAACACATTCATATATCAATAGCTACATACAAAATATCAAAGGCTCTGTTGAACAAATGTAATAAAATTTGGTACAGCAAGTGCAACTGAGATTCCTACTTGGTTGCTTTTTTTCCCATTGTCATTTCTTATCAGTGATTTAGTATTTGAAGGGGCCAGACTTGTGAATTAGATACAATATGATAGACTACAAACCCTGAAGTCCTCAACTTTTTGAGTGTCCCCTTCATCCCTTCTCCAGATGTAAAACATGTTTTATTATACATACATCTTTTCTGGGATTGGTGAGAAGCAGTTTTGGGGGGTACCATTTGTCCTTTCCTACTGCAGTAGCTCTTTCTCTAGCAGTTAGTGGACCCCTGTGAATATTATGCCAACTTCTAAGTATGTCCATTCTGATTTTACATTTGGGACCTGGAGATATCACCTGGGATGGAAGTCCATTTATTACCTAGTTGCCAAGTGTATCTAACAAGAGGGCCACCATGGTGCTTTGGGTCCCCCAGTATCGGTATGACCTTGAATCATGTATCAAGAGTCCTCACAACATCTAGGTATTCCTTTTTTTCCTGTTTATTGATACCTGAGAAAAACACCATAATTAATTTTGGGAAAAGACTTAAGGGACCACTACTGTCCACACTTGCCAGAGAACTACCCCACGTGGAACTAGGCACAGAGTTGTGACTTTCCATTGCCGTGCTAGACTTTATGATTCTTTGTCTATTTTGATCTACTTTTAAAATCAGCTTTACTGAGACATAATTGAAATACAATAGAATTCACTAATTTTAAGTATTTAAGTATTTTAAGTATTAAGTATAAAACAATCCTACGAGATTGACAAATATATACCATCATGTCACCACCACCACAATTGTGATGTTTACCATTGTCTTCACCTTATAAGGCTGCTGGGTGTCTCTTTAGAGTCAATGCCCTCCCCCATCCGTTCAACTGCTGATGAGCTTTTTGTTGTTGTAGTTTTTCTTTTTCAAGAATTTCGTATGTTATCAAATAGTATCTAGTCTTTGGTGCATGGCTTCTTTCACTTTTCATAACGCTTTTGAAATTCATCAACAATCATACATTGCTTAAAATAGGGACATACTCTGAGAAATGTGTCATTAGGTGATTTTGTCATTTTGTGAACATCGCAGAGTGTACTTACACAAACCTAGGCTATAAGGTGCTAATCTTATGGGACCACCATTGTATATGTAGTCTGTCATTGACTGAAATGTAATTATTTGATGCATGACTGTTGTGTGTACCACACACTTACTTCCTGGTTGCTGATCCATTGAAGTTAAGGTCATGTCTAAAGTTGGTGCCTTTCTCATTGTAGTGGAGATAGCATTTCCGTGGTAGAATTCTAGAAATTGCATTTGGTGTGTCTGGAGGTCAATACTGTGCTATACTGGGAGTTATTTCCAGAGGCCCATGCCTCAAGTTCCTAATTTCCTATTTCAAACACATTTCTGCTAAAATGTCAATGCTGCTTGTTCACAGAAGTGAGCTCTGACTACTGTAATTAACATGCTCTTACCCTTTGAAATTTGAGACCTTCATTGGTGGAGAAATAAACCACCACAATAAATTTATCTGTTACACAGTCCACTGGATTTTGTGCCAAAGGAAATTTCAAGTTGAAGTATGTCCAGATTTTCTTTCATATATAAAATATTCAGATAAGATAAGCTAAGGAAGGCCATCACGGAACATTTGTCATGACATTCTTCTGTAGAGTCCTTGGTTGCTTGTTACTGCTGCTAAAGCATTAATCAATTTTTACCATGCTTATCAATGTTATCTTTATAATTACGCTTGCTAACTATAAATATAGATGTATAATCTGAATAATTCTAATCACAAGCAAGGTTTTTAAGGCCTGTAATATAGTTACATTTTTGAGACACCTTTCCCTGCCTTCTGTTAATGTTCCTGCCCGCACATGAAGACATTCATTTGCTTTAAGTTGTGTTTTCTATAATGTATTTTAATAAACTTACCAATTGGCTAGATTTCTTTTAGTTTGCATTATCTGATTCTGAAATTGGGTTAATCATTTTCTGGAAATTTTATTTATTCTGTGAATTTTTCTGTTTTGCAGAATATTGCTGTGATGTCCTTCTCCAACTTAATTTCACTTTTGTGTGCCATGTTGGGGAAAAATAGGGGCCATATAATCTTTCATGTCAAATCTAACAAAAACAGACAATGTGTTTTTCTTCCAACATTCCTCCAAAGATATCATGACAATTTATTGCCTTCTTCTTTAATTGGACTGTATATACATCACCAAGCAAATCACTGCAGCAGGAGAATGTGACACATTGTTCAGTGCTAATGACGTCCTGCCCATAGATGGGTTAGAGGTCTGTTTTTCAGGGAATAGTTAGCAGTAGAAGGTAGAATGAATGGTAGGAGGAAATGCAACAAATAACTAACATACGGTTTAAAATAAAAATACTTTTTAACTCCTCCTAACATTTTTTTTCTGTTGTGAATGAACAGCACTTTTTCTTCATGACACGAATACAAATTACATTATATTACATTTTGTTTGTTGTGTTTATTTGCAGCATTCTCACAAACCTCTACCAACTTTATATACACACACTGCTGTCAAACTGGATTAAGAATCCCAGGAGAGAGCAAGGACTTGTTTTCTTTGTAAGCTTAATAAATGCTAGTTGAATTTAATTAAATATTTTAATTTTACCATATTTTCACTTTAGAGGTAATGGGAGTAATATTTATAATTTTAATAAACACATAAATTCACCATTATTTAAATACATGAAAGAATAAAGAGTAGAAATAAAGTTAAGGGTTAATATAGAGATATTTGTTACAAGGCAAAGATATGGAATTTTGAGTCAGATATACAAATGAATCACAACTCTGTCAAATATTTGGGAAAATATTTTAACAGCATTTACAATACAAGGATAGTAAAGATTAAATGTAATAATGTACATGAACATGCACTAATTTTAATATGACTCATAAAATTAGTTGTTATTGATATTGTTACTATTGAAATCTTAAACAACAGTTATAGACTTAGGATGAGTATACATTGAAAATTGTTTTCATAATTTTTAAATTATCACCAGATGTCAATATTGCTTCATCCATAATTTCTCATACTCTAATTCGCTGCAATTTTGATTGGGGAGTTCAATCCATTTACATTTAGAGTGGTTATTGAGATGTGGGGGCCTACGACTACCATTTTATGTCTTGTTTTCTGGTTTTCTTCAATTTCCTTTCTTTCTCGTCCCATGGTTTAATCTGTTCTGATGAAGAGCTGCTACTCTCTGCTGTTGTCCTTCTACTTATCTCCTCTGCTCTTGGTTTTGTAGCCCCTTTCCTTTTTTTGATTTTTCAGGAATGAGGCTTTTCCTGAGCATTTCCTGAAGAGGAGGTTTTGTGGCAATGAACTCCCTTAGTTTTTGTTTATCTGGGAAAGTTTTTATTTCTCCATCGTATTTGAAGGATATTTTCACTGGGTAGAGAATTCTCGGCTGTAGGTTTTTGTCCTTCAGATTTTTGAATATATCATTCCAATCTCTTCTAGCCTGTAAAGTTTCTGCTGAGAAATCTGCTGATAGCCTGATGGGGGTTCCTTTGTAGGTTAGTTTCTTTTGCCTGGCTGTCCTTAGTATTTTCTCCTTGTTGTTGACTTTTGCTAGCTTCACTACTATATGCCGTGGAGTTGGTCTTCTTGCATTGATAAAGTTTGGAGATCTACTGGCTTCTGTCACCTGAAGATCCATCTCTCTCACCAGATTTGGGAAGTTCTCAGCCATTATTTCTTTGAATAGGCTTTCTGCCCCTTTCTCCTTCTCTTCTCCCTCTGGTATACCTATAATCCTTACGTTGCATCTCCTAATTGTGTCTGATAATTCTCGGAGAGTTTCTTCATTTCTTTTTAGTCTTACTTCTCTCTCCTCCTCTGCCTGCAGCATTTCTATATTCCCATCTTCCAAATTGCTAATTCTTTCCTCCATATTATCGGCCCTACTGTTCAGTGCATCTAGATTTTTCTTAATCTCCTCTATTGTGTTTTTCATTTCCAGTATTTCTGTTTGGTTCTTCTTTATAGTATCAAACTCTTTTGTGACATAGCTCCTGAACTCATTGAGTTGTCTATCTGAATTCTCTCTTAACTCATTGAGTATTTTAATGATGGCTGTTTTGAAGTCATCGTCATTTAGGTTATAGATTTCATTTTCTTTGGGATTGTTTTCTGTGTATTTGCTATTTTCCTTCTGTTCTGGAGATTTAATGTATTTTTTCATATTGCTTGATGTTGTAGATTTGTGCCTCCGCATAGAGAGAGAGTTTAGTTTCTCCTTCCACTTGTTTCTGCTGGTGTGGTGGAGAAGCAGCTGTTTATACTACACCAACCAGGAACCGTATCCACAGTTCTAACTGGGCCTGGGCCCCTCCTCATAGTCACAGTGGTCCTTTGGATTCCCTCTTCTGCCGTGGGGGCCATCACAGGGGGGCTTCAGGCTGCTGGTGCCTACTGTTTCAGCCCACCTAGACGTGCTCCCTCCTTGGGGTCTGCAACGGTGTTCTGGGCTTTTCCAGCGGCCAGGAGTAGGATCACTTATATTTGCCGCTCCGTCACTGTCGGCACCCACAAAATCTCACTTGTCCACTATGGGTTGCAGCAGAGCTATTGGCATCTTCCACAGTCTGTGGTTAGCTCACCTAGCTATGCTACTTTTGTCCCAGGGTCTTCCAGCCTTGTGGCTGCCAGATGGGTGCTCTCTACTAGTGCTGTGCAGAGGCTTTCACTGAGGCTGCTGTGAGCCTGTAGGGTTTCCCCCTAGGCTACGGAGCCGGGTCGCTGGAACTCCACCCAGCCTCAGTCCTGTTCCCCAGGAACTCGGGGAGCCCTTTGCCCTGTCTGGGAGATAGCCAGAGATCCTGATTTCAGTGGTAGCTGGTCAGCTGCTGCCCTGCCTGATATTCTCCTCTCCAGGACCCTCCTGGTGTTGTGGATGCTGGGCATGGCCCCTCTACTAATGGCAGACAGAGAGTTTTGTCTGCTGCCTGGGCGGAACTTTGGAGCTTCCCCCCGGGCTGCGGAGCCGGCCTCTGGAGCTCCACCCAGTCCCAGTCCTTTCTGAGATCTCCGGCAATCCCTTGCCCTGCCGGGCGGGCAATGGCAGCTGGGGGTCGCCTTGCCCTCTGGAATTCTCTCCGGGACTTTCCCAGCATTGTGAATGCTGGAAGTGGCCCCTCCGCTAATGGCAGACAGAGAGTTTTGTCTGCTGCCCGGGCGGAACTCTGGAGCTTCCCTTCCGGGGCACGGAGCCGGCCTCTGGAGCTTCACCCAACCCCAGTCCTCTCCGAGATCTCCAGCAATCCCTTGCCCCACCATGCAGGCAGTGGCAGCCAGGGGGCTGCCATACCCTCTGTGATTCTCTCTGGGACCCTCCGGGTGCCATGGACACCAGGCAGGATCTCCCCGCCAATGGCGGGGCAAGACTCTCCCCATGGGCTCAGGTGTGTAACTCTAGAGTTTCCCTCTGTGTTTAGAAGTAATTGCGGGGGGTTTAGGTAGGGTTCTCGTCACCTGTTTCCACTGTCACTCCTCTGGTGTGTGCTCGCTCCTGCCCTAGGTGTGTGTTGATCTTCTGGGGGCATCCGTTGGAAGAAAGCTGCTTGCAGGTACTAGGCTGTTCGGTCAGGGTGGGAGAGTTTTCACCTATCTCCACCTCCTCCAGGAGGGAAGTCCGTCCACCTTCCGATGTATAGTCACGTGGGTCTCTCAGACATCCTGAGATGCTATCTGGATATCCTTTGTTAAGTGATGAGTGTCCAAATAATTGTAGACTCGAAGGGGGAGAGACAAAGAGAACTACTCATGGCACCATCTTGGATCCTGTCTCTAATTCGCTGCAATTTTATGATCATAATATGAACATCATTTCAATTCTTTCTAGAGTAATAAGCTATTTGGTCAATCCAGATTTTGTGATCATTATGTTGTTGTTAGTGAATAAATGGTCTACTTTCAACCATAATATGCAGATGGTTAATTAATATGCATAACTCAACAATTTTTCATTGCTACTGACTCACTTTCTAAAGTTAATGTTAATATCATCATGACAGTTATTTGAAATGAAAAACCAGTTGGTTAAATGATAATACAATTGCTTGACTTTATCAACTGTTTATTTCTTGAGAGTTAACCTCAAAAATTCTTTTTAATTTTATTGTGCACTTCTTTCACTTAATATTTTTATGATCTTCTTTTTATAACTAAGTAGAGATTTTTAAGAAGTAGGAAACACTTTCATGTAATTAATACTATCAGGTATGATTTCTTGTTATGATATAATAGAAATAGCATATTATTTTGAATGAGATACACCTATTTTCAAATTCTTGCCAACAATACATTATTCCCTTTCAATGTTTCATTTTTATAATTTTTAAAATAGGACTGATATTTATGTTACAATGTTATATCATACATGCTTAATAACTCTCATTGAAAAACAAGGTCTTGTTAACATAAAATAAATTGATCCTTCAGTTGCAGAGTTGTTTATTAGAGCCAATATCTGGCATCTTTGATCTGGTTGGTAGTTGGTTGAACTAGTTGAAATGATCTTGCCACTTCAAATATTTATGTCATGCTTAGGTATAAAATTCAGGTTTTGATGCATTGGGTGGTATGTAGGAAAGTAACTAGCTACCAGAGATTCAGGTTCTTGACACAGATTTAACACATTAATGAGCCAAATGACTTATGTATCAATGAGCTACCTTTTAGTTACAATAATATTACTTGTCATGTATATCTTACATGGCTGTCAAAAATATGAAATGAGTCTATAACCTTGAAATACTTGGAAAATATAAAAATACAAGTGCAATTATTTTATTGCTTAGGGAGTACAATAAATTTTTCACCTCTCCCAAATTTTGGACCACATTGAAAAGAGGTGATTTACTGAAAATAAAACTAGCAAGTTAGTACACAAATTGGATAGACTCAGCCATCTGGCAAACTAATATCTTTAAGAGATATTTTGTAAATTAGAGTTATAAACTGCCAAGTATAGGGAGAATACCTTCTCCACAAACAGTGATTTTATTGTAAGTTTTTAAAGCAAATTTGACTAATAATAGATGTATCAAACATGAGAGTTAGAAAAGAAAACCCCCAAATTAAAATTTGTGTGACTATGTTCCCAGCCTTGTTCTAAAAGGAAGGAATACTTACTTTTGCAGACACAAGAATTCTACTTGTAATTTATTTTGTGGTGGGTAGGGGAGTCTATATTTCCTATGTCTGCTATAACAAATTACCACAAACATGGTGGTAACACTCACTTATTATCTTACATGCATATCTACTATTTTAAACATACATTTATTATTTTATAATTCTGGAGATCAGAAGTCTGCAATCAGAGATCCAGTGTCAAGATGGCAGTGTATGTTGATTCACAGCTCACCTCCTCTAAGCAGCTTTTGGACTCAGCATAACTGAGATGTGTCATAGGATCTGGCCTTCCTGGCTATTAACAACAATGGGAAATACTCCCAGAAAAGCTATCAAACATAAGAGGCAAAAAACCCACTCTTAAAGGGTCCATACACAAATTCCCCATTTCAGAAAGCAATTTAAAATCACCAGAAAGAAAGAGGTACAGTCCTTTGGTGAAAGGAAATTCTCTTGATAGTCTCTGGGTACAACTTGGTGATAGGCAAGACCTCCCTAGCCTGGGACCACCTCCCCAGGGACTGAGACTTTAGCAGGAGCCATTATTGTGACCTAGAAAAGTCATGCTGACACAGACGCTGCCAGACACAATTGGAGTTCTTCCCCTGGACTCTCAGCCCAGGGATCTGCCCCACCCACTAGAGCACTGATCTAGTCCAGCTCAGCCAAAGCAGACAACTTAGCCTAGAGACTGGCCCATCCCAATAGCAAGACCTTGGGCAATTTTTCAGCCCACATAGATGGTGTACATGGAACCTCTGTAGCCAGGTGAGTGAGTCTGCCTCTGTGGAGTAGGGCATGCACAAAGGGTGGGCATTCACTGGTGGAGTAGGTGGGACTTCTGCAGTGGGGTGACTGGGTCTACTTCAGTAGGTTGGGGTGTGCACACAGGATAAGACTGTGTTGATGGGTGTGTGGCCTTGTGGGTGGTGGGGCTTTTGTCAGCTGCAGCAGACTTGTGTTTCTCAAATAGCTACATAAACCTCAGCTTTCAAAGCCTGAAACAATTGGGCGCTCCCATGCCTGGGGCCAGCCCCACTCAGTTGCACTCCTGAGAGAGCTGATAACAGCCTTGAAAGCCGGAGGCCTACAGCAATTGTAAGCCCTGAGCCTAAGAAACAGCCACATGGAGGGCCTACTCACTTAGCAGAAAAACTGCAACAGGAATGTGCTATTAGACCTGGCAGCCAACTGTGCTGGGGCTACCCATGCCTGATAAAGTGACTGAAGGGACCACAGCAGCCACATGTAGCTGAGCAGTACAATCAGCTGGCCAGGGGGACTGCCTAGCCTCCCTGTGCACCTGCAGCCAGAGCAATCCTGACACACAGAAGGACACACATAACCCACACAGGGGACACTCCTGGAACATTTGGAACTGGTGACAAAAAAGAAGCACACTTCTGGGCCTCTCACTGATCTTGGGAGAAGAATGGACGAAATCAGTGAGAAATTCAACAAAGAAAACCTACAACCAAGAATAGTCTACCCAAGAAGACCATCATTCAGAATGGAATGAGAGATAAAGAGTTTTCTAGACAAGCAAAAACAAGGAGTTTATTACCAAGAAAACAGCCTTAGAAGAAATGCTAAAGGGAATTATTTAAGCAGAAAAGAAAAGACCACAAGTAGGAATAATAAAATAATCAAACAAAAACAAAACAATAAAATCACTGGTAAAGGGAAATATACAATAAAGGTAACATATCAACCGCCTATGAAGGTAATATGAAAGTTAAAAGACAAAAGTACTAAAATTATCTATTTCTATGAGAGGAGGGTAGTGGATATACATGCAAAAAAATAAATAGGTAAAATACAATATCAAAAACATAAAATGTGGGAAGAGGGGAGTAAAACAGTAGAGTTTTTAGCAAGTGGTCAAACTTAAGAGACCGTCAACCTCATATAGCTTGCTATATATGTAGGTTATTGTATATGAACCTCATGGTAATCACAAACCAGAAACCTATAACAAATAAACTAAAAATTAAGAGAAAGGAAACCAAACGTAGTACTAAATAAAGCCATCAAACCCAAGGGAAGAGAGCAAGAGAAGAAGAAAGAAACAGAGAAGAACTACTAAAACACCCAGAAAAAAGGTAACAAAATGGAAATAAGTACATTCTTATCAATAGCTACTTTAAATGTCAATGGACTAAATGCTCCAATCAAAAAGCATAAGGTGGCTGATTAGATAAAAAAAAACCAATACCCATACATATGATGCACACAAGAGACACACTTCAGACCTTAAGGCACTCACAAATTGAAAGGTAGAATGGAAAAAGATACTCCATGAAAATGACAATGAAAAGAAAGCTGGCTTTTATTAGAAAAAATAGAACTTTAAAACAAAAACTGTAACAGGAGACAAAGAAAGGCTATATTTAACAATAAAGGGAACAATCCAACAACAGGAAATAACACTTGTAAATATGTATGCACCCAACATAGGAGCAGCTAAATATGTAAAACAATTATTAACAGACATAAAAGGAGAAATAGATGAAAACACAATAATAGTATAGAACTTTAACACTCCACCTACATCAATGGATAGATCATCCAAACAGATGATCAATGAGGAAACATTGACCTTAAATATACACATTAAACCAGATGGACTTAGTAGATATATACAGAACGTTCCATCCAAAACCCACGCAATACACATTCTTTTTAAATTCACATGAAGCATTCTCCAGGAGAGATCACATATTAGGTCACAAAACAAGTTTCGATAAATTTAAGAATATTTAGGTGCTGGCCCCGTGGCCGAGTGGCTAAGTTTGCGCACTCCACTGCAGGCGGCCCAGTGTTTCGTTGGTTCGAATCCTGGGTGCAGACATGGCACTGCTCATCAAACCACGCTGAGGCAGCATCCCACATGCCACAACTAGAAGGACCCACAACTAAGAATATACAACTATGTACTGGGGGGCTTTGGGGAGAAAAAGGAAAAAAATAAAATCTTTTAAAAAAAAGAATATTTAAATGATACCAAGCATCTTTTCTGACCACATCAGTATGAAACTAGACATAAACTACAGGAAGAAAATTGGAAACCACAAACATGTGGAGATTAAACAAAATGCTGCTGAATAATAATTGGGTCAATAAATAAATCAAAGGAGAAAAAAATACCCGGAGACAAGTGAAAATGAAAATGTGACATGCCAAAATTTATGGGATACAGCAAAAAGAGTTTTAAGAGGGAAGTTTTTTGCAATACAGGACTACTTCAACAAACAAGAAAAATGTCAAACAATTTAACAGTGCACCTAAAGGAACTAGAAAAAAAGGAACATAGCCCAAAATCGGTAGAGGAAAGGAAATAAAAATATCAGAGCAGAAATAAATGAAATAGAGCCTAAAAATCAATGGAAAAAAATCAATGAAACTTAGAGCTGGTTCTTTGAAAAGATAAACAAAATTGACAAACCTTTAGCTAGACTCACCAAGAAAAAAAGAGAGAAGGCTCAAATAAATAAAATCAGAAATGAGAGAGGAGAAATTACAAGAGACACCTAAGTAATACAAAAGATTATACTACTAAAATTATATATGCCAACAAATTGGATAGTCCAGAAGAAATGGATAAATTTTTAGAAGCATACAACCTTCCCAAACAGAATCAAGAAGAAATAGAGAATTTGAATAAACCAGTCACTAGTAAGCAGATCAACACAGTAATCAAAACGTTCCCCCCAAACCCAAAATAACAGTCCAAGATTAGATGACTTCCCAGGTGAATTCTACCAAATATTCAAAGAAGACTTAATACCTATCATTCTCAAACTCTTCCAAAAAAATTGAAGAGAAAGGGAAGATTACTAACTCATGCTACAAAGCCAACATTACACTGATACCAAAACCAGACAAGGACAACACACAAAAAAAGTTACAGGCCAGTATCACTGGTGAACATTGATGCAAAAATCCTTAAATAACTATTAGCAAATTAAAGACAATACATTAACAGGATCATATGCCATGATCAAGCAATATTTATTCCAGGGATGCAGGGATGGTTCAACATCTGCAAATCAATCAATGTGTTACACTACATTAAGAAAATGAAGAATGAAAATCACGTTAGCATCTCAATAGATGTTGAGAAAGCATTTGACAATATACAGCAGCCATTTATGATAAAAATATGAATAAAACGAGCATAGAAGGAAAGTTCATCAACATAATAAAGGCCATATATGGCAAACCCACAGCTAATATCATTCTCAATGGAGAAAAACTCTCTAAGAACAGGAACCAGATAAGAATGCCTGCTTTTCAGCCCCAGACAGAGAAAGACAAATACTGCATGATTTCACTCATATGTGGCAGATAACAAATACACGGATAAAGAGAACAGTTTAGTGGTTACCAGAGGGGAAGGGGGTTGGGAGGTTGGCGAAAGGCACAAAGGGGCACATGTGTATGGTGATGGATAAAAATTAGACTACTGAGGGTGAGCACGATGAAGTGTATTCAGGAATTGATAAACGATAATGTACACCCAAAGTTACACAATGTTACAAACCATTATAATCTCAATAAAATTACTTAAAAAAAACATAAAAAAGAGAATACAATCTCATTTCCAATGCCAACAAAAACAATAATATACCTAGGAATAAATTTAACTAAACAGGTGAAAGACCTGTACACTGAAATCTATAAAAGATTGTTAAAAGAAATCGCAGCAGACACAAAGAAATGGAAAGATATTCCATGTTCTTGGACTGGGAGGATTGACATGGTTAAAACTTTCATACTTCCTGGAGTAATCTATAGATTCAATGCAATCCCTACAAAGTTCCAATGGAATTTTTCACAGAAATAGAAGAAAGAATCCTAAAATTTATGTGGAATAACAAAAGACCCCAAATAGCCAAAGGAATCCAGAGAAAAAGGAACAAAGCTAGAGGTATCACACTCCTTTATTTCAAAAAATTCTGCAAAGCTATGGTAACCAAAACAGCATAGCACTTTCACAAAACCAGACATGCAATCAATGGAACAGAATCAAGTGCCCAGAAACAAACCCACACATCTGTAGACAGCCAGTTTTTGACAACGGAGCCAAGAACATACAATGGAGAAAGGAAAGTCTCTTCAATAAGTGGTGTTGGGAAAACTGCACAGCCACATGTGAAAGAAAGAAAGTAGACCATTATCTTACACCATACACAAAATTTAACTCAAAATGGATTAAAGACTTGAATGTAAGATCTGAAACCATGAAACTTTTAGAAGAAAACACAAGCGGTACACTTTTGACATCAGTTTTAGCAGCATATTTTCAAGTACCATGTCTGAGCAGGCAAGGGAAACAATAGAAAAAATAAGCAAATGGGACTACATGAAACTAAAAAGCTTCTGCACAGCAAAGGAAACCATCAACAAAATGAAAAGACAACCTAATAATTTTGGAGAAGATATTTGCAAACCATATATCTTATAAGGGGTTAATATACAAAATATATAGAGACCTCATACATCTCAACAGCAAAAAGCTAACAACCCAATTAAAATATAGTCAAAAGATCTGAACAGACATTTTTCAGAAGTTATACAGATGGTCAACAGGCACATGAAAAGTTGTTCAACATCACTAATTACTAGTGAAATGCAAATCAAAACAACAGTGAGGTATCACCTCATGCCCATCAGAATGGCTATAATAAAGAAGACAAGAAATCACAAATGTTGGAAAGGACATGGAGAAAAGTGAACTCTCATAAACTGGTGGTGGGAGTGTAAACTGGTGCATCCACTATGGAAAACAAGTATGGAGATTCCTCAAAATATTAAGAATAGAACTAACATATGATCCAGCTATTCCACTGCTGGGTATTTATCTGAAGAACATGAAAACACAAATGCATAAAGAAATGTGCACCTTTATATTCATTGCAGCATTATTTACAATAGCGAAGACTTGGAAGCAACCTAGTTGCCCATGAAGGGATGAATACATAAAGAAGATGTGTTATTTATAGCCAGTGGAATACTACTCAGCTATAAAAGAGGATGAAATCTTGCTATCTGTGACAGCATGGATGGACCTTGACGGTATTATGCTAAGTGAAATAAGTCAGAGGGAGAAATTCAAATACCACATCATCTCGTAAATAGAAGTTAAAAACAACAAGCAAACACATAAAGACAGAGATTGGATTGATGGTTACCAGAGGGGAAAGGGAGAGGGAGGAGAGTGAAAGAAGTGATTAGGCACATGTGTGTGTGGCGATGGATTGTAATTAGTGGTGAACATGATGTAATCTACATAGAAATCGAAATATATTGATGTACATCTGAAATTTTTTAAAAAACGCATCTATTTAAAAAAAAAAGAAAGGTGGCACTGGCCCTGTGGTATAGTTGTTAAGTTTGGCACACTCTGCTTTGGCAGCTTGGGTTCACAGGTTTGGATATCTGGTGTGGACCTACACTACTTGTCAGCCATGCTGTTCTGGAGACCCACATATAATGTGGAGGAAGCCTGGCACAGATGTTAGCTCAGGGCTAATCTTTCCCAGCAAAAAAAAAGAAGAAGAAGAAGAAGTCTGAAATCAATTCCACTGGCTGAAATCAAGGGGTTGGCTGGGCTATGCTCCCTCTCTAGGGTCTAAGGAGAAAATCAGTTTTATTGTCCTTTCCATTTTCTAGAGCTGCCTTCCCTGCATTCTTTGGCTCCTGTCCCTTCCTTCATCTTCAAAGCCAGCAGTGTAATCTCTCCAAATCTCTGTTGAGGTTCTCACAGTGCCTTCTCCTGTGTCAAATCTCCCTGCCTCCTTCTTTTAAAGACACTTCTGATTGTACCTAGGACCTATCCAGATAATCCAGGAGAATCACCCCTTCTCAAGGTCCTAATTTAGTCACATCTGCAAAGTCCCTTTGCCATTTAATGGGGCATTCAGATTGTAGGGATTAGGACCTGGATATCTTTGGGGACCATTATTCAGCCTACCACAGGAGGCAAGGGTGTCTCATCTTTTGCAATAGTTTAATTAAGCATTGCTGATAATAGGTTAAATATATTTATTCTAATAATGGGCTCATGAAAAATCCAAAGCCCATTCTTTATTTCTCTTTTCATAAATTATTCTGTTGGAAATTTGCAAAATAGAAAGTGATGTTTGAAGAAAAGGCATTTCTTTTTTTCTAGTCACTTGGAAGTTACAGCTTCCCTACCCATTAAAAATCAGTAAATTTACAGCTAGCTTATTAGCAAATCTGTATACCGTATTGGGAGCTTTAATTCAGTCTTTGGGGAAATTGAAAAAGAATTTTAAAAAGAGCTTCTGTGATTGCTTTCTGAGACCAAGACCCTGAATTTTTTTTTTTTTGCCACATCAAGTTTTCCCCTTGTTGGGAGGTTGTGTCTGAGCTCCAGCAAACTTGTTTATGACATCTGTAATAGTTAAAATAATGAGATAATATAATATTTGCACTGTTGGGAGTAATTTCCCACTGCATCTTTACCCTGCTCTTTGGCTAGATAATAACAAGACTTCAGACAAAAGACACTACAGTCTGGCTATGTGAATCAGTTATCCCCAAATGCTCTCACCCAAATGTGCTGATTTAGAATTTGTGGGAGGCAAGAAGTTGGAGGGTGGCCACTGTGTGAGTACGGAACAAATGTTGAGGATGCTCAGCTTCTGACACTCATTATCTATTGTGTGATAGTAACAGGTAGCATTTATAGAAAACTTATATGGATAGGAGCTAGTAAGCTGTATTTTTTTTTAACTTTACACAAATTTCTGGGTGGAGATTAAACAGTCCCTAATGTAAGAAGAAGAAGAAGGGTAAGAAAAGTTAAGAGCTTGACAAAGGCTATATAACTCAGAAGAGGCACAATTTGGCCTTAACCTGGTTTTCCTGATGCTAAAGGCTGTCTCGTAATCACCCTGCCCTTTTCTCATATACACACTTATTCCTAGAATTGCTGCTAATACTGGTGTTAAGGCATTCATGAATCTATTTTTTCTGTCATATACAGTTAATTATATATAAACTTGGAGAGAAATAACATCTATCAATTATATCGGATACTTCTATTTTTCCTGCCTTCCTTTGGATTGGATATTTCTTGTGATTATATATTTTTTTTCCATGATTGGCTTATTAGCTTATGGTTTCATTTTCAGAGGTTGTTCTAAGGTTTACATATTTCAAATTTAACTTCTTATAATCTAGCTTCAGATAATGTTATACCACTTCTCCCATATTATAAGAAACTTACAAGAATAGACTTTAATTTTCTCCCTCAAATCCTTTCTCATACATTTTATTTCTATATACATTGTGAGCCTCAGAATAAATTTTTATGATTTTTGTTTAGTTTATCATTTAAAGAGTTTAAAATAAAAAATATTTTTTCTATTTACCCAAATTTTTTTTATCATTTCTGGTGCTCTTCATTCCTTTGTGTTGATGCAAATTTTCATCTGGTATCATATTTCTTCTGCCAAAATAACTTCAAAATTTCTTCTAGTACAAGTATGCTGGTAATGAAGTCTCCCAGTTTTTTTTCTGAAAAAGTTTTTATTTTTCCTGAAATTTTCTTTTTAAAGATTTTATTTTTTTCCTTTTTCTCCCCAAAGCCCCCTGGTACATAGTTGTATATTCTTCGTTGTGGGTCCTTCTAGTTGTGGCATGTGGGACGTTGCCTCAGCGTGGTTTGATGAGCAGTGCCATTTCTGTGCCCAGGATTCGAACTAACGAAACACTGGGTCACCTGCAGCGGAGCGCGAGAACTTAACCACTCGGCCATGGGACCAGCCCCAATTTTTCCTGAATTTTTTGAAAGACATTTTTTTTGGGATACGAATTCCAGGACGACTATTTTCCCCTATACCTTAAAGACATCAACATTTCCTTCCTGCCTGTGTAGTTTCCAACAAAAGTTTACTGTGGTTCTATCTTTGTTTTTCTGTAGGTAACATTTCTTTGTTCTCTACTATCTTCAAGATTTTCTCTTAAAATTTGTTCTTTAGCAGCCTGAGCATCATGTGCCTGGTTAGTGAGTGTTTCTTTATATTGGCTATTGTGGTCCTCTAGGTGTTTGAATATTTTGTTTATGGACTTTAATTAATTCTAGAAATTCTTGGCCATTTTTTACTCAAATAATTCTTCTGATTTGTTCTCTTTTTTCCTTACTGAACTCCAACTACACATGCATTAGACTATTTTTTGTTCCTACAACTCTTGAATGCTCTTTTCTATTTGCTCGCATTATTTGTTATTTTGTTTCATTTTGGATAATATGTATATTAACCCATCTTCAAGTTCAATGATATTTTCCCTCTGCTGTGTTCATCCTATCGATAAACTCATCAAAGGAATTATTCATTTCTTATATTGTGTTTAAGCTTCTAACATTTTTGTTTGACTTCTTTTTATGAGTTCCATCTTTCTGAAATTCCCCAATCTGTTCATGCTTGCTGTCTACCTTTTTCACTACAGCATTTAATATATTAAATATAGTTATTTTAAGATGATAATTCTTATAGTTTCAACATTTTGCACATCACTGTGTCTGGTTCCACTGACTATTTTATTTTTTATCATGAATCCCTTTTTTAAAATCTTGCTTTTGAGTAAATCCTGTAATTTTTCATGGAATGTTGAATGTTGTATGCAAAAAGAAACACTAGGGACTTAGGTGTATCATATTTATGCTTGGAAATGATGTCACCTCATCTATTATCAGACTGTTAACATGGAAGTTGAGTCAATCTGGTCAGTAGCTGAGCTGGTTTGGGGTTTTGCTTTTAATATAGCTACCTTCAGTGCGTAGCAGCCCTCACACTCCTGCATTGAACCTACCTTGCGCTTAGTATGTGGCCTAATATGAGGATTTCTCAGTGTTCTTCCACTCTCATCTTTTGGCAGTTTTTGCATACTCGCAGCATAAAGAGGAGAGCTTGTCTCTACATGCTTTCACCTGTCTCCAGTGGCAGACTGCTCTTGATGTTTATTCAGTAAATGGCTCAGGATCAGGGCAGAAGGTGTTTCTTGCTTCTGCTATTTGGCCCATGGCTTAGGCACACCCTTTGCACCTGAGCCTCAAGGGTCTGTCTTTCTCAGCATTTCTGCCTCTCCCCAGTGAGAGAAGACACTTCTTCATACTCAGTGCAGAGACTAGAGTGAAAGCTAGTTTTGTGTCCCCTCTCCTCAACATGGCAGTCAAACTATTTTGTATCACTGGGGGTTCTTGGACATGAGAGTTTTTCCTGCATCTCTCCAGGCAAAGAAACTTCCCTGAGAAAGCAAGAAGTGATGGAATTCAGAGTGAATTTGGAGCTATTGGTCTGATTCTATTATAAAAGTTAGGAATTTCATTCACTGAATGACAGTGAGAAGAGAAGTGAGGGTTTAGAGGTTTAAAGAAAGTGAAAAGTTTTGAAATACTTTTTGTGGAGAATGAATTGACTAGGAAAACATAGATAGATAGTGAGAGTGATCAAAGTTTTTGGAGGAAACTTCTTTTTTTCTTCGGGATCAAACCACAGCCTCTATGTAGGTAAAAGAGAATAGGATCTTTGCACTTCATTCTTAATGGTGGTGTTTCAGGTGGTGTAGTATAAGGATAATTGGATAAAAGAGTTCGAAATATAGTTGAGATTATTTGAAGAGATATGGCAGGGATAGTAAGGTTGATAGGAAATGAAGTGAAGCAGGAGTAGGATTTTGCACATGAACAGTCTAGAGTGGGGAATGGGCTAGACATTTCAATTATTCAAAAAAAAGTATGTAGCAGGAGTATTTGAAATAACAGGATAAAAGGATAAGCAACTAGAGTCAGAAAATGATACAGACGAGCTTGTATTTTCATATGGTTACTCCAGTTGATGACAAGATACAAAGGTAGTCATGGGAGTGGGTGACATTAAATCGTATTAGGAAACTTTTAAGATGAGACTGATACTTGAAAAATCAAGATGTTCAGCAGGTTATCTTCATGGACGTTGAAATCACTCAAAATGAGTGTACAGTGTATAGAGAGGAAGCCTCTGAACCACATGTCAAAATCTCCAATGAAAGATTGGAAAAGGCAGAAGCGCAGTAGATGGCAACAATAAGGATAAACTGAACGTGGTATTGTAGGATGGGTTGGATGTTAGATACAGAAGGATTTGCAGCTGCCACTTGAGAAAGATACAGGAAAAGTAATGTCCCCATGAGAAAGTTAGGTTTCAACTAAGAAAGGTAGTATGCGGACTGTTCAATTCATAGCTAGACAGGTCGGTTAGTTTAGTTAATCATGGAATGGATATCAAATAGTATATATTAGAGAATTTTAGCCCACCTTAGAGAAGACATGTCATCAAGTTCAGTTATATAGATGGCAATGTGTTCTTGTTATGTGGATGTGAATTTGGGGGTGGGGCAGCTTAAAGTGACTGTAGAGTGAATTCCCACCTTTTTCTGTGGAAAGTTTTGCATGTTCATTAAAGAAGACTGCTGTGCTCTGGAAGGGTTTCCAGGCCTGAGAAGAAAAAGTAACAGGTATTTTATTATTATGGATGGAAATTCTTCTGGGTTCAGAAGAACTCCAAGTGTATCTGAATAAGAAGGTATGCTGACATACAATTGGTCAGTCATGTACAATATACTTGGCTTAGTGGTAAGAAGACTTTCTGGAGACCTGAGTTATTATCTGCCTTTTCGACTTTCTGTCTACAATACGTAAAACAAGTTAATAAACTTCTGTGAGCTTCAGGTTTTCTTCTTGTTAAAAGGGAGCATCTCATAAGACATTGTGAGGAATAAACAATAAATAATAATCATAAGCACAACAGTAATTTATTATGTTCCATTTGTCATCAGGTAAAGCCCTATATGCTTTATGTGAATGATTTTATTATATAGAAATTCCTCGAAAATGTGATCCTATTATTATTATTATTTCCATTATATTTGGCTTTCTGAGTTGATAAGTAATAAGTCACGCCTGGTCTTTGATACTAAGGAATTAATAATTTCTAAAAGATTTAGGATCTCCATTTGTAGATGTTTATATCATTCCTTTTAGTTTATTTTGCAAATAATTTCTAGCCACAAATGTTTTCTTCTCTTTCTTCTCCTCCTTCTGCTCCTCTCCCTTTCTTGCCCTCCTCCTTTTCCTCCTACTTATTTTTCTTCTAGAGATGGGAGGGTAGATTTTTTCTCTGTAAGGGAAGATTATAAGGGAAGAATCTCTGTGCTGATTTTAGTCACCAAACTTTAGTATAAAATACTCATTAGTTCAAATTTCTTGCCAGTTACTTTTGTGGCAACCTTCCAGAAAATACTGAACAAAGATGTTTTATTGGTAAAGCAAATAATTTTCCATGAGTAGACTCTTGTTTATAGCAGATTATTCAATCCTTGTTAACTTTTTATTTTCTTGCTAAGTTCTACTATTAAAAAAGATTACATGTGTAATGTTGAGGTCAATTTTAATTTAAATGTCTTAAAATGTTGCTAATGTTAAAATTAAATTCATCACATTATCAGTTTCTGATGATCTTTCTAGTTGGTTTTTGCTCTGTAAAAATTGAATCTGACTGAAAATAACTATTCTTTCCATTAGATAAGTAACTCTATAGTGCAAAGAAAAAATACAACGACTTCACAGGTTTTAAAAACCTGCCAGATGTTCTTTACAATATTAAAATGAAAACTAGTTTTCTAGTTTTTATTTTTGATTTAATATGGTGGAGTAAAGAATTGTCTACTTCTCTTTTCAGATATCAAGGAAAATGAAACAGGAGCATAAATTTTATCTTGAATGAAAATTGGAGAAATCCCTAACCTTAGATTATGAAGGGGGAACTACTTTAAAGTATTCTATCGATGAAAAAGGGTTGCATGCAATTTGCAGTGGAAAATACTTATGGTTGCAGTTTTCAGCTCAAACTAGGTAATTTTCTCAAGACATATATTATCAAAGTTGACCCCAGAAAGGAGAGAGAAATCTAAGAATACCAGTTATCACTAAAGAAACAAGAAAGAATTTAAAGAGCTACACCGCTTCCACTAAAACATTAGCCCCAAATGGCTTTTGAAAAACTGTTCTTTATACAGTTTAGGAAACATATGAGGCTAACGACATTTAAATTGTACCATAGCATAAAACATGTAGAAAAGCTTCTGAATTCTTTTTATGTAGACTTCATAACACTGATACCAAAATCTAACCAAAATAGCACACACAAAAATAGAAAAAGCAGATCAACCTCACTTAATAACACTACTGAAAATCTTAGAGAAAATATCATTAAGCCTTATACAAACATGCCTTACAAACAATTACACACATTCATGTGAAGATGTTTATATTAAGAACCTATGATTCAATATTAAGAAATGAATTATAATAGTTCTTCACATGGATAGAAACAGAGAAAAAAATGTATATTCTGTTTAGTTGTTACAAAGTATGAAATAAAATTTAAAATCTATTCCTGAATAAAATAATCCTAATGAAATAAGAATGTGGCCATTTCCTCAATTAAAACTAACATCAACTTCAAAAGACCACTAACTTTCTCACTGAAATAATAAATAAGACCAAACTCTCCACTATAACCACTGTTATTCAGCATAGTGAGGAAGATACTTGCCAGCACATTTTGGTACGAAAACTGGTATTGTATTTGATATAGTAAATTAAAATAATACTTGATTGCAAAGAATGGCTATAGAACAGACAATTCTTGGACATAAAATTCTGTAATGATTGTGTAAGTCTGACAGTGATTCCACTATCAAAATTTAAATGAGACAAGATAATTAAAATTTTATATGCAAAATAAACATGTTAGATAGCCAGAAAACCAAAAATAAATAATGAAGCCAAGATTAAACCTAATAAAAATTACTACATATTTTTGTAAAAATAGAAAAAACAGAGTATTTTTGAAAAAAATAATAATGAAGGCTTTTCCATGCATAAGAAATTTTAAAAAAACAAGCAGAAACACAGGAAACTGTTAAATTAGCCACACGAGGTAAGAAATACTTATGTGTAGTCCACGTTTGATGGTAAAAAAGGGACAAAGCGAGGGGAAGTACTTAACTGTAACACATATTATGAGCAAGAATCTATTTTCCTTAAAACATAAAAAAGCACCTAATACAGATCATGAAGCAACCACAGGAAATGAATTGAAGGGAGTGAAGATCTGTACAAACTATGCAGAAAAAAATTGGTTTTCTTGATTATTAACTAACATTTGATATTATCAAATTTTCTCATTTTTATCCATCTCATAGGTTAACAAAACATGCTGATAACTAATGTCGTCACAAGGAATTCCCTTCTGTAAATTGACTCTTCATAACTTTGCCCATTTTTTTGTGTTGGCTTTCTGTATTTTTCTTTTTGTTTACAAAAGTTTGTTGAATTTTCTAAATATTCTTTCTTTATAATTTTTGGTATTGCAAATATTGTTTTTCAATTTCTGTCTTCCTTTTAAATTTATGCACGATGTCCTTTCTTTATGGTAGGTTATCTCTGAACAAAATTTCCTTGTTTTGATATAACATTATTCATCTTTAAGCCATTTAAATTTACTGTGATTACCGCTTTGTTTAGGCTCATATGCAATCTAATTTTACGTGTTATATCAACTATGCTTTAAAAAAAATTCTCTCCTTTTCTGGATCTTTCAAATGTTTATTTCTGCTTCAAAACGTATACTTGCCAGTTTTATTCTCCTAGAGTTCAACCCTGAAATCTATTCTAGTGGATTTCATAAACACATATTTATTCCCTGTTATCAACTTTTTAGCACTATAAGTACCCTTGAGTGAGAAAATTAACTTATTATGCACCATTTTGTGGTCTCCCCTACCCTACTTCCTGCCCTCCACCATGTTATAATTTTCTAGAAATTTTGTTCTGGATTATTAGTAAAGAAACAGTGTCTTTCCTCTCCTCTCCTCCTCTCTCCCATTCCCTTGTTTTTTGGTTTGTGTATGCTTATTAAGACAACTAAAATTTTTCAAACTTACTTATTCAGCATAACTCCCACTATCATATAGCCTCCTCCTTGGTGTATTTCTTTTCTTGCAGGAGTTCAGATTGGGTCTTTATGTGGTAAGCCTTCTGGAGTCCTGTTTTTCTCCTTCACTTATCTAGTTGGAAAATTTGAATTTTGAGGTTTAGTTTTTTCAAAATTACTTTGCCTAATCTTGCAGGTCAATAATTCATCCCTCTCTTGTTTTTGTTCTAGAACTCAGTCCATCTGTTGAGTTCTTTATCTCAACTGTTGCTTTTCATTAATAATAACCTCTGTTTGTTTTTTATGACCTTGTATGCTTTCTTCCTGCTCCAATATCTTTCCTTATCTCTTTGTAGATATTGAATATGCTTATTTTAAATTATTGTTTATTGCATGTGTTAGTTATGCCTTATCTTCTCTAGTTTCTCTTTTTCTTTCAGCTGCAGCACACCAAATGTTTGTTTTATTTTCCTGTGACTTCTTATTCTTTTGGAGCTATATTCATGGCAGTTAATGATGTGTACCATGGAGGAACAGCTAAAGTCAGATGCCAGCTATGCCTTGTCCACTGATTTTGAGGTAGGGATGAGCAGTATCCTAGAAAAGAGCTTATAGGGTTTCATTCTCTACCTCTGCTATTATCCTTAGTTAAAATCACCTAGTTCTCAGGATGTAGACAAATGCGGGAGGACGATAATCTGGGGGAGTAGGAAGATTCATCCAGGTTAGTCTTGGACACTGCCTCTGTGTTAACCTAGGGGTCCTGGCAGTGCTGAGTTGCCTACTACTTTTTGCATTTCTGTGGCTACAGGGTATCCAAGGCAAAATGAAAGAGAGAAAATGACACATTTAAAAAAATACTCGTGTTTTTATGCCCAGACCTATTTAAGTTTAGGCTAACGTTTCTCTTTCAATCTGGTACCCTAAAACCATCTTATAGAATTTTCTCATAGCTTTTGTGTTAATGTGGTAGATGCTTCAACTTATTTCTGGTTTCTGCAATATCTCCAAAACTGAGTAGAAAAGAGAGAGCCAGCATCCCAAGCCCATCGTCATCTTCAGAGGAACAGGAAGTGCTCGAGAAAAATAATCTCACAAAGATATCTAAGATTGAAAACGCTAGTTATCAACTAATGTCTTTTTATAATTCTCTCTTATTTTCTATTTCACAACTCTAAAAGATTATACTCTGTGATTTTGCATTTCATTTTATTTTTGAGACCACATTCTTTCCCTTATTTCCTTTGTTCTGTTTTTAATTTTTTTTATTCTTAAGGCCTGTGATGGTTAATATTATGTAAATTTGGCTAAGCTGTGGTGCCCAGTTGTTTGGTCAAAGACTTGTCTAGATGTTGCTGTCAATGTATTTTGTAGATGTGACAGATATTTATAATCAGCTGACTTTAAATAAGGGAGATCACCCTTGTGAATACGGATGGAACTCATCTAGTCAGTTGAAGATCTTAAGAGCATGAACAGGTTCCCTGGAGAATGAGTTCTTCCTCAAATTTGCCTCATAGTAGTCCTGCCTGAATTTTCAGCCTGTCAGCATGCCCCACAAATTTCAGAATCAAGACTGCAACATCAACTCCTCCCTGAGTTTCCAGCTTCTAGCCTTCCCTATAGGTTTAGAACTTACCAGCTCCCATGTATGCATGAACCAATTTCTTAAAACAAATCTCTTTATGCACACACACACACACACACACACATTGTATATATTATTGGTTCGGTTTCTCTGGAGAACCCTGACTGATACAGGCATCTATATTATAATAAAGGACTGGATTATTTGATATGACAAACCTATAATCACAAAATCTCTCCTTTTAATTTCTCAACTTTCCGTTTAATATTTATTGTGACTACCTGAGAATAAAGTGATACAGAAAGAAGTATGTGATTCATTAGAGGATCACAAAAATTTTCCTTGTAGTTATTCACAAAACAGCAAAATAAGTAATAAAATATTAGTTTATTTTACAGAAAAATAGACTTAATTGAGAAGAGTAAGTAGAGAGCAACTTTGAGAAAAGAGGTTAAATATTTATTCAGTCTCCATACAGTTTGACTTTTTCTTTTTGCTGAGAAAGATTCTCCCTGAGCTAACATCTGTCGCCAATCTTCTTCTATTTTGTACATGAGTCACTGTCGCAGCATGACCACTGATAGACAAGTGGTATAGATCCACGCCTGGGAACCGAACCTGGGCTGCTAAAGCAAAGTGCACCAAATTTAACCACTAGGTCCCCAGGGCTAGCCCCGTGGTTACAATTTGAATTTTTTATCTACCAGTTTGCAGAAAAATGCTTTTTTCTTTTCAAATACTATGGGGCTGTTTTTCTCACTGTCACTTTCATGCCTTCTTTTCTACATTTCTCAACATTCCCAGAGCTTTATTTTTTCTCTTCTCCTTTAGCTTTTCTCACATGGCACAAGGTTATCATTACATTCTCTTGCATATAATACCTCGTTCTTTTGCTTCCCCTCCTTCCACTTTCTATCACTTGTGTGATTCTTTTCCTACCTCTGGATCCTAGGCCTTTTATCTTCCTACTAAGTCTTTCTTGGAGAGATTTAATGTTTCTAAGAATTCAAATAATTTTTCTGTGTTGCAGTGCTTTCAGAATCATCTTTTTTCACTTCCAAAAATATAGAAAGCAATTTTACTTTATAAGAGGGAATATATTGGTGAAGTTTTAAAAAAGCAACAATCAGAGCAGTAATAAGGAAGGGAGCTGGCACTAGCACAAAAGGAAAGTCTGGGGCAGACTCAAAGTAGGTCCACCATGAAACGGGGTAATAACAGAATCACAGATTTAAAGTGGAGTGGGCATTTTCACAAAAGACTGTTTATTACTTGTATGAATGATATTAAAACACCATGCGTCTCTATCTAGGAAGGGAGGTGAATTAGTATTAAGAAAACATGAAAGCATTGTGTTTTTGAATTGGCAAATATAGAACTGCATTTAGGGAATGAGAAATAATTCACATATTTCTAAAATACAAATATTAATATATTTCCCATCCAGTATACTTTTAATTTGAAGTGTTTATTAGACCTAAAGCTCATAGTATGTGGAAAAATAAGTCCTCTGAATCTTTTAACAAGTGGAAATTATTTACATTATTTTAACTTGAGGTAGTAAATTATAATGCTATTAAGCAAAGTATGTACACAAAAAAGCTGGTGAGATTCAATTTAAAATAACCTAAACAGAGGTGTTATATGTAGAGGAGAAGTGATATGTATTTCTCTAACGTTTCAAGGAATCCAGGGATATTCGTGATAAAATATATGATGATTTAATGGTGGGGAAAAATTCAGGTGAAAATTTGGAAACAGGGTGCCAGCCCAAGTTGAAGTATGTGTGCATGTGCGTGTCTATGTGTATATGTATATATATTTGTGTATATATACATATTTTTATATATATGTGTGTATAGTGATTTTTGTAAAGGCTTCAGATTTTACTGGAATAATTCATATTTAATAAGACATATTTCTTTCTGTTAGTACTCCTTGCGCACCAAAATCGGCATATTATCACTGAATTGTCCTCAGTACAAAATGTGCCATTTTAATAACATGATATAATAAGATAGCTATTTAATTTCAGCAACTTATGCATCTGATTTGATAGTACATTCTAAATTAAATAGATATCAAAATTTTTCTTCCATGCTTCCAATATAAAAAGAGGTCAAAGCATTTGCATATGAAATATATTAACTGTCATGAAATACTTATCTCCACAGCCTCTTTCAGCAGACAATATTTATTCAATCATGTAGTCAGGATTCAGAAGGAAATTTAGTGACAATTTTATTTAAGAACATTGTCATCTTGGTTCTGGAAAAAACAATTGGGAAACAATTTCTGCCAAGGAGATTTAGGAAGCTCAAAGCTGCCAGTTATGCAAATTCATTCCAAACAACACCTCGGACGTCATTCAAGGACACTATGTTTGTAATGATTTTCTTCTACTGTGACCATGTTTGTAATTGTGCATTTAAAAAGAAAAGTTATATTTTCAACCCATTTAACATCAGGAAGAAAATAATGAAGCTCAGGGGTGATTGTTTTGATGATACATTGAAATTGTTATAGATTTTGATAGAGAAATGCCGTTTTCCCCATGACGCACTTTATTTTTCTGGTTGCTTCATTTCTCTTTCAATTGTCTTGGTTGGCGGTAATGATGTACAATATCGGTAATGCATTGTTATTTTATGCCAAGTGAAAATACTGTAGATTTTTGGGTTTGGAAACAGCCAATAAAGAATGCGTATTTTTTTTTCTCTAAATCAGAACCATACGAGGGAGAGATTCAGGATTGAGATGGACTAAGATCCAAACTTTAGCTTTATTATTAATAAAACAGAGTGAAGACCATGATTTTATATATGTGCAAAGAGAACTTGCTACTACTTATCCCTGGTTTGAGCTTAGTAACCAACATAGTTTGGGGCACAACTAGAAAAATTACAGGATTTCCAAATATTGTATGATTTCACTCATATGTGGAAGATAAACATGTAGATAAGCAGAATAGATTGATGGTTACCAGAGAGGAAGGCAGAAGGGAGTAAAGGGGCACATATGTATGGTGATGGATAAAAACTCCACTATTGGTGGTGAACACAATGCAGTCAACACAGAAACTTAACTATAATAATGTACACCTGAAATTTACACAATGTTATAAACCAATATGACCTCAACAAAATAATTAAAGAAAAAAAAGAGAATAGTCCCATGTATCTTGTGGTCAGGCAGGCTCCCAGAGAATAGAAGACTGAGCAACACTTTCTCATTCACTTCTTCCAAACTCTCTGTATTGGCTTTCTTTTGCTGCATAAAAATCACCACACCCTTAGAAATTTAAAACAACACTCATGTGTAATCTCATCAGACATCTGGGCAAGGTTTATTGGGGTCCTATGCTCATGGTATCACATCCTATAATGTAGATGTTGGCCAGGGCTGAAGCTCAGGCTCTTCCTCCAAGCTCATGTGACTGTTAGCAGAATTCATTTTCCTGCTGCTGTAGAACACATGGCAGCTTGCTTATTCAAGACTAGATGGATAATCTCTCTGATCTCAACAAAAGCCTGAATAGTCTTTTAAGGGCTCACCTGATAAGGTCTGGCCCACCCGGAGTAATCTTCTTTTTGTTAACTCAAAGTCAAACCGATTAGAGCCTTTACTTATATCTGCAAAATACCTTCACTTTTGCCATATAATGCCGTATAAGGTAACATCATTGTGAGAGTGAATTCCATGATATTCATAGGTTCTTCCTACAAGAAAGAGGAGATTATAGAATGTGTTAACATTAGGGGTTGGGAATCTTCAGAGCCATCTTGGAATTCTTCCTACCACACCTACCAAACATAAAATCCTCTCTTTCTCTTAAGCTGTTAATATGGGATGAAGAGAGAAGTCAAGAGTTTATCCTAAGTAAGGTTTTCATGACAAAATGTCAAGCTAAGAGACAGATTATCACCAATAAGAAGATTTGTTATATTTTATCTTAAAAATTTATTGAATCAAATTTTCCTAGTAAAAACACATTTCAATAGCATTCAACATATATTCCATAGTTCCCTAATTGGCACTTGAATTAAAGAGGTATATAACTCGTAATATTATATTTAAAAACTATCGTGCACCTATATTGTAGCTTCAGTATGGTTTAAGCTAATGATGCATAAGAATTTAAAACTTTGGAAGAAATTCTTCTAAAGCATTGTACGTCACTCCCAGTTTTAGAGATTGCAGTTCTCTAAAGTTATTCTCTGTCTCTTCGTCTGCTTTTTTTTTTTAATCTCATCCTCTACTTCATTGAAAATATTAAACACAAATGTTGTAAAATTCTTACCTGCTAATTCCACTATTTAGATCACCTAGGCATCTCCTTCTATTGTTTGAGAAATTCTCTTGTTTTTGATCATTTAGTCCCATCTTTTGTCAAGCCTCATAATTTTATTGAATATCAGATATTGTTTGAAAAGTAGAGGTTCTAAATTATGTTATCTTCCCCTAAAGAGGGTTTACCATTTCCTCGCTAAGAAGATAGAGCAGGAGGTTGATGAACTTAATCTGTTCAGGAACGTGCTGAGTTTGGGCTGGTATGAGTTTGGGCTAAAGTCGCAGTAATAATACATCTGTATCTGGTTTATACCTTCTCCTTGGCATGTCCCCCAGTGATTCCCACTGACAGCCTGAGGTAGTCACTGAAGTTGGTCCCCCAGTGGATTCTGAACTTGATAATCTTTGTCTACTCAGCACCGTGAGAAGGGAAAACTTTCTGAAAGTTTTGATTCACCTTCTTTACTTCTTATCTACATAGTTCATAATTTTGAAAACATCCTGAGAGAAAAATCATCTGTATTTATGGCTCAGTTCTCTGACCGTCATTTTTATCAGTACTTCGGTCACTCCGATCTACACATTTCATGTCTTCAGCCATACAATACCCAAATATCTGATGATTTCTCTGACTCTCACCTGCAGCCCTCTTCTGAGATTCTTTCCCTGCAACCTCAGCCTCTTTCCATATATGTAGAAATAGAAATATCGTAAAAGGAAAAGTGGATGCAGACTATCTGCTCACCTCTTGGTAGTATGCCTCTGTCGAATGTAGACCTTTCATCATTACCTTAAAAGCATTTTGCTACCTTTAAATGAGAAAACAAACACAAACAAATTAGCAAGTACAATTTTTCTAGCTGTTCTGGTTTATCTCTGTGGGAGGAGGGTTGGGCTACATGCTGCTCTTAGCCAGAAGCAGAAGTTTTCTGCTGACCTAGTTTTAAAAGGGCCTGAATCTTTGCCTTAAATTTTTAATTGCAATAACATTGGATTATAACATTATATAACTTTCAGGTGTACATCGTAATATATTTCAAATTCTGTGTAGATTACATCATATTCACCACCCAAAAACTAATTATAATCCGTCATCACACACGTGTGCCTAATCGCCCCTTTCGCCCTCCCCTCTCCCCGCTTCCCCTACGGTAGCCACCAATCCAATCTCTGTTGCTGTGTGTTTGTTGTTGTTTTCATCTTGCCTTAAATTAATAAAAAAAAGGTAATGACAGTATTGACTTTAAAGGTATAAGTTCAACTATAAAAGTAAAATAAAGTGAGTGAATTAGATAAACTTATTGCTACTGCCTAGAGGTCTTGCCTTCTCTCACCAAAGTAAAAGATTGTGTAATAAATCATTTGCATAACTAAATCTCTAGGTCATACTTTAAAAAATCACATTAGTCGTCTGATTGATATGCTGCCAAGAATAGCTAAGGAACATTCTTCAGTGGTAGGTGAAGAATTTAGAATTTAGAAAGCTGTTCAAAATTGCTGGGTTATCTCCAACATAATAAGCATTTTTCTGTAGTCCTAAAAGTTATTCTTTACTAGTTAGACATTCTATAGCATGAGGGGAAATTATGACTGCTAAGATCAGCAGGTTTTCTATGCTACCAGAGCATTGTAAGGAGAATTTAAATATGAATTTTGAGGAAAGCTCAACCGTGGGGCTTTCCTTCATATAAAAATAACATACAGAGGAAAGTTTCACTTGGAAGGAATCTCATTCAGAGGCCACCGAGAGTTACATGCAATCTCTTTCAGAAGAAGGATACTTAGCATCTCTCAGGGTTGGTGGTAAAATTTACCCTTCCTAGAGCTCTTTCTAGCCTGTTATTTTATGTTAGGTAAGAGTTGCCACATTTTAAACAGAATATCTATTTGTACACATATACATAGATAGATACATACCTATTGCAATGCAAAGTGATAAAAAATTGCATCTCATTTTAACCATCCCACATAAAATTGCATATGTATGTGTTTGTCATACTATACATACATCACTTTCTCATATGCTGGTATTCTGATTTGATTTTCTTGAGGCATATAATATCAGATCTGTGACTGGGGACAAAAGTGTCCTAATGCCACTTTAGGATTAAGAGCACTGTAATAGCTTTCACTTTTCACCGTCTATTCTTAAACGAGTAGGTTTTAATGACTAAATGATAATGCTAATTTCAGTTTCTTCAAGGGAACAAAGAGCAATGAACAATTTTGTCACGCATAATTTCATGTCATGACTGCTAGTCTCCAGATACGTTAATTTGTAGTGATTATGGAAGAAAAGGGAGTAGAAAAATAGTACGAAGTCTAAAGCCCCTTTAACTTCTTATGGGCTTTTGTTCTGCTTCTTACATACTACAAGCCTTAATTAAGTCTGTGTTGAGGACTCATGTTAATATAATATCAAGAATCACTTTACATTTTAAGAATGTGACTCCTTTTTAAAAATGTGAATAAATATGAGGATTCTGGAATATGGTATTAACATTTCTTTTACTGACATGTAATTAGTAGTGATCATCCTAAATGAATATATTATTTTTAATATGACCTATTTTCAGCAAGCGCTTAATAAATGTTGAATCAAATTCATATAACATCATCATTTACATGCTCAGCCTACGAGTTTCATCAAGTTACAAATTTGGTTAGCAAATCTTTCAAAGAAGCATGATTATGGAAAATCTATTTGCTATTCGTAGTTAGACAATTTATTTTATTACCAGATTTCTGATGATATAGGAGATTGATAGATACCAGCTCTTGGACTATCATTACTATACAGAGAGGCACTAAGTCCATATGCTATTGGATACATATTTATACTGGTTATTTTAAGATCTATGAACAATTCAGCCACTTTAAAAATTTTCCACCTCTCCTTGTCTTTCTCAAGTATACCATGTGTGCTCAGAAATATGCATTCCTTCATCAAGTAATTTGGGGCAACTTGTCACATCTTTTCAATGACACTGACCATGGCAGTGTTCTTAAAAGCTTATTCATACAGATTATAACTAAAAATAATGAATGAAATCTAAATATATCACTGTGAGATATTAAAATTTAACTTAAAACAAATGGATTTGCATTACACATTTAGACAAGGAGTTTCAAAGCAAAACCTCTTAAAGGCAGAGGGTTTGATTTACCATCAAAGAACGCATATGGGAAATACCTTTCAGGGCATTTTATTCTCTCCAAAATATGCATCAGACATTTGGTCCTCATCAACAAAGAAGAAAAATCCCAAATAAACAACCTAACAGCACATCTAAAGGCACTGGAAAAAGAAGAACAAACAAAGCCCCAAACCAGCAGAAGGAAGGAAATAATAAAAATTGGCTATAATTAACAAGACAGGAAACAACAAGTGTTGGAGAGGATGTGGAGAGAATGGAACCTCATATATTGCTGGTGGAAGTGCAAACTGGTGCAGCCACTATGGAAAGCAGTATGGAGTATCCTCAGACATTTGGTCCATGCCGAAAGGTCTTTGACATCTGGTGATATTTGGTCCTATCCAAAATTTCCATGGAGACGTTTGGTCCACACCAAAATGTCCTTGATATTTTCAGGACCATTTGGTCCTGTCCAAAACGTCCAGCTGACATTCAGTGCATGGTCTATGCCAGAAGGTCTTTGATAGCTGGTCACATTTGGTCCTGTCCAAAACGCCCATGGAGACATTTAGCCCATGCCAAAAAGTCCTTCATATTTGGTCCTGTTCAAAACTACTTGGCATGGACCAAATATGCTCATGGACATTTTGGACAGGACCAAATGTCAAGGACCTTTTGGCATGGGCCAAATGTCTTATGGATGTTTTGAATGGGACCAAATGTATGCTAATCAGCAGATAACATACTAGATACAACGGACATGAGGATAACATAATATTTCTCTAAGAAAACAGTCTTAGGTTTGGGTGGGAAATTTGTGTAAAACTTGACAGAAGGCTTATGCATATATAAAACTAGCTTTAATGCAAAGTGAAAAGTTCCCACTGGTCATGAGAGTTATGGGCGTATAGAGTGAAACATGATTGCTGCGTTAGAGTGTGTTCCTAGGGAAAACTTTTAGTAGACCTGGAATTTGATGAAGCCTAAAAAAGTGGGCAGGCTTTCATTTTGTAAGGAAGTAAGGGCACTCAAGCACAGAAAATGGATGACCAGAAGCAGAGTTGGGAGAGTGGATCTTAATTGCCTGATAGAAAGTATCTGTAAATGAGGATGGCAAGATGAGTTGTGGTCAAGTTGTGAAGGATCTTGAATACAGACAAAAGGTTTTGACATCCTGTAAGCCAGAAGGAGTCATTGAAAAGTATAGTATTTGCAGTCACATTTCAAGACTAATATTCCATAATAGCAGTCCTTGGGAGTTCAGTTATAGCTAGGAGAGACATGATATTGGGAGACCATTGTGAACACTGAAATACGAAGGCTATTGTCATAGTCCAGGCAGAAAAGAATGGCGCCTGAACTAGAGTAACAGTAGTAGAAATGAAAAAGCAAAACATCATAATTGATTCCTTAATAACTTACTTTTGCACAGTACCTGTTTCCTCAGCATTTCTTAGAAATCTAAATTTACCCATGCTAGAAAAATGAAAAAAAAATACTAAAGTATCAACGATGTGACAGTTTACTTCAACTATGTTTATAATCCTAAAATACTTCATTTAATCAGACACATTTTGCAGCTAAGAAAACCGAGACTCAGAGATAGTAAATAACTCCCAAGGCCGGGGTAGAGTATATTAGTCAGTATTTACATACGGTTTTATTCTCCTTCAAACTTTTTATAATTCCTCACCAGACAATTTCCTCAACAGTTACTTATATATTTTCCTTAAAGAAACATTATAAAAAAAAGTGTTAAAAAATCTGATCTTAAAAAATAAGTAGTTTGGGGCCCACCCAGTGGTGCAGTGGTTGAGTTTGCAAGTTCTGCTTTGGTGGTCCAAAGTTCTCCGGTTCGGATCCCAGGTGCAGGCCTACACAGTGTTTGTCAAGTCATGCTGTGGCAGGCGTCCCACATATAAAGTAGAGGAAGATGGGCATGCATGTTAGCTCAGGGCCAGTCTTCCTCAGCAAAAAGATGAGGATTGGTGGCAGATGTTAGCTCAGGGCTAATTTTCCTCAAAAATAAAACAAACAAACAAAAAAATGAGTAGCTTTTTTTCACTAACTATTTAGCAGCCTAAAGCCTCACTGATAAGATCCAGTAGATAACATACACTAAAAACTGATCTGTGCACACGGCTGACAGGTGGCACTTCTTATGGAGGTCTGGCTGGGAATGTCATGACATAAGGCACAACACTTCTGAAATAATGAAACCGCCCATTCCAAATGCTAAAAATGGGTTAATAAAAATGGGCAATGGCAATAAAGAGTTTAAAAATATGAAACTGACAATCTGACTAAAGGGGGTAAAGAAACAAGACAAGAACAGTGTCATACAGTGAAAAAGGAAAAGTGTGGGGCACAGGAAGAGTACTCCTCCTGGAGAGCTCTGCAGTTGCTCAGAATGGGGAATAAGTGGCTAGCTTCAAAGCCTTTTCTCTCGAACACAGGAACGCATATCAATGTTCTTCACTTTTAAAAAGCATTTTAAAGAAAAGTACGCTTAAATATCTTGGCACTTTCCTAGCACTATTGATTATTCTATTGAAAAAGGAAAAAGAAATGTTGGTGAATGACAAGAGGACAGTCCTACAGAGAATTTTCTGAGCATCTCTCTTCTTACTATTTACATTGTGTCAGGAAAAAACAACTTCTTTTCAAAACTTAATTTCTATCCCAGTGTTTTGACTTGTCATTCTAACACGCTAATATACGTGAAAAAAGGATGATTGTTATTGGCACACATGATTTCCTCTTTAGCTAGGGCCAGGTTAAGTTGGGAAAGATGTAATATTTCCTCTAAGGAGTGTAACTTGATGATGGATAATAACAGCAGATGCAGAAATCTCATCATGTGCCAGCCACTGTTCTAAGCACTTTTCCTATGTTAACTCGTATGTTGTTAGTGCCCTGAAGTTCATTCCAACTCCTAGTGACCCTAGAAGAGTGGAATTCTGCCTAGTCTTTTGCATCTTCCCCTCATCTTCTGGCGCCAAATCAGACAATTGCTCCACTGCTATTCATGTGGTTTTCATGGTCAACTTTTTCTTAAGTTGGATGACCAGGTTCTTCTCCCTAGTCTGTCTTAGTTTGGAAGCTCCGCTGACACCTGTGCACCATGGGTGACCCTGCAGGTGTTTAAATACTGGTGGCATAGCTTTCAGCATCACAGCAACACACAGCCACCACAGTATAACAACCGACAGACAGATGGGTGGTGTGGTTCCATGACTGGGAACGAACCCAGGCTGTAGCAATGAGAGTGCTGAATCTTAGCCACTAGACCACCAGAGCTGGCTGTGTTACCTCACTGCACCCTAATTATAACTCTATGAGGTGGGTACCATTAATTTAACTGAGGAACAGAAAGAGTAAGCAATTTGCCTTAACAGTTCTGTCATTTACAGAATTGGGATTCAAACCCTGGCAGTCTGACACCAATGTCTGTGATTATTATCATAATACTTTATTCACTTTTAGGGAAAAGCAAAATTTTGGCAACTGTGTCAGTTATTAATAGAAGGCTAATATTTCAAGATTCTCAAATTTTCTGTTCCAAATCCTACTAAAGTGAGTTATCTAATGGTTCAACATAATGGCTTAATTTAGGGGGAAAATCATAGAATAGGCACCAAAGTGATTTGTTCTAATTTTTCCCCTGTTAATGTACACGCTGTTTCTCTTTTGTGATTATTCAAGCCAGCTAGTTTATTACAGTACCCACCATTATTCTGGAGATGACTTGATTTTCTAGCATTTAAATAATTATTAGAAAATAGTTACAAAAATACACATTTTTCAAATTCCATGCAATATTTTTCTTCTTTCTCTTTTTGTTTGATGTATTGGGATGATTGATGGAAGGTGCTGGGGAGACGGAGGCTTGGTCATAGGATCATAGATTCAGACACGTGACTGGGACTTGGTTCTTTCTTTGTTCTCTTAGGGTAGAGTTAGACCTACAATAGCTTAATAAAGAGTGCCATCATTTGCTTCATCAGAATAAGTACTAGAAACTTTCTGAATTGCTCACTCATATTGCAAATTGTCATTCCTATTCCTCAAAAGACAATTTCTAGACTGTCATCTCACTGGCTCTGAGTTTGCCATGATCAGAGAAGCGAAAAACGGAGTCTGGGTTTTAGAACAGCACCATCAAAACACAACATGCAGTAGGAAAAATAATTCTCATTATTGTCATAATTGCTGGCTAAGTTAATTTCATGAAGGAAAATTAATCATAAAGAGATCTAAAATGATAACTGAATATTAGTATAGACCAATGAGAAAGAGCAATTAAAAAATGCATTTTGCCTTAGAAAATTAACTGAATAAGCTAATGTTGATATTTACTTCAGAATTTTAATCCAGATATTCAGTTCTATGGTATATTAAAAATGGCACCGGGTTTATATGAGTTATTTTTAATAAAGTACTGAGCACAGGGCTTAGCGCAAATTAAACCCTCAACAAGTGTGTGTTAGAAAAAATAAAACATACTGGGCTTTGAATTAGCAATTCTAGTGCTAGTCCCTGTTATGCCAAGATTTAGAGACTTTGGGAAATTCACTAACCATTTAGTTTTGTCATTCTTAAAATGAAGGAGACATACTGGATGATGACCTTCAAAGTCACTGGAAACTCTAATCTCACTTTCCAATGAGTTTGCAGAAAATTACTGACGTTTGAAGGGAAAGGTGTTGGTATAACTTTCTGATTCAAGGAATGGAATAGAAATAATTCTTCATAACATGATAGTTTCGCTAATAACATTTCTATAATTTTAAGGGAACTGCTAAGATGGTCTGTCTCAGTATTATATTTAGAGTTTTGAATAGCAAAATTCTGTTCTTTTAGAACTGAAATGAACAATTTTTAATGCTGGGGAAAAGATACTGGACTTTGTAAATAGACAGACACGTGGTACTAGCACTTCAATCACTGAGAGCTTGAGTACCTAGCACTTGCTAGAGTTCTTCACTTGTTGGAAAAAGAAGTCATACTGAGCTTATTTAAAAAATATGTTAAGAATATAAATAAATGAACAAAGTCAGAGAGTAGATTAGAAATTGTGAATTTTGATTCTGAACTAATGGTTTAATGTACATTAATGATATTTTGTAAATTACCCCGTTAATATTTTGCAAGTCTTTATTTATTCCTAGACATCTTACTTTTTTGTCAGTTGTGAAGGTTATTACTTTTATATATCACATATATTAATGGTTATTACTGAAATACATGAACACAATGAATTTGCCACGGATATTGTATCTAGTTGATATTTATTTTTATAATATATATGTTTTTATTAGGAAAGAATATTAAAGTTTGCTGGATGCATTTTTCCATACATTTAAGTCACCTTATATTCTATTTTTGGTTTAATCTTTTTATTTGCTAATGAGATTAATTCTATTGATAAATATTTCTAAAGATGAGCATCCTTGCATTTTGGAGACTAACTATAATAGGTCCCATTGATTTATTCTCAATATCCTTCTGGACTAGGATGATGATAACTTTAGTGTTTTTTCCTCTGTTTGCAGGAGCCCTATCAGTATGTGGTTTTCTAACTTTGCCCCTGCTTAATTTTGCAAACAATGACTTGCATAATATGAGTTGGGTCTCTTTTCCTTCAGTACTAGTATATGGCTTCTATTGGACGGTGGTCATTTGATCTTGAAGGTAAGGTAAAATTCACTTGTAGGAACTCTCTGTGTTTGTTGCCTTTTTGGTGAGAAAAGATCTTCTAGCTAATATGGATCAACAAGTTCTCATCATAATATAGATGGGAGTGTAGTATGCTACAAAAACTTTGGAAAACAATTTGTCATTCTCTTGTAAAATTTATCCTTATTCCCTATGCTTAAGCAATCTATGCCTTAGTTAATACCCACGAGTAACAGTTGCACATGTGTATCGGGAGATTGAAAGATTAAAATTCACAGCAGCATGTTTGCAATAACAAAAATTGAAAATGACCTAACTGCTCATTGATTGAAATGAATTGACAGTGTATGCAAATATTCCTATTAATGGAATTTCAAATTATGCTGCAGTGTATTATGCAGCAATGAAAATAAATGTTACTTCATGCAGCAATATGAGTACTTGTTAATTACGTTAATTGAGTAGTATTTAGTATTTATAAATGTATAAATATATATTTATAATAATAAGAAAAGAAAAGCTATTATAAGCATAAAATTAAAGACAATTGTTGAGGAGTAAGATGAAGTAATGGGAAAGAGAGAAAGACATGCATGGATATATATATGCTGTTGATGGTGTTATAATTTGGGGGGTTGTGTGGTCAATCCAGATTTGTTTATTATGCTACTGATGAATTAATATTAGCTTAGAAATAGGGACTTAGATTTCTACTACTTTGTATTTTTATTTATCATGCTATTCTTTTGCCTCTTTTTGTCTTTTACTGACTTCCCCCCCACCCCATCATTTTTCATTTGTGCATTTTTATTACAGTGTGTATATGAATTGGATTTGATTGTCTGTTCAGGACTCAGAGTTCACTTTCAGTCTGAGTAATCTTGGCTGTCTACATTTCTGATTCTGATAAACTATCATATTTTAACTCATAAAATATAATTTCAACTCCAATACTTTTTTGTTCCGGAATTCCTTTTAGGCATATATAGGAGCCATCTGATCTATCTTCTATGTCTCTTAAGAGCAGTTTTCATATTTTAGAATCTATATCTGAGTTTTGTTTTGTGTGACTTCCTCTTGTTAACATCTTCCAATTCATCAATTTTCTCTTCACCTATTTAAAATTTATTCTATTGTGTGGCATGTCTACTTCAATGACTACTTTTTATCTCCAGTTTTTTAAAAATATACTTTATTTTTTACAGCAGCTTTAGGTTCAAAGCAAAATTGAGAGGAAAGTACAAAGATTGCCCATATACCTCCTGCCCCTACAGATGCACAACTTCCTCTACTATCAACATCCCTCAACAGAGTATATTTGCTACAATCCGTGAATCTACATTAACATATCATTATCACCCAGAGTCCATAGTTTACCTTAGAGTACATGCTATCTTGTACATTCTATGGGTTTGATCAAATGTATAATGACGTGTATCCACCATTATAGTATCATACAGAGTGTTTCACTGCCTTAAAAATTCTCTGTGCTCCACCTATTTATCTCTCCCCTATCTGAACCCCTAGCAACCCCTAATCTTTTTACTGTCTCCATGGTTTTACCTTTTCTGGAATGTCATATATTTGGAATCATGTGGTATATAGCCTTTTCAGATAGGCTTCTTTCACTTATTAATATACATTTAAGGCTTACTAGCTCATTTCTTTTTAGTACTGAATAATATTTCATTATCTGGATGTGTCATCTATGGAAGAACATCTTTATTACTTCTAAGTTTTGGCAATTATGAATAAAGCTACTAAAAACATGTGTGTGCGAGTTTTTGTGTGAACCTAAGTTTTTAACGCATTTGGATAAATACCAACTAGCATAATTGCTGGATTGTGTGATAAGAGAGTTTAGCTTTGTAAGAAACTGCTGAACTGTCTTCCAAAGTGGCTGTACCATTTTGCGTTTTTACCAAGAATGAACTCGTGTTGCTCCACGTCCTCACTAGTATTGGGTATTGTCAGTGTTTTGAGTTTTGGCCATTCTAATGAGTATGTAGTGGTATCTCATTGTTGTTTTAATTTGCAATACCCTGATGACATATGATGTGGAGCATCTTCTCATATGCTTATTTGGCATGTATGTGTCTTCTTTGGTGAGGTGTCTGTTAAGGTATTTGGTTCATTTTTTAAATTGAATTGCTTATTTTCTTATTGTTGTTGAGTTTTAAGTGTTCTTTGTATATTTTGAATGAATTCTTTATCAGATCTGTCTTTCACAAATATTTTCTTCCAGTCTGTGGCTTTTTTCCCCATTCTCTTGACAGTGTCTTTTGCAGAGCAGAAGTTTTTAATTTTAATGAAGTCCAGCTTATTAATTCTTTCTTTTATGAATCATGATTTTGTTGTTGCATCTAAAAAGTCATTGCCAAATAAAAGGTCATCTAAATTTTCTCCCATACTATCTTCTAGGAATTTTGTAATTTTGTATTTTACATTTGGATCTATGATCCTTTTGAGTTAATCTTCCTGAAGGGTGAAAGGTCTGTGTCTAGATTCTTTTTTTTTTTTTTGTATGTGGATGCTAAGTTGTCCAGCACAATTTGTTGCATTGCTTTTGCTCCTTTGTTGAAGATCTATTGACTATATATATGTGAGTTTATTTCTGGACTCTTTATTCTTTTTCATTGATCTATTTGTCTCTTCTTTCACCAATACCATACTGTCGTGATAGCTGTATTTCTAGTATTTTTAGTTTGCCTCTTTTTGTGGCTGCTTGCTTATTTCATTTGAATTAGGTGGGTTTTGTTTCTGTAATTACTTGTTTTTTCCTAATGGTATTTTTCCTTTATCTCTTTGAGGATAAATATATATTTATCATGTTGCCTTTTCTGTTTCATTTATATGAAGTCTATACAAATTTAATTCATCTCAAAATTTTTATTTGTTGGCTATCTTACTGTTAAGTTTCATCAAATATTTTGGGTTATATTTTGTAGACCCATCTTGAATGTGTATTTGTCCTTTTCTAGATTACTTTTCCTAAGGCTACAGTTTTGTTCTTACTTTCATCTGTTTTTCCAGGTTTCTCAGACTAGAATTAAAGCACATTTTTACATTTATGGTAAGCCATCTATGGTGATATTGGCAATATCACAGATTTTGTTACAAAGGTTTAGCCCAAATTCTAGCCTCCAAGCTCTGTTTCACTCGATGCCTTTCCATGTGTGCTAGTTAGTTTTATGTGTCAACTTGGCTAGGCTATGGTACTCGGTTGTTAGTCAAACATCAGTCTAGATATTGCTGTGAAAGTTTTTTGTAAACATGATTAACATTTAAATCAGTATACTTTGAATACAGCAGATTCCTCCCAATGTGGTTGGGCATCATCCAATGTGTTGAAGGACTTGGAGAAAAGACTGAGGTCCCCTAGGATGCAGGAATTCTGCCTTCATACTGCCTTTGGACTTAATATCAGCTTTTCCCTGGGTCTCCAGCCTACCATTCAGATTTCAGACATGCCAGCCTCCATAATTGCATGAGCCAATTCCTTCAAGTATATCTCTCATGGGCAGTTTCTCTCTTTCTCTCTTTCTTGCTCTCTCTCTCTCTATATGAGATATGTACATCTCCTATTTGTTCTGATCCTCTGATAACCCTGACTAACATTGTGTACAGAGATTTTTTTACCTGTATATTAACTATAGCCTCGTTAGGTGGTCACTTGTAGTGTTTTGGATTTTTTTCAGAATAAATCCTTTTTCAGTTTTCTTTTTTAATACCAAATATGCTTGGAGATGGATGTGATGGTTGGGTGCACAGTATCTTAAGCAGCTTTCCTCTGCATTTTATCTGTGTCCAATTTTCTTACCAATCTTTAGCTGCTGTTGCAGAGTAAATATATGGAAAAGATTAAATTTCTTATCTTTTTATTTTTAACCCCTGAAATTTTAAAAAATAATTGTTATTTATATTTCTATGATGTCTAAATTACTATGATTAAATTAATGTAATTTAATATTTAGTTGTTTTTGGTTTCATATTCCTACCAAACTTTTCCATAAATAATTTAGCTTATTGCAGACAAATAATAGTAAATTTCTGGTTAATATTTGATTTAAATTCTCAAAATTTATGAAAATACTTTTAGAATATATGTGAATTATTAAAACACAAAACAAAAATCTTTCAAATAAGAGAAAGCACTGGAAGTTAATTTTTGTGGTATTTACATAGATGTCTTTCAATGTCATTTTCTCTGTTTTTGAGCACATGTTAAATCTGATACATAATTGCAAAACTCAATTAAAACATTTTAGTTTGAAAAGCCATCATATATTATTTTAGGTTTATAACATTTCAGTAGATAAAAATATGTCGTTGAAATATGTTCACATTTAAAATTCTGGGTCTATTCCATTTTGCTATAAAATTCTCAGAACACATTTACTGAACCAGCTCTGACAAGTGGCTACTGTTTGTAGTTTCCCAACTTGAAGTTTATGTCACCATGATATAAAGTTTGACTGGCTTATTATTTTTCTTGTGTGGAATACATTCAAGGTTATACTACTAATAGTGTCACTTTCAAGCACTTGCATTCTATGCACATTGTTTAGGAAAAAGTAGAATATGGATTTATAATTTGTGCTATAAAAATTATGTACAGCTATGATGGATTCACAGGTGTGTGCTAGAATGTTAAAGGTAAAACCAATGGAAATGATTGAAAAGTGTTTTCTAGCTCATACAAAGATTTCTACGTATAACAAGTGGAAGTGATATGACACTTTTTGTATTTTTAGGTTTTTTTTCTCTAACACAAAAATAAGATCAGCAGACATATTACTGATCACAGAGTGCTTTCTGTAAGACAGCACGTGGGCGTTCTTGTGTTGTCAAATGCCTCACTGCTGCATACATCACAGGCTGTACACCAGTATTGATTCCAATATTTCTTTTCCAGTCTACCCTACAGAACGCAAAATAATCAATGATCAAAACCAAAGGCTCTACTTCTTTGGCATGGGCATTCAGTAATATACGGTGAAAACAGCTGCCCAGGATGTCTTGGCCATGTGTGTGTTGCGTATATACTGAGAGCCATGCTAAGGAAAACCTCAGTTCTGCTCTCTTTCCCACTTCATCAGTTTTTCCTTCTATACTATATAATTAACTGTATGCAATATACAAGCAGCCTCTATTTCTCCCATATGAAAAAAATAAACAATACAAAACTTTTCTTTTTGAGTTGACATCTAATTTCACTCCCATTCCATTTCTCTGCTACTCTTTGCCATAAAATGCCTCAAAAGAATTCTCTATACTCCCTGTTTCTGATTTTTCTCTTTCTATTTTCTCTTAGACATACTCCAACAAGCTTTTACCCTAACAATTCCATTCAACCTCCACTTATCAGTGTCACTAAATATTTCTGCACCAGTAAATCCAATAATCTTCTCTCTGCCTTTGTCTCATTGTACTTCTTAAAAACATTTACACCTCCTTTCTCATAACGTATCTTTTTCACTTACCTTCAAGAACATCACACTATAGTTTTCTTTGTAGAAGTGCGGGAAGACTCTTTTAAGTCTTCTTTGCTGCTTCCTGTTCATCTTACAGATTCCTCTCTTTCTGTCTTGATGATCTTATCCAGTTATCCATACTGTCTGTATCGCAATGATAGCATCTTCAGACAGGAATCTTTCTTGATCAAAAGACCTACGTACACAATTTTTAGGTGCTGGAAATACCAAGATGGAGAAAGATATGACCTATCTTTTTTTTTTTTGTATTTTATTTTATTGAGTTATTGATAGGTTACAATCTTGTGAAATTTCAATTGTACATTAATGTTTGTCAGTCATGTTGTAGGTGCACCACTTCACCCTTTGTGCCCACCCCCCACCCCACCTTTCCCCTGGTATCCACTAAACTGTTCTTGGTCCATAGTTTTAAATTCCTCATATGAGTGGAGTCATACACAGATTATCTTTCTCTTGCTGGCTTATTTCACTTAACATAATTCTCTCAAGGTCCATCCATGTTATTGCAAATGGAATGATTTTGTTCTGTTTTGCAGCTGAGTAGTATTCCATTGTATATATGTACCACATCTTCTTTATCCATTCGTCTCTTGATGGGCACTTAGGTTGCTTCCACGTCTTGGCTATTGTAAACAGTGCTGCAATAAACATTGGGGTGCATAGGACTTTTGGGATTGCTGACTTCAGGCTTTTTGGATAAATACCCAGTAATGGCATGGCTGGATCGTATGGTAGTTCTATTTTTAGTTTTTTGAGGAATCTCCATACTGTTTTCCATGTGGCTGTACCAGTTTGCATTCCCACCAGCAGTGTATGAGGGTTCCTTTTTCTCCGCAACCTCTCCAACATTTGTTGCTATTAGTTTTAGATATTTTTGTCATTCTAACGGGTGTAAGGTGATATCTTAGTGTAGTTTTGATTTGCATTTCCCTGATGATCAGCGATGATGAGCATCTTTTCATGTGCCTATTGGCTATCAGTACATCTTCTTTGGAGAAATGTCTGTTCATGTCTCCAGCACATTTTTTGATTGGGTTGTTTGATGTTTTGTGATTGAGTTGCGAAGAGTTCTTTATATATTAAGGATATTAAGCCTTTGTCAGATATTTGACTTGCAAATATTTTTTCCCAGTTAGTGGGTTGTTTTTTTGTTTCAATCCTGTTTTCATTTGCCTTGAAGAAGCTGTTTAATCTGATGAAGTCCCATTTGTTTATTCTTTCTATTGTTTCCCTTCTCTGAGAAGGCATGGTGTCCGAAAAGATCCTTTTAATACTGATGTCAAAGAGTGTACTGCCTACGTTTTCTTCCAGAAGCCTTATGGTTTCAGGTCTCACCTTTAGGTCTTTAATCCATTTTGAGTTTATTTTGGTGAATGGTGAAAAAGAATGGTCAATTTTCATTCTTTTACATGTGGCTTTCCAGTTTTCCCAGCACCATTTGTTGAAAAGACTTTCTTTTCTCCATTGTATGCCCTCAGCTCCTTTGTCAAAGATAAGCTGTCCATAGATGTGTGGTTTTACTTCTGGGCGTTCAATTTTGTTCCATTGATCTGTGCACCTGTTTTTGTACCAGTACTATGCTGTTTTGATTACTGTAGCTTTGTAGTATGTTTTGAAGTCAGGGATTGTGATGCCTCCCATTTTGTTCTTTTTTCTCAGGATTGCTTTAGCAACTCGGGGTCTTTTATTGCCCCATATGAATTTTAGGATTCTTTGTTCTAATTCTGTAAAGAATGTCATTGGGATTCTGATTGGGATGGCGTTGAATCTGTAGATTGCTTTAGGTAGAATAGACATTTTAACTATGTTTATTCTTCCAATCCATGTACATGGAATGTCTTTCCATCTCCTTATGGATATGACCTATCTTTTAAAACACTTGGTCTAGTAAGAGAAACAAATACTTTCTCAGATGACAAATTTCTAAAGATGTCTTAGTTATATAAAAATCTTAAAATAACACCATATGATACACGTTAATATAAAAAGATAGGGTAAAGATTGTGAAAATAATAAAGGGAAATTTCATTTAAAATAGAGTCACTAGGCCAGAAGGGGGAGCACCCATGCAGGACCAGTGAAGATCAATTACAGGAAAGATAATCAATTACAGACCCCATCAGAAAGAGGTCATGAATAGGAAAGAATTGTCAATTATGGGAAGAAATGTACATTGCATCCCAACCAGAAATAGACTACCCCAGAAGCTCAGCCAATGAGAAATCATCACCACTCTGAACTGGACCTTTTCTCCAACGGGCTTTCATTCAAAACAACCCTTCTCTATTTCCTCTTTTTTCTCTATAAAATAGCATTCCTTTCCCTTATTTGTTGGATTTGCCTATGGTCTGCCACAGCATGCACATCCTGAATTGCAATTCTTTGGCTATTCCCAAATAAACTCATTTTGCTAGTAAAATAACTGGCTGTTTTATTTTGAACGTTGACAGATGTTTATAGAAAGAGAGACAGAAAGGGAGAAAGAGAGACAGAGGACGTCAGAGTAGTTCTCAAACACTACTTTTAAAATTTTTATTGAAAATTGTTTATGTAATTATAACTAAATGTCCAGATTGGTGGTATAATTGTTGATTTAAAAGGGAAATAGTATAATTTTGCTTTATAGAGAAATATACTTTCTGAATGTTATAGAGGGGTGATAAAGTGTCTATATAGTGATGTACTCCTTATTTCCTGTTCTATCATTTTTTCTATGGTCTCTTTCCATCCTCTGATCTTTTTATTATATCATAAAAGAAAAAATATATATTTATATAGGCACACATTCACATACATAAATGTTATGTAAAACTGTTTCTACAAGCACAAGCACATATATAATCTATACACGCAGAGTTATTACCAAGTAAAGCTCTGCAAATGATGGGACAAGAGCAATGAGAGTTAATCATTTTGTATCACTGTTTTCTAGTTCCCCTATTTCAATAAATCTATTATCTGCATATTAAAAGCACTCTCTGATCACAGGGATTACTTTATGAAACAAACATCTCAATTTTATGGACAAACCAGGGGAACAGCTGTCACATAATCTTACTCCAGAATTTTCAGTACAGCAGAGCAATTATAAAGCAGGACACTCTGTCTTATGTAGCTGACATGTAATCAGTTCCTGTTGCTTTGGCCAAAATGATGTGCATTGAATTTCGTAAGAAGAACATCTTTATTGAGCAGGAAATTATTTCTAAATGACTTTGCATTAGGTGAAACAATATTCTTTTATAATCATAATGCTATTTTTGAAAGGATATCACAAATAAATTTTGCTTGACGAAAATTCTCTCTCCATAATCTCTTACAATTATTTCAGAAGTCAATATAAGCCAAAGGTTTCTATTTATAGAAAAATACATACTAGCTTTTTCAAAATTCTAACTTCTAAAAATTTCTGAGAATCCATTAACAGGACAACAGAAACATCAAATGAAGAGCCATATGAAAACTGAAAAGCTACTATGTAAAGATCAGCAGATTGCCCTTTTTTATGTATTTGTGTTTAACATCTATATAGAACTTACTATGTGTTAAATAAACATTAACTCATTTAATCTTAATACCATACTATGAAGAAGTTATTCTTATTATTTTCATTTTATAGATGAAGAAACTGAAGCACAAAGAGTTTAGTAATTTGCCCAAGGTTGCACATCGAGTACACAGCAAATCTAAAACTCGAAAGTGGGCATTCTGATTCTAGAGTCTACACTCTTAAACAGAACTTTTATAACTCATTTAAGTACTAAATACTATGATAAATTTGAAGAAGTAGTCTTTGTTATCTTATATGATTCCAAGGGTTGCATACATTAGGGGCAAGAAAAGATATGTAAACAGGTCATTATTAAAGAAAAATACCTATTTCATGGTCACAAAGTAAAATAACCTTAGTTTGTAAGAAGATTCTTTGTCGGCTTGCTGTTGTCTTTGACATAATTTAAATAACACTGGTTTAAAGAGCAGAGACTAAAATTCAAGTTCCGTGTCTGCCAAGTACTATATGTGTTATCCAGGACAAATTGTCCTCTTTAGGACTCGTTTTCTCATTTTTATAAGGTTCTTTGAATATTTATAACTCTATATAGTGAGATTACTGTCAATTGCCTAAAGAAGGACGCTGGCTTTTATGAAGACATTGTGAAGTATAACATGTACTTATGAAATATATACCACAATAGTAGTGTTTACTATAATAGTGTATTCTATGACTCAAAAGAGGCAAAAATTATATTTTTAAATTTGTCTTCATAAGTGTATCTACTTATGAAATACAATATTTCTCGTGTGACTTATGATTATGGGGGCACACTTACAGACAGCCTAAATGAGTAGGAATTTTCCTTTTGATTTGCTTCTCTTGTTTTCCCCTATTTAGTAGCAGTTCATTTTTATTATCTCTTGTTATTGCTATGATATTAATTTTAAAAGTGAAATTTACAGACTACAGTGAATGTAAGTGACCTAAGGTCTTATTTTTGTCTCTTGTTTTGCAGGGAGAAAAATTACATTTTTAAAAATGTTTGTCTTTGAACACTTTATCTCATTCAACTTGTTCAAGTTTTTGTCACTGTACAACTTCTTTTCTAGTATTTTATGATTATAGTTGTATGTTTATTTTTCCTTGAAAGCTTAGAGATGAATTTTCTGGCCATATTTATCAACTAAACATTCTTTTATGGGTTTCATTGTTAAATTCTAACCTTTCTACTGACTTCATCTTGTCTTCCCTTATTTTTACATGGTTATTATTTTAATTTTCTTTTATATTTTTTCTAGAAGTCACTTCATTTCTTTATGGCATAAGTTGACACATAAGTGAAAAATAACGAAAGAAAATATGATTTAGGAAACAGCACTAGAGTAGACACTCAGGGCTTTAAAAATATTTATCTTCTAGCTTTGTCCTCCTCTCTGCCTCCTTCCTGATATTGGCTAGCATGTATCAAAACTCTTAGCTGTGTTCTACAATATAAAATTTTGAACTGATTTGTCCTGAATAATATCTTCATATCCTGAGTCAAATACTTCCTTTCCTAACTCTAAGGTTGTGGCAGACAACTAAATGATCCTATGTTCCACTTTTCTAGAAGAAAAATTCTTCTTTCTTTTAATTTATTTTTATTATTGCCTATGTAGACCACAACATTTACCAAATTCCTTACTGTGCTTTCTTACTTCTTGCTTTCTACTGAGTTCATTTTTCTTCTCAATGGAGTCCATCCTCAAAGAGTTCTTTCAAGAGAGTCTGTGGGAAATGAATTTTGTGTTCTAATGTGATCTTTTATCTCACATTCACAAATAAATAATTTGCATGGATAAAAGTCTAGGTTCAACACTTTGGAGATATCACTCCTGTGCCTGCCTATTCCCAGGGTTGTTACTGAGAAAGCTGATGTCTGGTTCTTGTTCCTTTGAAAGCGATCTGCTTTTTCTCTTTGGAGACTTTTAAAATGTCTCATGATCTTTGACATTCTTAAATTTTACTGGTTTGGCACATTGTGAGCTTTTTCATTCTGAGGTCCGAATGTCTTCCTTTAATTTCTAAAGTATTTAATTAGTCCTGGGAAATTCTTGGTCATCACTTCTCCATATATTTGTCTCCCCTCCATTGATCCTTTTCCAGTCTTCTAAGAAATCTATTGTCGTACTTCCATTTCCATCCTCCGCTTCTCTTGTCTTTTTTTTTCTTTTTACATTGGTTTATAACTTTATATAAATTTCAGGTGTACATCATTATATTTTGATTTCTATATAAACTACATCATGTTCACCACCCAAAGACTAAGTACCATCCATCACCTTACACATATGTCCCTTTCACCCTCCTCCCTCTCCCCTTCCCCTCTGGTAACCACCAATCTAATCTCTGTGCTTATGAATTTGTTTGTTGTTGTTTATATCTTCTACTTATGAGTGAGATCATATAGTATTTGACTTTCTCCATCTGACTTATTTTGCTTAGCATAATACCCTGAGGGCCCATCCGTGTTGTCACATATGGCAAGATGTCATCTTTTTTATAGCTGAGTAGTATTCCATTGTGTATATATACTACATCTTCTTTATCCATTCATCCCTTGATGGGCACCTGGGTTGTTTCCAATGTTTGGCTATTGTAAATAATGCTCCAATGAATATAAGGGTGCATATATCTTTATGCATTCATGTTCTTTGCATAAATACCCAGAAGTTGAATAACTGGATCATACAGTAGTTTTATGCTTAATTTTCCAAGGAATATCTATAGTGTTTTCCATAGTGGCTGCAGAAGTTTACATTCCCACCAGCAGTGTATGAGAGCTCCCTTTTCTCCACATCCTCTCCAACACTTGTTATTTCTTGTCTTATTAATTACAGCCATTCCAATGGGCATCAAGTGCTATCTCACTGTAGTTTTGATGTGCATTTCCCTAATAATTAGTGATGTTGAACATCTTTTCATGTGCCTATTAGCCATCTGTATATCTTCTTTGGAAAAATATCTTTTCAGATCCTTTTCTCATTTTTTATTTGAATTTTTTGTTGTTGAATTGTATGAGTTCTTTCTGTATTTTGGATATTAACCTCTTATCAAATATATGTTTTGCAAATATCTTCTCCCAATTGTTCTGTTCTCTTCATTTTGTTGATGGTTTCCTTTGCTGTGCAGAAGCTTTTTAGTTTGATGTAATCCCATTTGTTTATTTTTTCTTTTGTTTCCCTTGCCTGGTGAGACATGATATTTGAAGAGATGCTACTAAGATCAATGTTGAGGAGCATATTGCCTACGTTTTCTTCTACAAGTTTTATGGTTTCAGGTCTTAAAATCAAGTCTTTTATCCATTTTGAGTTAATTTTTGTGTATGGTATAAGATAATGGTCTCCTTTTATTCTTTTGCCTGTGGCTGTCCAGTTTTCCCAACACTGTTTATTGAAGAGATTTTCCTTTCTCCATTGTATGTTCCTGGCTCCTTTGTCAAAAATTAGCTGTGCATAGATGTATTGGTCTATTTCTGGGCTCTCTGTTCTGTTACATTGATGTGTGTCTGTTTTTGTGCCAGTATCATGCTGTTTTGATTACTATAGCTTTGTAATATATTTTGAAATCAGTGAGTATGTTACCTCCAGCTTTGTTCTTTTTTCTCAGGATTGCTTTGGCTTTTGGGATCTTTCCCCATTCCATATATATTTTAGGATTCTTTGCTCTATTTCAGTGAAAAATGCCAGTGGAACTTTGATAGGGATTGCACTGAATCTGTAGATTGCTTTAAGAAGTATGGACATTTTAACTATATTAATTCTTCTAATCCATAAGCACAGAATATCTTTCCTTTCTTTGGGTCTTCTTTGATTTTTTCCAACAATTTTTATAATTTTCAGTGTACAGGTCTTTCACTTCTTTGGTTAAATTTATTCTTAGGTATTTTGTTCTTTTTGTTGCAATTGTAGATGTGAGTATATTCTTGATTTCTCTTTCTGCTATTTTGTTGTTAGTGTATAGAATTGCAACTGATTTTTGTATGTTGATTTTTTATCCTGCAACTTTAGTCTATTCATTTATTATTCCTAATAGTGTTTTGGTCAATTCTTCAGCATTTTCTGTATATAAAATCATGTCATTTGCAAGTAATAACAGTTTTTCTTCTTCCTTTCCAATTTGGATCTTTTTTATTTCCTTTAATGCCTGATTGCTCTGGCTAGGACTCCCAATGCTATGTTAAATAAGAGTAGTGAAAGTGGGCATCTTTGTCTGGTTCCTATTCTTAAAAGGATAGCTTTCAGTTTTTCACCATTGAGAATGATATTAGCTGTGGGTTTATCATTTATGGCCTTTATTACTTTGAGGTACTTTCCTTCTATACCCATTTTATTCAGAATTTTTATCATAAATGGATGCTGTATCTTATTAAATGCTGTCTCTGCATCTACTGAGATGATCATGTGATTTTGGTTCTTCATTTTGTTAATGTGATATATCACGTTGATTGATTTGTGCATGTTGAACCATCCCTGCATCCCTGGAATAAATCCAACTTGATCATAATGTCTGATGTTTTTAATGTATCGTATTCAATTTGCTAGTATTTTGTTGAGGATTTTTGCATTTATGTTCATCACTGATATTGGCCTGTAATTTTCTTTTTTTGTGTTATTTTTGTCTTGTTTTAGTATCAGGGTAATGTTGGCATCATAGAATGAGTTAAGAAGCTCCTTTCCTCTTCAATTTTTTAGAAGAGCTTGAGAAGGGTAGATATTAAGTCTTCTTTGAATTTTTTGGTAGAATACCCAGGGAAGCCATCTGATCCTGGGCTTTTGGTTTAGAGGAGGTTTTTTTTTTTGTTGAGGAAGATTAGCCCTGAGCTAACATCTGCTGCTGATCCTCCTCCCTTTGCTGCAGAAGATTGACCCTGAGCTAACATCCGTGCCCATCTTCATCTACTTTATATGTGGGATGCCTGTCACAGCATGGCTTGATAATCAGTGCATAGGTCCATGCCCAGGATCTGAACTGGAGAATTCCAGGCTACCAAAGTGGATCACGTGAACTTAACTGCTATGGTACTATGCCAGTCCCAGAAATAACATTTTTTATCTGAATTTTTCTCTGGGTAAAAAACCTTGTGCCTCTTTCTTTTAAAAATAAAAGGAAATTCATGCTAATAGTAATATATTTTGAAATGTGTTTTGTTTTTATGGTAAATTTGACTAGGAACTCCTATAGTACTATCGGTTTTCCTTCCCTCAATTTGAAATGAAAAAGAATTTGTTCACATTTAAAAACTGATTTCCATTTGGAATATGTTAATTTTATCTAAATAATGACTTGATTAAACTTAAAAAAATAAAAAAAAAATCTGGTATTGAGGTTTCTGTCCTTGCCAAAGTTTCTCGTGTATTTTCATTCATTGTTTTGGATTTGTAAATACCCTACCTACTACACTTAGAGCTTTTATAGTTATTTAGTTTTCAAATTATTCATTTGTCCAAATATAAACTAACAAACATGCTGTGATGGTTACTTTTACGTGTCAACTTGACTGGGCCACGGGGTGCCCAGATATTTGGTCGTACGTTATTCTGGGTATGTATATCTGTGAGGGTGTTTTTAGAAGACTTTAACCTTTAAATCAACAGACTGAGTAAAGCATATTGCCCTTTCTAATGTGGCTGGGCCTCATTCGATGTGTTGAAGGCCTGAATAGAACAGTCTCATCCTCCCCCTAAGAAAAAGGAATTCCTCCTGCTTGACTTCCTTGGAGCTAGGAAATTGGGTTCTCTTCCCTTTGGACTCTGAACCATCTCTGCTTCCTGGGTCTCCAGCCTGCTGGTCTTTGGACTGAGCTAAACTACTGGCTCTCCTGGGGCTCCAGATCTCTGGAATTGTCAGCCTTCGTAATTGTGTGAGCCAATTCCTTATATTAAATAAATATTTATATATGAATGTGTGTCTGTGTATGTCATATTTACACACACCACACATATACACACATACACACACATGCATATAAGGAATTGGCTTACACAATTATGGAGGTTGACAATTCCCGTGATCTGCAGTTAGCAAGGGTTTTTTTGGAAACTCTGTTTTTCTGGAGCCCCTGACTACACATTCCTACATGAATGATTAAACAAATTAAATTTCTATTCTTCTAACAGAATGAACATAGCAGAATTTAACTGCTGAAATTCATTTCAATGTAAAAGCTCTTTAACAATAAAGCTACCCATTTTTTATATTCTGAGAAAATACGCTTAGGTTGCTCAGGTAAGTCTTTCTCAACATTTCAGTAATGATATGATATTTTGCCACAATTTATTGAAGGGTGCCAAAATATAGTTTTCAAATTATGTGGGAACCAATATCTTATTTATGTATCTAGATCATTTTTACTTAGCAAATGTTCTTATCTGTGTCCCCTTGAGCACTCCCAAATGTAGAACACCTAAAATGTAAGGAGATTCAAGTCAGTAGTTCTAACAATCACTAACAATTCAAGGAAATTAACTACCAGTAGCAGATTAAACATAATTTTTGACTTCTGACTTAGAAAAAACTTGTGGAGCATATAATAATGACCATCATTCCTATATCAGATAGCTCTGATTTTGCATCTATTCATAAGAGAACATGTCCTTCTATGAAGAGAAGGAACCAATTTGTCAGAGTTGATATAATTCTTTTTTAATATTTTATGACTTCTTTCAAAAGTATGCTATAGCTTTTTAAAAATATCCATCTATCTTCAGTTTTCGTTTGACAGTATCATATTACTTTCTAAAATAATTCTTTGTTTTTCCTTTTACACTTAATTTTTTTCCTGCTAAGTTATTTTCTTCTCTAGGGATGGACTTTTATCTTCTGAAAACAAATAAACAAAAAATAAGTATTTGGAATTAACATACTTTCAAGTCTTAAAGCTCTTCAGCCTGGAAATAAAAATAAGCAGGTGCAATTTTAGAATATTTTAGTACTTGAAATCAGAATGCTTTCACCTGAGTAAAGAAATATGCTACTTGTCTTTAGCTTTCTTAGATAATTATATGATTGATGCAGAATAATATCTTAATTGCTAATGGAACGAGACATTTGTTGCTATAAATGTAATGATTAGGCTGCTAACCAGGTTGGAAGTAGACTATGTGTGTCATTATTTGCATTATTCATATTTTGATTGAAACAAATTGGATAATCTAGCAGAACCCTGGAAGATCACTTTTACTTGTCTCCCTTAAGTCTAGAACAAACTCCTAAGCATTTAGCCTTCTGTTTCTTCTCCATACAATTCTCCACCGTCTTGTCTATCTGTCCAGAATAAAAAGGACAGATAGACAAGATTTGAAAATCTTAGACAGAAAGAAAAGTTAGATAAACATATTTGTTATTTGTCCGAAACAACAAATTAGAAAGTATAACACGTTCAAACAGGAAGAAAAAAATGTACACACACATACAACCACACACATGTATGTATACCAGCACACACATCAAACGGAAGAAATAATGTAAGCAGAAAGGAAAAGATCACAACCACATAAATAACCACCAAATGCAACTCAAATCAGTAAGACAACCCTTCCAAAACCATGTGGTCTTTTGTTCGGAGTTATTCTTTCTCTTTATTAATTTATTCTGCAAATATTAGTCATGCACCTAATATATGCCAGGCTCTGTTCTAGGCATAATGATTTCACAATGAAGATGACAGATTAAACTATTTGTCCCTGTTGTAAATTTGGAGTTATATTCTCTGTATACCAATGCTCACTTTATCTTTCAGGAACCAGAATTTACCTACTTCGTTCTGTGTTGTTAAACTCTCCTTAATTAGGCTTCTGTATAGGACGTAAAGAGTTAAAATATATCTCATTTGTATAAATAAATTCCTCATTCAAATTATTACATCCATGAGGTCCTGACTGCTACTATAATGTATTTGTCTCTGAATTTACCACCTAAAGTCTCTTACTTCTTATTCAGTAGTATTTGTTAAATTTTATTAATTTTTATGTATTTATAATGGAAGACATTGTACATATAAAATTCATATAAAACACATTTACATATGCATGTACATATACATATTAAAAGAGTCATTCAAGTAAATTTCTACTCACCACACTACTTAAGGCAATGGGTCACTGAAACATTTTAAAAGCCCATGGTGGGACCCTCCTCAAGCCAATCTATTTCCTTTCGTGTCTCATTGTTACCTATGCTCCTATATTTTATGTTTCGTCTCATTTGCATTTCCTAAAAATTTTATCACACATGCACACTTTTAAAAACTTGTTCACTTTTTTCATGTTTGATTTTTCCAGTCCAGTCTTGTTGATATGATATAAAGTTTTTCTATTCAATTCATGAACATAGCATTACCTTTATTTTTATCTATATCTTCTTTAATGTCCTATATGAAGTACTTTTATTTTTTATAAAATAAATTTTACATCTTATTTTGAGTTATTCCTAGGTATCTATTTGTTGTATCATGAATTCTATTTTTAATTACTTTTTCTAACATATTTCTTATATACAAAAGTGAAACCTTCTTTTGTATATTAAAATTCCATCCAGAAATTTATCTGTAATACTTTGGCTATGGATTATTGCATGCATTCTATGTAGATAGAAGTTTATGTCTTTCATTTACTATTTTATTTAGTACTATTATTTAAAAATTTTATCCTGCTAACTAGACATTTCTATGCAATATTCATTAAAAGAATACTTGTCTTGTTCTTGATTCTAAAGAAAGCACTTTTCCTGTTTCTCCATTAGTAATGATAATAACTAAATATGGTTTCTGTTACTGATATAGATACAATAAAGACTGTGAGCTGATAATTAGATTTAATCAAAAAATGTCAGTGGTGTCTTTGATGAAAGTATTTGGGTTGAAGTACGTGGGGCAAATCTTGATTGCAGTGGCTTTACGAGAAAGTTGGAAAGGCGGATTTAAAGAAGGTTGCTGTGTCAGTTTCCTCTTGCTGCTGTAACAGATTATCACAAATGTAATGGCTTAAAAAGATGCTCCAGTTTAGTTCTCTTATAATTTGGAGGTCAGAAGTTCTAAAATGGTTCAGCAAGACTCTGTTCCTTCTGGAGGCTCTAGAGGAGAATTTGTTTCTATGACTTTTCTACCTTCTCGAAGCTGCCTGAATTCCTTGGCTCATGGCCTCTTCTTCCATCTCCAAAGCCAGCAGGCTGCATGTTTCAATTTCTGTCTCTCTCAATCTCTCTTTTTTCTTTCCTCCCTTGTTACATTGCTTCTGTCTGACTAAGTCTACTGCCTCCCTCTTGTAAGGACTCGTGAATACATTGGACCCATCCAGTAATCTGGTATAATCTCTCCTCCTCAGGATCCTTCATTTAATCACACCTGCGAAGCTCTTTTTGCCATAGAAGGTAACATATATGCACGTTCCAGGGATTAGAATGGGGACATTTTGAGGGATGGGTATTATTCAGCCTGCCATACTTGGCATATACAATGCTTTTTAAGAGTTTCCCTACAAATAAAGTAAAGAAATGGAGAAGATAACGTTGTCAAGATTTTTCAATTATCCCCTAACATATAAAGTGAATGAGTAAAATGAACCCATTTCTTAATTTACATTGCCTTAATTTTCCAAAGTGTCTTAGCTTTGAGTCTCTACTTCCCTTTTTTTTTTTAATTTAATACTCAATTCAAGATCTACTTTATGTGTCATGAACTCATTACTTTATTTTGTGTAGGATTGTTAGACTTTCTTTCTAAACTGGGTGCACCATTCAGGAGTACTGACACAGCCAGGTAGAGGCTATGGTAAGTTTTGCTAAATCTTGTGAGATTTAATCTGAGACCAGAGAGATGAGTAGAAGTTAGTAAACAAGCAAAAGAAAAGTGTATGGGCTGTGGTGTGATGTGAGGTAGAAGAAAACTTGCAGGATTGAGAAAAGAAATGCATGTATCAAAGCCAGGGATTCAATGAAATTCACTGAAAACTGAGATAAATCTAATATGGCTGTACCATAGGGCAGACAGTGTGAGTGAGAGGGTAGGGGGAGGAAAAAAGCTCATGAAAGTTGTTACTGGAACATTGTGCTCTCTTGATATTTTTACTTTTCTCTGACTGCTTCTTACTTGTTCTTTTCCCTTTCTCCATCATTAAATATTGATGTCTCTGAGGGATCAGCTCTCTTTTCTTAACTACACGCTTTCCATTGGGTTCATCTTCAACTTCTCTGCTTTTAAAAAATCACCAATTAGCTGACAATACACAAATCTGTGTCTTTAATTCTAGCTCATGTCCTCTCATGCCCATTTTCAATTTATTACCTTTCTTCTCCAGATTCATCCTTCAGCCTCTGCTCTGAAATGGACTCAAACTTTTTCATTTACGATTAGTAGGATGCTCAGCTTTGTCAGTGGAGGTCTTAGCAGAGACACTACAGGGGGAAGAGGACTGCTATTCCAGGTTCCAGCCTGCTTATTTTGCCTTTATTTGCCCCTGTTGAATGACTAGGGTATGATACAGTGGTATGAGTATATGGGGACATTTGGTGGTGCCCTGTCTCAGCTATGTTACTGAGCATGCAGTCCATCAATGACTCTGTAGCCCTGGCTTGGACACAATGGTTTCTTTCCTGAGGCCCTACTGATGCAGATGCCACACACTCCAGGCCTGAAGCCCCAAGCCCATCTCTGTACCCATTAGCCAGCTTATGCTCTCCTTCTCCCTGGAAGGTTATTTCCTGCTTCTTGTTGACTGTGGCCCAGCTCTGACCTGGGCAACCCAACAAATATCTCTACTATCCAGTTGGCTCCAATCATATGTTCTCCAATGAAGGCTGAAATCCAACCTTGGGAGGGGCCCCCTTCCAACGTCGTCATTCCTTGGTCATTCCCCAGGGTAGCTTTTAGAGTTCTCTTTACATCTTTATAGTTACTCTCCTACCATAGCTTATATAAAGTTCTTTATATTAAGTATCCCAGTTTAAATTCATATTTGGTTTCTGTTGCCTCAAGGGACACAGGCTGATGTACATACTAGATCTGAAAATGGATACTAAAGTGATTCAAACTCAAATACGTTAAATTGGAAGTCAGCCACCCTATTCCATTACAAATATTCTCTTTTTATATACCTTGCTATGAAAAATAACACCAGTGTCCAGAAACTGAAGTCATTCTAAAATTTTATAGCTACCTCAGACTTTGTATCAAATAATCATTCAGTGATGTCTATTCTGTGTGTCAAGAAACTTCAGTCCCTCTATCCACTCTATCACAACTGTCAGAGAACATGATTCTCTTATAGTTTCTTTGTCTACAAACAGAAATAATAATTAATTAAGTATAAGATTATATCGTGTTATAGAACGTACCAGTTATGTAGCAGAATATTCTATAACACTAGGATCTGAGGAATTTTACACTTACTTTGTTCTTAAAAGTATAATTCTCTGATCCCTCGCCATTCCATGTTGGTAAAATACTCAGTCTCATCATTACTAAGCCCCTTGAACCAGCATCCTCAGTTTTTTTTTTTTTAAATGATTTTAAACCTTTGAAGTAATCCAATATATTTAGGAAAGGGCTTTGTCATCTTCAGTTTATATCAGACATTATAGGCATGTTCATTTTGTAGGCCAACATGATGCCTTAAATTCTGACAGCTATTTGATTTCTGTCAAACACAAGAATGAGCTCTTTTCTTGAAGGTCCCAAGATCACAGCATTCAGTGTAAGATGCCCACTTGCATCCCATAGTAATCCTTGATTAAGGATGCTCTATGCAAAGGTAGCCTTGGTATCAATCCATAGAGAATTTCCTCTTTCTTTTTGTAACCAACCCAAAGAATTCTCTTCCTTTTTATTTTGGTAATATTTCTAATTCCTTCTGGAATTTAGTCATTTTTGACTCATAAACTCTAAACACATTTCTCTACCCTTCATCTGCTAGAATAATTTAACAAGTCCTGCTCAATTAATCTAGACTTTCACAAACTAAATAAGGGAATTGTCTTATGCATACTTATCAAAGCAAGGAAAAGCAGTGCATTAGACAACTCTGGAGATGGATAAGAGAAAAAAATATAGCAGTAGTAACAGAAACTAGATTACTATTTCAATATTTTTTATGATATAAATATAGGAAAACAACATTTTGATTGTTTTTATTGTAATGGATAAGTGCAATAGCTCTGTGGCTACCTTTATAGATTATAATGTCAAATAATTATCTAAGATGTTTATTAATCTGTATTATATAGATGAATCTCCTTATGGCTCCTATAATTTCTTATAAGTTAAATGGGTAACTCTTCATGCAGCTCTTTGGAGAGACTCTATAAGGTTTCACATTTCGCATATTAGATGCAAACAATGGTCATTTTAGATCATTGAAACAGGGAGAACAATGTCAACCTTGGACTATGAAGGACTTCAGATTAATCTGCCCTGAATGAGGGTGAATCAGTTAAGGTTCTTTGGTTATAAACAAGAGAAACCAAATTCATTTTAATTAAGAAAAATAATTTTCTTGCTTTATGCAATATAGTGCTGTCATAAATAAGCATGCTATTTCACAGTTTTTGCATTCTTCACGATACTCACATTATTCTACAGCAGCAGACAGAATTCCCCTCAGTTATCTCAGAGATCCAGTGCCACAGTCAATAGAGTGATTAACTGCTTTGCAAGCGCATAGCATGGGGAGTTACTGTCTCATCTCAGTCTTTAAATAGCAGTCTCACTGCTGTTTCTCCAGCTTAGCATGCGTAAATATTTCCAAATACTCCACATTTCTCAGAGAATCTATTGCTTGGCCCCACTCCTGGAGCCCATCTTGTGATCAGTTGGTATTCATTCAGTGTAAGCTAATGATACCACTCTGACCAAACTGAGAAAAAACTAATTTTTAATAAGAATTAAGATACCTAATATCCTAGGTATGTTATGAAATCCTAGGTATTTCATAAGTCAAATATAGTAACTGAACAAATTGACTCATGAAAGATAGAAATCATAGCAGCTATAATGATGTAGGTCAGAGGTCAGCCAACTTTTTCTTATGGAGCCAGATAGTAAATATTTTAGGTTTGTGAGCCATCTGATTTCTGTTGCAACTACTCACCTCTGCCATTGTTGTGGGAAACCAGCCACACACAATACATAAACAAATGAGTGTGGCTATGTTCCAATAAAACTATTTACAAAAACAGGAGAGTGATCCTTATGCCACAGTTTGCTGACATCTGATCGACATAGAGGCAAGCAATAATGAACTTCACCTTTTGCTTTTCTTCAGGCCATCTGTCCAAGATTCTAAAGCACAGGAGAGAGACTCTTATTGCTTGCTACTTTTCTGGGGCTAACAAAATACTTTGATTGACTGTCCCATAAGCAGTGCATGGATTGGAGAAGGGGCGGTGGGAAGAATGGGATGACATTTCCAGTAGAAAAGGGAAGGAATACTGAGAAGATTATATTTTATTATGTATTTCTACTATAAAGAATGCACAGTGTTTGCAATTCTTAATGAAATATGTGATATAAAACCCTGAACACTATGTTGTAGATGTTCACAATTAAGATATTCAACCATTCATAAATGAATCTGAACATCTGTGACATGTTGCTGTTTATTATGTGCCTGGGAAGGAAATGGATGAGAGCCTGGAGTCATTCAGATAATGAATAAACCTTACCAATGACCCAACATCTAAACCTCAATAAAAGCTTATTGCTTTCTATCCATAATCAAGACAGTAAGTTTTATTATCAATCTTAAAAAAGATCACTTAAGTATTTCAGCTGTACTTAATTGTATTTTAAGTAGGAAATTTTATGTGCCAGAGATATTTATACATTCAGTAGAGGTTTACAAGTCTTATAATTCTGCTATCCCAGTGGGTATGTATAGAATGCCTTATTTTGCTTTTAGGCAACCAAGGATGAAAACTTTAAAAGGGTAATGACTTTTTACAGACAAAGGTTCTGTGATATCACATCTCTCTTTTGAATTCAATCAGGATTTTGCATTATCTGAAAAAGCTGTATCCTATTTAAAGAGCTTTTAATTGCAAAGTCTGAACTGAATTGAAAATAGATGCATGGAACATTAAGGGACATAATTATCTATAGCTGACAATTGGTCCAGATGTCAGATGCTCCACACCAATAGCTTCATACACAGAAATGTTTCTAGTTTAAGAGATTGATTTAACTATTTCAAGCAATTCAGGCACAGACAATATTTTCAGATGGTATATAGATGGATAGTGTCAAATTGCTTAAATTTTGAATAATATAAACTGTGTGTTTACAAAGGAACAAATACAATGCCAGATTTCTCTACATTAGTTATCACTGGTAAAAAAAACTAATACAGAGATATTTCACTCTTCTTACTTGAAGTCCGTATGTAGAGAACTCGAGTTCTCATTTCATGGGTTGAAAAAATGGTGAAAAAAACGTGTAACTACTAACTTTAAGAATCTTACAACTACTAATTATTTACATTATTATATATCCTCATCTTTCCATTCATTAAGACCCAAAAATCCTTCAAAAGCTTGAACTAGAAATGCTTTTACTCTCACATATCTTGCTTAGTATCTTTAAGACCTTATTAATTGTGTGTGAGTGTGTGTGTGTGTGTGTGTGTGTGTGTGTGGAGGGGAGGAGCAGCAATTCCTTCAATCACTTTCTAACTTTCAGGAATCTAAATGTTCAATATTAATTCCAGTCAGTATAGAGGAAATGCCGTTACATCATTCGGTCAGTCATTGTTTCAATCGTTAATTCATTTAAGTAAGTAATAATATTGAGAATCTACTAAAAAGTTGAATAATGATCTCAGCTCTCAAGGAAGTTTTAGTCTCATGGGAGAGTAAAACTGAGCTCTTTCTTTCTCTTTTTTATTGAATATTGGCTTATAATATAAGGTTCATTTGTACAACATTATAATTCAATTTCTGTGTATACTACAGCATACTCACCACCAAAATCTTGTTTCCATTACTGTACAATTGACCCTCTACTCATTTCACCCTCCTACCACTTCCCTTCCCCTCTCATAATTGTCAGTCTATACTCTATATCTATGTGTTTATTTTGTTTTTTCATTTATTTTGTTTTTTTATATATTCCACATATGAGTGAAATTATATGGTCTTTGTCTTTCTCCATCTGACTTATTTCAGTTAGCATACCTTCAAGACCATCCATGTTGTTGCAAATGGCAAAATTTTAATCTTTTTGTGGTTGAGTAGTATTCCGTTGTTTATATATGCCACATCTTTTTATCCATTCATCTGTCAATGGGTACTTAGATTATTTCCATATCTTGGCTGTTGTAAATAATGCTTCAATGAACATGTTTTCTCAAGTTACTGTTTTTGTATTCTTTGGATGAATACCCAGAAGTGGAATAACTGGATCATATGCTGGTTCTATTCTTAACTTTTTGAGGAATCTCCATACTGTTTTCCATAGTGACTGTGCCAATTTACATTTCCACCAACAGTGTATGAGAGTTCGCTTTTCTCCATATTCTCTCCAACACTTATGTCTTGTCTGTTTGATAATAGACATTCTAATGGGCATAAAGTGATATCTCACTGTGGTTTTGATTTGCATTTCCTTGATAATTATTGATATTGAACATTTTTTCATGTGCCTATTGGCCATCTTCTTTGGAAAAATATCTATTCAGATCCTCTGCCCATTTTTTAATCAGGTTGTTTCTGTTGTTGTTATTGAGTTGTTTGAATTCTTTATATATTTTGGATATTAACCGCTTATTGGATGTATGATTTGCAAACATCGTCTCCTTTTTGATAGGTTGTCTCTTCATTTTATTGATGGTTTCCTTTTCTATGCAGAAGGTTTTTAGTTTGATGTAGTCCCATTTGTTTATCTTTGCTTTTGTTTTCCTTGCCTGAGTAGACATAAACAAAAAGATATTACTAAGACTGATGTCAAAGAGAGTACTGCCTATGTTTTCTTCTAGGAGTTTTATGGTTTCAGGTCTTACATTCAAGTATTTAATTCATTTTGAGTTAATTTTTGGGTATGACATGAGATAGTAGTCTAGTTTCATTCTTTTGCATGCTGATATCCAGATTTTCCATTGTGCGTTATTGACTCCTTTGTCATAAATTAGTTGTCTACATACACGTGGGTTTATTTCTGTGATCTTCATTCTGTTCCATTGATCTATACGTCTATTTTTCTGCCAAAGCTTTGTAATATAATTTAAAATCAGAGAGTGTAATTCCTCCAGCTATGTTCTTTTTTTTTTCTGCAGGATTGCTTTGACTATTTGGGATATTTTGTAGTTCTATACAAATTTTAGGATTTTCTATTCTTTTTCTGTGAAAAACGTTGTTGGGATTTTGACAGAAATTGCATTGAATCTGTAGATTGCCTTAGGTAATATGCTTTAGGTTAATACTAACATTTTAATAATGTTAATTCTTCAATCCATGAGCATGGAATATCTTTCCATTTCTTTGTGTCTTAAATATCTTTCAAAAATGTCTTAAAGATCTTTCAAAAATGTCTTAAAGTTTTTGGTGTAGAAGTATTTTATCTCCTTGGTTAAATTTATTCCCAAGTATTTTATTCTTTTTGTTAATTATAAACAGGATTGTTTTCTTAATTTCTCTTCCTGTTAGTTTATTCTTAGAGTATAGAAGCTCCACAGATTTTTGTATATTGATTTTGTACTCTGCAACTTTGCTTTATTTCTTTATTATTTCTAATAATTTTTCTGTGGATTCTGTAGAGTTTTCTGTATATAAAATCATGCCGTGCATAAGTAGTGACAGTTTTACACCTTCCTGTCCAATTTTGATGCCTTTTATTTCTTTTTCATGCTTAATTTCTCTGGCTAGGACTTTCAATACGATGTTGAATAAGAGCGGCAAGAGTGGGCATTCTTGTCTTCTTCCTGAACTTAGATGGAAAGTTTTCAGATTTCATCATTGAATGTGATACTGGCTGTGGGTTTGTCATATCCAGCTTTTATTACATTAAAGTATGTTTTCTCTATACCTGCTTTATTTAGAGTTTTTATCATAAATGGATATTGAAATTTGTCGAATGCATTTTTTTCCCTAAAGATTGGCACCTAAGCTAACATCCCTTGCCAATCTTCTTTTTGTTCTTCTTCTTTTCCCCAAAGCCCCCCAGTACATAGTTGTATATTCTAGTCGTGAGTGCCTCTGGTTGTGCTGTGTGGGACACCACCTCAGCATGGCCTGATGAGTGGTGCCATGTCTGTGCCCAGGATTGGAACCAGGAAAACTCTGGGCCACCAAAGTGGAGCACACAAACTTAATCCTTGGCCATGGGGCTGGCCCTGAATGCTTTCTTTACATCTATTGAGATGATCATATGATTTTTATCCTTCATTTTGTTAATGTGGTGTATTATACTGATTGATTTATGTCTGTTGAATCATCCTAGCGTCCCTGGAACAAATTCCACTTGATCATAGTGTATGATCCTTTTAATGTATTGTTGTATTAAGTTTGCTAATATTTTATTGAGGGTTTTTGCATCTATGTGCATCAGAGATATTGGTCTGTAATTTTCTTTTTTTGTGTTGTCCTTGTCTCATTTCGGTATCAGGGTAATGTTGGCCTCATAAAATGAGTTAAGAAGCTCCCCCTTGTCTTCAATGTTTTGGAAGAGTTTGAGAAGGATAGGTATTAAATCTTCTTTGAATGTTTGGTAGACTTCACCAGTGAAGCTGTCTGGCCCTGTACTTTGTTTTTGGAGAGGTTTTGAGTACTGTTTTAATATCCCTACTAGTGATCAGTCTATTCAGATTTTATATTTCTTCTTGATTCAGTCTTGGAAGGTTGCATGATTCTAAGAATTTATCCATTTCTTCTAGTTTGTTCAATTTGTTGATATAGCTGTTCATAGTAGCCTCTTATAACCCTTTATTTCTGTGGTATCCATTGTAACTTCTCTGCTTTCATTTCTGATTTTATTTGTATGAGCCTTCTATCTTTCTTTTCATGATAGGTCTGATAAAGTTCTGCCATTTTCGTTTATCTTTTTGAAGAACCAGCCCTTAGTTTCATTGATCCTCTCTATTGTCTTTTTAGCCTCTATTTCATTTATTTCTGCTCTGATTTTTATTATTTCCTTTCTTCTCCTGACTTTAGGCTTTGTTTGTTCTTATATTTATAGTTTGGATAGGTGTAAAGCTATATTGTTTATTTGAGATTTTTCTTGTTTCTTGAGGTGGGCCTGTATTGATATAAACTTCTCTCTGAGTACCACTTTTGCTACATTTCATAGATTTTGGTATGTTGCATTTTCATTTTCATTTGCCTTCAATCTCATTGCTATTTTTTGATTTCTTCATTGACCCAATGGTTGTTGAATAGCATGTTTTAAGTCTCCACACATTAGCGATTATTCTAGCTTTCTTTTTGTATTTGATTTCTAGTTTTGTACCATTGTGGTCAGAAAGGATGCTTGACATTATTTCAATCTCTTTAGATTTATTTTGACTTTTTTTCCCCCAACATATAGTCTGTCCCTGAGAATGTTTCAAGTTCATTTGAGAAGAATGTGTGTTCTGCTGCTTTGGATGGAATGTTTGTATAGATTTATTAGATCCACTGGCCTAATGTTTTATTTAAGGCTGATGTTTCCTTGTTCACTTTCTACCTGGATGATCTTATCCATTGATGTAAGTAGGGTGTTAAAGTCCCCTAGTATTATTGTGCTGCTGTCAATTTTTCCCTTTCGGTCTTTTAATAATTGCTTTATATATTTAGTGCTCCTATTTTAGGTGCATTTGTATTAATAAGTATTATGTCTTCTTGATGGATTGTCCTCTTTGTCATTTTATATTGTCCATCCTTGTCTCTTGTTATTTTTTTGGCTTAAAGTCTATTTTGTCTGATGTGAGTATGGCTACACCCACTTTCTTTTGGCTACCATTAGCTTGGACTATCATATTCCATTTCTTCACTTTGAGTTTGTTTGTCTTTAGAGCTGAGTTTCCTGGAGGCAGCATATTGTTGGGTCTTGTTTTTTAATCCATCCAGCCACTCTGTGTCTCTTGTTTGGTGAAGTCAATCTATTTGCATTCAGGATGATTTTTGATATATAAGGACTTAGTATTTCCATTTTATCTTTTGTTTTCTGGTTGTTCTATATCTCCACTATTTCTTTTTTCTTGTATTTCTGTCTGCCACTTTAGTTTGGTGGTTTTCTACGATGTTTTTCTCAGTTCTGTCTTATTTTGTTCCATGTCTCTGCTGTAGATTATTGTTTTGTGGTTATGATGAGGTTTCTAGAAAAGTCTCATAGTTAAAATAGGTTTTTTTTCTGCTGACAGCATCTTATCTTCATTTGCCAATACAGGTTCTGTCCTTTTCTTCTTCCCCTTTTATGTTTTGTTGTCACAAATTATCCCTTTTTATTTTGTGAACTCATTACCAAATTGAAGTAGCTATAGTTATTTTAATGCTATTTTCCCTTTAAAGTTTGTTATAATTAAGTATTTAACAACCTATTTTGATATAAAGTTGCAATTTTCTGATTCCATTTATTACTTTACTCAAAGTTTTGTGTACTGCCTTTTTGTTTCAGGTAGAAGAGCTACTTTCAACTTTTTTTAAGGTTGGTCTAGTGGTGGTGAACTTCCTCAACTTTTGTTTGCCTGGGAAAGACTTTATTTTGCCTTCATATCTGAAGGATAATTTTGCTGGATAGAGTATTCTTTGCTAAAAGTTTTTATCTTTCAATATTTATTTTCAATATTTCATTCGACTCTCTCCTAGACTATAGATTTGCTGCTGAGAAATCTGCTGATTAGTCTAGTAGGTGTTCCTTTGTAGATTACTGTCTTATTTCCCTGGCTCCCTTTAAAATTCTTTCTTCATCATTGACTTTTGATAGTTTTAATGTAACGTGTGTGGGAGAAAGTTTTTTTGCATTGAGAAAATTGATGTTCTACTAGCTTTGTGGACTTGTATATCTAGTTTTTCCCCCTGGTTGGGGAAGTTCTCAGCTATTATGTCTTTAAATATGCTCTCTGCTCCCCTCTCCCTCTCTTCTCCTTCTGGGATACCCATTATCTTTATGTTGCCTTTTCTAATGGAGTCAGATAGTTCTCATAGTTTCTTCACACACACACAAAAAAACTTGGTTCTTTCTCCTCTTCTAGCTGAATCATTTCTAGACTTCTATCTTTGAGCTCACTGATTTTTTCTTCCATATGGTCTGCTCTATTTCCAAAGCTTTCTAATAAATTCTTCATCTCATTTATTAAAATCGTCAGCTCCAGAATGTCTGTTGGGTTGTTTTTTAGTTTCAATCTCTTTAGTAAAGTGTTTTTTGTGTTCATTAACTTTATTCTTGATTTCATTGAACTGCCTTTCTGAGTTTTCTTATAGCTCTTTGAATTTCTTCATGACCACTATTTTGAATTCTCTATCAGTTAGATCACAATTTTCCATGACTTTAACTTTTGTTTCTGAAGAATTGTCATTTTCTTTTTGGGATGTTGTGTTATCATGGTTTTTCATGTTGCTTATGGAGTTGTTCCTCTGTTGGCACATTAGAATTAGTCACTTTTTTATTTAAGTAAAGCTTTGTTTACTTTGATTCTAATAGTCCAACAGATTGCTAATTAAAGGCCTCTCGTTTTTCAGTAGGTGGTGCTATAGCTCAAATTTTTAGTTTGTTTCCTGAGCTGCCCCTTACTATATTTAAGAATCCACACTTTCCACCCTCCACCACCTCTGCCAGAGATGTCACCAGTGCCCACTGTCCTCCTCATCACTGCTTGTGCCTCCAGGGTTGCTGATACCTTGCTGCTGCTGGTGTTGCTGCAGTCTCTGGTGTCACTGCTAGGGGCACTGGGATGGCAGGTGCCTCACTCTGGAGTCACCTGGGTTTCAAGTATTGGCTTCTCAGTGGGAAGCAAGGGAGCCTGAGCTGTGGGTGCTTCTGCCACATTCAAGGTTGTGAGGTTTGCAGTCACAACCACAGTGGGCAAGGGAGCCAGTCCTGAAGATGCTGCTGCAGCTGGAGGAACCAGGTTTGTGGGCCCCATCATTGCTGTCCATTTCCCTATGCCCATGGGCACTGTTGTGATTGGAAGGCTAGAGTTGTATGCACTCTCTCCATTGCTGTTACCAGGTTCCCTGGGGCTTCAGGCTCAGCTTCCACATCTGGGGGGCTTGGATCCCGGGCACTGCCTCCACTCTTCTCTGGTTCTGCCTCCTTTGTGTGTTCCAATCCACCTATTTTCAGATGTACAGATTTCTGGATATCTCTGACATCCTGTTGTGTTGGACAGAGAAATTTTTGTTGAATTATGGATAATTTACTAGTTGTAGATTGAAGAGAAGAGACAAAGGGATTGTCTCATGTTGCTATGATGCTGGTGTCCCAGAATTATTTCTTTCCTAAAAATATTTCATAAAAAACATGTCATCTTTTTATTCTGTATTACTTTTTAACAAGTGATGCATTGATCATTTTTTAAAAATTGACTGCATGGTTGATCCAATGATATTTCATCTCAATATTATTGCTGTCAATTAATTCCATACATTTCATTTGCTCTTGACAATTCTTACTGTTCTGGTTATTTATTGCTGTGTAAAAAATTACCCCAGGTTTTAGTGATGTGATGTAAAACAGCCACTTTGTATGCTCACTAATGCTATAAAGTAATCAGGATTTTATACAAGGGAAAGGAGGAACTATTTGTCTCTGTTCAATGATGTTTGGGAATTCAATTCACAGCCCCTACACATAGGGGCTCATCTGAGGCATTTCACTCACATTACAGTGGTTGACACTTGCTGGTGGTTGATAAGCTGGTACCTTAACTTGGCCTTCAGCTTTAATACTTACTGTGCATGTGGCCTCTCAGTGAGTCAGGGCTTTCCTACAATACAGTAAATGAGTTCTAAGGATAAGTATCCCATGAGACCGAACTTGGCAAAAATTGTATTTCCTATTCTAACCTAGTCTTATAAATTGTGCTATATTATTTCTGCTACATTCTGTTTGAGTCTGTTACAAAGACCCACCCAATTTCAAGAGAAGAGGAAATATCTCCACCTCTTGCTGGGGTAAGGCCAAGTTTCTGGAAAAGCACATGAGATAGGAAATATTGACCCTTTGTTGGAAAACACAACTTGCCAAAGCCCACCACTTAGCTACAACAACTCATATTTGAACTGACTTTGGTACCTGAGCAGAATCTAAATATGAGAGAGTGGTTTTGGAACTAGGTTGTAGGTGGAAGCTGAAAGAACCTTGAGAAGAGTGTTAGTGAAAAAAGAGATTGTTATAAAAAGCTAATTGCCCTAAAAAGCGCTTGTTGATGAGGACTTAAATGAAAGATAGGGAAATGTTATTGGGAGCTGGAAAGCCACAGGTCCCTTGTTAGTGGAGAGGAAGAAATCTGGCAACACTATTGCTTGAAGTAATATGGAAAGAGAAAATGCACCTAGTTAACTGATGGACTAGCTAAGGATATTTCCAGGAAGACAGTTGAAGATATGACTTGAGCTCTCCTTGCTGTTTATAGTAAATTGTGAGAGAATGGAAAGTAGCTAAAGAAAGGACAATATAGTATAAAATACCATGGGTTTTCTTAGTTTAAAATTAAAACGGCTTTTTAGACCCGGCCTCTCCAGATAGCAAGTTTTTAAAGAAATTAATGGATTCCAGGCAGGGGTTAAATACAGGGCACTGCAATAAATAAATGAATAGTTCTGAAAATGGAACCAAGGGCCTGAAAGTAGAACACTTTGTCAAGACTTCTGAAAAGATCTAAAGCGATGCCTCAGAGACCTATTAAAAAAATAATAAAGTCCCTCTAAGTACCTTTAGGTCATTCCTCACATATCCTTCTAAACAATAGGGCTTTCACACATCTTAAGAGCATTGTCTTACAAAAGATTTAGAAATCAAAGTATAAAATGGCTTTTCTTTTTTTTTTTTTAAGATTTTATTTTTCCCTTTTTCTCCCCAAAGCCCCCCGGTACATAGTTGTGTATTCTTCGTTGTGGGTTCCTCTAGTTGTGGCATGTGGGACGCTGCCTCAGCGTGGTCTGACGAGCAGTGCCATGTCCGCGCCCAGGATTCGAACCGACGAAACACTGGGCCGCCTGCAGCGGAGCGCGGGAACTTAACCACTCGGCCACGGGGCCAGCCCCTAAAATGGCTTTTCTAAATCAAATTTGTGGGATTGTCTTTTGTCTAATGGAATGAATTATAAGTTTATTCATAAGAAATCTGAAAAACTTTTAAAGAAATTGTATCAGCTAGAACTGAAGAGACATAGTACAAAATGAAAAGAAAGATTTGAGTCTTTGAACTTCTCAAGGCAGCTTGAATGGGAGAAATGTATTCAGTTGCAAACACAGGTTAATTTTTTTGAAAAGGAAGAATGATTTGGATGTCAGAACCAAAATCAAGAATGATGGGGAATATTTCTCAGGCAGGAAGACTGTACCCTAATTAATGACTGGTATTATATGCTCATCTGGATTTCAGAATTTCTATGGACCAATAACTTCTGTATGCATCCTATTTTCCTTCTTTTGAAACAGGGCTAAGACTGTCAATAGCAGTTATATAGTTTCTGTCCTTTTATTGTATATTATGTGTATGGGAGCCATTTAATTAGTCTCTTTAGTTAACAAGTATATTGGACAGTATTTCATAAAGAAAAAGAACAAATTTATTGAGAGAGAAAGAGCTGGATCACTAAGATGGTGATATCAATAACAACAACAACAATAAAAAACAATATAACAAGAGTTGGCAACAATGTGGTGAAATTGAAACACTCATACATTGCTGGTGGGAATGTAAGATGGTTCAGCACTGCAGAAACCAGTTTGGTGGTTCCTCAAAAAGTTAACCATAAAATTACCATATGACTTAGCAATTCCACTCCTAGATATAGACTCAAAAGAATTGAAAAAAGTACTTAAAAAAGTGCATGTGCATATGTGTTCACTGAAGCACTATTCACAATAGCCAAAAGGTGGACATACTCCACATGTCTTTCAACATATTAATAGATAAGCAAATTGTGGCATATGCATATAATGGAATATTATTCAGGCATAAAAAAGAATGAAGAACTGTTACATGCTACAGCAGGTATGGACCTGGAAAACATCATGCTAAGCCAAAGAAGCCACATGCAAAATATCACATACTGTATGATTAATTCTATAAGAAATATACAGAACAGGTAAATCCATAGAGATAGAACACTATTTGGAAGTTACCATGGACAGGGGAGTGGGGAAATAACCACTTAACAGATAAGAGATTTCTTTTAGGGATGATGAAAATATTTTGTAGATAGATGGACATGGAGTTTGCACAGCAATGTTAATGTACTAAATGCCACTGAATTGTCCATTTTAAAATGGTTAATTTTATGCTCTGTGAATTTCACCTCAATATAAATTTTAAAAATTAACAAAATACTAAAATAAAAGATTAATTATTCAATTACATAGAATAATAATCTAGCATAAGCCACATGCACAAAGTCAAGGAAATAAGGGTAAAATGTGAAAATTCTTTGGAATTAGTATCACGGAAGGGGACAAATATGTCTAAAATTTTGTGGATGCCTAAATATTAATTTAAATAAGTAAAAGCAATCCACTTAAAAAATTGACAAAAACAAGGACACTTCTCGGAAAAGGAAATGAGAATTTATTTTGAGCATTTGCAAAAACACTTAACCTCAGACTTTAAAAAGTGAATATAAATGGAATCTTTAATGATATACTCCATTTTAAACTTTTCAGAAAAGCCAAGATCAAAAATGTTAATAGTGCTGGCTCAGCTAGAAAATGGAGAATAGGCACTTTCCTCCTTTTTGGTGGGCCTCTGCATCTGCAACTTTTCTCTTTGTTTTACTCACACTGAAGTCACCCAGTTGGCTAGTGAGAGGGAGGAGATAGTAGCATCATACATAAGATTTAATTTTTTCCCCTACTTACAATTCCTTCCAAGTGTATGACATTCTCTACAGAATGTAATATTCTCTAGATTTTATCTTTGTGTTCTTAATAAATTATGGAACAATTTTTGACGTTTATCGTACTTTCTGCACACTGGATATTTATTATCTCTTCTTTTCATAGTTGGCTTTACATAAAACATAAAAATCCTTGATGTGCGCAATTGCATATTTATACTTAATAGTGTCCTATTAATATATGTTGCAAATGTTTAGTTCCTTTCATTATGTCATATATTTTAGAACAAATTTTAATATTTTTAATTTAAAATGAATGTATCTAATATCTAATTTTCATTTAAATTTATTTCTTAGGAATTTTCTCTGTAATAACCACACAATGAAACTTCTTCACCATAATTCATGCATATGAGGGACAGAGTGTGAATAAAATTTCAGAGTCCATGAATACCTTGAAAACGTAAGGCAAATATTAAGCCTGTGCAAGAATTTGTAGTTTATATAACACAATTATGTATAAAATTTATAATGTAATAGTTATGCGTTATTACTATATATGCAATGTTTGTGCCTTATTAATCCATATAAGAAGTATGTGTATATAATTTATAATATGATATATAAATGCATTCATTTATTTATTTGTTGATTATGTTTATATTTAAGACCCATAATTCATCTTAAGCAGAAGATTTATCTACTTCTCCCTTGAAAATTAACACTTTTTCAAAAAAAGCTATATAAAATGGGCATTTAGTTAATACTTAAGTTTCTATCAAAAATAAACTTGGAAAATTTTTAATAATTTAGTAATATAATAATATTTAGATAGTTATAATGACTAAGTATATGAAATACCACCACAAATATTTATAGCAATGCTAAGTTACTGAATAAAGAAACAATATACTGCCATTTTAAAAAAATGTAGAAAACCTAAAGAATAAAAGAGAAATATCTTACCATACAGAAGTAACTGTCATTAATGTAGTGGCATAAATAATTCTTTCTATTCATTTAAAAACATGCAATTTAAGTCTGGGTAAAATCAGTAGCAGAATTCTTTCACATACAGTAATTCTAACTATAGATGTATTTAAGCATAAATATTTGTTTGAAATTGCCACACTGGAGTGAAAAGTTCTCTTATCAAGTAGCACAAGAAATTTATGTGTTTAAAACTTTTTTCCAACAGGATAAGATATAAGTACATTCATTATAGCATCTAAATACATAACATAAAATTGCCACTGGATAATACTAAATTTTTCTTGTTGCTCACTATCCTCATCATTAAACAGAAAAAATGGAGGAAATTGCATTTTAGCTGTCGTAACATAATTGACTTTCTGTAGGCATTCAATATTCATGCAAGAGGTATTTGGAGATGAAGGATGAGGGGGAAATGGTTTTTGAATCCAAGCTACATTTTTAATTTAGAAGACATAGCTATCCACAGGCATACAAATTTCTTATTCAAAATGTTCATTTGTGCAGACAAAATATTGTCAGAATAAGCAGGACTATGAAAACATTGGTTAAAAAAAAAACACAAGTGTTTTTCCCTGCAAAACATAATGGGTAACAAGTTTTTTAAATTTTAGACAAATAATAATGGTAATAGCATATATAATGTGATATATATCCCTCACTTCCAATATGCTATGAAACTGAAAGCTGCAATATGTCTATTCAGAAGTTAATACATAAGGTAAGTACTGCTATTCCATTTTATCCTTCCAGAAAGGATATTAATGTCTGAAAGGCGTGAGCTTGATATCTATATTTTGTAGCTTTTTACCATGTTCTTGTGGAAGTTGCTTATTCACCAAACACTTATGTTCCTCTATGTATAAAACGAGCATACCATTATTACCTACCTGATCACATTTTTGTGTGAGCTAAATAAGATAATGTAAAAGCAGGGCCCAGCCTGAGCCTGCTTTTATGCACAGTTATTTCCCTTTTTTCCTCTAGTACAATCTAAGGTTGATCCTCTGTCTCTCCTTTAGCTGGCAGGTACTTCTTACCAGAGTCTGCTGTTTCCTCTCCTGGTCACTATGAGAAGGTCAGGCACTGAAGTATTAAGATAAGAGGAAGAGAATAACTACCATCCCTGATGCAAGTTTCTCTTGTTTCAAGAGAAACAAATTTTAAAAATAGCAGCCTGATCGCAAACGTAGTGGGTGAGGAGACAGTGAATCTAGTGCAGGGCTTTGTAAAGCTCATCTGTGGTGCAAATCACTGCTGAACTCAAATGGAAGACCTCAAACATTGAGCCTCCCAAGTTCAGCACTCTGAGGCTGTGCTGCTCTGATTCTAAATTCACCAGCAGCTGAAGATTACTGACCACAATCTTTTAAACTAAAATCCAACATTAAATAGAATGACTTTTTTGTTGTTGTTAATTGAGGGAACATTGGTTTATAACACTATATAAATTTCAGGTGTACATCATTATATTTTGATTTCTATGTAGATTGCATCATGTTCACCATTGAAAAACTAATTATAATCCATCACCATACACGTGCCTAATCACCACTTTTGCCCTCCTCTCTCCCTTTTCCCCTCTGATAACCACCAATCCAGTCTCTGTCTCTATGTGTTTGTTTGTTGTTGTTGTTATCTTCTAGTTCATAGTTTCAGGTCTTACATTCAAGTCTTGAATACATTTTGAGTTAATTTTTGTGTATGGTGTAAGATAATGGTCTACTTTCATTATTTTGCACGTGGCTGTCTAGTTTTCCCAACACCATTTACTGAAGAGACTTTCTTTCTCCATTGTATATTTTTAGCTCTGTTGTCAAAAATTAACTGTCCATAGATTTGTGGATTTATTTCTGGGCTCTCAAATCTATTCCATTGATCTGTGTGTCTGTTTTTGTGCCAGTACCATGCTATTTTGGTTACAATAGATTTGTAGTATACTTTGAAATCAGGGGGTGTGATGCCTCCAGCTTTGTTCTTTTTTTCTCAGGATTCCTTTGGTTCTTTGGGGTCTTTTGTTGTTCCATATACATTTTAAGATTCTTTGCTCTATTTCAGTGAAAAATGTCGTTGGATCTTTGATAGGGATTGCATTGACTCTGTAGATTACTTTAGGAAGTATGGACATTTTAACTATATTAAGTCTTCTAATCAAAGAGCATGGAATGTCTTTCCATTTCGTTGTGTCTTTCAATTTCTTTCAACAATATTTTATAGTTTTCAGTGTACAGGGCTTTCACTTCTTTGGTTAAGTTTATTCCTAGGTATTTTATTCCTTTTGTTGCAGTTGTGAATGGAATTGCATTCTTAATTTCTCTTTCTACTACCTCATTGTTAGTGTAGAGAAATGCAACTGATTTTCCCATGTTGATGTTTTATCCTGCAACTTTAGTGTATTCATTCATTATTTCTAAAGATTTTTTTGTGGATTCTTGAGGGTTTTCTATATATGAATTCACGTCATCTGCAAATAGTGACAGTTTCACTTCTTTCCTTCCAATTTGGAGCCTCTTTTATTTCTTTTTCTTGCCTGATTGCTCTGGCTAGATGTTCCAATACTATGTTAAATAAGAGGGGTGAAAGTGAGCATCCTTGTCTGGTTCTTGTTCTTAGAGAGATGACATTCAGTTTTTTTCTATTGAGTATGATATTGGCTCTGGGTTTGTCAAATATGGCCTTTATTATCTTGAGATACTTTCCTTCTATACCCATTTTATTCAGAGTTTGTATCATAAATGGATGCTCTATCTTGTCGAATGCTTTCTCTGCATCTATGGAGATGATCATGTGAGTTTTAGTCTCACTTTCGTTAATGTGATGTATCACATTGATTGATTTGCAAATGTTGAACCATCCATGCATCCCTGGAATAAATCACACTTGATCATGGTTTATGATCTTTTTAATGTGTTGCTGTATTTGATTTGCTGGTATTTTGTTGGGGATTTTTGCATCCATGTTCATCAGTGATATTGGCCTGTAATTATCTTTTTCTGTGTTGTCCTTGTCTGGTTTTGGCATCAGAGTGATGTTGGCCTTGTAGAATAAGTTAGGAAGCTTCCCCTCATCTCCGATTTTTTTGGAAGAGTGTGAGGATAGATATTAAGTCTTCTTTGAATGTTTTGTAGAATTCACCAGGGAAGCCGTCTGGTCTAGGACTTTTATTTTCTCTTATTTTATTTCGTGAGGAAGGTTCACCCTAGGCTAACATCTGTTGCCAATCTTTCTCTATTTTTTTTGTTTGTTTGTATGTGAGCCTCCACCACAGCATGGCCACTGACAGAGCAGTGATGCAGATCCATACCCAGGACCTGAACCTGGGCTGTTGAAATGGAATGTGCTGAACTTAACCACTAGGCCACTGGGGCTGCCCCATGAACTTTTATTTTTTGTGAGGTTTTTGATTACTGTTTTGATCTCCTTACTGGTGATTGGTCCATTCAAATTCTCTGTTGCTTCCTGATTCAGTTTTGGAAGGTTGTATGATTCTAAGAATTTATCCATTTCTCTTAGGCTATCCAATTTGTTGGTGTATAGATTTATGTAGTATTCTCTTAAAATCGTCTGTATTTTTTTCGTTTTTTGGAGAAAGATTAGCCCTGAGCTAACATCTGCTGAAATCCTCCTCTTTTTGCTGAGAAAGATTGTCCCTGAGCTAACATCAGTGCCCATCTTCCTCTGTTGTATATGCAGGATGCCTGCCACAGTATGGCTTGATAAGCAGTGTGCAGGTCAATGTCCAGGATCTGAACCAGTGAACCCTGAGCTGCTGAAGCACAGCATGTGAACGTAACTGCTACGCCACTGGGCCAGCCCCATCTTTTGCATTTTTGAGGTGTCCATTGCAATTTCTCTTCTTTCATAACTGATTTCATTTATTTGAGACTTCACTCTTTTTTTTTTGGTGAGTCTTGCTAAAGGTTTGTCAATTTTGTTTATGTTTTCAAACAACCAGCTCTTAGTTTTATTGATTTTTCTATTTTTTTATCTCTATTTCATTTATTTCTGCTCTGCTTTTTATTAATACCTTCCTTATACTGACTTTGGGCTTTGTTTTCTTCTTTTTCAGTTTCTTTGGGTCCACTGATAGATTGTTTGAGATTTTTCTTATTTGTTGAGGTAGGTTTGTATTGCTATAAACTTCCCTCTTAGAACTGCTTTTGCTGTATCCTATAAATTTTGGCAGGTTGTATTTTCATTTTCGTTTGTCTCCTGGTATTTTTTATTTTCTCATTTGATTTCTTCATTGACCCAGTCATTGTTCAGTAGCATTTTGTTTAATCTCCACATATTTTGGCTTTTCTGATTTTCTTCTATTGTTGTCAGAAAAGATGCTTGGTATTATTTCATCTTCTTAAATTTATTGAGATTTGTTTTGTGGCCCAATATTTGATCAATCCTGGAGAATGTTCCATGTGCATTCTAAAGATGTGCATTCTGTGGTTTTTGGATGGACTGTTCTGCATATATCTAAATCTATCTGGTCTAATGTGTCATTTAAGGCCAATGTTTCCTTACTGATCTTCTGTTTGAGTGATCTATGCATTGGTGTGAGTGGAGTGTTAAAATCCCCTACTATTATTCTGTTGCTGTCTATTTCTCCTTTTATATCTGTTAATAATTGCTTTATATATTTAGGTGTTCCTGTGTTGAATGCATAGATATTTACAAGTGTTTTATCCTCTTGGTAGATAGCTCCCTTTGTGTTATGTAGTGCCCTTCTTTGTCTCCTGCTAAAGTTTTATTTTAAAGTCTATTTTGTGTGATGTAAGTATTGCTATCCCAGATTTCTTTTCATTGCCATTTGCATGGAGTATCTTTTTCCATCCCTTCACTTTCAGTTTGTGAGTGTCTTTAAGTCTGAAGTGTATCTCTTGTATGCAGCATATATATGGGTGTTATTTTTCTATCCAGTCAGCCACCCTATGTCTTTTTATTGGAGCATTTAGTCTATTGGCATTCAAAGTAGGTATTGATAAAAATGTACTTATTGCCATTTTGTTCCCTTTTTTGGGGGTGTTTTGGTAGTCCTTCTCTTTTCTTTTCTTCTTCTCTTGCTCTCTTCCTTGTGATTTGATGGCTTTCTTTCTTTCTTTTTTTTTTTTTAAGGAAGATTAGCCCTGAGCTAACTAGTGCCAGTCCTCCTTTTTTTTCTGAGGAAGCCTGGTCCTGATGTAACATTGTACCCATCTTCCTCTACTTTATATGTGGGACGCCTACCACAACATGGTGTGCTAGTGGTGCTATGTCCGTACCCGGGATCCGAACCAGCGAACCCCGGGTCGCTGAGAAGCAGAACATGTGAACTTAACCTCTGTGCCACCAGGCCAGCCCTGATGGCTTTCTTAATATTATGTTTGAGTTCCTTTCTCTTAATTTTTTGTGTATTCATTATAGGTTTTTGGTTTATGATTACCACGAGGTTCATATATAATAACCTATATATATATAGCAAACTATGTTAAGTTGATAATCTCTTAAGTTTGGCCTCTTGCTAAAAGCTCTATTTTTTTACCTTCTTCCTCCTATATTTTATGTTTTTATATCATATTTTATCTCTTTCTGTGTGTATATCCATTTCCGTCTTATGATGCAAACAGATAATTTTAGTACTTTTGTCTTTTGACCCTCATATTAGCTTCATAGGTTATTAATCTGCTACTTTTACTATATATTTGCCTTTACCAGTGATTTTATTGTTTTTTTAAAGTAATTTTCTTATTCCTATTTGTGGTCTTTTATTTTCCACTTAAATAATTCTCCCTAACATTTTTTGTAAGGCTGGTTTATGGATGATAAACACCTTAATTTTTGCTTGTCCAGAAAACTCTTTATCTCTCCTTCTAGTCTGAATGATAAATTTGCCAGGTAGCATATTCTTGGCTGTAGATTTTTCCCTTTCAGCACTTTCAATATATCATGCCACTGCCTTCTAGCTTGTAAGGTTTCTGTTGAGAAGTCAGCTGATAGCCTTATGGGGTTTCCTTTGTATGTTGCCTTACTCTTGAAGCTTTTACAATTATTTATCTTTAATTCTTGATGTTTAAATTATAATGTGTTTTGTGCCTCTTTTGGTTTATCTTGTTTGGTGCTCTCTGTGCTTCCTGTACCAGTATGTCTGTTTCCTTCCTTAGGTTAGTTAAGTTTTCAACTAGTTTTTCTTCAAATAGACTCTCTGCTCCTTTGTCTCTCTCTTCCCCTTCTGGGACACCTATAATATGGATGTTAGTGGACTTGATTTTGTCCCAGAAGCCTCTTAGACTGTGCTTATCCTTTTTAATTCTTTTTTCTTTCATTTCTTCAGCTTGGGAGATTTCCTCTAGTCCTTTGTCCAGCTCACTGATTTGTTCTGTATCATCTACTCTGCTATTGAGTCCCTCTAGTGAATTTTTCATTTCCATTATTGTTTTCTTCATTTCTGGTTGGTTCTCTTATATTTTCCAATTCTTTGTTCAAGTTCTCACTGAGTTCATCCATTCTTCTCCCAAGATCAGTGAGCACCCTTACAACTATTAGTTTGTACTCTTTACCAGGTACATTGTTTATCTCTGTTTCATTTAGTTCTTTTTCTGAGAATTTGTCCTCTTCCCTTATGTAGAGCATACTTCTTTGTCTCGTCATTTTACCTCTTTCTCTGTGCTTATATCTATGTGGTAGGTAGATCAGTTATGACTCCTGATCTTGGAGAGGTAGTCATATGTAAGAGATCCCTCATGAGGTCCAGCAGTGTGCTTTCCTCTCATCACCATGTTCCAGGAGTGTCCCCTGAGTGGGCTACATGTGTTCTTCTGTTGTGACAGGGTTGTTATTGCTACAGGTCCATGGGTAGGATATGCTGTCCCCCTGGCTGGCTGGTTGTAATGCTCAGCTATGTCTGGCTGCTATTGTCTGTTCAGTCACTTTCTCAGGTATGGGAAGCCCAAGTACAGTTGACTGCAAGGTCTAATAGCACATTCCTGGTGCATTTTTTTGTTAAGTGAGTAGGTCCTCCTTGCATGGCTAGTGGCTAACCTCAGGGGCTTACAATTGCTGTATGCCTCTGGCCTCCAAAGCTGTTATCAGATCTCTCAAGTGCAGATCAATGGGACCAGCCCCAGGCAGGGCAACACACAATGGTTTCAGGTGTTGGAAGACGTGGCCCATCTACTGTGTGGCTTAAGATTTTTCCTGGAAGTGAAAGACTGTGGCTAGAAAATGGTTTTTTCCTCTCTAGAACATAATTTCTGCCTCTTATGCCTCAATCAGCACTGTCCTTTGTTGTGGGGATTCTTTTTGTCCAGTTTTCAGTAGTCTCTCAGGTGTAATTGTTCCAAGAGTAGTTGTAAATTTGTTGAGTCCATGGAATGAAGTGAGGTCAGAATTCTCATATGCCACCATCTTCCCAGTAATCTTGTTTGTTTTTTATGCTGACATATTGATGGACATTGCTTAGCCAAGAGAAACTATACACCCTCTTGGACAGAGAAAGATAGAGAGACAGAGAAAGAAAGAGAGACAGAGAGAGAGAGAATAGATGGATATTATCTATCTATCTATCTATCTCTCTCTATATATAGATAGATATATACAACTGATTCAAAGAATGGTTAAAAATAAAGCAGGGGGAAAAGTAGGTTAAAAAAAATGGCTTAACCTAGGCTAAGATCTGAGATCACACATTTTCTTACTTAACCTCCAGGTGGCACTCTCATTTAAATCATTTATTCATTTGTTGATTTATTCACTTTACTGATATTTATTTAGTATTACTAAATGCCAGGCAGTGTCCTAGGCACTGGAGCTTCAGTAAACAAGGTATCCATTGTTGGAAATTATATTCTAATATGGAAAATAATATAGAAACTAATTGAGAAATTTAAAAAATATGAATAACCAATAAAGAGGCACATCACATTAAGTGTGCATAGAGAATGAACATCAGGTGGCATGATAGAGCCAAAGTAGTCACTTTATATATCAGGGCCACAAAGACCTCTCTGAGATTATATTAATTCTGAGATTATATGAAAATTCCAAGAATACAGATTGTGAAGCACAAGAGCAGTAGCATTCCAGGGAGCAGGATAATTACTGAAAAAACCTTAAAATGTGGAACGATTTGTCATGCTCATGGAAAAGAAGGTGGTGAAGCTGGAGGATTATAACTATAACAGTCAAAGATGAGATCCAATAAGCCCGGCCATAAGCTGTAGAAATGAGTTTAGATTTCATTCAAAGTGGAAAGGGAATGATTGGGAAGTTTTAAGCAGTCAGGTGATCTGATTTCACATATCTTTATTTTTTCCCTAGCTTTATTGAAGTATAGATAACATGTAACATTGCGTAAGTATAAGGTGTAAAACATGATGATTTGATATATGTATATTTTGCAAAATGATTACCACAAGGTCCATTAATTCATCTGAAGTCTCACATAGTTACTTTTTTGGGGAGGAGGGGAAGTGAGAACATTTAAGATCTACTCTTTTAACAACTTGCAAGTATAGAATATAGTATTGTTAACTACGGTAATCACGACCTATCTTTAAAAGATCATTCTGACTACTTTAAGGAGAACGGATTGCAAAGGAGCAATACTAGAAGCAAGAAAAGGATAGAGAATTGTGGCCTGGCTAAGATGGGAGAAGTAGAGATGAAGAGATGAGGAAGGAGTTGAGATAGAAATAGAAATGGAGAGATAAGGAAGGAGTTGAGAAAAGCTACCAGGTCTTGCCAGTGGAATGGATATATAGATGAGAAGAAAGATTAGCAATTGATTTGATTATAATACTGCTTACTTCCCCAGAGCTATGAAAGGGGATTGTGCAAAGCAAAGGAGCTTAGTGCAGGTGGAAAGTTGTTGGTGGGAATCAGGGGTTTTGTTTTAACCTCATTCAGTTTGGATATTCAGTACTCCAGTGGAGGTGTAGAAAAAGCAGATATGAATGTATGAATTCAGAATTCTTGGGCCAGGTAAGGATTAAATTAATAGACATGAGAGTTATTGGCAGAAAGATGGTGTTTGAAGCCATTGAACTTGAATAGTTTACCTGAAAAGAACCGATAGACACAGAAGTAAACCTTCATATTTAGGGAGAAAGATTAGTAGAAATCAGGAAAGGACACTAAGAATAAGTGTCCAGAAACCAAAACAAGAAAGGGAAAGGGAAACAATGATCCGAGAGTGTGGGTAAGGATAGAATTTTATAAGGAAGCTATGCCAGTGACTACTTGGAAGTGATTTATGAAACTGCAGCCTCAGTTTCAGAAACTCAGGTAAGTCTTTAGAGAAGAAAGTATGAGATGAGGAAGTTGAGGCAGAAATTATTAAAAAAAACTTTGGAAGATTGCCTGAAAGTGGAAGAAAGCAATGGGTTGCTATCTAGAGGCATGTAGAATAATGGGAAAGTTTCTGTTTTTGGATTTTTGGTTTTGTTTTTTAATAGGGACATAAGAATGTTTGCATGATGATGAGAATGTCCAGTGGAGACGGAGAAGTTGATAATGGAAAGAAATTAATTATAGGAGTAAATTTTTTAATGTGAGCACAACTGAAGGAGCTCTTCTTACGAAAGCAGGGAACTTTTCATTCATGGTAATATGAGGTGATCAGTATTATCAATGCATACAATTTTAGATAGAGTGATATTTTACTAAATAAATACAATGTAAAACAGTGTAGTGTTTATACTTTTAAGATACCTACAATCAATGAATTTTTTTCTGTCATTAAAGATGTATCTTATAGCAAGTTTTAGTCAGAAACTAACTACAAAATTGGGCTAACTGATTATTGACCCACTGGATTTAAAGCCATAAAATACCTTACATGAGTTTATCATGGAAACCACTTCTCTAATGTTGACAAATAATTCAAATCCATACAAATTATTTCTTTGGAAGCTATGATAGACAGTAGAAATATAATACTTTGTTATTTAAATTAAAACAATTCATTTTCCAAAAATCATAGACAGATTTACCCTCCTTAGACATAAGAAGACTCTTCATATTAATTAAAATGTGAGTCGAGCATCAGATTACAAACCTTTTTACTAACACCAACAGGGTAGTTTTTACAATTTGAAATAGAATTGCTTGTTTGGTGAAGAATACCGGAAGTAAATATGCTCTCTATTGATGCATGGCTTCTCTGGGATTATGGATGTTTTCAATTGATTTGCTTTTAATTAAAGATCTACATAATCTTGAAATATTATTTGCAATAGAAGTTTGGAATATGTAGGTATTTTTTTAACTAGTTTAATGCAATAATTATGAAGAGATATGTTTAAATATGCTTAATGCTCCAGAGGGGTGGCTTTCAAAAAAAAGATTGTCATTTTTTTTATGACTTATTTCTGTTGCTAATAAATTGTTGTTTAATAAGCAAAGTAATATATGCTTGATTTTACTATTGAAACAATACAGATTATATATTAAAACATTTAATAATTTCTCCAACCTTCCCCTCCATAGCTCCTTTCCTAAAGTACAAAAAATGTGTTAGGCAGTTGTGTATCTTTGAACAATTATTTCTGTAGTCAAGTGAACATATTCAAATTCATATATTTACATGCAGAGTTTTTCTCATTCCTTTTAATAGGAAGTTTACTCTGCAACTTATTTTATTCATTTAATATATTACATTATGTTTTCTCTATATATATATACCTATATATCTACATATCTATACATCAAATGTATGTATATTAAACTATCGTCAATATTTTTAACTGCTGCAAGTTAGAAGGAATATAAATATATTTTACTATTGAATAATAATACTTAAAGCTCCTAAACTTTCTTATTCCTTTCAAAGTATCTTAATACTAGATGTTAGAATAATATTATCAGGGTTAGAGAATGAAGAACAGGAAAATAAATATGTTGGTGATGACTGATTTTTCAGGCAGTCTTCATGCTCTCTTACCGAAGATTCAGTGCTGTTACTGTGTGAATGTGTGTGAATATTTTTAGAGTAGCTTTGAAAGGGAAAAACATTAGTTCTCCCATTACAATTATGTAATTCTTTTAAGTTTTTAAAATATCTTTTTTCATAATCTGAAGACAATGCTAAAAGCTTTAAGCTTTTATTTTTCATAAGTGACAATAGTCAGATCTCAGTAAAAGTAAAAATATAAATTATCTGTTATCTTGAAGTATCTAAATTACAATGAAAGAATGAGAGCAGCTCTATTTCAATAAGTAGATCATGCTAAGAGAACAATAATTAGCCTTTTGATAAGGTGATTGATAGTTTATCAGGACCAGGGAAGAGCTAAAGTAAGATTCACTGAGAGTTACGATTTGTCAGGCCCTGTATTTTGAGCTTTGAACACATTGTCTAATTTAGCCCCAATAACAGCCTTATAAAGGAAGAATGACAAAAACCTATACTCATAAATAGTGCATTCCTGAAAATTGTTTGAAAATTGAATAGAAAAAAGTGGCACATTAGATTTACATACTACGAGTGGAGCCTATTGTGGATAAGAATAAAATATAAGCTCATTAAAAAAGATTTGCTTACCTCCAATTATTACAAAGACATTTAAATAACAAACATTTATTAAATACAAATATTGATGCATATTGATTTATAAATTGATTTATATATTTATATATATAAGAAAATTATATATTTTCTTGCTAATGTTATATCTGTTTTGAAAAAAAATTTTTTGGACTTGAGTTTCTTCTTACAACAAAGATCAGAAGAATCACATTTTCTTGTATGTCTTATCTGTAGGGAAAACTGATTTCCACAACAAGCAATAGGAATACTGAATCTAAGGAAATGAGCTCATGAAAATCCTCAGCTAATTTGTAGTGTCATTGAAAACATAGTACTCTGCTATTAGGAAGAAGGACTTAGTAATAGCAGATGGAGCATGGGAGGAATTTCAGGAGAATTTAGGATAATTATGTGGTCATAAAAATTTCACTGAAAAAGATACTTTAAATGTTTGGTCTTTATGAGAAACCAGTGATAAGCTGTATTAATATCGAGAGCTATGTGGACCATCCCTGTCACTTTACACTTGGATAATGGGAATTATTTTGTGTGAACATGATCTCCAATGACCTATTGTCTTTCGCACATAATTTTCATGATACAATTCCACTATTTTAAATATGTTTTGTTGATGTTCTTTTTTATTCTACATTTGAGCATATTTTGGATCCAGATGCACACATAGAAGCAACCCATCCAAATGAAACTAAATACGTGACTGTTTTCATTTCTAGTAATTTCTATCCTTGAATAAATTGTAGCAACACTTGTAGTAAGATTTTCATTTTAATGTTGGTTTCCCTCATCCCCTGCCATAACAAGAGCAAGAACCAATCAAATAGCCAAATAATCACTGCTGTGCAGAAAAATATGAGAAGCATTGGAATTCATGCGATTGGTTGAGTTGATTAAAGATTAATTGAGGCATGAAATTATGACTTTATTAGAAAAGATGGTTTGGCTTGAACAACATGTACCCTTTGAAAATGCAGGTTGCATGGCATTCAACTGTACAACATTTAAATTTTTTTCTCCTGTATTATTTTGTCTATTCTGCAAATTAGAACCTTGAGAATGAGATACATGGATAATCTGACCAAAGCAATAAATTTTGAGTGACTAGAGCCACGAATAGAATTTAAGTGTTGTGAATTCTTTTATTAGAAACTTTCTAATATGTTATATTGTCTTAATTTAAATTCTAAAAATAAAATTTATCTTTCTTGTTTCATTGCTGTTAAAATAAAGCATAAAAAAAAAAAGATGTTTTGTGCTCCAGTCCTGGGTTAGATGGATTAAACATATACCTCTCTTTGTCTCCCCTGAACTCAGCTATAAAACAGGCAAAACCTATGGGCATCTATCTGAAAACTCAGGAAAGTCAGTATCAGTGGCCAGATTGGTAAAAGAATCAGAATTTGAAGTTTCACCAAACCTGTGGTGAGTTTACTTTTTTCCCTCTAGCATCCCCAAGCCTGAACTGAACCTCAAAATAGTTTGAAACCCAGATGTGACAACTGTGATACAGAGAGAGACCTAGGAAAAATCCTCCAATTCTGGCTCATTGGGTGGAAAAGGAAACTCCTAAGGCTCCAGAGAATAGAGAAATCCCCCTTTTCTTGTTCTTTCCTCTGTTGTTTCATGCTCTAGCTAGGTGGTGGCAGTTAAGAAAGGGAGTCACACATTCTTGAAGCAAATATTAAAATAGAAATTATCAGCAAAAAAAGGGCAAAATAAAGAAGAATGAAATGAAAATTTTAGAACTGAAAAACACAATAACTGATATAAAAATATTTGAAAACACAATGGCTGAAAACTTCCCAAGTTTGTCAAAAGACATAAACTGATGGATTCAAGAAGCTGAGCAAATCCCAAGCAGAACAGACCCAAAGAAATCCATGGCCAGACACATTGTTAAAAATTACTCAAAACAGAAAAAATCTTGAAAATTTCCAGAAAAAAAATGATACATTGCTTATAGGGCTACAGTGATTCAATTAATTGCAGATTTCTCATCAGAGACCATGAAGGCCAGGAGAAGTGGCAAACAATTTTTTTTCTTTTTTTAGTGTTACAAGAAAATTACTATCAACCGAAAATTCTGTAATCAGAGCAAATATCATTCAAGAATGAAAGTGAAATGAAGACACTCTCAGATGAAAGAAAACCAGGAGAATTTATAGCCATCAGAACTACTCAAAAATAATCGCTAAAGAAAAACCTCCAAACAGAAGGGAAATCATACCAGAAGACAACATGGAAGGGCAGGAATGAATAAAGAGCAACACAAATAGCAAATATCTAGGTAAATATGATAGCTTATTCTACTCTTGAGTTCTTTAAAACACGTTTGAGGGTAGAGAGCCAAAACATATAACACTGTCAGGTGGCATTTTCAGGGCATGCAGAGTTGATGGATAAGACATCTACAGTGTAAAGAGGAAAGGGGAAAGGGATGTTTGCGGTGATAAAATTCCTGCAATATATCTGAAGTGGTTAAGTATGTATTTTGTAGTCTATAAAGCAACCTCTTATAAATATATATACATATATACACACACACAAAGAGATATAGTCAAACTCGCGGCAGATAAATTAAAGGTGAATACTGAAAATGGTCAGATAGCTCAAAGAAGAAATGAAATGGAAAACAGAGTAACAAAAAACAGAGGCAAAAATGGAGAACAAATAATAACCAAAATTCAAATATATAAATAATAACATTAAATGTAAATGATTAAACTCATAAATAAAAATATATAGATTGTCATATTGGATTAAAGATATCCTGGGCCAGTCCTAGTGATTAAATTCAGTGCACTCTGCTTTGGCAGCCTGGGTTCAGTTCCCAGGTGCAGACATATACTACTTGTTTGTCAGTGGCCATGCTGTGGTGGCAGCTCACATACAAAAAAAGAGGAAGATCAGCAGTATATGTTAGCTCAGGGTGAATCTTCCTTAGCAAAAAAAGAAAAAAAAAGATATTCCAACTATATTTTCTCTATAAAATACAAATTGCCAATATCAGGAATAAAAGAGGGTATAAACATACCATCCATAGACATTTAAAGAATAATAAGGGGAAATATAAATTCAAAAACTTAGATGAAATGGGCTAATTACACTAAAAAGACAAGCTAAAAAGCCCACATAAGGTTAAATAGCCTAAGTAGCCCTGTAACTAATAAAGACATTGGAATTTGCAATTAAAAATTTTCCAAAAAGGAAATCTCCAGGTCTAGAAGTTTCTACTGTCAATTTTAGCAAAGAGAGAAATAACAAATTTTCATAATATCCTTCAACAAATATATGAGGAGTATATTAATTTCCTATAGTCAGTAACAATCAGCACAAACTTAGTGTCTCAAAACAACAGCCATTTGGGGCCAGCCCAGTGGCACAGTTGTTAAGTTCACATCTTCCACTTCGGTGGCCCGGGTTGTGCTTGTTTAGATCCTGGGCATGGACCTACACACCGCTTGTCAAGCCATGTTGTGGCAGACATCCCACATATAAAGTAGAGGAAGATGGGTGCTGATGTTAGCTCAGGGCTAATCTTCCTCAGCAAGAAGAGGAGGATTGGCAGAAGATGTTAGCTCAGGGCTAATCTTCCTCAAAAAATAAAAATAAAAATAAAACCAACAACAGCCATTTATTATCTTACAGTTGCTGTAGTTCAGAAGTCCAGTTAACACTCAATTGGGTTCATTGTCCAGGGTTTCACGAGGGTGAAATGAAGGTGTCACCTAGGATTGCTATGTCATCTGAGGTTTAGAGTCCTTTCCAGAGGTTGCAGAATTGGGGTTCTTGGCTTCTAAAGGCCACTTGCCATTCCCCGACATGTGACCCTGCCAGAACAACGCAGTTTGTTCCTTCAACCTTCAAGCCAAAGAGGAGAATCTCTCTTTTTCTCTCTCTTTCTGTCTCTCTGACTGTGATTGAGATCTCACCTGATTAGGTCAGGCCTACTCAGGATAAACTACCTTTCTTAGCTCAAACTCAACTGATTAGGAATCTTAATTACATTTGCAAAATCTCGTCTGCATATAAGGTGACATGGGGCATACCTACTAGTCCTGCTTACACTCAAAGAGAGGGAATTACACAGAGTACGTTCACTAGAAGCTGGAAATCTTGGGCCCATCTTAAAATCCTACGTACCATAAGGAGAGAGTACTACCCAGTTTACCATATGAACCAAGAATCTCACTCCTGGGCATTACTGTAGAGAAAGGAGAAGTTATCTTCACGTAAAAACCTCTATATGATCATTTACAGAACTTTATTAGTAATAGTCCCAGACTAGAAACAACTAAATGTTCGTCAAGAGCTGAATGAAGAAACAATATGTGGTACATCTATTCAATAGAACAATAATCAACAATTTAAAAGAAATTATTGATACATGCAATAACTTGGAAGAATTTCAAAGACAATACACTGAATGAAAGACGCCAGTCTTAACAGGTTACATACTATGTATGACATTCTTGAAAAGACAAAATCTAGTTGTGGGTAGAAGGTCACTGGCTGCCAAGAGTTACAGACAGAGTGGATGTTATTATAAAGGGTTAATACAAGGGAGGCTTGCAGGGATTACGTGTGTGTTCTGTATCCTGACTGTGGAGGTAGTTTCATAAATCCACGTATATGTTCAAATACATGGACTATACATGAAAAAAAAGAAAAAAAATAGTGTATAATTTAAAAAATAAAAATTGTTTCACTTTTAGAAACCAACTTGATAAAGCATAAAAAAGAAAAAATTACTACATTATTCATAAAACTAAACATTATAAAACAATAAGATTTTCTAAGCTCATGGCCCATTTTCTGTTCCAGACTTGAAATCAGCCATTTCTCCAGAAGTCTTGTTTTATTTTAGCAGGAAGTTGCCTTTCAATCAGGCTGATAGAGACAATCACTGACACTGCATATGCATTGTTCCTAGGCCTTTTCTGGGGACAGAGCTAGGAATGTTATATATATATATATTACATTACTTCTTTGAGATAAAATACATCACGAGTTCTAATTGCTGTTCCCAATTTAAATTCTAGACTACACAGTATTTACATAACTCAAACTCATGTCTATTATAACCTTTCTCCCACAAAGAATCATGGTTCTCAAGGACCCAAAGGAAGATATGATAAACATACGATGTAATTATTCTTTTGTTTTTTTCTACATTACACTTAAAACATTTTCAGAATGGCAACACAACACTCAATCGTTTGATTACTGAAAATATTTTTTACCTTTTTTTTTGAGGAAAGATTAGCCCTGAGATAACTACTGCCTGTCCTCCTCTTTTTGCTGAGGAAAACTGGCCCTGAGTTAACATCCGTGCCCATCTTCCTCTACTTTACATGTGGGACGCCTACCACAGCATGGCGTGCCAAGTGGTGCCATGTCCGCACCCAGGATCCGAACCAGCGAACCCTGGGCCGCTGAGAAGCGGAATGTGCCACCTTAACCGCTGCACCACTGGGCCAGCCCCTTTCCATGAGTTTCTGATTTTGCTCTCCTGGTTTGTTTGTCCCGGTTGTTCTCTTTGATTTTATTGGAGAATTTAGGCAATTTCAAAAGCTATGCTCCACTGCTGCTTTCTTGCCTGAATCCTATTTCTAAGAAGTTTTTGTTAAAAGGACCCCCTTCTTTGTTCCTTGATGTTCCTGTGGTCCAAGTAGAACTTGCATCAAGGTAACTATTTAACCTTTTCTTTGTATAAACACTGCTTAGTAATAATTTGTTGAGTGACATCTGAAACCAAGCTACTTTTCCAAGTGCTAGCAGAATAAAGGAATATGTTGTGAGACCTATCCTTGCTCTCAGGTTGAGGGGATGTGGGGAAAATACATTAAGAAATATTTTTAATATAATATGATACATGCATGTAGGTTTTTTTTTTTTCCATATTGCCTACCTGGTCACTCCTTTCTTCAAGGCTTGTTTCAGACACCATCTCTTCTCTGAAAATCTCTTTGCAAATCCCTTCTTCCACATCTGATAATCACCATCCCAAAACTCACACTATACAATTAGGCCTCTATCTTTTTTTTTTGGGAGAGAGAGAAAAAATGATTTATAAATACTATATACATATCTTTTCACATCCTTAGAATTTCGGTTTCTCAAAGGTAGTTTTTTTCTTTGTATCTCCAGCAGTAAAATGTGTGCTACATAGCTGTTGATAAATATCTACTGAATGAATGATTTTAATGGTAAAAATATATTAAAAGATCAGAAAAGGAATAAATAATACCACTCTGAAAAGAAAAGAAAGTTTCACAGAGAAGGTACATTTGATCTGGGTCTTGAAATCTTGAAGTAGTCAGAGGCATTTGCAAAGGGGGGAATTTTCCTTATAGTCGTTATCTTCCTTCAGAGGCAGATATTTTATTTCTAGGCCAGAGTTTAAATTCCTTATAAATGAATCTTCTCTATTGATTTGCTCCCCAGTAAATTAAATAAACGTCCTAAAGTAGCTCTTCTTAAGTGATGTACTCATGCTAGTTTCGAGTTCAAAATTCAGTGAAACTATTAATATAATATTAATGTAAGTTGATTCTTGTTAAGAACCATTTGTGGGAATCTGCAGCGGATTGAGTTATCAGAATATCATTATGAGCAGCTTTAGCCATTTCATTAAAAAAAAAAAAAAAAAAAAGATTCCTTTTAAACTCTCCATTTCCAGAATCCTTTTTGGTTTTTAAAGGCCAAGTTCATTTTTCCCCCAAATGGCTCAAAGCCATTATATTTTTTTCTTCACAATATCTCTAAATGGCTGCTCTTCTTCCCTTTAGACTTTTCTCTCTATTGACCAGAGCCTCCTACTTCTTTCTCTCTAAATTAAACACGAAAAATCATTTTTAAACCTTTGTGTTCTATTCTTTTGTATATTGAAGCATTTTTTGGCCAAGATCATTCCTAAATGAACCTTATTTTTACTCGAAAACTTTCTTAAATAGCTGTTTTTCCTTATAACCTGCTATTTACTGATTCAATATAAATCTAATTGTATTTTACACAAAGGCAAGTCATAACTTTCAAGTATTAGGAAGCCTATAATGATTAATTTAGATTGGACTTATATACTGATGGCTCTATAAGTCTATAATCTTTTAATATACTTGCACATCTTATCAAAATTAAATATGAAGTCTTTTTAAACTACACTCACATCATCCCCACTTAATTCTCCTCACCCGACCACACACATATTGATTCAAATATATACTCTTCTGTGTAGAGCGAGAAGCCAAAAATCTTGGTGAGAGTTTTTGTATCCATCATCAAACTTGAGCATAAAAATACTGAGAACCAGGGTACAGGATGTGCTTCCAAGAGCTGGTGGTTTCCATTCTGATTTATATATAATCATTGAAACTATATAAGCATTTGCGTGTATGTGGGTACACATATTTTCTGGCATTTGCTAACAATTGCAAGATTCCCTTCATCTCCTGAAAGTTAAATTCACTACTAAGTATAAAAAGAAAGAAAATCCCGTATTATTCCAGAAACATCTTTTTATATGTCTATCTCAATATGTCTAAGTATATGTTTACCTAAAGATTCATGAACATAAAAGTAAAGTAAATAATAACTATGATCTTTTTTTATGTATAATTCATTAAAAATTATTTTTGGTTACTGCACGCATTGACTAACTTAAAAGTTACATAAATCATATCAGGTAGCTATTACTACTATTATTTATTTTTTAATTTTTTTTACCAGTGAGATTAAAATTCATAAAGTTTGAATGGATTTCTCAAGGTCGTGTAACTCGTGAATGGCAATAAAGAATTTGCACTCATGTCTAGTTTGTTACACAGCTCTTTCCACAATAACATGCTATTTGTGTGTATAATTCAATCATTAAAGATATCCAAACCCATAAATCCAAGCCCCAAATGCCTAAAATGAAGTAAAACTTACTTCAGTTGGTTGATCCATTCAAAATTAGTCACACAAAATGCTCTGCAAAAATTAACAAAGAAAACTAAGTTTTATGTTACAAAAATATTTCATACTCTGTCACCCAACACTTCCCAAACTGAAATGATCACAAAGCATTTGTGTTGGTATATGTATCACATACTAGTATCTCAGAGAGCTAGGAATCCCTGGATAACACTATGCGTTCACTCATCTCTCACCTCCACTGAATTACTCTCATCTTGAGTTTCTGTCCATTAATATTGCCTCTGTGATGTTGACCAACACACTCCTCTCTTACGAGCTGTAGTTGAAAATACACCTTGATGGTTTTCTTGACAACTTGGTGAATTTTTAATTTAGATGATATGTTTTGCTTTCAGAAATATGTATACTTCTAGGTGCCTTCAAGCCCTTGATATAGTTTTGCCACTTGATTTTTTTTAAGCTTTAGATCTTCTTTTATAAGTCAACTAAGTCACGTTGTCACATTATTTTGAGTTGGTAGTTAGTGAAGAGAGAGAACAATACTATTTGGAGAGAGATTCAAAAGAAATGCTACTGGAAGGCATTTAAAGAGGAAAATTACTTCAGGAAGTGAAGCTAGAGATCACTTTTAAGCTACTTTTGACTGCCAACCTAAATTTCAAATAGCTTTAGAATGTGGAATAATTAGATTACCTAAAGAAAGCCAACACGCCAACTTCTGAATTAGTAAGAACACATCAGTATATATCTTCATCCTAATGTTGCAGCAGAAAGCTTTAAAGAAAAATTCACATTAGCTGTTTGTGAGGCCCTGTGCTATTTTCAATTAAACAAGAAACCTTACAGGATTTAATAAGGCAATTACATTATCAGACTGTTATACAGCTTTCTTTGAATTCCCCAAATCATTTACATTAGGAACCTGGAACTAATGTCTTTTTGGAATTATCTGACTTCCTGTAGGTTTAATTGAGCATCAGCCTGAGACCAGATGAGTTACTCAGCAATACATATTCATTAAGCAGTTAATATATGCAACACCTGCGTCAAATCTCATGGGGGAAGATAAAACACATCCTAACTCCTGAAGAGGCTGAAGTATAAATTTGGAATTAAATAGGCTCCTTTTATACCTTGAAATCTGTCTAGATAGTCATCAACCAGAACATAGAATCATTTAATGAGATATATAAGATAAAATTTAAAACAGATCATTTAGAATTTATTCCTTAAACAACCTTAAGTTTTATAGAATAGTTTCTGTAAGATTTCAAATCATGGGGTCTATGCATGGTTTCTATGGAACCTTCAATTTCTGGGGATCTATTTTCTAAACACAAGTTTTCTCCACCACAATCCTAAGCTATCATCCAGACAATGTCTGAAAATCAACAATACGTAGTAATGAAAGTAGCTAGTAACACATATGGGCAACGCTGATTGCCTGAAAGTTCTTTCTCTTCCTTTCTTTCACGGAATGTTCCCAAATTATACATTTTCTTTTTTTAGTAAAATTACCTTATTAAAATATTTACCCTTAACCAGACAGAAAGTTTCAGGAAGTCAGGGCCATTTTAAGTTTAACTCGTACTGTATCCCTGATGCTTTGCACAGTGTCTGGTATATAGTAGATATTCAGTAAACAAACTATGAAATGGTATCTGTTTACTTGTAAATTCATCAGTTAGTCCTAATTTTATCCTTGGAAATTTTCAAAACAAGTCTCTCTATTGTGGTAGCAATTTGAATGAAGGTCTTGTGAAAGAGACTGCTGATTTTTCTCTATATTATTTAGAATTGGGTTTGTCTTTGACAGATAAATTAAAACAGCAGCAGTACAAAAGAGACAAAAGTTAATTTCTCTCTCAAGAAGAAATAGGGAAATAGACAATCATGAACTGACTCCTGGCGTATCATCATTCTATCCTTGTATCTCATAGAAACTATCGTGGTAGCTTCTATTCCTAAATTCCCATTATGGACAAATTTATTTATACAAGCTTCAGCCATCCTATTTACATTCTAGTCACCAGAAAAAAGGGAAAAAAATGTACCGTTTTTTCCCAGAAGTTCCAGCCATCACTTCTTCATAAATTTCATTGGCCAGAACTTCATCATATGGACAAAACTAGTTCAGAAATATTCCACAATGGTCATTCTTCTGTCCTTCAGTAGTATTATGCTCCCAAATTTTAGGCAGACATATGAATGACAAGAATAAAGATTATATTTTCGGGTGTCCCTTGAAGCTAGGTGTGTCCATGTGACTAGGTTTTAGCCAATGCAATGCACAAGGAGGTGGTATGTGCAAATTCTGGGAATTTTCCTAAACAGAGAGTCACATTCTTCTTATTTCTTTTCCTTATTGTTGGCTATAATGATTATCTCAAGACTGGAGCTAAAGCAGCTTTTTTGACTTATATAGTAACTTGACAAAAGAGACGTGGGTAACGGATCAGCAAGAAAGAAGAGGCCTGGTGCCACAGAGCACACCAGCACGGGAACCACCATCCATAGAATTTCCCATGAGAGAAAAGTAAATTTATATATTGTTTACAGCACTGTTTGAGGTTTTCTCTCTCTTGCAACAAAATCTAATTTAAATTAATAATTCTCTATGTTCCTGGATCTCTCAGTCCCTCGGTTAAGCATTCAACATTTTTTGTGTGTGTGTGGAAGATTGGCCCTGAGCTAACATCAGTTGCCAATCTTTCTCTTTTTGCTTGAGGAAGAGGGTCATTGAGCTAACACCTGTGCCAGTCTTCCTGTATTTAGTATGTGGGATGCTGCCACAGCATGGCTTGATGAGTGGTGTGTAGGTCCGTGCCTGGGATCCAAACCTCATGAACCCTAGACTGCTGAAGTGGAGTGTGCAAACTTACCACTATGCCACCAGGCTGGCCCCTGAACATTTTTTGAATGTCTCATTTCTTTTGAAAACTTAAGTTCTGTAGAAAATGTTAATACTAGCTTTGCTCATAGTCAGTAAAAACTATAAGTAACTTTGGAGAATGATATTTTGTCTTGAAACTGTAAGGCTAAAGACAGAAGGAACTGTACATAAACACTGGACTCAAGTTGGGAAATTTGTTTCTTATGGTGGTACAGGTTAACAATTTAACAGGTGGTACTGGTTCATATGTACGTGGGATTTGAACAAGTCAGTAGATTGGCAGTGGATAACGGGAACCAGGATTCTCACTGTCAGAGAAGGAAGCTGTAGATGAGCAAGAAGGGAAGATTAGAATAAACTTTATTTTTCCATTTGCTTGACACAAGATACATCCCTAATGTGCCTGATATAATGATGTATTTGAATTTGGCATTGTTTTCCTTGAGATTTTAATCCATTTTCCACTCCTCACAAAAAGATAATTTCTTTCACTGTTAGCCTTGATTAAATAAGTAGCTATCTGAAAGGATGACATTTAATTGCATTTTAACAAGCTTTTATTTAATTTTTGACAAGTTTATTGAGCATGCCACTACAACAAGCCATGGATATTTATCAGAAGTACTAGTTTAAACATCTTGTAGTTAGTTTCTAATTTTTTTTCTACATTGAAACAAAATTTCTCCAAAGAAAACTCTCATTAAGAAATATCTAATCACATTCCTTCTTTGTTCAGATGATCACACTGCATCCCAAATCCTTACCCTGTTATTCAGAACTGTCACTGTTTCAGATCAAACTTCTCTTTATGTCTTATCAGATTTCTGCATGAACTCTACCTACTATTCAAATTTCCCAAATGTACCTTCTACCTCCTCTGCTTTTCCTCTCATCATAATCTCTACTTTAATTGCACATTTCACAGACCACTCCTTTATTGTCTTATCATCATTCACTCCCATTAAGTCTGAGGTTAAATGCCACATGTTCCATGAAGATGCATTTATTCTGATCTTTTCAGCAAGAACTGATCATCCCATTCTCTGAACTCATAAGGCAATATATCCACGTCTTAAGAAATTTATCTCATTCAACTTGGCAACATAAGGGTATGCGTGTGTGTGTGTGTGTGTGTGTGTAGGTAAATGTATTTATGTTCAACTTAAAGATTTAGAACTTCTTCTGTACAACTCTAGAAGAGTGTTTTCACAGAGTCTATGCTTAATAAATATTTTGGGACAAATAAGGCTGCTTAATCTTATTCACTTCGGCTAACACTGTATCTTGTGATGCATTCCCTCAAAACTTATGAATTAATTCTGCACTCTGTTAGTATGTTCAGTTGCTACTTATCCTGGTAATCGATGTTGAGTTATGGTACTGTTATTAGGTAAACAAGGACTGTGCTTTCCCTGTCAACTCCTGAGGGGTATTTGTGGAAAAACTATACATGGTCAGGACAAATATCCTTTTATGATGACAAAATTGTACTAGAAATGCCAATTATAGTACAGCTCTACCCATAGACCTCTTAAGGGAAATTTCCTTGAGCTCGATGAAAAGCTGAGGTGACAAATCGTTATCACATTATAGAAACACTTTTCCAGATTTGTAGACAAATACGTGGGTGTATATTTTAGCATTTTGTATCCCATAAGCTTATCTGTCTAATTTTCTCTCTTATCCTAATTTATCTTTCTGATATTTATTGAGCCAGATACTGGTGATCTAAGTGTAGGCAATGCAGTTGTGGTCTCTTGCCTCATAGAATTTCTTGTCTCTATGGGTAGACAGAGAGTATTAAGTAAGTAATTGCAATATTATATGTGCGCAGTTGAGGAAGTCTTAAGTGTTTGATCTGTGAGAGCAATTAGGGAAGGCAGACAATCCAAGCAAGATAGATCAAGAAAGGCTTCCTAAAGAACGTGTTCAGGATAAGATCCAAAAACATTTCCATATACTGATGAAGGTGAGACTGGCTCATTAGAGGAACAGAAAGAAATTCAGTATAAATAGAATTTATTTTGTAATGGGGGGGGCGATAGAAATCAATGAGGTGGGAAAAACAACCAGAGGTCAGTGAACAGTTTCAGGAAGGTTAATACAAAGTTCAAGAGGAATAGTAAATTATCGTGTGTTTTTTTGTTGTTTGATTTTGCAAAAACTATATCTTTGTGATTATATTGTTTAAAAATTTCCTTAAATTATTTTCATAAATGTATCACTGCTAGGCCTTTGAGAGGATAACGTGTTCCTCCTTTGAAAATGTCACAGATACTTCGAGGGAGTAATAATTCTCCCAGTGTATTGATTATTTATGCCATCTCTACTTTAATAAGTATAGATTGGTTCATAATAATGATTAGAAAAATAGTTTATAATAATTCATAATAATCTATAATGATTGATTCATGATTATTTGCTCAATGATTCCCAAAACTGAATTTGTGAATTTAATTATGTATCTAAGAACAGCATCCGCATATCCTCTAATCTCAAAAGGCAGCTATCACGCGGAATGTCTGAGTTCTTGAGTCAGAGAACATAAGAATTTTAGTATACTTTATGATACAGATAATCCAGTGACTTCCTGATGTCATTCTCCTGCTCATTGCTTTAATCTGTGTATGTGACTTTGGCCTCCTCCTTTTCTTTTCTTTTTTCCTCATTCTTCTTCTTTCATTTACCACCACTCTCTCTTTCGAGTTTCCTCTTCCTTTTGCTCTTCTTTCTCCTCACACTTAGTAAGTTAAACTAACATGCTCTTACTAGGCAACGTTCTTTGGGCACCAGTTACTTTCTAGTCAATTTACATACATTATTTCATATAATTATCACAATATTCCTATGAAATATTATGACTAGAACTTAGCAGATGAAGAAAACCATGTCAGGGAAGTTAAATTGGTTTGCTTAAAATTCTCTCAGCTGGTAAGTAGAGGAATCAGGAATCACATTCATGTTTGCATTATTCAAAAATCACTCTTCTTCATCCTTTGGAACACAGATCCCTAAAGCATTTTAAGATCAATGTTAACCGTTATTCTGATATCCTAGCTGTCAAGGGGGAAAAAAAGCCTCAGACAAGCTGGGATGGAACGCTAGAGAGAGTGTGGTAGACTGTCAAAATTCATTCAGAGGAGAGCAGTAAGACTCTCTTCCCTTTCCCTGTTCCCAGACACTTACCATTCCAGTGAAGGGCCTTGTCAGATGCTTGGATAACACAGCAGGAGATGGAACATTTGAGAAGAATCCCTACAATAGACAGGGTCTGCAGGCCCAGGAGTTATCTACTGGCAGAGGCTGACGGTGAGATATGGTTTTGAAAATAAGATTGACATAAACTTAGAAAAGAACGAAATCAGATTATTTTATTTTTATTTCAGCCTAAAACTTCTATTTACTCTATTTACTTAGGTAGCCTTCAGCATATCTTATAGGACTGTCCTTTGAACCTTTCTTCACTAAACTGAACTGGAATGCCAAAACTTAGGAGAGACGAGGCTTGGAGGAGACATTGAATTTGGAAAGAACTGTCTGAAACAAAAGTATTTTAATTGTGAAGATCTTGGAGACTCAGGTACCACCCTGCTTATTAAGCCTGAGGAAGTGGCTTTATCTCAGAAGTGCAATTATTTATTTATCCAAGTAGCACTCCATGAACAGCCACCATATGCCAGCACCATTCTAGGTGGTGTAGATTTCGCTGGAGAAAACAAAATGTTACTCTCCTGGACCTTACGTTCTAGAAGCAAGAACAATCAGAAGCCAGTGTACATACAAAATAGCCCCCCAAAAAGGATGTATCTCCATCCTTTGTGCTTATCAGTAGCTTTCAAGTATAAAACTGAGGTCATATGTATTATATACATTTGTAAGTGTGTTATTGTTTTTTATTTTAACGTGCTAAATGTGGGATTTTGTTAAAAGGTTTTGGACACTTTTCCATGAAACATCTGCTGGAATTCCTAGAGATGAAGATTTTTATGTACAAGTGGACAGCAAATCTAATCTACTTTCACTATAGAGCAGGTTACTTAAATCTACATCTTCTAGAATTAATAATACATCAAACCATATTTCAATCCTAGTTGATCTCCCTTGGAAGGATGGGACAATGTAGCCTAAAATAGCTACTTTTTTGTTTATTTTACTGAATTTCAACTTAGCACAGGGTTGTGATGTTTGTTATCCATGCTTAATTTGAAAGGAGTCCTCCCAGTCATTACTCTTACTTCTCCACCCTTTTCACTCACAAAAGTGACTAGGATGTATTGCATCTCAGTGCTATATCCTCCCTGTGTTTACTTCCCTCAAGATTACTTATCAGCACCCTGATAGCAATGCTGCCCTTGCTCATAGGAACATCGGTAAACTGGACCCAGCTCTTCCTCAATCTCTCTCATTCATGCTCGTGTATTTGGGCTGAGTCCTTGGTGCTAGCACGTGCATATACTTAGTGTCTGAAGAAGGTACAATTTACGCATTTAATATTGGTGCATTTTAAAATTTGTTATGACACTAAGTTTTACTCCAAGTGACTCTAACTTGGCCAAAAACCCAGAAAAACACATTTGATGTATTCTCAAAACATGTATTTTATGTTCCATGGGAAGACTGATTTTCTGCTCAGTGATAAAAATGGCTTGTTGGTTTTTAAATTTGGATATTGTCTGCCCTAAATGCTGCAATTTTCTTCCAAAAAGGCAATAATAAGAATTGAACCATTTTTATTAAATTGAACAACTATTTCTTAAATGTCTAGTCTGTGCCACACAAAGTCTTAGTCCCTTGGGATTGAGCAGTATACAAAAGAGATGGAAATAACTGCCCTTTGGGATCCACTTTTCAGCAATGTAATTCTCACTCAAAAAGGCACTTGCCTGAAATTTCTAGAATGGTACACTGAAAAGCAGCTTCCAGAAATGACTCAGGGTATTTGCTTCATAAGATTCTTTACTTTAGATTTTCTCAGTTCTTCTTCAATCTGACAAATGCTTTCCCATCAACTTTGCACTCTTACCAACGAAGGTGTTGTACCAGGTCACTATGACCATTTGCTAGAAATAGATGTATCAGGTGCAATCTAATCTGCCAGGAGTCATGTAGAAAGTCACTGGTAGAAGACAGCAGTTGTCATTAGCACGTGTTAAAATACTTCCCTAACTTGGTGAATAAAATGTTTTAAATATCTGACATAAAGACTTCTCACTGTGTTTTGTGGGGGTGAAGGAGTAACTATAATCACCCAAATTAAAGTTGCCTAATCTGGGCTAATTTGACTCTATTTCTTTATTCTTTTTTTTTTTTCTTTTTTTGGCCAGAAAGATTGGCCCCGAGCTAACATCTGTCACCAATCCTCCTCTTTTTGCTTGAGATAGACTGTCCCTGAGCTAACATCTGTGCCAATATTCCTCTATTTTATATGTGGGATGCATCCACAGCATGATCGACAAGTGGTGTAGGTCTGCACCCTGAATCCAAACCTGCAAGGCCCAGGCTGCTGAAATGGAGCACGTGAATTCAACCACTATGCCACTGGGCCAGCCTCACTATTGCTTTATTCTTAATGCAAACTTTTACCGTAATCATCTGTGGCACAAGGTGTCAAACAGCCCAGAAAGAATCATATAGTAGTAGAACTAGAAGAGACTTGAGAGAAGATTTTAAGTCCAATCCTATAATTTTACAGATGAGGAAACTGAGACCCAGAGTGATTATCTGATCGTTTTACGGTCCTAGATTACCCATTAGCAAATCTTGGATAAAAATGTTCAAATTCTGATCCCTGTGTCTTGCTTCTTCCACCACATTATGCATCTTTCTTATGTCCCCATAGTGAAAATTATCGATCAGAAAATAAAACCCATACTATTGTGAACTCTATTTTGTATGTAAACTTGTTTAAATGTCTGTAGCCCAGTTTACAATTCTAGAGTGAAACTCTAAGGCAGAGCATCAGTTGGAATTCAGGAAGAAGGCAGAGCTTTGTGAGAATGTTTTAGGTTTGAATGCAAACCCAGATTTGTGTTTGACTGCCCGTAATAGACAAGCAAAATAATAGTGGCTTCCACCAGTGAGGAAGTGTTATTCTTACTTAACAAGGGATTCTGGGAAAAGGAAGTCTAGTGTCAATGCCCTCAGTGGTTTAGGTCTAATCTGTCTTTCTGCTCAACCATTCTTACCATGTGGCTTTGTCCTCATGCTTATCACCAAATGGCTACAAGGTGGTTGTTCCCTTTACAGCACTCAATATTCATTCCAGGCAAGAAGAAGCAAAAAATAAAAGGCAAAATTGATCCGGCCCTGTTTTAAAGAGATTTTGTGAGAGTCCCATCTGGCCGTTACATTCCATTGGTCAGGACTTAATCCAATGAGCATCCCTATGCACAAGGATAGTTGGAAATAATTTCTTCACAAGTTGTTTTATTGACAAGTATGAACATATCTCCACTGATATTCTGCTGTCAAGGAGAATGTTTTATATTTTTTATATAAATGTCTTTAGATGACTTACATTTTAATGACAGATTAATAAATAAATAGAACGTGCATATAATTGTCTTGGAGAAATTTAAAACGGGGAAAAAAAGAAGAGAGTTGAGAAATAATTTTATATAGAGTAGCTAAGGAAAGCCTCGTGGAAAAGTGAAGTTTGTGTAAAGGTCTGAGGTAAGCGAAGGAGTGACCACAGCATACATTCAGGTAAGGAAATTCTGGGTAGAGAGACAGCAAGTGCTGTAGGGGGAGCATGCCTGAGGGTTTAGACAAGCAAGGGGAGAAGAGAAAATTAAATTAAATCTTTGCACTAAAGCAAAACATAGTTTGCTATACTGTAATTAGGAAACTTTATTTCTTAAAAATCATCTAACATTATAAATTACGGTTATATACATTATAAAGCACATGTTATAAAATACATGTTTCAGTGAGAAAAGAGGAATAATGGACAAAGTTATAAACAAGTAACAACACTTTATTTCCTTCAGTAGGAATTTCAGTAATACATTCATAGCATAAACATTTTTGATAGTGCCATTGGATTACAAAGTCCTCCTAAGCAAAATCTTATGAGAGGTACAAAATATAGGAATTAACATTCTCTGAGTAAAACACTTTCTTATCTTTTGAATAAAACGTAAAATACCGATTATGAGCTCCTTCGAGAGAGAAATTTTAATTCAGATAAATGTAGTCGAGTTAATCTGACCAGATGTATGAATCTGAAGACTTCAGCGAAGTACAAATTTGTGGTAACGGCAAGAACTTGCTTGGCTGGAAAGTCAAGCCCAACAGCTAGGAGAGGATAATTGGACCTGGCAAGCAGGTAATAGAAGTGACCGGAATGTTCTAGTTAATCCTAGAGCTGGTCATAAAGGGTTTACACTGTGAGTCAGAATTTGCTATTGAGTGAAAGAAAAGCTCTTGGCTAGGGGAGTTGCACAGACTTGCACAGTTCACATATATAAAAATATTTTATAACCAGGATACCAGCCAAGATCAGTTAGTTATTTGACTATACAAAGGGCAGAAACTATACAGATAGAATTAAAGAAGAAATCAGCTGGATACCAGTCAGAAAACAGTCATCATACAGATTTAGGCAGACAGAGACCCACTTCTGAAGCATATTTCTACAAAGTGTGTTTAAAATCAAGTCAAAGCTTGCCCACCAGTGGTGTGCAGCAGCAACAGTACACAAGCCACGCTTGTCACAGGCTCGCACCCGTCTCAACCAAAGTCACTGCCCACTTGTAGAAGCAGGAAGTGTCCAGCTTGGATCCAAAGTCTCAGTCACAGCGGCATGAAAAGCCACGCAGTATTTTGGGCTAATTGACCACATCCTCAGCAGAGGCTTCTGGAAGAAGAAATAAATAGGGAACAACGCCCCAGCTATATTGGGCATATAAGCTTGCTACAACCTGAGAGAGGAGTTTGTCTTTGCTGATGAGCAAACTTGTATTCAGGAAGAGGGTTATGGAGGAATGGCTGTGGTTTGCCAAGAGAACTCTCACCAAAGGGGGTAAATTTCTGGGATACAATGGATCCTGATACTTTATGGATAACCCCCTACACACAGACACTCTCCTAGAGATGAAGGAAATTTAGTTATAACTTTCAATGAAGCATTTGGGGGCAGCATATTTAAAAAAAGAAAAAAGCTTTCACATTACTTGGATCAAGTTGCAGACCAAGTGTAAAAGCTATTGACGCAATTAAAATTGACCCCAAATCAAGAGAATTCTGAGCTCTTAGAATCCAGAGGATCTTTCTTTTTTGGCACTGCCTTTGGTTTCTGCCCTTTTCCAGCTCTCTGTGGAATTTGGGCATCCATCCTGCTGAGTATTCCAGAGATCTGGAGGCGGCGTCTTGGGTGCCTTTCAATATCCACCAGAGACCCCCTACTCACACTCATAAGCACACGTCACAGGCCTGAAATCAGGTGATTTTGTGCATATCTTGGAAGATGTCCCATTTACCAGCTACTGAAATTTCAGCTTTAGTGAGAGAAATAAAACTTTTTTCCCAGCTGAAAATCCTTCACAAAGTTGAGAAAATTGAACGACTTCCAAATTGACACTTCAGAGATTAAGAGCTACAATCTTTACCTGTCTATTAAAATGGAAATAACTGCCTAAAGTTTCTTCCAAGGAATTCTGTCTCAAAGAAGTCATTTGTACTTATGAATAAGACTGATGTCCAGGTAAAAAAAAATTTATACCAAAGAGGAAAGAGGAAGCAGATCTGAAACATGATCTCTTACTATTTATGATCAGGAATAGGTTCCCTTCACTTGATTGCAGCAGGATGTGTAGCAAATATCACTATTTCTTCTGGCAACTAAAGGTCTTAAGCATGATTAACTAATTCACTGAGGATATGCAAAAATGCAGAAATTCTGAACAAGGACAAGAAAGACAAAGTTTATATACTTTTACCAAAAATGTGTGTATGTATTTCAAACCCACCTCTTCATGAAAAAGGTCCACAAATTCTAATAGTTGTATAAAGCACTTTCCCATGCTTTAGCAGAGCTGAAAACTGTAATACCTTTAGTTTTTAGATATATACACACATATACATATAAAAGTGTAGTCATGGACAATTAGAGATAATCAATGCATTTTATACTGTTATAATTGTAATAAAGGTGTATTCTGTATTACAAATAAACACCAGCAAGAACTAGAGTATAAATGTTATTTATCAAGCCATCATTTCCCAACATTATAGGATTTTAAAAGTACAGTCAAGTGCCGCATAATGATGATTTGACCGACGATGAACCACAGATACTGTGGTGGTCCCGTGAGATTAGTACCATACAACGTAGTTGCGTGTACTGGCTACAGCATCTAGGTTGGAGTTAAGTACACTCTATGATGTTCATACAATGATGAAATCGCCTAACAATGCATTTCTCAGAATGTACTCCTGTCTTTAAGCGATGCATGACTGTAAGAAAGAGTAAAAAGTATTTTTTTCCATTCTTGCCTGGGAGCTATATCAATGGAATTGCACCAAAGCCTTTACTTCAAAAATCTGGAGCATTTGGTGTGTTCCATTTTCTGCTACATTCTGGGCTTCAACTGAAGGTGGTAATGGTGCCTCTTCTTTTCCTTACAGATCTGCACACTGGGGCTCCCAGGTCCTCCAAAACGATCAATGTGCAGCTATTGTTGTCAGTTCTATTCAGCACAGGGTGTGCTTCTGCCCTTTCCTCTCCAGTGTGTCCCTTGCTGAGATCTATAATGAAAACTCAGTTACTTCTGCGTTTACTTTGCCAACCATGCTTCACAGAGAAATTTCAACTTGGATTTCATTTTGAGGTTTGTTATGTTTGTTTTCATTTGTCTTTAATGATAATTTCTTCTCAGTAAGATTTTGGCACCTTCACAAAGAGAGCAAATTCAAAAGTTTATCTGGATTTTTCTCCATAGTCCTTGATATTCCCATTTGCATCTCACATACCCTCACCTGGTGTATTTCTTTCCACACACATCTGTCTTGTCGTTTTCTATAAGGTAAACATCTATCTCAACCTCTCAGAAAATTAAAAAGTTGCCCTTTTTCCCAACAGCTGAGGGTTTTAGTCGGGGAGTTGGCCTTTGCAAACCCAAAATGCCTAAAGTGGCTGTCTGGGTCTTCCAAGTTGTACCTACCGCAAAGGAGGCAAGTGAGGGCCCCTGAAATCCAGTCTTGGCCCTACTAGTCCTGCTCTGGGCCTACTGGCCCGTGTCTACTCTTTGAGGAACTTTTTTCTATTTTTCTCAAAGTCACTATGTAGATTACTTGTGTTACGGTAAGATCTAGTTGACCTCAAGAGGTCAATAATTTTAATTCCTCAGGAAGCTTTTCCTCCATTTTGCATTTTAAATGACTCTGGGTAGACAACAAAAACCAACAAACAGAGTTATACATCGGGACTTTCAAACACGAGTCAGGGTGCAGGGATTAGAGTATGTCAAGAGAAATTTGAAAATTGCCTTCAGGAAGCCTAAGCCACTCTACTTCTCTTTGGAGAAGTAAACCTGTGACAGAACCTACATTCTATGGCATTTGGCACTTACTTCAGTATAAGGACTTTGTGTTCAAATATTACAGATACTTTCTTAACTAATCTCTATATTTTAATCCATCACAAATGCTTAGTTTTACTGCAGATAGTAAAGGTTTAGAAAATTTATGGAGTGATGATTGTTTTACCAGCACCAAAAATCACCGCCTAAACTGAAATTTAACCTTTTCTATAGCTTCTCTTGCTGTTCTGTTTGAATCTTGGGCAACTGTTATTCATTTAGATATACACGCTTGAGCTGAAGTCATATTGGACCAACTAATTAGCAGTCGGACCATCATCATCAAATGGGCTATTTCTTGGGATAACATGGATATCTAAGTAAAAACTCTACTAATGCTCTTATTTAAATTTTGTAGTTATGATAATGTAACCGAAAAAAAACTTTATTACGTATGCAGTGCATGGTAAGATAACCACCAGAAATGTCAAAACACTGACAAGAATAGAAGGCTCATAATTATACTTCTAGTACAAATTTTCAAAATGTCTCAAATTTTGGATGCCCTATTCTCAGGAAATTGCAGGACTTCTTGCACTTGAATAGATAATAGATGTACCACTAAAACACTTAGGTTCTAAGAATTTGTATTTGACACAAAGGAATACAGAGATCAGATAGATTTTTTAACCAAATTAAATATGTGATAGGAACAACACATTTTATAGAATAGGATGAATGATCTTCCTTTTTGTGCTGACGCACCAACCAATTTCTGTAGAAAATCAGTGTTCAGTGAATTATCTTGACAGTTTCCTTGAAAATGTGTAATCACATAAAAATTTTTAGAGAATGATAATACATTTAGATCTCACTGTAACATGTAAAATAGATGTCACATATAAACAATAAAAAATAATTCTACAAGCTTTTAATGTAATTGCCTAATGGACCTTTGAACATAATGCGGTGATAGTAGCATGGGCCAAGTTATGTGACATCTGCATATTTCAGGGTTCTGATATTTTATTTATAGAATATTGCTGTGAAGGTTTGAATGTAGACTTTGAAATTTTGAGAAACCTTGAAAGAAATAACAGTGTTTCTGTTAGCTGCTTTCAACTGTTTCTGAATCACGGCAGTGATTATAACAAGTGAGGTAGCTCCATTGAAACGAAGTGAAATGAAATGTGTTAACTTCCCTCAAAGAGTCAGATGAATGGTTCTATGCAAGGCCAATTTTTCTAAGCTCCGAAAGGAGTTGCATCATTGACAATACTGTTTAAGATTTTTTTCTTTAGTTACTATCAGGAAATTTTGGCCAATTTGTATGAAACAAGGAAGGGGACATTTCAGAATTTCCTTTTTCTTCACTCTTAGTCAGCCATCTATTTAGGCCTGAGAGATTCTGAAGAACTTCATTGGACCAGGCAGAAGACAGTTTATCCAACCATTCCTTCATTCATTTAACAAACACTCATGTTATTCTGTGAAAAGATCTATTGTGGCATTTCTCATATATACTTTTTTATATACTTAGTCTCTGACTGAAAGATGCTATTAATCTACATAAGGAGTTAAAATAAAACTTCAAATATTAGTCCCCAAGGTGGAATTATGCATATTTTTAGTAAAATATTATAACCGTCAAGAGAAATTCAAGGATTTTTCTTGCCACTTATCTTTTCCATAAAAGAGAACTTTGATATAATATACAAAGACTTAATAGACAAAGACTCATTAATGATAGAGTGGGGTCACCAGTAGTGGTTGGAGTTCTGAAAGAAAGGATTAAAATTAAATGTGCTTAGGAAAATTCTCTCTCCTCTTTTATTGAGCTCTTCCTATTTACTAACATGATGAGATTCAGCCTAAGAACGTGCCTCTGCCTTGGAAGAACAACTAGGAACAAGAAAGAAGATCATCAGTGAGAAAACATGGAGGAACGTGCTCATGTCTGACTCAAATGTAATCTCTTTTCTAAAGAGTCAAAATGAGCTTATGTATGCATCTAGCTCAATAGGATGAGAGAACTTATAAGAATTTGGAGCAGAAATAATGTATGCATATTTGTGAAAATGTCCTCTGTATAAATGCATGGCTCCATGGTGTATCTTTTTGTGGACATAGGGAATTGGGCAGCAGTGTTAATGGTAGCTAACTAGTTGTGTTACTTAGAATTCCCATCTCAAAACTGTTGTGAATTTGGACATTGTTTTTATTTTTCACATGCTCAAGTTTTCTGCCATATAGGCAGAGCATCATTGTATACATAGTAGTAACTAGAGAAACAATGGAAAGCTTCATCATCATGATAAATACGTTTTAAAGTAAATGAATCATTGCAAAGGCTAAACACAAAGCTAAAATGTATTACAACTTAGACAATGACTTTCCATTATTTTATAAAGCGTTTACTTAAATTAGATTTATGTAGACATTGATTAAGCCATTTCCTTTCTGGAATCAATTTGAAACTTTTTTTCACAATCTACTGTTTAAATTAAGGCTGTCAAAAAATATTGCCATAGTTACCTGTATCATGTTAGCATAAAATGAAAGTTTTTGAAAATTTTCTTTCCTATGCTGTTAGCACTGCCTTATGTACACAGCAAGTAAGTCCTTTGGGGTTGATATGTATGTTACTATATCTATGTGGGACTCATTTATAACCCATTGAGCCCACTTATAATGCAACTCCCTGCTCCATTCACCTTGATGGGGGACAGGATAGGAAAAGAGCGCTATTGAAATTCAGAAGATGATTTGAATTTGGCCTTTTCTTACAAAACAGAGATACGCTGCTCTTTATTTCTGTTCTCTGTTGTCTTAACTATTTATTTCTGCTAATTATTTTCTGTTACTTTATCTCTGTTAAGTAAACACAGGAGTCCCACACCCTTAAATTGAAATGTTTCCCCATCCATCCAAAGAACTGTGTTCCCTGAGCTACCCCTAAGCCTCTTCAGTGTCCTTCTAGGTTTCAATCTCAGGGATAGATGACATCAGTAAGGTTCCTGCACTGAATATGGCAACTGGCCACTCATGGCTAAAATCCACAGATGAAGATGATGGCTAGTAGATTCTGTTTTGATGAGCTTCAGTATAAATTCTCATGATTTGTGTGTTTGAATACTTCCTTTAACTTTTTCTGGAATCGTTGAATGTCCACGCTTGTTTATCAGATTTCTCCACATTTTAATGTAGAGAGATGTAATGAAAACATCATGCTTTATACAAACTAAAATGTGATACCTCCCACAAGAGACTAATATTAAAGATCTTGCGTGTCCTCTCTTTTGCAAACTCATTTTTAATCTCACTCTTTTTCTGTTTTGTCCTGACAGGTGAAATTTCACAACGTATTTCAAAGACGGGGGCCACACTGCGCAGGCATCTTTTCTCTCATTCATAGCACTAGCACGGTGGAGGAATAGCCTCTTATGATCAGAATGGCCATCAGGGACAAGTCTAAGGAAATGTCAACTGGTGAAGTGTGCCCTGTGTTCTCTCCATTTCCTCTTTCACAAAGGACTAATATGGCTTAATGATATCGTTCATAAATTTTCGTGGCATGAGTATTTGCAGAGAGTTGGAAGATCTCATCCAATCCCAGAACTAACACAATGATAACATGATAACCATCTGCATGGCAATTTATAAAGAATTCCCACATGCCTGAACACATTTTACCCTATTTATATTTTATCATATATGAACCGTATTTTACCCATTTGATCCTGGGAAGCATATAGAGCAAGTGTTTTCATTATGTCCATTTTACAAGTGTGCGAAACAAAGCAATGGAGACGGAAGTGATCTACCTGAGAACATACAGTTGATAAGTATCTGACCCCAAGGTGATTGATGATAAAGTCCTAGCCCTTTCTCTTATACATTCTGATTCCTCCTCTTTAGTCTTCACCCAAGACTAGAAAAATAAATACTTGTGCTTAGGATCCAAACTAGAACACAATGAGAAAAGTCAGGTCTGGACTTTTTCCCCCTGACTTTATTTTAGTTTTTTCCCATTTAAAAAATATTATACTTTTATCATGTCCTTTTCTAGGTGAATATTAAAACACAAAATGTGCATTCATTCTGGTTTTCTAATTTTGTATGTTTCTGTATATGTCAATGTCTATAATCAGGGCTTAATCTGACCTATCTTTTCTTCATTTTAGAAAAAAAACAGTTTGATATTTCATTTAAAATATCATTGTTTTTTCCTTTAAGGCAAAATCTCTTTGCTGAATTTGCCTGAAAATATAGAAAAAGCCAGATTGCCCCCAGAATAGTAGATGTTCAGAAGTCTGACAAACAATTTCCTGGAATAGTCCAGCTCTGAGAGGGTAAGCACACCTGATATGCCAGATGAAAACAACTGAATGGTGGTAGAGAACAACTAAACAGCATTAGAGTAAGTGGCTGCATTAGTTACAGTCAATGGAAATTTCCAGAAAATAGGTCTAGGCTTTTAGTGAGTGTCTGTGATCTAATTCTACTCAACGCAAATAATTCATTTTCCAGAAACTAATTTGAAGTTTCTCTACCTAAAACGCGTCTACAGAGACATTTACTCTAAGCATTTTGGTGAATTTTGAAACAGTCTAACAATGAACTGAATTGTCTTAATATAGCATAATACCTAAAGTGCATATTTTCTGAGTGTGCATTATGCTACCACTAAAACACACTATTAAAATAGTGGTTTTTATCCTTTCAAATATATATATATATTTATATTTATTTATATTTGTGTTCCAGTAATATATACCAGAATTACTCTTAATTAGTGTTAGTATTATTACAAAAATTGCCTCCTGGTATACACGTGTTTTATATGTGTTTTTCACTTATTGATATATCAAACCCCAATTGGGGCTCATATATGCCTGAATCAACAATGTGTAAGAACTCATATTTCCTCACATCCTCACTAAAATGGGGCATTATGACATTTTACACTTTTTGAAATGTGGAACATGGTCTTTATTATTTAACTTGCATTTCTGAATTCTAGAGATGGGCAGATTGGGATTGTGAAGGTTCAGGAGATCGAGGAAGTCTTTTTGAAGGAAATGCTGACTGAACAGAGATCTGAGCCGGTTCCAAAAGAGTGAGAATACTAGGAGCACAACATAAGTTCAAGGTAGAGAAAGAAGGACAAGGGGCCTGGAACAAAGCCAGGAAGGGGTGCTTGGTTAAGATGAGCCTGGCAAGGTAGGTGAAGACTGGATAATACAGGGAGTTATAGGCCATATTTAGAATTGTGCTCTTTATCCAAAAACTGAGAGACATTGAAGAGTTGTAAGCTGAGGGTATGGGTACGTTCAGATTTGCTTGTCAAACACCTCATTCTCTGTGCAGTGATTAATTAGAATTAATCTTAGCGGGAAAGAGTAAGAGCAATAAGGCCAACCTTGAAGTTATTGCTGCGATGACATAGCACTGCCCCCTCCCTGCTCCACTCACTACCACCACAAGAGAGAAGCTACTACAGCTATGTACTCACTAAACCTTGACATGACTTGTATCTTGATCCCAACGCTCACAATTCATCATCCCTTCCTATTCGTCTACTTTACTTACACTAGTGATTGCACTCCAAAATTCTTTGACGTCATTAAGACCTCCAATTCAGTGAACTTACCATTTTTTCACTATTTTTCGTAACCTATTATCCCCTTTATGACTTTATATTCTGCACACAACCAAGATTCCATGGCCCAGTACTATAACAATTTCATGGCAAATTCCCTTAATTTTCTTGTTCCTCTCTCTGTCAGCCACATCTGGCAAAACTGAACTTTGCTAAACCCAACTATCTGACAAAACTCACTTAAAATTTATGAAAAGATTAAAAATGGATATTCAACAATGATATTCTACTTTACTCTCTTAGAAAATTCATTTTCTTATTCCTATTTCACACCAGGTCTTAGTCTGTAAGGGCCACTATAACAAAACATCACAAACCGTGTAGCTTATAAACAACAGAAATTTCTTTCTCACAGTTCTGGAGGCTAGAAGTCTAAGATAATGATGACAGCATGGTCAGGTGAGGGGCCTCTTCCTGGTTGTCGACTTCTTGCTGTATCCTTGCATGGTGAAAGGGGTGAGGGAACTGTGTGTGTATGGTCTCATTATTTATGAGAGCACTAATCCCATTCATGAGGGGTCCACTGTCATGACCTAATTAGTTCCTAAAGGACCCACTTCCTAAGCCCATCACATTGGCATTAGGATTTTAACATATGAATTTTGGGGGGACAGGAGCATTTGGACCATAGCACTGTAACTTTCCTCAAGTTTCCTAAAAATTTCTACATTCTTCAATGTTAACTGTTGCCTTTTTCACATTTCACTAAAAAGTAATTAAAATCAGTAAAAAGCAATTTCGTCTTTCTACTACCAGCTCCACCAGCCTACTTGCATCTGTACAAACTATTCTTTGTCTGTGATTGACATGACAATGGAAGATTTCTTCTTTCTCCCCAAGGCCAATCTACTTGTGAATTAGATCCTAATCCTTATTAAATTCTCTAAGACTTCTGTCTTGCATTTTGTTTTCTGCATCAAGTTTTTTCCATCTCTATTCTAATCAACATACAAACATACTTTAAAAAAGAATGAAATATCTTTAAAACAATCGCCTTTTAGCTCACATTTTCCTTCAGCTACTACCCCAATATTTCTCTCTTTCTCATAAAGAATTCTCATAAGACTGAAATTCCTAGAAAAAGTTGTCTATTGCTGTCTCTCTTTCTTCACTTCCGTATTTTTCCTCAAACAATTCCAGTTTGTCTTTCATCCTCACCAGGAGTTCTAATCGGCATTGATGTATATATCACGTCAAAGCCAGTGGACAAATATTTGCTTAATCTAATGAGCTTCAATAGCATTAGACACAGTTTACCACAACCTCCTCGAATACAATTTCTTTTCTGTGCTTCTGTGACTTCTAGTGTATTTATTTTCACTTGTAAATCACTAACCTTTCTTTCTTGTCTCCTTTGCTTTTCTATAAGGACTCTGAATATTGGAGAGACCTAGGGTTTTATCCTCAACCTCTTCCATTTACTTTCCACCTCAGGTCCCATAAGTGACCACATATTTGTTATTGGATTAAAATATTACCACCACATGGGTTACTATCCTATATTAATATCTAATATTACTCAATCTAAATGTCTTCCTTGAGCTTCAGACTCAGATATCCAGTTGTCTACGTGATATATCCATCTAAATGTGTATATCGCTCTCAATATAATATAGAAAAAATAACTATGAATTTCCACCCCTCATTTCACTCCTCAAAAATGATCCCATCTTATTAAGTAGCACCAAAATCCTCTTATTTTTTAAAGGCAAAACTACAGAAGGTATTCTTCAGTCCCTTCTTCTTTTGACAATCTGTATGCAATAACTAATTTCAACAAAAGTCTATGAGCTCTCTGAATATTATTGATTACATAATAATAAATGTGTTAGAAAATGGCTATTTCTCATCATATGCTACATCCTTTGCTCATGTCACCATCACTGCTTTATGTGGATTCTGCATAATCCTATCAACTGACCTTACTGCGTTTCCTCTTGAACCTATCCCCCTATTCCACACAGCAGCCAGGTGGATTTTTTAAGGCCTAAGTCAATTCTTGTCTCTCTCATGCTTAAAGTTCTCCGGTGTCTTTGCATCACACTTATAGGATGAAAACTCTTTGTGTATCTTTCAACATCCTATGTGTAGTCTCGGTTCATCCTTCTCATCTCAGCACCCTCCACACTAACTGCAATTGCTGCCCTTTCTGTTTAGAGGACTCTTGTCACAGATCTTCACTTGACCACAGCCTTTTTCATGATCCCAGGTTCAACTAAAATGGCAGCTTCTTGGAGAGGAATACCCCAATAATCTGTTCCTGCCTCTCATTCTTTAACACATTCCCCAATTTTAAACTCTTTAGAACAGTTACTATTTGTGTGCTGGAAATATACATTCGAGAGTCCTTTTAGAGAATTACAGACAGTCATGGGCAGAAATTCAATCCTAAAGAAAGAGTGTATAAAGGATTAAAAAAGAAATCTCTGCCTTGAGTCATGAATAAATTCAACATATAATAGTCAATGCAGAAAAATTAGCTATCAAGTAGAAAAAGGAGATTAAAAGATGTATAGAACGTCCCTGACTTATGATGGTTCGACTTACGGTTTTTCAACTTTATGATGGTGCAAAAGCAATACACATTCAGTAGAAATTGTGTTTTTGAATTTTGATTTTTTCCCCAGGCTAGAGATATGCATATGATCCTCCCTCGTGACGCTGGGCAGGGGCACTGAGCCACAGCCCCCTGTTAGCCACGCAATCATGAGGGTCAACAACTGATGATACACTGATAGCCATTCTGTACCCGTAGAATCATTCTGTTTTTCACTTTCAGTACAGTATTCAATAAATTGGATGAGATATTCAACATTTTATTATAAAATAGGCTTTGTGTTGGATGATTTTGCCTAGCTTTAGGCTAGTGTAAGTGTTCTGAGCACATTTAAGTAGGCTAGGCTAAGCTATAATGTTCAGTAGGTTAGCTCTATTAAATGCATTTTTGACTTAATGATATTTTTAACTTATGTTGGGTTTATTGGATGTAACCCTATCGTAAGTCAGGGAAGATCTGTTGTGAGAAAATCAAAAGGCTGTGGAAATGAAGCTGCATACCTGAGGGTTACTGTAGATATTCAATAAACAATTTGCTGTTTTCCTGTTTAACTTGAGGGGTGACTCAGTGGTCTTGAGGATTTGCGGGCATGTTTTGCAGAAGATTTGTGAGCTTCTTGTGCAGAAGAAATAGAATGCCTTAGGGAGGTTGTGATCGATCACCAGATGGCCAGCCCTCAGCTGCCATTGACACCTAGAAGTCAGATTACCCAGGGGATTATCTGGAGAGACTCCTTTGTTTCTCTGAAGCATCTCCTGCCAAGCCCCTTAGCTCTATAAAACCTCCCTGCTTTTTGCTCTTGTTAAGGTGGATTTAAGCAAACCTATGCTCCCATCTTCTCATCTTGGCCAATTTTAATAAAACCTTTCTCCATCTCCAAGCACCAGTGTCTCAGTGTTTGGCTTACTGCACATTGGGCACACGAATTTGGGATTAAGAGGTTTGGTATCAGAAACGTGGAAAAAAGTTCAAGAAGTTGAGTGTAGCTAATGGTGTTGAATGCCTCTGAGTAATCAAGTAAGTAGAAGAATTTAAAATTTCAATTGGATTTGAAGATATATAAGCCTTTTGTAACCTTATCAGGAGGTGTTTAATGGAGTGATATTGGTGGTAATCATGTTGGAATGTATTGAATAAAGAACAAGAAGCAGGGAAAGGCAACAGTATATATGGAAAATACTTCTGGGGAATTTGTATATAAAGAGGAAGTACATTGGACTAAGGGTTGGGAAGACTATGGTATAGGAGCTGAGACAACTTTTTAAAAATTAGAGCAGAAACTTCTTCAAGAAGGTGGAGAACTACCAGAATAGAAGTGACAAGGGTTATACTTACATGCTTTCCAACGTAACTGGAAAGAGAGAGAACAGACAAGAATTGAGATGATCTTGAGATGACACAAACTGGCACCCTCAGTGAGTAGTTTGGCTTCAGGTAGAGTAAGGAGGGGAAGGTAATCCTTCTGAGAAGGTCAGGATAAAAGGGGTTGCTGATTATAAAGATATAGATATAAAGGACCAAGAGAAGGAGAGATGAAGAGGGGTACAAATAGACTGAAGAAAGTTCAGATATTACTGGGATGATGGTGCCATGGCAGATCAGCAGGGAGGAGAGCTTACGGGAGAAGAAGCCTGCAAAAATATTTTAGAATTCTCTTTAAGAAATGTGGGCACATTGCCTAATATCCAGAGAAAATTTTGGCTGACGGAGTGGCTGACTCAGAAGCTGTAGAATCTACAGCCTACAGGAGCCTCCTACTCTCTCCATATGGAAATGTCAAGATCTATAATCTTGTACTATTTTTAGCTGCACCAGCTTTAAAGCAAAATTAAGTAAACAACGTGAAGAAGATCACATTTTATTTGGTTGTATTGTATACTTTAAAAAAATCTGTGTTTTAAGTAAAACAATCTGTAAACACCCTTCTCAAAATAATTTTCTAGTAGTAGTTACGCCCATGACAGTTGGTCAGTTGCTCCACCATAGTTAGTATTTTTTGTTTTCATCAAAATAAAATGACTTTGAAGGCATGTGATTTTATGGGGAGGGGAGGGAAAATAAGGCTTGTTCCCAGCAAAAAAAGAAAACCACAGGCACAAGAGAAGTTCTTTGAAATCCCACAAATATGCTAAACTATACTTGAAATGAGGAAGTAAGCTAGTTATTATGATCTCTGTTATATGGTTGAAGCAATTGAGGCTCACAACACTTAGGGGTGAATCAAACTCATAATTATTAAGTGATGGAGACTAATTTTGAGCTCTTTTTTTTAGGAGTTTTTGCCTCATGTACTTTTCTTCTATAGTATGCTGCTTCTTCATTGAGGCTTATATTCTAAACCTGATTATAACCTTTGCTGAGGACAAAATTGCAGCCATCTGAACATCTGGTGCTGCTTTTCTGTTGCACTAAGGTCTCTTTAAACAGTTGGTAGCTGGAATACTGATTTCAACTCTGACAAGAATTAACCGTCAGCAGAAATTTTCATAGTTACATTGTATAAGAAGTTGCTACAGAACTAGAGATCTTTTTTATTTAATTTTAATCAGATCAGCCATTTCACTGTGGTTTCCAAAAAATTAAAATATTTTTTGATAGGAATGAAAATGTTATTTTCAATTCCTCTTTCTTGTTACATGCCTAAGATCACATTAACATATATTTGATGTTTTCACATTGACATATATTTGATGCTTTCTTTGAGGTAGTTTAGAGCACAATAAGAAGTAGATTATTTATTGCATTTTTATTATAGAAGCATTAGATAATATAAAACTGTAAAAGAAAACATTTTCTAAAAATCACCTATGACCTGTAATTCTACTACTCAAAGTCAGCCTTCGTGTGTATGGCGTTTTAGCATATTTCCTTGAGTCTTTATGTATTAATTTTTGCATGAATGCGTTATTTCCACAAATTGTTATTGAGCATCTACTTTATGCCAGACGTTGATCTAGGCCTGGGCATTGAGCCTAAAGAATGTACAGGATAAACAAGGCCCGATCTTCATTAAGGCCCTCTCTCTCTCTATCTCGCTATCTCTCTCTCTTCAGTACAAACAAATGTGAATGTGAGCATAATAATATATAGTAGAACATATTTTTATTTCTTAGAATTATACTTTCAGTATTACCCTATTTTTAAATAATTCCTCTGATGTCTTATCGACCGTGGAATGTTCAAACCACAATGGACCATTCCTCTATCATTAGAGATTCAGATCCCAACTTGTAATGCAATGACTAAAACTTTTATGACTTTTATTAATCACTTTTCTGATCTTTAAAATGTGCTCATCTTATAAAATCTGAAAAATCAGAAAATGAAACAAAATAGTCACTCATCCTACCATCTATAAATAATGGTTGTTTATAATATGATAATATTCCATTTCAGCTGTTAACAAACTTATCATAATGTCCTGCACTACATCTATACCCTACTATTTTTATTAAAATTGTATCTAACACTTTTGATATTTATTTCCAAATAAAAAAAAAAACGCCAGTGGCTTTGAATGCCATCTTAAATACTTCTGAACTTGTGAATTAAATTTTGCTTGTTGACTCATTTGTTTGCACTTTCTTCATTTGCATTTATTTCACTATTGTGAGGGTGAATATTTTTTCATAATTTTTGTAGCTAAGACCAGTTCCTTTTTTCTACATGTATGCATGTAGAAAGATACTTATGTATAAATTCTTTTAGGGCTTTTTAAAATCAATTTCTATAGATTTCACATATGTTGAATTATGATCTGGTAGTAAATATCTTTCCTTTTTGGTGGCTTATTTCTAAGTGTTTGAATAATATATTGTGGTTCTAAACTCACACATGCAAGTGAGCACAGGTACTTTTGTGTAATTAATTCCATTCTCAGTATAAAATATAACATATGTTTCCTTTTAGGTTGTTTTTGGAAATGATGTTACAAGTATGTGTACAAAGTCATTTATATTTATGTTTAATTTATTCACATAGGTCATAAGTAACATCTACCTACTGTACTGGATCTCTACTTAAATACTCTGCCTTCCCTGTTCCATGAATTTATGTTGGTGCTATCCTTGCTGCCAATCACCTATAATCATGTACTCAATTCGATTACTTCTCAATTTTGTAAAGATGTTCCTTTATAAATATCCCCTCTCTTCTCCTGCTTCATTAATTCACTGGATTATTTCCATCAACACACACAATCTAAAATATCTTCCTTCTTTAGAAATAATCCATCTATCCCACATGTCTCTGCTTTCAGTTATAGCAAAACTTCCTTAAAGAGTTGTTAACGCAAATTGTATTCATTTTGTATCCTTTTTTTCTTGGAACTTCTTCAAATAGACACTTCTTTTCCCCTATTGCTCCAGTAAAATAACACTTGCTAAGGCCACTGATGACATCATGTTGCCCATTCAGTGGTCATTTCTCAGAACCTAAATGACTTGAATTATCAGCTGTGCTGGATGTAGCTGGATGTAGCACTTTTTCTTGAAACACTGCCTTCACTTGTTTTTAAAGGTCCTACTCTCTTTTGGTTCTGCGTTTACATATTTGGCAACTTATTCTCAGCCTCCCTGCTGATTTCTTCTCATCATCTAGACTTTTAAATTTTGTCATATTCCAGGCCTCAGTCCATGGACATATTCTTTTTTATAACTGTCTTTATTATCTAAATTTTTTTGTTCAACACCATAGTCTAAAATATATATACACATGATAGTTAATCCAAATATGTGTCCCCAGGCCAGATTTCTTCCATGAACTCCAGATTTGTGTATTCAACAGGTTACTTGACGTTTCTACTTGGATGAATAATTGCTATCTCAATATTGGATTTTCAAAATCAAACTCCCTAAGCCTCCCTTTCTGGCTCCCTTTTTCATTATGATAATCACCAAGTGCATTTATCCAGATCAAAAGCTTTGACTCCTCTTCTCTTACAACAACCAATCCATTGGCAAATCATGTATTCTCTATCTTCAACATACATACAGAGAACTATTAAGCAAGTATATGAGGTTACAAAATACAAGATTAGCATACAAAAGTTGGTCAATTTCCTATATACTAGTAACAAATAATCGGAATTTGAAATTTAAAAAATTTGTAATTAACAATAGCACAAAAAGTATGGACTACTTAAGCATTGCTGTATTTGTTAAATCTAACAAAAAGATATTAGGATCTATAAGTGGAAAACTACAAAAATATAATAAAATAAATAAATAAGATCTAAATAAGTGGAGAGATAGTCCATGGTCATAAACTGGAAGATTCGATATTGTTACAATGTCAACTTGTCCCAATCGATCTTGATTAAACACTATTCCAATAAAAATCCAAGGAACCTATTTTGTAGATATTGACAAATTGTTTCCAAAGTTTACGTGGAAAGACAAAAGACGTAGAATAACCGACACAATTGTGAAGAAAAACAAAAGTTGGAGGACTTGTAATACTTGATGTCAAGACTCAGTATAAAACATATCAGTCAAGACAATGCAGTATTGATGAAAGAACAGACAAATCCGTGGAACAGACTAGATAGACTGTAAGGAGACCCACACACTTATAGTCAAATGATCCTTGATGAAGGAGTAAAGAGAAATCAGCGGAGGAAGAACAGAATTTCCGACAAACAATTCTGGAACAATTGAACACCTGTGTGTAAAACAAACAAACAAAAAATCGTTCTTGTAAAATAATAATTATAAAACTTGGTAAGTGCCTATTTGGATTACAGTCCTCTATTCAATAATTTTATAAAATAGTTTCTTCTGGACTGTGTCCATAAGAATAGATGTCATTATTTCCATCGTTTTCTTTATTTATTATCATTATGGTATCTATTTTTTTTTTTTACAAAATTTGATCTTCTAATATGGGAGACATATTGTATACAATGGATTCATGCATCCACAAAATAAAAAGCATAGTTTGATCACCAGAAATATAGTTCTCATTTCTTTAGGAAGTAATTAAATAATATACTTATAAAGTACTGATAATTTAGTAATTAATGATATTTCGTTTGATAATATGGAATTTATTTCATGTTCTAAACTGTATGAGAATTGCCAGAACTGTCAGGAATTATTGCCAGAAACTACCAGCTCTTAAAGCATTGCTTTTCATTAAACAAGTGAGAGTGCATCAAAACATAAATAAAATCTTATTCTTTACAAGATTTGTTGAGAAACATGAAGTAAGAAACAAAAATGTAATAAAATGATTTTGTTGCATTAATTTATTTTAATATTTGTCCCAATTCTTGGCCCATAATACACATTTTTTGAGTTAACGAGTGAATTAATAAATTTGGTTAAGGCACTAACTTTCCTTTGATGAGTGTTTCCTTAAATTCAAAGTGGTGACTTCATCATCAATCATCATCATCATCACTCTGATCTTTAGCTTCACATTTCTCAAACTTGCTGACAACTCTAGGTCTAGAGACTCATTTTTTATAGTTGATTTTGCAAGTAAATCACATGATTTTCAAAAGCGCAACCAGGTCACTTTAGGTCACTACCTAAAAGTAGGTTGTGAAGAACAAAAGTGCAGTGAAAGTGGTCTTCGCAATTCAGTGAAGGCACTTTCCTGAGTGAATCACTCAGCCCAGTGAATAATTCTTGGAGATTTTGGTTCACTCTGTCCCTGCTAATTCTCTGTCCGAAGGTACAGTCCGTACAACCAACTTCTGTGGAATGAGATTCAGAGTTTGTCCTAGATGCAGCTCTGTGACTTTATCATAATTGGCAGCATACAGGATTGTTTTTAATAATATTTCTCATAAAACATTGAAGGTAATTTTAATATTAAAAAATAGGCATCATGTAAAACTTCCCATAATCTAGAAAATAGTTCAGTGTTGATTTGATTATTCTGGGCACTTCTAATTATATGCTATTTATCTTGTCTAGTTAACATCACTGAACCTGAAATATTTCACAATACTGCATTAGAATGTTAATTCATATAAGATATTTATGGTAGGTTTTGAAATACAGTTTTGAAATATAGTGAAATATTACTTCTCATGTTTTCCTTTTACTCTTCTATTTTTTCACCTTTGTATATGTTAAATTTTATCTTAAACATTACAGGGGTCCCAGTTTAATTATGTCTTAATATTTTTTAAAAGTTGAATATATGCATTGCAATAAAAATTAAATAATGGAATACATGCATATATAATTAATTATTTAATAATTCTATTCATTCTTAAGGATATGTAGGATTTGTAATAATTGAGTTTTAGGTGGTTTTCCAACTGAGAAGGAATGTTACCTTTCGAGATGTCTAAGATAGGTCATCTCAGTGTATATAGAGCAGTTTGGAATCATAGAGTTAGAACAAACATTTCGGTCAGCATTAAACAATTTCTGACAACGTGTGCTTATGATTATCCTACATCAGATCTTAGAAATCATGATGAACATTTATAATGTATACACCTAGAGGCCAGGGAAATTTCTATTCATTTCTTTTGTACAATACCCAGCTTCAAACATAGTAAAATGTTTTAGCCGACCAGTATGTATACTACACACTATCCATTGATACTTGACATTCATTTATGGCCCAGCTCCAGTGGTGGGTCTGAAAATCAAGTATTGGGATCAGAAATGTCTTTTCCCACCATTACCCTTGAAGATCCACTCACAAAATAATTGCTTATCAATCCCACAACTGCAGACACTGCTGGTTTAGAAATTTTCATTCCAAAGAAAAATATATATACAAGAGTATTCCACAGTGATGTCTCAAAAATGGGCATTGAGACTGTTGTCAACAGGCATGAATGAGATTAAAACATTGGCTGAGATAACTGATCTTGATGGTCAGGATAAATTAGTACTCCTATTGCACAACAAGACAAAGTGTATCTGAATCCCAGGGGATCAACTGGATTACCTCCTAGTAATTCCATGTCTAGTGGTCAATTTAATGGAAAATTATGACATATAGACAGAACCGCTAATACCTTCAAGATTGAAAGTTTAGATCACCCCTCAGTTAAAGAATCCCAGCCAGCTGGGGATTAGGCTGAGGACAAAGACAGTATATAATGGGTTATGGAAAAGAAAGTTGTAATTACTAACTAAGGTTTCATGACCAGTTACATATATACATATGGATATATTAACTATTATCCTTAATTTTTTCCCTATCTTTTCCATATTATTTTCTATATCTTTTTACATGGTATGTTGCTGGTGATTATCAAGAAATCTTCCACGTGGAATAGACGTCAACCAGAGACTGATGCAATGGACAATCGATTTGGGTCTCAAGTTTTTAGGCAGAAAGTGAGAATGTTTTCTTTTGAGAAAAAGATTGCTGCATTATAGGAGGTGAGAGCTTGCTTTTGTTGTCAATGTTGCTTACAATGAGAGAATCATAGGGTGCAATAACTGGTAGAAAAGTGTGTAAGGATATTGAGAAGCCAAAGAGAATACAGACTCTTGTGATTACAATGGGCATCAAGTTCTTTTTCCTTCACTGTTTGGTAGGGACTGGAATGCTGAAATTACATAGCCAGGCCTCCCTTGCCATTATGGTCTGGATGAATTAGAATTCCACTGTGAAAGTAAAACTAAATGAGAGAAGCAAAGCCTATTTACTCTGAGCTTGCCATAGCAAGGGAGTCAGTCACCATCGCTTGCACGCGTGTGAGTAGAGACTCAAGGCAGGCAGAGGAATGGAAAAGCCTTACAGTGGAGAAAAGGGAAGGCTTCAGCTATGCTCTGGCTGGAGGCTGTTGGCAAAGGGAAGCTGGAGGAGGGCTGACTAGAAGCAGCGTATTTTATGTGATTGGTTAGGGGTATATAATTGGCTTTCTCTGGTTGGTCCTAAGACGGTAATGGGTACAAAAATTAGGGAAGCCGTCAGTTATTAATCAAATTCTGGCAATTTGGGCCGACTGTCTCAGAAGTTATTGGTTAGCTTCCTAAATTATCAGTAGAGATGGTAGTCTGACTTCCTACAAATCTGACTTACAGCAGGCTGACTTCCTGGGCTGTTTATTGCAGACAGGGGTTGGGTTCCTGGGCAGGTGTGGGTCGTAGTTGTATTACTACAAATTGTCTGGCCTTTGTCTGCATATTCAATCTCTCACTACCAATTAAATGTATCCCTACAAGTTTTTAAAGGCTGAAAGCAGCAGAGGACATTTTTCCCAGTAATTGAAGGCTTGACATTCTCAGATGTGAAGTTTTTCAGTGGTTAGGCACCAGCCCTACTGTCCTATCACCAGCTTCACAGCCTATGGCAGCTGTGATATCAGAGGCTGGCATGGGTCATACACTCCTGCCTTCAGGTGGTAACTATAAATTCTGACATCTAGATCACAAATTTGAGGATACACCATGTGGAAAGAAATGAAATGTATTTTAAAAGTAATAATTGAAGATAGCACAAATAGGAAGAGATGACAAAGAATGTGGGAATTGGTTTTAAAGCACAAATCCAGATGTATGCCAAGAAGGTGAGTTATAGGATCAACACAATAACCATTGATGGCTACATTATTGACCAATTAGAATTAAAAAATAACAAGTAATTTGAAATTCAGCACAGTTAATATTTTGTAAATAATATATGTCTGTTTTGTCACTGTGTACTTGTTCTGTAGCACCGTGTTTAAGTTTCTAGTTTTCCCTTTAGAGCTCAGAGACTCTCTGCCTGTGCTCTTATCCTCTCCTGCCACCGTGTGGTTTTAGGGAGGTATAATATAAACAGTTTGTCTCCTTTATTTTTTTAGGTTAATCATCAAGGGAAATTTAGAAAAATTAAATATTAGGCCACAAACCTAAGAAATAAATTTTAATACAATAAAAATAATGAGTCATGGATAATTACACACATACACACAAATATATGTAATATATAATGTACAAGATAGCTCTCTACATATGTCATTGTATATATATTATATGTATATATAATAAATAATATATTACCTATCCACATCTATATTATATATAAGTTACATATGTAACACATTATATATCATCATATACCTATATATTTATATATTAGATATTGAAATATATGAACATATATCAGTATCTGCATATACAGAGAGAGACGTGTTGTCACTTTTCATTTTTCAAGAATTTTTCTTTCTCTTGGTTTATCAGAAGAAATTGAGAGCAGGAAAGTGAAGGGAGCATAATGTTCTTTACAACGGAATCATTGATACTACTTTCCCATCCACCAGAGACAGCTACGGCTGTAACCAAGGACATGTCCCCTACCCGTCTACTCTGTCCCCCTCCCCACTTCCAGCTGTCTTTCCTATAGGATATCAGATTCTTTAAGAAAAAAGTCATGTCTTATTATCCTGTATAAGAGAGTGTAATATCTATGAACCATAAATATCAGTATCAGTCATACGAAAACCTAAAAACCATCCATTTTTTCAAGAGTATCTCAGTTTTAATGTCTTTGCTTGTAAGGAGAGTGACTATGGAATTCAGAATCTAACTGGGACAATCTTGAGATTGAAATGTTGTACCACGAATAACCACACCAGACAACCAGTTTAAAACAGACTGCCCAGAGAACCACAAGCATACCAATACGCTACCTAACAATCTGCTACCTTAAGTTGTTAAGTGCAAGGTGGGCTTCATTGACAGGTAACTGGCGCAGTCTCACAGGGCACCACTCTCAGAGGATGCTTCTTTAATTCTCTGCTGTTGCTGTCACAAAATTCTTAATAATTTTGAGGTCCTACATTTTCTCTTTGTACTGGATCTTGCCAACTATGTAGACAATCCTGGATATAGAATTTTTTAATTATCTCATTATTCTGTATTTCCTTAGTCGTCTATCTACTTCCTATTTTCTCCACCTCCAAAGAGTCACTCTCTTCCAAAAAAAAAAAAATTTATAGACACCGTGTCTTACTCATGTATTCACCCTAAAAACAAGTTGTGATTTCCTAAATAAGTTAACTACATAGAATAACCTTTTTTCTTCTCTCTGTGTACTAGTCATTTTTTTCATATTCTACAGTTCCGCAATTTATCTTTTATTACTCAAAAAAATTATTTTAGAAATATTCTTTGTTTTTTTTTCCTCCCCAAAACTCCAGTGCATGGCTGTACATCCTAGTTGTAAGTCCCTCTAGGTCTTCTCTGTGAATCTTCACCACAGCACGACAAGGTACAGATGGGTGGCGTGGTTCCACAACCGGGAAACGAACCCCGGGCCACCAAAGCGGAGTGCACCAAACTTTAACCATTAGGCCATCAGGGCTGGCTCTTTGTTCTTTTTTTCACTCATAGACTAGCAATCCTCACATTGCACCTTTCTGATACACGAAGATTTTAGTTACCATGGTTTAGTTAAATAATACCAAATCTCCAACAATTCTGTTCAAATTTTAGCTACCATAATCTGTTCACTGCGAAAAGTTAAATAAAGCACAAACCTCACTATTAGCACTTTAGTCCACAAATCCCTATGTCAATACCTGATGTGCCAGTCATATTACTTCTTTTGAAGTCTGTCAGTGATTAATTGCTGAACATCTGTTAGTCAGTTCACAGACAGAGAGCAAAGCATGAAGTTGTGTTGTCTCCTAGTGAGAAACCCTTGGAATGTTTTACTATAATGGATAATTGAAAGATAGAATTGGCCAACAAAGATAAAAGTGCAGCGAAAAATGAAAAGTGATTAGTGAAGAATAATTCAAACAGAAGAAATAACTGACCTTGGGAATATTAACACTGCCACCATTTGAGAGATTTTAGATATGTGGCCAATGAAACAGTGGAAATGAACTTATTGTCATGTTTTCCCATTGAGTATTAAGATCAACTTGTATGGTTTCAAATTGCATGATTCTTTTTGTGGTTCTTCACTACCATGAAATGTGAGGACTGTGTGTGTACATATATATTAAGAAAATTAGTATATTTTTATTACATATTTCAAACTAATTTTAAATAAATAACACCAATTGTAAATACTCTGACTATTGATGCTATTAAGCCAAGTGTGCATAACAATAATTGAGAACATTTAAAATAGCTCAGTATGAGTGATAAGCACGCCCATTTATTTCTCCTCTTTCAAAACCTCATCAAATTGCCAGTAAAAAACAGCCAAAGGTCACAAACTTATAACAGTGAGAAGATCAAGACAGTTGATCACCAAAGTAAGGGCATTAAGAATAAATTTTGGCGACAGACAGTGGTTGGAGTTTGTGGAGAGAAGGAACAATATGAGTAAGCAGGAGTCCTTTGGCTCCGGGCAGAAGGCTGGAGGAGCAGAGCGGCGAGCACAGCTTTCCCTGAGGACCCAGGAGACACTGCATTCATGGAGCTGTGGAATACAGATGAGTGGATAGTGGGGCCAGAAAGAGGATGGCTAGTCACAGAGTCATTCATAGAAAAACCAGCCTGTAATTTCTTCTCTACTCTAAAAATACAGTTCAACATGTTGTCAAGCATTTTCTCCATATGGTCTATCTGAAAAAAGGAACCATTTTTTGGAGGGAAATTATAGACTTTAGTGCAGGTTTTAGTGACCCAGAGTAAAGCCCTCCATATTTGGCACTGCAGACCATGCATAGCCTACCTTCTAATTTCCTGTCTGTACACCGTAAATTTAAGCCCACAGTTGACACGGGCTGACCATATGTGTGGAGATCTTATTTTGCATTCCCTTTTAGGAGTGAGATGTACTGGATGAAATGGATCTCCTTAATATCTAGGAAATTAGTTATTCTTTCATCTTAAATATGACCAAAAAGCCAACATTTAGTTGAAAATTGAATAAGTCAAACAGCATAGAAGAGGATGAACAAGTTGAGAAATTGAACGTGGAAGTGGCAGATATCATTCAGAGATTTAGATGGTAACTTTCATGAAGAGAGGGACCATGTCAAATTTTATTAACATATCCTGAAATCCTAGAAGAGTGTCTGGCAAATTATGGTCACTAAATAAATATTGTGTTAATGAATAAGTGAAGGCAGTAGAATAGGAAACTGAATTATATATTTTACTAGAGAAATTTAAATATCTCAGTGCAAAAAAAGATCGAGAAAGGAGCAGTTAGAGAACAAAGAAGAAATTCTGACAATTTTTAAAAAGCATTAGATCATGATAACATCAGCAGAAAGGATGTATAAGGCGTTGCAGGAAATCTAAAAACATAAAACAAAAATAATAAGGAAGAGAACATATAATAAAATGGAATATTAATCCAGAAAGTTTAATGAGTTCCTACTAAAAGTCCCAAAAAATGGCAACAGAGAAAATGGACTGGGAAAACTAAGCAAAGAGGCAATTGTGTCAAATTTCTCAGAGCTAAGGAAAAAATACAATTATCATTGAAGGGCTCAACCAGTGATAAACTAGATTAACACCCTCCCCCTCCCCCAAATAACCACAACTACAGACATGCTTATGAGGTTTCAAGTCACCATATAAGCCTTGGAAAGCTTCTACACTGGAAAGGGTAAACAAACATGGCTGACGGAAGAATGCCACTCTCACTGAAGCGGTATCAGACTTCATCATCAGCATAACATGGTGCAAGACAGTAAAGCTATGTTTTCATGCTTCTAAGAAAGTTATTTTGAAGTTAGAACTCTTTAGTTAAATTAGCACTTGATTGAAAGAATAAAATTATTTTTTTAACTCAGCCAAAAGTCATAAAAATCGATTCGTACATCTTCTTTTGAAGAAGCAAACCTTTGAAGAAGAACTCCAGTAAAAATTTAAAAATTGTATAATAGACAGGAAAACATAGGATCTGTAAACATTGGAACTTACCCAAGAGAGCGAAAAAAATCAATCTTAGGATAGTACCTACACTGTCAATAAGAGAACATAGTGAGGATGGAAAATTTGAAAACAGAGGACTTGGGAGGGATAGAAAGTTAAAAACGTGATTTATGTAATAAGAAATAAGATTAAAAGTGCGTTTCTGCAGTGAAATATATGCTGACAAGAAGGAAAGTAAGATCCATTTAAAAATTCAGTTTATTGAAGTTTCACTGTAAAGTAATTACACTGTATATTAAACACTGATTGATATTTGTGATTAGTCCTTCTAGCTTTATTAATGAAGGCTTGTAGATTTCAGTTGAATTAAACTATTTTATCATGTTTTGAATTAGTATAACTGTAACATGATTTTTTAACTTTTTAAATTTTAGATGTAATTTATTGACATTAAAATACGGAAGATGAGGGTGTAGACATTCTATGCCCATGTCAATCTCTCTTGTCTATACTCTTCGGCTTTGGCGCAGCATATCCTCCGTTTTCTTCCTGAGAATTGGCGTTGGGTGTCATCTTTTTGAGACATTATATGTATGAGCACCTTTTAAATTATACTGAAACTTCATAATAGAGTGCTAGAATTTTAGCATAGGAATCTTTTTTTCCCTCACATTTTGGAACATTGCTCCATTTTCTGCTAGATTCTAGTGTGACTTTTAAGAAATTCACTTCAATTTTGATAGGCTAATACTTGATATGAGAGCTTTTCCCTCTCTTTCCCTTTGAAAGCTTGAGTGATCTCATTGTCCCTCATGTTTTCAAAATCCATGAAACATATCTTAATGTCTTTTTGCATCTCTTTGTATGTATATATGTATCTTTGTTACTTTTGTTTTTAAGCATCTTACAACTGGGCTCATATTTTATATGTATTCCCTTTTTCTTTTTTTGAGGAAGATTAGCCCTGAGCTAACATCTGCTGCCAATCCTCCTCTTTTTGCTGGGGAAGACTGGCCCCGAGCTAACATCCGTGCCCATCTTCCTCTACTTTATACGTGGGACACCTACCACAGCATGGCTTGACAAGCGGTGCCATGTCCGCACCCGTTTCCAAACCGGCGAACCCTGGGCGGCTGAGAAGCGGAACGTGCGCACTTAATCGCTGTGCCACCGGGCCGGCCCCGATATGTATTCTCTAACTTGCTATTCCACTCCGTTATGTTTGTGAATGTAGCTATAGGGTTTGTTTTTGTTTTTTTTTATATGCTTCTAGTTCAGTAATTTTCTCGGCAAAATAACTCAAAGAGTTGCATTAAATTAATATATTCAATATTTGTATCCATTCTCCTGTTGAAAGATAGTTGGGTTGTTTCTAATTTTATTTTGTTATGGGTATTAGGCTGTGAACATTCTTGTACATGTCTTCTTGTGCATCAGTGTGAAAATTTCTCAGGGGCATGCATTTAGAGGTAGAGATGCTGAATCACAGAAAATGTGCATCTTCATATTTATATGGTAGTGGTTAAATTACTCTCCAATATGATTGTACTTATCAGTGTCTCTCTAATGGTAAAAGCATTTTCACCGAACGTTGTATTGTTAGGTGTTCCAAATTCATTGATTCATTGACCTAATGCCAAGATGAGGCAAAACTCATTTGCATTTCCCAGATCACTGGTAAGGCTGAGCATGTTTTCATATTTTATTGAATATTTAGATATTCTATTCTGAGAATTACTTTTTCATGTGTTTTTTACTTATTTTCCTATTGTTCGTCTTTTTTTTTGAGGAAGATCAGCCCTGAGCTAACATCTGCTGCCAATCCTCCTCTTTTTGCTGAGAAAGACTGGCTGTGAGCTAACATCCATGCCCATCTTCCTCTATTTTATATGTGGGACACCTACCACAGCATGGCTTGCCAAGCGATGCCATGTCCGCACCCAGGATCCCAATCTGTGAAGGCTGGGCCGCCAAAGCGGAACGTGGGAACTTAACCACTGTGCCACTGGGCCAGCCCCCTATTGTTTGCCTTTTTAACCAACCTGTATGAACTCTTTATAACTTGCATTTTAATTTGTTGACAATTTTAGTTGTTACAAATATTTGTCTGTGGCTTGCCATTTGATTATTTAAAAGAAAATTTTGATGAACATATTTTAGTTTATAATGCAATAAAAGATGTCAAATGTTTCTATATGTTTGTGTTTTGTACCTTATTTAAGAAAAATGTTCCTAGGACATCATAAAAGTATTCTCCAATATTTTCTTCCAAGATTTTTATAGTTTGGACTTTCACATGTAGCTCTTTAATCTATCCAGATTGTTTTTTCTTTTTCAGTAAAGGTTGAATTCAATTTCATCTTTTTTTTTTCAGTAAGGATCATCCATTAAAGCAGAAATAATATTTACCTTTCTCATTGATAAGTAATGCTACACGTGCCATATATCAAGCTGCTGATATACGTGTGGGATCTGTTCTGGGCTATTTGCTGTGTTCCATTGATCTGTTTTTATCCATGCACAAATAACTCCCTGTGAATTCCCCACAGTGTCTGCTATTATAATTTTCATGTCTTGATATTTGATTCAGTAATTTCTTATCTTGTTCTTTAAAACTGTGTTGGCTAGTCTAGGCAATTTGTTTTTTCCTTATTTTATAATCCAGGTCTATGAAAAACCCTTAGAAATGTTTATTGGAAATGAATTTAAATTATGAAATATCTTGGAGAGAGTATTGATATTACAGTAATATTACAGTGATACTGAGTCTTGATATCATGGCTATGATAGGTCTCTATTTAATTATACTTCTTTTATAACATTTTTTAAAGTTTTATGATTTTTTTTTCTGTAAAACGTTTCACATCTTTGTCAAAGGGATGTTCACACATCACGTTTTTGGTACTTTTAAAAATTCTATTTTTGTAAAAATTCCAGATGCTCTTTTTTGCTGATATATAGAAACACAATAGATTTGTGTATATTAATCTTAAATCCAGAAAACTTGCTGTACTCCATTCTCAATTGTAATAATTTGTCTGCATTTTCAGTGCTTATAACCGTAAAAATCATGCATGATTAGTTTGTTACTTTTTAATTTTTGTAATATTTCTTTCTCTTTATGTATTTTAAATTCTTTAAATTTTTTTGATTAATTAATTATTGCATCTATTTCATAATAAAATGGTTTCCAATATAATTTACTTTATATTAACTTAAAATCTCTTTAACTCTAATTTACATTAATACATTTTATCTGTTCCTCCTTGTGCTGGTTATCTATTTATTGTCTCTCAGCTCCAAATTCTCCCGTCGTTATCTGCTATGTGATAGTGGACTTGACTCTAAGCATTTCCTCTCTGCAGTGAGGCTGACGTTAAGCTTTGTCAGCAGAGGGCACAGAAGGGATGTTACAGGTCAATGAGGGCTGCTGGTTTCACTTTCTATGTTTTGGTTTTTCTTGATCCTTGCTGCACAGTCCCTCAGTGGTGCACATGTGGGACATCCAGTGGTATTCTGTGAGCAGTCTTTTGCTGATGTTACATCTCTGGCTAGTTACAATGACCATCATGCCAATTATAGTACCAGTTACAATTACTTGCCAATTACGAGGACCATTTCCAGCACAGACATCTTGTACTCCAGGCCTCTTATCACAGTGCTCTGATACTCTCTGTGTGCCTGCCCACTAGTCTTGGCTCACCTATGCCCTAGAGAGTTATTTCCTTCTAGCATTGTGACTGTGGACCAGCTCTGGACCCAGAAACCCAGAAAGCTTCTTGGTCATCACATGGCTACAATTACATCCTCTCCAACAAGCTTTGGCCCCCAGCCTGGTGAAGATCTATTCTTCTGCGTTTGTCCTTTCTTGGGTGCTCTGCTTCGGCCCCAGGGTACTTTATAGGTATCTGTCTCTACAGTTACTCTCCTATTCTACAGATTAATAATTATTTAAACTTTCCCTGTTTAAATTATTGTGTGGCTCTATATCTTGATTGAATACAGACTGATAGCCCCCATTTTTCCTTTAGGGAATGGGATTTGCAAGATCTTATTCAATAATGTAAAACCTACCAACTTTAAATAATCAATCTGCTAACAGGTGTTAAGTAGGTGCCTTTAACAGTTGTTCATGATGTTTCTGTAATAGTAGGTTAATTCTCCTAAAGATTGAGCCTTTTTAAATCCTGAAGTGTTCTACAGATTGACAGAAAGTTACACTAACATTCCAATAATGATATTCATGGTAGATGGTAGATGAGAATACCTGCATTTTCCTAGCAGAATATACTAAATTCAACAAGGTACAGATGCCTCGGGCCAGTGTATAAATCTTGTTTAGGAGTATATGCACTTATTGTATTCACATAGTTCCAGGATTATACCAGTAGCAAATATTGACTTCTACTTTGGGATATTTGAATTATGGAGATTGGTCTCATGGCTGCTCAATGTAGTTTTTGTTTGTTTGTTTATTTTAGTCTCAGGGCTTAAAAAAGAAAATAAAATTCAGGGAAAAATGCAATGGTTGTAAATCTCCCCAAACTCCCCATAAGAGCTGACAGAGTTACTAGGGTAGTGCAATTAAAACTTCGTGGACATCTTCAATAGAAAAAGTTGATGAGGTTTTCCCAGAACCTCAAAAAGTGAAGACAAACCACTAAGAGCGACAAGATCAGCATAATCCGAGAATCCATTTGGAAGAAAGCTGAGGTAAAGAACAGGGAATATAAAAATAAGAAAACTAAATAATAGTCAACAAGTACTCACTGGAATTTGTGGAAAGGCAACTTATCAAAGGCAGCTAAACTGGGAAGAGTTTTCCTACATAAATTCACAGGTAAGTATGGATTCTGATTATGTTCTAAATGGTCTTGAGTAGCCTTCATCCATGACACCTCTTAACAAAACAACACCACTTCCTTCCTGGACAAAGCTGCTACTGAGTAGAAATAAGGAGAATAGCATTCTCATTGAGCAGTACAGGGATATAGGAATTCAGAAGAGAGAAGATTCATACAGAAGTCATGCGCAGGTGGACAGAGCCAGGACATTTGAGACAATGGTGGCCATATTTTCTTCCAGTTCATGTAAATAACAAAAGAGGATTCTCCATAGCTATAAGGCTCAAAACGTTGTTTCAGCAACTCTGCATTTTAAAATAAGATAAGCTTATTTTATGTAAAAGTATATAATAAAAAATAATTGCTCTTGAATTCTAAGCAAGGTTATTATAAAAAAAGAAAAAAAACTTAAGGGAAGGGAAGAAAAACATCCCCCAAAGGAAGGAAAACAATCAGCAGACATTTGATCTTGTCCAAAGCGTCAATGAGCGTATTTGGTCCATGCCAAATGGCTTTAGACAGGACCAAATATCAACGACTTTTTGGGCTAGACCAAATGTCTTATGGACATTTTGGATGGGACCAAATATCAAGGACCTTTTGGCCTGAACTAAACGCCTATGGACATTTTAGACAGCACCATATGTCCTGCACAGAGAAAAACATCACAAATTCATTCTCCAAAACAGATAGCCTAGAATCTCATATTTCTAAATGAAATTATGAAAATATCCAAAGTTATAAAAGAACAATATAAATTAGAATTATTATATAAGGCGTAAAAGACGAAGTGATAGAACTCAGGAATTAGAAAGAAAAAAATAGTCATATCAAAAATGTAGAGTAAACTAGAGTGCATAAACACAACACAAAATGACTGTAGTGGTTGCTCCAGGCATCTTACTCAGATCCCCTTTAGCTGCTGGTGGACCTATCCCATGTCAGGAACTCAGCTGAGCTAGAAAGAGAGCTGAGTTGCCAGGTGTCAAAATAGCCAATGAAACCAACAAATCAAAATGGAACTAACAGTCAAGTCTTTAATCACTTACTGAGATGGTATAAACAAGAAAAATGTCTGCCCACCTCCCATTCTATTTTGCTCCATGGAACTGCACACTGGTCAGGTGGATCAGCAGATGTGTGATTCTCATCTCACTTTTGAGGGAGCTCTGAACAAAAGGCTCCTGAACTTTTATGGACCCTGGAACTGGGGGGAGTGCAAGGGGGGATATCTAGGAGTGAAACTTTCCATTGAAAGCAGCTGGAACAATTCATATATCTAAGGATAACAGTTGCAATAGATCTTAACACATCAAGTATTTTAATGAGTTCATAATTACACTTAACAAAAACACTGACTTGTCACTGCTGCATTATGCTAAGGAATCAAGCCTTTTTTGAAAACGGGAAGAATCAGATTTATCCTGTCTTTCCTAAATAAGCTGTAAGACTGAGTAACCAAAGAGTTGATGAGGATAAGTTTCTCTTCATAGAAGTATTCAGACTAATAAAATGAAGAAAACATAATACTTTTTTTGATGAGGAAAATTGACCCTGAGCTAACATCTGTTTGCAATCTTCCTCTTTTTGATTGAGGAAGATTGTCCCTGAGCTAACATCTGCACCAATCTTACTCTATTTTATATGTGGGATGCTGCCACGGCATAGCTTGATGGATGGTGTGAAGGTCGGTGCCCGGGATCCGAACCTGCAACCCCTGGACTGCCAAAGCGGAGCATGCAAACTTAACCACTATGCCACCTAGCTGACCCTAAAAATATGATTTTCAATAGCATCGTTTTGCATCTCCTCAATCTACCACTGCTACCCATTTGTGTTATATAATGCTACTGATAACAGGTCCTAATTGTGGAATTAAGAAAAGACTCACAGAAGACAGTAATTCCCAAGAAACATTTACTTATCTCCAAAGCATGGGCCAAGCACAACAAAATAGAAGGTGCATGGAGCAATCTCATATCACGTCAGGCCCAGGGTCCAGGGCCCTCTATGGCACAGTACACCCTCAATTACAAAACTTAAGTCTACAAGAAACTTCTTGTGGTTCACCATAATCAGGAGCAAACAGGGAATGGAATTCTGGGAAATGCAGTTCAGTGTAGCCAGGTTGACATATTATAAAAGCCAACCTGGGATTGAAAGGTCAAGATGTCTCCATCTTATTTTCAAATAGTTCAGCAAAACCCTCATATACTTGGAGAGCAAAAGATACACAAATGCAGCAAATGTTAACCAGAGTTGTAATCTAAGTGAAGGAATTGCAGGTGTTCGTTTTACCGTTCTGTCCATTTTTCTGTAGGCTTGAAAATTTTCCCACGTAGAGGTAAAATAGTAATAACAAAAAAATAGCTCCACAAAAAGAGAAAGAAAGAAACCAATAAAAAATTTTTGCCTAAAGTTCTGAAGCAAAATAAGAAGGTTTAACTATACTTGGCTTTCTAAGAGTTTTCCTCATTCTTTTATCTCTCGCGTATGGAAAACACTTTTAGATTGGAATTTATGTTTTTGGAGTTTGCTTTAGAAACTACTTCAAATGATTTATGTAATGTTTGTCCTCATAATGATTAGTTGAGCTAATAGCACTGCTGATCTTTTCCTTATTTAATGAATAAGGGAGGAGAGACTTCGCTTGTGCATAGCCAGTCTGAGGAGCCACTCATTCTGTCTGACGATTCAGTCCCTAAGGCCCAGTGAGTTGTGGGGCACAATGTACGACCAATACTCTGGAGGTATTTTAGAAACTGAGGGGAACTTCTCTAATCTCAGTATCTACATCTATTATTCAAAAATCTAGTTCTGATTTTTAAATTACATGTTTCTCTGTTTCATAGTCAGAATTTCAAAACATGTCAAAAAATTTCAAAAAGACCAAAGATATTGGTTCATCTGCCTCTGTGGGAGGCAGGAAATCTGTGGGCAACTATACCTCTCTGGAAAGTTCCTGGTACGTCTTTAGTTATTTAGCGTCAAGACACACACACATGACACATACATAAATACACATATGTGTGTGTATATATATATATATATATCTGCCTTTATATATATATATATATATATATATTCTAATTTTTAAAAACCCTGAAATTACAAGGATTAATTTTGTTCCTGACTATTTTTCATTTCATCACTGCCAGACATGATTGTAGGTTAGATGTTCAGGAAATGCCCTTTGTACAAATCAAATTATGGGTCATCCATTCTAGAGCATCCTGTTACTTGCGAATTTCAAGTATTGATAAGAAGATAACTTGAGAGAACGGCAATCAGTGAAAAGCTTGTGGCAGTTGAAGGCAGAGCAATTCTATCCAGGTTTTCAAAAAGACTGAGGAACTCTCCCTACTCCATTTTCAAATACTCAACTTCTAGTTACTGAATTACCTATTTCTTCTTCTATTTCCTGGTCAATGATAGAAAAACTTTGTAAAGTTCGTGTATATTTGGTTCTTCTTTCTCTAAGTATATGAAGAAAACATGTTCTTTTTCGTAATTTATCTTTTCATCAAATGTCTTATTCAAAAAAATTGTATTTATTCTGACTTCAATTAATTTTTCATACTTCATCCATTCTGATTAAAATTGTTTTTCTTACACTACTCAATAACACATTTGCAAGCATTCTTAAGGCACTTACCAAAATAACTAATTTCGTCTATTAGGTGATACTTCTTCTTTGTTTCTTTTGAAGGATTACCTTTATTTCCAAACTCTGTAGGCACATTTATTAATGCTGGGGAATTTGAATAGCAACATCAGTTACGCCATACTTAAACATGAAGGACAGAAAATCTACAACATGTGCAGAATATGACTATTATTTACTGATTGACACTTAATCTTATGAAGTCTTGTCATTAATCATGCATTTAAAATATGCTAAAATATGCCCATTCATTTAATTTATAGAGCTCTCTAAAACCTGTCACTCAAATCCTGTTATCATGACCTGAAATACTAGGAGGAATTCAGTAGGCTTTATGGTTCAGGAGAATATTGAAGCTTTCAATTCTTTTATCCTCTTTTGTAGACTTGGGAGGAATATTACAAAGAGCGAGGGATTTTCAATTTACTAGGAAAAATCTCAGCCTACCTAGTGACACAAGGCGAGTTATTCTCTTGTGATTTGAAGGAGCAAAGCGTATTTTATTCACTAGTCCTTTCTCCCTATGTATTGATATTAGAGAATTATATTATTTAAGATAGAGTGGTAGTATTGTAAAGTATTCTGATAAGCCCTTTCTCTTGAGTTTACTCCCTGGGAAAGAATATATATTTTGCCATGTTGTCCCAGCATGTTCCTTAAAATATAAGGCAAATACAAGTCTGAATTCAAAAGGCATCTTAACTAAAATATCAATCAGTAGTTGTCTTACTAAATATCTTACTAGAATTCTCAGCACTAAGATTTGTGCTTTAATGGGTATTGGCAGAAATAGGCCCATTGAGTATTACATTATTTATCCCATTATTACTCTTCAAGACTTGCTTTATTGGTAAGATTGTAATTTTCCTCTTTAATTCTCAACTAGCTCTTTAATGATCTCAGTTCCTCATTTTTGTTAATGAAGGGCAACAGGCAAGGAAAATGAATTTCCCCATAATCCTTCACTCTAGCCTTTGGTGAACTGACTTTCCCTGTAATCACTGAAATGCGTTATCTCATTTATCTAGAAATGTCAATGACTTGTAGAAGGGACTGCATCTGAATGTGACTTGGATAAACATGAGCTAATAAGTCAAAGTAAATGTCTTTCCCTTTGCCCTATGGATATAATTTATTAATATTAAATGACCTTTTATGTTTTGAGAACATTAAAGTGGAGGAAAGCAGACAGATGCTTCATGGAACATTTAAAGGCACAGACAAAGATAGTAAAGCTAATGACAGCAAAAATATTATTTTGCTTTCAATAGTAAAGTCAGGGGCCAAAAAGATTGGGGGTGTGTGTACATATAGAAGTAACACTTGTTGGGAAGTCACTATGTATCAGACACTATTCCTGCCCAGAATGTACTTATATTTTATCATTTAACTCTCAGAACCACTCCCTTAGGAAGTATGATTATAAGAAACAAATCCTTAAAGAAAAATGTAGACTCAGTTGTGGAGGCAGAGTATGTGGGACAAGAAACTGTTAGTCCTTTGTTTATGAAGCACCCAAAAAGCCTTTCATATTGTCATTCAGAACCTAGGAGAGATTAACACAGAGGAGGGGTGGGTGCTTTGTGGAACCTTAATGACAACTGAATGTAAAGATATTGCTGTGCCGTCACTTCTTTCTGCCTTGATGATAATACAACAGAAGGCGGAGAAATTCTGGTTCCAGATCACCAAGCTCAGTGCTATTAGGAAAAATTACGTAATTTTGTATCTCTGGTGCTTGGATCATTTTCTGCATTGAGTCTTATGTTGCTGAAGGCCAGATAAATCATTTGCAATTTTCAGAAATGAAGAGACAGTTCTCTATTGTCAGTTTTCCGACTAGATACAGCCCAAAAATGGAATTCAACTACTACATTGACAAATGCCAATGGTAGCTGTGGGTTGAAATAAAATTCACAGACAAGAGTTCTTTAAACCAAAAAGGTTTATTGGAAGGATGTAGAAGGAAATCAGCACCATTAGGATACCCAATAGAGAGATTAGTAACAGTAACTGTTGGTAATATGTTTAAATAAAGCAATTATATTGTTCTTTTCCAGTCATTAGGTCTAGCCATAAACACATAGTATTGCCTAGATGCAAGCTATGGATCACCTCATTGGATCAGGTATACCTCATCATTCTTGGAGCTGCACAAGGAAGAACATGATCATGGATGTACAACACATTTAGCACTAAACAATTATCTTAACTAACATCCACAGCTTATACAGGCTAATAGAACTTGGTATATCCTCAAGGATAAAAATCAAACAGGTAAGGAAATTGATTTCATTTAGGCTATTTACAATGGGGAAATCACCTCACATCTGAAGGTCACAGGGTCTCAGCAGGTTTGTTTTACCTTAGGCTTTCTAGAGAGGAGTAGAGAAGTCACAGGCAGCATGGTTTAAAGCTGGGATGGCATTGCCATCAGAGGAAGTCCCAGTCAGTGAGCTGTATAGGAATTACCTATCTCTGTGTCCAGTTAGTTTTAGGGAACAAACAGGTTTAAACAATCAGGTTCTCAATTAATCATTCATTAGACAAAGAATGGGGAGTTTGGCAACCTGTGTCTGACCTTTTCAGCAGGTTCAGGCAGAAGGGAAACGGTCTATGTTTGTCCCTGTCACAGGCAAACAAAGGAGTCATTGTGAGTATTATGGAAGTTATGAGAAAGAGTGGAAGGTGAATCTTATCTAAACCATGTGGTGAAAGATGGTTAGTTCTTTGCAATAACCATTTCCCAGAACACAAAATGGTGGTGGAGGAGGGAGTTGGAAAACAAAGCATTAGGTATATTTCTTAACTATCACTGCTCTTTGGGAGCAAAGAACTCTGGTAAAGTTGAATATTGTCAATATTCCTAAACTTAGGGCTATGAAATAGGGGCAAGAGCCATTTACCTGAATGATTCTGGAAGTTATACCTTCAGACTTGCAGTAGTATCGCTTGTGTCATTAGGGCAAGGGAAATAGAGACGTGGGAGAGTGTTTGTATAACTGAGTAATTTATAACCCTGGGGTCTTCTCAAAAATTTTATATTAGATTTCTCTCTCTGTTTCCTCAACGTGAAGTTTCTTTCACCTTGAAGGTGGAGTTGTCACGTAACATGAACCATCAGGGTAACTTTCCAAGACGATGGAAGAAAGTCAATCTGTTCCTCTACTGAGTACCATTGCTCGTTGGTTATGAGATTAGGGCCATTACCAGGAGAAAAGTGAGGATGAACAACAGTAACTCAGAGGCATTCATTAAGGGAAAAGGTCAAACTTTTTGATTTGGGGAGTTGTCTGCCTCATGATGACTTATGACAAAAAAAATTCCCCAAACTAAATTGATGAGCAGTCCATTAAGGTGTTATGTTATCAGAAATCTCAAAGTAGAAAAAAGTGTTGCAACTAATTTAATTTACCAAGTTTGGAGGTTAATCTTCAAGTAATAATCAGGAGTGGATTGTCATAATGATACTGCACCTAAGCACACCCCCATGTGGGCATCCTGCATCTTTACCTTTTGAGGGTCAACGTTTAATCACACTTGACAAGTGAAACTTGCAGTGTGAAGTAATACCAGAACAACATTCAAACTCAATGAGGGCAGATGTTTGCCTGTTTTTTCACTGTGCAATGCTCAATATCTAGAATAATGTATAGAATACAGAAAGTGCTAAACACATAATTATTGAATGAATGAATAGATGAAGAATTGAATGAACAAATGGGTGTGAAGAAACCAGTTCATCTCCAAAGAACTCAGTCTATAAACTAATTCCAATGATATTCTTTAGTCCTTTGATTCACCTAACAAATCTTTACCCTATAGGATTCATAAAGTCATATAGGATAAATCAAAACATTTTGGGAACATCATATTTTCATTTCCAGTTTCCAAATGTGAATATTTTGCAGTTGTCTTATTTTTTCCTCCATTTCATATAACTTTTTTCTTTTGCTGTCATTTTATGATTACAGGAAGTCTTCCATGCCCCTGAATATTAAGATAATTCCAAAGATTTTCTTAACTCCATATTTGTAATTTGGCCTATTTACGTAGAATACCAGCTTCCATTTTCTGGAGGAATATATTAATTTCATCAGGCTCACCATATGCTAAGCAATTATTGGGCTATGTATTCAATATACTAATGTATTCACTATGTAAATGTTTGTCTCTGGCACAGTGTCCAACCTATTAATAATCAATAAATTAAATTATAGTTGTGGCTTCCATAATCAACATCAATTTCTAGTATTATTTTTATTCTACATACTCATTAGTTGACAGAACACAATTAACAATTAGAATAAACTAAAAAAGCTAGATGTAAACATTTACCAATGTGCATTACAGATACCAAGGTAGTTGGTGAATTTGAATCCATAAATATGATGACTGATACAATAAACAGACGTAATTGCTACTGATTCTGTTTATATAAATTTGCACTCATCTGTATAATTTGTAATAAAATACGTATTATATTAAATTATCTTTGCAACCCATTTTAACGTAAGAAACTTTAGTAAAACATGATATCAAAAATGACTATATTTGTGTCATTTGACTCCTGATGAATGAAAAATAAACCCTTGTTAAAATATTTTCTTCATTTTTTCAAACATATGTTTATAAGGTCAGTACAGTTGTGAGAAAATATTTTCTAACAAAGTCAAAATTAATTATAAACAGGAGAAAGGATTTTCCTTTGTGGATAATTTTCTGTATTATCCCACACTCGTGAAAGAGCCATCAAAGAAAACTGCTCATTAATTGTACATTAAGAAATTATCCCTTAGTCTTTGCTAATTTCTTGTTGAAAGATTCAGCCACAATTCCCATAAGGCAGAAAATGTAAGTCAAAAACAAGTTAATGCCAATTGGGTTCTCATAAATTTCTTCTCAATCAACACTTTCTTACATACTTCACTAGCTCCATCTCATCTTCAGCATTAAAGAGGAACAGTAGGAAAATAAATGTGCTGTGTTGCACTGTATGCTTAGCTTATAAAAATAAATTCTCGCTTATGAGAGAGCTTTTCTCTGTCATCTACACAGAAGGGGGTAAGTGATCAAGATATTGCACAGGAAATACATGGATAAAAAGTACTGATGAATACCAGGTGTTTTATGAGATTCATTTTTTCTTAAATTATTCAAGTGTCAATATACTGCCTAAAAAAACGCTTTTAGTAACATAACTATTCTACTCAGCATGGAAATAACACACTAACCAATTATCTATAATGACTAGCCCACTGGGACAGAAAGATTTATAGGTAAGAGAAGCTCATCTAACGAAAGAATAAATTTGATCTGCCTGAGTTCCGCTTAGTACTGCTTATAAAGTCTTTATTCTAATATCTGCAAGTACGATATCGAAGTATCTTTGTATCTACTATCTATCTATCCATCTATCTACCATCTTTCTGTTGTGCAATTATATCTTGCTTTGTTCTTTCAAGATACTCATTATCATCATTATGTAAGTCTTAACTACTTAAGATGTGATAAGCAATGTACAGAATAATAGAAATATAGGCGATAAAGCATGTGAAAAAAAGCAGCTGATAGTAATTTGATACTATGAAATTTAAACACTTATTAGGCATCACCACAGTAGTTGTTTTAAAAGAGAAGAGTTCAGCATGAAATGCTCAGTGAGAATTGATAACAGCCTTCTATTACTTAAGCCATTTGAGGCAGGGAGTATAAGAGGGAGCCATGAGATGTTTTCCCATTTCGTGATCTTCAGAAGGTTATGTGAAAGAGATGTCTAACATCGTTCCAATTGTTAGTGTGAACTTCAAAATTTTATGTTTGAGTTCTCTATTAGTAATTTATAAATACCACAAGTCACAAATTATATATTTAACTTACTCAATGAAAAATTCCATTAATTAATGGTTGTTTAGAATAATGCAATTTGGTTAGCGAGCAATCTCTTCATTACTAAGCATAGCCATTGCCAGCATATCAAATCTTTTAGAAGATCTAGGGGAAAAATGTACTGCACTTTACACTAAAACTATTTTGAATATAAACTTGCTTTTATTAATGATTTAGAAAGTAGTCACAAAATTAAATAAAAATAAAATTAAAAGCTTTATTTAAGGAGACTTTGAACTTAAAATAGAAATCGCCTAGCAAAAAAGAAGAATTTTCTGAAATTTTGACATTATAATGGATATATATTTTCCTTCAGGTAAATTGTTATCTAACTAGCTAATATTAATAACAAAATATTTTGCTGATATTAAGCAGTTAATATTCAAGAGCTTGGAATATATTTGTGTATATTCCAAATATAGCTCACTCTAAAAAAAAAAAAAATAAAGCAGTACTAAATAAGCCTGGAAGTTATTCACATCACCAATAGATGGCAGTAGGAGTTTATATTTTAAGTTAATTTAAGGAATTTGGCCATTTATTCCAATACTGCCCTGAAATCAATGTTGACTTAAAATTGTTATATTTAACTTTAATCAGTAACATTCACCAAAGTTAAATGTAAATATATATATGCGTATATGTTTGCATGTAGATTTGTAATATCTACACACACAAGCACATATACATATGTATCGATATATCTATTTTTATAATTATATATTATATATTTATTGATGTGCAACCAATTACTTCAAAACTTAGGAACTAACTCTTATTATTTCTATCAGTTTCTGAGATCAAGAATCCAAGCATGGTGTAGCTGGGTGGTTCTGGCTTAGCATCTCTCCCGAGGTGAGTTCAAGTTGGCAGTCAGGGCTGCAGCCACCTAAGGGACCAGGCAATCTACTCCAAACTCATTCAAAGAACTGATGGCAGGAGGCTTCAATTCCTTGCTATGTGGGCCTCTCCGTAGGGCTGCTTATATGACCTGGATGCCGGCCTCCCCAGAGGGAGGGAAGAAAGAGAGAGAGAATGGGAGCACAAGCAAGCAAGAGAACCCCAAAGAGAGCTCCCTACAGTCTTTAAACCTGACCTCAGAAGTAACAGACTGTCTCTTCTGCTTAATCTGTTGGTCACGTAAAGCCATCCTGGTATATTTTGGGAGAGGTAGGGTGGTGTGAATACCTGTGGAAATGAAGAGATGCACCTTGGAGGCTGGTTATATATTTATTCCCAATGTTGTTAATTTTTTATACTCTTCATACTCAATTTTGTAATTCTTATGTCAAGTTCAATATTTCTATTTTTGTAATTGAAAATGCTCTTCTCCTAACTTTCTACTCAATAGAGCTCCTCTTACCTCTTTCCTTCCCTCTTTCCTGCCTTCCTTCCTTCTTTCCTTCCTTCCATCAACACTGGTCATGACCAAACAAAAGTAAAATGCACACATACACATAAATATGTAAAACAAACCCTGATTTCTTGATTGAGATATTGTTAAATCTTTTGCAAATAGAATGTCAGAGAAAAGAGTGTTTATTATTCACTGATAGAAGAGTAACTTCTCACCACAGATAGCAATATCCAGAATTAAAAGTCCTGCTGGATTTCTAATTTCCCTTTAGTCAATCCATGAAAACTTTCATTTGCTAAAGAATGTCTGCCAAGGCTTCTTAGAGTCAAAATAAGCTTGTTTATTAGAGAAAAAGCAATTGTTACAGATAAAGTGAGCATGCTAGGATAAGGAGTGTAAAAGCAGAGATATAAAACTTTTAAAGTGTTAATTCTCTATAAAAGCAGCTTTAATTATTTTTTTAAGCAAAACATTAGCGTCAATGGGATAGTGGTCAAATGTAATAATAACCAGAGAAAGTGTTGAAAGGAGAAGAAGAAAAATTTTTTTAATTTTTAAGAAAAAATAATTGAATTTAAGTGCTTTCTGGTTTACAAGTTATCTCCATCAGGGTTCAATAGAAGAAACCAGACTCCTCTAGGTATTTTAAACAGAAAAATATTTAATTCACGGAAGTTGGTGCTTACAAATCCATTGCGGTTTGTCAGGAGAGTTTTAGTCTGGGTCTCCCTGGAAGGACTCACAGAATCCTTTAAAACTGATCAACAGAGCTGCTTCTACCTGCGATATGACCAAGAAGGTGTCAGAAAGCTACCACAGAAACTTCCAGGTTTAAAGACCCTGTAGACTGTAGCAGGTGTCAAGTGTGGATAATAAATGGCAATCGACCTTTTCAACATACAAAGTATTTCTATTTCAAGTAAGTGGTGTTTTCATTACAACCCCTATCTTTCTCCTTGATAATTTCCCTTCCTTACGCTGCTCTAGAGTTAGGTAAACCATGCTCCATGTTGTTGTTACCTCACTTAAGTAGTAGCACACTCAATAAAAATCGATTTTCATATTTCTATTGAAAAATAATAATCTCCATCCTTGAAGAATTATCTGCTTGCTAAAAGGGGTTAGTTGTTCAAAAATCAAATTAATCCTCCATGCCTAGAACAGTGCTGGGCTCTCTAGCAAATATTCTCTCTTTAACAATACCTACACCTGAAAACATATAAGAAAAAAATTAACAGGTACAGGTTACTGAACATTCATTATGAAATTATGGTCACTGATTATTACAATAATCCCATAAAATAAATACTGTTACCAATTTACAGATGAGGGCACAGAAGCTTAGAAACTTTAAACAACTTAGCTAAGATTACACAGTAACCAAACTGACAATCCTTACCACAATCCAGTTTTCATTCTATTGCATAATGATCACCACTATCCATTCTATCTAAAGACTTTGTGTCATACTGATAAACTCAAATTCTTTAATATGTATTGAATATAATTTGTATTTCTTGTGGAATCTAGAACTTTTCTCTAAACTGAAACTACCTGCTGTAGTTTCCTACTTTCCTTGCTGCAAGGGAGGAGAAGTGAAAAGGGAAGTGGGAAGAGGGAAGAGTGAAAAGCACAGAACTTTGTTTATTTTTAATCTAAGCAATTTACTTTTAAGGTACATTACTAATTTCACAGCTTTAAAGCCTTGGTTATTTTCTCCTAAACTATGCAGAGAATAGAAGTAAGTTGGTCATTGTTTTTGGCTGCATGTAACAGATATTCAATAGCGTTAATTAAACTACAAAAAGGGGTTTAATTTCCTAATGTAATAGTAAGTACAAGGGAAACTAGTTCAGAGATGGTGTATCCATCCTTCTCTGCCATTTTTAGCATATGATTGTTTCCCCTCACGGCTATAATCTGGCTGCTCCCCTTCTGGTCATCCCATCTGTCCTCCAGGCAGGTAGCCAGGAAAAGGGCAAATGGTGAAGAACAGAGTCTACGTAGGAGGTAAAGAGAGCAGGCAGCTGAACCTGTCCTCCTTTAAACAGCTTGTCCCAAAGTCCTCTCCAGCAACTTCTGCTCATATTTCAGCTACCAGGACTAAATGGCTAATTGTTACATGAGAAAAATATGATCAGTGAGGAAACACTTAAAGAACTTATAAGCGAGTGTTATGTAGTTTGGAATGGGAAGAGATTTTTGGTAGATTAATAACAGAAATGATTATCCCAAAATTTCCAGGGCATTGGAAAACCAAATATTTTAATTGAGTATATTTCTGCTCAGTAAATATAGAGATTCTTGTAATAAATACCGAGATTCTTATAATAAGAGAAAAGGGAGAATGGATTTTTGGAAGGCTAATAGCTCTGTCTCTAAAACTCTGATAATATTACCATGGCCCCAAAACATAGCGTTAATTCAGTATTATTAATTAATACTCCAGTTGATAGGGCCAAGAAAAGTCAACCACTATTGAAAACTCCAAACACTATGTCCAAATTCCCATTCTGATAAATGTTTTTTTTTTTTTTAAGTGTGTATAGTTGGTATTCTACTATGATAAATTTTCATCCATGCTTTTTCTTTGCAGATAAAGAGGAACATTTTTTAACATAAAAGAAATAACTATTTCCAAAGAAAAACAGCTCCATTTCAGTATAATTTTGAGGCTCCATCTCAATACAAGTTTCCATATTCACTGTAACTGGAGGAAGGGACCACGTGGATGAGTGCGCTGGCTATTATAGCTTTTACACCAAAATCAGAACTTTCACTGCTGCACACATTTTATTGTCCAAAGCAAGTCACATAGTTTTGCTAAACATCAAAGAGAATACAGAAGTAAATGTGGAACCACCATCATGACTACACATATTCCTGCTTTTTTGAAGTGACTATGCTAGGAGCCCTGTGAGCATATATAACCGACCTTTATTACTTAATAAGTTGGAAAGTGAAGAGTACTACAAAAACGGCACACAAGAGGGGCTTATGGAGCAATTAGTAATTCCCTCATTAATCATCATGTAATAAAAACTTGAATAAAATAAACACTGAATTCAGCAATGCAGTCTAAGTACTTTTGTGCAAATAGAAATAAAATTCTTGGCACAAGGATGGAATAAGAGGCTGCATGAAGAATATTTTGTTAGCTTACTAATATTATTGAAAACATTTATTTTTTAAGAATTGTGTATTTGACATTGGATTTGGGGTATAATCAAACACAGAAAGAAGCAAAGACCCTAGTTTCATGGAAATTGCAGTCAAGTGGGAATAAAGAGTGGCAATATAATGCCGGAGGAAATGAAGCTGAAGATCGGCCAGACTTTTATAGTGAAAATAAAAGAAAAATCTGGATCACATCTGAACAGGGACAGCAATTTCTTCCTGAGAAGAATCTAAAAGTTTATATCATGACTCTTTGTATCATTTATATTTTAGTATGTATGTATACTAAGAGATGCACTGTTATCTACATAGTTCTCATTTCTTAGGGCTTCAAAGAAAAGTTTCAATTTGTTGTTACATAAAGGTTGGAAATAAAGGACCCTGCTAGGTGTTATTTAAAATGTCCTAGTGGATTATTCATGGTTATTGTGACCAAACTGGGCAGAATTATGGAAGAAAAACACTCACCAAGTGTTGATTTTAAATTTTATATATGGAGATATGTGCATATTATGTGTACATACATCTACATGATTGTGAGGAAATTAGGTCTGATGAGGAAACATTTAAACGATTTATACAAGGGTCTTAATTAGTTCGGGAATGGAGATAATTTTGCATAAACCCATAGCAGAAATTATAATCCTGAAGTCTTAAGGAACTATCAATCCTTCTTTTTTTTTTTTTTAAAGATTTTATTTTTTTCCTTTTTCTCCCCAAATCCCCCCGGTACATAGTTGTATATTCTTCGTTGTAGGTCCTTCTAGTTGTGGCATGTGGGACGCTGCCTCAGCGTGGTTTGATGAGCAGTGCCATGTCCGCGCCCTGGATTCGAACCAACGAAACACTGGGCCGCCTGCAGTGGAGCGCGCGAACTTAACCACTCAGCCACAGGGCCAGCCCCATCAATCCTTCTTTTATATTTAAGAAGGCAAGTATAAAATAGCCTTAACATGCAATAATAGAGATTTAAGTATATCCTAAGAAAAAAATACGGACAGAGCATGGCTAAAGAATATGCCATTGAAGAACACATTATAATTAGCAATGATATGGCTGTGCAAATAAACATATCTCATAAACTAGATATTGGCATGATATGATGTGTCCAGAGTGTTTCTGCCTCCATAAAAATACATGAACTTAAGGAAGGAAGGCTAGTGGAAAACATTTGGATTAAGATTGAAGTAAGAAAAGAAGGAAATGGGAGAGAACACAAAAAAGTTGCTGTTTCAATATAACAAGCATTAACAAGAAACGTGAAGTCATCTGATAATTTTACTACCACCCAATAAATTGTTTCAGAGGTGGGATAGAACTAGTGATGACTTGTAGAGAGTCTAAAGTTTAATTATGGAAGAAGCATATGAGTCAAATATCCATTGATTTGTACAAACTCTAATGAATAGCAGAATCAAACGTGAAGAAAGAACTAAGTGGGGATAGCAGAAGTGACAGAATGTTTAGAAATTTAGAATATCATTCTATTAACAAAAGAAAAGAATCCTAACATTGTTCAACCATATGCCCAAGATTTAAGATTTAAAAAGTTCTTTAATGGCAAGTGAGCATTACTCATCTGTAATTTGTCAAGTAACTTTACATAAAAGTTATGAGGCAAATTTCATTCCATTGGAAGAGACAACTTTCAGGCTGCTATAATTTTCCAGATTTGTATAGGTTTCTAAAAAGTAATGGGCTAGATGTGTTTTTAAAAAAGTTGAATGAGAGGGGCCAGCCCAGTGGCATAGTGGTTAAGTTCCTGTGTTCCACTTTGAAGGCCTGGGGTTTGTGGGTTCTGACCCTGGGTATGGACCTACACACTGCTCATCAAGCCATGCTGTGGTGGCATCCTACATACAAAATAGAAGAAGATTGCCACAGATGTTAGCTCAGGGACAATCTTCCTCAAGCAAAAGGAGGAAGATCAGCAATAGATCTTAGCTAGGGCCAAACTTCTTCATCGAAAAAAAAAAAAAAGAATGAGAACTAGTAGAAAAATATGTACAGAGATATAATTTGCTGTGGGAATTGGACTGGATGACCTGAAGTTTATTTTTATAACTGGAATTTGTTAAGAAATAACATTATATCATACATTATTTAAGAAGTTAAAATATATTTATGAAGGATAGAAAGATGTAATAATTGCTGGTAATTTTTTTTCAAATCTGTTATGAGCTACACTTGATTTTTAAATAATGAAATAACTTCTTAAAAGTCAAAGGCAATGTTTTCAAATTTTCCACGGCTCTTCCAAAAAACACATCTTGAGTCTGCTAATTTCTTTTTTACTGTTACTACCAGGTCCCCACAATCTTTCATATAGCAATTGCAGGTGACATAATCCAATCAAACTCCGTATTTTAGCCAGAGTACATGACTCCACACTGTAGTCAAAATCATGTCACTACCTTGATTAAAAACTGTCAATAGCCTCCCATTGTATTTGCTGTACAAGTATATTTTTACAAACATTTGTACAAAATCCTAAGTGTGTGTCCCTGCCTAGCTTCTGTCATTTCTCTTTTGCTCACTATAGTCAAGTCACACTGGCCTACTTCCTGTTTCCTATGTGAAATACACTCTTTCCTGTTGCATAGACACTGTCCTCTACCTTTGAAAATCACTCTCCATCCCCTATCATCTGACAAAGCTTTATCCTACAAACAGCCCAAAGATGTACCTTATGAAACCCAATATAAATTATTTGCTTCTTGTATTTTCTCTCAGAGATCTGTTTTTCTTTTGGAAACATTTTAAAGTTATATGTTTACATATATTATTATTTGATAATCAAATAATCCATATGATAGGGACTTTGGTGTAATAAGTGCTAGCACAGTACTTTTATTCAATAAATCTTTCCAGTTATGACAGAACAGGAATTTCAGCTTTGATGTAGTGAATAGCTATTATAGAAATAAATAATTATGCAAACTATGAAAAAAAACTTACAAAGAGCTGTTTAAAGACAGCGGAGGGTGAACAAAAGCATTCAGAAGCTGGGGTGAATTTACCCTCTAACAAAGGCATCCATCCTATTGCGCATCCCCTCAGGGCACATCCCAGCCCACAGGTGGTGAAGCAGAAACCTCAGCCACACTGCTGAAGAGATCAGAGAAATTTGAGACTGCTCAATGTGGAGGAGACACTATTTAGAATTTGATCCCGCTAAGTTAGAGGGAATTTGGACAGAAGTTGGGCTTTGTCTTGCAACAACCAAAAGGGCCACGCCTGGAGAGTCAAAGACTTACACTTGAATTAATGAAACAAATGAAATAGACCCATCAAAACAAAGTCAGAAAGTTCAAGGTTACCCACTGGTAATTTACTTGTTTCCTAGAACAAAACTCAACACTCATATGAAGAAGATACTAGAAATCACCCCTATAATGTATCTTCTACAATGTCCAGATTTGTATTTACAGGAAGTTCTAGAATAGGTTAAACTAAGCCACAATGATAGAAATTAGAACAGTGGTTTCCCGCGTGAGGGGGATTATTAACTACAACAGAGTATAAGAGAACTGGTGGTGATAATGATAATGTTCTTTATATTAATTTGGGTGTTAGTTACATGGATTTATTCATGTGTCAAAATTCATCCAGCGTTATGGTTAAAATCTATGAATTCAATTTACGTAAATTATACCTAAAATGAAGAAATTAATGAATTAAAGTATAATTTTTCCTGGTTTATAAATAATATGTAGAAATAATTTTGCATATTCATTGCTCATAAATTAGAAAAATAGATAAAATCATAATAATTCATGCAATAGTAGCCAACTGTTGGTATATACACATACAACCGTGTGTATATGTAACATACACATAGTTCTCCAATTAATCCAAATACCCATTTAGCAATTTTTTCCTTTATTATTATTGTCTTCTTATTTAAAGCCATATCACCATCTTTGCCCTTTGACTTGAGTGTAAGTGGCATGAAGGTGTGGCATACATTAGGGATCAATAATTCAATGATCTCACTCCCACTTCATTCTGCATTACTGAAACAAGTAAGCACCAATTTCACAATAAACTGCTTCTACTTTCTGCTTCATTTTTCACTCTTCAGGCCCCTCATACTCAGCAATAATAGAAATTAAACCTATTCCAGCCTGACACATATGTGGAATATACAGAGTGCCTAAAATATGTCATTTTCATACGGGAAACCTCTAGAGTTAAATCGTCCACTTTAAAAAGAGAGAAAAAAAATACACAATTCATTCATCATAAAAGGAACAGCAGGATGATTCTTCAGATCCAAGGAAAGAGCCTTCAAAATAAGCCAAGCACTTTTGATTTACATGCTTTGCTTTGATTGCGGAACTTTAAGGCTTGCCTTCTGTAAACAGAAATACTGGATTTGATGTCTAAAGAGAAATTCAGGGAGTATGTCGCATAATTGACATTTCTGATCAAATGTCTAATCTACAGATAGACTATTTTTGATAATTTTAGTTTTAAACCAAAAAGTTATGAAGAATAACAAACTGTTTCATCATCCTGTCTCTGTCCCACAAATGAAATAACATTACAGTACTTTTGGTAAAAGTACATCGGTGCGCATGTATTTATAAATCTTTTCTTTAGATACAAATCTATTGGGTGATAAAACTCCAGGGTAAGCATGAATGATTTTAATTTCTTGACATTTTTCTTCTCTAGAATCAAAGTGCGTTTAAAAGCTCTCGGGTTTCACAATTTTGTCTTCTTAGTTTTACAGATTAAAGAACTTTTATAGATTAAAGATGGTTTATATCAAAGCATTAATTTTATGAGAAACCACAAACAGTATCTCAGAGTGGTGAAGTAAACTGCCAGCGCAAAGCTAGTTAAACAGAGTAAAATAGAGCTCAAATAGCGCATTCCAATAACATACATCTTAGACTCCAAACATTGTAGCATTTTCTTGTGTAATTCTCCATGCTTCGGGTTTTGCCTTTCATATGATATGCTCTGAGCAAATCCAAGCCTCAGCATAAATCTAGAACTAATTCACTTATGTGCATTAACATTCTGACCTGGAACACATCCCAGATGAAAGAGAGGAACGATTGGATATGGTTTATGCTGCATGAAATTTAAATAGAGATGCATCTAGAAATATTTCCTTAGAGTTAGTAAAGCTATTATTGTGTTATTTGTTCAAAGATTCTTTTCTTGTAAGAAAACATTTTTATTGTGATCTCTGTCTGTAGACCTAAGTATTGCCAGAGACACAGAGCTTTCAAATTGTAGACTTAAGTATTTTTAGATACACTTAGAAAGGGCTTTCTAAAATGTTATTCAAATCCCCTTCACCTCACTCCCATAATACTATTCTCTGAGTTTTTATTTTTTGGTTATGATCAAGTGATTCTTATATATGAAGAATATATTTAGATTGAGCATACATATATGAAACAAATTTGTATCTGAAGCAAAATTTAACTCATCCTTTTCTGTATCTTTACCAGGAAAGTGGAGATGTTTGAGCACAATATTTGTGTCCTTTTAAGATTTAAACTTCTTGAGATGCTCTGCATGCCTTTATCCTTTGAGAGTTAGGAATCAGTTCTTAGTCTATAAGCCAGTGGACCCTCATAATTCAGTCATAATCACTGTTATTTTCCCTAGACAATCTAGCATGACAAATATTTCTTGCGATTAGATATGACAGTATTTTATACAATACTCATCAACTGGAGACTCAGTTTACTCTGTGTTCTATTTTTTCAGCTATGTATATCACTGCATTTTCTTTATTGTTATTTTTTTAATTAATTTTTTTTTTTGGTGGAGAAGACTGGCCCTGAGCTAACATCTGTTGCCAGTCTTCCTCTTTTTGCTTGAGGAAGATTGTTGCTGAGTTAACATCTGCACCAATCTTCCTCTATTTTATGTGGGACACCACCACAGCATGGCTTGACCAGCAATTCTAGGTCTGCGCCCAGGATCTGAACCTGTGAACCAATGGCTGCTGAAGGGGAGTGCCCAAACTTAACCACTATACCACAAGGCTGGCCCCTCTTTATTTTTATCTTTTATGAGGCTGTGTCCTATTAAATACGATAGATCATTTGTTCTTTTTCTGCTGTAATTAGATGTTTGTTTAATTGTTTTTCCTTCTCTACATTCACTTTCCTTGGCTAAGCTCAACTTACTTATTCCAAAAATAAAGGATCTCTCTTTAAGCATGAGGCAGCAGGATCTGAAAAATCTTAGATTTTCCTTCAGAGAAAATATAGAGAAAAAGATTGAAAAAACTGTGTGATGTTTTTTAATGTGGAATTTTTTGGAGTTGATTACTGTTTTTTTCTCCATATAGTTCTCTAAGGTGGTAGATTATGCAGAAATGTAGTTACTTCTATATTATATGTATATTGTCATTCATATTTGTGACTTATTTTAAATTTCTTTTATTTTATTATTTTATTATTTTATTTTTATTTAAAAAAATTTGTGCTAGTAGCCATAAACTGCTTAAGGAAGCATAATGGTTAACTTTATGTATCAATTTTTTCTGGACCAATGGTGCCCAGATATTTGGTCAAACATTCTTCTGGATGTTTCTGTGAAGGTATTTTTCGGATGAGATTAACACTTAAGTTGATGCACTTTGAGTAAAGCAGCCCTCTGTATGTGGGTGGTCCTAATCTTATCAATTGAAATACTTGAGGGAACAAAACTGAGATTTCCCGGGTAAGAAGGAATTCTGCCAGTAAACTCTCTTTGGACTCTGCAAGTTTCCCCTGGGTCTCAAGTCTGCTGAGTACTCCGTACATTTTGGGTTTACCAGGCCTTCATTAAACACACGATGCAATTCCTTCTCTCTATCTCTCTAAATATGTATATATATGTATATATATATATATATATACATATATATACAATATTTGAATAATAATGTTGCATGAGGCCTTATGGCAATATGGGGATTGATATCAAGAAATATGAAAAAAAGCTAAAATACAAAAAAATTTAAAATTAGTAGTATATATTATATACATACAAATATACATACACTTATATATCACTCATATTTATATATTATATTATATTGTATAACACATATATGTATAATCTATTGGTCTGTTTCTCAGGAGAACCTTAACACAGAATGTATTATAAATTTCACAATTAGTCCTTGAAAAAAATGGATTTACTTTAACACTTTCCTTAAAGCCAGCTTTTCCAATCTTCATATTTTTAACGAGATGAATAACATCTCACACATTTATAAGTATTAAATTATTTTTATTTGAGTTGCGAATGTCACCTGAAACTTTATTTAAACTAAAAGTTTAAATCTGAAACTGAAAGTTGAGGTGTCTGTGTACAATCCTCCTCAGTTCTTAAACGGCTTTGCTCTCTTCCTTTGATTCATTTTTCTCAACCTCTGATGATAAAGGAGCTTTGCATCTCACCCAGGGACTCAAGAAAAAGTGTTATTAGCAGGAGTTTTCTACGAGAAAATTGCATTGAGCCATATGGGCTTTCCAGATTTCCCTGTATTACAAATGGGGATCTTAGAAGGGTCCAGGGAAATAAACTACTCACACCCTTACTGGAGAATATTTGAGACATCTAAGGAGGAGGATCAAGACAATGTGAAAGTCAGTCTTTTTCCTTTCAGAGATGTCTGTAGATTTTGCTCTGAAGATATGTCAGGAAAACATGGAAAAGTTGTAACATTTTTCTGTTTTGAAAAAACCTTATTAGACATGATAAGACTTTTGAAGGATTTAATGTTGCAGTAGGATGAAAAATAACCCAATTTTGATAAGATAAAAGGCACAATATCGACTACAATTAACAGTTTCAAGTGAGCCATGTATAGAGCTAATAGCCTGTTTAGCCTCCAGCATTTTCACAAGTAATTGCTTGCTTTGCCCAAGCCATCACGTCCTGCATTGCCATTGCTATTAGAATCATTAATTGCCTATTTGGCTGTTTCAGTTTGTTCAGATGTCATAGCAATAATTAGATATTCTGCCCATTTTCCTCTACAACTGTCCCTTTTTATTTCTTTAACTCTAATTTAAGAATTTAGGACTATCCCATTTTACCAGTCATATTCCTCTCTTCAGATAATCATAATTGACGGGATGAGCACAGATTGATTTATTTCTTTTCATATTTCTTGCTACTGTAGGGGAGGAAGACATTTCCTCTACCCTCTCTGGGTTCTTCTGGCTGGAGAATGAGTTAAATTCACATGAGACTGAATAACAGGAGAAAATTAAACAAAGCTTTATAACATGTATACATGAGAGAGGCTCAGGCAACCTGAGCAACTTGCCAAAATGGCTGAAGCCATCACCTTAAATATCCTCCTCAGCTAAAGACAAAGGAGGATGTTGGCTGTGGGGGGGAGACTGTTACAGGAGGTTACCAGACAAGTACAGTAAACAAGATGCAGATTTAAGTCCTTGCCTTTGGCATTGATTAAGAGTTTCTAGAGATAAGGTCATCCCTCCTTCCTGGTACAGAGAGGGAGACACCTTTACGATGGAGATTTCCCTTACAATGTAAATGTCTCTTAACAAAGGATAAGTAAATTCTACTTTTCAGAGTTTGTTTCCCGTCTGCAGTTTTTAAAAGTAACCAGCTCAAAATAATCCTCATGCCAAAGAGGTATATCTGGAGGTGGCCAATTCCGGTCCCCCACACTACTAATCCCCAAATTCCCATCAGGTCTCATTCAATATTATTATTCAAAGATTGTTTTTTAGTCTGGGTTCCTAGGGTAAGCACATAGAATTGAAGGAATTCAGTATCAGACGAGTCTTTAAGAGTCTACTATTAATATTATTGGTCTGATATTCAGCACTGGCTACATAATTTGTGGAGTTCAGTACTAAATGAAAACGTAGGGCTTCTTGTGCAAAAAATTAAGAATGTCAAGCCAGTGACTGCAGAGTATTAAGCTAATCATAGGGCCCTTCCAAGCACAGGACCCTCTGTAACTGGCCAGTTCACACACAAAGCCAGCCTGAATTCCTCCCACATCATCCTTACCAACAGGTTATGGGACCTCTGTTTACACACTTCCAGAGACAGAAAACTCATTCCTTCTCACATCTCTTCCTTAATCCAAGAGTTGTTTCTATTAGAGAGTTCTTCCTTATCCTTTTGAAATAAGGGGGGAATGATGGCACAAGACTAATTACTGATACATTATTATTATTATTTATTACTCACTTTCTCACAATTTTTCTTACATCCAGTGTTTATAAGGAAAACATGGGAAAGGAATTAAAGTGATTTGGTCATCCCTCCAGTTTGTTACCTTTACTCTCTTTATGTTCATTCCCAAGTCCTTCTGTCTTCTCTCCTAAAACTAGAGTGAACAACATCCCTAAGAATACTTCCAATATTGGTTTTTAAAAGGAAGTGAATAGGGTAAGAGGCGAAGGATAAAAGGTGACATGATGCTGTCGGGGAAGTGGGAGAATTCTTCCCCCACCTTTCCTTAAGGTTCTTATGTCTGACCAAATAATTAAAAAGGCAGGTTAGCAGGAAAAAAAATCGAACAAAGTTTAATAGTATGTATACATGGGAGAAACTCAGGAGAAACTGAATAACTCAGTCAACTGGCTGAGGCTGCCTGTTTAAGTATCTTCAGCTACAGACAAGGAGGATATTTGGGGTAGTGGTTTGGGGCTTCAGATGGGAGGAAGGCAATCCACAGGGAAATGGAAAAGCAAATGTTCGGTAAATAGAGCTTTGATCAGAGTGGGCTTAGCAAGGATCCCCCCATCTATTGTAACCCGAAATTATCTATGGTGATGGCCTGTCCTGGACACAGGCCTGTATTTTAAATTTCTTTTAGGCAGTTAGTGGGGAAAGGTCGAATGTTCTTCCTGAGTCTGAGCCCTTATTGTCTTCAGCTCTAAATAATCCACATGCAACAGTGGTGCATCTTGGGGCAGACTGCCCTGAACCCCATCAATGCCATTCAACCTAATCATCATTAGGTACAAATTATCTAGACAATACATAGTGTCAAAAATCCAGGCATTGATAGAAATTCCAAATGTAAGGACTTCATTGTCAAAGTAAAGCAGTAAGAGTGGACCTCTTATTCACTCTTGTATGAGCAATGAAAGAAACTGAAGGTCTTCTCTTTCATGTATCTCTGATTAAACAACTAAATGCATTATTTCATTTATCCAGTTTTACTGAAAACATCAATCTTATTGATATTTTTGTATTCATCTCTTTGGCCACTGCATAGATAAATTGCATCATTTTAGACACTTAAAAAAAGGCGTATTTCCTGCTTTTATTAATTCTTTTCTTTTTTTAAAGTCAATTACATAGTCTTTTATTTCTAGCTTGAAAAAAAACACAAATTACAAGGAAAATATTTACAGGATTAATCACGTTTTAAGCTGGGAGACTGGATGTGGGAGGCTGCTCAGTGTCCCTTGTTGGGACAGGCTGGGACAGATTAGGTGACCTGCCCGAGGGTCCACAGCTCACTCGTCAGAGTCAAGGAGAGGACTCAGTCTCCGGACTACCTGGCCCAACCGACAATGAACAAAATATCACAGGTGTGCCAAAGCCATTTTGCTAACAAATAATTACATGCTTGTTTAGTGTTTAAGAGAAATCTTCATTATTCTGAGATATCTCTGTAGAATCATCCTAGCGACGTGTATGATTTAGAAAATTCTGAAAGAAAAACAAATAAGCTTGTCTCCCCGATGAGACCTACTGCTTCTCCCCAGGCGCCACCGGCCTTTCTGGGACAGCGACATGGAGCAGTGGGCTCCGTAAAGTCCTGACAGGGACATCCGCAGCTTCATGAGCTCAGTCCTCTTCCTGCAGGCTGGTGGAGCAGGCCAATGCTTTGCTTCAAAGTGCTTTGGAGAACATCTTCTTACTCCTTCTCTGGAAACACAACGACAGACACAGAGTCCCAGGCATCTTCCGTTGGGGAGCTGTCCTTGTCCAAGGCGTCTAAGACAGGCTGAGCCGGGTCCTTTAAATACTCTTCTATTTGTACTGGGTTGCTTGGCGGAGACTGAAACCAGTATTTAACCAGGTCTCTGTATTTCAGGACCAGGAAGAGACAGGCCCCTGCCATCGCCAACAGCAACAGAAAGGTTCCCATGGCGATGAGAATCACTTGCTGAAGCTTGGTAGAGGCATCTGCCATCGTTTCGTAGCAAGATATGTTGCTTAAATGCCCGGGTCTAGAGATGTTTAGCGTTGTCCAAAGTAGTTGTACCTTGACTTGTAAACAGTATACTCTTAAGGGTTTTAAATCATTGAACACAATGGAGTTGGTCATGAAAGGCCCTGCGACATTTTGGATTCCTGCCTTTTCCTTTTCCCAGTAATGGACGTAATACTGAAGAGTGACCGTGGAGTCATAGATGTCAAAGGGAGGGGACAACCTGATGATAAGGGAGCCTTCTCCTGGGGTCACCCAAATGTTTTCTGGAGGCCCGACAGTAACATTCCGAAGGTGCTGGAACCAAGGTACCGTCACCCAGGTGGAAACGGGTTCTTCTAGCTCAGCTCGGACACGTAAAGAGATGTTGAAATGCATTGGAAACCCTTTGAGATGTTGGTGTTGGTAAAGTTGCACTCCGCCGTGATCTTTACATAGTTCACCCCTTCGGGGTTGTTACTGACATCAAACCACTTACTAGTGGTACTGCGGGGGCGCTGCAGCGCCGCAGCCGCAGAGCAGCAGCAGCAACAACAACAGCGGCGGTGGCGGTGGCCGCAGGGCCCAGGGCTCTTGGCGCCGCAGGCTCGCTGGCGGCTCCGGCGCGGCCTGCCCAGGCGCGGGGTCCTCCGAGCCGCTCACGCCGCCGCCTCGGCGGCCATCAGCTTTTATTAATTCTGTTATGTACACTTAGCATGATCTCTTGCTCTTTATCTATTGTAAGAAGTGTTGTTTATCTCCATAGGACTTTCTTTCCATGATAATTCTGAATCTCTCCTTCTCTCTCCAATTAGACATAATCTCTTCCTCATTTGAATCCTTGTTAAAATTTGGTTGGTTTGATTCTTCCTCATTGCGTTTCTTACCCACCTTCTCTACTGGAAGCAACCTGAAGGTCACCCTCATAGCACATAATATAGCCTTCGGCCAAAGATTTATTTCATTTATTGATCAAAATATGATTAACCATAATTTTGCTTTATGATTTTGAATAATACTTACTGAGTTTCATTACAATACATGCAAAAAAAAAATCCACATACCCAAAATCATAAGGAAAACAGTGCTGCTAGTTTTAGACTCATTCAATTTTATACATATAAAAATTTTGGCTTTGAAGACAAATAAATATCTTTAACATGAAATTAATTCATAAATCATATCAGAATAATTTTTATACACTTTCACTTTGAAAAATTTTCATGCTAGATGTTGCTACAACTTTATTTTTGTCTTATCTACCAAAAATAGAAATATATTTTACTGTATAATATTGTATTATTAATTAAAATAATTCTTCAATGTCATGATTCTGTATAATTTAAACTTACTAATTAAATATGATGAAGTTTTCACCAATATGCTTTAAATTTCTTCAGATAAGCTTAACATTTAAATTCAGGAACTCTTTGCCACGATGGTTATCAGAATCATCAGTTTTGTACTATTTTAATACAGAACTTTAATGAGTTCTTTACAGACATTTGCATCAATTTATTTTTTCTCATGTCGTGTAGTTACTGATTGTGTTCTATCCTTTATAATAGATTAATCCTTATAGAATGATATGCTTAAATTAAATATTTCAAAGCCAGATTTTGAAATAATCATTCACTATGTTGTCTCATGGTGAAACTACTCTGTCAGTTATAATTTAATAAAGTTATATTTTCTATTTCTTGTAGTATTTGACAACGAAAATAATCCATAACCAATCTGTAAATGAAAATTTGGGTGAGTTTATTCTGAGCTAAAATGTGAGGACCATGGCCCTTCAGGAAGTGGGGTGTACAGAGTGGTTATATACCCCCAAAGAGGATGTTTCACATATGATTGAAATATCCCTTTTATAATAGTTGTGAGACTGCTCTGTCAGCACAGTGATTAATAGACACAGCAGGTGGGTCTGCTGTCTTGGTGGACACAGCAGGGGGGCAGGCCTGCTGTCTTGAGCTGGGTGCTCACAGGTGAGCTGGGTGGTCAAAGGTGAGCACAGTAATTGGTTCCTAGCCTAAGGAAAGATGCTTATCCTTAAGGAAATGCCAGTGTGGGGGGAAGTTGCACCTTTATCTCAAGGGCATTTGTTCTTGCCATAGTAAATGTTTAAAGCAGATATGCAATGCATGCTCAATGGCCATGTCAGGCCCTTTTGGAAAAACAAAGTCAGGCCAAATTAGGTTTACGCCAAATGGCTTCCTCATATACTCCAATATATCTTATTGCTTGCCTTTTCTATTTGTCATATTTATGTGTATTTTACTGATCCAACAACATTTACTGAGTTCTTACTATGCTCTTGGGAAGATGCTAAGTGCTGAAGATAGATAGATAGATAGGTAGATAGATATATAGATATAGATATGTTTAGTAATAAGATATTGTACTTGCCATAGGAATTTCTGATTTAAACATAAACAGATAACTAAGAATACTTTGGATAATGCTAATGAAGACAACTTACTGAAATGCTGTGGAAATACAGAAAATGGAACAAATTCCTCTGTCTGGGGAAGTTGAGGGAGAATACAGAAGTGATCTTTACACTGAAGTTTAAAAGTGACTTGGACTTGAAAAATATATGAAATGATGTATACACCAGATGAAAGCAACAGCATGTAGATTCATTCATTCAATCGAGAAATAGTTATTGAGTATCTACCATTTGCCAGGTGCCCAGAAGGCAATGTGTTGCCACAAGGGCTAGAATGTGCAGAAGAGTCAAAGAAGGTAACTGGTAGAAGCAATAAAATTTGGGTGTTGGGTCTGAAAGGTGTTGGTATAAAATGAGAATGGGCAAATAGGTTGAGAACAAATTGTGCCAAGGTATGGAATTTGGATTTGATATCACATATAATAAAGTTCTTCAGCAGTGGCATGAACCATTTTACTTTTAGAAAGATAACTCTGACAGCTATATGGAGAATGAACTAGAGTGAGGGAGAAATGGGGTGTCAGCTAAGAGAGTTATGAGGCTATTATTTTAATCGTCCAAGGGAGAAATGATGAGGACCCAAACCTAGGTAGTGACAGGTGGATGGAGAGGATAGACTGAATTTGAAAGACATGTTTGAGGGAGAATTGACAGCATTTGGTGACAGTATTTTGCTGTCAATCATAGTAAAAGTGCTTTATTATAAGAAGTACATAATATAAAAACATATGCATTCTAACCTTATATTGGTATTATTCATTTAATAATTATTTTGATGATTTTAATCACTCTTATATAGCTTGAGATTAAAGAGAAAGTAGATTGGTAATACTGATGATAGGAATAGAAAGCATTAATTTGTGCAAAACCTAAGAATTTCAGAATCTATGCAGAATCAACTCTTTCATTTTAGGGAGGAAACTGAGGTCTAAAAATATAAATCCAGTTAGTATCAGAACTCAGGTCTCCTGACTCTGTTGATTTGAGGTATCAGAATTGGCTGAAGTCGTTTTGTTGTATAAAGGAAGTACGTTCATACTGTCAGGGAGGACGACATTTCCTCTACACACTCTAGGTTCTTCGGGCTGGAGAATGAAGTAAATTCACATGAGACTGAATAACAGGAGAAAATTAAACAAAGCTTTATAACATGTATACATGGGAGAGGTTCAGGCAACCTGAGCAACTCGCCAAAATGGCTGAAGCCACCACCTTAAATATCATATCCAGCTAAAGAAAAAGGAGGATGTTGGGGGTGGGGGGAGTCATAGGAGATTACCACACAAGTACAGCAAACAAGAGTCAGGTTATTACACAGACTTAAGGAGTCCTTGCCTTCCACATTGATGAGAGTTTCTAGCGATAAGGTCATCTCCCCACCCCTTCCTGGTACAGACAGGGGGACACTTTTACAGATGGAGATTTCCTATACAATGTAAGTGTCTCTTAACAAAGGGTAAGTAAATTCTACTTTTCAGAGTTGCTTTCCTGTCTGCAGTTTTTCAAAGTAACCAGCCCAAAATAATCCTCATGCCAAAGAGACATATCTTGGGGTGGCCAATTCCAGTCCCCCTCAATACGTTTTTGAAGTAATCTTTATTCCTAATTTCTTAGTACCTAGAACTCACCACTTTCAATTGTGCTGCACATAGTAGGCCTGTAGTAAATATTTGTTGAGTGAAGATATGCTTCAGAAAGAACCAAGAAGTAAACTGTGAGTGTATCATTTCACTTCATTTTAATTTACTCTTTTATTCTGAGGGACTGTAGAGCTAGGATTAGTACCTACCTTAGTACATTATGAAAGAAATCAAATTATGCCATTCTTAGGTTTTCCGAACAAAAATTGAAGAGAAAGACAATGCAACAAATTAAGTCAGCATCTAATATAAAAATGCAGAGTAAACAAAAGAGATTTTGAAGATTTCATAAGGAATAGAAAAGTAACAAGAAATTTAGAACATATCTACAAACACAAAAAGAGATCAAAATATTTTGACGTTTGCAATGACACCTAATGAAATAAGATTGGAATATATCCAACCTGATTTTGTTTTAACTCTTTTAAATAGAACTAGAAAAGATTACAATTCTGTAGAGATTAGTAGTTTTGATTTTAAAGGGAGGATGAAGAAAAAAGTGAGGAATAAATTCATTTAAATAATAGAGTACTTTTGAATTGAGATAACCTCAGATGAAGAAAATATTTATCCTAGTTTCCAGATAAACATTTTCAGAATTTTGACATAGGCAAACAAAATGAAATGTATATGAAGATGGGAGAAAAATACACTCAAGCAATCTATCAACACTGACTATAAGAGAAGCAGAAAGATTCTATGGTAGTCCATATGCTAAAGGGTATTTTAGTAGCCACAATGTATGCAATCCTATAGTCAATGTGAGTTCATTCCAAAGCAGAACATTCTCTCTGGCTCTGGGAGCACTCCAGTGGATAATGCAGATCTGGTCTGCGGTCCTTTGTGTTCAGGACAGAATGAGGAATGATTTCGTGTGCCCAGATTCCAGAGATGGCCGTCCCAGAATCTGTGAAGTTTCAGTATACTGATATTCCTGTGCAGTGGCTGGGCTGCTTTGATAACAGAATTAATTTGGCCTCTAGAGAAGGTCTGTTCTCTTGGGAAAAGTATTTCACAGAGGTGATTTTGCCTCCAGTCCTTCATTTATCAATCAAATACCAATAGAGAGGGAAAATGAAAGTCGTGAAATTACTTATAATTTCATAAGGAGGTGTTTGAGACACTTAGAAGAGTCTTTAATAATAAAAAAATTTAACTAATGGCATCTGCAGAAGAATTCTGCATTATAAAAGGATTATAAAGTTATCCCATGTTGGAAAATTTGAAAATAATAGAAGAGTAAGTGAAATTCAGAGTCTAGATAAAGTCATGTTTGTTTAAGGTACCTTTTATTAAGTTTCTGTCCTGTTATTTTAATTTTATTATTTATTTTCATATTTATTTGTTTGAGTACACTCTTTGGGTTTTCAAACAAAACAAAACAAAAAAGACTATAAATGCATATCTCTGGGAGGAAAAAGAAACCCTAATGTTGCAGATTATATTATTTGTGACGGAAACTCCCAGAAGATGCAGAGAGAATTTTAAAGTTAAGAAATACATAGTGTATATGTTTAAAGAATGAACAAAATTCACTGAAGGAAAAGTGAGTCATATGTGGCTTTCCATCTTGGGCTCATTTATTGCCTTGTTAATATACATAGATCTTGGAATTCTCCTTTTGATAACATAGTTGGTGGCATTTTTAGGCTTTATAGACTTTTGACAGATAGAATCATGAAGTTGTTGATTAAATATTTTCAAACCTAAAATACTGCAGATGCAGATGCACTATAATAAGGGTTTATGGCATAGTTAAGATTGGTTATGATTTATTTGAATATTTTCTTAGCACTAGGTTCATTTTGGATCCCAAAATTCTGTCGTGGTCTGTTATAAGAGGATCTAAATTAATTCGATGAAAGCATCATCTGCCTATATACAAATCTGGGGAGGGTGTTTCTGATTGACATGCCAAATTCCCCACACTGTAACTGAATTGCCACAGGAGATTTAAAGCAATTATCTGAGCAATCTGGTCAAGACAAAGTTATAATCATCAACAAATATTTATGGAGTGTCTACTGGGTGCCTAGCTTTATATTAGTTGTTATAAATCTGCTTAAATTTCTGGAATTAGATCTGATGGTGAGAACTGAGATGAGAGAGAGGTAAGTGCAGGGGGCAAAATTCCCATGAAAAAAGGCTTTAGATTCTAAGTCTATGAATGAGATGAACTAGGAATTAAAAAAGAGAAATTCTTATTTATCTTTCTATTTACTAAATCTGGTAGTTCTAAAATACAGCATGTACTTAAATTAGATTTTTAAGAAGTCAGTTCACTTAAGATATTTAAGAAGAATTTTTATTTGAAATAAGATTGCAGCATCATTTGGACACATTTGTCATATTTAAAATTAAAAAAATTAATTTTGGGGTGAGATATTCTAAAGGAAGAAGAGAAAAAGAAAAAGAAAATCAAAGGTGACATGTGTCCCGATTTAGAAAGCCTCATTGTCATTTTCAATTACGGTAAGGGAGAAAATAAAAGCAAATCTCTGACAGCAAAAATCATTTTCTTCTTAAATTATTTGTCTTGTACACATAGATTTCTAAAATCAAGTGTTACATTTTCATTGTTTTTTTCACTTTACAAACTTTTAAAAAGCGTGCAGTAAGAAATGCATTTTACATCATGACCATTTATTGCAATGTACACAGTTCTCGCTCACATGTGATGTGTTGTGATTGTTTCTCTTCTATTCCATTGTGTTCATTTCATTTAAAAAGGTTGCAATGCACTACATTTATTTCATTACCCACCAATGGGTAGTGACACACAGTTGGTAAGAGACTTTTCTAGAATTTTGAGGAAAATAAGCACAAAGAATAAGAAAAAAAAAAGTTCAGATTTAATAGAAATTAAGTAGTAGACACATAAGTCTAAATTCTAATTACACAGTAGATATTTTATTCTTGTAATTTTAAGTATTGATTTTAATTCCTGATTATTCTTTGTGAAGTCTTGGTGCCAGCTAACCACTTGTCACACTTAATTCAGTATGACGTTTCAAACCCGTCTGTGAGTAAGCACAGCATCTCTGTTGTGGTGATCTGCATTTTTAATTACCTCCCTGAAGCTGAGCAGCTGAGGCTCACGGGTTGGTAGGGCAACATGCTTCTCTATAAGTTGATACTGGCTATGTTCTTCCCTATATGTTCATGCTCGCTATGTTCTTCTCTGTATGGTAATATTGGCTATACTGTGAACCCATCTACATTGTTCAGCAAAAGACTAGCAGACAGTCTTTTGATCTTTATTAATCGATTGGCATTTCAGACAGGACTGACCTACTTGTGGGGCTCCTTAGTCTCCATTGTTTAATCCTTCGTCCATAAAGATGGTTAGAAGGTTATATTATCAAAATATTGCCGATAAAATCATTTGGATATATTCAGCACTTACCAATTTTGTTTTTTTCTTTTTCTTTCAATATTTGTGTGACTAATATATATATATATATTTCAGGGTATAATAAATTAAAATGACTACAGGAACTAATTATAAAATGTAATGAAGTGCAACGCTTTGGAAGTTGAGTCAAAAAATAGATGTGGTGGGAACCATGGCAACCTGATCTAAACTATCCCCAGTGAACCCAAATTTATTGTGATTGATATTGAAGGGGATAAGCAGGTCCAAAATTTTCAGAGTGTCTTATTTTCCAAGAGAATTCATAAATCTGGATGTGAAATCTCCCTTCTTAGAAACAAAAAGAAAACTGTGCCATCCAAACCCACAGTTCCGTGGAAAGGATGGAAATAATTAGTGAGCCTCCAGGTTGTACCCTAGAAGGATGTGTAACACACAGCACTTGAATCAGTTATGGCCTGGAACAGAAGTCGTAGCTACACACATGATTTTTTGTAAATCTTAATTTTTCCAAAATTAAAATTTCTTTTTATTCTTATTATTTTTTATGTTTGTTTCTGGACAGTAGCTTTAATTGATATTGGACCACATAGGTCCATATTGAATCATCATAAAGCACATAGTAATATAGATATAATCATAAAATGGTAAGTAGTCTTATCTTTTAAGCCATCTAAAATGGCAACATTTTCTATGCATGATAGAGGCGCAGGGATAGAAAGTGTAATGGAGATGGCTAAAGAAATGTTTAAAGACTTATGGCTATTCAAAAGGCAGATTAATCCAAAATCTTTATATTATCTTTTTCTAGACAATGCACTAAAATTATGATGGTTATGAAGTTACTTTTGGTTCTTTTTTGTATTGTTTTTATTTTTTTTATGCCAATAATAATGAACAAAAGGAAAGAATGAGAGAGAATATATCAGAAGAATAAAGATTTCTGGAAAAAGAAGAGAAGAAGGTACATGTGTAGGGAAGGTAAAGATTCTAGAAAAGTAAACTGGATGGAGCAAGAAAGAGGAAGCCATAGGCTACAGCACATGTGGAAAAGGCCACATGTGAAAAGGGAACTAATCTCTATTGAGCCCTAGAGAAGCTCAGGACTTCAAAGTTGGATACATTGCAAGAAAGAAATGAGAAACGGGAGAGAAATTAGATTGCTTAACTGAGGGGATCATTTGACACCTCCAAGTCCCCTCTTCTTCCTCCTGAGCATGAAGAACATGTGACAGACAGACTCTGCACCCAATAGCACAAGCTCCATCCATTGAGGTAACAAAAAACATGATATAAATGTATTGAGAAGAAGGGAAAAGAGGAGTAAAAGAGTGGTAAGAAGTGCTGAATCTATAAAAAAGCTGTAAAACAAGTTAGAGGTACGGATACAACTGCCAGAATAAACAAGGAGAAAGATTGCCTCAGGAAAGTAGGATTTGGGGTCAGAAAGAGAAAAAAGAAGGACTTTTGTTGCTTTTCACTATACATACAGCCTTTGTATATATTTGACTTTTTAAATATATGCATGTTTAATTTTGATTAAAATATTTTTGAAAACCAGTTCAGTAAGTGAGAGTAAAGAAAGTTGTGGAAACTATTGATTAGAAGCCATTTGGTTAAAATCGGAAGCCGAATAAGAGAATCCAGAAAAAAGTAGTGAAGTTGACAAAATATGCTACAGATTTTATATTAGTATCCATCGGTTTTAAATATTTTCAAGCATTTTAGCTAGAGTGTGTATGATATCATTGTGAGCTGGAGATTTACTAATATGTGTTGCTGGATATTATTTTTTTTCTCTTTTCCTCTTGGTATTTTTTCAAATCACCATTCAGTAAAACATAAAGAAATGCTGACTCTGTACCTGCTAGCTTCTGGCAAGTTTGTGACATACTGAACAGAGAGAGCAGAAGTAGTGCATATGTCCTTTCTGGTTTTTGATCTCCTAGGGGATTGGATATCCCCAGGGATAAGAATACTGGTTTTAGAAAAAGCAGTTTCCCCATAATATTAATAGATTCCCTCAAGATGAGACAAAGAGAAGCATGGGTGGATGGAGAGAAAGAAAATGGGTTACCTGTCTATAGACAAGCCAGCGCCACTCCTGAGAGGCAGCAAGACCTTGTGATAAATAACTGTGTTGTACCCAGGCATATAGGACCAGATGCAAAATTACAAAGCTGAAGATTCTGTGTCTGAAGTATGGGACAGAAGCACTGGAGAACCATCAGAACAGAAAAAAGAAATGTAGAAAAATAAAAATGAAGGTCAGCAACCCTGCTCCCATCACTGCTGCTGAAGAGTTGAAATTGCAAAAGACGCCATCATGGTGGCAAAGTCCCAGGAGCAAGCAAGTTTAAATCTGGTAAAAGTTGACTTTTTATTTGTCTTGTCAGCCTTGAAGAATGTAGACCCATAGTCAGAAATCAAGTTGAGTTAGAAAACATAACATTGTATATCTTGTCAACCTGAGTTTGCAGCCTGTGATTCATGCTCAATACACCTGCCGAAATCTAAATCGAAAGTGGAGCATGATGGATGCAGACAGGGCAAGAGAGACAACGGCATGCTATTCTAGAAATTAGTCTAATTCTGCCTGTCTTCTGGGCTTTTTGTTCTTGCTGAAACAAATTTGTTCTTTAACAGCTCCCATTTCAGGTTCTTTTGGAGCTTGGGTAACCCCTGAAATTACCTTTATGCGCTTCTTTCTCATATGAGAGACTGTGATTTAAGGGCCCTGGCAATGATGCAGCGTGTGAGGCAATTCTACACCATGAAAATGTGACACTTTTGAGTTTCTTCTATTTATTTATTTATTTGATTTTTTGAGGAAGATTAGCCCTGAGCTAACTGCTTCCACTCCTCCTCTTTTTGCTGAGGAAGACTGGCCCTGAGCTCACATCCATGCCCATCTTCCTCTACGTTATATGTGGGATGCCTGCCACAGTATGGCTTGCCAAGCGGTGCCATGTCTGCACCTAGGATCTGAACCTGCGAACCCAGGGCTGCCGAGAAGTGGAGTGTGTGCACTTAATCTGCTGTGCCACTGGGCCGGCCTCTCTTCTATTTAAATATTTACATGACTGCTGAATTTTGGGAAGTGTCAGAAAGAGGTAACATAGCAGTTAGATAAGCTAACTAAACTAAGTATATTCTATTAACTACAATTCACTTATGCTTAATTAAGTAAATTGTTGGGTTTTATTTCATTGCACCCACACATAGCCTTTAAATAACTTGTAAAACAATGTTACTTGCATAAAATTAATTCATATTTAAAATATATTTATACTTATATTCAGATATATTCATATTTCAGATATTTTGAGACATTTAGTAAGCAGTCTAGCATGGGCATAGACTGACTTTAGCTAGTATTGTTTATACCTATTTAGTTAAAAGTTTCCATTTCCGATTTTGGAAGTATCTAAGACTGTGTTAGAGATGAAGAATCCATTTACTCTTATGTGTAAATGAAACACAGAATAACTAAAGGGAGAAGTATAGATACTTTCAGTAGAGACCCAAGTTGAACAGAAGAAAATACTGAGGCGATAGAATTGGTCATGCATTTTCTGATACTAAGATAAGTGTTCTGTCATAACAGATTATTATTTGTTGTTTTCAGACAACAATAAAATCTGAGGACCTAATATAACAATATATTTTATGGATTCTCATACTAAATGCACAAAGTTACATTTAGAATGTAAAGAATGGCATTTATTATATTTAAAAATTTAATATTAAAATGTCACTTGCCTGCTATTCAAAATATGCGTTATTTCTAGCAAGTTTAGAAAATATAGCAAATGCATTAAAATAGATATTTATGTTTATTTAAATCCGAGAAAGTGAAGTGAGTACCTCCAGAGACAGTATATCGAAAGAAAATACCTCTTAGGCCTAAAAATTCTAGACAGAAGATTTTCCAGATGAAACTAAGAATTGACCATCAAATGTATTAGGAAAATCATAAATTTTTTTTTGTTCTTTATTTTCTCACAAAAGCCACAATAAAGAAGAGTTACAATTGAGAAGATGGGAGAGATTTTAAGTTTAAGTATTTGATTTGACAAAATGAGTTCATGATGGTGAAAAGTACAATGTGACTTTTCCAGTGATTGAGGTTGAATCCAGAATAGAATAGGCTAGAAAGGACAAGGGGACTTTCATTTGGGTAATAGGAGATTTGCATATTAAAATACTTGTGGCTACAAATGCTTAGAAAAGCTCAAAAAATTTAACAATTTAAAAGTGAACATCCAAACTTGCAGAAAAGTAGAGACATTATTAGGAGTCAAAAACAAAGGCAAAAGGTTGAAATGCAGAGTGATTTGCTCTTGTGGAAACCGTAGTTGTCCCAGGGCTGGACTGTATGTCCAGGCAATTTTGATTTTAACAAACAGTAGACAGGGTTCATTACTCTGGTCTATTGAAAGACAGGGGTTGGAACTAAAACTCCTGAAAAACCTAAGACACCAAATATAAAGAAAGAATACAAACAATCCGTCATTAAAAAAAGAAAAACAAAAACTCACATAGAAACTCATCAGCCTTACCTCATCCTCTAGGTAGAAAAAGAGTTGTCTTCCACAGATTTTTAAGAGCTGGGCTGGCCTCACGTAGGATTGTGTTCAAACTTATGCTAATGCTTCACCAGTGGAAACATAGTGGCCAATTAGTTCTGAATCACCTTTCTTTTCCTGGAAACAATCCAATAAAATAAAGAAAAAATATATTATTTCTTAGAAAAACTAGAAGTGTGAGATGACCTCAAATTACATATGTAAGCATTCCCAAAAGCAATTCAGACAATCAGAGTATGCAGCATGTCACACAAGAAGTTGCAATAACACTGCAAAAAAGCATGGCCAGTACAGAGAGGTCTAATGATGCCAGATCTTTGAAACTGTTTTCTATAAGAAGAACCCACTCTAAATGGAAGTTGCTATGATTAGGGCTAAGATCAAATAGTGTACGAAGACTGTGGAATCTGAAGACAGCAACTGCAGAAGTGCTTAGAGGACCCCAGAGGAGAACAGAGAAAACACCAGCAAACAACACACTTCTTAAAGAAAATGCATTATTCTGGAAGGCAGACGATTTACCACTTGGAGGCATTGCCTTTTGAAGGAACTAAAGGAGCTCATAGCTGGAGCTATAACACTTCCTAAACCCAGTAAATTCTTGGAGGCATAAGAGGAATGGCTTCTCAAATATGCCAAATATTAATGAAAGACTATGCCAGTGTGACTACAGAGGCGATGGCACCTGACATGGGAAATATACAGCTTGGCAGGAAGGCTCTCAGGCCCAATCCTTCCTCAAAAGGAAACTTTGTAAATAGGTGGTCCAGAAAAATCCAGCTCTTTCTTTTTGCTAAAAGAATTGGCATAATACTCATACAAAGACAGCGAGGGAAGAAAAATGGAAAGAGTTTGTGTGAGAGACAATGAGAAAGCTAGAGAGAGATTGAGCTAAATTTTTTCCCAGCTATTTTTTTAGAGACAGCTAAAATTTTCCCATAAAGAAAATTCATGTCATGTTGAAAGGGCACAGTTTTCATCCGGGAAAGCTGATGCTAAAGAGCAAAAAATCAAGACACATTCTAGTAATATTGGACATCAGAGGAGAGTTCTCTTTCCCATATTTAAAGGCGTGCAATAATATAACATTTTTCTGTGCTAAAATAAATGTCTTTAAGAGGATGAGATTTTTGATACAGAATCAAAAAAGTATAATGGAGGTGTAAATTCTTGATAAAGTGAGAGAAAATTCAACTCACAAAAAGGGAGGAACAGACCATTGAAAAGACAAGGGATGTCTCTTGCACAGAACTAGTAAAGAAGAAAGAAAAAAACAGATGCACACAATGGTATGTTCATAGACCTAATTTTGAGCATATTGAAATATTTCTATCTGACAGTTTCTATTTTTACAATGAAATATGAGGTAATTATCAGCTCAAATTGTGTACTTGATCATCCGAAGGGATGAGGGAGGTTTGAAGAGTGAGGAAAAAGTAAAAATGTCATTGTACAGAAAAGAGGGATAAACTTAATGATGCATCATTTTTAAAAATTGATATCTAATAGCATGAGAAAATGATATGAAAGGGTATGATAAAAAGCTCAAAATAATGTTTCTTATAGGTGTTATGACACTCATAAAAATCATAAGTAGTACATAAGTTAACATTGGTAGTATCCCACACATCCAAGTGTACTTCCCATTGTATTCAGATGACTTCCCATTTTATGCAGAAGGCAAATGTTAATAGTTGGAAAGTGTAGTCTTTGAATTTTTTGGCTATAAATGTATTGAGATATATGTCTATATACATATACATTATATTGAGATATATGTCTATATACATATACATTACTTATTTGTATATATCTCTATTTATCTAATTTATTTTCTTTTACAAAAGTGGTATCTACTTCTCTTGGTATCCCTTTGTTTTTCAGGATGGAAGATGTATTTTATTCTTGTAATGGTTCTATGGTACCTATAATACAAATATCTTATGCTTTATTTAGGTACTTTCCTGTTTCTGAAGTTTCAATGATTGACAGATTTACTACTACAAAAAGTGATATTTGAGCAGATTGTATGTATATTTATAAGCATTGGTGAAAGTAGGAGTGAACTAATGTCACTTTCTGAAATCTTTTTAAGTTTTTATGTGATATTTGTTAGTGTATGCTTGTGTATGTTCCTTTTGGTTTTGGTGAGAAGATTCGCCCTGAGCTAACATCTGTTGCCAATCTTCCTCTTTTTGCTTGAAGAAGATTGGCCCTTAGCTAACATCTGTGACAATTTTCTTCTATTTTGTATGTGGGACACCGCCACACTATGGCTTGAGGAGCAGTGTAAAAGTCTGCACCCAGGATTCGAACCAGTGAACCCTGGGTCACCGAAGTCGAGCTTGCTAACTTAACCACTATGCAACTGGGCCAGCTCCTGTATGTTCCTTTTTTACAGTTTTCTGTTATTTCCTGTGAAAATAATAGGTGTTTTGCCTGATTATGTTGGTTTGTGCAGGATACATTAATTTTTGTCTGAGCATATTTATTATTTACTGATTAATATTTACTAACACTGTTCAAAATTAAACTTACTTATCAAAATCTTCTAAAATAATGTGCATATCAAAGCGTTTCTGTGTGGCCACTTGTTTTCCAAATGTTTGTTCCTTTTCGCATATCTGTGAACTGCCTTCCTTCCCTTTGAAGTCCCTGACTCTGCCCACCCCCAACATCTTCTTTTGTCTTTAGCTGGTAATGGTATTTAAGGTGAGGGCTTCACCTATTTTGGTGAGCTACTCAATTTTCCTGGGTTTCTCCCATGTACAAATGTTATTGAACTTTTGGTTATTTTTTTCCTGTTAATAAAAAAGAAAGTGTTAACAGAACCCAAGACTATATCCTGGCCCCTGAGCCACCTTTTGATAGTAGGTTAGCTAGTTATGTCTTTAGGATTATTTGTAAATACATACACCTATATTCCAAAAAGCAGAGCTGTCAAATATATTAACGTATATAGCATACAGTGTCAAATATATTAGCATGTATGACATACACACTGTCAAATAAAATGTATATATCACATGTGATATATATATAAACAATATATAACAGATAGATATATTGTTATGTATATAATTAGTTACATGAGACATAGAAGTGAACATAAGAATTTGTGTACACAGAATATGTCTGATGGAATACAAAAGAAACTGCTAGGAGTTATTGCTCTCCTCAAGGGAACTGGGATAGAAATAAAAGCTTATTTTTAATTTTCATCAACCACTCTTCCATTTGAATTTTAAAGTGGTACATGTAGGTATTATTTCAATAATAATTACATAATTACAAAATACATTTTAAAAATAAAATTATATGGACAATTTTATGCCCATTTTGCCTTTCAAGAATAAATTTTTTAGTCTCTTATGACTAAGTCTTTATTTAAACGTAAAATGAGTGAGTTAAAATATTACCAATGGAAAAGATTAGTATTTTAAAGTTCTGAATAATGCTAGATACTGTGCTAAACACTTAATATATGTTAAAATATTTAATCTTCACATCCTGTCATCCACTTATGAAAGTGATGCTGTTATCTCATTTTTTAAGTGAGTACAATTAAGTCAGATAACTTATTAAAGACTGAGCAATTTTAGTTTATAGAGGCAGGATTTCAATCTTGCTCTTATTAATGTCAATGCAAACACTCCATAAGCAATCTATAAGTCAAAATTGAGGTGAGTTTATTATAAGCCAATCTAGAGGATCATATAGCCCAGGAGAGTCCTTTCATAAAGGAATGGAGCACTCGAAAGAAGTGGGTGTGTACAGAGTGGTTATATAGCATGCATCACTTATGATTGGAATGTCTCTTTTACAATAGTCACGAGATTGCTTTGCTGGCACAGCAATTCCATGAACACAGTGGGTCAGTGGTCACAAGATGAGCGCAGCAGGTCAACAATCAATCGTTGGTTTAGGGAGAGATGCTTATCCTTTTGTGTGTGTCGGGGGGGGGGGGGGAAGATTGGCCCTGAGCCAACATTTGTTGCCAATCTTCCTCTTTTTGTTTGAGTAAGATTGTCGCTGAGCTAACGTCTCTGCCAGTCTCCCTCTATTTTATGTGGGATGCCACCACAGCATGGTTTGATGAGCAGTGCTAGGTCCACACCTGGGATCCAAACCTGCAAATCCCAGGCCCACAAAGTGGATCACATGAACTTAACCACTATGCCACTGGGACAGCCATCCAAGAGATGTTTATCCTTATGGAAATGCCAATGTGAGGGAAGTTGCATTCTTATCTTTAAGGGCATTGTTCTTGTCTTTGGGACACAGTAAATACTTAAAGCAGATATACAGTACATGCTCAAGGGCCATGTCAGGCCCTTTTGGAAAAACAAATTCAGGCTGAATAGTTTTAGACCAAATGACTTCCTCATATACTACAATACATCTTATTGCTTGTCATTTATTTATCATTTACTATAAAATACTAATGCAGGTAATATGTTTAGATAACATTGAAAATATGAAAATAGCATATCAAGGTAGATGTGTAAAAAAAGAGAACATATTTCAGAATAATCGTGCATAAATAATAAAAGAATCCGATTCAGCAGGAGTGAAATCGGGGGAGGAGAAAAAAAACAAAGAATAAAAACACAAGTTCATTGCTGGAACTACTGAGTTCTAAAAAGGCAAAAGAAGCAGGAAATTATTTGAAAGCTGCCTTAGTTCTGTTCCGTAATTCAGAAAAAAAGAAAGTGGCAGTAAAGAGGAGAAATACAACAACAGTGAGACTTCGAGGTGGGAAGGACCTGAAATGAGAGATGAAAATACATCAGACGGAAATGAAAGAGAGTGTAACTGGAAATTCATGTATTAAACTTATAAACTTGCGGAGAACAATAAAAAACATCAGAGTCATAAGCAAAATCAGAATTGAGTGAACTGTATAACAAATATGCCAGAGGTGAATGATTGCCTCAATAACCACACGAATTCAAAAAAGTAGGTGATACTTAACATACAGTGTAAAAATAGTAGCTAAGCTGTGGGTATAAAAGTACAGCAATTTGAACATGAGAGGTAATAATAAACACAAGAACACACTTCACATTGTTTTGTGTGTGTGTGTGTGATAACTGACATTTGTGTAAATAATGAAGAATTTCTACTAAGGCATGAAAGTGATCACTGTAGACTTCAAGAAGTATATCTGTGACAAGTAAAACAAGAAGCAAGCATACACATTATTAAACCTATAAAGATAACCTGAGATGACTAGGATGATATGGCATTTCAGACTGAAAATTTAATATGTTGGAATTCAAGAGGAAGAAAATGTGAATTAGTAGGCTTGTAGGTTTTAGTATCTCAGGATGGAATATTTGTATAATTCCTAGAAGTGAAGCAGAAATGGCCATATGAGCAGCACAGCTTGACCCAAGTGTGTGTGTGACAGGAGATTTCTATACGAAATTCTACGTCCTAGGAAACAGCTTCTTTTCTATGTACCAGACCTAACCATGCATAAGGGAATTAGAATTGTTAGAAATAAAATTATGCATAATGGAAGGTTAATTAGTAGGTAAATCAGGACCCAATAAAGAGAAGCTGAATTTTGAGAATGACAGAGGATGATGACAGAAGTAGAGGAACTAAATTAATACTGTTAATGGCAGTACTTCAATAGGAAAAGTAGATTTAGGAAGATGTGGGATCTTTGTAAATGAAATAGAAAAAGAATGTACAGTAATTTCAAAGAAAGATAATCCCAAAGGAAGGGGAAATGGAGAGAAGAGAGGGAAATAAATTTGAGATTGAGAAAATTCGATGCATAGGGAGAGAAAAAAATAAGCACAGGTATGAAATATACATGAATTTTTTAAAAGAAGCATAAAGAAGAGATAGAAAACAGCAAAGATCTGAAAACTTAAATGAACCCTTCCCTGTGAATAATCCCTACAGTTTATATCATCTTCAAAGAGCTCTTCTTCATATAGATGATATCCAGTCTTATTTCCACAAAGGAAAGAAAACCCAACTTTCAAAAACCTCTGCAAAATACTTTTATGAATTTCAAATATTTTATGTGTGGAGGGAAACGATGCCCTGCACAAGCACAAATGTGGGATTAGGGAGGTGAGCAAGAGTAGAGTCAGATATAACTATGATTGGGAGCCAGTCATGCTCTTCTCCAGGAGGATTGTATGGGTGTCCATAATGGGCGGATTTTTTCAGTATTTATTTTTTTTATTTTTTAAAACAAATATTTATAGTGATGTAGAACAGGAAGAAATGTTTGCAGATCCTAAGTGGAGATAGTAATCGGTTATCACAAAGTTAACTCATTCTTTTAACCACTACCTAATAAAATATTATCCACACCAGAAACATCCATGTCTCCTCAAGATTACTATGTCCTTGATCTTCCCAAGTAACATTATCTTGATTCCTAAAACCAAAGGTCATTTTTTTTCTATTTTTGAACTCAAGAAAATGGAATTGTATAATGTATATCCCTTTATAATTGGCCTCTTTCACTCACTAGTGTGCTTGAGAGCTTCAACTGTGCTCTTGCAAGGAGCAGTAGTTCATTCATTTTTATTGTTGTATAATATTCTATTTTAAGACTATACCTCAGATTAAATGTACATTTGCTTGTTGATACAAATTAAGGTGTTCACTTTTGAAGCTATTATGGATAATGCGACAAAAAATTTCTAGAATATAACTTTTGGGGAACATATTACATGTTCGTTTTAGGTGTATTTCTAGGAGCCTATCTGCTAGATCATAAGGTTTACATATATTTAACTTATTAGGTAGTATCAACTCTTTTTTTGAGGAAGACTGGCCCTGAGATAACATCTGTGCCCACCTTCCTCTATTTCATATGTGGGACACCTGCGACAGCATGGCTTGATAAGAGGTGCTTAGGTCCACACCTGGGCTTTGAACTGGCAAACCCTGGGCCGTTGAAGCAGAGCATGCGAACTTAACCACTATGCCAACAGGTTGGCTCCAGCGTCAACTTTTTTTCCCTCAGTGACTTTAACAATTTCCTCACCCACCAACAAGTAAGACAGAACATAAAGAAATGAAGCATTTTTTTCATGTAGTGGAAAATTCAGTATTGCTAAGATGTCAGTCCTCCTCCAATTCATCTGTAGATTTAATGCACTCCTAATTAAAATTCCTGCATGCTTTTGTTTTAGTAGAATTTGGCAAGCTAAATCTAAAATTTATAGAGTATAAAGATACTTAAAGAGGTGCCAATCCCATGGAGTAGTGGTTAAGTTCGACGCCTTCTGCTTCGGCAGCTTGGGTTCACAGGTTTGGATCCCAGGTGCGAACCCACACCACTTATGAGCCATGCTGAGGTGGTGACCCATATACAAAATAGAGGGAGATTGATGCAGATGTTAGCTAAGGGCTAATCTTCCTGAAGCAAAAAAAACCAAAACAAATAAAATCTTGAAATAGTAAAATAATGTTAAAGGATATTCATTACCATATTTCAAGAACTGCTATAAAGTTATGGTAATCAAGATAGAGTTGCATTAGCTTATGGTTAAAAAATATTTCAATAGAATGAAACAGAGCATCCAGAAATAGACTGACATATATATATACTCAATTTATTTCAACCAAATGACCAATTCAATAAAGTGGGAGAAATGGAAATATTTTCAACATATGGCTTGCAACAACTGGGTATTACAAAGGGAGGAAAGAAAAGCTCAACTGATACTTTATACCAAAAAAAACTAATATAATATGGACCATAGACCTAAATGTAAAAGTTAAAACTTTGGAACTTTTAGAAGATGGCATAGTATATTATCTATGCTATCTTGAGTAGAGCAAAATTTGTTAGAACACAAAGAATAGTGATCAAAAAAGAAAAATGGTTAAAGTGTACTTTTTTAGAACTAAAAAAAATCCTGAATTTCAAATGACGTTTAAAGAAAAATAAGACACAGACCAAGAGAAAATATTTGCGACATTCTTTTTGGATAAAAGCATATCTAAAATCTATAAAAGACTCTGTAAACTCAATAGTAAAAATAAATTAACTCAAATTTTAAAGTATCAAAAGATTTCAACAGACACATCACCAAAGATGCTATGTAATATTACTATATACCCACAGCAGTGGCTAAAATTTAAAAGAAAATAGAAAACAATAGCAAGGATTACCAAGAATGTGGAGCAAGTGTAACTCTTGTAGAATGTTCATAAGAATGTGAAATGGTAAAACTATTTTGGGAAACATTTTAGCAGTATTTTTTTTTAAGTTAAAAATAACCTACCCTTTCACCCAGCAATGAAATGAGAAATGAAAGCATACACCCTAAGGGAGACTTTTATGAGAATAAATACAGAAATCTCATTCATAATAGCCAAAAGATCTGAAGCAAAAGAATGTCTTTCCTTAGGTGAATAAATAAACATAATGTAGTATGTTCATACATATATATATTTACACATGCTATTACAAATAGATGTTATGTTCAGCAAAGAAGTCAAATACAAAAGAATACGTATTGTATAATTCCAGTTATATCAATTGCAGAACACGCAAAATCGTTGAACTGTACATTTAAGATTGATTTGTTTTACTGCATGTAAATTATACATCAACTTACATAAAAAGAAGAGAGAAATAGAATATAGTGACATAAATAGGACTATATTGAAAATATTAATTTAGTTTTGTACTTTAGCAGATATGTTACAATTTACTATTTTAAAAGTTACTATCATCATCCTTTCCCCAGCCCATTATTTAAGTTAATCTTAATACTGGACAATTTGTGACATACAAATTTTTGCAAAATATAATTATTGAAAATTAATTGTATTTCGTGTGTCTCTTCTCACTGGGAAGGATGATGGAAGAAGGGAGGTCAAGACAAAATCGAGTACTATTCTTCCTCATATGTCAGATGTTATTCGTGAACAAATGAAACAGGTAAAGGTTCTCAGAATATTTTGAGTACTTCTAAAGTTTAAGACCTAAACTCTAAGTCTTTACCAAGTTTCTTTGAGGTCATAATTGTTATGATGTCATAAAAATACTGTGAACTACTTAAATGACTTTCTAATCTCTTTAAAGGATGTTGCTTCAAGTTGCACTTGCTGATTACTGTTAGGAACTTTTTGTCTCCTCGATCTTAATATCCTATCCTATCCCCTACTCTATCCTCTACCCCTGCCTTTTTATGCCTATTTTGAATATCTAGTTAATGTATTCCAGAAAGTCTGATGCTGGCATGGATACTAGGTGTTTAGGAGAAGGACAAATTTGTTTGTAAAGTAGTATAATTTGCAGTCAAGTTGGGATTATGTAGCTTTAGCTACGGTTTTGACAGTGTATATAGGGATATATTTTGGAGATAAAAAATTACTGGATATGGGATGGTTCAGGAGCTCAGAAAGAAATCTTGTGTTCCTAGAATGCAGAACTGAAAATATAGATGACTATCAAAGCAGGGTGAGTTTTGTGGGAAAATAAGAAGTTTTATAGAAGATCAAGAGTTTGATTTTGAACATACTAAATGTGAAATCACTATGAGGACAAGTCAAACAAGAATTTGATACAGTCTGATAGTATCAAATAAAGGACTAGAGATTAGAAGTCATCTGCGAGAAAAATGAGGTAACTGGGGGAGAGTGTATACAGTGAAAAGGAAAGAGGTGCCCATGTAAATCTTGAAAAACTCTAATATTTAGTGGCATGGATAAAGGAAGATGCCACTGCAGGAGACTGAGGAGTGTCCGAGGAGATAAAAAATACTGAAAGGAAGATTTTAACAACAGCAAAGTGTTTCAAGAAAGGATTCTAAAGAAATTCCAGAAGATAGCCGTTGACTTGAGTAGTGTGAAAACCATAAATGAATGTATGAAGAGCTGTTCTAGTAGAATTTTAGGGACCCTCCGAAATCAGGTCCCAGATGAGTTCAAGAAAAGTTATGCTTTTGCAGTTGTTCAATTTTTCTTGTTAGGATAGATATGATGTTTTTTCATCTTTCTACATCATAAGCAGAAGCCAAAGGCTGGTAGAGTATATTTTATTTGCAAGGGTGACTCACTGTTAGCGGTAGACACTTCCGTGAAACACATTTATAACGTGACAGCAGCTACGAACTAATCTGAGTGACTTGATCATGACCTAATCATTCCCCTACATGCTCGTGTCCTGGTTTCTGGAAATGTTAAGGGCGAATTTCACACATCACTCTATCCTACTTTTGCTTTTGACTTCACGCAAAGAGATATCCTCAAAGAGAAATAGCTCTAGGTTGGCCATTTAGTTTTAATTCTTTCAAGAAAATTATAACACATTTTTCTGTTTTTCTAATTTATCAACAGAGAGATTTGGTAAAATATTAATTCTCTGAGAAATGCCAGGAACAAATTCTTGCATGAAAATGCTAATCAAGTATAGTTTGTGGAAGAATAAATCGCTAGAGATGAATACATCCAAGAAATGAGAAGCTAAATTATTGAATGCATCAACCAATGGGATATTGAAGTCTGTCGAGAAGATAGCAGGATTAAGGTTAGAAGAAGGTGGACTGAGATAGACATCAGTGGATCAATGAATGAGGTAATGATTGCAACATCCGTGGCTGAAAGCAAAGAGCAAAGACACAATATAATAAACTCCAATTATATTAGCCTCAATGGATCAAGTTTTATTTTTTATTTTATTTTTTCATTAATAATAACAAGATTGAGGTGGTAATGATCTGGAATGATAGTATTATCCTACATAATTTGAATGCTAATATTATGTTTTAGGAACTGTGCTAAGTACTGTACATAGATTACCTCATTTAGGTGCCCAAGGTGAACCAATATTAAGTGTTAGTATTTGTATTTAAATCCCTGTAGACAAAAGGAGAACCTATGTGTAGACACTATATCATACTGCTTAAATAAGCATTAGTGGGGAATCCTGAAATATATTTGAGAGGCTTAGGAGAACAAAACAGTATTTTTAGAGTAGAGCCATTCTTCAGTTAACGAATGGAAGTAAATGAAAATCTCCTGGGGCCGGCTCCATGGCCGAGTAGTTAAGTTTGCGCTCTCCGCTGTGGTGGCCCGGGGTTCGGATCCTGGACGTGGACATGGCACCGCGTCAGGCTATGTTGAGGCAGCGTCGCGCATCCCACAACTAGAAGGACCAGCAACTAAGATATACAACTATGTACAGGGGGGTTTGGGAAGATAAAGCAGAAAAAAAAAAAAGATTGGCAACAGTTAGCTCAGGTGCCAATCTTTAAAAAAAAAAGGAAAATCTCCTGATACACTGGAGTTGGCAAATGGCAGACAGATATGACTGTGGAGGGCAGATTTGGTTGAAAAGAAAGGATTCAAGAACATGTCATAATAGAGACATATAGAATAGGATACCAAGGGGTCTAAATTTTGTCTGTTGACTATTGTAAACAAGGATAAATGGTATATTGGATTTAGTATCAGCAGTTTCTTTAAGAAGAGTAGGCATTGGATTTAATGGCCAGAGGAGGTGTGTCACTCAGGTTGATTCCTGATAAGGTACAAACCAAAGGCTGAATCCTTTGTTCACTTTGCCTGTGGTGGGAGCAACTCTGGTGGCTCTAGTCTCTGCACCCAGGTGGTCCAGGCTGGTAGTGGCATCTGTTATGAGAGATACTGGAAATAATATTTCATACATTTCTTAGACTATAATGACAATAGAATAGTGAATATAAAGGCCATTTTACCTAAATATAAATCATGTTAATTTAATATAAGGGAACATTTTACCTGAATGTAAACCCAAATTAAAAAAGCAAAGATCCAACTTATGTCTTTTTATGTTTATAAGTTTTGGTAATGCTTTCTGTCATTTGTCAAATATCTACTGAAAGCCTATGATGTGCCCAGTACTATGATCAAAGATGAAGATAAACTGGTGAACAAAAATAGACAGTTATAGATCTTATGATCTTCGGGGGCTTCTAATTTAGTATGGGGACAGGAGACAGACATTAATCAAACAATCATAGAAATGAATGTGTAATTACAAGCTAAGATACATAGTGGAGAGGAAGACGAATCTATAAGAACATGTAACAATAACAATAACAAGAAGAAAAAGATTAGCCTGGGGGAATAACAAATGCATCCCTTAGAAAATTGTGTTTCTAGTGAGATCTGAAGAATTGAGAATTGTTAATTATGTATAAGTGGGTGGGGAGAAGTCATGGAACAGTGTGCCAAGTAAAGGGCACAGATTATGCAGAGACTGGAATGGAAGGGAACACGACATTTTAGGCATTTGGAGAAGGCAGTTCTAGCTAGTGTATGGATAGGATGTGTTTGAGATGAGAAGGAGATAGAAAGAGGTAGGCTCAGGAGCCTATTCGCCATGTTGGGGATTTCGGTCTCTTTCCCCACGAGCAATTGTAAACTAGTACAGGGTTTTAGAAAGAACTGACGTGACTTCATTTGCATTTTAAAAAGGTAACTCTGACTACAGTATAGATTGAAGGAGGGCAAAGCTGGATGCCAGGAGACTAACTAAAAGGCTGTTTGCTAGCCCAGGCCAAAGATGATAGTAACTTGGACCTCTGAGTTGGCAGAAGTGATGGAGATAATTGGACAATTTGAAAAATGTCAATAAGAACTGGCATTCTGAATTGCATTAAAACCCGTCCAAATAGTTTCGATAGCACATTGGCATTTTAAAATGTGAGCAACTTGAACTTTTCATATAAGTACATTTTTCCCACTTATTTAGATAGCATCTCTACCAATCACAATACTGGGATTTAATTGTGGATGTTCTTTCATTGAATCAAATTAAAATTACATTATTTTACTTATGATAATATCATTCATATTTTTTTTGACAAATATTTCTTGACCATTCACTTCTCTTGTCCTATCTTGATATACATTCAAATTTCCCCACTATTCATCCATATGATACCCTTTGGGGTATGATTGACACAATAGCTACTTCATATTAGAAACCAAATATTTCACTTAAATGAAATATTTTCAATTTAGTTGATGAAATATTCCTATACTCCTGAAACTTTTCTAAAAATAATGTGTTTTGCTGAAAAATTTTGTCACTCCTTTTCCTGTCATCACTTTCTTTTTCATTTCACTGCAACATTGACCACTTCATAACCCATGCAATTTTGCTCTTGTCGGATGGAGACGGAGTGTGCCTTGCTCTGTCTGCCTTGGAAGGGCTACTGCCCCATTTAGCAAGCTGCAGACAATTGGCAGATTTAGAAAACAATCTACCACCCAGGCAGATGGGTACTAAAAGGCATTTGTAGATTTTTTTTTTAATTCCTAAGACATTTTTAGGAAATCTTGTAAAATAAAATCCAGATAGCTTCCTTACGGTAAAATATAGTTATTAAAAGAATTTTTTCACACATTTCAGATAACTTGGTATGTGTGAAAGAGCAAAGGATGTGTACTTATAGTACTTGTGTTCAAGTCCTGGCTCTACTACTTTCTAGTATGTGAAGTTCAGCAAATCACATTTTGCCTCCATTTCTTCGTTGATAGATAAGTACAATACTACACTCCTTCCTCATAGGGTTGTTGAGAAGAATAAAGGAAATAATACCCTTACAGAGCAGGCCTTAAACCTGGGATTCCTCACTTAACATGCATTTGGAGGCTTCAAGTTCTTCATGACATTTTATGCAAAATTGTGCGTTTTTGTGCATGGGCCCGTACAGAGGATTCATTACATTCTCAAATTAATCTCTGATTATCCCCCATCAAATATGAACTGCCCAAGGCAGTGTGAGATGTTGTTATTACTCATTATTACTGTCACTTTTGAGAGTGGCTTGTGCATCAGAAGGAGCACAGACGTTGAGGCCATACACACCTGGAGATGAGTGTGGACAGGTCACTTGTGTCCTCAGCAGAAGTGGTTTAGCCACTCTGAGGTCCAGTTCCTTCATCCTTAAAATTACATTTGTAATTTTTTAAAGTAAATATGAAGATTTACAGAGTAGGACTCAATGTTAGTTTCTTTATTTCTCCCCTAGTATTTATTTGATAAGCATTCTGAAAGGCTTGTAATAGCAACAATTTAGAAGTGAAATTTTTCTATATTGGCTATTTTTGTGAATTGAGAGCATTGTATTGTATGATTCAGCAGTTAACAAGATAAATTTAAATTATGGGACTTTTCCTAGAATTATTTTTAAACTTGAATTGTTCTTATATTTCAAATATCAATCCGTTAATTCAGTATAGATTTACTTGGGAAAAATGATTACTTATGCTTATCGCTAAATGGCACTGATGGCAAAACTCTGATTTCATGACTCAAGATTCTCAAATGAAAAAACCTTATCATTTTTCTTAAATTTATAATGACATAAGGAAAAGTTTAGTAATTTCTTTTTTGGAGTAATGGTTCAAATTATTAAATTTTCCAACCAATTTTTACCAATTTTAAGGATTAGTTCAGTAAAGGTTATCTAGCCATCTATCATGTTCTTTTCTATATTTTGAGAACTCTGTCTCTAAACTGATTATTTCTTTGTGAAATACCAATGAAGCTTCGTTCTCTTATTTATAAAATGTAGTCAGTGAGTTTTTTCTTAATGTCTGAAGAATGTAGTCCATATTCATACACAGAATCCTTTTCTAGAACGAAAGCTCTTTTGTATGTTTCTCTTTATGAAATTATCATTATAAGTTAATTTATAAATTCATAGTGGCCCTTTGATTGCCATTTTATCCAGTAAATATTTTTTTATCTTGACTAATTAAAGAAGAGCTTTAAAAAATAATTAATAGTGGGCCAGCCCAGTGGCGTAGTGTTTAAGTTCATGCACTCCACTTCTGCAGCCTCGGGTTCATAGGTTTGGATCTTGGGCACGGACCTGGCACCACTCATCGAGCCATGCTGTGACAGCATCCCACATAAAATAGAGGAAGATTGCCATAGATGTTAGCTCAGAGACAATCTTCCTAAAGCAAAAAGAGGAAGATTGGCAACAGATGTTAACTCGGGGCCAATCTTCCTCACACACACACACAAAAAAATTCATAGTGACAAAAGTAGTACATTGGGCTTGAGGGATTTCATGTCTAGTAGGAGGATGATAGCCATGGGAAGACTTAGCAGATATGTTTATTTATCTAGTACTTGTTAACATTAGTAGGAGCATGTAGTTGTAGAGTTGGAACGAAACTTAACACATGTGCTCCAGCTTTCCCACTGTGTATGGAGGGTAATAATGGATGTATTGCTAAGTTCTCAGAGTTGTAGCTTGGGGAAGCTGAGCCCCATCTTTCACTTCTAGCATTTATGTGTTACTTAGTATATGCTAGACCTTGTACTTAGCCCATCATTTCATCTAATTTAATTTTTACCACCACACTTGTGAGGTAATTTTATCCCTATGTTATAATGAAAGAAATAAATTTCTACAAGCTTCTTAAGGGACATGGCATAAGATCACAAAACTATGTAGGGGTAAAATCTGGATTCAAAGCCAGCTCTTTTTAATTTTAAACTTGTACTATTAATTACTGTGCAGTCTACTAAAGCCATGGTTATCTTATTCTCTGTCCACTCCAAATTATATCTACTGGATTTCTATTGTAAACAAACTATCTTTAGTTCCGTATTTCATTCTGCTTTGTGGGCATGGGTAGTAGCTGCAAGGCAAATCAGTGACTGATGACATTAGCCATGGGTATTCCATTTTGTTATGCCATGGTTGTCAAGAACACGTGGCAAAGGTAATGGCTACATTCTCTTTCAAGTAGATCAAAGGGCAAAATGGAAAATAGCTTGAGTTCAATAATGCTTATATGTATCTTTTTTTAACCCAATATATGAAATCTTTCCCTTTTTTCACAAGGATTCTCCCACATGAATAAAATAATTTCATTTTCATTTTTTGGTTGAATATTCAGCAGTCTGTTTAGCTTTGTTCAAATCCCATTGGATTTGTCTTTACTAATTAATCTTTTTATGTTTTATTCTTTCAGCATCAAATGAATCTCCGTCACTCAGATATTTAAATTTATCCCCTCAAAAATATTTTTATTGAATAAATTAAATTATGAAATTTATTTGTATTGAATATATAAATTATGATTTGTAAGCTCTTTTGTAAAGGAAGTCACCTTTATATTTTAACATTTAATATGAATGACTGCATGTTCCTTAAATTAAAAGCATACTAATGAATAAATCCAACCACCTCCAAGCCAAGGGCATTCTCATTCCTTGCTCTCTACAATATATTTCCTTTTGTCATCCAAGTATACAGAACATCATTTCAGCTATTGCATGCACTCTCCCTCTCTTGCTCTTTTCTTTCTCTCTTTCTTTTTCTATTTCTTTCTCTCTCTTTATATAGTCTCTCTTCACTGTGGTATCAATGTCCAAACACCCTGTTATGTGTCACTTGAAAATAAACAAACAGTATTCTCTATTGGCCTCACATCCACTTTCATTCATTTTTTTTTTTTTTTTTTTAAAGATTTTATTTTTTCCTTTTTCTCCCCAAAGCCCCCCGGTACATAGTTGTGTATTCTTCGTTGTGGGTTCCTCTAGTTGTGGCATGTGGGACGCTGCCTCAGCGTGGTCTGACGAGCAGTGCCATGTCCGCGCCCAGGATTCGAACCGACGAAACACTGGGCCGCCTGCAGCGGAGCGCGCGAACTTAACCACTCGGCCACGGGGCCAGCCCCACTTTCATTCATTTTTTAATGCAAAAATCCACACATGCATTACGAATACTTACTATTTCTAACTTTCCTCATAATTCTCTCTTGAAACCCATCCAAATAAGGTTTATGCCGCCACTGGTCCACTGAAACACCTCTTATCAAGGTCTCCAATGACCTCTGAACGGCCATATCCATTGAGCAAATCCCAATTCTCGTCGTAGTTGACCCATCAGTCGTATATGAAATGGATGAGCTCTCCTCATTGAAACGTTTTTTTTCCTCTATTGTTTCAGTTCTGTCCCTTTCCACTTCTCTTCTGCCAATTGCTTTGCCTTTCCCTGGGCTGTACATGGTGGAGAGTCCCAGGGCACAGGACTCTTATCATCTTTTTTTTCTATAATCCCCCCACCCCGGTAATAACTTTTAGTCTAAAGACTATATATCAGTCACATGTCTAAGTCTTCAAAATTTCTATCTGTTTATCTGTGTGAACCACACATTTGTTTACCAGCTGCTTATTTAATATCTCCATACAGATATCTCGCAGTCATCACAAATTTAACATATCTCAATTTGAATTTAGTCTTTAGTTGCTCAGGCTACACTTGGAGCTGTTCTTGATTTCTCTTTTTCTCTCATATCCCACATCCAAATCTAATAACAAATTCTGTCTATTCTATCATCAAAATGCACAATACAACATTTCTTCACTGCTCTCATGGTTACCACCCTTATCCAAACTATCTACATCTTTCACCTGGATTACTTACATTGTTTCCTACCTGATTTTCTCATCTTAAAATATATTTTCAACCCATCTGTGAAAGTAATTCTTTTATTTATTTTTATGTTCTTTTTGTCAAAGAAGATCCACCTTGAGCTAACATCCATGCCAATCTTCCTCTGTTTTTTAGTATGTGGGTCACCAGGACAGCATTGCTGCCAGGAGAGGGGTGTAAGTCCACGACTGGGAATTGCACCTGGTCTGCCGAAGTGGAGTGTGCTGAACTTAACCATTATGCCGCCAGGGCTGGCGCAAAATGATTCTTTTAAACATAAATCAGATCACATTGTTTCTCTGTTCAGAACCCTTCAGATGTTCTCCATCCCACCCAAAAAAGCCTTTACAATTGCCCAGAAGGTGCCATGAGTTCTGGCTGTCCTACCTCTTCAACACTGTGTCCTACTAGTCTTTTCCTTACCCAGTGTCCTCCCAGCCATAGTGTGACCTTGCTGTTTCCTGAAGGAAACAGGCTCCCACTATAGTGCTTTTATACCTGATGTTCTCTCTGCCTTGAGTGCTTTCTTCACATTTTTGCTCAAATATCTTTTCCTTAGTAAGGACATACTCAACCATCCCATGTAAAATATGACAAGACGTGATTCCTGACAGGGACTTCTTATCTCCCTAACTTATTTTATGCTTTATTTCCTCTTGAATGTGTGTGCCAAGGGCAGGGAATTTACTTTTTTCACTGTATTATCACTAGAGACTGGGATATAATGGAACTCAAAAAATATTTGCTGCGTGAATGAATGAAGAATGCGGCCAGTTGTTCCCATGCATAATGCTCTTCTGACCTGTAATGTCAGTGGGTCCTCAGTGAAGTTTTGATCAATCTTCTTTAATTTAGACCCTTTTTGCTGGTTCCCATATTGCTCCGTGTTAAATTAGTTCTGATATATTACCTTATTCTTGGATGCCTCTCTTAATTGTGATCCTGTTTCCATTTTTTGACTCATTTTTTGTGTCATTTCTCTGGCCTCAGACTCTACACTACTCCAGAAATACTATGACTTGGATCTTACCCATTATCTGTCATAGCCTTTATGGCTGACCCCTTTAAGATGTTGCCACCACTCTCCCACTGTTTAACAGCCACTGACTTCACATTCAGTTATAGGAGTAGGTCTGAATTGATCCAAAATAACCGTGGTAAGTTTCTTTACACAGCCACAGTTATTGCATTAGCTAATGCAAGGCTAAATCAATTAGCCCATGGTGTTTACATGGCGATGATGATTATTTTGGAATACTGGCTGGAAATTCTGGCACACACACAGTCTCCTTCTGGGTAATGTGGTTGGTATTTATGAAGTCTGGTACTACTGCTGCTTTTTAGTGCAAGCCCAGGAAATACAACCAAATGATGAAATTAGTAAATGGAGAAACATTGGAGAAATGAGCCAGTGCCCTGATTAAACTGAACTTGAACTTTTAGCTCCTTGAGGAAATGAGTTTCCCTGAATGCCTAAGCCAAAATCAAGTTGTTGTTCTTGTTACAGTATTTGCTACCCAAAGAGTCCTACTAAAATACACTGTCCTGTTTCACCCTGTTTTAAAGCCAAGGCCTAACGATGTCTGTATTTACCTGTACAAACAAAGATTTTTTTTTCCTTTGAGGGAAAGAAATTAGAAACTTAATTCACAACCAATTTGGTTTGCTTTTCCCAACAATACTTATGAACATTGTTTAGTAACATCCACACTTGTTTTCCCACTCTGGAAGAAGAAATAAAGTTTAAAATTCTCAATATATTGGAGCTAATGAGATATGCATAACTCAGAGACATTGGGAGCCCAGTACAGTCTCATTTTAGTTAGAGCCAGGTACTGTAGTACTGAGAGAGCCCAGGCTACTGGGTACTCCTGGTTGAAATGCCTAAACTCATCCTCTTTTATTTTATTTTTTTATTTTTTTGCTGAGGAAGATTCATCCTGAACTAACATCTGTTGCCAATCTCGCTCTTTTTGCTGAGGAAGATTTGTCCTGAGTTAACATCCCTTGCCAATCTTCCTCTATTTGTATGTGAGCCACCACCACAGCATGGCCACCAATGAGTGGTGTAGATCTGCACTTGGGAACCAAACCCAGGCCACCAAAGTGGAGTGTGTTGAACTTAACCACTAGGCCACCAAGGCTGGCCCCTTTGTTTTTAATTGTGGTAAAATATAAATAACATAAAATATACTATCTTAACTATTTTTTTAAAGATTTCATTTTTTTCCCTTTTTCTCCCCAAAGCCCCCCAGTACATAATTGTATATTCTTCGTTGTGGGTTCTTCTAGTTGTGGCATGTGGGACACTGCCTCAGCGTGGTTTGATGAGCAGTGCCATGTCCTCGCCCAGGATTCGAACCAATGAAACACTAGGCCACCTGCAACAGAGCGCGCGAACTTAACCACTCGGCCACAGGGCCAGCCCCCATCTTAACCATTTTTAAGCGTACAATTCAATGGCATTAAGTACATTCACACGGTTGTGCAACTTTCACCAGCATCCATCTCCAGAACTCTTTTCATCTTGCAAGACTGTAACTCTGCACCCTTTGAACAGTAACACCCCATTCCTCCTGCCTCTCAGCCCCCAGCTAAGGAAAATACTTTTAATCACAATGACTGGGGCATGAAAAAGTGAGGAAGTGAGATATATTGATATGTATGTATATTATATCATAAATACATATGTGTATATATATATTTATTTATAAATATAAATACATAGTTACCCATACTAGAATAATTAAGTAAATATGGCCAATTCAATCAATAAGCACTATTGGATAAGCATTATTTCATCCTGTTTATGTAAAAATATGAACAGAGATACATACAGAGAAGGAGCAAAAGAGAGGGCAATACAACTAGAAAGGTGTTTACTGAAATATTAACATCGGTTTGAGTAGTGGGTTTAAGGTGATTTTTACTTTCCTTTTTGTAAGCTTCTCTGAAATTGTTTTTCAAAATAAGCAGGTGTTATTTTTACAACTGCTTTTTACAACTGGAATAAATTTATTTCTAAAAGAAAAACAATCTTATGCATTCTCCATTGTGTTAGATATTGGGAAAATATTAAATAAAAGAAAAAATGTATTAAATGGCTACCTCTCTCCAACAGATTGGGGAGTTAAATATTGTTGGAGAGTGAAAGCTCCATCCCAATAAAATTGAAATTAATTGGTGCTCAGTTATATGATAAGCGATTATAAATTTTTTTTTTGAGGAAGATCAACACTGAGCTAACATCTGCCAATCCTCCTATTTTTGCTGAGGAAGACTGGCCCTGAACTACCATCCGTGCCCATCTTCCTCTACTTTACACGTGGGACGCCTACCACAGCAGGCCTTGATGAGCGGTGCCATGTCTGCACCCGGCATCTGAACCAGCAGATCCCAGGCCACGAAAGCAGAATGTGTGCACTTAATGGCTGCGCCACTGGGCCAGCCCCCTATGATTATAAATTTAATCAGAGTCTAGAGAAGAGACAAATCACTGTGGAGTGGTATATTAGAACTAGCATTCATGCAGAAAGGGCAGTTTTATCTTCAGAACCTGGATCTTGTGACCCCATTTGAACATATATAGGTTAAAAGTCTAAGAATTAGAGTGTTCTCAGAAGGATGGACTTAGGATTTGTGAAAGATTTAATTTGGATTCAAGCTTTAAGTAAATGAAAAATTTTAATTGATATAATGAATGGAAATATTTTTGAGTCTATAAATTCCATGAGTGACTATGAATACAAGAACTTGAATAATTGCAAGTCTGAAGAGGTTATCACTTAGATAAGTATCATTTCATTCCTGTTTGTGTTACATATTGATATTTGAAACAAATGCCAAACATTTAATTATTGTCATCTTATTAGATTAAATACCATTAATTTTTCCAGATGTCAAGCCTGCAACATGTATATGATCTTAATATTGGGGTATTAAATTTCCTTGAGACACCCATCATTTATGCTTGCTCTCTGAGCTATTTGTTTTTCTTCTTGTCTTCTCTGTATTGTAAAGGAGATAAAGTGGAAAAGATTTATGTCTGACTAAATTTTAGCATCTGCTCTATCCTCCCATTATGTTGCTGTTCTATAGGCAGTGCTGTTGCTGAAAAATTGCCCTTGTCAGCAAGAAAAATTGCTCAGCAGTATGATCTAATATATTTCTCTTGTTCTTAAGGCAGAGATCTTTCTAGTAACCGTATTACATGGGTATGTTTTTTGTAATCTAATGAACATCCTATGAAACTACCATTAATTAGCAGAATATTTAATATGGGCCCAGTAATTGGGAACCTGCTTTCCTTTCCTACATGTTCTAAGGGAAATTTTCTCTTAGGTCATATCTAACCGACAGTAAGTGAATGCTTAGGAAGGAAAGTGTGCGTTAAGTCTATGCAATGTTATTAGTGTCTTAACTGGTAAAACCAGGTCCTAATGCAGAGGTTTATGCACCTCACTCCTTACAAATACACTGTGGACACAGAACAAGAGTCTCAGTGTTTCTTCTTTGAGCAGGAGCAGTGAGTTTATTAAGAAGACCTCAAGTTCTTGGCTGCGGATGGAAAAGGAGAGTGATAATATTTTTTTCTTTGATGGCAAAGTAACTTTACTAAATCATTGAAGATGGGTACTTACATCAAATGTGGAGTCTCCATAGTCCTGAGGGCTGTCACTCATGCTCCCCCAAGAGCCAAGGTGGCTGTGGGTTTGATGTTGATGTCTTTCTGGGTGTGGACAGTAGTTGGTGTGCACAGGGCTGCCATTCTGCAGATTCCTCTATGACATAAATACTTTTATTTTTGTCAGCCAGCTCTTTTGCTCTTGTAATACTGCTCCATCTACAGCCTGAGAGGGCTCAAGTAAACACCTTAGAACCATCAGTGTAATCTCACCTTTGAGTGTTCATTTATCTTTGCTTATACCTGCTAGTGTAGTAGGTAAATAAGCCATATTTGAGCAGGAAGAGTACAAATGTTGGAGAAATGTCAAATGAATCCCAGCAGAAGTAACCTGAGTAAAGAGGTACACAAATGATTAGCTTTTCCCTTCTAGGTAAGAGTAACTTAAGACAGCACAACATGAGGCCGTGACAGAGTTTGGAGCACATAGGACATTAAATGAAAGGACAAATGAATGGATACTATTAGCTTTATGCCTTAGAGTAGAAACAGCAAATAATTTTCTATCTTTCAAGACCAAGATGTTCTCTTTCTTTATTTCAAGTATAAGGAAATGGTACTTAGCCAGGGGCAATCCTATGAAAAAAAATAGGGTGATTTTGGCAAATTGTACATCCCTGGAATGAGTGAGGGTGAAAAGAATTCGAATTTGTGAAAAAGTCAGTGGTTTGTAGAATGAAAAATGTTCCAGTTATTCTGACACCCACCTCCTGCTCATGCAGCCTCCCAGGTGAGAGTGCTGGTCTGAATGGCTAACTTAAAACAAAATTATATCTTTAGGGATAGCTTAGAAACTTAAACAAGCAAACAACAAATAACAACTTCTCTATTGGCTGTCTTTGGTGTGCCTCACTGTGCCTTTATAAGGCTGGATTTATTATAGTGCCTAAAACACTCATTTTGCATTGTTTTATTATAAATCTGTCTCAGACTAGACTGCAAACTTATAGCACAAATGCAAAAAATAGAATACATTAATATACTAAAAAGTTCTATAAAGCATTTCATGAAATGTTTTATTTGAAAATATTTACTTCCAAGGAGTAAAAAGTTGACCAACATCATTTATAGCCTAATGTGCAAATGCTGGCCTCTTATAAGTTAAGAAGTGAGGAGGAAAGTGTAGATGTGAAGAGGAAAGATAATTCATTCGTGCATTTATCATTCCTGATATACTTTTCAGTTATTGCTGCAAATGGTTTTTAAAACTTAGTTTTTAAAAAAGCTGTTTTTTGGACGGGGCATGGATCTGTTTTGTTTTTCTTTTTCCCCAGGTTTATTGAGGTATAATTTACAAAAATTGTGTATATTTAGGTAGTAAAATGTGATTTTTTTAAAGATATTTAATGTGATGATTTAATATACATATACATTGTGAATTGATTACCATAATCATGTTAATTAACACATCTATCACCTCACATAGTTACCTGTTCATGTGCGTGATGAGAACACTTAAGATCTACTCCCTTAGCAAATTTCAAGTACACAATAGAGTATTATTAACCATATTATGTACCATATTGTGCATTACACCCCCAGAACTTATGCTTAACCCTGGAAATTTGTACCCTTTGACCAACCTCTCCCTGTTTCCTCTAATCCCCAACCTCTGGAGACCACCATTCTACTCTCTGGTTCTATGAGTTCAACTTTTTTAGATTCCATATATAAATGAGATCACACTGTATTTATAAAACATTACTTTTGCACCATTATTCAAAATATTACACAGAATTTTATGTGTTAATATTTCATAATTGTTGATTTTTTACTTGTACCTTTTCTAGTCAAGTCACATAATATACACATAGGATTGACTTTAAAAATGCTTGCTTCCCTCTAAGTGCAGGAATGCTTATAGCAATTTCAGGGTTTATCCCAAAAACTCTCTCACAAAGACATAATCTATCACTTTTCCAAACTCACCAGAATCAAATTAGACATGAATTCAGGCAGATAACTCTCCTCTAATTACAAAAGACTAGAGGAAACATTTTGTATTTTAGCCAAATGCTTCCAATCCAAGATAATGAGGAAAAAATTATATGCTTGTAATGCTATCTACTATTACTTTATTTTGGGGCACAATATTGTTGTGTATATAGCTGGTAAAATAAATTGTATATTAAGTATATACATACATGCACATATGTATCACAATTTAATTACTATTTTCACACACACAGAGAATTCCAGGATTTCCATATCCATAACAATTGTTTTCTTTATCATACAAAAGCAGTCTTTAACATCTGTATTTTGAAACCCACAAAATCACTGAATAAAGCACTAGAGGCCCCCTTTCAGAAGAGCTAATTAAACACCAACATTTTATAGAGGTTGAAAGGTGTACAGGGATATTAAGAAAGTTGGCCAAAAGAGCAAATAAGCTGTAAGTTAATAGCAACTAATTATATTTATTGGAACTTGAACAACATGTAATATAAATTGGAATGTATTAAAAAATTAGGGAGGGGATTGTTATGATTATTAAAAGTATCCATTTGCTGTTTCCATTAATTTGGCATTCTTCTTTGCAATTTTATGTAGTATTTTACACATTTGTCACAACCTTTACCTTCTTCAGGCTTCCCTGTGCCTGTGTAATCATGTTTTCCTTTCTCTCACTTGTCCTTGAATATACAATGATGTCCTTTGCTGGCAGTGGCTGTGACCCTTGATTTGAATGTCGTCAGACTGAGCAAAGCAGATTCTGATTCATCCCTCCTAGAGGTCATGTCTCAGTGTCCCTCTGGATATTTACTGCTGACTCTGTGCCACTTGGCAGTCATTGCCCTGCACCGTATTGTCAGTGATTCTTCCAATAATTGGTGTAGTTCACATCTAAGGGGTGTGTACCCATTAGTTTCTGTCTGTTTAGAAACTAACAATAAATAAAGGCTTTGGCACGAGTAAGGACTAGTTATGAATTGTGAACACATCTGTTTATATGATTTGCAATATTTTGCAAATAGCAATTTTTCTGATCAACAGTTTTTCTCCACTGGAAAAATATGGCTCAGAGTATTTGCCATGTAGGAATAGAGAAAACGACTAGCACTCAGTAAGGGTTCAAGGAATAGAAGATCCGTATCTCCATCCCTTTGTCTTTCCACCATTGCTACTTCTTCCTCTTTTCTTCCTCTTCTTCTTATGCTTTTTGAATACAGTAAACTTTGTAGTAATTAGCAAAAGAATATCAGAGAGCAGCAATATGAAGGGTGGCTTGATGGTGACAGCAAATGAATGCAGCGGTATTTAGTGATTACCTTACAGATATGATGCAGTAAAGGCCTGGCTAAAGCAAGGGCAGTAGAAAGGGAAAGTCAAAGAGAAAACTTTGAGACCGAATGCTGCTAGAACTAACAAGACTTGTGCAATGATTGAAGTTTAAAAAAGAAACAGATTTAATAATAGCAGAGTTTACATTAGTAATATAAAATAGAGAAATTAGAAAAGATTTGTTGTACCTATATTTTTCTTTGAACAGATATTCTTGAGAACAGGCAAGTACAATGTCCTCTGTCCCTTGCACTGAGGATAGGATAATGAATTAGAAATCCTTGCCCTTATGCACCTTATAGTCTATATCAGGAGTTACCAAACAACTTCTGTAAAACACGAGATAGCAAATATTTAGGCTTTGCTGGATATAAGGTCTCTATCTTTGTAACACCAAATCAGCCAAAGGCAATATTTAAACACATCAGCATGTATATTTTCCAATAAGACTTTTATTTATGGACACTAATATATGGATTTTATGTAATTTTCTTGAAAATGTTATGAAATACTATTCTTCATTTAATTTTTATCTCAACCATTTAAAGATGAATAGAAACATGATTAGCTCACAGGCCATCCAGAAATAGGGAGTGAAATGGATTTGGCAGGTAGTCCTAGTGTTCTTGTTACCACACAAAATTGGGGTTCTCTTACACATAAAAGGCCATTTAATTACAGCATCAGCCTTTGGTAAAAGAGATCAACTTTATTCTTTGAGAAAGACCTGCAAGGAGACAGGGGGCATGTGCCCTCAGATCTGTCTCCCTGATTCAAGATATGGGGCAAAATTTAAAAGGGTATGGAGAACAGGCTGGCATGCATAAACACTGTGGGATGGCTTTTGATTGGTGGACTTCAAGCATTTATGGTAAGATTTTAAACATTTATGACAGAGTTTTAAACATTTATAATGAGATTATAAACTTTTATGACAGGGTTCTAAACATTTTTGATGAGGTGGGGAAAGAATTTTAACACTGGATCTTTCTGAATGAGGGAGCCCTGCTTCTGATAAGAGTCTGACTTTCAAGTTCCGGTCATGTCCCAGTCTTTTGGTTCTGGATCTTTGGTTCTGCAATCATTTCAGACCAAGATTTCTTCTGTGCTGCTCTGGCTATGTGACTTTGCACACTTCCTGAAAGGCAATTCATAATCACTCTGTTGATAAGATATGGGGTCAGTTGAACTGGTCCTATAGGGCCTGCAGTTACATTCTAAGCAGGTTCTGCACTCCGCATGAGAAGTCTGATTTAGCTTATGATGAGTTTGAATGTGATGGGACATCCTTGTGCAGATATCTAGAAAATATTTGGAAACGTTGAAGTTGGAAGGAGCAGAATTAGGTGTCAGTTAGAAATCAAGCACAGAAATCAAACCAGGGAGGAAGAGATAAAGGAAGACAAAGAAGGAGGGCAGTTGAGCCCCACGACTTAAATTTGCATTAGAATTTAGAAAACCAATTGATTTGCATTCCAATTAAATTTGAAATATCGTCCAGGAAAGGGGAACATCAGACTGATATCTTACAGAGAAGAAAAAAATAGTTTTGAAAATAAGACATATAATTTGATATATAGTAATTCACTCAAAGATCAATAATGTTTAAAACAATTTAAAATTCATATTATCCTTTGTCTTCACCCTCTCATAGTACCACATGAAAGGATATCAAAAACACCAAAAGCGAGGAAAAAACAGCATCACCATGGGCTGCTAAACACTCTGATCTATATTTTAGACCTTAGAATAAACTGAAAAAATCCAGCATATCATAAAATATTCTTGAAAAAGAATCCAATTAACTCTTTACTATGTTTTTGAGGGTACAATTTACATCCTAATCTTTCTTGTCATTTCATCATAGCTTCCTAAATGATTTTTAATGATTCTTTAGCTTATTGAAACAAATTTAATCATATTCTCCATCATCATATAATTAATTTTATGTAGTTTTTCCTCAAAGGAATATTATCCTTTCATGATGTTTTTGCAGTTTTGTAACTTTCTTAGACACTTCTTTCTCCATATACAAATTGTTTACAAATCTGTAAACTCTGTTCAGCAATGATCATGTAATACAAGCAGAGGATGTGGCTTTTGTTGGAATTAAGTACACTGAGCCATTTTAGATCATCGGTAGCTTCTGTCGCCTTGAATTTAACTGAAGGCCAAAAAACAAAGTGATATAAAAATCTTACTTTCCACTAATCTCTTTTCTTGGCTGAGAGCTATTAGTGTCAGAAGGTAAAAGCAAAATATACTATTTTCATCCCATCATTTCTAATTGCATTTGCTCCATCAGAAGTGGTTTTGGGAAATAATGGGGAGAATGAATGAAGAGTATAGTAGAAATTTCAGTAAAACCAACATAAATAATTAAACCCAACAGAATTTTTGTGGAGTCGATTAGTAACTTTAAGTCACTCTTAAGATGGACTTAAGGGGTTGGCCCATGGCTGAGAGGTTAAGTTCAAGAGCTCTGCTTTGGTGGCCCAGGGTTTCGCTGGTTCAGATCCTGGGCGCAGACATGGCACCGCTCATGAAGCCACGCTGAGGTGGCATCCCACATAACACAACCGGAGGGACCTACAACTAGAATATACAACTATGTACTGGGGGACTTTGGGGAGAAGAAGAAGTAAAGAAAAAAAAAAAGAAAAAGATTGGCAACAGATGTTAGCTCAGGTGCCAATCTTTAAAAACAAAAAAAAAAACTATAAAAAAAATGAAAAAGACTGACTTAGATCATAATAACTAGAAAAGCACCCTCCATTTAAAAAGTTAGAGACATCAGGTTTTGAAACACTACTTTTACCTCATTTAAATTGACATAGTAGATTCTTCAGTCATCATGATAACTAAAGCCCTGGGTGTGACTTGAAGCTTAAAAAGCTTTGAGCCCATCATGGATACACCTTCCTGTAAAGGGCACGCCATCTGTAAAAACTCTGATACCGTATTTCTAATCTTCCCTGACTCTCGCACTATTGGGAAATCATATGTTCTGGAAAATTTAGTAGTTCTCTTGAAGACTTCGGTATAAATCCACACTGACACCAACGCCTTTGGCTGAGAATCATGACCAAGTCATGATTCTAGGTCTGTAGTCTGTGGACTTGAGCCAATGAAGTCTGATTTATGCCTAATTAGAAAGAGGTTCTCACTTCAGTTGCCAAAGAAAGCACAAATAAAAAGAAATATATATCTGAATGCTGCTTTGGAAAAATAAAATTCTAAAAGATATTTAAAAGACAATTATTTAGTGCACAAATAAATCCTTTATGATGCAGTACATGTTTCCTTCTTTAAATCCAAATTTATCATCATGTTTCACCTCACTTTGGTATAAATCTTTAGATTACTGCCTAAAAGTCTCTCTTATTTTAAAGTATAATAGAAAGGGAAGCTTAGGTAACAATCTAAAGATTTATCAAAGTCAAGTCATTTTCAATAAGTTTTGATTAGTTAATCAGCAATATGGATAAACGATTTATTTATGAAATAAAACATCTATGTTTGTTTACAAGGAAATTACAGGTACTTAAGGAGTTATTGTATATTTCCTTATAAAGATAGCTAATAATTGTTACTGAAATTTATCTTTCTGTTATATTTTAAATTCCTAAGAAATTAGCGTCAGCAATATCAAGATTTGTTATACTGAGTACACATCATCTTGCTAAAATGTTGAAACAGCAAATAACTACTGGGAGATTTCATTTGGATTATCACAGTACTATCATTTAGGATGCAGATAAAATTGTAATATGACATCCATGCTACCCTTGAGAGAGAAACGTTTTCATGCCTTACAGGAGGCACTTGGTTTTTGCAGCTAGGCTAGGTAATTTTTATAACAGAAATTATTGTTGTTAAATTTAAACCTACTTAATCTTTTAGATCTAAAAAAACCCAAAATATTATGAATTTCAGAAAGGGAGTTGCCCTTTGTTTAGCCTAATCTACTTGCTACAATGTGTCACATATATTTTAGTTTGTATGTTATTTATGCAGGAATTTTAGAGGAAGTAAGAACATACCTTTTGTGATGGTTAATTTCACATGTCAACTTGCCTGGGCCACAGAGTGTCCAGATAGTTGGTTAAACATTATTCTGGATTGCCTATGAGGGTGTCATGGGTTGAAATTAACATTTGGATCGAAAGACTGAGTAAATTGCCCTCCCCAATGTGGGTGGCCCTCATCGAATCCATTGAAGACCTGGATAGAAGAAAATGTGGAGTAAGGGAGAATTCGCTCTCTCTGTGCATGACTGTCTTTGAACAGGGACCTAGGTGTCTCCTGCTCTTGAACTTAGACTCATACTGGAACTTAAAAGAATGTTTTTTCTGGGGCTGGCCCCGTGGCCGAGTGGTTAAGTATGCGCACTCCGCTGCAGGCGGCCCACTGTTTCATTGGTTCGAATCCTGGGCGCGGACATGGCACCGCTCATCAGACCACGCTGAGGCAGCGTCCCATATGCCACAACTAGAAGAACCCACAACGAAGAATACACAACTATGTACCGGGGGGCTTTGGGGAGAAAAAGGAAAAAATAAAATCTTTAAAAAAAAAAAGAATGTTTTTTCTGCTTCTCAGGCCTTTGGACTTAGACTGGAACTATACCATTGGCTCTCCTGGTATATATACATATCAGGATATACATATATATATATATATAAATATATCACCAATCCCTTCCACAAGATATGGCAGTGTTCCATTACATTGATAACATTATGCTGATTGGATTTAGTGAGTAAGAAGTAGCAACTACTCTAAACTTTGTGTCAGAGGGTGAGAAATAAATCTGACAAAAATTCAGGGGCCTTCTACCTACCTCAGTGAAATTTCTAGGGTTCCAGTGGTAGGACATATCAAGATATCTCTTCTAAGGAGAAAGATAGGCTATTGAATCTGGCCACTCCCATAACCAAAAAAGGAGTCACAATGTCTAGTGGGCTTTTCTGTATTTTGGATGCAACATATTCCTCATTTATGTGTGTTACTATGGCCCATTTGCCAAGTGATCAAAAAAACTGCTGGTTCTGAGTGGAGCCCAGAACAAGAGAAGGCTCTGCCACAGGTCCAGGCATCTGTGAAAGCTGTTTTACTCCTTGGGTCATATGATCCAGGAGATCCAATCATGTTTGGAGCCAGATAGGGGCCCTGTTTGGAGCCTTACACAAGCCCTTATAGGTGGGTCATGGTGCAGTCCCTTTGGATTGAAGCAAAGCTCTGCAATCCTTCGTGGATAACTAGTCCCCTCTTGAGAAACAAGTCTTGGCCTGCCACTGGGCCTTAGTAGAGACTGAACACTAAACATGGACCACCAAATTACCTTGCAACCTGAGCTGCCCCTCATGAACTGGGTGTAATCTGACCCACCAAATCATAAAATTGGGTGTGCACAGCAACAATCCATCATCAAATGGAAAGGGTATAATATATAATCAGGCTTGGGCAGGCTCTCAAGGCACAAATAAGTTACAGGAAGAAGTAACCTAAATGCCCCTGGTCCCCACTCCTGCTACACTGCCTTCTCTCTCTCATCCTTCTCCTATGGCCTCAAGAGGAATTCCCTATGATCAACTGACAGAGGAAGAGAAAATTTGGACCTGGTTTGTAGATGGTCTTGCATGATATGCAGGCATCACCTGAAAGTGGACAGCTGCAGCTGTCCCTTTCTGGGACATTCCTAAAAGATAATAGTGAAGGGAAATACTCACTGTGGGAAGAATTTTGAGCACACATTGTTTGTTTTTCACTTTCCATGGAAGGAGAAATCGCCAGATGCACATTATATACCAATTCATGCGCAGTAATCAAGGTTTGGCTAGATGGTCAGGGCCTTGGAAGGAGCATGACTAGGAAACTGGTGACAGGAAATTTGGGGAAGAAGACTATGGACAGTTCTCTCTGAACGGGCAAAAACTGTGAAGGTATTTGTGCCCCATGTGAATGCTTACCAAAGGGTGACCTTAGCAGAGGGAAATTTTAATAATCAAGTGGATAGGATGACCCATTCTGTAGATACCAGTCAGCGTCTTTCCCTAGCCATCCCTGTCATTACCTAAAGGGCTCATGAACAAAATGACCATGGTGGCAGGGATGGAAGTTATGCATGGTCTAGCACTCTGGACTTCCACTCCCCAAGGCTGACCTGGCTACTGCCATGACTGAGTATTCAACCTGCAAGTTGCGGAGCCCAAAACAGCACCTGGATACAGTACCTTTCTCCAGAGTACTCAGCCAGGTACCTGGTGGCAAGCTGATCACACTGGACCACTTTGATCATGGAAGGGGCAGTGCTTTGTTCTTATTGGAAGAGATACGTACTCTGGATATGAATTTTTCTTCCCTGCATCAATGCTTCTGCCAAAACTACCATCTGTAGACTCATTGAATGCCTTGTCTGCCATCATGGTACTCAGCATAGCGTTGCTTCTGATCAAGGAACCCACTTCACAGCAAAAGAAGTATGGCAATGGGCCCCTGCTAATTCCCTGTTCTGACCATGTTTCTAAAAATCCTAAAACAGCTAGCTTGGTAGAATGGTGGAACAGTCTTTTGAAGACTGAGGTACAGTGTCAGTTAGGTGGCAGTATCTTGCCGGGGCAAGGTTCTTCAGATGGCTGTATATGATTTGAATCAGCATCCAATATATGGTACTGTTTCTACAGTAGCCAGGATTCATGGGTCCAGGAATTAAGGGGTGGGAATGGGAGTGGCACCACTCACTGATAACCCTGGTGACCCACTAGAAAAAATTTTGCTTCTTGTTCCCATGATCTTGTGATCTGCTTGCCTAGAAGTCTTAGCTTCAAAGGGAGGAATGCTTCCACCAAAAAAGCAACAATAATTCCATTGATCTGGAAATTGATTGCTACCTGGCCCCTTTGGGCTCCTCATGCCTCTGAATCAACAGGCAAAGAAGGGAGTTACTGTGCTGGCTGGAGTGATTGATATTGACTACCAAGGAGAAATAGAACTCCTACTCCACAATGGGAGTAAGGAAGAGTATGCCTGGAATACAGGAGATCCCACAGCGCATCTCCTATTATTACTATGTCCTGTGATTAAGGTCAGTGAAAAACTACAACCCAATCTAGGCAAGACTACTAATGCCCCTTCAGGAATGAAGATTTGGGTCACTTCATCAGGTAAAGAGCCACAAACAGCTGAGGCACTTGCTGAAGGCAAAGGGAATACAGAATAGGTAGTGGATAAAGGTAGTCATAAATACTACAGTCACATGACCAGTTACAGAAAGGAAGAATGTAATTATCATAAGTGTTTCTTCTTATTTTGTTAGGAATACTTTTGTGTGTGTGTGTGTGTGTGTGTATTAAGCAGATATTTGGGTTTTTTTCTCTTTTTTTCCCTTATTATGTAACATAAGACGCATGGACGTTGTATCATAGTATATCAGTATTGTTAATTTTTCATCATTATATTTAAATTATGGATATCGGGGAGAAATGTAAACACCGCTCAAAGGCTTTACTTCCTCTTCTGGGGAAGGAGTTAATTGTGTTTTCAGTTGTAGGCTAAATAGTTGTATCATGTTAGGCAGAATCAGGACCTTGCTGTTATCTTTATTTGAAGATTAAGTATGGTTTAAGGAGATGTGCAAGATGCCAAGTTGACAAAGAGTGGACTTGTGATGCTTTTATGTGTCAAGTTGACTGGGCCATGGGATGTACAGATATCCAGCTAAATGTTCTGAGTGTGTCTGTAGAGGTGTTTTTTGATGAGATTAACATTTGAATTAATAAATTGAGTAATGCAGATTGCCCTCCCCAATGTGAATGGGCTTCATCTAATTCATTGAAGGCCTAAATAGAAGAAAAGGCAAATTAAGAAAGAATTCACTTTCTCTAGCTGTTTTCAAGCTGGCACACTGGACTTCTCCTGCTTTCAAGTCTGTACCTGAAATTATATCAGCAGCTCTCCTGGTTCGAAGGCCTTCAAACTTGACTGGAACTGTACCATCACCTGGGTATCTAGCTTGCCAAATGTAGATCTTGGGTCTTTTAAGTCTCTGTAACCGTGTGAACCAATTCTTTATAATAAATCTCTTTGTATATACAACAAACATATAGAGATAGATCCTATTGGTTCTGTCTTTCTGGAGAGCTTAGACTTATACACCCATTTGAGACTTCTTGAATATCTTTCATTATTGAATAATGAAACTAAAGCTTTCCACAGAGGGAATCTCAGATATATTTTGCATGTTTCTATAAGATAGATTGATTTAGAGATTGGCCAAAGAACCATGGCAACAGGAGTGATTCTTGATGGACAATGACTGTCGCATTGTTGCACAGTGATATGTGTATCTTGCCTATGAGGTCCTAAACTGGGAAATAATATCCAAAAGAGGACTTAAATCAGATTTTTAAAACTTACACATCTATTTTATTTTACTTTTATTATTTATTTATTCATTTTTATTGTAGTAACATTAGTTTATAACATTATATAAATTTCAGGTGTACATGATTATATTTCAATTTCTGTGTTTGAGTTCTTTATATCCTTTGGATATTAACCCCTTATCAGATATATCATGTGCAAATATCTTCTCCTAATTGGTAGGTTGTTTCTTCATTTTGTTGATGATTTCCTTTGTTCTATAGAAGCTTTTAGCTTGATCTGGTCCCATTTGTGTAATTTTTCTTTTGTTTCCCTTGACTGAGGAGACATATCCAAAAAGATATTGCTAAGACCGATGTCAAAATGTATCCTATCTATGTTTTCTTCTAGGAGTTTTATGGTTTTGAGTCTTACGTTCAAGTCTTTAATCCCTTTTGAGTTAATTTTTGTGTATGGTGTAAGATAGCCACACATCCATTTTAAATTATCCAACTTTTAGAATTATAAAAGAAACTCTTTAAATGCTGGGTGGACTATGGTATTTATTTTTAAAGCTAATAAATTTGAATCTTAAATTTAACTGGTTATTCCTGTCATAGAAATGTCAGAAATAATGTAAATAATTTTTAACTGGTTCTTACTTATTTTCACTTATTTTGAAAAACAAAGTTAGTCATCTTGAACTTACTTGTCTGTCTTAGGCTGATAAAATATTAGAAATAACCCTTTAAAATTCTGTTATTGATTCCTCATTTCCTGAGGAACAAAATTTAACTTTCTGAGTATGAGTTTTAAGGCTAATCATAACCTTGCTATATGCCCATTTCCCCAGGGTCATTTCCTTCATCTCTTTGTCTACTGATCTTGACATGTTTGATTGACCTGAATGAACCATGCCATCTCATGTCCACTATGTTCTCTCTGTTTGAATTTCCTTTATTCCCTTCTTAAATGAACATCCACAATCATCTCTAGTAGAATGTGGCCATGCAATAATAGGAATTCAATTTAATCAGGGCTTTTTTTCCCCTCCTCAAAGCCCAAGCACATAGTTGTATATTCTAGTTGTAGATCTTTCTAGTTCTTTTATGTGAGCCACTGCCACAGCATGGCTACTGACAGACAAGTGGTGTGGTTCCCTGCCCAGGAACTGAACTCAGGCAACCTAAATGGAGCACATTAAACTTTAACCACTAGGCCATCAGGGCTGACTCCAGGCGTTTTGATTCATCAAAAAAAGTCTAGAAGTCTTATTTTTTTATATAGAATCTCCTGAGTTCTAAATGTTTCCAGGTATTTCTTTCCTTTCTTCCTTCCTACCTTCCTTTCTCTTTTTACATGTTTGAGATGAACATAGCTTTCAACCAGTTTCAAGGTTTCTTCACTTGGAAAGTAAACCTTAGGGGTCAGTTAGTCACCTTCTGTGCCCTCTAGTAAATGGCGTATACCTCTACTCTAAAAAGCAGCATGTGCTAATTATTGGGTTCTTTCTTTAACTCATTGCTCTTTTATTTCTCTTCTCTTAAGATAATGACTAACACTTGACAAATTTTTGTCAAATAGATGTATGAATTGAGCTTGCCTTAATTTTTATGGAAGAAAAATCTCTAGTCAAGTGAATTTATAATTTGTGTAAGTTCATACAGCAAATTAGTAGCAGAGACAAGCCTCAAATTTAGGTATTTTTCCCATCCAAATTTTCCTACTCTAACTTTATTGTTATTATTGGTCAGCTTTGCATGTTCTCAAAATGTTACCAGCCCTTAAAATTGTATTCCATTCAATTAAAAAATAATTAAAATGTCTTTCCAAATCACACACACACACACACACACACCACTAATAATAATTATTTGCTTTTCCTCTATCATGTACAAGACTCTTCTTCTAATTAATTAGAAATGTAGAAAATATTAAAATGACACTTTCAGACAACTAAAAATGCTTCTGAAGCAGGAGTCTCTCTCTTCCCTGAGATACGTTTGAATAGCACAAATGAGTGAGAATACCCTATTCATAGTAACTGAAACTACTGGTAACTTGCCCTTTCTTGCTTCTCATCCCAGCTCTTCCTATGGTTTATTGGAATGGGTTGAGTCTGTGAGGCCTGGGTAATTCAGAGATGATTGCCTTAAAAACAGTACTCCTTGATTCCATTCTGACCTTGATTGGTGCCTCACCACCATCCAAAGGAGTTGTTTGCATACATTTTTTGGAATTTTTTAAAAGTTTCCATATAACTCAAGGTTTCCTTACATTCTTTCATTTGTCTAATGTGATTTTAGAGTATGATTTAGATGAAACATTTTATAGGACATTCTCTGATTAAAATCTAATGAAATTTAAAGAACATATTGAAATAACTTTCAATGCTGACAGATGGTTACTAGTCTTACCAAGGTGATCATTTTGTAGTGTATATAAATGTCAAATTGCTATGTTGTACACCTGAAACTAATACAGTAGTGTATGTTGACCATGCTTCAATAAGTAAAAGAACAAATATTTAGGATAAAATAAGTTATGTAAATCGTGCCTTAACAGACCAGCTTTGTCCACATTGTAGACTTTATATTAGATTTATGTTTTAAACATTTTAATCATCCTTTAGTCATCCTTGGATCCTTTTAGCTAGTGAAGCAAATCTGGTTTTCTGAAAAGAAAGTTGCAGATATTTCCAAGGATATGTGTGACTGTGTTTTCATTTTCTGTTCATTATTCATTTTAGTAAGTGCTTTGCCATTTCTCTGCATTCAGTTTCCATTATGACTCAAAGAAATGTATCCCAAACTACAGCACCTTTGTGCTTTGTACTGTGGCCCTGGATAAAGAACTTTACGAAAACATAATGTTTGCACAATGTTAGTTAATTAAGTTAAGCAATACATACAAAAATTATCTCTATTTTCTATTGTAATTCTCCCTTCACAATTGAATAAATTACGGCTTTATATAGGCCCTATTTCAGCAAAACATAGGGACATATGCAAATTATATATAATTGCTCAGGCAGGTTTAATTAAAGCTGTTAGAAAAAATTGTCGTGATAATTAAAATTATGTTTGGGAATGTACGATTATCTTTCAATTCCATAATAAATTCTTAATGTCTTAATGAATGAATAGAGCACATCATTCTTAATAACAAAACTATTTATTGAACATTTACTGTGGGCTAGACTCTATGTAAGTGCTCACATACTTTTGCCCTTTCAATCTTAATCAAACAACTCAATATGCAATATTATTTAACTCTTTTTACAGAGAAGGAAAATAAGACTTAGAGAGGAGAATTTGCCCAAGAAACTCATTAGACTAGTATTAGAAGTAGGGCCATAAAACCAGCAAAGCTTTGAGAACTACATACAGAGAATCCAATTAGAAAATTTGTGGGTACATTAAAATGAGTGAAAAATAAAGCAAGCACAACTCATGCCATATAAAAATGTATTTATAACCTAATTGAATACTTCTCGTAATAGGAAAGTATTTGGTAATGGATATGACCTAAAAGTTTCCTATGTGAGCTTTGAAAGCAAAGCTAACCTATGTTTTAAAGTTATGGAATTTCTGTTATTACATCTGTAAATGGGCTCAGTGGGTCCCATAGTATTGGAGGCAAGAATGTCTGGTTCTGTATCTTAGGCAAATTCTCTGGTTGACATGAAACCTAAGCTAACTGAGAAGGTAATTTCATACTTCCTGTTTCTGTGGATTTTAAGTGCAAAACCAGAAGAAAATAATGTATGGTGGCAGAATTCGAGATAATGGTTTTCTTTTTGGGATATTGATGGGAAGGGTATCAAGCATCTTCTATGATGCTGCTAATACTATTTCTTGTTCTGTATACTGGTTATTTGGTCACTTAGATTTTGTGAGAATTCATTAACTATGCATCTAAGCTTTGTACAGTTGTCTTTTTTTTTTTGAGTAATATTAGCCCTTAGCTAACATCTGCTGTCAATCATCCTATTTTTTTTCTTTTGCTGAGGAAGACTGGCCCTGATCTGACATCCATGCCCATCTTCCTCCATTTTATATGTGGGACGCCTGCTACAGCACAGCTTGACAAGCGGTGCTTAGGTCCACACCTGGGATCTGAACTGGCGAACCCCAGGCCACTGAAGCAGAACGTGTGAACTTAACTGCTGTGCCACTGGGCCAGCCCCTGTACAATTGTCTTTATGTATGATATACATCAGCAAAAAAGAGGAGGAAAAATCGCTTTGATTGATTAGCTACAAACATTATCATCTGGCTGCCCTCACTTATTTACTCAAAATTATTCTTATTATACCATTGTTGCCCCCTTGTTGTATAAATATTTTGGAACAGAACAAATAAATTTAAATATCAAAAATGAATAAGTGAATCAGTAGTGGTAATAATTCTATCAAAAAATAATGTGTTCATTTTTAAAGTATTTGCAATATTTAAAATAATTTACTTAAGAATAGATTAATATTGACATTCTAATTTAAAATGTTTAATTGAGAAATTTATTTGGAATGTGATTTTAAATTGTCATCTTAAAAATCATATAAGCTCTATTTATAAACATGTTAAATGCCTGAATAGTCATCATCGTTATAAACTGAATTTATTAGTTTTATAAAAAATATTTGAGTTTATAAAAGGCTTATTTATTGGTAAATCTGAAGTACTTATAAAGCTAATACAATACAGTAAATTAATAAATATAGTATTTAATCATTAATGTCAAAGAGTTAAAGACAATCAAGGACCAAGCCAGTAGTTCAACAAAGTAAAGTTTATTTATTTTCTGGAACCAAGAAGGGAACTGCACAGTAACGGTGGCATGCCTCTTGGTTAAGATGGAATAGGGAGGGTGTGTGTTTGCAAAACACACACTTGTACTGACCAACTTTGAAGAGATGATGGCTTGTGAGAATCCACACTGGATTTGTTCGCCTTCCTGAGTAAAACCACAGGAGACAGATCAGTTCTGGATTGATGGTTGCACTAGGTGAGAGCCGTTTAGCAATAGGGTATCTCTGATCTGTGTTCAAGAGTCATAATCAATGTGTTAGAGGTGGGCTAAGTCCTTGGTAAGGAAGCAGCAGTGCCTCAAAGAATAGGGGGGTTAGGACACTTGAGAACTGCAGCACGACCTTGGAGAAACATAGTTTCCTGTAACTTTGCAGCTGACTTTATCCTAGTCTGCGATGGCAATCTGATGAATGGAAGGACTGATCTAATGTTTGCAGTTCTGAGCTGACTTTTTTTACTCTTTTAATTTCATATTAGTTTTTACTCTCTCACAATGCCTAACTGTCTTTTTTTCCTCTCTCTTTCTTTTCTTTCTCCCTCCCTGCCTTCCTTCCTTTCTTTCCTTTTTTTGAGAAGGGAGATAGAAATGACATGCGCAAGCTTGTTTCCCCATGTTTACTTTCTTCTACAAAAGCAAAGCAGATGAACATCAGTTTGCTTTTGTTCTCTCCCCAAAATGTTGATGGGGCTCTGGAGAATCCAGACAATGGTAATTGATTAGAGTGGTAGCAGAAGCTCCATTTTGATCCTGAAAAGTAAGAACCATTTTTAGCCCTGAAGAGTAAAAACAATTGTGGCTGAGTGGCATTCATGGCCAAGGCTTTTCCAAGCAGCAAAAAGCCCTCCCTGCATTGAAATTTCAATGAATTTGAAAACAAATCATAGTAGTAACAGGCCAGATGAGTAAAGCTACTTTTGGCCCAAACCACTTAGAATTTTAACTTTTAAGTTAAGTTACGTATAAGCGAAAACATAGGCAAACAGGGCTATGAGTTCAGAAGCAGGAGAGCCCACTTGACTAGAAAGTCCTGAGGTTTCTTAGAGGAGCAACCTGTGTGCAAGAGGGGACGGAAACCAGTGCTCGCTGCCAGGCCTTCAGTGAGTCCTTGACCTCCATGAGTCAGAGGAGATCCCGCAGACAACAGCAGCTCTGAAGAAACCCAGTATCATACCGCTCAGATTGTACAACTTGTCATCCACTAAAAATTAACTAAGTATACTTGCAATATACCATAAAGGTCCAGCTTCTCCTGTTCACTTTAGAGTCTAAGCAATACTTTGTTTGTGATGCCCTGTGACTGAACTTCTTCAAATACGCCTAATGCTAGATGCTCTAACTCCTGAGATTACAAGATTTTTCTAGTCTTTGAAGTGGCTGTTTAGCTATATAGATGACAACAGGTCTATTGAGCTATAAGTTATTGGTTAACTTGTCCACCCATGGTCAGTGACTGGTCTATGTATAGGTAAGTAACCCAATTTGGTGCACTGAGAGCTAATCATTAGCCATACTAACTGCATTTGCCTGGTCTTCCTCTCCTTAATTCCTATCTCCCTAATCCACCTCAATATCTCTCATTTCCTATCACTGATAGTTGTTAAGAGAAAGGATGTAAGGCTTGATCTGCTGATGGCTTATGTACAAGACAGGTGGAAAAATATGCCAAATAGCAGAGGAAATATCAGAATCAATAAGAAAGTAGAATTTACATATGAAATGTATGAGACTAGATCTTGACCAGTTTATTTGAGCTTCTGAGTCCAGTTGTGCCCAATGACAAACACCTCTAGACTTTTCAGAAGTGTGGACTAAATGTTTATTTTATACATTTTCAAGAGACATTTTAAATTATGTTTTCTTTCTCTTTTACCCGACAGAATATTACTCACCGAAATGACTCAACAACATGAGATGACTTACACTGTATGGTGCCTGTCTTTTCACACACCCACAAAACAAACACTTTTAAGAGTAGATCAAAATACTTTGGTCCACATCAACCTAAACACATCTAAATTCAGAAAATTGTGATTCTATAATCAATTGATATAGGAGACCGTGACGGACAATATTTGTCAAGTGCTCATTATATGCAAATGACCATACTACCTCCTAGGGAACTCACATTTAAATAAAAAACAGACCTTTTCCACAACAAAGCAGTATATTATTTGGATCCTCTAAGAAGCAAGTGTATCCTGTTAGAGGATTAGATCTGAAAGAGTATATTTGGAGGGAATGCCTGTGAAGGAAGGGGAGAGGGTGCTGGAGAAGCAGAAAAGAGAAGGTCTGACCCCTGTGAAGTGGAGAGGGAAGGAAAAGGAATGAGTACAAAGAGTTACAGCCCAAAGCTGTCCATTGAATAAGTCCCACATTTCAGAGGAATGAGCCTGCCTACTCAGCCGTTGGTTGCATGCAGCCTGAGGGAAGCTTGCCTTCGGCAAGAACTCACAGGAGGATCCAGAGGACTCCCAGCAGTAGTTGCTAGCAATTATGCTCCCTGCAGCAGGAGATTTGATGAGCACACTTTCATAGCTGCACGGAAAACTAATTGTCATAATGAGCTAGAAGAGAAAAGCAGATTAATAAAGTTATAAGATCATGGTACAGACACAAGCACAGACACACAAACTGAAACTCAATTTAAAAGAAGATTAATCTATTGAGGGCTTAAGGAAAGCTTCAAAGGAAAAAGCAATATTAGACCAGGCTTGAAGGATGAACAGGATTTCCTTAGCACAAGAAGTGGAAGAATTGCTTTCCAAGCAAGGCAACAGATAAACAAAAGCAGGAAGACGCTGAAATACATGGCTGTGGGTGGATCCTCCAGCATTTTGATGGTCCTGGTATGGACCTGTGTGGGAGTTAGGTTAGAACAGTTTGAAAAGAATTATGCAAGTCAAGAAAGTGTTAAGAATTAGTGTGCGTGAAGAAAGCCATAAAAAATGGGTTGTGTGAGAGGGCTAATTTCACTGTCAACAAAGAGGATGGTTTAGAAATGGAGAAACTGAGGAGGGAATATAAGGCAGCTCTGAAGGGAAGGTGAGAGATGGTGTGAAGGCAGTGGGGATGAGGACAAGTTGAAGATTGTCATTGTGGGGAGGAATAAGGAAGAAAGAGAGCAATGACTGAAATTATTCAGGACCCTCACCTTGCAGAATTGTGCAGATATGTAATACAGAAGAAAGACAGGTTTCAGAGAAAAGATGTTCAGGCTTATACTTATAGTGCACAGTGCATTGGATTGTCACTTCCTCATCCAGACCGCTAGGGTTTGAATCATGGCTCCACCACTTACTATCTATGAGGCCATGGGCAGGTCTCTTAAATTGTGTGCCTCAGTTTCCTCATCAGTAAAATGAGAATATTGATAGAATCTACCTTTTGGAGTTGTTTTGAGTATTAAATGGTTTACTTGGCTACAGTCATTATTATTGCTATTATTATTTTAGAGGGATGCTCAGCAGTCACTTATATTATGAAATTAACAGCTTTTTCCCACAACTCAAACAAAAAGTAACATTAGGCACCTTTCTTAATTTGTACAGCTCTTTATATATTTATGAATAGATAAAATGCTATAATTCTGTAGTATAATACATATGTGTTTACTTTGAACATAGTTTCTTTTTGCTCAGTAAATGACTCTGCTTTATCAGTTCTTAATCAGAGTTATCTGATTTGACATATTTCTGCCTTGCCCCATACCTGACATCTTTGGGAAACTCAGTTGGAATGGTTAGACAGTAAAAACAAATTCTTCAAATTAGAATGTATAGCTGGTTTAGAGAAAAACAGAGAGGACGCAGACTGAACTTTTCTCCTCTTCTCTCCCCTTCTGTGCTAACATGGCGTATTTATAGCTCAGTCTCTCACACTTCATATTAAAGCAACAAATTCTTTCTCTTAGCTTTTTTTTGATCTTTTTACTTCCCAATGAAAAATACTATTCTCATATTGCTATTTCTTGATTTATAACTTTTAGACCTTATCTACTTTTATTTACTACTACAATTCATCAGGATTATGTATATTATACTGCATATATAATATATGACATCTTATTACATTATGATACATGAGGATTCAGTTCTCTTAACTCACTCTGCCATTTCCCCTCCCCAAACAGAGTTAGCCTCTAGTAATTCTATCAAATGTTAAGTATTAGCATTGTTATAATTACTTTTAACTGTAGATCAAATGATGAACTATGATTCTTTCCTCTCTTTAAAACTCGTTAACCTTCTTAATTTGTCACTTGTTTTGTGATCTGTACGCCTAAACTTATTTTCCCTCATTTATTAATTTGTACCTCCCCATTCCTCCAGAAGTCTCCTTCCCAGAATACCCCATCTTTTTATCCGTTTGCTCCCATCTGGACTGTTTAGTCTTAAGCACTATTACATGGCTGTCATCCTCAGACTCTCTTATATTTATTGCTTTCTGGATGTCATATACCTCTCTCTTTTTCTTATTTCTTCCTTTTTTAAAGAGTAGTGTCGAAGGAATTACCATGAAATGAAGGGAAAAAAAAGTTTACATTTTTTCTGAGTACTTGCTTATTGAGAATGTTTTTAATTTAACTTTTACCTTGATTGACTTGTTGGTTGAGCAAAACATTCTGGTTAAAATTCATTATCCTCCAGAATTTTACAAGCTTTTCTTCCTTGTCCTCTGTCATCTATTGCTGATTTTGAGAACTAGAATATCATTCAGATTCTCTCCCTCTCTCTCTCTCTCTTTTTTTTTTTTTTGCATTTCTTTCTTCTCCCTCTTTGGAAGTTTTTTGTATTTTTTTAATCTTAAATATCTGATTTCTGAGCCAGCCCTGATGGCCTAGTGGTTAAAGTTCAGCACTCTCACTGCTTCGGCAGCCTGGCTTTGTTTCCTGGTCGCAGAACCACACCACTCATCTGTCAGTAGCCATGCTGTGGCAGTGGCTCACATAGAAGAACTAGAAGGACTTACAACTAGGATAAACAACCATGCACCAGGTCTTTGGGGAGGGGAAAATAAAAAAAAGAAGGAAGATTGGTAACAGATGTTAGCTCAGAGTGAATCTTTTCCAGCAAACAAAGAAAAAAAGGTCTGATATCTTATAGTCAGAATAGTTTGGTATTGGTGTTTTTAATTTGTGGTGCTGAGGAAGTATTTGACCATTTTCAATTTGGAGAAGGATGCTCTTCAGTTCTGGATAGTCCTGTGCTTGATTCTCTATGGTCAAAGCAATATCATCACAACCACCTTCTACTGTCTCCTCTGCCCGGTAGAAAAAAATGATCAAAATCCCCTTCCCCAGACCGTTGTGAGGGAGAATCTGTCAATGAGAGGTACTCCAGGAACAGTCACATGCACACATCGGCAAATGATGAACTCTTGATTCAGGGTTGCAAGCACTGGAATCAACAGCAGTCATCCACCTTCCCCAAGATTCTGGATTTACAGAAGCTGCCCCACAAAGCATCTGAACATCACCCACTTTGGCAGTTGAGACTGAGTAATGGCCTCCCTTGAGCCTTTCAGATGCCAGATATTTTCTGAAAATCTCAAAATCTCCAGCCTCAGTATTTGAGGCAGTGGATGGCAAAAGTGGTAGGTGCCCGTGAAAATTCTGAGACTCATTGTGAGTGCATGGAGAGTCCTGGGTATCGCCTCATTCTACCCAGTTTCCTGTACGTTTGTGCTTCCAGCCCTTACAAGAGTTGTGTGCATCTCTAATTTTTTGTACTGAAAACCTTTTTACTTGGAATATCAAGAATGGCTTCTGTTTTCCTGAGTAAACTTGGCTGAAGCACCTTCTCTTGTTATTTCCTTGATAGTGTGCTCCATTTGTTTCTCTCTGCCTACACTTTCTAGAACTTCTGTTATTCTGTTAATGACATTCTTACATTGATACTGTTTGTTTGTATTTTATTTTCTAGGCTATTTTTCATTTCTTTATATTTTGGTTGTACACTTAGAAAGTTTTCTTGTTTTTCTCCTATGATCATTTTATTGGTTTCTTTAGTTTAGCTATCATACTTTTCATTTTAAAGTTATTTCCTGATCTCCTTCATAGCTTCCTATTCTTTTATGAGTGCCAAAACTTTTACAGAAAATTTAATCATTACAATATTTATTTGTCTTTACCTTATGTTCCCTACATTGTGTCGTTTTACCCTTAAATCTTTTTCTTTTAATTAGTGTTTGTAGTGTGGGAGGCATTGCACAAATGTTTGTGATCCATAGATTCTCATTTAAGAGTTAAAAAGTTCACTAGAAGCTGCATTGCTGAGGCTGGTGAATGAGTGGATTTTGATAAAAGTTGCTCAGTTACAGAGCTAACTATATTTTAAAGGACCCTTAATTGCCAATATCCAGAAAACTTTCTTGGCTCTTCTCAGTTTTGCTGAAGACTAATTTTCCATTCTCCCCTAGGAGTCAATATCCGGCTAGAAGCATCCTGTGAGTTGGAAGGGAGAGGCCTGGGGTTCCCGTTGTTAAGCATGCAAAATTTAGTTACTCTCTTATTTTCCACTCCATAACTCACTCCTTCCATCTGCCATTTCTGATGTGTCTGAAAGAGGAGCATATATTGTTCAATTTCTGTGGAGAATAAACTACCAGTCTCACGCCTCAGGCTAGGGCACTTCAGCTCAAACTCTTACAATGCCTGGTATTTGCAACTCATAAGTCTCGTTTGGTATTTTCTTTAAAAACTGTAGTTTGTCTCTTTTCTGCTCTGCTTATGATTTTACTACCCTTTCTCTCCTTTCTATATTCCGTAAAATAGTTAACATCTCTTATCCACTGAAGTGACCTCTCCCATTTTATTTGAACTTGTAGTTTTATATCTTTTAAAATCTATATTGTCATTTTATGGAGGTCTTGGGAAGGAAAAGAGAAATACACATGGTTAATCTTCCACAACAGTTAGAAATCCCAGAGCCCATTATTTATTCCCTATGATACATGGCTTTACAGTATTACTTATTCTGGAGAGCAGAGAGAGGAGGGTAGAGAAAAGATCGAAGAGAATAGAGGCTCTGCTTTACAAGTAAATTCCTCTTCCACTCTATAATTAGTCCCATTTCAGACCAACTTAGTCTAAATGCTCAATCTTACAGAATTTCTCTTTTTATTCTTATTCCCATAAGACAGTTGGATGTAAGGCAACTAGGGGACAAGGCTTATGTGATTAGTGTCCGTTCTGTTGTACTACATTCTCTGGGCCTGGTTAACTATTCAATGCTATCGCTTGTCCCTCCTGAGCATCCAAATGCTGCTGACGTCAAAGCAGGTAAAATCACATCTGTTCTCCCTTCCCCTTCTGCCTCAGCACCACCAAAACCATGCAAGCCTTACCTAACCCACATCACCCTGCCATTTCTAGGTGGCTGCTGATGCTCCATGTTGGGATTTGTAGACCTGGGCAGCAGTTTTCACCTAGAATGGCAAATAGGAAGTTAGGAGAGCTCTTCCTTTCTCAGCTTTCCCCGGTTCCTGTTAGAATTTTGAACCTGCCAGGCAAATTAGGAGCCCAGTGTCTCACCTCCTTGTGATACTACTTCTTGATCTGTTCATCAATAGTGGACGAATACCTGCTTCTGCTTTTTTGTTCATAGGCACATCTGTTACATCATATTTTGTATTGCAGCTGTTGCTGACAATATTGCTCTTTGTTCTGAACTGTGCAAGCCTCAATTAAATATGTAAGAGAAGTTGAGATGTGAAAGAATATAAAGTAATACAAAAATATAAAATAACATAAAATAAACTATTTTACCCTTCTCATCATAGTATCAGCTTTTCACTTGCATGCTTCTGAGTCCCACATAAGAATCAGGGCAATCTGTTAACATGTATATCTCCCCATAACAACCCAATAATACACAGATGCTTGTTTCTAGATTTTCCTTCACGTTAGGGTGTTGCCCTGGAGGGTAAATATAAGGAGGTCAAGTTATTGTAACTTAACTTCTGCAACTTAATTGATGTAAAGAAATAAAAATAATTTCCCAACTTGAAAATTCTTTATAAACCACTGTATTATGCATCTAAAATATATATAATAGATATACAATAGTTATAATGTATGATTTTATATGGTTCTGTTAGCATTTAAAATGTACAAACACTACGACACATTTGTATTCATTCTTTATCTTTTTCGTTTTCTACCTTTGTGCAATTCTGATCAAAGTCAATTATATTTCTTTCTGAATTTTCCCTTGACTTTCTAGTGGGCAGAATGCCAATATCACAATTTAAATAAATAAAGAAACATCCCTCAAAGTGGGAAAATCAGAAATACAGGCTGTCTGGTAGCAGAATTAGAGTCTTTTAAGTGTAGGAGTTGAATTGCTTCTTTCCTAATTACAGTATTAAAGTGTGAGTGTATGCAATTATTAAGTCACAATTGAATAGATATGAATATTTTACGTACATCAAACACCACCTGCAGTGTGCTTGAATAGTCATTTCAGAAATATTATGCAAAAAAAGGCAGCTAAATTATTTATTGAACTCGAAGTATTTAGTGTCTCTGACTGCAATGAGGTACTGTCATTTATCACAGCTGTCAACTTTGGATTAATTCAAGGGTTAATTACCCATTTTATGATTTGTCCATACTTTCCCCTCCTTCTCCCTCTTTCTGTCTGCCTGTTGGCCATCTTCCTAGTAGATGGCGCCCGAGCCATGACATGGAAAAGGAGCTAATGTTACATGAAATGCAACATGCCTCTATTAAACACAAAATGTCTCTATGGAAAAGTTTAATAGTACTAGATTTTTTAAATTTGGATCTAAATTAGCCTGTAATCATTTCTTCTGTGTCGTATCCAAGTACATATCAGTCAAAAATACTCTACGAGAAGAATTTTCATCCTAATAATGATAATGAATAAATTGAATTTGTTTTCATGAATGGAGATATATCTTGATATATTTAAACATGGTAAAGGTAAAGCAAGCTATTTAGCTGTATAAAATTATACATCACAAATCAAAATGTGAGCAAATGATTACAGTACACATATTCCCTTATCCGTGTGTGGGAATTTTTAAAAATCATTTAAGAAATCATTTTGTGTATAAGGGAAAATATAAATATTCCTTTTGTTATACAAAGAAAGAAAGTATAATCGTTCTTTCTGTGACACAGACAAAGGTAATAAGCACAGAACCACCTCCAATAATCATCTAAAACATTTGGAGGAAGCTCATTGTCCATATGGTGATGGATTCAAACCTGGAGATAAAAAATGATATCCTTTTAATGCATGAAAATGTTTTGTTTCTCCATTTATTTGCCCAACATCAAAAAAAAAAAAAAAAAGAAAAGAAAGAAGCAGTAACCAAGATGTTGAATGCTTTTTCATATTACAGGTTGCGGCTTCTGTGTTAGTTGGTGTTTCAAACATTGATTACCCTCCCGCTCCCTTCAGACATTTGAATTTGGCACCTCAGCATCAACCATTGTTAAGTTGGAATGTCAGGTGGGAATGGACAAACATGGCTGATTTTAGCTCTTATATTTGGGAAGAAGAAGGTAATTTCAAGTATCAGCAATTACATTTCTCACGATTTAAATCTGCCTTAATACTAGGAAATGGTTTTCACCTTAATATTTATCTGTTCATTTTTATTACACACTCAGTCAAGAATTGTTGTATATCAACTCTGCATCAGAATCACACTATTAAAAATCAGCTTATATGAGTTCAAGACATGTCTCTGGATTTTATTTTATTAGTTAACATGAGTAAAATCATTCTCCAAAATTATTTTGATTAGAAAAATGTCAGCGACGGTGAGAAGACCTTGCCTCTGTCTCCTCCCCGACTCCTGAATTGATATTTATTGTGGTAAGACAAGGTTTTATACTTACCTTTTCTATATTCATATTCTTCAACTGTAAAATGAATAAAGTCATAATTACTACCTGCCTAACATAAAGGTGTTATAAAAGTTCATGAGATGAAAGCCTTAAAACATTTTGATCTCTCTGGATGAAAGGTGCTTCATAAATATGAAGTAGTTTTATTTTTTTAAATTAAGTGGAATAAGATGTACATTATATCTGAAGCAACCATACCTCATCACTTGCCATTCTTGTAAATACAAAACAATCTAATTAACACAGTGGTCTCTTCTGCTTGAAATTGTTTTATGAGACATGAAAAGATAAGGGCACCCTTCAGCATACACAGAATCAAGCTCCTGGAATTTTTGAGGGGAAATAACACTCTTTGCTACTTCTAGTGTATTTGTGAGATTAGCACTCTTTTGCAGTTAAATACTTTGGTTCTACAGCATAAAAAAAATGAAAGAAGACAAAATATTCTACTAATCAAGACAAAGGATGATATATTTTCTTTATCTAGTTAAAAAGTAGATCTTCCTACAAATACATGAAAAGAACAAGAAACTAACTTACAAATTATTTCTAAACCAATTTAGTTACAGTTGTCCACAATAAAACGACCAAAGACAAAAAAGTAGAAGCATTAGGAAAGTCAATGTTATCTAGAAGGTAGGAAACATGGTTGTGGTGGTGATTTGCAATTCTTTTGGTGGCAAAGCATCTGTACCTTCTTTGACATCTTGGGCATTCCCTACAGTGTGAGTTGGGCCGGAAAGTAGAGTGTGCCAGCTACTTAAGTTGAAAATGATAGAGACTCACTTTCCCACTGTCCCTTGCAGCAAAGACACAAGCACATGACCCAAGCTGTGCCAAGGAAATGCATTAACCCAGAATTAAATTGGGACTCTAGTGTACATACACGTGCGACCTGAGGGACTCTCTAGAAAGTGGTTCCCTGAGCATCAGTGGTAGCCTGTGTCTAGAAACGTAGAATTAGCCATACCAGTTATCATATTTAGCATCTTATCAGCTGTGACAATTATGTCACAGATCACTCAGATGATTATTCACAGTGCATATTTGGGTGTGATCTTCCTGTCTGTGTAGCCTCAAACAATTTTCTAGTTATTCAGGCAGTTATGGGAACTAACCAAACCCATTTTTAGAAACATTTCTTTTATCTTCAGAGAGAGAGATGGTTTAATGTAGTTTGTGATTTATATTCCTAACTGATTCAAAATGCAATTAATAGCTATATGGTAATATTAACCACATTAAAATCCATTTAACACAAAATATTGATAAAATATTGTTATTTTCATACTCAGAATGAAGAAAGATCAATAAGCTATGTTAATAAAATATCAGGAAATGAGATGGATTATCTTAATCAGTTCTTAATAAATAAAAAAGGTTTTATTTAAATGAAAAATATTTTGGCATATTTTATAGTGGAAAACTATTTTATATTTTATAGGGGAGAAAAAGATGAACCTCAGAGCCTGTCAAATGAATTGATATCTGGCTTTTCTACTTTCCACCATGTGGCTTTGGGTAAGTCATTTAAACTCTCTGACTCTTGATTTCCTCCCTCATACAGAGAGTAAGAGAGAGACTGTATTACACGATTGTTAGATTAGAGGTAATATATTTCAAAAGCTCATCTAGAGCATGACAGGTATCCACAGGATTATATTGTGTGATATATTCCTGGCTATTAATGAGTTATTTTCCCAGCTATTCTGTCTTAAGGGGGGTTTTAGCTCATTGTGGTTCTAAAATATCTGTAAGTTGGACTCTTGAGTCAGTCTGGCCCATGTGACACCACTTGATAATCACAGCTGGTGTCCTTGCTGATGGTTTGGTGTCTCTGCTATATTGATGATTATATATTTTTATATCACCCTTGATCATAAAAGAAGAGGGGGATAATTATTAGAAATCTGTTAGATTGTTTACATTGTATTATAAAACAAGAAAACACTTTTGTAAAGTGTGACTCTTCATTCATGTTTGTATTTTGTATCTCTCCTGACCGACTGTGACAGACACTATAGGTTGGCTTCCCTACCTTTATTTTCCATTTTACTTCTTAATTGCTGAAGCTCAAGCTGAAGATCTACAAAATAAAAAGATATGATCTCTGTTTCCAAACTTTCAACATGCCTCTTCACGCTGACATTAGTTACCTTTTGATACAATACTAATCTTTAAGTTTCCTTGCTATGTGGTCTGATGAGATTTCTAGACTTATCTTGTGTTTTCTACCCCAGATACATCTATAGCTCTTTATTCTCACTGAAGAGTCTAACTTTCAAAGACAGAGAGGATAACAGAATTAGAGTTTCACGTACACTATTCTCATTTAACAATACCAATACTACTGATTCGAAAAACAAATTATGTATTTTTTCATATGCATTCTTCATTTCACCCCATTTTTAAATAGTCATATATGTACATTATCAGAGCACATAGCCTTTACTTAATAGTTTCTCTGTCTTAAAACTCCTCATTTGGTTTTGGTACTAAATGCAAATTTTTATTTACTGCTCATGTCTGCCTAGTCATTTTGTTTCTCAGAGGTCTGAGCTCTACTAGATTCCTTTTCCAAATTTTCCGTAGCTTATATAGTTGAAAACTAATTTGGCTTAATAAAATCCTTGGTTCACATTTCTTGCAATGCTAAATATATTTGTTTTGGCATAATACATTACTATTTAAAACTCATTGTTATTGAAAACTCTGATAGCAATTCCAATCCAGTTAGTCTTGTTGCTCTCTGCTGTGTTTTTCATCTCATAAGAGTGATTTGATCTTTTACTTGGATATTTGAATGACGTCTGTCTCCCTCTCCTCTTCTCCTTTTCTCCCCATCCTTTCCCCCATCCCTCCTTCCCTTCCACCTCCCCCTGCTCTCCTTCCTCCTCCTCCTTCATCTTCCTCTTTCTCTTTTCTTTAAAATATGATAATTGTACTAGAATTTTATCTTGGTGTTGGTTGTTCTGGGTCAATAACATCAGGTAGGAGTTTTTCAAAATGTATTTAAATTTTTTTTTTTCTTTTGAGAGGGGGGACTTCTTTGAGTTATACATTTTAGCATTTATTTTCATTTACTTGATTTTGTTTTCTTCCTTATGGAGTCTTCTTATTATAAATGAGTCATCTTTTTTCTTTTTTGGTTCAATTACACATTTATTTGATGCCTATTCATTCTTATTTTTTATTTTCTAGCCTGGTCTTCATTTCTGAAATGAAGTTTTCCTTTATTTAGATCACCTCATTCCAGAATTTTCCAGTTCTGATTTTCATTTTTATTTTGTTCTATCAAATCTTGTATCATTTAAAAATAGGTATTGCTTTATTTTGCCATAATGTTCATGTAGTTTGTGATCCTATCTTTCTAGGATGCTTTCCTTGTCTATAGCAATGTTGTTCTGCACTTTTATTATATTAAAATTCCTAATCAATCTCCTTTCTCCAAATTCAAACATCCAATAAGTTGAAATCATTGGTTCCAGTGCTCTCTAGCTCATTGCTAGGGTACTTCCTTAATCTAGTATATAAGTAGTTTCTATACCTTAGTTTAAATTATCCTGAGCTGTTCTCTGGACCTGCCTGCCATCCCCCTGACCACATATACACACACCTCCAAAACAAAAAAAAAAAGGAAAAGGAAATAATTAAATCCACCCAAGCAGATTTCACTAAAAATTTTATAAGGGAGAGCATTTGTATTATACATTCTTCAGGAAATTGATTTAAAATACACATTAGATATATCTGATGTCCCAGGTATTTTTAAGTCACATAACCATGAAGGAATAGAGTACTGGTAATGACTATTATGTCAATGCATATCCCTATCTCTCCATATCTTCTATCTCTAAAAAATGATATGTTCCTCAGCCCCTTCAAGGAAGAGAGAAAAAATACTGTGCTCTAGCACTTCTGGCAAATATACTGTTTTCTTTATTGTTTTTATTATTTCTAGTCTCATCACTATTTTAAATTAAATTTAAAAGAAATTTTCTTTCTGATTTCCATTGCTTTGCCAATATTTCATAGATAATACAGAAAGTGTAAAATATCGAGATACTCATTAATTCAAATAAACAAAGTGAAGAAGAATGATTAAATACGGATTAGAATTGTATCCCCAAAGTAATATTTTATATCTCTCTGTGAAGAGCAGTATATGACTGACTTGCAAGTTTCAATTATAATGTGAAAAGGGAATTTTATTTAGTTCAATATTTTTTCATCAAAATAAGATATTTACTTTTCCCCCTTTTCAATCTAAATTGTACTGCTTTATGGACACATTATTGATAGGGGTATATTGAGTATATTTACATATACATACATATGTGATTAAATAAGTATATTCCATATTTGCCTGTAGACCAAGAAACACAGGCACAAATGTTGCTCTAGCACCAGAGGGAAGGGATGTTTGTTTGTTTCACTAATGATTTCAGGTACTAAGAACCATATCAGGAACATATTTAGTTCTCCATAAATAGTTCTTGGATTGTTTCTAATATATCACTTCCTCTCCACCAACCTCCTCTTTGGGTGAAAAAGTTGAATATAGTATTTGATTTTGCTATAGAATTGTGATTAATTCATGATTTGGAGGTTTGGAAGAACAATTTTGTATAAAAGAACATAGTATAGTGTATATTGAAAAATAGTGTATGTTACATAAGATTTGCATAAAGGTATTTTTGTATAACATTTAAATTTGTTTCAAGTTAAAATAGCCCATTTCTTTGAGGATGTATAGTGAGTACTAAAATTGAGGTGGGGGTATAGTTCTTTTTCATAGCATTGGAAGAATGAATGACCTTTGTAACTAACACTGCCATGTCCTTGATGAAGTCCATGACTGTGACCACATATTTCCTTAGATTGGGGGACTGGAGGTAAGGGCAAAAGAGTAGTTCACATTTCCATATAATAACGATTTCCCGATAAATACATTTCTGCTTTAGAAGACTTGTTTATTGCCCAGAGTATAATCTGCCTATTGCTGTGGCTGAAAATCCAACTATTAGTCCATGAGAGAACTGGCCTTTATGTTGTGCAAGGACTCTCTGGGTGCAGTAAGGTGCAGAAACACCAACACTGAAAACAGCCCCACATTTTGCTACCCTTGTGAAATAGTTTTACACTATAACCCATGTAACCTCTCAGTCCCCTCTTACTCTGGAAGTCTCATTGAAGACTTAATTGGCTAAAGTTGGCACATTCTTTACCTAAGTTAGATCTTTTACCCAGAAACACTAACAAGTCATATTCTCAAGGGTTTATAAATAATAACATTCTTATCGAAAGGGGAACTGCTTTTATTTCAGGTATGTGGGAGAACCTTATTTCTCTGTTCACTTCAGAATAATCAGTCCACTTATCAGTCACATCAAACTGACTACACCTGTCACTTTGTCAATTATTTCCACATTGCAGTTTGTATCAGAATCTGCGAAATTCAGATGTCCAACAATTTGTAATTTACTGCCTTCAGTACTAATCACAGGTGGCTGGGGTCATGGCCACAGAGGACTGTCATACCAGTATCTCAAGGATCCTCTTTCTCACTCTTGGCCTGAGGTCGAAGGATTTGACATCCCCAGGGGCCTGCTTCACAATAGCTCAAACTTGTTGGTATTTGTTCGTTTGTTCTTTAAGTAAAGCTTAATTCCCTCACCAAGTTATTGATGGATCTGATGTCAGATCCAGCTAGCACTTGGTTAAATGTTTAGCAATTCTTGATTATCTTGAGAACCATGCCCTCCTATGGGAAGGTGAAAAAGAGGAGATAAACTCTTCAACAATTACTTTGACTGGAAAGAAGACTTTGCTCTTTCTAAAATCTACCTATGAATAAGGAAAGTGAACACTGAAAAATGTATATTCTGATTTATTTTCATAAATAACTAATTAGATGATCCTCTGACTTTTTTTCAGCTCAGAATTCCAAGTCCATTAATGTTGACTGTAGAGATAATTTATTTATAAACTATCATTTCCATGATCGCTTTCTTGTTTATCTTTATAATATTGTATTTTAAATTAATTATCTGCTATCACTTTTTTGTTTCTGCATTTCCTTTTCCGGTCCTTCACTGTTGCTGCAGTAACACAGTTTTTTTTTTTTTTTAATCTGAAGTTATAGATTAGAAATAACATCTTGGCTTATGATGGGATGCATTCTGGGGACCACTGTTACTTCACCTATAAATTATTTTCTAATAAAAACTATTCCAAACTCATAATGTTTATCCATTCCTCTCAGGATGCAAATATCCCTGAGCTGAAGGAGAGAGGGTCAATACTATTCATTTACTGATATCCACATCTTTCTACTTTTGACTTGCAAGAAAAACATTTCTCAAAGTGTGAGATGGCTGACTGATACTTACAGTGATTGGCCACTGCAAATGACAGAATGCTTATATCTAGGGGAGCCTGTGACCCTAGCTTCACTGGCAACAATGAAATATGTTCTGATGTCCACTGTGGTAAATTGTATTACTGTTCGTAAATACCTACTTCCCAACTATAGAGGAGGTGTTTATTTTTACTAAACTAAAATCAAGCTTTGCTGTGTTACTGCCTTTGGCCAATGAAATGTGGATATCAATTCCAGGAAGAAGTTGTAAGTGCTTTGCTGGATATATTTTCTCTTTCTCTATGCCCTATTGAGTGAAGGGCTCCAGACAGAGGTGATGTCGACCTTGGTCCCAGGGTGAGGATAACTTGAGAATTAGAGTCCCTTGCATGTTCAACAGTACCTGTTAACTGAGAATGACCATGTAATAGAAATGAACTTTTATTGTTATAGGCCACTAAGATATTTGTTTGTTTTTTATTGACCTTATTTATAGCTAACTCCTGTGAGGGAAAATAACTTTTGCTTCATAGTCTGCAATTTACCAACAAAGGTATTTCTATATTCTCTAGAACTCTACCATCACTTTGACTGCATCTTAGTATGTAGAAAATGGTTATGTAGTATACTACACTTAGTATGTAGTATGTAGTATGTAGAAAATGGTTACTTTCCATTGAGCCAACTCCTTTTGTTGGATTGCTATTTTCTCCACTCCCAGTGTAGTAGCATATATCTAATCATTTCTTCTGTTGAGGTGACGTTTGTGACAGCAGATGTATTCTTACTTTCTAGTAATTCTCAGTCTTAATCATATTATGATTGGACTACACTGTGAATCATACATCTCGCTAGGGTTTCAAACATTTGGCAGTGTGACCAATTTTCCAATATATGTGATGTGTGACTCAAGATAATGATTGGAAGCTCTTCATTAGACAGGAAACTACCTAGGCAGGGTTCTTATTTTCTTCTGTAGAACATTAAGCTATCATAGATATATTATTTCAATTTAACTGTGAAGTAATTAAGTATATATGCCCCACTAATGGGATAGAAACCTTGAAATACTCAATTCATAATTGAGTGTACTTGTAGAAAAATAATCAAATCCTAATGTTCAGTTTCTGAATTCACTAGAACCCCATACAAATTGCAGTCATCTTTTAAAATGTAAAATTATCAAGACCCTTTAAAAAATCTTTTAGCTTTTATTCCAATTTCCCAGCAATATAATGAGGAGTTTTAGAATTCCAATATCATATTTCATTCGGCATATACTTAGACCACATTTTGCCCAGAAACTGCTATTGAGGACCATCTCTCCACTGAAAATACGTAGCTGTAGAGTGATTGGTTTTGAAAAGCATGAATAAGACTCTCAAGTGAGGTTTTATGCCATGGCCAAAGGACAAACAATTATATTAATCACTTCACGTTCTTCTAAAGGTGTGTGTGTGTTGAGGAAGGAGATATGAGAAGGAATTGTCATGTGAAAATTATTTTGCTTGATGACTTTCAGTGTATCTGTAGGCCACTTTTATAACTATCCTCTGAGGCCAGGATTGATGATAGGGATTGCCGCTCTAGAACTGGGCTTGATAGTGTTAGTGGGGAGAATACTATTCTGGAAGAGCAGAGAATAAGTGATGACACTAAACCCTCAGAAGAAAGATGGTTTTACTTACAAGAAGGGATCTGAGATGATGATTAATAGACCATCGTGTTCCCAGGACGGAGGAGATTGGGAACCCATGAAGATATGACTTAATTTATAAAACCAAAAACTCAAGAGTTAATGAGCAAAATACTGATGCCTGTTGCTATGATGGAAACTCATACTCTCTCAGACAATTTCCAGATCTAACTGGTTCTCAGACCTAGAAGTCACTGATTGAAAAAGAGGCCAGGTTCCTTTGAGGAAGAGCCCTTCAATGTCATAACAAGTGTTTAAAATAAATATCAGCCCAACTCTTCCCCAAAGGGACCTAAAATTTTTATCAAAGTTACTATACTTGAGGAAAAGGGAAACTGAGATCTTTTGAAAGCTGTGGGATTCAGCTGACATGAAACCCCATCATGGCCCCTCCCCACTTAGTGTGGAGATAAAAGAAGGCTAGATGATAAATGGCATGCTGTTACAAATCCCTCTTCTGGGTGTCTTATGGCTCTACAGACCAAACTTGTGTTTATTTTTGTGGTCCATAAATGTACAATTGAGTTGAATATAATTAGTAGCTCACAGAACTAGCACAATAGTCTCCTAGCCCAGGGAATGAGAGTCATTGTGGTAAGAAAAGCCAGACGGACGTCTCTGAAACAGCTTGCTCTACCTAAAAGAGATAGTAAAGCAGAATCAGTGCCATGTCCTGTGTGGAATGGCAGAGATTAGTTTCTAAAAGGATGCAGTGTTATTAGTCCTCATCACAGTTTATTTAATTCATCAACACCACCACTACAAAAAACAAATGGGTATTGACAGAAGACAGTGGACTGCCTAAACATAGTGAGGTACCAGTCCCAAAGTGGCTGCTATGGTGAAGGTGATGTCTTTATGAGAAAAGATTTAATCAGCTCTGGAAATTGGTACGTAGCTAATGATCTGATGGTGTGCTATTTTCAATTTCCGTAAGTAAAGAAGATCTGAATCAGTACACATTCAGCGCCTTGCCCTAGAGCTATGATAACTTTCCTACACATTTTAAAATAGATCTAAAGGAAATTTGGTCCCCTTGATATTCCTTACATCAGATTAGTTAACTTTATTGATGAATCACGTTAAGGGGACCTAATGAATAGGAATAAGCAAGTACTTTCACTTCCCTGGTAAGATTCACGTGCAAGAAAGAGTAGAAAATAAATCCTGTGATGATTCAGGGACCTGTCACATCGGCACATTTTTAAGGGCTTTAATTGTCTGGCGATGCTAGGACATCCCTCCTGTGCAAGAATAAATTATTACATTTTACTTCTCCTGCCACTAATAAAAAGAACAGCCTTCTGTAGGCTTTTTTGGATTTGGGAGCAGAATATAGCTCTTTGTGGAATACTGTTTCAGCCTATTTATTAGATAATTCTAGGGCTGCCAATTGTCAGTGCACCGGGAGCAAGACTGTGCTCTGCAGCAGGTCCAGACTCTGGCACAAGCCGTTCTGCAGCTCGGTCACTTTATCTGTTAGGCCCAAATGTGCTGGAGGTAAATGAAGATGTTGTATGGAGTTTCTTGAAACAGTAATAGGCAGATAACAGTGAAGACGCCTACATTTCCAGAGAAAGGTAGTGATTTATGTAGCAGAAAATTAGCAGATTCTGACATGCTACTAGGTCCCAGTACATAATGAGCACCTGGTCATGGGACAGTGAGTGATGGTGGGATCAGAGCTGACCCTCGTGAACTTGATCTGTCAGAGATGCCAAATCATAAGTTCAGGCACTGCAGCAGCAATCTATTTTATCGTGAAAGCAGTACCTTTGAGATGAAGTCTAATAAAATGCAGAGTGTACAAGTGAGTGATGCAAATAATTATGTGTGTCTATGTCATGTCTCTTCGTTGCACTGACTCCTTAATCTCACCCCTGTGGTGTCCTGGGGGCTAGGGGACTGATTCCTTCTGAGTTGCTGATGTACAAAAATAATCTTGGACCTGAATTAAGAATGGATCAGCTAGATAAGTTTGTTTGACCCCTTCCTCCCCCAAAAATGGACTTCCGTTACATTACAATCAAATTAGAGATGGTCCTGAAGACAATAGTGAGTCAAAATCTTTCCATCACCTAGAGTCTTGAACCATACCCTTGAGCATCCACTTTGAGTAGAAGGAAAAGTTGTTAAAGCAAGGATATATATAAATTTCTGGGCAGTGACAAATGCCTTGGAAGCTTGGAAGGATATTTACAATCTTCAAAGGTACAAGAGTAGAAGATCATATATAAGAAATTCTGGGGAATAGGCTTGTGGGTAGATCTGGTGATGGGTACAAGGGGAGCAGATCTTGGTATCCCGTATTAACCCAGCTACTGAATGTGTGACCTGTCATCAGCAGGGACCAGTGCTAAGCCTATGGTATGGATCTATTTGTTTTATTTTATATCATATTACCTGGAGGTTACAGGCCAGAAAGAACGTTGGAGTGACCTCTTAAATGTATAAATAAAGTATCAACTCTGAAATGAGACCCTATAGAGGGTTGGGGTATATTTCTAGATGTGGTATATACATTGAACAAATAACCGTTGTAAGATGCTATATTCCGAAAACCTAGGATATGAGTCAAGGAAACAAAGAGTGAAAGTAGAGTTGGCTCCTCTCACCATTATTCCCAAGCACAATTTGGAGAAAATTATCCTTCCCGCCACTTTTGGCTCTGTTGGATTAGATGGCCTGATCTCAAGAATGAAATGACTCTGCCAGTTGACATGGTAGAATTTCCATAGATCCTAAAGTTATTACTATCAACTGGTCGTTTTGGTCTACTCAAGAAAGGATAGATTGAACTGCATGTGGAACAGAAGTGGATCTGAGTTAAGCAATGCATAGGCTGTGATCGATGCTATTGGAGCCTGGCCTATAGTGTCTCATTCTGTTCTGGATTCCATTGAAGCTTCAGTGGGTTCCTGCATACACTGTTCGCCTCCACCCTCAAAATTCTCTGTCTTCCTGCTTGAGGAGTAATTCTGATCACTGGAGCATGCTTAGAAGCTTGACAATCATAGTCAGAAATATCAAATTCTTGGAAATAAAATAAAAAACAAAAGAGTGAATTTTTAACTCTCTTGTACATGACAACACTGTATTAAAAGCTAGACAAATTCTTGCAAATATTTTAGATTAAAAGTAAAAGAGCAACATGCTATAAATTTCAAAATAAATGTATTAGGATAATTTATAAGATTTGTTATAGTTTTATATGTTTTATTTTTAAAAACATTATTTGCATTTTCACATGCACCGATTGTTTTTAAACTTGTTAAGATTAATTTTATTTATTTTAATTACTTAGCCATCTCTATATTTAATCACAAACATTTCTAATAATAATTAAATTCATTTTCTAAACTAAAAGAAGCAGTTCAAACATCTCTGGCAAATTGAGGTTTCTGGTTTGAAAATTCTTAACATAACAGAGTTGAGTAATACTTAGAAGTTGTCCATCAGGATACAGAGTCTGAGTGCTACATGCCCCCAGGTTAAATCTATCTGAGTCACAGCTGGAGACACTAAGCACACTTGATAATGGGATAGTTTAGCAGTATCTTCACACATTCTCGACCCTATTTGCCTTATGGTTTAGGAGATCTCCTGATATTTCAGTTGTGTCCTTTCTTTGTCCCAGATCTTGGCTGTGCGTCTGCCTCCTGGGGTTTGTGACCAGTTGGCTGTCTCTCTGGTTCTCACTTTCAGAAAATTTTTATTTTACTCTTGGGCAAGTGGTGTAATTTTGATCGGGTCCATGTCATATATGAGCCAAAAGATTTCAAGAAAGCTCTCTCTGCTCTCTGCAATACGTATCAAGGTTCCTATGCAATTGTGAAAGTCTGCTCTTTTAATCTAATAGTTTTAAATCTTATAGTGACTTTTCACAACTTTCCTTCCCATTACCTGTATTTGGTCCATCACAAGACCCAGTGATAAATCTCCTAAAGCCTCCAGAATTCATTCACACCTCTCTATCTCGAACACTATCATCCTAATCCAAGCTACTACCATGTGTTGGAATAGACCCCTAAATAACCATTCTCCCTGTCCCAACTCTTATCTGCATCAACTCATTAACATCTAGATGCTATTTTTGAAATATAAATGGGATTATGTCAGTTCTCCTTCCTTCCTAGCACATTGATTCACATTCAAATCACTCCAAAGGCTTTGCACAATGCTTAGTCCTTAGTGCTTCCTGTCCCTGGTGCTCTCCACAGACTTTGCTTCTGGCAGTCCCTGGACTGCTTTCCTCCACATACTACCTGTAATTATCTCCTATTCATTGGACAGATTTCAATTCAGTTGTCATATATGAAGGCAAGACTTCTCTGTGGTCTCCATATATGCTCCCATAGTACCACACACTTGTCCTAATTAGCTCTTTTGTCTTCATTTGTGTGATTTTACTTTTTATGATTTTTTGTTTATCTCTCTCATTAGACTGTCAATTCCATGTGGTCAAGGGCTGGATTCACCACTGTATTCCCAGCACTTTCCATAAAGTCACCCTCAATAAACTTTTGTTGAAAAAATAAATCACTTACTAAGTTCTACCTTGAAATGGTAGATATTCATGCTCACAGCTCCACACTTTATTTTAACTCTGAAAGCAAGTCTGAAGAATTTCCTTTTATCCTTTTCTTCCGCACTTATGAGAAGGTAGGAAGGTAAGTTTCCCAAGTACCAAAACACAGGTCCGTGGAAACTGAAACAGGGCTCAAGTGGATGTGGGTTTGGGAGGCTATGAGAGGCTGGGATAATGATGTTAAAGCTGGTGAATAATGGAATATGATGGAGTATGAGGGGTAATCAATATGATTGTCCATAGAGTTAATGAAGGAAGGTAATATGGTGGTCCTTATTCCCATCTTTTCTTCCCCTTAATCTTGCCACTGTTCTATTACCACCAATTAGTAGTTGACTCCTCTCAGGGATTGTGAAAATTGGGCAGAAGAGTTGTTCTGCACTGAGGACGTGAGTGCATGCATTTCTGAGCTCAAACAAATTGAACAAATTGAATAAACGAGTACTCTTGGTATACAACTCATTCACAACCTGAAGATTGCATATATCAAAGACAAGTTCTTTGACAATATTTTCAGTATCATGTCTCAAAAACATTTATGTTTCAGGAAAAAGCACAGAAAATATATTCTCTTTGAAGGAGAAGATATTTTCATAAAATAGTGCTTTATACAATTTTATAGAAAATTGTTGTATTTACTCCATATAAATTATTCATCATTTTTCCTGGGCAATGCTAAGATTTTAAAGTAATGGCTCAGTTTTTGCCTCATCTCCGTAATGTAACTTTTCAAATATTTCCAGTTACTCTTTTTAAAATATTTCAGCACTTATGTATGAGTCAGTAATAACAGCTACTCAGAAAATTATTGAACTACTTAAATATATTTTATTTAATAAACCATCCATTCTTCTACAATTACAAGTTTACCACCTAGTAGCAAAAATGTAATTTACAAAGTTTTACCTGCACATAACCTTAATTTCTCCAGACCTCAAATGTCTGCGGTTTGCATTAGTAATATTCACATGAAACCCATGGGCATTTACTTGCACCTTATCCAGGAGGTCCTTAGGGTCCTCTATATTTCTCCTCAAGTATTTCTTTATTAAGGATCCTTTGCAGGCCCCAGAAGGTGTCCTATTCACTTTGTATAAGCACATTTATCCTGCTAGGTGCTGTTCTGCCAGCTCCCTGCTAGTCTCAGCATTCTTCAGCAGGCACTGACGTATTCTACCTGGCAGAACTGGGGTCATCCTGGGTATTTTTGCCCCATCAACATCTCCACTGCACTGCCAGGCAGTGTTGATGCTACACTAGGAGGTGCAGACTTTGACAGGTGCTGCCTCTACTCCACTGAGTACTGTGGCGTCTCTGCTGCTGCTGCAGCTGTGGTCCCCCTTGTACATCCGCAGAAATGCCTTGAGATACTAGTGGTTCCAGAGCTGTTTCACTCTACTGCTGGGCAAGGGCAGGAGAATTGATGTCTCCTTTTGATAATATATTCTCTTAGACTTAGAGACATTCACAAGAAGTACTTATTCTACCTCGTCTTGCATAGTTTTAGGCAGACCTTCTTTCCTGTATTTGTTGTGTTTTATTTTACTTTATCATCTATTTTCTGTAATTCTCAAGCATAAATCTATTAGTGCCGTGATATAAACCTAGCATACTTCCTCTGATCATGCTTTTAATACTAAAAGCTTTTTGATTGTAGCAGATCATAACACGTTTTCAAATTCTGGTTTGAATCAATCAGTGCATGTCCCCAACCCCCACCACAATCGCAATCAATTTGCAGAAAGAATAACATTTTAGAAAATTCTCTTACTTCCAAATTCTTGTAGTCAGGGTATTGAACTGAAATGTTCTATTTCAAAAGAGACAATATTGATTTAAAAATAAAAGGACATAAGGTAATATGATACGGAACATAGCACACAGAAATAAATAAATTAATGAACAAAATAAAATCAAAAGCTCATGTATCCTATAATGCAATTTCTTTCACATAAATGGATTCTGAAAATCAAATGAAGACTGCTTTAAGAGTCTATTGTCTACACCACCATTGAAAACCTTAGCTTAATTGAAAATAGAAAAATAGCATGTTTATAAATTATAAAATAGGGTAATGATTGTAAAAGATACAATGTATTCATTGACTGTTGCACTCACAATCAGAATTTTAAAGCACATAAATTCCCTTAAAAATAGAAAACAAACAATACCATGCTATAATGCAAAATAAACTAAAAATATTAAATACTGAGAAGTCTTTCTTGATCTGCAAATAGAAATTTGGGAAAATCTAATCTCAGGATTTATCCTAATAGCACTGACAAAACTAGCATCAATGACTAGATCACAATAACTTAGGTCACTACCTGGAGTTAGGCCAAACTTCACAAGTAAAGGACACATTCCTCCGCAAGATTGCCGTCACTTCAGATAACAGCTGCAAGCCTGGGTATTCCAGGCACCCGTGATTCTGAGCAGCTGGCTACAAATTTGAGAGTTTGAACCATCAGGTTCAGTAATTCACTAGAATGACTCACAAAATTTACTGACAGTACTGTACTTTTGAATGCAAATTTTATTATAACAAAAAGGACACATATCAGAACTAACCAAAAGAAGAGATTCATGGAGTAAGGTCTAAGAGAGTCCCAAACATGAAGCTTCTGTATCCTCAAGAACCTGCTACCCTCCTCACATGTTAACGTGTAGCAATACACACAGAGTATTGTTCACCTTCGAAGCTTACCGGAGCTTTGGTGTCTAGAGATTTTATTGGGGTTTCATTATTTAGACATAATTGACTAAATCTTTGGCCATGTGATTGAACTCAATCTATAACCCTCTTTGTTACCTGAAGGTTGGGCTGATATTAAGTGGCTCAAAGTCCCAACCTTCTAATCACACTGTTGGTCTCTCTGGCATGGCCAGCCCCCATCCTGAGTCATCTTACTAGCATAAAATAGGGGTCCACCGTGAGTCACCTTATTAACATAAACTATTAGAGCACACCATGAATAACAAAGATATTTCTATCTCTTAGGAAATCCCCCAAATTTAGAGGTTCTCTCCCAGGAACCAGTGACAAAGACCAGTCAAATTCTTTATTATACAATAGAAAGTGTGTGCATGCCATGTATTTTTTTTCTATGCCTTTCTTTTTCAAATTTCTTTTAGCCAGTAATTTTAAAGTACCTCTTGATCTATAGTAAATTACTTCTTTTAGCCAGTAATTTTAAAGTACCTCTTGATCTATAGTAAATTACTTTATTCATGTGGAATTTATTAAATTGATTGTTATATTAAACTGCCTTAGACATTTTTTGATCTCTCCATTACCATATTCCTTATCTTATTCCTGCCAAAACAATTGTGCTACTATTTTATAAATTGGTAGTTCTCTAGCATATAATATCTTCTTTATTTATACAACAAAAATGATAAACCCAAAGGAAACTATACCAGAGCTCATCATAATTACACTTTTGAAAACTAATGACAAAAATAAAATCTTGAAAGCAGTCAGAGAGAAATAATAAATTATTCGTAGGGGAAAACCAATTCAAACGAAATCTCATTTCTCATCTGAAACCATAGAGGTCAGGAGAAAGTGGCATGATATTTTTTACATGCTGAAAATAAAAAAATTGTCCATCTTGGATTCTATACTTGGTGAAATTATCTTTCAAGAGTGAAAGATAAACATTTTTATACAAAGTAAAATTGAAAGAATTTGTGAATAGCAGATCTACCCTTAAACATTGGTTAAAGGAAGTTCTTCAAACAGAAAGGAAATGATAAAAGAAGGAATCTTGGAGCATCAAGAAGGAAGAAAGAACAATGGAAAGAGCAGGAATATCGGCACATACAATAGACTCTTTCTTGAGTTTTTGTGAAATTTGTATAAAATACTCCTTATAAGATTATATATGAATGTGCACATATATGATTCATAAATCATATTTGATCATTGAAATAAAAATTGTAGTTCCATGTAATCCTCAAGATAATATTTAAAATTGGAGAAAGTAAAAGGACCTAAATGGAAGTGAGGTTTCCACACTTGACTGGAAGTGATGAAATGTTGGTGCCAGTAGACTGTTACAAGACATATCTGTACATTATGATATGCTGAGTGAGATGGAAAATAATTGGTGAGATTTCTCAGACAAGTGATGTAGAATTAATTCCATGGGCATAATGGAGATTAGTTAGGAATCAAGACTACAGAGTATAAAATGGGACTGGATGTATATATTTATCCATGAGATATATATATAATAATAATAAATATTAAAGCCATGAGACAGGATAAGATCACATTAAGAGTTAAGGGACAGAGAGAAGAGAAATGGTATGAGCACTAACCCTGGTGAAATCCATAATTAAAAGGTCATAAAGATGAAGGTGACCCAGAAAAATAGACTGAGAAGGAACAACAGATGAGTTAGAAGAACTGAGAAAGAGGTATTCTGGAATCTTACTTCGTAAAACAAAAAGGGTTTAAAGAATAAATTATCAATCTTCTGAGAGAAATCCTGCTGAAAGGTCAAATGAGATGACTGAGACCTGGCAATTACATTAGTCATGCATTCTATTATCTGGGTCTAAGAGTAGCTTTAGTGTTCATAAATCTCCATAAGTTGATTTGCCCATATAATGATTAAATGATAGATTCTATTTTGATGAGATGTGTGGAACACTGTACACGTGAAAGAACATAAAGATATTTCCTGTTTACTCCTCTACTTGAACGCTATGCATATTCTCTATCTCTGGGCTCTCAAACCTTGAATATTTCAACCAGAAAAATATATCTAATGTTTTTTGGTTTTTTTTTTTAGGAAGATTAGCCCTGAGCAAACTGCTGCCAATCCTCCTTTTTTTGTTGAGGAGGTCTTGCCCTGAGCTAACATCTGTAACCATCTTCCTCTCCTTTATATGTGGGATGCCTACCACAGCATGGCATGCCAAGCAGTGCCATGTCCACACCCGGGATCTGCACCAGCAAATCCCGGGCCACCGAAGTGGAACGTGGGCACTTAATGGCTGTGCCACCAGGCCGGCCCCTCTAATATTTTAATTCATAGGTATGGCTTCTGAGGTAAACACATTAATAAATTTTGTTCTATATTAAGAATCTTTTGAAGTTCAAACCCTACAAAGTAATGATTCCATAAGCAGGAGTAAGGAGACTGTCAAGAGCACGATGCCCTGCATTTGGGTCTCCACATTCCCTCCACCTAAGGAAATTGCTGTAAGGAAGCTATAAACAGAAAATGCACTGTAGTCATAAGATTCTAGGGATTTTTTCTCCCACAAAACCATCTATCATTTCTTTTTGACAGAGATCCACATACTGTGAAGATACCAAGATCCCATCTCAGTAAAATTAGGTGATGGTTGATAAATGAATGACTGGTTAATGGGAATCGTATACATCAAACTGTACATCTAAGAAGTGAATTAAAACATCACTCTAGCAGATAGGTAATGAGATACAAGGATGAGTGATTTCCCACGTATGCTTTCTGTTAAAATACTGATTCTGGGTAGATTGTTTCCAAGCATGTGATTCGTGGAAAAAATACTACAGAAGTGGGATTAGCACGTCATCCTGAAGGCCCAATGGTATTGAAATGTGTCAATTGAAACATGAATTGCGTCAATTGAAAAACATAACTCTGGAAATGATCTAAAATATCCATCTTTATTTAATAAGAGTATATTACTGTGTATGCCCACATTTATGGATTTTTGGTGATACCACTTGTTTATGATGGGCAACGTAGGTTGCATTGGAGCTTGTTGTCATCTGGCCATGTATTAGTCTCTAATAAGGCCTAGTATTACGCTTTCTCAGAAGGATAAGAGTCAACTGCAGAGGATGGAATAGCTCTGTTCTAAAACCTTAAGGGTTAGTGCTGTACTGTGATTCACCTACGGTGTCTTTCCAAAGGCTCCATGGCATTCCTATCTGCTGGGAAGCCACAACATGGAACAGAAGGACAGGTACTATCGATGGTAAAAAACATGCAGTCAATCCACACAGGCTCATGTACATTCTTGGATAGTTAATTTTAGAGACTAGCCAAAAGAAAACTTTTAAGTAAAATAGAAAATGACTTTTATTCTTAGAAAAAGATTTTGGGTTTACTTTAAACCTATCACCCAAGAATTAAGGAAATTAAAGCCTTATAAATTTTACAATAAAGGTTTTAAAATCATGGCAGAAACTTTTATAGATTTATATAATAAAACTTTTTCTAAATAATATCACATCATACCTCAATGGGTTCTTGAACTTAACTTTGTGCTTGAGATTAACTGCTTCCTTTACTTTTGACATTTTAAATGAATGGAAATTAATAAAACAGTAGCCAATTGACACACACAATATTTCTTTCCTACTCCATACAAATGTGGTTTAATATGAGTTTCAATATAAAAGTCAAATGGCATTAGACTAAGTTTAAATCACATGCTCTTCGTTTGAAGATAAGACTTTCAATCTACTTAAATACAAGGCTAAAAATGTCAATAATTCTGAAAGCAAGACTGGTGGATTAAATGATGGTGACGCAAGAAGTCCAATAGACCACAAGTCAGAAATGATAATTAGATGTGATTTTCCTTAGCAATTTCACTTTTAATACCTCTATGAAATGAAAGAAATAGTGTGCTGCCATATTTAACATTATAGATGGAAAAGGATACACATTAAAAGGAAACTATGCCAGCAGTGTCCACAGTTGCCAGTGTTATTTCACAGAAGAAAATTTTCTCATTGAAGTTTAAATGTTTTACCAAATTTTTGTTTTGCAATGAGCATGAAATGACTAACAACAGAAAGAGATCTTTGAATACATTTATTCCTCCTCCTGTATTTAATGTGTTCACTTGTTAAAAGGAAACAATTTAAGAAGAGGACGGTGTTAAATATCTGTTAGAGCCGCATCTTCTGTTTACGAGAAGCTTTAGAGCATTTTTTGAATCTGGAAGTGCAACCTTAGGGACAGGAGTAAAGTGGGATTAGTGAGGAGATCAGAGAGTGTGGTGAGATGAGAAAACAAGAGGAATCACACATAGAAAACCAGATCCTAGTTGCTGCTCCACCACGTCCTAGCTGTGTAATCTTGCGTATTGTCCATCTTCTTTAAACTTATCTTATTTAATTGATAAATGCAGTAAAATATTTTTTATCTTATCTCACAGAATTTTCCAGATGGTTGCTATAAGGGTTCCATGAGAATTTATAGGAAAATACCAATATCCAAAATATGTGTTTTGCAAATGTGGAAATTAATATTATAATTTTAATCTTACATATTTCTAGTGACACGAAGAATACACAAAAGTAAATAACCTACTCAGGAATGAAGCTGTTGGGTTAGTGGATTAATTGTGCAATCTAAGTAGATACGGGAGGGATTTGCTTTAAATCGTGTCAAGAAGCTTTCATTAAGGGGCAACCACATCATTAGGTGTGCAGATATTGCTAACAGGACACTGACGATCCGAGAAACAAGAGTGTTTCAGGATGCTATCTGGACCTGCACACTTGATAGTTGGCAGATTTGATGCGGTAGATGCTACTAAATAGAGCAAAGAACAAATTTGCTTTCGAATTCTTACTCAGCAACTTACTATCTATATGACCTTGGGGGAAATTACTTGGTTCCTGAGTTCAATGTTTTTAAATTTCTAAAATAGAAGGTAACAAGAATAACAGTAGTATGAGAGGCTCACATTGCTAATTGCCACAGGTATTGTATTCAGTGCTTTCTGTAGGGAATAATCACACACAGCATTGCTGTGAAGAATGAAGGATATTTTATATATGAAAGATTTACTATAGTCATACTTGTATGTGCTGAATAAAAACCAGTTAAACTTATTTTTATCAATTTGAGAACAGGGAAATATAGAATACTGGCTGTGTTATTTGCATTCGGAGTAAATAGATAAATATTTAAATTCTGACTCTGAAACAAACTTCGTTTAAAATAATTAACCTGTGTAAGCCTCAGTTTTCCCACTTCCAAAAGATGAATAAAAACAGAAGCTAGTTAAAAATGTTGCATGATTTTCTCTTTTTTTTTTGAGGAAGATTAGCCTTGAGCTAACATCTGCCACCAATCCTCCTCTTTATGCTGAGGAACATTGACCCTGAGCTAACATCTGTGTCCATCTTCCTCTATTTTATATGTGGGACGCCTGCCACAGCAGGGCTTGATAAGTGGTGCATAGGTCCGCACCCAGGATCTGAATCAGTGAACCCCAGGTCGCCGAAGCGGAAGGTGTGAACTTAACTGCTGCACCATCGGACTGGCCCCTGCATGATTTTTATAACATTGCTTTTTCATAACTTTGTCACGGAGATTCAAAATAAATATTTGTGTTTCATGTAAATGAGTCTTTTTCAGGTTCTAGATTTTGAAACACTTCGGAAAAAGTCAAAGATTGATCAGTGTTGTACTGAATTCTGAGTTTGTATCTGGTCTTATTTTGGAAAGTTCTAAAATATAATGTTTTTTCTAATGTGGTAACTTGTTTAAGATGCTAGTTTCATTTGAAATTAACAGTACTTTATTTTCAATTTATTTTTGCACATTTGACATTAAAAATCGATTTTTCTATTTGTCAATTCATTCTTCAGTGATTTATCAAACTCATGTAAACAGTCATTTTAAAAAATCTTTATGAATGATCAGGAAAAATTACTTGGAGGAAGAAATTAAGATAACTTTCCACTGAATATTGATTCTTTCCTATTCCAACTAAGATATTATTTTCAATAAATGATATGAAACTATTAAAAATAGAGCACATGATACATATCGAGGTGAACTTATGCACCACTCAGTCATTCGACTATCTCAGCAGCCCAGGAGCAAGTGTAACCAAGAGATAAGCTCAACCAGCCTTCTGGTTGCAGGTTTCACAATTGGTAAGCCATCTGAAGTGTTCTGAGTAGCGAACGATTATTGGTCCATGTATAGCGGTGCCCGGCACAGAGAGAGGCAGATTGACTCGCTTGACTAACAAGGGAAAATCTAATGAGGAGTGAAATCATATTTATTTCATTTTCTAAATTAAAAGTAAAATATTTAGATCATTTGAATATATACAAGGTGAAGAATACTCTGCTACATTCTATAAAAAAAAGAAGTATTGAGAAATAAATCAAATACAGACCTGGTGTTTACCCTAGAGAATTTTCCTTCAGAGACAGACAATATTTGTACAGACACCGAAAATAAAATATTTAAAAGATGAGGACATGCAGGCAGTCAGGCAATCCTGGAAATAATTTCAAAGATGTTTCTTCTGGTCCAAAATGTGCACAGGAGTTTAGTGGTATGTCACTATTGATGTAGTAGGCTATTAGTCAAAGTGAATTGACTGAAGCATGGATCAACAGAAAGACAATTTCCAGAGGGGAAAAGCACATCCAAGCATTGTCCTTTCTTACTTTTTTTCTCAGTGTTGGGTAGTTATAAAATGTTTCCAAAGGCTTGTTTCTATGTTTTTCTCAGTCTCCATGTATACTGAAATTTATTTCCTATTTTGTATACTGATTGACCCCTTAGATTCAGGAAGTCAGGGGATTTCCTGCCAAGGTGCCATTCATTCATGAAACAAATATTTCTTAATTCTTCCTAAATTTAAGCCAAAAATTTAAATTAAATAAGATACAGCCCTTGTCCTTTTGAACTCAGCGTCTTATTATTTTTACCAAAGAATAAAGAGACGGTAGAGTTGCAGAGAAGGAATGAGAGAAGTCTTTACAGAGAAGAGTCCTTTTTGTTCTGTTGGATAATTAAGTAGGGCTCTTTAGGAAGAGAATTCTAGAGAAAAATATTTTTGAAAAGTGTCCAAGCTTAAAATTCATTATCTATGAGGTACCTGTGAAACTGCAAGTAAATTAATACAGCTAGAGCACAGGATTTTTGAGGAGAGGCAGGAAATAAAGTCTAAAATAAGTTCAGATCATATATTTTTGTTTGTTATTGCTGCTGTTAGATATTATCACAAACAATGAAATAACACAGATTTATTATCTTAGAATTCTGTACTTCAGAAGTCTGAAACTCAGGCTAACTTTTCAGTTTTGGCTGGGCTACTTTCTTTTGTGGAGGTTCTAGGGGCGGATCCATTCCCTTACTCATTTGAATTGTTGGCAGGTGTGAGTTCTTGCAGTTGTAGGACTGTGGCCCCTGTTTGCTAGATTGCTGTCAGATCTAGAGACTGCCCACGTTCCTTGCCTCATGACCTTCTCTAGCTTCAAAGCCAGCAATGGTGGGCTTAGTCTTTGTCATGCTTAGAATCTCTTCTGCCTCTTTTTCCATTGCTGCATTTCTCTGATTGACTTCACCTCCTCTTCCACTTTTACAGTTCCATTCCATTTCAATGGTTCCACTGGGATAATCCAGAATAATCTTTTTAGCAGAAGTTCAGCCAATTAGCAATCAATGCCCTTTTGAGATGTAGGGTAACATATTCGCAGGTGTTTGGGATTAGGTCTTGAACATATTTGGAGGGCCATTATCCTGCCGACCATGGACCACATGTATCAAAAGTATTTAAAGAAAATATAGAGGGGCATCTTTTATTTCCTTTCAGATTCTTTAGATCCGTCTATTGAAGTTTCTTCATTCTTCTTTGCCAAATTCTAGCATATTGTTTTCTAAAAATTTCTTCATTTTGTGTATATTATGAAACTAATTAGCATGTAGACATGCATACTGTTCTGTAATTGTTATCTTAAACCTCTATTGTATTAGTACATATTTAACAATTTCATTTATATGTTTTTCCCTTCTTTACTCTTGATCAGCATCATTAGAAGTTTACCCTTCTTGTTGATGGTTTCCAAATACCTGCTATTGGTTCTGTAAGCCTTATTTATATATTCTTTGTTTTCTATATTATTAATTTTATGCTCATTTTTATTACTTTATTCCTTTGTTTAGTTTTCTGTGTTGCAATTTTTTACAACTTCTTAAAATGGTTGCTAGCTCATTAGGTTTATTTCCCTAATTTGTTGCCTCGTAACTGTGTCTAAACTGCAAAATTCTCTCTAGGTACCTTTTTCTGTACCTCACAAATTTTGGCATCTAGTGTTTTCTTTGGCATTCAGTTCTAAGTATTTTTAAGTTCCCTTGTAATTTCTTCTTTTAACCAAAGAGTTAGTAAGTGGTATTTTATTTAGTATGCAAAATTTTGGTATTTCTTCTACCATATTTTAAAAATTATTAATTTCTGTTTTATTGCATTGTGAATGGACATCACATTTTGTGCACTCTTAATTCTTTGGGAAAAAATAAGACTTCCTTTGTAGATTATTTCAGGGTAAACATTTTACAATTTTCCCTTGGTGTTTAATGTAAAAGTGAATTTTCTATTTAGGTGTATACAGTTCCCTATATAGCTTTTAGTTAAAGGTTTACACTTGGATTATTCAAGTTTTATGTATTTTGTCTTATTTATTGTGTCCTTTGCATATCAACTTTACATATTTGAGTGTGTGTGTTTATATGATATATATCACATATATATGATAATGAGAAATCATTCTAAGGGAACAAGCAAAATTTAATATTTTATTATTTCTTTAATATTTAGAGGCTATATTATTCATTGCTCATAACATTAGGAGTGAAATCTATGCAATTTGTAATGAACAGATAATCATTATCTTGGAAAAGAAGTTTAAGCATTTATAAGTAAAAGGAGAAAGTAGAAAAACTGTTTAATTTTATTAGCCAGTTAAGTGTGACAAATGAAAAAAATGACCGTTTCATTTATGAATACTAGGGATGTATGGTATCTTATCTAATTTTGTAAAATGTATATTGCTGACAGAAACAGCAAATATTATACTTAATAAATAAAGCAATAAAAGTAGATTTAAATAAATGGAAACATATATACAGGGATGAATAGCTACATTTATATATCTAATATGTCAATTTTCTCCACAATAAGACATATTATTCATACAATCAAAGCAAGATTTTCATCCATGCATTCTGAGCCATTTGACCATCTTATTCTAAAGTGGATATGAAAGTATTCAGTTGCAGAGACAGCTTAGTCAACTTTGATAAAGAAGATAAGGGTACTCTCACTTACAAATATTGGCATATACTAAGAAACCATTCTACTAAACTAGTACAAGAAGGAGGAGTTTGACCAGGAGAAAAAAATAGAAGTCACAGAAACATATATATGTATATATTTGAGTACGTGTGTATGTGTATGATATATATCACATATATATATATGGTGAGAAATGGTTTCTCACAAACGGGAAAAGGATGTGTTATTTTAGTAGGTAATGTTGAGAAAAATAACTCAGTCTATGGAGAAGAGCATAGCTGTATCACTACTTTATTCCAAATATTGATGCACTCAAAATGTATTAATATCATAAAGGTACAAGAAAAGAAAAAGTATGAAGGTAATAGAAGACAACTGGTAAGAACTTTTCTGTTACCAAGGAGTGGGAAAACTTCTTAAATGAGATCCAAAAGGCACTAAGAAGATAATCAATAACCAAAAAACAGATTTAACAATATACAAACATTTTTTTAAAGATTATATTTACTGATGATCTCTATAAACAAACTTACAGATAGATAAACAACCAGTGAAAGATTTTTGCAAATGTCTTCTAAATATCTAAACCTAAAAAAGAGACTAATAATATGGATAAAAAGGCTCTAATTACAGGACAGTAAAAAGAAAAATATATCAATAATAAAATTGACAAAGAAAGGAACAGGAATTTTATAAAATTTGTAAGCCCAATAGCTGTGGACACTTCTTAAGTAATCAGAAAAAATGCAAATTAAAATATCGAGTGAAAACATTTAGAAATATGGATATATTGAGTATTGGATATATTGTCTGGACTAAAATACTTGCAGCACCATGGACAGGCCCCAAAAATTTGAAGATGAATGAGAAAAATACTAAAAAGGTCATAAAGCTTAATACTATTTGTGTAAAATGAAATAAATATTCAAGAAACAACAACACATATTTTGTAATAACATTTGCAGATTAAGCACATATTAAACTCATCGGATTGATGTTTATAGAAGAGATGGATAGAAATGGGTATTAGAAAGAAAGGAGAAAATAAGTCAGGAATTGTTTGTATGAGAACACTCCATAATACTACTATAAAGTTTTAAATATTCCTTTTTTTTAATTAATGTTATGATAGATTACAACCTTGTGAGATTTCAGTTGTACATTATTGTTAGTCATGTTGTGGGTATACCACTTCCCCCTCTGTGCCCTCCCGCCACCCGCCCTTTTCTCTGGTAACCACTGATCAGATCTCCGTGTCAATATATTAACTTCCACCTATGAGTGGAGTCATATAGAGTTCGTTTTTCTCTGACTGGCTTATTTCGCTTAATATAATACCCTCGAGGTCCATCCACGTTGCTGCGAATGGGCCAATTTTGTCTTTTGTTATGGCTGAGTAGTATTCCATTGTGTATATATACACCATATCTTTATCCAATCATCAGTTTCTGGGCATGTAGGTTGGTTCCACGTCTTGGCTATTGTAAATAATGCTGCGATGAACATAGGGGTGCAAGGGACTCTTGGGACTTCTGATTTCAGGTTCTTAGGATAGATACCCAGTAATGGGATGGCTGGGTCATAGGGTATTTCTATTTTTAACTTTTTGAGAAATCTCCATACTGTTTTCCATAGTGGCTGTACCAGTTTGCATTCCCACCAACAGTGTATGAGGGTTCCTTTTTCTCCACAACCTCTCCAACATTTGTCGCTCTTGGTTTTGGATGTTTTTGCCAATCTAACGGATGTAAGGTGATATCTTAGTGTAGTTTTGATTTGCATTTCCCTGATGATTAGCGATGATGAACATCTTTTCATGTGTCTATTGGCCATATTTATATCTTCTTTTGAGAAATGTCTGTTCATGTCCTCTGCCCATTTTTTGATCGGGTTGTTTGTTTTTTGTTGTTGAGCCATGTGAGTTCTTTGTATATTATGGAGATTAACCCTTTGTCAGATAAGTGGCTTGTAAACATTTTTTCCCAATTAGTGAGCTGTTTTTTTGTTTCAATCCTGTTTTCCCTTGCCTTGAAGAAGCTCTTTAGTCTGATGAAGTCCCATTTGTTTATTCTTTCTATTGTTTCCCTCAACTGAGGAGTTATAGTGTCCGAAAAGATTCTTTTGAAACTGATGTCAAAGAGTGTATTGCCTATATTCTCTTCCAGAAGACTTATTGTTTCAGGCCTAATCTTTAGGTCTTTGATCCATTTTGAGTTTATTTTGGTGTGTGGTGAAAAAGAATGGTCAATTTTCAATCTTTGGCATGTGGCTGTCCAGTTTTCCCAGCACCATTTGTTGAAGAGACTTTCTTTTCTCCATTGTAGGCCCTCTGCTCCTTTGTCGAAGATTAGCTGTCCATAGATGTGTGGTTTTACTTCTGGGCTTTCAATTCTGTTCCATTGATCTGTGGACCTGTTTTTGTACCAGTACCATGCTGTTTTGATCACTGTAGCTTTGTAGTATGTTTTGAAATCAGGGATTGTGATTCTGCCAGCTTTGTTTTTCTTGTTCAGGATTGCTTTAGCAATTCGCGGTCTTTTGTTGTCCCATATGAATTTTAGAATTCTTTGTTCAATTTCTGTGAAGAATGTTCTTGGGATTCTGATTGGGATAGCATTGAATCTGTAGATTGCTTTAGGTAGTATGGACATTTTAACTATGTTTATTCTTCCAATCCATGTGCATGGAATGTCTTTCCATCTCTTTATGTTGTCGTCAATTTCTTTCAAGAAAGTCTTGTAGTTTTCATTGTATAGATCCTTCACTGCCTTGGTTAAGTTTATCGCAAGTTATTTTATTCTTTTCGTTGCGATTGTGAATGGGATTGAGTTCTTGAGTTCTTTTTCTGTTAGTTCATTGTTAGTGTATAGAAATGCCACTGATTTATGTATGTTGATTTTATACCCTGCTACTTTGCTGTAGTTGTTGATTATTTCTAATAGTTTTTCTATGGATTCTTTGGGGTTTTCTATATATAAGATCATGTCGTCTGCAAACAGCGAGAGTTTTACTTCTTCATTACCTATTTGGATTCCTTTTATTTCTTTTTCCTGCTGAATTGCTCTGGCCAACACCTCCAGTACTATGTTCAATAGGAGTGGTGAAAGTGGGCACCCTTGTCTTGTTCCTGTCCTCAGAGGGATGGCTGTCAGTTTTTGTCCATTGAGTATGATGTTGGCTGTGGGTCTGTCATATATGGCCTTTATTATGTTGAGGTACTTTCCTTCTATACCCATTTTATTGAGGGTTTTTATCATAAATGGGTGTTGGATCTTGTCGAATGCTTTCTCTGCATCTATTGAGATGATCATGTGGTTTTTGTTTTTCATTTTGTTGATGTAATGTATCACGTTGATTGACTTGTGGATGTTGAACCATCCCTGTGTCCCTGGTATAAATCCCACTTGATCATGGTGTATAATCTTTTTGATGTATTGCTGTATTTGGTTTGCCAGAATTTTGTTGAGGATTTTTGCATCTATGTTCATCAGTGATATCGGCCTGTAGTTCTCCTTCTTTGTGATGTCCTTGTCAGGTTTGGGGATCAGAGTGATGTTGGCTTCATAGAATGTGTTAGGGAGTACTCCATCTTCCTCAATTTTCTGGAATAGTTTGAGAAGAATAGGTATTAAGTCTTCTTTGAATGTTTGGTAGAATTCTCCAGAGAAGCTGTCTGGTCCTGGACTCTTATTTTTGGGGAGGTTTTTGATTACTGTTTCTATTTCCTTACTTGTGATTGGCCTATTCAGATTATCTATTTCTTCCTGATTCAGTTTGGGGAGGTTGTAGGAGTCTAGGAAGTTGTCCATTTCTTCTAGGTTGTTCAATTTGTTGGCATATAGTTTTTCATAGTTCTCTTATGATCCCTTGTATTTCATTGGTATCTGTTGTGATTTCTCCTCTCTCATTCCTAATTTTATTTATTTGCGATTTCTCTCTCCTTTTCTTGGTGAGTCTGGCTAAAGGTTTGCCGATTTTGTTAATTTTTTTCAAGAACCAACTCTTTGTTTCATTGATCCTTTCTATTGCCTTTTTTGTTTCAATATCATTTATTTCTGCTCTTATTTTTATTATTTCTCTCCTTCTACTGACTCTGGGCTTTGTTTGTTCCTCTTTTTCTAGTTCTGTTAGGTGTCGTTTGAGGTTGCTTATGTGAGCTTTTTCTTGTTTAGTGAGGTGAGCCTGTATTGCGATGAATTTCCCTCTTAGGACTGCTTTTGCTGCATCCCAAATGATTTGGTATGTCGTGTTCTCATTTTCATTTGTCTCCAGATAATATTTGATTTCTTCTTTAATTTCTTCAATGATCCATTGTTTGTTCAGAAGCGTGTTGTTTAGTCTCCACATTTTTGCACCTTTCTCTGCTTTTTTCTTGTAGTTGAATTCTAGTTTCATAGCATTATGATCAGAAAAGATGCTTGATATTATTTCAACTCTCTTGTATTTATTGATGTTTGCATTGTTTCCCAAAATATGGTCAATCCTTGAGAATGTTCCATGTGCACTTGAGAAGAATGTGTAACCTGCTGTTTTTGGATGAAGTGTTCTATATATATCTATTAAGTCCATCTGGTCTAATTTTTCATTTAATTCTATTATGTCCTTGTTGATTTTCTGTCTGGATGTTCTGTCCATTGGTGTTAATGGTGTGTTGAGGTCCCCTACTATTATTGCATTGTTGTTGATGTCTTCTTTTAGTTCTATTAAGAGTTGCTTTACAAATTTTGGTGCTCCTGTGTTGGGTGCGTATATATTTATAAGTGCTATGTCTTCTTGGTGGAGAGTCCCTTTTATCATTATATACTGTCCCTCTTTGTCTTTCTTTATCTGTTTTGCTTTGAAGTCTACCTTGTCTGATATTAGCATAGCGACACCTGCTTTCTTTTGTTCATTATTAGCTTGCAGTATTGTTCTCCATCCCTTCACTCTGAGTCTGTGTTTGTCTTTGGGGCTGAGCTGTGTTTCCTGGAGGCAGCATATTGTTGGGTCTTGTTCTTTGATCCATCCTGCCACTCTGTGTCTTTTGATTGGGGAGTTCAATCCATTTACATTTAGAGTGATTATTGAGATGTGGGGGCCTACCACTACCATTTTATGTCTTGTTTTCTGGTTTTCTTCAATTTCGTTTGTTTCTCATCCCATGGTTTAATCTGTTCTGATGAAGAGCTGCTACTCTCCGTTTTTGTCCTTCTACTTATTTCCTCTGCTCTTGGTTTTGTAGCCCCTTTCCTTTTTTTGATTTTTCTGGAATGAGGCTTTTCCTGAGGATTTCCTGAAGAGGAGGTTTTGTGGCAATGAACTCCCTTAATTTTTGTTTATCTGGGAAAGTTTTTATTTCTCCATCGTATTTGAAGGATATTTTCGCTGGGTAGAGAATTCTCGGCTGTAGGTTTTTGTCCTTCAGATTTTTGAATATATCATTCCACTCTCTTCTAGCCTGTAAAGTTTCTGCTGAGAAATCTGCTGATAGCCTGATGGGGGTTCCTTTGTAGGTTAGTTTCTTTTGCCTGGCTGTCCTTAGTATTTTCTCCTTGTCGTTGACTTTTGCTAGCTTCACTACTATATGCCGTGGGGTTGGTCTTCTTGCATTGATAAAGCTTGGAGATCTGTTGGCTTCTGTCACCTGAAGATCCATCTCGCTCACCAGATTTGGGAAGTTCTCAGCCATTATTTCTTTGAATAGGCTTTCTGCCCCTTTCTCCTTCTCTTCTCCCTCTGGTATACCTATAATCCTTACGTTGCATCTCCTAATTGTGTCTGATAATTCTCGGAGAGTTTCTTCATTTCTTTTTAGTCTTACTTCTCTCTCCTCCTCTGCCTGCAGCATTTCTATATTTCCATCTTCCAAATTGCTAATTCTTTCCTCCATATTATCGGCCCTACTGTTCAGTGCATCTAGATTTTTCTTAATCTCCTCTATTGTGTTCTTCATTTCCAGTATTTCTGCTTGGTTCTTCTTTATCGTATCAAACTCTTTTGTGACATAGCTCCTGAACTCGTTGAGTTGTCCGTCTGAATTCTCTCTTAACTCATTGAGTATTTTAATGATGGCTGTTTTGAAGTCATCGTCATTTAGGTTATATATCTCATTTTCTTTGGGATTGTTTTCTGTGTATTTGTTATTTTCCTTCTGTTCTGGAGATTTAATGTATTTTTTCATATTGTTTGATGTTGTTGATTTGTGTCTCCGCATAGAGATAGAGTTTAGTTGCTCCTTCCACTTGTTTCTGCTGGTGTGGTGGGGGAGCAGCTGTTTATACTGTACCAACCAGGTACCCTATCCACAGTTGCTAACTGGGCCTGGGCCCCTCCTCGTAGTCACAGTGGTCCTTTGTATTCCCTCTTCTGCCGTGGGGGCCGTCACGAGGGGGCTTCAGGCTGCTGGTGCCTACTGTTGCAGCCCACCTAGACGTGCTCCCTCCTTGCGGTCTGCAATGGTTTTATGGGCTTTTCCAGTGGCCAGAGGTAGGGTCACTTATATTTGCCGCTCCGTCACTGTTGGCACCCACAAAATCTCACTTGTCCACTATGGGTCGCAGCAGAGCTATTGGCATCTTCTAGTCTGTGGTTAGCTCACCTAGCTATGCTACTTTTGTCCCGGGGTCTTCCAGCCTTGTGGCTGCGGGATGGGTGTTCTCTACTAGTGTTGTGCAGAGGCTTTCGCTGAGGCTGCTGTGAGCCTGTAGGCTTTCCACCTAGGCTATGGAGCCAGGTCGCTGGAACTCCACCCAGCCCCAGTCCTGTTCCCCAGGAACTCGGGGAGCCCTTTGCCCTGTCTGGGGGATAGCTGGAGATCCTGATTTCAGTGGTAGCTGGTCAGCTGCTGCCCTGCCTGAGATTCTCCTCTCCGGGACCTTCCTGGTGTTGTGGATGCTCGGCGTAGCCCCTCCACTAATGGCAGATGGAGAGTTTTGTCTGCTGCCTGGGCGGAACTCTGGAGCTTCCCCTCCAGGGCACAGAGCCGGCCTCTGGAGCTTCACCCAGCCCCAGTCCTCTCCAAGATCTCTGGCAATCCCTTGCCCCACGGGGCAGGCAACGGCAGCTGGGGGTCACCTTGCCCTCTGGGATTCTCTCCAGGACTTTCCCGGAGTTGTGAATTCTGGGAGTGGCCCCTCCACTAATGGCAGACAGAGAGTTTTGTCTGCTGCCTGCGCGGAACTCTGGAGCTTCCCCTCCGGGGCGCGGAGCCGGCCTCTGGAGCTTCACCCAGCCTCCAAGATCTCCCGCAATCCCTTGCCCCACCGTGCTGACAGTGGCAGCCGGGGGACTGCCGTACCCTCTGTGATTCTCTCTGGGACCCTCCGGGCGCCGTGAACACTAGGTGGGATCTCCCCGCCAATGGTGGGGTGAGACTCTCTCCGCAGGCTCAGGTGTGTAACTCTAGAGTTTCCCTCTGCGTTTAGGAGTAATTACGGGGGGTTTAGGTAGGGTTCTGGTCACCTGTTTCCACCGTCGCTCCTCTGGTGTGTGCTCGCTACTGCCCTGGGTGTGTGTTGATCTTCTGGGGGCGTCCGTTGGAAGAAAGCCGCTTGCAGGTACTAGGCTGTTCGGTTGGGGTCAGAGAATTTTCACCTATCCCCACATCCTCCCGGAGGGAAGTCCGTCCGCCTTCTGATGTATAGTTGCATGGGTCTCTCAGACATCCTGACATGCTATCTGGATATCCTTTGTTAAGCGATGAGTGTTCAAATAATTGTAGACTCGAAGGGGGAGAGACAAAGAGGACTACTCCTAAATATTCCTTTTTTTTAATGCAAAGTGAGTCCAGAATTAGGCTGAGGTAAGTTAGTACAGTAGCACATGATATTATCAATCCACAGTACTCCTTCTGTCTATCTGGAGCATGTAACTGTGTTCATCGTGGCTGCAGTATGTCTGTTTCACCTCCAGATTTGGTACATATATTCCAGTTGGGAAGAAGGATAAGACCTGGAGGCCAAACACAAGAAAGGGATGCCAACTGAGTCGGTCTCTCTTTTTTTTTCCCAATTATTTTATTGAGGTCAAAATGGTTTATAACATCATGTAATTTCAGATGTATGTTATTATTTATCAGTTTCTGTATAGACTGCATTGTGATCTCCACCAATGGTCTAATTTTTATCCCTAACCATATATATGTGCCCCTTTACCCCCTCACACATCCTCCAACCCTCTTCCCCTGGGGTAACCACTAATCTGTTCTCTTTATCCATGTGTTTGTTTATCTTCCACATATGAGTGAAATCATGCAGCGTTTGTCTTTCTCTGTCCGGCTTATATCTCTTAACATAATATCCTCAAGTTCCACCCCTCTTGTTGCAAATGGGACTATTTTGTCTTTTTTATGGCTGAGTAGTATTCCATTGTGTGTGTATATACATATATCTTCAGTTGAAGAGTAACTTGCGTTGATTCCATGTCTTGGCTATTGTGAATAATGCTGCAATGAACATAGAGTCCATAAATGTCTTTGAATTGTTGATTTCAAGTTCTTTGGATAAATAACCACTAGTGGGATACTTGATTTTATGGTATTTCTATTTTTAAATTTTGAGAAATCTCCCTACTGGTTTCCATAGTGGCTGCACCAGTTTGTATTCCCACCAGGGGGTTTAATGGTCCCCTTTTCTCCATGTTCTCTCCAAAATTTATTATTTTTTTGTCTTGGCAATTATAGCCATTCTGACAGATATAAGGTGATATCTCATTGTATTTTTTATTTGTATTTCCCTAATAATTAGCGATGTTGAAAACCTTTTCATATTCCTCTCGGCAATCTGTATATCTTCTTTGGAAAAATGTCTGTTCATATCCTTTGCCTATTTTTTTTTGGTGAGGAAGTTTGCCCCTGAGCTAACATCTGTTGCCAATCTTCCTCTACTTGCTTGAAGAAGATTCACCCCTAGCCAACATCTGTGCCAATCCTCCTCTACTCTCATGCAGGACACTGCCACAGCATGGGGCCATGAGTGGTGTATAGGCCTAAGCCTGGTATCCAAACCTGTGAACCCCAGGAAGCCATAGCAGAGAGAGTGAACCCAACCACAATGCCACCAGGCTGGACCCTACTCTGCCCATTTTTTGATGAGGTTGTTTGTTTTTATGTTGAGTTATATGAGTTTTTTATATATTTTGGAAATTAATCCCTTGTCAGATGTATGATTTGCAAATATTTTCTTTCAGTTGGTGAGTCGCCTTTTTGTTTTGTTCATGGTTTCCTTTCCCTTGCAGAAGCTCTTTAGTCTCGTATAGGCCCATTTGTTTATTTTTTCTATTGTTTCCCAAGCCCAAGTAGACATGTTATTCTAAAAAATGTTGCTGAAACTGTTGCCAAAGAATATACTGCCTATATTATCTTTGAGTTTTATGATTTCAGGTCTTACATGTAAGTCTTTAACCCATTTTGAGTTAATTTTTGTGTGTGGTGTAAGATAAGGGTCTACTTTCATTCTTTTGCATGTGGCTGTCCAGTTTCCCCAACACCATTTATTGAAAAGACTTTCCTTTCTCCATTGTATGTTCTTGGCTCCTTTGTCAGAGATTAACTGTCCATAAATGTGTAGTTTTATTTCTGGCTTTCAGTTCTGTTCCATTGATGTGTGGGTCTGTTTTTGTGCCAGCACCATGCTGTTTTGATTACTATAGCTCTGTAGTACATTTTGAAGTCACAGATTGTGATGACTCCAGCTTTGTTCTTTTTACTCAGGATTACTTTAGCTATTCAGGTTCTTTTGTGGTTCCATATAAATTTTAGGATTCTTTGTTCTAGTTCTGTAAAGAATGTCATTGGGATTCTGATTGGGATTGCACTGAATCTGTAGATTAATTTAGGTATTATGGGAATTTTAAGTATGTGTACTCTTCCAATCCATGTGCATGGAATACCTTTCCATTTTGTTATGTTATCTTCAATTTCTTTCAATAATATCATAGTTTTCAGTGTATAGCTCTTTTACCTCCTTTGTTAAATTTATTCCTAGATATTTTATTCTTTCTGCTGGAATTGTAAATGGGATTGTATTCTTGAGCTGTCTTTCTGCTATTTCATTGTTAGTGTATAGAAATGCAACTGATATTTGTAAGTTAACTTTGTACCCTGCAACTTTGCTGTAGTTGATAATTATTTATAACTGTTTTCTGGTGGACTCTTTAGGGTTTTCTATATATAGGATCATGTCATCTGCAAACAGCAAGAATTTTACGTCTTTCTTTCCAATTTGGATTTTTTTTCTCACCTAATTGCTTTGGCCAAAACCTCCAGTTCTATGTTGAATACGATAGGTGAGAGTGGGCACCCTTGTTTTGTTCTGTTCTCAGAAGGATGGCTTTCAGTTTTTCACCATTAAGTATGATGTTGGCTGTGGGTTTGTCATATATGGAATTTATTATTATGAACTACTTTCCTTCTATATCCATTTTATTGAGAGTTTTAATCATAAATGGATGTTGGATATTGTCAAATGTTTTCTCTGCATCTATTGAAATGATCATGTGATTTTTATTTTTCATTTTGTTAATGTGGTGTATCACATTGATTGATTTGCAGATGTTGAACCCTTCCTGAATCGCTGGTTTAAATCCTACTTGATCATGGTCTATGATCCTCTTAATATATTGCTGTATTTGGTTTGCCAATATTTTCTTGAGGATTTTTGCATCTGTGTTAATCAGTGATGTTGTCTTGTAATTTCCCTTCTTTGTGTTGTCTTTGTCGGTTTTTGGTATCAGGGTGATGTTGGCCTCATAGAATGACTTAAGAAGCATTCTGTCTTCAACTTTTTGGAATAGTTTGAGAATAGGTATTCTAAATATTCTTTGAATGTTTGGTAGACTTCTCCAGAGAAGCCATCTGGTCCTAGATTTTTGTTTGTGGGGATGTTTTTGATTACCGTTTCAATCTCTTTACTTGTGATTGGTCTATTCAGATTGTCTGTTTCCTATTGATTCTGCTTTGGGAAGTTGTATAAGTCTAAGAATTTATCCATTTCTTCTAGGTTATCCAATTTGTTGGCATAGAGTTTTTCATAGTATTCTCTTATAATCCTTTGTATTTCTGTGGTATCTGTTGTAATTTCTCCTCTTTCATTTCTAATTTTATTTAGCTGAGACCTCTCTTTTGGCTTAGTCAGTCTGGCTGAGGGTTTGTCAATTTTGTTTATCTTCTCAAAGAATCAGCTCTTAGTTTCATTAATCTTTTCTACTGTTTTTTTAGTCTCTATTCCTCTTATTTCTGCTCTATTTTTTATTATTTCCCTCTTTATGCTGTCTTTGGGCTTTGTCTTTTCTTCTTTTTCTAGTTCTGTTAGGTGTAGTTTAAGATTACTTATTTGAGATTTTCCTTGTTTTTTGAAGTGAGACTGTATTGCTATGAATTTGCCTCTTAGAACTGCTTTTGCTGCATCCTATAAGAGTTGGTATGATGTATTTTCATTTTCATTTTTTTGATTTCTCCTTTGACTTCTTCATTAATCCAATGGTTGTTCAGTATCATGTGGTTTAGTCTCCATATATTTGCCATGTTCCCAGCTTTTTCTTGTAGTTGGCATCTAGTTTCACCTCATTATTGTCAGAAAAGATGCTTGATATGATTTCAAGGTTCTTAAATTTATTGAGGCTTGCTTTGTTCCACAACTTATGGTCTATCTTTGAGAATGTTCCATGTGCACTTGAGAAGAATTTGCATTCTGCTCTTTTGTGATGGAATGTTGTATATATATCTATTAAGTCCAACTGGTCTAGGTTTTCATTTAAGTCCACTAGTTCTTTGTTGACTTTCTGTCTGGATGATCTATCCATTGATGTAGGTGGGGTATTAAGATTCCCTACTATTATTGTGTTGCTGTTAATTTCTCCTTTTTGGTCTTTTAATAGTTGCTTTATGTACATTGGTGCTCCTGTGTTGGGTGCGTATATATTTATGCGTTATGTCCTATTGGTGGAGTGTCCCTTTTATCGTTATATTGTTCCTCTTCATCTCTCATTGACTCTTTTATGTTTACATCTACTTTGTCTGACATAAGTATGGCCAACACCTGTTTTCTTTTGTTTGTCATTAGCTTGGAGATTTGTCTTCTATCCCTTCACTCTGAATCTGTGTTTGTTGTTAGAGCTCAGATGTGTTTTTTGGAGGCAGGAAATTGCTGGGTCTTGTTTTTTAATCCATCTAGCAACTCTATGTCTTTTGATTGGAGAATTCAATCTATTTACATTTAGAGTGATTATTGATATATGAGGGCTTAATACTGCCATTTTATTTCTTGTTTCCCAGTTGTCCTATATTTCCCTTGTTTCTTGTTTGTATAAAAGATCTCATATATGAGATAATCCATTTTATGATAGCCTATTATCTCCATTAGCCTAAGAAGCTTTCATCCCTTTCCTCTTACCCTTCTAAGTTGTTTTTGTCACAAATTATTCTGTTTTGTGTTGTGAGTTTGTGACTAAATTAAAGTGTTTATAGTTACTTTTGGTGCTTTCCTTCCCTTTATCTTTTATAATTAAGTGTTTACTAAACTGTCCTGATAGAAAGCTTCACTTTTCTGATTTTGTCTGCTTATTTATCTCCTTGCTCAAGGCTTTGTACACCTTTGCCTTTTTGTTTTATGTATGAGGGCATCCTTGATCATTTCTTGTAAGGGAGTGCTAATGGTCATGAACTCCCTCAGCTTTTCTTTATCTAGGAAAGCTTTTATTTCTCCATCATATCTAAAGGATAGTTTCATTGGATAGAGTATTCTTGGCTGAAAGTTTTTGTCTTCCAGAAATTTGAATATATCATTCCACTCTCTCCTAGCCTGCAAAGTTTCTGCTAAGAAGTCCACCAACAGCCTGATATGGGGTACTTTGTAAGTTATTTTCTTCTTCCTTGCTGCCCTTAATGTTTTTCCTTTTGCATTTACTTTTGCCAGTTTTACTAATATGTGCCTTGAAGAAGGTCTTTTGGCATTGATGTAATTAGGAGTTCTATTGGCTTCATGTACTTGTTAATCCAGTTCTTTCCCCACACTTGGGAAGTTCTCAGCTACTATTTCTTTGAACATGCTCTCTGCTCCTTTCTCCTTCACTTCTCCCTCTGGAATACCTATAATCCTTATGTTGCATGTCATAATTGAGTCAGATATTTCTTGAAGAATTTCTTCACTTTTTTTTAAGTCTTAGTTCTCTCTCCTCCTCCACCTGAAACATTTCTATATTTCTGTCCTCCAAATCGCTAATCATGTCCTCTACAACATCAGCTCTGTTTTTTTATGATCTCTAGATTTTTTTTTAATCTCCTTTATTGTGTTCTTCATCTCCAGAATTTATGTTTGGTTTTGTTTTAGAATTTCAATCTCTTTGGTGAAGTATTCCTTCTGCTCATTAATTTTATTCTTCAATTCACTGAACAATCTTCCTGAGTTTTCTTGTAACTCATTGAGTTTCTTTATGGCAGCTATTTTGAATTCTCTGTAGATTATAAATTTCTCATGTAGATTATAAATTTCTGTGACTTCAGGATTGTTTTCTGGAGACTTGTTGTTTTCCTTTGGCTCTGAAGTGTTACTGTAGTTTTTCATGGTGTTTGATGAACTAATCTTTTGCCAAGGCATTTGTATTAGAATCAGGTTACAAATTCCAACTGCCACCTCTGGGTGGGGAGTGAGGGGGGTCTGGAAGGAGCTGTGTTTTCTGAACCTGCCACATCTGCTGGAAGTTGTGCTGGTAAGGTTGTCTGTGTTTTCCCACTGGCCACAGCTGCTTGGCAGGTCACACACACATGCAGGCACTCTAGTATGGAACTGCTGCCTTGGCTGGGCATTGGCTGAGCCAGTACACTAGGCAGGAGGACAGGGGCACTTTCTTTCATGTGCACAGACCGGCTCTGCACTCATGCGTGGTTTGCCTGGGCTGCTGCACTTGCTGAGGGTGCCCTTGTGGTGGCTGAGCCACACCACTTGGTGTGGAGTGTTCCCATAGGCCAAGCTGTAACTTGAAAGTGAAAGCATTCACACTCAGTCTCACCTGCCCCCAAGCCTCTTCTTACGGTCATGAGCTGGCTGCTGTGTGAGAGCCCACAATCTAGATCACTGCTGCTGGGAAGAGGGAGGGGATCCCCTCACCTCTTTCCATTGATTTCCAAGGATCCAATACCCTCAGCTTCAGATGTATGGCTGTGTATATCTCTCAGACAGCCAATTGTGCTTTGTAAAGAATCCTCTGTTGGTTATTGAATGTCCATTTTGTTGTAACTTAGGGGTGAGAGACTAAGGGGACAACTCACTCTGCCACGATGCTGATATTACTCCTCGAGTCTGTCTCTTTTAAGCTGCTTTCCCATAAGTCCCACTAAAAAACTTTTATTACATCTTATTGGCCAAAATTTTGTAGTATGACTACTTCTACCTGGCAGAGCACCTGGAAAACCAAATATTTAAAATTTTAATGATATAGAGTAGAGGGAAACTATAGAAAATGTCATTGTAAATGTGTGACCAATACAGAACTTGTTTATTCATGCTTGTATTGATCTAATGGGATGAGAATTTCTAATAGGGAATAAAAGGGAATGGATCTTGATGCCTAGGACATAAAATAGCAAGTGGATTTGTTAAGGTAATCATAAAATGTTTCAATATAAAAAGTAAACAGATTCACTGGCAATTCCTGAAAATAAGTAACAAAATGATCAAAGTGCTATTTTTGAAAGATTAATATGACTATGAGTTGTGGGATGTGTTGTAAAAGGAGTAAACTAGAAACAGAAGAATGGAGTAGATAAGCACTTTATAGAATAGTGAAAGTTCATGGATTTCATACCCCTCAGTTTGATTTCTGGCCTCAGTAACTAGTTTTATGAGCTTGATGCTCATTAAATCTTTCTGAGCCTTGTTTTCTTCATCTGGAAATTAGAGATAATGATACTGATTGCTGCAACAAATAAGTGAAATAAGGTTAGTAAAATTATCTAGCAATGTAACACTGTTAGTATAGGCAGAAACATACTGATCATGACAAACAATATCTTCTAGAAACCTTTCAGAAATGTCGCACTTACTGGAAAAATACTGTAACTTTTCTCATTAATGTCAGAAACCAGATAATGGTGCCCCACGTATAGTACATTTCACATATCAAAATGTTGCTTTGAGCTAATGAAATTGGCAAAGTAGATAATAGCAAATAATTAATTTATGATTCCAAGCTAAATCTTGTGTCATAAGGGACCAATAAAAGCTAATTCTATCACACATCCCAGGGGAGCTTATAGAAGACACATTGAATTCCAGCCTAGTCACAATTCACAGTGAGCCCAGTTAACCCTCAAACTCATCCTCCAATTATTTCCCCACTTGCTGAACAAGTCAGAGTCTATGTCAGAGTCTATGTGTCAAGAACACTGCCTCTTTATAATATTTCCTCTAATCCCTACAACAACACACAGCCTTTTTTATTATTTTTCCTAAAGGTTGAACATTACAAAATGCTAACACTTTCAAAGTTTCCTCCAGGTCTTGCAGAGAGTTGATTCTGAGTGTTCTGCTAGACTATCACACAAATGATGATTAAGAATATAAGACTATCCTTGAGGTTATCCACTGTAGCGTGTTATTTGTTTATCAGTTATTATTGGTGAACATGAGTTCTTTTCTTTCCCCCCTTTCCTTCCTACTGAAACTACACCACCATCTCCCTACCCACAAAAACAGACAACCTTGGGAAAGATAGCTATAAGACAAACATCAATTTTGTATATGTATAATGAGTATATTCAGAGATCTACAAAATACTAAACATCTCAGTAAGGAGTATATTCAGAGGATGAAGGTAGGCTTACATGAAGTCATTCTCATTTACATAATGATATTTTGATAATTGTGGAACAATCTCGAGGATCGCAAAACATGTACTATGTCTATTATTTAATTTTCCTTGCTTTTGTTCATTGCCCAATCATGACAAAACTTTGTCATTTTACAAAGTTTAATAAATAATACAAATCTACTTGTTACTGTAAAGCTATGATGCATTCAAATTTTAATGTAGAAGCAAGAATTTCAATTATGAATAATTCAGCATATTTTTAACTAAGCAGGCTTGTAATAGTAAAAAGACTTTCACTGTTAGCTTTTGCAGAAAATCTTATGATTAAAAGAGTGGCAATTTATTTTATTTGTATCAAGATCCTCAGGTAGCATGCTGATAAATTTACTAATTTTTAAAAAGATAATACGGTTTCTTCTTTTTTCCCATTCTACAAAATGTAATGGGAAAACAAACAGATTTCTAATATTTATTGACCTCTAACTCAAGTTGTTAATATATGTTATCTCATTTAATCTTCACAACAACTCCTTGAGGGAGAGGCTATTATTTTCCCTACTTTACAGAAGAGGAGATTAAGGCTGAGAGGATAAATAACTTGCCTTAGCTAAGGAAGCTGGTTGGTAGTAGGGACTGATGGGCATGAGAAATTCTGTCTCTGATGCTTGCTCACATAACAACGATGCCCTACTGCCTTCTCTCAGAGATTTCCTGTATTCTTTGCTTAAATTGAGGTTATGCTTTGGCCAAATGTAGAACTTGAATATGAGGCTATTGGTATGCATGTCAGTGATTGAAACCTGTGTTTAGTTCTGTAGCTTAGTGGATATCATGAGTACAAGAGTAGAGTTATGTGAAAGGAATAAAACAATTGTTCACTTAGGGCACAAACAGATTGCCTTCCTTCTGGGTCCCATGTAAACCTGTGAAAAGATTTTCTTCATGAGTTTAAAAGTATCTGGCCTCTTGCGTGTGATTTATGAAAACAAACTTTGAATGAATTCTGAAAAACAAGTGATTTGAAAGCCTTTTATTTGCTTCTATGAGAACATAACAGAGAAGCCAGAAGCAAGCAAAATAAGTTGATCTTGTGGTTTGTATGTCAGAGATGCCCCCAAGGTGCCTTATAATAATGTCCTATGAATAATTCTATCATAACAACCAAAGTTTAATAAGAACAAATAATTCCCTTTTTCACATTGAGAATTGAAAGAATGTTCTTTGATAGAAAATTCTAAAAATTGTTTTCAGGATTGAACAATAGTGAATGATAATAAAGCTGAGTAATGAATTAGTGTATTTCTTTTCCTATGTTGGATCATCTTTTGAAAAACGATTGTTCTCTGGCAATCTTTTAAACCCACAGTCTTTTTATCAGTTAAAATTATACCTTTGTTAACTTTCATTATCTGGCTTTATTTATTTTATACTTGTCCCTCAGATTGTAATAACATCAAACATTAAAAATAGTTGTGATGTAAATAACATTTAATATTTTTATGTGTTCCTTTAATGATGTAGGAAACAGCAACAATTTTAAAGTGGCATTCTATTCACACATATCCTAAATAAAAGTGCTAAAATTAAATTTCATTTGATTTTTTTCTGTAAGTACCAAGATTAAAATAGTTTCTGGAATAATAAAAAGTAAGCAAAGTCAAATCTTCATTATCAGTGTGTAGTATTGCCTCTAATCCACTTTATAGTGTCAATTCAATAAATAAATTGACTATATTTAGTATTATTTTCATCTATACTTTTAGAAGATGAGATGCCTATATCAATATATTTAGGAAAATCCCTAATGGGAGCGGAACTTAGTGTCCCAAAATACTTTAGGTGCTCAACTTTCCAAGCAAAGGAGATCATGAAATGCCACTAAATTCCCTGCAATAATTTATCTTCTCTACTTTCCTTCAAGCCATCACTGAATGGGGCTGAGATGCACTGGCAGACCCTTCTGGCTCCTGCCAACATTTTGTGCAGATTCACTGGCAACTATCATCAATTTTATTCATCCTCAGTCAACGGATCATAGATAATTTCTTCATAAGACCCTAGAAGTGAAATGAAGGAAATATAGTGGTGAGGTAGCAATAGGCACACTGGGAATGTATGAAACTTATGTTCCTTTAGGACCTGTGTGAGCATAATCCTTATCTCTACCACTTCTATCTTATGATCAAGTGTGTTACCATCCATCCCCAGTTATATTTTAGTATATACTCTATGTAGTGAGACAGTATAAAGTGTTGTGGATTGATGAGAATAAATATCTATTTAGACTGAATTATAATACTCATGTAGAGAATTGACATATCCCTGAGGAAAGATAGAGAATGTGCATTGCTGTTCTTTCCAGGAGAAAACAAAGAGTTTCTTTTGTTAGCTGTTTTGTGGTTTCCAATAGATAGCTGTACATCAGGTGATGAGGCTTATGCTATTTCAATAAAGAGACCACATTTGCCAAAATTTGCAATTTGAAACCCATCTTATTAAGTTTATAATAACCCTCTTTTATTTTTAAGACACCTCCCTCTTTTTCAGAGTTCAAATAGGGGTAGGTTAAATGGCAATGCTGTAATCTTAAGCACCTCTAAAAATTTCCAATCTTTGATGTGGTTCTAACACTGTTATTGGCTCAGTATATGGTACTGCCTTTTCTTGCTCTTTTGGTATGGGAAATAATTTCTAAGCACATTTTCTTTGCCTTTTAAACCAAAAAAATTATTTATGCCAAGGATCATGGAACCAATGAAAGAATTCTCCATTTGTTCCAAATACCTATTCCAATTACATGCTCAGAAGTTGAACGTTAACCATTCTATGGATTTGGGGTCTCCTTGTACTGATCAAGAGGCAGACTCCAGGTCAAAATCCCTTTATTAACATACCATGATGTATATGTGAGACTTGATAGCAGTGTCCTTCCTCAAGTGTATGCAGACTCCACTTCCCTCAAGCAGTATTTGTGGTTCACATTTGGAAAGAGAGAAGGGTTATATGTATCATAGTGGCCTTAGTCAGAGCTATAGTTTTCTTGGTTTATAAATCCAGCAGTAACTGTCCCAGGGATGCCATCAATGCTGTCTTCAAAGTTTCCTATAATTAAATAATTTTTATTGCCATTTTTCTTTTCTGCATTGCCTCTGGTAAATAGCTGTCATTATTTGTCCTGTGAAACCTGAGAATCTTATTATTTTCATTGAAATCAGGAAACACTGTTCAGTGACATAATCTCCCACCTACATCCTCAGATTACACATAACAACTACTGAAAGTATGTTTTCTCATATTTCTACTCACCTCACCAACACAGTTTTCAAGGAGATACCTATGAGGACTCTCAGGGTACATGGTGGGCTGTAATTGAATATGATTCATATGATACAACTGCTTGAACATTTCTAGGCCCTTTGATTATTCCCATTCCATAATACAACTTAATGCTTAGCATCTGAATTCAGTTTTACCATACGCCAACTGAAGTCCAAGTGCTAGTCAACCGAAGAAGTGAATACTAGACCATTTAAGCATCCAAGGTTTCTTTTATTGGCTACCTTGTCCACAAATATGGCCTGATGTAATAGTCTCAGAATACAGCCCCAATATATTCTTCTTATATATTCTCCATATATATTATAAAATAGTTGTGATTGTTTCAATATTTGAAGCACTTGGAGAGGTACCGAAAAAATAGGATATGCCAACTGTTGACTCTAACCATTTGTCAAACATCCAACAAATCTCCCCACATTAGGAGCCTTGCCTTAAGAAGAAAAATGAACTCTTACTTTGTGGAAGCAGTATCACTCTAAAAAGGAAATTTATGAGAAGCTGGTCTGAACCTATGATATTCATTAGTCCCTACTTTGCTAATCAGAAAATTTACTCCATTTCTCATGGGGCAGAATTTTTAAACTCAGTAAACTACAAGCCTGCACTATATGAAATTTGGCTATATCAGCTATATTGGCTTAGTCTGTTTGGGCTATCATAACCAAAGAATGGGTGGCTTAACATAAACATTTATGTCTCACAGTTTTAGATATTGAGAAGTCCAAGATCAAGGTGCTAGCTAATTTGGTGTCTGGTGAAGGCCCTTTTCCTGATTTGCAGATGGCCATCTTCTCTTCACTTACTCACATGGCCTTTTCCTGGAGCATGTATTGCAGAGAGAAAGAAAGAGCTCTCCTGTCTCTTCTGTTTCTTAGAAGGGCATTAATCCCATTATGAGGGCCCCACCCTCATAACCTAATCTAACCCTAATTACTTCCCAAAGTCCCCACCTTCAAGTGTCATCATATTGGGGATTAAGGCTTCAACATATTAATTTTGTGGGTACACAAACTTTCAGGCCATACATTGGCCCTGAGCCTGTCTGAAAAAAAAATTTAAAAAATTAGAGATGTTAAAGCTCTCTCTCTTTCTGACCATTTGCACTTTGCAGTTATCATTTTCTTTCTTTATGCTTTCAAATGCAATTAGAGTGATGAGGCCACTACACAGTCCCTGTATAAAGCCAAGTAAGGATTTATTAATGGCCATTAGGTAACTAACAGAAACAACTGGAGGGTTGGCCTGTGTCCAAAAGCACGTAGGAACACTGGTATGATTGTATAATTTAACTTGGATGAAAAAACAGAAGTCTCTTTCCTAATCTTTCAATCCAGAATAAGTCCTTTCTTTTAAAGGAGGTTTTCTAAACTACTGCATGGACAAGAAGATAGTTTAATAGAGATAATTTCTTATTTTTAAGCCTTTTTACTGTTACTATAATAGATGGCAGCAAAGATCACTCATTCATTTACTTCTCTGTAGTCCATAATAGTCATGATTTGTGCAGTTGTGAAATTTTAATGGGAGAAGAATTCCCAAAGTTGAGTGTTCAAAGTGAGTGTATATATATATTTTTTTTCATTAAGATAATATATGTTCCTACCTTTCCTTGTTTATTAAAGGGTGGTTTCCTTGGGTAACTTTGTAAAGAAATTAATCATTCCTGGGCTCTAATGAATAGATGTTGATTTTTGGACAAAGGAACAGCATTTCACTAAATGTTTGTGATATATTGAGGCAACATTGTACATATTTAATGGAAATTTTTATTGAGACAATTGTAGGTTCACATGCAGTTGTAAGAGGTTATACAAAGAGATTCTGCTTACATTTTACCCAGTTTCCGCCAGTGAAATTTGCAAAACTATAATATAATATTTCAAACAAGTTATTGACATTGATACATTCTGGTGACCTTGTTCCATCTTTCTCCTTTTTATTTGTGCTCAATTTGTGTGTATACGTGTGTGTGTGTGTGTGTGTGTATGTATAAGATCTATATAATTTTATCACGTCTCGGTCCATATATCCTTAGTCCAGATCCTGAACATTTCAGTCACCAAAAGGATCCCTCATGTTGCCCTTTTATAACTACATCTACCCTAACACCCTGTCCCTGTCACTAACTGCTGAAATTACTTAGTAGCTCTTCATTTCTCAGATTGTGTCAATGCAAAAATATTATATAAATGGAATTATACAGTATGAAAAATTTTATGTCTGGTCAGTCATGATTTATGTTTTTAGAGCTTCTGGTTTTCCACAGTTTCAGTGGAAAAAGTGGTTCTAGATTTGCCTCCTTCTGATTAAAACTATTCTCTGTTGATTAGGGAAAGAAGTTCAAGTTGAACTTCTTTAGTACTCAGCTCTCCACATTTCCAACCTACAACTCAATCTGCACCATTCATTCTATTCTAGAGAAATTTGCTTTTGCCTTCATGGTAGAAAATGTCATTCATTCAGATATTATAGTGGCCTGAATGTTGATCTAACAGAGTTTGATAACTACCTAGTGCATAATTCCCATGCCATTTCCCTCTGGCCATATAAGTGGCAGTTAAATCTGCTGAAGAAGCCTACAATAAACAGTTGATTGCAGCAGAAACTGCAGGCACTTGTTTTGAGCCAGCAAACTAGGTGGTAATATTTAACCTTTGCAATGGTAGGTACATTACTTACTGCCTGTTATATCATCACAATGTGGATCCCAAAGATGTCAATGCTACTAATGCCACCATCAAATGAAGAGTACCATCCAGGTTTTAAATTGTTGCCCCACTGCTTTCAAAGATGGCATTAATGACAGGGCTCCCACTGTGCTTGCTAGTGGAAAATAGGTCAAATAATAGTAAGCTGTGTGCTCACTGAGCAGCATCAAGACTATAGTTGTGCCTGATCTTGCCAGCACCACACAATTTATCTGAGGAATGTCAAATATGCCTTTGCATGCTGGTACATAGGTGAAGACATGGAAATGAGAGAGTTTTCAAGGGCATGTCTTGATATGATTGTCCTGGATAAGAATTATTAAAAGATTAGATTAGATGTTGCTAAGGGAAAGAATCAAAGAGAAGAATATTAATCTGTCTACTGCATTGTTTACACTCTACTATCTTATCTTATTTCTGACCCATAAACTGTAGCCCTTAACTGTCAATAAACGTGATAGTTCCATTTTAAATAAGTGTAATGAAAATCCTAGACCTCATCCCAGAGATTTTATTAAAGAATAAAGTAGATGTTATGAATGTACAATTAAACATTGCTGATTTTGATGTCTTTTCTACACAGATTTCATATTGATAAATGTAGCATGAAGGCATTCTGCTTATTGATCATTGAATATAGCTAACAATTTTGAACAAAATATAGGTGTGGACCACAAATTTGAGGAATCTCTTATTAAAATGTTTTATTGAAATTAGAGCTTTTGGAAAGAAATAAATAGAATGAATAAAAAATGGCAAACTACATGTAGTACAATTATAACATTGTTCTGGTGGTAATTAAAAATTTTACAACAGTAAAGCTTCAATAAAACTTTTAGCTTAGGATTTCTGTTCCATAGCTAATTAACTAGATAAGCCACTTCCTCAACTGAGGACAAAGAAAAGCTAGACAAATATTTTTAAATCTGCCCTTTATGGTATGAAAGTTAATAGTCATGCAGAAAATAATGGGAAAAAACAGATCATATCCCAGCTTATATTGTTCAGAAAAAAAAATGTGCTCATGGAAAATGTTATAAATACAAATATTCATATTGTTTAAGAAACTGAAAATAAAATAAATGAATATTAAATAATTATAAAATGTAATAAAAGTAAATGGAAAAATGAGGACTACAAAATCCAAATATGTCTACACACTTTCCAAATACATACAAGTAAATAAAGGGAGAGGGAATTTAAAGCATAATAACTCATGCCTCAAAGATAACCAGGACATAAAGAATGATATAAATGTTAACTTACATTTTACATATTATAGGGAAATAAACCTCCAAAAGAAGCAGAACCTGTCTCAAGTACACACTCATGTGGTGAGTCAGGCAGTGACTATCAAAAAAGAATCAAGGATATGAGGGACCAAGCTGGGGCAGAGCAAAATTAATTCCCCTGGAAAAGGCAGTTCCACTGTAAGTAGAGTAAAACTCAAAAGAGAAATGAGAGATAGTAGGTCAGCATTCTGGCTTCTGGGTACTATATTGAAACAAACTTGAAATTGCCTGTGATCAGAAGTAACAGCCTCAGGAAGGCATTACTACAGGAAGGCATTTGGAATGGAGAAAGCAAGTAGAGAAAATTAAAGATCCTGCAGAAACAAGAGAATGTTTCAGAATCAGAAATCATTCCCCTCCCTCAAAAAAGGGCACCTTCTCTTAATGAAACTTCATTTCACTCTACCTACAATGGAGAGTCATCTTGAAGGGAGAATCCCAGAAAGCCACTCAGACCCTTCAAGCCTCCTGCTATAGAGATGTATCTGTTATTGACAGTTCAGAAAAATTCAAAGCATCATAAAATGAATGGAAACATCCAGAGACCCTGAAAACAGCTACTATAAGAATAAAATAGGAGAATCAAAATGTTATATCTGATTAAAATGCTTACAATAATGAAGCATAAAGCAGAGAAAAATTGTAACTTAGTGTATTCAGTATGAATTAAATAACATTGAACTTCATTTGTAGAAATGAAAGAACTCTAAGTCAAAATGTCAGTATAACAATGGACATAAAAATAAAAGTTTGAAATAATTATTGACATAACAGTAAAGAATGAGAAGTAAAAGGCAAGATTTTCTTATAAATGGTGATTAAATTAGGATGCTCAAAGGAGAATAAAATTCACTGAATATATAGTAAGAGACATTGAGAAATGAAAACAAAAATAAAATGAAGAAAGTAAAAGGATCAGAAGGTATAGATATAAAAGGTAAGTTCTGACATGTACATAATTGCAGTTTCTGAAAAAGATAAACAAGACTTGAAAAAGAATTAATATTTTAAACTATGATCCAAAAAAATTCTTGAAAATAAAAATCCTGAAACTACTAATGGAACAGACCAAACATATACCTGGAGAAATTGACATAGAACAAGCAACTCTGTGATATATTTTAGTATATTCTTAGTCCATAAAGAAATGAAGAAAAATATCTATGAGGCCCCCATGCAAAAAAGCAAGATACTTAATGAGGAAAAAAAGGAACATTTGTTGGATTCAGGCATCTAGAAAATGGCAGAAAAATTAATTCAACAGTGGAGTATTCTTCAAATAACTCAAGGGAAGGAAATGTGAGTCAACAGTCTTATAGCTAGGCTATAGAGGCTATAGGAAAATAGCTTTCATATCTGAAAAAATACTTGCAATAATGTAAACCTGGAACTTCCTTGAGCAATATACTAAAAGATGGGTTTCAACTAACCAAGAAGTGATTAAACATTCATGAAAGGACAGTTAGCAAGAAGTGAGAATAGGGGTCAGGCCCCGTGGCCAAGTGGTTAAGTTCTCGAGCTCCGCTGTGGCAGCCCAGGGTTTCGCCGGTTTGGATCCTGGGCTCGGACATGGCACTGCTCATCAGGCCATGTTGAGGTGGCGTCCCACATGCCACAACTAGAAGGACCTACAACTAAGATATACAACTATGTACAGCAGAGGGGGAGTTGGGGAGATAAAGCAGGGGAGAAAAAAAGAAGATTGGCAACAGTTGTTAGCTCAGGTGACAATCTTAAAAAAAAAAAAAGAAATGAGCATATTTAATTATGACCTAAGACAAAAAACAAGGTTGTGACAATTGTCAAAAATAAATCCCCAAATTTAAATGTCATATACTATGCCAAAAAGTTGAAACAGAAGAAAATGAGCAAATAGACAAGTAGAAAGACATATTGATTGTTCACTTGTTAAAAGTCAAATCAACTAGTAGAAGCTTAGCTAAGGAGAACTTAGCTAGGTGAGAATTATTTTATTTTAAAGCCTAAAAAAACCTAGTAGAAGCTTAATAAAGGGAAAACATTAAGAATATTATAAAAGATGTTAAAAAGAAAGCAACTACCATAAAAATAGTACAACCTTTCATTAGCTCTAAAATAAATACCAGGGGCCAGCCTGGTGGCATAGTGGTTGAGTTTGCACACTCCACTTCTGCAGCCAGGGGTTTGCCAGTTCAGATCCTGGGTGTGGACCTACAGGCAGCTCGTCAAGCCATGCTGTGGCAGCATCCCACATAGAAGAACTAGAAGGACTTACAACAAGGAAATACAACTATCTACTGGGGCTTTGGGGAGAAAAAAAAAGAGGAAGATCAGCAACAGATGTTAGCTCAGGGCCAATCTTCCTCACCAAATAAATAAATAAATACCAGAAAAAAATTAGCAAAACAAGATATTACCTAGAGAAAAAACACACCTCTCTCTATTTCACACACACACACACACATTAAATATAAAATAATAGACACAGTAAGTACAAAATAAAACAAGACGGCCGTGTTGAGTGTGGTCATATGAAACATATCATTAAATACAAAAGTCTTTAAAAGACTAGTAAAAGGAAATTAGCAAAAGCTAATAAAGATTAGTCAAATATTTGCTTCCAGAGCCAAATGCAAATGCAACTCTATGTGGTAAAATATGGGAAATGCTTATTTAAAAAATGTGATTCAGAAATGACATAGAGGGTGAGAGAGGGGGAAAGTGGGGAGAGAGAGAGAGAGAGAGACAAAGAGATATTAGGCAAATGGAAATACTAAGCCAGCAGGTTTACAGTTTTATATCAACCGAAGTAGGATATTCAGGTCTCAGTACATTAGAGTAGACAAAGAAGCTTTTTCGTGATGCAGAATGACACAATTAACAATAAAGCTCTAACAAGTATAAATATGTATGTACCGGGTAACACAGTAACTGTCGTTTCATTGTATAATTTAAAACATATGCAAGCAGAAAAGAAGACCACCAGGAAAGTCGGACACTTCTCTCAGGTTTGTATCAAAATAGCTCAAGTGGACAAATAAGTAAGGAAGCATATAGAGGATCTAATCAATATCAAAAGGATAGATAATATGGAGAATTATCAAATATTACACTTGATAATAAAGAATATTCCTTTATGTCAAGAGTAAATGGAAATACATTAAATGTACCATAATATTAAAAACAGAATGTAAATAAGTTTAACATAATTAAACTATTATAAACAATAGTCTCTGATCAGGATTTAATAAGACTAGAGATCAATAACAAAATTGAAAAGATCCTTCACCTAGAGTTTGTTTATTTCTGGTTAGGTTAGGTTTATCATGTTTCCATGGTCTGAATGATTGTACTCTCGTAAGATCCCTGTGTAGAAATCTAAGCCCCAAGGTAATGGTATTAGAAGATGGATCTAGAGACAGGGGCGGAGAAAAATGGCGGGGTGAGCTGACCTGGGATTCTCTCCCCTCGAAAATACAACAAAAGATTGGAAGAACTGAATTTCAGAGAACAAACATAATGCCAGCTCGTTAGAGACCTACAATACCAAGAAGGTGGAGACCATAAACCTTGCTTAACCCCTTCGGAGACGCTGGAGTGGTAGGAGAGAACATTGCTCCCTCCCCTAGAGTCTGCGATCGCTGCGGTGCGGGTTGGGAAGGAGCGGGGGAGGGGCTGCGCGACCGGGGGATCATCCAGGACTCCTGCCGCTGGTTCAGTGGAGACCCGCTGACAGGGGCAAAGCTTCTGTCCGCGGGGACCCTATAAATCAAGGGCCCTGGGAGACCAGAGAACAGAACTGATCTGAACACAGACCGGCGCGTGTGAGTAACAGCCCCGCCCCCCTAACAAAGCCAGTGGGCGCAGCCATCTTGCCCCGAAGGCGGAGAGCTAACACACAGCTCTCGATCCCCATCTAGTGGCGACAGGCTGTAACTGCAACTGAATTCTACCACCATGAGAAAAAACCACTCCTCTACCATCCAGCAATTTATAAAAGCCCCAGACCAGAAGGAAAACAATAAAAACACAGAATTAAGTCCTGAGGACTTGGAATTAGGTAAACTAAGTGATAATGAATTCAGAGCAGCTATAACCAAAAAACTCAATGAGGTAGAGAGAAAGATAGAGAAACAAGCCGAGTTCTGGAGTTACTTCACAAAAGAGATTGAAATCATAAAGAAGAATCAAACAGAATTACTTGAGATGAAAAACACAATGGACCAGATAAAACAGAATACGGAGGGGCTGGCCCCGTGGCCGAGTGGTTAAGTTCGCGCACTCCACAGCAGGCAGCCCAGTGTTTCGTTAGTTCGAATCCTGGGCGCGGACATGGCACTGCTCATCAGACCATGCTGAGGCAGCGTCCCACATGCCACAACTAGAAGAACCCACAACGAAGAATACACAACTATGTACCGGGAGGCTTTGGGGAGAAAAAGGAGAAAATAAAATCTTTAAAAAAAAAAAACAACAGAATACGGATTCCCTGAATGCCCGTGTAGACAACCTAGAGGAGCAAATCAGCATAATCGAGGACAGACAGGCTGAATGGCACCAGACAGAGGAAGAAAGAGAACTAAGAATTAAAAAAAAAATGAGGAAAATCTCCGAGAGATAATGGATTCAATGAGGAGTAAGACCATAAGGATCATAGGAATTCCTGAGAATATGGAAAAGGAAAATGGAGCAGAAAGTGTGCTTAATGAAATTATTGAAGAGAATTTCCCAAACCTAGGGATCAATGGAGAAATGTGTGTAGAGGACGGTTTTAGATCTCCTAGATTTGTCAATGTAAAAAGACCCACCACACGGCACATAATAGTAAAGTTGGCAAATAGGCATGATAAGGAAAGAATACTCAGGGAAGTAAGAAAAAAAAAGAGAATAACCTATAAAGGAGCCCCTATCAGACTGTCAGCGGATTTCTCTACAGAAACCCTACAAGCTAGGAGAGAATGGAGTGATATATTCAAAGCTTTAAAGGATAAAAACCTTCAGCCAAGAATACTCTATCCAGCAAGAATTTCCTTCAGATATGAGGGAGAAATTAAATCTTTTCCAGACAAACAAAAGTTAAGGGAATTTGTAACTAAAAGCCCTCCATTACAAGAAATCCTCAAGAAGGCTCTCATACTTGAAAAAAGAAAAAAGGGAGAAAGGGGACACAAGCCACAGACTAGGGAGACCGATGGATAGAACCAGAACAGGATAGCAAATATTCAACTATAGCATTAGGGTAACAATAAGGAAACTACCAAAACAAGGACGATCTTAGCACTCTAACTACAAATTAATAAGACGAGTTGGAATAAAAATAGGAAATAATTATTTAGGAGGGGAAGAGCAAAGGGTCTAAATCAGTATTGGTCGAGTAAGTAAGAGACCACCAGAGAATAGACTATATTATACACGAGATTCTAAATACAAACTTCAAGGTAGACACTAAAATAAAGTACAGAACAGAGTCACAAATCATAGATAAGGAAAAATCTAAGAAACCCAGCATAAGAAATTGCAGTATTAAATGGGTAGTCTAAAGCACACACGAAAAGAAACACAGGAAAACAAGATAATGAGTGACAGATTGACAGCATTAAGTCCACATGCATCAATAATCACTCTCAATGTGAACGGATTGAACTCTCCAATTAAAAGACACAGAGTGGTAAAATGGATTAAAGAACAAGATCCAACAATTTGTTGCCTCCAGGAAACACACCTCAGCCCCAAGGACAAACACAGACTCAGGGGGAAGGGGTGGAGGACAATACTTCAAGCAAATAGCAAGGAAAAAAAGGCAGGTGTTGCAATTCTCATATCAGACCAAGTGGATTTCAAAATAAGACAGGTAAAGAGAGACACAGAGGGACAATATATAATGATCAAAGGGACACTTCATCAAGAAGAAATAACGCTTATAAATATCTATGCACCCAACACAGGAGCACCAAGATTCATAAAGCAACTATTAACAGACCTGAAGGAAGATGTTAAAAACAACACAATAATAGTAGGGGACCTCAACACCCCACTCACATCAATGGACAGATCATCCAGACAGAAAATCAACAAGGAAATAGCGGAGCTGAATGAAAAACTAAAACAATTGGACTTAATAGACATATATAGATCACTCCACCCTGAAGGAGCTGAATACACATTCTTCTCAAGTGCACATGGAACATTCTCTAGGATAGACCATATGTTGGGAAACAAGGCAAGCCTCTACAAATTTAAAAAAATTGAAATAATAACAAGCATCTTCTCAGATCATAGTGCTATAAGGCTAGAAATTAATTACAAGAAAAAAGCTGAGAAAGGCACAAAGATGTGGAGACTAAACAACACACTACTGAACAAGCAATGGATCATTGAAGAAATTAAAGAAGAAATAAAAAAATACCTGGAAACAAATGAAAATGATAGCATGCCCTACCAACTCATATGGGATACAGCAAAAGCTGTATTAAGAGGAAAATTCATCGCAATACAGGCACATCCTAACAAACAAAAAAAATCCCAAATAAGCAACCTTAAAGCACACCTAACTGAACTAGAGAAAAAAGAACAAATGAAGCCCAAAGTCAGCAGAAGGAGAGAAATAATAAAAATCAGAGCAGAAATAAATACTATTGAAACAAAAAAGGCAGTAGAAAGGATCAATGAGACAAAGAGCTGGCTTTTTGAGAAGATAAATAAAATTGACAAACCACTAGCCAAACTTACAAAGAAAAAAAGGGAGAAAGCTCAAATAAACAAAATCAGAAATGAGCGAGGAGAAATAACAACAGACTCTGCAGAAATACAACAGATTATAAGAGAATACTACAAAAGACTATATGCCAACAGAATGGATAACCTAGAGGAAATGGATAAATTCCTGGACTCCTACAATCTCCCAAAGCTCACTCAAGAAGAGGCAGACAAGTTGAACAGACCAATCACAAGGAAAGAGATTGAAACAGCAATCAAAAGCATCCCAAAGAATAAAAGCCCAGGACCAGATGGCTTTCCTGGGGAATTCTACCAAACTTTCAGAGAGGATTTAATACCTATCCTTTTCAAGCTATTCCAAAAAATTAGGGAAGATGGAACACTTCCTAACACATTCTATGAGACCAACATCACACTGATACCAAAACCTGACAAGGACACCACGAAAAAAGAGAACTACAGGTCAATATCACTGATGAACATAGATGCAAAAATTCTAAACAAAATTTTGGCAACCAGAATTCAGCAATTCATCAAAAGAATCATACATCAGGATCAGGTGGGATTCATACCAGGGACACAGGGATGGTTCAACATCCGCAAATCAATCAACATGATACACCACATCAACAAACTGAGGAATAAAAACCACATGATCATCTCAATAGATGCAGAGAAGGCATTTGACAAGATCCAACAGCCATTTATGATAAAAACTCTGAACAAAATGGGCATAGAAGGAAACTACCTCAACATAATAAAGGCCATATACGACAAACCCATAGCCAACATCATACTCAATGGGCAAAAACTGAACCCCATCCCCCTGAAAACAGGAACAAGACAAGGATGCCCTCTATCACCACTCTTATTTAACATAGTACTGGAGGTCCTGGCCAGAGCAATCAGTCAAGAAAAAGGAATAAAAGGAATCCAAATAGGGAAGGAAGAAGTGAAACTCTCGCTGTTTGCAGATGACATGATCTTATATATAGAAAACCCCAAAGAATCCATTGGAAAACTGTTAGAAGTAATCAACAACTACAGCAAAGTTGCAGGGTATAAAATCAATTTGCATAAATCAGTAGCATTTCTATACTCCAGTAATGAACCAACAGAAAAAGAACTCAATACAATACCATTCACAATCGCAACAAAAAGAATAAAATACCTTGGGGTAAATTTAACTAAGGAAGTGAAGGACTTATATAATGAAAATTACAAGGCCTGTCTGAGAGAATTGGATGACGACATAAAGAGATGGAAAGACATTCCATGTACATGGATTGGAAGAATAAACATAGTTAAAATGTCTATTCTACCTAAAGCAATCTACAGATTCAACGCCATCCCAATCAGAATCCCAATGACATTCTTTACAGAATTAGAACAAAGAATCCTAAAATTCATATGGGGCAACAAAAGACCCCGAATTGCTAAAGCAATCCTGAGAAAAAAGAACAAAACGGGAGGCATCACAATCCCTGACTTCAAAACATACTACAAAGCTACAGTAATCAAAACAGCATGGTACTGGTACAAAAACAGGTGCACAGATCAATGGAACAAAATTGAAAGCCCAGAAATAAAACCGCACATCTATGGACAGCTTATCTTTGACAAAGGAGCTGAGGGCATACAATGGAGAAAAGAAAGTCTTTTCAACAAATGGTGCTGGGAAAACTGGAAAGCCACGTGTAAAAGAATGAAAATTAACCATTCTTTTTCACCATTCACCAAAATAAACTCAAAATGGATTAAAGACCTAAAGGTGAGACCTGAAACCATAAGTCTTCTGGAAGAAAACGTAGGCAGTACACTCTTTGACATCAGTATTAAAAGGATCTTTTCGGACACCATGCCTTCTCAGAGAAGGGAAACAATAGAAAGAATAAACAAATGGGACTTCATCAGATTAAAGAGCTTCTTCAAGGCAAATGAAAACAGGATTGAAACAAAAAAACAACCCACCTACTGGGAAAAAATATTTACTAGTCATATATCTGACAAAGGCTTAATATCCTTAATATATAAAGAACTCTCACAACTCAATCACAAAACATCAAACAACCCAATCAAAAAATGGGCTGGAGACATGAACAGACATTTCTCCAAAGAAGATATACTGATGGCCAATAGGCACATGAAAAGATGCTCATCATCGCTGATCATCAGGGAAATGCAAATCAAAACTACACTAAGATATCACCTTACACCCGTTAGAATGACAAAAATATCTAAAACTAATAGCAACAAATGTTGGAGAGGTTGCGGAGAAAAAGGAACCCTCATACACTGCTGGTGGGAATGCAAACTGGTGCAGCCACTATGGAAAACAGTATGGAGATTCCTCAAAAAACTAAAAATAGAACTACCATACGATCCAGCCATCCCACTACTGGGTATTTATCCAAAGAGCCTGAAGTCAGCAATCCCAAAAGTCCTGTGCACCCCAATGTTTATTGCAGCACTGTTTACAATAGCCAAGACATGGAAGCAACCTAAGTGCCCATCAACAGACGAATGGATAAAGAAGATGTGGTACATATATACAATGGAATACTACTCAGCTGCAAAACAGAACAAAATCATTCCATTTGCAATAACATGGATGGACCTTGAGAGAATTATGTTAAGTGAAATAAGCCAGCAAGAGAAAGATAATCTGTGTACGACTCCACTCATATGAGGAATTTAAAACTATGGACCAAGAACAGTTTAGTGGATACCAGGGGAAAGGTGGGGTGGGGGGTGGGCACAAAGGGTGAAGTGGTGCACCTACAACATGACTGACAAACATTAATGTACAATTGAAATTTCACAAGATTGTAACCTATCAATAACTCAATCAAAAAAAAAGAAGAAGATGGATCTATTGGGAGGTGATTGGATCATGAGGGGAAATCCTAGAAAAGGTGCCATCTCAGCAGCAGGAAGTGGGCCCTAGCCAGATACTGAATATACAGGCACCATGATCTTGGACTTTCCAGCCACCAGAACTGAGAGAAATAAATGTTTGTTGTTTGTAAGCTACCCAGTCGATGATGATGTTTCTGTTATAATAGCCCAAATGATGTGTGGTATAATTATCTACAGTAGCATTCACTTTTTTTAGGTATACATTTCCATGAAGTTTTCAATTTTAATAAAGTTCAATTTATCAAATTTTCCTTTATGATTCATGTTTTACATTCTATCTGAGATCTTTTTTGCCTAACTGAAAGCTGCAACAATATTTTTTTTTAGAGTTCCAGATCTTATATTTAGGTCCCTGACAATATTAATTTTGGGAGATTATAATATAAAGTATGGGTGAAGTTTTATTATTTTCCATATCTACATCTATATGTTTCAGCACTATTTTCAGAAATTCATTCTTTTATCCACTGAATTGCCTGTGCAAATTTATCACATGTCAATTGACCACATATGTGGGTCTATGTTGGGTCTATCTGGACTTCCTCTCTATTTGGTTCATCTTCTTCTTTATTTGATTTCAATTCTCTCACATTTTATTATAAGCGTCAAGATAAAACCAGGTGGCACCTTAACACCTGATCTAGAAATTCCCTTAACTAGCTCACTCAGTTCAGTAAGTATATTTGCTACTTTCTACCTCACTGTAGATGATATTGTTGGTAAATATTCAGTTACTACGTAACAAACACCCCCCTTCCTCAGCTTCCTCACTAAGATTTTTCATACTTTCTTATAAGCCCTCACTTGCAGCCTTCTCAAAGTTTATACAATTTTATAGCTTTTTCAAAGCTCTTGATGCTTTCACAAATGCTTTCCTCAAACTCTTTTTAGCTTCCCAATCCATTCCAAGATATTAGGCTTTTGTTATGCTGCCATAACACCCATTCCCAGCACCAAAATAGGTGTTAGTTATATCTACAGCTGTGAAAACAATTGCCTCAAAATATAGTGACTTAAAACAGAAAACATTGATTGCCTAAGGTTTCTGTAGGTCAAAAATTCAGAAGCAGCTTCACTGAATGATTTTGACGCAGGGTCTCACGTCTGGCTGCATTTAAGATGTTGACCAGGGCTACAGTCTCTGAAGCGTTGACTGGGACTAGAGGACCCTCTTTCAAACTCAGTCACGTGGCACTTGGCAGGAAGCATCAGTTCCTTGCTGGCCATCCCTAATCAGGCCTCTCAGCAGACTGATTGGTTGACCTCATGATGTGACCACTGGCATTCCATAGAGTAAGCGATTTGAGAGAGATAAAAAAAGGATGCTAGAATGCCGTTTAGGACTTGGTCTCTGAAGTGACATACTATTAGTTCCACCACATTTTATTCATTAGAATCCAATCATTGAGTCAATGTCTACACTGGGAGGGGAGTTAAGCTCCACCTACTGATGGAAAGAGAGTCAAAGAATTTGTGGACATATTTTAAAACAATCACAGGGCAGAAGATAGAATTTTTTCACATACTTTGGACAAATTGAGTGCTGTGGCAGGAATGTCAGGGGTATAATTTGGTTTAGTGATATGACCATACAGATTAGAGTTTACTGAGTTTGGGAAGTGCCATCTTGATATATGGGGCCTTAGAAACTAGGTAGGAGAATTTTATAGCAGGCAATTAAAAGGGGCATTAAATAATAAACATTATTTCTTTTAGGTTTTTTTTTTTGGTTTTTTTTTGGTGAGGAAGATTGGTCCTGAGCTAACATCTGTGTCACTTGTCCTCTATCCTGTATATGGGGTGTCACCACACCATGGCTTGATGTGTGATGTGTAGGTTGGTACCTGGGGTCCGAACCTGAAAACCCCAGGCCACCAAAGCAAAACTCGAGAACTTAACCACTACACCACTGGTCCAGCCCCTATGTCTTTTAGTTTAAGTCCTTGATTGCAAGTCCCTGAGATCATTTCTGCTTGCTTGTTTTAGGGACTATTGAGTTCATGGTGGAGAGGAATACAAATTTTCTCTTTTCTCTCTTAGAATTCTTTTAAGCTCAAATGCATCATTGAATAAAAGATAAACACACAGAAAAAAAGAATAAAACTAAAACACAGAAAATGATACTTAAGAACGAAAATCTGTTGGCATAAGTAATGTGTATTTCAATACAATCTATATTCTTCAAGTTTCATGTGAACAGTGAAACAGCCAAGATTGTTATGGCTTCAGCAAAGATAGTACAGTGACTACTCATACACAGGGATGATAATACTAATGATAATGATAGAGATAGACTAATGTATTGAGCTGAATACTTATGCGCTAGGTACTCTGATAAGCAATTTATATGCATTGCCTCATGTGATTATCACCCAAATCTCATGAGATTGACACAACAAGGAAGCAATTATTTTCCTTAGGAGAATTACTTTATGAATTACGTTAATATACACTGATATAAATCTAACTCCCCTGAAGATTGTTGGAGCACTGGGTTTTCTGATTTATTTTCTATTTACTTATTAATGTTTTAATTGATTTAACATCTACTGATTATGATGATTATCATTAAGCAGTATCTAGCCTTTGCATTCACTGAATATGTTTTTTTTTTTTTAAACCTGATTTCCACCATTTCAGGCAGTTAAAAATAAAACAATTATGCAAAATTTTTATACAATGAGAGGAAGAATTTTACTTTTCTAGTGTTTGAGCTGTGCACTGCTAAGCCATCTCTCTCAATTTAGATCTAATTTTCCCTACATAGACTAAATTTATTTTTCTTACTATTTTCAATTCATTGACTAAGGCTTACCTGATTCACCTAGAGCAATGACAGTGCCATTTGTAAATAGAAAAATTAATCTTTCTTCGATTCTAGAAGATACAGCATATGTGAAAACATTTATAAACTTTAAAATATTGTTCAAAATAAGTATATTCAAAGTATGTTCCAGCACTCCTATGATACAACTGAGAAAATACCTTTTTCAACATCATTTGTCTTATGATTGGAAAATATATGTTAATTATAGACTCCAGAAAATATTAAAAAAGGGACTCAACAAGAAAGCCCTAGAAATTACAAAGATTAACAATTTACCATGTTTCTGGTTATATCCATAAATATGTACAAAATATGTACATATATACACACAAATATATCTATATATTTTTAAAAAATAAAATCATACTACATAACTTTATTTCATTTAAGGTTTTTATCAAAAATATCTCCCTGTATCATTAAATATTCTTTAAAACATAATTTTAAAAACTGTATAGTATTCTCAAACATTTATAGACCGGATTTCATTTGATTATTTTCCTATTGTTGAAATTATAATTGGTGAAAACTGATCATTTTAAACCCATGGGGAATGTATTTTAAAAGAATTCAAGGTGGATGTATGAGTGCAGTGGGATGTCTTCTTAATTCATTCCTCAAGAGAATTCATCAGCTCTCTTTGAGATTAGCCTTCTAGTTCCTCAAGGTTCTATTTTTCACTGGGAAATGTTTTAATATCTAGCAAGCAATTACAATAGTGCTATCACAGTACCCGAGGCATTTAATCACATGAGTCTACCCTCTTTGCCCAACTGTATCTGAATTATCTTGGCGAGGGGAAAAGAATGCTTATTTTCAGCATGGCTACAGTAAAACTTTGAAGAAACGTAAGATAAAATACCAAGTAGAAAGGGTATGGAAACGGCAATAGAAATTGCACCTGGAGTTAGGAGATTGGTTCCTACTCCCTGTTGAGCACTTAAATAGTGTTACGCCCTCGGGGATGTCACTTAAATTCTCTACACCTCTTAACTCCTCATCTGATAATTTAGCTCAAATTGTAATTTTCGCTCTGAAAATTTTAATTTATCCTTAGAGGGAATAAATGCCTCATTTAATGTAATCTTGTTTCCAAGTGATATATCTGAAACCCAGTAAAAATTATACAAATTAATTCCATATGCTGGGCTAAGTTTACCACTGAGGTTTTTATAATTGGAGTCTGAGTTTCTTGAAATGATTTAATGTCATATGTGGTTAGAGTTCAGAGCATTTTTCTACATGTTGTTTCTCTACAATTAACTTTTTTACTTCTGTACTAAATTCAGCACATTTTGGAAAATATAGAATGAATACTCATATTATTTTCATATAAACATTAGAATTACACTTTTAGCTCTGAAGTATCCATTTTATGTTGATTAGAAATGTGTTTGAATTATAAATTAATTTAGGAAGAATTTATGTTTTTATAATATTGAGTCTCATACGAGTGGAATTTTAAAATTGCTCTGGCAAAAAGGGTCTCTTAGAAGCCCATACCTTCACCTCTCAGTAGATCTGCTGAGCAAGAAGAGGCTTTTTCTGTCAATGTGGGTTGGAAAAATAAGTGAATAGAACTAGCTGAGCTTATTGTGTATGAGTAGAGAAATGAGACCGAGCTTGCCCTAGCAGATATTAAACATTATTCCTACAATATGAAACTGGTGTGATATTGGCTCTTGGCAAAAATTGAGATCAAAGAAAGAAAAATGAGAATCTAGAAACTACAACAAACCTGACATTAATAGGAAAAGAGTTAAATATTCAAAAATGAAACTGGGGCAAGTGTTAGATATTTGGATCTAAAAGTTATATGCTTTGTTCTCAATTTGACCAAAATGAGTTCAATATGAATCAAAGTTAAAACAAGAATATGTATAAAATGTAAAATAAAACACCATAATTATTAGAAAAAAAGGTTTTGATATATTTTTGTTATTATTACTATGATATAAAATCATTTTCTCAGGAGAAACACCAAAAATAAAAATACATAAAGAATAAAAGTGGGAGGTTTGACAGCAGAGAGCTATTATAATCAGAATGCAAGAAGGGAAATCAAAGATAAAATAAGAAAAACTAAAGAAAGCAGGTACCTCACAGCCAGTATCACAGGTGAAAGATCTGTTTAATATCTTTAACAAATAAAGAGATTCTGTAAGTCAATATGAAAAGTTTGTGTGATAAAAGAAAAATGAAAGAAATCAAATAAAAGAAAACATATAAAAGGCAAATAAACACACGTAACATATATGAGCACATTTGAAAACAAACAAAAGCAAATTAAAGACAAATAAGAGTTGAAATTTTTACCTGCAAAATTTCTGCTACACATGATGTGGAACGGTATCACAGATTACAGTGCAGAAGCATCAACTTTCTGTAGTTTCATTTATCATCAAAAGCCTTTAAAGTTCATGGCCTTTGTTTTAGTAGCACACTTCCAGCAATTTATCTTCAAGTAATAATGGCAAGTGTGTAAATGTGTGGTTCTAAGGGTGTATTGGAGCAGTTTACACCAGTGGAAAACTGGAACAACTTAAACGTTTTTCAGTAGGATACTGGTTAAATTAATCACGGTATATTTAAAAGGAAAGCCATATTGGTCAAAATGATGGCAATAGATTTATACATGCATTAACAAGCAAAAATGTATACAATATATACTTGTAGTATTTCTATTTAATTTTTATTTAATTTATTAAATGTGCTTTTAAAGAGCTTAGATCTGGATTCTCTTACTTTCCCCTAAAAGACATTCCTGTAAATATCACTTTCAGAAAAGCCCATTTAGTGATTTAATACACACACACCCCCACAAACACATTTACAAAATGTGAACATAGATTTTCTGTCATAATTTTTACAATGTAAAGTAGTTGGCAAAATTTTTCTATAAACATGTTAAAATTAATGTGATCAGATAAGTGTGGCTTTATAGGAGGTCATTTTGAAAGGAAATATTAAGTGTTATAAAAGAAGAAAGTCATTTATGTAATTTAATAAAAATTATTTATAATTGTAAGGAAATTAGACAAAATGAGTAATTTTTAAATGCTGATCGATATCTCCTATACGCCTTATGCATTTACTACATGTGCCCTCACAGATGTAAACTTTCATATACTTAAGCTAATAAGTTGTCCTTGGAATTGCATCAACACAAACTCTTTCCGATGTTTCTAGAAGTAAATATCTCTTAGATGATGTACAAAATGAGTTAGCCTTATAGCAAATCTCACAGTGAATCAAACATTGTCAATTAAAGTAGTTGTATAGGTATTTTTATGCCTTCTGACATTTCATTAAATCCTGTATGGTGGCATAAAGTTTATATCTTTAAAAAGAGTATTTCTGGAGTAGATTTGAAATCCATTGCTGCTAGACAAAAGAACAAAAAGGATTTGAATGGGAGTTATTAATTCTTGCATTGTTTCAGAGTCTTCTTTCGCTAATACTGATACTTGAAAATATTTTCACCTATAGTGTTGGTTTGCACGTATGTCTCAGAATTAGAGAACATCTGACCTGGTTTTACATATCTAGTAGTTATCAGTAAAATATTTTCAATATTTAACTTTGGCTGTCATATGAGATAACTGAGCAAGCTTTATAAAAGGTCTTGGCGCGGGGCGTGCCCCATGGCCGAGTGGTTAAGTCCGCACACTCCGCTTCAGTGGCCCAGGATTTCACTGGTTCGGATCCTGGGTGTGGACATGGCACTGCTCGTCAGGCCAGGTTGAGGCGGTGTCCCACATGACACAATTAGAAGGATGTGCAACTAAGGTATACAACTATGTACCAGGGGGATTGGGGGAGATAAAGCAGAAAAAAAAAAAAAAGATTGACAACAGTTATTAGCTCAGGTGTCCATCTTTAAAAAACAAACAAAAAAGAGGTCTTGGTGAGTACAAAAGGAATGAGCGTAAGTTCAGGGCTATCTGAGGTCAGTCTGTTTCAAGACGGAAGAAGAAGGAAGGTGAGGAAAAAGCCCTGAGAAAACTACCTGTACAGGAGGCTTTATTTTACTATCATTACCTTTCAAAAAAATGATCAAATATGTGTTATCTAAATGTGCTCTAATTTAAAGTATTCAAAATTTTCAAACAGACTGCAACTACCACAACCTTCTTCTTTCTATATAGTCCTTGTAGGTGAAATGGACCCAAACTGCAGTGACAGTGCTGTCAAAGTGCTGTTTGTAGAAGATCCTGTAAGTTTTGGAGCACAAAGGTGTTCTACACGTTGTGTCTTTGTCTCCTGGGTAAGCATTTGTTCTCGGTTTTAGTTAGATACCCAGGAAGTTTCAGGCTAACTCACATATTTTCATTTCATCCATGTACCACATAAACTTACTTTTTAATTTACCTGTTTAACAAAACTCACTTGAGAGTCGAAGCGTCTCCAGCTCACAGGAGCAGCTTCTTGGTCATGTGAACTGTGCAGTCGATCTCACAGGGAGCACCTTTGGAAGGACTCCACAGCTGGTTCGATGCTTTGCTGTTGCCATCTTGAAATTCATAATAGTTTTGAACAGGAGGTCCTGCATTTCGTTTTTCACTGGGCCCTTCAAATTACGTGATCTGTCTTGCTCACTCCTTAAAGGTGCCAACCCTGATGATGCAGACAATCCGAACAGAGTTTGCGGGATTGGTCATAAAATTGCGCTTATAGGAAACTTTCTTAGACTCTGAATGTTTTTAACTTTTTATTTTGAAATAATCATAGATTCATAGAAGGTTGCAAAATTAGTACAGAGACGTTATGTGGACCCTTCACCCAGCGCCCCCCAATGATAACATCTTATGTAACTAGAGTGCAGTATCAAAACTGAGAAACTGACATTGGTACAATCTATAGACTTTATTCCAATTTCGTCTTTTTACATGCATTTAGGTGTGTGTGTGTGTGTGCATAGTTCTACGCAATTTTATCACTGAAGATTCATGGAATCACCACTGCAATCAAAATAACAGACCCGTTCCGGCACCACGAAGGAGCTCCTTTTGTGGTTCCCTTTTCTAGGAGGAGGCTTATTTTCAAGACCTGAAATTTACCTAAACAGAACACTCTGCTTTCCATCTGGCGTAAACTTAAGTATTTACTACTTGAAATAATTTCGTGCTTTTTCAAACATTAATTCTTTTAATTCATATAAGAACCCCATGAAGTAGATACTATTATTACCCACATTGAACAGATGAGGATACTGATATATGGATTATCAGAATATGTGAGGTTCTAATTCCTTCACCTTTGGAGGTTATGCTCCCTCTCAAATAATAAGCACATGTTTTCAAAGAAAAAAAGCCACTTTTGCCATTTATTCATCTTTAAACTTGTTCAGATATCTTATTAATTTTAAATTAAGGGTAATTGTTACTGTTATTGAAAAGATATTTCCTTACTTTGGACCCTTGCCCCCTAGTCCCAATCACATATTAATGTTTTTCTTTTTTTTTTTTCTGAGGAAGATTCATCCTGAGCTAACATCTGTTGCCAATCTTCCTCTTTCTGCTTGCGGGTTGCGCCAGAGCATGGCTGCTGAGAAGTTGTGTAGATCCGTGCCCGGGAACTGAACCCGCACTGCCAAAGCAGAGCACGACAAACTTAACTGCTAGGCCATGAGGGCTGGCCCACACACTAATTTTTTTAATATGGTCTTTTAAATGGCCAATTATTTGCAAAAAAGTTAATGTAAATGATTAATGCTTTTGTCAAATCCTAAATTATTTATTTATGATATTTTAAACTTGTAAATCAATTTGTGAAACACAAATTTTGGGTTGTGCAGTAAAATATCAACCACCTTCCAAGAATCTAAGATTTATTAAAATACTTATAAATTGGGCAATTAAAATGGAGTTTTAGTTTCTCAAATAAGTTGATTACAGAAATTATTTTACCTTTACTTATTAATACGTTATCTTATATAATCTAAGGTAGGGAAGTAAAAATATAGGATTTCAAATTTGTCATTGCCATATATTGGAAACAGCATATCTAAGTTTCCATCCTACAGAAAATATAAAATAAGTTAGACTATTTTCAAGGACTAGGCTGTACATTTGAGCTTTAGAAATAGCGTCTGCTGTATCTGAACATGTACTACGCATGTGCTGTAATATATATTTAGGTTAAATATTTCACAGGAATTTTGGAATTAGTTGTGCAATATCTGCCCAAGAGTGATATTTTGGTTTTATTGTTTTTTAGAGAATGCTATATGACAGAGTGACCTAAGAGAGTTAGGTCCTAGTATATAATATTCTTTGCAGTGAAATAGGGCTGTAACATTTGAAGCTCTGATTATTACATATCTGCTTTCTTTCTAACAAATATAAAGTCTTGTGATGAATCTAGTCTGCTACAAAAAAATACTTTCAGTGTTGGTTTTACTTGTCAGGATAATAGGGAACTTTAATTTAATAGTATATCCCAAATGCTTTCTTTTTATATGTGCGTGAAAATCAGTGACAGTAAATGTGTAGTCTTAAAACGTAACAAGAAGGCATAAGACTAAAGATAGATAAACGGTGGTCAGAGGAAATAGAAAATTGATTCTGAATTCGTTTATAAACTCTAGGGATATATGAAGCTTATCACATTTTTAGTGTGCAATCATACACTTCGGAGAAAAAAGAATCTTAACTTTTCGGAAAAATTGGACGTCCTCAACCTTTAATAATGAATAGAAAAATGACCTTATTACTCTTCAATTCAGCCATAAGAGAGAACTTGCTGAGACCATAATACTCACAATCTATGCATCCCAAAATACAGCTTCCATTTTTCGGGTTTTTTTTTTTTTTTTTTGAGGAAGATTAGCCCTGAGCCAACATCTGCTGCCAATCTTTCTCTTTTTGCTGAGGAAGACTGGCCCTGAGCTAATACCTGTGCCCATCTTCCTCTACTTTGTATGTGGGATGCCTGCCACAGCATGGCTTGACAAGAGGTACATAGGTCAGCACCTGGGATCCAAGCAAGTGAACCCCAGGCCACTGAAGCCCAATGAGAGAAATTAACCACTGAGCCACAAGGCCGGCTCCCATAGCTTCCATTTTTTGCCAGGTTCACTCATTCACATACTGACAACCCACACTTTGAAGTGCACATTTCAGATGAGTTCCATACTCCTCACACTCTCTTCCATTACAACTCTATGCAAGTTAAACAGCTTCCAATAGACTATCCCAAAAATTGTCCAGATCCAGCAGTCACTCCAGACACCAAATACCCTATACTGAACGGGGGTATGTTTGGGACTCAACAATTCTAGCTATGTCTCACTCCACACTCTTCTGTCACATCCTAAAGCCAATGATATTAGTCCCTCCACCCCTTTCTGATTTTCTGATATGTTTATTGTCTGTCTATTACTATCCCTCCCCAACTCTACATCTTCCAGTATGGAATCTACTTGCTTTCTTATAGACTATTTTCATTTTTTTTAATTCAAATACTAATTTAACGGATAACTATAAAATAATCTTACTCTGAAAATCATCAATTCTTTAATATGTTTTGAATCTTAATACAGGGTCAATATTTATTAAAGTTACATGTAACTCTACTACTGAGCCCTAAGGGACCAGTGACCCACAAGTGCATCAGTTTGCCCTTCGCCATTCACACCGATAAAATGAAACCGGAATAGGAGGGCAGAAACTTTATTCATTGATCAATGAATGTAGGAGGCAGAGTTCCTGTTCTAAAATGGCTTCTCCCTGAAGGGAAGCTGGGCAGGGTTCTTATGGGATGTGAAGGGGAAGAGGTCTCGGCGTCATCGCTCAGGGCAGGGGCAGTTGAGGAACGTACAGATCTTCCCTTCTTGCACATGGCACCTTTTGCACACGTTTCCTTTTGTGCATGGCACCCCATCGCCATCTTGGACCTTTCTGGTTTGGAACAGTTCTGCAGTTTGGCCATCTGGCAATGTTCTGCCTTGGTTCCTATAAGCAAACACAACTTAAAAACAAAGCGTTAGACATGGAAAATGTTTTAGGGACTTCCCTGAGTGACAACTGTGTATTCTCAAATACACAGTAGGGGTGCGAATGTATATATTTGACTTCTGGGAGATCAAGTTTGTTTACTTTTTGTTTGTTTTAAAATGTTTTTATTATTTGCCCTTTGGTTTATTTGATCAATCACTTAAAAAAAAAGTATTAATGTCTCATATTAGAAAAGAGAATTTGTTAGCTTTTTTCTAGTACTGCTTCTCGATTATTTTGAAACACAAATATTAGTTAATAATACAATTGATCACCCTGTAAAACTTTATGTTGCTAATCACGTTCACTTTTCCTTCCTAATTTTTGCCAAATATAACTATTTGTGCTCTCCTTTGTTTTTTGTTTTTTTCCTACCATAGCTTCTTTCTGCTCTTGGATGAGTGCCTAATAAAATATGTACTGCTAATTCTTTCTCTCTCTTTTCAGTTAAGCAATTGGGATGATTTTCTTTTTACTTTTTTTTTTTTTTGATGAAGAAGGTTGGTCCTAAGCTAACATCTGTGACAATCTTCCTCTATTTTGCATGTGGGACACCACCACAGTGTGGCTTGATGAATAGTGTGCATGTCTGCACTTGGACTGCTGAAACGGAGCATGCAAACCTAACCGTTATGCAACCAGGCCAGCCTCCGTTGTTTTCTTTTTTGATATCAACATTTTTTACTTCTATTGCACTTCAACTATGTACTCCAAAATTTCCACTCTGGACCTCATTTTTAATTTTTTTTGCAGTTCCCACCTCTGGCATCTTTAAACATATTCTGCTGTTGTTTCTTATTCACAACAAGTCTGTCTTTTGAGAGAGATCTCCACATGAAGAGGTCTCATAACCTCTCTGTGCTTCAGTTTCCTCATTCATAAAGTAGTGCTCTTTCTCCAAATATCTTATAACTTAAATAAGATTGTATGTGTAAAACTGTACCATAAATCCTAGAGAATCATTCTGGTTAAAGGCCTAAATGGTACTCCTCATTAGATGGTAACTTTCTCCTCGCACTTCAGCTCTGTCTTAATCTTTCCTTCGTTCAATGGCCAATTCTGTTTTCTTATAGTGTTCCTTGTAATTATCTAGTTTATGTAATTTACCTGCCATTATGTAATAGACATTGCCACCAGAAAATTATCACTATTACAGCATAAAAAGCAATTGTTTGCTAAGAATCCTGTCAAATGGTTAATGAACAGAAAGTGCTTACTTTTTAAAGAGTGTTTGCATCCTATCATAATAGATGTTATATATAAGAATATATTGTGTTTTACTTGAATTTTAGTGAATTGTTTGAGGGTTTGGACTTGACATGTAACATACTATAATCTCCCACACTGCAAATACTGTCTGTGGTTGGTGTTTTGCACAGTGAATCTGGTTCTCAGGAGCATATTATTGACATTAATGCCTTTACCTGTATTTGGAAAAATAACCAAAGGAGACTAATCTTAGCTGTAAGGACAAATATAGGCTCAAAGTGAAGGGATGGAAAGTGATACTCCCAGCAAATAGTAGCCAAAAGAAAGTGAGTGTAGTCATACTTACATGAGACAAAATAGATTTCAGGCCAAAAAAGGTAACAAAAGACAAAGATGGATGTTACATAACGATAAAGGAGATGATCTATCAAGAAGACATAACATTTATTAATATGCATGCACTCCACATAGAAGCCCTAAAATATATAAAGCACCTATTAACATGCTGAAAGGGAGAAATTGACAGCAGTAGAACAATAGTAGAGGACTTTAACTCCCCACTTACATTAATGGTAGATGATCCCTACAGAAAGTCAACAAGGAAACATAACCTTTGAATGACACGTTAGACCAGATGGACTTAACAGATATATACAGGACATTCCATTCAAAAGCAGCACAATACACATTCTTCTCAAGTGGACATGGAACATTCTCAAGATTAGACCATATGTTGGGACAGAAAACAAATCTAAATAAATTTAAGAAGATTGAAATCATATCAAGTATTTTTTCTGACCACAATGTTATGAAACTAGAAATCAATTACAAGAAGAAAATTGGAAAAATTACAAATATGTGGAGATTAAACAATATGTTACTGAAGAATAATTGGGTTAATGAGGAAATCAAAAGTCAAAAAATATATGGAGACAAATGAAAATGAAAATGAAACTAATATATTTTAAATGACATACCAAAACCTGTGGGATGCACCAAAAGTGGTTCTAAGAGGGAAGTTTATAGCAGTACAGTTCTATCTCCAGAAACAAAAAAAAGTCAAATAAACAATCTAACCTTACACCTAAAGGAACCAGAAAAAGAACAAATACATCCAAAGTCAATGGAAGGAAAGAAATAATAAAATCAGAGCAGAAATAAATGAAGTAGAGACTAAAAAGACAATAGAAAAGATCAGTGAAACTAAGAGCTAGTTATTTGAAAAATAAACAAAATTGACAAACTTTTAGCTAGACTCACTAAGAAAAAAAGAATTTTCAAATAAAATCAGAAATGAAAGACAAGTTACAATGGATACCTCAAAAATACAAAGGATCGTAAGACACTACAACAAATAGCTATACCAACAAATCAGAAAATCTATAAGAAATGGATAAATTCATAGAATCATACAAATTTCCAAGACTGAACCACAAAGAAATAGAAAATCTGAATAGACCAATTACTACTAAGGAGGTTCAAGCAGTAATAAAAAAACTTCCAAAATAACAAAAGTCCAGGACCAGATGGCTTCACTGGTGAATTCTAGCAGACATTCAAACAAGAGTTAATTCCTAGCCTTCTCAAACTCTTCCAAAAAATTGAACAGGAGGCAATACTTCCTAACTCATTTTATGAGCCCAATATTACCCTGATTCCAAAACCAGACATGGACAGTACAATAAAAGAAAATTATAGACCAATATCTCTGATGAACATAGATGCAAAAATTTTCAACAAAATATCAGAAAACTGAATAAAACAATACATTAAAAGGATCACACACCATGATCAAGTGGTATTTATTCTAGAGAGGCAAGGTGCTTCAACATCTGTGAATCAATCAACACGATACAGCACATTATCAAAATAAAAGCTAAAAATCATATAATCATCTCAATAGATGCAGAAAAACCACTTGACAAGTTTTGACACCCATTTATGATAAAAATTCTCCTAAAAATAGGTATTGAAGGAAAGTACCTCAACATAATAAAGGGCATATATGACAAACTCACAGCTAACATTATCTATGGTGAAATATTGAAAGCTTTTCCTCTAAGATCAAGAGTAAGACTGATGCCCCCTCTTGCCACTTCTATTTAACATAGTACTGGTTGTTCTAGCCAGAGTGATTAGGCAAGAAAAAGAAATAAAAGAGATCCAAATTGGAAAAACCAAAGTAAAACTCTTGCTGTTTGCAGACAATATGATTTTACATGTAAAAAACCCTAAAGACTCCACCAAAAAGCAATCAGAAATAATAAAACAAATAAATTAAGGTTGCAGTCTACAAAATCAATATACAAAACTCTGTGGCATTTCTATACACTAATAATAAACTACCAGAAAGTGAAATTAAGAAAACAATCCCATTTACAATCACAACAAAGAGAATAAAATACCTAGGGATAAAATTTAACCAAGGAGATGAAATACTTGTACACTGAAAACTATAAGACGTTATTGAAAGAAATTGAAGACATAAAGAAATGGAAGATATTCCATGCTCAATGGATTGAAAGAATTAACATTGTTAAAATGTTGATATTACCTAAAGCAATCTACAGATATCAATATTCCAATCATAGTTTTCACAGAAATAGAAGGAAAACCCTAAAATTTGTTTAGAACCACAAAAGACCCCAAATAGCCAAAGCAATCCTGAGAAAAAAGAACAAAGCTGGAGGTATCACACTCCCTGATTTCAAACTATACTGCAAAGCTATAGTAACAAAAACAGTATGGTATTGTCATAAAAACACACAGATCAATGGAACAGAATTGAAAACCCAGAAATAAACCCACACGTGCATGGACAAGTAATTTATGACAAAGGAGCCAAGAACATACAATGCAGAAAGGAAAGTTTTTTCAACAAATGGTGTTGGGAAAACTGAACAGCCACATGCGAAAAAAATGAAATTAGGCCACTATCTTACACTATACACAAAAATTAACTCAAAATTGATTAAAGACTTTAAGGTAAGACATGAAACCCTAAAACTGCTAGAAGAAAACATAGGCAGTATGCTCTTTGACACCAATCGTAGCAATATCTTGTTGGCTATATCTGCTCAGGCAAGGGAAACAGAAGCAAAAAGAGACCAATGGGACTACCTAGAACTAAAAAGCTCCTGCACAGCAAAAAAAAAAAAAAAAAAAAAAAAACCTCAGCAAAATGAGAAGACAATCTACTGAATGGGAAAGTAGATATTTGCAAATTGTATATTCGATAAGGAGTTAATATCCAAAATATATAAAGTACTCATACAACTCACCATCAAAAAAGTTAACAACCCTATTAAAAAACAGGCAGAGGATTAGAATAGACATTTTAAAGAAGACATACGGATGGTTAGCAGGTGCGTGAAAAGATGTTCCACATCACTAAGAATTAGGGAAATGCAAATCAAAACAATGATGAGATATCACCTCACACCTGGTAGAATGGCTATTATCAAAAAAACAAGAAATAACAACTGTAGGAGAGGATGTGGAGAAAAGGCAATCCTTGTGCACTACTGAGGGGAATGTAAATTGCTGCAGCCATTACGGAAAACAGTATAGAGATTCCTCAAAAGATTAAGAATAGAACTACCATATGATCCAGCTATCCCACTTCTGGATATTTATCTGAAGGATATGAAAACACTAATTTGAAAAGATATATGCACCCCTATGTTCATTGCAGCGCTATTTATGAGAGCCAAGATATGGAAACAACCTAGGCGTCCATTGATAGATGAATGGATAAAGAAGATGTGGTATGTATATATGTATTTGCGTATTTATGTATATATATCTATATATACACACACGCACACACTATAGAATACTGCGCAGACGTAAAAATATGAAATCTTGCCATTCGCAACAGCATAGATGGAACTTGAGGGTATCATTCTAAGTGAAATAAGTCAAATGGAGAAAGACAAATAGTGTATGATTTCATTCATATGTGGAATATAAAAAACAAAACAAAATAAAAACAAACTCACAGAAGCAGACAACAGATTGGCGGTTACCAGTGGGGAAGGGAGGTAGGGGCAGGCAAAATAAATAAAGGGTCAATTACAGTGTGATGAATGGAAGCTGCACTTTTGGTGGTGAGCGTGCTGTAGTATATACAGATGTTGAATTACAATGTTGGACACCGGAAACCTATATAATGTTATAAAGCAATGTTACCTCAATTAAAAAAAAGAACAGAGGATGTTTAAAACATTAAAAAAAAAATGCTGTAACCAATGCCACTTCAAATCCTTATAAAACTTCTGTATCCTCTATCTCGATGGACACTTTTGCCGTTTTCTCTTGGTTAATCCCTACTTGACCTTCATTTGACAGGTCATTGTTACCTCCTCAAAGGATCCTTTGTTAAACCTAAGACTAACTTAGATAGCCTGGTTATACAGCCATGTAGTTCCCTGTGCTTTTCTTTCATAGCACTTACCATAACTTACAAGTTACAGTTTGCCATTATTTAATTACTTTCTGTTTACCATACATAGCTCTAAGTTTTATATGGTTGGGAGTCATATCTGTTTTTTCCACCATTGGATTTTTTGGCCACAATTAGTTGCTTGGAAATCAACAAATATATGTTGACTGATAAATATTTTGCCTGAAAAATAATCTTTAACTTTTTGTTGGTTTAGTACCTGTCCACAGCTACCCATAATACCATGGTATCCATAACATTAATGACTGTGGGTCTGAAATTGGGTGTATGGATCCCCAAATAACCTGAAGAGTTATCAATATTAGATTGTCCACCTGTGATTGTACTAGCTCGGAATATAATCAAATGCTTTTCTCTTTTCTTTCAAGTTGCCTCTTCCTGAAATCACTGCTTTATCCCCTTTGTGTCAGCATAGAACCATATGACCCTGTACAAGTTATCATTCTGCTTCTTATCTGTTTTTTCTATTTATTTTTAAAATGGAATGTTTTGCTGAAAAAAAGCAGCTCAGGAATTGAGAAGGAAAAATAAAAACAGGCAGGTTACAAATTGTGCATGCTATTACTTGATTAATATTCTTGTGAGATCTCCTCCTAAATAATCAGATCCCAAACCAATTTTCTACATGAACTACACAGCGAAGGTCGTGGGAAATGTCCTTAAAGCTCTACTCCTATCTCACAGTAGTAAACGGAGGGCAGTGCATTGTGATGCAGATTTGCTGCACTGTTCAGCCTAGTTCTCTATCAGACAGATTCCCATGAATATCATTATCCTGCCCATAAATAGAAGCACACCTAGTAATGGGCAAAACCCTGCCCACAGTAAGATGAAAAGCCCTCCCAGCTAGCAAACGCCACCACCTGATGTTTGAATGTTTGCGAATTATCAACAGGTGCAAGCAAGCAAGACAATAAGGATATTAGGTTACAGCTTAAGGAATTAGGGAGAGAGACTAGTATTTCCACTGAGAGATGTTGAACTGAGCTTGGTATTTGGTAAAGGTTACATATTTGAGCGTTACGATAAAATATGAAAGGCTATGTAAATGAGTGTACTATTTAGAAGCAGTATCAAGAACAAATCTTAGAGGCATTTCTCTAAAAAAAGTGTAACACAGTAAATGAAGCAGTTTCGTATCATTATGTTCCTTCAGAATAAAGTCTTGAAGTGAAAATGTGCTTTCTACCATTCAATATATGTTGTACCAAGGCATTATTTTAGTATTAAGTTAGAATTCTCAAAACAAAGGTAGGTGCACGTTTAATTTATAAGTGAATTGCTTTCAATAAAAATTACTTGCATAACCTAATGTGAACTATATATTAAACTATAAGGACTATTAATAAATAACTTTTGTCATTGCAAGAAAAATAAACTTTAGACCTAAAAATCTAGAAATTCTGAATGAATAATAAACATACAAGAGTCAGACTTAGATTAAGCTTACACATGGTTTTAATGGAAATATGCCAAGATGGACATTCTATACCTAATATTTTATCATTGTGAACATTTCTTGGGCTGCTAATATTAAACTAGAATATTAATTTTGAAGTAAATGTTCTTTATTGGTCGTTAAGAAATCAATGGTCATTTGTTACTTATTTTAAACTTTAACAGTATGGTTATCTAAAGGGTTTGTATGTTCTTCTGACATTTAAAATGTCACAATCATTTTGGACAACAAAAGAACAATTATAAACTCTGGACAGAATATAAAATAAAACTTGCTGAGGCTTCTGATGAGTGAATAAGTACAGAGAAAATTTAGAGAGGAGTTCAGCCTTAAAGGAAGTGACACATAGAAACGGGAGTACCGTTTTGGGGCATGGATGGCTAAAATACCAATAGAAAGTAAAGCTGTATTTCTCGGGGAAGAATCAAGGAAAGGAGCCTGCAGAATCAGGGTCACCAGAAAGTGGCCAGGAAACCCTGAGAAGGAGACAACCAGACAAAGAAACTCCAAATTCTGTGTATGAGTTTGTCAAGACTATATGCACGTGCAGGGAAAACTGAAAGCAGTCAGATTTGAGATCTGCGCTCCTACCCTGCAAAGGTATGGCAGATTTTTTGGTCCAGCCTAGATTTTGCTAGACAAAAATATCAACTCCCTTCAAAACAATATAAAATAATTCAGAGTACCCACAATACAGTGTTCACAATGTCCAGGATTCAATCCCAAATTACTTGATATATAAAAAGCCAGCTAAACGTATTCATCTTTTTCCAGAAAAAGCGAAGCAGCAGACAGCAAAACGAATCAGATGTCGGGTCTTTTCAGGCTTTAAAGCAGCTCTTAATATTTGTCATTGGGGTAAATGAATTAAATATAGAAATTCATCAAAGAAATAGAAAATATCATTTTATATAGAAAATCTAGAAGGGAAAAAATGCAATCTCTGAAATACGATATTTAGAAGTAGGGCTTAATGGCAGAAAGGAGGTTTCAGAGGAAATGTTTGGTAAGTTTGAAAATAGATTAACAGTGATCATATCATCCAATCTGAAGAAAAGAGAGAAAAATTAATGAATAAAATGGCCAGAGTCCCTGGGATATGTGGGATATTTTTTCCTCATAGGCTTTGACCATTTTATTCATTCATTTATCTACGTATAGGTAATTGAAGTGCCAGAAGAAGAAAAGTGAGAGAATTGAACAAATAAAACGTTTGTACACATAATTGCTGAATATTCCCAACTTTGGAGAAAAAGATAGATTTTCAGATTCAAGGTCAGCAAAATTCAAGTGGGATAATTTAGAAATACATACACATACACACACACACCAAGTACATGAAAGTTAAACTACTAAGAGCCAACATTAAGAGAAATTCTTGAAATCAATTAGAAAAAATGCATATTAAATATAGAGAAACAATGATTCTAATGATTTTTAACTCTTCTGCAGAAAATATGGAGGCCAAAAGAGAATTAAAAAACATTTCTAAGGCTAAAAGAAAAAAGAGCATAGGTGAAATAGATTTAAAGAAAATCTGAAAGAAACTGTTACTGCCAGATCTACTCTACAAGAGAAAAATGTTAGATAACTTCTTAAAACGGAATTAATTATTCCAGAGGGAGTTCTAATCTTCAAAAATGAATAAGGAACACAATAAATGGTAAATATCTGGGTGTTTATAAATATAAACAAATAAATGTATATAAAATAAATACATATAAAATATCCTTCTTCACTACCTTACATGGCAGATAAAGATAATAGAGTCATATGCCAATTGTGAATAAACAAAGCAAAGCCCGATTTGATTTTACATGGGAAATCTATCTTAATTAAATAATAGCTGGTTTTGGCTATTTATTTGTTGTATTGCCATCAACAGAACAGACATTTGACAGCATAGATAGACATTTGGCAGTATAGCATCTGATTTACAAATTTATGCATGAATACCTTGCTTAGTTTCCCTTAATTATAGCTGATTCCATTCCTATAGGCAGCTTTATATTTCTAGTTTTTTATATTGCTTTCCTCAGAGAACAAAGACATATTCTCTTACACATTAATTTATATAAGAAAGTAAAGCAGTAGTTTGCTTTCCTGTAGTTACAAAATCATAAGTGTCTCAAGAGATCGTCCAGTGTGATCTTACATCCTTCTATCACATATCTGATTCTATTAAAGTTTTCAAGCACAGCACTAGTTATTCTGTAATTAGTCACATCTCCTAAATGGGCTCCCTATTTCCATTACTTTCTTTTTTCTTAAACCTAGCCTCTCATATTCCAATTTATGTATGTTATTAAACATTATTGCTTCATGTTCATTGGGATCAATATTTGGCTGGTTAAGGTAAAGCATTGGCTTTAGCAGGGGATCATTAACAAAATTATACTATATATCTTCAACATTGCTTTTTAATTTAAAATATGAAAAAGTGCATTCATCCAATGATCTTTTATGTAAAGCCAATTTCCCTTAGGTATAGTCTTAATAAAGACTAATATTCCTCACCTTTCATTTATAAAATATACCCATGGGACATCATCTACAATATTCAGTTGAGTTCTTTAAGCTAAGCATAATTCTAAAGACAATGGCAAAGTAATGTGAATTCAGAATCATTCTATATTTCTGTGATGTTTCTCTAGTATTTTATAATTTTTGTCCTACTCTTATATTTATGTATATTTTTAGTAACTCACCTTTACGAAGTAAATACAGAGCCAATAAAATTTACAAAACATACATAAATTCAAATAAATGATAATATCCTTCTGTTTTTCGCTCCTTTCATTGGGTTATGTACTATTTCTTTAAATTGCATAGTACAGTTATAGGTACAACTAGCATAAATGAGATCAAACAAAATAAAATCATAGTAAGTACATATTTCATCAGATAGAGCAATTGTTCCTGAGTATACTAGAGAATACCCTAGTATGATCTAGAGAATATTAGCATTAATATCAGTCGATAAGGTAAATAGATAAATAGTGGTAAAAATGGCAAATTCTTTTGAGTTGAAATTGGTTTTGAGAGTTTCTACTGACATTCTTTCCATTCCACTATACACTAACTAAACTGGCCACTTACATATTTAATGAATCTCTACAAATATATACAATTTAAAGACATGAAGCATGCTTTACTAGAAAAAGTACTAACTTCAGAAGCGTTTACTCAAACATACATCCATTTAATCATTTACAGAACCAGGTACTTAATCTCTCCTTGTACACTGGCCACTGTGGTAAGCCCTGGGGATGTACACAGGAATAGAACAGTTCAAAGACTGGTGGGTTCAAGTGCAGTTTCACTTACTAAATGAATGACCTGGAAAAAAATCATTTTCTTATTCTAATTTCTTCACTATTTCTTCTGTAAGATAAAAAGTATATGTAGATCTGATGAAAACTAAATGAGTTAGTATGGGGATGAAACACTCCCAAATATTAATATAAATAATTGTTCACAATATCTGTTTTTATTGAAACACTGAGATTTTAAAGGTGCTGATTATTGTAGATAAAGAAAGAGAGATGATAAGTAAGGACAACTTCAAAACATAGGCAGGATTGGGAGACACTGAACAAATAAGAGAGAGCAGAACACCACTGGGCCCTTAAGACTATATCCTTGAGTTTTCTGAAGGAGGGGAGTCAGTTTAATTGCCCTGGTAAGCATTTTGTTTGAGTTTTGTTTTGTGTATTTTCTCAGATATGAAATAATTTTGATAAGGGTAAAGTCATCGGCATTGAAGAGAGGAATTTTAAAAATTCCCTGGACATATAAAATGAGGACCTTATCAGGTTGAGCTAAGATAATGTTACTTAAGCTAAACAAGATTTTATCTATGAAAACTTTCAAATCACTGAAAGCATTCATGGTTTTGAATATGTACAGTTAATTATCACTGACTTCTTTTTAAATATTCTTCTCTGAAAAACATCTCCTTCCTCTTTTAAAATACATCATCATTAGTGTTATAAGGAATACTGAAAAGATGGATAGCTAAATCCCCAGATAAGTCCTAATTTTGTTTTTAGGTAACAATTATTTTAAATAAAAATTATTTATTCCAGTTCCTATAATATTAAATTGAAGTATTTTACTTTCAAGTTAATCTCCCAATGTAAACTCTGTGATAAAATGCTAAATAATAGGGAAATAAATTCATATTTCTTCCTTGAGTCTTAGCCAAGAATTGCTCTTGTGTGATTTATTTTGTTTTCTTCAATTAAAAGTTTTAAGGTCAAAGGTTTGGAATCTTATTGTCTTTCGTGCTTTTAAAATTCTTATTTCACCCTTGGAAAACAATTTTCTCCTACTACGTCCACAACGGATGATAATCGGCTCCTAGGTGGACTGGACCCCGTATAACTGAGGCGAGAATTGGATATTATTGGGTAAGTCTTGCACACATCATGTTTGGCAGGAATATATTTAAGTGTAGGCAGTCATTAAATCTACAGAAAAGATTAATTAATACATTTATTGAACAAATATTTATAGACAAGCATCCATGTGTCAGACACTTTTCTACATGCTAGGAGTAAAGCAGTGAAGCAGAGAATAAAATACGCAAAATTCACATCCTTACAGTGCTGCAAAGATATTTTACTTTTATTGTTTTATGGATCCAGGTTTATAAGGAATAGGAAATTAGGAAATTGGGGTTAGAATATCTGAGTGAATTTTAGACAATTTACACCAATCTCAGGGAACAAGGACTTGTACAGGAAGGTGCAGATGGAAGTCCAACCCAAATAAACAGCACGAAGTCAGCATCCAAAGTCTGAAAATAACGGAGCAGGGTAAAAGGGAAATGAGTTCTGTACAAACAAGGAGTAGTCAACTGGTGGAAAACAAGGAATGCTCGACAGCCTGTGCCTTGGTCTCATCTTCCCTTGGTGGGTGAAAATTCAGAGTAAGCAAGGCTTGTCACTTAGCTTCCTAGATGATTGACATTTCTGCATGGTGAAGGGACAAAATTAACTTGGCATGCTTAAAAGTGGAATAAAAAATTTAATACACTTTCTTCCTTCAAGCCAACTTTAAAAATCAATTATTCTGGATAGTTCACTTCTTTATTTAAGAGAAGGAACTTTTGATTTAGTTTTAATTATCGTTATTGAAAATCGTCAAATATGCCAACTTCCTTTCTTTCTATTGAGTTATCAGTGACAGGGTGCTAGCACTTATCTCTGCCTTATGTCAGAGAAGGCTAAAACTACTATGAAAGCTGATTCATCGCTAAAGGACTTCAGTTAAATAACGTGAAGCTCGGCTTTTGAGGTTCTTTGGTAAGGCAAGATTCACTTTGTGCTTTAAATTGTTGCCTTGGTACGAACATGACCTTTTGGTTGGAATGTGTGTTTGACAGCTCTATAATGTAATTTTCCAGAATGTGTTGAAGTGGAACCAAATGTCATTGACTTCATTCAGTAGATTTTCCACCTGATGGAACGTACCATTACTATTCTATTTATTTTACAACTAAGAAAAATTTTGATTATTTTGATTTGTGGGGTTCTTTTACATGTAATTTTCCAGAAGGGGAAGATCATATCTTAGCCCCTATCTGTGTCCATGATTGAACATTAATTGATTTTGACCTGTAAGAAACTGTCTATGTTTAGTTCTATTTGGGCATTACTCGTACAAAGAGTTAGCAGGTAGTATATTGGCTTAAGGAATATATGTGAGTGGAGGCAGAATTCTGTGGAATAATTTAAGGGATGTTCGTGTAAGAGTCATCTATAGTATAGAGAATGGAAAAGGGATTTTATAATATGAAACCAATTTATAATTTAAGAGGAGAAATGAAGCTGACTCAAATACTAGTGCCAAATAAGGAAACACTGGATTCTTGGGACTCAGACCTGCTGGGGAAAGGAAGTAGAGATATGGCTGAGGGTATTGGAGCTCAGAAGTCAGATATAGGTCATGGTGTTGGTCAGAGTGACACACAGATTCTGGCCAGGAAGCTAACCTGGAAAAAAAGAAAAAAAAGGTTTATATGTTGTAGATATTGGAATAAAGAAGCCCAACCAGACCATGAATTTGTATTTTTAATGCTAGTTAACTTGAAATTGAATGCTTAACTTTTTTCTATCAGCTTAATCAAAATTATTGTTGTGACACTAGGAAAGCTGTGACAACTTGGAAAAGAGCCTATTGCTGGACATAATTGTAATTTTTGAGTGTTTTTCTAAGTGCATTTTGCTGCTTACCTCTATTTCATTAATGAAAGAAGGGAAATCTCTCTCTTAACATGCAAATTGTAACTTTAATCAATGTGTTTAGCACAATGGACTTGGGAATAAAATACTTTATTAGCATAAGAGAAACCTAAGCCACAGTGAGTTTGTGACTTAAATCTATAAGCTTAACTTCTTATTTGCTTTTGTATCTCGTCAATACTTTTCAGTATGAAGATGTATGTATATAAGAAATCAGGATGCTGAAGTGATAATTGGGTTATGAACAAAAATGGAAATCTTAGAACTTCAGAATAAAAGGTCATCATGATACAAAATTATTTTACATAGTAGAAGTGTAGACAAAGTATTAGGACAAAAGATATTGTGAATCAGATACCTGGACTGCATGCTTTGGCTCCAGACTGTTCACAGTGAAGTTAGCTTTTTTTTTTTTTCCCCCATTAATTTTCCTGCTGGTCTCCAGGAAGCTTTGACAAATATGTTAAGAACCTCCTGGTACTTCTCAAGTGCATCTTAATCAGCAGCTAGCTATTCATGGGAGGTCATTTGAAAATGAAGCAAGCATAAACTTCTGGGCTCTGAGTCTTCTTAAAGAGAATATAAAACATTCTCTTTTCTTGAGTCAGAACTGACTTTATTGCCTTCTTCTCACTAATGCATTATATATAAATCTCTGTTTCAACTTGCCCAGACCTGTGGGGGCTGCCTGATCTTTCCTGCCACAGCTGCCTCCCTGTGGTACAGCCTCACCCTTATTTCCAACGTCTGTACCATTTCTCTTCCCTAAAACTGAGTCTTTCTAATTGCCACCTGCAGACTAAAGTTTTTCAGTTTGATTTTTGACTTGGTTATAGTCCACTGGAGTCTGTAAGTTTCTCTTTTCAGTTCCTACACTGTAAGCCTAGAACTAAAGTCTTTCTCAATTGGTTAGTTCCTCTTCTTTCACTAGAATATGAGAAAGGAACTTGGCAGATGCCTTTTATTAATCAATAGTCTACCGCATGGAGTTTCCATGGGAATTAAAGGAGATAAGGCACATAGGGGCTTAGTGTAAAACCTGCTACCAAGACACCTATTATAGTTAAATGCTCTCCCTGTACCTTAAAGTTTTAAAGTAAAACATAAATTTCTTGCATAACCCAGCGAGCCCACAACTAGATATGTACTTAGGGGAAATGAAAATATATGTTTGCATAGCCATGTGCATGCAAATATTCATAGCAGCATTATTCATAATAGACAAAAGCTGGAAATATCCACATGTCCATCAACTGGTGACTTCATAAAGGAAATGTGTGTACCACTTGTATTTTGTCTCCCAAAAAAAATCCATGTCCATTTGGAACCTTAGAATATGACCTTATTTGGAAATAGCGTCTTGCAGATGTTATTAGTTAAATGAGTTCATCCTGGTTTAAGAGGGGCCCTAATCCAATGACTGGTATCTTTATACCAAGAGGAAACAGAGGAGACACAGAGCAAAAGAGGAAGAATGGCCTGTGGTGATGGAGGCAGTGTTTGGAATGATGGCTTTATAAGCCATGGAACACCAGGGATTGCTGGCAACCACCAGAAGCTAGGAAGAGGCAAGGAAGGATCCTGTCCTAGAAACTTCAGGGAGAGCGTGGCTCTGCCAACACCTTGACTCTAGGCTTCTAGCCTCCCGAACTGTGAGAGGACAAACGTCTGTTGTTTTAAGCCACCAAGTGCGTAGCTCTTTGTTAGCACAGCCCTAGAAACCCAATACGAGGGCCAGCCTGGTGGAATAGTGGTTAAATTCGTGTGCTCTGCTTTGGTGGCCCAGGGTTCCCTGGTTCAGATCCCAGGAACGGACTTACACACTGCTTATTAAGCCATGCTGTGGAGGCATCCTACATAGAAAATAGAGGAAGATTGTCATGGATATTAGCTCAGGGCCAATCTTCCTCACCAAAAAAAGGAAATAGAAACGAAAACCAATATTATGTGGTACAATGGAACACCATTCAGGTATAAAAAGGAATACACATCTGATACATAATAAAGCATGAATGAATTTCAAAATACTACACTAATAGAAAGAAACCAGACTCAAAATGTCACATATTGTATGGTTTCATTTGTATGAAAAGTTTGCCTATACAGGCAGAAAATAGATTAGTGGTTTCCTGGGCATGTGAGTGAGAAGCAAGATTGTCTGCAAATGATCAGATAGGATCTCTTAGAAGTGATGGAAATGTTATCAAACTGAATTGTTTGGATGATTGCATAACTCTGCAAATTTACTAATAATCATTGAATTATATACTTACAAGAGTGAATTTTATGGTATATATGTATATTACACTACAATAAAGTTCTGGTTTTTTGTTGTTTTTTTTTTTTTTGAGGAAGATTAGCCCTGAGCTAACTGCTGCCAATCCTCCTCTTTCTGCTGAGGAAGACTGGCCCTGAGCTAACATCGATGCCCACCTTTCTCTACTTTATATGTGGGATGCCTACCACAGCATGGCGTGCCAAGCTGTGCCATGTTTGCACCCTGGATCTGAACCGGCGAACCCGGGGCAGCCAAAGCGGAACGTGCGAACTTAATCGCTACGCCGCCAGGCTGGCCCTACAATAAAGTTCTATTTAATAAAAAGTGAAAAAAAAGTGCTGTGAAGAAGACTGATGGAAGAAATTAAAGGGAAAGAGCGGTGGCCCTTGAGAGTATAAACAAGAGTCATGGATTGGGAAAAAAAGAATCTATAAATCTAGAATCTCCCTTTTTATCCTGGACATACCTTCCGCTTTCCTTTTTAATCTTTAAAAGCATGTGTCTTGTTTTTGTGTGCAGGCTGTAATTGGTGCATTAGATTGGGGAATTATTTAAAAGCAACAGTGAATTAATAACAGAGCTTAAGCATTTGAATCTATTTATATAAACAGGTGACTGATCTCAGTGTTTTCTAGCCTGAAGCCTTCAGATTTTTGTAGTTCATTTAAAAGAGTAATTGGCATTGTCAAACAACTTTTGATATTTCAATAAGCATAATATAAGTCACAGTATTGTTATAAAGGCTAACTTTTACATTTTACGTGTTTATTTACTTTTAGATGCAATTATATTAACTTCATGTTGTGACAGAATTTCTCTAGTGATCAGAGTTTCTAAATGGCATATGATCATTACCTGACGTGCCATTGTTTAATCAAAGATACCCCTTAGTACCTAATGTCTTATACAGGAATAATGAAATGAGGTTATGGTAGTAAATAATTTGGAAATGATTTAATTTATATGCACATGTCCTTTCTTTCACAATTTTTATTACCTAAAAGAGCAATGTTTTTATGACTCTCAAGAGATCTCAGAAGTTATGTGTTTTTTCCAGACCAATATAAATGCAAGTTTTATGGTTTTTCTTTAATACAGAGAGTTAAGGTTTTTCTTTGCTGCTTCGTCTTGTTTTTTGTACTTCATTTATTCTTAATTTAACCAATCTTCTATATTCTTCAGAGCATCTGTTAATAATCACAAACGGAGTAATGGTTATCTGTACAGGGCTTGCTTATTCATGATAAAACTCAAACTTAGAAACAACTCCGAGTTGACAGTGCATATCCACATAACAGTGGTTAATATGTCAGGCATGCTGAACGTACACAGAAGGAAAGGAGAATTGATGAGCAATAAATATGGTGTTTGCAACATACTTGTACCAAAACAATTATGGAAACATTAATAATTCACAATTATTAAATATGAATGTAACTGACAACATATAAATATAAAATATATTTTAAAATATATGAATGCAAGTATGGGCCCCCATTAATCTGCCTAAATAAAAAGAGTTGTAAGCAATCTAAGCAATGTTTACATAACACTTAATGTTTTGCATGAAAACTTGCAGAATGCAAACTAAAGATCATGCATTTTCCATGTTCAGTGTTTTCTCTTTAAAATGGAAAATGCTGTTTTCATGTACCACAAAACTACTGTTATGTACAGTTTTATGTAGGACTTACATAAAACATGCAAATAAAAGGCAGTAATTTAAACAGTATTAAATACTTTTATGAAGAAATTGTGAAAAACAGTTTTATAGCACTCAATGCAAGGAGAAATCAAGAGAGTATTTTATCCTCTTATCATATACCTTTCATTATTTTCTACCTAGGTCTTCCATTTATTATGTGCCAATTTGCTGTAAAATCTGGAGCCTAATAAAATCTCTTATATGCAAGGACATTGTTTTGAGTGGTACATAAAAGCAATCACACATCAAGTCAGCTAGACAAACAGTGGGGAGTTTGCTCCAGGTTATCAATATTAAATTAAAGCATGATTTACATAAAACTCTCAATATCCTTTAATTTTCAGGCTTATTTGTATGATACACTTTTGAGCTTCAAAACAGCTACTTGATTCTTGCTTATTTTTTACTACCCTCTTCCTCTGATGCAATTTATAAGTTGCACCCCAGTAAATGGCACTCTATCTAGTCATGGCATTTTCAACTCTCTATTTTATATATCCTAATATATAATAAATATGTTTATATTAGGCCAGTTCAGCAAAACTCCATTCAGTTTTATAAAGATATATATTGGCTACATAGTATTATGTGTTGACACCATATGTAATTACTTTTAAGAAATTCAATCGAAAGATAGCATTTTAAGATTTCAATCAGAATTTATGGTTTAAATAAAATAGACAAGCCTTATATCATTAAAACAGTGGTTCCTCCAAAAATCAAGCCTAAGATTATCATATGATGCAGCAATTCTACTTCTGGGCATACACGCACAAGATTTGAAAGCAGGGACTGAAAGAGATACTTGTGCTCCAATGTTCATAGCAGCATGTTCGTAACAGCCAAAAGGTGGAAACGAGCCAAATGTCCATTCATGAATGAATGGATAAACAAAATCTGATGTATAGATACAATGCATTGTTGCTCAGCCTTAAAAAGAAATGAAATTCTGAAACATGCTAAAACATGGATGAAACTTGAGGACATTTTCCTAAGTGAAACAAGCCAGGCACAGAAGGACAAATGTCACATGATTCCACTTATATGAGGCACCTGGAATAGTCAATTTCACAGAGACAGACAGTAGATCAGTGGTTACCAGGGGTTGGGGCAAGTGCAGATGGGGAGCTATCATTTACTGGGTACAGAGTTTCAGTGTGGGATGATGAAAAGAGTCCTGGAAATAGATAGTGGTGATGGTTGCACAATGTGAATGTACTTAATGACACTGCACTGTACACTTAAAATGGTTAAAATGTTAAATTGTATGCTATGTGTATTTTAACAGAATATTTTTTTTAAAGATTTTATTTTTTTCCTTTTTCTCCCCAAAGTCCCCTGGTACATAGTTGTATATTCTTCGTTGTGGGTCCTTCTAGTTGTGGCATGTGGGACGCCACCTCAGCGTGGTTTGATGAGCAGTGCCATGTCCGCGCCCAGGATTCGAACTGACGAAACACTGGGCCACCTGCAGCGGAGCGCGCGAACTTAACCACTCGGCCACGGGGCCAGCCCCTTAACAGAATATTTTATTAATTTTTCCTCCTTTTCACCTCTTGCTTCTTAAATCTTCTCAAGGCTGAAATAAGTATAAGAAGTGTAGTATAGGATAGTTTAGTACAATATAGTATAGTTAGATGTAAGAAAATTTTGAGCTGGAGATCAGAATGTTTTTAGACATTCTCCTCTGAAACCAGGGCTTTCTCCGGTCATTTTTTTCCATATTTGTCATATTACCTCATCTAAGTAGGACAGAGAATGACTGAGCTACTGTTAGAGATTGAGCATGACAGAAATCAGGATCCTAAAATAGAACCTATTCATGCCAAGGACATTTCATAAGAAAGGCAACCACTCTATACACAGTAGTCCCCTTATCTGCAGTTTTGTTTTCTGCAGTTTCGGTTACCCATGGTCAACCACAGTTGGAAAACATTAAATGGAAAATTCCAGAAATAAACAACTTACAAGTTTTAAATTGCACATCATTCATAGCAGCATGGTGAAACCTAGCACCATCCTGCTCCTTCCCAACTGGGATGTAATTCATCCCCTCTTTTGGCTCCCCAACCACTGACATCGTCTGCTCCTGACATCCAACTATTGACAGCGTCATAGCTCGACAATCTTCCTCTGACATATGGTCAGAAGGTCAATAGTAGCCTAAAGCTATGTCACAATGTCTATGTCATTCACCTCATTTCATGTCATCACATCGGCATGGTATTGTCTCATTGTCACAAGAAGAAGGATGAGTACAGTACAATAAGGTATTTTGAGAAAGAAAGAGAGACCACATTCACATAACTTTTATTACAGTATATTGTTATAATTGTTCTATTATATTATTAGTTATTGTTGTTAATCTCTTACTGTGCCTAATTTAAAAATTATACTTTATCATAGGTATGTATGCATAGGAAGAAACATAGTATATACAGGATTTGACACTATCTGCAGTTTGGGGCATCCACTGGAGATCTTGGAACATTTCCTCAGCAGATAGCGGGAGACTACTGTAATATATAATAGATTACCACACAATATTTATAACATTAACAATGTGATCTTTTAAAAATTTCTATTATATCTAATATTGAGTAAAGTTTAGAAAATAATGTTGCTGGGTGCCATGTTTGTAGAATTTTCATTGATTTTTTTTTCTTTTAATTTAGGAATAATCTCTTACAATACAATTTAACTCAGGTCACTATGGTGGTGAGGGCAGTTGTGCACATAATAGAAACACAATTAGAAGAAATTAGAAACAACAGCAGTAATTAGAGGTCACATTTTACAGAATGTTGAAAAATCTAGGGACATTAATATCCATAGAGAAAGAAAAGTTAATAAAACCACTTGGCAATGTGATTACAGTCTATAAATCGCTAATCTGATGTGCAGGCAGCAGCTGTGTCACTTTGCTGGTGAGGTCAAGGAGCTGTAGCTACTTTTTTATACCTGGAGGAGAAGGGGCAAATGGCCAGTTAATCAACTGGCACCAAAGAATTTTATAAACAATCTGTGTGTGCATGGATGAGTGAGAAAAGAAGAGAGACATTATGCTTTTACGTTTGTAGTTTTGGCTTATTCCATTAAAATGCATCATCTTCCAACACAGTATGACTTAGAGAGTTCTTCTAGAAAAGGATGTGATAATCATTTGGAAAATCATTACATGATCTCTAAGGTCTCTTCTGGATCAAAAAGTCTATAACTTCATGTCTTTCTTTTTTAAAGATTTTATTTTTTTTCCTTTTTCTCCCCAAAGCCCCCAGGTACTCAGTTTTGTATTCTTAGCTGTGGGTCCCTCTATCCGTGCCACGCAGGACACTGCCACAGCATGGTCCAATGAATGAGTGGTGCCCCATCCGCGCCCAGGACTGGAACTGTCAAAACCCTGGGCCGCTGCAGCAGAGCACGAGAACCCAACCATTCAGTCATGGGGCTGGCCCCTAACTTCATGTCTTTTGATTGAACAAGCTTTAGTATTCTATACTTAGTCATATACATACAAATATACGCTATACATATAAAAATAAAAAAAATTGCAATAAGCTGCCTGGTTTGAGAAAGTGTTTTTAAATATAATATTTTAGTTCATTGTCAAATACTTCTTCAAAATGTATACCCCCTTCCTCAAAGATACCTGTTATATTTGAAGAGTTTCTCTACAATAATGAAACAAACAAAAACATAATGAAATGGCTTAAAATAGGACATTTCATTAGAAACTGTTAAGGAGACAACAAACTGAGAAAGTTGTATAATTACTTAAATAAACATATAAATTGTACCTTGTACAAAGTAATAATTCACTTATATACACTTAGATTATAAAGAGTAACTTTAATTTGTATGCAATGAAATCATTCATTCAAGTTTATTTTAATAAGAAATACTTCATTTTACAATGCTTACACAGTGTAATGTGAGAACACTATCATTATTCACTCACTTTACTAAATAGGTGCCATTGCATTTATTTCAAATTTTTCAAGTTGCAATTTAGAAAATGATTAAGAAGCAGTAATGCAAGACCTATGTAAATTAATTCTAAAGATTGAATTCGTTTTGTTTAAGACTCTTACCATTATTCACTGTGTTCTATATCCTATTTCCTCTGCATTTGATTTTCTTTATTTTTTCTCTCCTTTTGTGTGTGTGTTTTGATGGCATAAAAGTAAAAGTCTTTAAAATAAAAGCAACAATGCATCTATTACTGCTCCATCTTGATCATTATTCTCTTCCGATCCTTAGCAATTGCAATACAGCATGTTATTTACATTTTGAAACAAACCAGTGACAATCATCATTTAATTTTGTTTTGAAGAACCTGGATATTAAATGGGAAAAGCTGCCACAGCATCTATTCTACAGGTGTGGTTTGCAACCTTTTCTTCATATGCTTTCTCTTTTTATTTGCAAATTGGATATATGTAGCCATAGGTGTTTTGACAGCTAATTAAATACGAATGTGTACAATTATATGCCAGCTTACAATTACTATTTGTGGAAAATAAAATGGAATATGTATAATTTGCCCTGAAATATTTTAAATTCTGCCACTTACAAACCTGATTTTATGATGCATACTGAAACATTCACATTGAAATTTCCATTATGTGTGTGTACATGTGTGTGTGTATATATATACATGTATATACATCTATATATATGCACATATATGTGTATCTATGCATTTGTTACCTATTTGAAAGCACATGTTTTTATATATCTCATATAATGCCAAATCTGAGAAGCAAATAATGTTAATTTGGAAATAAATTTAAAAACCTTTGCTTTTTTATTATTTTAAACTTTTTTTCTTTCTTTTTTGTCTTTTGTAAGATTCTTGGTGAGAACATTCTATAAGGCTTTTAGAATATTTATATCCATGAGGAAACATATTGTTCTTACTAAATTGCAGCTCCATTGTCTTGGGTTCGTCACAGTGACTGTGAGTGATAATCCAGCCTTTTTAATTATGGTAGAAAATGGTTGGAACTCAGCATGATATATGTATCAAAATAAACCCTAAACTGAGCTCAGATTCAACAAAATATCTTAGATTTCAAAGAGCCTCTACTTTAACTTTATTCTTACATCCTGCTTTTCCCTATAAGGTTGATCATAAAACATATGAAAAATATAGGTGACATAAGGTAATCATAAAAAGAGGAGTAGAGGTTTAAAATGAAGCATCAATTAGGACAATAAAAAGGTATAATATAATCCAATATAAACATAGAATGGGCCATAGATTTGGCTCTAAGTTTTGGAAATTACAAAGACATGAGTAATTGAGCAGATTGATGATGAACAATGACAACAAAATATAAAGAAACCTATTGCTCATCTTAAGGTGAGAAGTTAATTTTTTTCCAAGTTATCTGTAAAAAAGGGCACTATTGTAATTAGCAATGCCTTTAACAGCAGAATTATGATAAACATTGATGCTTTTCTTCTAACTTCCCTCAATAAAATGTTACTGGGACTCATTACATTCAACAAAAATATTTCCAAAGGGCAACTAGACATGGCGAAATCTAAGCTTTCTGCTGGCCTAGTTAAATTATTAGGTTTACTGAATGTCTTTCAAAATTTCTTCACAAATATGATTATTTCTCAAATATTCTGTATCATATATAAATTTATTAACAATCAATTATTATTTTTCTGACCTAATTTTGTTTAAGTAATTCCCAAATTGCCTTTGGGAAATCACCCACTTGATTTGGATGGTGTTTTTCCACCTGGCCATGCTCCTCAAGGGTCGTGATTGGTCCTAACCAATCAGCATATCATATTCCCCTAGCTAAAAAGAGAGATTCAGTACAGGCATGCTTGCATGCAAAGCACGTGAGAAATTATGAGGTGTTTACTGTGACTTTTGAGACAGAATTTTATTCAGCCTTTTTAAAGACAAATTTAGATGTGTATCTTTTTGACATATTACCACCAATTTTTACTATCAGCATATGGCCCCTGAAAATGACTCCATCACAGTGTAGGACAAAGGCACCACTAGTCCTAGTGATACGTTTGAGAGGTAGTACAGTAGAAACATGGGGCAGATTATTGTTAACTTGTGTAAGGAACTCTTTTGTTTTAGGTTAATTTTTTTCTAGTTTCTATTAATTTATGTTTAAAAGTTTAATACTTATAAAATAGTATATACAGAGGAATAACAATTTAAAGAGTAAAACTCGTATCAGAGTGCAAAGTTACTATCTTTCTCTCCCTCTTCCTCCACCACTCAATTCTCCTCTGCAGAAGCAAAAATTGGTGAGATTGTGTATGCTTTCAGAAATGTTCTATGCATATATAAGTAAATATATTTATGTTTTCTTTATTTATTACACAAATAGTAGCATATTCCACATTCTTTTCTACCTAATTTTTTCAGCAAAAAACGTATCTCGGAACTTCTTCCGTATTATATAAAAGTATTGTCTCATTTGTTTAATGGCTTTACGATTTATATAACTAATTCCCTAGAAAAGTCTGGTTAATTGACCTAACCTTTTGCTACTATATATAAAGATGCAATGAATAACCTCATTTATGCATTGTTCTGTTCAGTCGTGAATATACATGCGTACGTGTATGTGTACACACACACATAGACACACGCATGCAAAATTGTCCTCCATAGTGGTTGTTTTAATTTATTCTTCTACCAACAACGTATGAAAATACTAATTTTCCCCTCCATCTTCCCAACACAGTGTCTTATCAACCTTTTGAAACTTTGGCCATCTGAGAGATTAAAAACTAATCTACATTTTTTTTTTGCTCTGAATAACATTAAACTTTTCTATCCTTAAATCATTTGAATTTCTCGGTTTGAGAAATAATTTCATATATGCTTTGCCAAATTTCTTTGGACTTTTAATCTTTATTATTTGTTTTTTTTAACTGGTGGTAGAAATCAGCCCTCTGTTGTAAGTTGCAAGTTTTCATGAGTATTTTGATTGTTTCTTCGCTTTGTATATGAAGTTTTCCTTCATGAAGATTTTAAAATTTGAATTCGTTTGAATTTATCCTTCTTTGTTTTATCTCTGTATGTGTGGGTGTTTGCAATTTATAACATATATTTGGAAGTCTTCTTCATTCCAAGATTACTATAAAATTATGGTATTATCTCATTTCCTTTTTTAGCATTTATATCTTGATATACCTGGCAACAATTATGGTAAAAGCTATGAGGTATGGATCAACTTATTTTCCCAGAAGACTAATAGTAATTAACTCTATTTTTAAAAATTTTCCACTTACGGTATGAAAAGCCATTTTTGATATATTCTACATTTTCTTCTTCATTCCTTGCTTATTTCTTTTTCATTTTATGATAGCGCTATGCTGCTTTATTTGAATAGTATTATATATTTATTACCTGCAAGTGTTATTTCTACATCATCTGCTATTACTATTTTTGTCATAATTTTCCTTATTTTTCTAGTTTGTACTTTATTTGCAAATTTTAAAAACAATTAGTCTATTCTCCCCTAAACAGGAAAAGAGTGTAGGTGTTTTTATTGAGATCTCTTACTATATAGACTAATTTAAAGATATTTGACATATTTATTGTAGGTCTTTATTTTTTCCAACAATATAGTAAATTCTTCTCTTTTTGTTTAAATATTATTTGTGTGCTACACAGTCACATTTTAAAGTTTCCATATATCTCTGTTACAAATGTCCTAGGTGTATTTTTAAATATTTTAACACTTATTCTATGATACGAAAGCATTGTGGTAGGCAGAAGTCTAAGATAATCCACAGTTATCTTCCACCTTGTATAATCCCTCCAGCATTTGTGTGGAGCCTGTGAATATGATGGGCTATCACTACCATGATTATATTATGTTATATGGCCAAAGGAGGATTATCCTAGATAGATTTGACTTATCAGATGAGCCCCTTTAAAAGCAGAGTTTCCTTCAGCTGGTCACAGAAGACAAAGTGAGACATTTGAAGCACCAGAGCGATTTAACACTCTGTTGTTGGCTTGAAGATGAACATGATCATCAGATAATGATCTGAGGGTCACCCTTAGGAACTGAGAGTGGTCCCTGGCCTACAGCCAGCAGGGAAACAGGGACTTCAATAAGACAAGCACAAGGAACAGAACTCTACTAAAAACAGCTATAATCTTGGGCAAGGATCCTGAGCTTCAAATAAGAGTGCAGTAAGCTGACATCTTGATTTCAGTCTGAGCAGAGAACTCAGTCAAGCTGTGCCAGAATGACAAATAGAAGTGTGTGCTAATAGATTGGTCCTATTATAAACCACTAAATATGCATTAACTTGTTATGTTTCAATAAAAACCTAATAAAGGCATGTCCATCTATTTTATCTTCTAACAGGTGGTTGTTATTTGTTATTCATTTTCATTCTCTATTTTTGTGCCAAATCATTTCATTTAATCACCTCATAATTAACCAAAAAAAAATTTAGTTTCTGTTCTTTAGTTTTGCAGGCAAGTAAGTGTATCATCTGCAAATAAGAATGAATTTGCCTTTTCATTTAAATTTTTTTCTCATGTTCAACAATTTTCACTGTTATTACAAAATAATATTACCGTATGAAAGTAATTGCAGACATTCTCATAGCAGACACTGCTCTTACCCTTATCTATGTTAGGATTTTTACCGGGAGCACCTGAAATTCTCTGCCTGAAAGCTTATTCTGTCTGCAGAAACAGGTACAGTCATTGTACAGGGCGTGGCATAAATATTGAGGATTGTTGTTGTTTCCCTATTGCTGCTATAACAAATTACCTCAAACTTAGTGGCTTAACCAATACAAATGTTTCATCTTACAGTTCTGTAGGTCAAAGGCTGACAACCTCACTAGGCTAAAAAGCAATGTGTTGGTAATATGTGTTCCCTTCTGGAGACTCCAGGGGATAACCCATTTCCTTGACTTTCCAGCTTTAATTCCATCTGCAATCTTAGTTCCCATTTGTCATGTAACCTCAAATACTCACAGATTTGAGGATTAGGACATGGACGTCTTTGGGAGGGCCATTATTCTGCCTGGAAGAAGAATATAGCCCAGCTTCCTCACCCCTTGGATGGTACAGTTCTAATGAGTGATCTTTGATGTCTTCCATACGTCACAAGAGGGATTGAGCCCCACTTGCACTTATACTTAGTGTTCTCAAATCAGTGTTTAAAAACTTTTTTTCCCTTCTGCATTGTGGTAAAGGACTTACATAGGACTATTAGTAACAGAGGTTGCCTCAGGAAATGGACTGTTACAACGGAATTTTAGAACCACATTACTCACCAGTCAGAGGGTAACAAGAAATCCATTGCCCGTTGTAACAGGGTGATAATAATCTCTAATATACATAAGCATCAGCAATTATTAAGATTTTTACTTGGGAATGGAGTAAAAAGGCTGAAGGGGTGTACAGTTTCATGCAGTAGATTGAGAACTTGAAAGTTAAGGGGAGAATGGTAATTATAAGGATTGAGAGCTTGTTTGACAGTTGTTAGTGGCCATAAAATCTTGGAAGGAAGAAAGTAACAGTCTGGGGTCAGCAAACTATCAATCTGGGGCACTCTGTGAAAGCTGAAAGGCCATCACTGCACTGTTTAAAGAGACACTCATCTCCTGTAGGCAGATGGCAGACTATGATGGATATCAGGCCAGGATTTGGTAGAAAAGCAATGGACTTAGAAAGGAACCTAAATTTAAATCCCTGGCTCTTCTGCTAAAATCAGATAAAAGAAGTGAACTTAGAGACCTGGGGTTGGTATTTCGGGGGAAGTTCTTGAGAACCTTGAATTCACAAACCCTCTAAATGTTCTGGGTTGGAAAAATGACTCTTTCCCTCTTGCTAGAGGAAAGTGGTCTCTGGAAACCATGCAAAGCTCTCATTGGAGAAAGATGTTTTGCATGATTATGCTTATCCTCTTCAAGCTCTTCCGCTGCCTCCCTTTATTCATCTTCATATTGATGTTTCTACATCAATAGCAAAAGTGAGTGCTCAGCATCACCAGGCCCCAAGTGCTACACCTGCTATGAGAAGAAAAACTATTCACCAAACAGCTAAAGAATTTGCTTAACAGACTGGCAGCATCTACAAGATAATGCCTGGGAGAGGATCTTGATGGGGCTGGACCAGCAAAGGAAGCATATAACAATACAAAGGGATGTTTATCAAGATGGGAGAATTGTCTCATGACTCAAAATTTAATATCTTGGCAAGGATGCTTGAAGTTATAATAAGCATCTGCAACAGCTATTTGAAGCTTGGAAACAATGATGGTTTACAGTAAACGAGTTAGATCTGCCATAAATGCCTCAGCAGAGTACTGATTATCGGTTCAAATGGATCTGAGATGTGGGCATGTCGAATAAATTCGTTATCTAAGACCAGGGAACCTAGTGGCTGAGGATGATTCCCAGAATCACCTGGAAAGCACTCCTTCACAATAAGACAAGAAATGTGCTAGTGAGGGAGGCATTGGCATATCTGAGAAACTTAGTGGTGGCTGTCCTCTGTGGGCAAGGATTGATGGTGAGATATGCAACTTTGAATTTGTCTATCTAACGTCAGTGGGGATGTTTAGATTCTGGAATAGGAGAAGCCAGGTGTCAGCTCATAACTACTAGGTGCAAAGTGAACTTAATAAAATAATATGCAGAGACACCAGGGTGACAATCCACGTGGACTTTAACCATAGGACTGACTGGCAGTGGCAAGAGACCATGTTGTTTCTTCTTAGAGGCAAAATAGATGGGCAGTCAATTAAGCTGTTGCTTGACGTGAACAGCCTGAAAAGATCAAGAGTGAATGAATGTGAAGGAAGTAAGTGAAGAGTGAAAGCTGATGTTAAGTGTCACAATGAACAGTCACAAATTATTGAAAGTTTTCCAGACTTGAACCATTTCTGAGCCTACAGTCCATTGACTGAACTGGGGGCCAGGTACCTTTGAAGAAGTATCAAAATGTCACAGCAAGTATATACAATCACTATTCTTCTAAACCTTCTCTCAAAGGGACCTGAGCTCTTTTACGTGAGTAGCTACCCATTGGGAAAGGAAAATATACAGAACTTTCATGGAGTGTTAGAGGCAGGATATGAGTTGATATTAATATCAGGGGAAGCAAAATAACACAACGATCTTTCCCTATAAAGCCCGGGTGATGCGGTCAAGGCCTGAACCCATCTCATCATAGGCCCAGTGGGTTCACTGAACAATCCTACAGTTATTTCCTCAGATTCTAATTTTATTATAGGAATAGATATACTTAGCAACAGAATTCTTACATGAATTCTCTGACCTGTGAAGTAAAAGACATTATAATATAAAAGAGACCAAGTGAAGATTCCTGAAATTGTTCCCTTTCTTTCACCCCAGACTGGGACAGAACAATACATCAGAAACAATGTCTTCTTCCAGTTGAAGTGCAAATATCAGTGACATGTTCAAAAAGTGAAAGGATATAGGAGTGGTGGTCACTATCACATCCCCATTTTGTTTATAGTTATTATCTCTACAGAAACCAGAAGAATCATAGGCAGATAATGTGGACCATAAATTGAATCAAGTGATAGTTCCAAACCTAGCTGCTGTTCAAAGTCAGTATCTTTTTTTAAAAAATAAGAAATTGGTCAGCTCAGACTCTGGAATTTTATTAATCTAGCAAATGGGTGCTTTTTAATTTCCACTAGGAAAGAGGATCAAAAAGAGTTTTCATTCACCTGAGACAGATAGAAATATACATTGACAGTCCTTCTCCACGTTAACTCTCCTGCTCTGCCACAAGAAAAGGCGGAGAGTTGCAACACAGACCTTTTGTGCCCATAAAATATGCTATCTGGCTCTTTTCACAGAAAGTTTCTTTCCTCTTTTCTAGTGTATGCTGGAACGTCCCTTCTAAAGTAATGAAAAAATTATTTCATCTTGCACATCCTACTTGCACATCCTACAGATCTTTCTGAGCCTTTTCACATTTTGAAAGTAATGTCTAACCTACTTAGTTATACTACTTAAACCCATTTATTGGGTGAATCATAAAGCTACAAATTTTGAATGAAGCCTGAGAAAAAGAGTGTTCTGCAGCACATTCAAACTGAAGTTCAAATGCCTGTGATTTAGTTCATACGACCCAGCTGACACCAAAAGTATAAAAGGAGTGTAAGGACAGTGTGTGGACTCTGGGCAGCCTAACTAGGAGCAGTGCAGGGCGATGGCTATACCCTAAGGTATGATTCAAAGTCATGCTGCTGCAGCAGAGAATCGTTTATCATTTGAAAATCAGCTCCTGATGTGCTATTTGGCCCTAGCAGACATTCTATCTGACCTTCACACATCATTTGACTATGTACCAGAGTTGGTCATCATGAGCTGCACATTGTAAGATCCACCATTTCATAAGTTTGAGCATGAACAGCATCAATCTCTTATAAAATGGTACACTCAGGAAAAGGGAGCAAACAGGTTCAGAGGAATACTTAATTTTCCGAAATAAGAAGTCCAGACCCTCATGACAGTTATCTCTGTTACCTAATGCCTCTATTCTAGCAAAAACCTATAGCCTTCTGGGCAATTCTCTACAACCAGGGGAGGAAAAACCTGAGATTGGGTCCAAATATACTAAAGTGAACTGCAAATGGGCTGCTGTTCCTCTACACCTCCACTCAGTGGTCGCCCCCAAAGGCAATATGAGGGGAAATCTTTCTAAATTTTTCAGCAGAATGGCTGGTCATTAACTTGACATGGACGAAGAAGTGGTCTAAGATAAAAACGTATATTGACTCCTAAATAGCAACAAATTGCTTAATAGGATTGTAAGGGACCTAAAAGCAAGAGGTCTGCAAGGATGTTCGATGAAAACACCCACAGAAATTAGGACAAAATGTTTAGATCTTTGTGTCTCCTGTCAGTGGCCATCAGGCATGAACTTTTCAGCTAGCGTAGTATGTAAACCAGCTTTCATGCTAGGCAGAAATGCTAGACCTGCCATCTTTGTCAAGAGCAGAATCTAATACTGAGCCTTTGACATGGTTCCATTCCTTAGGAGACCAACCAGTTCTTGGTATCGAGTTGATTTTACCAGACCTCTTCCACGCTGGACAGAGCAGTAATTCTTCTTTACCATTTATCTTTGCCTTCTTATCTGGCCTGGCAGCAACACACTGTGAGACTCTTAGAGTATCTGATTTACTAACATGGATTGTTACCTAAGAACACCTTGGATAAAGGCACTAACTTTATAACAAAGGAGATACAACAACTGGCTTATGTCTTCAGGATCCATTTTTCCATTTAAGATTAGAACATTTTTTATACTGCTTTATCTGGAAGATGGCAGCCTGAGCGAACGTTCTAATGGACTCTAAAAAGTAGAGCTAAGGTCTGGGGGTAAAACTTTGCATGACTGAGCAGATCTTATACATATTTTGAACCAATGGTCACTATATGTTGCTATGATTCCAACAACTAAAATATATTGGTCCAGAAAAAAATTTGAAAAGTGTCTCCTCTAACCATTAATTCCGGTGACCCACTTGGAACATCTGAATTGGAATCAGTTTCTTGAATTAGAGGTTCTGGTTCTTGGGGGAAGGATGCTGCAACTAGGCAATAGCAGTGGGGCAGAAAGTGGAGGGGAACGTGTTGGAAGTGTTCATTCCTGACAGGGATGAATATTTGATCACTGATACTGTTTAGAATTGTTGGTGCATGTTAATAATGAAATAACCAAAATGTAGGTAGTTTATTATTGCTTTTGAATTCTATACAATGCACCATCTTACTGCCTGAATCTTAGAAAGAACACTCCCATTGCCCACCTCCTTCGTATACCTCTGGTCAACAATAAAGTTTCCACTAAATCTAGAGCTAAGATTGCTACCTGACCATTTTGCAATCTTTGTGCCTCTGGACCAGCAAGCAATGAAACAGTTATTCTGCAGGCAGTAATAACTAGCTGAGGGATTCCTAAGGAGATAGGTCAATTCTTCATAATGGAGGCAGGAAGAATTATCTCTGAAACTCAAGGCACTCATTGAGTGGATGCCTCCTGTTGCTTCATGTTCAGGATTAATCATCAACAGACAAATGCAGCAACCACATCCTGACAAGGGCACCATAGCCGGAGGCTAAACTCCTCAGGAATAAAAGTCTGGGTTATTATAGGAGAAGAGCAGCTTATACTACACTAAGTGCTGGCTGGATGTGAAGGGAATTCCAGAATGTGTCGTAGAGGAAGGAGATGATGTTTATAAATTCCAGTTTGGGGACTGACTAGAGTAATGATCTCTATAGCTGCAGCTTTTCTCTCTAATTCTTCTTTTGTAAGTCTTTTTTTAATTTAAGAAATTCTGACTGGCTGCTACCTTGATAAGTCAATGACAGAATGGAATAACCGTGGGGATATGAGTGGATTCGAGACACACAAAGAATGGAATGTAATAGACAATATCTGAACTAAACAGTCCCGTATATGCTTATCATTTTTAATGCAACCATCTGAGACTTGATATGGCGTGTTCACGTTGCTACAGGAGCATATTCAGCCACAGATGGGCTAAGATAAAATTGCCAAAGAGTTATTATGCTTAAGAGAAGTCCTGAACTAAAGACAGATAGGAATTGGTGTATAAATACTCCAACTTCTTCACTGTGGCAGGCTGTTTAACCCCCACTCCCACCCTCAAGGTTTCCATATCCTAGTTCCTGGAAACTGCAAATGTGTTGTGACATGGCAGGGGAAAATGAAGGTTGCAAATGAAATTAAGGTTGCTAATCACTGACTTTAAAATAAAGAGATGATCTTGGATTACCTAGGTAGGCCCGCCATTAATCACGAGTCCTTTAAATGTGGAAGAGAGAGGCAGAAGAGTGAGTGCCAAAGTGACAGCGTGGGAGAATGACCAACCATTGCTACCTTTGAGAATGGAAGATGGACACAGACAGCAAAGGAATGGGAAGAGCTTCAGAAGCTGGAAAAGGCAAGGAACAGATTCTCCCCCGACAGCCCCCAGAATTGGGAACACAGCCCTGCCACTTTCATTATAGTCCCCTGAAACCCATTTTGGATATATGAACCGTAAAATAATTTTGTGTTGTTCAACGTCACTGAGTTTGTGATAATGTGTTATGGCAGCTACAGGAAACTAATATACTCCCCCTTTTTGCTAGGACAACTGAGACTTTCAGATTTCTCCCATTGGTACCATTGGGTAAACTTGCTCATTCCCTTGCCCTGTATTGGTTCCCTTCCTTTCACAGTTATATTTCCACTCCACACTACTTCCTAGGATTGCTTTTCAATACAGTACTTACACCTAAATCCAGGGTATCTCAGGGGCTGTTTCTGGGGCAATTCACTCCCAAAAAGGAGTTATTGTATTCCTATCTTTAATGGAAATATTTCTGTTGTTTTACCCTAAGTATGATGCTGCCTTTGTAGTTTGGCTCCTTTGAGTCTTTGGAACCCAAAATGTTCTAACACAAATTACTGCTATAATGTAGAGTGTTGTAAGTGGGAGGCCCTGATCTGTGCAGTTGGCTGAGTGTGAGATATGGTGGAGAGCAATCACGGGACGTAGCAATCCTTGCTCCGAGGCACAAATAGCTGGTTAAACTTTAATGTAATTTGGAAATCAAACTGTGTATCTACCAAAGTTACAGCTGTAGCAGACTGAAGGATAAAACCAAGATACATTTTATTGGCCACTTATTGTAACCTTTAGTAAGATCCTGTGTGTGTGTAAATTTTTGGTGTAAAATAACTTCAGGCCTTGTCCACAGTGCTCCATAATTTTGTAAGTCCTAGGAAAGGTCTCGACATCCCTAACCATATGAATAGAAAGTAGACTACAAAATAGGCAGAGATTCCAGAAGATTCTATTTCCAGCTCATATCTGGTCATGAAGTACAGTGTATAAGAGAAATTTTCCCAGAGAATAGATCTAGGAAACATGAAAGACAATGCCCTGAAAGATGCGGCAGTGATCGCTGTGTTGCTTCCAATTTCTTCTTTTCCTTTCCAAATGCGTCCGCTCACTTCAGTCACTGTTCACTTTCCAACACAATGAACAGGATATATTGCATGGGCAGGGCTGGTTACACCTGCCATTTATTCATTGTCTGCTGTATCCAGTTATCTATCAATAAATCTATATGTAATCATCATCATCATCTATCTGTTCTTATTCTTTGGAAAATCCCTAGAATAGGCCATTTTCCATTTTTATTGCTTAAAGATGTGGGCTAATCTGGGTATCATCCTGTTTACCTTTATAATCTTTGTTGTTTCTGCAATAAGTGATGATTATGTCAATAAGAAAAAGCAAAGGTTTGAGGAGTTGGAGAGAGGATGGGACAAGAAAAATTAATTTCCCTTAAGCCTCATGTACTTTACAGTATTTGGCAACTTTGGGAACAACACATCAACTCTAGACTAAGATGCCAGAGAAGGACAGGAGATATTTGTTGATATCACCTTGATGCATTTTGTATTTTAGAAAAAATATACCATAGGAAGAATTTGTTCAGCATTATTTGTCTATTACAATAGATTGCATGAGTTTTCACTTTAGGTAATAATAATTGAAATTCAATTTTCCTTCATGTCTTGTGAGCATGTTTTGCTTTACAGTTCTAATAAGGACTAAAACTTTTCTTTTAGAAAATTGAAAAACTGTAACATAAGATTTCAAATGATATATGTAAACGCTGGATGATTCATACAGTATTCTATCACATACACCATTTTTTAGAATATATTTCTATAAATTACATATTAGTTATATATAAAATATAATTTACTAACTAATATTACATATTTTCACTTTATCATCCATTGAATTGAATATGCCAGATGGCATAAAAAATGGGCTTTTGTAAATGATCTCTTTGTTTATCAAGAATCCAATTGTTATTTTTGCTAGTTTTAAAAAAATGTTTAATGAAAAAATTTTTATTTTACTATGTTGCTCAATAATTAGCTCTTTGAGTAAAAAAAAAATTCCCATGTAAGAATAGAACATTAAATCCAATCTATACTCCATCTTTCATTGCTGTTGATAACCTCTCCACTTTCCAAACATTTCTCTTTCATAGACTATCAGAATAGTTTCCATTTCTGTGACTGGAAGGCTTTAAGTTCCATAAAGAGATACTGCTTTAATGTAATGTGTGGGTGATAGATAAATATTACTCTGCAATGAACGTTGGCTATTTTCTAATTAAATTGTGAATCTTAATTACTGTCTCACTCTGAAACTGGTAAGTTCTTTAAAAATCCTATTGAGCTGACTGTGAAGTGACTGAAGGACGTGAAATTCTTTGAGGAAAAAGCACCTAGCAGAAATGGCCCTAAAGTAGAAGAGATGATCATTTTCTTTTATAGGATGGTTGGAGACATAGCAACTAGCTGAGTGAATTACTTACATTTTCTAAGCCTTAATTGACTCATAGGTAAAAGAGAAATAAGTGAAACTCCACCATGTGGAATTATTGCAAGTATCAAATTAAACAATGTATTTAAACCTTTGAGGAACAATGCCTAGTGTGGAATAAGCACCCAAAATTTATGCACAGGCATATTATTGTTATAATGATGCTATTTTGTATTATGTATCTATATAATATTAATATAATATATAACATATATTACAGTTATATAAAAATATATTATATGTGATATAATTTATATATATTAACATAATATAAATGTGATATATGGGACAATTGTTTTTTTCTCTCAAATTCAAATGATAGCATCTTTGATTCCTATCTATTTTGAACTCTATTCTTTTTAAATCTGTATAAAGTCATGTGCAGAGCCTGGCGTGAACCCTGACATACACTAATTGGTCGATTAATGTTAGATTTATCAAATCACTTGCACTGGCTTTGTTTCTTCTGGCTCAGGTTGTCATGCCAACATCGAATGTCTCATCCTTAGTCTTCCTTAAACACATGTGTTTCTCCAAGGTCTCAAGGAGGAAGGGTAAACTTAGTTCATATTCTCTGGGGTCACTATCTTCTTTCTCCCTCCCCTTCTCCCACCATAACACTTCTTTCTGCTAGTCAGTAATATTTTTAGCATCTTCTAAATTTATTTTCCCCTTTAATCAATATGCTGCCCTCTTTTCCCAGGAAATCTTCTGTAATTCATGGGCTCTTTATGCTTAACCATAGTATTTCAAACTCATTGATAAAACTATTATGAATGATAATAATTGGGGTGAGGTTTTGTGTATTTCTTTCCAAAATAGTGGCAAGATCTCTCAGTGATTCTGTTTCATATACTTTATAGAATGCATTCATAGTCATTTGCTTGAGTTTTTCCTGAATGCTTCCCAGTCATTCTTAATTAATCTTAGATGTAAATAGAATAAGACATCTTTTCTGTTTAAAGAAATATTATTTACTATAAAATCAGACCAGGGAACAGTTGGTTGAAAAGAACCCAGAATGAAGAATTATAACAACATGAACAGAGAGATTAATTTTCTTTCTTATTAACTTGTTTTGGTTTTTGAAACTAGCTTGCATTTCTTCAAAAGTTGATTGGGTGAAAGGAAAGATGTGTATTAAGGGTGTCTGCATCCTGGAATCAGTTAGATCCATTTGGAATTCTGGCTCTGCCATTCCCTAATTGGATGATCTTGGACAATTTATTTAACTTCCCTGGGTCTCAATTTTCTCATATGTAGAATGGGTATAATATGGTTGCACTTACCTTGTAAGATTTTCATGTTTTTTTAAATTAAATGATGTTTGCAAAAAAGACAGTGCAGTGCCCTGGCATACAGTAAGCACTTCTTGCAACTCTGAAGTGATTATCTCGACTAGGAGAAAACTTTGCTTATTTTACAGTCCATCAATAATTTCCCAGACAGCTACTTGGGCTGACATTCTCTGTGGTTTTGAATTCACTGGAGCCACCCAAAGATAATATATGTTATACGAAAAATGTATGTGTATTGTATAATACGTTGTATAATATATAATATATATTATATTTATGTATGTCGTATTGTACTATTAAATCAGATATAAATCTGATTATATTAAATCTTATTTGAGGAAACCAATGGGTTCAGCTTAATAATATTTCCCACTTAATAATGGGTCAATTTATCCATGAACTTAAGTTTTACATATATATTTGTAGATACTTATCCTAAAAACTATTAACTTCAAATTACTAGTAAAAACAAACATCACTGTTCTTTTTAAAACACCTTACAAACTGAAAGCTAATATTGATTTAAAGTACAAAGTAGAATAAATTAAAGGGAAAATATTTTCTTTATATTTCACAAAAGCAGACTCAGAAATCTTCAAATGTCCCTGAGTGGTAAAAATATGTGTGGTAAGTGTGTGTGTGTGTGTGTGTGTGCGTGCACATGTGTGTGTGTTGTTTTCAAGACATCATTATTTGAAATGCAAGACAGATTTGGTACTACAAGCACAAGAGGAGCAATCGTAAAGCATGAGGTAAGTTGTCGTAAAAACATATTGTTGGTTGGATAGCCATTGACTTTCTCAATTAGATTTATTTCCTATATTTTTTAAGTTTATGAAATCTTCGTTTAAATGAAATATTATAGAATAGCATAAACACAAAATTAGAAAGGCTAGGGACTTCAATGATTTAAGGTAGGGGTGACATGGTGAGGATATGAAGTTCCCTGTCATCTTCCCGCCCTTTATGTCCACTCTTTCCCCAGCCACACACACACATATGCAAACAGAGAACATGTCGCTTAACTGGCATTAAGCTGAGTTAAGAAAGCAGAATGATTCCAAATTCTTTTGAAGGTCAGAGTGAAAAATAGAGTATAACACTTTGTTACTTTGCCCTGTAGTTCTGTTTGAAATATTTTTATCATGGTCCTTAAGAAGGTTTCCTAGTCTATTATTATATATCTTAGATGGCTATTTAAATGCTTTCAATATTTTTAGAAACACACACACCACAGGTACATCCAGGAACACAAATTTTCAGGCTTAAACTCTCGCCAATTTCTGTCTTGAATTTCTGAGGTTATGCTGGGTTACCTGAGTTGAAAATGCTGGTTAATTGGGAGGTTTTCCAGGCCATTATTCTGCCTTAAAGGATAAGGCAATAGATCTCATCTTGCATTCCTAAAAACCCTAATTACTCTCCTCCTCCATCCACTGTAAATCTCTGAGCAAGAAAGCTTTTTCTTGTTTCATTTGGAAGCCTCTGTACTTCCTTGTTTAGTTTTTAATTACTTGGCCAAATTCCCTCTGAGTTTTGAGAGTCAGGTTCACTTGGTGCATTTTCAAGGCCTAAACTTATCTTGTCTTACAGTGAATGACAAAACTGGACTAGATGGTCTTTAAAGTCTGTTCTAGCACTAACGTTTTATGATTCTACATTTTTATATTACTTTATTGAGGAACAAAACAATATATAGACTATAAATGATGTCATATTTCCTAATGGCTAAATCAATGTTTTCCTACAAATTCATGTTTCTTATTAATTCTTTTGGAGGGGAGAAGATCCATTTATGTAAGTTCTTAAAGAAGAAACACATTATTCCTTTATATAAATGTTGTTAACTATTCATGAACACCTTTCCATGCAATCTAATACCCCTAATATGGGATTGTCATCCGACACAGAGGCGAGGAAGGGAAATTCCTCTTCTTCCTCTATTTATATCTTCATTTCCTCAGCCACATTTATATTCTAATGAAGAAAATATGTTGGAAATCTATATTCTATGGTCTTTTCTTCAGGGTTTAATGTACGTTCCCATTTGTACATGAGAGTTAATTTAAACCCAACCAGTAAAAATCAGACCTATTTCTTGTTCCTTTCAAATTGATATTCCTTTTATGTTCACTGTCTTAGAGGAATAAATTAACAGAGGGAACAAAAAGGTAGGCACTCAATTCCAGCTGTTAATATTCGAAATTAAGATTTGCTATTTAATAGCTATCTGTCAGTTTACAAGTTACTTATTTTCCTCCCATTTCAGTTATGTTATCCATAAACATTGACAATGAAATGATCTATTTTTTTTCCCTATGAGGAGTAAATAAGTTAATTAATATCATATACTTAGGCTGTTTCCAGGACATAGTAACTATTCAGTAAATATATAGCATTATTCTCAACCCTTTTACTCTAGTGGATTAAAGATGTACATTCCACCTAACAGATGTGCAAAGAAATTATGGCTCGTTTATTTTCTGCAACTAATCTTGTCATTCTCACATGTCACCTTTCCAATCTCCCTTCCAGGTAAATTGTAGGAAAAACAAAAATAAACACATAAATATTTGTTGTTTTTATTTAACTTTAAATGTTGATTGATACTTTCATATTCTTTTCAGATTTTAAATAGATTTACATAAGTAGCTCAGTAACTTTTATATATCAGTGTTTGCTCTTTTTCTCCATAGATTTTTTTCTCCCTTCCCTCTGTCCTGTTCCCAAAGTGACAAGTGAGTATATGAGGAGTTTTTTTCTGGTGGCAAGGGAGAGGACGAGACATCCGCATGGTTTGTGCTGGATTTTGTGCTGTCGTCTTTTGAGAAGTGTCTTGTCTGTGATCATCTTTGAACTGCTAGCTGCTAAGGCACAACTGGTTCCATCTGGCTTTTGGGGTGCTATGCTACACCCATGACAGAAGACCATCATATCTTCCTTAGTCATAGAGCCCCACTCACTGAAGCTTCTTCCTTCTGTCCCAGCCATTTGCAAGTGCATAGACTTTCACACCATCCTTATATCCTCACAGAAAGGCAATCTGGATCTTCTAGATCCCCTGCAAATCATACATGGGTCATGGAAAACCTTAATCAGTATTATGCTTATGTTTAACTGACACAGGACTTGTAGCACAGACAGTACTAGCTCTCTTTCAGAGAGCTCTCTTTGCAATCCCTTCCAGCTATAGGTGGGGAAGCAGACCTGAGGTCTCAATATGCTATTTCTCTTTTTAAAATCACCATTTCCAAGTTTGGGCCTTAGAGGAAAAACCAAGAGGTAGGTTGTGGTGATGAAGAAAGTGACATCCTTCATTTTCATAATACCCTTATTTCCTTTTCACTCTGTCATCCGCATTTATTTTCTGTTTTTGAAAGGTACTACCCCTATGTTAATCTATTCCTTTTTTCCAGGGTTGTTAAGACTTATAGCATGTAATTAATGACAGAATGTCTTTTAATATACATGTAAGGATATATCTAAATGTAGCATTCACCTAACCATAGTTTCCCCAATACTCTAGATACATGTGAAATAGCCTTCACTAAGCAATCTTTCTTTACTCATCAGATATGATATTCTATTTATTCTATATCACGTATATCTCTAGGGTCAATTTGCTCCATTCCATTCTCATTATCATTGCCTTATTACAAGCCTGAATTAGATCTTAACTAGATTATTGCACTTAAGATATTGTCACCAATCTAATTTTATTCTAATGTATCTATTTACTAACCAATCTATCTACTAACTTGCTTAACTACCCTACCATGCAAGGTGAGGAAAATTGACACAATGCCAAAAAATGGCCAGCTGGTAACATAAATGAGTAATAAGATCCATGTAATAGTGAGCAAGGAATGCACGCTTTTCCTTAAAAGAATAAGCATTATTCAGCTCCTGCTGCAAAATTGTGGAAAAATGGTGTTTCTAGATCTTCTGATTTTTCAAGATAAGATTGGCATTTTGATTTTTATGTGAAATTTCCTAATATTTAAGTGTTTGAAACTAATAAGAAATTGTTAAAAACATTTCATCATGCAGGAAATTATCTGTAGTCAAAATTCAGCTGATGAGTAACCAGTTGTAAAGATTCAGTAGTCAGAAAAAAGGATTATTCCCCCTACATGGCCTCAATCTACATTTATAAAACTTCATGTAGCATTCCCTAACATATATATTCAACCTTACAGTGAAACTGAATCATTCCCTGTTCTCAAACTTATTTGTGTATATATGTTTTTATACATGTTGGTCTTTTTGTCTGTACTGTATTCCTCCCTGCAGAACTCCCTCTAATATATTAAAATTGAAGTCAATGATTGTCAATGGTAGCCATGTTAACCAACTCTTTATCTGTGCTCCCAAGACAATTTTCTACAAAGTTTTATTATATAATAAGATTTATTTGAAGAGTAATCTAATGTTAACTTCACTATACTATTAACACTTCAAGACTGGGGCCAGCCGTATTCATCTTTATTTCCCAACTTTCAAATAACATCCAATAGAGAAAAGATAGTCATTATGAAAAGGAAGAGATTCCCTGTGATGCTTGAGAACACAATAAAATCTTAGAAGTGCTACGATCCTTGAAAGCTTTAGAGTAAGACTTACCTTGTACCAGTTGCTCATGCTGACCCAAGCCTCCCCCATCCCTACCATGTAGCATCGGTCTACAAGTTCTAGTAATTTTTCACAATGCATTTGTTACTGCCTCTTAGTTAATATCAGCCCTGATATTGGGTCCCCTACAGTGAACGCAACATATATGGTTTAAAACTAAAAGCAAATCTTTCCGGTTTCCTGGTTCTTTAGTTACACTCATATATAAATGCTTGTTTCTTTAACCTCTGACTCCCTGCATTTTACAACCAAATAGAAGTTACAAATTGTTAAAGTCCAGATGGCCTCACTCTGGGCTCCCACTAAAATTGTGGGTAATCACAGGACGTTGAAGTTCTTTTATAGAGAAACTAATGTCCGGAGAATATCAAGAAACCAAAGCTTCCCAGGCCAAACTCCTGGCTTCCTGACATCAGAGTCTACCTTCCGCCGTGGAGATAAACAGCCAAGGACACTCATCTGAGAAATCCTTTGTCTCTTGCGCTGGAAGCAGCCCCAGACACAGGCCCACGGGAAAATGCTGACGAAGAAGGCCACAGTCCCCCTCCCCTACCTAAATCCCCAAATAAAAATCTCCTACCCATTTCTTAACAGGGAGCTAGCAATTTTTCAGGCACTCCCCCTTGCTTTGCTCCCTCTGCCTGGCAAAGTAAAGCCTTTCCTTTTTCACCCAAGACTCTGTTCTCATTATTTGGATTATCATTGGGATCTGAGGTTAACTTTTGGTAACCCTTTTACATCTCATTATCCATTCCTACTGTCAACACCCTAGTTTAGTCCCAAAATTTCTGTCACTACAGATAACTTTTACCCGTTCTTATTCTTCATAAAAACAAATCATACAGGAGAGGATCCAAGATGGCGTCGTGAGTAGTCCCCTTTGTCTCTCTCCCTTCGAGTATACAATTATTTGGACACTCATCGCTTAACAAAGGATATCCAGATAGCATCTCAGGACATCTGAGAGACCCACGCAACTATACATCGGAAGGCGGACGGACTTCCCTCCGGAAGGATGTGGAGATAGGTGAAAACTCTCCCACCCCGACCGAACAGCCTAGTACCTTCAAGCGGCTTTCTTCCAACAGACACACCCAGAAGATCAACACACACCTAGGGCAGGAGCGAGCACACACCAGAGGAGCGATGGTGGAAACAGGTGACCAGAACCCTACCTAAACCCCCCGCAATTACTCCTAAACACAGAGGGAGGACCTAGAGTTACACACCTGAGCCCACGGGGAGAGTCTCGCCCCGCCATTGGCGGGGAGATCCCGCCTAGTGTTCACGGAGCCCGGAGGGTCCCAGAGAGAATCACAGAGAGTACGGTGGCCCCCCGGCTGCCACTGCCTGCACGGTGGGGAAAGGGATTGCCGGAGATCTCAGAGAGGACTGGGGCTGGGTGAAGCTCCAGAGGCCGGCTCCGCACCCCAGAGGGGAAGCTCCAGAGTTCCGCCCGGGCAGCAGACAAAACTCTCAATCTGCCATTAGTGGAGGGGCCACGCCCAGCATCCACAACACCAGGAGGGTCCCGGAGAGGAGAATATCAGGCAGGGCAGAAGCTGACAAGCTACCACTGAAATCAGGATCTCCGCCTATCCCCCAGACAGGGCAAAGGGCTCCCCGAGTTCCTGAGGAACAGGACTGGGTCTGGGTGGAGTTCCAGCGACCCAGCTCTGTAGCCTAGGAGGAAACCCTACAGGCTCACAGCAGCTTCAGGGAAAGCCTCTGCACAGCACTAGTAGAGAGCACCCATCCGGCAGCCACAAGGCTGGAAGACCCCAGGACAAAGTAGCATAGCTAGGTGAGCTAACCACAGACTGTAGAAGATGCCAATAGCTCTGCTGTGACCCATAGTGGTCAAGTGAGATTTTGTGGGTGTCAACAGTGACAGAGCAGCAAATATAAGTGACCCTACCTCTGGCCGCTGGAAAAGCCCATAACACCATTGCAGACCCCAAGGAGGGAGCACGTCTAGGTGGGCTGCAACAGTAGGCACCAGCAGCCTGAAGCCCCCTCGTGACGGCCCCCACGGCAGAATAGGGAATCCAAAGGACCACTGTGACTACGAGGAGGGGCCCAGGCCCAGTTAGCACCTGTGGATAGGGTTCCTGGTTGGTGCAGTATAAACAGCTGCTCCCCCACCACACCAGCAGAAACAAGTGGAAGGAGCAACTAAACTCTATCTCTATGCGGAAGCACAAATCTACAACATCAAGCAATGTGAAAAAGTACATTAAATCTCCAGAACAGAAGGAAAATAACAAATACACAGAAAACAATCCCAAAGAAAATAAAATATATAACCTAAATGATGATGACTTCAAAACAGCCATCATTAAAATACTCAATGAGTTAAGAGAGAATTCAGACAGACAACTCAACGAGTTCAGGAGCTATGTCACAAAAGAGTTTGATACGATAAAGAAGAACCAAACAGAAATACTGGAAATGAAGAAGACAATAGAGGAGATCAAGAAAAATCTATATGCACTGAACAGTAGGGCCGATAATATGGAGGAAAGAATTAGCAATTTGGAAGATGGGGATATAGAAATGCTGCAGGCAGAGGAGGAGAGAGAAGTAAGACTAAAAAGAAATGAAGAAACTCTCCAAGAATTATCAGACACAATTAGGAGATGCAATGTAAGGATTATAGGTATACCAGAGGGAGAAGAGAAGGAGAAAGGGGCAGAAAGCCTATTCAAAGAAATAATGGCTGAGAACTTCCCAAATCTGGTGAGAGAGATGGATCTTCAGGTGACAGAAGACAATAGATCTCCAAACTTTATCAATGCAAGAAGACCAACCCCACGGCATATAGTAGTAAAGCTAGCAAAAGTCAACATCAAGGAGAAAATACTAAGGACAGCCAGGCAAAAGAAACTAACCTACAAAGGAACCCCCATCAGGCTATCAGCAGATTTCTCAGCAGAAACTTTACAGGCTAGAAGAGAGTGGAATGATATATTCAAAAATCTGAAGGACAAAAACCTACAGCCGAGAATTCTCTACCCAGCGAAAATATCCTTCAAATACGATGGAGAAATAAAAACTTTCCCAGATAAACAAAAATTAAGGGAGTTCATTGCCAAAAACCTCCTCTTCAGGAAATCCTCAGGAAAACCCTCATTCCTGAAAAATCAAAAAAAGGAAAGGGGCTACAAAACCAAGAGCAGAGGAGATAAGTAGAAGGACAACAACAGAGAGTAGCAGCTCTTCATCAGAACAGATTAAACCACGGGACGAGAAAGAAAGGAAATTGAAGAAAACCGGAAAACAAGACACAAAATGGTAGTGGTAGGCCCCCACATCTCAATAATCACTCTAAATGTAAATGGATTGAACTCCCCAATCAAAAGACACAGAGTGGCAGGATGGATCAAAGAACAAGACCCAACAATATGCTGCCTCCAGGAAACACACCTCAGCCCCAAAGACAAACACAGACTCAGAGTGAAGGGATGGAGAACAATACTGCAAGCTAATAATGAACAAAAGAAAGCAGGTGTCGCTATACTAATATCAGACAAGGTAGACTTCAAAGCAAAACAGATAAAGAAAGACAAAGAGGGACAGTATATAATGATAAAAGGGACTCTCCACCAAGAAGACATAGCACTTATAAATATATACGCACCCAACACAGGAGCACCAAAATTTGTAAAGCAACTCTTAATAGATCTAAAAGAAGACATCAACAACAATACAATAATAGTAGGGGACCTCAACACACCATTAACACCAATGGACAGAACATCCAGACAGAAAATCAACAAGGAAATAATAGAATTAAATGAAAAATTAGACCAGATGGACTTAATAGATATATATAGAACACTTCATCCAAAAACAGCAGGTTACACATTCTTCTCAAGTGCACATGGAACATTCTCAAGGATTGACCATATTTTGGGAAACAAAGCAAACATCAATAAATACAAGAGAGTTGAAATAATATCAAGCATCTTTTCTGATCATAATGCTGTGAAACTAGAAATCAACTACAAGAAAAAAGCAGAGAAAGGTGCAAAAATGTGGAGACTAAACAACACGCTTCTGAACAAACAATGGATCATTGAAGAAATTAAAGAAGAAATCAAACATTATCTGGAGACAAATGAAAATGAGGACATGACATACCAAATCATTTGGGATGCAGCAAAAGCAGTCCTAAGAGGGAAATTCATTGCAATACAGGCTCACCTCACTAAACAAGAAAAAGCTCACATAAGCAACCTCAAACGACACCTAACAGAACCAGAAAAAGAAGAACAAACAAAGCCCAGAGTCAGTAGAAGGAGGGAAATAATAAAAATAAGAGCAGAAATAAACGATATTGAAACAAAAAAGACAATAGAAAGGATCAATGAAACAAAGAGTTGGTTCTTTGAAAAAATTAACAAAATCGACAAACCTTTAGCCAGACTCACCACGAAAAGAAGAGAGAAATCGCAAATAAATAAAATTAGGAATGAGAAAGGAGAAATCACAACAGATACCAATGAAATACAAGGGATCATAAGAGAATACTATGAAAAACTATATGCCAACAAATTGAACAACCTGGAAGAAGTGAACAAATTCCTAGACTCCTACAATCTCCCCAAACTGAATCAGGAAGAAATGGAGAATCTGAATAGGCCAATCACAAGTAAGGAAATAGAAACGGTAATCAAAACCTCGCCAAAAATAAGAGTCCTGGACCAGATGGCTTCTCTGGTGAATTCTACCAAACATTCAAAGAAGACTTAATACCTATTCTTCTCAAACTATTCCAGAAAATTGAGAAAGATGGAGTACTCCCTAACACATTCTATGAAGCCAACATCACTCTGATCCCCAAACCTGACAAGGACATCACAAAGAAGGAGAACTACAGGCTGATATCACTGATGAACATAGATGCAAAAATTCTCAACAAAATTCTGGCAAACCGAATACAGCAATACATCAAAAAGATTATACACCATGATCAAGTGGGATTTATACCAGGGACACAGGGATGGTTCAACATCCACAAGTCAATCAACGTGATACACTACATCAACAAAATGAAAAACAAAAACCACATGATCATCTCAATAGATGCAGAGAAAGCATTCGACAAGATCCAACACCCATTTATGATAAAAACCCTCAATAAAATGGCTATAGAAGGAAAGTACCTCAACATAATAAAGGCCATATATGACAGACCCACAGCCAACATCATACTCAATGGACAAAAACTGAAAGCCATCCCTCTGAGGACAGGAACAAGACAAGGGTGCCCATTTTCACCACTCCTATTCCACATAGTACTGGAGGTGTTGGCCAGAGAGCTTCGGCAGGAAAAAGAAATAAAAGGAATCCAAATAGGTAATGAAGAAGTAAAACTCTCGCTGTTTGCAGACGACATGATCTTAAATATAGAAAACCCCAAAGAATCCATAGAAAAACTATTAGAAATAGTCAACAACTACAGCAAAGTAGCAGAGTATAAGATCAACATACATAAATCAGTGGCATTTCTAAACATTAACAATGAACTAACAGAAAAAGAACTCAAGAACTCAATCCCATTCACAATCACAACGAAAAGAATAAAATACCTTGGGATAAACTTAACCAAGGAAGTGAAGGATGTATACAATGAAAACTACAAGACTTTCTTGAAAGAAATTGACGACGACATAAAGAGATGGAAAGACATTCCATGCACATGGATTGGAAGAATAAACATAGTTAAAATGTCCATACTACCTAAAGCAATCTACAGATTCAATGCTATCCCAATCAGAATCCCAAGAACATTCTTCACAGAAATTGAACAAAGAATCCTAAAATTCGTATGGGGCAACAAAAGACTGCGAATTGCTAAAGCAATCCTGAGCAAGAAAAACAAAGCCGGCGGAATCACAATCCCCGATTTCAAAACATACTACAAAGCTACAGTGATCAAAACAGCATGGTACTGGTACAAAAACAGGTCCACAGATCAACGGAACAGAATTGAAAGCCCAGAGATAAAACCACACATCTATGACAGCTAATCTTCGACAAAGGAGCAAAGGGCCTACAATGGAGAAAAGAAAGTCTCTTCAACAAATGGTGCTGGGAAAACTGGACAGCCACATGCCAAAGATTGAAAATTGACCATTCTTTTTCACCACACACCAAAATAAACTCAAAATGGATCAAAGACCTAAAGATTAGGCCTGAAACAATAAGTCTTCTAGAAGAGAATATAGGCAGTACACTCTTTGACATCAGTTTCAAAAGAATCTTTTCAGACACTATAACTCCTCAGTTGAGGGAAACAATAGAAAGAATAAACAAATGGGACTTCATCAGACTAAAGAGCTTCTTTAAGGCAAGGGAAAACAGGATTGAAACAAAAAAACAGCTCACTAATTGGGAAAAAATATTTACAAGCCACTTATCCGACAAAGGGTTAATCTCCATAATATACAAAGAACTCACACGGCTTAACAACAAAAAAACAAACAACCCGATCAAAAAATGGGCAGAGGACATGAACAGTCATTTCTCAAAAGAAGATATGAATATGGCCAATAGACACATGAAAAGATGTTCATCATCGCTAATCATCAGGGAAATGCAAATCAAAACTACACTAAGATATCACCTTACACCCGTTAGATTGGCAAAAACATCCAAAACCAAGAGTGACAAATGTTGGAGAGGTTGTGGAGAAAAAGGAACCCTCATACACTGTTGGTGGGAATGCAAACTGGTACAGCCACTATGGAAAACAGTATGGAGATTTCTCAAAAAGTTAAAAATAGAAATACCCTATGACCCAGCCATCCCATTACTGGGTATCTATCCTAAGAACCTGAAATCAGAAGTCCCAAGAGTCCCTTGCACCCCTATGTTCATCGCAGCATTATTTACAATAGCCAAGACGTGGAGCCAACCTACATGCCCAGAAACTGATGATTGGATAAAGAAGATATGGTGTATATATACACAATAGAATACTACTCAGCCATAAACAAAGACAAAATTGGCCCATTCACAGCAACGTGGATGGACCTCGAGGGTATTATGTTAAGCGAAATAAGCCAGTCAGAGAAAGACGAACTCTATATGACTTCACTCATAGGTGGAAGTTAATATATTGACAAGGAGATCTGATCGGTGGTTACCAGGGAATAGGGGGGGGGTGGGGGGAGGGCACAAAGGGGGAAGTGGTGTACCCACAACATGACTAAAAAAATGTACAACTGAAATCTCGCAAGGTTGTAATCTATCATAACATTAATAAAAAAAAAAACAAATCATACAATATATATTCTTTGGGTTTAGTTTCTTTCGTTTAGCATAATATCTTTGAGATTCACTTGTCCATTTTCATTTATTAGTATTTCATTCCTCTTGATTACTGTGTAATATTTCATAGTATGAATGTATGAAAATTTGCTTATCCATTCTCCTGTTGAAAAGCATTAAAGTTGTTTCCAGATTGGGCTCTTAAGAATCAAGCTGCCATAAAGAATTTTTTAGGAGTCTTCTGTGGATATGTATTTTCATTTCTCTTGAGTAAAAACCTAAGAGTAGAATTGCTGGAGTATAGGGGACATGCATGTTTTATTGTATAAGAATCTGGCAAACAGTTTTCCAAAATGATTGGACCATTTGATAATCCCACTTACAATGAATCAGAGTTCAAGGTCTCCACATGCTTACCAGCATTTGATGTTGTCAGCCTTTCTAATTTTACCCACACTGGTAGGAGTGATTTTGCATCAATAGATTCAATAGTCATTTGCCTGATGATTAATGATGTTTATCACCCTCAATATGTAAACTGATCTTTGGCAAGTCTTTTATAAATTGGTTGTTCAAGTATTATTTCTTTGTTTCTTTTGTTTTTTTTTCTTTTGGCGAGGAAGCTAACATCTGTTGCCAACCTTCCTCTACCTTATGAGGGATGCCGCCACAGTGTGACTTGATGAGTGGTATCAGGTGTGCACCCAGGATCTGAACCTGTGAACCCCAGGCCACTGAAGTGGAGTGCACTAACTCAACCACTATGCCACTGGGCCAGGCCCTATTTTTTCTATTTTTTAAAATTGTCTTTCCTGTTTTTGATTTGTTGGAGATATTTATATATTACGGATATATATTATTTAGGAAAAAGTCCTTTTCCTATGTCTCCTTTACTCTCACACTACTGCCACACTCATAACACTTGTGACACCAGATGTGTGGAATTTTTTCCCATGCCAAGTAGTTCTCTGACATCAGATGAGTGTCCTACAATTCAGCTCAATTCTGATCATACCAGCTAGCATCACATCCCACAAGTTAAACGTTCAGTCTTACAAGACTGCTTCTCAATTTCAGATGCCAATGCAAATCCAGATTGTCACCTATGCTTCTGACTAACTGGCTATAGATTATAGGTTCCAGTGACCCCTTCCTTGGGTTCCATTAATTTGCTAGAATTACTCCTGGAACTGAAAGGAACATTTTACTTACTAGATTACTGCTTTATCATGAAAGGATATAGCTCAGGAACAGCCAGATGGAAGAGATGCACAAGGTAAGGTATAGGGGAAAGGGTGCAGAGCTCCCAAGCTCTCTGAACACATGCCAGTCTCCCTGAATCTCCATGAGTTCACTGACCCAGAAGTTCTCCAAACTCCATCCTTTTCGGTTTTTATGGAAGCTTCCTTACATAGGCATAATTGAGTAAATCATTTGCCATTGGTAACCGAACTCAATCTCTAGCCCCTCTCCCCTCTCCAGAGGTTGGGAGTGGGACTAAAAGTTCCAACCCTCTAATCACTTGTTTGGTTCCCCGGGCAGACCCGCATCCTTAGATGCTTTCCAAAAGTCGCCTCATTAACATAACAGAAAGCACTTTTGTTGCTCTTATCACTTAAAAAATTACAAGGATTTTAGTGGCTCTGTGTTAGGAATGGAGACAAAGACCAACTACATATTTCCTATTATTATCTCTAAGTTCTTTGTCAGATATATGTATTACAAATAATTGCTTGCTTTTACTTAGTCTCTTTTGATGAATAGCACGAGGTAGAACTTAAGATATTTGTTTTACGTATTTTTATCCTTTTTCTCCAGTGGTTTTTTTTGTGTGTTTGAATTCCGTTATTGTTGAATGTTCTTGTAACTTGTAACAAAAAATCCTTGGCTTCGAATATGTAAAACTATTTTGGTCATTCTGTTTTACTCTATTGACTTGTATTTCTTTGTTTATGCCAATAATACACCGTCTTATTCATTGAAGATCATGATTATATTGTGTTTATATGTTATTCAAATTTGTTTTTTCTTAATGATTTTATTTATTAGGTGTTTTTATTTTGTTATGAATTATAGAGTGATCTTGTTAACTTATACCAAAGAAAGAAAAAAGAAAAAAAAAACCTGTTGGGATATGATTGGGATTGTGTTGAATCTATAAATCAGTTTTGGGAGAGCTAACATCTTAACTAGACTTCATATTCCTATTCAGGAACAAGGTGCATCTCTCAAAGTTTTTAGGTTTTCTTTGATTTCTCTCAATAGCGTTCAATGATCTGTAGTTTCCAATGTAGAGGTCTGCAACATATTTTGATGTATTTGTTCATAATTATATAATTCTTTTGAGCACTAAAATAAATAGCATTATTTTTTGGTTATTTGTTTATAGATATGCAATTATTATTATCACTATTGTTTTTGTCATTGTTGTTGATATTTGTATATTGATCTTATTTGCTGCTACCTAAATAAATCAACTTTTTAGTTTTGGTAGATTTTTGTTAATCTTTTGGAATTTTCTATATAATCTTATTAACTATGAATAAAGAGTTAAAATCTTCCTTTCTGTGTATTTTAAATATGTTGATTTTTGCCATATTGTATTGGTTGAGTTTCAAAACAATGTGGAATAGAAGTGGTGATAACAGATAGCTTTGCCTTTTTCCTCTCGTAAGGGAGAAAGCATTCTGTACTTCACCATTAAGTGAGATGTTAGCTTTAGTTTAGTTTTTTTTCTTTAATAGATGTTCTTTATTGGGTTGAGGGTATACTCTGTTCCTAGTTTGCTGACAGTTTCATATTGATTGGGTGGTAAATTTTGTATTTTCTGCAGCTGTTGGGAAGATCACTTGATTTTTCTGTTTTATTAGTTAATGTGGTAAATTTCATTGTTTTTCAATGCTAAAACAAACTTTCATTCCAGAGATAAACCCCACTTGGTCATGATATGTACATCCTTTTATACTGCTGGATTTTGTTTGCTAATATGTTATTAAAGATTTTGATCTCTTCATTTACAAGCAATATTGACCTGTAATTTGTTTCTTCTGGTGTCCTGGTCAGCTTCATGCTGGTGTTATGTTGGCCTCTTCAAATAAGCTGGCAATTAATTGTTCTTTTCTCCTCTATTATTCAAAGATTTTGTGTAAAACCAGTATAAGTTTTTCCATAAATACTTAAAAGACAACCAGTGAAAACATCTGGGGCTGCAATTTTCCTCAAGAGAAATTTCTCTTTCTCTTTGGTTTGCTTTTTGTTTGTTTATTTGCTTGTAACTTACAAATTGAATTTCTTTGCTAGAAGTATGACTATTTCAGTTTCTTCCTGTGCTACTTTTGGTAAGTTGGCTTTCAAGGAAATTGCCTGTTTAATCTAAGTTGTTAAATATATTGGCATAAAATTGTTCTTAAGGTTTTCTTACCCTTGCCTGCACTTAGTCTCTTGTAAGAGTTCTTCTTTCATTCTTGATATTGGAAAATGGTTTTCCTTTATTTCTTGAGTATTTTAGGAGTTTATGAATTTTATTCATCATTTTAAAGAACAGTCTTTTTGCTGTATTAATTTTTCCATTATTGTTCCATTTTATATTTCACTGATTTGGGCTCTATCCTTTAATTTCTTCCTTCTAGCTTCTCTGGGTTTAATTTGCCCTTCTTTTTCTAGTTTCTTTATGTGGAGGAGTATATCATTAATTTTAGTCTTCTTCTTTTCTGTTCTAAGAATTGCATTTAGAGCTTAAAATTTTCCTTTAAGCGCTGCTTTACTGCATCCTATAAGTTTTAAATTTTTGTGTTTAATTTTCTGTTCAGTTTGAAATAATTTCTATTTTTCCTTGTAATTTTCTTTTTTGACATTTGATTTATATAGAAGTATGTGGTTAATTTCCAAATAGTTGTGGATTTTCTAGCTACCTCATTGTGATTGATTTCTAATTTAATTCTGTTGTGCTCAGAGAATATGCTCTGTAAGATTTCTGTCTAGTAAAATTTATTCAAGCTTACTTAATGGCCTAGCATATGGTCTATCTTAGAGAATGATCAATGTGCACTTAAAAAATGTGTATTCTGCGGTTATTGCATGCTGTGTTCTACAAATATCGATTAGATAAGTTAGTTGCCAATGTTGTTCAAAATGTCTATATCCCTATTTCCTAATTGTTCTATCAGTTAATGAGAAGAGTGTTAACAGTCTCAAAATGTAATTGTGGATTTGTCTAATTCAACCTTTAAGTCTTTTAGGTTTTTCCTCATTCATTTAGAGTTTCAATTATTATAGACATTCACACTGAGGATTATTTCTTTCTGATGACTTAACGTTTTAACGTTATGTATGTTCCTCTTTTTATCTCAATAATATTTCTTGTCTTTCAGTCTATTTTGTCTCATATTAATATAATCACATCAGCTTTCCTGTGCATATTGTTAAAAAATATATTAGTTTATAATTGGAAAGGGCTTATAAAAATCCCAGGTATGTAGTCAGTGATACATAAGTGGGAAAATAAACAAACCCTCAATTTCCGAGGATCGCTTTATTCCATGTAAACCAATCTGCATATTACTCCTTCTCATGCTGTTCTCCCTCCCCAAAGCCATTCCCCTTGTATGCTGTGCCTTCCCCTAATTCTACTCTTACCTGAGTCTTACTCATTTTCCTATAGTATTTCTTCTGTCCATGACATTTTCTGAAAAGTGGGCTTTCCCTTCTCTAAGCTCCTACAGCACCTGCCATCTCTCTCTCATTCATAGTTTTCATTTGCTGCCTTATAATTTAGGTTTTATGTTTCTTTTTGCTCATCATTAGGCTATATGCCATTTTCATATTGGGATACGATCATTTTGCTTGTGTCACTCTTTCCTCACAGCAGTTTAAGTAAAATGTGTTTTGTTTTTTTGGCTCACTTATATTTAGACATGCTCCTAAGAATTGCCTTTGGTATATACAGAGGGACAGAGCAACAACAGGGCAATGAAATGGCCACGAGTAACCAAAATCAGAGAGGAACTATGGAAGAAAATTGCTCTGTCAAGGCCAGTTGAGTGGTACAGAAGTTTTCTTAACCTGCTTTATAGTTTTGCCTACACCTACTTGGAACAGTGTTGGTGGAATAATATGCATGCAGAATCAGGACAGTGGAAAGTATGAGACTTTCTACAACTAGTGCCCCATTCATTATTCCAGCCAATTTTAATGATGATGATGATGATAATGCCCTATACATTATGTAACATCTGCCAAGCACTTTCTAAATGCTTCATATATATACTAACTCTTTAATCCTCACAGCAATACTATTATTTAGTTATTATTATCCACATTTTACACAGGAGGAAATGGAGATACTGCAATAAGAAGTAATATGCCCAAGAACTCTTAGCCATTAAAAGTCAGAGTCAGGTTTTGGACCAAAGTGCCTTAAGCTCCAGAACAGACATGTGTATGTTTGGAGCCATCTTTCTTTGATTTTTCACAAATATGGCGGTAACATCTCTAACCCTCCAAATCTTCAGAAGTGAGATGAAGAGGCTGGTGTAAGAGTTCCGATTTGTCCTCTTAACCTGCCAATGCCTTCGCTGTGTCTGTATAAAATGATAAAGCTTTAGCCCTTGCTAACTGCTACAGGCATACTTTCCTTAAATAAAAGAGTAGATAAATAACCAGTGGAAATGCCATTTATTCATTAAAATTCTACACAGCAAAATATCTACTCATTACCTCAATGACTAATGTGCTCCAGTGTCTTCACGTATATCATAAAGCATAATAAAATTGATAATGGATATATTCCCCTTAATAATATTGCTGCAGTTTAAATTCCTATTTAATGACATGAAAAGAAGCACATTTCTGTGCATAAAATAGTAAAATGTCAGATTATAGCTCAACAAAGAGCTGCATTATTATTTAAAGGAAAATTAATGAATCATCCAAAATAGCACATCATAATTTTTTCGTATTTGTTTTCTATTTGAATTATTTCTTCCTACTCCAGGAACAAAACCAGGACATTCCACATCTCTCAGCATAGCTTTCCACTTGAATGGTTACAAGACGTATTTTAACAAATTGCTATTTAGAGATAATTTTTCATGATTCTGATGTGATAAGACTTCCATTACTTTTTTAAATGAGCTAATAATAAGCTAAAAAGGGAATATAAAAGCATAAGTCTTCCTATTCTTTACTCTTTAACAGCAAAACTCTTACAGGTATATAATATCAAAATCTCCCACAAAACAACAGCCCTAAAATGACAACGTAGTATGATCCAACTTAGAGTTACTGCACTTCAAAAAGTAACATCAAACAGAACGCTCACAAATCCCAGGAACTCCATCCCAGCCAGGGCGCACATCATTCTGTTTATGTCTTAAATGCAACATTAAATGCATATCTGCAACAGAAATACATAGCCCTCAATCTAAGTGCAGACATTTTCTGGGAAGCATTATAAAATTTAGCGAAATCTATTGCTGTGAAGTCACCCAGAATGAAATAGCAACTTGGGAGTTTTTTATGAAGTTTCTATTGTAAAGCCTGCCTCATGTTATGTGGGAACACTTCACTACTATCCTCCTTTCTTCTTATGTTTCTCCTTTTTCCAAGAAATGTTCAGAGGGCTTCATAAATTCAGGAATCAGAGAGTTCACTAAATCACTAAACTATTTCATTTCTAAATTTTAAGAATAACTAAATATTTGTAAGTGTGTTGGTACTCGTGAAAACACAGGTTGTAGAAAAGTATATTTTTGTTTTAATTTTTTAATTCTGATCATGAATATTATCTTAGAAATATATGTTAGGGGGCCCCAGCCCAGTGGCGCAGTGGTTAAGTTTGCACTTTCCACTTCTCAGAGGCCCGGGGTTTGCTGGTTCGGATCCCGGTGCAGACATGGCACCTCTTGGCAAAAGCCATGCTGTGGTAGGCATCCCACCTATAAAGTAGAGGAAGATGGGCATGGATGATAGCTCAGGGCCAGTCTTTCTCAGCACAAAGAGGAGGATTGGCAGTAGTTTGCTCAGGACTAATCTTCCTCAAAAAAAAAAAAAAAAGAAATATATGTTAAACAAGATATGTAGGTGTAAGTAGAAGAATGTATGTACTTTCAATTATTTTGAGCACAATTACTTGCAATTTGGAAAAAAAGGGAGGATTAATAACTCCCAAGTTTCATTTGAAACCTAATGAATATGTGCATATTTAGAGTCATAAAAAAGTATTTACAATCTAATTAACTGTCAGCTATGTTTTGTTTATTTAAATGAATACATATCTGTCAGACTCAGGAATTCAGAAGTAATTTTTAAAGACTTTGGGGAAGTAATCTTTAACTTTTATTTTAACAAAATCACAATGCACAAGTTTCAACGCATTTGTCTCTGTGCTCTTTTATTTTATGAATCTAGATTGCATTTGCTATGCCAAAGATCAAATGAATAGAGAGAAAAACGGAAAGGGGAGTGTTTTCTTCTCCAAATTAAGAGGAATCAAACTGTTAGAAGAATAGCAAATATAATTCTCAAACTTCAAGCCTTTTCGACACGTTCACGCAGTTAAGGAAGAGGTTTTTATAGGGATCCTGAAAATGTCGTTGTTAAAGAGACACAGTGGTGCCTGAAAAGACTGTAACGTTTAACTCAATAGATTCTGGGTTTTTTTTCTCATTTCTTAACAATATGGTGCGTAATTTATTTTCCCTACTTTATGAAAGTGGTAAACATATTCTGGAAGCTATTAGGAAAATAATTCATTCTTTATCCCATTTTATGTATCTTTATTTTCATTGTTCATCATGAAATAAGTATGGTTTTGGTTTTATATCGAAAGAATTCACTTTAGTTTTTTTACTTATTCAACAAATATAAACCCTATCACCACACATACTTACAATTTTTTTTTTACCTGAAACTAATGTAATGTTGTACGTCAATTATATCTCAAAAAAGACAAGGAGGAAAAGTATAAATGCCAAAACTCTATGGGAAAAAATCTGTATCTATAGTTTTGTGAGGAGATCCCTAGAAAAAGGCCCATTCAAATTGTACAGTTTTTCTAGTTCTGTGTTGTGACCCACATCTCTACTAACAGTGTAATAACTTAGTTGATGGGTCATAATCTGTTCTCAATAGACAGTACCTATCTAGACTGGCTATTATATCACTATACTATCTCATAACATTACTTGTGTGTTTTATCAAGGCATGACTGAACAAATAAACTACTGAAATAATAATATGAGGGGCCAGCCCCGTAGCGCAGGATTTAAGTCTGCATGTTCCCTTTCGAAGGCTTGGGATTCGCTGGTTCAGATCCTGGGTGTGGACCTATGCACTGCTTATCCAGCCATGCTGTGGCAGGCATCCCGCATATAAGAAATAGAGGAAGATGGGCACGGGTGTTAGCTCAGGGCCAATCTTCCTCAGCAAAAAGAGGAGAATTGGTGGCAGATGTTAGCTCAGGGCTAACCTTCCTCAAAAAAAAATATAATAATGTCAAACAATTTGATATTGATATCATCTAAAATCAGCCCCCTTCCTCATAAAAGTATTTCAGTAATTCAGGAGTTCTATCAACTAGGACCCAAAATTTCCCTAGATTCAAATTCCAGGTCCATTTTCCATGCACTTTATACACGGGATTCTTACTCTATCCTTGAGACTAACAGATGGTACATCATCTTTTCTCCTTTTCTGTCCTTTCTGTCCCTCATCTTTTTGGTAAAGGACCCCACTGCTTTTTGTGTTCGAATTCCTTTTATTCCATATAGGTTAATTACCATATCTTTACTCAACTTGGAAGGCACCATTTCCACATTGTTCCCTGGGAAAGACTCCATGGTGAAAATTATTAACCAATAAGAACCACTTTAGGTGAAAGTGCTGAGGTCTACTCTGGTGTGAGTGTCTTAACAAGAGTGGAAACTACATTTATCTCTTAAGTGTGGGGAGACCAGGTGGGGGTTCTTTATTTCAACTGACTTGATCCCAAACATATGCAGGAGGCTTGCAGTCTGACCTTTCACTAGAAGTGAGCTAAATGGAGATAGGGGTTTTTCTTTAAATTATTAATTTCTGAATTCCAAAAGCTGGAATGATTTCTGTCATATAAAGCTCAATTTGATCTATTAAAAATACATTTCATTAATCAAAAATCTCAAAAAAACAGTAACTTTCAGAGGACCCTATGTCAGTAAATAAATATTATTGTACCGATTTTACAGGCGTAGTATTGGTACTGTTAACTAATTCTCTGGAAATGTCACAGAAAATTATAACTATTGCTAGTATATAATGATGATGCTCTTAAATATATACATTTTTATCTGAGGTGAATAATAGAATTTTATATTTGGATACAGTTACATCAACCACCAAAATATTCATTTTTACCTAATATTCAACTGCTTATGTATTATAATATTGGTCTTCAAATATATATATATATATTTTTTTTTTAAATGCAGCAATCTTTTTTTTTTTTTAAGATTTTATTTTTTTTTCCTTTTTCTCCCCAAAGCCCCCCAGTACATAGTTGTATATTCTTCCTTGTGTGTCCTTCTAGTTGTGGCATGTGGGACGCTGCCTCAGCGTGGTCTGATGAGCAGTGCCATGTCCGCGCCCAGGATTCGAACCAACGAAACACTGGGCCGCCTGCAGCGGAGCGCGCGAACTTAACCACTCGGCCACGGGGCCAGCCCCAGTCTTCAAATATATTTTTGCCAACATCTTATAATAATTTTACAAAACTATGAAGCCTTTCATACATTTTTAAATAGAAATCTATTATTTTTCGTTATAAGTTTAAATAGTTGAAAAGGATATTTTCTATCATACTTTGTTTTATCTATATACATTAAATATATTTTCCTTGAAATTGTGATGCTGCAGATTTATCTTATTGAGATTACAGATAACATCACAGTGTTTCTTAATCAGCAAGTTAAATCCGTATTGTCAAACAAATCAGGCAAGTCAGACTAATTTTTCATCCTGAGAATAAATCTGAACTCACTTTCAATCCAAATAACCCTGCCAATCACCATCCTAGACAATCATCTCACTTTGAGATTCTTATTCTTATGTAACCCTGACCTTGAGTGTGTAGACTGAATGAAACAAGTCACATCCCCAGCAGGAATCCTTTCTTAAAACTCAAGTACTCCTTTGAAGGGGAGATTGCCCTTGGTTGTGTAATCTGGAAGTTTTGACCTGGAAAATGCATTTTAACAAGCTCCAGGATGGCAGAGAGGGATACTTTCTTCTGAAAAGTTGGGGAACGCATACTGTGAAAGAGGAGGGGGGCAAAGAGAACATTAACCATGGAATATTCTCAGGCAGACCACTTTTAGGACAGTACCTATCTGAAAGTTGAGAATCTGGATACTAATTCCCTTAAAATTATTTGTGACTGTCCCACAATACGTGTGTACCTCCATGCGTTTGCAAGCCCGAATTTAAAGACTGATGCATTATCACACATCCAATATATGTTTTCAGTTTACATTAACAAGAGCAGTTTTAATTACATTTGTTGACTTGCTGTCTTTTAAAATTGTATTTTGTTTTTTACGGGCTATAGTTGTATCTTACATTTAGTATATAAGAATGACAACTTAGCTCTTGATCATTAGATAACTAAGATAAATATTTACTTGCATATTTCTCTTAATTATCATACCAACTCTAAGGAGGATAATATGCCATTTTCCAGATAAAGAAACAGAGTTAGAAAAATTATGTAACTTGCCTAAGTTCACACAAACAGTGAGGGTTAAAGCTGGGATTAGAACTCAGCTTTTTCTGACCTCAACAGTGTATCCCTTTCTTGAATTGATTTTGTTTTTTAAACAAATACAATTAAACCAATAATTTAATTTGAATAGAATTGAAAATCTTTATATATTATTACACATTAGTTATTCTTCAAAACAGAATTTTAAAATAAATGCATTTGATGGTAAATAAATTTCTATATAAAATATTTTAAATCCTCAAGACTTAAAGACATTGTACTTTAAAAAAAACTAAATCGGAGTTGTATCTGGATTAGAATGTTATACGTTTCTTAGAATAACATTGCATCTTTTGTGATGTTTAAGACAATCATCGTGTCCTTTTTATAATTTTCCATCTAGACCTAAATCACTTTAAACAGAAATACAGTAAAAAACAGAATTATTCAGGTTTCCAGTTGCTGAATGGATATAAAAAGTATAATACTTTGGTAAAATACCTTGGACTCCATGCTGGATTAGCTAAATTAATCCCTATCTATTGCATGAGAACAAGGTATATTAAGGAGAAAAGAGTTCAAGTGGTTCTGGAACCTCCATGGCAGATAATTAAGATAGTGATTTATAAAGGCTCTGAGTCTAATTCGTGACGTAGTTCATGTGATCTTTCCCGAAATTTATCAAGGATATTTCAGAGAAAAGTTTACAGAAGGCTGCCCTGGATATGTGTGTAAGCTGCAGTTCCCGAAGAAACCAGTACAGGGCCAAACATGGCCCCTAGGCCAATTGGCTTATGCAGATTGTGAAATCTGAGTTCACCCTAAAATTTGAAAAAAAAGTATAAACAAGAAACAAACACACTGGCCAGTGGTATGCTGGTAAATTAGAGATTACCTCTACCCCACAACAAAAGCCTATTTTTTTTGTGTATGAGGAAGATTAGCCCTGAGCTAGCATCTGTGCCCATCTTCCTCTACTTTATATGTGGGGTGCCTGACACAGCATGGCTTGACAAATGGTGCATGGATCTGCGCTCAGGCTCAGAACCAGCAAACCCTGGGCTGCCGAAGTGGAGCTCACAGACTTAATTGCTGTGCCACTGGGGTAGCCCCAACAAAAGCCTATTTTTAATGCTTTTCGTGGTGTAAATACTCTTACCATAACCAACTTCATCCTACCAAATGAGAAGTTGTTAAGTAATGCACAGTGGGACTCCATTGTACAGTATCTTCACCTACTGATACAAGAGACCTACATAACCTCAAGTAATTCAGTGATAGTAAAAGGTTATAATGACAAAAAAAGAATTAATGAATCTTGAGTATTTATCTTTGTGTTTAACATCATTTATTTAATTATAAGTTTATAAAAATATATTTTTTTCACGTCAAGTGGATTATTCAAAATTTCTCAAGGGTAAAGATACAGCTTCTATTGAGCTCTATATTGTGTCAAGCCTGATGTGGAATTTACTACCCCATAAAACTTTTCTATATTCTTGATGCATAGAATATAATGCAATTGTAATGTTAAAAGTCAATTTTAATAATTGCTGTAGTTAACAATCACTTTGCAAAATTCCTGAAAATTTAACTATCTTCTCTCAAATAGTGCAGTAATAGACAGTTTGTCTCCTCTCATCTGTCTGGGGAGCATAAAACTATTTCTCTGCTAAGAGTAGTTCATGTATCCAAGGTGGGCAGCCTAAAATATGGATGGCTAGATGACAGACACAACATTATTCCTGAGTTGAGGCTGACAAATATGGGATGCTGCTGAACAACTAATATCAGATTGAGGTGACAGCTTCACTGTTAAGCCCTTTTAATCATATACCCCTTAAGTAAGTACTTGTCAATATAAGAATGATTAAATGTCATATATTATTGTGAATCCAAAAATCTTGTGAACTTATTTAATAACCACAATCAAAATCAGTGGCAATCTTTGCTAACGCAATAAGGCAAGAAAGGGAAATAAAGGTATATAGATTGGAAAGGAAGACATAAAACTGTTTTTGTTTGTAGATGACATGATCTTCTATATAGAAAATCTGAAAAAACTGACAAAAAATCTCTTGGAACTAGCAATTGGTTACAGAAAGTTTGAAGGATACAAGTTTAATATACAAAAGTCAATTGCTTTCCTATACATTAACAATGAACAAATGGAATTTGAAATTTAAAATAATACCATTTATATTAGCAACCAGAGATATTAAATACTTAGACATAAACCTAACAAAATATATACAAGATCTATACGAAGACAACTACAAAACTCTGATAAACAAAATCAAATAACTAAGTAAATGGAGAAATATTTCATATTTATGGATATAAAGGCTCAATATTATCAAGATGTCAGTTCCTCCCAGTGTGACCTACAGGTTCAATGCAATCCCCAAACCCCAGAAATTTATTTTATGAATATTGAAAACTGATTCTAAAGTTTATGTTGAGAGACAAAAGGCCCAGAATACCCAACAGAATATTGAAGAAAAAGAACAAATTTGGAAGACTGATGTCCCCTGACTTTAAGACTTACTATAAAGCTACAGTACTCAGGACAGTGTGGTAATGTCTAAAGTATGGACAAATAGATCAATGGAACAGAATAGAGAGCACATAAGTAGACCCTCGTTAACATAGTGAACTGATCTTTTAGAAAGGTTAGAAAGGAGTCAAGGTAATATAATGAAGCAAAGAGTGTTGTTTCATTTCCAAAGTTTTGTGAGTTTTCCAGTTTTATTTCTGTTATTGATTTCTAACTTCATCCATTGTGGTCAGAGAAGACATTTTGTATATCCAAATTTCAAATCTATTGAGGCTTAATGTTTGGCCTAACATATGATCTATTCTGGAAAATGTCCCATGTGCCCTAGAGAAGAATGAGTACGCTGTTGTTGTCAGGTAGAGTATTCTGTACACGTCTATTAGATTCAGCTAGAATATTGTGTTGTTCAACTCCTCTGTTTCCTGATTTATCTCTGGTCTAGCTGTTCTAACCATTATTGAGAATGGGATATTGAAGTCTCCAACTATTATCATGGTATTGTCTATTTCTCCCTTAAATCCTGTCAATTTTTGCTTCGTATATTTTGATGATCTGTTATTAGATGCATAAATATTTGTAATTGTTATATCTTCTTGCCATATTGAACGTTTTATTCCTTCTTTGTCCTGTAAAATTTTTGGTTTAAAGTTTATTTTGTCTGATATTTGTATAGCCATCCCCACTCTCTTTTGTTTATTATTTATGTGAAATATCTTTTTCGATACTTTCACTTTCAGCCTGTGCTTAGTTGACTTTTTTGTAGTGAAATGTTTAAATTCCTTTCTCATTTCCTTTTGTGTATATTCTATAGCTATTTTCTTTGTGGTTACCATGGGAATTACGTTCAACATCCTCAAATTATAACATTAATTTGAATTTATATTAACTTAATTTCAATAACATACAAAAACTCTGTCCCTTACAGCTCCATCCTCATCGCCTTCAGTTGTTGATGTTACAAAATTCCATCTTTATACATTGTGTATCCAAAAACATAAACTTATAATTCTTTTAAATGCATCAGTCTCTTAAATTATGTAGAAAACAAAATGTAGAGTTACAAACCACAGTTGCAATAATACAGATTTTAGACAAATATTTTTTTTAATGTATTTGTTTCTTACATCATGTAGAAAAGAGAAAGTGGAGTGACATACTACTGTTACAATAATACTGGCTTTTATAATCGTCCATGTCTGTACCTTTACTGAGATCTTTATTTCTTCATAAGGCTTCCAGTTACTGCCCAATGTCCTTTCATTTCAACCAGCAGGACTCCCTCTAGTATTTCTTGCAGGAAAGAACTAATGATAACAGACTCCTTCAGCTTTTATCTGAGACTGTCTCAATTTCTCCCTTACCTTAGAGGGACAGTTTTTGCAGACATAGGGTTCTTGGTTGATAGTTTTATTCTTTTACTTAATTTAATTTATTGATTTTTTGTTTTGAGGAAGATTAGCCATGAGCTAATATCTGCCACCAATCCTCCTCTTTTTGCTGAGGAAGACTAACCCTGAGCTAATATCCGTGCCCATCTTCCTCTACTTTTTTATATGTGGGCCACAGCATGGCTTGCCAAGTGGTACATAGGTCCACACCCAGGATCCAAACAGGTGAACGCTGGGCCGCTGGAGTGGAATGTGTGAACTTAACCACTGCACCAACGGGCCAGCCCCTGCAGTTTTATTCTTTTAGAACTTTGCATATATGAGCCAACTGCCTCTGGCTTCCAAAGTTTCTAATGAGAAATGTGCTGATAATTTTATTAAGGATCTCAATCTTGTAGGTAATGTGTCACTTTTCTCTTGCTGCTTTCAAGATTCTCTTTCTCTTTGGCTTTCAAAAGTTTGATTATAATATGTCTTGGTGTGGGTCTCTTTGAATTCATCTAACTTGAAGTTTGTTGAACTTGTTGAATGTTAATATTTGTGTTTCTGATTAAATTGAGGATGTTTTCAGCCATTATATCTTTAAAATATTTTCTCTGCCCCTTTCTCTCTCCTTATAGGACTCCTACAGTGCACATATTGCCTTGATGATGTCTCACATGTCCCTTAGTCTATGTTCACTTTACTTCAGTCTCTTCTCTTTCTGTTCCCAAGCTCAATAATATTCAATGTTCTATCTTCAAGTTTGTTCTTTCTTTTTCTGCCTGCTAAAATCTGGCTTTGAATCCCTCTATTAGAGTTTTCATTTCAGTTGTACTTTCGAGCTCTAGAATTTCCTGTTGGCTTCTTTTTAGGTTTTCTATCACTTTATTGATATTTCATTTTTGCTTATACATAATTTTCTTGAATTTCTCTACATCTTCTTTTAGTTCTTTGAGCATCTTTTAAGACTGTCTTCAAAACGGTAGTTTTGAAGTCTTTGTCTTATAGATCCACCATCAAATCTTTTTCATCCACAGTTTCTGTTGATTTACTTTTTTCCTTTGAACGGACCATACATTTTTGTTTTTTTACATGCCTTATGATTGTTTTGTTGAAAAATGAGTATTTGTGATCAGAAGCAACAATTGACAATCAAAGCATAAATCTTTGATATTTAAAGACAGGATCCTTTTTCCCCACCCTGACTCCTGCATGCTGATTGCAGGGTGCTCCAGGAACCCTTGCAGGGCTGCCTGCCATGGAGCTAAGGAGTGGCAGTTGGGTAACTGTTACTATGGTAAGAGGTGAAATTGACTGAAATTAACTACAATTTGCCAGCCAAGCCTTCCCTTGGAAGTTGCAAGGCTTAAATATACTCCAGAGCTCCAGTCTATCTGCTATGGTTACTACAATAGGTTCGGTCAGTGCAATTGTTGTCTAGGTAGAGAGACAGATTCTCAGTGCTTCCTACTCCACCATCTTTCCAGAGTCCTTTCCATTTAATGATCTAGACTGGTGTTTGACTAAACATCTATACACCATGGTCTAGCTAAGTTGACACATAAACTTAACCATCACAGACTCCAAGCAAGAAAATCTTGAAATCAAAGTTTGGTGACTATTCTCACAGCAGTTTTGAAAGATATTTGTGTGTGCTGGGAAACCTGCACTCCCGTAGTTTATCCACAGAGATAATGCAGAGAAAATATATATTTTCTAGAAAAAAGATCATCTCCTATGAAATCCCAGCTGGAATTATTTAAAATTACACCCAAGAGGATCACCTGAATTGACCATGGGATCATAACATAGTTTCTGGGTAGAGTAGATTACTAAAGAAGCAATAACAGAAGTGATGCAGGAAGCCAAACAAAAAGACATTGCTGAGTTGATCCAGGAACAAGCCCCTTGAAAGAAAGTGTCGGCTTTATTCTTCCATCAGATCCAAAGAATAAGCAGTTAGTTTATGAAAGAACTGATTAAAAACTTCTCTGCTCTTCTATCTTTCCTCTTTCCTCTGCTCCATCTCAGAAGAGTCAGATACTATGAGAAACCAAATAAGAGCGGAGGAGTGGAAGTGATTCAGTAAGGAAACTAGACAGATCAAAGAAGTCTTCTAGAATTTTCTTGCCTGAAGCAAGTTCCAGTTGCATGAACAAGAGTAGCTACAGTCTTATATAAGCTTGTAATGTTGAATAATAAGTGTGGCTGGACCCTCAAGTCCTGAGTCGGATCCATATCTATATCTTAAAGTTATCGTAAACCACTTTGTACTAATCATGAGTGACTAGCGAAGGGGCATGAGTCTTCACCCAAGGGAAGAGAAAGAACTTGCTCCATGTTATGCATTTCAACGTTAGAGTAGGAGAGAGGGGGAAAAAAAACTTTCAGATTACATGCTAAGAATTGTTTGCTCAACAAAAAATGTAAATTTAAGTGAGAATATTTTAAAAAATCAGACTCCATGTGCCATGTTATATAATTTACAACAGTACAAAATAACTGATACCAATGAAGAACAGGAAGGACAATGGAAAATAAAGTTCTCAAAAGAAAAATTGAAAAAAGGGATAAAAGGCTGTGTTTATCAAACCTATCCATTAATCTTCTAAACTAATTCAAATATTTAAAATTTTTAAATATTCATTTATGTTGACAATTATGTGCCAATTCTAAGTGTTTACTTTTTTCTGTTTTCATTTGCCCTTCAGATCGTAAAAACAAAATTTGGTATTTTAAATGGGATAGTTAGGTGCTTCTACATCTTTAAACAAATGGGACCAAATAATTTGACTCAAAGAATGGTACAAAAGAAATTTATATCAGAAATAACATCGTAAATTTCATATAAAATTTTATCACTGTGTTTATTCTTATGTGCTTATCACAATGCACATTTTGTAACATGAATTATAATGCTCTAAAGACAAATTAGCCAAAAAAAATGAAAGAAAAAGAAAAATAGTAAGGAATTTAGGCATAAAATACTACTGCAAACATAGATACATGTAGAGACCTTATATCCCACATTGCTTACCTTGGAAGAACATTATTGCATATAACCTTCAATGTCTCCTATTATTGTTAGGTAACTTCTGTGTAATACTCCATACCCTGACATTATTGGGAACAAAGATTATTTATTTATTTCCAAAGAAGGAGCGTCAACTATTTGTATAAAATATGTTCAAATTTGAAAAGGTCCTTGGGTTTGGAAATTGTCACTCTTTCTGAACTTTATCCTTAAAGTCATCTTCTAGAATTTCATATGCTCTATCAGGATGTGATTATACTATCATGCTGTTAAGATAAATGATTCCTATCAGCTTCAGTGAGTTCTTACCTACCATTCGTCTTCTTGATTTCCACCTTCAATGTCTGATGTACTCAACAAGCTTAAAATTGGTCAAGGTGACTAAATAAATGGTCTTTGGAGATGATTGCTGGAACGGACAATAAGATTTTGACAGGGAGAAAATAAAGTACCTCAGATTTCTGACAAGTGAACTCTGTCCAAATAAGATTCTCAGGATGTTAAACTGCTGAAAGAGTATCATCAGCTGAAAATATAATTTTGAGCCTAAGGTGGTTATTATTACCTTCTGTTGACACAACTCTTGAAGTATTAGTATGTAGCCACATTAGAAGGAGCACAATATTAACTGGATTGGAAAACTCAGCACTGTTTCCATGCCTTTTCCACTATAGCACTCACTGTAACGTGCCTCTTGTATAATTAGATGTGGGTCAGTTTTTTTCCATAGATCTGGAAGACTCAGTATATCTGTTCTCTTTAGCTAACAAATATTGAGTGCTGAATAATTGCACCCAGGGAAAAGAAATCTTATATGTATCTTGCATATCATTCCTCCATCCACAAAAAAGAAGGGTTACTATGAATTAATCAATTTGAAGGACATGATAGGGAGCTAAATGTTGGAGTATTAAAACCTTTAATAAGACTAGACTGTCAGTACTCATGAGATTGATTCCTTTCACTCCCTTGCTTTCCTATGATCAAAATAGTACAGACCAGCACTACTCATTTAGTAGTCCCGGGTGATTTCTCCAGGAAAGAATACTGTATTCTCATTCTTAGCATCAAGACAAAAGATTTCTGCTGTGATTTCAGGTCTAGAGTGAGCAGTTTCTGCCTGCTCTGTGGTAGGCATCAGGGACAAATTTTGCCATTTTTCTTGCTTGATCTTTTTTTTTTTTTTTTTTTGCCTGTTGGTGATATATCATTTTGTGCTATTGAAGTGTTAATGTCTATTATCTGAATTTGGACATTCGTGATTGTAGTGGGTATGCATGCTAGAAGGAGAACTTACTGAACCATATCCATGACTCAGCTTGTACTTTGATATTAAAGTTTGGTGCTGGAAACTTAGTTAATAAACACTACTTTGTTTCCTTTTCCAGTTTTTACTCCTATTCGTTTGATAACTACACTGGTGGAGAGGTTGTTGGAGCAAGGTAGGTTTAAGTATTCCTGTGTTTTCTGGCTCATGAATACTTCATGATATGATGTGAATATGACACTTTAATAGCACCTTATCATAACTTGTATGGTATCTATTTTTATATTGCGACCTCTTCCTCCATAGCTGGTGAGAGTTTTTAATTTTCCCAGCTTCACTTTAAAGTATATCATTTTATTATTTTTATATAAGTTAGAAAATAACCTCATCTTATTGTACTAATTTACAGAGCTCAAAGGATTCAGCACATTTCATCACCATAACAACCAGGAACCTAATCAAAGGGAAGGTTAATCATCTGTAAAACTTTGCCTATACTTGGAGATATTTGTTCCAGAAGGCCTTCTCTCTCATTTTATCTTTTTTCTCTTTGTGAGGATCTCATAAATTTAGCTTGACAGCTTAGCACTTGTTTTCCTCTCATGGGTCCAAGATCAATAGCTCAGACAAATTCTCACAAATACAAATCTTTTTATCACCTAAGGAGAAGTGGAAAATGTTCAAAGATAATAAGGGTACAGGTTGTCATTGAATGGGTTTGTTTATTAATAAAAAATAATCCAGATTGACAGACAAGTGTAATATTATATAATTGAAGAAAACATTGGGGAAGAAGTATTTATCACAGGATCTAAACTTGAGAGAGAAAGAATAGGCACAGATGAATAAACCATAATCCCTTGTGTTGTGAGGGATACATAGACATTTACAAATAATTTCAGTATAACATGAAACCTGCTAAGAAAAGATAGGTAGAGAATAGGGCAATTGACCCAGCATGAAGAAGATGAGTCATCAGGGAAGGCTTCCTGTTGGAGTTAGCACCTTGGCTGACTCTATAATCACAGGAAGGGGTTAGCCAGACCAAGAGGAAAATAGGATTGGGTGTGAAGGTAAAGAGGCATTCCAATGACAAAAAAGAGAAAAAAGCCTGTGTGAAACACAAAGCCATGCATAATACATACAAACAGCTAAGTATTGTGCTCATAAATTACAGTAAAGTTTGAGATACATTTTAGCAAGGGTAATTCTTTCAGGTCTTAGATATCAAACTAAGATGCATTATCCTGCATGAAATAAAAGTAACAAAAAGCCTGAATTATCAAAATATTTTAACAAATTTATCCCAAACCTAACACAGTTCATTGCATATAATTTTTAATTAATACACATACAATAAAATATTAAGTAGACATAACAATAGCTTGCCGACGATAAAGCTTCCTCACTATGCTTTACATACAATATAAAATAAGATTGTTGAATTGTTTTACAAGATAAAATGGCTACAGTCTTTGAAAAATGCTGCTGGTGTTTCCAGTTTAGCTAAAATGTCATATATATATGTGTGTGTTGTATATATATGTATACATGTGTGTGTGTGTATATATATACATATATATACATTCTCCATATGTATATAAATATCCTCCCAGAATTATGTGTGTAAGTATTCACAGCATATCTTAATTAAGACCTTTTGGTATGTCATTGTTTACTAACTATGTAAAACAATAGAATATTACAAAAAAATTGTTGTATTCACTAGATTTCTTAGGTCAAGTCCTCCAAGAAACATACTCTGAGGCAGAAATCTGCTGACCGGTGGTTTGGGGAAGAATACCTGTAAGGGGATGAGAGAAGTAGGGTAGGGCAGACAGAGAAAGTGAACTTCAACACACTTGCAGCAGATTCCTCAGCTGAGCTCAGGGTGGGAATGGCCCTTCAAAAGCGACCCAATAAAAAATAAAGACGATGAAATAAAAGTGTGCTTCATGTAGGCGAAGGGGCCAGGCTTCAGACTCTTGTCTTTGGTTACCGGCTGCCTGAAGGCAAACTATGAGCCAATAACAACCAAAATTTTTAGCAGGAAATTTTTAAAAAACACAAAACACAAACAACAAAAAGCAGAATTCCTTGTTTGAGAATGGGGCATTTATTTGGGACAGCTTACCACAACATTTAGTAGAGGTCATCCCTGGCACTCCTGGGATCCACGTACTTCAAATAGTGAATTCACACAGTTTGAGAAGAGCTCCTACAGCATTCTCATATGTTTCTCTCTCTAAATAAACTAACAAAAGGTAGTTTAGTATGACAGAACTACAGTACAAGCCTCTGGAGGTGCCTTCGAGACCACAGTTGATCTTCAATATCTCCTCCTTGTCTAGATCCCTAACCCTCGGCTGGCAGTTTCGATGGTTTAGTATGTTTTCCTGAGAGAGTGACACAGACCCTCATTTTGAGGCATTGGAGCTCCTGGTCATCGTGACTTCTCAGATGGTGACTGCTGTACTTATCCAGTTACAATCAAAATTGGTCAAGGAGATACCAAGAGACTATCCAAGAGATCACCTGGCTGCCAGGTGTATTCTTTCCTGCTGCCATTGAGTCACTGCAGCCCTCCCACCTCCTGATGAGTGGAGTCAATTCCCCTTCCTGTTTGGTGACTCCTTTCCTTGCCTGCTTATCTGTTGGCATAAGAATCCTGAAGTGAACAAGTGGCAGTTATAACTTAAAGTTTAATGGGATATTTTCTGTGTATCCAGGTATAGGCAAGTGATCCTCCCCTGGAAACCATGCATTTTAGACACAAAAGTGGCTAAGTGTGTGGGGATGGAAAGCACAAATCACCATATGGGTTGCTGGAGTGATGGCAACTAAAGCTACTTCTACTTCCAGGTGCCATGTATTCTATCTATTGAAGACAAAACACTTACAGTTATTATTGATTTAGGATATATACCACATCTTAAAGAATGAGACTCCATAATTACTGGATTATATCGTCTGCAAATTGATTCCTTAGATACACATCCCTTCTCTATCAGGCTGGCACATTCTATAAATGCTCAGATAATAGTGTTGAGGAACAAGCAGGCAGAAAAGGCAAACAAATATCTAGAATATATATTGATTCTAGCCAAGATGAAATGCTGGCCCTTCCAGGATTTAAAAGGATCAATGTAATCTACTTGTCACAAAGAGCATGGTGGATCTCCTTGAAGGATGATGCTCTAGTTGACTACTCAGTGTTAAACTCTCTTGCTAGTAGGTTGGACATTTAACAAAGGCAGTTGCTAGAGTAGCCTTGGTGATTGTGAACATATGCTATTGAGTGTCCATAGAGCTTTTTAGCACTGCCATAATTTCTGTTCCCTCCAAGAATGTTTTGTGCCAGGATTGTGGGGGCTGATGTCAAAGGCTTGCTGACATCAAGTCCCTGCTCCTGAGCTGTCTAGTTTCTTTTCTGTGGTGGATGCTCTCAGGAAGACACTAATAAGTATCACAAAGATCTTCATATATCAAGTTCATTCTTTTAAATCCCACTGCATGTCTTTTCCACAGATCTCTGTCTTTTTTCTTCCAATATTTCTCCACCCATGACCCTCCAACCAGTCACATTATTTACCACTTCCTATGTGTAAATGTTCATTCTTACCATGTCCTTTCCCATGAAAACTGGATAATTATGTGGAAAGCTGAAAGCTTTAGCCACTTGGAAGATATCCCTTCACTACCATCTTTAAGACTGACCCATCTATGAAGAAGCTCAAGAATTTTTCCTTTTCTATCAGCTGTTCTAAGGGACACACTCTAATGTAGCCAATAGTTTGAGCCAAAGAAGAAGCTCTGATATACCTATGGTTGATGGCATAGTTATCTAGGTAACCTGCTCACACAATATACCTGTGTGCTTTAGTGCTACTTGCACATTCTGCATGTTCCACTTTAATTTTGTGATAGATTTTTGCTAGGCTCACTGGATCTTATGAATTTACAGGTATGATCAATCCAGCTCTTATGGACAGGTCTGGATCTACTGTCACTTGATGTCCCAAGGGCCTACCAGAGAACATTAACACAATAAGAATTGTATTTTGCAGATATTATGACCATGGCCCAGAACCCCAGGAGTCTACAAGGCCAGTCTTCTATTGTGGCTTGCTGTGAAATCCACATAGCTTCTTTTCCCAATACAGATGATTGCAGTGTTTTAAGGTATACAAAATCATATGGACCAAAAGTCTTAGTCGTTCTCCCTGCAGCTTACCTAGACCTGTTGCAGAGTCCTTTCCTGCTCTGACGCCAACTCAAACCTGGAAGCCTTCTGAGTCAATTGATAAATGGAATACAGTTATATTCACAAGTATAGAATACTGTGACTCCAAAAGCTGAGAAGGTCTACAGATATTGTGTTTCCTTCTTAATGTTGGATTGTGAGATGTGTAGCAATCAGTCCTTTACATTGGATGGGATATCCTGGCATGGCCTTTATCATTAGATCCTGAAAAACTCCACTGATATGATGTGATTTGATCTTCTAAATCTTCATAGAGTTTATGCGCTCCCACCTGGAGCATTTGTGTCTTACAAAGACCTCCAAATTACTTGAGCAGGCATCTCTCTTTTGCAAAAATAAATTCCCGAGAAGGACTAGAATGCAAGCCATCAAATGCCAACAGTCTCAACAGCTGGAAGAAGGAAGACTTTGGTACTAAGAGGATAAGAGATGTCAGACCACAACATCCCTGTGCCAAGGGACATAAGGAGAACAGATTTGAGGAAAGTGCAACATATTTTAAAAGAACATATTGCCTTTCATAAATCCTCACACTTGGTAAATGATTTGTAATTTTCAGAGGTGGGATGAAAAACATTATTATAAAAAATTGCAATTCATTTGTTTGAAAGCTAAAGAGAAAATTATGTTTGGGTCTGATACTGTGTGAAAATGACTAGAAAGCAAATTAATTAGCTTAAGATATGATATATTAAGGAAGTAAATCATGACTTTTATGAATTTTTATATTTTCAAGTTTATGTTTATTATGCATTTAAATTAAATTTATGAGAATTCTGAAATATACCTAAGGAATGCAATCAAATATTAAAAATCAGAAAAGCTATGAGAAGTTTTTTGTTTGTTTTTACAATAGGCTTGTCTTCTATACTACTTGCAAAGGTATTTTATCAATCCATAAGGCTTATTTAAAATGTTCTATTCAGCTGTAAGTTCTTCCCTGAACTATAAACTCCTTTAGGACAGGATATATGTCAAAATTGTCTTCACAGCCCTGCTAGAACATTCTTCAAAATCTTGTACTAAGCAGTTCTTCACTGTTATATCTTGAATGAGTAAATGAATAAAACGTGTCATCTTTCCAAATATTAAAAATCATCAGACATCCTCTGTCAAACACAAAGATGGCAAAATATAAGAAATACAATAAGACAACATATGTGTAACTTCTGAGAAATTAGTTATTTAGCAGTATTATTTTAAAATAGATTTGGAAAATTAGGTACAAAAGGTCATTTCAATCAAATTTAATTTTTGAAAAGCTGAAAATTTCTTAAAACAAATATTTAAGTTGAAATTATGTGCCTAGAAAATCTGTTCTCCATTATTTGAATGTTCTAGAATTATTTGCAGATGAAACCATTATTTTATTTTAAATGTGAAGATGGGACAGCATGCAATAAAAGCATAAGTCAAAATCAAGGTATGTTTTTAGGCATTACTATTCGGTGAATCATTTTTACAGCAAAAATTATAATAAGCTAAGTATGGTACAAAATCCATCTCCTTTAACAAGGCTAGAAAATAGTATTAAATTATACCATCCTCATTACAAGCCTAAGTCCGTCACTTCACATTACTTTTTGCTCAGGTTGATATGTGCATTCACAGTCATTGCCAGACTTCCATTACTGCCTTCCCCTGTCATTTATCATTAGTGTAAGATAGAAACCAAAAAGAAACCTAACGTGATAAGGAATATATAAAAGAAATATAGCAAGTAAAATGAAGTGTTCCAAATAATATTGCTTGAATATTCTGGTACATTATAAGTTAGAGGAAGAATATTCTTTTTGCGTTTGTCCTTTTCTAATATTATTATAACACAACCCAAATGAGAAATATGCTAACGAGATATTATTAAACAGTGTACGATCATGCAGCAATTTATAAATTAGTAAAGTAAATTAAAAGTTAGCTCCTTATGATCCCAGCCCCTTCTCAGAATTCATGGAGATGGCAAAAAGCATAGAATTGTGATTAAAGGCTTAGGTAGTGTTATATAATGGAGAATTTGAGCCTGATCCTATGCCCCTTTCCATTAGTGAGGCTCATTATTCCAAGAACTATCACCTTTAGTCTATAAAGCTTCCTATCTAGATCAAGACAAATCCTTGAAAGGCTGGGATGGAGAAAGATTTTCTAAATAACTGGAAAAGTCATAGAGTCAGTTTACACTGTAGGCTCTTGGGAGTGGTATATACCATTATCAAGCGTACTGGGCCACTCTGTCCTCCAAATGAAGTACTCTGTCTTTCCACATCTTTAGCTATCAAATCCATGGAGTCATCCTAACAATTGCTGCAAAACCAGCAAGATGGATTTTAAGAGAGAGGGTAAAGTAAGACAACGAATCATATAGACTCTCTCTTTAGTGTTGATAAAAAATATCCATTGGATTTTCAGGGAAAAAATCAATTATAGCATGAAAAAGAGGGACTTGTAGTCAGACTAGGAGCGACTGAGTTGTCTCCACTACATTGAGACTCATAATTTTTGATTGTTTGCATGGAGATTGTAACAGTATTATGTATAAATTAAAACAAAATTAATCACAAGCCTCTGATTTGAGAGGAGCATGGTCAACGATATTGCAACTAGTATATAATAAGAATATACCTGGCAATTAGGCCCAAGTCCGGTGTGTATCCAAGGCAAAATTTTGGTCAATGTCCTTACTAGTAATTAACAAAATAGAGAAATCATCATTGTTAAGTAGGCTTTTTCCTCCAAAATGGAACGAAAATAACTAACAGCACTTTTGAAAAGGAAAATATTCCTTATTAAAATTGAGAAATTTTGATCATGTTCGATACGATTACTTAGTTGTTAATATCCGTTTGCTCCTTGTATGTGCCTTGTTTATTGCAGAAATGGTAATGCTAAAAACTACATTTACCAGAGTCTCTTAGGTGTTCTAGATACACATTAGGTTTTATTAACTTTATAAACATAAAAGATTTATGTAGCAGAAGAGAAACCAATGCCAGGGTTACTAGGGTTTTGCTCGTTTATTTGGCAAGCAAAGCCTATGAAGATGTAGGTGTCTCCTATTTCAGTCAACACCGTCGTGGATGTGTAAGGCAATTGCAGATTCAGTGGCAGCCTCCTGACCCTGCCTTTCTTATCCTTAGATCAATAGGTTCAGCAATGGCCACCTGGGTGTCACTCATCTAGCCTTTTCAATGATTTTGTAAAATTCCTGGATTAAATGTCTTTCCGTTTAAAATATCTAGAATGGTTTTGATTCTTGGAACAAAGCCTAATTGATATGAGCAACAAAAATTAGGGAATGGGAAATACAGATTAGTTTGTTTCTTGTGTCCAAACAATCATAATTATTCTGCGAAACAAGCTACCTTGACCCGTCGAACAGACAGAGGTATTAGGCAAATAAACACAAAGGAAAATGTCTTTCTTCAATGTCCTGGTCTCATCATTTTACAAAGTGACAGTTCAAAGATTGTTGCATCCACTATGTAGCCATTAAATCTTAAATTTCTTCATTCAATCATTAAGTGAACAATTTGAACATATCTTCAACATCGCATTCCGTAAGATCCATTCCCTTAGGATCAGCAAAATAAAAGAAAGAGACCATTAAAAATTGTAGAGAAAAGAGTATTTAGTATGTACCACTGAAAACGTCAACATTTTTTTTAAAGAAAGGGACTATAAAAGAATGTAGGGACAAGAATATTAAGTATGTACCACTGAAAAGTTCTACATTTAACAAACACATGGAAAACATGAAATCACTGATTATTATTGTTAAGGGAAACATGAACCGAGAAACCACTGATTATTTTCCTTATATTAAACTTTTGATTAACTTAAAGAAAAGCAATTTTTAGAGAAGGAAACAGGATTGTCAAAGCTACTAAACAACCGTATCATAGAAAGCTCTACTCAGTCAAATCATCCAGATATGAGCTGACTGACAAGCTACCATCTCAATTTTTTCCAATAGTTTGTAGGAAAAAAAAGCATAAAAGAAAGCCATATAGGGGCTTATTACCTACTAAGTAAATGCTTGTTCAGCAAGTGATATACATACGTTCTGCTCACAATCCTTGGCCAGAAGTAGAAGAAAGGGCTACCAAAGGCAAGGATGCCCTCAGTTCTATTCTTTCAAATGCCAGACACAGGTACGATAAGACATATTGGGAAAACATGCAATTTACAGTGAGTCAGGCCCTCTGCAAGGCACTGAGAGTTTTCTCCTATCTGAAGTACTCTCTAGAATCTATTTTAATGTGCATTTATCACTCATGAATTTTCTCAGTTTTCATGTCTCTGAATGATATTTTCACTGGAACTAGAGTTCTGGGAGGATAGCTTATTTTCTTTCAGCATTTAGAAAGTGTTATATTTTGTTTTCTTCTGTCAAGAAGTCAGATTCAAGCTTATTACTCCCAGTGAATTTTATTTTCCCAAGTTTATTTTCTTAATCAATTACAAAGAATATAAAGCATACAGAGCATTTCTTTGTAGTAGAATTAAGGTGGGAACCTGTAACAAAAAGAAAACATGAAATCATTTAATGCTTGAAAATTAAGCAATATGCTCCTTCATAAATGATGTGTCAGAGAACAAACACAATGGGTAGTAAATAATGTTTTGAAATGAAAAATATTTCATGTCAAAATTTGACTAATGAAGCTACATAATCCTTAATGGAAACACTATCTCTTTAAAGCATATAATAGAAAAAAAGACTGAAAATCAATGAAGAAGAATTCTTAGAATTTAGAAAAATGAATAGCAAATTAAAGTATAAGCATGGAAAGAATGAAATAAAGTAAATAGAAGAAATTAAGAACATGCTACTGAGAATTATTAAACCAAAAATTGATTTTAGAGGCTAAAAAAATTTATATATCCATAAAAACAACTTAAGAAAGGTATAGACAAGGCATTCTTAAAATAATGCATGAACAATATTAGTATCTAAAGAGTTAACACTACTAATAGAAGCTATAATTATTATAATGTTAATAAAATTGTTCTATAAACAACAGTGTGGGAGGGGCCAGCCCGGAGGGTCAGCGGTTGAGTGCGCACATTCTTCTTCTTGGCTGCCCAGGGTTTGCCGGTTCGGATCTCGGGTGGGGACATGGCACCACTTGGCAAGCCATGCTGTAGTAGGCGTCCCACATATAAAGTGGAGGAAGATGGGCACTGATGTTAGCTCAGGGCCAGGCTTCCTCAGCTAAAGAAAGAGGAGGACTGGCAGTAGTTAGCTCAGGGCTAATCTTCCTGAAAAACAAACAAACAAAACAACAGTGTGGGATAAATTTGGGCAATATAAATACAATGAACACATTCCCAGAAAAACAACTATAAAACTGACACAAAAAGAAATAAAGACTAAATGTATATGCACATGCACACAGCTGCAAACACGCACACACATACACAAAATGCAATCCATATTTTTTTAGAAGGAAGACTCAGATTGCATCATGGTGAATGCAACTACGCATCATAATATTACCTGAGATAAAGGAAGCTGAGGAAAAGTGCTGCAAGTCCCAATTACTCCCCACCTTGTTTAAGGAGAAAGTTCAAATTCACGTAAGGATACTCTAGGGCTAAATAGAGAAGGGCAGTATGCTAGTCTAGCTTCTAATATAAGCTGGTTATTATATTTACATATACATTATTGGGGAGGTATAAATGAATTATATCACTGACTGCACATGGGGATGGCTCACCTAAATTTCCTTTCAAGGACTTGCTAAACTGTGCATCTTTGGAACTGTAAGGAGATTTGGGGTAGACAAAAGTTCAGACTTAATAAAGATCTAAAACAATGAGTCATCTTATAGATGTAGGAACTACATATCTATGAAGCCTTGCCAAGTCAAAATCCACAATTTTATAGTATCCAGGCAGCACCACACTTAAGTGAAACTTGCTTCTCTCACACCTGGTGGTCTTACAACCAGCTTCAATGATTCTATTCTGGACTTTAGGTGTACTTCTTCCTTAAATATATAGGGTTTTTTCTTTTTTATTTACTGGATTATATGATAATCTTTGAATAAAACAAAATATACCAAATAAATTTTAAACAGCTTCTGAACATTGGAAGGGTCTATGCCCCTCAGGACAGTGCTGTACACTCTTCTGGTTTAGGTGGAGCCATAAAGGGATCAAATAGTTTTGGAGTTCTGGCAATAAGCCAGGCATGATATTATCCTTTACAGATATTACTTCACTTAAGCTAACACAGGTATGAGGCAGGGTTTTAGCATCCTTGTTTTATAAATGGAGACATTGAGTTTCACAAAGCTAGGAGAATTGACTAGGGCCACTGACAGTTAATAATGGAATTAGTGTTCAAATCCTAGTCTATGCGAAATATTTTTTCTATGACCATCCTATATCATTCATAGAGGGAATGTGTATATAGGAGTTAAAACCATTTGTAGATTATATTTAAAAATCTTCTCTCAATTTCTTTAATATTAGTAATATCGTTGCTAGAAACAAAATTCCTCAAGTGTGTGGAAGATGCCATTGGTGGCATTCACGAACTCAGGCTGCCTCACGGGATCACCAGACCTTTTCTAACAGTCCAAATCGCTTTCTGTTATAGGTTTTGTCAGAGCTATTGATAGGATCCTGCTGTCTTTAACGCACCCAGAGAATCACCTTGTGGCATACTTTCCCTAATATTTTTTCTATAGTTTGCACGAGTCAAAAGAACAGCCACGCAGGAGAGTGCCAATTATTTTTTATTGGTCTTTTTCTTGCACATCTAACTTTTAGGCTAGAGGGAAAACAACTGGATCTGTAAACATCAAACTCACATTACAGTTCTGCATTTTCTTCCAATTACTGTTTATTTTCCTAAAATTCTAGTGATTCATATCCCTATTATGCACCGTTTACCAGTGTCTCTCTCATCATTCTAGTTTATTCTCTAACCACCACCCACTGTTATCCTTTTATTTACATACTCCAGGTGCTGGGGATGTTTCCCCGTTTTGCTGTATTGGATATAGAATGAATTAACAAACTTAGAGGTATTTTCAAATTCACAGCTTCTTCCCTCGTGTGAGAGAGGGACTTGCACGTTTCTGAACTTTGGGAAGATCTAATCTGTACTCCTCTGGTGCCGAACAATTCCCTGCGGAGTCCCAACAATCAATTGTACATTGCAGGAGTGAGACGAGCAATGCTCCTCCCATATCTGACATTTGGTTGATTATCACAAGAATGTCCTTGTATCACTTTCCATTCTTGTTGATGAAACATTTGACAAATTGCGTCCCTGTTCTATTTGTGACATTCTTTTTCTCATTATTATTTAGATTTGGAACAGGAGATAAAAAACTTTTCATATAATTTACTCTTCTCATTTTTCCCCCTTAATATCAATAGTAGACAGTATTTCCCTTTTGTGTGTAATTTTTCCTAAATATATTTAGATTCTGTCTAAGCCTGTAATGAGTGTTCAATGTGATATGGAATAAAGCATATTCTAAATAATTTAAATTAGGTATTTGCACTGTTAATACTTTGAGTAATTCCCTCATGGGATCATTTATTTCCTCCTTTAATTAGAGAAGGAAAGATTGTTAAATTGGTAACAAAGTGCAATTATCTTTCTGTGGCTTCTCTTAACATCTATTTACAGTTATATGTTAATGCATCTTGTTTAGATTAGAAAGCTTTTCACTTCCTTGGTAATTCCAATAAAAAGTTCAATATTATTCATGCAAACATGTGTCATTTCATGTTTAAACTGAGAAAAATATTGAAGACTTTACTAGACAAAATTCATTAATTTTAATGAGATGATACAGTTAATGCTCTAAATATTAAACTGAATATTGATTATTAAACTAAATATTAAATAGTACTTAACAAACATTACATTATAGAAGATTATGCTACTTCATACAAGTAGCATATCATCTTTTAGAACATGTGTTAATCTTATATTTCATAATTATGCATTAGTATTTATTTCAAAATGCTAAGCATCAGTGTAGATGGTCAGTTCATATAATGCATTTAAAAATACAGGGAGAATTGGGAAACGCCATTCATTCAGTCAGTAAATAAAATTTGTTGGACAGTTACTTCATGCCGCATACTTAGCTAAGTGCCAGGAATGAAATATTTCCTTGAGAAGGTAACAGTTTAACAGTGAAATATATAAACGAGTAAATATTTTTCCATTGTTTTAGTAAATGATTATAAGTGTTGCCAAAGAAATACAGGTACAAGTAAATAATTTCATCTAAAAGAGTCACGGAAATCTGTCCAGGATTAATACCTGAGTATTGCTGTAGAGAATGAGAAGAGTGGCATTTCTATCAGGGGACCAGAATCTAAGACTTGTAAAGCACAGAGTATGTCTCAGGAATGGGAAGAAATCTGTATTAGCTTCTTAGGGCTGCCTTAAGAAAGTGAAATGAACTGAATAGCTTAAAACAATAGAAATTTATTTTCTGACTTTCTAGATGCTTGAAGTCTGAAATCAAGGCAGGGCCATACCCCTCCAAAGCCCCTACGGAAGGCTCCTTCCTTTGCTCTTCCAGCTTCTGGAGGTTGCCAGCAATCCTGAGTTCCCGGGCCGGTACCTGTATCACTCCAATCTGTGCCTCTAATCACAGGGCTTTCAGCCCCCTGTGTCCTCTCTGTTTCTAGGTTCCCATCTGTTTATCCTTTTAAGGACGTCAGTCTTTCGATTTTAGGGCCACCCTAATTCAGTATAACTTCAGCTTAATTTGATTACATCTGCAAAAATCCTAATAACCTCACATTCACAGGTACCAGGATTAAGATTTGAACATACAGACCATCTTTGATTTAGGATGACTGCACTTATGATTTTTTGACTTTACAATGGTGCGAAAGCATATGCATTCAGTAGAAATAGTACTTCCAATTTTGAATTATGATCTTTTCTGGGATATCAGTATGTGGTATGATACTCTCTTGCGATGCTGGGCAGCGGCAGCCAGCCACAGTTCCTCAGTCAGCCCTGCGACCACGTGGGTAAACAACCAATACACTTAACAATGATTCTGTATCCACACAACCACTCTGTTTGTCACTTTCAGAACAGTACTCAATAAATTATGTGAGATATTCAACACTTTATTGTAAAATAGGCTTTGTGTTAGATGATTTTCCCCAACTGTAGGCTAACGTAAGTGTTCTGAGCGCATTGAAAGTAGACTAGGCTAAGTTTGGTAGGTTAGGTGTATTAAATGCATTTCAATTCATGATACTTTCAATTTGTATGGGTTTATTGGGATGTAACCCCTTTGTAAGTCGAGGAAGATCTGTATCTTTTAGGGAGACACAATTCAACCCAGAACAGAGTCCCACCAAGGGTTCTTTGGAAGCAAATTTAAAGCAGCTGATGAGACATGCTAAAGAGTTTGAATTTGAGTCACTAGGGAAATAGCAAAGGTTTTAATCCAGATCTCTGCTAAGATGCTATTTTTTTAGTTTGAAAAGCTAAATGTTGGACCTGTGGAAGAGGAATTGGAAGGTGGAAAGCACAGACTTGAGTTAAGAAAGGGCTACCAAAGACTGGCAAGGAGAAAAAAAAGAAAAAGATGAGCCTTAGTGACTGTCATGAATTTGTCAAATTAACACATTCAATAGAGCACAGGGTGTCGAGCGGTGAGCCTGGTTTAACCACAGACCACAGGAAAATTGAAATAGAAAAGGTTATCACGCACAGGTCCTGCAGAAAGGACTTGGCATGCCTCAAACAGCCACATGAGGAGGTCAAGGCAGAGTGCGGGCATGGGGAGAGACCTGAACACATGCTTTATTAGGTTCTCTGAGTAGAGTGCTTTGGGGATCCCAGGCTAAGGCCAGATTGGTTAATTCATACCAAAAGAGCAGGGACTTGGTAAACCACATGGGGGTGTTATCTAAAGAGCACATAATGGGAAAGTCTTGAGGGGGCAGGGAGACTGTTGATCACACAAGCACCATTGGGGAAGTCGTATCAGGAACTTACATCTGCTGTGACTCTGTGACTGCTATCCAGGACATGTGTTTGCAGGAGGGGCTATGGTCCATTTAAGGTCCCTGCAGGCTCCTTGGACAAAGGAAATGGATGCGGAGGCAGCAATACTATTGATTAGTTTAGCTGAACTCTCAGTGATAAAATAGGTGTGGGTTATGTGAAGTGAAAAAGAGAGAGGAGGAAAACTTGGTGCAAAAGTTTGTGGCTTGTGTGATTAGATGGAAGGCAGTGTTCATACACAGTGGGAGAATATATGAAAAGTAGGATTGGGGCTCGAAATACGGAAAAAGAAATTAGTTTGGTTTTAGTTTGCTACAAAGAAATCTTGAGATTTGGGGATATATTAATTTAAAAAACTGTTCCATGAGCAGTTGTAAACACCAACCTGGTGTTCAAGAAAGGGTTAGATGCTTAAATGGTGTCATCAGATGTAAATGATGATTGAATCCCTGGGGATTCAATGGTATTGCTCAGTTTTAAGGTATAGGAGAAGAGACGAGAAGTAAAGAAAAAAGTCGGGAAAAACTCAACACTATCAAGTAAGACAAACCGTCATATATAAAACTATATTTAAACTACTTTAAAAAATTAAACAAAATGAAACAATATATTTAAATACAACCGTGGCTGGCACATAAAAATGTTTTAGTAAATATTTACTATCATTAATATAATCATCATCATCATTACTGCTTAAATGAAATATGTTTACTTTCTATACATTGACAAGATTTTAGGATGCTAGACCATCACTTCTTTTAATTAAAGTTTTATTTCAGAGTTATTTTAGATTTACAGAAAAACATGTGAAGATAGTATGAAGAGTTTCCATATATCTCATACTCAGTCTTCCCTGTTATTGAATCTTACGTTAGTGTGGTACATCTGTCACAATTAGGGAACTAATATTGTTGCATTCTTATTAATTAGGATTGATACTTAAAATTGTTTCCCTTATTTTTTTCTAATGTACTTTTACTGTAGTCCTTTTTCCTTGGTCTCCTCTTAACTGTGACAGCTTCTCAGACTTTCCTCGTTTTTTGATGACTTGGATCATCTTGAGGTATGCTGGTCAATTATTTTGTAGAAAGTTTATCAATTTGGATTTGTCTGATGTATTTCTCATGACTAGACTGAAGTTAAGGAGTTTGGTCAGGAACACAACAGAGATAAAGTGTATTTTCGTTGCATCATATCAAGGGTACATACTCTCAACATGTTTTTCACTGTTGAAAACAAAACTTTGATCACCTGCCCATGTAGTGTTTGCAAAGTTTCTTCATTGTAAGTTACTCTCTATTTTCCTCCTGTGGAAACTTTAGAAGAAAGTCACTATGCAAAGCCCACACATACAAAGGATTAGTATTTTTGCAAAAAAATCCTCAATAATTCCTGTCATTTTAAAGTTATTTTCCTTGAAATCCTATCAAAACATACATAGGGACTAGCTACATTGTGAAATAATAATTGTAATTCTGAGTATGGTTCTGACTATTAATCAAAACCTTATCTATACTCAAGACAGCCCAATAGCCCAAATATATTTTAGCAGAATAACTTTTCTTTTCCCAGTACAAATACTACTCCATAAAGGTGTTTGGAAACAAGCAGAAGTTGCAGAAAACTTTAGTGAATGACATCTCAATAAATCAGTGAAGATTCTGCTCTTGACACATATGATTTGCTTTAGAGTAAGCTTTTTGCAATTCTGTAATTCTAATTATCACATATTCTCATTCTTCAAAGCTCAATTACTCATGGAAAATATGAGTATATATTTATAACTCCTCACGTAATACCCAAGCTCTTAATCATTTGGCCCACACCTATCTCAAGTCTCATGGCCAACTTTTCTTCATATTTATGCATGCTATAGCCCTTTCAAACTACTCATGGCTGCCCAAATAAGACCTTCAGTCAGATCCTTTCCTATATGCATTTACACATGCCATTCCTTTTGAATGTAATGACTCTATTTTCCAATTCTTTATCTGGATGATTTCTAAATATTTCACAGACTCACGTGTTCTTTAAATCTCCCCACTGCTTTGGAGTTTGACTTAATTATCCTTTATTTGATTCTAGAGTAGAATTTTATGCATATCTCTGTGCACTGCATTGTATATTGTTGAATTACAAGGTCTCTCCCCTCCAGATTGTGGGTTTTTTTAAGACCAGGGACAACGTTTTATTTTGTTTGATATTATCAGCACCTAGCCAAATGAGGTAGTCAGTAAATGCCTCTTGACTGAATCAGTCAATAGCTGGCTTCTTAAAGGATGTGTACCAAAAAAAAACCCAGAAAAAAAAATCTATCTTAGGTTTATAAATACAGCCATTTGCAATACACCTAAACTTTACAAGTTGGAACAGTCTCCTTCATGAAAGGTGAAGGGAATTAACTTGTGATTGGGCTGATTTTGATTTAAATCTTGGTTATGGCTCTTATTAGTAGGTTGATCTTGAACAAATTGATTTCATTTTATGAGAATCAGTTTCCTTAAACAATTGAGTGAAAATAACTATATCCATATTGTTAAGAGATCCAAGTGAAGTGAAAAATGACAACCCGTACTGTGTGCAAGGCACAGAGTGAATAATACTTCTATTCTTTATATGCTCAATTTAAAGCTTAAATTACATTCTAAAAGATTTAAATAATGTATGAGCTTTGTACTTAAGTCCCATAATCATGCAAAACTATCAGGCAATCAAGTCCTTAGATATGAATTTGCTTTATTTTATCTTAAAAATGGATACATCAATAATTTTGCAAGTTAGAGGAATGCTATTGTACAGAAGTTTCATTTGATCTTAACTTAGAATAAAACTAGAGTAAATGGTCAAAACCAAAAGATGCAAAGGCCATGTTAGACTTTTCAGAAGACGGCAAATATAATCACTATGGGTATCCAGGGTATTGGCATTCAATTTTCTACTATGTTATAATTCACGTTTACCAAATATATATGCCAGATATGGATCGAAATGGAAGCTGACTCTATTAAAACATAAACAATTGATTACTAAATACTCATTAAAAGGTAAAAATACTGATTTCTATCACAACTAGTATCAATATATTCTGAGAGATTATCTGCAGTTTGGAGTAATTAAAATACGGATTATTGTGTCATAAAATAACCAACTGAAGAAAGCAGTTGACTATTTTGTTAACTAAAACATTAGATCAAAGTACCAGATTCTGAAACTGAATTGATTTTTTTCCTTCCTAGACTTTTTCAATGAATGCTCTGGAAATACTTGGTTGAACTGTTAGTGTGAGAATAATGTATACAGTTAAATATAAAGATAAAAGTAAGTGATATGAATATTCTGAAATTGGGTTTTGTGTTTTTGACTTTTTAAAAAATCTAAACTAATACTCTGGACATTTAAAAGTAATTTCATGACATCAGTAAATATTAGATATTCTGAAAACCCAAGATCTCTTACAGACACCACAACATCCAAAGCATACAAAGACAAATTGACCAAAGCTATAAAAATGCAACAAATCAATTTGGAAAATATGAATATAAAAAAGAATGCAGTCACTCCCTCATTGATCTTCTCCAGTCTCATGGCTTTAAATATCTATACTGGGAGGACCCATAAATTTACATCTCCACCCAAACTCCCCTCTCACTCTCGACTCATATATTCATCTTCTTTGTTCAGAAGATAAAGAAGAATGACTTTGGAATGGTAAGAAAGCAGCAATTACATTTAAGAAAAGCTTAATAATTTTGTAACTGTGATGTGGTCTTGACTGTATTCTTTTAGAAATTTTGTGGCTATGATAGGAAAATACAGACTGATTTCTAGTAGGACTGATTATCACCTTCTGGGAGCCAATGGGCATCATCCACTCATTTGAGGCAAAAAGCAGTGTTATCACAGTGAACTACAAGGCCTCAGTAAACTTCATCACACCTCTCCGACCTAATCTATTCCTACTACTTCACTCACTCTTTTCTATACACACCTGCCTCTTTGTTTTTTCTGCAACAACCACGTGTACTCCATCTTAGAGTCTTTATATTTGCTATTCTTTTGCCTGGAATGCTTCTCTTTAAGCACTATAGGCCAAGTGGGGAGACCCCACAGCCCACAGCATCAAATCATCTTGAAGTTTGTACCCTTTTCCTTTTCTTTGTTTCATCTTTTTTGGGTTTTTTTGGTGAAGAAGACTAGACCTGAGATAACATCTGTTGCCAGTCTTCCTCTTTTTGGTTGAGGAAGATTGTCACTGAGCTAACATCTGTGGCAATCTTCCTCTATTTTGTACATGGGACTATGCCACAGCATGGCTTGATGAGCAATGCATATGTCCATACCTGGGATCTGAACCCACGAACTCTGGGTCCCTGAAGGAGAGCATGCTAACTTAATGACTACGCCACCTGGCTGGCCCCCCTTAGCTTTTTTCTTAAGATTCTTTTTTAAATGCAATATTTTCACTTAATACTTTATTTTAAGCCTACACAACATTGGGTTTAGGGACACTCGTTTCCCTTCCTGTAATGGTTTTTCTCTTAAGACTTCAAATATCTTATGCCTTGTATCTTCAAGATATGTGGATAGCTCACTTGCTCTCTTTTGTCAGATCTTCACTCAAACGTCACATTCTTAGTGTTGTTTTCATGGCTACATTATTTTAATATTGCAAATCCCACCATACAAATATTCTCTATCCCCCTTTCTTGCCATATTTTTGTTCTCAGTAATACATCATACAACCTTGCTTGATGTAGACTTTACATATTTCTTTTGTCTATCGTCTCCTTACTTGTGCTAGAATCTAAGCTCCATGAAGGCAGGTATTTGTCTGTCTTGTTTATTGAGGATCCTAGTGCCTAGAACAGTGCCAAGCACAAAGCAGATGTTCAACAAAGATGTGTGCTAAGAAAACAGTGAGTAGCATATTGTTTTCTTTGAAACTTAATCACAGTTGTAAATTTCAACAGGTTAGGATAACTAATTTTTCTACTTTAATGCCATTGTCTGTGATCATTTCAACAATGATGGATATTTTTCAGCATTACATTAATCCTTAAAGTAGAATTTTTAAAAATAGCTCAAACAAAGTAAAAACAAAATGGCTTAAGGAGTTTAATATGAACTTCGTGGAAGGAAATTTTAGGAGATTAAAGTGCATAAAGAGTCTAAAAAAATGTCTTGGTTAGTTTTTGGCCTTTATCTGGTAGATACAACAATGGACAGCCTTTGGAAGTCTTAAATGCAGTCATATTTTCTGATATGTATGTTAAAAAAATATAAACTGGTTACAGTATAACAAATGGTTGGAAAAGGATAAGATAAGAGGCGGGAAAATCAATTAGAAGATTATTAAAATAAGACAAAATGATAAAAACTTAAGAGATAATGTAGGCAAGATCCAAAACAGCAGTGAAGTGGGGGAATTTGAGAGATTTTGGAGGCAGAATTGATTCGTCTTATAAAAAATTGGACATGAGAAATAAGAAAAGGAGAGAGCTATAGATGAATAGATCAGGGCTTGTCATCTAGGTCTGTGTAAGGGCCACATAGAGGCACTCTGTTCCCTCCCTGTGAGCTTAGGCTTGTGCGTGCGTGTGTGAGTAAATGAAGGCATATACTTTTTATTTCTGAAGAAATTTCCGTAAGCTTCTTTATTTTTCAAGTGTATTGATGACCCGGAAAAGACTAAGAACCATTGTACCAATGTGTGCAAAGTGTTATTATATGAGGGGATAAATTAACAAATGTTGTCTCGTTTGGAATAGGAGCCATGGGGAAACATGTAAGCAGAGATGATCGTTGCTTGTGGACGTAAGTGTTTGAGTTTCCTACAGGACAAATATTTTGGGGGACATGTCTATCAGCCAAAGGTAAATAGTAGCATTAATCGTATGAAGTGCACAATGAAGATGACAATTTGGCAATCATTGATGCACACAGAATGTTTTTACTTTCTATACGACACCTTATTTTATGGATATTTACTATATTATATGTTAACCATAGAGTAGATTCCCAAAATTAAGTTTTCTACTTAGAATTGAAGAAAATATCCCCATTCCAGCATTGCATCAATACATCACAATGTATTACATTTTTAAAATACAAAAAAATACCTTAATCACAAAAACTTAAATGATCGTCCACATGCATTTGTACTATTGATTTTATTGCTTCACAATGATTAGTTTGTGTTTTTAAACCGAACACAAACATTTTCTAAACCTTTTAAAAAAACCTTTAATAAATTCTAACTAATGTCAAAATTCTTAACCTGATAAGAGTACATGTATACATGCAATTCACTAATAAGCATAATTCACAGTATATCAGACAAAGAAAGGGAATAAAAAGAGATTCATAAAAGATGCCTGGGCTTTTGAGCTTGCATTACAACATCCCTGGGAGCATGAAGACCTGAATAAGGCCTTTAATATGTCAAATAAAATACCATCTTGGAAAGATCAATATGAGCAAAACACTCATTAGCAGTAACAAAATCCTAGTGTAAACAGCATTAAATAAAACAGAAAAGGGCATCGAAAACAAGGAAAGAAGTTTCGATCATTGTCTTAGATAGATCACTGTGATTCAAAATTTCTCCTGATCAAAATGACAAAATTGGTGTTAATTTTATTTTTCTGCTCTTTGAAAAATTTATTCACATAAGCAGTCAAAACTAGCTTCATTTTCCAAATCGACTTCATTTCCTAGAATCAGTTCTTTGACTATAGTTTGCTTTTTTTCTACCAGCTTTAAGGAGATGCAATTTACATATGATAAAAGTCACCCTTTTAAAGTGTACAATTCAGTGACTTTGAGTATAGTCAACAGTTGTGCTACCATTATCACCATCTAATTTTAAAACTTTCTGTCACTCCAAAAAGAAATTGTATACATGAAAGCAGTCTGTTCTCATTTCCCCCTCTTCTAGCCCCTAGTAACCACTAATCTACTCTCTGTCTCTGGATTTCCGATACTACGTTTATCATATAACTGTAGTTGTATATTATTTGATTTTTGTGACTGGTTTCTTTCACTTAGCATAATACTTTCAAAATTCATCCCTGTTGTAGAATGTATCTGTCAATAATTCCTTTTTATTGTCAAGTAATATTCTATAATATGGATTTTCTTTTACCCATTCATCAGTTACAAACATTTGGTTTCATCCCATTTTTAGGTCAGTATGAATAATACCAATTTGAACTTTGTGTACAAATTTTTCTTAGGCATATTTTTTCAGTTCTCTTGGTTATATACTTAGGAATGGAACTGCTGGGTCATATGGTAACTCTATATTTAGCTTTTTGAGGAACTACCAAACTATTTTTCAAAGAGGCTGGGCATTTTACTTTCTCATCAGCAGTGTATGAGGGTTCTAATTTGTCCACATCCTCAAGTACACTTGTTGCCTTGCCTTCTTTTCTTCTTTAAATTCATCCTAGTGAGCGTTAGGTGGAATATCGTGGAGGTTTTGGTTTATATTTCCTTAGTGACTAATTATGTTGAGCATCTTTTCATGTCCTTTTAGGTTATTTGTCATTCTTCTTTGGACAAATGTCTGTTTAAGCATTTTTCCCATGTTTTAATTGAATTGTCTTTTTATTGTTGAGTTGTAAGTGTTCGTTATGTATTCTGGATACTAGAGCCTTATCAGATATATGATTTGTGAATACTTTCTCCCATTCTATGGGTTGTATCTTGACTTTCCTTTGTCCTGTGAAGTAGAAAAGTTTTAATTTTGAAGGAATTTGAACTGATATATTTATTTGTCACTTGTACCTTTCATGTCATATCTAGAATACTATTGTCTACCCCAAGGTCATTATGATTTATTATGTTTTCTTCTAAGAGTTTGACAGTTTTAGCTTCTACATTGATTCATTATGTACTTTGGTTAATTTTTGCATTTGGTCCAAAATATGGGTCCAACTTTTTTTTTAATTTTTCTGCATGTGGGTATGCAGTTGTCCAGCACAATTTGTTGAAAAGACTATACTTTCTACATTAAATTGCCCAGTTACCCTAGTCAAAAATTGATTGACAATCATTTTAAGAGTTTCCTTCTTGATTCTCAATACTGCTCCATTGATCTATATTTCTATTCTTAACCCAGAACCACACTGTCTTTATTACCACAGCTTTATAGTAAGTTTTGATACAGGAACTCTGAATCCACTCATTTTGTTCTATTGAAGATTGCTTTGGCTCTTGTGGTTCCCTTGTATTTCCATATAAAATGAAGGATCATTTTTTTAAAATTTCTGCAAAATTTACTTCTGTGATTATCATAGAAATTGTGTCAAATCCATAGATCAATATGGGGAGTATTGTCATATTAACAATATTTAAGTATTGTTATACATGAACATTGAGTATTTTTCCGTGCATTTAGGTCTTTTATTTTTTACAAGGCTGTTTTGCAGTATTTAGTGTACAGATATTTTGGGGGATTCAGTACACAGATGTTTTGCGAGATTTCTATGTATGATATTATGCCATCTGCATGTAGAGATAGTATTACTTCTTCCCTTTCTATCTCAATGCTTTTATTTCTTTTTCTTGCTTAATTGCCTTACATTGACCCTCTAATACCATAATGCATATAAATGCTGAGAGCAGACATCCTTGTATTGCTCTTTACTTTAGGAGAAAAGTATTCAATCTTTCATATTAACTATGGTGTTTCATAGGATTTTTATAGATGGCCTTTATCAGGCTGAAGAAGTTCTCTAGTTTGTTGAGTGCTTTTGTCATGAAAGTGTGTTGAATTTATCAAATGATTTTTCTGGGTCTATGAGTTGATTGAGATGATCATGAGGTATTTGTCCATTATTCTATCAGTATGATGTATTACTTTGATTAATTTTTCATATATTAAAATTTTCTTGCATCCCTGGGATAAATTCCACGAGTTCATGTCATGTAATCCTTTTAGTAATCCTTTTACATTATATACTTAAGGTTGCTAGTATTTGGTTGTGGATTTTTGCGTCTATATTTATAATGGGTATTGGTTTTTAGTTGCTTTTCTTATTGCTTATGATGTCTTTGTCTGGTTTAGGTATTCAGGTAATACTGGTCTCACAGAATGAGTTGGAAAATGTTCCCACTTCTTGTGTTTCTCTATTTTTTGGGTGAGTTTGTTAGGGAATTAGTGTTAGTCTTTAAACATTTGGTAAAAATTATCAGTGAAGCCATCTGGGCCTGGACTTTTATTGTGAGAAACGTTTTGATTATAGATTCAACTCTTTACTTAGAGCTTTAATTACAGTTCTATTCAGAATTTTTTATATCTTCTTCAGTCGGTTTTGGTAGTTTGTGTCTTTCTAGGAATTTGTCCACTTCATGTAGATTATATAGTATGCTGGCACACAATTATTCATAGCCATTTCTTATAATCCTTTCTGTTTTAGTAACATCAATAGTGATGTCCTCTCTTTCATTCCTGGTTTTAGTATTTTGAGTCTTCTCTGTTTTCTTCTCAGTGAGTCCAGTTAAAAGTTTGTCAATTTTATTTTAATTTTCAAAGAACAAACTTTTCGTTGCATTGATTGTCTTTATTGTCATTCTCTTCTATTTTTCTTCTATTTCTACTCTAATATTTATTATTATCTTCCTCCTGCTTGCTTTGAGTTTAATTTGCTCCTCTTTTTCTAGTTTCATAAGGTGGGCACTTAGATTATTGATTTGAGATCTTTTTTCTTTTAAATATAGGAGTTTGCAGCTATAAATCTTCCTCTAGCTTTAGTTGCATCATATAATTTTTGTATGTCATGTTGTCATTTTCCCTCATATAAAAGCAGTTTCTAATTTTTCTTGTGATCTCCCTTTTGACCCATGGATTAATTAGGACCATGTCATTTAATTTACATAAATTTTAAACTTCCAAAATGTCCTTCTGTTACTGATTTCTAACAATTCCATTATAGTCAGAAAATGTACTTTCTATGATTTAAATACTTTCAGTTTAATGTGGCTTTTTGAAGACCTAACAATCTGGTCTATCTTTGAGAATGTTCTATGTGCATTTGGTAAGAATTTGTCTTCTGCTATTTCTAAGTTGAGTGTTCTATAGATTTCTCTTAAGTCTAGTTAGTTTATAGTGCTGCTAGTCTTTCCTTGACTTTCTGTCAAGTTTTTCTTTCCGTTGTTAACAGTAGAGTATTTAGGTATCAATTATCATTATTAGATTATGTATTTCTCCTTTCAATAATATCAAATGTAAAACAAGTTAATATTTTATGATGGCTTAGAAGAACAAGCAATCATTGGCACCAGAGTGTTGCTATATTTCTTTGAAGGATCAGGTAAAGCTTTTCAAAAGATTCTTTTCATTCATCTTAAAAAGTAATCCTCTGAATAGCACCTAATATGGTCTGTTTTTTAACTCCATGTTCATCAGTTTTTCAATGCTAAATATCTAAATCGACAGCTGTTGTAACATAAACCTCAAGTGTGTATAAACCACATATCTATTTTTCTCACCTACTGTAAAAGCAAACTACCCAATAAACAAATACTTGTAACATGTTGATTTACTCAAATTAAATATATATTCCTAATATTTTCTAGACCTTATTCATAATTCAACAGTCCTTCGACTTTCCTAATGCAACAACATTTCTCAATTCCCACAGAAGTAATTCTAAATCTTTAACTCAATTTTGAAACCGCTACGTTTATATCAATACTAATTCTCCTCGTGTCTTTTTTAAGCATTGGTGCTATATTACCTGTCATAACTTTTCTTCTACTTCTCCACAATGTCTAAAAAGTAATGAACACAGGTTTAGTGATGGATTTCACTTGAAACTTCTTTTTAAGGATACTGTAATGTAATTTTGTGAAACTAAAGACTTGACCGTATTTAGAAGAATTGGTTCTCTCCTGAAACCTCTTTATAATTGTAAACTTCAATTCCTACTAATCTCTGTGAATTTTACACTTTTGACTCTGCATTTAATTCTCCCTGATTGAGAATGTAGCTTTATTATTGGAGTTGAGGAGTAGAAGTACTAGAGTAGATGAATGGGGACAGAATTAAAAATGTCTGTTTCCTTACACTTTTCCTCCTGGTCAACTTGATGAAGATATTTTCAATGAGAAATTGCAGGTGAAAGATGAATATCTACACTCTTCTACTAAGAAATAGAGTCAAGCTCATAAAGAACAACTTGCAGTACTTTGAGGCCATCACCTTTTTAGCACTTTATAGTTTTAAAAAGTCACAAGCATGTGAGAATAACACTTAGATTTAAAATAACTAAAGCATTCATTGACACTTTTTTTTGAAACTAGAAATTGCATAGTACACGATTAAAAGGACAAACCTGTTTTATAATTTCTGATGAGTATAAAAATAGCAACATTGCTGTTTCATTGACGATGTTGATATACTGAGTTTTATGTTTAGAATTAGAATCATTATCATGCTCAAGAAGCTTTTGCTGAAAGCTATTTAGCAGAATTTCCTAAATAGAAATAGCATTACTTTTAAAAGAATTATAGTAATCTTTAATTTCTCCCATATGGCACACTTGATATTCAGAGAAACCTTCTTGTACAGAATACTTTTAAAATGTTGGATGAAATTACATTCACTTACCTTTCAACCCATTAATCTCACTTCTAGCAATATACCCTGAAGATACACTTCTAAAATTACAAAAATGCAGATGTACATAGTTATTCTTTGCAGCATTGTTTGGAATTGCAAAATATTTGAAACAACCTAAATGCCCATGTAAAGGAAAAGGCTTGAGTAAAGTATGTTATATTCACATAATGGAGTACTATGCATCTGTGAAACAGAATGAGTAACCTTTCTGTGAACTGATATCAAGTGATTTCCAGGACATGCTGTTAAGTAAAAAAGGCAAGCCACAAAAGAGTATCTACAATTTGTTACTCTCTGTGTAAAAACAATGAAAAAATTGGATGTAAAAAATACATGTGACTTCTTATTTGTTTATTTGTTATAAACCAGAAACTAAAGAGAATTTTTACCTTTATGGGGGTTGGTAGGAAAGGGATGGAAATAAGGGAGAATGGGATGAACAGAGAGTTATACTTTTCTGAATGCATTTTTTATATAGGTTTGTTTCTCAGAACCATAGAAATATTTTATATACACTTCACATACTCCAAAAATTAAACTCTTCAAGCCAACCAGAATGTGAGAAGAATTCAAAATGGAGTGTAATCTGAAACAAAGGAACCTAATCTTATAATAAATAAATAAAATATCTACATTGAGGGGATTGGCAAAGAAAAGAACTAAACTAAGTAACTGTGGAAAACTTTATCTTGAATGGATGTTGTAAGACTAAGACAAAAAGAATCATACATACTGAAATCTCATCAGCAAATATATTGTTCACAGTTCTGAAACAATCATATGCATATACTGGAACTGAAAAAGTAAGTTACTACATTGTAGATAATAAGAATTGAGCTTCAAAATATTAAGAAAGTTACAAATAAGGAAAAGGAGAAGGTTAAAATTAAAGCTGTGGTGTTGGAGTGGAATCCAAGGTGCCAGTATGAGCACATGGTGTTAAAGAGATGAAAGATAAAGAAATAAAGAGATAGACATAGATATATATATATAAATATGGATATGGATACACACACGTGCGCAGAAATACAGAATATGGGTTAGTATATATATATATTTCCTAACAAACACTGAGAGGACCTGGGAGGAATGATTTTTCATAGCAAAAGTCATATTTAAAGCCATTGCTTGATTTCAAAATACTATTATTCAAAAAAAAAAGGAAAAGAAAAACCTGGACATCTTGCAGAAATGTTTGATTACAGAGCTGGGACAAAAATTATACAAGGTGAACATGGAACATCTTATGGTGCCACAATGAAAAGAAGTACTAGAGAGGAAGGAAGGAAGGAGGGGCGGAAGGAAAGAAGGAAGAAAGGAAGGAAAGAATAAAGAGAGAGGGAAAAGAAATGGAACTTAGTAAAACTGAAAGCCAAACTGAAAGAGTTCCTCATAGCCAAAGGTGGAACAGTTTGACCTCCCTAAAATAGTTAAATAAATACCAATGGTTTGGGATTATAACCCATAGAATAAAATAAATATCCATGAACCCATATTGGTATAAACAAATAATCAATTAAATAAATACATGAAGAGAAAGACAGCTCTCACTTATAATATAATTCCAAGTAATAAATGTAAATAAAAAACAGAAATAAAAAATCACCATTAGGCAAAAACCTTAGTAATATATGCAGACAAAATATAGTTTGGATACTAATACTAGACAGATAAGTTTGAAGAGAAACAACAAGTTTATAGTCTCAAATGATCTCCCTTAAAATATTTGTTAAAGGAGAAGCGAAAGCTGGTAACTTTAGAGTAGAGAAATAACAAAAACACCTTAACTGAGCAGGCAAGGTTAACATAATCAGTAATAAGACATACTGACATTTTAAGTCTCATGATGCACAGAAATGGTACAACCTCATTTCTGTGGTATTCTATAAAAAACTACATAGCCTCCAACCAGTCATGAAGAAACATCAGGCAAACTCAAATCAAGGAAAATTCATTAAACTAACTGAATAATACTCTTCAAGAGAGTAAAAGTATGGAAGACAGGAAAGACTGAGGGAATGTTACAGACTGCAAGAAACAAAGGAATATGGGGTCCTGATAGGATGCTAGAACAGGAAAAGGACCTTAGTGGAAAAACTGGTAAAATTCAAATAGTGTCTTTGGATTAGATAATAGCATTATATTCATGTTAATTTCCTGGTTCAGTGGTATAACAGTTATTTAAGATGTTAATATTAGGGGAAGCTTAGTGAATGATTTATGAAAACTTGGTACTATTTTTTCCATTCTTCTGTGAGTCTAAAATTAATTCAAAATAAAAGGTTTAAAAAAACAATATCAAAAAGAGGAGGAAAAGAGGAGACACAAATCTAAGGAGGAAACTGACATTTACATGGTCTTATTTGCTATCTCCAGGGTGCCAAGGGCCATGCCTTTAGTGAATTCTTACTTAGAAGACACTAAATATCTCCAGTAAACTGCTACAGCAGGGAAAGATTCAGACATTGTCTCATAAGGGTTTACACCTTAAGTGAGAGTACTAGACAGTTTTCCCCAGTGCATAGAAAGATGGTGGTGGTATTTGCCTGCCTCTACTTTGTTTGGGGATGTGTTGGAAACAAAAAAAAAATGAAACAAAAACAAACAAACAAAATGAAGACACAAACAACATAGAAAAAAGTGAAAAAGATTTCTCACCTCCTGGTAATACTCATACTAACTGAGAAATACTTAGGCAGGAGAAATTTAAAGTGGTCTCAGGTTTATAGTACCCAAAGCTCATGGCACAACGAGATATTTTTCAAATATAGGCTTGAAAGAATTGCCAGAGATGGACATACAAGGACCACAGCAAAAAAAAAAAAAAGAAAAATTGTAAATAACCTCAGAAACAAACCACCTTGAAAAAGGCCAGAAGAAACACACATAGGATATATTTTTTAAACATATTTTATATATCCAGACAATAGAATATTATTTAGTGAGAAAAAGAAATGAGCTATCAAGCAAAGACATGGAGAAATCTTAAACGCATATTATTAAGTGAAAAAAGCCAATCTGCAAAGAACATATACTGTAAGATTCTGTCTGTATGACATTCTAGAAAAGCAAAACTGTAGAGACAGTGAAAAGGATTAGTGATTGCTAAGAGTTAGGGGAGAGCACAGAGGATACTCAGGACAATGAAGATACTCTATGATACTATAATGGTGGATACGTATCATTATAAATTTATTCAAACCCAAAGAATGTACAACACAAAGAGTGAACCATCGTGTAAACTAGGGGCTCTAGGAGATGATGTGTCATTACAGCTTCATCAATCGTAATAAATGTGCCACTCTGGTGGGAGATGTTGATAGTGGGGAGGCTATGCATATATGAGAGAAAGGAGTATATGCTATGAACCTAAAACTGCTTTATAAAACTAAAGTCTCTTTTTTAAAAAGTATATTTGGTGTGTTTAAAAACATGAAAGATAATCTTGAAAGTATAATGAAAGAAGAAGCAGGATCAAAAATGACATGGCAATTTTGAAAACAAGCAAATAAACTCTACTAAACTTTAATAGAAATGAAAATAAATACTTGAAATTAGAAACCCAGCAGATTGGACAAAGAGGAAGAGAGAACTAGTGAACTGAAAGAAAGAGCAAAAGAAATCATACAGGAAGAAATGTGATGTAATTTATGGATATCGGAAAAATACAGATTTTAGGCAAAGCCACCAAAAATTTTACTTGATATGTGGAAAATGATGTTTGGGAATGTCCACTGTAGCTGTGGTGTGTGGTTCGAATGGAGGACAACCATGCGAAAAGGAGGCCTATTTCTGTAGTCTACTAATAATGCCACTGTGAGGTAATGAAGGCGTGTATCAGCGTAGTGACAGAGGAGATGATATGGATGAAAAGAAGGTGGAAGACATCTCGAAGAAGACACATTAGTACTTGATAGTCTATTAATAAGTTTTGTAGCACTTTCTTCTGTTTTATTAATGAAACTAGAAAAATTGGTGCACATTTTTAGAAACCAAACTATGTTAAACCATATTATAGTACGTTTAACAACCACACATTTAGAGATAGAGGTAGCCTAATTTGATATGATTATCGTGAAAAATGCAGATACTATCCATTTAATTCAGTCTCTGCAGCATTTCCAGGATGCATACATAATTTTGCAAGAAATAGGAAAATCACGCATTCCAGCAAAGGAAGTTTAAGCAATTCAACCATTAAAATACATATACATAAATGAACTGCCCTAACATATTTAGCTGCCTGAAGTTCTCTGGTTGGCACTATTTGGAATATGGTTTGATAATAAGTTTTTATTTTCATCCGTGAGACACAACAAAGCCCTATTTATAACTCAAAGGTAAAATAAAAATCAGTTTTCCTGAATCTCTCAACGAGTATTTATTCAGTGAGCCTTCTACATCGATTGACTTCTTTATTCAAGCATGGAATGTAACACTTGAAAGGCACCATCGACAAAATCTGGTTTACAGACCTTACATAACTCTCCTAGGACAGCACAAGTAGACACTGTCAAAACTAGAATTAAAAAAATAAAGTCTTGGGACCGGCCTGGTGGCATAGTGGTTAAGTCTGTGCACTCTACTTCAGCGGCCTGGCGTTTGGAGCTTGGGATCCTGGATGTGGACCCAGTACCACTTGTCAAGCCACACTGTGGAAGTGTCGTCCCACATAAAACAGAGGAAGATTGGCAACAAATGTTAGCTCAGGGCCAATCTTCCTTGCAAAAACATAAATAAAAATCCTAAATCTTAAAACAGCAAAGCACTATTTTCTTTTTACTACCTGATGTTGTCCCTCTAGCAATTCTACCAATTCACAGATTAAGTTACTATAAATTTATGTGTGGAAAATAAACCTACATTTCATGTTTGTTCTCATTATATTCTGATGGGCTTGAAACATCAAGAGTAAATTAATTTACCTTTAATTTAATTTCAAATTTAAAACAGGAAAAATCTCAGCTTCAGAATAGCAAATCTTATTATATCACTTTTTTATTTAAGAAAAAAAAACTTAATGATTACACTTTGTCAGTGCATTAATATAGCATCCTCACCATCACCATTCAAATCAGTCCCCAACTAGCTTTACTGTGTTGTCCAGGGCTACTGGCACTCATATAGTCTTATAGAATCCTTGAACACAGTAATCTTTGTAAGACTGGAAGGTACTTTACCTGATATGTTCTTTTTTATCTTTCCACTATTGATTCTTTATCTCTTAGGTCAAGTATCCTAGATTTATCCTTTTTCCATAATTCTGAAATATTTATTAGAAACATATTATTACCTGTTACATCTTGTATAGCTAGCTAACTAGAAGTCAAACACTGGCCTAGGTTCTAGGGATAAACTATGAATGAAAAATTTAAAAATATATTAAACTATTATTTATTTAGTACACCTTAATTTAAAACACTAGAAACATGGATAATGAAAGTATTATATTTCTTTGTAAAAAACTTCTCAAGACTAGCAGCAACAGCCTTTGCCTTCTTTTCATGATATAACACATCAAAAGCAAATATCTTTCATATGCCTTTCTAAGTTTGTATCATTTACCATTTTATCCTTTGTGTTTTCAACATCATGAAATATCTTCTAGAGTTCTAATGTGAAGTTTTGGCCAGTGTTTCTTCCTCTGGGACATCTTCATCTTTTTCATCACAATCACTTTCCTCATTTATGTCTATATGTTGATTTGACTCTGTTTATTTAGTCAGTCTTGCCTCATCTGTAGACTCCCCTGAAGAATGGCGCTGCCAACATTCCCTCACCCAGCTTTCTTCTGTAATTCCATTTACATTTGATTCAAATTTCACTTCCAGTATTGTCACTTTTTATTTTTTCACCTGCACTTTCATCTTTGTTGGCCAATTCCATTTTTCATTATCCATGTTAGGAAAATCTCACACGGCTTTATTGCTGGAAGAGAAGGAGGCAACCTAACTACGTGCTTTGCTGACTGTGTGTGAACTGAATGACATGCACAGAGACCAATCGCTGTTAGACTTTGGAAAGAAAGTGGCATAATTGGTCACAGATCATTATGTGTATCTATTATTTACTTTGTGATTTGTGGACCGGAAGGGGTAGTGGTGAATTTTGCACTTCACACAGTTACTCAGTTAATAGATCATGCTGACTGAAAATTGGACCATGTTGTTGGAGGACTAGTATTATGGAACTAAACCATGGTAACTAAAACCCATGCATATCAGAATGATTTAAAGCAAGTGCTTCCTGTAATTTCTACAACAAAAAAGTATGTGAGATACAATAAAACATTATTTTTCATGAACATTTTCCAATAGGGATTAACAAACATGTTATCCATAGAATCTTGGTGAGATAGTTACATTCTCTTGTGTGCCTTAGAGCTTAGAACAATGATTTCAAAGGTTGGATATAATTAATATTGTCTTTTGATTATGACTTTTGATGTAATAATATTAGTATAGTTAGTATCAGTCAAGTATTACTAAAAATAGCATGTATTCAACTCATAAAAATTAAAATGATCAGCATTTTTAAATAAGCTAAGAGTAAGACTATGATTGCTTGCTACTGATTAGTTAACTGGAAAATGTTGATAACATTGATGACAGCTTTCTTACATTCTAGTTCCATGAGTGAGAGCACATTGACACTAAACTCTTGGCTCATCTTTCAATTTGATATACACTATTGAATAGATCATATTGCTCATTCTCAAAAATTCAATTTAAGGTGTTGGCCATACAGGTTTTTTTAAGTGGGCAACAGCTGGTATGCATTCCTAATTAAATTTTTTGTTTTCTCCTCTCAACAATCTACTTAGCCATGAAGAACACTGACATAATAATTGATGTCTTCAGATAATACATAACTTTAGTATTAAAAAGCCCTTTTATATCAGCTCTAAAACCGTATGGAGAAATTTTGTTTAATAAAAACAGCTGCTTCATTTTCAATATTGGGACTTGGATTAAATTCAGCATGATATAAGATCACAGATAATATTCGTTGGAAGAATAACAAGCCAAAGGTCAAGAAGGGAATGCTGAGCTCCTCCATGTTCCTGTTATTCCACAGAGGAATGTGCCATAGTCAGGATCTGCAATTGGACACCCTTTTACTCTCCCTTCTACTTAGATCCTTCTCAGCAGTTCATGTGTAGCCACTGGGGCCAGTCAGTCAGGATTTCAATGATACCTCTTTAGACAGGCTTTTTTTTGAAACAGAGCTTCCCAGAACCTTTGGTACCTTGGAGAAATGACAGCCTTTGTAACCTGTGAGAGCAAGCCAATGGTCCTATGAGATGAGTTGGCTGCAGTTCACTGTAGCGGAAGGTGGATGGGACAGGGTGGTGCCAGGTCGTTTTACAAATGGAGGCACAAGGGAGAATGGGAGGCAAGAGAAATGCAGAAGTAACTTCCTTTCTTTTAATGTTTCTGTTCTTGCGAGCATCACTCCAGCACCACCAGTTCACCCCAGCATCTGGCTTCATTGGCATGTCAAGAACGAGGCTTCCATAATCTTTCAAAAGTGCCACCCTCAGGTGGCTGGTGCTCCCTCCTGAGACATCTGAAAATCAGATCTGAGGGTATTCTCTGAAATCCTGACTTACGTGAAGATTTTTAATCACCCAACTTTGAATTTTGATCTAATATATACTCAAAGTATATTGAAGAGATGAAAATTGTGTGTGCGTGTGTGTGTGTGTGTAGGTTGGGTGTTGGGTAATAGTGAGCTAAATCTTCAACTTCCAAAGTGAAAAGTGAAGAACAAAAATCAAAACAAAACAAAACAAAATCTAAAACAGAGAGAAGTTCAACAAAAAGCAAGATGATCATATTTAGAGATGTAGAAATTTGTGCCAAAGCATCAGATAAAAGAGTAGAAATAAAATGCTCTGGGGAAGCTATAAATGGAAGGAGAGCAGGGGATATATTTTTAAGAAACCTCACTGAATTATTTAAAACTTTAAAAGAAATGCATGTTACACTTGGACACTTTGATAAAAATAAAAACTAAAATAAGATATCAAGTTAGGAAACTAGTTCCACACAATAAAATATAATTAACCTAAATAATAGGAAATATGATATTAAATATTATAATCCTGAAGGCTTTTCCATTAAATTCAAGAATAAGATATGGATAGCAGTTCTTACTAATACTTTTAGCACTATTTGGGGGGGATTTAGCTAACACTATAAGAAAAGAAAATCTTAAAATTTGTACATTGTGAAAAAGTAGATAAAAATCAGGTTGTATATTACAATTTTATCAATTATAAGATTACTCTTATAATCATGTTGAAGCAAAGAGCAGTCACAGTACAATTGCAAATGCTTGTGCCTACAACATCTTGACCAGGGCAGTTAATATTGTCTTTACTTCATTGAATTATGTACATTTTTGGAACTAAACACATTGAGTTTAACTATTACTTAATAGACATTCAAGAAAAACAGCACACCGTGATTTGACGTTGAAACAAAAAGTTATTTTGTACACAGAAAGGCTTGAACACAGTAATGGGGGGTTACAGTTGATATAGTAAAACATATTTGTTGTTTGAGAAATGTGTACAATTTTATGTTTTCTTTTTTCTTACTCATTTTTTTGGTGAAGAAGATTGGCCCTAAGCTAACATCTGTGTCAGTCTTCCTCTATTTTGCATGTGGGATACCGCCATAACATGGCTTGATGAGTAGTGCATAGGTCTGTGCCCAGGATCTGAACCCGTGAACCCCTGGCTGCTGAAGCAGAGCATGCCAACTGAACCACTACACCACCAGGCCACCCCGAATTTTATGTTTTCTTGCAAGGAAAAAACCTCAATGATCTATGGGACCTAAGAAAATAAGAAATACACAGGTACCTGAAGCTATTTTATAGCTTGTCATTTATATATGAGCAAGAAGATTTCCTACTACAAGCCATGTGGTACAACTAAAGGCAAGAGAAACCACCAACTCATTGGAATAGATGAAAAAAATCGGGCTGGCCCTGTGGCCGAGTGGTTAAGTTCACACACTCAACTTCAGCAGCTCAGGGTTTTGCCGGTTTGGATCCTGGGCGTGGACATGACACCGGTCATCAAGCCAGGCTGAGGCAGTGTCCCACATAGCACAACCAGAAGGATCCACAACTAGAATATATAACTATATACTGGGGAGCTTTGGGGAGAAGAAGAAGAAGGGAAAAAAAAAAGAATATTGACAGCGGATGTTAGGTCAGGTACCAATCTTTAAAGAAAAAAAATCAAAGCTATGAGAGATTAAATTGACAAATTTGTGATCTGTACATCACTCTCATCAAGGAAATAAACGTCATTTTGTTAGAAAATTCCTGCTCATTTTTAAGAGACTATTTAACTTCCAGCAACTGAAGAAATTCATATGGGAAAAAATGAAATTATGACTTAGTCTAAAAGGAAATGCTGATGAAACCCTAGTGTACTTCAGCATCCCCAGAAAGTGTACTGCCAAGCTTACAGATGCTAAAGATGTCAAGAGCTTCAGCACGGGTTACAAAAACCATTGCTTCACTGTGACTTTATTATTCTATTGAATTTTAAATTGCAGAAGAATAAGGCCATTTCTAAAGATTTTATCATGAGGGGAAAAATTTTGGGTAGAGGCTGAAAAGGAATGGTAGGTAAATGTAATTAGGAACACTCATGGAAATATAATTAGAATTATTTTTAATAATTGAATTTGTATTTAAAATATTTCCCACAATAAAAGCTTTAGACCGAGTTGGTTCAAATGTTGATTTCTGTCCAATATTTAAGGATGACAAAATATTATCCTTGGACTCAGAAAGTAGAAAGGAAAAGAGCACAACAAAACTCATATTGTAAAGCCAGCCTCATCTGCTTTTTAAAGCTGGGATGAGCACTACAAGAAAAGAAGAGGGCAGACAGATAGATTTCATGAACACTGATACAGAATTTTTCACCACATGATAACAAATCAAATTCAATAACACACAAAAGTGGGGCCGGCCCCATGTCGGGATGGTTAAGTTCATACACTCCACTGAGGTGGCCCAGGGCTTCCCTGGTTTGGACCCTGGGCGCGGACATGGCACCCCCATCAGTCCATGCTGAGACAGCGCCCCACATGCCACAACTAGAAGGACCCACAACTAAAATATACGGCTATGTACTGGGGGGATTTGGGGAGAAAAAGTAGAAAGAAAAAAAAAGAAGATTGACAACAGTTGCTAGCTCAGGTATCAATCTTTAAAAAGAAAGAAAGAAAAAATAATACACAAAAGTGATACAACATGGCGAAATAGAGTTTATCCAGGGATTGAGTGGTATTTTAATATTTCAACTTTAATAAAATATTTCACCACACTAACAGAATGAAAGATAAAAACCACATAATCCTCTCAATTGACAACAAAAATCATGTGACGAAAATCCCACATCTTTTTATGATTTAAAAATAAGCTCAACAAAGTAGGAATAGAAGAACACCCTCAATTTTCCAAAGGGCATCTACAAAATCTTACAACCAGCACTATGCCTAACAGTACAATGTTGAAAACTTTCCCTACAAAATCAGGGGAAAAAAATGCCTTGATGTTTATCTTCACATTTTCTATTCAATCATCTACCAGCAATAACTCAAGAAAAATGAGCAGAATGAACAAAGACTGTAAAGAAATTGCAGACCACATGGTTGTTTCTATAGAAAATCCTAAATATGTACACAAATGTGCTACAACTAATGAGTGAGTTTAAGTTCTTAAGATGCTAAGTCAACATATTAAAATATCAATTGCATTTCTATATGATAGCAATAAACATTTGAAAAATTAAATAGAATAGAAGTTCTGTTATTCACAGAAAAGTTCTATTATTCAAAAAGTTTTATTATGCAAAGCCACCTCATATATGGTACTTTGCTATGACAGCCATAGAGAACAATACAGCGTTTAACTCATAAAAAATAAAAATAAATGTCAACAAACAGACTTGAACAAGAACATTTATGTCAGCTTTATTCATGACAAACCTCAGAGAGGAAACAATAAACAAGTCATGATCAAAAAACTGGGAAACAAATTACGATGTAATCCTACAATATAATAGTACCCATCAATAAGAATGCATTGCAGATGCACTAATCGACATGGGCTAATCTCAAAAACATTATGGTGAGGAAAAGAAACCAGACCCAAAAGATGAATATTTTATGATCTTATTAGTATGAACTTCAAGATCAGGCTCAAGGGAGCTTTTGGGTGTGGTAAAAAATGTTCTCAGTCTTGTGTTGTTCTGCTTCATCCCCCACTTCCCATCTCCCACTTTTCTTCTGCATCTCAGATTCCATCTCCTTCGCATCTCAGATATTGTCCCTTCGCTTCTCTCCCACCGCTCCAGTCTTACCAGCCTCTTCTATTTCTGAAACTTGCTAAACAGCCTGTATCTCAGAACCTCTACCATTCCTGGTCTCTCTACGTGGAACCCTTGCTCTCAAGAGATCATATGGCTTTCTTGCTCACAACTTTCAGGTCTCTACTGAAATTTTCCATGTTCAGGGGATTTTCCCTCATCACTGTGTCTGAAATAATCATTCTCATCCCCTCTCTCTCCCTGCTTTATTTTTAGTCTTAACATTCATCAGACCTATCAGTGAGTGTGTGTGTGTGTAAGCTCCTTGAGAGAACAGGTGTTTCTCCTTTTTTGTTTTCCTCTCACACAATAAGTCCTCAATAATTATTTGAATGACTAACAAGTGACTAAATTCAGTTTATTAGCTTCCACAAAAGCAGAGGGAATATTTTTAGCTTTCATATTCCTTCACTTGTTGTAAGGTAATCAGCATTTATAACTAATTCTATAGGTTATGGTGTTTATTCAGAACCCACAGCGACTCAATAAAAATGGAACAAACTTTTCACAGTTTATGGGTTTCTTTTTTCACCAAAAGTAGCACCTTCTTGAAAGTAGTTATGTAACTTAGCACCTTAAAAAATATCTTCAGATCACACAAGCTACCTAACATGAAAATTAAGTATAATTGAAATTCATTAGAGGTCTGAAAAAAAGTTTGTGTTCCATACCAAAAGGAAAAAGACAGCTTTTCTTTCAAATCACAAACAAGAACAAGCAGAGCAGACATACTAATTATGATCAATTAATCTGCTGGTTTCTATTAATTTAAGAAATTGTTTAGGGTTGGCCTGGTGGTGCAGTGGTTAAATTCACATGTTCCACTTGGGCGACCTGGGGTTTGCTGGTTTGGATCCTAGGTGCAGACACAGCACCACTTGTCAAGCCATGCTGAGGCAGGCATCCCAAGTATAAAGTAGAGGAAGATGGGCATGGATGTTAGGTCGGGGCCAGTCTTCCTCAGCAAAAAGAGGAGGCTTAGTGGCAGATGTTAGCTCAGGGCTAATCTTCCTCAAGAAAAAAAAGGCAAAAAGAAATTGCTCATTGGTAATTTTATAGAGAAAAATATTCATGGATTGATTGAAAATAGTAAAGGGCAGGAGCTAGCCCCATGGTGTAGTGGCTAAGTCTGGCGTACTCTGCTTTGGTGGCCTGGGTTAGCCGGTTCAGATTCCACATGTAGACCTACACCACTCATCAAGCCATGCTATGGTGGCAACTCACATGCAAAATAGAGGAAGATTGGCACAGATGTTAGCTCAGGCTGAATCTTCTTCAAGTAACAAAAGAGGAAGATTGGCAACAGATGTTAGCTCAGAGTGAATCTTCCTCACCAAAAAGAAAAAAAAGAAAATAGTAAAGGGTAAGCCAGGTAAAACATTACAATTTAATACGCCTTTCATAACTTTAAAAATCATTGCATTAATCTTGTCTATATGCCATACAATTTTAATAAATTATTGTTTTCAAAACATAGCAATATTGGGGCCAGCCCGGTGGCACAACGGTTAAGTTCACGTGTTCCACTTCAGCAGCCTGGGGATCACCAGTTTGGATCCTGGGTGTGGACGCATGCACTGCTGGTCAAGCCATGCTGTGGCAGGCATCCCACATATAAAATAGAGGAAGATGGGCACGGATGTTAGCTCAGGGCCAGTCTTCTTCAGCAAAAAGAGGAGGATTGGCAGCAGATTTTAGCTCAGGGCTAATCTTCCACAAAAATAAAAAAAGAAGGTAGCAATATTAATAGTATTTTCCCCACATCATTAGAGTCTTCCAATACTGCTAGTAGAAAAATGGAATAAAATGTGATTTAATATATATATAACCACGGAACAAAAGGCACAGAAAAAAGGATAATTTACTGTTTAAAACACTGGTGTTGCATGATAAATTGTTGGTGGTATATTGCAACCTAACTAGAAAAATAGAAGAAGAAACAATCAACTGTGGCCAATAAACACAGAGTGATAAATGATTAGATTTAAAATATCCACCCATCTAAGGAGAATATTTTCTCTTTTAGCAATTCAAACTTTATTTTTTCCAGTTTCTGTGGAGATATAGTCTAGATGCTTCTCATTTCCAGGTTGTGTAGAGGAAATAGGGAAAATTTACATGTATACATATATACATATATAAATATATAGATATACACATATACATACATATACAGGTATACACTTAGGTTTGGAAAGATGAAAAGTTACGTTTTCTCACTAACTTTATGGTAAAAAAGATATTGTTGATTTAGTATTTATTTGTATTTAAATTCATGTAGGTTAAATTTGCCACCATATACAAATCAGATTCTTTATTCACGTACTTATATCCCATCAGTCATAATAACGTGATTTATTATGATATTTTTATCTATGATTCTCTTTGCCATTTGTTAAAGTATAAGTAATATAGTGCACTGGGTATGGACTCACATCTCAGCTCCGCATTTTGTGAACCTGGACAAGTTAAACAGAATGTCTGACCTCAGCTTCCTCATCTGTATAAATGGGATAGATCAGCTTTCACAGTAAAAGCACGAATAAATCTCAGTTGTTTTTAGGTTTAAATGCGCACTTATTATTTCATAGAAATATTGCATTACTATTGGTCCTTTTTTCTTTTATCTGACCGAGGAAAAATTTTATCATCTTACCTTAGCACAATGCTTAGAAAAGGGAATTCATTCGTTGTATGTTTGTTTAATAAATGATTTATCAATTCTTCTGGACCTATTGTTCTCGCCACACAGAAAATGTCAGCATGTAGTTTCACAATATTAGATATTAAAACGATCACACCAACCCTCAGGAAATTTTGAATTAGTATAAAGCCAATGTTTGAATGCGAGGTATGACCTTCCTTCTCAGTACGGCTCCCAAGCTTCAAGCTCATGGGTGTGATTCCATGCACACACCGAGGCATTTCTACTGACACAGTCCCTCTCTAAGTAAACGTTAAATCAGAATATACAAATATCCTAACATCAGAAAAAGGAGGACAAAAGTCGTTTGCGTTCACAATTCAAAAATTGAAATAATCACCTTTATAGATAAATCACAAGGATTTATAAACATTTCAATAATTCACCAAGAAATCTCCCAAATGAGCAAAAGAATCATAGAGTAGACTTAGGAATGAGTTGAAATATCAATAATTCTTTTATATTTGAGCAAAAAAGGCAAGCTATAATAGTAAAATCAGTATTAGAATGGGCATTCAGACAGTAAAGAGATCACTAATTGCCCTCAACTTGTGGGCCAACTTAAAGACCTTAATTCTTTTTCAGGTAATCAATATATTTCATAACACTCAGTATTCTGAACTATGACTTAGTCATCTATATATATTTTGTGTAATGGATGCTATTTAATGTATAAACACTGAGAATGAAAGAAATAAATGAAAAGTTAAATGTGACTTTTCTATTACTTCATAAGTGAAACCAGTTCATGCTAATTTTGAAGATAACCTCAACAATAGATTTTATATTGCTTCTATTCTTTTCAAAACGGAAGTTTTTGAGCTACTACTCATTATTGAATGGGTATGAAAAATATACCAATTTAGGAAAATTTCATCACCAGTGTAATATCCTTAATGAATACCTTTCTGTTTACCTACTAATAGCAAAAATGTCTTAGTATTATAATTGGAAATGTTTATATCAATTTGGGTAAATAAAGTAGTGATATCTTCATTTACTAAAAAATGCTTTTTAGTAAAAATATGTTTTCTAGTAAAGTGATAGTAATATAAAAATAGTATCAAATAAAGCAGTAAGACCCACCTGTGTCGGTACAGTGTCGCCTACAGAATATTGGTTCTCTTTTTTATTTTATTCTCTGTATAAAATACTACCACACTTATACTCTGAACATAAAATAGTGACAATTTGTAACATTACCTTTCTTTCTATATAAGAAAGTCTAGGAAGTGCTTCCCTAGAAAGTATTACTCACTGTAATTTAGAAAGTTACTAACAAATGAAATATTTTAGAGAATTCCAAGAGGGGCTTTTTGATGCCCTTTCTCTGAGAAGGCCAAGTGAGGTGGGCTTGGCTCACCCAGTTTCCTTGACAATGCTGGGCTGTTTCCTATCGAATTTTAGGCTCTGTGGAGAAGGGAATCAAATTACCAAAATTACTATAAAGAAATTTTTGTGGCTGAGCATCCTGTGTATCCAAAGTGTCATCAGACCTGCAGTGGAGGCAGCAAAGAGAACACACACCAAAAATGGATTGAGGGCACATTTAATAGATCTACACATGACCTACACCTTTAATAATCGACACATTTAATAGATCAATAATGACATCTTCGAACTGTTATTACAAATTCTTGTGAAATGCTTGATTGGAGTCGGGATGGAGATTTGGTCTATTTAAGGGACCAGAATGAGATAAACAGAGACCAGCGTATACACCACATACTCCCTCTCTAAGGAAGTATGGCCATATATTCTGAAATTCCAAGCAAGTCAAACCATGTGTTACTTTTGAGCTCAAGTCAGTTTAATTAAATTTTTTTCTTCTATTTATTTTTCAGATCTTAACTCATTTTGCTTTGTTTCTTGATCCCTTCTTGATTATATCTCCCTAGCCTATATCAGTTGTAAATCTTTTTGAACTATAGTTTTATAGCACTTAGAATAATTCACAATTAATATTTATGTTGGTGATTACTTCATTATTGACTATGTAATATTGTTTGAATATATGAATGAATAATAGCTTCTATTCATTGAACACTTACTGTGTGATAGGCATTTTGTTAAGCATTTTATAAACATTATCCCTCACAGCAATCCTAAGATGCAGATATTATTATTATATCCCATTTTTGCAGATAAGGAAACAAGCTTAGAATGATTAATGGACTTGTCCAAGTTCCCTCTAACTGCCTAGAATCTGGTTCCACGTGTCTGCAGAGTCTGTGACCATAAGACCCATGTTAAATTGCCTGTTATGTCCTTCTACAGTGAAAAGTGTCTTCTCTGGTGAGGAGCTGGCCATGGCCTCCCTATCTTGAGACTTGAAATCAGTCAGTTTAATATTTCTTACAGTAACTTTGATAGATTTAAAATTTTCCCAAATGAAGCTGTCCTACGTGACCTTGCTCCATACTTATTTAAGCAGAAATTAGATGACCATACCACAAAGATGTGGTAAGGAGCTTTCTAGAAAGTATCTCGAAGGTACCTACCACAGCTAAGATTCTACAGTCCCATGAAATTAGAGTATTAGAATAAAACCCCATATTTATAGTTTGGCCAGAAATGCAATTCCATGCATATTTATAATAATAAATGTAAACTTTGGTTCAGAAAGTATATTATAAATTTAAATAATTCTTAGCCAAAAAATTTGCAAGTGGAGCATTCTCGTAGAGAATTGTGACTAATAAATTTCCAGGTAATGGGTACTTTTGTTATATTTATTCAAGTTTTTGTGCTAAATTTGACCCTTACTTAATGCAGGTGAAGTTTAAAGAATACAGTTTGACCCAAGGGATTTCAGACATTTTATAAGATATTAAGGAACTGATCAATATTTCAAGCATCATTGAGTTGGATCTTGTGGGAAGAAAGAGAAGAGTGACTTAAAGTTACTTTGGCACTAAGAGAAGATTCTACACAAATAAAACCGACCAGATGTAGTATTCAAATGGCTCAACTGTGAGCTGTCAAGTGCATTTCAGTATTTTAAAATATCAATCACAGAAACAGCAATATAAAAAACTTTCTCTACATATACAGTAGGTTTGACAAGGAATTATAATAGATTATACTTGCCTTTAGAGAAGTAAAGCACATTTTTTAGTTGGTCCTAAAAGCTGGAACAGTTTCAGTAATGCATATAAATTATACCTTATTTATAATTTTATATGAATATTTGAGGGAGAATATCCATCATCAGATGAACTGAGCTAAATCTTACCGAGTTAAAAATATTATTGTACAGTTTACTAACCAGAAGCATAAAAGATAACAGAAATAATTAAGCAAAAATAGCAAAATATCTAAAAATCTCTTTACTACAAAAATATAGAATTGCAATATCATTGTGAATTAATGCTGCACTAATATTAAGATAGTGAGATAAAGAATAAAGACAGAAAAATAAGATACCAGAAGTAAATTTTATTCTACTATATCAAATGCCTAAGGAAACAAGAAAAGATGAAGAAAACTTCATTACTACTACCAAATTTAATTTGATAAATTAAAATATAGGAAACAGACTCTTACTAATTTGATTTTAACCTCTGGAGAATGATGTCTGAATATAGGCCAGATTCATAACACATGGATAATATAATTCAAATTAGATCAAACTTATTTCTTTGGAGACTATTTTCAATAAATCTATTTATGAAATAATGAATTGATTATAGGCTAAGTAGCAGAAAACCCTTTTGATGTATTCCAGAGACATTCTTATAGCCAAGGGTTTATTTTTTCCTTCCTGCTCAAGATATAATTTAACATGTCTGTAGTCATTTGATGAAGGGGACATCAAATGCCATACCTAATTACGAGATAAGTCTCTAAGAAATCCAAATTCTGAATTTTTGAGAAAAACATGATGATATAACTTAATTTAAATGAAAATCTACATTTTTATCTTATGTATATATCACTGTTAAAAATTGTGTGTGTGTTTCAGAGTTGTAACAACGAAAAGAAATACTCCAATGAATTAGAATGAGATTATGTGTGCATTCATCCAAAAATTAGGGCATTATTGATCTAATTTTAGATTTACCATAGTTAAAAGGTAAAAGTAAATAATGAAACTTTCTACAGACACTTATCCAAACAATTTTAAATAACGTGCTAATTATTTATTGTTTAATAGTGTCAAAAGGAATAAAACTTCCACATGGCTTTGATTGCCAGTGTTCTGTGTTGAAAGTAGATATCCTATATTTTTTAGTGATGGTTATTGGATAAGATGGACAATAACATTCTTTGAGTGTTTAACAGTTTCTGTATATGTGTATACTCTTTGATTTTATTCTCTCAACAACTTAGAGCTAACAATCCACAATTCACTGATGTGAAAACTGAGGTGAGTAGTCAGGATATAAAATAATTCAGTTATTCTGAAAGATGTGGAAATTTTGAATAGAAAAATAGGTTAGGGAGAATTAAGAGTGGTGTGTGGCAATGGGTGGAATGACTGTACTTCTCCATCCAGTCAGGACGCTCCTGGTTTATACCTGTTCCCTGAAGGTGATTATTACTCATGCCTCCTTCACTGTCAAATGTCTTACAGTTTGGATGACAAATTCTATGGTCACTGAAGCAATGAAGAACCATGACAGGCTTTTTAGTGGGATAATGACAAGATGTGGGCAATGCTTTACAAAGATTAATCTGAAAGAAATGTGTAGAAAGGAATGAAGATAAGAAAGACCTGGAGCAGAAAAACCAATTAGGTGGCTGCTTCAATCATCTCAGGAAATGTACTGAACAATCTGAACTAGGACAGGGACAAAGGAAAAGAAAGGAGAAGACATAGTACAAGCTGAATGGAGCAATGGTACAGATACAAAATAAATAGGACATGGGTGCTAAGTGCTTATTATGAGGGAGAAGGAGGGATTAACAGTGATCACAAGGCTTGGATCCCAAGCCACTGGGAGTAGGATGCTACTAACATGTAGAAGGCATCATGATTGTGTTCTTGGCCTGGAAGCATTTTTATTTATTTATTTATTTATTTTGAGAAAGCTGCTTCAGTTATTATGGATTCTCCGACTTAATGTGTTCCTGTAAATTATTTCACTTCAAGTACTAAGATGCTAATTTATATTTGTCTGTAGAATTTCTAGCTATGTAGCTCACTCTTATGTGTACAGTTGGTTTTAAAAACTGTATCAACATGGAAACTCGTATTCTCCAATATTTTCATAATTGATATTTTCCTACATTGTTTATATTATCCTGCATAGCAAGCCCTCCCTCCAGCACAAAAAGTATTTTTTTTAAAGTTGTTAAGGTGTCTATTATATTTTCCCACTCGACCAGCATTATATACAATGGAGGTTAGAAGCCCTAGGCTGCTGTGATCAAGTCCTCAAAGTAAATAGTGCCGACATGTTTTACATTTCATTGAAAAATCAGGAAAATCATACCAGCAGATAAATATTACTGAAATGCCAAGTTTATAAATGTATAATTTTCAGGTACTTCTGAGAATAATCATTATATTGCTCTGAATAAATTTTTAAAAAATTTTATCAGAAAAGCTGATATCTGAAGAAAGTCATGCCTAATTAGGGAGTAATAATGAAGTCAATGAAAACTAAGAGGGGATTGTGAAGTGGAGTAAGGCCATTTTAATGGAATCAAAGAATTGGGTTTTTTTTTTTTTTTTGGAGTTTCTCAATATGTACATTTCCTTTGGGTTAATATAGGTATATCATTAGCTTTACTCACATTTATCAATTGTGATTAGGACTTTTTTTCATGTTTTAAATTTGGTCTTTTATTTCTTTAAATACAAATATTTTGTAGTTCACATTTGGTAAATCTGATATCTGCCCTCTTCGTGGGTCCTTTTAAACCATTTTATTGATCTGTGATTGACACAAAAAATCTTCACATATTAATATACACAACCTAATGAGTTTGGAGACCAGTATACATAAACAGATTCATTACCTCCAAAAGTTTCCTCCTTTTCTGTTTACTTACTTACTTGTTTGTTTATTTGTGATAAGAACACTTAACATAAGCTCTTCTACCATCTTAGCAAATTTTTAAGTACACACTTTGGTATTGTTAACTCTAGGCTCCATGCTATGCGGTAAATCTCTAGAGTTTATTCATCTTGTATACATGAAACTTCATATTTTATGGCTTTTAATTTTAACACAAATGAGAGAAGAAGTGATAGAAAGCAAAAGGGAAGTGGAAAATTTCTTGAATTAGCTAAGCAGGAGATAAACGGAAGCAGACAAAAAATGTGTTTTTAATTATGCTTCTATAAATTCTTATAAGTCTGAAAGATATTGATGTTAAATCACTTGTATTTCTCAGCTAATTTTGCCTAATCATATGCTCCTGGACTAATGTGAGGCATCAGTGTAATGTCAGTGTTACAGTTCTCATCACATTTCTCATCAAATGTCATGAGACATTTATTGCAAAATAATATCTCTACTACACGGAATCCACCAATTAGCACATATGAAACAACTGCTGACTTTGCATAGTGCAGGATTAGCAGTGTAAGTACCAGTAGCACTGTTAGTGGTCAAACAACCGAGGAAGGAGGCAATGCCAAGAGTTGGGATGGAAAATGATCCTCCTTAAACAGTGAGAAATTGTTCCAGTTGAATTACAAACAAGACGACTTCATCACAAGGTAGGAGTGGTGTTGATATCAATGGAAATGCATGTGGAGTAGAAATGGAAATGAGATCCTTCTAATGTGAAAAAAATATTAAACAAACTGGTCCACTAAATGCTTACTCTTTCCCATTTTTTTAGTAATAAGGTTTCTTGGAGGATTATATATGTGAAATATATATATTATATATATTATGTAATTATTCTTAAAAGACATCTTGTATCTTAAAAATAAATGCTAAATTTTATTATAAGAGTATTTTGGGAAAGTAAAAAGAAGAAGGAAGAAAATAGAAGCTGGTTTTAGGTTCTATTTTGCCAGGATCCTTGATGCCACTCTTCTGTACCTGGAATCATGACAAAAGGGAGGTTATATGCAGCCTAACTATGTATAGAAGTAGTAAGAAAGTCCCAATTCTTAGAGGATGTCAGTTATTATTCTGTAATTTCCTGTGCATGTTTGTTTAAATGTCGTGCTTCTGAGAAACAAGAATGTGAGCACGTGTGAAAGCAGAGGGGAAATACTCCAGATGACAAGGCTGCCTAAGAGATAGAGGGATGATGAAATGAGGGTCAGGAGTTCATGGAAGTCATGGTTGAATCAGGAGAGACAGAGAAAACTACAACCTGACAAAAAAAAGGAAAATATAAATTTAAAGGTATGAATAAAAAGGAAGAGAGAAGAAACAAAAGTAAGAAAATTGGAGAATAAGAGAACTTGTGCATTAGGTTGAGAAAAATTCAGTGGAAAGAATGAATTTCAGTACAAGGAATGAACTGAATATAAGGTGAGGAAAATGATGCCGCATTTGTGAAATGTGACTTTCTATTGCCCAATAATTCAAATCAGGAGTTGCCCTGATCTTATAATGGAGGTTGACTGGATTCTATGTCATGGAAGGGGAGAATAATAGATGAGAGAAGCATTTATTCATTTAGGCAATAATCAATAATCATAGAGATTATTATTAACTAGGCAACAAATTTAGATCTTAGTGGACACCATCTGTGGTCAGCTTTGTCCTTTCCTTCATTGCCTCTGTTGTCTCTAAGTCCTCATATACAGACCCATTGGTATCTTATATCTACTAGTCTCTATTTAGGAGTAAGTTTTCCCCAGGGCTAAGAATATACCAATGAAATCAGCTTCCTCCATTTACGAGGTTAAAAATTACTTGTGATCCTCAAATCTATATGCTGGTGATCCATTAGTAATAAGCATATACGTGCTATCTAGAAATAGGCTCTGGAAAATCTCCGATTTTATTAGAGTAGTATTAGAATAATACAAGTAATTATAAACCTCTGGAGTCACATCAGTCTTAAGCCACCCTGCCCCTATCTTCATCCATGGAAAGAAAACAAAACAAACTAAGTGACAAAAAATATTGCGTTGATCCAGTCTGTAAATGTGGACTTTTGCCTCCGAGAGACAACTTGTAATTATCATTATGGAGGATGGAAAAATCATAGTTGTTGGATCAAGACAGACTTAGATGTGAATCCTAATTTTAACCCATTATAGACACCATGTTTTAAAATAATAGTTTTCTCCTATAAGATGGGGATACAATTGAGGATGAGCTTTCTAAAATTGTAGGTAACAATACATAACAAAAATTTACCATCTTCCTATTTTGAAGTGTACAGTTTAGTAATGTTAATGATATTTACATTGTTGTACATTCTAAAACATTTTTACTGGAAAATCTGAAATTCTAAATCCATCTAACAACTCCCTATTTCCCCATCATCCCAGCCACTGGCAACCACCATTCTATATTGTGTTTCTAGGAATCCAACTACTTTAGATACCTCCTGTAAATGGAATGATATGGTATTTGTCTTTCTGTGATTAGCTTATTTCATTTACCATAACATCCTCAAGGTTCATCCATGCTGTAGCATGGGAAAGTCTTCTTTCTTAAAGCTAAAAACTATCCCATCGTATGTAGATGCCACATTTTATCTATCTGTTCACTGATCAACATTTGGGTTTCTTCCACTTCCTGTGAATTGTGAATAATCTTTCAATGAACATGGATATGAAATATCTCCTCAGGATCCTGCTTTCAATTCTTTTGTGTATATACCTGAAAGTGGAATTGCTTGACAATTTTGTAATGCAATATTTAATTTGTTGATGGTCCTCAATTCTGTTTTCCACAGAAGCTGTACCATTTTACATTCCTACCAAGAGTGCGCAAAGTTTCCAACAAGGGTTCCAATTTCTTCATATCTTCACCAACACTCTTTTATTTATTTTGTTTTTGTTTTTGTTTTTTTTGATAGTGGCTATCTTAATGGGTGTAAGATGATAGCTCATTGCAGTTTCTAATTGCATTTCTCTAATGGTTGGTGATGTTGAGTGTCTTTTCATATGCTTATTGGCCATTTGTATATCTTCTTTGGAGAAATATCTATTCAAAACCTCTGCCCCTTTCGAAATCAAGATGTTTTGTTGTTGTTGAATTGTAGGAATTATTTAACCATTTTGAATATTGATCTCTTTTCAGAAGTACGATTTTTCAAATATTTTCTCGCGTTTCATAGGTTGCCTTTTCACCCAGTTGATTTTTCCCTTTGATGTACAGAGTTTATAAGTTTGATGTACTCCCACTTGTCTATTTTTGCTTTTGTTGCCTGTGTTTTTGGTATCATATCCAAGAAATCTTTGCCAAATCCAATGTCATGAAAGTTTTCCCCTATGTTTTTTTCTAACAGTTTTTATACTCTTACATTTAGGCCTTTAATCCATTTCGAGTTAACTTTTGCATATGGTGTAAAGTAAGGGTCTGACTTATTCTTTTGCATGTGGATATCTAGTTTTCTTGTTTTTCCAACATCATTTGTTGAAGAGACTGTTCTTTTCACATGCGTACTCCTGGATCCATTGTTGAAGATGATTTGATCATATTTGTGAGGGTTTTATTTCTGGGCTTTCTATTCTGTTCTCTTCGTTTATGTATTTCTCTGTAGGCCAGTACCACACTTTTTTGATTACTGTAGCTTACCAATGTGTTTTGAAATGGGGAAGTATGAGGCCTCTAACTTTGTTCTTTTTCAGGATTATTTTGGATATTCAGGGTCTCTTAAATTCCCTATGAATTTTAAGATTTTCTTCTATTTCTGCAAAAAATTCCATTGAAATTTTGCTAGAGACTACATTGAATCTGTGGATCTTTTGGGGTAGTGTGGACATTTTAACAAAATTAAGTATTCTAATTCACAATTCACAATTTCATCGTTGGTATATAGAAACACATCTTATTTTTACATGTTGATTTTGTATCCTGCAACTTTGCTAAATTTATTTATTAGTTCTAACAGGGTTTTTTGCAGAATCTAGGATTTTCCACATATAAGATTATGTCATCAGCAAACAGAGATAATTTTACTTTTTCCTTTCCAATTTGGATGCTTATCAGTTTTTTTTCCTTGAATAATTGCTCTGGGCTAAGACTTTCATTACTATGTGAATAGACATGGCAAGCATGAGCTTCCTTGCCTTCTCCTTATCTTAGAGGAAAAGCTTTCAGTTGTCAACCATTGAGTATGATGTTATGTGTGAATCTTTTATATTTGGCCTTTATTATGTTAATATAGTTTTCTTTTATTCTTAGTTTTTTGACAATTTTCATCATGAAAAGGTGTGGAATTTTGTCAAATGCTTTTTCCGTATCAATCACGATGATCATATGGGTTTTGTCCCTAATTCTTCCAATGTGTTGTACATTGATTCATTTTTGTATGTTTGACCCATCCTTGCATTCTAGGCAGTAATCCCCATTGGTCATGGTATGTAACCCTTTTAATGTACTGTTGATATATTCTTAACTGTACTCACTTCTTGCCAGAAATATTGCAGTGGCCTTCTAACAGTTTTCCCTGCATCCAATCTTGGTCTCTTAAAGACAAATATCCACTCCACCAGCAGAGGAATTCTTTTAAAACATTAACTAAATTTCCTTGCGCAAAACCTTTCAGTGGTTTCCCATCAAAATCAGTACCAAATATTAACAGATTCTAGTGAATTACAGGACTCTACATGGCTGGCACACCTATATCTCTGAGCTTAATCTAAAGCAGGCACACTCGCTGTCCTTAAACATCCTTCATCCTTGTTATTCCTTCTACAAGAAAAACTCTTCCTCCAGATATTTCTATGACTCTTTTCCCTTTTCATTGAGATTCAAATCTTGCTTGCATTTGGCAAACTTCTTTGGACAGTCCGACTAAAATGGATCATCCACTTCTCTTTATGCTATATCAATTGTTTTTTCATAGTTCTTATAACTATATAATAATATATCATAATATAGTAATATGTATTTTAGATTAAGTTTCTCTCATACTGTAAAATAAGTACACTATAACAAGTACTATTTTTTTCTCTTTTGTTACTACTGCATCCCCAGTGTCTATTAAAGCACTTGTCTCAAAGAGATGATCACAAAATATTTCTGCAATGATTAAAATGAAAACAAATCAAATAATAAAATCTCTCTTTACGTCTCATATCAAATTCTTCTTCTAAAATCTACAATTTTCTTTTTTTTTTTTTTTGAGGAAGATTAGCCCTGAGCCAACATCCATCCCCAATCTTCCTCTTTTTACTGAAGAAGATTGGCCCTGAGCTAACATCCATGACCATCTTCCTCTACTTTATATGTGGGACGCCTACCACAATATGGCTCAATAAGCAGTGCATAGGTACACGCCCAGGATCCGAACTGGCGAACCCCAGGCCACTGAAGTGGAGCACACGAACCTAACCACTACACCATCAGGCCAGCCCCTACAATTGCTTTTTAAGCTTCATTTATATGGCAATATTAGTCAATCTAATTCATGTGTATGTGTATTTCAGGCAGATATAACTGTAAGAGTAACTTAGAAGCAAATCCTGTGATTTGTAATATATTCTCTTTCATATTTGGAAATGGACTTGAAGCATGATTAAGGTTGAATTACTATCCAGTCATCCATCTTTGTCAAAGTATTTTATGAAAATGTTAAGGTTGGAGAAAATGCAATGAACATTTGTAGGAAAAAATATGAACTTCTGTAATAGATGAGGTGGAGAATGTTGAGAATTCCCAGCTCTGGTTTAATTAGGATTGATTAAATGTTAAAATGATAATGAAACAAGGGAACTGGAACTATTAATTGAACACAAAGAAAGGCAATAAGGCAGGTTGTCTGTGAACTGAAGCTGAGAGAGCAGCACTGTGAAGTCACCTAAGATTATTCTGGGATATAGATTGTACAGCTAACCGAACCTTGTCACTTGCCTAGAGTAAGTACATAAAATGATGTGCCAGTAGTAGGGCCTGATTTGAAGTAAAAATAAATAAATAACCAAAAGAAACATAGCATTATGTGTGCACTGAGTTGTTGCTTATGTCTAAGGCATCTGATTGCTTTAATGGTTTTTCATAAATTTTCTTTACTAGTTTGCCTTGATATTTTATGCTCAATAGTAAACACAGTGAATAGAACATATTAATCTTCAAGACTCATTTTAAAATGTGCTATTTCTCTTTGTTTATAACTTTTAATTTCTTTCTTATATTTCACTGGCTAATAGAACACTTTTATTTATTTAGTATAAACTGTCTTCACAGAACTAGTTTCCGTAATTTAAGCAGCATTCTGTAAAGTAAATAATATTATAAAAGTCTTTTGGCTAGGTTTTTATGAAATAATTTAGTAACATTGTGTTGTTATACATAATTGATATGCAGCACTGAGGGTAATTTAAGCATAATTGTTTTCAGGTATAACATCTATGTCGTAGTTGTTCTAAATTTCTATTTCTATGATAATTACATTAGTTTAATCTCTATTTTTAGATGAAATAACTGTAATATGCACATAATATTTAAATCCTATATTACAGAAATTTTTATTCTATTTACCACAAGTTTTCTCCTATTAATAGATTATAGAACCCTTAAATATCTCAAATAGTATCTATTGATTGTTGCCTTTATAAAGCAAAACGTAGTTTTTATCATTTTGTAAGTGACAGGAGGGAATATCACATTCATAGAAATTAAAGTTTGCTGATTTTTCTACTTCTCTTAAGCAAAATCGTTCAACAAATAGAATAAATTCAACTAATATTTGCTTATGATTACATGTTTGGCAGATCACCCAATCTAAACATTACTCTTTAGTCATTTAAAATGAGCATATAGGGGCAGGTCCCCTGGCCACGTGGTTAAGTTCGCCTGCACTGCTTCCGCAGACCAGGGTTTCACCAGTTCGGATCCTGGGCTCACACCTAGCAGACTCATCAAACCATGCTGAGGTGGCATCCCCTATGCCACAACTAGAAGGACCCACAATTAAAATATACAACTATGTACTGGGGGCTTTGGGGGAGAAGAAGGAAAAAGAAAAATAAATAAATAAATGGACACATAAATAGTCTCCATGCAATACCCATATTTTGAACATCAGTCTGTAAACTTGGGCATACATTTTCTTAATTTTTTGAAATTGTTTAAATTGTCTTTGTGTCAGTAGCAAAACAGTGGTAAAGAGGAACTGCGTATGTATTCTTATAATACTAACAAGTGTTTTTTTGTCAGTGTTTTCCATGTAAACTTAGGTTAAAAGTTCTACACTTCAGTCTAAGTTTGAAGTATACATACTTAAGTTATCCTGATTTATATCCTTCTCTACTACGTTTACCTAGGATAAGTATAGACTAACAACCAGTAAAAGCTTTACAGAGTAAGGTAAGACATCTAAGTTAACATCAGGAAGTTGAAACTTGTGAATCAAAGCGTATATTGCTTATTCTGAGATAATAAATTTTCAATCCACACTATTCCTAGAATCTGATATATCATTTTTTCATTCATAAACTATTCACAAATATTAAATTAACCATTTGTCAGGTAATTAACTAGGCACAATGAAAAATCTCATAATCTTAAGACTCTGCTTGATAAAATAAGCATTTTGAAGGATTATTAAAAAATGTAGCAGGCTTGAAATAAATTTACCAGATGATGCTAATACTTTCACTGACAAGGTAAAAAAGTACATTAGGAAATGTTGAATTCAGTGTGAAAATGTTCACGCTTTCATTCTTTCAGCAGCTGTTTATTGGGCTTCTTCTACTTGCCAGTTCCTATCTAGGAGATGAGGACGTAGCAGTGACCAAAAACAGAAGGCCAAACTCTCACTTAAGGATAGAAAACAAATACATAAATAAGTAAATATACATGTTTCTGGATTGCATGTTTACTGTGAGCCAGAGGTTCATATCACATTCTGGATATTGAACTTATAAATCCAAGTTGTTTTCTCTGAGGTGGCCACTATCTAGTGATCAGAGAAAGGAATAAAAAAAAATTCAAATATCATTAGAATGAGCATCATGATAGAATTCTACAGTAGTTCAAAGGAAGGAAGTGTTACAAACAGTTTGCAAATCAAATAACATTTCATGAAAGAAATAACATTCAATATACTCTTGAAGAATGGGTAGATTTTTTAAAAGTTAAAACGAGTAGTACGTGAATGCATTCCAAAATATATTAATGCATTCATTTAGTGAATATCTAGTTAACACTTATATTATAGGCAGCTGTCTAAGTACATAGAATAGAGGTATGAATAAGTTGGCTCTTACACTCAATGAGCTAACATTCAAGTGAGAGAAGGCATAATATCGAAGAATGAATGAATTAATTAATAAATAATATATTTTAAAATATTAATGTGGCATTTATTTTAAAAAACTATAGCTGACATGTGGGAAATATACTTTAATGGAAGTAAGAGAGTAAGTAAAAAAGATCAGTTAGGCAGCTAGATGATAGGAGATGATAGATGACAGATGATATGGATGATGGTAGACCATAGATGATGGTAGAGTTGACTATGGTGTGGAGCAGTGATAAAATAAACTTACAAAGTTCAGTGAAACTTGTGCTGTCCCATGTTAATTGTGTGGGAGGTTAGAGAGGAATCATGGCAAAGCCAGGAACTCTTGCTTAATTTAGCAGACAATAGAAATTCCTTAAAAGGTTTTGTTATTGGTGTTGGTGGTGGTATTTTATTTCTTTTTCTTCTTCTTCAGTACAATAACTCTTGATATTCCAAACAAAGTTGTCATGTGAGGCTTTATTAATTCTTATTGAAATTAAATTCCACGAAGTTTGTACAACTCTTTTGAAACTTCAGTGGGCAATTGCTACTTTCCCTGATTTGTTCTAAGTTTATATATAATTATCACTTTTTTGTCATCCCTCTTATCGTCTTTATAATAATGATTGCATTTTTACTTGAGCTCCATGCCTATGATTTATCCTGTTCCCCCTAGCCCACCCTCAATGTGCACATTTTCACTCCTTTATTCAAGGTCACCATTTAGGCTGTAGAAAACTATCAAATTTCTGAACTTATGAAATTCAGTATACTCAATGCCATTTTCATTAAGTATTGATTCTATACTATGAGCTAAGTATGGGCTAAGATTAGAGAACCTATAAAGAAATTTCTCATGAAGCTTATATTATAGGAAACAGAATATATGCTTAAATATGTAATTACATATATTTTAATAAAAGAAATAAAGGAGAAGAAAGGAAAGGACATGATAAGGAAAGCAAAACTGAAAAGAACAAGGAAAAATCAGTAGTAATTGCTCACTTCACCAAATTCTTCTTTACTTCTTTTCCAGGATTTATCATTTTGTACCTGTGACATTTTACTAATTTTTACCTGTGATATTTTATATATACTTCTAATATTTTTTATTTATATCTTATAATTTTAGTTATAGAGTTATTAATTTATATATTATTTAATATATAGTATATTTATATTACATGTTATACTCACGGATGCTAGACCTTAAGATCCAGATCCTTCCCCATCCTTTCTCATTGCTGTGCCTAATGTCTAGCAAGTAGCTGTGACAGTTTGGGCAAAATTTCCCCCATCTGGCCAAATATACAGATTATTTCCGGTTCTAACAGTACATTTTCTGACACATTATAATCTTTACGAACTCAAAAATTACAGCCATATTCTCAATATCTTTTTACATTCTGCTCTCAAAGATTATAATATAAAATATGTCACTGTGTGTGCTTGATTTGAAATTTTAAAAGTCAATTATTTTGATACTCCTAAAAAATTCAGAACATTAAATAAAATACTTAAGGCAGCTAATCCAAACAGTGACATAATGATTTTAAGAGACAATATAAATTTTAAAAATGTTGAAATGCAAATATTATATTGTAAAAGTTTTAAAAGCCCAACTCCCATACCAGTTTTGTTTTCATGTTTTTGCTTAATACTTTAAATCCAGCAATAAACATTAAACATTTCCATCATAAATTTCATCAGCACACATTTAAATCATTGTTTTGAAACACAGAATCCTAGGGTTCACACTACTGTTCTCAAATTCTCATATGCAATACTAACATTGGCCAATAGATGCCCTAAGAGATCTCTTAAACACAAGAACTCTAAGAAAATCATCTATTCGAGCATCAGTAAGTTCTTATGCTTTATTTTCATAGTTCAATTACAGTTGTGAAATGACACAATATTTTTAGATTCCAAAGACTTTAAGTTTACCAAATTCCAAATTATCTCCTCTAAACATTGATTATTCAAATATTATAAGAAAGAAAAGCAAATGTTTCCACAATTCAATTTTTAAACTACAATGAAGACAGTGATACATCTAATCCACTTAAATTGTTATTTCTAATTTCAATAAATGCAGCCGACACTACAGTGTGTAAACAAAATTTTAAAGTTAATTTAATGAAAGGCAAAGATCAGGTCGAGTTGTAAAGCATTTGCTCAAATTAGCTAATACATTTGGATTTTCCCGATTTTACTACAGTTTCTATTTTACATAACATAGCTATTAGCACAGTATGCATCAAAGTCTATTAACGGAAGTTATTTTAATTATACTCTACTATTCTCTACTTCTAGATTGTTTTTTAGCGTTGAAGTTTACTCATAGAAAAAAACGTTACTTAGATATATTTGTTATATAAATCTGGAAAAATAGAACTGTGTTGTTTTCTTCTTTTAGTTTATAAAAATTAATCCCAGATTTTTTTCTGCTAAGCCAAGGATTAAATGATTTTCTTCTAGGCTTATGTTAATATCTGTCATCCTCCTGATGAGGTTATCCCAAATTTTAGAAACACGTGGCCATCTAAAGATAATTTTTAATTTATTGAATTACACTTACTATAAAAATATTTCCTTAATTCATCATGTCATTTGACACTCCCTTTTATAGAACAGCACATTTTGACACCATCCCTATGAGCCTGAGAATTCTGTGTATGGACATATAGATAGATGACAGTTCTTACTGAAAACTTATTCCCATTGTTTTCAAACTAGGACAGAAGGAAATATTCTTTACCAAGCCAAAACAGAAAGGCAAAATATAGCCCTGGGGGAAATTTATAGTTGTATCACTTGGAAGTCAGACGGCGCATGTCTATAAAGGAGTGATTAAATGAAGTAGATAAAAACACATGAAAACTAGAGTAGATAACACAAACCTGAGTCTGGTAAATTTGTCTATTAATGTTTATTACCCTTGATATGCTTATATAAGGAGCCAGTTTTATTTTTCCCTTCAAATTAGAAGATAGAACTTATAAAGTTAAGGATCTATGTTTATCATGAGAAAAATATTACATTTACAGGGCTTTCTGCACTCAGGACCCATGGTATATACCTTTCATTGTAGTCTGTGGTGGTCCTTTGAATGGCCCATGAATGTTTAATTCTGAATTCAAATTCAGAATTTAAATCTGGCCCCAAATTATTAATGATAATGAACCCCAGATTATCGATGATAATAAACAAATCTATTCCTTAAAACCCAACCTAGATTGCTCTGTTAAATGCTGTTGGTTTTAGCTTTCCAGTTAAGCAACATTTCTTGACACATGTTCTGTCTTTTCTCTAATATTACCTCAATACATTGAAATTAACCAATTTCTTGAACCTATACCTTTTGTTCATAGTAACCATTTTCCCAGGTTCTTGTGAAATTTGAAAAGCCTATTTACACAGGGGGAGTTAAAAAGTTCATATGTGTGTTGGTCTGCAAATTTGAGGGATAGAATAAAGAGTTATATCCAAGTTTTAGCATGATATTTCTAAAAAAGATCTCAAATCCTTTATGAAATGTTCCATTTGATCGTGGATTCATGAACAAACATTATAAAAATAGTCTTTTTTAGTTTACATCCCTATGTGTGAAAGTAAATACTAGTAAGGAAACAACTTACTTTTATATTATTCATGACAAATGTAACAAGATCTTATTCAAAACCAATACAATACTTGCACTATGACAGACAGTGGAGACAATAAAATAAACATAATTTCAATTTTCAACATATCTTGAAAGTTTCAAAAATTTAACCAATCCAGTATCATGAAAACTATGTAGTTGATTGCAAATACCACTTATGAAGCAAAATGGTCAAAAATGAGCATGCATGTGCGTGTGTGTGTGTGTGTGTGTTAACTCAATAGCCTTCTTCAGTCTGTAGCTTTATATATTCTTATTGAGGTTTTGATTCTTATATCCTAAACTTTAGGCCCATACTTTAAAGACGGTATATTTGAAACTCCTCTTCCACCCATGCTTCTTCACCTCCCCCCACACACAAAGTGCATTTAAGATGGCAATTCTGGGTTAGCTAAGAAATTTAGATATAACTTCTATTAAATTTATTAAACATTCTATTAAATAACACAATATTGTATTTAAATATCCTATAACACAACAGACATCACTAATAAATGTTTTATTAATAGAATATTAAGGTAAAATAAAAGATATGTAGAGAGAGAGAGAAAGACCCTGGTGGAGCAAGAGTTAGAAAAGGAGGAAGGGAAGGAAAGAAAGAAAAAACAAAAGAGAAAGTGAGGAAAGGAAAATATACTTTCAAGGGTCAAATATTCCAAATGTTGCAAAGCATTGACTATTTATCATTCGGAATTGATATAAAAGGCCTACGGAGCAAGAGAAAAAATTAAATTTCAAAAATTCTTCTTTTATAAGAACAGATTGTTAAATGCGGCATCCAGTCTTTAAAAACACTGTGTGAATATATGTATCAGAAGAAAGCACAATCACTTAGAAGTTCACATTGCAAGAGAACTGAGATCTCTAACTTAGACACATTTTGTGCTTATGCTGTAATCTTATTGCTCTCTTTAATTAAGTAAGGCTTGGTCATTTAGGGCTATGATTTTTTTCTTGTTCCTGCTTTATTTTGATCCCCCCAAATTAAGTAGTGAATCCTTGCTTTTCAAAATAAGAAAGTTCTTAATTTGCACCGAACCTTCTCATAATAGATTCATAAAGACAATTAACAAAGCATACACTGTTATTATCTTTAGAGTATTTATTATTCTAATGTACTACAAATACATTTGAATAATTATAATTTGAAAATGAGCTTGTAAAATTTGATGACACTACAGGAGCCCAAAGATAGAGAACTGAAAAGCAATGTGATTAAAAGGTAAGCCTTTCATGCAAGAATAAATACACACAAGACAACAGCACAATGAGCTTCATAATTTCTTTGTTAAATTTCAATATGTTCATGTAAATTACCTAAGTTTAAAATCCTTAACTAGATGTTGGTCATTCAAATTTAAAGATATTTTCCTTAATACCTTTACTAAATATTTTAGTCATCTTTCCAGTGAAAATTTACAACTAAAAATCCATACAATCACTTTTTGCATGCCTTACATTTTATTATTGCGTTATAGTTTAGGTATCTTGAACAGTAATTATATGCGTGACTATAGTGAGAATACTGTAATATGGTTTATATAAAAATAAGTGACTACTTTAACAGATCCATTCAGTCCTCTCTTAGTTTCATCCTGAGTAAGTAAAATTTCTTTGTTGACCTCTCTTAGTCTCATCCTTGATCCTAGTCATTCATCTCCTTTCCACACCTCCCAAACTAATTACCCTAAGCTACCATTTTCATGGTCTTAGTAACCAGATGCCAATTTATACCACCTAAGAGGCAATTTCTTAAGATCTTGAATTCTAATATAGAAATATATGAAGTTTTTGAATTCTATAATAGACTCACAGAATGACAGATATGTAAGGGACTTTAGAGATAACTTAGTACAATCCCCAAATTTTACAAATGATGTAATGAGTGATGAAAGAGTTTCAATAACTTGATCTCAGTCACACAGCCAATTAGAACAGAACAAAACCTAGAATCCCCTAGGAGGGTGCAGCCCTTTCAATACTTTTCTGCATGTGTGCATCCATGCCAAAATAGTTTTCCTTCTTTTCTTTCTTTTATGTTTTTCTTCTTTCTCTCTCTCTCTCTTATTTTTTTAGAGATAAGGAGAAAATAGTCTTCTTTTTTCCTTCCATATTTGAAACATAGGTTTGTTTTCCAGTTTCATCCCCTTAGGCTTTTGAATAATACTATGCCTGCCTCAAATTCATTCATAGCCCAAACAATATGATCACTGGAGTGAACTGAAAAATAGTGTCTGTAAACAACAGAGGAAACAGGCTTTGGTGGAATTTTTTACGAATTTTTATAACACACTCTATATATTTCCACAGTGAACTTTTAAGTCTTCTCTGACATTTTGGCATGTTGGCATGAAGCAGATCAAAATATGCCATGTGACATTTTCAAAAGAGGCATAACGTGTGCTTTGATCAGCCTAAGTACAGGTCATTCAACTGGCTGCATTGTAATTGTAATTGTAGAATGCCCATCTGCTCCCAAATGTCATCTTTCATGCCTTACGGTGGTGTCTGGAACCATTATTAAAATCACTTTGGGAACTGAGGCACTTTTGGTTTATTTGTGTCTATATGTGAGTGTGTGTATATAATGAGCTGTGCAAATGGCATGGCACTTGTCATTTATATATTTACATAAAATCAATAGTTGTCAGAGGAAAAGAAAACATTGCAAATTACCTCAAATGCAGGTATTATGATCTAGATGTGTTGGAAGGACATTCCCAGGGAATTGAATATTTGGGAAAGGAATTGACAAATTATGGAATAAAGTTGAAGAGAAAGGTTTATGCAGACGCTAAGCGGTAAAAAGAAAGTTCCCACAGAAGCAAAATCACCATGGTTTTTCTCAATTTCCTCCTGTTCAAGTAACTACAAAGAAAGAATTTGGGTATATACATATATATGCACAAAGTAAATATGCTTCCTCAATTTCTTAAACACCGCAGAAAATCAAATTTATTATTTATTTTTCCTGATAGGAAAATAAACAAGTGTACTCATTTCATCACAGTCCCTGAAAACACTCATGAGTGGATCCAGTGCAAAACTGTATTAGACTGGAATACCAGAATTATACTGGACTATGATGCATTTTGACAAAAAATGATGTGTTGAATGCTACAAAATCTCTTAAACTTTTTATGAAAAATGTTTTATCCAACTTAAGAATATTTAGGCTTAATTTTATTTCCTCATTTCTTTGTACAAGTAAGTCCTGATGGCTATAGGTGGGACATGTGGATGGCATGTGAATAATGACCCTTCTGGATGATTGATAGTTTCAGTTCACTAAAAGTGTTTGTTTACAAGTTTAAGCAGTCAGGCATCTGGCATGGCAGCGCCCCTTTCTCTTGCTGTCAAGGCCCCTAGAGCCTGACCGGGACAAGAAACATCACATATACTGAGAGAAGTGCTAAAGGCTATGAAATGCTTCCAGCATACCCCATCTTTCATAGAACAATTGATATATCAGATATAATAAATATTGCATAACCTTCAGGATTTTGGCAGTGGAAGTCGAAGCTCAGAACTTTCACTTTTTTCACTATTAAATGATTTTTTTAACCCTGAAATCTCCAACTCTGTATAGCATGATGACGTTTTTAAATCACGAGAAGAGGGAAGGTTCTGCAGGTTTTACAGGAACACATGAAGTCTAAGATATATTACGGAGCACTCATATAAAAATTTTTAAGAAAAGATTCTGTTTACGAAGATGATAAGCACTGCAAGCTTTCACATTTTCTCCCAGTGCTCAAAGCATTTTTTTTTTTCCTCCGGAACAAGTTTTTGCTGCAGCGACTCCCTCTAGAAGCTCCGTGAACCGAGGAAAGGGAACGGAACACCAAACACATCCTTTCCAGTAAACAAACGGCAGGCAGAAGGAGGAAAGTTTGGCTAGGAAGATCAAAAAGATCGGAGATTTTCTGGAGTGGTAGAATAGATTCATTCTATTCCCCAGTCCCTTCTCCACCCGCCTTCCCAGCCTCTCCTCTCACTGCCCCACTGGCCCCACTCTCCGCCCCATCTTCCTGCTAGAGCTGTGCCAGCAGCAATCTTTTAGAGCGCACAGAAACGGCAGTCCCAGCGAAGGCAAGAGCTCATGCAGCGCCGAAAGCATTTAGTTTCTTCAGGACTGCTTCTGAAAGGGTCGTGAAGTCCAATGATGCCCACGTTGATCATAAGCCTGGATTTTGTTCCCTCAATTGCCTCGGCTGACCCCAGCAGAAGCCCAGTCAAGGGGGCGGCCCCGCACCTCTCAGGGAGTTGATATGCAAAATAGTTACGTCAGATGGTGGGGGCGGGGCACGCCCGGGTTGAGTGGCAGCAGTTCTTGCTTTGGGAGGAGGCGCGAGAATCAGCCTGGTTCAGTGACTGAGACAAACTGGAGGTGAGAGGAGCTGGTGCTGTCCACTGTGCTGTCGGTGCTGAACCTGGGGCGCGAGCGGACCGGTTGCTCCAGTACCTCGAGGCAACGCCCTCTTGCACCCTCTGTGCCCTGCGGGACCCGCTTCAGCAGCTGGACCATATCAACTTGACAAAGGAGTGTGGGATCCGACGTGGACGAGAGTCTTCCTCTGTTTTCCACCTGGGCGCCCATTCAGGCGTGACTTTGGAGATTTCTATAGTTTCAGACCAAACTATTTTATCCTTTCCCAGCTAAGACCATCTTTTTAGATTTTTTAATCATTATTATTATTGTGATTTATATATCCACATCGTTTAGGAATCTTTCTGGGAGACTTTTTTGACTGTTAAAATAAGGTAAGAAAAAGAATATCGTTATAAATGTTTAAAAATAAGGGAGCAATGCAGATTGCCATACAAAAATTTAAAAGCAAGTTCTGATTATTTTTGTAATTTGAAATGGGACTTTTAGCAGTGATTGCAATAATTATTTTAATAATTACTATTATCGTTATTATTACAAGAGCATCTATTGGTGATTATGCACAGAATTCTAGAGGGGAAGTTGAGAGCTTTGTTTTTTTGTGAAGTTAATGTCATCATGTTACATCTTGCTTTATAAAGATAAATATTTGTAAAGTAACGCTCTGGCATGGCTCAAGGAATAGGAACCATTCAATGCAAGCCCCCAAATATGTTACTAAATTACAGTAAATAAATCAACCAACAAGTTGTTTAAAACAAATGTGACCTCAAAAAAATTTGAATGGACTAATCTCTGATTAATCAATATTACCTCTGGTATGTAAAGCATAAACTGCAAAGTGCAGAGCTCTCAACATTTTTCGGAGGGGAGGTGGTAGGGATAGGAGCATTTATATCATGTTGGGTTTATTTAGATGTGCTGTTATGCAGTAGATCCAAATAAAACTTGTGAAACTAAGTCTCTGGAAATTCTACACCCCAAGGTCATGTGTATTTCCAAGTTGGGGGCTGTTTGTTCTGCTATTGACTAGTAAATGTCACCCCCTCCTCGCCCCCTCAGGTTGGAGGTGGATGTAAACGGGAAACTCTGATTTAATAACACAGTGTTAGCTTGTATTATAGTCGCTAGTGCTGTTGGTAATTGAATGGAACTGGGAAGCGTGGGCTGAGAAAATGTCTCGCTATTTCAGCAATGTTTAACCTCTTGCATGCTTAGCAGAGAGCTTTTCTCTACTTAGGAGATTTTCTTTTGAAGCTATGTTCCTTTTTTCAACTGGCAGTGTATTTTGAGTGTGTACAGAGAAAGAATTCTGTGCAGAAAAACCACTGAACAGTACTTCTCATAGCGAACAATGATTAAATGATAGAAGTTAGCCAGTGCTCTGTGTATTGCTTATTACTATTTATGACTTCATTTGACAGGCATGATGATTTGATAAATAAAATTATGATCTTTTATTTATATCATTTAGTGACATTAGATTAAGGATAAACGATAGCTGGGAGGACATGGGGGAGTTCATTTACATCCCAGGGAGAGAGTTCAGGATGCAACTAGACGTCCTGTATTAATAAGAATAGGTAAAATAAAAGCTGTTTCAGACTTAATAAGTATCGTTCAACTGATTAGCGCTATGTTTTTCAGCAACCAAGAGTACACTAAGTTAACTTTAAATATTTGTATATTTTTAATTATCATAAAAATTTCTACTCTACTTGCATTACACTTAACAAGGATGAACTTTAGTTTTAGAGTTTATGATGTAAAATAATTCCTTCCGGTAGAGATTTTTCATTTTATTGACAGTACAGTCCTACATGAGAGTAACTGTTACAAGAAATAGATATTATCAACACTAGAGGTTGAATGTAAATCCCCTTAAGTCGTCCCCATGTTTTACCCTGGGCAGATATTCTTTGTAGGACTCCTGTCAGTCATGTGATCTTCCATTAAATGTTGACGCAAATTTTTAAAGACTAAGCAGGTAGAGAAGCAAAGTAGGATATATGAAACATTGGGCCATGAACCTTATTCCAAACAGCCTTCTTTAAATGAATATAGAATAACTCTGCTCTTCTATCCATTTTGAAATTTTCTCTTTGAAACTAATTATTTTGGTATAAACACTCAGTGGAATTTTACACAGAATTATGGCTTCTTTTAATTTCAGGGTTTTTTTATTCTATTGAAACATCAATATATATTTTAATTTTATAACTTACTTGAAAGGCAGTAGCATATAGAAACATTGTATTCATCCATATGTGTTTGAGTATCTCACTGATTTCTTTTTGCATAAAGTTTCCCAAGATGTATGTCTCTGTTTCAAATTATAAACAGTTACCTTGAACTACCAATATCTGGAATTCTTTCAGACGAAGTTTCATGTTTCCATAGTGAGATGTTTAAGTGCTAAAATCAAAATAAGCTATTGGCAATAACAAAACCGGTAAGATAGATTTGATGAAATTGAAAAGGTAAGGTATTAGAAGCATTTTCCCCCGATTTCTTTTTATACATTTAGCTTTTATATCTTAGTTCTCATGTAAGGTAAAATTGGGTGACCATAACAAACCCAAATTTAGCACATGAGAGATACTATTTGGGTATAGAATGTGATTCTTGCTGTAAACAAATAAAATCGCCACCTTTGAAAACACCTGTTAGAGATATTCAAATGTGGTGGCCTTTCATTAATTCTTTGCTCCACAAAGGAATGACCATACTTTGGAGTTATAACTTGTCTGTGTGAAATTCAAAGGAATATTCAATACCACAACAATAGATAGCTTGCTAAAGCATTAATTTCATTTCATTGCATGGGCACTACAAGTGTATATAGCACTTTTTACTTCAAGATAATGAACTTTTACAAAGTTTATAAAAAATTATTGAAATAATTTAATTGTATGTCACATGACATGCTCAAGTTGTCTTTCTAGTTTCACAATTTCTTAAAGCATGTTGATCTAGATAAAAATTAAAATATGATATTACTGGATAGATGTCTTATTTCCCCTTACAAATAAGATGAATAACTATGTTTGTTTGGTAGGACTTAAGTTAAAGGTGAAACAATTTGATCTTACATTATCGGGGCTAAATATTGCTTTCTTTTTTTCTTCTATTTACTAACATGTACAATAGAGAAATAAAGGAAGTAATAATAAACTTGAAATATGCTACAAAGTTTTAGTGAATTGACTTTTTTTTTTTTTTTTTCCTTTTTCTCCCCAACGCCCCCCGGTACATAGTTGTGTATTCTTCGTTGTGGGTTCTTCTAGTTGTGGCATGTGGGACGCTGCCTCAGCGTGGTCTGATGAGCAGTGCCACGTCCACGCCCAGGATTCGAACCAACGAAACACTGGGCCGCCTGCAGCGGAGCGCGCGAACTTAACCACTCGGCCACGGGGCCAGCCCCAGTGAATTGGCTTTTTAAAAGTAACTTTTAGAAATATATTTAAGAGATTATGCAAGTAACAGTTTATTTAGAATTTTCTTTGACTAATGGCCGCTTTTCATGTTGAATGCTCATTTGTCAATGAAAGCAAAAGGCCTGGATTGATACATTCCTATTAGTCCTTCATCTTTGCCCTAAATCAACATACTAACTCTAATATTTTTTATTACCTACTATATTATAGAATTCAAAAGAGTCTTGTGAACTAATAAGCTAGAAAAAATACTTCCTGTTATTAACATCATTGTAACAGCCATGTGACCAATTATCCTTTACCAAACAGACATAATCACCTTCTGCTTCAACACATCCAATGTCCTTTGGGCATAGTCTACTTAAGGTGAGCTGTAGGATCTTTTGTGGACAATCCTAATTTTCCCATTAAATAGGTCACCACACAACAAAACAATTGATCCCCTTGTGCTTTAATCACCTTGGTATTGAGAAAGTTAATATTTTTATAATAGATGAGATAATGTTTATGATAAATTCAGAATTCCAATGAGTCTTAATATGGATTTTCTGAAAAAGTAAGAATTAAACAATACTATAAGTTCTTGATATAATGAGTAATGTGTGTGTATATGATATATATTTATATGCATTATATATATATAATTTTTAGTAAATTCTACTCTACCATAAATATGTAATGGCAATGATCTGGAATATACAAGTTCAAGAAATGCTACTTAATACAAAAATAATTTTCATAATAAGCTATAATACAATGTATAACTTTTAGTGGCAAATATGTCTTCTAATTACTGTTATTTTATATTTAAGCTAATATGCTTGAGCACACACCAGTTTTTTGCCATGAAAATGTTGTTCATTAGCTCTCATGCTATGGTAACGGAAGGGACACTTGGAAATGAAAATTTTCGAGGAATAAGAAACAGAATGGATGTGTGCATAATGTAGAGTTTACAGTACTACATTGATTCTGAGAAAATATGAGTTTTGATAAAGGATTTGAAAGTTACTCTCTTTAAGAGACACCTCAGGGTTACTTCCTATACCTTCAGTTTACTTCCTGTATCTTCCGATAGCAAGCCACGAACTTCTAAGAAACAGAGCCTGGATATCCCTAATCTAAAATATTTTTATCCTTGTGTATCAGTGTTCTCATGTATAGATGTGGTAAAATGTGGAAAGAAGAGTTGCTTAACTCTGAACTTTCTTGCTTTAAAATCACGTAATTACTATTAATTTGATGTGTCTTTTGATATTGAATTATGAAAATTTCTAAAGCAAAGTGGTTGCTTAGTGAGTTCGTTTGCATATCAATACAGACAGTATTATTCCAATTCATAACTAGTTTATACCACTGTTAGAAATTCTAAAGCACAATGCAAAAGATTTGAAAATACTTTTTTTCATTGAGTTCTATTTAAATATGTTCATTGTAAGTGACAGTTAAGAGAAACTTATTTTGTTGATCTATTTTCTCTAGGCACATAGCACCAAGGTAGCAATTAAAACATACAAGCCTGAACTATGTTCCCCAAAGATGATGATGAAATGGAAATAATTTACCTTTCATGATTAGATCACTTCTACCAAACACTTTATATAACGTTTTAATGATCACCAAGGCCTTATTTTTTCTAATCTCTAAACCCTCAAAAATAAAAATAAAGGTTTTTACTCCCATGAAGTGACAAATGCCCCCATGCACTCTGTTGTTATGTGCCCCTTTTTCTCAAAGCCACAGTAAATGCTGTGGTTCTGATATCAACGAGATTCTGAACTGCCTCATTTAAGATTAATGAAGTGGTCCCATTCATCTTTCCAAAGAAAAGGACCAATGAGTTGCTACTAGTAAACACATTTGCTGTCTCATGGTGGATTACCTGTTGATATTTCAGCATAAGGCCTTTGAGCCTGGATTTGCTTATATAAGAAGAGGAACAAGACAGTAAAACATATTACTCAAAATATTAATATGTGTAAATATATATATTTTATCCATATTTATACATGTGCATATGTATTTTATTCATCTTATCCGTATTAAGTTATTTAACATTTACATAACCATGTAAAAAGTTCACATTATCTTCATTTTAGATATGAGATAGCAGAAATTCTGATCACAGCTCTCCACATCTCCAGCCTGTGGTCATACAACCAGAACAGGTGGATTAGAGAATCAAACCAAGTTCAGTCCTCCTGCAACAGCACTGTGCACTTGTATCACTTCTGTTTAGCTCAGATATTCAACTGGGTGTGTCTTATTTAAAACCAGGCTTCCTCCTGTGATGCTTTCTTTACCAAATGTGAATACTTCTCTTTCCCTTTTCCCAAGTCTTTCCCTTAATCATTAAGTTATAGTGAAATGATTTTATGGCATAGATTCTTTAGTATACACACTTTAGAATGCACAATACCAGAGATCTAAGGGAATTTTCCTCTATATTTAATGTTAGACAGGTGCTACATTATTCGATCTCATGACTATTCAAAATATTAGAAGCAGACAACATTTCCCTTTCTTTTTCAAACAGAATAAGAAAGAATAGAATAAGGCAGTTAATGTTTCTTAAGAGTTCAAGTCTTTTTTCCCTAAAAAGTCCTACTAGATGCCAAACTCAAATACAAATATATATTGAACTTCAGCCCACGTCAATCACTCACCACTTATGTTATTAACTACTACTCATCTTTAAACCTTGAGGTTAGTTAGCTGCTCATATTTCAAATAGTCTGTGAAATAAAATAGTAATCAAAATAAAATTAGTAGTTTTGAAGCACAATACAAAAGAGGTAGTCTAAAGTGGGGTCTTGAATACTTAGGTAATGTTAAATACTTTATTCTATTATTTCTTACACTATCTGAGGTACAAAGGAAATATTGACCACTAGTTGATACTCTTTGTTTTCATACAGCATTTAGGCCAACTGGGTAAGAGAAGAGGTGAATACTGGCGGCAGTAATTATAACGCAGCTCCCAGGTGCGCCACAGAGTTGCATCAGCCTCCCTGGTGAATCCTCATTATCGAAGTTTTGGGTTGTCCTTATTAAATGGATCCCAAAGGAGATAGAAAAGTTTGATTTGTGGAGAAAGGTTAACTTAAAAGTGGAAAGATTTATGGGGTTTTTATTAAATATTTTACATATTGGTTAGCAATACCCAATGTTTTACTTTTGAAATGAAGCCTGGTATAAAAGTTTTTAATCTTGAACTTTCTGTACCACTTTGTATGCTATGCTTTTCACTCACTGCTCCTCATTCTCTGTGGAGCCCCGAAGGGAAGTCCATTCACTTCAACAGCTACAATTATTCTCTCTTCACAGATATCTTCCAAGTCTACAGCTCTAGCCCACATTTGAACTCCATTAATGTATTTACAAAGGTGTGCTAGACATTTTAACTCTGATTTCATGGTGACAGCACAAACGCTATGAACTCATCTTCTCATCCTTAGCATGGTCCCCCATCCTAATTTTTCTGCCTGTCAGTTAATGACATACTCTTTTTCCATTCACCTTGGTCCGAAAATTCATAGATGCTTTAAACTTACATCATTCTTACTATACTATATGCAATGAGTTCCCATGTTTTGATGTTCTTCCCTTTGTAATACAGCTTTATCTAATACTCTATTTTCTATTTTCTCCTCTTATCATTTTTACCTTGACTTAGACTATTCCAACTCATCTAGAATTACTTTGACATTGTCTACCTTGACCTTCTTTCTTTCTGAAGTAGTAATAATTAACGATAATAATAATAGCAAGTAAAAGTTTTGATGATTCTTAATATGCCATTCAGGGTGTTAAGTATTTATAAACATCATTTTATTTCACATGTGCAGCCCCATGGGGTAGATATTGAGAATCCAAAGCTTAAAGAGTTGTATTGCCCACAGAGCTGGGAATCAGACCAAGCTCTGTCTGAAACCAGCTGCATGATCATAATCGTTATGCTCTGCTGATACAGACTTCATACCTCTTCTAAATTCTTCTTGATTAAAGTAAGCTTTGAAATGTCACTGTGTTCAGAAATCATCAGTAGATCTCTAATTTTTGCTATATTAAGTTGAAATTCTTTGCTTGTTTTAAAGATTCTTCTAACTGGTTTTAGATCCTGCAAGTAATCAATCTGATTTTCAATTTTCTCATATGTGCAATATACATATGTAAAACAGAGATGGATCAAAATATAAAACATGATGCTTTCCCTTTGTATAAACACAAAGCCCTACCTGGACTCTTGTATTTTGAAGAATCCCGACCTACCCCCCATTCTGTTTTCAGCCAAATGTTCTCACAGTATAAGAGCATATTGTGCTTGTATGTGCTTTTCAGAGTCTCTGTAGTTTTTTTGCAACAAAGGTTATATCAGTGTCACCCTGGATATCACCAAGATGTCCATGTTTTTTACATGTATATGTTTGTGATTTATTGTTGCATAAAATTTGCCATAACTCTAGTGGCATAAACATTTATCTCACAGTTTCCATGGGTCACAAGTGTGGGTACAGACTAGCTGGATCCTCTGCTCAGGATCTCACATCAAGGTTTCAGCCAGGGATAGGCTCTTATTAGAGGCTCAGCCTCCTCCTCCAAGATCACTGGCTGTTGGCAGGATTTACTTCTTTTACCTCAGAATTCATGGAAGATTACTTCTTCAAGGCCAGATAAGAATCCCGCTGACTCTTTTAGTTTCTAACCTCGGGAGTTGCCTTTAAAGGGCTCACCTCGTTAGGTCAGGTCCAGCTTCAATAATCTCCTTTTTGATGTAGGTAAAGTCAACTGATTTGGAACCTTAATTGCATCTTAAAATCTTTCCTCTTGGCCACTTAACATAACGTAATCACAAGAGCAAGATCACATCGCCTTTGCCATATTCTGTTGGTCAAAAGCAAGTTAAACGTTCTGCCTACACACAAGTTAAGGTAATTATACAAGAGTGTGGGTCATTGGGATTCATGTTAGAATTCTGCCTGTCATACTTGGTTCAAGTTCTAGTTGAACCTTAGAGTCTTCCTTCATTGCTGTAGTGCCACTGAGCTCTTCTCTCTCACACCCAGCATCTATGACCTGAACTATGCAGTGGACAGTCTGGCATTGCATTTGGATTTTATAATGTGTCTTAGGCTGTTCTTTCTAACTAATCTTAAACTCTTTTTAAAGGAAGATACCTAGGAATTTCTTCCATGTGTGCAAAATGTTGTTTAAAATTACTTCAAATATATATTATTTAATCCTTATTGAACTTTATTTTTTTATGTTTGCTTCCATTATGTAGTGTTTTGTACATGTAAGATTAGAATAAATTTGTGCAGTGCTTTGCACATATAAGACTCTAATAGATTTATGCTCATGGTTGGCTAATGTTTCTAGATTTTAGATTTTGGTTATCTACTCTGTTTTCACGTTTTTGTCTTTGATCTCCAACTACTTGAAAATATAAAATGATAAGATTATTATCTTGTTTCAAGGAACATGGAATCTTTCCATGCAAATCAGTCAGGAATTTATATTTAATATTATGCCTTAAAGATGATATAGAAATTATATAAAAGGTGAAAGTGATAGTTACATTTAGTATTTAGGAAAAGTACAAGAAATTTATTTTATATTTACTTTGAAAGAAAAGCTTTACATTTTAAAAGAATGTTGCCTTCAAAAGAATATCACACATATGATACTAGTAACTGTGTTCTTGTTTATTTGGTGTGAGGACTGGTAAATAATTAGACAATTACTTTTACTAACATTAATTATACAGAAACATTTCATTGCACTTATATCTTTTATAGTTTACATACAATTAAGGTGATTTTATCTTCAAAAAAGCTAAAGAAAATTAAATGACAGAAATTCAATTTTTAATTTCAATAAACAATAATTTTTTAAAAAAATACCATATTTATTATAAAATACATTATTAATTCAGTAAATATTGATTAAATACCTACTATGTCTCAGGTACCCATTTGGGTGCTGGGTGTTGAGCAGGAATGAGAGAGACAAAGTTCCCACTCTCCTTTTCCTGTGCAAAGACACAATAAGCAAACTAATAAAGGCAAAAGATAATGTCTGATGTTGATAAGTATTATGATGAAAAGTAAAACAGGTAAAGGATTACTAAGGGATAAGAGTGTTACCTCAGATAAGGGTTATCCTAGGAGCCATCTCTGCCATTCTGAGATAACATTAAGTAGTTTCTGATAAGTTAACATTAGTTGTGGCTATTGTGAATAATACTGCAATGAACATGGAAGTGTAATATCGCTTTGATATCCTGCTTTCAATTCTTTTGGATAAGAGGCAGGATTGGTGGATCATATGGTAATTTTATTTTTTAAGGAAAGTCCATACTGTTTTCTATAGTGGCTGTACCATTTTATATTTCTCTAACAGTGCACAAGGGTTGCAATTTCTCCACATCCTCATTAACACATTACTTTTTGGTTTTTTTGATAATAGCCATTCTAACAGGTGTGAGGTGATATGTCATTTGGGTTTTGATTTGCATTTCCCTGATCATTAGTGATGTTGAGCATCTTTTCATGTACCTGTTGGCCATTTGTGTCTGTTCTTTGGAATATCTCTCTCAGTCATGAATGTCAAATTATTGGCAAAAACCGAAAAATTCCATCAGGAAAAAAGAAATTATTCTTTTTGTGATTTTCTTGTTAATGAAAATTAGTTCTCTTGTTTGGCACTACAATATATTTAAAATATGTTATTTAGATTAATTTTTCTTTCCACTTTTAAATTCACTATACAGAGCATTTTGCAACTACATTCTGGGACTTAAAGTTAATTTCTGAAAATTAGTTTGTACTGTTTGTGTATTGTACAGTTTATTTGTTCAGAACTTCACATTCTTTCATAGAAAACTGAAGTCCTCTGAAATCTATGTTCCTTTGAGGCAATGATCCAATGAGCTGGTATTTATACCAGATGATCCATTATCTCAGACACTATGGCATTATTAGGGAAAGAGAAATGCTTAGAATGCCTTTTGGGTTTGTGCACATGCTTGAGAAACCACAGTGTTTACTAGTTATTATGTAATTATGTTTTTTTACAAAAGGTATGACATCATGGGACCATGTAAAGAGGAACCAAAGAAAATAAATGTAATAAATATACATCCACAACTTTACAAAATAAATGCAACAGTTAGATGCACAATATCTCAATCCTTTGGCAGAGTCTCAAAAGTTAGTGCATTTACAAAAAAGTAAGGCTTGAAAGAACTTGTACAAATCGTGCCAATGCTATGCCTGAATTATTTCCTTTGGTGAGATTTGTCATGAAGCCATAATTAATGGAGCTAAAAATATTAAAAAGTGAAGAGAAAAATTTGTAGGCAATGCTTTGCATTTTAAATCTGCATATTTACAATTCATAACAACAAAAATTTCAAATAAATACCCTCTACAACTGTTTATTTATTTATTTATTTTGGCAAGTGTCCTGTTTCCCAAGTTTCCTGAGCTCTCAGGAAGCGGAAAGGCTTTCACTGAGTTTGTCTCCTTGTCTGTGCACAGATAGTATGACTTAATTGATAATGCATGGAGGAGAACTGTGTGCCCAGCTGTGAAAACCGCTCTAGATGCTAGCACTCGACTGGACATCTCGTTAATTATATATGTTTTGTTGAATATCTCGGTTAGGGTTAACAACTGTCTAAAAGTCAGTAGAGGGAGCACAAGGAGGCATTAAGGATATTTTGATACCAGCTTTCTAGTGTCACTATGCTTCTCCTCAAAAATAGTCTTATTCATGTGTAGGAAGTAAAGATATTTTTAAGTGCAAAATAACCTTTCTGAAGTGAAATTCATGATTATTTAAATAGTTGAAGGTGCTGCAAGATTTCTCTCTATATTTCTTTGTCCGATTTATTACAATAAATGAATGAGTTTGATATATAAATTGTTGGAACACTATGAAGACCACCTTGTGAGCCTGAGGTTTTTACTGCCCCAGTTTTTAGGTCTTAGCACAGGGTTCTTGATCCAGAAAAGAAAACATGAAAAATAGGGGCGTAGTATTGAAAAGACTTCTATAAAACATCAATAGGCTTAAATTAAGCCTGTGACGGTCATAAGAAATGACTGTCCATATCCGAAAAGTTTACTGGCTGGCTTAAATACACTGGGCTTAAACATGTGTTTTTATTGCACTGCAACACCTGTAGCAGCATCCTTTTAAAACTCAAAAACTGGTGCAAAGCTGAAGGACATCCATCCTCTGAAACTCTTACACAGAACTGATGTTTGTACTTGGCAACTAAGGAGCCACGCCCCTTATTTACATATTTTATAAATGTGAGAGAGTAACAACTATCTCAGGGTATCTTTTCTTTTTTTAAAGATTTTATTTTTTCCTTTTTCTCCCCAAAGCCCCCCGGTACGTAGTTGTATATTCTTCGTTGTGGGTCCTTCTAGTTGTGGCATGTGGGACGCTGCCTCAGCGTGGTTTGATGAGCAGTGCCATGTCCGCGCCCAGGATTCGAACCAACGAAACACTGGGTCGCCTGCAGTGGAGCGCGCGGACTTAACCACTCGGCCACGGGGCCAGCCCCAATCTCAGGGTATTTTTGATTGGGACTTTGCTTTATGATATTTCAAAATCTGCTGAAAATATAAGACTTGCTAATGTAGAATAAATTTTAAAATTAAAATTTTACTTTTTTTTTCTATGTACCAGAGAGTATTAAACACACTTAAGGGTTTAGTTCAAAACTTACCATGCTGTAAGAATGAGCTATTCTTACATAGCAGCATTCTTGAAAAGGAAGCAAAATTTTATTGCTAATAACATCTTTTTCTTTTTAATTGGCACCTGAGCTAACAACCGTTGCCAATCTTCTTTTTTATTTCCCTGCTTTTTCTCCCCAAATCCCCCCAGTACATAGTTGTATATTTTAGTTGTGGGTCCCTCTAGTTGTGGCGTGTGGGACGCTGCCTCAGCGTGGGCTGATGAACCCTGCCACGTCCACGCCCAGGATCCGAACCAGCGAAACCCTGGGCCGCTGAAGCAGACTGGAGAACTTAACCACTCTGCCACGGGGCCAGCCCCCTAATAACTTCTTAACGTGATTTCAGTGTGACAGTATTATTCAGTCTTGATTTAATACTAAATTGATCATTTCTTTCCTTACATAATGGTATTTTTAGAATTAATTGCCTTCTATAATACAGTTAAATTTAATACTAAAATATATGATTTATTGAGATAATATGAAATTGCATTTTAGTAAAATTTATATAATATTTACTATTGTTTGGCGTGCAGTTTTTATATCAATGCCAAGTGATCTACAAACATTTGAAATGTATATTTGAAATTCATTCAAAGTTTTTATATTTCTTATAAAATTTCCCCAGAAATTGAGTTACTTGGGAAAGTCACCTGATCATTCTTAAGTTTAGAAATGGCTATTGTCATATCATTTTCTATGATGATTACATCAAAACATTTAGGCTGGTAATGCTTCAGCTGTTTGACCAGAGTGTTGTCTGTTACAATTTTGTTAATTTAACAGAGAAAATTGTGCTTTCCTCATTCTTATTTACATTTACTCATTAGTGAATGTGACATTTTAATATCTTTCTTAGAATTAATCATCTGTTGTAAATTTTCTCTGTGTGTCTTTGCCCGTTAATCTGAGAACTTTAACTTGATTTTCCAGAATCAATGCAAATTTGATTCTATGAAACAGTAATAATAATAGTCATTGTTTATTGATCAATTACTGGGCTTCAAGCAAGATTCTAGACATCGTATAAGTTATTTCACTAAAGCTTTAGACGAGCTTTCGAGGTAGAACCAAAGCCGAGCCCAAAGCTTCTGGGGAGGGTAAAGTCCACACTGTCACAGACAGGAGTCACACATGGGCCTCCCAGGCTCACCGCTGCATGTCTATATATTAAGGACCCTGTAATTTGTGTGTTATATTTTCTATGCAAGCTGATTTTTTCAATGTCTAAAGTTGTCAATAAAAATATATTAGGCCCAGTATGTTTTTCGAGAAAACACTTGGGTTTCTCCAGTACATAGAGTACTTCTTCAAAGACATATCTTGAATATCTAAGGTTCTAAACAAAGATATATTATTTCAATGTAACCCTGATTATCCGTTACTTTTTAATGAAGAAATTCTATATTGTTAGCAAAAAAGCAAAAGCACTGTGAATTATAGCTTTGCCTAATTTAGAGGGAAAATAAAACTAATTTTATTAATGCAATTTTATCTCTTTATTTTTCATTCAAGTCTTATCACTAAATACAGGAATTTCAGAATTTCTATTTCTGGCATAGGGCATACTCCAAATATTTAATCTTAGAATCAGATGTCAAACTGAATATAAAACTGAAACTGACTTATGAATTAAGTAAAATCATAAGACAGCATGTTTACTAGGGACAAAAATATTTCTTAAAATCGTCTTATTTTTGTAATAGTTATTTAGATATGTGTATATCTATACCAATGTAGATATAAATATATAGACAAATCGACAGAACCTACATTGACTTTTCAGTGGGAGCAATATAGTTGACTTTTCAGTGGGAAGAATCTTTATTATTGTCTAATTCTATAATGAGAAAACTAAAATTAAGCCACTTCATTTTAATTGGAATTAGATTCAACCATATAGGAGTAACATTTCAATTACTCCACACTTCTAGATTTTTGTGTATAATTCTGAACAGAAACATAGCCACGTCCTTTTGGGGGGTTGTTGCTGTAATAACTTTTGACTAGTAGAACTCCATTTATGAACCTCAAGGCTATAATCCCTGGTGAATAACACAACAAAAGATTTTGATTTTGACTTTACAACATTTTTCTTCACATAAACTTAAGTAATGTCAAACACTGTTTTTAATGTAAATTCTTTTCAGGCTGAGTACTAAATGTGGAACTTCTCAAAAGTTTACCCCTTGTAATCATTCTAACACTTAAAATCTATTTCAAATTATATAAGCTATGTTCTTTTGTAAAATGGTTTGGCAGATCATTTCTTTTGAAATGCAAGTTAACAATGCCTGATTCAGAAAACCAGAGTATGGTAATAAATCACATGAACTTCAAGAGTTTCTCATGTTTTGATCTACATTATAGAATACTTTTACATGTTTAACATGAACACAATTATCTTTTTGGAGCATGAACTGCATATATGATAATTTATTACTGACAGTGAATACTCTAACTTTAATCGTGTTTACCTTGAAGTAAGTAATATTCTATTTTTTGTAATGTATGATGTGTATATATCCTCTGGAACTCTCAGATCAGCTGGAATTTTCATACTTATTAATATGCGGATAAGTGCATTTTCAATCGAGTATTATGTTGATTTACTAAAAGTTGAAAATCCACTGGAATTATGTATATACTAGACATAATGGTTGAAAATGGTCCAAATTCAAGACATAAAAGGAATTTAGATTGACGCAATAATTTTAACACTAAAAATTAAAATAGAGCCTTTTCTCTCACTTTAGTTTGAATTGTGTTTGAGGATAGACTATTTGTGGATGTTAGAAGGAAAGAATTGGTCAGCCAGTGTGGAATAGTCTAATTTGTTCACAAACTCATCTAATATGGGAAGATTCTGATAGCCTCTATGTTTAAGCAATTATTTATTAAGTTTTAGATATCAAATTTCACTAAATATTGAACAGTGATGGGCCAGATTCTAGGTAACTTAGATTGTAATTTAGGTAATAAAGGTGAGTCAGTCAAGCAGGTATAAATGCCTGTCATTTATCTACGTAGTCTATATAGTTAGAACATTAATTTTGTAGATACAAGTGAACAAGAAACAGACTAAGGAAACAATACAAACAGTAAAACATACTTCTAGAAAGCTTCCTCAGAGAAGAGATAGTGAATTGATCTCAAGCAGAATTTTAACTTAAATGATGTATAAAAATGTAAATCCAGTTTGGATTTACCACTCTCTTATATTTTCTCACAGCAACAGAGTGAATGTATAATTCTGTACTACAAAGAAATCTTAGAGCTTTTATTGTAGGACACGCTTGGAAAAACCAAGCATCAAAGAACCATTGTAGATCTAAAATTCAATTTTTTCCTGTTGTTGTGAAAACAGCTTCTTGTGAAATGCTTCTTGATGTTGGACTTGATTAGCATTATTTGAAAAGCAACATTTCTATGTTATGCTAGGGAGAGTAACCTAAAAATAAATCAATACATTTTGAAACTAATTCCCAGATAAGAATATTCACAAAATTTTGAAAAAATAAAGATTAGAAAGCAAGTGAGATCACAGTTAAGAAGAGCCTACAGAAACATATTGACTAGATGTAATGTGATGTCCTCAATCAGACCTTGGGAACGAAGAGGGTTATTAGGTGAAACTAAGGAACTCAGAATAAAGTATAGACTTTAGTTAATAATAATGTGTTCATATTGGTTTATTAATTTTGACAAATGTATCATACTAATGTAAAATGTTTACAGTAGGGGATACAAGCTGTTGGGTATGTGGTTACTATATAGCATATAGTTTATGTATTATGTCTACAAATTTTCTGTAAATCTAAAGCTTAAAACTATAAAAATATTATAAAATGAGGAAGATGAAGAAAACTTGTGACAAGAAGGCTACTTTAGCCACAGATATAGTGATTTATTTTATTCTATACCAAAAGTCATAGATTTGAGCATATTTTTTTAGGCTTCTTTATAAGGAGCATAGAAATTATGACAGAAAGTCAATGCTAAGGAATTTAGCCTAGAAAAGGATATTCTATATTTGATATTTCCTTTGGAATAGATTCATCTCAAAGCTTCACAGATATTTCAATTAAAGATGAAGTATTCTTTAGATAGATAAATAGATGAAAGATAGATAGATGGAGACATAAAGACATAGATAGAAAGGTAGATATAGATGACATAGATATATGGATATCACCATCCAACTGTTAGAAAGAAAATAACCTTGGATACTGAATGAGTTAAAGCCTGAGTTTCAGAAAACCGTTATTATTTCCTTCAATGTCATGGCATATAAGTAAGAAATTATCAGAATTATCTTTTAATAATCAAAGAACAACAAAATCTTAATTGCTATAGCACAATTCTGAAATACTTTTAGTCTGTTTATCTGTTCCTAAGTTAAAATATAGCATAAACTACTGTTTTAAGGTATATTCATAGAAATTTAGTGTGAAAATATTCCACTTAAAAAAAATCACTTGTTCAAAAAGTTAAGGAAATTCAAAACAGTCTCAATACCAGCCTTGGAGAATATAGAGGTTAGGACATTATAAACTTTATAATATTAAAGCACCTGAAGTATGGTGGAAATTATTAATTCCCAGTAATTTTTTATTCTCTTCATCATCTGAGCATAGAGAAAGATTACATTGTCTCATCTTCTTAAAGTTAGCTCTGGTCATGTGACTTGTTTGACCAGTGATAGGAGAGTAGACACAACAAGTTCACTCTTGTCTGGACGTACTTAAAATCTTGTGCTTGATTCTCTGTATTTTCTTCTCTTGTTGCTATGACATATCCTGGTGGCCATGTTGATGTGAGGGTGTCATAAGATGGGGTACCCTTTTTTATTTTATTTTATTTTTTGCTGAAGAAGATTAGCCCTGAACTAACATCTGTGCCAATCTTCCTCTATTTTGTATGTGGGTCACTGCCACAGCATGGCTGCCAACGAGTGTTGTAGGTCTGAGCCTGGGAACGGAGCTGACCTGCCAAAGCAGAGCAGGCTGAACTTAAGCATTAGGCTGCAAGCTCGCCCCAACATGAGATACTCTTTATCAGTTCATTTTTTTTAGAAGCTCCATGAAAATACTTTTCATGCCAGCCAACCCTCAGTGAACATATAGATAGCACAGACAAAAAATGCACTTAAAGAAAGTAGGTTTCTGAGGTTTTGGAATTATTTATTGTGTAACCTAGATGATTTTGACTGTAAATACTGTATAAAAACCTCTATGAACTTGCATTTTCATAGATATTTTGAATATAAACATTCTTCTTATCATATGTACTGATAATATTCCATAGGCATATTGCCCTAAATGTTTCTGAATATGTGTTTTGAATTTTACTTCCTAAAATCCACTAAGATGTTGACTTAATTACATCTCCCTTTCATTGTTTGTTAAAAAATAAATTCTCATATTTTATATGTTTATAAGTTTCTTTATATGTGAATATTCATGCTTGTATGGATTTGCATTTTTGTGTTTGTGTGTGTTTATTCAAAAAGTTATTGTATAATATGGAAACTTTTTATAACTTTTTGAAGATTCTCACTTCTTAATTTTCAGCATACAACAATAATTTGTGTGAATATCTAGTATCTAGAACTAGCTTCACGTTCTAAAATATACACATTTTTTTTTTGAGGAGGAGGATTAGCTCTGAGCTAACTACTGCCAATCCTCCTCTTTTTGCTGAGGAAGACTGGCCCTGAGCTAACATCCATGCCCATCCTCCTCTATGTTATATGTGGGACACCTACCACAGCATGACGTTTGCCAAGTGGTGTAAAATATACACTTTTAAAGGAATTTTATTCAGAGGTTCCAAAACAAAAAAACGAATTTCTATAAACAACAATTTAACAAACCAGATGGCAATAATATGTGCATATAAAATTTTACTTAATTCTTTTTGCTTATCTGTATTGAGTCTTTGATGTAATGTGCTTCTGCTTTTTTCTTTTTGATCATTATATTTGTCTAATCAAATTTTCAAAACAACCATAATGCTGTTTGATGTTTACAACCTCATCATGAAGAAGCACAAGTTTAGATTTGTTGTCATCTTTCAGAGCTGACAAGATTATTTAAAAAATTAAGTTGAATTTGATTCCATACTAATCACACACTGAGTGATTGTATGCAACATAGCGTACTCTGACATGTTTGATTGTAATGAATGGAATACAGCTCAAATAGTAACCTAGAAATAAATTTCCATTTGGAATAGCCTTGTGGGAGAAAAGTTCAAATTAAATCCTCTTAGTGCATTAAAATGCAAATATAAGAAGGCAATCCAATTGAGTTACATCGATAATAGAACATATAACACAAATGGAAATTCCTCCCAAATAATTAAGTTATAGCTATATAAATCACTGATGTGTGCATTTGAATTTTGTTCCTTTCGTGCATGCTTGAAAGTTCATTAACTTTGGATCACATTAGAATACGTTTTGTTTATCTCCTGCAGACCAGTCAGGAGGCAAGTCCTTTTCCCCACTGAGGCCAATGAAGGCCCTTCACTGCTCTTCATTACATTCACGATGCTATAAATAAAGCTTTCAACTCTGCCAGCAGGTTTTGTTTTAGACATAATTATGGGAGCTCTGAAATTAGGGCACCACTCGGGGAGTTTCAATGTCTTGAATTTTCCCAGTAAATAATTTTGACTAAAATATGCAATATCATGAGAACAGTACATAATGTTCATACTCCAACTGTGTAATCTTGAGAGAAAACAAAAAGCTTTAGAGAAAATTCTGCTTAGAAACTCTGTAAAAGTGTGTGTCTCCTGGTGTACCATTTGCATGGGTGTGCATGCGTGTGTGTGTGTGTCGTGTATTTAGAAGTCAGATATAATGTCGCCTTAGCTGTTGGGATTTGAGATTCTAAGCCCTAATCTTTTAAACTGTATGTGACGATTTAAAGATCCAGGTACTCAAAAACTGTGCAACTTACAACAATTATGGAAACCAAGGAACTATGGCAGTAAAAAGAGAAAAATGAAAAGAAAATAATATGCTTTGGAAATTTAAATTAGTAATCATGGCAATTATATATGCAGTTAGCAAGGGGCATTAACGACATGTTTACCGCTAAACATATGTAAGATTGTTTTTGGTACAATTTCTGGTCTAGAAAAATAATCATCTGCTCTCAGATTCAGGTTATATAAGGAATACTTGTAAGTGATAAAGAAAATTCATAATTAAAATTTTAAAATAAAAATGAATTAAATTAAATTTAAATTTAAAAACATATACAAATGCCTTAATATAAATCAAGCTACAATCAAATCACTTTTCAAATCACTTTTCAAAGTGATTTTTTTAAATCATTGTAATTTAATATCTTATATTAGAAACAAAATGACCCAATTAAATATAAATTATACATGGTTATTATGAAGAGAAGTGTAGGTGCTGTTTGTGTTAATATTTCTGACATTATCTATCATCAGATATCAGTGTTTTTTTAGCAGAGCATATTCTATTTTAAGAAATTGCTAAACAACTATAGACATTCCATTTGATACTTTAAATGATAATAAGAATCAGAGAAATATTTCAAGGATGAAGTAGTTGATTTTCTTATTCAATCAGAATGCTAACAGTAGTCATTATGTGAGAGCCTAATGTGTGTCAAAGCAAATTGTTGGATGTTATACATACATTGTCTTATTTAATTCATCTAAGAAGGAATGATTGCACAGGTGAAAGCTGAAGTAGAGAGAGTGTAACTAATTTGGCTAAAATCACATTGCTAATAAGTGGCAAAGTCTAAACAAGGTCATGCCGGTATACGTGCATATAACTGAGAATGCTCATTCTTTCATCTACTTTTTAAAAAACTTCAGAATGTATCAATTACTGTGTCACGTCTTCTCTTAGCTACTCAAGACATTGCTTCAAGGATTCTCCCCACTCTTTCTGCCTCATCAATTTGTTCTGCTCTGCTGGATTATTTTCATCAGCATAAAAGAATGTTGTAGTTTCCCCACCTTTAAACCCAACAAACAAGCAAAACTCTTTTGACCACAATTATCCTTCAGCTATCATTCCATTTCTCTCCTTTGTTTTATGGCAAAATTGCTTGAAAAGCAGTCTCTACTCCCTGTCTCAAATTTCTCTCTTCAAATACAGCCTCTCTCGAGTCTATTTTACCAGCCCCTGAACTCTATTTCTATCCAGGTCAGCAATGTCCTGTGCGTTATTTAATGCATTGCTCAGTTGTTGGTTCTCAGTTTGCTTGAACTATTAGATGATTTGCTATAGTTTATCGCTTCATTCCTCAAACATTTTCTTCACTTGCCAATTTCCCCACCTAGTCCTTCTTCAGGGATCTCTCAGACATCTTGGCTCTTTTTTCTTCCACATGCAATTTAAAATCAGCTTATCAAGTTCTGTAAAGAACCCCACTGGGATTTTGATTGGAATTGCACTGATTCTGTAGCTCAGTTTGTGGAGTATTGATATGTTTATAATACAGATTTCTCTTTTGCAAATTTTGGTCAGTGTCACCATTTATTCAATATTGTTTAATATTTTCAATAGAATATTTTAATTTTTTCTATGACGGGATTTTATGTTTTTTTTATTGACATTGTAAATGTTAATTTAAAAACAATGCATTTTCTGACTGAATAGTATGGCCTAAACAAATTGCAGTTTTGTGTTGCATACATATGAACGTTTTATTTTGGTTCAGCAACTCTTATTTATTCTGATAACAAACATGCATTTGAAACTTTCTGTATAGACAGTCACATCACTAAAAGTAGTTTTGCCACAACTTTTCAAACATAGATTTTATTTTATTTTTATTTTGTAACTGCAGTGATTAGGACTCCAGTATAACCCCAAACAGAATTGATAATACTAAGCATTTTTTTTTTTTTTTGCTGCGGGTCTTATTAAGGATTATCTCAATAAGTATGATCTTCTTAATATTTTTCTTTTAATTTTTTTCGTGAGGAAGACTGGCTCTCAGCTAACATCTGTTGCCAATCTTCCTCTTTTTGGTTGAAGAAGATTAGCCCTGAGCTAGCCTCTGTGCCAATCTTCCTCTATTTTGTGTGTGGGATGCTGCCACAGCATGGCATGATGAGTGGTGGTATGTCCATGCCAGGGATCTGAACCTGTGAACCCTGGGCCATAGAAGCAGAGCACATGAACTAAACCACTATGCCACTGGGATGGCCTCTTTTCTTTCTTTCTTTTTTTTTTTTTTTTTTGAGGAAAGTTAGCCCTGGGCTAATATCTGCTGCCAATCCTCCTCTTTTTGCTGAGGAAGACTGGCCCTGAGCTAACATCCATGCCCATATTCCTCTACTTTATATATGGGACACCTGCCACAGCATGGCTTGATAAGTGGTGCCATGTCCGCACCCGGGATCAGAACTGGCGAACCCAGTGCCTCTGAAGCGCAACGTGGGAATTTACCAGCTGCTCCACCGGGCCACCCTGGCTGGCCCCTTTCCCTTTAATTTTTTAAAATAGATGTCCTTTTTTAGGTTAAGTCATTCCCTTCTATTCTTAGTGCTAAGAGTTTTTATCATGCATTCTCTTAAATTTAATCAAGGGAATTATAGCTGCATGTACTGGGATGAGCTCCAGTATTAGTATCACTGTCCTTTAATCTGTAAATGTGGTAAGTTACAGTAAATACTAATCAAATTAATTAATTCTCTTAATTACTTAATTGAAGTTTCTGTAACTTTGAAGTGTTCTTTCATCACACTGTGATTTATCAAAAAACTGTTTCACATTCGGATTAGAGCCAGATTGTTGAACTACGTATATTACTAAGTACGTTTAAGAGAAAGAAGGCTTATGTTATATTTACTTATATTTACATCTACTGTGTGTGTGTCGTTTCCTTTTGTCATTTTGTTTTCATAATGCTGCTCCTTGGCTATCAAAGAGTTAAGTAAATTTTAAAAGTTTGCATGAGGTCTTGCCTTTTGCATTTTTTTAATACCCACTTTCCCAGCAGCCCTCTGAGCGCTCACTGGAACACAGAGTGACCCTGTTGGCCAGGATGCTGTGATGACTGACATATACTTCAAACTTCCATTATCCCTACCTGTGTTTTTTGTCCTTCTTCAAATTTTATGTTGATTGATTTTACTAGGTTAACAAATATATTAATTTATGACATTAGCTATAATATTACTTTTCTACAATAATACGCTAATTTTATCTAGTTAAAACTAGAAACACCTCTGGAGAACAAAAGCGATTTTTTTTGTTATGAAGCCATTGATAGATATGTTGAACCTCCCCAAAATGTTATTTGTTCAAACTGATTTTTGAAAATTTGTAAATAATGCAGATGCCTACTGCTAAAGAAAGACAACTCACTCAATTCATCATTTAATAAATATTTATTGTTACAAACTCTGGACTTGTAGTTGGAGCCAAAAAAGTAAAGAGCACGGCCCCCTTCAAAGAGAGTCTAATGTAGCGAGAAGACAAATTTCAGATGTGGTTCCGGACATTAAGAAAGGTTTAGGTATATGTGTCTACGATATGTGGCCAGTAGCTATTGCATTTGTCAATGTCTAGCTGAGTTGTTCCTAAAGCAGAAGTTTTATTCTCACTATGATTTCTGTGAACAATTCCCCAGACCTTATACTGGATGACTAGACAGTCTTCGGACATGGGCTTTGCTAAGCTGTGCCCCAGACAGTGCTTGACAGAGATTTGGTATTTGTGAGTAATTAAATATGCATGTTGAAATGTTGAGGCACATATTACAGTTATTCATAATGTAGAAAATATCCACCAGCTTTTATTTATTTTTTGCTAGGAGAATTATGATGATAACTATTGATTCATAACCAACATAGACAAATAGCCTAGAAAAAGTCAAAGTATATTTTTAAAGGTATTTTCTTCATTGTTTGGTATACTACATTTTTTTTAATCTGGTTTTACTTAATACCCACTACATGCAACTGGGTTTGCTTGCATTTATTTATAGCAGTCTATTTCAAAGTTTTATCACAGGTCTATTTATCCCTTAATATCTTCTTCTTGTAAAAAATAGGAACTGCTGTTAAACATATTTAAGAAACCCTGCATGCTACAACTTCCTCTTGGTGTTTCCGATACACATTATTATACTGAAGTCTCTGCAAAGTCTTTCATAAATTATTTTTTATCCCATCTTTCCTAAATTTTATTTGAGCATCTAAGTCTGTTTCCCTCCTATATAAATCCAACTAGTATATTACTAGTGTTCTTTGGAGTGCATTTTGGAAAATATAGTTTTAGGTAAGAAATATATAATTTTGTAATAATATTGTAAATTGAATTACTTCCTTTTGGTGTATAAATGGCTATATTCGCAGGCCGGATTTTCTGGTACAGAGTTATAGCCCTTTTCTAATTTATTTGGCTTATTAATCCAGTCTCCTGCTGTGGACTTCTGTCTGGGTTTCTTGGCTAATGCTCTAACCAAGTCTCCCTCTCAATCCCAACCCATTTTGCAGGAACCTATATGTCCACAACTCCTCCAACTCTAGAGATGTAAACCTAAATTTGACACATTCTTAGTAAATATTGTTTCGCTGATGCATTTACCACCAAAATAATCATCATGGGCATGTTATTCCTCCAGATCGTCTTCAATTCGTCTCTTTTTTCACTCACAAGTGGGATCTTGTCATCACTCACAGCCAAGCCATTTCAGTTATGGTTATTCCTAAAGACCTCACAGAGAGACGTAGTTATTTTTGGTGAAGTGAGAGGGTCAGTTTTTTGGCTTAGGATATGTATCTGAGATGTGTGTGTGTGTGTGTGTGTGTATCAAAGTGGAAGACTACAGTAGGCAGTCACATGTCTGAATTTGGGAAGGGAGGATCTGTGATGGATTCTGATTTGAGAAAGATAACTATCGAGATGACAACTGAAGTCATAAAAGTGCATGGAGAACCAGGTAAAGTGTGAAATTGAAGATGCAGAACAGAATGTCACTGGCATTGAAAGTAGAGAGGAACAAGGGAAAATGAAAGAGATTTTGAACACCCTTCCAGATAAATAGTGGAAAATCCACAGGTTTATTGCCATATAATAAAAGGGAGATATTATTTGAAGATGAAGGACGTGGCCATTTATTCAACAAAATATCCAAGGAGCCATATTATGTGCTAGGCACTGTCCTAATGCTGGACTACAAAGATATAACAGATACAATCCTTGATCTCATAGAGCTTAAAATATATAATGACATCAAATTATTTAGGGAAAGCCGAAGCAGGTAAGAATGTATTTAGAGGTTTTCATTAAATTTAACAACAATGAGGACATAAGAGACTCAGTGAGATAACTTTTTGTAGAGTATTGCAGGAAGAAGCCGTATTAAAATGAGTTGAAGTGTAAGGCATTTCTTTTAGGTTATGTGCATAAGGAAAAGACTGAAATACATCAAAATATTAAGCATCATTGACTTTGGACTTTGGAATTCCAAGTGATTTTTATTGTATTTTTTTCTCATATGTATTTTACAAATGCCTACATTGAAGATACTCCTTTTTATAATAAAAAATTATTTTAAAAAGATAAAAACGAACTACTCTGTTCTAATAAGTAATTATTAATTACTTTGTAAATATAAATGAAATGGAGGTATAATATTTATCTAAATAATAATGTTATCAACATAAAGAGCTTAATAAAATGATTCAAACAAATACCAACTGTGACAAAACCCTTAGTAAACCCACTTTGAGGACTTTATTACTCTGATTGGCTCCGTAATAATCTAATTAAGTAGATAATTGCCAAACCTAAACTTGTTCTGTGCTGACAACACACATTCACCAAAAGACCAGAGCTGTTCGAGCTTCCGGAAGTTTTTAAAAAAGTGGAAAGCAAAGCATCAATTTATGTAGCTGCTAAGTTGGCACATGCTAATGCTTTCAAAATGGAGAATAGCTTCAATTCCCACCAGTTTAGCTGCTGACATGATTATGTACATGAATCCTCTAGGAAATGGAGGAAACAGTAATAGCAAGCCCAGTTAACAGGAGAAGAAAAGGACTGCCTGGCTGACTAAGTTTCCTATGTTAACACTGATTATAAACATCAGTGGTGGTAAACACAGACATTCCATGAGATTGAGCTGTGAACATTTATGCGAGAATGAAATCAGCAGCCATGATTCCATTCTATTAAAACAACTCCTCTGAGGCCTTTGTAGGATAATACCTTCGTTGTTTTCTCTTCTTCTAGCTTGTGAAGGGACCTCCGGAATTACAATCTCCAGGAGCTAAATGAGAAGGGGTTAATTGTTAATTTCTTCCAATGTTATTACATTGTTAAAAAATACACCTTGGAACCAGTGGGCTACTAAGTGCTCTTTTTTCCTCTCAGATACCTTTCATAAACAAATTAAAACACCTGAAATATTCTCAGATGGTCTCCCATGTCATTTAACAGAAAAGAGTGTGTAATTGCTAGCCTGAAGCCCATCAACCAATTACCGATTAAAATACACCTTGCAAGATGTGAAACTTTGAGGACAGTTGTAATCACGTATTTCAAAATTGACTATTTTGCAGTACTGAGTACAGCTCTAGGTCCCTTGACTAAAATTTTTCTCCCCCAGCACACTTCCTCCAAGCCTCCATGGCCTGAAATACCCCTGTGCTTAAAATTTCCAGGATTATTCTTATTTCGTAATATTGTACAACGCAGTGGCCCAGAAGCAGATGTGACAGGAAATAAACTGTATACAGGAAAGAGGGAGGATAATGGAATCTCTGGATTAGAAATCAGAATTTTGAGCTTTGAGAAAACATGAAGATCATCCATTCCAGGTGTCACGATAGACAAAAAAACATCAAGACAATTTCAGTGATTTACCCAACATGACACAAAGTTGGGGCCAGATCACAAGTTCCCCAGCTCTCAGGATTAGGTGTGTTTCCAATGTAAGTGTGAGTCTGTTCCTTTAGAGAGAGACAAAGCAGTCAGAGAGCCCTGGGGAACTGGTGGTGGCACTGGGCACCTGGTAAGAGTGAGTCCCGACAGAGAAGGAAAGAGTGAATGTACATGCTGATCTCTATTTTATCTATTGTATCTATTTTAAAGCTGCTTCCTTAATGTTCCTTAAAAGCAGAAAAAAAAAAAGAAAATGAAGCACCTCTTTATGGGGCCAATTATCACACATTTAGGAAGATTCATCATTTCAAGGGAACGACTTCTGACAGAGCTTTTTTCTTTGTTTTCAAATATTTACTGAGTTGGCCATATGCCTGGCCAGCTGAAACACTGACCTAGTCTGAGAGAAAAGATACATTTTAAAGGGTCTGAATGTTATCAGCATCTATATTAAAATAAAATGTTACATAGGATACCTAATAAAAGATGGGGGCTGCGTTGGTGGTGGGTAGTGGTTAAGTTCACATGCTTTGCTTTGGCGGCCTGGGGTTCACAGTCTCGGATCCTGGGCATGGACCTATATACCGATCATCAGGCCTTGCTGTGGCAGCATCCCATATACAAAAAAGAGGAAGATTAGTAACAGATGTTAGCTCAGGGTCAATCTTCCTCACCTCCCCCCCAAAAAAGAAAAGAAAAGATGGAAAAAGATGAGGGTGAAAAGAAGGAAAGGACGAATGAGGAGTTGAAGAAAAAGCCATCAGTGGGCAAGAGTACACATCCACCTCTTCTACTTCACGTGCTGTAGAAAACACAAGTAGGAACCAGAGAGCTGAGATTTAGGGAGACCTGTTACTCTCTGTATGACTTTGGAGAAGGTACTTACTTGCTCTGCCTCACTTGCTGATTTGTATACTGCAGACAAGTATACATTTCTCCCCTACTTGCAGTGTTTTTAACTACAAATATTGTTCAAAATTCAAATGCATATGAAAACACTTAGATTAAGGTCAACACTCTAAGCTTCCGGACAACTATTAGAATCAATTACTACCACTTCTCGCCACACGTTGAAGCCATTTAGATCTATTTCTAATAATTAAGCAAAAGTCAGACTTTAAAAGAAAGAGTTACAATCACTTAATATCATATGAAAGTTCAAAGATTGACCATCTTCCGGGGCCAAACAACTTCCTCCTTTAGAAGATAAGATGGAATTCACTCCTCCCTCCCAGAAAGCAGTTGGCAAAATCCCAAAGAGAAATATAAATGCCTGCAATTTTCTTGATTTCAACTTCTCCTTCACACTTCTAAAGATGATTTCATATCTCATCTAGAGCAGAGATGCCCTATTGCCAAAGTCAGAAACAGTTTGCAGGGTAGGTATTTTTAATGTCACGAACAATTTCACCTCAGGTTGGAAAGACTAGATATTTTTACATTCTGAAGTGTGTGATATTTTGCCTCTAATGGAGCACTGTAGTCCCAATGATTTTTTTCTGGCCCATAGTCCTGTAAATGAGGGTACTTAAATAGATACACTTCTGCATGCCTCTACTTAGATCAAGTATAAACGAATATTCAGGCGCTGAAATCCCACACTCAGTTTCATCAAGAAAGCAAAATAATCACCCACAAATATTTTGCCAGACTTTTTTTTTTTTAAAGATTGGCACCTGAGCTAACAACTGTTGCCAGTCTTTTTTTTTCTTCTTCTCCCCAAAGCCCCCCAGTACATAGTTGTGTGTTCTAGTTGTGAGTGCCTCTGGTTGTGCTATATGGGACGCTGTCTCAGCATGGCCTGATGAGCAGTGCCATGTCCGCGCCCAGGATCCGAACCAGCGAAACCCTGGGCCACTGAAGTGGAGCAAGAGAACTTAACCACTCGGCCATGGGCTGGCCCCATTTTGTCAGACTTTGGTATATAAGTTTAATTCGTGTGCTTGGAGTTCAAACTATTTCTTGCACAAGAATAGCAGATAGTATAGAGCAGTGTTTCACAAGTATACAGCTTGCTCCACGAGTATTGGAGTCACCTCTGATGCCTTTCTAAAATTCAGATTCTTGGATCTCATTTAAGAATCCTGGAATCAGAATCTCTCGAGTTGAGCCTAGGAATCTTTAACAAGCAGTCTCTGTCCAAAATTCTCTTGCCCACCAAAATCTGATAACTGTGGGCATAGTGTAAGCTCTGTTGGTCTGAGTGTAGAGAAAGGGAAGGCAAAGGCTAAGACAGTCAGCGAGGTGGAAATGGCACAGAGCAGAGTCAGTACAGACACCTCTGCGTCCTCTTCTTGAGCCTGAAGCTTTTGACTTTCATTCTGATGCTGCTTGTGTCCTTCCAGCCTGGGGACTCTTCTCTCAGTGAGAAACCCCTGCTGCAGTAGGTACTCTCCAATTCCGTGGAATAATTTTATATCATTGTGACATTTGATGACTATAATCTCCGTAAAGAGAGTTGAATGGCTTAGCCACGTCCGCCAGAGAACCAGAGTACATCTTTTGGAACGTGACTTCAATTTGAAATGATACCACCAGATGGCCAGTTTTAGGGAAGATCAATGAAATTGTCCCTAAGTGGCCAAGGGGTTTTCACAGTCTAAAATTGTTTTTGATATTTAAACGATTGTGACCTTGTTATAACCACAATCGGCATTTTTTCACTGTGTGAGTGCTAACAAATACTGTAGTGGATTTACTCATTTAATATAAAATATTAATAGAGTTTTATTAGCCCACAAATAAGAACATCCTAGTCTATCACTCCAATGAGAAATCATGGCCTACGATCACTCAAATTACCCAGATGATATCTGAGATTCTAATTCTATTTAATTTAAGGGATGACTCTGTAGTAATGTGTCCCTTCTTGCTTAAGTGCATTCTTAAACCTTCTAAGAGGATTATGTTTTGGTTAACACAGCAGATAATGGTGTGTAAACCAATGGGACTACCATATTTGCAATGAGCATAATGCAAGTTGTGTTCTAATTCAAATGACATGTTTATGTAGGCTGTAAGTCTTTGGGCTAGAAGATGCAGCTCTCTAAAATAGTAGATGTTTCAAAGTAATTTTCTTTTCCAGTTAATATTCATAATCTAATAAGCAATGTGGCTTAAAGTTACCACCATTAGGATTGACATGCATATTTTAACAAGGAGTAGGACTTGTGTCTAAGGGAATAAATCATGTAAATAAGCACAAACATATGTTCAAAGCATAATCATTGATTATATTTAATACTTCATACCATATCTATATTATGAAAATATTGATAAGGTGAACTGATAAGGTGAACATTTAAAAAGTATATAGCAAGTACCTGTTCCATAGTGAATTGATAATTATTTAGAATTTCTTGGTTTTCGGTCATGAGTAACAAGGATCCACATCCTTTTATTGGTGTGGTCATCCTGGGCAAATCACTGCACATCAGTCTGAGTTGATTGTGTTTTTTTTCCATAACATTAAATTGAATTATTCATATAACTTTTGTTTTTTTTTTAAAGCTTGGCAACTGAGCTAACTATTGCCAATCTTTTTTTTTCTATTCTTCTCTCCAAAGCCCCCCAGTACATAGTTGTAAATTCTAGTTGTGAGTGTCTCTGATTATGCTATATGGATCATCGCCTCAGCATGTCCTGATGAGTGGTGCCATGTCTGTGCCCGGGATCCAAACCGGCGAAACCCTGGGCCACTCAAGTGGAGTGTGCGGACTTAACCACTCTGCCACGGGGCGGTCCCCTCATATGACATTTTTGACGTAAAGCCTGCAATAGGTTAAAACTCAGCAAATGTTTACTATTGGTATTATTATATTGTTTTAGCTCTGTAGGCCGTAACATATCTGGAAGGGCTTTTTCTAGTTCTCTTTGAGCTAATGCAGCTTATATAAATACAAAAAACTGGGAAGAAATGAAATCAAATTTACTTGGAGTTTTTTCTTCTCTAATGTAGACTACCAGCCATTTGAAAAAATGTGAATGTAAAGGCAATAAGCTTCTGTTTACATAGGTCACAGATATCTAGCTCATGCACCTTCCTAATCAGATGCATAGAAAGTGCTGACAGTGTTCAGACTTGATTGAGCTTGTTTTAAATGACTGTAATTTTCGAACCATGAACCTATTTATTATGCACTGGATGAGGGGTGAATTCACAGTTATGATGACACCTTTTATGCAGGTAATACTAAACTTATGGATACATGTAGGAATACCCCTCCTTCCTAAGAATGAACTCGTTCTCGCTAGACAGCGAAATCAGAAAACAATGAGAAAGTTTTTCAAAGGCCAGACACAGATGATTTTTTCCTAAACTCTTTGTCAAGTGCTCACGGATAGCAGAATACAATCATTTTACAAGATCTTCCGTTGGTTGCTTAAAATGGCAAGGCGATTTTAGAAAATGAAAAATGTTCACTACCTGTGTGGACTTGATCCCTCTCGGTTCTTAAAATTCTATTGCTTCGTATCTGTAATCTCACTGTATTGTCTTTGTAAAGTATATTCATAGTGCTAGCTTGTTGCCTCTTACAAAAGGGCACATTTTAAATCTTCTGATGAGTAAATCTAAAAGGAATTGATAGTTTTCTTTGATTAAACTGTGCCTCTCTTTCCTTTGTAGCAGATATATTTCCGAGTACTATCTCTATGGCTATAAAATTTGGAAAATTGTGTTTTATGATTAACTTAAATTTAGTATTTGCGTAAGATACCTATACAAAAAATTGATTATTTAATTTGCATTGAATTATTTGATTCAAATATAACCTGTTTTTTTTCTTTTTGCTTTCATTTTATTTTATTTCTAACATGGAGCTGAGAGATGCCTTCTCTTGTTAATGCTGCCATGATACAGTTCAATGTGAATTTTGAAAGTTTTCACAATTACACAGCATTGTTTTAAGACTCATCTCTGGGACAGACTGCAAATAATGTTCTCTTGATATTTTTGATTATCATGAGTTTGTTGATTATGGTGCTTTAATTGAGAACTTCCCATGTAGCAGCAAGTATACCATCAAAGCTGTTTTTTCACGTATTTTTGTAAGGAATATGAAACTTTCAAAGATTTATTTGCTGAGCTCTCCAGGAGACATTTACTTAAAACTTAAAATACAAATGATAATGTCACAATAGTCAATGCATTATATTTCATGTCGCATGTGGATTTGAACAAAACAAATGAGTTATTTAAACATAAAGCTAGATAAAGTCTTGAGCAAAGAGGTATTAAAGCTAAATTTAATATGGAGATAACATACTGCCAAAATATGACCAGTCTCTTGTATATAAAGTCATTTTCACAATGAGAAAAAGATGTAATTTGCAAACACCATTACAGAAGTATGTCTACAAAATAATAAAACAGATGGTTAGGTCAGGACAAAGAAAATACCAGTAGTTTATCTTGTTTTCTTTTTTTTTAAGATTTTCTTTTTTTCCTTTTTCTCCCCAAAGCCCCCCGGTACATAGTTGTATATTCTTTGCTGTGGGTCCTTCTAGTTGTGGCATGTGGGAGGCTGCCTCAGCGTGGGTTCATGAGCAGTGCCATGTCCACGCCCAGGACTCGAACCAACGAAACACTGGGCCGCCTGCAGCAGAGTGCGTGAACTTAACCACTGGCCATGGGGGCAGCCCCCATTTTGTTTTCTTAATCTAGATATTTTTCTTCTACATATTCTATAACATTGGCATAATCTTATGGAATTACTCAGTTAGAATCTTCAATGAAAACTTGAGAGGAACTCTAGGTATTAGGAAGTTTTATGTCTAGACATATTCTTATACATATGTCTAGAAATATTCTAGACATATTACTGGGAAACATTATCTAAGTACCATCAGAGTTCAGCTTATCATACCAACTCTTGTTCCTCATCTGTGAGAAATGACTTTGGACTATATAAATTGTAAAGTGTCTTTCAAATATAAAATACTAATTTTTCATGTTTCATGACATTGGATTTATTTTGTTATCAAGTCAGATTTAGCATACTAATTACTTGCTTTGTGGTTTTTGAAAACCAGTACAACTAGAGGGATATGTTTTAAAATAAATTTATTTGATAAAAATCTCCTTAGTACATCATTTAAGTTATTTCCAGAGGTTTAGATCCAATAAATTAATGATTTTCAAATGTTATCATCAGATTTTCCACCCAAACATTTCTGTTAGTGTATGAATTGAATAATATGTCAATTCTTGTGTGTTGGTATTTTCTTCTTTTCTCCAGATTTTCACAGTGAAGACCCAGTTGTATCTTTCTTCGTATACATATACTAGCAGTTTGTGTTCACATTTGTGTGTTAAAAACTCTTGAATGCAAAAACAATTGTCCACTTAACTTTTATCATAACAAATATTAATGAAATTCTGCTAATTTATCTAATTAAATTCAAAAAACAAATTGGTTGGATGATATATGTACTCATTAAATGACTTGCAAATCATATTTCTGTAAGATTCATTTGTGTTTTGAATTTTAGCAACTCAAATTTATTTTTTGGATCTACCCAATGCATAGTTAAAGTCTGGTCCATCCTTGCAAGTCCAATAGCTGCAGATGGATTATAGCTTGAGCTTGCTTCAAGTTTTGAGCTTATGTTCCAAAAAAAAAAAAAAGACAACCCAAAAGTTTGCTTCCCCACTTAGCTTTTGAGGCTCTTCCTAAGCAAAAAACATATAATAATAATAGATAAAACACAAAAGAGGAAGTCAAGGAGGCATAACTTCGTGGGGAAGCAGGAGGAGTTGGTGGCAAAAGTCAAGGATGTACAGAGAAGCAGCCAAGGCTACTGGGAGAATTAGCTCTTTTGGGTTAATGGGAAATGCAAACTGGTGGAATGTGCCAGAACCAAATTGTTTGATTCCAAGAAGTAGGATAGCATTGATTTGAGATGGAGAAAAAAGGCTGCTCAGTGCTGCAGCTTAGATCAAGTATTGTGTTGAGAGAGGTGTCTGCTTAAAAAGTCCTTGTGATCACGCAGGCTAACCACAAGCTTGATGACTGCAGTACTCTCAGCACAGTAACGTGGCAGAAGTCCAAAGCTGCCAATATTAGAGTGGGGAGGGAGGGTGAAACAGACAAGCACTAATTTCCTCTTAGGCACCCATGTACAAACACAGTCACCAATATGACAAATAAATAAGTAAATACATAATAGAAGATGATTATGTTACCAAAAAAATACAATTAAAGGAAAAGTCAAGACAATTTTTTAAATAAATGTATTTAGGATCATCAAATAGGTAAAAGAATGCATAAGGTCCAAACATACCAAGGTCTTATGAAATGAAATCAGAATAAATTAATACAAATAATTTCAGGTATTTAAAAGAGAAAATAATTTGAAATCTTGAAAAAATACCTATAGACATTTAAATAAAAGAGAGCTTACACATTAGATTGTACACAAAAAGAAAAATGATGAATTGTAAGATACGACTTGGAAATTATTCAAGAAGAAAGTGCTAGGGAAAAAAGAAAAAAGAAATTTAACAAAGAGGATATTACAAGCTACCAACGCAAAAGAACACATTACCTACAAAAGGAACGACAGTTAGATTAACAGACTTCTCATCAGAGTAGCATATGCCAGGAGACATTTGCAAGTGTTAGAGAGGAAGTACTTCCAGCCTAGAATTACTTACCTTTCTGAAATATGATTTAATATTGTTAGACAATGATATTTTAAGACACAAAGAACAATAGAATTTGCTTCTTATTGACCACATTGAAAAACTCTAGAAAGGTTATTTTAGCATAAGACTAACCCACTAGAAATGTATGGTGTGCAAGGAAAAATGGCAAATTTAGAAGTTAAATAACTTTTGACTTTAAATATAATTATAACATCATTTGTCTTTTAAAGGTAAAACCATTGTTCTCATTAATCTCATGTAAGATCTTGTGTTTTCAAAACATATTAAAGCTTAAGATATTTTTCTTGTTCAGAAGAAAGATATATTGAGTATTTTAGATGGTAAAAACCCATCTTAAGGTTCTAAATGAAGTGAGAAAAAAGAGAATGTATTGAAAATGTATCAATCCAGTAGAAAGTGTGAAACAAAAGAATCAAAGATATGCAATAGTTAAGAAACAAAATAGTGCAAATATGTGAAAATATATCAGCAATCTTAATAAATGTAAAAAGGTTATATTCACCTATTAAAGACAGATTTTCATAATGGTTAAAAAACTTCATATGCTGCTTGGACAGTAAATGTCTAAAGTAAATTGCACTGAATGATTAAAAATAAATGCAGATCAAATATGAATCACAACAAGCTCTGATGAAGAACTTTATGCACTCATTCTACAAAGGATATGGAAGAGAAGAGGACCAAAATGTTGCCTTACTGAATATCAAGAAGTATTATCAAACTCTAGTAATTATAATCTGTGGTGTCTGCATAGGAATAGATAGGTTAACGGAATCAAATAGAGAATTTAAAAACATAACCACAGACACAGGAGATTCAACATTTAACCAAGATAGAATTATGAATCAGATAAAACTTTTTCAAAAACTATAGCTAAATAGAACAAAAGTAAAAGTAAAAATGAAACAGAAATACAAGTAAAATAAAATAAAATCTTGTCACCATACCATACCCCCAGATTAGTTCCAGATCAATGCAAAAACTAAGGTGAAGAACATTGGATGAAAATGTATGAGAATATTTTTGTGTTGGGGAGGTGTTTTTTCTTAAACATTACAACTTTATCACAAACCATTAAACAATTCAATGAGTTATGTACATTGTGATTAAAAATTGTATACTTTATAATTAAAATTAAAAGTAAAGATTATATAATTAAAAATTTATTTTAAAAAATAAGCTCAGATGCCAAATTTGAGGCGAGGCTGTGTCCCCTGAGCTAAGTTCCCTCCAGGCTTTATATGCATTTCTGCCCCCTAAGAGTTGGCTTCATCTATTTTTGAGTTTTCTGTAAGACAATCAGTGGGCTGAGAAAAGCTTGTAGCTTGCTTTTTCAAAAAAAGTAATGAAATAAAAGAAACATTTAAGTGTGCTTGAGGGAAGTTTTGATAGATTTTCCAGTCAGTATTTTCTTGGCTGCTCCCTGGGTGTTCAAGGACCCATTTTGCAATGGATTCCCTTATGAAAGAAACTTGAGAGGTATTTCTCTCAGCCTCCAGCCACCAGGAATCATTATGGTCATTTCTGGTTCTAATTCCATGAGAACAGAGGGAAGGAGACAAATTTTACCAGCAATCTTGAGCCCAGCCAGTTCTGTTGGGCACTTTACATTCATTACCTACAGAAGAAAAGTAATTGGAGAGTCATATTTGCTAAAAAAGAATATAATAATTGGTTGTCAGGGTTACTGTGAATTTTGCAGACTTACAAGGGTCCTGAAGCAGGACATCTGTGGGTTGGATGATGCTACTAAATTTTTGCTACTTGCCTTCAAAATAGAGACAGCATCTTGATGGAGTTATAGGTTAGCTCCAATTCTATGTAGTTAAATTCCATGTTGTAATTGTCCCTAAATTTAATTAGAAAGAGTCATCCCAAAATAAATCATTTGTCAGGTTCTTAGAGATCAGACTGGTACCTGTGCCTTGCCTTTATTTCCTTCTGGAAGAATTTGCTTCAAAAGATGTATAATCTAGAAAGTTGTTATGGATATGTCACCTGGACTCACATGTCTAGTCTAGCCTACCTAAATTAGTGGATTTTGTGCTGATAGATTGTTATCAAGAACATGAAAGCACATGGTATACTTGTGCCTGGGGCACAGTAAATATTTAAGAAGTACTTTTTATTGTTAGATTATAAAACTTTATGTTACTGCTTTTTGTTTTTCTTCTTTCTTTCCAAACCTGACAAAATTCGTTTAAAAAAAATCCAGACTTTATTTTTCAAATTTGAAACACTGATATAAAATAAAATGTAAGTTCTCTTATGTCATTTTCTGAAAACTGGCTCAACTTTTGCTGTGTTTTTGGTTATGACTTGTATTTTGATCATTGGCCACGTGACTAGATGGAATTGTTCTTGTTAATTCCTGTTAGGAATTTCTCGGGAAGTTTGAAATACTCTTGTCTGCTTTGGTTCAAATCGCCAGAAATGTGCTCGGCTTCAGTTGACTTAGCTGAAGTTTTTCTACATGCCTGGTTTACTCTCTGCTTTCCATATCTTCCATGAAAACAAGGAGGTTTTGATTCTGAGAAACTTTGTGAAATTCTCATAGGGGAACTACATAACTTTACCCTATTTTCTCTCTTTCCCTGGCACCTCAGGCCCAGGGTAGCCCAGAAGTCTCCTTTTGGGGAGACATGAGGTCATCCTGGAAAATATTCTGGGTCCCAATGACTTCTCCTAACTGTGGACTCCATCCTTGGGCTCTCTCCACACTTTCCTGAATATCAGCTAGAATACCTCTGAGACTCAGCTGACCTGAATGAATGGGCAAGTTCTCCCCATGGCATTTCAGTTTAAAATACAGAGGAAATTAAGTTGTTCCCTGTGCAGCACTTCGTTGTTAAACTGTGACAGATTTTTTCCTTGTACAATAAATGTAGTCCCAGATTTAAAGAACATAGGCTGCTAGAAACCTTGGTGTGGAACAGGTTGAATTTAAAATCTGTCTGACATTGACAAAATTGCAATGATTTTTTTAATAGGAAATAAAATCTGTAACATTGTACCTTTGGGATTTTAGGCAGAGTCAATCCTAAGAGTTGCATTCTTCCTTAATTTACATTTTAAGTGCTCATCAAGGTAGGAGGCAATGAATTCAGAAGACAAAGCCTATAATGATTTTCTCTTCTCTTGAACCAGGACAATATCTTCAAGGTCATATAATATATTATTATTTTTAAAATTTTAAAGCATCACTTTTTTCATGTTATATCAGGCAAAATTAATGCAGTTTAGATACAAAGTAGGGTAATGGTTATTTCACAGCAAACATATATGAAATTGCTAATCTTTAGCTAACATTTTGCAATGGGCAATAAGTTACATCCATAGTGTTTAGGAGAAAAAAAATACTAAGATCAATGTGATTGGTTAGCTTTAGTTTGCATAATTACTTCCAGTTGGCACTTACTTTGAAAAGAATTAAGATTTTTTTATAACTTTCGGTTTATATTAATGTGACACATGAATGCTGTTCTTTAAGTTTTTCTTGAATATATTACTGGAAATAGACAAAGAAAAAAGTGAACTTTATCATTCTGATTAAATTTTTCCTTTATGAATTTAACATACTAAACTGTGGTATATCAGCTTTAAGAGATAAGTGAGTGATGGAAAGTACAAAAAAAGACTTCAAAATGAAATAATGAGAATACTGTGTGATTGAAGCTAAAGAGAGAAAAGACCAAGTAAAAGCGGTCACCTCTGTAAGAGCCATTTCAATCGACTGGTTGGGATAAACTGGGTTACAGTGGGTTGAGAACTGTAATGCAAGTGTTGTTTATGAACACAGCCGCAAGTTAAAATCTGTATCTTTTGACGTTTAACCTATTGTTCTTTCTACTATAGCATGCTGCTGCTCAACGTTGAAAATACTTTGGGAACCGCTTTTTAGAAATAAATATTTTCAGTTTATCAGCCATAGGAAGAAAAAGTACCTGTTAGACCTCAGGTTTCTGTGAAAATAAGCTGAAACTCAAATTCAACATGTGAAATAAATTGCATACAAAAATATAGGAAGAATATCGCAGTCACTTCTTTTTTCGACCTTGTCACACAGTAGCCAGGTGGACATACAGTAGAGAAAAACTAAGTGCAGCACACTGAGCTATATCACATTATCCTGGCCATATTAGAACATGATTTTAACCAGTCATTTTCCACCGTGTTACACACTGCAGCTTTCAGCAACGTGAGAGACTGATGGTCCATTATGTGTGCATATCATCATATACAATCTAGAATGTTAAGATCAAATTTATCTTAAAAGAACTCAGTTTATGCATTGTGAAGAAGAAACTGACAGCAGATGATTTAATAAACTGTATACGAAGAATTGAATAAAGTTTATTTTTTAATACTATCTATTGAAAGTCATCATCAAAATGGACCTATGAAATTAATTTAATTTCAGGCTAAACATAATGCATCTTTTAACTATTGAATCATGAATGCATTATAAAGTCAAGTCTAGGGACTTCTTTTGGGAAGTTGAATATGAATCGCTGTGTGTTGTGTTATCTTTTCTGCCTAACTTTGAGGCACCAGTGTATACAATTTGAAGTCCAGCCTATTGTAAAGTTATACAATTTAATGAAATTCCTTGGTTAAGTCAGCTAGACCCAAAGTTGTATTCTGTTTCACATTTGTCAAAGATGCTTTAAAAAATATATAACCTGTACAATATATAACCATCTCTATATAACTATAACTATAAACATTTATATGATTATATAACTATATCCACCACCAGTTTTATATATATACAAATATAAACATATATATGTTTTACATGTATTTATATATAAATCTTTATATATTTATATGAATAAATATACTTATATATAATATATAAAACTACTATATAACTACAGTTATATAAGCATAACTGTAACCATCTATATATAACTTTAACCATAACTATATATAACCATCTTCCCAGTGAAGATCACTGAGATGGAACAAATGTAAAACCAAAACATTTTCCAAAAATTCTCCCTAAACTATATGATTCTGTAGAGATGGTGACTCTGATGTCCTTTCAGTTGGCATTCGGAAACCCTACTGAATACAAATACCAAGTTGTTTGGGCTCACAGAGATAGAGCTTCCAAACAGTGCCTTAGAGACTAAAGCATTTGTACATGCGTGCCCCTTCTTTGCAGAGTGAATGGATTCTAGTCAGGCGTGTTGAAGTATTTAAAACAAAAATACTGTATCTGGAATCAAGACAGCTGTATCCTAGGCCCACCTCTACTTTCCTCGTGAGCACACCTGTTATTCTCATTGGTCTCGTTTTCCTCACTTAGGAAAAGAAAGGGTTATGCTAGGTCTCTAATATGTTTTTCAGTTCTGTTATCCTGTGTTTTATGTTGTTCTTAATATTTTACTTTAAAAAATGTTTTAGTGCATGAGTGGGGTTAATATAACTGCAGCATAAACAGATTTACAAAGCAGAGATGGTTTTGGAAAACAAATATTTACAACCTAACATGCTTTTCATGATGTGGAATTTTCGTTTGTTTGAAGCAGAGTGCATACATCTTTTAAAAAAATTAAATGGATTTCAGTGTGTATACTTTCTCTTAATGCAAGCTTAAATTATACATTTTACACTGCAGTGCCTCTAAAATGGTGATGAATATATTTTCTCTATATTTAGCTGTTTCTTTCAGCTTCAAATTAAGCTGGCTATTGAAAGGTATAATTGATTAGAGCCTCGACAGTTTTGTTCATCCAAATTAATGATTCAGATGTCATTGAAATAAAAGTTCCTTCTTCTTTGAAACCGTTAAATTAATTTCATGATCGTAATTCTCATTATTTAACGCTTATAATTCTGTTCTTATCCAAGCTGTTAAGAAAAAAGTGTATGTGTTATAGTCATTCAACATAGAGCATTATATTGAAAAGTTTTGGCCCCTTTCACAGTATGAACCAATAAAACATAGAATTAAGAACTGAGGCAATTTCCATGTTCGCTGGTGTTTCCATGCGCTGTTGAGAGACCCTTAGCAATGCATTGTCAACATCAACGTCACATAGCTGTTGCTCTCTTGTTATACCCGCATTTGTTTATCCTGTTTCTGCTCTTACTTTATCTAACGTGAATGTAAGTGAAAGATTCTCTCTTCCAGTAGCATTCAGTCTGAATAATTAGTTGTTTTTCTCCCTATGGCTACTTCTTGTATGTGCTGTCTCTTTATATCTGTATCATTATGTGTGTCTTAAGGTAGAATTACGACTGAACTGTGGGCCAAATTTGATTGGCATCAACCTTGGGTTCAGATACCAGTTGTAACAATAACCAGCCTTCTAAACATGAACACTTGATCAGTTTCTTTTTTTATATATATTAGTTCAATATAAGCAATAATACCTTCAGAAAATATTTTGGATAATTAAATACCACAAATTACTACCCCAGTATGTCTAGTAGGATGTATATGATCTGTTTTTCCTTTGTTGCTCTCTCTTATGGTTATACAACATGCAGGCAGTGACTCTTAATTTTTGTTTGGTTTTGTTTTCAAATGATGATTATTAGAATGAGTATTTGAAGACAGTACAATGTTTGGGAGGGTCCTTTGCTCTGATAAGGAGAATCCATTGCTGGATGGAGAGAATTCACTGCCCATAAGAAAACTGAATTCTTTGGAGAGTGTTTTTTCCTAAGAGAAATATTACACTTGAACTCAATCACATAGTTCAAAGTAGTGGGTGTGAAGTAAAAGTGGGTCAAAAGATGAAAATAGTTCCTACAACAGACTTGCCTCATGGATGTAAAAGAAGTCTCTGTGGTCCTTCAATATCAGCTGGGCTGAGGAATGAAAAGATTGTCCGTCCTTAAGGAGGGAGGCTTTTCCAAAGGAACTTCCCATTGAAAGCCTGGTTTTGATCTTGGTGTAAAAGAAAAGCTTTTCGTCATAACTGCAACTTGATTTCTAGATTGATTTCATAGTCAGTTTTAATGAATATTTTCCATTACATAAAGAATATTAAGAGTCTGTTAATGTATACCTACTATTTCAAATTAATTACTTATACCATTAATTTATTCATTCATTTATTTATCAAAAAAATATTTATCGAGTTCATGGTATATGCCAGGTACTGCTCTAATTCATACAAGTGATTAACAAAGTCCTGTCTTTATGGAGCTAATGTTCTGGTTGGATACAGAGAATAAACAAGCCAACCAATAAAAATATACCATATCCAATGATGATCAGAGTTGTGGCTTCCAGTTATTTCATTCCAAAGAAAATTTTCTATCATTTTTTTCTGAAATTACCATTTTACTGTTTTCATTTTTGCTACCCCTTAGAAGCATTTATTTGTTTATTTTAGCTAAACTTGCCTGAAGGCTTAGCCTTTAGACCTCTTCTCCTCTCTAACGTCTTCCCATCTCATGCCTAGATTAGATAACATATAAATGTTAAGAATCTGAACATGTATTTCTAGTCCATACCTCTTTGCTGAATTCCAGGTTCCTATGTCTCAAGGCCTATATAATATCTCCAGTTGGACTCCCAAAAGGCATCTCAGAAAAGGAATCATAATTTTCTCTCTCAAACCTGTTCTTTCCCATATCCTCTCCAGATCAATAAATGTAATCAGAAGGAATAATCTTGTACAGGTGCTAGACTATATAGGGTCTTAAATTTCTTCTTACATATGGGGCCCAAGTAATGCAATCGGTTTTGCTTAGCTTAATCAGTATGACACAGGGTAATCTAGCAGTCAGTTTTCCTGTCTTACAGAATTATAGGATACCAAAAGGGAAAAGGCACTAGTGATCATTTAGGCCACCTTCCTGTTATAGAACAGACTGAAGAGAGGTCTGTGGAAATTAAGAAACTTGCTAGATTGTGACAGAGCCAGTTTAGTGTACTTCTTCTTTTTTTTTTGGTGAAGAAGATTGGCCCTGACCGAACATCTGTGCCAGTCTTCCTCTATTTTGTATGTGGAGTCATCATAGCATGGCTTGATGAGAGATGTGTAGGTCTGTGCCTGGGATCCGAACTGAAAACCCCAGGCCACAGAAGCAGAGGGCTTGAACTTAACCATTAGGCCACTGGGCCAGCCCCTAATGTACTTCTTTTTTTAATCCATATAAGGATATTATCCTTTCTTTAATCAATAACTATTTATGAAAAGGTGAAAAGATACATGAGCGAGACATGTCGAAATTGCAGCAGAGAGAGTCAAAGCCCCTGTGAAATTGACAGGGAAGTTTTCACAAAGGAAGGGACTGGAACTTTCTCTTGAAGGCCTATAGTAGTTTTCCAGGATGGAGTGAAAGACAGTGAGGGCACTCCGGGTGAAACTCTCAGGATACTCGATGTCTCTGTAACATTTGCTAACGATGGACATTTGCTTCACCTTGCCATTCTTTTCACTCATAGACAGGATACCACAGTCTCCTTCCCCATCTCAAATGCTGCATTTTGTTCCTAAGGCAATACTTTAACACTCTTTGTTCGTTTTCCTAAGTGATTAGAAGTGAGACTCTAGAGAATGTGTAAACAAATCAAAATCCCTCAAATTTGAGTCTACTAAATAATGTAACGACTCTAAATCCTACCACCATAAGCAATACGGCATGTTATGCCATATGCTGAAAAGAATAGTTTGATTCAGAGAAAAATATTATTCTTTGAAGAAAAGAAACGTCTGTCCATGCCTCTTACCATTTTCAAGTCTAACTTTGTTAAATCCAATGTTAGGCAGATACTTTTTAGATACATATGCAGTTTGTTTTCTCTTGGTTAGTAATGAGGTCGTCTTCTGGTGCCTCCATATAAATGTTGAGGTTACAGGGAAAAGCCATAGGATCATCATTGCACAATCTGTTCCAGCTGGTTTGTTTTAGTCACTTGCTTTTCAATGTTCTTACTGAACTGTCAACAAACTGCCAATTAATTATGAAAACCTAACAGGTTGTCAGAGTTGCTATGCTGAGAACATGAGATTGCGAGTCAGTATATCATGGGATGGATTACTGCTGATTTACAAACAATTTCCAGAACACCTGCTGGATGAATGAACTTTTAAAGATATAATAATGACATCTTTGGAATCTGTAGCTGAAGAAAAATAAGAAGATGATAATTATTTTCTCAGCATCCATCAAGAAGAGCCATCTTTTTGTTTAAGTTGCTATTTCATAGCTAAATAATTGGATTCAATTGTTTTTATTAATAATAAACTCTGACAAGTAGCCATTCACAGATGATAAACACAGAAACCAGTCATTGTCCTTTGTCTTGTCTAATACTGCACTGCTGAGCTCAGATACCTGTCTGTAACAGAAATCAGAGTTCTCCTAAAAAAAGTTATCTGACTTTCAATATTATTTCTGTTTCACTTTATCTGTGATGCCAAGTAAATCACTCCAGTTGTATGATAACTTTTGCCAAGATAAAGCATTTCTACTTATATTTTTGTACAACTTGGTATTATTAAGAAATTTTAAACTTGAAAACCACAGGACTATCAATTAAAAAAGTTCATCATGGTTAATAATATTAGAGAAGTAGATTAAAATAGTGCAAATCAGTTGCATGCATTGAGCTGAAGACTTACATGCTGACTTATTTTTATCAGCTTTTAATGGAATTTCTTAAAGCAGATATTCCTATCCTATTGTCTTTTGGCAGAGAAAATATTTCAAGAGATTGCTGATCTAATTATCAATGTGTGGAAATTTATTCACCCAAGATTTATGAGATTTTTGGTCATTTATTAAAAGTTAATTATTCATTTGCTCTATGTTTTATAGTATATGAAATGTTTGCAGCCATGTGGAATATATATGTGTGTGTGTGTGACAGAGAGAGAGAGAGAAACAGAAAGAAACAGAAAGAGAGAGAGGGAGAGAGGGAGGGGAAAAGACAGAGGAGAGAGAAAGAGAAACCCTTAAATGAGGACTTTTAGGAAATGGATGGCCTCACCTCTACCCAGAGTTATGAGGGACAGGGTTGTTGCCATGCCTCTAACCTCCCTCTCCTGATTGACAACAGAATGAGACTAGTATTCAGAGCCATGAGAAAATATCCCTTCCTCTGAACTGATCCTGTTTGCTTTATTCTTGGGCTCTATGTTGGATTTAAAATATTCCATCCAGTTGTCTTATAAACAAATATTTACCTCTGAGAGAAAGATTAGCCTATACATCAAAATGACAGCAAAGGGATGGATTGCAAATGAAAATATTTAGTTTTCTCAGGTTAGTTTTCAGATGTTTTGTAGCAGTAGTGGAAATAGGAATTGTATTTAATGCTGTCAGGATTTAGGAAAACTCGATCTTTCTTTTACCCTTCAATGTGGGATGACATTCATTTAATGTTTAGTAGGTGCCAGGCAATTTGCTAGGTCCAGATGATATAATACTGAAAAAAAAAATAAAAACAGGAAAAACACACCCCAGATCCCTGTATTCATGAAGTTTGAAGGAGAAGACAGTTATATAATCTGGTGAAGAAGGCCAACATTATTCAAGAAATCATATTAATGATGTATAATTTAAAGAAGATGCCCTGAAATGAAGGAAAATTGATCTATGAGAGTGAATTAACTAAGAAATGTAACTCACACTTGGTGTTATGGGGAAGGATTCTTAAAGGATATGTTTGGCATGTCCTTGGGTGATAAATGGGGGAAAATAGTATATTTCAAGTGGAGGAAATAGTGTACAAAAGCGTTGTAGTAGGAATGGACAAAAGAAGTTCAAAGAACTCAACAAAAATTAGTGTGGCCAGGGGCCGGCCCAGTGGTACACTGGTTAACTTTGGGTGCCCTGCTCCAGCAGCCCAGGATTCACTGGTTTGGATCCCAGGCACGGACCTACACAGCACTCATCAAGCCATGCTGTGGCGGCTTCCCACATACAAAATAGAGGAACATTAGTACATATTAGCTCAGGAACAATCTTCCTCAAGCAAAAAGAAGAAAAAATAGTGTGGCAGGAGAGAAGAAGAGAAATTGAGAAGAAGAGAAAGATATGCAGAACCTAGACTCTGTGGGAACTTGTAGGCTATGTCAGTGATCTGTTTTTTTTATGTTCAGGGTAAATGAGTATATCCTCAAATTATTAGCAAGGGCAATTACATCATGATGTTTGGATTTGATGTGATCCTTATGGCAGTTTGTGGAGAATGGATTGAAGGTGCACGTGCACAAATCTGGAAGACCAGTAAAGATGTGATTGGGGCAGTTTAGGGAAGAACTAGTGCTGATGGCTTGAACTAGAGTTGTGACAGTAGATTTGGAAAGGAACTCATGTTTGGGAGATATATTTTGAAGGTAGAAGTAACAGAACTTAGTGATAGATTTAATATGAAAGTTCAGGGAAATAAAGATGTCAAGGATGTCTCCTGTGTTTCCTGCTTGAGTAAATGGATGAATGAAAATCTGGGGAAGAGTGACTTGATATGTGGGGGTTTGTATACTATGAGGAGTCGCTTTCAAAACACGAAGGTGGAGATGTTAAGTAGGCTGGCTATACCAATCTGGAGTTTGGATGGAAAGAATACATATATTTAAAACCATACACAATGTTGAAGTAACCAGGCTGAGTGAATGGAGTAGGAAAGTGGCTAGCAATGAGATTGGATAAAATATAATATGTCGTGGCAAAGGAGTAAGATGAACTTGCAAAAGGACTGAGAAGTAGTTTTCACAAATCCTACAGAAACAGAAGACAGAGATCATAGACACCAAGTAAGGAAGCCATTTCTTGAAAAAAGAAATGTTATTTTTATAGAGTGATGAGAATAGAAACATGATTGAAGTGGGCTAGGGTCAGAAAATGAATAGAATGAGATGTACGACTCTTTCAGAAAATTTACAAAGTAGAGGAAAGAAATTATCTTCAAACATGGGTGATTTGGGTACGTTTAGGATGGAAGAAAATAACTGAGAGAGAGTTTAAAATACAGTAAATAGTAGGGTCAATCAATTGGTTAAGCTTCTCAAGAAGTAAGATGTACAGATTAGCTTAGGAAGATAAAGAACTCCTATGTTGTCACAATAGGGACGGAGATGTGTTGGTGACAGTGGTCAAGTGGAATATAGTTGAATGCAAAGCATAGATTTGTTTGTTTGGGAAAGGACTTAGCATTCATATAATAATAAATTTATGCCATTTTACAATTTTTCTGATATATCCAAAAACATAGAGCAGTGGAAAGAGTCTTAGGAATTTTAGTTTAAAGCACTTATAAAGCAATTTTCTAGGAAGTGCCTTTCAGATACTATTGGGAAAATGCATCCATAACTCAATATAACCCATCTGCATAATTTCTGTTGTACCTCAGTTTAAGTACCTACCATAGAAGGCTAGTTTATCAACCTCTCACCAATCTTTACCAGTGAATTATAATAGCTATAGTTTATTAAGCATTATTCATCAAACATACCTAAAGAGGAATTCAAGATTTATAAATATGTTGATAATTATATTCTACACAGGTGCTTCAAAAATTAGATATTGGGCCGGCCATGTGTCACAGCAGTTAAGTTTACGCATTCTGCTTCTCTGCAGCCCAGGGTTCACCGGTTCGGATCCCGGGTGGGGACATGGCACTGCTTGGCAAAAAGCCATGCTGTGGTAGGCGTCCCACTATAAAGTAGAGGAAGATGGGTGTGAATGTTGGCTCAGGGCCAGTCTTCCTCAGCAAAAAGAGGAGGATTGGCAGTAGTTAGCTCAGGGCTAATCTTTCTCAAAAAAAAAAAAAAATTAGATTTGGTTTAATGTTTTCTTTTTTTATTTTCTTTCAACCTGTTTTTATTAATCTTTTCCTCAATATATTTTTGTTGTCCTCTATATTTCTATTTATTAATGTTGTGTAAGGCTTGCTGAGTTAAAAACAAAACAGTATTTGTTATGATCAAGGGTATCATAATCTTATTTGCAGATGTTTGTCTATTATGGATTCATTTGGCAATTGCCAGCAAGTTTTGATTACATCTATGAAGACTTCTTTGTGCTATTAAATATTTCTTGATACATTTCTTAAATACATAATGCCTTTTTCTGATTGCTTTTAATGTTAATTTTCACAGGTGAAAAGCAATAAGGATGTTTAAGTGCTGGTCAGCTATTTTGGTTCTTGGATTCGTTTTTCTGGGGTCAGAAGGAAGGCCGACCAAAGAAGCCGGGTTTGGCCTTAAATCCTATCAACCTCTAATAAGATTGCGACACAAGGTACAGTCACGATTCTGAATCTTCTCACAGTGCCTAGCAGTGATAGACTGAACTATTAGTTATCTGGTTTATTATTCACTTAGGAGCACTTATTGTAGGATATGCTGTCAGAATGTAATTTCTAAATAGAAAATGCAAATTTTAAAACATGAAATGGTAGTAATTTTGGAAATTTACAATTTTAGGAATTAAATACTTCTTGACAAATATAGAGATAGCTCATTAAAAAAATATCAAAGTTTACATGAAGCAATAGCAATGGATGTGTAAAAATAAGTCAATACGTTACGATCTAATCAATCAGGTAGTTTCTATTATTTCCATTGGTTTGCAATATTTTAAACTAAAACAGAAGTGTTAAATTCTTAAACTTGCCATAAAGATACACAGAAAGGATGTCTATACCATCTGGAGATATATAGGTTGGCAAAGTATTAGTTTTTGTAGAAATCATGAAACACTAATTTCATCAAAAATCATAATTTTGAGTTGTCTAATATTGGGGAAATACTTCACTTCTTTATGTTAAGTATTTTCAAGTATAAAATAATTTGACATTTGGGCATACTATAAATTATATATATTACATACTTTTAATAGATTAAGCTACTGCTTTTATTTTAATAATAGATCATGATACTGCAAACAACATACTCAAGCAACTTTTTATCCAAATAGAAGTTTATAATACATTTTGGTTTGGTTAGAAAAAAGATAAAATATAATATGCTGATTATGGGAAAAAATATATATTTTGAAATTTCTTATGCTTCTTATCTTTAAAAAATGCTTTTGAAAGAAATGAATATATTTATTTTCTCCCATATGTTCAATACATGCTATTGGCATTTACATCGCATATATTTTTGCTGAAACCCTTTCATAATATTGTAGTATTTTGATAAAATAGCTAACTTTTATTGGGATTTTTATGTGCCAGACACTAGGCTAAGCTCCTAAATGTATTATTTTATTTAATCTTCAAAATAATCATATGAAGATGTACCTATTTTCATTTTATAGATGAGAAATCAAAATTCTTAGAAATATTGAGATTTTCTGAATGTAATGGTTATTAAATATATTAGTTACCTAGTGATAACATGCAGGATAGGTTTGATAACCAGAAAAAAGAAAATAAGTAAAATATAAAAATATACTTCAATGTCAAAAATAACTGTAGAAATTCAGTCACTTATAAAAGTAAATAAGTTCTTAAAGTTTCTAATCTGGGTAAATGCAATTGGAGAATTGGCCTTGTTCCACTATCTTTCAATTATTGTTTGTGTCCCCTACCTCATGACTAACATTCAATTTTATCTCAGCCCAAAGCTTAGAAATAATACTTTCTTTATGAAGACTCTCAAAACGCATTATTAATACAACATATTGGCTCATACTGTTACAAATCCAGTGAATATTTATTCTTTGCTGTTTGTCTACCCTAAGTTATGTGTCTCGAGGTCAGAAACTATGCTTTTAATCATTTCTTTCCCGGTGCCATGAACACAGTCGATAGTGTCTAATTGAATCGATTGCAGAAAAATGACAGGTAGATTGCGTGATTATGCTTTTTTGATTGTTCCTCTGCTCAATATAATACCACAGGTTTTTATGAGTTAATGTACATTTATAAACAATTTTGAATTAAATTTCGATGTTGGAGATGAATTGCTTATCATGCATTGCTGTGAGATTTATTAAACCTTTAAAGAAAAGAAACAACATGATGAGTTAAACCTGTTTTAGAAACATTAATACCCACCAAAAATGATCAGTCATCTCCCAATCTTTTCCATCTCTGTGAGTCTTTACTAATAGTTAGAAGTAATACGTGATTGCTGGTATTTAAAAGCAGAGAGGCAGAGAATGTCATGGTAACATCTAATTTTCAAATGACTTGGGACAGAGGTGAAATTAAGCTATAAAAGGCATTTTGTGAGTGAGTGTATGTGTGTGTGTGTGCATGAAAGAGTGTATTTGACAGGAGTAAAGAAGTACCCTGAGTTGTTTAAGTCCCTGCAAATGCCCCACCAGATACTTTCCACTTACTGTCAACCTCCCACTAGACCACCATTCCTTCCCCAAGACCTTGAAGATTAATCTCATTATAGGCTTTATTTTTGTTTATGTCAGCCATTATTAGGATCCCAGGAATAGTTATCTGGTCATTATTAGGATTCCAAGAATAGTTATCTGGTCATCTTTTTTCCACTGATTTCTATTCCAGTTAGGCTCATATGCTACTTCATTGGTGAGGCTCTCCCAAACCCTAATTGAAGAGGAAACAACCATATACATTCCCTAGCTCCCCTTTTTGATTTATTCTCATCCATAGAACTCATCACGATTTGTCAAGATATATATTTCTCTTATGTATTAGTTTGTCAACTATTTCCTTCCATTGTGGTGTAAGCTACTATTCGCCTTGGTTTACAGCAGCACCAAGAACAGTATTTGACACATGGTAAACATCCAACAAATATATGTGGAATGAATGACTCCATCTGCTGACTAGAATAAGACTGAAATCAAGATGATATATATATATATATATATAATTGTATTATATAGTTAATTATAATTAGTAATAAAATAAATAGGTATAATTTCCCTTTCTGTCATTTTATCAGAGTAAAATAAACAGAGTAATACTTAATGAAGTTTTTAAACTGAAGTATCTTGATAGCATTGCATAAATTAATTTCCTCTTATTTGTTATTTTTTAACCTACGTAGTTTTATTTAAATTGCAAAGAATATAAATATATTTCTCTAAGACTGAGGAAATGGATAAGGAGATTTTCTATTTGGATTAGGTTTCACTAATATTAAATATTAGTTATTGACTAGAAAACTATAAAATAAATATTAGATACAATAGATTTTGAATTCTGACTAGCCCTTTTCCACATTTCCCCAGAGAGGGGTCAGTACTTTGAATTTGAACAAATATGTGTATAGAACTCATTTTTACTAAATATTTCTGTTTCAATTCTATAATGAATTCCATTTTGGGAGCAAAAAGTGGAATGTGAGACTTTTTTTGGTCAGATTACATGGAAATATGGTAGATCTAAATATAATTATATACAAACATACATATGTCATTTAAAACTGTGTGTACATACAAATGCGATTGAAAATATATTTTTCTGTGTCTCAAGATAAAAATGAATAACACAAAGCTGGCCCCATGGCATAGTTGTTAAGTTCAGCATGCTCTGCTTTGGCAGTCTGGGTTTGTGGGTTTGACTCCCAGGCACAGACCTATACTGCTCATCAGGCTTGTGCGGCAGCAACCCGAATACAAAATAGAAGAAGATTGGCACAGATGTTAGCTCAGGGTAAATCTTCCTCAGGGAAAAAAAAATGAGTAACACATAAATCCATAATACTAATTATACAAATCTTAATTATAGTCCACATTATGTGTCTAAGGGAGCTCATCACGTTTCATCCAATGTATTTATCTGACAAGCGTTTATGGAACATGAAATGGAAGAATCCGTTAGCACTTTAGACACGTAAAATACAATTACCAAATTCGAATCCAAAAAGTGGGTCTTTTATTTACTACTTTAAAATAAAAATTGCACAGTTATATTGTGCTACCTGCTTTCATATACATTAATTGTTATAATTTAATTCTACAATAATCCTGAGATGCAGGGAATATTATTCCCATTTATCCAAATGATATTCTTAAAGCCCAGAGAAGTAAAATAACTTTCCTAAGGACAAGCGAGGGGAACAGACAGAATCAGTGAGATCAATAAGAGGAGATAAAAGCAAAGGTAGGCCAGTGATGGGGGAAAAGGACTAGAAAAAAATAAATGTGATGATAGTAGTGAACCAACGTGACACTGACCTCAAGGAGAAACATCTGATGTTCTTTCAGGTTGCTCCTCCTGCCCCTGCATAAGCACAACCATGGTATTCCCATACCTATTTCTTGGCCAGACTCAAATGAGTGTCTTCTCCTGAAGGTTGCAGTAGCCCTGGTTTAGGCCAGCCTCCCAGTGAAGACTCACTAGGAAGCAATAGGTACCACATTGGCTGCTGTCTGTAGCTGGGCGTCGAGCAGATTGTAGTGACTATTGATGGCCATGTGCATTTGTGAGAAAGTTCCTTGATGTTTCCCAAATTTTGAGCCATTCTCCAGAATTGGTGTATTCAGAGCAGCCCATACAGAATGTAACAGTGTCACCAGGCATTGACCGTATACCAAGTACTCTGTTAGCTTTATTCTATACACTGGGTCATTTAATTACATGAATATTCTCATGTGGTAACTGGTTTTATTGCTGGAGTCCACAAATGTTTAGTATCACATACCTAGAAAGTTAGAAAGCAGGGTTTAAGACTTAGTACACAGAGTCTAAATAACTTAATGCAGGTTACACAATGAGTACTTTTTGTAGTAATTTGGCCTGTGTGCCATATATTTCATATTCTTTCCCCATCTTGATCACATGGTAGCAAGGTCATGTCTTGGTCCCTTTGTGGATGGATGGGATTATGTGTCTAGTTCTGGCCAATGAGTTGTGAGAAGTGCCATTGAATGCATCTGGTCTGAACATTTGATTACAATTGTAAAATCTTCCAGAATTCTCTTTTTCCTCTAGCATGGCAAGCAGCATCTGTTCAAGGTGGTGACTGCTTAATCATCCCAAGTGTCTAAACAACTAGGATGAGTAAAACACCCAGGCAGTTAGTGTTTGTCTTGAAATGTGAAATGAGGGGAAAAAAAACTTTTGTTCTAAACCACTGAGATTTGAGAGTTATTTGTTATCCCAGCATAACCATAGTCTATCTTCACCAATAAAGACAGAACTAGAACTTCAACTCATATCACTTAACTGCAAATCCTGGGCTCCATTTTCTCTACTATCTTAGCTTCCTGTTCATTTCTGCTCTTTGGTCTTTTCTTACTCTCTTTTCTCCATTATTTCTTTTCTCTACTTCTTACCTTGCTGGTTCATAATTTCCCATCACAATTCAACCTCTTATTATATTTATAACCCTGTAATATGCTTGGGTTAGGGTTAGCATGTTACTGTATACCCTAATTGGTTGACTGTAAATCCTATTAGGATCAGGACCATATCTTACATCCCTTTTCTTACCTACAGAACTGATCATACTGCTGTATTGTTTGCTGACAATGATGATCAAAGTCAGGCTTGAGGGACGATCTTACAAAGACAGCAGGAGTGCTCTTTGAGTATACCTAGTGGGACCATTTAAAGACCTTAAAGTGCTTACATCTTTATGTGACCAGAGAATGCTATGTCCAGCTTCATAGTGCAGAACTGCTCCTGCAAACCAAAATTGCCTTAGGATTCCTTTACCTCCTTACTCAAAACGTCTATGAGAGTAGTTACTATGCAAATGGGACAAACAGTCTGCATAACTTACTAAGTCCAGAGAATGTTACTATGCACTGGAATACAGTATAATTCAAAGAAGCCATTTGTGGGAGGTGGTTTTTTTTTTACTTTTGGCATTAAAAGAATGATCAATGTGGATAGGCAAAGAGTGGCAGGAGAGAACTCTAGGGAAGGAGACAAACATTAAACAACACATCAAAACCCTGACTACTTAGAGGCTGGAAACCTTCAGGCAAACCCAGGAGCATTATTTCTTGATTGAGGACAAACTGTGCCATTCCGTCGGAAATATCTGACTGCTCGTAACATATTCAAGGAAAGGCGTTTTAAAATGTTAACCTATTTTGCAGAGGTCAGGAAGCAATTTGGACCACCATCTAAAAGCAAAAATGGTGGCAATGAGCACAGTGAGGGAGTAATGGTCAAATATTTAATTAATTAAATCTTAAGGAATAGAGTAGTTAATATACATTGATATATTTATTCCATATATATGCTAAGGGGTAAATATTATTAATGAATACCAGATATTTTTCGAATCAAATAAATTGTTTGAAAAATAAGAACATTTTGGAGATACGTTTTCTGAGAAATGAAATTCTGGTATTAACTGAGCTAGTTCCTGGAGCCTACTTTCCACAGGGCAATGGAAAGAGATCCAGGTTGCACCAGCACACACTGTAGGGTATGTTACATGAAAAGATCTATGAGTTGAAGCAGACTAGATCTATTGTATGGGCCGTAAACTTGACTGTTCTTTGCACCAAAGGAAGACATTATCTTTGTTATACTAGACAGTAAGTATTCCTGACCTTTGCTCTGCAAAGATATAATCTCTGTCTTCTCCAGCTGTAAACACACTTGCCCTTTGCTCCAGAAGGAGACATTATCTCCATGTTCCAAGGCCTCTTGCCATACAAACATGCTTAAATAGATGCTTAAGAACAAATGCCAGCTAGGGTCTCACTCACAAGATATACAGAAACACAGGGACCATCAAGGACTGTTTCCCAATATACATTGAGAGTAGCACCTCTAACAGGAGGTCAGAGTTGCCATCAAATATACCTGCCTAATGCCAAAACCAATGCTGTGTGTGTTTCAAAGTTGATTTGAAACCGAATACATGCTTGTAACTTCATCCTACCTTGTACCTGGTTTACTCTGTCCTTTCTAGAACTTTAAGGGAAAAAAAATGTTTTGTTGGCCTTTGGATGTGTTGCTTGCGTGTTTATCCCTTCAAACCAGGGTATATTTGCTAATCTGGGGAAAAGTGAGATGCGGTGGACTGAACTGCTTTGCTTAACAAAAATAAATCAATAAAGGGATTTATCTGACTTTTAAAATTCTCAAGATAAGACCCTACTATGGAAAATTGTCATTTGATCCCTTTGAGAATGAATTCTCAAAGCAGTACTATTATTATAGATGTGTAGGATGGTATGCACAAAGGTTGCTCCTTCACACCTCTGTCACCTTACATTAAAATATTTTTTGTAAAGCTTTAAAAGTAGCTATGACTTGAAAAAATAAATCTGCTTTCCATTAAATATTTGAAGTTTTGAAATGTTAAAAATGTGATGCATTAGCATTCTATTTACACTTATTCAACAAAATATAACAAAGTACTCAAATTTGCATAGTACATTAGAGCAAAGTTTGTCAGGATTCCAGAAAACTCCACTTATGCACCGACCTTGGGCACATAGGATGTTTTCTACCACTTTGGTATGGATTTTCAAGTGACATGAGTCATAATGCTTCCTCCTACCCAACTCAATAATTAAAAATAATTATCTTCTTTTGAAAGATAATATCTTTTAAACTAAGGACATCTTTTAGTTGGGAAAAAAAAATCACTTTATCGCTGTTCCCCTTAACACTCATTCATCTTTTTACTGATCAAGAAGTACCAGAATAATAGGATCTAGGTGCCATTAAATAAGTTTGTTGTTGCTGTTCATTTCTTTTGATTGAATTCCAAAGCTTTCTTATCTTTAGATCTAGCTGTCTTTTCTCACCATTTCTGTAGAAAGGATGTTGCTAGATCATATCAGTTTGCTAAAGAAAAACAAACTATTAACACACCCAAATCTGCCACTGGTTAAGCACTTTATGCTACTTCCTACTCAAAAAATAAAATATAGCTGTGATTATTTTTTACAGGGTTCAAAGTGGATACTCTAAACATGTAAATGTAGGAAAAAGGGTTAAGGGTTAAGAACAGGTGAATGAAATAAAAATCCTTCTATCTAATCATTAATATATTGGCCAGCTAGCATTTGCATTCACTACTTCAATGTATAAATTAAGTATAAGTTGTTTTGTACATCTTTCATTATTAAAATTCTTTTCTGAATTCAATTAGCAAAGCCTTGTATTATAAATGAACGGATTTATTCTGATTTATGAGCTTGACGTTCAACATATTTAAGAGATGAAAACCCTATGTATATAAACCACAATTAAGAAAAGTGGTATTATTTTTAACTAATATTACTCGCTGCTTATTTATGACGTCAATACCCCTGTATATGAGCTGAGAGTTAATTTTTTAGAGCTAAAAGATAGTAGAAAATATCCAATTTATTTAAATAAATATAATGCAGATGGGAAAACTGAGGGCCTGAGAGCAGAAGTTGCTGGTTGAAGATCACACAGGTGTTTCTCAGCTAAGATTAGAATCCAGATTTCCTGTTTTCTGGAATAGTTCTGTTTTCATTGAACACTCTGCCTCCCTAAATTAACACTTTTCTTCAAGTCCAGTTTTTATCAACAAAAAAGTATGTTCACTCATTATTTCAACAAGTGTTTAAGTACCTACCATACAAAAGGAACTTAACAAAATATCATGCTCTCTTGATTACTGTAACTTAAGTGGACGAGTGTCAGTCATTCGACCTTGTTCTTCTCCTTTAATATTATATTGGCTATTCGGAGTCTTTTGCCTCTCCAGATAAAGTTTAAAATTAGTTTGTTGATACTCACAAAATAACTCACTGAGAGTTCGATTTTGATTGTATGGAATCTATAGATCAAGTTGGAAAGACCTGATATCTTGATAATATTGAGTCTTCTTATCCATGAACATAGGATAGCTCCCCATTTAGTTACTTCTTCTTTGATTTTGTTCATTATAGTTTTGTAGTTTTCCTCATATAGGTCTTGTACACATTTTGTTACATTTATACCTAGGTATATCATTTTTGGGAGTGCTGATGTCAATAGTATTGTATTTTTAATTTCAAATTCCACTAGTTCATTGCTAGTATAAAAGCGATTTACTTTTGTATATTAACCATGTATCCTGCAAATTTGCTATAGTCACTTATTAGTTCCAGGAGTTATTTTGTCAATTCTTTCAGATTTTCTACAGTTAATTATGCCGTCTACAAACAAGACTGCTTTATTTCTTTCTTTCTAATCTGTATACCTTTGATCTTCTTTTCTTGTGTTACTGTATTAGTTTGAACACTTTCCAACATACTGTTGAAAAGGAGTAGTAAAAGGAGACATCTTTGCCTTATTCCCTATCTTCATGGGAAAGCTTCTAGTTCTTCCCCATTAAGTATAATGTCAGCTATAGATTTTTTTTTAGACATTCTTTATTGAGTTGAAGAAGTTCTCCTCTAAAACTAGTTTGCTGAGAGTTTTTGTCCTGAATTGGTGTTGGCTTTTATCAAATATTTTTTCTGCATCTATTGATATGATCATGTGATTTTTCTTCTTGAGCCTATTGATGTGATGGATTGCGTTAATTTATTTTTTTAATGTTGAACCAGTTTTCATACCTGGGATAAACCCCATTTGTTCATGGAGTATAATTCTTTTTATACATTGTTGGATTCAATTTGCTAATATTTTATTGAAGGTTTTTGCATCTGTGTTCATGAAAGATATTGCTCTGTAGTTTTCTTTTCTTGTAATACCTTTTTCGTTTTTTGGTATTAGGGTAATCCTGGCCTTATAGAATGAATTAAGAAGGATTTCTTCTGCTTCTTTCTTCTAGAAGACATTGTAGAGAATTGATATGTATTTTTTCAAAAGTTTGGTAGAATTTACCAGTGAACCAGTCTGGGCCTAGGGTTTTCTGTTTTGGAAGGTTATTAATTATTGATTCACTTTCATTAACAGACATAGACCTATTCAGATCTTCTATTTCTTTTTTGGCTGACTTTTGACAGATTGTGTCTTTCCAGGAATTCTTCCATATCATCTAAATTACCAAATTTGTGGGCATAGAGTTGTTCATGGTAGTTTTTTTAATTATCATTTTGATGTCCATGAGATCACTCAATCATTTTAAAAAATTGTTTATTATGATGAATGTTTTAATGACCTCAGTTATTGAAAAGTCCCTGTGGTTTAGAGTAATTAAATGAAAGCCAGTCATTGGAAGGTCCAAATGATATAATGTTTCAAAAGAATATAATTTTATATTCTTGCCAGTTTATACAGTTCTCAGGGTATGGTTTCAATTAAATTTATATAAATCTTCTATAAAGACCCCACAAAAAGAAGTATTTTGACAATACTAAAATAAATAAATAAACAAAAATGCAACAACATGAATTTTAAAAATACATGTTTTGAAGTAATATAAACATTTTCTTTAATTGTGTGTAAGTTTAGGAAATTCTTGAAGGGAATTACGTATCCATTGTATTTTATTTTTTCTCAAATTTTAGATGATATTTTAAGCACTTAGCAGATCTGAATGAATTTTACAGTGAACACCCATGTAATAAAGACCTAGATAAATATTTTATGTTTGGTTTTCACATATACAGGTGTGTATTTATATGTATCTCCATGTCTCTTTCCATGTGTTAATATATCTTATTTTTTATTTATTTCAAATTATATTATATACATTAAACTCATTTCTTAAATGCTTTGGTATATATCATTAACTGGAATTAAATATTTATTTAGAGTTTTTTTATTTGGAGATACTTTTTACATACAATGGAAAGCCCGTATCTTAAGTCTTTATTTTTTGAGTCTTGATAAATGTGTACACTTGTGCAACAGACATCAAAATACAGTTACATCAAGATATAGAATGTCATCATCCCACAAGAAAATTCCCTCATGCCTCTTCTCTGTCAAACTACCCTCTGAGGTGGCCAATGTTTTGATTTTTTCAACATAGTATAGTTTTGTCTGTTCTAAATTTCATGTAAATGGGATCATACCATATGTGCAGATTTGTGTAACACTTCTTTAACTCATAATAATGTTATTGAGATTCATCTATGTTATTGTGTATCTCAATAGTGCATTCTCTTTTATGGCTGAGTAGCATTCTGCCTTATGAATATACCACAGTGTTTTCTTTTGTTTTTTTAATCCATTTCCTGTCAATGGAATCCTAGTTGGAGCTCTTATGAATAAAGCTTCTATGAACATTTTTATACAAGTCTTTTTTGGTTATATATTTTCGTATCCCTTGGGTCAATAACTGGCAACGGATTGCTGGTTTTTAGGATAGGTATTTTTCTTTAAATGAGAAGCTAACAGAACTTTTTCTAAAGTAGATGTACAGTTTTACTTTCCCAAAAGTAATGAATGAAATTTCTAGTTACTCTACATTTTTCACAACATTTATTATTCTCTCAGCTTTTAATTTTAGCCATTCTGAAGAATGGTAAGCATTATAGTTTTAATTTGAACTTTCTTGATGACTAGAAACATTGAGCATCTTTTCATTTGTGTACTATTCATAAATTTTGTTTTGTGAAGCATCTGTTCAAGTGTTTTTGCCCATTGTTTGTAAATTTTTTCTTCTTATTATTCACTCTTTGAAGTGCTTTAAATTTCTTCAATATTCCAAGGTACATAGAATCATTTCATGGAAATACTTATATCATCATTGTAAAATTTCACACTAGTTGATATTACTGTTAGCCTCTTTAGTGTGAGTTCATAGAAAACAATGTGAAGACAATGAAAAGACTTTACATTTGGAAGGAAGTTTTAAATGTTTAACTAAACAATAATTATAAGCTATAATGGTTAACATAAATTATATATGACTAAAATAATGCTATATTTAATACAATGTGCCTGAATATATCTATGTAGGTATTTGTATATGTGTGTATATATTTATATATATGTACATATAGAATTATATACAATAATATATATTTTAATATATGTTTACTTATAGTAATATAATATGTAAGTATATATATATATCTCTAAAACATTATCTTGATTTGACTGACATTTCATTATTAAAAAATTTAGGAATTCATCTATTGCAGTTAGTTTCTGAGCCACTAAAGTTAATCAGTCACACTCAATTTAAGATCTAAAGCAGTATTTCCCTGGTATATCATCTCTATAACTCACTTCTCTGAGAAGAGTAATGATATGCAAACCAGAAATGGCAGAAATAACATTGAAAAGAAGGAATTAAAACTCCAGTTAGGAAAAGAAAGAGTAAAAGAAAATATAACTATTGTAATGAGAAAATTTCTCTTGCTTTATCACATTATATTAGAGTTTTAACAAGTCTTAAAAATGCACTACTATTTCATTTTTGAAAAATAAGAAAGTAAAAGATATTCACTCCTATTGCGTTCTGTATTCCTGTCAGTACCATAGGCATGTGGCAAGTATTAATATAGCTTCAACAAATATCTCTCATTTTATCAATTCCATATCATCATTTGAATATTGTTGACTTTTTTATTTCTTGTATTTACCCTTTAAGTTCATTTTTAATTTGTAGATATTTAAGAGACATGTATGAGTAAATTTTATAACTCATACTAAGCTTGTTCATATTTAAGCAATATTATATTGAAAAAAACAAATAAGGCTACATTGCCTGCCCACAGAACTATTTCTCTCCCTTGAATGGAGAATGTACATTAACCAAGTATTAGAAATACTAACGGAAAGAGTATGTAGGCATCTATGAGTCACTGCGCCAGATTACTAGTTTCCATTCTATCTTATGCTTAGCTTTAAGGTTACATGGATGTGATCACGAAATAATACATGAAAATGGAAGGTAAGCAGAAAGTTGAACAGAAACCCCTTTTGACTCTACTCCCACTTCACCTAAAGCTTGCTGATTTATATATTTGATTCATAAAAGGTTTTTTTGAATATAATATTTCTTTTGCTTAATAAAAATTAAAAGATTCAAATGCATGGTCTTAATCACCTGCTGATTTTGTAATTATGATTTCAAATGGTTTAGCTGTTCCAAGCGTGAAATTTATCCTCAAAGGATGAAGACTAGCTGCAACCAAATATATTTTTTAAAAATTGAGGACAATTCTAAAAGTTTTTTTCCGGAGAGAAAATTAAGTATTTTGGAAACATGGTTGCATTTATTTATACACTCGTGAAAGCATCACTGAAAGTGAAAGCTGCAATGTGTTTTATCTGTCTACAGGTCTGAAATCTTTATTTTGCTAATGAAAAGTTTAGGGCCTAATTGCTATATGTTCAAGTTGCTAAAATCAAATATTGATAGATTTAGGAATTAAACTCTGATCTAATAAAAATTAGATAGGGGCTCTACACATTAGGGATATCTTTTCTGATGCGTTTGTTTAAAACACTCTATCATCATACTTATACACATGCAGCATATGTACTCATTGTACAAATATTCCCATCAGAAGAGTATTTCTACCATTTCTGCTAGATTTTCAGCTCCTTTTTCTTCAAAACTTGATATTCCAAATAGCTATGTGCTCTCCAAAAAAAAGCATATCCTTTAATTCTCCCTGTGTAATCTCAGCCATTGTTTAAATCCATCATTATAATAAAAAATGCTCCCTTTAAAACACAAATAGAATTGGTTTTTATGCTATAGTTCAAAACCTGTTGTTGTGTTCAGTGTCCCTCTTTTTGGAAAACTGTTCCACAAGATCTGATGATTTTTCCTTTTGATTGGTATAATAAAGTCTCTTATTCACCTCCCAAAGTCTGTATTCATTGCCCCTGAGAACATTATTTCTGTGAAATGTTCTGCTGAAAATGGATTCTAATGACCAAGTCATTTGGCGAAAACTGCATAGTATGCTTCTGTGGAAATGCACAATGCACAAGAGCATATTAAAGTCTGAGAAATTCTCTAAACTTTGCTTAACCTAGAATTTTCCAACTAAATGGACTATAGAAAAATTTGAACACCTTCTGATATTCTGGGAAACGCAATTTGGGAAACTCTGCTCTAGTGGCTTTAGAATGAATTGCTGCTGTACACATCAGCTGACTTTGGCTTCTCTTTTAACTAACAATATTAAAGATCTGGCTTAATATCATTTTATAAACAATAAGATAGTATAAATCCATTTTTGCTCTTTTTTATCAGTCTTTAATTTAGGGTATTTTTTTTCCTAGAAAGACAAAGTTGATGCTATATTTTAAGAATTATGATACAGGATTTCTGTCACATGCTGGCCACGTATGAAACCCCACTCTTTAAAATATTGGTCTCAGTAACTAGGTTGTATTGTTAAAGAAAAATATTGAAATACATCAGTTTTAAACATTTTAATTGAGGTAACAGATTCAGTAAATACATTGGTCATCATTGTACGCTTAAATACACTTTTACGTAAGTATACCTTCACAGTGCCACCACTCAGATTATGATACAAAATATTTCCCACAAAGCAAAGGCTCCTCTTACCACTTCTAATTAATACCATCTTCTGAAGGTAGCCACTATTCTGGATTTTGCAACCTAAATTTAGCTTTGCTTTTGAATGTCATATAAATGGAATTCTACTGAAGGTGCTTTCATGTATGGCTCTTTTTTTGCTAAGCGCTATGTCTGTGATATTCATCCACATTGTTGAATGTAGCAGAAGTGTATTGTTTTTAGTACTCTATAGTGCCTATTACACAAAATTCACAGTTTGTTATGCATTCTACTGTTGATAGATATTTGAGTTTTTTCCAGTTTGGGTATATCATGACATTCTTGTGTTATGCTTTTTGTTGAATGTATGCACTCATTTCTCTTGAAGAGTAATTTTAAGATCATAGGGTGAGCACATAGCTCTCATAGATAATGCCAAAGTGTTTTCCAAAGTGTTTGTGCCAACTTATTTGTTTTGTAAAATATTTCAGAATAGCTTTTAAGAATTACTTTAATTCTATATTTTTCTTTTGTCTACCTAGCTGGAAAAAATGAGAGATGAGCAGATGTTTTATTATTGCTGTTGCTGACTAATCTTGAGCAAAACCATTACAGGATAATTAAATGAGTGAATATTCATCTTTCAAGAGAAAAATTACTAAAATTGAGGCTTCAAAATTTCTTACTAAGTCCCGTTTTGAAAGTTTATTACAATGTGAATTATTATGCAATATCTGACTCAGAATAAAAGTCATTCTTCAATTATGAATTTACCCTAATGATAAACAAATCACTTTACAGTTGAAATTTTTCTTAAAGACATTTCCCTCTTTTGACATATGAGGAAACTGGGCAATTATCAGTGTAAACTTCTTACAGCTTTTGTACATAATATAAACACCGAAGTTCCTAATATTATCTATTCAATTATTTGATGTCAAATAGTCTCTCATTTGAAGCAGGTTCCATTACTCCTCAATCCCTACTAGGATGGACTTCAACTTTTTTATTTTTGCGATGTTTACTGATAATTAGTAAAAACAAAATTTCTCTATTAAAAACTTTATTCCTCTGAAAGAGTACTTGCCGCAGGAAAGCTTAACACTGTATATGAAAGAAGTTTGGGATTTCTCAACACACAATTGACCTGTTACCTAGGTGTCCTTAGGCTAGTCCAAATTTTTCAGAAGTGAAAAATTTGCTAAGAATCTGAGAATAATAAAGCAATTACAAAATCAACAAAGCAAAATAAACAAACAAAATAAAATCAGCGATGCTATGCTTTGGTGGTTTTAATTTGTATTAATCGGAACACCAAAATCTGATGTTATTGTCATGGTTTCCCACCTGCACTTCTAGTTCATTCTAATGTTGAGCGCCACTTGATACTCATTTGTGAATATCTTGTTTTTCTCATAATCTTATCACTATTAATTATGGAAACTTGCTGAACCTAGCAGTTTATTGAAATTGCCTAAGCTTATAAAATGTAATCCCCTACACCACTGGAAGATACAAGCTCAGTATCTTTTGAATTATGTGCCAACTGGTAGAATTACTGAGTTTCTAAGTGAAGCTAATGTACCTTATTCTTTTTCACTTATCAAACAGTAGGAAAACGATTGTAGCAATCAGTTCAGGCTGCTATAATAAAAATACCATAGACTGGATGGCTTACATGACATTTATTTATCACAATTCTTAAGGCTGAGAAGTCAAACGTCAAGGTGCCAACAGATCTGGTGTCTGGTGAGAGCGTTCTTACGTGTTCATAGATAGCAGTCTTCTCACTATATGATCGCATGGCCAAGAGAAAGATCGAGGGGACAATCTCTCTCCTGTTTCTTCTTATAAGGGTGCTAATTCTATCTATGAGGGCTCTATCCTCATGACCTAATTACCTTTCAAAGGCTGCATCTCCAAATACCATCATATTGGGGATTAGGCATCACCATATAAATTTTTTTTGGGGGGACACAAACATTCAGTCCATAGCAATAATCTCAAAATTACTTACTTCCATTGTTGTGTTATTACTGTTATCAGGATTGTAAGCCAGGTGACATGATTTCTGGCAGCTACAAAATGATCCTCTGTTGGGAATTTTACTTGTTACCAGTTATAATGATAACAAATCCTACTGACTCTCAATAGAAAACTTATGTTTAGTATCCTTATGGTGAAACATTGCACAAACCTGCAGAAAAAGATTTTGTATTTCTGTCAAATTTCCTTCTTTTTAACAATTTAAGAATATGTCAAGAAAGCAATTATAGGTATAGACTGACTCTAAGGGCCTCTAAAGCAGTGGTTATCAATCTTGGTTGCATATTAGAATCTTCTGGGAGCATATAAACTTGCAAATGTCTGTTCCATTCTCTTAGAAAATTAAATCAGCTATTTTGAGATTGGGCCCTAGATATGGATATTTGTAAAGGTTTCTGGATGATGCTAAAGTGCAGTAAGGGTAAGAAACTATTGTACTAATGGTTAGAATTCTGTATCAAAGACTTGAATATAAAAAAAAAGTAAGAATAGTAATTTATGTTTTTCTATATGTATTACAGAATTCTATATCCTCTCTCCATATATTCTTATTATACAAGAATTCTATATTTTCTTTCCATGTGTTATTATATAGAAGAATTCTATATTCTTTCTCCATATATCATATATATTCATATAAGAATATACGGAGAAAGAATATAGAAGAATTCTTTAATAGATATAGAATTTTTAATATGTCCAAGATAAAAATATATACATATATTAATATAAATATATTTATAAAAATGCATATTATATATATATATATATATTTTTGAATATATATAATAAAGAAAAATGTTGCCATATAAAAGAAAATCCACTCTGGTGAAAACTTTGTACTGCGTGCAAAGATTTTTTTTACTGTTGAAATTTTGGAAGACAAAAGAAAATAATAATGTAACAACATTAAGTAGATAGAATGTTAAGGTGTGATGTATGGGGTGGGTGGTTGACTATACTATGTACATGATATTAGCCAAGAAAAATCAAATCTATAATCTGTCAAGCTACAAACAAGGCCTAGGAGAATGAATGGCAAACAAATAATAAAGAACAGAACTTCCAGAGGGAATGTTTGAATCATTCCGTTAATTAGCATCCCCTTAATTGCAGAATTAACTGGGGAAAAATGCTTGGAAACTTTTAATGGCAATTTATAGTAAAAGAATTCCCAGAGGAAGCCTATACCTTTGTTCAAGCCAGGTTGGTTCTGTTCATAATTAGGAAAATATATTTGATTTAAGCCACAACTAATAGCAGTTGAAGATTATGAAGCAAGATGCCTATCCAAGGCTTAGATATTTAAAACCTTCCAATATTAATATACTTTTATTTAAGTACGTATTAGTGCAGAGATTTAAGCAGTATATGGTATTCATACATTCATGGAGATAATTTATAGAGCAAAAAACTTGAGGTAACTGCAGGATGCAATAGAAGTTCATAGCGTGGTTATTCAACTTGGTTTTACGGGGTGGGATAAGTGAAGAAACAACTTAGCTGAAATTTGAAAGACAAAAATGGTCACTTTTTTAGTAAAAAGGGGGTAAAAGGGTTCTAAGCAGGACGAAAGACATATATATTCAAAAGCTCTGAGAATGTTCAGTATTTTCAAGGATTAAATGTATTCAACATATAGGGAAATAAAGGCAGTGATTCAGTTTAAAGAGATGAGGAGCAGAGAGGTAATGGAGGGAATAAACTATAGTAAAACTTTTGAATTGTATTCTAGGATCGACAAAGAGCCAGTGGAAAGAGTAAGAATAGGGAATAATATTAAGTTAGTAATTTTATATACCTTAAAGTTTAGTAAAATATTTTGCTAATTTTTAATGGAACATAATTTTGGAAAGAAGCTAATTTTTCCCATACTTCAGTTAATCATACTTTGGAAAGACAATCCATTCTGCTTAATAATCTGGAGCCCAGATTGCTCTGTTGTCTAGGTAGGAGATTAATGTGCTTGGAAGTTAGCAGTAATACTACAAACCCACTTCCTTAAGCTGGTGTGTCAGAAAGTGTGGTGTCAGAATCAACTCGACCATCAACATCCCTTGGGAACTTGTCAGAAATGTGATTTCTCAGATCCCATCCAGATCCACTAAATCAGCCTTCCTGGTAATTCTGACTCACATGAAATTTGAAAACTACAACCTTAAGGGAAAAGCATAAATCAAAATGTTTCAGTGTTCTTTGCTTGAAGATTTTCACATAAGAAAAGAGTTCCCTTTTTCCCCCTAAGTTGAATCAAAATTTCTAATAAGTATCTAAGAATTTAAATCATAATTCTTTCTTCTCTAACGTAAGATAGTTGACTTACAGTACGTTATATCTTTTGGATATGGTTAAAATCAGCTAGTTTACCAGATCTTTACTCTTTTTGCTTTTTTTCTTGAGGAAGATTGGCCCTGAGCTAACATCCATGCTCATCTTCCTCTACTTTATATGTGGGACGCCTACCACAGCATGGCTTGCCAAGTGATGTACAGTTCCTCACCTGGGTTCGAAACTGGAAATCCTGGGCCAATGAAGTGGACGTACGAACTTAACCACTGCCCCACCGGACAGGCCCCCGTTTACTCTTTTTTTTATTGAATACTCTCAAATATGCCTGTTAAACACTCATTCAGCTTATAGTAAGTTACTTTGAGTAACTTGCAGCCACCTATAAGTGGATGAAACGCCTCATTGCAACTTTGAAAACATGCTGTCTTGAACTAAAATCTACCTCCTGTAGCTTTCAGTTACTGGCGCGAATTCGGCTGTGCAGATTTGTCATAAATATCTAATATCCTTTCCACAGTGTAGCCCTTGGAATATTTGAACATGGCTGTCATAGCCCCTAAAATGCTCTATTCCTCAAGCTAAAAATCTCCTGTTCTATCGACCATTATTCATATGAATAGGCTTCAAGTCTCTCTGCTATCTTACTTACTCTCCTGAATGTAGGCCATTTTATCCCTTCCCTGTGAAGTGTGGTGGCTGGAATTCTCCCAGCTAGGCTCAAACTTCCTTCTAGATGTGACTTTTGTGTCAAAGTACCTGTTATTAATAATGAATTAATTGCTTTTCTTTTTTTTCTCATCTTATTAAAGATGGCTCACATTAGGTACTGTAGAATCTAGAATCCAATTTTGTGTTTTTCTTTTTCTATTTTGTTTTTGTTTTTTTGAGGGGAGATATTACTTCTTCTACCACGTTGTTCAGTCAGGCTATTTTATTGTGAATTTGGTGGTCTCTGTGTATTGAGAGTTAAACCAATATCTTACCTTTATTTTTCTTAAAGATCAAAAGCCCCTGTTTTATTCATTTTTTCCACTTAGATCCATGTTATTCTCAAATCAATATAGCATTTTGTATATAGCCATCTAAGACAATGACCACAATTTAGAAAATGTTGATATAACTGTTGATACTGAAAATGTAAATGATTATTCAGATAGATACAAGATCACTTAGCTGTTCTAGAATCAACCTATGTTATTCAGCATTTCATAGTCATAGTATAAGTATATTCAATACTTTAGTGAAGTGAAGCTCTACTCTATCTATTCTTGTGATAACCTTCAAAAGGGAAAGTAAAAAAAATAGTATACGATGACTTACTGAATCAGCTCATTCTGCTTTCTATACATTCTCAGAGTCTAGGTTTCCAAAGTTTGTCCTTCAGTGATTTCTTTAAAAAATTTGTTTGAAATTAAAATTAAACACTGCTTTCTGTGATTTGAGGAATCTCTGTTTTTTGAGTGGAAAGGGGGTGGAGAGGATGGAATTCATTTAGACCATGAAATTTGAGCTTGATTGAAACAGCTGTATTTAGTTTTATAATCCCTTTAGTCTTCCTGAGCTTTTACCTTTTGGGTAAAATATTGTTATATCTTTCTAGAATTTCATTATCTTGCTTGAATGCAAAACAGAGAAAAGCAAATTGAAGATTTTTTCTTTCTGCATGGTAATCATAACAAAACAACAGACTGCTATTTGCTTAATTTTCCCCAAATACAAGTAAAATTATAAATCGATAAACAGCTAAGCAAGTTTTCGTTCGACTTAACTTTCATTAATTGGAGGAATCTTTAATAAGCAACTCTAAGAAATTATCATTGCAGTGTTTCATTTGGGCAGAATTTGAATTGCTTTTTTACATTCTCTTATTCAAAGAAAATAAAAGTTTGGTTTATTTCCTCTGAGCAGAGATAAGGTAGTCATGATGGTGAAGCGCATAGGAAATCTGGAGAGGGTTCTGAAATCTCTGAATTGCTGCATTTTATACACTGCATTTCTTCATAGATTTCCTCAGATTTTTTTTTTTTTTTTTTTGAGGAAGATTAGCCCTGAGCTAACATCTGCCACCAATCCTCCTGTTTTTGCTGAGGAAGACTGGCCCTGAGCTAACATATGTGCCCATCTGCCTCTGCTTTAATGTGGGACGCCCACCACAGCATGGCGTGCTAAGTGGTGCCATGTCCCCACCCCAGATCCGAACAGGTGAACCCCGGGCCGCCAAAGCGGCACGCGCACACTTAACTGCTGCACCACCAGGCCGGCCTGATTTCCTCAGATTTGATGTAAATTAACTCTGTATGGATGCAAACTCTGTACGGATACAAACAAGAAGAAACTTTCTATCAGAAACAAGTTATCACTTTAAAATAGCCAAAGAATTGTCGACTTCATAGTTCACAGGACAATGTGTAATGCTAAAGTATAATTTACACATTTGGATTTATCCAAATATTCAGGTATGCTTTGTTCTAAATTCTTCAATTATAGAACATTGGTGAAATATTAAGTTCATCTTTCAAAATCTGAACTTATGTTATTATTTTCCTGAATGGAAGTGTTTGTCGAGTATATAAGAAAGAAGTTTTGAACTCTTTGAAAAAAGATAAAAATCTATAGCTTTCAGATCGATAAACATTTTGAAAGACACAGGGAAATCAACAAAAGGGGGAAAATAAACCCCCCTGGCAAAATACATTTGGAATAAACCATAAAGATTGCTGCAAATTCAGCATTAAAAAGTAATAAAAAAGGAATTACATTTTAGATAGTGTCAATTTTCAAAAGCATCCCACAGAGATATAAGCAGTAATGCTTTTAAAAAAAATAATAATAGCATGCCACATTTTCATTATGCCGGAACTGAAAGTTTTATAAATACCCTGTATATTGTTAATGTTGCCCGCAGAATACGAGGTCAGGACATAACTGAGTAAACAACATCCATTATCAAAATGGAGGGTTGAGAAAGAATAGCAAAAATAAAGGCAGAGGGTTAAAAAGAGGGAGGGGGAAGGAGAGAGAGAATATAAAAGTAAAGACAATAATATGCGAGGTAGAAACAATGTAAAGGAAAGAAAACGTGAGTATATTTCCCCTTATCTATGTTACAGAAGTTTTGGGTTTATCCTGGTGCCTTTGCCTTGTGATACTAGATACCTCAAGCATGTATTTTGATAATGAGTGAGTAAAGAACAATTAAATTTATTAAATATTAAGTGAAAGAGGGAAAAGAATATTAAATATTGCATCTAGTGCCTACATTGACAATGCCCTGAGGCTAATAGATTCAATTTCAGAGACCACCTACTTTACATGCTGTAAATTTTTTAAAAACACTGATTGCTTTTACATTTGGTTCTTTTTACCTTGCTTCAGGATCCCCTGCTTAATGTAATTATGACTGCAATGTAAATTAAATCGTGAAATTTTGTAGAAGAAAATCACATAGCATATGAGTTGGATGTCTCAGAGGTATCACATGCAAAGCCCTGTATGTTAGCATCCAGGTGACCAAATCCTTGGAGGTAGAGTAAGCCATCACCAAGTGCCAGAACTATTCAATGGCAGGGCCACCGTGATCAGGCGGGAATTCTGGATGCCCCTCTCCATACTACACAAGTACTATTGTCTTTCTTTTCCAAACCCATCCCTGATAATATTTCCTATTAATGAACCTGATGCTTTGTTGTCTCGCTAATGATTATATATGGATCCACTGGATATGTACTGGATGCTGGAGAGATATATATACATATACGTATATATATAAAATATATTATACTGGCTAATATAATTGTAAGAAACTAAATATTGTAGCTAAACATAAAAGAAATATTATGTGTTTGATTTTTGCTCAAAATTGTTAAAATCTATATCTTTTTTCAAATTTCCTTATACTGAAGCTGAAAATAATCTTGTTATTAATAGTAGTAGTATTTATTTTAAATAATATTAAGAATTTTTTATATTTATTGCATACTTGAATTTTCTTTGCTTGTTTCATTATAGGTATTTTTACTTTGAGGAAATAGGAATAATTGATATGTTAAAGACATTTACACCTTGACCCTACTTATTAAAGAAATTTCCCCATTCTATTAAATAACTTCAAAGGTTTTTAGTGAATAATATTTTCAGTAATGAAAATTTGAAATATTTTTTGGTCACACTAAATTCCTTTATGTTTCTAAAGTATTTTGTCCTATTTATATATGAATGATTCCCAATATTTTAGTAATTATGAAACTATTAGTTATTAAGAGTTTTTTTTTTTGTATGCTGGCACTGTGCTAAAGACAAAACATTATTCTAGAATATTTATCCTTGAATTAATATGATTTCATGGTTTACATTTACATTTAAAGGTGGAGATATACATTCCAAAACGTTTGGAATGCATTTTGTTGTCTTTTTATGTTGACTTTTGCGTCAAGAATCTTTATTTCTTTTTTCCAAGTTATTAACTAGCTTTTCAAATATTATTCATAAGGGATTCATATTTTCCAAACTCTTTAAATAGTACTTAGTCATAAATTAAACTGCCAGGTAAATATGAATCCAGGACACGATATTCTAAATATTTAACAGCAAGCATAGGAACTGGCCCAGCAGCGTAGTGGTTAAGTTCAGCACATTCCGCCTTGGCAGCCCAGGATTCATGGTTTGGATCCCAGGCGCGGGCCTACACCACTCATCAAGCCATGCACAAAATAGAGGAAGGTTGGCACAGATGTTAGCTCACCGCCAACCTTCCTCATCAAAGAAACCCCCAAAAAACAATAAGCATAGTATAGGCATTGACCAATCAGGACTGTCATATGTATTTATCAGCTAACAATCGGCCCTGCAAAACTCTGTGTCTATAATTTATATCATTGATGTATCTGTTCACTCTGGCATGAATGCACCGTTTTATTTATTTCAGCTTTATGATATACTTTAATAGCTAAGTGGGCATACGTCTCTCTTATTATCATTCATTTTCAGAATTCTTTCTCCCTTTTGACACTTTCTTTCATGTACATTTTAGAATAATTTGATTAAATTACAGAATGATTTATTGATGTATTATATTAAATTATTAATTAACTTGCTCTTATAAATTTTAGTTAACTTGTTCTTACATCAAATATTAATTGTCAGTCATGTCAGTCACTTTTACTTTAAGAATTATCATCTTATATCATCTTATACTAATGAATTTACCTTTTTCCATGACAAAATGTCACTCAATTAACTTTTGCTATATATCTCTTAGGAATGTTTCATAGTTCTCCTGATATTGGTGCTGCACATTTTAAGTTGATTTCTAAGAGTTTTATGTGTTCTGCTGTTGTACATTTGTCTGTTTTGATAATATTTTAAATTATTCCTTGCAAGTGTAGGAAGATCATCTAGATTTTTGTAATTCATTTTATTTTTTAATTCTTCTATTGGCTCTCCTATACTTTTAGTTGATGATCTTGTGTTTTCCAGGGAGAAAATCTCTTCCAAAAAGATAAGATTTTTCTGCATTAACTCATTTATTCTTTTCAATAAAGCTCTGTCAGTTCACTCAAGCTATTTGAATGAAAGCACATGTTTATATGACACCAAACTCTGTGCTCTGAAAGGGAGGCAATATCTTATATCCTAAAGCTGAACTGGCTCAGTTTTTATCATACTTTGAATAAAGTGATGTACATAACATTCATCCCTGAGAGAATTAGAACATGTCATGGGAATGATTGTTTATTGCTTTTTATGAATTCAACATTTTGAAGACTTTCATTACACTTGCTTAGCCTTTAAATACAAGACAATCATCAAGTAAATGTTAGTAGTCATATGTTCTCTGCATGTTTCCAATAGAACTACGTTAGATCAATATTGGAAAAGATCATACCCACCAATCTTATTCAAAGTTTCAAAAGGGATAGAATATTATATTATCTCCGACATGAATATCCTTGTTGTAAGCTCTTCCAAACAAATGTCTCACAAAACACTTGCCATCGGGTAAACACTAAGCTCTGAGAGAAGCTTTTACTATCACCCATTTAGCAAGCTTGTAAAAACCCCACTATGAGGTACTGTCAAAATTACCATTTAACTTTGTATTTCAGATTGATTCACTTTGTAGTATGTACTGATGCATTTCTTCAGTGGTTTCTTTCTGAGTGAGTTTGGATGGCACATGAAGTGAAACAGGTGAGAGTATATTTCACCTTGTCTCAAAAAAGAAAGAAAAGAAAAAGTGTTTTATGAGTCCTGGGTTTGGGTAAAGTGCGGATTAAATTTAATATGATCATGACATCAAAAGATGTAGATTTATATATTTGATATGCTGTGACCTGTCAGTTCCCATAATCAATGTGTTGATGTTGAGGAGTTGCAAGTTTAACTGATTCCAGGAGCTGATTAAGTGACATAAATGAATGAATTGGGCCTGATGGGTTCTGTAAGAAACTAATTACTTAGAGCAAAAGAGAGAGCCTTAAATACCTTCCTTATTAAAGAATTTAAAAAATAAAGAACTTAATTGTTTATCCTAAAATTGGACAAAGAATAAATCAAATGCAATCAGGAATTAGGAATTTGTAAGATAAAAGCAGAAATTAATATGCTAGACAAGAAAAATTAGTGGAACAGGTAAATATATCCAAAAGTTGTTTCTTTAACTTACTAATAAAATATATAATCCTTTTTTAAGCTTAACCAATAAAATGCGTGAACAATCATAGGAAATAACAGGAGGGACAAAAAAAATCATAAGCAATTCTTAAAGCAATTCAATTGCAGCATTTTGAAAATTTAGATAAAATGTATGATTTCCTAGAAAAAAGCCAATTTTCCAAATCAACTCAAATGAAAGTAGAACACTTGTTCTCCAACCACTAAAAAAGAGATTTCAAAGGAGATTAGAGATCAACAGTGATGAAGGAATCAAAACCAGATGGCTCCACAAGTGAGCCATCCATCTAACTTAATCTAACTTAGAAACTCCATAATGCCAATGGTATTAAAATAATTCCATTTTTCATCTTGGTGTGAAATACCTCAATTTTTAAATGTTGGAATCAATTCAAATTTTATAAAATATAAAAATATATTTTGGGGCTCAAAATGATTTTGCAGAATATGTTGGTCACATGTTTGAAATATCAGGTCATTAGGACTGAGGCTGCTGATGGGGAATTGAACTCTATTTAGAAGTCTTTGAAGTGTATATTCTTGTAAATTTGTCTGCCTAAGAAAATGTGTGTGTGTGTGTGTGTGTGTGTGTGTGTGTGTGTTTGTAGAGAGAGAGAGAGAAATAGAGAGAGAAGAGAGAAAGACTTCAGTAATTTTCTTCCTGGCTCTATTTTCATATGATATACATTTTTTCATTTACGGCATTTGTGGAAAACAAGATTCCCATATAAATGAGCCCTTGTTTACCAAATTATTATATTAACTGTACGGTGTTGTTAAATAATAAATGGAATATTTTTTGCAGTGGCCTCCTTAGAAATAAAGAAGTGTCCAACAACTTGTCTATCACCTGACTCCCCTGAGTAAAGCATGAGCATTTTTTCCCACCTATGTGTATTTTGCCTTGAGATGGCAAAGACAAAAGATGAGCTACATTTCATTCCTCGTATATTGTTTGATTTATCTGGGTTCTGTTCATGACGGAGAGAATCCCTTTACAAATTGGCCTTTGACTAACCAAGTGCCAAGCCAGACATAAATGAGAATTAAATCATTCTGACTGGATCAGCCTCTGATCTGCTTCATTAGCAGAGGGCCCTCCCTCAGTTGCCTTTTGAACTCCTAGTTTCACTGTGATCCATTATACTGTGTCAGTTGCGATCTGCTCTAATGTAGACTTCCCTTAAGAGCATTTTGGCTCCACTGACCCAGGAAAACTCGGATTTTGTATGAACTTCAACATTGCTAGTCCTTGAGATGCTGGCGTTAGATGAGGAGTGATTAAATATTCATCTTTAAAAAATTAGATGCCTCCTAAAGTGAAGATTATTTAGAGGGAAGGGATAAAAATTTGCTCTAAAATTAACTTTCCAGTTTAATCAACCCAATGTTATATTTCAACCTTGGGATTTCAATTCTTATTTTGGAAAAACATAAATCCCATGGACATAATTTGCACAGAATAATTTTGTCTAAAACAATAAGGCTTATTTATGCTTAGTTCACAGGAATGTTTTCAAATTTTGGCAATTTAAATACACTAGAGTCTCTTTAGTCAAACTATTTAGGATTTGTCAGTTAAACAAATTGTGCTTTAGAAGCTCCTTTATTTAATTCACTGGATGAAGTTTGTCAAATTCATCAAAAACTTCAGTAACAGGACACATGAGCAAATTTGGAAGCATGGGGGGATTTTGTTCAGTTTCAATTTCAAATTATTGATACTCACATTAAACTAAAAGTAATAATTTAGAGACAAGGTAATGAAATGACCTTTATCACACAAGAAAATAGTAAAACGTTGAAAAACGGATTGTTTTGTAATTAATGTTAGGGAAAATAACAATCTATGATACATTTGTGAAGAGTATACTTTGTAACGCTTTACAAAAATGTCTACAATGAAAGTCTCCTGTAGAATTTTCCTATTTGGGCCTTACTGCTTAGTACCTATAGAGTAACCGACAACAGATTCTCCCCTGCCCCCATCTCTCTTTTAATTTGTCATTACTGCTTTGTGCATGGAGGGAAAATGCCTCCTTAAAACCCTCTAGCAATCAGCTTATGCCCTGCAGCATGGGATTTAATTATTCATGTCACCATTAGGACACACGTTAAATATATTAAGTCAGAATAAATCCTTACACAATTTGCCATAGAAAGATAAATACTAGAAAAAAATCTGAGTAGAATTATCCCTAAAGGAGATTGAAGTAAAACATGTTTGAAGAGACATGGGGAACCCGACACACATAAGTAATCTCAATACTATGCTGTTTTTAAGAGATGTTGCTCAGTGAGTGATAAATAAGATGGAATATTTAAACATTCGTGTGGAACAGCACAAAAATATTCTAGGGAGAATGTTATAGTTTTCCTGATAGCAATTTGTATCATTTTACTTTTGGCAACAGCTATGATACCTTCAGGAATGTGCACATTGCCTTCTCCATCAAGTAATATCATCTTTGGTCTGCTATCATCCCTTAATTATTATTTTCCTGAAGTGTATATATACTCTTATCTCTTCAGCCAGTCTAACGTGTCCCTAAAACTGGTAACAGTTTCCTGCTGTTCATATCACACACTAGCATTACATCTAATTCAAGGTATACTTTATTGTCTTAAAAGTTCTTTCTGATTTGATTGTATTTTATGTTCTTATTAGGCACTTTTTTTCTTTGGTGCTTTCATTTTCCTTAAATTAATTGAACTTTTTAAAATACTGCTCTCATTCTCATTTATATAAATTTTCTCTTTGGAAATTAGAGTGCATTGAAGTTGTGCTCCTATCCTGAAGAATGCATGATAATTCACCAAGGAAATGATAATTGTCATCATATCTAAATGTTTACACCTGAAAGTTTAGGGACAAATAAACATGAATCTATCCTTATTATATTTGTATTAATTTTTAAAAACTTTTAAACACATGTAATAGTACAAAAATACACAATAGAAACTCGTGCTGTTAACCATTTAAAGAGATGCTAACATTTTTCCAGTTGGTTTCATATTTCTTTCTGTAAAAATACGGGGGAAAAGCAGTTATACCAAAGACCAAAGAGTGCTCTATTCCTTCCCTCTGCTTGTCATCTCCGGAAGTCATTGTCTCTATAACGTAATGCAACTTTCTCTCTTACAACACAAACTTATATACCAAAAATGAGACATACTGAGTTCCCTTAGTCATGAAATTCATCTTGGGATGGTATTCATTGCATTAACTCAGTGATAATCTCAACTTGATTTGCTCTAACCTGAAAGCTAAATTAGAAAGTTAACAACCACCTACATACCTTATGTAAAACCATAAGAAAAAGTAGATTAATATGAAAGAAAATTGGTTAATATTTACAGTAGGCACAGAATAGAGGAAGGTAGAAAACACAGGTAATTTCTATAGTCTGTAATTCTCAACTGATCACAATATCATAGTTGGTGTTTATAACATTCTTCCTCAGTTAACGATGTCATGTTTCCTGGATCCCTAGACAATACCACAGACGTCTGAGCTCTTTTCTTGTTATTTTCCCCAGTACATGGGCCCAAATTTCTTTCCTGAAAGTCCGAGTCTTTAGTGATTCTTTTCCTATATTTGCTATAACCTCCCATCAATATTTATCAATGCATGTGAAAATGTTATGATTTAGTCCAAAGGATCTTTTGAGTTCTAGACAGATGCCTGTAACCTTGTTCCCTTGATAATCATGATCAGTCTCCCTATTTTCTTCTTGTTTCAGTTGCGTAAAGATATATAGTGTCAAGTGGGAATTTAAACATCCAATTTAATGGAAGAATTTTTTATGCCTTAGTGGGAGCATTCCTCCCTTAAATACTAAAGTAACAGAATTCAAAGTTGGAGGAAAAGTATGCAAAAATTTGAGAAGTTATTAAGTGTAATAGTGTGAAATACTTCTCCCACTTCTATCTCTTTGTTCCCTGGGAAGTAGGTATTCTGGGATATAGGAGAACAGCATCATATATTGGTTACCAATTTATAATATCTATCTCATCTAGTACCATTAATTCACAAGCAGTGATTTCCCCTAGTTGGCAACATAACTAACTACTCTATAAAATGAACCATTAAACTTATCTGTAAAGCCAGCTGCTTCTGAGTTTTGGGATTCATGGTAAGATCTGTAAGTTTCATAGTCATGTTGATCACTTCTCTTACATGAAAATGCATTATTTGTTCCAGAAGCAATATTGTGTAGAGTATATAGCAGAAAATGAGGCATTTGATGACTCTAAAGAGGGTGACAACTTCAGAAATATTGCTGACAGGAAAGGTCAATCCATATCCAGATTACTGTCTATTCCGGTTTGAAAAATATCTACCAATACTGTGAATAGAATGTGACCAATGTAATTAACTTGCCCCAGGTAATTAGCTGGTCCCTCTAGGTATAGGTGTCATATCTGCGATTTAGAGCTGATTTCTGCTGTTGGCATAAACAGAATACTTTTCAAGGGTGCTGGTGATCAACTCACCAGTGCCTTTATAAAGATTTTACACTCTGGTCTTTCAGGGGACATCATTAAAGAGCCTGAGTATGTAGTTTAAGATAACTCTGTTCTAACTTTACTATCGCTTTGAGTTTCTATTTCATCTTTGAGCTATATAAAGAAGTTTAGGACACTCAGCATTATTTAATATAGGGTACTGATATCAAGCAAAATAATCAACTGTCATATTCTGAAACTAGCCCAATAAATCCAGAGTATTCATAATTACTCTCAGACTGATACATATGGCCCAATCTAGTTATTTTTTTCCTATCTAGTCCACTACTCTTAGAACTCATCTCCACACGTCTTATCCAGGTTTGGGCTGGTATAAATTATCAATATCTTGCAATTATTTTAGTGTGTTAGTTATTTCCTCCTCAGTCAGATTTTGTTCTAGGGCATGCTAAATCTGACACTCAGGGATAGGAAGGGAGCAGAAAAATATCGGCATGTCGTTGTAAGGTAACTGTTTCAAATAAGCTTATTAGAACGTCTTTAAGCATAGCAGTAGTTTGATTAGACATATAGATAGAGTTGATTTTGTTGGCAATGGAGGTTTTGTAGGGAATATTTGAAAGTATCCATTTGGGCCCATTCTAATTTTTGGAGACCTACTTCTTCCCAATTGGTACATTAACTCTTATATAAGAGACATGGAGGAGTTATAAATTCAGCTTATGCTGTAATTATATGTATAAGCTATCTGTAAGATTAGATTCTGCAACTAATGTTTTGCTATGTCTGTCCTGTGTCTACAAAATATATTATGTTAAGGCACTTATATAACCTCTTTGGTCTTGTCTGAGTGCATGAAGCCTTAGTATATAATTTCCACTATTTATTCCAGGGTAGCCAGAAGCAGCCAGTGCTCCAACCCTATCTTTGTATTCCTCTTTCCCATCAAAGTATCGTATCCCAGCAGCCACTTCATCCACTGAAAAGTTGCCTTCAGCTGGCACCTTGTTCCACATGATAATTTAAGTAAGCGTTTGCCACTGAATGCTTGTTGGTTTGTCTCACAGTTGAGGAACCCAGAGTTTAAAGATCTCACATGTTTTGTAATGCGCTGCAGCAAACCTATTGAAGCTTTGCCTAAAGATAATGAGCACTATCTTTTTTATATTGGAAAGCAAACAATCCTGCCCTCTACTCTGGTTGGAAATAGTATCTCTACCTTCTCAATCTGTGCATTATACAAACATCCTGGACAAGATAGTTTAGAAAAAGAAGGCAGTTGGTGCCTTGTCCACAAGATGTGCAGAAACGTCAGTAATCCATGGAGAGCTGTGTCCCGACCACAGGCTTCGAGGTTTCAGCTACAGCAGCTGGTTCCTGGACTTAATAATCCAGTTGTGGCTTCAGACATTTACTCCTCCAGACCTCCTAATTATTTTGTAGGCACTTAATACCTATATTCAATGTTTGTGCTACACATACCAAGAATAGTTTCTGTTTTTTGCCTGCTACAATATATGTCTTAAGTTGGTTTCCTGGAAACAGAAGCTGAGATAGAGATTTGGGTGTAGATGTTTTACTGGGAAATTCTCTTGGGGAAATCACTTTTAAGTAATGAAGTATTTGGCAGAGGAAAAAATTAAGCTACAATGAAGTTGCAACAGAGACTCCAGCCAATTCCACAGTGAGCTCAGGAACTGGGATGGTCTTTCAAAGATGATCCAATTTGACATAAGGGTGACAGCCTTTGTAATCCTATTATTAACCAGTCTGTACGTGTGGCTGTACCTAAGGAGGGTGTGCAGCGTATACATGGGTGTCTCTTCATTGCCCTAATGAGATATGAGCAGGAAGAGGAACCAGCATGAACATAAGGGTATGCTTTCTGCTATGTCATTACTAGTAAATCATTTGCCTATGATACACGAAACTGGTGTCTTCTCTCAGTATCCATGAAACTGCGGTGGACTAACTTGCTAGTCTGCTGGTTAGCTTGCAAGTTGTGTAAATTCTCAGATCCTTCATAGTTCTTGACATCAGGAAGCTACTGGTGTTGCCACTATGGCCGACTCTCATATCCATAAAGCTGATGATCAGACACTGGAACATGGCATCTGTTTGTTGCACTATCTCAGATCCTTATGGACATGACAACTGGAAACTGGAATGGTAAGTGTGGCCACCTTAACTGTGTCTAACACTCAATGTCACCATGTTGCCTTCTGGCAACAATAGCATCAGGAAGATGGCCTCTGACTCAACAATTGTGTTCCGTATCTCATGCAAGTGCATCTAATTGGGAAAACCCAACTGACATTCAAACCCTCATAGGAAAGGAAGTTTTGGAAATATAAATTTTACATTTTTTGTCTATCCAAGCAACAGTGTGGACAGGAGGTTGAAAGATTAGGGGATTGTGAGATACAACCTGTGGGATACATCCTAAGTTGTGTGCCTCTGGAAAGTTTTTCTTTTGCTTCAACCTGGCACTGTAGCAATATATCCAGCCAGGACCAAATTTTATGTTACTGTCTTGCCCTGGGTTTTCCTATAGCACAGATATTGCATATTTAAAGCCTATCTTGGTGGGTTTGTGGTTATTATTCTTTGTTTTCAGGGATTTTCCCAATCCTTCAAAAATGATTCAGAAACAGTTGCCTTTTCTTCTTGCTCCAGTGGATATATATTTTTATTTTCTTCCTAGTTCAGACTTTCATTAAGGATATAGCCCACTGAAAGTGCAAACTTTTTGCAATCATCAAGATATAAACCAATTTTTGGAAGCTCAAGGCTTCATCTCCTGCTTCCTGTGGGTAATATATCTCAAGCCCCAGAATTGCTGGTCCGGCAGCTTATGGAATGTGTGGTACTCATTTTGACTCTTGCAATTTGATTTTCACTTTCCTATTTGTTGCTATTACCTTTGGTTTCTAGTCTCTTTTGTTTCTTTCTTTCTTGAAAGCTCAGTTATGCATTTAAATAAAAATTTGTCATATTTTTTCCAGAATTTCTAGATATTCTTGGAGGGAGAGTTTGTGTGTGTGTATGTGTGTGTTTCTAACAGATTTCTGAAGCTAGGAGCCAAATTATCCTTATTTTAATTATTTCACCCCACTCAGCACTGCCTATTATATTTCTTTTCTCTTATTTCTTTATAGAAACTCAATTTTTTTCTGCTAGGAAATTGATAGTTTTCTCCCTAGCTTCCACTTTAAAATTGTTTTCTTCATTTTATTACTAGATTATTTGATGTCAATCTCTAGTAACAAACAACTCTCTTGATCAGTATTGGACCATTTTCAGATGGATATGGGTAAATTCAAGGGACAGCAGTGATGTAAGCTCTGGAAATTCTTACTTGGACCATGAATTCCCTGTAAATGGTCTTTTGAGATAATTTCCCATATACCTAAAATGAAAATAATGGCATCCTTGTATTAAATTAATATCTTTTGTTCATCTCTGGTGCTGGTCATTTTGCCAAGGATAAAAATATAAAAGAAAAAATATATGGGACTCGCTTACATAAAGTTCTTATAACAGTAAGATAGATAGCAATTTCAACAATTATGCAAGAGGTGCATAGTAGGAGGAACAATTCAGTTTCATACTTTATGGGATTTAATATATTAATAACTATGGTAATGTATATATTGCTGTCAATTCAACAAATCTTCACTAAGCTTTTGGTACAGAGTACCATTGGTATTCCATATTAAAATCTACAGTCTTTATTGAAAAAATTCTTTGGTCACAGTTGTAAAATTCAGATGGATAAATTTAGAAAGACACAAAAGAGTCAAACTAAAAATAAATAAAACTTAGTAAGCATTACTAAGAATACCGTCACTTAATAATAAATATTCAAAGGAAACTGTACAACTATGATTATAAAAAATAATAAATGAGGGCCAGCGTAGTGGCGTAGTTGTTAAATTCACGTGTTCTGCTTCAGCAGCCTGGGCTTCTTGGGCTGGGATCCCAGGTGCAGACCTACACACCACTCCTCAAGCTATGCTGTGGTGGCATCCCACATACAAACAATAGAGGAAGATTGGCACGAATATTAGCTCAGGGACAATCTTCTTCAAGCAAAAGGAGGAGGATTGGCAATGTTAGAGATTGGAGATGTTAGCTCAGGGCCTATCTTCCTCACTAAAATAAATAAATAAATACATAAATACATAAATAAATAATACATGTAGCTGGTAGGAAAAGGATTTGAAAATCTCCTTAGGAAAGGGGAAATGAGAAATCTATAAATTACTAAGTGGTGAGCAAAATACTTGTGCCTGGGAAATTACCTGTAGTCACTAAATGCATAATTTAGAATCACCTAAAATTGGCAAGTGTGTAATCCAGCTGACTTTGTGAAAGGCTAATTGTGCTGAACTAATTTAATTTCCTTTTATAGTAGAACAAGAGTTTTCATAAGCAAGGGACAACTGAGAGATGTGGAAATGCAAGTAAAAAAGGTGGATTTTAGTATATAAGATTTCCCATTGACAAGCTGAAAAATATAAAATCCATCATGTTTAACTTAGTTTTAAAATTCATTGGCTCAAGAATCTCAAAATTCTCTGGGGGCAGCATCCATTTTGCTTTAGCAAAATCTGCAAACACTATAAACATTTCCTCATCCTTCCTACCTTACTTCTGTAGCAGAGGAGTAGAGCAGGAAGGTTCACTCTCACCTACGGGGATACCAGATTAAGTACAATGTTTTATTTAGAACCACTTGTTTCCCTACAACTTAACCCATTACATATTATCTCAACAGAAATTAATTCAATAAGGTAAACTATAGTCTAGGTATAATAAATATTCGTTTTTTACGCTTGCTATTGTAGTCAAATATTATCTATATCCTTTTTAATCAGAAGCATATTTTCAAAGTATAGTTACTTAGTTCTTTGATCTGTTGCATCTTGAGATATTTCTTGAGCTAGAATTTTCCCCTTTTTTGTGAAGATTAAAAATATATCACAATTAGGGGCTGGCCCCGTGGCCGAGTGGTTAAGTTCGTGCACTCCACTGCAGGCGGCCCTATGTTTCATTGGTTCGAATCCTGGGTGCGGACATGGCACTGCTCATCAAACCACGCTGAGGCAGTGTCCCACATGCCACAACTAGAAGGACCCACAACGAAGAATATACAACTATGTACCGGGGGGCTTTGGGGAGAAAAAGGAAAAAAATAAAATCTTTAAAAAAAAAAATCACAATTAAATAGTCACAATTTGCTTGTATATAAAGAGCTTTGCCATGATGTTTGCAATTTAATCAAATAATTTACTAAAAGAAATAAGAAAAATGAGTTTCCTAAACTTGTCAATGTAAAAGAAGTTACTCATGTTTTAATCAAAATGATATTATTATATTGAGCTTATACCCATAAACCAGACATGCACATATGATAATATAATGATTAATAGCAATTTATTAATGCATATACTTTTACATTCCGTAGTAGTCACAGTTTTTCAGAGAAATAGAACCAGTAGGATATGTGTGTGCATGTGTGTATACACATATATGTATACAATGGGATGTGTGAGTGCATGTGTATACACATATATATATATATCGTTAAAAGAGATTTGGTACAGGGATTTGGTTCACATGATTACGGAGGCTGATACGTCCCAGATCTGCAGGGTGAGTCAGCGAGCTGTGGACTGAGAAGAGCTGACGGTACAGTGCCAGTCAGAGGCCCAAGGACCAGGAGAACTGACGGCATAGTTCCAGTCTCAATGCTGGCAGTCTCGAGAACCAGGAAGTGCCAATGTTCCAATTTGGGTCTGAAGACTGGAAAAAGCCTATATCCCAGATCTAAGAGAAGCAAGAAGGAAGATTTCTCTCTTCCTTGGGGAGGGAATGTTGGCCTTTTTGTTCCATTCAGGCTTCAGCAGGCTGGATTGTCCACATCAAGAGTGGACAAAATCTGCGTTACTCACTTTGCCTATTTAAATGTCTCTCACCCCAAAACGTCTTCACAGAAACACTCAGAATAGTGTTTGACCAAATATCTGGGCATCCTTTCGTTCAGTCACTTCACACATAATATTAAACATCACACATTCCAAACTTAAAATTGTCAACTAGGTTGTAATTGAATATATCTTAGATTTCAACAGTTTTATATTATACACAGCAAGTGTTTCCTATTGTATCAGAATGCAATTACATTGTTAAAATTGTTTTCACTGAAGGGTGCCTATATTTGTCATATAACCATAAAACTCGGCTCTGTTCAAAGAACTAATTCCGTACTCTGAAACAAAATCATGTGGTATATTTATTCATTAAATTTGTAGTAAATAAATGAATACTTACTTTTGAATTCATTTGTTAATACAAGTTTTTCCCTTAAGGTATTCCTAATAGCAGAGCAAGGTTATCTTTCTTTATAATTAATTTATCAAATGTTTTATTTCAACATTTAAAATATGTTTTGTCTTTCTTTATAATTAATTTATCAAATGTTTTATTTCAACATTTAAAATATGTTTTGTCTCTACATAGTTGGAATACTCTTGGTAAGGTTCTATCGTTGTTCTGTGTGTGTTGGTGGTAGAAAAAGAAGGTTATATTTTAATAAAAAGGCACTTACACTTTGGCTTTTTAGATGTGAAGTAATATTGTGAGCTCTGATTAGACATCCTTATTACTATGCATTGTTTAGTCTGTTGAAGTGATATCAATTAAACTGACTTTCATTATTAAAAAAAAATTACAGGGCCTGGTCCCATGGCTGAGTGGTTAAAGTTCTGTGTGCTTCACTGTAGAGGCCCAGGTTCATGGGTTCAGATCCCAGGCAGGGAACTATTCCACTCACCAGCCACCCTGTGGAGGTGCCCTACATACAAGAAAAGTAGAGGAAGATGGGCACAGACGTTAGCTCAGGGCAAATCTTCCTCAGGAAGAAAGCCCCAAAATTACAAATACAGGCTATTTGATTTAACACTCTTGCATATTTCATCCTCTATTAAGATGCCTTTGCATCAAAGTGTCCCTGATCACTTGCTGTAGACATTTGAGTCATGATATCCCAATGGCATATATAATATCTAAGCATCCATGCCAATGCATAACTGATGCCAATCCTCACCTAAGTTTTTCATTACAATTTAATATCAAAAGATAATTATTTTGTTTGCTCTGATTCAATTTTAGTGTGTTATAATCATATTAGAATAAAAAGACTAGTGAAACCAAGAGCAGAGAAATCATTTCTCATAAACCAACATTAAATGTGGCAAATCATGTGTTATTCAAACTTACTTTCGTATTTGGAATACGCCTCTCCAATGTCACCTTGCTTTTCACCAGGTTCAAGCTGAGAGAGTTGTGCGCCCTCTCAGTGTGTAATCTTTTATTTATTGGCCCTTCTTGTTTTCAGGTTTGCGTCAAGCTAAATAGGCAGAATTTTTAGTAATTACAGATTTCAGAAACCAAAAAGTGAGAGGTTTCAGGAAATGTCATTTTAATAAATTTAAGTGTACATTTACTTGGAATGAATTGTGATTGTGTGAAGAGAACTGCTCAATCATGTGTTTCTTAAGTATGCCAAGGAAATCTTCTTCGATAAGCCTACCTCAGAAAGAATGAGACCAAGAGGAGTCTTAAGCAATAAGTGTAGGGGCAGATGTGGTTATGTGGGAGGAATAGGCAAAGAGTGAACCTTTCCACAGATTCCAACCCTCTGTTTATTTCTCTTACATTTCCAGCATACAATTCAACTCTGGGAAAAAATGTTTCATTTTTAAGATATGAAAATACTATATTTAAAATTTATATATATACACACACACACGCACACACATACATACCCATGTATTTTGTATTTACCATTCCCAATATTCTTTGTTCCTTTGTGTAGATCCATATTTCCAACTAGTATCATTTTCCTTCTGCCTGGAAGACACACTTTTACATTTCTTGTAGTGGATCAATCATCTCAACATAAAGGCTAGAATGGGAAAAATAGACATATTATTGTAAGATTCTCTTATTATACAAGACATCATATAATATGGCTTGAAGGCAGACAAAGATATGTTAAAACTATGTAGTAGAGACCCCACAGTAGCCAGTAAAAAATTTTTAAAAATGAAAGAGCTGTAGCTAATTAGCCAAGAAAAGAGTTAACTCAAAATGGATCATACACCTAAATGAAAAACTCCTACAAGTTAACGCAGAAGAAAACCTAGAAGACCTTGGGTATAGCAATGACTTTTTAAGTTACAATACCGAAGGCACAATCTATGAAGGAAATAATTAATTAGCTGGACTTCATTAAAATTAAAGACTTGTGCTCTTCAAAAGACACTGCCAAGAGAAGAAGACAAGCCACAGACTGAGAGAAATATTCACAAAAGACACATCTGATAAAGGACTGGTATCCAGATATTCAAAGAACTCTTAAAACTCAGCAGTAAGAAAACAAACAACCCAATTAAAAATGGGCGAAATATCTGAAAAGACACCCTACCAAAGAAGATAAACAGATGGCAAGTGAGTATATGAAAAGATGCTCAAGTAGTCCAGAAGGAGGAAGCAAAAGAGAAGAAAGTAAACAAACAAAAGAAGAGAGAAATGCAAAAACTGGTGAGGTAACAGATTCAAATCTAAATACATTAATAGTCACATTAAATGTAAATTGTCAAAATATCACAGTTCAAAGGTAGAGATTGTCAGATTGGATAAAAAAGTAAGGACTAATTTTATGTTGCCTATAAAATTCATTTTCTTTCTTTTTTTCTTTTTTTTTAAAGATTGGCTATGAGCTAACATCCATCGTCAATCTTTTTTCCTTTTTCTTCTCTCCAAAGCCCCCCAGTACATAGTTGTATATTCTAGTTGTAGGTCCTTCTCATTCTGCTACGTGGGATGACGCCTCAGCATGGCCTGATGAGTGGTGCTAGGTCCACACCCTGGATCTGAAATGGCAAAACCATGGGCCACCAAAGTGGAGCATGCAAACTTAACCACTTAACCACAGGAGCAACCTCTAAAATACATTTTAAATATAAATATCCAAATAGATTAAAAGTTAAAGTGTGGAAAAATATATCACATGGTAACATTAATTAAAAAAAAAGCTAGACTAGTTATATTACTATAAGACAAAGCTGATTTCAGGGTAAAGCATATTATTGGGGATAAAGAAAGTCATTTCATAATGACAAAGGGGTCAATTCATCAAGAGGGCAGAACAATTCTGAACATTCAAGTGTCTGCAAATGAAGCGTCCAAATATATGAAGCAAAGAGAGAGCGTCTTATTATAAGGATTGGTTCGCACCAGCATGAAAGCTGAGAAGACCCAAGATCTGTAGTTGGGAAGCTGGAGACTCAGGAGAACCAACGTGTGGTCCCAGTCTGAGAACCATCAAGCTCAAGACGCAAGAAGAGCCAATGCTTTAGTCCCAGTCTGAAGGCAGATTTTAAGACCAATATCCCAGTTCATAAGGTCAGGCTGGAGGAGTTCCTTCTTACTCATACTTTTTTGTTCTATTCAGTTCTTCAATTGATTGTATGAGGCCCACCTACATGAGGGAGAGAAATCTGCTTAACTCAGTCTACTAATTCGAATGTTAATTTCATCTAGAAACACCCTCACAGACAAACCCAGAGTAATGTCTAAACAAATATTTGGGCACCTTGTGACCCAGTCAAGTTGACACATAACATTAACCATTACATATACCATCTGTTGATAAAGGTTCTCCCCTTCTAGCAACAAGCCCCACATGCAATTTGAAAAATATCATGCAGGTACCCAAAGGTTACTTTTGATCAAGAATTCTTTATTGGTAAATGGCATCCTTATTTTAAGAAGAAAACAAAAGGCCTGAGGATTAGCAAAAAGTCACATGACCAAAGTAAAAGTTCTTGAATAAATTTAAGCGAGGAGATTAAGAGAAGGAGGGTAAGAATGCCAATGGAGAAATAGATGAATAATAAGAAAGAAAGGAAAGATAGAAGATATAATTAAGGTAAATATTTGGACAAAGAAAGGGAAAAAATGTATTTCTTAGATCTACATAATGAAAGGTGAATTTAGAATGTTTACACAAGTCTCTGAGAGGAATAACACAGGACAGAAAAAACCACGTTCAAGGAGAGCTTAATTTTAAGAATAACTTCATAAGTAATGAGAATAGGTTCCTAGAAAAGTATCATGAGATGAGAACCATGATTAATTCCAGAAAGATGAATGAAAGGAGCATGTTTATCCAAATGCAAATTTCTCAAAGTATGGCATTTATTGTTTTAGAGGAGCACATAAATTGAATTTTTTAAAAGCGAATAGAGTTAGTTTTTCTTTTTTTTTTAAGATTGGCACCTGAGCTAACAACTGTTACCAATCTTTTTTTTCCATGCTTTTTCTCCCCAATCCCCCCAGTACATAGTTGTATATTTTATTTGTGGGTCCTTCTAGTTGTGTCTTGTGGGACGCTGCTTCAGGGTTGGCCTGATGAGCGGTGCCATGTCCGCGCCCTGGATCCGAACCAGTGAAACCCTCGGCCGCTGAAGCTGAGTGTCCGAACTTAACTACTCAGCCATGGAGCTGGCCCCAACAACTACAGTTAGTTTTGATCAAACAATAAACAAATCAAGGATTTCAGAAAAAGGAATTTCAACGATTTAACTGTCCAGGCCAAATTTAAGATTGCGGATTCTTGTATATCATGATATATGTAGTTTGTTTTAGACATTAGCATGTAAGTTTAAAATTTTTACTATGCAGTATAAGATTTGGAAGTATGGTTTTACTGTGTTCTTTCATTTCACGTCAAATAATTTTAGTTGATACAGCAGATTGATCAATACAGGCCGTCAATCAAACTCAAAGAACTGTTAAAATAGACCTTTTGAAATTAAAAGGCAATCACTGTTTCATATGTAGTAAATAGAAACGTGAAGTTCTGTTGTACAAGAAGTTTGTAAAAACTGTATTGGAAAGGGGCTTTGTTATTCAAAACTGTATATTTAAGGATTAAAATACATGGAAAGCAAATACTTCAAAAAATTGTTCAAAATTTTACAGATGAGAAAAAGGGGAGGAGAAGAATGGAGAGAAAAAATGAAGTAAGACAACAAAAACAAGCAATATTAATAACCACAATGGTTATAAAACTAACCCCAGAAGACTTAAGGACTCAGGGGTGATTAAATAATGTTAAGGTGTCACAACAGAATTGGAGGAGTCAATAGGATCATAAGAGAGGGCATTTAGAATATACCTTGAAGGGAAAAAGGAAAAAGCACACTTTAAAATATTACCATATAATACAAATAATAAATAGATGAATTATGTGAACCTAAGACAAGAGATTATCAATACCACTAATAAGAAACTGGGTAGAATTCGGAGAAGACAACATTGTGCTTATGGAAGAACTTGATTTGAGAACCATTTGCAACATCTGTAAGAAGAGAATCATATGACTTTTATTGTTGTCATTGATTTTCTTTTTCGACAACATGAGGAAATTTGAAAATGTTACTTAGTGAGGGCAAAAAAGATCACTTACCCAACTAAAGTGTATGAGTAAAAATATATATATTTAATATTCTTCAAGTAAACTCTATTTTACTCCATCCTTTAATTGCAAAGGGGGACATGAGGAAGATAACTAAATGTTATTCAATATTTAGTTACAATAATTAATAATCAATCCCAAATTGATTTCTTATCTAGATGATGTATGACAATAGATATGAAATGAAGATGGGAAATGTCAGGTGAGTGAATATAAATTATTTCAAGAGAAAAAAATGTAAAGTGTTTATTATCTTCATTTACTAAAGCAGGTAAAACAGGTACTAGGTCAGATAGGAAAGCCTAGAAAATTTCAATTTCTTTTAGAAAAATCTCTTTTTTCTTTTTGTGAGGAAGATTGACCCTGAGCTAACATCTGTTGAAAATCTTCCTCTTTGTTTTTTTTCCTCTCAAAAGCCCCAGTACATAGTTGTATATTCTAGTTGTAAGTCACTCTAATTCTTCTATGTGGGACACTGCCACAGCATGGCTTGATGAGCAGTGTGTAGGTCCATGCCCAGGATCTGAACCAGCAAACCCTGGGCCACCAAAGTGGAGTGCATAAACTTAACCATTCAGCCACAGGGCCGGCCCCTTCTTTTAGAATGTTCTGACTGAAACTGAACTAAGCAAAAAGCAAGATAAGTATCCTGAACCTCTGAGCAGGTAGACAGTATTAAGAGTTACTATTTCTGTATATACAGACTGCCTGACTACTATATAATCATGCTTGAAATAAGACTACTCAACTACTATTTAAAAATTCATGTCATAAAGAATAGTATATTCATGATAAGATAAAAATTGGTTTCTATTTGTTTAATCTAAAATGAAAATATCACCAACTTTGTATTAATGTGTATAATAAGACATAATATGTGCTATATATAAATTAGGAAGGTGTTTTGACATCATGCATATAATTCAGATAGAGTTTAAAAAACACTTGAAGATATATGGATGGCCAATAGACACATGAAAAGACGCTCATCATCACTAATGATCAGGGAAATGCAAATCAAAACTACACTAAGATATCACCTTACACCTGTTAGAATGGCAAAAATATCCAAAACCAAGAGCGACAAATGTTGGAGAGGTTGTGGAGAAAAAGGAACCCTCATACACTGTTGGTTGGAATGCACACTGGTACAGCCACTATGGAAAACAGTATGGAGATTTCTCAAAAAGTTAAAAATAGAAGTACCTTATGACCCAGCCATCCCACTACTGGATGTCTATCCTAAGAACCTGAAATCAGCAATTCCAAAAGTCCCATGCACCCCTATGTTCATCGCAGCATTATTTACAATAGCCAAGTCATGGAACCAACCTAAGTGCCCAGCAACTGATGATTGGATAAAGAAGATATGGTATATATACACAATGGAATACTACTCAGCCAGAAAAAAGGACAAAGTTGTCCCATTCACAACAACATGGACAGACCTTGAGGGTATTATGTTGAGTGAAATAAGCCCGACAGAGAAAGACGAACTCTGTATAACTCCACTCATAGGTGGTAGTTAACATATAGACAAAGAGAACTGATCGGTGGTTACCAGGGGAAAGTGGGGGTGTGGGGAGGGCACTAAGGGTGAAGTGGTGTACCTACAACATGACTAATAATGATGTACAATGGTAATTTCACAAGGTTAACTATCATAATCTTAATTTAAAAAAGGCGTCTTGATTAAATAGTGGTTTAAATAAAGAAACTAGAAAATAAGCTCTCAAGAAGTGACCGTTTGTTTGTTTAATATTTTAAAACATATTATTAAGAGGTATGCTGTTAGCATATTCACCATTTGAATTTTTTAATGTAATTAAAACCCAGAAAATTAAAATTTTATACTTCAAATAGCTCTCATACTTACTAAATTGGGAAATTATAGGAAATGAATTACATGTTTAACCACAATCTCATCATGTTAGTAACACTATATCATATTAGTTGGTAGCCCCTATCTGCTTATGCATGAATCATATCCAGGTAGGGCTGGCTCTGTGGACAAGTGACCCTCGAGAATGCGTGAGGTACTATTCTTAGCAAGGCCGTGTGCTTGGGTTTAAACACTCCAGTCATCATCTTGAAATTCTTAATAACTTTTTAACAAGGGGCCTTGCATTTTCATGCTGCACTGAGCCCTGCAAATTGTGTAGCTGGTCTTGTCTCCAGGCCTCAAATACCTCCTTCAGTTATTTCAGAGCATCCTAGGGTGGCAGGGTCCCCTGTGTGCTGTCTCTGCTGCTTTTGCCTTTCCATGAAGCACAAATGGCAGTAGGGAATGATATTGTCACTTGCTGCTCCTAACATCAGCTTCCACACTCTGGTTGCCTGAAGGCTCTACTTTGTTGACCTGGAATGGAGAGAATGACTCCTTGCATATGTCATCTGTATTCCAAAGCAGAGTCTCAAAAAATTCCTCATCAAAGTAGCACCTTTGGATTCGTCATTCCCTTATCTTTCCGGGGGAGGCTGGGCAGTGACCTGGCTTTGGTCACATTTCTTCCATTACCTCAGCAACTGCTCTTTTCCCTCTCATTATTTCTCACATTCTTCTTCCATATCCTTTCTTTGTCCTTTTCATCTGTTTCTTTTATTTTTTTTTCCTCTCCTTTATATCATAGCATCTTTTTGCCTTTTATCTTGAACCAGAACCTTTCATTTTACTTCCAGCAAGTAAACAAACGAGCAAGCAAAATAACTGAAAACCACCAAAGCATGTAAACTGATGTGCAGTAAATACATAGAAGTGGAGGAACATTGCTCTAATCTTCAAAAACATTCAAGACCCAATTCATTCACAGGAAACTTACTTTGTTATGGAGGCATAAATGGAATTTTAAGTGTTTTTCTAGATAAATATAAACCAATAGTTACCTTATGAGTATTTAAAAGGGGGGGTGTGTCAGCTCTCAATAATATTTATTTCAGAAACAGTGTTAGTTTTTCACATGAAAATATACTGGTACCAAGCAACAGATGTCATTCAAGCAAACTCATGTTCCACTTAATAAAATGGTCATGTGCTGTATTCATTTGCTAGGACTGTTGTAACAAAGTATCACAAACTGGGTGGCTTAGAACAACAGAAATGTATTGTTTAGCAGTTTTGGAAGCTGACGTCTGAGATCAAGATATCGGCAGTGTTGGTTCCTTCTGAGAGCTGTGAAGGAAAATCTTTCCTAGGCCTTTTTCCTCTCTCTGTAGGTTTCCTGGCAATCTTTGACATTTATGGCAGATGGCATTTTCTCTGTATCTTCATATCATATTCTCTCTGTATCCAAATTTCCCCTTTTTATATGGACACCAATCATGTTGGAATAACGACTACCCTAATGACTGTGTTTTAACTTAATTTCCTCTGTAAAGACTCTGTCTCCAATTAAGGTCACATTCTGAGGTACTGGGGGTTAGGACTTCAACATATCCCTTTCTGTGGGACTCAATTCAACCTAGAACACATGCCAACATAAATAGAAAAGAGAAAAGAACACTGGAAGGAAAAGAGTGGAAAAGACTTTTTAAAACTTATGATGAGGACTGGCTCTTACTTTAAAAGAAATCCTAATAGAAAAAGTATAAGTTTACAAATGGGAAGTGAAATATTTTATCTTTTCTGATATATGATTCATAATTTTGATTCTAAGAAATTGGACATGGCTATATTGGGGCAGGAAATTTCATTGCATTTAGAATATTAATAAAACAGCATTTATCTTCCATGGTATATTAGCTGTGGTCAAATACATTGAAAAATGTTCTTAAATAAATCTTTAAAAATATATCAGAGGTTATAAATAAGATACGTGATGTATTTCATTATAAAGTATCTCATAAACTGCAAAAACAAATGTTTTTAGAAAGCAAAAGTAGTTGGAATAATTAATGTTGTTAAAATGTCGGTACTACCAAAGGCCATCTGTAGATTCAAAGCGATCTCTATCAAAAGCCCACTGACATTTTTTACAGAAGTAGTAAAAACAATCCTAAAATTTAAATGGAACCAAAAAAGACCCCAAATAACCAAAGTAATCCTGAAAAAGAACAAAGAGGGAGGCATCAACTTCCTGATTTCAAACTATATTATAAAGCTGTAATAGTCAAAATAGTATGGTACTGGCATTGAAACAGACAAATAGGTCAATGGAACAGAATAGAGAGCCCAGAAATAAACCCAAGTGTATATGGTCAACTAATATTTGGCAAGGGAACTCAGAATACTAGTAGAGAAAAGATAATTTCTTCAATAAATTGTGCTGGGACAATGGGATATTTACATGTAAAAGAATGAAACTAGAGGCCTACTTTACTCTACTGACAAAAATTAACTTGAAATGGATTACAGTGTAAGATTTGAAACCATGAAACTCCTAGAAGAAAACACAGGAAAAAAGCTACTTGACATGGGTCTTGGCAATGATTCTTTTGGATGCAACGCCTAAAGAACAAGCAACAAAATAAAAAATAAACAAATGGGCCTACATCAAATTTAAAAGCTTCTGCACAGCAAAAGAAATGATCAACAAAATGAAGAGATAACCTACAGAATTGGGAAAAAATATTTGCAAACCATATATCTGATAAAGTGTTAATATCCAAAATATAAAAAGAATTCATGCAACTCAATAGCAAAAAAACAAACCATCCAATTAAACAATGGGCTAAATTCTTTAATAGATATTTTTCCAAAGAAGATATATGAATGGCCAACAGGCATATGAAAAGATGCTCCACATCACTAGTCATTAGGGAACTGCAAATCAAAACCACAGTGAGATACCACCTCATGCTTTTTAGAATGGCTACTATCAAAAAGACAAGAGATAAGTGTTGGAGAGGATGTGGAGAAAAGGGAATCCTCGTACACTATTGGTGGAAATATAAGCTGGTGCAGTCACTATGGAAAACAGTGTGGAGGATCCTCAAAAAATTAAAAATAAAACTATCATATGATCTAGCAATTCCACTCCTGGGAATACATCCAAATGAAGTGAAAATATTAACTTGAAAAGATATCTGCATGCCCATGTTCATAGCAGCATTATTTACAAAGCCAAGATGTGGAAACAAACTAAGTGTCCACTGACAGATGAATGGATAAAGAATTTGTGGGATATATATGTATGAAAATTATTCAGCCATATAAAAGAGGAAATCCTGCCATTTGCAACAACATGCATGGACTTTAAGCATATTACACATTTCTCTTTTTCCAGTTGTATCTGTATGAAATGATGGATGCTAACTAAACTTATTGTGGTACTCACTTCACAAAAAATGTAAATCAAACCATTATGCTGCACACCTTAAACTTATACAGTGATGTATGTCAATTATATCTCAATAAAACTGGAAAAAGGGGAAAAATTATAAAAGTCAAATACTCAGCCAGAGTAGTTTAACAATGTAATATGAGGAAGGCTAGATCACACTAGAACAAAAGTAGTGCCTACAATATTCTGAGAAGAGAAGCTAGGGCAAAAGCTGGTTTAAGAAACAAAACAAGACTATTACAATCAGTGCCAACTCCGAGATTAGGGAGAAATTTTTCTGAAAGCAAAATTAGTCCAGATGGAATAGCGTAGGGTTGCAAACTTATACAACCTATGGTCACAGATTTTGTTTTTGTTCTGCTTGGCACATTGAAAATCAATGGCTTGAATAAGAAATGATGAAATCTGGCCATTTGCGACAACATGGATGGTCCTTGAGGGTATTATGCTAAGTGAAATTAGTCAGAGGGAGAAAGTCAAATACCGTATGATCTCACTCATAAGTAGAAGGTAAAAACAACGACAAAGACATAGCAATGGAGATTGGATTGGTGGTTACCATAGGGGAAGGGGGGGAGGGCAAAAGGGGTGATTAGGCTCACATGTGAGGGGATGGACTATAATTAGTTTTTGGGTGGTAAACATGATGCAATCTACACAGAATTCAAAATATATTACGATGTACATCCGAAAGCTGTATAATGTTATAATGGAATGTTATTGCAATTAAAAAAATAAATAAACATTAAATTAAAAAAAAGAAAATCAATGGCTTGAAATGATTACTTTATAGCTCTCAGTTAAAATTAAGTAATTTCGTATCAAAAAGGGAGAAAATTCGTAACGAACTATCGCATTTTTCAATATTGATACTGTAAAATGAGGATTTCAATGCTAAACGAGTTAGAAAAAGTGGGCAGAGGGGATATTTCCATTGTATTGTAGGAGTTTTTAGAGCTCAGAGTTTAGATGTGGCCAAACATGTGATCCAAACCACTTTGAAATTTGTTTTATGGTTGAAGACTCCACATTATAGCCATGGAATCTTTTGCTTTACAATCATTTTCTGACTTAGAATGGCACAGTGTTATGTAGCTCAGCTAAATATCCTATACCATCCTGTCTTTATAGAAAGGAGGACAGCTCATAGGAACAAAGCTTATTGAAACCTGTCATGATGTCAGATAGAATTCAGATCTGAAAATGACCCCTAGAATATAACAACTGAAGTAAATGGGCATTATAAAAAATTAATAATGTATTTCAAAGTTTGTGTAGACTTGTACATATTAAGCTAGCTTCATTTTTTATCAGAAAATAAGCAGAATGCTCTGGAATTATATTAGAGAAATCCAATCACTATTCCAAAACTCAAAGAAGAAAGTATGAATTCTAGAATCTCTGCTATACTATGATGCTTACAGTTTCACCCATTGATCCACCGATTTGAGTATAAATCTAACACGAAACTGCTATTATTTCTAAAATTTTACAGCAAAATTTGTCAACTACAATTTTTAAGGAAATTATGAATTGAAAGATGTTTACGGAGAAGAAAAAATAGCAAAGCTGAAAATAAGAAATTAATTTAACCTCAAATAAACACAAGCCAACTGATTTTAGCATTCAACTGTGGTGTGTTTTTATTCCACATTTCCAATATAATTTTGAGAGAAATTACAAGAAATGGCTCCGATGAGGAATTTATTTTAAAGATATTTTAGATGAAGCACATGGAATCAATTCACTCCTCTTGAAGTGAAAATGCAGGGAAGTCTGCAATTTAACAAGGTCCCCAGTGATTCATACGCACACTAAAATTTGAGAAATTCTGAAACTTTTTCCAGACCTGTGACCTTTATCCTGAAGCCAGACGTCTGTGTATAAGTTTCTGATCTCTTAGCCTTGATCTTTACAGCCTCTCTCTCCTCGCTGTCCATTTAAATTCTGAGCGTGATCCTGCCCTGTTTTCCTCATGTCTGTAGACATAACTGTTTCTCCTTTATTTGAGTTATAGATTATGCTATTTATAGACTACTATTAGCATTCCCATTTCACTGTGACTCTTGACTTTTTCTGACCTTTGTGATTGTTTGTGCACTGACTTGGCAGGGTAATATGATATTACAGCAATCTGAAACAGAATGTGATTTTCACTTTGTACTTGAAAATGCTGATGACACTACATGGATATGACAAATAGACAATAATTGCTATTATTTCATTTAAATTTTCTTCTTAATTTCCAAGATGATGCTGTAATTTAGAGCTTTGAATATAAGATTATTTTTTATTGCAACTTAATCTTTATTTGACTCGAAATAAGTTTAAAATTTGAATGCTTTAACACAAACACAGCACTAATATGTAAGAATGTATGACTTCCACCATGCATGATATTCTATGGCTAACATTTCAGTTTTGAGAACTGAAAATTTTTGACTATCTATAAGTAATTAACATATAACTTCTGGGTTTTTCTCTTTTCTTCTTTCACTTCTGTTGTATCACAAGTATGAGCCACTGGACACCTGTTGGGATTTAAACATAAAATAGTTTTTGATTGTCTCAGACTTTTTCTGATACTTTCTCAGAGTTTTAGAAATTTTGACTACTATCCAAAGGATGTGCATATAGGCCTCCAACTGTTAAGTTTAAGTGTTATGAGATTTCTAACTTGAAGAAATCTGGACAGCCACATGAAAAGGATGAAAGTAGACCATTATCTTGCATCATATACAAAAATTAACTCTAAATGGATTAAATATTTGACTCTAAGACCTGAAACCATAAAACTCCTAGAAGGAAATATAGGTAGTACACTCTTTAACATTGGTCTTAGCAACATCTTTTCAAATACCATGTTTATTAAGGCAAGGGAAACAAAAGAAAAAGTTGACAAATTGGACTACATCAGACTAAAAAGCTTCTGCAAAGCAAAGTAAACCATGAACAAAATGGAACGACAACCCATCAACTGGGAGAAAATATTTGCAAATCATTTATTAGACAAGGGGTTGATCTCCAAACTGTATAAAGAACTCACACAACTCAACAACAACAGCAACAAAAACAACCTGATCAAAAAATGGGCAGAGGATACGGACAGACATTTTTCCAAGAACGATATACAGATGGCCAACAGACACATGAAACAATGCTCAGTATCACTGCTTATTAAGGAAGTGAAAATCAAAACCACAATGAGATATTACCTTACACCTGTCAGAATGGCTGCTATTACCAAGACAAAAAACAACAAATGTTGGAGAGGATGACGAGAAAAAGGAATGCTCATACAGTGCTGGTGGGAATGCAAACTGGTGCAGCTGCTATGAAAAACAGTATGGAGATTTCTCAAAAAATTAAAAATAGAAATACCATACAATCCAGCTATCCCACTACTGGGTATTTATCCAAAGAACTTGAAATCAACAGTCCAAAGAGATTTATGCACCCTTATGTTCACTACAGTATTATGCACAATAGCCAAGACGTGCAAGCAACCCAATTGCCCTTCTACATATGAATGGATAAAGAAGATGTGGTATATACATACAATGGAATACTATTCAACCATAAAAAAGACAAAGTTGTCCCATTTACAACAACATGGATGGAACTTGAGGGTATGATGTTAAGTGAAATAAGCCAGACAGAGGAAGACAAATACTGCATGATTTCACTCATATGTGGAAGATAACAAATACATGGATAAAGAGAACAGATTAGTGATTACCAGTGGGGAAGGAGGTTTGGGTTGGGCGAAAGGGGTAAAGGAGCACATATGTATGGTGATGGATAAAAATTAGATTACCGGGGTGCTAGACCGATGGTGCAGTGGTTAAGTTCACACATTCTGCTTTGGTGGCCTGGGGCTCACTGGTTCGGATCCCAGGTGCAGAATTATACACTGCTCATCAAGCCATGCTGTGGTAGGCATCCCACATTATAAAGTAGAGGAAGATGGGCACAGATGTTAGCTCAGCGCCAGTCTTCCTCAGCAAAAGGAGGAGGATTGCTGGCAGATGTTAGCTCATCTTCCCGAAAAAAAAAATAGACTACTGGGGGTGAGCATGATGAAGTGTATTCAGGAATTAATAAACAATAATGTACACCCCAAATTGCAAAATATTATAAATCATTATAATATATAAAATTTGTATATATAAATTTATAATATATAAAATTACTTGGGAAAAAAAGAAAGACTTCCTCAATTTCTTAAGTTTGAAAATGATGGTCACACCTGTTAAAAGAGCAAAAATTAGTGAACTTGCTTTCCAATATATTTATGCCATTATTTTGAGTATAATAATGAATTATATCATTGAAAGCCTGTAGGCTCATTAATTTACTTTTTCTCTTAATTGAGAGAATAGTGGGAACATCCTGCACCTTCTTTTGAGTTCATTCTTTGACACAAAGCAAGTAGTGTACCCTCCTTGTATTAGTTTAGATTTTTTTTGTTTTGAGGAAGATTAGCCCTGAACTAACTTCTGCCAATCCTCCTGTTTTTGCTGAGGAAGACTGGCCTTGAGCTGACATCCGTGCCCGTCTTCCTCTACTTTATATTTTGGACGCCTACCACAGCATGGCCTGCCAAGCGGCGCCATGTCTGGGGTGCAGACATGCATGGCCTGCCAAGCAGCGCCATGTCTGCACCCCAGATCTGAACCTTCGAACCCCCGGCCGGTGAAGCGAAATGACCCCACTTCAGCACTACGCCACCAGGTCGGCCCCTTAGTTTAGAATTTTAACTTTATTTAAACTGCATGACAGCATAAAAGGTATTCTAATTGAATAGATAAGTTTAAAATCCAAAGTTAATCAGATTTATTCTCACTTTTGGAAAACTGGTATGAAGTTCTGATCTATTTCCCTGTCCTTTGATATCTTTGCTTTCTTTTAAGGCCAACAATTCAGATGAAACTTCCATATTCCCTATCTAGCCTTGTCTCTAACTCTTGGAAAATGAGCTTGCTTCTTCATCGCCGATGTCGAAGAACAGATCTTGTGTGTTCCTCATTTACCATCATCTTCATCTTCATGTATCTCATCAACTATACCAATCCTCACAATGATTGTATACATATCATATCTAGCCTATAACTATGAATGAAATCAAGAACACACACACGTGTAATTGGTTAAATACTAAAATTTTCTGATATCACACTATTCGAGAATGTTTGCTGCATACTACCTTGTCATTGCCGATACCTCAGTGTTGTATATTTCAAATAGGAAAATATATTGAGTATAAAGTAAAATTAAAGCTAACTTTTAAAGGGCAATTGTAGAAATGTTTAATAAACTCATGGGTGCATTTTTATTGTCTCTTAAAGCAAAGTAGTCCAAGTAGTTGTAAATATATTTAATTTTACCTACTGTTCTGCATCACGCATAACGCAAAAACATTAGAAATAATAGAAAATGATTAATGCTTAAATCTTTTTAAAAATTAGTTTTTGATAGTATGAGTAATTGCAAAATTATTCCTGGATACTTTTTTGCTTGAATTTTAGCTCAGGGGATTTTTTTTCCGATGACATAATGGCGGAGGATATGGAGAGTTTATCAGGATAGTAGCCATCTATGAGTAAAGCTCTTCAGGGAAATCTAGATTAAAAAGGAATAAGCAGAGGGAAAGCTTTTACAATCCTACTAGAAAGCTATGATTTAGTGAAATGAGTTTCCTGGAAGTTAAAGATTAGATAAAAATAGAAGCTGCTTGTCAGCTCCTTTTAGCCACGGTGCTAATCGGGCGGGTGGGCCACACACTCCAGCTGGGTTGTTCCATCCCCTCAGGACCTATTTTCAACCTGCTGCACACAGGTCTTTTCATATTAAGCAGCAGTTTAAATTATATGTCTGTGCAGACACACAGTATCAAATGTCTCCATGTATCAATATATTTTTCTCTGTGATAATGAAATGAACAACAGATGATTCAAGTTAATTGTCTTTTTTATTAGCTTAAGAGTTAGAATTTGGCATTTAGATAAATTTCCTTTTCCTTTAATTTATTGGAAAATATTTCTGATATATAATGATGTATAAAATAATTTACTAAACCCCTATGAATACACCATGAAAGTAAGAAATGAGGTATTGAAAATATGATTTAAGCCCCTCTGTATCTTTCCCTAATCACATCCTTTACCCGACCACCTTTTCAGAAGAAAATGTTTTCTTGAATTTTGTGTTAAGCATTCACATTATATTCTTTGTAAGTTTCATATATATGGATGTGTTGATCAACAATAAACAGTGATTTTGCGTGTTATAAAACATTACGTAATTGAAACATTTAATTTTCGTGGTGATTCCAATAGGTTCCATTCACTTATTTCCTGTATAATTAATGCTACACTTATAAATATGCCACACTCATCATATGAAGAATAGTTTGTTTCAAATTTCTTGTTATTACAAACAGTGCTTCGAGCAGCATTCTTACACATTTTTCCAAGTGCACATATGAGAAATTGCTCTAGGATGCATAGTCAAGAGAGGGTTTGCCATCTCATAGGATATGTGTATATTCAAGTGCAGTTGATATTCATAATTGACTCTAGAAATGTGTTACTGATTTTCCCAAACAGCAATATGTTTGATCATCTGGTGAAGATCATCTTCATTGATTCCAGTTTCTTGGTGGACCTGTTCAGATTTATCTTCCAGTTCTCTAATTCTCTTCAGCTTGGTGCTGTTTCACTTGTTAACTGCTTAGCTTATTTTGAACTATCATACTCATATATTTAAAAGTGTCCCATATCTTACTTATGTATTTATAATTCTCTTCATCTCCTTAAATATTCTTAATCTCCTCAGTTTATATTCTATATCCAGTAACCCCAATCTTTGAAATTTGGGGCAGCATAGTTAGTCTATTGTTGGTTCCACTGACATTCACATGTATTTTATAAGTTTGGACTCTGAGATTGTGTTCTGTTTCTTTCTTTCTTTGGGAAGCTTGTGAAGCATGAGTTGAGAGCACAAATTTCCAGAGATGAAAACTTCTCTGCTGTAGTGGATTTTAAGGCACTACCAAAGCAGAAACATTTTTTTTCTTGAGTTTTAACGGTCATGTCAGTAGTGTAAGTTTGCACTCCAAATCCTTATGAAGATAACGCCCACAGTTACAGATACTAAGGAAAATACGTTCCCCCAAGTAGAGCTCAGGCGAGAAATGGTACATTCCCTTGTTGCTTCCATTACTCCAAAACTTATTTTTAAAAAATGCATATAGATATGTATATACATATCTCTCCTGTTTGAGTTCCATGCAAGATGGTTAATTAAGGCATATTCTTTAAGTAACTGTCATCATCATCTAACGAAATAAATTACCTATTTTATTTTTATCTATCTATGTATATATGCATGTATCTATCATCTATCTACCATTCTATTCTTCTCTCTATTCTTTTTTATCCTCATTCTTTACTTAACTCTTTCTCTCATTATCAGCCATTTTAATTTGTTTGATGACTAATTTTTATTTGTATGTATTCCTATAAACATTTTCTTGTGCTTTTGTGCTTTGAATTCAATAAATTGCATTGCTTTCATCCTCATGCCATTGATTAATTTTTCACTCAGTACTTTGTTTTTAAGTTCTTTCCGTATCATTTGCTTATTACTTCTAATTGAATCCCCAATATTTGCAAATCAATTCTCCTAGCAATGACCACATCAGTTGCCACCAATACCTTTTACCACAAACAATGCTGTGCTGGTCATCTGCTCACCCTACTCCTCAAAGAACCTGTGAGAATTATTGAGCTTTTACAATATATGGTTTGCTGGCTGCTGTTCCTACTTGATTGCTGTCATCTCATGCAAACAGCAGTGTATCATTTGTAATTTTCTTGAAAATTTTTCTAATATATAAAACAATTACTTCCTGAATGGCCAGTAGAGTTTATCTGCAAAGGTATTTGGGTCTGAGTATTTGGAGAGAGATTTTTGATGGCCACTGCAGGCATTTTTGTTGTTTTGTTTTGTGTATGTGTTACTGTTTTTTAAAATTTTTCTTACCCATGCAAGTTTTTTTCTTCTGCTGCTGTTTTGGCATTTTGTATTTTTTCAGAAATGTATCATTTACATCTAAGATTATTAGATGAGACATAATAGAATATAATGTTTAAATATTCTTTACATTAAATCTGTTATCCATATTTCCAATTTTTTATTCCACATTTTGTTTACTCTTAACGTTCTACCGTTTGTTGTTTTAATTCTGTCTTGCAAAAGGTTTGTTATTAAGAGATCTTAATGATTTTTTTTGAGGAAGATTAGCCCTGAGCTAACATCTGCCTCCAATCCTCCTCTGTTTGCTGAGGAAGACTGGCCCTGAGCTAACATCTGTGCCCATCTTCCTCTACTTTATACGTGGGACGCCTGCCACAGCATGGTTTGATGAGCGGTGCGTAGGTCTGCACCTGGGATCCGAACTGGCAAACCCCGAGCCACCAAAGGAGAAGGTGCAAACTTAACCACTGCGCCACCAGAACAGCCCAAGATCAACTTAATCTTAACGAAAAGAAAATCCCAATTCAAATTTTATTTATATTCTTCCTTTCTTTTTGTTCTCTGTTTCCTTGATGTCTATCCTTCTTGTTTCTTTTTAAATATGCTCTATCTTTTAACCTCTTAAATTGAACGCATAGTTTTTATTTTATAACCTTTCTGGTTTCCTGAAAAGCAAAGCTATAAATTTTCCACAAATGCTGTTTTTCCAGATCTCCCTTAATTTTGTCATGCAGTGCTTTTCTTTGCTCCAATCTAAATATTTTAGGATTATTTTATGATTTCCTTTTTAATCAAAGGATTATTTGGTAATCTATTATTTATATTCTGGCTATAGGGTGCTAATTTCAGCATCCTTTTGATATTATTCTATTACTAAATAATATCCGATAAAATTATATGTATAATTTTCCCATTGGTTTTTATAAAGCTTCCTTATGGCCTAATACTTATTCCATTTTTGTGCATTTTACATATGTGCTTGAAAACAATGCTGTTTTTCTTAATTGGGTATAGGGTTCTTTATCTAATAGCTTGAGCTGATTCATTTAGAACTCATGACTCAGATTATTTGCTCCAATTTTCAGTTTCTGGGAGTTTGTTAAAAACTACAACATCACTTGTTTATCTATCTTATTATTTGCATATATATGCAAATAATTTTGTATACGTTTGTGTATATACAAATGTGTACATATATACACAAATATATATGCCAATCTCTCTATTGAATCATTATTTTATATCATTAATTTATATATTAATTCAGAGTTAAGTCTCTTATTAGGTGACTATATGTTGATGATGGTTATCTCTTCTTTTTCTATGCTTCCTATTAGAACTATATTTTTTTCCCTAATACCTTTATCATAATTGCCATATTTTTACATGCATTTTCTCTCAGATTTTAGTATTACACCAAATATCTTTTGGTTCTTATTTGGAATATATATATACACACACACACGCTGCTTTGTCTTTTTAAGTGCTTCTTGAAGACGACGTATTGCTAGGCCTTATTTTTTGACCCATCAGAGTTTTAACTGGTGAATCAAATCATTTACAATTATTATGACTACCATTACACTTGTTTTTGTTTCCACTATTTGCCATGCATATTTCATATGTTTTCACTGTCCTTTTATGTTTCATTTTTCTTATTTTCTGCTTTGATTGTATAGATATAATTTCCTTTAACTGTCCTAAAAGTTATAGTGTTTTTAATCATTATTGTGGATAAGCTAAGACTTAAAACTCAAATTTATATTCTCGTTATTGATTTATTAACTTCCTTAACATTTGTTTCTTCCCACAGAAGGACAAATATCTTAGATTAAACTCAAATCCCTTTGTTTTCTGCTGACTCTCCTCCCAAAATACACCAAGTTGGTACTGTCTACATCTTTTCCTTTACCTTAATATAGAGCTAGTTTTTCATTTCTTCTTCTATTTTTGTCCTAATTATGTAGACAACATTATTCTTGATGTCGTGAAGTTATTTCCTTGTCAAATTCTCTTGGTGATTTTTTCTCAATAAAACATTTTCTCAAAGAGTGACTTTCAAAGTGAAAGGGGAAAAAAGCCATACGGCAACAGTGAAGAACTCTGCTGAATTTTTTGACAACTTAAATTCTGAAACCGTTTTTATTCTTTCTATGTTTAAGGCTGTTTCATTATGAACTTATATATAAATGTGAAAAAGTATTTTTATTTGGTAATTCTGAATATTCCATTGTGGTCTTATAAGTACGTTGCTATTGAAAAGTCTGATGTCAATATAATTCTCTTTCTTTTATTAGTATTTACTCCTTTCTGGAATGTAAAATATAGATATATTTTTGTCATTGATCGCTTTAAATCTCACTCTATGCAACTAGTTGTAAAGTTTTTCATATACCCTAATTGATATTTTATAAACCCAATTCTAGATTATTTATATATTGTGGAAAATGTATTTTCACTATTTCTTCTACTCCTTCCTACTTCCATTTCTAGGCTTCTATTTTTCTGGAATTGCTATTAATAGTTGATGGAACTACTACTTAGAACAACTTAGAAGCCCATAACACCTAACTTCACTAATGTATTTTCGAGGTCTCTTTCCAGGATTCTTTGCCTTAATTCAGTTTTAGACTTTACTAATCATTCTACTTCATTCATCCTGCCATTTAATTCATTTTTCATATTCATTATTTCAACTGTTATATTTTTCATGCTTGATATTTCCACTTAGTTTTTCTTTATGATTTGTTATTCCCGTTTCTTTTGCTAAAATATTTTCTTAAGCATACTTGTCCTGCTTATTTTAAGATTATAATTGATTCACATGGTTTATGTTGTCCATTTTGCCTTCAGTTTCTCTTCTATTCTACTTGTACACCTGAGGTGTCTAGTTGTTTGGATCTGCAAGATCATGTTCCAATAGGAAGTAATTCAAGTTGGAAAGGGCAGACAGTCTGGCATGGCTCCCTGTTAATCTTGATTTGATTCAAGAGACAGTAAGAGTAGAGACCACAGGGGCCGGCCCAGTGGCACAGCAGTTAAGTTCGCACCTTCTGTTTCAGTGGCCCGGAGTTTGTCGGTTCAGATCCCGGATGCAGACCTACGCACTGCTTGTCAAGCTATGCTGTGGCAGGTGTCCCGCATATAAAGTAGAGGAAGATGAGCATGGATGTTAGCTCAGGGCAAGTCTTCCTTGGCAAAAAGAAAAGGATTGGCAGCAGATATTAGCTGCAGCAGATATTAGCTCAGGGCTAATCTTCCCTCCCTGCAAAAAAAAGAAAGAAAAAAAAAGAGAAGAGACCACAGGGTTAAAATCCTTGGACACCAAAGAACCATCTCTGATCTCTCATCTGCTATAAATGTTCCATGAGCTCCTGTACTGAGAAGTTTACCTTTTTATTCTTTGAAAGAAACAGCACTGTGAAGGTATTATGCCCTTAGACTGCAATCCGTAAGTCCTTGTTATTTTGAAGTGGAGTAGGCAGGGGTAGTAGGTAGGTATATGAGCAAGAATACATAATCATCCAGCTCATTCCAGCCTGGGGTTTGGGCTGCACTGAAAATATCCTGCCGACAGTGGTTTTGGGGGTTTTGCTGCAGACATATATGTTATAGTGCCAATGGAAAAGGCATTTATAAGGCATTTGGAGTTGGGTAGATGTGGAGGCAAGAGAAAATCTCCAAAGGTTTCTCTCAATCTGATCTCCAGCCACTTCTCATCGGCCACCTACACTAGTCGTGACAATCTTTGATCTTCCCAGTAGTTTATCACATTTTTATTTATAGTTCCTCACTTATGTGTTTTAATCTTGCTTTTGTAGATTTTTCCAAAGAATTAGCAGGTGATACAGGTTCAAAAGTTTTTCCCAGTCCACTTCAAGGGTTTTAGCATTATGCCAATATCTCAATTGTAACATCTCAATTTACACTGTCCCAAGATCTTTTGTCTGCCCTTCACACATAGGGAATACTTAGAGGGACAAATGTCCACTGTTTCAACATTAGCTGACAGGATAAATTTCCAGCCACCTCTTCTGATTTTGGATCCCATCACTCTGAGAGGATGGCTTTTTCGGAATATCTAGCTTATAATATTACCATCACTCAATAACCCCAACACTTTTGTGTTACCCATTATTATTGTTTTCTTATTCATATTTTTGTCTTCATTTTCTTGGTGGCTCTTAAACCCGTGGTGACTTGAAACACATAAAAGTTGCAGAGAGAAAATGATATGCTTATAGACTCAATAAGGCTTTAATTGTCAAATTTAAGTGTGTGTGTGTATAATATTAAACGTACTTATGAAGTCTGTGCATTTTCCTAAAGGAGAAGAAAATAATACTGATGACAGTGTGGAAATCAGATGAAATATTGTCCACCAAAATTGCATCTTTATATATAACATGCTATTGAACGTAACTCATGTAAACTATTCTGAGATTTTATTTTTTTCTGAATCTTGCATGTATCTTAGTCAGAGTAGATTGTAAGTTTTTTTTGCAGGAAGAAGCTTTGACATTGGCAATTGTAAACAGGAGGTGATGTCAGCAAGATGGGGGCCTAAGGGCTCCCAATGCTCTTCTCCTCCACAAGCATACCAAAAACAATAAATAAACAATTCCAAACTGATTCAAATAGCTCTGTGAAGGCTCTGGACTATAAAGAAGAAGTAGCAGAGACCTCCTGGAGCTCAAAAACTGGGGATGGCCTCATAGAAAAGCATAGGAAGCATTTTACCTGCCTTACTCCATCCCCAAGCATCTCAGCACCATGAGGGATCCCTTGGAAGGATTTAACCCATGGGGAAAAACAGAACAGGACAGCCCCAACAAGCCTCACTGCCGTAGATGTTTGTAGCTTTTGCTACTAAAGACCCTCACAGTCTTCACCAACACTGAACCCAGCTGATGGAGTCGCCCAGAGTCCCTGCCTCTGCACTCTCTGGAGCTGGAGCTGTCTCTGGGTGAGACCTGCACCCAGGTGTCCCACTTGCTGCTGTGCCCTGCTTTCCAGAATTGGAACAGCGCAGTGCCTCGCTATCTACTGGACCCCACCCCCTGGGGTTGTAAGTCAAGGCTTTGATCTGCCATTACTGGGGCTGCACCGCTGTTGCTCTGCACTCTACCTTCTGCATCCCAAGTCAGGACTTTGTCTCACCATCAGTGTGGGGTGAACTGCTGCTGTTCCGTGACTACCCCAGGTCCTAAGTTTCAGCTTTGACCTACCATCACCAGGCTTCACTGCTGCAGTCTGTGTCCTGTCCCCAGGATTTAAGTTGTGATTTTGACTTGCCACCACTAGGGCTGAACAGCTGCTGATCTGCCAACTTCCTCCTGGGGCTAGAGTTGGGACTTTGATCCACCATCCCTAGAGCATGCTACTACTGAGCCCTACTCCCTGAACCCAAGTCACCACTACACTCTGTCAACCCAGGGCCTGTGCCACTGCTGCATAGCCCCCTACACTCTGTGGGCTGAATCAATAGAGTGAGCCCCAGAGACTCAGACCCTGGTTCCATAAGAATTCTGCACACTCCTGCACCTCAGACGCCAGCACCACTGCCACAGCAAGTACATCTGTGCACCAGGATCCAGACACTGTGGTAGTTCTGTGTGTACCTGGTCTCAGGACTCTGGCTTCACTGCTGTTCTGAGTGCCAGTGTGTCAGATATGCTGCCAAAAGGGATCCACTAGGCTAGAACACCCCCCTACAGGCAACAGAGCAGAACATGAGGACTCCACCAGTCTTTGCCTCTGAGGACTGCCATAACTTTAGCTGCCAATGCCACCAGCAGAAGCTTCACAATCATGGCCACAGAAGACCCTCCCATGGTCTTTGCCAACATTAACCTAAGCTAATGGGTTTTCATGGAGACTACACTGCTGTGCCCTCCCAGGAACCAAAGAGACTACTCCCACCTGGCCAGCACCCTTGTAATGACCTCCGGGTGAAAGTCCTTTCTCGTTGAAGCTAGTCCAAAAATTATTGGAAAAGTTACTGCTCCCTCAAATACGCAGACATCAATACAAAGCCAACGGAAACACAAAAAGGCAAGGAAACATGACACTACCAAAAGTATGCAATAATTTTTCAGTAACTGATCCCAAAGAAATAGAGATCTGCAAGTTACATAAAAAAGAATTCAAAATAACTTTTTTAAGGAAGCTCAGTGAGATTCAAGGGAACACAGATAAATAAGCCAATGAACTCAGGAAAAGATACATGAGTGAAACAAGAAGTTCAACAAAGAGATAGACGTCACTAAAAAGACCCAAAACAGAAATCTGGAGCTGAAGACAACAGTGAATGGAAATGAAAAATGCAACAGAGAACTTCAATGGCAGGCTCAGTCAAGCAAAAGAAATAATCTGTGAACTTGAAGACACATCTCTTGATTATTGAGTCAGATGAAAAAAAAAAAGGAAATAAGATGAAAAAGAGTGAAGAAAGCCTACATACATTATAGGCCATCATCAAGAAAAAAAGTAATATTTGCATTATAGAAATCTCCCAAGGAAAAGAGAGGGAGAAAGGGACAGGAAACTTATTTAAAGAAATATGGCTTAAAACTTCCCAAATTGGGGGAGAGATATAGCTATCTATGTACATGAAGCTTAAAAATCCCTGAACAGATTCAACACAAAGAGATCTTTACTAAGACATGTTATAATCAAACCCTCAAAAAACAAACACAAAGAAAGAATTTTGAAAGCAGTGAGAGAAAAAAACTCATCACATATAATAGAACCCCAATAAGGCTATCAGCAGATTTCTCAGCAGAAAGCTTGCAGTCCAGGATAGAGTGAGCAATTCCATTTACAATAACATCAAAAACAGTGAAATACTTACAAATACCTTTAACCAAAGAAATGTAACACCTATACATTGAAAATTATAAGATATAGTTGAAAGAAATTGAGGAAGACACAAATAAATGGAGAGATATCCTGTGTGTTCTTGGATTAAAAAAAATAATATTGTGAAAAAGTCCATACTACCCAAGGAGACCTACAGATTCAATGCATTCTTTATCAAAATTCTAATAGCATTTTTCACAGATAGAGAAAACTATCCTAAAATTTGTATGGAACCACAAAAGACTCCAAATAGCCATGGAAATTTTGAGAAGAAGAATAAAGCTGGAAGCAGCACACCTGATTTCAAACTATATTAAAAATTATAGTAATTAAAATAATACTGTAAAAATAGGCACAAAGACCAGTGAAACAGAATCAAAACCCCAGAAATAAGCCCATGCATATAAGGTCAACTAATTTTTGACAAGGGCACACAGAATACACAATGGAAAAAGATCTCTTCAATAAATGGTACTGGAAAAATTGGATATCCACATGCAAAATAATAAAACTGGACCTCTATCTTACAACACCCACAAAAATTAACTCAAAATGGACTAAAGACTTACATGAATCAGGAAAACTACTAGAAGAAAACATAGGAAAAAGCTCCTTGACATTGTCCTTGCTTGTGATTTTTTGGATAAACACCAAAAGCACAAGCAACAAAAGCAAAAATAAACAAGTGGGATTAGCTAAAACTGAAAAGTTTCTACACCCCAAAGAAAACAAACAACAAATTAAAAAGGCAACCTACAGAATGGGAGGAAATATTTGCAAATCATATATGTGTTAAGGGGTCAATGTTAAAAATATATAAAGAACTCATACAACTCAATAACAAAAAAAAGCAAATGATCCAATTTAAAAATGGGCAAAGGACCTAAATAGATATTTTTCCAAAGAAGACATCCAAATGGCCAACAGGTATGGGAAAAGTTCCCCAAAATCACTAATCATCAGGGAAATGCAAATCAGAAGCACAATGAGATATCACCTCACGCCTGTTATAATGGCTGTTATCTAAAAGACAAAAGCTAACAAGTGTTTGAGAGGATGTGGAGAAAAGGGAACCCTTGTGCACTGTTGGTGGAAATGTACATTGGTACAGGCATCATAGAAAACAATAGGGCAGTTCCTCAAAAAATTAAAAATAGGACTACCATATGTTCCAGCAATTCCACTTCTGGGCATATATCTGAGCGAAAAGAAATCATTATCTTGAAGAGATATGTGCACTCTCAGGTTGATTGCAGCATTATACACAATAGCCAAGACATAGAAACAACCTAAGTGTCCACCAACACTTGAATAGAATTTGAAAATGTGGTACATATACACAAGGGAATATTATTCAGCCATTAAAATAAAAAGGAAATCCTACCATTTGGGACAACATGGATGAACCTGGAGAGCATTATACTAAGTGAAATAAACCATACAGAGAAGACAAATGCTGTATGGTATCACTTATATGTGGAATATCTAAAAAAGAAAAAAAAAGCCAATTTCATAGAAACAATAGAATGGTGGTTGCCAGGTATTGGGGAAAGGAGAAATGGGGAAAGGTAGGTCAAAAGGTACAAATTTTCAGTTCTAAGAAGAATACATTTTAAGAATCTAATGTACAACATAATAACTATACTAAACAATGCTCTATTATATACTTGGAAAGTTGCTGAGAGATCTTAAGCATTCTCATCACACAAAAAGAGAGTAACTATGTGGCATAATAAATGTGTTAATTATCTCGATCCTGGTATTCATTCCACAATGTATGTATTTGCAAAAATATATAGTATCATCACGTTGTCACTTTAAATACATAAAATTATATTTGTCAGTTATTCCTCAATAAAGTTGAAGAAAAGGAAACAATTGTAAACATCAGGCCCTAGACCTTGGTGATCTTTTGGTTAAAATCAAGCTGATGTCATGATAACTGTTACCACCTACCTGCCTAAGCAGGAATGAAAATCCTATCAAATACTCTTCTACTTTTTTTAAGGAGATCTCGATTGAGGAGCTCATCTTTTTAAAATGGCAATGTATCTCCTAGTTTGGCTGTGATCTCATGTAATCACATTTGCTTGAAAATGCTGCTGTACATGCCGTGGTCATTGTCCCCTAGAGACTTCTATGAACCCAAAGGTTGAGGATGTAAGTAGGGGAAGCTAGATCACGACTTTGGGTCATCTGAAATGAGATAATATATGTAAAGAACGTAAAAACTGCTTGCCAACTCGTGAGACTGATATAAGTGCTTTGACTTTTCTTCTTTTCCTCCCCCTCCCCGTCATCCTCCTCTCCCATCTCCTTCTCCTCCTCCTCCACCTTCTTATTTTTTATTCCCCAAGCCTCAATCTCCTTTTAACAGACAATTGAAACCTCCTCTCTGCCCACTGGGATGGGCAATAGGTACATTGATGCTTAGACTTCCCCATCATGCCCCTCAGTTGCCTGTGCCCAGAGTTTCTTATAATAGTTTGGATTTTCCTGGGAGACCCGGCTATAAGTTTGTATATTTTCTACACTGCAAGATATAGTTTTCTTATACAAAGTATATTCTCAATAATAAATGTCAGTTATTTATCAGTAGCCTCTGTAAAATATATATTACTAGAAAAAGCATATTATACTCCAGATCACTAGAAATTTAAAAATCAAATCATTAGATTCCTATAACAATTATTACTTATGATCTGTTTACAGACTTAATAAATTACAAATCCAAATCTATTGAAGGATAGACATAAAATGGAAAGAGTTCTAATGTAATTTCCATGTCAAAATCATTAATTAGTGATTTGTATTTCTATTTATTCCAAATCCTTTAATTAGTGATTTGTGTTAGGAAAATCATCATTATTTTTCACACTCCAAAAACACACTGTAAAAACTGTAATAATAAGCGGCATGTTTATTTAATTTAAATGGCTCTTTACCAAATAGATTCAGCTATAATGCTTAAAGGGGCATACATTTTCTTCTGGAAACAGGAGAGAACTTTCTTGAATACACTTTTATATAATCCTTATGTCTAAAGAAGTATATAGTTGAGCTATGCTTAACTATTCACAGGTCATCCCAAAGGATTAAATATTTTACAATTCTATGCTTTTGCACAGCTTAATGCTCTTTTCCGCAGAAAATTATTTTCCTATCCTTTAATTCTTAGCTCATGCAATACTTTCATTATGAATTCTACCTTTGCACCTCAGTCAGCATAGACAATTGCTCCTCCCATTCTTGTTTATGCATCATCCTATAAATTCTTTATCATTGTTTTTTAATTGATAGTTATCTGTCTTTCCAGAGAGAATGTAAAATTCCGAGTTCAGAAATTTATGTTATTCATTTTTAATCTCTGTCTCGTAGCACAGTGCTGATCCTGCATATTCTAAACAAACTGCTAGTCTAGGAGTGAATAGTTTAGTATGTCAGAATTTTATTAAAGTGGTAACATGATCATAAGAAGATTAATACATTCCAATCATATTTCAAATTCCTTTACACAAAAATGAGATAAGTGGATAAAAGATCTGAAAGCCAATTGGAATGTGTATTATAAATTTAAAAAATGCAATCTCCCCATTTTCTTTTTAGGAAAGAATCATAAATAATATTTCAAAAGTTACAAAAGTATATCTTTTAAATGTTTCCAAGTTTATGCTGGACATCCTTCACAATGGAATGTTGTCTACAATACATAATTAAAACTGTTAAAGATAATTTATTTCACTTCTTTCCATTTCATATTTATAACCTCAAAAAAGTGGCCTATCAACATATATTAATTCTAGATTTTCACATATTTCAACTCGCAGTCTAGTAGCATAAAAAATGATGCTGGAAGCGGGCTGGTCCCGTAGCCGAGTGGTTAAGTTCGTGCGCTCCGCTGCAGGCGGCCCAGTGTTTCGTCGGTTCGAATCCTGGGCATGGACATGGCACTACTCGTCAGACCACGCTGAGGCAGCGTCCCACATGCCACAACTAGAGGAACCCACACCGAAGAATACACAACTATGTACCGGGGGGCTTTGGGGAGAAAAAGGAAAAAATAAAATCTTTAAAAAAAAAAAAAAATTAAAAGAAAAAAATGATGCTGTAAGAAGGGACTACAGAATTATCATTTTTGTCTGAAGGTTATAGCTTAGGTAAAAGGAATTTCCTTTCTCCTAGCAGTTTTTTAAAAATTCTCAAATCCATATTCATTGTGAAATAAATAAATAATTTTATAATTTATTGTTTATATATGAGTGTACCATGTGTGGGCTTTTTAGTGCATAATTTCACTTTTGATTATTTTAATTACGTGCTATGCTTATCTGAGTCTTTGCATTATTTCCTATCTAACATATCTCATTACCTAATTTCCCCTTTCTACATGTTATTTTTTTTTGCCCTGAATGCCCACAATTCCTTCACTTAGTTAAATGCTGTTCATCTTTTAAGATCCAGTTAGCTTATATCTTTCATAAGTCCATCAACCAAAGATGTCCTTTGTGACACTTTGGGCAAATTCTTATTGTTTGCATCTGACACGATATGTGGTGATTGTTTATGCATATGTCTTATCCATTTAACTTGAACACAAAGACTCTTGGTAAAAAGAAAAATCAGAAAAAAATTTCTGATGTTTACTGTTAGATTTAAACCATGAATGTAATTATATATTTCCCATAGTAATCACAATTTTATTTTCAATGTAAATATAAGTAAATTTCCACCATAAGACTTCTAACTTAATATTTAAAATCAGAATATGTATGCAATAAAAGCTTAATACAAATATTATTGAACATTGAACAGATTTTGTGAGTAAATTCTGTTCTAGTTTTAATGTTTTTTTAAAAGTCTAGTGCATGTCTCGATACCTTCTTATGGACTTCAGAATTTGAAGTGATATTAAGAATATCCATCAATCCAATATCAATTTCTCTTTATCTTTTCCTCCTTAAAATCACATAAACATAGCTAATATGAGTCTATAATAAGGAGCAACTGTAATTTTGACATTGGAATTAATGACTTAACAGCAACATATTAAGGCAAAAGAGAAGCAGATGTAATTTTACAAGTTGTAGTTTAAATATGTATATAGATCTAGATGTATCTGTGTGTGTGTATAGTAACAAATAATTAAATTTTTATGAATCTATATGTTAGACTATTAATATATCTCATGACATTTCTTATAAAAGTAAGAAAATTACTTTCACTTCTTCATGAATCACTGAAATATACTTGTTGCCCAACTCTAATAACTTTACTATCCCAACTGTATGCTATCATACCACACTATTTGCTGTTTTGTAGTCTTACCTTGCAGTGTCTTGGATCTGTAACTTTGTTCATGCTCTATCTTCTACAGAGATCCTCTTCTTCTCTTTGCTATAGATATAAACTACTTATTCTTACAATCTGACCTTATTTCTGTGTATTTCCTAATTTTCTACATTCTCAAAGCTTCCTGTCACCTGCCTAAGAAATAATCATTGTTAACTTTACTGGGCTCTCTAGATTTTATACATAATTCCACTATTGGATGTCACATTTTATTTCACATATTTTTGTGTGTGTGCCTATTCCTCCACCACACTGTTAAATTCTAGAGTTGAGAGAATCTGTTAGGAACAGTGCTTATTCTCTTGCAGATGCTCTTCCAGCCTCTGTGGGTATACCAGTGGAGACTGCAAGGTGCCTTTGCTCATGGAACACACATTCCAGTGAGAGGAACATGCAATGCACACATAAATACATATTGTTCCAGGAAGTGGTAACTTCTGTGAGGAATGAACAAAAAGAAAAGGAAATCAAATCGCAATGGGGGTGCTATTTTTGATAGACTGGCAGGCATAAAGTTTGCTGAAGAGGTGACATTGGATCAAGAACGTGATTCACATTCCAAGGGAAGATATTTTAAATAAAAGATAAGAAGATTGTGATTAAACTAAGTAAGACTGAAAATTCATCATTACCTTTTACGAAAAATACATCTATATCTCCAAGATTTAGAAGGCTAGATATGATGCATTATGCGTGTCAATATCTCTTATTTTCCAGGCATTTTATAATTAAATTGCCACCAGCAAAATATGTTTCTGAGAAAGAGAGAGAGTGTGTGTGTGTGTATAGAGCGCCTGGGGGAGGGAAGCTCATGTGTACAGGGGTATGCATGCATCAGAATGGCAAAGAGATTTTTTACAAGATTATGATTAAGTGGCCCTACTGAAATAGTCTTCTATTCCCAATTTCCAGAAATTTACTATCCATATTACTTAATAGCTCTATTAATTATTTAAAAACTTTAATATTTTATATTTTCACCATCTAGTACATGGAAATGTTAAACAAATATGTTGAACAAGAGTATTCTACTGCAAATTAGCACTTTAAACTTTTGGTTGATAGTATTTGTCTGGGAAACAGTATTTACATCAGAGAAAAGGGAAGAGTTCTAAGAAGTAAACTAGGAAGACTTGTAAAGTGAACAATGTTTATATATTTGCTGCCAAATTTTATATTTATATATACTTTCTTTCCACTCATTGACTGTTTTTGCTATTAGGATCTATTAGTGATTATTCATGAGTTTAATATTACCTACACTTACCTGAGCTTCTATAGCACTAATGTGTGTGTGTGTGAATATATATATATACCTTTGTTCCACCTTTGGTGAATGATGACATCAATTTACTTTAAGAACAAGTATGAGTGGAGCCAGCATCAAGATGGCAGGGTAAGAGGCCTCTGAACTCACCTCCTCCCACAGATGCAACGAATTTACAACTATTCTTGGAACAATTATCCTTGAGAGAGAACTGAAAACCGGGTAAAAAGAATCCCCACAATAAGTGACAGTGCTGACCTAGATGGAAGAGGCAGAAATTCCTCTCTTGAGAGGAAAAAGCCACCTAGTAGCCATGGCACTTCATGGCTGACTGGGAGTGATATTAAGGTATTAACCTTCTCTGGAGAAGTGAGGGATCTGAGTAAGAGAGCTTTACCACAATAAGCAGCTTTTGGACTCAGCACAACTGAGACAAGTGTCATAATACCTGACTTTGTTGGCTGTTAACAACAGTGGGGCATACTCGCAGAAAAGCTATCAAACATAAGGGAAAGAATTGCCTGCTCTTAAAGGACCCACACACAAATTCACCCATTTTGGAATGTAACCTAAACTCACCAGAAAAAAATGTGTGGAGTCTTTGGTGAAAACTGACTTACTTGATGGTCTTTGGGTGCATGTCAGTGAGAGGTGAGACCTCCCCAAGCTAGGACCACTTCCCCAGGTACTGCGATGGCAGCAGCCATTACTGTGATCTAGTACAAGTGTACTGACCAAGGTGCTGGCAGACACCATTGGAATTCTTATCTTTGCCTTTTAGCACAGAGGTCAGCCCTACCCACTAGAGCACTGATTAAATCCAGCTCAGCCAGAGCAGGTAGCTTGCCCTAGGAACTGACTCAACCTAACAACAAGTCCTTGGGCAACTTGTGGGCCCACATATGTAAGGTGTGTTAGGTGAGTAGGTCTACCTCAGCTGGGCAGGATGTGCAAGAGGGGTGGGCCTGTGTTGGTGGTGTTTGTGGGCATCTGCAGTGGGGGAGTGGGTCTGCTTCAGTGAGTCAGGGTGTGCACACAGGGCAGAAATGTGTTGATGGGGTGTGTGTTGACCTGTGGGTGGTAGGGTTTGTCAGCTGAAGCAGACTTGTACTTCTCAAACAGCCTCATAGGGGATCAGCCTCACCTTCTAAAGCCAGAAACAATTGGATGCTCCCATGCCTGGGGCCAGCTCCACTTAGCTGCACTTCTGAGAGAGCTGACAACAGCCTTGCAAACCAGAGGCCTACGGCAATTGTGAATCCCTGAGCCTAGCAACGATCCATCCTGGGGGCCTACTCACTTAACAGAAAAACTGCAACAGAAATGTGCTATTGGACCTTGAAGCCAACTGTGCTCATGTTCCCCATGCCTGATAAAGTGATTGAAAGGATCACAGCAGCCACACACAGCTGAGCCTTGCAACGAGCCAGCCAAGAAGACAGCCTAGCCTCCCTGGCCACCTACAGTCACAGCAACCCTGCTACAATAGAAGGACACATGTAGCCCACACAGGGGTCACTACTGGAAGATTTGGAACTGGCTATGAGAGGAAACACACTGCTGGGCCTCATAAGGCATCTTTTACATAAGGCCACCTCTCTAAGATCGGGAGACATGGCTCATCCACCTAATAGATATAAGCACAGATAAAGAGGTAAAATGAGGAGACAAAGGGATATGTTCCAAATAAGGAAACAGAACAAATTCTCAGAAAAACAACTAAATGAAACAGAGATAAATCTACCTGATAAAGAGTACAACCTAATAGTCATAAGGCTGCTCACCGATCTTGGGAGAAGAATGGATGACCACAGTGAGAACTTCAACAAAGAATTGGAAAATATTTTAAAAAACAATAAAAAATGAAGGTTACAATAACAGAAATTAAAATTTCACTAGAGGGACTCTAAGAGAGTGGAGTGGAGGATACATAAGAACAGAGCAGTGAGCTGGATGAAAGACCAGAGGAAATCACCCAAGCGGAACAGATAAGATAAAAAAGAATTAAAAACAATGAGGACAGTCTAAGGGAACTCTGGGATAACATCATTGCACTAACATCCATATTATAAGTGTCCCAGAAGGAGAAGAGAGAGATTAAGGGGTAGAGAATCTATTTGAAGAAATAATAGCTGAAAACTTTCCTAACCTAAGGAAGGAAATGGACATCTGGATACAGCAAGCACAGAGAGCACCAAACAAGAAGAATCCAAAAGTACCAGCACTGAGACACTTTATAGTTAAAATGTCAAGAATTAAAGATCAAGAGAGACTCCTAAAAGCTGAAAGAGAAAGAGAACAAGTTACACACAAAGGAAACCCCATGATGCTATCAGCTGGCTTAACAGCAGAAACTTTACAGACTAGAAGGGACAGTCATGATATATTTAAAGTGACGAAAGGAAAAAATCTACAGCCAAGAATACTCTACATTGCAAGGTTATCACTCAAAATGGAGGGAGAGATAAAAAGTTTTACAGACTAGTGAAAACTAAGGGAGTTTATCACCAAGAAACCAGCCTTACAAGAAATGATAAAGGAACATATTTAGGTGGAAAAGAAAAGACCACAAATATGAATAACAAAATTATCAAAAAGAAAACAAAACAATAATATCACTGGTAAAGACAAAAACACAGTAGAGGTAGCAGATCAACCACCTGTGAAACTAATAGGAAGGTCAAAAGAAAAAAAGTACTAAATTTATCCCTCTCCAAAATAAGAGATTAATGGAAACACAAGCACAAAAAAGAGGTTAGATGTGATGTCAAAATCATAAAATGTGGAAGGAGGGGAGTAAAAGAGCAGAGCTTATAGTAACAGGTCAAACTTAAGAGATCATCAACTTAATACAGATTGCTATATTCATAGGTTATTATATATGATTCTCATGGTAATCACAAACCAGAAAGCTATAGTAAATACATAAAAGATTAAGAAAAATAACCCAAACAAAATACTAAACAAAGCCATCAAACCACAATGGAAGGGATCAAGAGAAGAAGAAAAGAACAGAGAAAAACTATTAAAACACCCAGAAAAAAAGCAACAAAATAGCAATAAGTACATTCTTATCAATAGCTACTTTAAATGCCAATGGACTAAATTCTCCAATCAAAAGGCATAGGAAGGCTGATTGGATTAAAATAATGAGACCCATATAGATGCTTCATACACGAGACACACTTCAGACTTAAATACGCTCACAAACTGAAAGTGAAAGGATGGAAAATGATACTCCATTCAAATAGCAAGGAAAAGAAAGCTGAGGTAGCAATACTTACATCAGACAAAATAGACTTTAAAACAAAAACTGTAACAAAAGACAAAGAAGGGTACTACATAATGATAAACTGAACAATATCCAACAAGAGGATGCAACACTTATAAATATTTATGCAACCAATATAGGAGCATCTAAATATGTAAAGCAACTATTGATAGTCATAAAAGGAGAAATAGACAGCAACACAATAATAGTAGAGGACTTTAACACTCCACTTACACCAATGGATAGATCATCCAAACAGAAGAGCAGAAGGCCAGAAACATTGGCCTCAAAAGACATGTTAGACCAGATGGACTTAGTAGATATATACAGAATACTCCATCCAAAAACTTCAGGATATACATTCTTTTCAAATGCACATGGAGCATTCTCGAGGATAGATCACATACTAGGCCACAAAAGAATTCTCAATAAATTAAAGAAGATTGAAACAATAACAATCATCGTTTTTGACCACAACAGTATGAAACTAGAAATCAACTACAGGAAGAAAATTGAAAAAGCCACAAATATGTGGAGATTAAACAAAATGCTACTGAACAATGACTGGGTCAATGAAGAAATCAAAGGAGAAGTAAAAAAAAAACACTTGGAGACAAAAGCAAAAATACTACACGCTAATATTTATGGGATACAACAAAGGTGGTTCTAAGAGGGAAGTTTATAGTAATACAGGCCTAACTCAACAAACAAGAAAAATCTCAAATAGATAATCTGACATTGCACCTACAGGAACTGGAAAAAGAAGAACAAATAGAGCCCAAAATCTGCAGAAGGAAGGAAATAATAAAATCAGAGCAGAAATAAATGAAATAGAGACTAAAAAAACAGTAGGAAAAAATCAATGAAATGAAGAGCTGGCTCTTTAAAAAGATAAACAAAATTGAGAAGTCTTTGCTAGACTCAAGAAAAAAGAGACAAGACTCAAATAAACAAAATCAGAAATGAAAGAGGAGAAATTACAATGGAAACCTCAGAAATACAAAAGATTATACAAGAATGCTATGAAAAGCTATACTCCAACAAACTGGATAATCTAGAAGAAATGGATAAATTCTTAGAATCATACAACCTTCCTAAATTGAATCAAGAAGAAATAGAGAATTTGAATAGAGTAATCACCAGTAAGGAGATTTAAACAGTAATTAAAGACCTCTCAAAAAATGATAGTCCAGGACCAGACCGCTTCCCTGGTTAATTCTACCAAACATTCTAAGAAGATTTAATATCTATACTTCTCAAACTCTTCCAAAAAATTAAAGAGGCAGGGAAGCTTCCTAACTCATTATATGAAGCCAACATTACTCTGATACCAAAACCAGACAAGGACAACACAAATAAAGAAAATTACAGACAATGTCCCTGATGAACATTAATGCAATAATCCTCAACAAAATACTAGCAAATCAAGTACAGCAATGAATTAACATGATCATACAGCATGATCAAGTGGGATTTATTCCAAGGATGCAGGGATGGTTCCACACCCACAATCAATCAACATGATAGACCACATTAACAAAATGAAGAATAAAAATCACAAGGATCATCTCAATAGATGCAGAGAAAGCATTTGACAAAATGCAGCATCCATTTATGATAAAAACTCTGAATAAAATGGGAATAGAAGGAAAATATCTCAACATAATAATGGTCATGTATGACAAAACCACAGCTAATATCATTCTAAATGGAGAAAACATTGAAAGATATCCCTTAAGAACAGGACCCAGACAAGGATGTCCACTTTCACCATTCTATTTAACATAGTATTGGAAGTTCCAGCCAGAGCAATCAGGCAAGAAAAAGAAGTAACAGGAATCCAAACTGGAAAGGAAGAAGTGAAATTGTCAGTATTTGCAGATGACCTGATTTTATATATAGAAAATCCTAAAGAATCCACCAAAAAACTTTTAGAAATAATAAATCAATATGGTAAAGCTGCAGGAAAGAAAATCAACATACAAAAATCAGTTGCATTTCTATACACTAAGAATGAAATAGCAGAAAGAGAAATTAAGAATACAATCTCATTTACAATTGCAAAAAAAAAAGAATAAAATACATAGGAATAAATTTAACCAAAGAAGTAAAAGACCTATACACTGAAAACTACAAAAATTGTTCAAAGAGATTGAAGACACCAAGAAATGGAAAGATATTCCATGCTTTTGGACTAGAAGAATTAACAGCGTTAAAATGTCCATACTTCCTAAAGCAATCTACAGATTCAATGCAATCCCTGTCAAAGTTCCAAAAGCAATTTCACAGAAATAGAGCAAGAATCCTAAAATTTATATGGAGCCACAAAAGACCCCAAACAGCCAAAGAATCCTGAGAAAAAAGAATAAAGCTGGAGGTATCACACTCTCAGAGTTCAAAATACACTACAAAGCTATAGTAATCAAAACAGCATGGTACTGACGCAAAAACAGACATCCATATCAATGGAACAGAATTGAGATTCCAGAAATAAACCCATGCATTTATGCACAGCTAATTTTCGACAGGGGAGCAAAGAACATAGAACGGAGAACGGAAAGTCTTCTCAATAAACGGTATTGGGAAAACTGGACAGCCACATGCAAAAGAATGAAAGTAGGCCATTATCTTACACCATACATAAACATTAACTCAAAATGCACTAAAGACTTGAAACCACAAAACTCCTGGAATAAAACGTAGGCAGGACATTCTTTGACATTAGTCTTAGCGGTATCTTTTTGAATATCATGTCTCCTTAAGTAAGGGAAACAAAAGAAAAAATAAACAAATGAGACTACATCAAATTAAAAAGCTTCTGCACAGCAAAGGAAACCATCAACAGAATGAAAAGACCACCCATCAACTGGGAGAAAATATTTGCAAAACATATATCCAATAAAGTGTTAATATCCAAAATATATAAAGAAATATTCTTTTTAAAATGTTTTATTCTTTTTTCTTTTGGTGAGGAGGATTTGCCCTGAGCTAACATCTATTGCCGGTGTTCCTCTTTTTACTTGAGGAAGATTGTCCCTGAGCTAACATCTGTGCCAATCTTCCTCTATTTTGTATGTGGAATGCTGCCACAGCATGGCCTGATGAGCAATGTGTAGGTCAGTGCCTGGGGTCTGAACCTGCGAACTCTGGGCCACTGAAGCGGAGCACACAAACTCAACCACTACACCATCAGGCTGGCCCCAAGAAATATTCTTAATACTATCTTCTAGAGTGATAACATTCTGCCCATTTAAAGGACTAGCAAGCTGTGCATTGATGTTATTTGGCCATACTCTGGTTTGCCCAGATGCTTTAGGGACATGACATCTTATTTTTAAAACTGCTATATACCTCAAATTGAATTAATTTTACACTAGCTTTACTAAGTTACATTTATGTTCTTTTTAAAAAATCTATTTAAGAGATCATATCATACAATCATATTTCTTCTGAATCTGTACTTCTGCCCAGCTTGCTTTTGCTATACTTTGTTATACTGCCTGCAAGGGTAATTGCCCACTTCTAACACTGAGTTTGATTTCAGGGAGTCTGTTTAAGTAATTAATGCAACACTTTGAGATTCTTCCAAGAAATAGTTTAATACAATGTAAAACATGAATGGTTTCCTATTATTTAGTTTTGATACTTCTCCAAAATATATTTCTTAAGACAAACTCACTATAATGGAAAATCTTTTGAAAGAATATCAAAGTTGAGTTATAGAAAGACATTGGCATTCTGCTATCATGGAGAAAACCTGAGCTTTCCTAATGTAAGAATGTTTTTCAAATGTATCATGTGCACAGGATAACAAATCTTTCTGACCTCTTATGAGTTCTTTTGTAATGAAGTAATCACAATTTTTCCTTAACATTTCCTCATTAAGAAAATTGACATTTAAAATATGGACTAATACTTTGTAAAATAAAGTCGAGGAAAACATATACTGCCAGGTGGAATATTGCAACATTTTAGTCATAGACTCAAGTTGAGACATTTATTACTTTGAAAATCCTGAATTATGAATATCATTCTCTACTGACAAGGTTGTAATATGAGTTTGGCAGAGTAGTTTATTCTTGTTTCCTCCTTACTTTACAAGTCTGTTTCCATTCTTCCCATTAAATTAATTACTAATTTGTCTTCTTTAAATACATGCTTCTTAAACATTTCCAGTTTGTAGAATATTTAATGATGTTTTCATTGGTAATTTATAATCATGTACAATTATATAAATAGAGAACTGGGTTTTAACAAACAAATATAATAAAATATATCAGTGAGTGTTAAGTCTATTTGACACCGATTAAAATAATGCTAAATCACTATCACTACAAATTTATGATGGCAAACTCAACTAGGATTTCCGTAATACCAAGTTATCCTACTCACCTAATTTCACAAAAACTAGCACATTTACAATCTCCTCTACTCCCTCAAATTTCTGACAAACCACTCTACCCCACCACTCAGCCGACTTCCCATCTGTTATATAAAGAAAGTAAATCATCACAGATTGAACATGTTCAATTCGTCCTCTCAAACCTACAAACCTCCTGCATCTATGCCATGCTTTTTTGATGCCCATCTGTTATATTACAGGAACTGGTTCTCCTTCTATCTAAATTTTGCCCCCATTTATGATCTATGTCATATCCACCCTTGCAATAACTTTATAAAATCAGGCATATCATCTTTCCCTTTTATCTTAATCCTTTCCATTTCTAATATGTATCTCTTATCATTTAGACATTCTCAATACTCACCGATATAAATAATATATTATAAAATTAAACAAAATAAAACAAAAAGAAAAATGAATAAAAATAAACACAGTACCTCTATAGACTTCACTTTATTCTCCAGCTGCACACCATCCCAGGCTTTTCTTTCCTAGTCAGGTTTCTCCCATTCCATTTTTACCACTTCATACATTTCTTGATCTCTTTCCGTCCTTGAATAGCTTAAATTTGACTTCCAAGTTCATACACCACCACAAAAGTGTTTTCTCTAAGTCATTGATTCCATCCACGTCAATAAATCTAATGGGCATTGTCTTAGAAATAATTGTACTTGACCTTTCAGAAGCATTTTATACTATTGAAAATTTTCCTTTTACATAATATATTCCTTGGGATTCTATGGGATTCTATGATTCTATTCTCTCCTGGGTGTTTCTCCTATAATTTGTCTATCCCTCTATTTTCACTTATTGGCTAATTCAACTTTATATTTTTCTTAAATTTTTTCCAGTATTCAGTTCTAGATTATTCAGCTCTGCTATATATTCTCCAGATGCAGTACTGATGATCTACACACAGGCTGGTGGTTGCTAAATTTATGCTTGTCTTGTTGAAATATTTCCCATGAGTTCTAGACATTTTAACTGTCTGCCTACTTTCCATCCTCATAGTGATAATCAATGTAAAGTCAAAGTCAACATGTTCAAAAATAAAACCCATGAAAATTTCAGGCTTTTTATCTCTTAAGAGATGGAATAGACAAGGATGACTCTAAGGGTCTGTGTAACTAAAGGATGGAGAGATGAGGAAGACAAGAAGATGGCCAAAGAAGTAAGAGAAGATCAGAAGTTCAGTTTTGGACATGACAAGGGGGCTGTCATTAGATATCCAAGTAGAGATGTCAAAAATACAGTTGAATATGAGTCTAAAGTTCAATAGTGAGGATTGGCTGGAGACATAACTTTGAGAGTCCTTAAGAAAAGGAAGACACTTAAAGCCAGAAGACTAGGTAAGATGACTGAAGGAATGAGTTATGTGGAAGAAAGATAAAGGCTCAATGTCTAGGAAATTAGTATTTAGAAATTGAGGAAATGAGGAGGAATCAGTACAGGAGATAGTACAGCAATGGCCAGACAACAAGAGAAATATTCAGAGTGGAACAGTACTAGAAGGCCCATGAAGAAGGGATAAAAGTATTTCTTTTTCAGCCACCTTTCTCAATTTAATTAGAGGTAACTCCATCCTTTCAGTAGCTCAGACCCTTGCAGTCACCCTTATCTGTTCTATATCTCACAGCCAACATGTATTCTATCAGCAAATCTTGCCAGCTTTAACTGATATTGCAACTCTACTTCTACTGCACTGTTCTATGCCATTGTCACCTTTCGCTTGCATACCACAAAACCCTCTTTACTGGTCCCCCTAATTTTTTCCATGTCCTGTTCAACCTATTCCCAATGGTCAGTATGATTCTATTTGAATGTAAATCAGATAGGGTTACTCCTCTGAGAAGAAACTTTCAGTGTTTTCTCAACTCTCTCAGTGTAAAAAACAAAGACTTAACAAATGCCCCAAGTACAAGTTTATCTCACCCCTATTGCCTCTCTGATTGCATTTTCTACTAATCTCCCCTTACTCAGTCCTGTCTAGTCACAATGGTCTCCTTCATATTTTTGACCATTCCAAGACCTCTTGTACGTCATGAAATTTGCAATTGTTTTTCTCTTCTAGAACACGTTTCCCCCAGATACGTGCTTGGATCATCCTCTCATCTCACTCAGAATTTTATTCAAAAGTCATTTTATCATCGTAGACCTACATAAAATTATAGCAACTCACTCTAAAACTCAGATTTTTATTTTTGAGGAAGACTAGCCCTGAGCTAACATCTGCCAATCCTCTTCTTTTTGCTGAGGAAGACTGGCCCTGAGCTAACATCCATGCCCATCTTCCTCTATTTTGTATGTGGGACGCCTACCACAGCATGGCTTGCCAAGCGGTGCCACGTCCGCATCCAGGATTCCAACCAGTGAACCCCGGGCCACTGAGAAGCAGAATGTGTGCACTTAACTGCTGCATCACCGGGCTGGCCCCTAAAACACATATATTTTTTGTATTTGAGCAAGAGTCTCTTTCCCCCACTCACTCACCTTTCAGGAAGTATCTATTATCATTCAAAGCACTGGAGTTAAAAGAACCCCATTCTGAATATCACTGATTGATATTTCCTTTTCTAAATAGAACTTAATATCATTATTGAGTATGTTTCATAAGGACATGATTTTTTTCTGTTTTGTTCATACCTTATAGCCTTATCACCTGGAACAGTGTCTGGCACATAAAACTGGTCTATACGTATTTGTTAAAAGAATGAATGACTAAATGAATGAATGATTGGCTAAGGAGGAGGAGAGAGATACAGAGAGATTTTTTTTTCACTAGCAAATACCTCTTTGGTTTTTAAGGCTGCTTGTCCTATAATTATGAAATAATATATTTTTAAGACAAGAGATTTATATTTAAATTTTATTTTAAATGAACATCAGATACTCTAAATTAGAAATAAATCAAAACTGAAAAAAAAATCATTTCATTAACAAAAGACAGTACCAAATTCAAATACAAAGGCTGAAGAGTTAGGATAAGAGAATTAGAACACAGTCTTAAAGTCTAATAGAATCATACATTGCGTTAACTGGCTGAATAAATATAATTTGTTAATATGCACTATTATTCTCAAAATCTGCCTATGGAATTAATGCTTGCAGCAAAATAAGTTCTTCATTTTTTTTACTATAGTTATAAATTTTACCAAAATTTATTGGCATTCATACAATTCTGCAGTTCAGTCTATACATACATATGTATGTATGTATAATTGCCACTTTTTATTAGAAACATATTTCAAAATTATTTTTAGTGTGAGACCCTGTAACTTTTAGACAGAGTAAACTATGCTTGAATGCTTGAACATTAATTGAGAAGTTATAGAGTGCTCAATTTCTACTTAAAAACTTTAAAGCAAGCTGGTTCTTTTGGGGTTGCCTGGTAACTAATAAGGAGTATGTCAAATTGATAGATAGGTCTGACTGAAGCAGCCTTTGAATAAATAATAGAATTGTTGTCAACTTTAGCCTTAGAGAAGTGAGACATGGACCGATTCTAAGTTAAATTGAAGGGAAGATAGTTGAAACATCTTTTGTGTTTTTCTTCAGTGAATTCTCCTCTGTTTGCCCTTAAACTTTCTCCTTTACCAACAATTTTTGATTAATGTAGTGACGTTGAAAGCAAATTCTGAAGACGTCATTCAATATCTGTTGGAATTAACTGGAATGACCTAAGGCATTTGAGCCACATGATAATTTATTTATTATTCATTAATTATTTGTTTGTTTATAAATCCATATTTATATAATGTATTGGTTTCTTAGAGAAATTTATGTCCCCTAAGAATGATTACTACTCTGATAAAAGATTTGACGTAAGTATTTGTTAAGATGAGAACTGTGTTACAATGATTCGTGGGTATATGTACAACAAAACATTTTGACAAGTCTTTAGATATAGTTATACTATAGATATAGATATACTTTATATCAGGCTATTGATCACATACTTACAGATTTTGACCTATTTCTGTTTTAATTCCAGCAGGAAAAAAGTCAAGAAAGCTCAAGAATCAAAGGTAAGAAATGACTGTTTTAAGATCATAGTTTCAAAAATTCATGTAAGTGTAGCAAAAACAAGATTTGATGCTACTTTGAAAATAAAAATGAGAAATAATGAAAATTCAAAAACGTGTGTGATTTTGAAGCCACTGTGAGCCTTTTGGGAATTCTCCAAAGCCAATGTGGATTCTCTATTGAAATTTCCTTTCATCATATAGTGCTTTTGGAAGCTTCAACACAGTTTTCTGTTTGTTCCCTGAATTGTTCTTGTGGAATTCCTCCACCAACCATTGTCCATAAGAGCTGGTGTTCTGTCACATCTATGATTCAGTGGACGAACCTTTTCAAAATGTATCTCATGAAGAACCATTTATAGTCACTGCTGTCTCATCTTATTTTCTATGAAAAAGCAAGAAACATTTATATATTAAAAGTTGACGTTAGCTTTTAATATGGCATAGGTAACTCTAGTTGGACATAGGGAGATTCTTTTCTCCATAAAGACATTCTTAAGTTTGAAGTTTACTCATTGAGATAATAAATTATTCTAGGTAATCCTTCAACAAAGCTTTCCACTAACTTTTGTTCCTCCTGATCATAGTGATGGAACTTCACAGATTTTTCCTGGGTTAATTCCTCTGGCCTCTCCATTTAGATGCTGGAACTTCTTATTCTACACTTTGGACATACTCGCCCACCTATCCCTCCCCAAATATGTCCTAGTACCAAGCCTGATTGTGGAGTGAAGCACAATTATGCTGTTTCTTTCCATCCTTTTTGCATGGGAAGATGAGTTTATTGTGTTTATTTTTTTCAGAGTTCTACAAAAATAAAAAAATAGCTGAGGAGAAGTCACTAAGTTTGTGTGTACTGTTGAAATGAAGAAAGGGCATTTAACACTTCTGAGGCTCTCTAGATTGACGATACCATTCTTGCTTATTTATAACAAGTCAAAATAGAATCTTCTCTGCACATTTACCTGCAACTGACTGACATAATTTTTTTCCATGTTTGGTCATCTCTGAATGTCTGTATTACTGAAGAATATGAAAGACATACTTTTTTATTTTTCTACACATATTTTATTCAAATAAATTATGTAAGACTGCCCGTCTAGGGCTTTCCAAACTATCTGTGGTCTTTTTTAGAAAACTGAAGTATGGCTTGTTATTGTATATGAGAAATTATTATAGTTATTTATCCTCAAAACACTCATATTAACTCAAATTTTTATGCTTTTCTGTTGCAAAAGGGAATTTCTATTCAGAGATGTGCTGTATGATGTGCATTTAAATAATATATGCATTTTAAGCACACTGAGTGAACATCTTCCTTCTCATGAAAGGTCCTAGTGTTTCAGCTTAATCTTAAATCATATTTATAATTCTGTTCTGATTTAAATAAGTTTAGTATATCTTTCTTCTTGATGCTGTATTGCCTTGGGGTGCATAAATCATATCATCTGAAGTAGTAGAAATTATGTTTTTCCAACTACTATCTAGGAACATGTTTTCTTTTATAATGCAGTAAAACTTTCAAGATGATGCTTGTCACTTCTTTCACTGTTCTTGGCTGACACTTGGTTCAGAACTCTCACATTATGGCTTCTAGACTATTGAATTGCAAGTAAATCAGAGATATATGGTTACATTAGGACTTGTTGCCAAGCTCTACTTAGAAGAACCCTATATTTTTCTTGACTATTTATGAGAATCTTCTGGAAAAGTTTTCTTACCGGAAATTAAGAATGGGCATTTAAAAATGTTTTTAAATATCAATATTAGGAGGAAAAGAAATTGAGTCATAAAAGCAATAGTTTATCCACTGGTAAATGATAAAAATTTTGAAAATCAAATATTGGACATTTCTTAACTAATTATTGAAATGGGAACTATGACCTTATTTGATACAAATCTCATCTAGTAATTTTTTAGACTTCCTGACTAATTGGTAATCTTATTTGTTAGAACATGTTTACGTACATTGTCAGAAGTGTATGCAGAGGAAGTCTTTAATCTTCTAATTTCCTGCTTAAATTCTTTCTAATTCTGTGCCTATTTCTCCTTGTAAAAACAATCCCAACCTCATGATACCAGTGACCTGAAATTACATTAAGGCACCAAGCACTCCCTGAAAATCCATCCCTCTTTCCTCTGTGTACAGAGAGATGTATATTGAAATGTTTAGAAACTTACAATTCACTCTCTAACTGATTGATTATTTGGCACTTGCACATGCTCTTATTCTAATATTGCTTTGAAATACCATAGAAATCCATACTTTTACATATTCTAAATTATATTTCTATGGAATCTAACTGGCAAAATGAACTTTGGTTCAACAATAGTATGCCACTAGATTCTCAATTGATTTTTGTGTTTAGATTGCCTATTGTTAAACGAATTAGAGCCTAATCTCCATTTGTAACACAATTTTGAAGTTTACAATGTTTAAGATATCCTCCCTTAAAGTTGCATCGAAGATTAAAGCAGGAAAAAGAAGACAGTCCTACAGGTTTGAAAGAAAGATCAACTATTCGGGAAGCCATATTTCACACTGTTCTTCAATGACATTACAGATATGTTAAAATAGAGTACATCGTGGTTTAAAATCCATTGACAATTTTATAAATATTATTAGGAAATAATCTCCTTTGAAGAATAGTTCTAATGTAAGAAACACAAAAAATCAATTATCCTCTGCCAGTATTTCTCAGGGCAGTATTTTAATTTGTGATTAGTTTACTCTTTTACATTTAAGAGCATCTTTAGAATGCTCAGTGATGAAACAGTAACAGTTTCTAAGGAAAATTTAAATGATTTTTGCTTTAAAAATTCCATCAACTTAGTTATGTTTTTAATTTCCCAAAATAGTTTAAAATGTTTACTACAATTGAAGGATAATATCACCGTGGAAAGTGTGCGTATGGTTATGCTATAGCATGCTCCTGAGTATCTGCTTTAGCCTCGCTCTGTCAATAAAAGAATGTTTGACAGTTCGTTCACCAAAAAGGTCCAGTAGCTTTTATCACACAATTTTCCCCTTCTCTTTTTTCCAGCGGATACTCTTGGCTCTTCCCATCAAGAAGTGATAAAAAATTAAGTATGTTCCCCTTTCATTGCTAGTTCTATTTTGGTTGAGACTTTACACTTGGGAGACACTGAGGATTAAAATTAGCTCTCTAATGGTCACTTACATGTTATTAACACTCATCTTTTCTTAAATATCTAATAGATATCAGACACTGTACTGAGCTTTTTACATATATTATCTCATTTTAATCCTCAAACACACGCTATTAGATAAGGTTTAGCATTTAAACATGACAGCATTTTGAGAAATCACATGCAAAGTAAATATCATTTTTGTTCTATTTTAAAATGGATAATATTTTATTTAATCAATTACCAATTGTACATTAGGTAAATTTAAAATACTGTTGTTAGCAATGCTTTTTACATTTTCATGAGTTGATATTTGTCAATTTTATTATTTATGTGTTATTTTTATTTAATGGCATGGTTGCAAGTATTTTCCCTACTGCCAATTTATATAAATACTGCTCAATGCTTTGTAACTTTAAGAAAAAAATAGATAATAAATGTGACATAGTAATGTTCTAAGGAACATATGTAAGAATTGTGCCAGCTTGGTCACTAAATACTTGCGATCTTTGATAACTGACTTAACCCCTCTACAAGTAATTCCTCTTTTATGGTGAATATTAGCCAACATATCCCATGATATCAAAAGTCCTTTATATATCTGAAATTCTGAGGCTTATACTTCTGTAAGGACGTGGGACAATGCCATTATTACAAACATTTATCCTTCAAATCTACAATTCTCAATAGATTCTACATGGAAAATATGTCATATACATTTATGTATATGTAAATGTTAAGTCACACAATTGTGCTCCCTGTGGAACATACATTCTTATCTACATTGCACCATAAATAAAAACGTTGTTAATACCATATCTAATCAATTAAAGGTGTGTGTTTGGGTCAATAAATGCTTTTAAAGAACTGTGGAACCTGCAGTCTTTATACACACACACAAGTGCACAAAGGCATATACACACAATTTTCTATTTATTTTTATACAACTATGGGTTCAGATTCTCCTTTATTTCCTACATCTCAAAATTGGCAACTGAGAGCACTGAACATCATCTGATATATATAGGGATATATACATATATATATGTATATATGGATTGTATGAATATTCAGAGAGCTTTTAACTAGAATAATCTCACAGAGTTCCTGAGGTTAGCTCACTTCTTCAAGGTCAAGTAGCTAGTCAGGAACAGTAATGGATAGGAATAGATCTTTAAATTCTCGTTCCTAAAAGCCATTGGATACATTACGTTAATAAATGAAAATATTGCGTAAAACTGAAAGATGGTAATTTATATACATGAGCCCTTTATGAGACTTTTTGTCTAATTGTTGTATGTCTTTATGTTTAGGAAATAACATATAGCTAGTACAATAAGTAATACCTGAAATGGAGATTCTTGCCATTATGTGAATTTCAGAGTCTCTATTTTTAATGGATTACAGTATCATACACTATGAATATTAGGTTCTCTGGTATTCTGTTCAGAACACTATTGCTGAGATAAATTATTGCTTATAGGATTTATGAAAACTGTGGGTTCTGCCTATCTTATTCCATGGTTATAATCCTTAGGAAGTCCAAACACCTAAAAGACCAGAAAACTCAACCTCTAGAAAATGTCAACCAAAGGATTTATAGTTTTGTTTATTTGTTTGTTTTTGGCAACCGTTAATGCTGGATAAACCCCAGACAAGTGTATTTATGGCAGACTTTTGATAATAATTTTAAAAAAATAATTAAATACCGTAAAAGATGTGAAGGAACAATAATTGTTTTATATACATTTTATGCCATAGCGATTGCATTATATCAGAACAATTCTATTTTCACTCTACTTGTTTTATTAAAAATGCACCTTTGAAATTAAATGGGGCTAAAATGTATTTTCATGGGTAATTATTGATTATCTTGCAGCAAAATATCAATGTTATATGTAGACAACTTAGTGTATGATTGGCAATTCTTTAATCACTAATATAAGCATCTCAAATATTTCAATCGATTTCACTTTACATCTAACTTAACTATATGAATATAAATTGGTTGTTGAGTAAGAAATCAATTAAAAAATGTAATTCCCAATTATTATGAACACATTGTCAGATCTTCCGATTTCATTAGCTGACATCTGTTCCATTTATGATCTTTTGCTATTTTAAAATAATGATCATATCTCTTTATGTGAGTGATGTTTTTGTGATAATGTGAGTGAGTTTTTGAAATAAAAATGCTACTATACAGATGAAAATTCTGGAAACCATTATATACATAAGATAGTAATTCTTATTTTGACAAATTTTCAAAAATATAGCAATTTAATTTCTTATTATAATTTCATAAAGGAAAAATAAATTAATGGAAATATATTCACTATAATCTAAATGGTACCCACACATACCTCATTAAATAATTTTCAAGTAGTGTAGATTTCAGTGTATGTAATAACTTTTCTCTAAGAATTAAGATAAAATTCATCCTCCATTCTTTAAAAAAATCATTTAAACAACTTGGTAAAATTTTAGGCGATCTTGATGCATGTCCTCCTGCCACAACAAACAGGAAGACAAACATCCTTCTCTCCCTAATAGTGCCTTTATCATCAATCAGAAGAGGTTTCAAAAAGTATCTGATCACGTTTCTCATTTACGCCAAGAAGGACACGATTTATGTTATGCCAAACGCATCATCTTCCTCCGCCCTTTTGCATACATTCTCTAGTCTTCCAAAGGATACCAATACATCGTCTAATCCAATGGGTCATTTATTTTAGTTCCAAATGATTAATTTTACAGCTCTCTTTGCCCACCAGGAGGCAGTGCTATCTAAAAGAAATCAAGGCACGCGAGGTGTGATGATATTGGGAAAACAATCCAGAGTAACTGGATTTAATCTTTTAACTAATAAATTAAATAATGATTTAATGCTGTGTATAATATCACACGAATATTATTCAGACTTTTTTTACATAATCCAATATTCTTTTTTACCTGTACACTAACATCTCAATATTGATCTTTCCTTCAGTCACCAATACAGAATCTTTTTATTCTAAACTTTTAGTAGAGTTAAATGGTTTCCTGAAAAATTTTTTAAAAACGTTCCATAAACTGTTTCCTGAAATAGTTGAATGTCATGTTTCAAGAAATATCAAGTAATATTAACCAAAATGTGTTTGATGGCTTGATGAAATAACTTCGCTTATTCCCAATGGTTAGCTTTTGTGAAAGAGCGCGGTTCTTGAAATGGTCCTGCGAACGTTATTTTTTTTTGCAAAAGTCCCTGTTTTGTGTGCCAATGAGAAGTTATATGGTCTATCAGTTTTCCTTTTTGCTTAATCTCCCCGGGCCACTTTAAACATGAAATTTGACTTTATTAAAGAGATTATGTTTACTTGTGTTTTTTAAATGTGCATTTCTTCCTTCTTACCCAAGATCTTAACCTTTAACATAATATTTAAGTGTTTTGCAAGTTATTTTAAATTGTTTTTAATTATGAAGAATATAAATTTTATACAAAAAGGATCTGTAACTCTGTAAGTGATATTACACTTAGTGACTTCTAAGAGTCAAAGCAGACATATTTTTTTGTCTAACTGCGATGGATTAGTTAATTTGGAGTTTTACCTATTATTACAAAAACCAAATAATTTTTCTGTTAAATAATTATAAGATGCATTTCATAGTTTTAACTCATATACAGGTAACTTTTTTTTTGAATTACTTAGATAATATGATGTAAATGTTTTCACTGGAAGAAAATGCATGCCATTTTGCTAAAATTAATACCATCGTTTCCTTAAATTGTTGGTGTGTGGAATCCTTATCCATTGAACACTGGAAAATAGGGGAAAACTCCGGTCAAATGTGCACTGTGATATTGCAAAATTTCTATATAATCCTTTAGTGATGCTTACCTTTGCCTCATTAAGCATTTCCGTTGTATTTGACCAAGGATGTCCTTCCCCCACCACCTGCTTTTCAGGAAACAGCTATTATCATTCAAAGCGCTGGAGCTACAAGAACCACATTCTGAGAAGTACTGATTTATATAACAATTTTCAAGATGTATCATTTGGTTTATACTCAGCACACTTAGGCTCAATTATTTTTCCCCCACTTAAGAACTTTTAATCTCCTTTCTCACCTATAATCCATATAAATATAATATACCACACAGAGCTGTTTTAAGGATTAAGTGAGATAAAGAGTATGACCCTTCTGAGTGAAATGAAAAGCTCTTGGTTTTGTGAGTTCTTATTTCAATATTTTTTGAAATATCTTTTAATACATTTTTAATACATCCTTTGTAGAAACATAGAAACATTGTAGAAACATATTTACAGAAAAAATAAGCTTTAATTTCATAAAATGTTAAGATTAGAGGTCAAGACATGATGACTTTATTTTGCCTCATTATTTTACATAATTCTGTTATAATCCACAAATTTTCAAACCTTGAAGACATTTGACCTACTGATATTAAATAACCTCTGTGTACTGTCATATTTATATCTAGACTAACATTATTCTTATCATGTCCCTACCATGATGCATGCAGATTCATAGAAGAAAAAAATAGTCCAATGCAGTGGACACTGCTTTGAACATAAACATATCTAGAAAATTATTCTTTGGGAAGTACAGTGTTATCAAGGAGTACTTATTTGTGATAAATTAAAAAAAACAAAGCCACATCTAATTTAACTCATTAATTATCAGTTAACTACTGTTACATTTAGAAATACTGCTTTATGCCAGAAGTTTTGTGGTAATGTTGGTCTGCCAGAAGAATTCAGAAAAGGAGAAGATATGATAAGTTCAGTTGCATCAAATAATAATGGGGAGGGCACCTGGGAATGAACTCTTGGTGATAAGCCTTTTCATTTTATAGGAAGACAAGATATTGTCTAGAAGAATGGGAAGGTACAGGAGAGATGAGGAATAAGGGAAAATATTCTAGGTCATGGGGCAGTAGCGGATTACAAATGTTCAAATATTAATGTTAGGCTGATGAGAAATAAAGGATAAATCAGAGTATATAGGAGAATAAATTCAAAGAGTAATTTATAACTAGGAAAGTATCACTAGCAAATTTGAGGACGGGAGTAATGCTAGTGTGAAGAGATTGCGCAGGCTAGATAGAAGACTGATGTTGATTAATTGGTACTGCATTGAAAAGTATTGGGAACAAGCCAAGCAGTTTTCCAATTTAACAAGATGCAAGGAGTTTTTGCAATCTCTGAAATTATTATTCCATCTTTCTCTGACAACAAACAGAACAAAAGCTAAAACCTGCACAATGATCATGAAATCAGTTTCTTGGTGGTTTAGCACTCAGACTGTAGAACCAGAGTAAATTTCAATCCTGGGTCTACCACTACATATCTGTGTGACTAAAGGCAAATTACTTGACCTCAGTGTACTAATGTCCTCATCTGTATGAAATATGGGTAATAATAGTTCCTTCTTGATAGGATGATTGTTTTGATGATTAAATAAGTTATTTAATTCAGAACACTTTGCAAGAACTGTGCAGGTCTGACATTTCACCTTCTTCACAAACTAACAAGTGAGGCTCACAGTTTCCTGGATGCTGGCAGAAGACACAAGACTCCTGTATCAGAGACAATGAACAGTTTATTACTCACAGTCATAGGAATAGCCGGAGTACCAGCATTTGTGCCAGATCACACAGGGCCATGAGAAGAGGACCAGATGATGAATGTGCTTGCAGCATTTTGTGTTACAGGAGAGGAACACTCTCCTCCCTGGCCCAGCTTAGGAATCTCAAATATTTCATAATGGACAGGAAACATACTTGACATTTACCCTGTAGAGAGACATTTTCTTTATTACACTTGATAGTAAACATTCTTGCCCTTTGCTCCAGAGGGAGACACTTTTTTTACCTTCCTAGGATATTTACTACACTAAATCCCTGAAAAGAAAGTCTGAAATAAAAAACAGTCAGTGTCTTTTCTCTCAAGGCATGCAAAAATGCAAGAGACCCATAGAGAATTGTCTCTAAGAGCACTGAGAATAGTGGGGGCACAAAAAACCCTGCTCAATAAACATGTATGATCGCCCCCACCCCACCGTCATCATCCTCATTCAGAGAGGTCTTTTCTCTGATTATTCTCTGGAGTGCAAGAGAATGTGGAACAAAGCATCTGTGGGCCTCTCCTGTTTACAGCCTTTCTGTTGATGTGTTGTGGAAGGCTAAATGTTTCTGAATTTGCTTCTAAGGTAAAAGAGCTATATAAACATATAAGCATATAGATAGATGCATACAGAACCACATATACAATATTTTTTTCTCTCCATGTTAATGCATGGTCATTTAAAAAGTCAAACGAATTCAGAGAGTTAAAAATAGTAATTAGAGTAACTCACAATTTCTGTGTAATTGATAAGTGCCCTGCATAAGGTGTTTCCTTGCTTTATCTTGATTTTATATAAATGAATAGTTAGCATTTATGAGTACTTCTTTATTGCTAAGCCTTCTGCTAAGAGCTTTCCATGTATTATCTTATACACACTCAGAAGAATTTTATATACTAACAAGAAAGTAAATTTACTGATAATCTATCTAAAAATGATCATGATTGCCGTTTTGATTTATGCGAAATCAAAAATTTTTATATATGCATATATTTCTGCAAAAAACTTTCAGTATTCTTTTAGAAATGTTAATGCATATCTATGTTTCTCAAAAGTTTACAAACAGTTAATGGTGGATGCTGTGAATTGGTTGACTCAACAACTATTTCAACACTAATTAACATGCTTTCTTTTTACTGACTTTTTAAATTCTAGAAAATTAAAAGTTACATCTACATTTCAAGATTCCCTTGCAGTTAGCCTTCTAGATGTGTTTTAGGTTTCTCCTATCAGATTAATGCAAGTATGGCCTTTTATGAAATTCTTTTTGGAAAACAAGCATGGTTTGGGGACAGAAATTTTCCTTTTACAGATAATGGCAAAGGCAGTGTAGTTCTGAACCCAGCAGCTGGAATGACAGCTTCCTTACATAGTTAGTCCTGAGAATGGCGGAAGCAGTAAGAACTATGAGATTCCAGCTCTGTGGTGGGGTTGTAGAAGTTCTAAGAGCTCAGTAGAGAGCCCGTTCTTTAATCCTGTGAACTAAGTTCTATACCTCTTAATAAATATTTTTACTTAAAATAGTGCAGATTCTATTGTCTGTAACAAAGAGCCTTGGTTAGTGCATCAGTCCATTCTAGGACTACAACAACTAGGGATCTGTATGGAAGAGTAAGTAGAAAAAGGATTATGAGAGATCTAATTACCACATTGTTGGGAAGGACTCCAGGAAGGAAGCCTGTCTGCAAGGCTGATGCAGGCAATGACAACCAGGAGGTACAAGGTGTTAAGCCCAAAGAGTAGAGCAAACACATGCATTGTTCAGGTACATGTTAAAACCAGGTTGTGCTATCTATCTTGCAAACGTAACCATAGGAAATTCTTCAGCTAGACCTGATGATGATTGATACAGTCACTTACTCAAACTTTTGTGTTGACCATCAACTATGTGTCAAATACAGTTCTTGGCACTGGAGATATAGTAGTGGACAAAATGAGGAAAAGTTTCTGCCCTTCTGGATCTTAGATAGCATCTCCTAAGAAATCTGACCATATCACAGGATAGTTGCTATTTTCTAAAAAAAACAGCTAAAATCCCATAAAAAGCACAGGCAATTTTTCTTCCTTACTCCTCCCCTAACTATCCCCTTTGTCTACTTTACCTCAGTTCCTGTCTGAAACATTGTAAGACGCTGGTACTAGAGGTTGGTGGAGGCAGGCAAGTAGATGGAAGCTGGTAAATCAGAATCCATGCAGCATACAATAGACTCCATCTTTGAGAGGTTAGCATTCTCCTACCTGTAAATTACCCCCCAAGCCTTCAGATCTTACAGAAGAAATAAGTTCTGATTCTGATTCTCTTACTCTTATCCCCAAATCTCTTCCCAGTGGTTCAGAATCATGGTAATTAAATGGCAATTTTCATGAAGTAATTCTCATGAATCCACAAAAGGAAAGGACTCCATGTCCTCTATTGGCCCTATTTGGTCTTGATCAACATTCTATCGTCTCAGGGAAATGAAGCAGCAATGCTTTAACAAGATGACTTGGAACACACAGCAGTCAGACCTAAAATTTACCCCCAGAGTTATCATTACTTTTCTGGGTTTTCTGTGTGGTAATTCTTCTTCTTTCTTACACAAATTTCTATTCTCTCACAAGCATGGTAGGACTTTATTGTTCCATTAGAATTTTTTTTTTCTTTTTAGTAAGGAAGATTGGCCCTCAGCTAACATCAGTTGCCAATCTTCCTCTATTTTGTATGTGGGATGCTGCCACAGCATGGCTTGATGAACAGTGTCTAGGTCCACACCCAGGGTCCAAACCCGCAAACCCTGGGCCGCTGAAGCTGAGTGCACAAACTTAACCACTATGCCACCAGGCAAGCCCTCCATTATAATTTTTAATAAACAGTGTTTTAAGTTATCCTTAAAAAAAATCTTGGTGTGAAGGATATTATATGTAAATATAATGTTAGTTTAAAATGTTAATGTATTATATGCAATATTATAAATTATATGATCTATATGATAGATCATATAATATAGCTTATGTAAATAACAAAATGAATACTATCACAATATTATGTTATCATGGATGTGACTTATTTTCTGTTTGTGTATTTGTTTTGTTGTTGTTATGCTTGTTGTAAAGGCCTAAAAGGAGAGCTAATATACATCAATTCTTGGCCATGTACCACACATCTATTTTTTCGTTTCTTCAGTTTATTATACCTATAAAAAAACTCTGAAAAGTAGACACAATTTTTATGTGAGGAAAATGAATCTTGAAGGTTAAGTCACGCACCAAAGATTATACAGCTAATAAATGCTTGAAGCTTAATTTAAATAAACTTACTGCCTTTACTTGGGATTGTTGTTCTCCTAATTATCCATATGCATCCTATTGCATGTATGATATGGTGAAATCTTTCTAATTTGGGGTAAGTCTATATATGAGAATGTGCTCATTGTTTGCAACTACATAGTAATCAATATAAACTACATTGTGTCCATTGCAAGATGGAAAAGTCCTGTGCCCTCAAAAAGTGAGTACGTAGGTTAATTATTTAAATGTCAGAATCCCAGTGAAAAACGCATGCTTCGTAGCTAATAAAAATGTGAAATAGGTGGGACTAATTACATGGGAGAAAAACATAAACCTTTGCCCTAAAATAAATAATTTGTTTTGTGATTTGAACAAGTGAAAGTTAATTTTATTTATTTCAAACATCAATTATAAAATAAACAAGTAAAATTAAAACGTTAAATTACCTTTTATAAGGGGCCTATAAGGCGGTAGTCATTTGGTTCAGTCTGCAAACAGCACATGATAAATATGTGGCAAAAAAGCATACTTTTTGATAGAAATGCTTCTTTGTTTTTTTTTTCATTTGATGAGAAGTAACTTCATTCTTTTCTGCCTGGTTAAACAGCGTCAAAGAACAATGCCATGTGATGAAGAGTCAAACTGCCTGGGCTAAATTCTGGCTTTGACACTCACTAGCCATGTGACTGTAGGCAAGTTACCACATTAGTTTGAGCCTTAATTTTCTCTTCTCTAAATGAGGTACCACCAACAGCACTCATCTAATTGGGTTGTTGTGAGGATTAATTATGATTACATATAGAAGAGTTTGGAACAGTTTCGGCACACAGTTAATATTCAATAATGTTAGCTTAAATACTTTTAATTTACTCAGTGATTTTACATATGAACTAAGATTTGGGGAATTGTTTAATGACTATGTAATGAATTATCTTAGATGGAAGCAGAAAGATATCTGTAGTAAGGCTAAGGATACCTTTCAACATCAATATTATTCACAGCATTGAACTTAATCATCTATTTTAATAAATATTGAATTTAATTTTGACTAAACAGATTTACCTTAAATTCATTTTGTTCAATAACTTAAGTAGTTTTATCCAGAGCATGAGTTTATCCATAGGACTTGTGTCCTATGACCCTGGCTAATCAAAAGATGAATGTGTAGGGTTACTTAATCAAATTTTTAAAAATGTATTAATCACATATTTTTAAATTTCTCTATAAATTTTCCCATTTATAATTTTGGGATTTTTTAAAAAAATATTTTCTTTTTAGGGTCACATAAGATAATGAATGTGATAATATATGACAGTACTTAGCATATTACCTGGAATCTCATAGGTATGCAGTGAATGTTGATTAAATCTAATTAGATTGCAGTTTATGATGTATGTGCATATTTGTATATGGACAGATATATGTTCATATTATATATAATATTAACTATCGTTATTCACAATAATTTCCATAAGCTTACATATAAAATATATATTTTGAATAAATTTTTATATATTTATATATATGCTTAGATATGTAAAGAGATAAAATTAAATTGCTTTCCACCTTTGAAAGCTATGTATTACAACACACAAACACACACACGTGCGCACACAGAGTTTCTTTATTGTTAAAATCAGGACTTATCCAGTTTTTGTCTCTCTATTAACACCCTGTCAAATGCCTTCTTCTTAAAAAGTGTTCAGAAAATATTTGTGAATAAATGATGACTGAACTAGACGACATATTCAGTTACAAAATGTCAGTGTACTTTCACATGAAAGCGTTTAATGCAATCCATGATGGATTATTTAGACTATTGCTACATAGAAATGTAATATGTTGTTTTCTCTCAAAATTGATTACTTTTACCAGTCTTCTAGGTTTAGACAATAACAAAGATATTCCTTTTCCGTCATTTTTCAAACGTATAATGTAGGAAAACCATATGGGATAGCCTTTATTAACTTTTTACATTTATTGTCATACATAAAATTTCACTTAATTTTAAGAGTTGAGGTTTGTAAATGTGGAAGCACACATTTTCACTATGAATTAAAACAATTGATATCCGGATCATATGTTATGCCTCCCTAAATTTTTAATGAATAACATACATAAATTGTGATAAGTGCAAAGTGTTTTCATTTTATAAGAAGCTTTAGGGATTATACATGTATTACCAAAATTCTATTTTCCCCAGTTCAGGAAAAGTATGTGTCATATTATAAAAAATGCCAAATTTCAGATGTGAAGAGAAAGAGCTTTCTTCACAGCTGACTGACAAAGTCAAATTTACAGGCCAAAAAATTTTGAGCAACATAATCAAAGGGCTATAGAACCAACAATAGGAAGTTGCTTAAGTCTTTGATTAGGATAAATGTGTGTAGATATGAGTAGGTTAATTACTTCAACCATGCAATAAATATGTGGGCAATATAGACTTTTAACAGATTGTTTACTTGTTTCCATGTTTTGTTACTAAAAATATTACTCAATATGGAATTGATGGGGGTAGTTAATGAGGAAGACAGATTTATCTAGACTGAAATGAAAGAAGGAAAAATGTGTAGCACCCTCATGCTGAAGTATTAACTGAGGAGGACAGAGGAACAGGAACCGGGTCTGAGCTCAGTTAGAATGCTTTCTCTAGCTTTCTGGAACTTGAGAAAGAACACTGAGTCAGCAAATGGCACTGATTTTTCTTACTTTTCAATTAAAGAAATGTAAACCTACTGGACACAAACACAAGAAGACATTATGTGTGTGGATAAAACAAAAGTATGGTAAGCTAGCTTTAGTGTCAACAGTGGTGAAGGGAAAAATAATCTAAACTGCATTTATGGTTTCCATGATAGACTAGAATACATCAGCAAGAACATCTTACCATTATTCAAGAATTACTTTTACCCAATATGCTGCAAAATAAGAAAATAATTATCCACAATTAAAACAATTATCAAATTACCATCATCAATTAACTACAGTGTTAGATGTCAATAGGATTTTTGGAAATTAAATGGGAAACAATATTCTAAGCAGGTGAAACCTATGAAGTTTGTCTCAAACTATACTAACTTGCATAGTCTTGCTTAATTCCTGTTTTAAACAGGTCCGACTCTAAGGTTTATGGGACCTGGACCAAGACTACAAATAAAGTACTCCACCCATCCCCTCACACTCCTTGGTTTTCCCTCCTCTTCTGTTACACATATATGCATGCCTTTTCCATTGTTTTACCCCTGGGGAAAATTAAAAAAGAAAAAAAAATCTGCCCTGAGAAGTGACCAGTGCAGGTCCATGAAGCAGGCTCAGCGCCATTGTTAGGGAATTCTGGAGTCCAATTTCCCTGAGCAAGGCCCAGAAGAGAGCAAGGCACAGACTTGGACTTAGCCCCATGAACTGCTGACCTTGCCAAAAGGGGAAGAGCCAGAGGAGGGCAAGGGCTGGGGGGGGGGCCTCTAGAGTAAGGGGCTCAAGGCAGGAACCCTTGTAATTGAGCTATCAGGGCCTATGGTGTGCAGATCACATGCCAGATGGTCTGTATGCTGTCATGATGTAGACGATGGTGATGATGATCATCATCATCATCATCATCATGAAGATTATTGTCTAGTCCCAGTCAATACTGCTTGAGAAGGTATAATGAGTTGGAAAACACCACTTAAGAAAGGTACAATGAATAGGGAAATTTGCACTAGAAAAAACTTAGAAAAGGAGACCACATTTGGAAGAACATTGGCTTACGTGAGATAAAATCATATTTTGAAAAACTTGAGAGTTTCATGAAAGATATGATGAAACATATCTTTTTGTATTAGGAAAACATGCTATCCACTGTTGTCTCATTGTCTAGCATGTTTTGCTGTTCTTCCTGATCCCATCCTCTGTTGACCCTATTATGCTAACTTAGCAAGTGGTCTTCTGGAAGTATGAAAATAAATAGCTAAAAAGCACACAAAATCGTGTGCCCTCTAGTAGACTGATGGTGTTGGTGTTCTAAGATTAACATGCTTTAAATTGTTCTTCAAAATGGCATGGAAAACTATTGAGTCATAGTGCCTCCAATGCATATCTAACACAACTTCCTCATTACATATGCGTTTCTTAGGTACCAGATATTTTTTATAAGAATTTTAGTGCGGGGGGCTGGCCCGGTGGTGCAGTGGTTAAGTTCGCACGTTCCACTTCTGGCTGGCCCGGGGTACGCTGGTTCGGATCCCGGGTGCAGACATGGCACCGTTTGGCAAAAGCAGTGCTGTGGTAAGCATCCCACACATAAAGTAGAGGAAGATGGGCACGGATGTTAACTCAGGGCCAGCCTTCCTCAGCAAAAAGAGGAGGATTGGCAGTAGTTAGCTCAGGGATAATCTTTCTCAAAAACAAACAAACAAACAAAAACAGAATTTTAGTGTGGTGTAATAAAATTTGGAAGTATCAGGAGACACTTTGAGAAAAATGCTTTCAGTTTTATTTTAGGGCTCTGAGTCTTGAGTGAATTTATCTGAAAAAAACAGAAACAAGGTCAGGTAGAGATGTTGCAAAGACTTTGGCTATTGTCTGGTCATTCTGGAAAGAACAGGGCTGGCAAGTAATCTACAGATGACAGCATACAGCCCATCTGGCAAGTGGTCTGCGCACCACAGACCCTGTGATCTCAACCACAGCAGGAGGATTCCACATGGACTAACCATCCAGGCACTTTCAAAGCTTGACGTGAAGGGAAAATTACTAGAGAATAGGAGCAGAGAGCTCCCACCTCTCCATCTAGATTTTTTTTAAACATTACTTTTAAACCATTTAACTAAATGATTAAACCTATCTTCAACTTGCAGTGTGAGCATCCTTCTTGGAATTAATTGAGGCGGTTACTAGACTTCATGAAATCACAAACCCAATATCAAGCAGTGTTACTGATGTATTGATGGTTAGTGTAGATTTTGTCTCTAGAAGATTCTGAAATTGCTCAGAAAAAGATAGCTTTAACTCTAAGACTACTTCCTCCAAATCTGAAAATCTATTCCAATTCTCTTAGAATTCCCAAATTATGCCCAGCCCTGTTGTGAACTATATTTCATCCAAAGTTCTATATTGAGATTATTTAATGTTAGAAAGATACTCCGAAAAATGCCAAGAACATAGAGAGACCTCAATACAATTACAAATCTCATTCTTATTTGAAGCCTGGGGAAGCCATTAAAGAAATTTAATCAGAAAACTAAATCCCCATGTAAGTTAAAATCCATAGACACTAAAGTCCAAAGGAATTAAAACCCCCCAAAATCAATTATCTAGCCCCTTCAAATCCAAAGAAAATAGAATTGTCTCCATTCCTTATCTTGCTCAGCATGAGCCCTCGGGGACATCAGAGCTCGCTTGTAATGCGGCTTCTTTCAGCAGCTGCAGCCTGGGCATCTGTTTTCCACAGGGTTGGTATGGTTCTCTCACAAACTGAGAATCTCAATTAGATCAATACCAAGTCTGATGTGCCTCTCTTTTTGAGAGTCCAAAGATTATCACAGTCTGTATTTCTCTCCAACAAGTTTTGTAAAGAAGTTCATTTCTAGAACCCAGATGAAGGTATTCTAGTCAGAATTATGTTTTCAGAACCTAGGATTTAGATTTGACAAAGACCAAAACAGAATCTCAATGCTATCTGAATGAGGCTAGAGCATAAAAATATACTTTGTTTCAACCACTCTAGGATGCTAATTAATCTATGCCAGTTCCCCATATCTATGAACTTTGAAATTAGTTTCAACCAAAAGAAGACTCTGACCAAGAGATTAATTATGGCACCGTATTTGCCTTATCTGGGAGAAGAGTAATTGCTTATGAACACTCTTCTTTCTCAGATGATGGCTTTTGAGACATGACCACCTTCTCTTGAAGTTTGGAAATATACGGTAAAACCAGCTTTAGCAAGTCTTAATTTATGCACTTTTCTTTCTCATCCAGCATATTAAACCTCTTTTAATTTCCTGTCTTAACTGAGTTTATCTTAAAAGCAGAGCCTTCGAAAGGCTTACATGCTAATGTTTTATGGAGAGCACATCCTCAGGAACTGAGGGATAGTAAATAAGGACGAGAGAAAGAGAATGTTGGAGAGCCAGAGATGCAGTGCTCTACCAAGCTGGCTGTCACACTTTACAACAAACTAGTTGTTTGATCTCACAGGACATCTGTAGTGAAACCATATGAAGCTATTCCATCTGCAAATAGTCTATCTGTGGGGGCAAAGGGGTAAGAATTTATCTGAACTTATCCATTGACCCTTATATACACCGGTCAAAGCTTGCCGCATAGGCACTGACTTTCAGGCTGTGTATGCATGCATGCTGAATTGTATGTGGTGCCTCAGTGGGCAGTGTGTGTGTGGCAAAACATGTTATTGGAGCACGCTCATGAAATCAGAGAATAAAAGCAGTCACCAAAGTCTGTATCGAGGGCAGTGGCAACTGGGATCTGGCTCCATGACTGAGGAAACAGTTGAATTGTGGCTTGAGTCATTCAGTCAGGAAGCAAATCAAATAGCCAAATCAGAAGTAATGAATAAAACTGAATCCAGTACCTTTTTCTTTTCCTTAAGCCTTATGTTTCTGGCTCTCCAATGCTACAGGGAATGTGGATTCTTTGCAGCGACCAAGCCTCCATCCTTTCTTGTGGACTAACATTTCCAGTGCCTTGCCACAAGAGGCTCATTATACTGCCTTGTTACTGTGGAATTGTTCAGACCTGTAAATCCTATCTCATGGGGAAGGTTTTACTCCTATTTTGGTTGTAACATCTCTCTCAGAAGATTCCAAACTTAAACATCTGCTAATGCTTCAGAGAGTTTGTACTGAGAACATAGTGAGGGCTATAGGTCTATCATGAGTTATTTAAGTGACTATCACTTCTTAGATTTTGAATGCTTTAGATCTTGAGTGGCATTTCCACCTGATATTTTTTATGCAATAATGGAAGATAACTTCTATTGTTTTATTTTCCTACTGGTTCTCTTCTCCTTTTAGAAAAGCCATGGGTAACATGTTCCTGGATCTAACTACTTGCTCCTTTTACCATCCTTATGTTTCTGTCCAGACTCTTCTTGTTTTTCTAAGATTTCAGAGTCAGTATGTTCTGAGTCTGCTAAATTCATCCATTGTTCAAACAAATCGTGTGCACCTTCACTTTTTTGACTTCAATAATCCCACCCAGGAGATGTTGCCATCTTACTACAGCATGGATTGAATCTATCATCATCCTATCTGCCTTCCTGTCATGGGCCTCTTTTTTGCTTGCTTTCTTTTATGATCTCAATTCCACAAATTTATCAAACATATTCTCTCAAGGTGCAGAAAATTCCTGGACAGCCAACTAAATGTAACTTGAACATCTAAAGTTATTGTATTACTTTTTAAATCTTGGGCATGTGGATTAACTTAATGAATTCCAGCTTAGTTCTTCCACAGTTTCCTCTTTAGCCCCGAATGCAAAATGAAATTTGAAGTATCAAACCTCAGGCTGAAAATTATAATTTAAAACCAGGATCTCTTTAGTATTATGTAGCATGCCTGAAATCCAGCTGCCTTACTGTATAAAAGTCATTCTCTGTAGACAAGGCTGAAAAGCCTAATGCAAGTAGTAAATTACTATTCTGCTCTTTGAAGTCTAAATGATAGGTATACAGGAAGATTCTCTTTTCCATACAATTGAACTCTTGTTTCAGTTAAATCTGATGACTCGGGCCTCTGCAGCCCACTGGCAGCGTCCGCTGAGGTACCACTGCTTCCGCACATGCACTGAGGATGGGGCGACTCAAGCTGCCATAGACTGTACTCAGAGCCACGATTCCCAGGATTGCTCCTTTACTGAGCTTTATAAGGCTTTTGAGTGTGCTATGGAATTTTCTATCCACATATAGTGCATTTTGGTTTCAGAGATCCATATGGCTTCTATTTTGCTTAAATCCAGATTGCCCAGTACATTTATCTAGAGCAATGCACTTTTGCTTACTGCCTGGTATTTGCAGGCATGTCTTTATATCTCTTCCAAAAATTGCCTGCGGACAAGTCCTTCATAAGCTGCAATGACTAACCAAGGAAGAAAAAAAAAATATCTCAAATGTTTGATTTAAGGCTGTTGACAACCTAAAATTCACTTACATAACCTAATCTAAGCCTCTACAAAAACAAACAAAAAGACTCTTATTTACTAGTGTCCAAAGTAGAGACATATGCTATGATTCCAACCAATTCGATATATCTAAATTTTTTCCTATATAATTTACCTAAAAGCCATAGATAAAATAAAGCTTCTATGAGATTTTCAAGTTTTGTCAATTGGATATTTTTCTACCAAAATTCATTAGCAGGGTAGATTAAAATTTATAGGTTTAGGACTATCTCCTTTTATGTAATATTTTTCACAGGTTTTCTTAATTGAAGAAATAATTGGAATGTTTTGAGCTATGACTGAAATGAAATCTGGGTTACATTATTACGTTTTTCGCTGTGATTTTTGTTTTCACTGATAGTCCATGTTTACTTGAAGAATTTATATATCCTGCTCAGATATTTAAAATTGCATCAAGGCAAGAGAATCAGTGTTGATAACCTGAAGAGCTGGTATAAAGCTTATTAAAATTCAGTATTTTTACCTCTGAAAAATCATGAAGATTTCTGTGGGTGCATGTTCCTCAGGATAAATCATATTTATCTTTGCCCAAACCTGAAAGGTGATATTTGAGTTTATGTCTCTCTTCCATCTGCTGCCTCCCAGAGATGCCCCCAGGGAGGGTTCATGCAAGTTGTGTATCAACATTTGATGTGCACAAGATAGTGTATTCCTGGCTATTACCCTTTGAACACAGAGCATCACATAGGGATTTAGACTCTACATACCTACTGAATATCCACATAGGCGAAAAGTACTCACCTAGGCTTATCAAAGATGCAAACTCATGAAATATTTCACTTGTCCTCTAGAAGCTAGTGATCTACTAGATAAGTCAAAAATACACAGGCAGAGAAATATTACAGTAGAATAAACAAGACTCTAGAGAGGAAGAACAAATAATAGATTTTAGGAAGCCTTTTGGAAGAGTGAGATTTTATATGAAAAGTGGGCAAAGCTTGAAAATTATTTATAATAGGGATTCACTTCCCAAGCAATAGACACAACTTAAACAATGTCTAAGAGTGAACAGAGTACAGTGACAAGCACCTGTTCATTGAGAGGGCCGGACAGAGATAAGACTGAAAATACAGGAAGCACTATGTCTCTAAATTTTTAGGAAAATATGATTTTAAATATTCTATCCCGCTGTTAGGCCATATGTCCAACCATATGTCCTGGTTTTACTTTGGAGACTCTGATCTCTGGACGAGGGACCAATTTGTGGGGAGCTTATTCCAGAAATTCAAGTCAGATCCTTTGGTATACAAGCTGATGTGACTCTGGGGATGGAAATCTTAATTGTTTGATGATAAAGAGAATGATGGCTCAGCACAAGAGTGGCACTGAATATCTAACTTCAGAGTTCCCCTAACTATGAACCCCAAATCTTCCAGGCATTATTGCACCCTAGTTTTCACTGTCCTGCACATTTCCCATAACACTATAGCCAAGTAAGAGGGCAGTGAAGCAGCTGTCTTTTTCCTTCCTGGGGGCATCTATAAACTGTTCTAGTGTTTCTGATTTTTATTAGGCTATAGAGCATTCCTCAGAATCTAATCAACTTAAACACAGAGTTACCAAATGGCCCAGCAATACATCTCCTAGGTATATATTCAAGAGAAATAATAACATAGGTTTAGACAAAACTTGTACACAAATGTTCATAGCAACATTACTCATAATAGCAAAAACTTTCAAACATTCCAAATACCTATCAACTGATGAATAGATGAACAAATTTGGTATAATACAATGGAATATTGTTCTGTTAGAAAAAGAAATGAAATACCAATATATGCTACAACATGGATGGATGAACCTTGAAAACACACTAGGTGAAAGAAGCCGGATACAAAAGGCCGTATATTGTATAGTTGCATTTATATAAAATGTCCAGAACTGTCAAATCTATAAATGCAGAAAGTAAATTAGTAGTTGACTGGGCAGGAGAAGTAAGGAGAAGGATGGAGAGTGACTATTAATGGGTGTGGGGCTTCTTTATCGGGTGTTGAAAATGTTCTAAAATTAGATTGTAGTGATTGTTGCACAGTCCTGTGAATATACTAACAGTCATTAAATTGTACACTTTAAATGGGTGACTGTATGGTATGTGAATTGTTTCTCATATGTTCCTCCACTATTTTTTCTTGTTATCATGACAATCATGTTATAATGCAAGACTATGCATCCTATTTAACTTCTCTATGATCTTTAGCAATAATGCGTCACCACTCCAGGGTGCTTTGACAAATTTATCATTTTATAGGTATACAAATGCATTAGAAATTGGAAAAAAGGGTTTGAGATATATTACATGATACAACTTTTTATTTTGGAATAGTGTTGTCTCCTAAACTCCCAAGTTCAGTGTGTTGAACTCTATAAAAAGCAAATTAACCTACAAGTAGGAACAAAGCTTCAAGAAATGGTTCAGAATCACCACTTATGTTTATATTCTGTACTAGTAAATAGTTGGGAAAATTGTCCAAAGATGTAACAGGTTCTATTTCTTAAAACAAAACAAAGCAAAAGGAAACAAAAAATGCTTAGAAAATTTGCTTAAAATTGCATGTAAAAAACCGCACAGCAACACTACCATGCTCCTGTTCATCTTTATAGCCACTACTACACCTAATCTGTAGAGAGCTGTGCCGAAATACATTGAGTTGAAAGATAATTTATATAATGTAAATAGGAAGAAGCACAAGATACTAAATGATATTGAAATTTTTATGTATGCACAAAGTAACATAGGAATAAAAAATAATACTTATTCTCTGTATATAGCAGTTTTATTATTTTTATTTTTATGCCACCTATTAGCTTCAAGTCTGTGAGTTAATGCTTTTAAATATTATTAATTATATATCAAGATGTATTACTTTCTCTTATATTGTCTACTGGTAATTTAAAGGGCAATCAGAGCTCCTATAACCTTGAAATATGAATCCAAAGAGTGCTTTTTTGGGTGACATATTTTATATTTGTAGCTTTTTGCATTATGCAGGTTCCTACTGAAACAATTATTGTATTCATTTTGTGCTTTTGCCTTTCCACAGAACTGCTGCATTTCATTAACAATGAAGGTCATGTTCTGGTTCACTCCAAGTACACTCCTTTGCCCCTACCCCAGATCCTAGCATGCTATTAATAGTGCCAGCTCTGGTTAACGTTTACGTTGGATTGAGAGGAGATGTTACAGTGAAGTGAAAATTAAAGCCTGCTAAAATGCTCCTGCCAACAATTAGACTGGGGCACAAGTACGTTTTTCATTTATTTCAATGGGTCAGATTAACAAGTCTGCATGCCACATTATCATAAAAGGTGGACCAGGCTGTCAGTTCTGATTATTGTTAAAAGAATGGCATTTCTAAGAAGGCTTTGTTAAAAGAGAACACATCTATTGCTAACTAGTAGTGTAAATGTATGTAATTATTGGACACTTTTTGCAGGATGCTAGAAGCTTCCATCAATCAAAGGTCAATTTTTCATTTCTCCCTTTCTATTTATTTTTTCTTTTCAATTTAATTATTTTATAAAATCCAATCCCTTTATGTAAGCTAAATAGATAGAAGAGAAACGTTCTTGCATTTCAATAGCTGTGGATTAACTAAGCCGGTTTAATTTAAAATACTACAGTGCAAATTTCTATCCTAGGGGAAGACTGAGTAAATCAAGTCTGAATTTAGGCACTTCATCCTCCATATTAAATATGAAAAAAAAAGAGAATGACCTAAAGTCATTCATGCTAAAGGAGATCAGAGTCCAGCATTTTTTTCTATCTAGTTTATTGTCTTTTGGGTAATGATGTTTATCTTCTGGAACATGGATGAAAATTGTATTAAATAACTCATTGTTTTTCTTCTATATTATAAGAGCACATGTCACATCATTGTTTCTACAGAACAGGAATATTCAATAAGATTCTTCTGTCCCTGTCAGGAGAATAGTGCATGAGTTATAAACTATCTCTAGATTAAAAAACATATTAAAGATGACTTTGTTATTGAATCAAGCTTAGTCAAATAACCGTCCTTTATCCAATGTCGCTCTTTCTTACCAAAATTAAGTGAACCTAAATATTCTAAAGCATTAAGAGATACTGTTGAAAATTAAGCAATGGATCTTGAGGTTAGTTTCCTAACTCCTTCACCTGTGTCTAAGCCGTGTCTTGGCACCACGGTTCTTTGATCATTTAACTTTTACTATCACTATGTAGAACATCTGTATATGCTTTATTTTATACTAAATGTTTCAGTTTTATAAAAATCACGATGAAGACAAGTTGACAAGGTTATCTCACTCATGGTCATTATATTAATCCAGGCCATCAGAATTTAAATTTCAGAATGTTTAACAATATACTTATAACAAATTTCCAATTTTATGCAATTTTCATAACATTTTTAAATGAATGCTTTATTATGGTATAATTTACATAAGAAAATAAACAAATTGGCAGTATACAATTTGATGTATACCATGTCGCTGAACCTTCCAAATTTCCTCTCGTGCCAACTCACTACTCAATCAGTAGCAACTTCAAGAGTTACCCATGATCGTGACTTCTGAAAATGAGTTTAATTTTACCTCTTTTAACCATATATAAATGAAATAATTGAATTCTTTGTGTTCAACATTCTAGAATATTTATAACACATATTGCTTGAAGCTATAGTTTGTTCATTTTATTGCTATGTAGGATTACACTGTGTGAATATGTCACAAGGTGCTTACACTTTGCACTGTTAACCAGTATTTGGCTAAAACAGGGCAGGGATTCAAGCCCTGTTTTGCCTGTCTTTTGAGCCTGTGCTACGTCTACTAGCCTTTCACCTTTTTAAAATAAGTTGAATATTGTGAAATATGGTGTTCCAGGCATTGCAAAGTTGACATAAGGAGATATACGTAACCACAATACAGAATTTACCAAACCGTATAAAATGTTTTAGTCCTGATACTTTTCCTAAAAATCTAAGTATTTAAAAAGATAGTGTGGGGCTCACCCCATGGCCTAGTGGTTAAAGTTCTGCATGCTCTGCTTCAGGGCCCCGGGTTCACAGGCTGTAATCCCAGGTGTGGATCTACTCCACTTATCAGCCATGCTGTGGAGGCGTCCCACATACAAAAAATAAAGGAAGATTGGCACAAATGTTAACTCAGGGCTAATCTTCCTCAAGCAAAAAAAAAAAAAAAAAAATTAGCGACAGATGTTAGCTCAGAGTGAATCTTCCTCACAAAAATATAAATAAAAAAGAAAATTAAAAGAAGAGTGTTTGTACACATTTTTATTGTACCATTTCTCTATATCATAATTTTTATTTGAAAAATATACTGTCTTGGTTTTAAAATATTTTAATGTGTTGATGATTTTATATACTATGGTTCTTCATAACCCCTCCATATTAATAACTTCAGAATGTTGGGTGGTAGAATTATTTTATTTCTTTATAATAACTAATATGTTATCAACAACTGATGAACTAGTGTGGGTTAATTGTGGGCCTGGTAACAAGTTACAATAAATGGCGCCCCCTCCTTAAATCTCTTAGTGCCTAACCATCTGAAAATAAGATTCCAGTTAGCTATAAGAAAGTCAAAATATCCCAGGGATTAACATAGGATGTTAGCAGATGACTTATGCATCTGTTTTTTATAAATAAAAAAATATTTAATGATCTAATAATTTAATGACTTGGGAAATCCCTTCCCAAAGCCGTGAGACTATTTCCTTTTTTTTTTTTTTTTGCCACTGTGCATTATTTAAAAATAATCTAACATGAAAATAGAAAATTGCGATATTGAATAGAGTCACAGAAATGGAATTATTTTAAAAGCAGGAAGTCCTCTGTGAAAAACCACATGAGCACAAAAAAATAAAAGAAATTGTATTGGCTTATTATTAAGCCACTTAGAGCAGTGAACAACTGGGACTTAGGAAATATTATTTCTTTTTTGTTACCAAAAGAATACTAGTTTAATTCTTGAATAGTCATTCTACTGTAGAAATATAGGAAAATTAGCATTAATCACATTTTTTTAACTTATATAATAACAACATATAAAATTTCCTTACAAGAAACACAGAGGACATGTATTGTCTAATTTTTGATATCATTTATTCATTTATCTGCTTCTCGTTATTTAAGCATCACAATGCCCGGGTATTTTCCAAGTGAAGGCCAGAAAATCATTTTAAGGACTTTACTGTGACCTCAATTTCTTCCCTATTTCTGTGAATTTACAGGGGATATAGGTTTTTATGTTTAGGATACAAACCTTTTTTTACATTTATTAAGGATATAAATGTTATCAACAATAAAATTAAATATGATGTGATAAAAGCTGTAGTAATCTACTCAAACAAATATAAATTATATGCAAATATAATTTTAGCCTTTATATTGGGACGCAATAGCATCTCACTATCTTGTAGAGTCCTTATTTACATTATTCAAAAATAAAAGCCCATGTTTAAATTTGATTTATGCCATGAAAATTGGAATGCTTAAGATGTACATATGGCTGCCACCAGTTAATTGTGTGTGTGTGTGGGGGGGTGATGTGTGTGCATACACACAATTTAAGATGAAAACAGCACAGCTTGTAGGATTAACATTTTGTAAATAGTAGTAGAAGAAGCAGTATACAAGAGAATAAGAGAGTAGATTTAGGGTTTAAATCCTATTTCAGCCACTTAATTACCACTTAGGACAGTTGCTGAGCCTCTCTCTGCCTTAGTGGAGGTGGAAATAGTACCTATCCTCCAGTGTCATATGAAGTTTAAATATGATAATGCTAGAAAAGGTTTAGAATTGTGTCTAGCACTTGTTACTAATATCAATGTTTCTCGACTTACCAGAACAAGTGAGATGAAGGAACTGAAAGAAGAAAGAGCAGGTATTTGTAGTAGTCTCCCCTAACTCCTTTATTTTCTCTATTTTTTCCCCTGTCTCTTTCACTGGCTTTACATTTCTCTTAAACTCTGAAGTTTCCTGGGATCCCACTTCCATCTCACTGGTTTTCTCATTTAATTCACTCTTTCTGGCAATGTTATTCAATCACATGATTTTATCTATCACTCATCTATCCAATAACACATTAAATAATGCAATAATACAGAGAAGAGGAGACTCTAAGCATACAGTAATAGCTAGATAATGACTCATTTCAGTTATGATTTAATAATAAAGACAGAAGATAGGCATATATTTAGAAGGTGTTCTGGAAACACTAAACATAAACACAAGGGCCTAACCTACTCAGGGAATGGAACGCTTCTGTGTGAAATTTATATTTATCTAAAGGATATAGGGGGAATGTACCTCAACCTAACAAAGGGCACACACCATGAGCCAGCAGCTAACATCATACTCAACAGTGAAAAGTTGAAACTTTTACTCTAAGATCAGGAACAAGAGAAGAATACCCACTCTCACCACTTTTATTCAGTGCAATACTGGAAATCTTTGCCAGAGCAATCAGGCAAGAAAAACAAATAACAGGCATCCAAATCAGAAAGGAAGAAGTAAAGTTGTCTCCATTTGCAGATAACATGCTATCACACATAGAAAATCCTAAAGACTCCTCAAAAGAGCTGTTAGAACTAACAAATGAATTCAGCAAAACTGCAGGATACAAAATCCATATACAGAAATTAGTTCTGCTTCTATATACTAACAATGAACTATCAGAAAGACAAATTCAGAAAACAGACCCATTTATAATAATCTCAACTTTACTGAGCCCAGTGATTCAAACCCAATCTCATCTGGAAACATCCTGACAGACACACTCAGAAATAATATGTAATCTGGGTAACCCGTGGCCATTCAAGATGACACATAAAATTAACCATCTCAAGTTTACCCCTTGTCAACCTGACACCCATTTGAATCTTAAATCATACTTAATCTCCAAGCAAAGACAATGACAAGGTCATAATTCCACCTAACATAACAACTATTCTGCATACAGCCAAAAACACACTAACTCCCTCCCAAGAAAAGAAGGTAAAAGTTATTGAATAATGTTTGCTCTTCTCCCTGATATCCTGTAACCTAAATACTATGATATAAAAGCAATCCATTTTGTGCTATATTATAAGAGAATAAGACAGGAAAGAAAGCAAAGATAGATAGATATAATAGATTAGATAGATAGACATAGACAGAGAGATAGATACACATAAACATATTCATAGCAAAACAAGGAGGAAATGCTCATGACAATTACAGTTCTTGTTTCTGTAACAGGTCATGTGGTCATAGCTGGTATAGCTACCTTCTTACATTATCCATTCTGTATTCCCTTTGCCTTCAGCAAGCACCTCAGCTGGTCATTGTTCTTTTCCTGTGGGGGTGACCCAAATCTTCATTTCTGAAGGGTCTGGGTCATTAATAGTCCTACCTGAATTGAGTTGTTGTGGTTTTCATTGACCTTGATTACAGGGCATTTTGATACTAAGACACATGCTAAGCAATCATTTATATTCCAGACATATTCTTCCCTACCTCCATTGTGGAGTAGTGATCCAATTTTCCCTTCATAGTCAGGACCAACTACCCCAGCCAACACTGTGACTCCCTTTTGTGCCTATTGATTCAGAGTCATGAGGACTCAAGGGGGCCAAAGGACAGATTTAATTTCTAGTTCAATGAAATCATTTTTGTGTCTCCTGATGGAAGCATTTCTTCCTCTGGAACTAAGACTTCTAGGCCTTCAGAGTACAAGATCATGGAAACTGGAAGTAAAAATTCTGCTAGTGGGTTACTAGGGTTAATAATGAGTGGTGCCACTTCATTTCCACCCCTTGATTCTTGGACCCATAAATTGCAGCTCTGGCAGAACAAGCAGCATGTATTGGACAGTGGTTTAGAGCATATACAGTCTTCTGGAGAACTTTGCCCCAGCCCTGCAAGATATTGTCACCTAGGTGATGCTGTATCTGAGTCTCCAAAAGCCATCCCATCATGCTGTCAAGCCAACTGCTTCAGGATGGTGAGGAACATGGTAAGACCAGTGAATTCCATGAGTATGGGCCCGTTGCCATATTTTTTTTTTTTTGCTTCTTTTGTGTTTTGGATTTTTTTGATCATAAGCAATGATATGGGGAATACCATGATGGTGGATAAGGCAATTCTGTAAGTTCTTTGATAGTAGTTTTGGCAGAAGCATTACACATAGAGAAGGGAAATTTTTATCCAGTGTAAGTGGCTATTCTAATAAAAACAAAACATTGCCCCTTCCATGATGAAAGTGGTCCAATGTAACCAACCTGCCACCAGATAGCTGGCGGATCACCACAAGGAATAGTGCCATATGAGTGGCTCAGCATTGGTATCTTTTGCTGACAGATTGGACCCTCAGCTGTGGCCATAGCCAGGAAGGCCTTGGTGAGTGGACATTCATGTTGCTGAGCACATGTATAACCTCTATTCCTGCCACTGTGGTCACTTTGTTCATGAGCCCAGTGGAGGATGACAAAGGTGGCTGGGGAAGGATTTTACTAATATCTATAGAATTATCATCTTGCCTTCTTGACAAAGTTCTCTTCTGCTGAGTTCACCCTTTGGTGAACATTCACAGAAGACATACATATCTTCATGTTTTTTTCCCATTATTCAGAGAGATCCATCCACATAACTCTCCAATTTTTTTATCATCAATTTTTTAATCATGGTCCTTTCAAGTCTCTGACCATCCAGCCAAACCATTGGCCACAGTCCATGAATCAGTATATAATCACATGTCCGGTTATTTCTCCTTCCCAACAAATGAACAATCAGGTGCATTGCTCAAAGTTCTGCCCACTGGGAGGCTTTCTCTTTTTCACTATCCCTCAGGGATGTCCCAGAAAGGGGTTGTAGTACTTCAACTGTCCACTTTTGAGTGTGCCTGCATATCGCACTGAACCATCTGTAAACGAGACCCTAGTCTTCTCTTCTTATGTCAACTGATGACAGGGAATCCCCCATGAATCCATAGATACAGACTGGGAAAGAGAAAACAGTGTAGCAGAAGTCAAGATGGTAGGCATTTGGGCCACTTCCTCATATAACTTATTTGTACCTGCAGGGCTCGCTTGGGCCCAATCAAGTATACACCACGTCCACTTGATGATGGAGTGTTTCAGCGCATGCTCAACTTGATTGATTGGTTAGATAACACCCAGTTCATGATGGGTAGCTCAGGTTACATGGTAACTTGGTGACCCACGGTTAAGTGTTCAGCCTCTGCTAAGTTCCAGTATGAGTTAAGAGCTGTTTTTAAAAAGGAGAGTAGTTATCTGCAGATGATGGAAGGGCATTGCTCTAAAATCCTAAAGGCCTGCCCTGCGATTCACCTATAGGGGCCTTCCAAAGGCTCCAAACAGCATCCCTATCTGCTACTGACACTTTAAGCACCACTGGAGCTGCTGGATCATGTGGCCCAAGCGGCAGAGCTAGATCAAGATACCTGAGAACTAAATTATCACATAGGGCTGAAGAGCCGATATACCTGTGAGGTAAGAGAGTAAAGGTGTTTTCAGCCTTGCTAACTGAAAACAAATAGTTTCTGATGGACCTTATGGGAAGATATGGAGAAAAGAGTATTTTACAGATCAAAAGCTGCATACCAGGCACCAGGGGATGTATTAACCTGCTGAAACAATGAAACCACATTTGTTACAGCACCTCCACTTGAGTCATAGCCTGGTTGAATTTATCACTGTCATTCTCCAAGATCCATCTGTCTTCTGCACAGGCCAAACAGGAGAGTCAAATGAGAATGTGGTGGAAATAACCACCCCTGCATCTTTCAAGTCCTTGATGGTGGCACTAATCTCTGCAGTCCCTCTGGGAATGTAGTATTGCTTTTGATTTACTACTTTCCTAGGTAGAGGCAGTTCTCATGGTTTCCACTTGTCTTTTTCCACAATAATCGCCTTTATTCCACAGCTCAGGGAACCAATGTGGGAATTCTGCAAGTTACTAAGTATGTCTATGCAAATTATGCATTCTGGAACTGGGGAAATAACCACAGATGGGTTCACGGACCCACTGACATTAATTCCGGGAGACCCAAAATGTCACTGTGGCCCACCAGTCAGAGTAGGGACTTATGGAGGTAAGGTGATCAATGGAGTTTTAGCTCAGATCCATCTTACAGTGGCTTCAGTGGGTCCGTGAACTGAAAGTTCTGATTATTTCCTTTCCCCAAATGTACAGTTATCTTATTAAAAGGCTGTAGGTCCCTTTGAGAAAGGCTAGGAGAAAGATTAACCATAAAATTTTGTAGTAGTGTCCCTCCTTAAGGGGACCTGGCCTCTCCTTCATTCAAGGGGTAATGGGGCTGTAAACTGGCTCAAGTCTAGGAATTTATTGAGGTCCCCTGACTCTCTGTTTTTCTGATTCAGGTTGGACTTTTGTTCACTTGACCTATTTTTATGCTTATATATATCAAGTAAGAATTTAGTAGGCTTCCTCTCTATTCCACTTCTAGGAACACCATGATCAATGAAACAATTTTATAAATCTGCATAACCCAGATTATTCTGATTGCTGCTTTGCTTCTGCTGTCCATTACAGTAGCCGTGTCCACCTTGTCTTTGGCAGTTGAGTGCTGCCACTTGGCCACTGACACCCCAGGAATCAATTACCCCAATTGCATTTAGGTTTTCCATTTCAGTGACTTCAGTTCCTATTATAAGGTCTGTCCTATAGAGAAGAGTGATCACAGAACTCTTCAAGGATGCCAGGGCTCCTTTCACAAATTTATTCCTCCCGTTATCAGTGAAAAGCATATCTTCTGGACCCTTTCCACTGTAAGATTTCAATTTTCCTAAGTCTTTGAATCCCTTCCTCTACATTAAATTAAGGCATATCTGGCATTTCCAATTCACTCACGGTGGTCTGCCTTTCCGTTCGTGTTTCAACCAACTAAACTGTTAGAGCCCTTTCTAACTCTAACAGTTAGAGCTGTGGCATTAAATCCCCAATCTCTTCTAAGTGAGTTCATGTCAATAAATCCAGCCTGTTTCAACTTTATGTTCCTTCCACCATCATCTCACACCCTTAATATCCATTCCCACACATGTCCCCTAGATTTCTGTCAGTACGAATTAGAAAACTCAAGTTGTCCTTTTGTCGTGTAGCACAACTCCTTGTGAGTCACACTTTGTACCTCACCTTTAGAGGCCTGCTGGGACATGAGTCTAGTTACAGGTCTAGAAGCAAAAGGGGTGTTGGGGGTGCGTACTGAAGAGAATCAAGATTGTCTTGTGTGGCAACTGCCTCAGGGGAAGCTATTACAATTTCTTCAGGCAATGCAGGGTTAATCCCCTCAGAAAGAGGTGGAAAGGCTGATATCACTAGGAATCAGTAGGCTGCTGCCACTCCTGGTGGAGAAACTTCTTCCACTAGCAAAGAAAACATCAGAAATTAGGGGCTCAATATCCCCAGCTTCATTAGGGTCTTCTCACACATCCCTATTCCAACCTATAGCATCCCATTCTTTCTCAATGTCCTTACTTTAGCAGCAGACACCCTGCAAGGCTGGGAATTCAACTTGCATTTTAATTCAGCCATTTGTAAGATAAGGTTCTGCTTTTGATTTTCATCAATGTTCGGCCCTGTGGTTGCAAGAGATAAGGGTCTCCATTAGGGCACACAGGAGCTCTTAGGTCGTTTATGTAGTGCTTGATGTGGGAATTCAAGTCCCTGAACTCATCCTTTTTTTTCACCACTTTGTCCAGTGACATTAGAAGCAACAACTGTTATTAAATTCATCATTTTTCTAAAAATGTTCAAAAGTATCATATACATCTCCTTGTTGCTTAAAGTAATTTCTTATAAGTATCCTGTAAAATATGCAGATATTTTGCATATTTCTGTATATACTTCATCCCAAGGACTATCAGTGCTCTCTTTATTACTGGAAATATAGTCATTAGTGTCTTTAAATCTAATCGGATTGGAGAGACAATTCCAGAAACCCCAGGACCAATTCAGGAAAATTATCTTTAAGTTCTATTCCTCTAGAACCACTCTTGTTGCAAATTTTGTATTAGTCAGGGTCTACATATATAGACCCTGCATATATATGTATGTATGCATATATATATAGAGAGAGAGAGAGAGAAAGAGAGACAAATGTGTATATTTAGAGAGAGAGAATGAGCAAGCTAGCTTTATCATGAGGAATTGGCTCACATAATTATGGAGGCTGAGAAGTCCTATGATCTACTGTCTGCAAGCTGGAGACTCGTGAAAGCCAGTGGTTTAATTCATTCTAAGTCCAAAGGCTTGAGAACTAGGGGAGTTTTTGGTACAAAGCTTAGTCCAATGGCAGAAGTCAACAAGATGAGATGCCCTAGCTCAAACAGTAAGGTAGGAAAAAAGAAGTGAATTCCTCCTTCTGTTACCCAGCCCTAAGGGACTCGTAACCTGCAAGTGGGTCCTTTTGCCCAGAGCTGCTCGATCCAATAGAATGAGACAAGGTTCAGAATAGCAGAGCAGAAACTTTATTCATTGATCAATGAATGGAGGAGGTAGAGCTTGTGCTCTAAAACACCTTCTCCCTGAAGGGAAGGTGAGCAGCGTCGACACAAATAATCCATAACTAAACTATAAATCAAATTTGGGGTGAGTTTATTATGAGCCAGATCCGAGGACTAGCCCAGGGCCTTCCTTTCCCAAAGAAGGAAGGGCATCAAAGAAGTAGGGTGTACAGTGGTTATATACATTCTTGGAATAAAGATCATAAGTCACATATGACAGGAATGTCCCTTTACGACTGTCACGAGATTTCCCTGTTGGCACAGCGATTGATGGACACATCAGACAGCAGGGCAGTTGTCTAGAGCTGGGTAGTCACAAGGTGAGCACAGCAATCAATTTCTAGCTAAGGGAGTTGCTTATCCTTAAGGAAATTCCAACGCGGGGGAAGTTGCATCTTTATCTTAAGGGCATTTGTCTTTGTCTTTGGGACATAGTTTTGAGAGGTGTGTCCATAACATGTTGTCTTGTCCTATCAATTATTTAATTACAGTGGTTATTTTTAGTTTAACTATGAGATTATATGTACTTTGTTGACAATTCTACTGAGTGAACAAGTGGGTACAAACGTAACATTGAATGTGTTGCTCGTTTGCTTTAGGCTGTGTTCTGTGGAGGTCACATAGGAGAACATCAAATTCTAGCTCTGGCCCTAAATGCGTAAAGATACTGAACAGAATCAGATAAGATAGTGGCAATCTATCACATAGACCCGAATATATTTATTTTATGTGAAACTTTCCCTACTATATTGGAAATCTTCTCTTCTATCTTACTGCAGTATCTTGTGACATTGGTAAGCAAATACCACGTTATTATTATGGTTATTTGTTCTCATGTCTGACTCTGCCTTTGCTTCCATAGACCTTAGGTTATTAGGAGTTATTAGCAGGGGCCATTCATTATTTTATTAATCGTGACATATCTATCAGAATATCTGACAAGGAATAATAATATGTGACACTTACATTTATTGTGTACCAGAGTCTGGTCAGTGTATGTGCTTTACTAATTCCATTCCCAGCAATACTATAAGGTTGGAATCGCCATTTCTAATTAAAAGAGGGGAAACTAAGGCATAGTGACCAAAGTCATTCAGAATTTACATTCAGATGATTGGCTTTGAAATTTGGACTCCCAGTTAAAATGTTATGTTGTTTTAGCAGATTTAGTATTAAATAAATGAATGTCTAAATAAATAATGGAGGAGAAGGCAGGAAGGAAAAAAAGACAGCAAGAAAGAAAGGAAAGAAAGAAGACAACAAGGCACTTAGGTAGAAAGGAAAGTAGGGAGAAAAAAGTATTATTTAACTTATAATGAATTAAATAAAGAAGATGCAGTAAATGGCATTATTACCCATTGGAATGACCTATTTAATACTATTGAAAATACATACATAGCATAAATGGAAAATGCTTATGCACAAAAATAATGAAATGCTATTTCGTGAAATGATATACATGCACATTATATATATTTTATTCATTTAACACTTTATATGAATAAAGTACTTTTTCACATATTACTTAATCTTTTTACTATACCCCTCCTATAGATCCTATGGATATAGGGGGTTCATGTGTTATTGTGATTCTTTGGCCAATGAGTCTTCTGAAAACAACTAGGTGGCAAAATCAGGAAGAGTAACATTAAACCTAATTGAAAAGACAGGAAAACATTGTTTTTATCCTTTCTCTACCACTTAATAGATGCATTATCAGGCTAGCTAAGTAACTTCTCCAGTAAAGGGAATACAACATTTCTAACATTTTAACCAGATTGCAATCTTGCATTGTATTCAATACACTTAAGGATTTGCTGAGGAGTTTCCCTCAAAAAAAAAAACAATAAATGTGATACAAATGTAAATACAGTATTCAGTCCTTGGCCCAGAGTAGTTAGATAGTAATTGGTAACTGCTAATTCTTATTTGTTTATTATTATGAAACTAAATCAAAATTACAAAAATTCAGGACTTCTTGTTGTCATTATTGTTGCTTGGATATTGTTTGTAAATCAAACGAAAAATTGTGCTTGCTGATCCACTTCGTTTAAGATACATAGTTTCCAATAGATCTGAATCAACGGGATATCAGATTTCATTGTTTATGCATAATTATATGCCAGTTTTGGTAATCCTTTTCCAAGGCATAGTTCTGATACATTGGCAAGCATTCCCATGCATATTCTTTCTCTCTATTTTAGTGTTACTTTATTTTGTGTCATGGGCTGTGACTCCTATTTTACAGCTGTTTTTGCAACCCCTGTAAGGTAGATTATAATTATGACCTTCTCTGTAGAAAATAATAGCATGTATTTTAGTAACACAACTTCTCAAACTCCCATTGGATTAGCAAGGTCATTGTAGAGAACAGATTTTGCACAATTGTCCAGGAATACTACCTTAGCTTTCCTATTTTATTTCACAGAAGTTTAAATTAAAAAATATCTATATATATATATATATGTAGGAAGCATAGCATTTCGGTTCTTTTAAGACTGTAAGTGGTACAATGAAAAAAGGGAAATATTCAGTCTTCAATTTTAAAGCATGAACTATTCAACCTTATGATACTTGTGTCTTTGTGCCTGGCAGGCATTTGTGTAAGCACAGAGATTTTGGCTGATGCTGCCAGAAGTCAAACCTCTTGACACCTTTTCTCCTGATAGCCCCTAAGCAAAAGGACTTCAAATACAATATATCAGATCAGCTCATCAGAATCAATTTCAGTCTTCAGTCATTTAGTACAAGCTGACCTTATGATGCCTGAAGAATATAGCAAAAACTGTTACTCGTGTTTAAAAATCTACTTGTGTTTTACCTGGAAAATCAGAGTTGAATTTGACCCCTGAAACCCTTTGTAACTTTTGACTAGACTAGAGATGACTTTGATGGTTTTCACGTGAATTGTCTAAGGAAGAATGACGAGGAATGTGCTTTTTACATCACTTCATGTAGGCTATTAAATTTATAAAATTTATGGATTATACTTAAATTTTTCATTTCTAAAATTAAGATATAATTGAGGCATAAATGAAATTTGTTGGCTATCGTGGTGGTAATTCAGTCATATTAAAGTGTCTTATCCAAATGATCATTTGTGCATACATAATGCATTGAAATTTTCCCATAAGAGGGTGATTCTCTTGTTATTAGACTTTTTTAGGCAATCTATTTGCTGATGAGTACGAATATCTTAGTGGCACCATGAAGTGTTTACTATACCTAGTTAATTAGAAAGAGATTTACTATACACAAAAGGAGATAGTTTGTAAGTGAATTTGTTTTCTCATCAACATCAATTTATATTACCAGAATTAAAGTTAATATTTCATTTTCAATGTTTAACTTTACTTTCAGGGGACTGTTTATGGTTTATTTTCTATTAGTATTTTAAATAGACCAAATATTTTATAATTTCTGGTCCACATGACATTGTATTTATCCACATAATCAGATAATCTTTATTACAGCATATTATTTTTATCTTAAATAGCCAACTTTATATTTCTTTCAATGCGAAAGCAAAATAAATTGATGTATTTAGAAATAATTTTTACTAAATTTGAACAGGTCTAAGGACTTGAAATGTAACAACAATTTGTTATTGATAACCTTGGTGTTGGACATAATTTTAATAGAACTCTCGTAGTTTATTGTGATCAATGTTAGTCATCTATTATTTTTTATAAATAATGTTAGAAACACATGATCTTTAAAACTCTCTTTTAGCACATTTTATGTTACTTCTTATTTATTTTTAGCACCATAATAAATTAAGGGATCTGACTTCTTTGCCATCTTTGACATTATCTCAGGCATTTCTGGAAACATCAGTGTTTTTCGTTTAAGCAATCTTTTCAGCTTATGTTGATTTCTTCCTCCAGGATCTGGAATAATTTACTCAGACCAGAGGGCTGATTCCTTTAATGAAGGTCGTGTACACAATCACCACATGACCACCACAGATTGTGACATCCCATTTGGTTACCAATTACTGGCTGGGTTATAGTCCAGATAAATTGGGTTATTTCAGAGACTGAGCAGGAAAATTTCCAAGTCCTGAGTGCTTGCCAATATTTTTGATCTAACTATAGAGTCATTTATTTTCTTATGTTGCTCTCTAAAGATTTTTCTCAAATACTTCACATTTGCTTTGCATCTGAGCTGTCCAGAGATTTTTTATTCTCATTCCTCTGTTTCTAATTTTTTTTCTAAAATTAAGATGGCCAAAAGGAATAGAATATTTTAAAATACTTTTTACATGTAGGTGACTTTTTTAATTCCCATCTTGGATTATAGGGCCTACTGAATGTTTTGTCTACTTCTGTGACATTGTGGTAATAAACTTACACATTGGGCTACAAGTCACAAAATCCTATCACTTACAGAACACCACACTTAAAAAGGAGCATAATTCACAGAAAAACTAGAGATATTTTATGTAAGAAAAAACCACAAATTATGAGTATAGGCAGCATCAAGATTCAAAAAGCCATAGATCATCTACCTCCTTATCTAAATAATTATTTTATTCTCTTGAGCCTTGGGGGTGGAAATATTTTTAGGAATATATGCTGAAAAGTAAATTTTCTACAAAATAAAGCAATATAACATTTATTTCAACACACATCTGTAAGGCAGGTGGAATATAAATATAAACTTAGAGTCTAATAATATTATAGATACTTCCCCTTAACAATTAAACTGTTATGACTTATTTCATTTAATAATATATTAAAAAGGACTTATTTGAATTATATTGGTAAATTTGAATTCAAAGATTTTGCACTATTCCATTCCTTTTTGCAGTACAGGTTTATTTACCTCCTTAGCTAAAGACCAATTTGTTAATTTCTTAAAAAATAAGTCTTGAACTTTGAAAGCAATGGAAAAATATTGCTCTATAGCACTTTTGTTTAGGTTAAACACTTAAACATTCGACAAATCATGTTTTAAATTTGTATGCTCCTTTAAAAAATTACTTTTTGTTTAATACATAAATATAATACTACATATTTCTTTTTCTCAGGATAAAAAAATGCATGTATATTACTTAAGTGGTTCACCCTCCCAAAGCAAGTTTATTATTAAATCTCTCTGTGCAATTCCTTTTATATAGTCGGCGAAGCCAAAGATCTAACTATTTAAGGCCCCATTTGCATGAATAAATCGATTGACTGAACTGACTAGTTATTGATCTAAAAGCATTCAGTCAAATACTCTTTCAGCTACAAATATTGAATATTTACTGTAGAGAAAACTTGCACTGGAACTTGTAGAAATGGCAAGACTTTACTCCAGACTATGGCAGTAGGTCTAGTATGCTAGCCCTGGTAGTCTAGTGGTTAAGATTCTGCGTTTTCACTGCTGCGGCCCAGGTTTATTTCCTGGTCAGGGAACCATACCACCCGTCTGTTATCATACTGTGGCAGCTGGATGTTTTTGTGATGCTGAAAGCTATGCCACCTGTATTTCAAATTCCAACAGAGTCACCCATAGTGGACAGGTTTCAGCAGAGCTTCCAGACTAAAATAGACTAGAAGGAAGGACCTGGTCACCCACTTCTGAAAAACTTGGCCCTGAAAACCCTATGAATAGCAGCAGCGCATTGCCTGATACAGCGCTGGAAGGTGAAAGGATGGTGCAAAAAAGACCAGACAAGGTTCTGCTCTGCTGTACACAGGGTCGTTAGGAGTCAGAATCAAATTGCAGTAGAGGTCAAGACTATTGCAATACGCAAGACAGACTGAACTCAACTCCACTGAAACAAAAGGTGGGAGGATCTTAAATGGTGCAGTGAAGTAATAGAGAAGTACGGGAGGACCTCCCTTAATAGGGAAGTTGGTTAATGTGATTAGGCCATCTGTGTTTGCTAATTGTTGCTTAACAAAGTTAGGCTCCTACCTTCCCACAGTCTGGGAGATAAGGTACTATCTTTCTTGATAATTATATTTCAAAGAGATGGCCCCTGGATCCTTAAGAAAGACATTCCTGTTTTGGAGAAGATTTACACTTCAAAAAGGAAGAGAAAGAATTTATAATTGAAAGTTTCCTAAAGTAAATGCTGTAAGATAAGGGACTTCAGAGGCCTATAGTCAGGAAAAACACTGTCTAAACTTTAGTCAAGCTGAGGAGAATGTTAAGGCCATCTTTTCACAAAGATGTACAGAACACTATGGGAATTCTTAAGCAGAGTAGACAGTCTCTTCCTTTGAGTAACTTTAGATGAAGGATCCAACTTTATGTCTTGCGTGGTTCTAACTGGAGGCCTCTGAGGCCACTGTTGCTTCTGTCTTAACTGTTGAGGATGGTTCAGACTCTGTGAACTACGCCCATGTGCACACACTTACATATACATGCACACACACGTGTATGTGTTAAATGAAGAGACAAAAAACCTTGTCATGTGTTGTAAGGTATATTTGACTTGCCTTCAACTGAAGGAAATATCCATTGTAAGAGCACATATACAATAATTTGATTATATATATTATATGCGGGACAGAAGATACTTAGGGATTTTACGTAGGTTGCACAAGTTCTGTAGGAATTGATTTTGGATATGTGCTCATCCCTTATTCCCTCCTCAGTGCTTCACGTAAGTTATTCTTTTGTTAATTGTATCCATTTATGCTCCACATCTTAAGATATATTCTGAAACTAATAAAGAAAAATCTATTAAAACATAAAACTGTATATGAAAAAGTAAATTGTGTTTAATTTATCAAATAAGTTCTGTGATGAAAATTATGTTTCTACATGTATTTATTTTTCTAATATGTGAGGGCCTTATTAGTTGAAAATAATTCTAAAAATTTAATTTAGCTACTTTATTTTATTTTCACCAAGGTAATAATAAAAAGTTAAATAAAACATCGTAAAACTATAAAAGAAAAACACAATATACATCTGTCTGACTCATCCCATGAAAGATCTAATTAGCATGTGTTTTGACTGTACTCACATAAATTTTATTGGAGTGGTGATTTCACACTTTAAATATAATTGCCTATTAAGTGTGGTACATATTTTTAACTATAAAAACAAGATTCCCTTGTAATAACATCTATCCCAAGAGAAAGATTTTTGTGATGTTAAAAATATTTTCTAATTAACGATAGATATTCTTCTTAAAAGTACAGATGCATTCCTTCACAACATGCGAAAATATAGCCATATAGTGCAATAATTTTAGGAAGCAAATAAAGTTGGTAGATTTATCAAGCAATAATTTGGGCCAATGGTTCCAAAGTAGGGAGAGCGTACACCAGGTGATATATAACAGAATGCATTTGGATGCAAGAAAAAAAATATGATTCTGTAGGCAAAGGCTATTGCATGATTTTAAATATGATCATTTTTCTATATTAGAAAGAATACATCGTAGTTATGTGGAGCATGGATTAAACAAAGGAGACAGAGAAGGCAGGTGAGGAATGGCTTGTAAAAAATATGAATGTCTAAATTATAGCAGTAGAGATGAAGTTTAAGTGGAGGAGGAGGGTTTAAGATATATGAAGGAGTTAGAGTCAACAGTGAACGTTTAGTTATGAGAGGACAGGAAGAGATGCTAGAGATTACTTACAAGTGCCTGGATATTTACCATCCCCTGCGAAGGAGAATCCTGAAAGAAAAGCAAGTTCTGGAGAGAAAATGATTTCACTGGTGAGCAACCTTAGTTTAAGGATCCTGCAGCCTACTCACTGCAGTTAGATAGTTCATGGTTAAAATGCGGCTTGGCCATATGTAGGATATATTACCTTGGGCAACTTATTTAATACCTTGAGTATCAGTTCCCTTGATGTATAATGCAGATTGTAATCGCTAATCCACGCAGTTATTCTCAAGACTGAGTTCATTAGCAAAAGTTGCCTTTTCCTAGGCACCTGCTTTTACATCTCTGGTGTTTTGGAGCATTGGTTAGCAAATAATTCTACTAATACGTTACTCCAGTGTACTTCTAGCTTGCTAATAAAGTGGTTGTGTACCCATGTGAGGTGACCGCTGTTTAAGAGTAACAGACAGTCATTGTAGGAGAGCAGCATGTCTTAAGACTCTGATAGGTGATCTGAACTGCGGTGTGGGTCCCCAGAGAGGTTTTTTTGGCTAACTCAGGGAATAAGCATGTTTTCATTAGATATTAAAGAGAAAATATAAATCCAACCACAAAAAATGCTCATTACAGGGGTTGGCCCGCTGGCCTAGCAGTTAAATTCACGCTCTCTGCTTCGGTGGCCTGGGGTTTGCCAGTTTGTATCCCAGGCGTGGACCCATGCGCCACTTATCAAGCCATGCTGTGGCAGGCATTCCACATATAAAATAGAAGAGGATGGGCACAGATGTTAGCTCAGGGCCACGCTTCCTCAGCAAAACGAGGAGGATTGGGGGCTGGCCCGGTGGCACAGAAGTTAAGTTCGCACGTTTCATCACAGTGCCCTGGGATTTGCTGGTTCAGATCCTGCATGTGGACCTATGCACTGCTTGTCAAGCCATGCTGTGGCGGGCATCCCACATATAAAGTAGAGGAAGATGGGTGCTGATGTTAGCTCAGTGCCAGTCTTCCTCAGCAAAAAGAGGAGTGGTTGCAGATGTTAGCTCAGGGCTAATCTTCCTCAAAAAAAAAGAAGGTCATTACGTGTTAATAGATACTTTGGGAAACTGTCAACATGCTTAGGGAAACATTTAGAGAATATAAATTAATAATTCATTAACAACTTAGTGGTCTGCATCCTACTTTATATTTTTGATGTGATACAGAAATTTTCATACAAAAATATTGATGCTGCGTGCTAATTATTGTATTCTTAGGTACTGACAAATAAATAACTCTGGTCCGTCTGCTTAAGGCTGATAAGAACAATCTTCTCTTTATGTACTAAGAAAGCATTTGTTCCGGGAAGATAAGTCATCTATTGGATATAGGTGATACATAAAGATTTGACACATTAACAACAAGCTAAGTAAAGGGTCTAGTGTTAGACTGTCTGGTCTGGAATCCTGATTCCATTGCTTCCTCACTGTGTGAAGTTGGGCAAGTAGCTTCTCTTCTCACTTTTCATATATGTAAAAGGGAATAATTCCAGACTTATCTGATAGAATGGTTATGAGTAACCAATACTGTGCTTGTAAAAGTATGCACCATCTTCTGCAGTAGCCTCACATTTGGCATGCAAAGCATCATTTTTCAACATCATTTTTTTTAATTTTTTTAAAATTAAGATTATGATAGTTTACAACCGTGTGAAATTTCAGTTGTACATTATTGTTAGTCATGTTGTGGGTACACCACTTCACCCTTTGTGCCCTCCCCCCACCCTCCCCTTTCCCCTGGTAACCACCGATCAGTTCTCCTTATCTATATGTTAACTTCCACCTATGGGTGGAGTCATATAGAGTTCGTCTTTCTCTGTCTGTCTTATTTCACTTAACATAATACCCTCAAGGTCCATCCATGTTGATGCGAATGGAACGATTTTGTCCTTTTTTATGGCTGAGTAGTATTCCATTGTGTATATATACCATATCTTCTTTATCCAATCATCAGTTGCTGGGAACTTAGCTTGGTTCCACATCTTGGCTATTGTAAATAATGCTGCAATGAACATAGGGGTGCATGGGACTTTTGGAATTGCTGATTTCAGGTTCTTAGGATAGACACCCAGTAGTGGGATGGCTGGGTCATAAGGTATTTCTATTTTTAACTTTTTGAGAAATCTCCATACTGTTTTCCATAGTGGCTGCACCAGTGTGCATTCCCATCAACAGTGTATGAGGCTTCCTTTTTCTCCACAACCTCTCCAACATTTGTCACTCTTGGTTTTGGATATTTTTGCCAATCTAATGGGCGTAAGGTGATATCTTAGTATAGTTTTGATTTGCATTTCCCTGATGATTAGTGATGATGAGCATCTTTTCATGTGTCTATTGGCCATCCTTATATCTTCTTTTGAGAAATGTCTGTTCATGTCCTCTGCCCACTTATTGATCGGGTTGTTTGATTTTTTGTTGTTGAGCTGTGTGAGTTCTATTATGGAGATTAACCCTTTGTCAGATAAGTAGCTGGTAAATATTTTTTTCCCGATTAGTGGGCTGTTTTTTTTGTTTCAATCCTGTTTTCCCTTGCCTTGAAGAAGCTCTTTAGTCTGATGAAGTCCCATTTGTTTATTCTTTCTATTGTTTCCCTCATCTGAGGAGTATGGTGTCCGAAAAGATTCTTTTGAAACTGATGTCAAAGAGTGTGCTGCCTATATTCTCTTCTAGAAGACTTATTGTTTCAGGCCTAATCTTTAGGTCTTTGATCCATTTTGAGTTTATTTTTGTGAATGGTGAAAAAGAATGGTCAATTTTCAATCTTTTACATGTGGCTTTCCAGTTTTCCCAGCACCATTTGTTAAAGAGACTTTCTTTTCTCCATTGTATGCCCTCAGCTCCTTTGTCAAAGATTAGCTGTCCATAGATGTGCGATTTTATTTCTGGGTTTTCAATTCTGTTCCATTGATCTGTGCACTTGTTTTTGTACCAATACCATGCTGTTTTGATTACTGTAGCTTTGTAGTATGTTTTGAAATCAGGGATTGTGATGCCTCTGGCTTTGTTTTTCTTACTCAGGATTGCTTTAGCAATTCGGGGTCTTTTGTTGCCCCATATGAATTTTAGGATTCTTTGTTCAATTTCTGTAAAGAATGTCATTGGGATTCTGATTGGGATAGCGTGGAATCTGTAGATTGCTTTAGGTAGTATGGACATTTTAACTATGTTTATTCTTCCAATCCATGTACATGGAATGTCTTTCCATCTCTTTATGTCGTCACCTCATCTTCATTATTTTTAACTAAAGAGTGAGCATTTGATTTCCCTCCCTAAAATTGCATTCTATCAGAGTAGCTCTCTTTTAATAACCTGGAACATTAGTGCACAAATTGTTAATATTTTGAGTCAATCATGTATTTCAAATAAAACATGTGTCCTACACACAGGCATGTGCACACCATGCACACACACACATTCACAAAAACTGGCAGTCAGGTCAAAGTAATTTTAGTTTAGTTTTATTCACTACCACTCCCTGGTTGCCCCAATCTGCACAAAACATCATTCCACTGGAGGTATTCTTGATTTGAAAGCCAGGTTCCTTAAAAAAGTCTTTCTTTGGTAAGTCTGTCTTAAGGTGTGGCAAAGTCCTATAATCACACAGCTTTAAAGTCTTTGATTTCAATACACATTGAAAGCAAAGAAGTATATCATTTTTCCATTTATTTTTGAATAATTCATATTAGTAAAACTCATGCAAAGGTAAAATTCATTTCACAATTTTGAGAAGGATATGGATTTTCAGTTACCACTTTTCTAAATTTTCAAAGATTATGTACTATTTATTTAACGCCTCATATGTAACTTTCAAATATGTTTTCTTTTTTACTTAATCTTGTTGGTATTCAGTAAAAAAAGTTAACTCGGGGCTGGCTCCATGGCCGAGTGGTTAAGTTCACGTGCTCCGCTGTGGCGGCCCAGGGTTTGGATCCTGGGCGCAGACGTGGCACCACTCGTCAGGCCACGTTGAGGCAGCATCCCACATCCCACAACTAGAAGGACCTGCAACTAAGATATACAACTGTGTCCAGGGTGGGGTTTGGGGAGATAAAGCAGAGAAAAAAAAAGATTGGCAACAGTTGTTAGCCCAGGTGCCAATCTTTAGGGAAAAAAAAAAGTTAACTCATAAAGCTTTTAATTTTTTTGAAGCACAATCTACTAGGGGCATTTGGAAATGAGTTCAGTTATATAACAGTATCATGATTTTTTCAATTTGTACACCAACCATATTACTGAATTATTGAAAAAATAAATAATTATTGACGACTAATTTTTTTCTGAAATCTTCATTTACATTTGACATTCAAGCGATGGAGTAAACACTTGATATCAAATTATGTTTTATGTTTTTATAAAACATAGGACAACAACACGCACACACGCTCACCACTTGTGAGACACAGTGAAACTTAGCTCTACATGAGTATCTAAAGACCTCTCAAACCTATCCTAACCAAAGCCCAGTTACTTCTTCCCCCTCCTGCTGTTTTCCCTTCTCAGTGAATGCTACTCCTTCCTTCCATGTGTTTTAGCCAAATTTTGCAATCAACTTTGACTCCTCCCATTCACTCAAACATTCTCTCAGAAAATCTTAGTCTTTATATTCAAAATATATTCAAAGCTCTAAGTTTCCCCACACCTCTGCTCTACTACTTTTGTCCAAGCCACTATTATCTCTGCTTAGAAGAGTATCCCAGTTACTTTCCTTGTGCTTCCACTTTCTTCCCTTCGAAGTCTTCTCAATCCAGCAGGCAGAGTGATGCAGATAAAGTCACTCCTCTGCTCAAACCAGGGCTCTCTACTCCCACGTGAAGTCCGAAGACCTTAAAGTTACTCACAAGGTCCTACAGGACATGTTCCTGCCTCCTCCCTCTCTGATCTCAACCAATATCACTTTCTTTTCATTCATGCTGCTCTTGCCACACCCCACTCCTTTCGAGTCCTTGAGCAGTAACACATTAGGCAGTCTCTTCCCGGGGCTTTTGCACTTCATCCTTCCTCTTTCTCCAGTTGTCCAGAGCGTTATTCCCTTGTTGATGCCCATGCTTAAAGGCCATCTTCTCCGTGAAGTCTACCCTGACCTCCTTATTGAAAACTGAAATGTCCCATTCTCCATGTACTTCCTCTCTTCTATCTCTGCTTTCTCTTTCTTCATTGCCTTATTACCTTCTAACAGACTATATATTTTGTTTATTTATCCTGTTTATTGTCTATCTCCCTCACTAAAATGTGAGCTACCTGAGGACAGGGGCTCTATCTGCTTGGGTCACTGCTGTACACTTTGTCTATATAATGTCAGTACACAATAAATCTTGGATGAATATTTTTTAATGAGTTAATAATATGGAGCCTTGACTTGTATTTATATCCTAAAGTATTTGGTAGAATACCTGAGGAAGTTTCTCCAAATAATTACCTTCCCGCAGAAATATTGAACTGACCAAGTGAGAGAAATGAGATGCAGAGTTGAGCATAGTTGGTGCAGTAGCCACCAAAATGGTTTCATATCTTTGGTACTCCCAGTTCTCTAGGAACTCAGTTATTTGTGCTTTCCCAAAGTGCTATCATTCTGGGTATAAAATTGGATACAGATTGTGAAACAACAATGATTATTCACTAGGTATTAAACCAATGCGTTATGGTGCATTATGTGAACTAATGTACGTTAAAATGAAATGCAAAATTGCATGAAATTAAAACATGGTATTTCCGGTTTGAATATCTTATTAGCCCTTTCATTTTTATGTCTTGATGGCATTTCCAAATCAGTAATGGTGTAATAAATTTTGTTAGGAAATTAGTGCTGGAAATTTGGTCCACATTTAGGGAGTTTTTTTTTTTTCATCACAACACCTATTTCTATTCACCCACTTTTGGGATCCCACTGTGAACATCCTGCTAGTAGCAGCTATATTTTGATCTGCAGGTGAGTGGAGACAGCAAGTTTGGGCATGCACATCTAACACCTAACTAGAGGGAGTAATCATTTGGTAGCCATGTTTCAATGTAAAACTTTGTGTGTTGTATCTTACTATATCATTCACTGGAAAGAGTTTAGGAGTGAATTGTTGATTCAATCCATTTCTAACTAAAGTTATGCTGCTTCATAGGGAATTAAGCTAAAAATGCTTACAGAGGAAAAGAATAAGTTTTTACTTTATGATAAAAGTTAAATAGCCTTTCAGTGTGGTATCTATGTTCTTATCATTCTACAAACTTTCATATCTAATTGTATTTCCCATTGTATTCCTTAATGAGTTCTAATGAAAAAATGTATAATGGTAATATAATTTGTTTGTATAAATTAATATTAAATTAATAAGAGAAGAATTGATATAGTTTATTATATTTTCACTTATGATATTACCACATTTTTTCATTATATATATGTTGTTAAAAAGGTAGTATCATTTAATCATTCAATAATATTGAAAAGTGTTTAAAATTTAATTAACTTTATTGACCATAATTTTATAACACCGTTTTCTCTGAAGATGCATCAAAAGAATCTAAAAAATAAAATTGAGTGGCTTTTGCTTCAAGAGTGTTTAGATAAAGAAGACATTTTGTATATAGTCTAATATGTCTTTCTTGGCAAAAATCCAGCATATTTTATAGTCTTATTATGATATATGATCACTTAGAAACTACTTTAAAATTGTTTATATTGTGTAACTTCTTAAAACAGAGTTGGCTAAACAAGGACCCAGCCACTAGACTGTGTAGTGTTTGAATTTCATCTTATTGTTTTATTTTGAGTGTTTAAATTTGACTTTAATTTAAAATTCTGGAAGTAGCTTCCAAAGTTATGCCCTCTATATCTAATTTGTTTAATGTAATTTTTAAACAACTTTACTGAGGTGTAATTAAATTATAGGTGTTTTCTAAGTTTTTTTCGATGGCAGGCATCCATCGTTATAGTATCATACAGAGTAGTTTCACTTCCCTGAAATTCCTCTGTGCTCTGCCTATTCATCCCTCCCTCCCCTGTCACCCTAACAACCACTATTCTTTATACTATTTCCAGAGTTTTGCCTTTTCCAGAATGTCGTATAACTGGAATCATACAGTATATAGCTCTTTTAGATTGACTTCTTTCACTTAATAATATTCATTTAAATTTTCTCCGTGTCTTTTCATGGCTTGATAGCTCATTTACTTTTAGCACTAATGTTCCATGGTCTGTATGTACCATGATTTATTTATCCATGCACCTTCAGAAGGACATCTTGGTTGCTCCTAAGTTTGGACAATTATGAATAAAGCTTCTATGAACGTTCAAGCGCAGGTTTTGTTCTCTGATTTTGTCGGTTTATTTACAGATATAACCAACAACATAATTGAAAGATGTATGAATAGATATATATCCATATCTATATTAGTATCAATATCTGTTTATATTTCTATCTATCCACACACATATATATTTAATTTAGTATTATTTTTTATTCTCCTTCACAGATCTGTGAGTTTTAAGAGCTGTTTAGCATCCTATAATCACCACCAAAATCTAGATACTAAATAGATCCATCATCCATTAATATTTCCTAATTCATATCCTCTATAGTCAAATCATCCCCATCCAACCTCTGCCAATCACTGATCTGTTTTTTGTCCCTATACTTTTGCCTTTTCCAGAATGACATATGAATGAAATTGTGCAGTATGTAACTTTTGAGATTGGACTGGCATCTGTACTCTAGTTAATGCTTTTAATATTTCAATAAAGTAGAATTTGTTTTTAATTTGTTAGAGTGCATGGATAAAGTCAATTTATAGTCAGCCATAGACTTTTTTTTCAAGTTTTCAGTCCATAGCTATACTTTGGATGATATTTGAAGCATGATAATTCTAAGTTCATGAAATGTACAACATGCTGTAATATTTTTACCCTAACTTGATTGAAAGATACTAGTATATTTTCCTCCTTAAAACATTACATGCTTAAATCTAGGATGAGTGTTGCATTTCTCGAGCCTGTTGATTACTTGGTATACAATTGGCTGACGTTTTCTATCCTCTTCTCAGTTTGTTTAGAGAGAGGATGCTTTTCACGTACTAGTTTGTCTTTTTGAGAAGTCAATTGCAACCTTCGGTTTTCTTGCCTTGGATCTCCTGAGAAACGTTATGAGACACAGGCCTGTTTATTTCTTCCAAGCCTTTATTGTACAGGCAGAGATTGCCTTTTTCCAGATGTCTATTTTATTTCTCAAATTGTGGAAACTGTTTAAGGTTGGCAGAATCAGAGATTCAAGTGGAATACACCCTGGGCATAGGGGGCATGAAGGGCATTGCTACATTCCACAAAATGATTACAGTTTCCCATCAGACACTTTTCAATCTGATCTATTTGCTATCAGAAAAGTCAATATTTGCATCCTGTTGAATATGCATGACCACTAGTGTTTGAAGAAAGGGCTACTTGATATATGCACTTCTATGATTATCTTGTTTGCATTCACAAGAAATTATCTGAAAATCCTCTAATGATTCAAAACTTGCTGTAAGGGGTTATTTCATTATTAGAATTAGTTCTCCTGCAACTTTAAATTAAACTGACTTAGCATTTTATATCGCTTAATTTAAAATAAGTCACCAGAGAAGGGAAAAAATTAAAATATCTAAGAAATAACTTCTTTGTTCATAAAATAGTGGATGTAAATGTAGAAAGAAAGTTTCAAAATTTTCCTCATGTTCCTGACCTTTTTAATTTCAAAAGTGTGTGCATAAAGGAATTTGTCTTTCCTGGAGATTTCTCATGTGTTAATAAATCCAACTGGCTTCCATTGAAAATTATGTGCAGTTTTTAATTGACAAGTAATTTTCCAAGCTTTATTTTCTATAGAATTTTCTTCTTTTGGAGAATTTAGCATTTCTTTGAGAAGTGTTAACTGCCACTATAATTCATTTATGTGTATTCTGGATTTTTTGTTGTGGCTGTCTTTACCTGCATCACTTCATTGTTTGTAAATGGTCCATCTTCTGTTTTCAGTGATTCTTTTAGCTTAAATACAATGGGGATGCATTTGTCTGCTGGGCTATCTATGACTTCCCCTTTTTTTTTTCTTTTTGTTTGGTGAGGAAGAGTAGCCCTGAGCTAACATCTGTTGCCAATTTTCCTCTTTTTTGCTTGAAGAAGAAAGTCATTTAGCTAACGTCTGTGCCAATCTTCCGCTATTTTGTATGTGGGATGCCCCCGCAGCATGGCTTGATGAGCAGTGTGTTGGTCTACGTTAGGGGTCTGGGCCACCAAAATGGAGTGTGCAAGCTTAACCACTATGCCACCAGGTGGCAGCTATGACTTCCCCATTTTAACCTTCATGTTTTGTGGTTTCTAGGCTATGAAAACAAAGAAATCTTGCTAATTACCTCACAAGACTAAACTTTACTTCTCCATCTTCCTATTTACCTTTCCAATTTAGTGAAATCAAAGAAAATGTTACAATTTACCTGGTCCTAGAAGCATCTTTCAACTCTCTTTACTTTTCTCCTTTGATCTCTCAAAGTTAAGCTATAGGTGGCAAGTGCTTTGCTCAAGGGGCATATTAACTGGACGTATGCTCAGGTATAGAGTCCTTCACTGAGAACTGACAGTTTGTAAGTTAGAATTTGTTGGAGCCATTGAGTGACATTATTCTCCTGATTCTGACTTCCTGTCTTAGGCTTAGGAAGCTCACTGATTTCTCTTTTTATTCATTATTCAAGTTGTTACTTAAGAGTTATAAGTCTATCCTTGTAGTTAGAAATGTCTTCTCTTCTCTCTATCATCCCAAAATAATCTTCTTCACCGCCTTGTTAACTGTTTCTGAAAATCCACTAGAATAGATATGTCTGTTTGGGTTATAAGAGAGCTTTTGTAAAGACAAACAAATAAAAACAACCATAACCACTGCAAAACCCCTGTGAGCCATAACACAGAAAGATAAGTAATGAAAAAAGAAACTGAGGTTATTATTTTAAAATCAGGATTCCTCCACATGAAAGTTAGTTAATGGATTAGCCCTGATAAGGCAAAATTAGAAGTAGAGAAGAGGATAGATCTAGGCAGGAGTGGGAGATTCAGGGAATGTGTGTCCCCCTTGAAACTATTGCAGGTCTAGTCTCCTCCTTTCATAGTGCATCAAAATCAGTTTCACAACTTTTAGTGTTCAAAAATCATATCTTTAAGATTTATCTTTCAAGGTTTATGATTGATCTGTGGCTCATTTTCCTAAACTTTAAGTATTAATGAAATCTCATCCTAACTTCAGAGCCATAAATGTCAAATATGGTGCCTGCGGGCAGCCTTCTTCCTGGATTCTTTGTCATTATCACGTCAGGCTTTCTACATTTAAGAAAGTTTTGAGGTTGCTGGGGAGGCAGAAATCTCATCTTCTACCCTTCTTGTATTCTTATGGCTGAACTAATAATAAAATTGACACAAGACAAGATTAACAGAAAAAAGCCCAATTTAATATGTACATATTGGAGATCATAAAAATGATGCTCTTCAAGATGGCCAAAGCAGGCTGCTTTTACATCTTTTTGTGCAAAGAAACAATGGATTTGTGAGGAATTACAAGACAAAGAAATTTAGGTTCGGTGTACATAATAAGAGAGGAATTTAGGCTTGAGATAGTAAGTTAGTAAAAGTAGCAGAGTTTGTTTATACAGGCTTCTCGGTGATACACCCAGCTCTGGTGATAAAGATGTTTATTTCCTAGGGTGAGTAGGGTACCTTTCTCATGAACAATTTGTTTCCTGCTTTCAGGGGGAAAAAGAGAGAAGAGGGTCAAAATGTTGTTTTGTTTGCTTGTTTGTTTTTGGATTGGCTGCTTCTTAAGAAACTTTCATTTAAAATAATCTATATGCCATTGTGGGATATTTTGAGATGGCCTGCCCTGAGTCCCAACAAGGTGAAAAAAAAAAATCTGGCCTCCACTCTCTCTTCAGTCATCTCATTCTAGAAGCCAAGGTATAAACAAAGATGTCCCTATATTTGAAAAAATTGTGATATCCTTCAATTATTAATTTTCAAAACTCATTGAATCTTTATATTTATTATCAGATTTCTTTCCTCATTCATTCTTTAAACAAGTATTTATTTAGCGTTTACTACACACCATGATCTTTGGTAAATCCTACATTTTAAGAAAAAGAGGTAAGCAAAAATAACAACGTAATTTAATTTAATTTAATTTAGGTATAAATCTGTGGGAAGATAGGAAGAGCATAGTAACATTTGCTGGGAAAAATATGAAAAGTTTTATAAAGAGGTTTTGGTTAAATAAATTGTGACATTTACACATGGTAATACTAGATAGTCAGAGAAACTATTTTCATAGAGGATATTACATCTCAAGGGAATGCATATTAAAATAATGTCTGCTTTATATGACTAAGTATATATTATTTCAAATTATTAGATATACATGGTATATATTCTTTAAAAGTTACTTTATTCAGAAACAATTTCTTTTAAGTCAATTTTTGAAATTTGTGGTGAAACCCACAATATTAATAGATGGAGTAATTGGTAAACTGCAAATTTATCTTATAAATAATATAATGTTTTCAAAAGAAATGTACTCTATTTCTTAAAGCAACTCATGACTAACATTATTTTAATAGAATTTTTCTGGAAATTTCCAGAATTTTAACATTCTTGATAGTGAGAGTGAAGAATCTTAAGATATGCTTTTCGGTTTTTGTAATGTGATATGAAAGCAGCAATAAATCTAATCAACCATAAGGGTAATTTAGGCTTATAAATAATCTTGGGTAAACATAAGAATCACTAGGAGAACATGTTGAAAAAGAGAGAAAGAAAGAGAGACACTCTTTAGCTCCGTTACTAAAGATTTTGATTCAGTAGTTCTAAGTGGGTGCAACAAATCTGAAAGTTGTTTTGGTCCTTCTGATATACAGTCAAATTTGCAGAACCACTGCTGATAGTAAATACACTACAAATATTTTTACCTTTTTCTTAGATATTAAACGAAGTACATATTGCTTATTGTTAGTATTATAGTTATCATTTGGGAATGACTGAGGATCTGGAATCTAAAGTCAATTAACAGGGCCTGCCTAGTGGCTCAGCGGTTAAGTGCACACGTTCTGCTTCGGTGGCCTGGGGTTCGTCGGTTCGGATCACGGGTGCGGACATGGCAATGCTTGGCACCCCATGCTGTGGTAAGCATCCCACGTATAAAGTAGAGGAAGATGGGCATGGATGTTAGCTCAGGGCCAGTCTTCCTCAGCAAAAGAAGGAGGATTGGCAGCAGTTAGCTCAGGGCTAATCTTCCTCAAAAAATAAAATAAAATAAAATAAAATAAAAAAATAGAGTCAATTAAAAATAGTGAATAGTATTATAGAGACCTGATTCTAAAGTGAACGGGATTATTTCTAGTGTACTTTTCAAATTCTTCTCTATCAATTTTTACCTGCAAATGGTTGGCAGAATAAAATAAACAAATTATCACATTCATGCTGTAGATGCTGATTATTGGTATAGTATCTATAATATAAATAAAATTAAGTGTGTGGTGTCAGAAAAAGTGACATGATATCTATAGCAGAAAAACTCATAGCAAAAAAAAGTAAAGATCTATAACAGACAAGCTTGAAAACATATAATCTTAGTTAATTACTAATTGATTTCAACCTAAATATTACTAGGAGAGAAAAAAGTTCTTGGTAATGTGACTCTAGAAATAAAAAAAAAAAAAAGTACAGAGACACCCTAATTTTAAAATAGTTAGCATGATATGGAATGTAGAATAGAAGTTAAAGTTCCTTTGCAGTATTAGAGAATATTATAGTATTTAGTATAATAAAACAAGTGATAGATTATATCATTGGTACTGACCAGAAAATCCAAGACTGGTTGACTAAGATTATGTTTCTTGGGAAAACTGAAACTGTAATTAGGTTAGATATTAAATCTAGGTTTGATATCAAAGGTTTTAGCACAAGTGACTCCATTTCGGGCTGCGTTTTTCTCTTTAACAACGGTCATTGAGTGCATAGTGTAGTATCTTTTTTTTCATAGTATAGTATCTTATCCAGTCTTATATTATAGTTAATGTATTGTAAGCATTATCAAATTCTTAAGAAGTTCAAAAGAATACTACACAGACCTAACAAAGTAGTCCATGAATCTTTTTCAATGAAATAATGAGTGACGAAACCAGCAATTTCTTTTGTAGCTTTTCTTAATATTTTATCAAAATAGACCATAATAGAATACAAAAGGCCATAATTATTATGCATATAAATGTACACCACGTTTCCATGTCACGTATGTTACCTCAAATATTATTCAAATATTACAAACATACATCGGAGATATTGTGGGTTCAGTTCCAGACCACTGCAATAAAGCAAATATCACAATAAAGCGAATTTTTTGGTTTCCCGGTGCACGTAAAAGTGACGTTTACACTATACTGCAGTTTATTAAATGTGCAATAGCATTATGTCCAGAAGAACAATGTATGTACCTTAATTAAAAAAATGTTTTATTACTAAAAAATGTTACCACCATCTGAGACTTCAGCAAGTCATAATCTTTTTCTGGGGGAGGGGTCGGTAAAAAAAATGCAATATCTGTGAAGCACAATAAAATGAGGTATGCCTGTATTCATGTATTCAAAGACGTAATGTTTTACAGGTATATGGATAGTTTTTCCTAAACCAAAGAATGTATAATACAGATATGGCCATGAATATACAAAGAAGTCAGTAGAATCCAGCAAAACGACAAGAGTGGGAGAGCATTCACTTTTCTAAGCAGGACATTGTTTCCCTGCAACTATGTTGCAGAAAAATGGCAATTATACATAGAGAAGCATTCTGTTGTCTAATTGCTAAGTGCCTCTTTATCCTTACAACAGACATTTTTATAATTTTGGTCTTAACTTCCTGTGAATACTCTTGGCAGGAGGAGGGCCCATAGCGGTTCTCACAAACAAGTCTTAATCCCAGATGAACAGTCAACTGGGCAGACCCCTTCTGTGCAGTTCACTCTCAAAAGTGACTTCCTCACCAGCTTCTTTACCCAGACCAGGTCTCAACCTGTTGTTGTTCCTGTTGTTATTTATGAAGACATGGATAATCCTTGAAAATCATAGCCTACCATTCAACAAAATGGCTGTAGCTCAAATTTGAAATTGAGTACCGACTAGAGCCATAAGCATTATAAAACAGGCTCTGAAATTCCATAATCAAGGAGAAATAAATCAAAATTAATGAACTTGTTTTACTGAAGACTTTACAAAAAGTTAAACATAACTTATTTCAAAATAAATCTATTTCTAACTGAAGAAAATTAAGATCAACTTTAAGGTATCTATAGATATTTATATAAATCAATTGTGTTCACAATTATGAAATGTGAAATTTATAATGTGTAAAAGACATGTTAGTTTTTAAGAGCTCATTTTAATGTCAATACTTACAACGCTTATACAAGAATAAGAATGAGAAAGGGAAAGATCATGGTTAAACACTAAAATATCAAGTTAAAGACTAATTCCAAGGACCTGAGAGGCAAAATCAAAACCAATATTTGTTACTAAGTATGAAGATGAACTAGTCACGTGCTGTAAGGTGAGAATGTAATTACACACCATTACAGAAAGAAAGGAAGTATAATGGCATAGCACTAGGATAAAAGAGGAAAATATAGGAAAAATCTGGTTAATATACATGTAAAAGTTTAAAAATGAAAACGGTAGTTTATACCAACTACCAACACGTCCAGAATCAAATAAATTCTGAGTTAAAAAATGTCATAAGAATATGAAAGCTTTACATATTTGGTTGTAGCATATAAAAAGGCAAAGAGCTTTGCTGGATAATCTCTGGAAATCTCTTCATTACTCTGATTTCTTATTGGAAAGTTACTATAAAATGCAAGATCATCTTTATAACAGTAAAACATTTTCATTATCTTTTAATGGATCTAACTTCTGGTTTAGAATGTGTGCGGTGCGTGATAGTGAATTTTAATTGAGGAATGTAGGATTTTACATCTGTATTTTAGTAAGAAGGTAACACATATGATTTAGTTGGTTGTCTCATCAAATCTTTTCCTATACTAACTTTTCAGAAAATATGTATCTTAGAACTATAAAGTGTTCTTTTGCTTTTGGCAGAAAAAATTCAAAGACTTCATAAATGCTAAGTTTTGCAAAATTTACTTGAAGAGAGTACAAGGAAGTTATACTTATTACTAAATTCCTTTTGCATGTCTTTTTTTTTTAAAAAGGGATTGGTGTCTTGAGTAAATTTATAGAACCAGCTAGAGTATAAAAATATCACTCACTTTCCTAAAATTTCCACATGATGCAGATCACAAATGAGAGACAAAAAATTGAACCGAAGATTATAAGAAAAGAAAAAAAGGAAAAAGAAGATGAAAATGTAGGGAGTGAATTACAATGAGCAAAGAAAGAAACAAATGAGAGAGAAAAAAACCACACTGCCATGTTTAGGAATAAAGGAAACAAAAGAACAGGTGCCATGGATATAACTTGTCATTTGTTCTTCGGTCTTAAGCAGCTGCTGCTTCTTTCCCAATGTGTCTTTTAAAATCCATCTGTCTCTTGATAATTTACTCAGTTCCTTAAACTTATTTATTTACTTGTTTTTTGAGTGGGAAATGATTCAAGTATATTTCTCTAGAAAACTTTTAATCCTTTAGGTAGAAAAAGATGCGTAATGTCAAACCTCCATTGGAGGCATCTAGTCCTCCGGTAGGACTAGAAACAATCACCTATAGTAAGACTGAAAATATGTAGAGCCCACTTGATTTTTAAGTAGCATTCTCCACTGACATGGATCAGAGACACTTGGAGAAATGGGTGATTCCAGGTCTGAGCAGCAGTGAATATGCTGTTTTTACACAAAGCAAAGAAATTCTCAGAGACACTCAGGTTATGTCCAAAAACCATAATAATCAGTGTTAAGGGTATTCTCTTGTTCAATTTGACATAATTTGAGTTTCAAAAAGAATGATGATGGAAATTAATTATAACATATTGAATTAAAAATCTTTGAATCTATAACGACACATTAATAAATAAATACATACATACATAAAAAATGAAGAGTGAGATTTTTTCTGGACAAGTTAATAATATAGAATAAAAGAAAAAGTTAGAAAATCATTATTTTTCAAGCCTCAAAGTAATATCTAAACCCTGTAAAGATCATCAGCTTATGCTATATTCCAGTCGTATACAGTCTTACATTGTAGCATATACAAAGGACATTTATTTCTCCCTCATGTATATTTACTCTAGACTGCAAACTGGGTCAGCACTTTCTCATGTGTTTCTTATTCTCCTTGGACCAGTGGCTATCCAAGTTACACTGTTTTCATGGTGAAAGGCAGGAGAGCAAAAGAGTAAGCCCAGTTGGGCAAGGATATTTCAAGTATCTGTTTTCATCACATCCACTGACATCTGATTGTCCGAAGCAAGCCACATGGCCAACTCCAGATTCAAGAAGGAGGAATGAATAATTCCGCTATGATTTAATCTATCACAGACTAGATAGAGCTAATCTATCTAATTAAAAGCCTGAAAGTTTGTTAGACATCAGGATATTCATACTCAAATATTACACTACACATTACTTTTTTGGTTCAGAGAGAAAAATAATATATTCAATGAAGACATCTTGCAGTCACCATTGAAATTAATAAAACAGTATCACTAGTAATAAAACAACCTGATATTATATATCTCCTGATATGAATAAGTGCACAATATCACTTGCATTGTAATCTTGTCCCAAAAAGTAATTAACTAATTAAATTTAATTATGAGAAAAAATAGACAAATGTAGAATGTAAAATATTCTAGAAGACAAGTGGCATATACTCTTCAAAGGCAACAGGGGAGCTGTTCTATAGGAAAACAAATTAAGGATCCATAAGAAACAAATGCAAGGCATGAAGCTTGAGGATCCTAGATTAAAAAAAAAATCATGGATAAAGAGGAAAACTTAAGTATTGACTATATATTACATCATATTATTAAATTAAAATCAATTTTATATAGTGTTACAACCATGCTGTATTATATAGAAGACCATCCTTATTCTCAGGAGATATAGGCTGAAATATTTAGAGGTGAAATTTAGGATATGTGTGGCTTTCTTTCAAATGCATAGATAGATAGATAAATGAAAGAAAGAAGGAAAGAAAGAAAGAAAAAGAAAGAAAGAAAGAAAGAGAAAGAAAAAGAAAGAATGTAAAAGAAAGAAAGACTAGGGAAAATGTGGTGAAATTTAAAACTTTTCTTAGATTGTGAATAATAAATAAAACATCATGAGTGACGTGTTATTTTTTGTGTGAAAAAAAGCACATCAACCAGCTTAACGTGCTCATTTAGATAAAAAAATAAGCATCTCTGAGTAGCCATAAGTGTCCACAAATGTTTTTTGAGGATTGTTTTAACATTTTAGAAAACGTTAACAGCTGATAATCAATAGCTTAGCAAATAGTTACAGAGTATATTAACAATATAATATCATATTAATAAGAACTCTTATTAGCCATTATTTTCAGTGGCTGTTATACGCAAACTGCATTAAACAGGCACAATAGGTTGCCTTTGGATGTTTACAATTTAAATAAAAGTAGAAAGGCCAATACTATTAGTTTCATTTGGATATTGTCAGGACAATAATATGAGTAATAAATGAATTTTGCATTGTTGTGATTATGACTGCATCAAAATAACTTACAGATTTTATACGGAAAATCCTTGTGGTAATGTAAACAAATGTATAAGCATTATGAATTCTCAATCCCTAATTGGGATATAGATTAATAAAGAATGTTATATTAATGGAAACTTCTGGTCAGCCAAATTCTCCTTTGGGGGTTTTGTGGCCCATTACAAAGAGATAACAGGTTCATTTATGACTGGGACTTTATAACTTTAGGACCTTATCACTGCCCTTCTCTGAATGAATAAAATGAAGATAGCCATAATAGTCACCAGGGAAAATGGAAAAGGTGGTGTCCATTGCCAAAGAAAACTGGTTATCTTGATAGTTATAAAGACTGAATCACTGAAACTTAGTCTTGGATGAATTTGTAATTCTCATATATCTAGAAGATTTTGTTCTTCTGTTCCACAGGTCCCCTGATATTTGCAAAACTCATGCAGAACTTCTCAAACTTAACTGCACCTTAAAATCACCTGATAAACAATAGAAAAGTACTCATGCCTAGGATCCACACCAGGAAATTTTGATGTTTATCAATTGGGGGAAACAATTTATTCCTTTTTTCCCTTACCAACTCTTATGTATATTTTGAATTAATCACTGTTAAAACAAAGACCGTCAAAGAGAGGCCTTCACGATGGATCTAGGGAGCAAAGTAAGAAGTAGCAATACCAAGTCCGCTTCCCTCTAATCTCCCATCTTTATTCCAACAGAGAATATGTTCATAGCCTGAGGTTTTCCGCTTGAGATGACTATGGCTGAAGATGAAATGTATAGAAGTAGTCATTAACTGACTCTCATTTGGTCCCTGCCTTTATGTGATTGTTCAGTGATAGAAGCTGGGTCTCAATACAACAAACACAGTTAAGATTTTCCCCCAACTCTTGTTATCAGAATTGGAGGGTCCATCTTCAGTCATCTAGCTTCTCTAACATTGCCACAAGTGGGAGTACTTCTCGTTGGACTGAATCACATTTTTGAATACTTAGTCTGTAATAGGTGTAAAACTAAGTACTTTCGACACATAAACTCATTTAATCTTCAGTATAACCTTATGGGTTGCATATAAATATAATATAAAGTATTGTTTATATTGCTAATGAAGAATTGCTCATTGCTAATTAAAAAAACTGAAGTACAGTTTTGATTTCAATTTTCCGATATTTTGAAATACTTTATTTTTCCATGTATTAATTCTCTCTCTTATTATTATTATTTTTTTTGAGGAAGATTAGCTCTGAGCTAACTACTGTCAGTCGTCCTCTGTTTTGCTGAGGAAGCCTGGCCCCGAGCTAACATCCGTGCCCATCTTCCTCTACTTTCTATGTGGGACGCCTTCCACAGCATGGTGTGCCAAGCAGTGACATGTCCACACCCTAGATCCTGAACTGGCGAACCCTGGGCCATGGAGAAGCAGAATGTGTGAACTTAACAGCTGCGCCACCAGGCCGGCCCCAGTTAGCCCCCTTAATTTCGTGCTATTTGTAAATTAAATGTGTATTACTTTTAGTTTCTCTTATACTTGTGTTCAAAATGTTTAACAGAATAGGGCCTTTTGTAGATCCTAGTAGTATCTTTACAGACATCAAACTTCATTTGACGTATTTGTTTAAATATGCCAAAGTCACCTTTCTTTGTTATGTTTACAGCTGGACAATTAAAACTGTCATGAAACAAAATTTTCACTAAGTAATACAAAAGATATGAGACACTTTAGAAAATTTATTTCCTGACTTTACATGGTTAATAAGAGGATCTGAAAAATATCACCTAGGGAGAATGTTCAGAAACAGGAAAAATAGGTAAGGTCCCACATGCAAGTTTTTTAGATCATATTAAGGGAATATCAATTTCTTATGATCAAAGAGAAGCCATTAAAGGCAGGATTTTAAGCAGTATATGTGGTTGGAAAAAAGAGAGAGGGTGTTGTGATTAGGTTTGCATTTTGCACAGACAACTGTTGCTGAGTGGCGGAGAATATTTGGATGGTGCCAGAGGAGAAGCTATTAAAATACTAGCAGTGCATGTGAGAGTGACGTAACTGTATTATCTATTTCTGGTAATGAAGTACCACAGGTATAGAAGCTTAAAAGTCAACTCACTTTTATCTGACAGTTTCTGTGAGTCAGAAGACTGGGAAAAGTTTAACCGAATTCTCTGCTTCTGGATTTCTCACATGCAAGGTGTCAGCTATGGCTGGAGTCTCATCTAAAACCTCAACTTGAGAAGCATCCACTTGTTATCTCACTTGGGTGTTGACAGCATTCAATTTCCTTATGGATAAGAGGCCTGCTTGACTGAGGCCCTGACTCCTTGCAGGCTATTGACCAGAGACCATCATCATCAGTTCCTTGCACTTGGTCCTCTCCATAGGGCAGCTCACAATGTGGGAGGTCGCTTCAGCAAAGTCAGCAAGAGAAAGTCTGCTAGCAAGACAGATGCCAGAATCTTATGGCATCCCAATACATTTCACATATTCTATTGTTAAGAAGCAAGTCACAGTTTCCTCTCACAATCAAGCAGAGAGTAGGGAAAAGACAGGAGGAATTATACTAGTGAGTGAATACCAGCAGACAGGGATCATTGAGGACATCTTAGAATCTGTGCACTACAGTAACTTTGAGTTGATGTAGTTACTAGTCATGGAAAGTAGTATAGAAAGATATGTGAGATAATTAGAAAGTATCAACTTAATGGATTGCATAAGCTAAGGATGGGAGAATGATTTCAAGAATATTCAACAATCAATTATAGGAAAGGTGTTAGTACTTACTGAAATATAAATCAGTATTCAATTAGATTATTTTTTTGGTTTGAGAGATACGCAGTTCATAACTATGAATTTTTGCATCATTTATTTCAGTTGACAAACTATGACTGATGCCTTTTGTGTTCTGATATTTAAAGCCAAGAAATTTATAGTTTTCAAAGATGAAACCCTATTATTGACTTAAATATTTTCCCGAGGAATGTTGAGGGAATTGTAATTTTTATTCCATGTTATTGACCACCTTATAATAGTGTATTCATGTATGAGAATGGTTTTATGGGTTCGTTAGAGAGAGGAGTTTTGAATGTAATTAATAGTTCTATCTTAAATCATCCAGAATTATATGAAAAATGTCAGAACCTTTAAAAAATAGTTTAGGAATACTTTAATACGGGATTTTAAAAATTAATTTCTGATATCTAAAGTAGAACTATATGAGGTTTCTGCTATTTCATAGTTCGTGGCCTATTAAAAAGGGTATTTTCATATGGTTCATTGCGACTCTACACTATCAGAGGTGATTGACAATCTGTTATCAAATCTGTTATCCGAATTGAGAACTCGACTCTATTTATCTCATGAAATCGCCAGTCTGAGTCATTTTATTTAATTACATATAAAAAATGAATAAGCATTTAATATTTACCATTTCTATTATGATATTATGGCAGTAATTGACATACGCATTAGTGGGAAATTGTTATTGTTTCCTAGCAAAACAATTCATAGTCCCAGATGGAAAAGTCATTTCTTAATGAGGAACCAGCTCTTTTTTTATGTAATTACATCACTTACAGAGAGTACACAGATGAAATAGAATCCATACCAGATATTAACTCTAATTTCTACATGAGTCACTTGAATTTCATTGTTCAAATATAACTGATACAGTCAGAGTTGCTTGGAATATAAATTAATTTCCAATCACCTATTGAAACCATATTATCCTTTTTGCATTTCAGAGGCTATATTCTGAATATTTGCATGCTTTACCATGGGAATTTTACTTCTAGTATTCTGTCTTTAGCGGTCTTTTCCTTAAACCAGGATTAAAATTTTATGCCTTTTTAGAAAACTTTCTGCTCAATATTCCTGCCTGAGAGAGTTTTTTTGTGCCACATGGAAGATCTGTGTTTCTCACTGCACAGATGTCTTCTCCATAAGGCAACGTTTTGCTTTCTTCTCTTAGTTCAATCTGGATAGCAGATTCCTGAAAACTTAAATAATCTAATTTTATGTGAATTAAGTATTTTTTTTAATTTTACGTCTTGAAGGAAATGTAATGTGCCCTAATGAAACTTCAGTTGCCACCACAGTATTGAATCTGAAAACATTGTAGTTCATAAATCTGTATTCTTCTCATTGCTCTTTTCTTCCTAAATCCAGACTCATTCATATTCAGAATCAATTAAAGTGTTTCCATACTACAAAGGGTACCTTGAAATCTCAGAAAATATTATTATTAATACAGTAAAGATAAACTTGCTAAATATAGAATGAGTTCTATGATTGTAAATCTTTAATGTTTTTACAATTTATTCTTGACTTTCTTATTCCTAATCCCACGATCTTGCTTCAGGTCCTCATCTCCATCTGGACTACTTTAATAGTGGAGAATAGTCTTTTACTTCACTCTTCTTCCCTAAAAAAACACCTTCTACGTTAATGCAACTGTTCTTAAATTTTTTCAAAAATCACATAATTTCCCTGAATTCCCGTCAAATCCAGATCAAATCTCTTAGCTCAGAACACAAGAGTCTAGTCCCCACCGTCCTCTTTAACTCATGGTTTCTCACTCTATGCACTGAATCCTACAAAAGGAATAATAAACAAATTGCATTTTTTCCCAAACAGACACAATACCCTTTATCTCCTCTAATCCTCCCTCATTTCTCTGAGGGAGGTGTATATTACTGTCACCTCCCATTCCTTATTTATTTTTCCTATTCATTTTTTGTAAGATTGGACTCATGAATCTATCCCACTAAAAAAATGTCCTTATTCATTCTGAGACTAAGTTCTCTCTTTTCTGTTTCTCTCCAGCATTCTACAATCCATTTATGTTAACAAGTGTTATCTTTCCAGTAGCACTAGAAATAAAGGTGTGTCATACACTGGTTGTATTTTATTTATTTATTTTTTAATGATTTTATTTTTCATTTTTCTCCCAAAGCCTCCCAGTACATAGTTGTGTATTTTTAGTTGTTGGTCCTTCTACTTGTGGCATTTGGGATGCCACCTCAGCATGGCCTGACAAGCGGTGCTGTGTCCGTGCCCAGGGTTCAAACTGGCTAAACCCTGGGCCACAGAAGCAGAGGGTGGGAACGGGGCCGGCCCCCTGGTTGTATTTTAGATTCAATGAAATAGAGGAAGAGGTTGTTTTAGATTTTTAGGGATATTTCATATTGCTGTATTTTCCTTCCCTCAGGCCTAACTTCCCACTCGGTATGAAATATAATAACTGATTTCTCCTGAAACAAAATTACCTGAATTGGTATTTTGACGTCTGTGTGCTCTCTAACAAATTCTTCTGTTTATCCTTCTACAACTTAATTCTTTTACATGATTCTATAGACGAATTTCTGCTGTCACTTATATGGTCTTAACTTTCATTTTACCTTTCCCTAAATGCTGAAAATCTCAACCAAGGATTGATGCTGTTTCTTTTTTGTTTGTCTGTTAATTTCCTTTGGGACGGGGATCCACTGTTTGGTCCTATCCTTTGTCATTTTGAACTCACTGCCCTATAGACTATAAACATAATCTTAATTATTTTCATTTCATCCCACATTCCTATTGTTTGACGCACCACTGCTCTAAGGTATGCTTCTCTTATTAGAGAGAAGATAGTCATATGATGTATTGATCATTTTCTCAAACTTTCACTGCTTGGTCCATTTCACCAACATCTCTGTCAACAGTGCCCTATGTCAGATTGTTCCTCTTGATGTCTTCAACCATTTGCTATTATACGTCCTCTGTCTATATGCTATTCTTTTATCTATTGGGTGCTGAGTTTCTTGAAAGAACTAACTGTGATATTCAATTACATATCTTGTATATCTGTGGTTTTAGCCTGTCTCCCCCAATGGTAAATATGACCCAAATACATTAAAATATTTTCCTAAAAATGCATTCCTGTCAAGATAAAAGCAAAATGAAGGATATTTGGACATTTGTGACTCTGTATTATTGTATGTTTTTAGATTACAGGGAAAATACTTGTCAAAGTTGTGTATATCATAAAATTCTGATAGGAAGAAAACTTGGTAATTATTTTGTGATCTTAAGCACATCAACGTCTTGGCAAAGGAGTTTTATTACAACCAGGTGAACTATGTTAGTTCCAACACTTGGGCGAACCAAACACTTTGAGAAATATGGAGAAAGGAAACGATACAGCACCAGAGAAAAGTATGAATTAAACTTACTTGTCTATACTTAATAGGTCATATGACACAATACATGAACTGTTCGCTCCACTCCCTACCAATACTTCAATATGGAGTACCTTTTTTCACATATAGGTGGGACTAAACTTTCAAACAATAAAGCCCGCCCTCCCAACTTTGGAACTCATACAGAGGATGTCAGTCAATGTGGTAAAAAGTTTCACAGCCAACTCCTAAGTTCCTAGTCTTTAGACATTTCTTTTGAAGAAAAGAAGTGTGTGTGTGTGTGTGTGTGTGTGTGTGTGTGTGTGTGTACATTGTGTGCATTATGGGTGTTAGTAGAAGGCATAAAAATTATCTTTGCTTCTTTGGAGTCTGTTATGACAAGAGAGATGTTCCCTCTCTTTTAATGTCCAAAAGGATTAATAAGTCGAGGCTAAAGTGAATGTATTCAGCTCTCTATAAACCAAATACTAGCTTTGAATAATCAGGGTGCTGGAGACAGACTTGGAAGGCAGCATGTGGTGTTGCTTGTGACAACAGGTGTTCAAACATAGATGGAATGATTGCTTGGCTAAAGTGCTTTTGAGGAGATTAAAATGTCAAATGAATGGTTGTCTCAGAATGTCTCTGAGGTCCCTTCTAAACCCCAGATTACCTGTTTGTTTTTTTAATATCCTCTTTCCAAATGGCTAGTCGTGATACTAAGTGGGGAATTGCTGTTCCAAATTACTGCTATAACAAAAATCACGTATTTTCTTTTATAGTTCTGCATTTAAGTAATGTGCAGTACCTCAGCTATGAAATAATGTGCTTATTTGATTTACTGTAAATACACTGCTTTTCAACTACATGTTTTTATCTCATTTATAGACTGTATCACATATTTCAGTGGTAAGAATGGCACTTTTTCAAAAAGATTGCATGTACATTTTACACTTGTATCTAATGTTAGTCAGTTATTTAACCAATAATGAAGGTAAATTTCTCCCTTAATCATTTTTTTCCTAGCATTTGTCAGACACTGAACTTTGTATCATATTATTAAATTTTAAGAACAATACATGTTACAGATGAAGAAACTGATGTTCTCGGTAATAAACTAATTACCATAGTTGCATAATTAAAAGGAGAGGAATCAGGGTATTTAAAAAAATCAGAAATACATTAAACGCTTGTTCTTAACAGGTACAGTATATTTATTTTGTTTGTTTATTTTGTAAAGACCCTATTTCCAAATAAGACCACATTCTGAGTACTGGGGGTTAGGACTTCAATGTATTCATTTTTGGGAGGGACATAATTCAACTAATAACCTGCTCTTTTTAGACATTTTCTTAAGTGCTTATGAAAATGCCCTTAAAGTAGATTTCCTGAGTAATTTATTTAGTTTATTTTATCCTTAGCTGTACAAAGTGTGGAATTTAGTGAAACCTAGCATGCACAGCTAGAGATCAATAAAATCAGGATAGATGTTCTCAAATTATAAAGCTATAAGCCAAAATTTCTGTTTGAATTGAAACCTTGGCTTCCACAATCTCATTCACCTGCTTAGTATGAATAAAAAAAAAATACGTTATTTTTTTTGTTATAGCTCCATATTTCCTCCAAGATTTTATTGCAAGTCAGTTATCTCTGTGACAATAAGAAGATAATACACACACGTACACGTGCTCAAACACAGAATAAGAAATTTACACTACATGCACATATACTAAAATATTTTAAGTCCCATGTGTTTTGCATATCATCATTCTAACATGGCTATTCAACAGTCCCTAAGTTAATAAGCTAAGTAGGTGGCAACTTTGTAAACTGTTGGCGGATGATCCATAGTCTACTAATAATTGGAGAAAAGATGAATATTATTTCCAGGCATTTAAGTTGGATTTCTAAATATACTTACCAGTAGAAACAACAGCACACTTCATTTTTTTCATGCCTTAAATGCCTCAGCCCAGTGCTGCATTTACAAGGACCTGAGGAATGTCACGTTCAGTATTAAGCAAGGTGTGAATTGTCACTTTCCCATGCATTTAAATATCCTTTCTCTGGAGAGTAAGAAGGAAAGGAATAAAAAATGATGGCCTCCACAGTACATATATAGGTCACATTTCTTCCAGATTTATTTCTACTGGTCATAGCAAATCTATGTCTCAAGACAAATCCCATCCAGTCTTCCTAGAGACTCTGAGCAACCAAATAATTTGCTCACAAAAAAATATTTTAAATGAATAATTAATTATCGAAAGTAAAAGACAAGAGACACCAATTACTATCACTCCCTCTCTAGTCCAGACAAAAATTCTGTTTAGTAGTCCAAGGTAAAGTTACCAGAACGCTTTGACCTCTCTTGGGCTTTCTCTAAAATGAGATTGCTAGAAGATCTAAGTGCCTGAAATATGTAAAGGTAGATCTGTTCTCTAGTCCTATGAGTTTGAAGCACTTAAAAAAGTGTCTAGAGGACGGTCATGTGCCTGAGATTCAGAATGTAATTAAAAGGGACCACAGATGTTGAACAGAAGTTAAAGTCAAGTAACAAGGGGAGTAGACCCATTAGAGATATGAAGGATTAAGTTATAATAAAAAATTCAACATTGATATGAATAAACGTGTTTTAGAAAAATATTTAAAACAGCGTATACTTACTAATAAGCAGTTCCCTTTAGGTGTAATAATGCTTTTGGGGATATCTTAATAGTTTTCTATCAACTCTGAATGCTTTCTTGTTAATTAGATAAGCATTATCCTGTTCTAGAATAAAATAAAGCAATGTAATGATGAGCCAACAATTAAGTAAGGCCTCACTTGTTACAAAGATGTTATTATACTTTGCTAGGAGCTCAGGAAAAAAATTCTGAGGCATTGTGACTATATGTGTTATAAAATTAGGAAGTGCTTTATTCCAAAATGTAACTGTTATAACTGGAAGCCAAAAATCATGTTTCACAAATTTTTATTGCTATCACGCTGTGTCCTAGAAGGCAAACACAGGAAGTGATTAATATTTATAGACTAAGAATGAAGCAAACGTTATAAATTAAATATCAGCTGTTTTCATAGATGAGCACAGTAAACTGACCAAAAATGCAGTGGATGATTTCCTGTGGTAACAGAAAGAGGAAAACCACAGGGGGGGGTCTTTAGAATAGTTAACCTTTGATATTATTAAATTTCCCACTTTAGTATAAGCAAGAATCTAAGATTTCCTGAGGTAAATAATAAACGGCTACTCCCTAGAATTTTAGATAACTTTGTATTCTTTACTTCAACATGATGTAGCTTCATTGTACTTTGTGGTTTTGAGAGAAAACTATAACAATCTACACGTAATTTGTAAACCGTGTTTAAGGAGCTGTTGCAAAGCTCTGTAGATTCTAACTGAAAATTTGATGAATTGTTTGTTAATTAAATAATTAAAAACCAATATCAGTGAGCTGAAGTGTGGAGATGTCATTTTCTGCTAGAGGTAAAATCTGACTTGAAATTTTCCACCTCAGTCAGATGACTGCCAATCTGGAACATACTCTGAGAGATATTCTTCAAATTACAATAAAGCCAACTTCAACGCATTGTCTTAATTTAATATCCACCATATTTCAGAGTCACATTAGAACTCAGTAGGGGCTCAAATCATTGCAAATGTGAATAGTTAGTATTTAACATTTATAAAGTTTAAATAAAACTAGAGAAAAAAGGATACTACTTAAAAATTATTCTTTATTATCTTTCCTGAAATCCTTTGTTCCAGTAATAAAAATCTGTACATAATTTGGAACTCATGGAGCTGGTTTATTACTAAATGCAAGTACTCCCAAGAGATTACTGTTATAATCAATTTCTAAAGTGTTTTAATAAGTTCAAAAATTATTTAAATCGCTTCCAGTATATTTTACAATTGTACATGTGTCAAGCATGAGCAGGAAAAAAGTCTTTTGAATTTGTTTGATATAGCACAGTATCATATTAATACTTAGGCAAGGTCATTAATTGGTAATGAAGGTTGGTCATTAATTGAAAACACCAGTTGGGCAAACTTTCGTGAAGAAGTAAATTTTAGGAACTCTTTCTACCAAATTACATCAATCTCTTGTAAAAGATCACATGTTAGAAATGGAGAGTTCATAGAAACATACAGTTTAAAGAATCTCATATTTTGTGTTATGATTTTCTTTATATAAGTGTTCAAGCATATGTTCAATTTGTTTCTTTAATATGATGTTTGGGGTTTTTACGTTGGCAATGTATGAGTGGATAATTAGATTATCTAAGGAAGAACCCAGGCTGCTGTAATATTTCAGCGCAGCAAGCATTAGGCATAATAAATAACCCTGCAAATGAGGAATCTAGCCATGAATGTTGTAATTGTTTTGAATTATATTTTTAAAATTTCAAAATCAACCTCTTAAAAATACTCTTCCTGTAAGCATATATTAAAATTTCAAAATCAACCTCTTAAAAATACTCTTCCTGTAAGCATATACAACATATAAGGGAGTTCAAAAAAGGTATCATTTTAATAGAAAACATTTTCATGTCTTGAAGGTGACTCTATATGGGCTTGCTAGAACAAAGGGAGACTTTCTATTTCATAGTTATTTTGAATCCATTTATGAAAAATTACAAGGAAAAATAATAACTATCATGTAATGTATACAGTGTTCTGTATAATATTTTACTTAACTCACTTCATTTAAATTTACAGCAAATATGTGAGGTAGTTATTGTATTTACTCTCTATTAGAAGTAAATTGGAGCTAAACACAACACAGGTAGCAAGCAGCATAGCTGGAATCCAAATTTAGTTCTAATTTCAAAGCCTATGACACCTTTTCATAATAAGCCCTACCTCTTGGAGTACAGTATCCACCAACACACACATACACACTCTTATTTCCTCCCTCAAAATATCATTATAAATTAAAATATTCCTTCACTGGGTTCTAAAATTTTTTTGATAGCAAAATTACCATATATACATGGCATTTCAAATAATTATTTGTATATAGTAATCAACCAATATTTATTAATTAGATATATATGCTTACAAAAATACATATTACTGTTGTTAAGACAACAAAAACAATGTTTTAGAGGGATGGCCACTTTATCCATAATTATAATAGTAGGGGGCTAGTTGGGAGAAAGGAAAATGGATTCTGATCTCAAAATCACAAATCTAGCATACAAAATTTTACATAAATTTTGCTCAACTGGAAAATGAATGTAGTTAAATGATAGTCCTTCAAGTGCCTTGAGAAATAAAAGTTCTTTAGTTCTCTTAACGTTCCTGAAATTGCAGTTAGTACTTATCTAAATAGTGGTTTAAAGAGTATTAGGGGCTCAGTTAATGAGCTGTCTCAGTGACGAAATTAAATTTAATTCATCGTGCCTACCCTAGAGGAATTTAAAAGACAGGGCATCAACTTATGAAAATTAAATGACAGATAATCAACAGTAAAGGTAATAATGGAAGATGCTCTCATACAATGCCTGTAATTCCATTTTCAAATGAGAAGTATGGGCAATTATTTCTCTGAGTTCATAGGAAGGTACAAGTTAGAATCTTTTGGAGGCTTACAACAGAGGAAAAGAGATTTATTATATCTCAAAAAGGGGGCAGTCTTGGCTAGACTCGCAAGCAGAAAAGATTTTCTAATTTATATCAAAATAATTACACATGGAGAGCAATGCTAGGTTCTGAAACAAAGTCTTTAAAAGAACAAATGGGACTCCGCACTCATGGAGCTTTCAAATTTATTTAGGAATGTTTGTATGAATAGTCAAATTTTATTCTGTAACTTCCTTAATATTAATATTTTAAATAATATAGTAACAAGTTTTTAAATTTGAGAGTAGGATACACAAATACTTAAATACTTAAATTATTAGATTTTACTCATGTTTGACTTTTTCTGTGAGTGGGACTCAATTTTCATAAAATAAAAAGATTCTTTTGCAATAAATATACATTATGTGCTATTAACATATTTATAATAACATAGTCAACACATATTACAATATTTAACATAAGCAAAATACATGTCAAACTAGTAGGTAGAGATTCAATTTTTTAAAAATTTTATAAGTTCACCCAATTTGGGCAATCAAACAAATTTTATAATTATAATGCCTGTTGTATGAATTTTTAAAATTACTTTGATAGAATTAGGCCATGTAACAAAGATAAAGACAATGATACAATGGTTAATTGAAGTTGGAAGGAAGGACATCTTTTTATCAATATTCAGGTACTAACTGGATTTTACAATTTTCAAAAAGCTAATTTACCACTAAGCTTTCAACTTTGGAGATGTAGATATTGTTTGGTTCTGTGGAAAAGTCTTTCGCTAACAGTTTTGGCAGTGAAAAGAGTTTCCAAGGTTAAGAGAATTTCAATTTCATATGAAACAATATCTGTTCAATAAAGAGAGGATGCTTTTCAGAGTTCAATTTTTATATCTATAGAAAATACATATATTTTTCCTTCCAGGGTAAAGTGAAGTGTGCAACACATTATTTATTTGCTTATTACCTCTTTGGGGCCAAGTTAAGTTAGTAACTATGCAATGGTATGATTTAAAATTTTAGGATATTATAACCAAAGTTATCTCTTCAAGTTGTCTTTCCAAGTGAAAATAAAGAGCAAAAGAAAACAAATTAAAAACATATAATCTAAAGAGTACACATGAGAAACCTCACCAAGTGATTATATTTAATGAGATATACAAGTAAAACAATAATTTACATTTAAAAATCTTCATATTCACTTACAAAGGAACTCAATAAATCAGTCCCTGACTTATTTTCATTGTGGCTCATAACTTTTTCCAATCTTGAACTGTTAACAGTTTTCCCATTTATATCTAAACCTTCTAAAAGTATTTTTGCTTTAAACTGTCTTCTCGGGGTCTTCTTCCTGCTTAACTCTATCTTAGGCTTGCTTTTGGTCAAAACCAGATAGTTTAGCATGAGGTTTTCTTTTGTCTTGAAATAAAGCAAGTTTTGATTTACACAAGAACATTAGAGTTAAGTAACTGGAAAGAGATTAGTTATTTTTTGCCAGTTATGTAGTCTAAATGTTTCTACATAATGACCAAACGTATTAGCTAGATACATCTCGGCTCTCATTTATTTTGTGGTGATGATATACATAAATTTCATTGGTTAGAATATATTAAAATTCTGTATATCTCAGTCTGTCTTTTTCTGTTTTGGCATAGGAATAAATATTGAAAATGAACATACGCTAACTGAACATTCAGGCGTCAAGCCTATTTCTATTTAATTACACTCTAGATAATAAACGTTTATCTGTCTTACTTTGCTTGATTTGGCGTTTCAACGTGGTTTGAGTTTGGGGCCTGGGAATACTTTGAAATGCTAGCGTTGTCATGCTGAGCATACAAGAAGCCAGAATTGGTCTTCTGTGTAAACTTCTCCCTGGATGTAAATTTAAAGCGTAGTTCATTCTTCTAGGCAACCAGAACACCACTTAGTGAATTACTGTTTCTGTTAAAGGCTAATTCAATAGCACGCCTCTGAATTAGCTTTCTCAGACAGGCAATTCTCATCCAATAAATTGTAAGGCACGGAACTCTGGAGGTGGAAACATTATTGGAAAAAATCTCCAAAATCATTTATATACCAAGAAACATCTCTAATTTAAATAGATGATATTTCTCACACATATATTACTTTTTATCAGTGTACTAAGAAATTGTTGACATTATCAGAATATATTAATTTAAAAGTTTGACCGAATTTCTTGCCATTGTTACCATCATCTCAATCAATTGTTCTTAGAACTTCTATTATGGAAGGGTCTACATATTTTTAACACAAAGATGTAGTCAGCATGCCTTAAGTGGTTAAGAACTGTTTACCTGAAACATTATATAACTATATGAGGTAACAAATTATACTGAATGTAGAGTGCCATTAATTGTAAAACTTTATTTTATTACTACAAAAGAGAAAAATGAAATCCTGTAAATTAAATTATTGCTTGTTAAAATGTGGGAAAACGTGCATTTTAGAATCAGCGAAATGGATATATTTCTTTGAAAATTTTGTCTTTGCTGACCATAATACAATAAAATTCTTGTTACCTTGCATAAAATAATAGTTTTATAAGAGTAAAAGTTCAAGTTCTATTGCAAAATTTGTGCTTCCAGCCAAGATGAAGGAACAGGGAAAGGATTCAGCCCCTACTTGAAATTACTAAAAAATCAGGACAAAATCTATGAAACTATTTTTATTTTTATTTTCTTTTTGTGGTGAGGAAGATTGGCCCTGAGCTAACATCTGTTGCCAATCTTCCTCTTTTTGTTGAGGAAGATTGGCTCTCAGCTAACATCTGTGTCCATCTTCTTCTACCTTGTATGTGGGATGCCACCACAGCACAGCTCGACGAGTGGTATGTAGGTCCATGCCCAGGGTCAGAACCCATGAACCCTGGGCTACTGAAGCAGAGCTCACGAAACCAACCACTACACCACAGGGCTGGCCCCTGAAACAATATTTTAAGACATTGGGCATCAGGAAACAAAGGACAGTGATCCCTGAGAGACAGGCAAATGACAAAGTGAGAGTTATCCTCATCCCACGTCATAACCTGGGAAGTTTCCAGACCATGGCACAGGTAAAGCTCCCTTTACTCTGAATTGACATGGAACTGAAGTCTGGGGAGGCTAACACAGCTAGAGTTCAAAGGACAAAGTACTGGAGGGGGTGGTACCTGCACAGAGAAAAAAATCTACACATTTAGACATCTGCAGAAATTCTTCCTTGAGGCTTCGGCTGAGTTCTGAACAACATGAGCATGTGAGAAAATGATCTGTGGTGGGAAAAAGAACGATCTGAAAGATTAAAGGGAACAATTCCTGGACCTCACATAGGGCTAGGAATAGTTTCTTTGCCCACCATCCGAAAGTAGAATACTTTACAGTTCAAGAAGCAAAGCATTGGATAGTGTATTCAAAAGGGTCCTGCCTGAGGAGTGAGACAGATTCAGCACTAGGTTAAACACTGTTCTAACCCCCATTGACAAAACTTAAAAACAAGTTGCAAAATGTTCAAACCGTTTCCAAGTAACTTAATTTCCTCCCAGAAAAAAACCTCAGCAATATTTATAGGAATACAAAAGTATTAAGCAACCTAGAAGAACATTAAACACCCACAATGCCTTCTATCCAATCAAAATTCACCAGGCATGCAAAGAATCAGGAATATATAACACACAACGAGAAGAAATACCAATCAATTAAAACGAACCCGTGACAGAGATGATTGAATAAGTAGACAAGGACATTAAAAGATATATTATAACTGTTTTCCATTAGCTCAAGAAATTAGAGGAAAGATTTAATGTATTTAGAAATATAGAAGATATAATTAAGACCTAACTTGAATTTCTAAAGTTGAAAACCACAATGTCTGATATGAAAAATATATTGGAGGGATTAACAGCAAATCAGACGCTGAAAAAGAAAAGATTGCTAACACTGGAGACATACCAATAAAAATTATCCAAAATATGATAAACATAGAAATAAGAGTTAAAATAAATTCAAAGAGCATCAGTGAGCTGTGGGGCAACTTCAAGCAGCCTTATATATGTGTCACTGGAGTCCTGGAAACAATACATGTAATTGAAGCCCTGAAAAATTATTTTTCAAATCTGATAAAAACTATAAAGTCACATAGCCTAAAGCTCAACAATCCCTAAAGTCTAGAAAAAGTGTGTATGTATGTTAAGAATGACCTTTTAAATTGTAACTTTTCAATTTACAAAGTTTTACAGAAAAATTTAAATTGTGCGCTTTAAAGACGTGTAGTTAAATGCATATCAATTATACCGCAATAAAGCTGTTAAAATGAAACAATGATGAGGATTCCATACAATAGTTATCTTAAATATGTTATTTTGTGTGGGAGGGCTTATTCTGTTTGGCTGGTCTAGGATGGCCTTGGCTCTCTCCACGTGTCTGCTCATCCCTTCAGTAGCTAACCTGGGCATGTTTTCATTCATTACAAAGCAAAGAAACAAGAGAACAAGCCTTTTTCAAGTCCCTGCTTGCATCTTGATTTCTAATATTCCATTAGCCAAAGAAAGTAACATGGATGAGAGGAGCAAAGAAAAGAATGACTGACTCATATTCCCTACTTGTTTTGAGACTGATGTTAAAGCGTAAGCATTACAACATGATATAAAATGAAAGAATCATATAAGTTTGTGCAAAAGTTTAATACTTAAGTTACATTAATTCAAAAGTATGATGATATATGATTTGTATTTATACACAGAGTTTATAAATTACATTTATTCACAGAAGTAAGAATTAAAAAAAAATCATTCTATCCACCCATTCAAGCCCAAGTGTATATTTCCAGAGTTGTTTTATAGTCCAAGCCTAACTTTCTATGTTTGCACATCAGTTTATAAGAATCTAGGTTTTCAAATTTTGCTTAACTTGTTAAATACTTTATACAGCCAGTTCTTCTCTCATGGATATTTTTCACTATTAGAAACAATATTGTGACAAATACTCTTGTACATATGCCAATACAGCTGAGCTACTTCTCCTGTCAATTGATTTAGAAAAAATATTGCTTAGTTATCGATTTTCTCTATTTGAAATTTTGCTAGATAGTACCACATCACTCTAATATATGATACCAACTTAACTGTACATTATCAATATTTGAGACACACCATTTTCACTACATTTTCTTCAAAATTTAGTATTAACACCTTCTAAAAGTTTAGCCAGCCTGATGGGTAAAAAATTAGTTTGCATTATTTTGCATGCTTTTATTAGAGATTGTCTCTGTTTTTCCCATTGACTTGTGTTTCTTCTTTTATGAAGTGTTTTGTCGTTGTCATTTGCATCTTTTTCCACTAAATTGTGTGTTTGTCAGTTTGTAGAAATAATTTATATACTATAGATATTAATCCTTTGTGTGATTTATGTGTTGGAAATATTTATATATTTTCTCTCTTTTTGTGTATCTTTTTAAATACAGGAATATCCAAATTTTATTTGATAAAATCTGTCATTATCCTTCTTATCAATTGTGGGGGTTTGGATAAGGCTTTTATGCATTCCTAAATATTATTATTTTTGCATTTTCTTATAGTAGATATAAATTCATTTAGTGTGTCATGTCAATTTTCACATATTTTGTTTGTATATGTTTTCTTTTATTCTTATTTTTTTTATAGGCAAGCTATATATTTACATTTTTAAAGAAACAGACTTTGTTGTATTACTTCTATTTACTTTTGGAATTCATGTGTTTCTATTTTAGTCTTCATTCCTTCCTTAGTTCTACTTTATTCAATTGGCCATTTGTAACCTAAATCTTATAAAGACTTAAATGAACAGGCAGTTTTATTTTTATTTCTTCATCATAACAAACACAATAGGTCACTGGTACAACAAGTTCACTGTGACATCAATCTTCCATGTTCTTTTTCTTTCTCTCTCTGCCATCTTTAGAATGTGATTCTCATTCTTACAGTTTCAAGACTCATGCACCTCCAGGCATCTATCTGTGAAGAATAAAGAAGGGAAAGAACAATGGTTTATTTTATTGGTCAAAACTTTTAATTCCCCTGTATCTCTCTTATTTATGAATCAAAGCCATGTCACATGACCACCCTGGCTGCAAGGGTTGCAGATGCTGAGTAGCCTAAGTTCAACTCACTTGCACACTCCAACTGCAGGTTCTTTTCACAAAACAGATCAACCCTTCTTAGCTAGGCTGCTAGCCTTGTGTCTTCTGCCAGTTGTGTGTCTTCTGGAGATTCTCTTTTGATGGATTTTGTTGCTCAGGTTTGATTTGTAATATTAAATACTTAGGTTAATTTATTCCAAGATTTTTGCTTAGTGGTAAACCATATAAAGATAAATATTTTATTTCGTGTGGAGTTTCTGTATCTTCTAAGTATTGCCATACAATGTTATTGCTTTATATTGATTTCTCAAAAATTCTAATTTTAGTTTTTGTTTTTGCTCAATGCAAGATTTATTTAGAATAGATTTTTTTTGTTTTTATTTACATTATTTACTTGGGGGTTACTCTTTTATTATTTATTTAACTTTTTATTGCCTTGAGGTCAAATAATGTGGTATGGAGGAATTCAGTCTTCTGGAATTCATTTTCTTTGTGTTTAGGTACATAATCAATTTTTGTAACTATTCTGTAGACATGAAAGAAGAATTTTACCTTCTCTGAGGGAAACGTAGTCTCTTTTCGAGTAACTTTGTCTCTGTGTTTCTCACTCTAAATAAAGAAATAAATATTTCCCATAGAAAATTATATATTTCATAATTTGACTCATAAATTGAAATTTTATTACTCAAAATGTTTTTGTAAATATAAAAAATTCTGGAAGATATGTTAAAATTTGGGGATATATATATATTTTTTAAATGCTTGCATTTCTCTGTAAATTTGCCTCATGCATTTTATTGATTTTTTCAGTGTTGAAATATGTTTATCATTATATTTTTATCATATATTAAAACTTTTGACATCATGAAACTTTGTCTCTTTTCCCATTTAGTATCTTGCCTTAAATTCCACATTACCTAACTTTAGTACTGTCATCTCCTATTTTGTTTATTATACAGCTATTTTATTTTTAATTGGCTTGTGACATTTATTGACACAAACTTTTTTCTTTTCTTTCTTTCTTTTTTTTTTTTTTGAGGATGATTAGCCCTGAGCTGACACCCACCATAAATCCTCTTCTTTTTGCTGAGGAAAACTGGCCCTGAGCTAACATCCATGCCCATCTTCCTCTACTTTATATGTGGGATGCAGGCCACAGCATGGCTTGATAAGCAGTGTGTAGGTCCTCACCCAGGATCTGAAGTGGTGAACCCCAGGCTGCCAAAGCAGAATATGCAAACTTAACCACTACGCCACCAGGCTGGCCCCTATTTAGATGAATGTTAAAGCATACAATGATGTTCTGTTTTATTGATTTCAGTTCGGAGACATACATGTCACATGTTTGGTATAGGTGAATAAAAACAGTGAAAAAAGAAGTAAGGAAGTAAGGACAGACTTACCTCACTGGAATATAAAACCCAAGTATAGCATGATGAGGATAGATAGATAGATGATAGATAGGTAGGTAAATGTAGAGATAGACACATAGATGTAGAAATACATTTTATACACACACACACACACACACACACAAACATGATACTCTACATGTAGACTCCAATATATAATATATGGCTTGAAGGCATGAATAAAATGATAACAAATTTGACAGGCACTAATTTCCAACTAGTTTAAAAAATTATCTGTACTGATTATATATGACAAAATTCTAGAGGCATTTGGTCCATGGTATTTTGTAAATTTTGAAATAGACTCTTAAAAATGTTCCTACAATTGTATACTTATTCTGATTCTTAGTGTCCTTATTTCACTTGGAAGGTTTATTTACCAAAATTAACTAAGTTAAGAATAATTTATTTCTGTGAAAAATGCCATTGGAATTTTGATAGGGATTGCATTGAATCTATAGATCACTTTGGGTAGTAGGGACAGTTTAATGACATTAATTCTCCTGATTCATGAACACAGGATATCTTTTCATTTATTTGTTTCCTGGTTTCGAACCACATTACAAAGTTATGGCAATTGAAGTAGCATGGTACTGGAGTAAAAACAGACATATAGACCAACAAAACAGGATCAAGAACCCAGAAATAAATCCATGCATATGTGGCCAACTAATATTTGATGAGGAAGTAAAAATTACTCAGAGGGGAAAGGATAGTCTCTTCAATAAATAGCATTTGGAAAACTGGATATTCACATGCAAAAGAATGAAGTTGGACCCCTGTCTTACACCACGCACAAAAATTAACTCAAAATGGTTTAAGACTTAAAAATAAAACCTGACACTGTAAAATTCCTAGAGTAAAACATAAGGAAAAACTCAACATTAGTCTTGGTAATGAGTTTTTGGACATAATACCAAAAGTACAAGCAACAAAAGCAAAAATCAAGTGAGACTATATGTAATTAAAAAGCTCTAAAAAGCAAAAGAAGTAGCTAACAAAATGAAAAGGCAATCTGTAGAATGGGAGAAAATATTTGAAAACCATATGTTTGAGAAGAGATACGTAAATCTATAGAAGATAAAAAATATATAAGAAACTCATATAACTCAATAGAAAAAAAAAGTAAATAATCCTATAAAAATGTGCAAATGACCTGAATAGACAATTTTTCAGAGAAATACAAATGACCAACAAGAACATGAAAAGATGCTAAACATCACTAGTCATAAGGGAAATGCGAATCAAAACCACAGTGAGCTATTACTTCACACCTGCTGGAATGGCTATTATCAAATAGACAAGAAATAAGTGTTTGCGAGGAAGTGGAGAAGAGGGAACCCTGTGTACTGTTGGTGGGAATGTAAATTGGTGCAACTGCTATGGAAAACAGTATAAAAGTTTCTCAAAAAAAATTAAAAATAGAACTACCATATAATCCAGCAATTCTAGGTATTTACCTGAAGAAAACGAAAACACTAATTCAGAAGACATATGCACCCCTATGTTCATTGCAGCATTATTATATACACACACACACACACGTGCACATGCAATGGTACACAGTGGAATATTATTCAGCCATAAAAAGGAAGGGAGTCTGGCCATTTGTGACATTTGTGACAACATGGGTGGACCTTGAAGGAATTACACCAAGTGAAATAAGTCAGACAGAGAAAGACAAATACTGTATTATGTCACTTATATGTGGAACCTAAAAAAGGTCAAAGTCATGAAAACAGAGGGTATGTCTGGTGGTTGAATGGTATGAATGGTTGTTGCCAGGGTCTGGGGGTAAGGAAAATGGGAAGATGTTTGTCAAAGTGTACAAACTTTCAGTTGTAAGATAAATAAGTTCTGGGTATCCAATGTACAGCATGGTGACTACAGTTAACAATACTGTATTGTATACTGGAAATTTGCTGAGAGTATGGATCTCAAATGTTACAACACACACATAGACGGTAAATATGTGAGGTGATGAATGTGTTACCTAACATTATTGTGGTAATCATTTCACGATGTATACATATGTCAAATCATCACATTGTACACCTTAAACGTATAGTGTTATATATCAATTATATCTCAATAAAACCAGAAAGAAAACAAAAGCACAAAGAAAATAACAACAAAAACAAAATAATAATTTAAACCACTCATTTTACTTTGATCAGAATCTGAGATTAGATGTTAATTATTCATGTGTGCCATGGTTTTGTCTGTTAGTGATTTAAATTCTGTAAAAAGAAAAATTCATTTGACACATGCTCCTTTTTATGATTTAAATATTTTAATGTTTTTCTGTAATCATAATTGAATCCTGTAATATGTTCATTTTACATTGTCATCCTCTGACATATAGCATAGGACTGAATAATAAGCATTAATATTCAATGGACCATCTAACATGTAATATCTCAGTAAGTTATATTGCATAGTCAATCAAAAAAATTATTTTAGTCATGGTAGTATTTTTTTGGGGGGTAGCTTATCCATGAGCTAACATCTGCGCCAACCTTCCTCTATTCTGTATGTGAAATGTCTCCACAGCATGGCTTGATAAGTAGTGTATGGGCCCACGCCCAGGATCTGAACCCGTGAACCCTGGGCTGCCGAAGTGGAGCATGCGAACTTAACCACCACACCACCAGGCTGGCCCAGTGTTAGTGTTTCAAATAATGTATATAAATTACTTAGTCTTTGGCAAAACCAAACTCAAATTTAAAGGCACTTTTTGAAACCGTTATCAGACTCTACCAGGTTATGTATCTTATAATTATATAGAAAACATTTGAAAATCACTGGAAAAAATTCTCTGTGGGATAATTCCAGAGTTTGAGATACACAAAGTGAAGCAGTTTTGTTGTTTTCCCTCTGGATTTAAAATATTTCCCCCTGATTTTTGAAAAGATGTGTTTGGTAATTCTGTGGTGACCTAAAATTGCGCAATTATTAAAATAACATAAAATGATTGTTATTTGACTCTATCAAGGCAAAATTAACATACCTACTTAAAGAAGTATGTCAGTTCTGTGAAATACATGACTAATTTATGAATTAAGTTCACATGGGCACATACAGCTTAAAAGTTGGTAGAGCATTATATATTGTCTATATGTGTAAAATAAGTGTATTGCCCATTAGGTAGGTTTTCCTATGTTTTTAAATATTTTTTCAAATTATTTAAACATGGCACAAATAAATGATGTGTTGAGTTAAATTTTAAAGTTATAAATTAAAAGTTTCAGAATGTTTATATTTTATAGTTATTTAATCTTACTAAAGTTTAGATGAGTTAACTATAAATTTAACAGAAATAATCCTGTTCTTGAAGTTGTGTACTTGAACTGAATTCACAGACTCACATATTATATTACAGATGAGAGTACAACTCTTCTAACATAGAGAATAAATAACTAGATTTTAAAAATATGCTCTAAAGGACCTACTTAGATTGCCTATGATAACAGATTCTTGAGGAGAGAAAGGGAGCTAAAATAATCCTTTAATCAGCCGTCTATCTTCACGGCCTTCAACCAAATAAGTGTCTAAAACATTTCCAAGAATTGTGTCTTGTATTCATGAAGATAAAGAACCCTGCCTTGAGCTAATAGTAAATGGTGATATTATTTAATGTATGCTTAGTTCTCTATAAAATCATCATATTTTTGTACAGGGTTATGTTTTAAATAAAATAGTTCTTAAAGTTAGGACTGTAAAGTCTAAATCTGAGTTATATAAAAATTTCAGAAGCAGCTAACAGTGAGATTCATTACCCGACCTGATAGAAACTAAAAGGTGTCAGTTAACAGCCTGATCATTTTATTCCTGGGCCTAGTACCATACCTAGGCATTCCTTACATATTTGTGAAATGAATGAATTTAATTAATGTATTGATTTTTAAAATGAATCTAAGACCTTAATCATGTTTATTTCCAAAGCCACATGGCATCTCTCCACTGCATAATAATGTTTAAATCCAAAGATAAGATGATTTCTTTCACTTTCTAAGTAGTTATCTAATATCCAAAACAAAGCTTAACTAGAAATTTCAGATATTTCTCAACACTTTAGCTAAAAGCACTATGCAGTAGTTTTTTCTTTCTTTTTATATGATGAGTTAAACTATTTTCTAATGATCTCAGATCAGTCTGTAATGGCGAGTGAGTTGAAAACACTGCATTACATCGTCTTCTCTTTCCCTTGTCTGGAGATTATCTTCTCTCACTTTCCATCTCTAGTTCCCCTGAGGCATATTTTTTCAATAAGGTCAAAAATAGAATTATGGATTGTGTCTGACAAGTGTCAAGTCTTTTCTATCAAAAAGAAAGAGAAGAAAACAATACGCCAAAGTCTGATCAAAGCTAGTGAGATGGATGATGCCGCGTTAAAGAGGAAGATTCATTATTTCTCCACTTACGATTCTTAAACACCTTTTGTTATTTGTTAAGTTATATCATATTTTATTTTTTCAGAGATTATTTTTAATTTAATCTTCTATCGAGGGGCTTAAATTTTCATTACCTTCAATGAGTAATATTATAGATTTACTCATTTAATACCTTGATATGGGTAATACCTTGATGTAGATAATAGGTTTACCTGTAATACCTTGAAGGCTATATTTTAAGTATGGAATCAGTGAATTTGTTTGTAGATACATCTAAATCTTTCTTACAAGATGTGAAGCTCCTCTATTTATATAATTGAGTTGAAGTTGACATTTCTATGAAAAGTCATTATTTTCCTACTGCTATTATTATAAAAAATATGTAATTTTATCTTAAAAATAAAACTACATTCCCATGTAAAGAAATAACAATATATGAAAATTCACATATATAAAATAAAATTTCAAAATATATTTTAATAATTTTGCAAAAATTAAGTTGTAAGATCCTTTACTCAAAAGTTCTGGATATGTAATACATTATGGTATTTGACTTTTAATTTTTATTTACACTATTGTTTTCAATGTATCTAATAGATAAAATAATTTAAATATTAATAACTAAGCTAATTTTGAAGATATGTCTTCAGTTTAGGATGAGTTGGTACACATTTAACATCCAACATTGCAGAACTCTGCTTCTGAGTAAAACAAAATGTTGTAAGAGAATATTAGTTTCACTCTAATAATGAGAAAAAGCCAGACAACTGCCAAAATCATAGTTTTAAAAACCCATCAGAGATATGAGGATGCAAGTCAAGCTTAGTGAACTAAAACCCATGAAGTGACAAGCACCGCCTAGGAGGAAGAGAGCTAAGTTGGCTTTCGTCCCTTGAGAAGTGGCTGAAGGAGAAGTAACTCACCAAAGAACAGGGTAGAAGAGAAACAGGCCAAAATTAAAATATTACAATAAGAGTAATAATGACCAAGTGTTGTCTGGCATGGCAGTTTAGAATCCTCAAGGTCCCCAGCCTCCAAGAACATCTTCACCTACCTGTGAACTCTTTCCAAAGTCCTTACTGAGAGCTAGAGTCGTAGACAAAAGGTGAAAGAACTGAAAAGTGGTAGAGAAAACTTTCTTGCGGCACTTAGAGTCCAGGGAAGGCTGAAGGGAGGGCAGGATAATTGAGAGAAACCAAGCAGAGGCATTCTGGGCCTTCAATAAGTAGGAGGCTATAGCTGCTCAACACTGAGGGGAGGGAAGAGCAATTAAGATAAACTCATTACAGGTAAACATTCTGATTCCTGGGAGCTATCAGGCATGGTTGCTACAGGCTGTGTAGCTGATGGACTGAAAACAATGCCTCTGAGACACATTGTGTTTTCTCAGAGTCTGAAGCACGGCAGCCTAAGGATGTGGCAGGATAGGAAATAACAGAGAAATTTTTCCAAGGCTTTTCAGGCTTTCACTGAATGCTGGACTGCAGCTGTTCAAAGGAGGGCAGAGGAGACGGTTAGAGAGCGCGTTTGAATATCAGCAAGCCAGAAGCAGGAGTGGATAGCAAATAGAATTCCTCAATAACCCAACTATCTGAGAGCCAAATCTCCCACGGTTTAGAGTCTTAGCACCATGCTGTAAATCAAAAAAGCAAAACTGAAAAAGAAAAAAAATGATAAACAGAATTTCATAAAAAAATAAAAATTTCGTTTATCAAAAGGCTCCATTAGGGAAATTGATAGGCATAAGCAAGCCATAGACTAGAACACACACACACACACACACACACACACAGCATATATATCTGCCAAACAAGTATATGCAGAACTTCTAAAAATCAACATAAAATGATATATGGCCCAATAAATTGGACAAAAGACTTAAACAGAAACTTTGAAAAACAAGAATATGAATGTTCAATAAGTAAACTAAAAGATGTTCATCATCATTATTCATCAGGAAAATTACAGTTAATCCAACATTGAGATACCATATGTAGTCCCTAGAATGGCTACAATCAAGAGAGGTGACAAGAACATGATTTTAAAAAGCTGTAGTGCATGTGGAACCCACATGTGAGTATAATATAGTAAGCCACTTTGAATAATATTTTGGCAATATTTTATAAAATTAAACATAAATCTACTTATGACAAATAAATTCCACTACTAAATATTTACCTGAGAAATGAAAACATATTCCCACAAAAATACTTATCAATGAATATTCATCACAGCCTTATTCATAATAGCTCTAAACAGGAAACAACTCAGGAAAACATCCACAGGTGAATGGATAAACAGATATTGATATATTCAGGTAATGAAGTACTCCTCAGCATTAAAAATGGAAGAACAGATATTATAGGTAGCAACATGAATAATTCTCAGAAAAACTTATGTTGAATGAAAGATGACTGATTTTGTTTACATGAGGTCGAAAGCAGGCGAACCTTTCCGTGGTGATAGAGATCAGGGTTACATTTGGAGTCTGTGGTTCCTAAGCCTATTTGCTTTCATGGCCTCCTTCCCCAAATGCAAAAAAAAATTATTGTACTTTATGACTCTTCTAGTATAATGAAAAATATTATATCACATTTCCTTTGACCTGAAGTTTATTTTTCCTTTCTGATTTAAAGTAAATTAACACACTTCCATAGCTCCCTAAGAGTGTTATGGTCACAAGATACTGTATCTGGACAGGAATCAGAATGGTACTTTTCTCTGGGGTAGGGAACTGAGCTTGGAAATTGACAGGAAAGTCTAGAAGTCAGCTTGATGTGGTGATGGAAATATTATATATCTTCATACGAGAAATGTTTATATGGAGTGTGTAAGGTTGTCGAAACTGAGTACTTGAGATCTATGCATGTACTAATATATAAATTCTATCTCAAAACAAGCTAAATATATAAATCAAAGTATCCAAATCCAAATGGATCATGTGTCCAAATATATGTTTAGAGATAAATTCAATACTGGGTGAGATTAGAAATTATTTTTTGCCTTCCAAAAGACTGTTTTATTCCTTCATTCTCATTGCTCTATGATTCTTATCCCAGATGTCCCAAGAAGCGTTAAAGCCTCACAAACTCCATCTTTTTGGTCCAGCTTAGCATCGTCTTTACATTAGGTATATAACATCATCATTCTCAGAGGGAGAAACTATATGGCTCAAGCTCTGTAAATTAACAGAGCTAAACAGGACTAAGTAATTAAAAAGAAATTCCTTTCTTTACTTCTGTCTCTCAAGACCATTAAAAGAAAACGTGATACTCTCTTTTTTTTCTGCCCTATAGTATTTATTTTTAGAAATCGCCTTGGTCAATCTGGTAAAGCTTTTTAGCAACCTGCTCATACTTAATTGTAAAGAATGGAGAGCTACCTGACCTATGAAATAACTTCCTTTTTCTGGACACATGGATTAATCCAGGGATGGGCCCAGGATCCACTTAGGGCCGATGAGAAGCTCTTTGAAGAAGCTGATAGTCCAAAGGACAGAATCTCCTCTTCTAAGGTGAAATGCTGGTTAGCCCAGTGTAAGCCTGGAGTCTCCTGGAATCGTCTTTGCTGCTGTGTGGAACGACTATTGCAGAAAAAAATAAGGCCAACAATAAGGAAAACAGTTTGAGAGTGAAAAAAAGATTAATGATGACATTGATGAGTACCTGAAAAAGGCTGTGAAAAAAATCGAAAACCAGACTCAACCCCGAGCTTTGAGTTACAAGGGCCCGGAATTCTCTTTCCTGTACAGCTAGTTTTAGTGTGGCTTCTGTAGGTTACAAGTAAAAGCAGTCTGACTAATGCCAGCTCTATTCATAACCTACATAGACACTTCCCAAAAGCCATTCTATCTATTCTTGAATTTTCTGGCAATTACTGGCAACCTTAGAATTCTTTTTGTGCCAATGTTTCATACACATCTCGGCCATGAAGCTTTCTCTCTTCCTCTTTCCCACTACTCTCTATCCTTTAATTATTAGATAAATTGAACATCCCCCCATATGCATGCCAACAAGCACGAACTCTGTTTTTAAGGAAGAGTAAAGGTGAGAAATGGCAAGGGGAATGCAGGGAAGGCTGTTAACATTTCCACATTAATAATTTTTCTGCCTCTTTCCTTGCAAGAATTGTTTGAAATATAATCTTGTTTGCAGCCTTAATTATCATTAGGTATTTATAATAAATTCAATGTTGAAATAAGAAAAGTAAGTTGCATATTAAAGTTTAATTTTGAATAAATAAATGCAAAAATCTGGTATGAACAATCATTTATGTCTACTTATTTATGTATTTTCTATATATTTATGCTCATTCATATGGGTATAAATATGTGACACCTATGACTAAGATATATTAACACATTTCTCATTTACATATTGTTTAAAAAATAAAGTTAGCTTTCTCTGGATAAGAAACTGTGCTTTTTAATTTTTCAGTAGAGCCTAAATTACTATGGTGTCTTTCATAGACTTGCAGGTGGATTTTTAAAACATTGTAAAGCAAGACTAAGCAACCACATTGGTATATTAACAGAAATTAACATGTGTGGCTTTGTGATATATCTGAGAAAAATTGCTCAGACAGGAAGGTGAACAGGTAATCCATTAGTCCTTGAGCATGCCTGTGTGTGCTCTGTTATCCCACATCCATTATGTATTTTAAGGAGTAGGACGTGAACTTTTTCTCTTCACTTGTATCCCATATTCCTGTTGGTATGCTGAACTCAAGGAATGCTAACATATTTAAAGTATAACATCATGAATTTTCTCCATAGTTACATTAATACAATTTTTGATTATTTATAATTGTATTTCTAAGGACAAAAATCACCTCAAGAGTTTGTTTGTTTTTTATTGAGATCACATGGTTTGTAACATTATATAAATATCAAGTGTACATAATTATATTTAGCTTCTGTATAGACTGCATTGTGTTCACCACCAAAAGTATAGTTGCCATCTGTCACCCTACACATGTACCCCTTTATTCCTCTTGCTTGCCCCCTCCCCCTCTGCTAATCACAGATCTATTCTCCATGTCTACATGTTTGTTTATCTTCCCCAGATGAGTGAAATTGTACAGTAATTGTCTTTCTCTGTCTGACTTATTTCACTTAACATAATACCCTTAAGGTCCATCCATGTTGTCACTAATGGCAAGATGTTGTCTTTTTTAATGGCTGAGTAGTATTCCATTGGATATATACAAGTTGTTTTGTCAAAACAAATTAACCAATAACCATCCTATAGATAAGAGAGATAAGGTGAGTTTTACCTGAGCAAGGTGAGGGTTATAACCTTGGAAGGGCTTTTCCAGAAATGAAGAAAGCTTTTGAGAGAAGCATGGCTTTGATTACAGTCTTACACCTTTTTTAGAGCAAAGAACATACATTAAACACGTCCAGGTACATATTCATCAAAGTTTCAAAGAGGTATTCAGTTGCAAATTATCAGATCAATATGACCCTGATGTCAGAAAGAAGCCAGTGTGGGCATTAACAATAGGGTGTAGAAGGGAAAGTGTGCATTCTTATCTTAAGAGATTGCCTTCTTTAATGGTGAAAGCCGATGTATAACGTATGTTTGATGGGCCATAAGTCAGTCTTCTTTAGTTCAAGCGGAATCAGTTTTGAACCCAAATAGTTACTACAAATATCTTAATATGTGAAAATTTCTTATCATAAGTAATAAGGAGAATTTAGAATTGAGCTTATCTCATGAACCCAATCAAAGGTATGATGTAGAACTGTACTTGATCTGAAGATGGGGATGAGGACCAGAATCTATAGAGTCATTAGATATCCAGATAGTATTTTCTTTCCCACTGTCTATTCCCTCAGAAGAAAGCTGGCCATGTTCTGTACAGGAGCACTCATGAGCCCAAATCTTCTGACTTTGCATGCTAGAATTCCTCAACCACATACAGAAACCATCTAGTCGTCTCTCACTTCCAATTTCAAATTAAAGATAGAGAAAAAAATCTAATTAACAGATTTTGGATTAGGAATCCTCTCCCTTCATTGAATTAGCTATAGTGAAGATGTGTATTCTTATTTGAAGGCCCTTGTGAAACATCTCACTTCCACTATTCTTAAATTACATTCTGCAGGCCAGATCATGCTGTATTAAAAACAAATCAACAACAACAAAATAAATCTATTTCCTGTTTTTGCTAGGTTCTGAATATTGGTTGCACTCTTAGCGTTCCATCAAATGTAGAGTTCAAAGTCCAAAGATTTTCTAGAACTGTATGTAAACAACACAGCGCAAACACTTTCCTCTCCTTTCCAGATGTGCTATAAAACACTAACAAAGAACCAGATGAAATGATTTCTTACTTTCTACTTTGTTTAGGGATTCCACAGAAGGTATGCCAACGTGATTAACAGTCAGCTGTGAGGATTTTTTACTCTGGTTCTGGATTTGCAATCAATGATATTTTAAGTTTAGAATGAGAACAGAATCAGATATGAAAGAATGCATCCTGGTATTTGAATTGCTCGATCTTCTCAGGTCGTCTTCAAAATTATCAAATTATTACAAGTTACAATTACAGTATTGCAAAAAGACACAGAACTAGAAAATTTAAACTCACAATCTAATTCCATCAAAATATCTGAAATTCAACAAATATCCTGTATTGGATAACTCAGTTTTAAAAAGCACAGCAACTTTTAAGGGTCACATAAAATCATAGCAATAGTGCCTTGAAGTGTAGAAGAGGAAAACAACTTTCCCTCTTATTTCATTATATGGGGGCCTATGAATTAAACTGACAAAAGAGATTAACAGCAGAAAAAGGCTTATGTGTAGTATGCATATTATCCACAGTGGAGCCAACAAAAGAAGTAGCTGACTGGTTAGTGATTAAAGATAGAAGCTTATAGACCTAAAGTAATAGGGAAAGGGGAAGTGGAAGAAAAGGCTTTTATGGGAAGATCAAAAAGATTGCTTTAGACAAGACAAATGGGCTTTTAGGAGAAAAAAGGGGAGATAAGAAAGTTTGTATAATGTTTGTCTGTACAGGTGTGAGTGGTCCTTCCATCTTCTTTAGGGCTTTACGGTAAGTGTATTCCTATTTCCTCCTGGGAGTAGACGCATCCTGAAGAGGGAATTTATAGGTGTCTCATGTCCCAGAAGTTGCTGATTTTAGTCAGAGAAGGGAAGCTCAGAGAAGGCTTCTTTCTGCATCTGTTGCAGAAATAATCTTCATATCAACTCTGGGATTCTCAGAGGGTCCCCATAGAGACAACTGGAAAAGACTGCTAAAAGATCAATGAGGAATATTAAAAATTTTAAGAGTTTATTTGAACAAAAGTGGATTTGAATTGGGCAGCGCCAAACCGGAACTGGGAGCCAGAGAAAGAATTATATAGAGAAAGTGTGGAAGGAAAGACGTGAAATTGCTTGACTGTCTATAGCTTAAAGTTGAGTTGGCTGCTTGTGATTGGTTATTCTTAGCATTTTAATTTTATAACCTTGAGGCATTTACAGTCTGGGATTTTGGTTTGCTTATGAAAGCCGATAGGGCATTAGAGCCACATCGGTCTAAAGGCCTTCTTGTTTAATTAATTTAACAACATATATGATGTGGATTTTCCCACTAGAGTTCTATATTATTTAACCATTTTGTTCAAGCCTTATATCGTCTGAAGCCATATTAATAGAGGAGGTGAGAAAAGGACAGCAATTAATGGAAACAAAATTAATCACTCATGACTCAAAGCTCAGAAGTCACCAGACAGAATTGGAGACCATAAAATTTAGAAATGTCATCTTAAAAATAAGTTAATGAATGAACAAATTAGACTGACTTATAACCAGTTCTGACAAAGGAATTTGAAATATGATTTATAGTATACAGGAAGAAATATATGCTGAATCTCTAAAGAAACGATTAACAAACTTGGGTTATATCCTTTTTGTGTAAATATACACTAAAAATTATTTCATCCATATGAATATGTAATGTTGGTAGCCTTGATCAAAACAGGAAAAGATCATTAGTAAAATTTTAAATTAAAATTATAATAAGAAAATGTTCTGAAACATTCTAAAACTTGTCTTTACGTCTCTCTCTCTGTCTCTGTCTCTGTCTCTGTTGTTCCTCTTTGAGGCCTTTTCTCAGAATTCTGGTTTTTTCGTTCTTAGTTTTTCCTGACTCTAAACTCAGAGAATGTGCCATCCTGCTCCAGGATTTCTTCATTCCTCATTTGTAGATTATGGAATTGGGAAAGGAGAAAGAGATGTGGATAGAATACTCTCTCATATAAAGGAGATCTAAAAATTAGCAATTCTGTTGTTTGACCATGGGTGGATACTACAAGGAAAGTATTCCAGATTTATGTATAATATAGCATTTGGCTTTGGAAAAGAGTATAACAGTTGCCATTCTTGGATTTGAATGGATTTGCTTTGCTGGATTATTTTAACAGCAACGATAAAAATTTTTGTGAAAAAGAGAATAAAGTTCCCCTAGATCAGATAAAAATATCACCTGAGATAAACACTTTGGAAAGACAGTAATGTGCTAGTCTCCCCAAGTCTACCACTGAGCATTTGGGAGTTTTCTCCATGATTTCCCTGCTGCTAGCATCATGTCTAGCTTGCACAGACGTTCTTATTTCCTTCTCTAGTAGCTCCTTAAGTGGTAAAACTAAGACATAAACAAGTAAATAAGTAAGCAAGCAGAAACTTTTATTTTTTCATGTGTCTTGTAGCACAGATGATAAATAATATATAATTTTAAATAAAAAGTCATAATTTTGGGGGCTGGCCCTGTGGCATAGCAGTTATGCTTGTGTGCTCCACTTCCGTGGCCTGGGGTTTGCTGGTTCAGATCCTGGGCGCAGGCCCATGCATCGTCAGACCTACGTACCACTTATGAAGCCATGCTGTGGTGGGCATTCCACGTGTAAAGTAGAGGAAGATGGGCACAGATGTTAGCTTAGGACCAATCTTCCTCAGAAAAAAATAGTAGTCTTGGAAGAGGAATTGGGAAAGGAACTTAGGACATACAAAATATTTTATCAAGTAATATTTGTGTGATATGTTTATATAATATACATTATAAAATATGAAATATTAAAAAATATTTTTTTTCATTCTGCTGATACAGTCTAGATGTAGAAATGAGCACTTTGAAAGGTAAAACCTGCTTTTCTTTGTCATCCAGTGTCCAGTGCCCTGTTGGTTCATTGTACCACGGCCTTCCATGGCAGGCTCGTTTTTGTTTTTACTATTTATGCTTACTCAAGGAAAATTTCAAAAGTAAACTTTTTTATTTTACTTTGAACTGATAATTTTTACTGTCTCCTTCACTGAATTTTGTGTTCTACTGTGAAGAATTTTTATACTATAAGACTTATGTGGAGAGCATTATTATTAAGGATGATGGGGAATGAAGTGCCTGTAGGGGAAAAAAATATTCTCCTTTCCCTTCTTTGCATCTCTGGCTGAGACTAAGAATTAAGAAGACATAAAACAGATTACTAAGAGAAAAGCATACAAGTTTTACTAAATTTTATGGGTCTTTACAAAAGAATACTAAGACCCGAAGAAGTGACCAGAGCAGAAAGCTTTTTATACCTTTTAGAAAAAGAAATAATAAATTTGTGAATAAATGATAAGACAAAGGGATTTGGACTGAGGGCAATAAATTGTGGAGAAGTGACTAGGCGATATGTGGGGGTGGTGGCAAACCAAGAAGAATTCTAGTATAGTTTTGTGTCATTTATACAATTTTCTCTAGTTTCATTTAAATCATGCACTGATAAGAATACTCATGGAGTAAAATGTTTTTAAAAAATATTTTTTTATCATTTTACTTATTCTTCTGGTAACTGTATTTATATGGACATATTTAGTGTAAGCATACATTGGCTCTTATGCCACCCTAATAGAAGGATCTAGAGAGAATCTACCATAATATATTGAATCTTTATAAGCAGTCAATGCTTAAATGTTATGCAAATAGTGTTCCAAAGTTCAATATAAAATATACAACACATGTTTTCAGAAAACAACTTCAGAAGTTGTCATTAGATCCATGTGGAACTTAATTCACAAATAATTAACCTGATCTACAGTATAAATAATACTGGTGTAGACCTGGAAGAAGGGGACAGGTGGAACATGAAGAATTTTTTCCCTGGATTTATACCATGACCAGTGCAAATAAAACTAAAATAGTAGGAACTGTGAAATGTAGATTCAGATCCTGTTATATTTCACCTTTAATCCACTTACTATTTGCTACCACCTGAAATTAAGTATGAATTTTTCTACTCTCAGATTATGTGTGAGATTATCCAATCCTGAAAGTTGTCTAGGTAGGTTTTCCCAAACTGAATATAAACTATGAATATTCCTTTTTATTTTAAAGGAGAGACTTTGCATATTACATATGTCCACTTTATTTTATTTTAATAAATATAGCAAGCTATAAACTTTACATATTAATAGCTATTCTAAACTTATAAAACCTAAATAAAATTATAATTAAATACTAGCCAAACTGTAAACCAGTAATATCACATTTTACATCATTGATTTAACTTAACAGGTATTGTTTTGCTAAAATGAAATAATTATTTTCAATGTATATACGATACATGATATTATGTTGATGGTTCGGAGTTTAAAATATGTATATTTATTTTTTATAAAGCAATTTTTCTACCCAGTTTCTCTACTTATACAACTGTATCGAAGCTTACTATTACCGCATGCTGTGACGTCATTTGGCCTTGCTTGGCTAGAATACATAATACATTCTTTATGTCTGCTTCTGTTATTTTCTAATTAGCCAACAGCAGTTAATCAATTATATTTCAGTATTATATTATTTTCATGATGTCAAACGTGTCTCATTTTATGAAATAACATAAGACAATAAAGTTTCAGTCTTTTAAATTGCCTTCCAACTTTTAATTATAAATGTAAAATAGACATTTGTCTTTTGTACCGGCAAAAATGTTTCAACATGAGTTCTGAGGCCAACACAGAAGATTATTGGCAGTTGACATTAGGATGTACTGGTATAAAGATAACCATAATTAAATGCTACAGTCTTCTTGCAAAATGGTAGGCTATGTTTTTATCAACAAACAACTTTTAGTTATAATCACATAGCTAGAAATAAATAAAAATATTTTATTTGATTTTATTTATATGTAATAAATAAATGAAATTTAAAAATTTCAGAATGAAATGCAAGCTGATGGTAGCAAACCTGACAGTTTCATATCCAGATAGAACTTAGAGACTGAGCATTGGCACTGCAGAGAAAGGAGCAATTAATTTACACCTCAGAAGCTTAGCAACTAGAAGCTGTAGCCCTGCAGAAAGACTGAAGCCTTAAATTGCTTCTCTTCCTGTTAAAAGAGAACCGGGAAAACTCCAAAACTCCACCTCTCAGTTTAAGGCAGTGAAAAAAGAAAAACTTCTGTCTGAGAACTTGATGGGAAAAAAAAGTCATTAACAGAGGTTACAGAGCAGTTAAAGATATGGAGGTTGGGATGGGACAAATCCAAGAGAAAACTTATAGGAGTTCTGGAAATGGGATGGAAGTAATAGCCCCAAGAGATACTAGTCGATAATTTTCCAGAATTTTTTTAAGTGCCAATCACCCGAATAATCATAAAGAAAAATCTTGAGCAAAATAAATGGGAAAAAATCCTGTTTAACCATATCATGTTAAACTACAAAAATAACCAGAACACCTTAAAAATAATCAAAACTATGTGTGTTTCTCATCAGCCTCAAAAATTAAAATGGAGTAAAATTAAAATAATAGCTAGCTATAATGAAAATTTTATGTAGTATTGTGATCTTAACAATATTTAGTCTTCAAATCCATGAACATAGAATGTCTTTGCATTTATTTGATTATTTTAAATTTCTTTCATCGTGTTGTAGTTAATAATGTGTAATATTTGTACTTGTTAAATTTATCCCTAGATATTTTATTCTTTTGCATGCTATTGTGACTTGAATGGTTTTCTTAATTTCTGTTAATATTTTGAGTATTTCATTTCTAGGTTTATAAAAATACAATTGGTTTTTCTGTGTTCATATTGTCTCCAGCAACTGTGTGAATTTATTAACTCTAATAGTTTTCTCATGGATTCTTTAGAATTTTTGCATATAAGATCAAATCATAGGTAAACAAAAGATAGTTTTACTTCTTTCTTTCCAGTTTAAATGCCTTTTATTCACCCCTCTACCAGAAATTGCTTTGTCCAGAATTTCTAGTAAAATGTTGAGTAGACTAGTGAAACTAGGCATCTGTGTCTTATTCCTGATCTTAGGTGGAAGACTTTGAGTTATTCTGTGTCAGTTAGCAGTGGATTTTTTCATAAATGACCTTTATCAGGTTAAGGAAATTCCCTTCCATTCTTGGTTTAACTTATTTTGTTTATTGCAAGTTTTTTTGCTGAGGAAGATTTGCCCTGAGCTAACATCTGTGCCAATCTTCCTCTATTTTTCAACATGTGGGCTGCCAGCACAGCATAGCTGCTAACAGAGAAATGTAGGTCTGTGCTCAAGAACCAAACCTGGACTGCTGAAACAGAGAACACTGAATTTAACTACTAGGCCACCAGGGCTGACCTTATCAAGTTTTTTTGTGTGTGATAAAATGTTGGATTTTATCAAACACTTTTTTTGCGTTAATTTAGATAATCCTCTGTCCCCATTTTTCATTCTATTAATATGGTGAAATATATTGATCGATTTTCATATGTTGAAAAATCTTTGAATTCCAGGGATAAATCATACCTGGTCATGGTGTATAATCTTCTTAATATGCTACTGGATTGGATTTGCTAGTATATTGTTGAAGATTTTTGCATCAATATTTATTAGAGACGCTGGTTTGTAATTTTCTGTTCTTGTCATGTCTCTTTCCTGATTTTGTATTACAGTAATGCTGACCTCGTAGAATGAGTTAGGATGTGTTTCCTCCTCTTCCATTTTTGGAAAATTCAAGAATGATTGGGTAATTTTTACTTAAATTGTTGGTAGATGTAATTAGTGAAATCATCTGGTCCTGGGCCTTTGTCTTTGGAATGTCTTTGATTATTGATTCAGTCTCTTTACTTGCTACTTCAGTAATCCTTTTTACTTCAGTAAGGTGATAGTAAGGATCCCACTTTAATTTTTGAATTTAATAATTTGATTCTTCTTTCTTTTTTTAAATTATTGAATCAAGATAAACATTTCTCGATTGTGTTGATCTTTTTGAAGAATCAACTTTGGTTTAGCTGATATTCTCTATTGTTTTTCTACTCTCTATTTCACCTGTCTCTGCTGTAATCTTTATTATTTCCTTCCATCTGCTGGCTTTGGGTTCATTTTTCTCTTCTTTTTCCAGTTCTTTAAGGTGTACAATTAGGTTACTGATTTGGGATCTTTATTCCCTTTTTAAAAAATTCTCCTTTAATGTAGACATTTATAGCTATGATTTCTCTGTCAGCTCTTCTCTCTCTAAATCTCATAAATTCTAGTATGTTATGTTTTCATTTTCATTCATCTCGAAGTATTTTTTAACTTCCATTTTTATTTCTTCTTTGACCCATTGCTTGTTTAAAAATATATTAATTTCTATGTATTTGTGAATAGTCCATTCTGTTATTGATTTCTAGTTTTATTCCCCTGTGGTTGGAGAAGATACTTTGGATTATTTCTATTTTTTTTAATGTATTGAGACTTCTTTCATGGCTTAAAAAACAGTCTATCCTCAGGAATGTTTTTGTGCGCCTGAAAAAGATGAATTTTCTACTGTTTAAGGGTGAAGTTTTCTTAATAAGTCTGTTAGGTGTAGTTGGTTTATAGTGTTGTGCAAGTTTTTTATTTAAATATTGATCTTTTACCTAGTTATTTTTTCATTATTAAAAATGGGATGTCGAGCCTTGCAATTATTGTAGAACTATAAATTTTTCTCTTCATTTCTGTCAGTGTTTGCTTCACGTATTTTGGAGCTCTGATGCTTGTTACATACATGTTTGTAATTATTATATCTTTTTTGGCAAAATGATTCTTTTACCAATGTATAATATTTTGTCTCTTGTAACAATTTTAAACTTACTGTTCATCTTGCCTGATAATAGTATAATCATCTCATGGCTCTTGGTTAGTATTTGAATGGAAGATTAGTTTCATCCTTTAACTTTCAATTTGTTTCTTAATCTAAAGTGAGCAGACAGACAGCAATATAAAGGGAGTATATAGACAGAATATACTTGGATCACCTGTTTTATTCAGTCTGTCCACCTCTGCATTTTGACTGGAGAATTTAATCCATTTATTTTTAAAGTAATTAATGAGAAGAAAGGACTGACTTCTCTATTTCCCTATTGTTTCTCACATGTCTTATATCTTTCTTGTTCCTCAGTGTCTTCCATTATTGCCTTATTTTGTGTTCAATTGATTTTGTTTTGAAGTGTACCATCTTGATTCATTTCTCATTTCTTTTTATATATGTTTTAAGTTATATTCTTGGTAGTTTCCCTGGGAGTTGTAACTAACCTCTTAAACTTATAAAAATCTATTTTAAATTAATATCATCTTAGCCTTAATAGTATATAAAATCACTGTTCCATGCAACTACATTCTTCATCCTTTCTGTTGTTATTTTCACAAATTAGATCTTTATCCCTTACATGTACATTAATATATATTTTAAGTTATTGGTTTTTGCTTTCTCTTAAATCATATAGTTAAACAAAAGAGGAGTTACCACTCCAAAATACAATAATATTGGCTATTGTATTGACCTACTTAGTTACCTTTACCAATGTGTTTGTTTCTTCATATGACATTGAGTTATTGTCCAGTGTTCTTTTATTTCTGTCTGAAAGATTCCCTGTAACACTTCTTAGAAGTCAGGTCTACAAGCACTGAACTCCCACAGGTTTTGTTTATCTGAGAATGTCTTAACTTCTCCTTTATTATTGAAGAATGGTTTTACCTCATATAGAATTCTTGCTTGTCAGTATTTTTATTTCAGCACCTCAAAGTTATCATCCCACTACCTTCTGGCCTCCATGGTTTCTGCTTAGAAATCAGTTGTTATTCTTATTGAGGATTTATTTTATAGGACAAGTCCCTTCTCTCTTGCTACTTTTGAGATTTCTTCTTTGTGTTTCAAAAGTTTGATTGTAGTGTGTCTCAGCATGGATATTTTTGTGTTTATCTTTCTTGGACTCTATTGGTTGTGAAAATTCATGTCTTTCATTTAAATCTGGGAAGAATCGGGTCATTATTTCTTCAAATATTCTTTTTTGCCCCTTTTCTCTCTGCTCTCCTTGGACTACCATTATGTACATTTTATATTTCTGATGGTGTCCCATAGGTCTCAAACTTTCTTCATTTTTCTTTATTTCTTTTTATTTTTCTCTTCAGACTGGATAATTTCAATTGGCCTATCTTCAAGTTTTCTGACTCTTCTGTTTGCTAAAATCTGCTTTGAAAGCCTCTAATGAATTTTTCATTTCAGAGACAGGATGGCTGGAAACATGGGCTGACATCTTCAACACCACCACTGAGCTGGGAAAGGGAGATAGGCAAGAGCACATAAAAATGCCACAAAGCTTTTCTACCATTTTTAAGTTGTCTTTTTCTGGATTCAGTGTTCTCTTAGTTTTTATAAATTTTTGACTATTTTCCAGAGTTCTGATAAAGCTGATTCTGACAGATTATGCTCAATTTTTTGGTGTTTCTGTGGAGGGTCAGGATCTTGGAGCTACATGCTCCAATATTATCACCGATGTCGTTTTGTACATAATTTTAAAATTAACCTTTCTGATTCACTATTTTATTCATGTTACTGATTGTTCAATAGTCCAGAATGACACCTTATTTCCTGTCAAATGAAGCCAAACTCTCCAAACTGGCAATAAGAATTGCAACACTTTGCCCTTTCATAAGTAATGAAAATCAGCTCCACTTGTACCATCCTTCTCATTACATGGTCATTTTTATGCCTGAGTTATGATGTGCACCAGCCAGCTTAATGGGCTTGAGCACAAATTAGATGAAAATCAGCAAAATGTTATAAAGAAGAAAATTTACTGAAACTGTTCACTAAATAACCCCAAAACATATTTGTCTTATCTTGATTATTTAGTATTTAAATAAGGAGAAAACATCATAAAGAAATCAATATATCTACAATACAAAGAAAATATCTCGTATTACAAATATTTCCAATATAATTCAAGTTATAGTTGCTCCAACATCAATAAGCCTATGCATTTCAGGAATTCATTATTATTCCTGTATGCTGTTCCAATTTACCACATGGAAACATAATTTTCTTTTATTTATTCTAAGCAAATAAGATAAACGTACTTTTCAAATGCATCCTCCTTCATTATTAAATGTTTCAACAATTTTCTGAGTCAATATAGAAAACAATAGCTCTTTGTACAGTGTAATAATTAAATTTTGTCATCAAGATCTTGTGTATTTGTTAGATGATGTGATTAAGTCTAGCCGTTATAACTAGGAAAATGATATACCATGCTCATTGTCATTCTCTTTTTTGTGATTACATCTTCTAAATTTATTTTAATGTTAAAACTGCTATTTTTGTTGAGGGCTGAGGACCAAATATAAATTTTTAAATCATTGATTAATATGTTAATTAAAATTAACCACTAGAAAACATTTTCTGTGACTTATATCACCAATAAAAGGAAACTTAAGTTTAAGAATAACCTATTCTCTATAGAGAATAATTTTAAATAAAGATACTGCTTATTCATAAAAATGCTATTAAACTATTAAAATTATAACTTCATTTTAGATGAAATAGAGATCAAGGACAATCATTTTGATATGTTATATACACTACAATATTTATTTAGTTATGTCACATTTTTGTAAACTATATTTTATTTAACCAATTCAGTAGTTTTTAGCATTGGACATTTTACTGCTCTCCCTTACCAATGGCATCATATTTTAATCAAGCATAATACATAAAAGATGAGGATGTGCCCCAGTGTTTCATATGATAAATTTTCTCCTGTAATATGTCTCATAGGTAAAATTTGTGCCAAATTTATGGGATTTTAGATGAACTATTTTTGCTGAATATCCATTGCTTTAAAAAATGGAGTTCTACAAAAGTGCAATGACACTGATGAGTGGTGAAGTCTACTTTAGTAGGAAAGCAGTATAAGGAAGGTCATAAAGCAAGAGTGTAGGTGAAGTCCTCTTAGATGAGAAGACATGTAATGTGAAAACTGTGTGAAAAGTGGGAGTTAGACAAAGAGACTGAGTGTGTCAGTAGGGAGGGGAGATGCTTTCAGAGGAATCATCATATTAGAATATCTTTAAGACCAGTAAGTTTGCAATAGATAGGGCAACTGGCAGGGCTGTAGTGTGAACTAAGTACTCAGGTACAGCAGACATATGGGCAGAGAGAGAGATTTTTAAATTTTTTTGTTTTTAAGTTTACCATTCCCTATCTCCAGCTCTTAGCAATAAACCAATACAGAATTACCTCTGGAGAGAAAGATATGTCCTCAGGAGCATGACATGGAGTGGAGAGCTGGCACAGGGCCCTTTTCTTCAGAATTTTTTCAGAGTCAGCACAAGGCCCTTTTTCTTCAGAATTTTGTACAGCTTTATGGCCTTCTCGCTTTCCCTGTTTCTATTGAGAAGTCAGAAGCAATTCTAATTCTTAATCCATTTTGCATGACTAAACACTTTGTTTTTCTTTTGGGAAGCTTGGAGAATTTTTTCTTTGTTTTAAATATTTTTAAATTTCATGATGTTTCATTTTTTGAGTGTATTCTAATTCATTTTACTGGGCACTGGGGGGACACTCTCTATTTGGCAATTCATGTCCTTCAATTCTGGAAAATACTTTAATAATTTCATTGATTATTTCCTGCAATCCGTTTTTTTTTTTCCCCCTCTCCATCTGGACCTTTGATTATTTGGACTTTAGAATTCTGGAAGTGATATCTGTGTTGTTTTATATTTTCTTTCCTATGTGTTATCATTTTTTATATTTCTTTATTTTCTGTAAGATTTCTTTAACTTTATTGTCTAGACTCCTTCTTGAAGTTTTTATTTAAGTGTCAGGTTTTAAAATTCCAATAGCTGGTTTTGGTTTTTATAAAGTTTCTTCTTCTTCTTCTTCATTTTTTTTGGTGAGGAAGATTGACCCTGAGGTAACATCTGTTGCCAATCTTCCTCTTTTTGCTTGAGGAAGATTGTCCCTGAGCTAACATCTGTGCCAGTCTTCCTCTATTTTGTATGTTGGACTCCACCACTGCATGGCTTGATGAGCAGTGTGTAGGTCCACACCCAGGATCTGAACTCATGAACCTCTGGCCACCAAAGCAGAGTGCACAAACTTAACCACTAGATCACTGGGCCAGCCCCAATCTTCTTATTCTTATTTCAGGGGTTAACTATTATCTTTTATTTTTATGAGGGTATAAACTACAGATTTTATTTGGTTTGAATTTTGTAGTACTTTTCTCCCTGCATATTCTCATTTCACATTATTTTTATCTGTTTGTTTATCTTGGCCTTATTTTCCATGCTGGATGGTTTCTTTGGATGTCCAGTTAATGTTGGTTTTCTTCCTTTGATTAAGAGAGAGATACCAAAAAGTTCGTTTGGAATTTCTGCATACTGGGTAAGGTTTTCCGACTGTAAACTTCACTGTCGGTAACCCGAGTGGATCAATTTTAGGGAACTCCCGATATTAGGTTACAGATTCCCTAGAGAAGAGTCTTTCAATCACCTGCCGAAAGGACATGCCTATGACTGTCACATTCTTGCAGGATGCTGGGATGGAATGCACTGAGGAGAGAACTGCTCTTCACTGCATCCAGCATTCACAATTCTTCAGATTCCGTATGGTCTGTGTCCTGAGTGAATTAATCTCCAGACTTCTACGAGGATTGTGCAGTGGAGGGGATGTAGTAATTTAACTTCTCAAACAATTTTCAGCAGGCCTCCATATTTTAAAATCACTGTGAATCTCATACCCTGAGATACTTAATGCTGCTAGTTTATGTATTATTTTGAGGAATCTGTGCAGTAAATAAGGTTTATAGCTTTACCCACCACACAAGGTTGGGAGTCAGCTTCATTAGGGCCACTAAGTTAGTCCCCACTTATCCATAGGCTTTTCAACTTCCAATATTTTGTTTCATCTTCTGTCCAGTTCTCCTTATCCTTGTGTATATCTTTTAAAATAATTTCTTTTTAGTGGCTTTGAAGGATTTGCGCAGGGAGCAAAATGATGCTCCTGTGTTCAATACGCTGTGGTAAACCAGAAGTGCACTTAAGAGGAAAATATCTGTATGGTGTATATATACATACACATAGTTAGATTATGTGTATTGTGTGTATGTGTAAAATATATGTAAAGGATACTTCATTTCTTTCTTAATTTCTACAATTCTCAAAAGTAGCAATTGTTGAGAAACTTTAATCTGAATTTTACTAAAGGAAGCCGTATACTGAGTGAAGGTAGTTCCTTTTTGTTTGTTTGTTTATTTAATAAAAGGTTCAGGGAAGAGCCTTTAAGTCTATGCATTTCTCATAAGACTATTTTTGAAGTATACGTAGATTTATCCTATTTGTTGTCAGTAGGACCATTGAGAAGAGTAGGAGGAAAATCTGTCCATTGAGCCTGATTGGATAAAAGTTTAATATAAGGAAACTGATACAGGGCAAAAAAGACCTAGAATCAGAAGCAATTGGAGACACGTGCAAAGGAGAAGGCAGAATATGATACCCAGCAGCTCGAAGAAGTCCTCATCTTCTCTCAAAGAATTCCATGAAAAGTCCTGCCAAGATGCCCAACCTTTAATTACCTCCTCCTGGCCATTAAAGAGATGGCTCTGATTATGTTGCCCTAAGTATCAAACAGACTATTCATAGCAGAGATGCATTCAGTGACCACCAGCTTCCTTAGGTTTATGAGGAAAGTTATTGATAAATAGACGATTATGAGGCAATATAGGACTGCCTTTTTCAGAAAGACGTGATGAGATTGTTGACCTTGTTGGACACCTTTTGTTGAGGAAAGGCAGGGAGTTCTGCAGCACTGACGCGGTGAACCTGAGAACAGAGAATAAACTGGAAACAAAGATCCTGTAGGAATCAAAATTGAGAGGATAACTGGTCTCCAAAGTTTTCTCTGCCTACTGTCTTGATGTTCTCAATCCTCTCTTTACTGTCTCCTTACAAATGCCCTGCCAAACTGGAGCTCTTGTGCCAAATAGAATGATTAAGCAGGAACTGGAAGTGGTCTTACTTCCATTACTTGATACATTGACAATGTGGACAAGAAATTTCCTACAATAGAAGAAATATGATCAGGAGATCCAAAATTAAATTGCTCGCCACACTTTGTTTAAGAACATTTTGCATATAATGATTATTTCTGTAATATAATCAACATGGCACCATACTATTGAATCATTGAAGGTTAAGTAATTTGTAGACTAATGTGGGAGCCTATCATGTTAAGTATTGTTTCAATGAGTATTAAATAGCACATAAACTTTGAATTATAACTCCTTTGAAAATTGCCTACTTTTTTAGTTCTTTATTAGAATGAAATGTGATAACAATAACAACAGTAGCAACAATATTGATGTTGATATAACTAACATTAACGTTGCATTTATTATCTGAAAGGTACTATTTTAAGGGCTTTACATACATTAATTTATAACTTTATGAGATCAGTTCTATTACCATCTCCATTTTACAGATGAAAAAACTAAAGCAAAAAGAAACTAAGAAAATTTCCAAGATTACACAACCAGTTACTGCTGGAGCCAGGTTTCAAACCTAGGCAGTCAGATTCCAGGTCCAATGCTCCTAGGAGCAAATGAGATTTTTTCAAGTTAGCAGTTCTTTGATGACTAAAGGTGATGGTACTCTGAGTCTCCTTGAAAAACTTTCCCAAAGTCCAACTTGTTAGATTTCCAACTCTTCCAGCTATATTACTTCTTTTACAACACATTCATTCATATCTTCCTCTATCCTTTTATACAGACGGCTGTCAAATTCAGATTCCTAAACTTTTTACTAAGCTCAAATTTTACCTTTCAATGGCCTATAATATATATCTCCTATATTTTCCACCAGAATTATTAAAACATACAGAGCACAATCCAGGCAGAATAATATAATGCCTAATAGTTCAAGCAGACATGAGTTTGAAGCCTTGCACCATCACTTACCAGTTGTACGACCTAGGACATGATAAGTAACCATTCTGAGCTAGTTTCTTCTTTATTTGTAAAACAAGGAAACAAATAACACATTTCATGGTATTGTTTCAAAGATCAAAGGAGGAAAAATGCTTAGGAAAATACTTTAGTCAGTATACATAAATGGTAGTTATTAATTATTTTTTTCTTCTCTACTTCAGAGCTACCACTCAAAGAACTAACTACATAGAAAAAGCTATATTGGTGCTGATTTTTATGTAATTTGAAAATATATATAAATATATTGTAAGTAATTATTTAAAAATAATCTGTTCAAGAAGAGAAAAAGTAGGTTCTGCTAGCTTTCCTTTATTGGTACAAGGAGAAAGAATTGGCTTACCAACTTAGGAAATTATCACTCTGAAACCACTTGTAAGGGTAATATAAAAATGATAGAAGAGTCAAGTTTTGTGCGACATAGAATATTGCTTTCCTATCTTCCCATACCCTTCCTTTTCTAAACAATTTCCACCTGTCAAAATCCTAACCATATTTCTCTTTTGAGAAAGATTAGCCTTGAGCTACCATCTGCTGCAATCCTCCCACCTCTTTTTTTTATTATTTTGCTGAGGAAGACTGGCCCTGAGCCAACATCTGTGCACATCCTCCTCTATTCCATAGTTAGGACACCTGCCACCGCATGGCCTGACAAGGAGTGCCCAGGTCTGCACCCAGGATCAGAACTGACAAACCCCGGATCACCAAAGCAAAACGTGAGAACTTAACTGCTGTGCCACTGGGCCAGCCCCTCCTAATCATATTTTTTAAATCCCTAATCAAATCTGATTTCTGTTAGGAAGCTTTTATTACTTTCAAATAAATGTCTTCTTCCTCCAAAATTTCATATCATTTTGTATCTCCCATGTGACAACTTTTTTTAAATTATAAAATACTAATGTTTTAATTATATCAAATCACTACTAAAATATAAGGCCCTTTTGAGCCTAAGCACATGATATGTATCTTAGTATCCTTTTCAGTACTTAGGTGATTACCTTCATGTAGAGAGTTCTACAATATAACCTCTACGTTCATGAAGGAGAAAATGGGTAGAGAAAAGAAACAAGGACAGCCACCAAATTATAAACACCATGAAATATCATTCCAGTGATATCCTATGGCCCTGGAGCCTGAAATGTTTAACGAGAGAAACCCCTGAAGAAGGGCGTTGCTGCCAGATGTGTTAGCAGGGTAGGGAGAGTGAGATGCCAATTGTGAAATAACTTCCTCTCAATTTATACCAAACCTGCCATATCTGTCTGCCAACAACATAAAACAGAAAAACAATATTATCTAAGCAAATTACACATGATATAAAGGTGTGTAGAGAAGATCATCATATGTAAATTAAAACATAAAAAAAATTTTTTGTGTATTGTAGTGTAATGTTTTGTTTTGTTATACAACTTACATAGGATTTATCAAATTGTTTGAAAGTAACTAGAAGCCAATGATGGGAAGAACACCACAAACAAAATATTCAGAAGGCTAAGAAAACAACTGTATTAACCAATAAAATTAATAAAATAATCTTCAAAAATAACTAAAAATGATGGGGCCAGCCCAGTGGTGCAGCGGTTATGTTTGCACATTCTGCCATGGTGGCCCGGGGCGAGCCGGTTCAGATCCCTGGTGTGGATATGGCACTTGTTGTCAAGCTGTGGCGGGTGTCCCATGTATAAAGTAGAGGAAGATGGGCACAGATGTTAGCTCAGGGTCAGTCTTTCTCAGCAAGAAAGAGGAGGATTGGTGGCAGATGTTAGCTCAGAGCTAATCTTCCTAAAAAAAAATAGAGAGAGAGAGAGCTACAGAATAGTGATAAATTAATAAGATCAGCAACCTGGATGTCATAGTGGTGATCCTCAGCAATGGGCTTGCTCTGATCACCGTGATCTGAACCAATTAATCATGGGTCAGGGATAGAGAAAGGAAGCCTTAATTTGATTGGCCAGCATAATCGGGAACATGGCACACTAATGTCTCAAAAAATCATCTTCAAAAACTACAGAATCTTGAGGCAGTTATATAGGGAAAATGGGGGGATGGGGCAGGGCGTGTCTAGGGATGTTGGCCTCAGGCATGATGGGCTCCAGGCATCACATTGTTCCATTCTTCTGTCAGCTGTGATGGATACCTCGTAGGTGTGTTTCCTGCCTGTGGTCAGTCTGTTCCCAGAGAGAAACTCATAGAACAAAGTTTTAATTCATCATGATATGGGAGAGTACATACATAAGCAGAGGCCGTAAACGAGGAAAGCATGTGGATTTTTTTAGAGTATGTGCAGAGCAGTGAGTAGTCACACAGAGGAGGAGCTGGGGTCATTTAGCGTAACAAGATGACCTCACTCATGCTCACTTACAGTGGGACATAGGCTAAATGGGATTTTAAATATATACATATTAAAAATTCTAATGTGATAATCATTTTTATTGGTAGGTTAATTAGTTTTAAGATATTTAAATTATATTTCTGCTTTGTAGAGCTTAATTTTCAGATACATGAGAAAAGCAGATAAATATCAGAGTTTATGAACATAAAGGAGATAATAAACAGTATCTTTAAAACAAAGGACTTAGGATTTTGGCAATTTTACGTTTAACAAAAAGTCCCTGTAACTGGGAAATGGAAAGAGAATTTCTTATTTTCATATGTATTAGAGACCATCACAATAGGTTGTTGTTTCAGCTGAAAAGAAAATGTTGGGCTTAATTCCATGACTATAAGTGATATTAAAGTACTAAAAGAATTTACCAGGCAAGAATTTGTCGTTAGACCCTGCTCCTTGTACCCAGTCTACAGTACTTTCTTTTGAGTTGCTTCTGCTTTTCGTCCATTCAGATCCCTCCACCACACCCCACAAGTTGAACCATCATTCTGAATAGTGCTGTAAGCTTACTTCTTTACTCTGCTATGAGAGAAGACTGAGTATTGATGAAAAATAACACAACTTTACAGATTGATGCAATTAAAGGTGTTTGAACTTCCTCCTCAACTGTGTCATTTTAATTTACAGCCAATTATTTGTTTTCCTTGTGCTTAGTGTTGTTTTTCAAGAATGTTATGACTATTACTTAAAAATTCCTTCAGCAACTTACCATGCTATACACAAAATTATATTTGTTTATAATCACTTTTAATTCCTTTCTTTTTGCTCAAAGATTTGCTTTTTGCCTCCTCTCTTTACAACTCATATTATATTGTTCCATAAATTGATTTTCTCATAGCCCTCCTTGTTCTGCCTCACATTTTTTTCACCTAGACCATGGTGGTAGCTTCCTCACTTGTGTTGTTTCTTTTCTATCCTCCACATAGACTCCTTCTTAAAACTACTAAATACTAGCTTCTACTACCCTAGCAACATATCCTTAACGTTGCCTGCAGGATTGTCTATTACCATCCTTTCCCCAATTCACTAACCATATCTTCTAACAATTTCAGTCATAATCTCTACACTTTAGCAACATTGAATCACCCTGTGCATATATGCACACTTTTGTTCTAACTTTCCTTTCACGATTCTCTTCTCTATATAACTGGTCTTTTCTCCTTTAGAGTGCCTTCCAGGATCCTACTAGAGCTAGTTATGTGTCCTTCCATTATGGTGGTGACATAGTACTTTTGAGGTAGTATTCGGTTATTTCCTCTTTGACCTTTGTCCAATTCAAGCAGTGGTTTGAATCTGTGTCTGTTACTTCAAGAAAGGTAAGTGCATGAAAACCAAAAAAAAAAATCTGCTTTTATTCCAAACACGTAAACTAGAGGAATTGGGAGGATTCAGAGAATAAAAAAGTTTTTGGAGAAGTTAGATGTGAAACAGATTTGAAGCACAGTTGGTAGAGAGAGAAGTGGGAGGTTGAAGGAAATGAGTTGATGAGAGTAAAGAGAGTGCTTTATGTCATAAAATTTTTCTTTAAAAGTCTAAAGAACTTGAATAGGAACATGTGAACAGGAATAGGAATTGTAGGTAGTGAATTGTGAGTTCTGAACCTGAGGTCAGTGTGTTTATCTCCCATCCCTTGCCATTTCAGAAAACCCTCCCTAACACTGGCCTAAACCATCAAAAGAGAAAAACAAACCCAATAACCTCAAAGATGACTGATATTGAAGTTTTATAACTTATTCGTGGAAATATGGTATCTCAGTTATGGTAGTAAGTTGATTCTTAGGAAGTAAATGTCCTTCTTTTGCAAATGTTAGATCTCAAGTTTTGTTGAAGAAATGAATGAAATAATCAGTGTTTTAATTCAAACATGTTTTCCTTGGTAGCATTTGATAATCACTGACTTTTTAGATTGATGCCGAGGCTAAAAATTCGGTTGTGCTGGAGACGGCTTGTACTGCTTTAGGAAAGACAATTGTGCACACTTCTTAAATTCAGGCTCAGAAATGGTATGTTTGTACCTTGAAATAGATATTGCGGAAATATTTTACAAAACAGTAATTGGCAAGTGCTACAAGCAGCTCTTTCTGTTACACGTTGATCACCACACTGCTGGTTAAGACTCAGAACTGGAAGAACGCAAACATTTAAAGGACATTTCCAATAAATTGATCTTATGACAACTGTTATAGATAAGACTCTTAAACACCTCTAGAATTTGTTTATAATGCAGTAAGTATAAAGAAAAGGAGGAGTAGGTATAAGCAGCCACATATCAAATATACATTTCTTTGGAAAAATGAGAAACTATTTAGTCTAGTGCTTTGTGGCAGTCCTGAGTTTCGCTTTTTCCTTAGAGGACACCAGGAGGCCTAGGCAGAGCTGCATCTGTGACTCTCACCACTGGTTCAACTAGAATGGTGACTCTGATTTATTTTACATATTGGGCTTTTGCATAAGATTTTCTCTAGGTAATGATTTTAGGATAAACTAGGCTTTAAAAACCAATCATGAAGAAGGCATATATTTTTATTTATTCACACACACACACACACACACACTCATATCTATGTCCTCTAAAGTAATACTTAGGATTGTTTATGAGTATATTTTCCCACTAACTGCATACATTGGCAATTTTTAAAGTTGCCACCTCTTATCTACATTCTGTATCAAATTCTATAAAAATAAATAACTTCCAATTAAAATACCATCAAAATGATTCATGGATATGGAAAAATTGATTCTAAAGTTTATATGAAGAGGCAAAAGACCCAAAATTGCCACACCAAAATGATGGAGAAGAACAAATTTGGAAGACAAACTAACTGACTTCAAGATTTACTATAAAGCTACAGTAATTAAGACAGTGTTGTACGGGAGGAAGAAGAGACAAAAAGACCGATGGAATAGAATAGACTGCCCAGATATAGTTCCACATAATCATGGTCAACTAATCCTTGACAGAAGAGCAAGGAAATAGTGGACATCTATATGTTAAAAGAAAAAAAAAAAAAAAAGCATCTAGCTAGAGACCTTACATCTTTCACAAAAACTTAAATCAATTATTTAAAATTTAAATCAATTATCCATTTTGAGGATCATAGACTTAAATGGAAAATGCGAAACTATAAAATTCCTAGAAGATGACATAAGAGAACATTTAAATAAGCTTTGGTTTGGCAATGACATTTTAGGTACAACACCAAAGGCACAATCCATGAAACAAAAAAATTAATGTTAGACTTCATTAAAATTAAAAACTTCTCTGTGAAAGACAGTGTCAAGAGATTGAGAAGACCAGCCACAGATTGAGAGAAAATATTTTCAAAAGAAATATCTGACAAAAGGCTGTTATCCAAAATACACAAAGAACTCTTAAAACTCAACAATAAGAAAAGAAACAACTCAATTAAAAAGGGCAAAAGATCTGAAGAGAGACCTCGCCAAAGACGATATAGAGATGGCAAGTACACTGATGAAAAGATAATCAGTGTACTAAGTCGTTAGGGAAATGCAAACTAAAACAACAATAAGATACCTACGAGAATGGTGAAAATCCAAAACACTCACAACATCAAGTGCTGGAGAGGATGTGGAGCTACAGGAACTCTCATTCATTCCTGGTGGGAATGCATAATGGTACAGCCACTTTGGAGGGCAGTGTGACACTTTCTTACAAAACTAAGCATTCTCTTACCATACAATCCAGTAATCACATTCCTTGATATTTAGCTAAATGAGTTGAAAACTTATGTCCACACAAAAACTTGCACATGAGTGTTTATAGCAGCTTTCTTTAAAATTGCCAAAACTTGGAAGCAAACAAGATGTCTTTCAGAAGCTGAATGGAAAACTGCGGCACATCCCAAAAATGGAATACTATTCCTCACTAAAAAGAAATGAGTTATCAAGCCACTAATAGACTTGGAGGAACCTTAAACGCATATTGATAAGTGAAAGAAATCAATCTAATAAAGCTGCTTGCTATATGATTCCAACTATATGGCATTCTGGAAAAGGCAAACCCATGGAGGCAGTAAAAAAGTCAGTGATGCCCAGGGGTTCATGGAAACAGAGAGAGGATAAATATGATGAATAGAGTGAATTCTAATACATACTATTGAATTTGCTTGATAACAACATGTCAGTGTTGGTGCATGGATTGTAACCAATATACCTTACTGGTGCTGGATGGTGATGGTGGAGAAGGCAGTATGTTTTCTTTTGGGGGGGATATGTAAGAACTCTCTGCACCTTAATTTTTTTTTTTACAATTTTCTTTTGTTGTGGTAAAATGCATACAATGTAAAAACTACTATCAATCATTTTTAAGTGAACAGCTCAATGATATCAAGCACATTCCTGTTGTTGTGCAACCATCACCACTCTTCAACGTTCTCCAGAACTCTTTTCACCTTGCAAAACTGAAACTCTATACCCATTAAACAGTAGCTCCCCATTTTCCCTTCTGCCAGCCCCTGTCAGCTACCATTCTACTTTACGCCTGAATGATTTTGATTACTCTAGGAAGCTCACCTGAGTGAAATCATGCTCTGTCTTTTTGTGACTGTCTTATGGAACTCTTTGTACTTTCTGCTCGTTTTGGCTGTGAGCCTAAAAATGCTCAAAGAAAATAAGGTCTGTTAATTAAAAATAAAAATCAAGGCATTACAAACACCTTTTAATAAAGAAAGTGATTTTTCAAAAGAAATTAAGCATATTAAAATATTAAAAGTAATTTTTAAGTGGATTTTAAAATTAAAACTTTTAAATTCTAAAAGCAATATTCTTCTTTTAGCAGTCATTTATTCCTATAGTTATAACAGAAATTGTTATATCTTCATTTCTGTCTCAATTCCCTATTAGCCATATGGCTGGTCTGACTCTAATGATCAGCATTATCAGAAATCTGAGCCAAATCTACCCTTCTATTACAACGTTTCATCTTCACTTTAAAATTTGTATTTTGCTATTTAACATTTTTTATGTGAAAATATGTATATTATTTGAGAATAATCTACTGCTCTTATTTGAGAATAAACTACTGCTACTAATAATTTGAGAAAGTTTACTGTTTTAAATTTTAATAAGAAATAAGATGTTTCTAAAGTTTTAGGTTTATTCCAAAGCCTGAAAAATTTTAATTCTCCCAGATGATTAAGCGTATGTCTTTATCATTGCATAGACTTACATAAAATAAAATACTTTTCTTTTATGGCTGCTAATTGATTTATTTTCTTATTATATGCATCAAAATTATTCATAGGGGAGAGTGTCAGTTAACTACCAAGCAAAAGGAGAAACTTTTTAAAAATTATCACTCAAAGCCTTTGCAGAATTAAAAGATTTTAGAATAAATATTTGGCTTTTGATAATCATAGTCATCTAAAAGGAGATTTTAAATACCATAAATTCACCCATAATCTGTTTATCTATTTTGTCTATCTCTCTATCTACTGCCCTGTCTATAATGCCAAGACATTTTTAACTACTAATGGAAACTATTATTGAGTGAGATTTCTTTGGCTTCCAACCCATTTCTATGACCTAAATAAATCACACACATGATGAAAGCATTTTTATCTGGTAAAATGTGTAACCATAAGTACTACTCTAAGTTCTTAATGGGTTAGGGATATTAAATTGGTAGAGAAATCTCAGGTCCTAGATGGAACTTGGAAAGTATAAAATTAATGATTAGGAAAAATTTTTGTTATCAAGGTCACAGTTGAGGTGGGAGTTTTGAGAGTGTGTCTTAGGCTCTTTCAGTGTTTTGCCGTCATAATTAGAGTTATCATACTGCAGTTGAGAATATCAAATAAGAAGCAGGGGCAGGCCCCATGGCCAAGTGGTTAAGTTCGCACGCTCCGCTTCGGTGGCCCAGGGTTTTGCTGGTTTGGATCCTGGGCACAGACCTGGCACCACTCATCAGGTCATGCTGAGGCAGCATCCCACACAGCACAACCAGAGGGACCTACAACTAGAATATACAACTATGTACTGGGGAACTTTGGGGAGAGGAAGAAGGAAAAAAAAAAAGATTGCCAACAGATGTTAGCTCAGGTGCCAATCTTAAACAAAAAAAAAAGAAGTAACTGTTGCCATATTAGTGATCTCAAATCATCTAACCTTTTGAAACGACAAATCAAAAATCATCTTCACTGGGGAAAATTCATTTGCATTAAACAGAAACTGTAATTTGGATGGATGCAATTTAACTGAATCCCTGGCTTTTTTTTTTTTTTTGGAGTTATCTTTTCCATATTTACTTCTTTTAAAATACATCCGATTGCAGAATTACATGACGCTGCTTGCAGAAATCCAATGGATTGTTTAAAATAAGATGGAGAAAAAGGTTCCAAATTTGCTGAACTATAGACACGTGACCGTTCAAACTGTCTTCCAATAGTGGCACACTAGGCAAACTTTCAGCAGGCAGCCTTTTCCGACCTACTTCACAAAATAGCCGCAGGAAATACACATCCCGATCATTAATGGCCATGAAAAGATCATACTGTGCTCGATCTTCTGCAGGTATTGGAGTAGTTCCTGGAACGACCACTTGCCATGAAGTTTGTGAGGACTGAATGAGTTCTGTTAGAGTTTACAGTGTGCAACAGGAAATTGTGTTTTGAATTTACTGGAGTTTCACGGTTTTTTCTTATGTGGATAGCAAAATGTCACCAAAATATTATACTTATTTCTAAATCAAAATATGGAATTAAATAAGTGTTAGTCTTTTTTTCCATTTTTTTCAGATGAGGGAAATTCTTATACAATAAGTCCTCCTGAAAATTTCAGGTGTATTATTTGGAAACATGTTTCAACACTCTCATAAATACATTTCCAACGGACGTAATAAAAACTAGAGTTGTCAAACGCTGTTCTTTATTCCTTCCAATAATTTTATGTCAATATAGTCTACATGCAAAATCCATAGTGAGTTGTAATTCTTAATAATAATAATAACTATATTTGTTAAAAACATACTCTATGCCAGGCACTTTCAGGGCATCATCTCACATAACAAATAGAGGACTCTGATTTTAAGGTCCATTTTTGTAACTATGAACATGATACAAAAACAAAACAAATAATAATGAAATCTTAGAAAAAATAGCAATTTAGAAAATTCAACTTAAAAATAATGTTACATTTTTGGATAGCTGAGGCTATTTCTAGAGTATGCAAATATGATTTAAATGAGAGAATTGTGAGTATATGATTATTTAATGCAGGTGAAGTTTAAATATTAAGCATTCTAGAGAAAGCTCACTAAGTATATTTTTCAGACACTAGCTTTTATTAGAAACCGTATTTGACCAATCATTCTTAAATAAAAGCATTGTTTGATGAGAGTAACTCTAAAGATGGTTTATGAGTTCCCTCTTTTTTTACCATTTGAACATCAGGCCCAAAGAGGTTACAGCCTGACTGAGGTCAGACAAATATATAACAGAAAAGCAAAGACTATCATCCTGTTCTCTGACCAAAAACCTGTTGTTCTTTTTAACAAGCCAAAGTTAACATAATACATATCTTTTGTACTTTTAACATTACACAGTTTTGTGAAATATTTAATACCTCAAATAACTTGGCACTCAATCAATTATGTTTATGTTCTGCTATAATATTTAGAGATAGTTAGCTCATCAAAATCTGGTTCTTCCCTCCCTCTGCTGTGACTGTTTTAAATGCAGCATCAGTCTGTTTCCTACCCTGTCTATCCCTGTTTCAGCCTTCTGAACTCCTGACCCACTCCTCAGACATAACCTGTACTGTGGCCTGATACATTGTCTGTGAGGTCATACCTGGTATTACCCATTTCACTCTCTTTTGTGCCCCTAAGTCTTTGCCTCTCTACTTCGGCACTCTCCAATCCTGCCTTATGCCCTTGGTCATCCACTAGAAAATGTGTCAGTGACGGTACTTTCTATCCTATAGCAATTAATTTAGAACTTTGCACAAAAAACTAATTAGATTTTACAAAAGTTTATTTCAGTTTAGACCCACTCTATAATAAGGATCTGTTGGATAAAGTGTATATTATATAAATCACTTGAAGACAATTGCATCTTGATTGAGAATCTGAAAATGCCATCTTTAGAATTATGTAGAACTATGTTGCTTTATGACTTGGTATCTCTAAGCTTTTAATGTTTCAGCTTTGTTTGTTTGTTTTAAATGTATTTGAGTAAATTTTGTAAAGCCCCAAAGGCATAGAAATTATAAAATGACATACTTGTTAACTGTACAGCACTTTTTGGAGAGCTAATGTTATTTTATTAAGTTATGAGATAGCAAGATATAAGTCCTTGATTAAAATTCATTTAGTGTGTTATCTGACTGAATGTACTTAAAAGAAATCTTTGACATGTTGATCAGACTAAATTGATTTAATCTCAGCTGAAATTTAAGTTCAGCATTAGTCATGGATAATTACTGTCAGAAAGGATATGTTCTAGCTATTCATTTACTTAATATGAGCTTTCTTTCGGATTGCATATGAATTAATTAAATTTCCTTTAATCATAGCAGCTACATGCAACACACAGCTTCTAGCTAGTGTAAAATAGTTCATTAACTTTTACAAAATGGCCAATATCCTAATATAAATCTCTAAACTGGAGTAGAAGCTTTAAGAGGAGAAATTTAAGAGGAGAGAATCTGGGACACATACTCACCTGCCTAGATATGTCAGAAATGACCTCATTTGGCAGCGGACAATCCTCCCCACAAAAAGAAATTGTACTGACTCAGTTAGCCACCTCAATGAGTGACTCACAGGTGAAATGATCAGACTCTCATGATAAACATTAAACTGGTTCTTTGATAATACAAAATAAATAAAATACTCGATAAATCTTGAGCTCTTTATTTGATAGCAAGAAACTATTTGTTAGTAAGATGGTAAGAAAATAGAAAAAATATAAGAAATAAAATTATGCAAAATACAGCTATGTGAGTCAAATTCCTGTGGTATAATGGCAGTCCAATTTTAGATCCTGTAAATAGCAGATCAACAATTTGCATAAGTACTGGTATAATGAAGGAAAAAATTTCCAAATTGAAATCAGTCATTGTTTATAGTTATAATTGACATAATTTTGGAATTTCTGTTTTAATGTATTGCACTGAACATTAAAAAGCAATAATGTAAAAGTCGAAAAATTTGCCCAGTGTTGTATCCACCTAGCTAATCAGTCGTGTTTGTTTTTCCATATCTTTTACTACTTTCTTCCAAATATTTGCATTATTTTATATGGTTTTAATTGTAGCATGAACTCTTCATTTTTTCCACTTACGAGCATTTGATAATTGTTTACCTAATCTTTTTCTTTGCGTTATGTTTATTTTAATTAGAAATTCATTAAGTCAAAGGCCGAAAAGTGTGATCCCAGAAACAACAGTGTCATCATCACCTGGGTACTTAGAAGTACTAATTTTGCGCTGAACCCCAGATTTATTGAATAGGAAACCCTAGGGTTAAGTAGAGGCAGAATATATGTTTTATCAACTTCTCTAGGCCATTCTAGTGCATGCCAAACTTCACAAACTACTGTAGTAAATATATTTTCCAATATGTACTAAAATATTTCAGTGAGTCATTCATTATCAATTATTCAAAATAACACTACATGGGGAAGCTTTATTCAATAAAGTGTATGATTTTTTATTTCAAATTTTATAGAGTATTTTCACAACTATTGAAATATGATATCAAAAAGTGCAAATATTTTAAAATTGTTTTCAAGAGAATTTGTTCCAATTTATATTACTATCAAAAAATATTAGTTTTTAAAATTATATCCTTGATAATGTTAGGGTTTTTTGTAATTTTAATTTTGCTTAACTCCATTTGGAAATATGTATGTATACACATATGTGTGTGTGTACATATATATATGGAAATAAAAGTGTTACATGGGTTTCACTTAAAAAAAACAAATAAAGGGGCCGGCCCGGTGGCATAGTGGTTAAGTTTGCAGGTTCTGCTTTGGCAGCCCAGCGTTCGCCAGTTCAGATCCTGGGTGCAGACATGGCACTGTTTGGCAAGCCATGCTGTGGAAGGCGTCCCACATATAAAGTAGAGGAAGGTGGGCACAGATGTTATCTCAGGGCCAGTCTTCCTCAGCAAAAAGAGGAGGATTGGCAGCAGTTAGCTCAGGGCTAATCTTTCTCAAAAACAAACAAACAAACACATAAAACTGATTCTTTAAATACTTTTTCATTTGCATGTCTATCCTTATGAAACTTAGTTTGTAAAAAGATATTAATAATAATAATAACGGAGGTTTTTATGTGTCAAGTCGTTTAATCTAGATAGAACATATGCTATTATTTCACAGATGAAGAAACTGAATTAGATATTTGTTAAGTACCCACTCAAGATTCTGAAGTTTGCAACTGGTAGAGCTGTGATTTAAACTGTGGATCAAAATCTATGTTCTTAATCATTACAATGTCATCATGTAGAGAGATGGTTTTAAACCAACAAGCTGAAATATGTGCTAATTATCTAAGAAAATTACTGTAATTTATGTTTATAACCTCTCAAATCTTTCTTTCTTTGCAATATATAGTTCTCATTGATGTTAAAAATATGCATACACACATATGGATGTATATATGTGTATATTCATATTATATCTATGTGTTTATATGTGTTTATATATATATATATATGAATGTGTGTATACACCTATATCTACGTTTCTCTCTCATATGTATACATATTCAGGTTATTGCCATTTTTTACTTTGCAATCAGATAAAACTCTCAAAATTAGAAAAAACAGATCTGCTTATAAAAGCATAGGGATTCCAGTTGTTTAGTTTGGTTTTAGTGCAAGACTGCTGGATCCACCACTTTTCTGATGCCGGTGGAGGTTTTCAGACTCAATAAGTAACAAGAAAATTGTATTCTTTATGATTTTCTAATTTAGTCATGAAATGCATCAGCGATTGTTAAGTGACAAAGGTCAAAATAAGAAAGGATCAGTTGTCAAAACCCAGCAAGAAGTTTTCAAGGCACTGCTTTTCTTTCCTATCTCTTCCTATTTCCTGCCTTATATGCATACGTTTCCTTTCTCCTATCCACAATTCTGTTAATTTAAATGTTGACATTTATTGAAATTTACTATGTGCCAAGGATGTGCTTTCTGTGGATTACTACATGTAATATTTTCTACAACTCTAGGAGATGGTCTACACTGTTATTCTCATGTTACAAATAGGGGCAGTTTAGCCTAGAGAAGTAATTTAATCAGAGGATGTGAAGCTAATGAGTAGTAGAGCCAGGATTTGAACTCAGGCAGTTTAACTTTAGAGACCTTGTCCTTAAGGACCACACTACTCATACTTGTTGGGGAGGGAGAGCTCAAGGAGAGTAGGGGAAGAAGGGAAGAATCTTGAGGGCACTGTGAAAAAGTTCATCTGCCGATTCTGATGCAAGTGCTTTCTCCACTGAGAACAACAATTGAACCCTGATAAAACTATATTTCTCTTTGATATTGTTTTCGTTTGACATGCACATATTCTTTGTACATACGAATCCAAATGATTTTCTATTCTTTATCTCCAGGATTCCTGATTCAAGATGGCCCTTTGGGATCTTGTGAAAATAAATACTGTGGTTTGGGAAGGCACTGTGTTATCAGCAGAGAGACAGGGCAAGCAGAATGTGCCTGCATGGACCTTTGCAAACGGCACTACAAACCTGTGTGTGGATCTGATGGAGAGTTCTATGAAAACCACTGTGAAGTGCACAGAGCCGCTTGCCTGAAAAAACAAAAGATCACCATTGTTCACAATGAAGATTGCTTCTTTAAAGGTAAATGCAGGGGGAACCTAAAGTGTCACCCTCTTCTTTTTCTTTCATCTTTTCAACTAGTACCTTTAAGTTTAAATTTTAGCATGATTATTTATCAGCAAGTGTCTAAATAGGGAAAGGAAAAAAATGTGAGCTTGCTTAACACTAATAAGTAGCAAGAGTATAGAAATTTGCATGGATACAGTTCTGAATCTCAGTTATGAGAACAAAGCTGGCCAAAATATGACTACACATTTAATACAGCTTACAGCCTTGCACCATATGGCTTCCCAATCATGGTAGTTATCTTAGGGATACAGAGTGGCCAATTTAGTCAACAGGCCAAATCCACCCAGTGAAAAGCACCTGGAGTGGAATTGAGGGAATAGCGAATGCCAAGCCATGCTGTGATAACATCTCATTTCTTCCTGATTAAAAATGATGGGTTCAGTTTGTACCACAAAATTCAAATTATATGGAACGCATAAATGCCCACTGAAATAACTATGAAGAACTCAGGCTAAGCTCAGTAAATATGAGATGACAATAATTTAAAATTTAAAAGTATCAGTATTTACTTTAATGAAACTGGAAATCATTGGTCACTTTATGGAAAAGTACTGCTGAATTACTAGTTTGGCAAATTATTTTAACATGCTGTATAAACAAATCATCGCACATCTTTAATCTCATATTTTATTTATAAACTTATTTTTTGTTTATTTATACTGGAGAGAATATTTGCTTATTAATAGTTATAACTCAGAATCAAATTTCTATTTCTTAGAATGTTCCTGAGGTATATTTACACTTAAAAACTTGTCTGACATTTTCATTCTTAGCTGAAATTTATGACTGAAATATAATGTACTTCACTCACCCAACAATTAAGGTAAAACGACTAAAAATTTTCCTTTCTCAAACCTGGTAGAATAAACAAAGTATTATTTCCAAGATGGTAAAAATTGGTGCACAGAGTTTTCCAAATGATATAAGACACAATGTTCTGTAGTCGTTGTGGCTACTAGAAGCCCTTAGATGTAATTGAAGTGAAATTATAAGAATGGTTTCCTTATCATATTGAACCATGTGCACCTTGAATACATATACAGAGAATTTTATGATATTAGAGTCTCGTCTTTTACAGAAAGAATAGCAGCTACTCAGGTTTCAAGCTCAGTTTATGCCCCTCTTTTATCAAATCTATTTTACAAATAGCTAAAATTGATTCTATTAACATTGTGCTTTAAAACTCATAAAAGAGGATTTTTTTCTGTCATTTTGACCTGAGATAGTACAGTGGAAATTTTGCTGCTCCACTGATGCATAACATCATAAAGCTACGTAAATAATATGCTGTTAAATTAATTTCGAATCATATTCTCAAGGTGAGGTTTTGTCCGCTGACACCCAGCAATTGACTATAGAAACATATATTAAATATCATGTGAGAAAAACCATGTAGTGTACTTAATATTCTGCTTCATTGCGGATGTTTAGGCATAATGCAACTCAATATGTAAATCGATATAGAGATAGATGAACTGGATATAGCTAGGAATATTGTCTTCCTTATGAGCTACTTCATAAAACAACGGTTTGAAAAACTCGTCCTTCAGACTTATACTAAGGGTATTTGGTAGATCTGTGATTGCTTCAGAATACTTTCTCATTATGCATAGTATTAAAATTCCGTTTATGTTCTCTGGGTTAGTTAGCAAGAGTTAGCACATTTCCCAGGTCTCAGAATTTGTGGGTCATCTGTTTGTTTGTTTTGGTGTTTTGCCTCATATATATATAAGTCATAAAAGACTTTATTTCAGCAGAAAGGAAGTAAATAATATAGAATAAAATAATAAGTTGCCTGTCTTATTCGTGTGCCATTGGCTGAGTTTGGGGATATAAAAGAAGATTCTGTACAGCTGAAGGCCTGACGTTGTTGTGATGGCTAAAATTAGTTCTTGTCATTGTGAATTGCATTTTCTGCGAAATTTCAGCAATTTACATTGTTTCCAGTAATGGCTCAAAGGAAGAAGCAAATCAAAATATTAGGTTCAAAAACTGCTAAGAACTTATGTTTAATTAGATATTTTTAAATAAAAAAAGTAAAAACAAAATACTGGAATGAGTTTTCCTCCTTAGAAAAAAAGATTTATTACTTTTAAATCTAACAAGAGAGGATTACGAAAACCTCAGAATAGGAATCAACATACAAGAACCTATCGGCAAATCCAGTCACAGCCCATTTTTTTTTAAACAAAGTTTTATTGGAACACAGCCACACTCTTTTGTTTAGGAATTGTCTTTGGGAGATTTTGCACTACAAAGGGAGAGTTGAATAGTTGCAAGAGAAATAATATGGCCTACAAAGTCTAAAAAATATTTTATCTGGATATTTCCAGAAAAAAGTTTGTTAACTTCTGCTTTAAAAGATTACTAGTGCCTTAAAATTAAGTTTTAAAAGTATTCTGTATCTTCTTGGCTATGGTGATGAATACAGGGACCTATGCATGTGGTAAAACGGAATAGAAATAAACAGACACCCCCGCACACAAAGGAATACAAATAGAACAGGAGATCTGAGTAAAATCAGTAGACAGTATCAAAGTTGATATCCTGGTTATGATACTATCTTACGGTTTTGCAAAATGTTACCACTGGTAAAAACTGGGTAAAAGGTACGTGGAATCTCTCTGTATTACTTTTTATAACTGCAAATGACTCTACAATTATCTAAAAATAAAAGACTTTAATTTAAAAAAAATACTTGAAAAATATTAGCAAATACTGAAAACAATTTTAAAGAAAGTAGTATTTGCATGATTCATTAATTATATGAACTTTATGCTAAGTCCTATTTATTTCATATACCGAATTTATCAGATTTATGTTTGGCATTTATATTTAAACTTACTAAAAATAGACTACATTTGTGCAATCATGTATATTGATTCATTGTTTCAAAATTAAGATTAGAGTCCAAATTAAAAACATCTATATCTATATTTATATCTCTATATTTATATCTATATATACCTATATCTATGACTATATCTATATATCTTCTTTCTATCATTTGTGTTAAATATTTAAATAACTCTGTAGTATGTCCAGCATTTACTATTACTGACTCTTAAATATAGATATGAATTTACTAAGAATTTGCTTTAATAATTTATAATTTGTGCAACTATAGATAAAACATTTAATACATCTAAGAACATACATTTTCTGATTTATTTCTATTCACATTTATCTGATAACACAGGAACTGGCTATCATAGGATATAGAATATTGTAGAATTTGTTAATTGCTATCAAATACTATTGATGATGCTTAACAATCATAAAACTTACTATTTTTGTATGTATTTAAAAACAAAATGCAACTGAGAACATTTTAAAGATCTTATTGGCTTTATTCAACAGTTCATGAGTCAGGCAGCATCCAATCTAGCAGCTAGAAAAGAGCTCCAAAGAGCTGTGCAAAATGAAAGACTTTTATAGGCAGAAGGCAGAGGGGACAAGAACGTTACACTAACAAAAAGCAGATTGGTTCAGGCAAGGTACTTTCCTTTAGGGGATGGCAGGGTTCTATCAGGCTGATAGCTCACTGTTCTGATCAGGTGATTCCTGATTGACTGGTTTAAGATTCCATCTCTAGGAGGGCCAAAACTGTAATTAAGTCTTTATTTGATGGCATGGGGCTTAGCATAAGTGATTCCATTTTGGGCCTGTTGTCTTGTTTTTTTTTAACATATGTAATCTCTACCTATTCACTGTGATGGCAGTTTTGCCTTAAAGTCAGTTTTCCATCCCCGCTCCCACCCGTAAAGGGCTTTCTAACTCCTGCAATTCACTCGTAACATTACAATTTCCTCTCACCCTTGACAACAGGTCAGTCTGCCATACACAGCAGAATTTACCTACTCAGAGTATAGATGGAAACTGGAGTAAGAAACTCAAGATATAAGCCATGCCAAAATGAATAGGAAATTAAACTTTTTATGAGAAAGTCAATTGAACAGAAAACCTTTTGCCATTTACTGTGCTGAGAATAAAACTGCCATAAAGGCAAATGTTCTGTGCGCTTAAATGAGTATCACAAACAATAACAACTTGGAAAATATGGTTTTTACAGCTATGAGTGTGCTGTTTGAATGAGATCTGACATTGTGTTCTTTTTCTTTGGTATAATCTAGAGAGGCATTCATATTCTATTTTTAATTGGTTCTTTTACTTTTTTTTAAGACAGGAGTTGTAGAACTTAGTTTAGAAAACTAGGCTGCTAATGATATTTTAAAATATATCAGTAAATGCCATGTGCTAATCCACATGTGTTTTTCAATTGCTTTTTTCTGTTTTTGAAACAGCACCTTTGTAATGCTTCTACTTTATGTTTAAACAGTCTTTCATGCCATTTCATGAAAAACAGTAATTTTGACAAATATATAAACTTTAAAGAATGATACTCAGATGTTCGTTCTGTTTTGTTTTAGTCAGTATTAGCCAAATAGAACTACAAGTTGGTGGTGAAATTAATAGTTTGGATGGCTATAAGTGGACATTAACTCTTTCAAGGCCATAATTCTGACACTCAGAAGCTCCAGTTCTTCTCATCACATTCAGCACCCGCAACATCAAAACCACTTTTATTAATCTCCTAAATTTCAGTAGATGCATAGTAAAATTTTCTTAATTTGATGACAGGAAATCAACAGAGTTATATTTCATTTTCAACATTTATTTTGCATTTAGCATTTAATAAAATTTAAGAATACCATTTTGTTGCCATTCTTCTCTCTAATAAAAATGTGAACTACAGAATCCTGTGCATTACCTCTTGCATGACATGCTTTAGGAGTCATTGTAATGTGTACATTCATACATGCACTATTTGTTATTAATGTTATACCAAATGTTTGTTTTCCCCTGATTTTTGAAAACTCTTTAAAAGATTCTGAAATATTACATATTGTTTGTGTTTACCTTCCCTTTATAGTTAAATAGTTGATATGTGATAGATAGATTTTACATATAAAATGAAAAATGATCCAAAAATGAGGGATTTAGATGTTAGGACTACTCAACAAATGCACTAAAATATTACCAGAAAGCGAAAGAGAGAGGGAGAGAGCTATTAATAATAAAAATGCACTGGGTACTGTTTGTTTCAAAACACTTTAACAAATATTATATTGTTAATTTATCATAAGAAGAAGTCATTGCACTACAGAAAAGGCAACAAGTCTAAGATTTTTTAAATGGCCTTCCAACACTCACAGCAAGTTAATGCTACTGGGATGGGAAGCGAGGGCTTCTGGCTTCTCTTTTAGTGCATGTATGCCCCAAATACTTCTGCTTATGTCTACAATACCATAATATCTTACTTGCCTATGATTTTAAAATTTTACTTTTAATAGACATTTCCATGTGAATATTTGACATCACATAAATACAATCTTTCTCACTATGGTAATTCATTTAGCATAGTTCTTGGCCCAATAGAAGAACACAGTAACAGATAATTACTGTGCTTAAGACTGGAACTTTAATAACTGTGAACTTTGGGTTGCAGTAAATTTTCAAACTTGAGTCTCTGAAGCCACACATACTTTCTTCTCAGTTTACATTAGATTGTAATCTTGCATCAAAAGACTCTGGTCAAATTATTACAGAATTGAATTTTCCACATTATAAGTGATCAATTGATGGTAGTAAGTTTTCTACCTTAGATAAGACTACTTAAAGAAAAAGTAAATAATGAGTTTAGAAACATTAATTATTTGAATATCTCATAGTCGTCTTTCTCATGGATTTTTATAGGCTGACTTTGCTTATCTTATACTACAAATAGAATACCTATTGGACTGGTAACAATGTTATTTTACTCCCCTCCCTCCCAAAAAGAACGTTAGAGGCTAAATGGATTTCTTATTGCGTTTAATTTTTGTCAAATTCTCCCCTTTTTGTGACATATAGAAGCTAAGTTTAACTCTCAAATACATAGATAGTCTTATCTTGTTTCTGTACATTTTCATGCTATAAGATTTTTTTTCAGTTTCAAGTTATAAAATAAATATTTTACTTTAATATTTTATTTCATGTTTTTCATAGTGTATGAATATTCCATTAATACTTATGAGAAAATATTCAATAGTGACAGAAAAAAGAACATTTTATTAGTTCTAATAATTTTTATTCTATCTTGAGGCTATTTAAATATTGCATCGGTCATTACCTCTCACTGGCACCTTCACTTATGTTCATTTTCTCAGTATCCTACTTTCAAATGTCGAATGTGATATTTCTGAAACTTACAAAGTGAAGAACATTTTTTTATAACTATTCTTTTTCAATGTAGTTGATTTTTCCTATGTATTATTTCTTTGCAAAAACAGGATGATGAAAAACTTTCCATTGATTACACTCAGCATATGTAATTGGGAATAAAATCTTCTAGAAAATGCATTAGAAAAATTTTCTCTATTAGTCTGATTTACATTTCACTTTTAAAATCCTTTCTGAGAGGTGCCTATGGAAATTTCAGAGAAGATTTGGAAACTTCTTAAAGATAGAAATTTAAACCCAAGTGTAAAAACTGACAAACTTTGCAGGTAGTTATCATCCAGATAGTTGCATGAAAAAATATTTGGAGAGAATTGCATTAAATAAAGGAGATTTGGCACTTTCCAGCATAATTGAAAGTTATGGGTAATTAACAATGTTGCTGTTTTGCTCTTGGTTAAGCAAAATATAAAAAACATCTTCAATTAATAAATATTTAAGTTAATTTGATGCAGTAATATACAACCTGCTTGATTTTAGTTTAAGATACCAAATCATCTAGGTATAAATCATTTATCAACTTCATGCTTACAATAGAGCTTCAGTCTATTGAGTGATGTGTGTTCAGGTAGATGTGAATCATTTCATATGTTCCCTTATGTGATAATCACTTTAAGGGCTTGTTTCTACATGTTTCTGTCATCAGTATCTGAATTTCCAGTGGTTTGTATCATGCCTTTCTAAAGTTACCTCCTGCAATAGTTATATTAGACAAAATAGACTTTAAAACAAAAACTGTGACAAAAGACAAAGAAAGGCACTACATAATGATAAAAGGAACAATCCAACAAGAGAATATAACACCTGTAAATAGCTATGCACCCAACATAGGAGCACCTAAATATATAAAACAACTATTAATAGACATGAAAGGAGAAATAGACAGTAATACAATAATAGTAGGGGACTTTAACACTCCACTTACACAGATGGATAGATCATCCATACAGAAGATCAATAAGGAAACATTGCCCTTAAATGACACATTAGACCAGATGGATATAGCAAATATTTATGCAAATTAAGAGCTGGTTCTTTGAATTAATAAAATTGACAAACTTTTTGCCAGATTCACCAACAAAAAAAGAGAAAAGGCTCAAATAAAATGACAAATGAAAAATAAAAAGTTACAATGGACACTCAGAAATACAAAAGATTGTAAGAGAATAATATGAAAAACTATACAGCAAGAAATTGGATAATCTAGAAGAAATGGATAAATTCTTAGAATGATAAAACCTTCCAAAACTGAATCAAGCAGAAATAGAGGATTGAATAGACCAATCTAAGGAGATCAAAACAGTAATCAAAAACCTCCCCAAAAATGAAAGTCCAGGACCAGATGGCTTCCCTGGTGAATTCTACCAAACATTCAAAGAAGTCTTAATACCTATCCTTCTGAAATTCTTCCAAAAATTTGAAGAGGAGGGGAAGCTTCCTAGCTCATTCAACGAGGCCAACATTACCTTGATACAAAAACCAGGCAAGGACAACACGAAAAAAAGAATATTACAGGCCAATATCACTGATGGACATCAATGCAAAAATCCTCAACAAAATAGTAGCAAATCAAATACAACAACACATTAAAAAGATCATACACCATGATCAAGTGGGATTTATTCCAGGAATTCTTGGATGGTTCAACCTCCACAAATCTTTCAACATGACACACCACATTAATAAAATGAAGAATAGAAATCACATGATCATCTCAATAGATGCAAAGAAAGCATTTGACAAGATACAGCATCCATTTATGGTAAAAACTCTGAATCAAATAAGTATAGGAGCAATGTACCTCAACATAATAAAGTCTCTATATGACAAACACACAGCTAATATCATACTCAGTGGAGAAAAACTGAAGTCTATCCCTCTAAAAACAGGAACCAGACAAGGATGCCCACTTTTGCCACTCTTATTTCACATAGTATTAGAAGTCCTAGCCAGAGCAACCAGGCAAGAAAAAGAAATAGAGATATAAATTGGAAAGGATGAAGTGAAACTCTCACTATTTGCACACGATATGATTTTATATATAGAAACCCCTAAAGAATCCACCAAAAAACTTTTAGAAGTAGTAAATGAATACAATAAAGTTTCAGGATTCAAAATCAACACAAAAATCAGTTGTCTTTCCATACACTAACAATGAAGTATCAGAAAGAGAAATTAAGAATAGAATCCCATTTACAATTGCCACAAAAAGAAAAAAAAATACATAGGAATAAATTTAAACACAGAAATGAATACCTGTACACTGAAAATTATAAAAAATTGTTGAAAGAAATCGAAGAAGAAACAAAGAAATGGAAAGAAATTCTGTGCTCTTGGATTGGAACGTTCAACTTAGTGAAAATGCCCTTATTTTCTAAAGCAATCTACAGATTCAGTGCAATCCTTCTCAAAGTCCCAATGACATTTTTTACAGAAATAGAATAAGCAATCCTACAATTTATGTGGAACAACAAAAGACCATGAATAGCCCTAACAATCCTGAGAAAAAAGAACAAAGCTGGAGGTATCACACTCTCTGACTTCAAAATATACTACAAAACCACATGGTACCAGCACCAAAACAGACACATAGATCAATGGAGCAGAAATGAGCCCAGAAATAAACCCACACTTCCATGGACAGCTAATTTTCAACAAAGAAGTGAAGTGCATACAATGGAGAAAGGAGAGTCTCTTCAATAAATGCCGTTGGGAAAACTGGACAGACAGGAAAACTGGACAGACACATGCCAAAGAATGGAAGTAGACCATTATCCTATAACGTACACAAAAATTAACTCAAAATGGATGTATGACCTGAAACCATGAAACTTCTAGAAGAAAACATAGGCAGTAGGCTCTTTGCCATTGGTCTTAGCAGCATATTTTCAAATACCATGTCTGACCAGGCAAGGGAAACAATAGAGGAAATAAACAAATGGGACTACATCAAAGTAAAAAGCTTCTGCACAGCAATGGAAACCATAGACAAAATGAAAATACAACCTAACAATTGGGAGAAGATATTTGTAAGCAATATATCTGATAAGGGATTAATATAGAAAATATACGAATAACTTGTACATCTCAACAACAAAAAAAACATGATACAGTTAAAAAATGGGCTAAGGATCTGAACAGAAATTTTTCCAAAGAACGTATACAGATGGCCAATAGACACATGAAAGGACGTTCAACATCATTAATTATGAAGGAAATGGAAATAAAAACTACAATGAGCAATCACTTCACATCTGTCAGAATGACTGTAATTAACAAGACAAGAAATAACAAGTGTTGGGGAGAATGTGGAAAGAAGGGAACACTCATACACTGCTGCTGGAAATGCAAACTGGTGCTGTCTCTATAGAAAACAGTATGGAGATTCCTCAAAAATTAAAAATAGAATTACCATATGATCCAGCTGATCCATTGCTGAGTATTTATCCAAAGAACATGAAAACACAGATGCATAAAGATACATGCATCCCTATGTTCATTGCAGCATTATTCACAATAGCCAAGACTGGGAAACAACCTAAGTGCCCATGATAGGATGAATAGATAAAGAAGCTGTGGTATATGTACACAATAGAATACTATTCGACCATAAAAATGATGAAATTTTGCCATTTGCCACTACATGGGGGGACCTTGAGGTTATTATTCTAAGCAAAATAAGTCAGAGCAAGAAAGTCAAATACCACATTATCTTCCTCAAAAACAGATGATAAAATCAACCACAACAACAAACAAACGCATACATACAGAGATTAGATTGGTGGTTACCAGAGAAGAACACAGGAGGCAGGATGGTGAAAGGGGTGACCTCATTGTAGTTGCCCTAAAGAGAGATAGAGATGATGGTTGAATCAACAAAAATGCCAGTGGTAAAAATTGTCAGACTGTCTGACAAAATTTACTGTGGAAATTAAAGAAATAAGCTATGCAAAGAAATGACTTGAGGAGTTGTTTACTGAAATGTGAAACATTCAGGGAGACAAATTTGGAAGTGTATGTGAGAAAAAGATACACACACACACATGTGCACATTTAAGACTAGTTAAATTTGAATCTCTTGCAGACAAGCAAGGGAAAATGCCATTTATGCAGTTGGATATGAGTCTGGAAATCAAGGGAGAGTTTGGAGCAGGAGACATACAGTTAGGAGTTACAAGTATATAAATAAAGAGACAAGAAGACCAAAGGACTCTACAGTTGAGATAAACTAAAGTATGAGTGTACATTGGGAAGCATAGAGAGCTGAGCAGAGAATTCTGTTGTACTTTAACCTTCTGCGGTCAGGGAGGGGAGGAAGAGCAAGCAAAGGAGACAGATACATAGCCACCAGTAGTATATGAGGAAAAGCAAGAGAGGGAAGATACCAGAGAGGGAAGGTAAACAGCAAAGTTTTTCATGGAGGCCAGAATGATGAGCTGACTTAAATGTTGCTGAGATCAAGTAGGATGAGGATTGGGTATTGACTATTGATTTGGAAAGACTATGGTCATGGTTGACTTTGGTAAGAGTTGAAAACAGAAAATCGTTGCTGAGGCAGTGAAAGAGCAAGCATAGAGAGCTCATTGGAAGAGTGTTTCTCTAAAGAGGAGGAGATATACATATACATATTTTTTTGATCAAGAGGGAAACATTTGGATAAGGATAATGAAACAAAGAAGGGAAAAATTATAGCACAAGAGAAAGAGGAGAGAATTGCTAGAGTAGAAACTTTGGACAGGCTAGAGAGACTGGGATCCAATGCACAAAGGGCAGATTTGGCTTTAGATGAGAACATGGATTCTTCATCCATTAAACAGAAGAAAAGAAAAAATAGGAGCTTTCAGGTCTAGATAGCTGGACATATTTCATGGTATAAAATTGTGTTATTCTTATCTGGTTGCTTATATTTTCTTAATGAAATAAGAAATGAAGCATCAGTTGAAAGTGACAGAAGGTTTTGAACGTTTGAGAAGAACGAAGAAAAAATGTGAAACAATCAACAAGGAGACAGGGAGAAAAGACTAGGAGAATATAGTTGGGTTTACAACAGTGCTGATGAACCATGTGATATCTCTGCTCATAAAGTGAGAGCAATCTTTCGTGGCAGTGTATTGTTCTACAAATATGGTCAGCTGCTTAGATTAAAGTTTTGAGAAGATGAAGAGTTGGGTTTAACCAAGATTTCTGTTTTTCCAGGAAAGGCGTAGATGAAGAAAGAGTCCAAAGCCATATTTTCCATCTCTCTCAAGTGCAGTATGATTATGCTATCTCTGCCTAATCATGTGTAACTAATCTATTATCCTCAGATCTCCTGGTGGATATCGTTTCCTCACTTGCGTATAGACCAAAATACATTCCCTAACCATCTCTACATCCTGGATACTGTACTACATATTTTAGCTTAACTTCCTAATGCTAGCATTTAGTTTACATTTGTGCCTGTTAGTTAAAATTGCCAGTAATGAAATCTGTTTAGACTAGTTAGCCAGGTCCTTCATTTCCAAGGTATTTGGAAAGCATGTAGGCCTACTGTAGCTGTTTTATTTCAATAGATTTCCATCTCTCTGATCAATTAGCAGTCATTATGATTGACATGGGGACAAGTTACACAAAAACTTTTATTTAGAAAAAAAGGACTATTGGGAGATAACTCTCCAAAACAGAGTGGAGATGGGCAATTATCTTGACACATATCTAACATAATGCCACTCTATTATTAATTCTACAGGCAAGATGTAAGTCAATGTTATTGAGAATAGCCATTATGCTGATGTTTCACTTTGACAAATGAAACTGATTTATTTGGTTAAGCAAATTATCTGAAAGTTTGAGGCAATTCAAACATTTTCTATCTAATATTTTTACATTTAAATATATTCCATTTATTTTATATGTTTTACTCAATCTGACTCCCAATCATCTTGGAATATAGATTGACTTAATGTGGGTGACTCCAGGGTAGTTGGCATTTACTTCATTTTTTAAAACAACTTCTTTTCCTAACGAATGAAGAAAATACTAATAAAATTGTGAAAGATACATGAGCATTTGATGAATCTAATTGAACATTAGTAAAATTAATTGAAAGGAACAATAGTATATATGCTTGATTGATTTTATAAATGCTCCAAATGTTACATGCTTGTCAAAAGGCTTCAAATAATAATTGAAGTAAAATCTATAGAAATAGAATGTATGTATATATATACCATGGATAGGTATGTATGAACAAATAGTATTATTATTATTAATATTAATTTTTGCTGAGGAAAATTGCCCTGAGCTAACATCCATTGTCAATCCTCCTCTTTATTTTGCTTGAAGAAAATTAGCCCTGAGCTAACATCTGTGCCAACCTTCCTCTATTTTTTTGTATGTGGGACACCTGCACAGCATGGCTGGTGAGTGGAGCAGGGCTGAACCCAGGATCTGAGCCTGCAAACCTGGGCTGCTGAAGCAAAGAGCACAGAACTTTAACCATTCAGCTATCGGGTTGGGCCCCAAATATTTTTTTAACTTGACTGATGATTATTTATTGACACAATCTTGTGGCCAACTCATTCTTAAAACTCTTTCCAAATATGGAGATGACACAGTTCTTACTTTTGCCAGTCGGGTGGAGATGAGTGGCTAGACCAACCAATTAATGACCAATGGATGTTTTTCCTCATTCCTGGAAAATCTCATGATATTTGGTTAGAGTAGTATCTGCATCTGATATTCAGGTACATTAAAATCTTTCTATGTCGAACCAAACCTATGTACCATTCCTTAAGTGAAACATTTTTTTTCCCAAAGTGTATATGTGCTGCATTACAACCAATCGTTATTTATGGACATTTAGTTTTTAATCTTGGCAGTTTATTATTACTAAGTATGAGATCCAAATTGAAAGAGGAGAGCAAGGATCCCTGGGAATCATATTCGGCAGGAAATGAGACAAAATAAGCAAACAACCAGGGGAAGTTAGAACTCAAAAAGTATGAGTGGAGAACTAATTTTATCTTCTCATCATGCATTTTAACTCCAGTAGCTTTGAAACGCACTGCATATTGTTTTAATAAACAAGCAGTGTTTCTTTATAAGAATTCACATCTTCAAACTTACAATCGAGGAGATGCTAGTCATTTAATTGACTTTCAGGTAAGTGATGGTATCAGTAAAGGTATGGTGATGTAGTGTAGGCTGAAGCTAGTGCATTCATATAAAAACCCAGAGAACCTAAAGCCATGTATGTAGTGCATGACATATTTGCCCAAGTGAATATTATAAGGAAGAGAAAGACTTTTTTTTGGAGGAGGAGGAGGATTAGCCCTGAGCTAACATCTGCTGCCAATCCTCCTCTTTTTGCTGAGGAAGACTGGCCCTGAACTAACATCCATGCGCATCTTCCTCTACTTTTATATGTGAGATGCCTGCCACTGCATGGCTTGAGAATCGGTGTGTAGGTCTGCACGTGGGATCCCAACCAGCGAACCCTGGGCCACTGAAGCAGAACATGAGAACTTAAACACTGCGCTAGGCCAGTCCCGAGAAGGAATTTTGAAACTGCTCATTTGTGTGATCTCTATCTAGTCATTGGACATTCATCTGCTCCCAAACATCCACAGAATATTAACATTGGAGCTCCAGCTTCGAGGTAGAGTTTTTATGCCTTATCAAAGTCCATAATTTAATTTGTGTATCCCCACATTTACTTATCTTCAAAACAGATACATGCTTTAAATTAATTATGTAGGACAATAAAACTGCTTATCAAATTTCACTTGAAAAATTCTAATAGGTGCACATCAACTGCACTTTTAGTGAAATATAAAAGAACGTGTAGCTTGGTATGGGGCGTTTTCCCGTATTCAGAATAATAACTATGGCATTTAGCTGTGATGACAGTCTACAAAACATAAGAGTGGAATTTTGGGGTTTAATTAAATTTATGTCAAAATTACTTTCAAATCCTGGGGAAAAAATATGCTTGAATAATATAACACATGTTTTGGCCTTTAAAAATTTTAACAAGTGGAAACATTTACATGACACATTGGCACAATCTCCATAGTTCTGAAACAGCTAGTATATGACATAGCAACAGCTTTGTTCGTTAATTCCATAGTAAACATGCACAGCAACTCTTGCATAAATTTGTCGTTTCTGCGTCTCCTGGAAGCAGCAACGTTTAAGTGAGTTTCACTTAAACATATCTATAAATTTATGAAAGATGATGCCTGCCCTTTCTATGTAATTCTAATTATTTCAACATCAGAATACTACACTACATGAATAAATAAATAAGTAAAAATCTTACGTAGGCATGCAAACGTTATCTTAGAAGCAGTAGTGAGAAGAAGGTTGCTGTATTTGATTCCAGGTCATTCCAAATATTTAGAAAATTTACTTGAAGATACAGAAATGGTTTGTTGCTCAGAGGCAAAGCTTCTTTTCGCCCTCCCCCGTCCCCCCACTCTACTCGCCCCACATGGACCATTCCATTGCTCTTTCAGACTTGAAAGTAGTGGCCCTGACAGAAATACATCATTACGCTCTGGCTTTTGGAAGAGACCAAGGCATCAAAGCCCATTTATGACCTAATCTCCTGACTCTGTTTCTTAAAAAAATCTCAAGAAGACCAAACTGTTAGGTGCATAAAAAGCAGTCTCTGTTCCAACCTTATTTCCAATCAAACCAGAGTGAATGGATCAATTTGAGCTAGACCTTTAGCTATTTCAAAAGTTCATCTTATTTTCATCAAGGAATTTAGCCTGAATTCCTTTGTCTTTGTCACCCTGCTGTTGTCATTTTTTCTACTTCTGGATATTAGGGCATCTTTACTTCGTCTAGCACCTGACAACTAGTAATGAAGATTGAAATGATGGTTATTACTGATATCACTGAGCCTGCATAGAATTTGGCTGGTTCCTTGTCATTTTCTCGGGGCACTTAGAGATGTCTTTTCTTTTGGACTCTCATTTCCATTCTTCTATCATGAAATCTGTGTCTTTTATGTTGACTCAGGAGTTTGGAGGTTTTGACTCTTTGAACTTCTCATGGGTTTGAATATGTTGGGCTCTAACTTTACAGTTCAATGCCAAAACCATGGGTTAAAACATTGCTGTCCAAAGGTGAGTCCTCTAGAAGCTTCCAATCTCAGTCATATTCTAGGTAGAAGAAAGCCTCTCTCACAAACCCATCCATTCCCCCTTCTCTTCTGATGGTTGCGTTTTGAATCTTGGTGCATATCAATGGCAAAGGTTCTATATTCATATCTACCTGTGCATCCCCAGAGTCTTCACATCAACAGAAGAAACAGTGTTTTGTTGGATTTTTCTTTATCTAAGCCATATGTATTCACAAACTTTGATCAGAGACCTCTTTCAAAATAAATGTGGTTCATTTGCTTTATATTCATGTAATAAAAAGAGGACATCCAAGGGACTCTTTCCTCCACTCAGCATGTCTGTGATGTGGTAGTAAGATCTCTAGGTAAACACACAAAGTTCAGTTATTTCTGAGTAAGCGCCACCTAGTACACATGAAGTTGCATTGCAGATATGTTTTATTGTCCACCACAATTGTCTATGACAATTGTATATAAAGTAAATCATTTTTAAAAATTTAAAAGAGGTATAACATGAAAAATATCTATGAAGTGAAAATTATTTGGCAAAATTATATTTTTTCCTAGTTTATTTTAATATAAAGTGAATTTTTATATCAGTTTTGTTAAACCATAATGTCACCCAACTGTCCGTCACTGTGATAGGCATATGATAAATTCATAATAGTAGGCAAGGATTAAGTGATGCATAAATATAAATTTTAAAATAGTAATATATGTACATATGTACATACATTTATATGAAACTTTAACTTTATAGTAATATTATTAATCTTTATTTTCCCAGATATTATAACAATAAAACCATAATTTGTTTTTAAAGACAGGAATTCGTATTATATTGATATGCCTCAATATTAGACTGACTGAGGATCCAGAGACTTTAACGTAAAATAACAAAAGAATAGATATATTAATCTTGATATTAGTAGTCAAATCATTATTACTCTTAACCTCTTTTCTTTATTGGTTAAAAATGTGTGTGTATTTTGTGAGTTTTTTTGTGGTTTTTGCTTTTCTAAGATTAGGATATAAGCATCTTTTATGGTCTGAGTTTTTGCTCAATACCAAACATGCCTTTACTCCTTTAAAAAAAAGGAATTTTATATAAATTGAACACTATCAGCATTGCTTTGCATAAACTACTTAGAATAAAATAGAGCTTCAGTAATAAATTTTCTTCTCCTGAGAAAAAAATGAATGGGATACTTTAAATAATTAGCTCTTACACTGATTAATAATGGGTTGAATTTTGAGAAAATAAACTTTCTATTTCTGATTATCAAATCCTAAAGCACTGGAATAAATTAAATTGTGAGCCACTTTTAGAAATGATCCTCTTGAATCCTTAACTGAGTTTTATGAATAAAATCATCACATTCATGTTGTGCACCTGAAGTTTCATGCTAAGATTGATATTTAAGTGCCAAGGCCTGTGAGTTTGGAAGTGACAGAATTCATAAGAATTGTGTTTGCTTGTGAATCTCTGAGTTAACAGATCTGGAACTCCTAAAGAAAGTTGAGAAAAACTTATTTGTTAATGTTTAGAATCTGAGCTCACAGAAAAAAATTGGTGATTTTTTTTCCATATAGGACTATTCAAATTCGACTTAGGATAGACAATTTTTTTTCTTTTTCCTGATTTTTTTCACCATTAGTTTGGCTCTTGAGTTTGTCTGGTAATACTCTTTCTCTCACTGTCGTAACTTTGCCTTTCACCTTCCACTATCTTCACATGAGCAAAGAAAGGACTGAAGTGGAAGATAAATGAGGGGTCCAGAGTCACACAGGAAGGGCTTGGGTGGCCATGGACATGCAGTATCTGAATTTCAGTTACTTAGTGATTGATCAATGCATTTTGTGCTTTTGGAGAAAAAAGATTAAATACACTTTGGAAAGATCCACACACTGTTTCCCCAAGAGGGACTTACTGCCTGTAACTAAACACCAAAAAACACTCCATCAACCTCAGTAAAACACTGATGTCCAGCTTGGGGAAAAATCTAATGTGATTTCTATAATCTAGTTTTTGATAAGAATTTTAAAAAAAGTCTTGAGGTATTATACCTAAGATTCATGTTGTATAAATGAAATTGTTAAAAAACGCATTTTACTAAAATTCTAATAGTTATGATAAGGAGGTTTTAATAAGCTATACCTAAAATGGAGAAGGTGGTTAAAAAAATGAAAAGGTGGCTTCATGCAGTAATACTTGAAGAAATGAATGAAAAAAAGTGCTTCTCATTTTACTTTTTTAATTTTTATCTTTTTTTAAAGATTGGCACCTGGGCTAACAACTGTTGCTAATCTTCCTTATTTTTTTTTTTTCAAAGATTGGCACCTGGGCTAACAACTGTTGCCAATCTTATCTCCCCAAACCCCCCTGTACACAGTTGTATATCCTAGTTGCACGTCCTTCTAGTTGTGGGATGTGGGACGCTGCCTCAACGTGGCCTGACGAACGGTGCCATGTCCGCACCCAGGATCTGAACCCTGGGCCTCCGCAGAGGAGTGCGCGAACTTAACCACTTGGCCACGGAGCCGGCCCCATGATTTTATTTTAATGAGACAAAGGTGTAATGGTTTTTGAGGAATCTAGAAAATGAAGGTTTTAAAATTATCTCTTTATGCCAGAAGGAAGTGAAAATTATGTTCGGATAGAACACTTGGGCCCAGTGACATCGATAGTCTTTTAAAATTTGTGAAAAGTGATGGAACATAAAATGAGGAGAGAAATTTAAGACTTAATAACCTGATCAAAAGAAGAAAAATGATTAACTAGATGAAAACAATGTTAGAGCTTGGGATTTGATATTCTGTAGGAATAACAGCTATTTAAAAATATCAAAAAAATTCCTAAACAACGTTTAATATAGTTTACTGTTAGTTCCTGCTAGGATGAGTAGCCGGCCTCACTGATTAATTAGACCTCACCGTTCAAACATATGAAAGCAATTAACAAAATCTTGACACTGGTGGACAAGTTAGCAAAATGCAAGACAGCAGATATGAAAGTAGGAAGGATTGAGTATATCCACAAAACTTACAGTCTTCTGGAAATTATTTAAAAAAAGAAAAACTTTATACATGAATCTTTTTATCTTCACTTTAGCTAAGACAACACGAATTCATTGAAGGTGAAGAAAAATAAAGAGAATCACTGCGATATTCAAGTTTAGCCCTATTGTCTTTATCTATTATTTAAATATGTGTAAGTCCCCTTATCTAACCATTTAAAATATTATATATTTAAGAAAACTACCTCGCTCTATTACTGTAGCAAAGTAAGAAAGATAACTTGGCTAATTAACACATAAAATACTTATTAATACTTATTAATACATAAAAGCATGTATGTGGGATTCTCCATCTTCACTTAGTGAACTTAAATGAATAAATGCTTATTTATCAGATTAGATATACAATTTTACAGATTAAGCTAATTTTACAGAGAATCTTTTAGGTAGGTACAATCTTCATTAAACTTATTAAAAACTAGGCAACATATTGTTATGTATAATTTATAATTGGTAGCAACATTGGTGAATATTTTAAGGAATTGAGAACAATTATATTTATCAGAATACGTGTAACAAAGAATATCTAAAGAAACTAAAGAAGAAAAAATATAAGACTGAAAATGTTCCACTTACGTACTCATCTTTATTTGGTGTTTAATTTATGTAAACCTAGTCTTACCCTAATTTTTGCCTAACTGCATATCCATTTCAAATATTAGACTGAAATTTATGAAAGACAAATAAGATTATGTTATTCTTCCTCTCAAAACACCCAAAATGTATTTTAATAGTCCAAACAAAATGCAGCCTCTTAGTCACAAGCTAGGTTTCATGTGATCTGATCAAGGCCTCTATCTTAGGGATCCTCTTTTATCACTCTTCCTACCTCCTCATTCATTTCAGCCTTCATGTCCATTTTCAGTGATACTAAAACCCAGCAAGCTCCTTTCTACCTGAGGGCCTTTGTCTTCCCTGTTTTTGCACTACTGGAAATGTCAATCCTCAGATCTGCACGCGGTTTATTCCCTCGTTTCATTCAGCTCTCATATGTCACCTCGGCATAGGACATCCTTCATAGAATACCTTTTGATGTTTTTCTTCAGAATACATCAAGAACGCATTACTGACATTACCAGAAATGTTACTAGCAATTTCTGTCTTCTGTTTTTTGGCGGGTTTTCTGATTAAAATGTAAACTCAGTGAGGGCAGGGACATTTTCTTTTTTCTAGACCATCTATACCAAGTCTAGAATTGAGGTAACAGCTTCATAAATATGTGATGAATCAAGGAATAAATGGATATTCAAAAATATCCCCTCAGATGACTTTAAGACAACAATAAAAGTGGTTTAGGAAAACAGTTGCAGGTTATGAATAAATGACTATCAGAGTTCTAAAGAGTTAAATTAATAACCTCAAACATCTGACTATTGCTATAATCTCTTTACAATTCAGACCCAGTTAAGAGTTACTAACCAAATATGACCAGACAAATTCTACTATTTTGATGTGTTTGCATCTTCTCATGTTTTAAGATATACACAGACACCTTCTGCAATGGCTTAGTCTCCACATTCTGCTCTCCTTATCAAGGGTTTTCTGTTCCTGAGAATCTCAGTTATTAGTCACTTCTTTTGCTGTTCATGCTGCTCCCTATGCTTCATGTATTATGTGGTTTTCTGCTATAACTCTCCAAATGCATCTTCTGTCATCAACATGACGTGCTTGTTTAGCTGCTGTTTAAAGCTGAGGTTTTCTATGCTGTCTCCAGCTGGTAACATTCTCTAAATGTGAAATCTCTGATGTGCCTGTTGCTTTGGTGATTTCTTCAAAGACTTCTGGCTGCACTGGAAGAAAGAGTTTACTTGTCTTTGGTTTATTTACTTGTCAACATATATTGTCTGTTCTTCTCTCTTTCCTTCCCACTAGAATGACATTCCATGAAGTCAGAGACATTTGATTTTTCATCACTGCATCCTCAAATCCTAGAACAGTATCTGACACATAGCAGATGCTCAGTAAATAAGTACCAGCTTAAATGACTATATGATAGGGAGAGCAGCTTCCTGGAAGTTCTACTATTACTGGCAGAAGAATTGTAGGTTTTTTTTTTTTTTTTTTTTTTGAGGAAGATTAGCCCTGAGCTAACATCTGCCTCCAATCCCCCTCTTTTTGCTGAGGAAGACTGGCCCTGAGCCAACATCTGTGCTCATCTTCCTCAACTTTATATGTGAGGCACCTGCCACAGCATGGCTTGCCAAGCGGCACCTGGGGCTGCACCCAGGATCTGAACCAGTGAACCCCGGGCCGCTGAAGGGGAATGTGTGAACTTAATCACTGTGCCACTGGGCGCCCTGAATTTTAGGTCTTTTAATGACACTTATGTGTTAATATATCTGTTAGCAGCTTTGAGTTTAGAAGTGACAAAAATATCCAATGAGTTGGATTAAGCAAAAAATAGGAAATTTAGTGGTACCTACAATTAAAATTGAAAGAGCAGAGTACAGCTGGATGCAGGGACTCAAATAATATCTTATGAATGTATCCTCTGTCTGCCTCCTGCTTCTGTTCTCCTCCGCTTCACCCTACTTCCCTAAGAGGCAGGAGGTAGAATTTTCTGCAGTATCCACAGACATTGTCTCATGTGTCTGCATTCCCTTTTGGCTTGCTTTTTACCAGTTTCCTGTCCAATGGAAAGACAGCTTCTCTTTCACACAAATTCCAATTAAAATCCCATGGTTGACACAGTTGGGTTACATGCCCGTCCTTAATCCTGTGTCCACTGCCCCCATTCCCAGGCCTGCTTCAAATACTGAGGATGGAATTATTCCATCCAAGAAGATATAGAATGGCAGAAGAATATCTTCCTAAAAGAAAACTGTAGTGCTGTTACCTGAAGAAGGAGAGTAGAGACTGAGCAGTGATGGAGACCTCATTAAAGAAGATAAAGAAGGCACATATGTATGAAAAGATGCTCAACATAATTTTTCATTTGGAAATTGCAAATATGAACAACAATTAGATACGAATACGCACCTATTGGAATGGCTAAAAATACCCTAACACTGATAATAGTGAAGATGGTTGGTTTGTTTTTTCAAAGGACTTGACACAAACTTGAATTTGACATAGAGTTGAACTCTTCAATTGGTTTGTTGCCACTTAGTGACTTTTACATTATGCTTGTTTAAAAATATAAGAATTACACTTTACACTTGAGAGATTGTTGTAATTAAAATCTCAAGACTAAATTATACTTCCCTGAAATCTGAACATAAGGAGATTGAATTATTTACTTTGTGTATCTGTGCAGATACCATAGACCTGTTTTATTGCTAGTAATGATATTCAGTTATAGATTATCACTGTGAATATACAAAACTTAAAACACATCTTAGTAATTGCTGAAAATCTCCTGAGACCTGCCACTGACTTTGAAAGTAAGGAAGCATACTTTGGGTTGACAGATACAGGTGTTAAAAATGTTAATGTAGACTATTCAGAAGTGTCCCCTACAGTTATGATTTCCTCAGCTTCAAAATATCAGAAACTCTCTGACCCCAAATAGTTGACATTTTTGCAGTTTTTTACAAAGTTAAGCATAGTCTTACCACATGCTCCAGCCACCATGTTCCTAGGTATTTATCCATTTGAGTTGAAAACTTGTCAACAAAAAACTCCCACATACAGCTTAATTCATAATTTCCCCAAAGTCGAAGCAACCAAGATGCCCTTCAATGGGGGAACAAATAAATAAACAGTAGCACATCCATATAATAAATGCATATGTATATAAAGTATAAATATGAATATAGTACACAAGTTAAAATTTTAATATATTATTTATAACATCTATATTTATTTTATATATTTACTTATAATATATGTTAGTGTTCATATATTAATGTTATATATTATTAATAGAATATACTAGTATATGAATTTTGATATAATACAAGACGCATATAATATTATATATACATATAAATAAATACAATAAAAAGAAATGTTTCAAGCCATAAAAATACACTAAGTAATCTTAAATTCATATTATTAAGTGAAAAACCCAGTCTGAAAAGCTACATTCTGTATGACTTCAACCATATGACATTCTGGAGAAGGGAAAACTGTCCAGATAGTAAAAATATTACTGTTCGTCAGTGTTTAGAGATGACAGGGGAGATGAATGGGTGAAACATGGGGCATTTTTGGAGCCCTGAAACTATTCTACATGCTACTGTAATGATGAATACATCACATTATGCATTTATAAAAAAACATAGAACTGGACAACACAAATGTAAACTATAGACTTTAGTTAATAATGATCTATCACTATTAGTTCATTAATTATAACAAACATACTAAATGAAGGCAAGATGTTAATAATAGGGGAAAATGTGGAAGTTGCTGGGTAGATGGAACTCTCCCCACTATGTGCTCAATTTTTCTGGAAACAGAAAGTTTTCTAAGTATTAGTCTATTAATTAAAAAAAAAGAAAACTTTTCACTATAACAAATCACGGCAATCTTGCTGCAAAGAAAATAAGAATTTTAGTAACCTGATGAATAGATACAAAAAAAGGAATGAATTACTTTCAAACATATATGTACCGTTAGCTTATATAAGTTACTTAGTACTCTTCCAATTACCTATTACAATTAAATTAAATTAAATTAAATATGTAGTTGATTCTTTCAATAATATTTTATTTCATAAACAGTATGACCCAGTTGAATTCTCATGTTTGGTGTCTTCCTTGTTTTAAAGATATATAGCATTAATATATATTTACTATTTTGGAAAGATTTGTATATTATGTATGCCAGTGGAATCCTTGATCACCTAAGGAAAAAATCAATACATTTCACAGAGTGTATGGTATAATTGACTGATTGATTTGTGCTTTCACACTGGAATTAAAAATGCAGAATGTAAAAATACAAAATAAAATTCTCCATAATCCAAAGAGAATAAAAACATAATCTTTTTCATTTTTTATAAGAATTCTTCTTACGGAATTACGTAAATGCCTGATTACCTAATTAGAAAAATTCAATAGTTATTTCAGGTTTAAGATATTAAAACTTTTATCAGCTTCTGCAGCTGCAGCATTATTAGATGCAAACTTCATCATATATATTATAATTATTAATATTTACAGAGAAATGAAAATTAATTCCAAATATTATATAAAACAAAATTGAAGATATGAACTTTTCCCAGTTGCATTAAGCTAATTTACTGTCTAATTTGGTGTGTGTGTTGTGGAGTGGGAAACATCTCGCCAGCATTTAAATTAAAATTTTCATAAAGAATTAATACATGGGTGGAGATCAATTAAGGAAAGTATTACTTGATAAGCAAGGTTAGCATAAACATATTAGGAAATAAGATAATATCAGTTTGAAGCTTAAGAAATTGCTAATATCCGACCATTTCAATCTAACATGTAATCTATCATTTACGCCATTACTTAAAGAATGAAATAGTTCAGGTAGCAAAACACTGAAGATACAAAAAAATCCTTATATTATTATTGGTAGTACTTTTGAGAGTGTAGCATCATTAGGAAATTTAGAAATCATGACAACATATCAAAAAAATTAAGGCTAAACTGATATTTGATAGATTAATTATCTAGTCATGTACTGATCGTAGGTGTGAACTGTATATTTCTATGACCATATAAGTGGAGGTCTTCCCATTGGTGTTACTCTCTTGTGATTCAGATGGCAGTCCCGTTTCATGGATAAAGCCTAATATTGTCAGATATCTAAGGGAAAATAATATAGGAAGGAAGCAACAGATGTGCTTCTCTGTATTTTTGTTTGTGGTGCACCACAAGTGCAAGCTATGGAGTCCAGAATACTCATTCTGAATCCCACCAATGCCACTTAGAAGCTGATGGTCAGCTGGTCAATGATTAGGACATGCAAAAAATATTCTGACATATAAAAAAATAACCCTAATAGTCTTTAGTGAAGATTAACGACATAATATATAAACACCTTTATCACAATGATGGCTCAGAGTTATGTGCACTCTAAAGTAAATTAAAATAATTTATTTTATTTTCTGCTTCTTGCTGTATTTCTGCTTTCACATGTCATATACTGTATCACAGTTACAACTGCGGTGAATAGGGGGTCAGGGAACTCCAAAAAAATCCGAATAAATTCAGCTTTGTATTTCTCTAGTTGAAATAGCTCTGAACTTAAAATCAGAAGCTTGGGCTCAATTTCTGTCCCTGCTACTTACTAACAGTGTGGTGACTCTCACAACTTAATTGAGCCCCTCAGTTAAATGCGAATCATAAATCTCACTTAAAGCTGGTTTCAGATAAAAGGATGACACATAATAGTTTTCTAAAAAAAGTAGTGTTTCTTTGAAAGGTAGAAAGAATTGTAATAGATTTTTTTTCCAATTCGTGCAGAAGAAAGGACCTTTCTAATATAATTTTGAAATATAATATTGGAACTCAGTGTAGCTAAGTGTTTAAGAGAAAGGACACTGGTGTCAGATTATGTCTGGTTGTTGAGCTTCTGCTACTTATTAGCTGTGAGACCTTGGGCGAGTTAGCTAAACATTCAAGTCTGAATTTTCTTTTCTGCAAAAGGAAGATGGTGACAATACCTACCCCACAGGGCTGTTGTGCTGACTGAACACTCTAAAGAATTTAACTCACAAAGCACAACGCTTGTTACATAGTAACTACCCTATGCATGTGAGCTATTATTATGATTGATTTCTCTAAGCTTGATCTAGTTTTTTAAAAAATTTTTTTTGAGGTTTTTGAGGTAGATTAGCCCTGAATTAACATCTGCCGCCAATCCTCCTCTTTTTGCTGAGGAAGATTGGCCCTGAGCTAGCATCCGGGCCCATCTTCCTCTGCTTTATCTGTAGGATGCCTGCCACAGCATGGCTTGAAAAGTGGTGCATAGGTCCACACCTGGGATCCGAACTGGCGAACCCCGGGCTGCCCAAGCAGAACGTGCGCACTTAACCACTGCACCACCAGGCCAGCCCCAGCATTGATTTATTTTTGACAAATACTGGTATAGACAGGACAGCTTTACTAAATAATGTGCACATTCTTGAAGAAAATAATTTCCTGTCTCATAGAACCTTCATGAGCAATGTGGGATATGGTAGAAATATGCACCACACAATTTAACTTGTATGTGTGCATGTGCCTACATAAACACATTTTGAAGAAGCACATGTATCTTTGTCCATAGACAGACACATAGAAATGACCAAAAGAGTCATTTTTTTTCTTGAGTTGCTTAAAAACTACAGTAAGATGGACATGGTGGTGGTCCTATGGCTAAGTGAGCACGAACTAAGAATTCTGATTTTTCTAAAGCCAAGTCTAACCACTTTATGGTGTAATGAAGAGAAACTGGAATTCTGGAGTCAGGATTCCTGACATTAATCTATGCTCTGACCTCTTAAGGTGTGACTTTACTCAAACACCTATCTCAGAGTTACTTAAATTTCCTCATCTCTGGACATACCACTGAGTTAGGTGAATGGCACTATATTCTTCACGTAAAGTTCTAAAACTGAGAGCTGTACACTAGACCCTAACTTTAGTGATTTTATAAAACAGCCTATATACATAGAATTCAAAACACACCTGTTTTTCTATATTAGAATTTCAGCTCTGCAGGCATTCCCCAGGAAAGTCTGACTAATATTAAGCTTGCAGAAGTAAAAAGTTGGTTTTACCCTCCAGTCTGGAAGATGATTAAAATATTTAGGCACTGGGATTATTGAATCTTTAGAAGAAGGAAGAAAAAAGACAAATCAATAAAAATTGCTGATGTCAATTTAGAACACTGAAAATTCTCAAGGATGATTTCTAAGGGATTACTTCTGATACTGCAAATCCATCGGCAGTATTCTTTGCTCATTTGTTCTGTTTTAATAGACCTCGTATAGCTACTTTGAAACTATCCTGTTAACAGAGAACGCAATAAATATCCAACATTTAAAAACAATTTTAAATTACCTGATAAGGAAACAAAAGTGTGTGTCTGCTTATTTTTTACTAGACAAAAGACATTTAGTGATTTTTTTTCTATTGTGCTATTTAATTGGAAATAGTATGAAGGCATTCTGATAATTCCAGCAGCTTAGCTGTTAAGGCTCGTGTGATGGTTTTGCTTTCATTGATGACAACATTAGAAAAATGAAGCAAAACCATAATCAAAGAATTATGGTAAGCTGACAAGTTTAAAATATTAGAATGGAACATAGAACTTGAAAACAATCTTTCCAGTGTTAAAAGCTAATTATGACTTAGAAGTTCCATTATCTGTCTCAAATTTAAAACAACTGCTAAATGGATCATTTCTTTGTTATTTAGCCATTTGAGCTTCTCTTTGATAAAGGTCCTTGCCATCTGAATGGAACATAAAGATTTTATTGGTCTCTAATGATGCCAACTACAGCTGTACAATCATCATTTTAGAGTCCAAACTCTGTCTGCTCTTAGATCTGCCGTCACTTGATCACAATTGCAGAAGTATCTTTAAGTGTATTTGCTTAACCAGATGGTAAATGTCTGTACAGGGATTACATCCATCTTTTTTACTGTATGACTAAGTGTTAAAGCAGAAATTTTATCTATGGTGGGAAAACACAGACTTGTGTCCTACTAAAAATAGTTTTGCTTTGTTTGTTGCAAGAAGCAGATATGAATATATGCAGCATGAGAATACACATAATTGCAAACATTTTTATAATGTGCACTTAAATGTTTGAATAATACTTTAAATTAAAAGTTAAATAAAACATAAAATATTGGTATAAAATGTTACGGAATTCCTGACATATTTTTCAAAAGAAAACCTGGAGAATTTCCACTTGCTATATTCTCCTTCAACTGTTAATTTAAATTATTAGAATAACAAGTTTAGAAATGATGATATTCACAAGCATTTTAATTTGCTATATATAATTAATGATATTTCACATCTATAAAAGTGAATAAGGTCATAGTGTGATATGAGAATTATTAAGAGTTTTATGAAAGACTTTGAGTTAATTTTGAGTTAATTCTTCAAATTTGGAAAGCTGTGGAGAAGATATACATAGATATATTCCCTACACATTTAAACCCATAGAGTTCTACAAGGTTTATATAGAGAGAAACAGTGAGGATTAAAAGTTCTGTAGCAAAAAAAACTTTGGTGTTGTCCTATGGTAATTAGTGTGAACTGAGAAGGATTATAAAATATCAAACGTACAAACTTTTGTCCGTGTTTTTTAAACCAGGACTAATAAAAGTGTAGTATAATGGCAAAAACCAATGCATCTTGAATTATTTTAATAACTAAAATAATGTGACCAATTATTTTTATTGCTGCATATCAAATGAACAGTCAGCTTTTGTGGGACTTTTACCAGAAAGAGAGGCAAATGAAAGAAAGTTTAAGTTGGAAAGTTAGTGAAAAATGAGAAAGTTATTGGTGGTCATATTAAGGTCTAAGCTGATAGTTGTTCAAATAAGGACATGATTGAACTGAAATACGGCAGTTTATCATCATAGGACACTGGAGTGTGAGGTATTCGAGAACTAGCATGCATCAGGAAACAAAATCCTAGATGCATCCGTGGACTGGAAGTAAAACTTCTCAGAAATGTGAAGGCCAAAGAAAATTGAAGCCACATGGTCAGTTTAAGCAGGTCATTGAAATGGGCTTTTTTGATGTCAGAAACTTGTGTTGAAAAGAAAGATTAATATCATAACCTCCAGAGTTGTGAAGGAAGAGTAGGAGGTCAGTAGAAAAGTAAGAGAAGGGCTAAGTTTCTTTTTTCTTCGCGCTGGACATGTAAAAATATGTCATCATCGGCACACGTCTCATTCAGAGTTCAGTAACATTATCTAAAGTAACACTTTAAAAGTTAAGCATAATGAAATCCCAGGAGGGATGAATTCTGCAATGTTAGTATACTGCTAGTTCAATCAAAATTATAAGTAATATAAAGATGAAATGATTTTCTTTCAAAATTTTCCCCAGAGTAAGTGATTAGACATCTATAATTTAATGCCTTTTAACTATGTGCCAGTAAACATAATTTTGCTTAAAATTCAAAATGTCATTACAAGGTAGGTGGTAATATCCACATTTTACGTATGAGAGGCTATTTTATTTATGAGTGATCATAATTACTTGGACAAGATCACCAGCTAGTAACTAAAGTAAGTAGAGAAATGGAGATTTGAAATCAGAGTGTAAACCATCTTTTATTATTATCATTATTATTACTTTACTGGTAATAGTATACTGTAATGCTGTACTATACTAGTAATTATCTTTATTGCTGCTAGTAGACTATTTGTCTAAGCAAGTAAATTGTCTTTTCTGGCATTGTCCTGATATTCCTGCAAATAGAATGACATTTTGTCTTTAAAGAAGTGAACAGAGCTTTCTGAATTTTCTTAATCCTATTCTGGGTATGTGAAAGAAGAATAGCAAAACTGAGGGAACAAAATGCTAAAATAAGGAGCAAATTCATCAGGAATGACATAAAGAAAAAGGAAGGAGTTGAAAAGGGAGATTTTGGGACCAAATAAAACAAACGAGGATCAAAATAGTACAAATAAAGGGTGAATAAATACTTCAGAAGCAGCGAGGAACAGAACTGACAACTGAAAGTACAAATTCTGACAGAATCACAGTTAATGAAGACGAAAAATAAAATTGATTAAAGTAATTAGGAAAGTATAGAATTTTAGATTGGCAAGAATATTGGGTCCTAGAGCAGGACGGTCAGGCAGCACCAGCTCATTTGTCTATGAACTCAGCGTTATCAGAGATCCTACCTGATCCTAGCTGTTTGCAGTTAACGATGCCTCATATAATTTTAATGTTCAACCAAAGGAGAGAGACAGATAGAAAATGACAGAGGGACACAGAGGGTGAATATTAATATTTCTTCTAATATTAGTCTGTCTGTGCTTTCTAATAACTGAATTTTACAAATCATTTTACTGCTTCCAAAGTATTTCTGAATATTTTTCTTACATTTTGCCAAATAACACTGGAAGTAAGAGAATACATACACTAGTCTTAAGATGATTTTTTTCACATTATTAGTTAATAGAGAAATAAGGACTTACACTAAGGTCCATTCAAACTTGACTTTTTGCTATTTGTCATCATTTTACATAGAACATTCTATGTGCCATCAACCCATAGCTTAACAAAGTGCGCCCTTAGGCACCAATCAGGCAAATTTTGGCATGTGATCTTCCTGAGCTTTACACCTCAGTGCAGTTCATTGAAACTGATTTCAAATATGTTATGTAGATGGATTCATTTCCATTAGCTGACACAGAGAGCAAAGAGGAATAGAAATGGAGATGTATTAATTTTGTAAATCTTACATGATTCAGTACCATAATTAGACAGCTGGAATCTCCCCTTCAACGTCTGTGTTATTGGCACTGACTTTCTGAGCTGCTAATGTTTTTCAAAATTATGAGATCAGATTATAAAACATGGATATTCATTACAATGGAAATAAACTAGTTTTTAATTTCCTTTTATTAAAAAATCTTATGGTTATAGGAGAGAAGCAGTGTAAAGCATGAAAAGTCTATTAGAGAAACCCTCTATGAGAAGGTGAGCAAAGACGGTCTGCATTCATAGGCCATTTAACTCTCAAGTTTCTATCATATTTTTCAACCGGCTGGACCATAACCATGCACATCAGAAACAGGAGCAGAAACAATATATTTACATGTAAGTGAGTTTACTTGCATTTTCAATAAGGTTATCATAATGCTTTCAGGACATATTCATTTCATGCTTCTCCAGATGGTCAAGGATAAACATGAATTACCGTTGTCCTGGATTTCTCCAAGCAAATCATATCCAAATGATTCTATTGTATTATAATAAGATAGAAACTTTTGACAAAACCAAATATTGTTTAAAGAAGAGCATTTAGACCTCCTGTATCTGATGAATCATTATAAATTACTACGTAAAGCTTTGCTAAATCTAGGATATTTAGACTGCTATCTAATTATGGATGAAAAAAGAGAAAACAATTAAAAAATAGTTTTTCATTCTTCTCAGTTATAAACAAAAGAAGTCATTTTTACATTTTGTATGAACATCTACAAATAAATTCCAAATTACTAATACAACTATTACCAGAAATCCAAATAACTATATCTGTTGTAACACAGGCACAACTCTGTTCATGAAAGGTTTTGTGAAAATATGCATTAAAAAAAGAGAGTATGCTACATACATAGATGACTCATAAAGAAATTGTGAGTAAATTATTTTACAAAGAAAGTGTGAATCACCAATAAATTAATTTGATTTTAGAAAATTAATCATTATTGCCCAGTATATATGGCTTACAAACCTCTTTCTGTCTCATGCCCCTTCAACGAAGAATACAGTAGTTGAAATATATAGGAAATTAAACATAAGGTCTGGTGGTCTAGGATCTGGTGGTTTAGTGGTTAAGTATCAGTGCTGAAAGTTATCCCAATATTTCAAATATGAGCAGGATCACCCATGGTGGACAGGTTTCAGTGGAGCTTCCAGACTAAGACAGACTAGGAAGAAGGACCTGGCCAACCACTTCCAAAACAATTGGACACGAGAACCCTATGAACAGCAGCAGAGCATTGTCTGATATATTGCCAGAAAATGAAAGGATGGCAAGACTGGGCAGGGTTCTGCTCTGCTGCACACAGGGCTGTTAGGAGTCAGAATCAACTCAAGGGCACTAACAACAACAAAAACATAAGATCTATAGGGAAATATATATATTTAGTAACTTTTTCAAGTTATTCTTTTTGTCAGTATAAATAAAACAAAGAAATAACAAAGTGACAACATGTCAAGCCAAAAGAATTTAATAGCAGTGTCTAGATATTTTGTGCGTTATTGTTTGGCTAGAATCATAAAATGAGGCAGAGACAGAATCAAATCATAACTAGTTCTGTCTGTCTAAAGCATAAAAATTGACTACTATAATCCAAGCATAGTATGTGTTATATACACTGTCATGTTTCTGTCACCATTATCCATTAGAATATTCATTATATTTGAATATAGATAGCATTTGCATTAATAAAAACATTAGTGAAATTTCCGACGAAAACCTCTCCCGAAAATCACCAGAAGCAAAAAAGCCAAGCACTCTGGTTTAATATTGATACAGGTTTATCAGTAAAGCATGCTATTTTCTCTAACAAACAAATTCCTAAATCAGCTGTGATAAAACACAATCAAATGTCATTTCTTGCGCCCCTTGTAGTCCACTATGGGTTTTTCAGGTTTGGATGGGCTCTGCTCCATGTTGTGATTCAGAGACAAAGGCTCTTCCATCTTAGGCCTCTGCTGTGTATTGGGTCCTATAGGTTCTTTCCACTTAGCCAGAGAACAGGGAAAGAATGTGAATCACATGGGGAGATTTTAATGAGCCAAGCCTAAAGTGGCACGCTGTACTCTACCGTATTTCCTTGACCAGAACTCAGTCACTTGGCTGTACCTCACTTCCAGCAAGGCTAAGATATGCAGCCTGGTTGTATGCATAGAAGGAAAAGAAATGCATTTGGTGAATATTAGTTAGTCTCTATTGTAACAGCCATATGAATTTATCTATTTTACTAGAGTAGTACTCAGAGAAGTTCCAGTTGGAATTTGTTGAAGTTTGTGGGTTAATGGGGGAAAAGCAAAAAGACGAAGAAAAAATAAACTTGAGTGGATATTAGTACGTAGAGACTAGATGAGTCTTGATTGTTTGACAAGGTATTAGCTTTTCTGGACTTAGGTGTCTTCACTTGGAAAATGAATGAATTATACTAGATGTGGTCTCTACTGATTAACTGTAGACAGTCTTATGAAGACTAGTTTTAAGAAAAAGGTGAAGTAAACTGGGAGATTGACAGTTGAATAGGAGTAAATATTTGATCAATAAATGATATTGTTCATCAATTTTATTCATGTGTGTATTAAAGTAGAAAATTACTGATTAAAAACTAGAAAACATTAAGAGAGACAAATCCAGAAAAGTTTTAAAAGATGCTATTAATACCATTAAGGATGTTGTAGCAAAAGATGAAAAAGTCTGAGAAGCATCTAAAATTGGGATAGTAAAGAGACCCAACAGGAAAGAAAGGATAGATAGGTAGATGACAGCTAGCTAGAGCCCTAGCTAGATAAATGAGAGGTAGGTAGGTAGGTAGATAGATAGATAGATAGACAGATACAAGACAGATACATTGATAGAGATGACAGATAGATATAACAAAGAAGCCCAGAAATAGAAGAAAACACTAATTTACGGAACAAATCAAAATTGGTCCAAAAATGTGAGTGGATTCTGGTGAGACAAGATTAGCAATAGTGGGTAAAGTAGGATTAGTTTTTTTCTTATTTTTTTCTGCTGTTGTTATTTATTTTTTTTTCTTTCTTCGTCAGAGGTATGAATGCTTAATCTAGTTTAAGTGTGCTGAAATAACTGTCTGATACCATTGAAAACATGCAACATTAGTTTAGGTTAAATAACTCTCAGCCTTACCTGCTAATGCCATTATGGGATTTGGGATTTGAGAATTTGCTACATAGACTTCAGAACCATTAAATATTGCATTACCTGTAAATTACCAAACCAATAAAATGTTAGCATTCATAAATTTACCTATTTTAAAGCTTAAGTCAACCAAGCTTGAAAAATATATTTAAACACTAACATTTTTAATCAATGCTACTATCCTTTGGTAGAGGATAGCATATATCAGAATTGTTGTGTTGACAACCCAGGGATTCTTGAACTGCCATACAAATATTTGTGATGTGTGTCAATATCAGATATAACACGTGCATGTCCTAAAACAGAGTATGATCTTGTTCTTCTGTATTAGAAATATAACTCTAGAATATACCACAAGGGTGGTGGGCCTTTCAGCATATGCTGAGCTTTATGATAAATTAATTATTATTAAAGTTGACTTTCAGATAGAGATAAAGATAGTGATGATATAGAGATGTACTCATTTGTTATTGTGTATTTCACAGTCTATTCATATCTTTAAAAGTACTGGTCCTTTTGTATTTAAATATGATTGGAAAATATGAAAGATATTTACCTTAATGGCTCTAACATTGAAATAAAAAAAAATTATCCTAATATAAAGCTATTGCAGCTACCCATTAATATGAATTATAATACTTTGTTTTCTTGTCTCTTTCCCAAAATTAGGTAGTAATTTCCTTAAAGAGAGGAATTTTATAGTATTACCAGTTTTTTCAACAGTGTCCAGCCCAAGAGCTGGTATGTAATATGTTTTTCAGAAATAATTGTTGATTGAAGGGAAAAACAGGAACTGGTTAAGACTTCTAGATAGTTAGTTATGTGATTTTTAGTTCCTTTCAATAACTCTCCATATCATCGTTCCTCTGACACCCTTTATATTGACATTAAAATCACATGACAACGGTTGTGGCTATCTAACTAATCTAAACTAATGGTTCTTGCCAAAAGGAAAAAGAACAGGCATACGGAAGAACAAGGAAAGAAGTAAACAAAAATATTAACAATGCAGTGATTTTCGTTTTTTGTTTTCATTTTGTTTCTGCCATTTTATGTGCTCTTATTTGGGACTTCATTCATTCTTCCAGATCAAAACGCACAGTTACTGAGGAAAGAAACTGTCATCTCTTGCTTCCTTTTACCTCTTCTCCAAATAGTATAAACATGAATCAAATATGATTTTATCACTATTTATTTTTTTAAATTTCCAACTAATGACAATTTAAATGGCAAATTAAAAAAAATAATTTTTATGTGTGTCTAAATGTATTGTTTTTTGACTACTCTAAACCCTTAAAGTTATAATATTCAATAACCTTGATAATATCTCTCTTTTTACTTTCAACATTTTGAGGATTAACTGTCAATGAAAAATGTCCCCCAGAGGTAACAATGATCCTTTACACTGGTCATTCTCTTTCAATCACAGAAATATTTAAATATTTAAAATTGAGAAGAGCAACAAAGATTTTCACAGAATAATTCACCTAACACTTTCTCCTGAATTTTCTCGATTTTGAGTTGCAGAAGTTGAATTTGGACTGTGTTGTTGAGATCTTAAAACATGACAAAGATCAATTGCAGATTTTTAAAAAATGGGTAGTCTCCTACTCATTTAACTGAGACAAAGACTTCTCTGTGTTACTACTGTCTTTGAAGATTATGACTACCTTAACATTAAATTCATTTATTAGTTGTAAATTAAAATTCTTAGTTTATATTAATCACAGCATCTCTCAAGCATAAAGGTAATTTAAAGTCAAAAAGGAATATAATCCAGATTTTTGTTTCAATTTCTACCTGAGACTTTATAATAACTAGATATAGAAAGGCAGAGTATGTATCTTTCCATTGTTGTTGTTTTGTAGAATTGTTATTCACTGAGGAGTTTTCATAATGTACTATTTCTCTCTCAATAAAAAAAGTGCTTTGTGGGGCCGGCCCAGTGGAACATTGGTTAAGTTCACGTGCTTTGCTTCGGCAGCCCATGGTTTGCCAGTTTGGATCCTGGGTGCGAACCTACACACCACTCATCAAGCCATGTTGTGGCAGACATCCCAGATATAAAATAGAGGAAGATGGGCATAGATGTTAGCTCAGAGCCAATCTTCCTCAACAAAAAAGAGGAGGATTGGCAGTGGATGTTAGCTCAAACCTAATCTTCCTGCTTAGTAACCTGAAGAAAGATAGAAAGAACTTTGTTAATATTTTAATACTTTCGGAATGCTTTTGTCACAGATATAATAATTTCTTAGATTTGTATAGTATGGGATACGAAATTGATAAGGACCCAAAGCAGTGATGGCATAATAAACACTAGAGATTTTTAATTGAAATGGAAAAACTAGGTTTGGAAAAATGCAGTATTATCTAAAAATCTAAAAAAAGATACTTTATTAAAGATACTTCATTTAAGATACTTTTTTATAGATTTATCTCATTCCAGAAACATTAGATTTTACATAAGAGATATCTTACATAAAGGAAAGCCCAATTTAATTAAATGGCATTTTCTAAGTTTTAGTAAATCCAATATTTGAATTATATTCTTTAAACTGTATTTTGATGATCCTTTACTTTCAATAGAAAGTGGGATTCATATTATATTGCATTTCACTCCATTGTGCATCGAAATTTCTTAGGAAACATCGAGTAGAGGAAGAGAGAAGAAAGGGAGACTGGGTTCTAAAACCAATAGTGGGCACATGGTATGACTCTCTTCCCTCAGTCTTTCACATCTGCTATGTCATCGAATCCTCAAAATATCTCTATCAGTGCGGATGGGATCGATGCAGACTGTGAGGATTGTGGAGGTCAAATCTTGTCCTAGTTCCTCATCTACTAAGTATCAAGTCTGAACTAAAACCCTTGCTTGTATCCTTTCATTCAGCATTCTTTCCTTCTATCTTTCCGTTGTAGTTTACACCATATTATTTTTCATGGAGATAAAATTATTCCTAACAAGAACTACTTAAACGAATTTAAACAATCAGAAATTCAAAAGGATTTATAATGTTCTGAACCCTAAGCATCATTTCGCACAAAAAACACATTGCATATATTCTGAAATATGTAAAATTTTCTTTTTTTAAGTACTGGACAAATCTCACAAAAATTGTTCAAATAAGTGAGGAAATAATTTAGGGTAAAGAACATAAAGTAATACATCCTGCACTGTAGGAAAACTCTATCAAACTTTAGGAGTCTCCTGCTCTGCTGACAACACTATTAGATAACTTCAGGGAGAATCTAAGACATGAAACTGTACTCTCTCACCCCAGGGAGCTTAATATCTTCATTTGTTTACCACCATCCATTTTTGACATATAAATTATGTTTTATATTAGTTTACTTAAGTTATTAGTATTAAATTCCTCATAATGAGACTAATATAGACCTGATAACAATGACAGAGTTAATGTGACATTGAGAAATGTGATGGATGAAGGACATAATTTACGTATACTTAATATATCAAAATAAATTATTAAGTTAAACATTTAAAGAATACTTTGTTACTGCCTGTTGTTAAGTAAGTGGAAATTGTTCAGTCGAGTGCCAATGATTCTATTTAGATCAAAACAAACCCTTCTGACATTCTCAACGGGGAGTTGAAGAATTTATAGGTTAGAAATTTAAGAACCACAGGTTTGTACACTTATGTTATTTTCTTAAGACTTTATATTTTTAGAGAAGTTTTAGGTTCATAGCAAAATTGAGAGGAAGATACAGAGATTTCTCGTATACCTCCTGACCCCACATGCATAGTGTCCCACATTATCAACATCCCCCACCAGGGTGATACATTTAATATAATTAATGAACCTACATTGATCCGTCATAGTCACCCAAAGTCCATAGTTTACATCAGAGTTCACTCTTGGTGTTGTACATTCTATGAGTTTGGACAAATGTATGATGACATACATTCACCTTTATAGTATTATAATTAGTATTTTCACCACCCTAAGAATCTTCTATGCTCTGCCTATTTATTCCTTCCTCTCCCATCCCCTGGCAACCACTGATCCTTTTTCTGTCTCCATAGTTTTTCCTTTTCCAAAATGTCATGTAGTTGGAATCATATAGTATGTAGCCTTCTCAGATTTGCATCTTCCACTTAGTAATATGCTTTGAAGATTCCTCTTTGTCTTTTCATGGCTTGATAGCTCATTTCATTTTAGTGCTGAATAATATTCCATTGTATAGATATAATACAGTTTTTTCTCAATTCACTTACTGAAGGACATATTGTTTGCCTCTGAATTTTGGCAATTGTAATTAAAAGTGTTATAAACATCTGTAATCAGATTTTTTGTGGACGTAAGTTTCCATTACTTTGGGTAGATAGCAAGGAGCACAGTTGCTGGATTGTATGAGAAGAGTATGTTTAAAATAGGAAACCACCAAACTGTCTTCCAAAGTGGCCATACTAGTTTGCATTCCCACTAGCAATGTATGAGAGTTCCCGTTGTCCACATCCTCACAAGGTTTGGTGTTGTCAGCATTCTAGATTTTGGCTTTTTAATAGCTGTGTAGTGTTTTATTATGCACTTTCCTGATGACATATGATATTGAGCATATTTTCATATGCTTATTTACCATCTGTACATCTTCTGTGGTGAGGTGTCTGTTAAAGCTATTGGCCCATTTTTAAATCAGGTTGTTTGTTCTCTTTTGTTAAGTTTTAAAAGTTCTTTGTATATTTTGGATAGCAGTTATTTAGCAGATTTGCCTTTTGCAAATATTTTCTCCCAGACTGTTGTGTCTTCTCATTCTCTTGACATTGTCTTTTGCAAAGTGCAGTTGTTAACTTTAAAGAAATCCAGCTTATTAATTATTTCTTTTATGGATCAAGCCTTGGGTGTTGTAACTAAAACATCATTGCCACTCCAAGGTCATTTAAGTTTTCTTCTATGTTATCTTCTAAGAATTTTATAGCTTTACATTTTACATTTAAGTCCATGATCCATTTTTAGTTAATCTTTGGGAAGGGTGTGTCCAGATTCATATTTTTGCATGTGGATATCCAGTTGTTCTATGGTCATTTGTTGAAAAGACCATCTCTGTTCCATTGTGTTGCCTTTGCTCCTTTGTCAAAGATCAGTTGACTCTACTTATGTGGGTCCGTTTCTGAACTCTCTATTTCTGTTTCACTGACCTATTTGTCTATTCTTTTACCAATACTACACTGTCGATTAATTTAGCCTTATAGTAATTCTTGACATCAGGTAGTGTCAATCCCAGTCTTCTTCAATATTGTGTTAGCTATTCTGGGTCATTTGCCTCCCTACATAAACTTTAGAATCAGTTGTCAATATTCACAAAATAACTTGCTGGAATTTTGATTGGGATTTCATTGAAACTGTAGTTCAAGTTGGGAAGAACTGACAACTTTATAATATTGAGTTTTCCTATCAGTGAACATGGACTATCTCTCCATGTATTTAGTTTTTCTTTGATTTTGTTCATCAGAGTTTTGTAGTTTTGGACATATAGATCTTATACGTTTTGTTTATTCCTAAAAATTTCATTTTTGTGGGGCTTATGTCAATGATGTTGTGTTTTTTATTTCAAATTCTATTTCTTCATTGTTGTTTTATAGAAAAGCAATTGATTTTTGTAATATATTTATCCTGCAGCCTTGCTTAAATGGTGTATTAATTCCAGGAGTTTTATCTTTGATTATTTCAGATTTTCATGTAGACAATTACGTCATCCTCAAACAAAGAAAGTTTTATTTTTTCTTTATCAATCTATATACCTTTTGTTTCCTTTTCCTGCATTATAGCATTATTAGGACTTCCAGTATGATTTTGAAATGTGGTGGTGAGAGGGGTCATCCCTGTCTTGTTCTTGATCTTAGTGGGAAAGCGTCTAGTTTATCACCATTAACTGTGATGTTAGCTGTAGACTTTTTGTAGATATTTTATACCTAGTTGAGGGAGTTTTCCTCTATTCCTAGTTTAATGAGAATTTTTATCATGAATGGGTGTTGGATTTTGCCAAATGCTTTTTCTGCATTTATTGAAATAAGCATATGATTTTTCTTTTTTAACTCATTGATTTGGTGGATTAATTGATTTTAAAATGTTGAACTAAGCTTGCATACCTAGGATAAATCCAATTATTCATGGTATATAATTTTTTAAGTATAATTTTGGATCTGATTTGCAAAGATTTTGTTCAGGATTATTACATTTATGTTCATGAGACATATTGATATGTAGTTTTCTTTTCTTGTAATGTTTTTGTCTAGTTTTGGTATTAGGGTAATGCTGGCCTCATATAATGAGCTAGGAAGTATTTCTTATGGTTCTATCCTCTGAAAGAGATTTTAGAGGTTGGTATAATTTTTTCCTTAAATGTTTAGTAGAATTCATCCCTGAACTCATTCGGGCCTTGTGCTTTCTATTTTGAAAAGTTTTATTATTGATTCAATTTCATTATTATATATATGCCTATTCAGATTGTCTAGTTGTTCTTCTGTGAGTTTTGGTGTATTGTGTCTTTCAATTTGGTGGGCATAGAGTTGTGCATAATGTTCCTTTATTATCCTTTCAATAACCATGGATCTGTAGTGATGTCTTCTCTTTCATTTATGCTAATACTAATTTGTGATCTCTCTCTCTCTTTTTTTTTTTTTTTTACCTGAATACAGGCTTATCAATTTTATTGATCTTTTCAAAGGACTAGCTTTTGGTTTCATTGATTTTCTCTTTTGATTTCCTGTTTTCAATTTCATTTATTGCTGCCCTATTTTTTATTATTTATTTTTTCTGCTTTCTTTGGATTTAACTTGCTCTTATTTTTCTACTTTCCTAAGGTAGAAACTTATTATTGATTTTAGATCTTTCTTCTTCTTTAATAATATATGCATTAAATGGTATAAATATCCATATAGAATAATTTCAAACTCATTTTATGAGGCAAGTATTGCCCTGATATCAAAGCCAGATAAAGACACTACAAGGAAAACAACCACAGGCCCATATTTCTAATTAATATATATGCAGAAATTCTAGGCAAAATATTGGCAAGCTGAATTCAACTGCTCATTAAAAGTATCATACACCATGATCAAGTGGGGTTTATCTCTGGGATGCAAGGATGATTCAACATATGCACATCAATAAACATCACACAACACATTAATAGAATGAAGAATAAATATTATTTGATCTCAATAGATGCAGAAAAAGCACTTAATAAAATTCAACAAACTTTCATGATAAAGTTTCTAACAAATTGGGTATAGAATGAATATACCTCAACATAATGAAGGACATATATGACAAACCCCAGCTAGCATCATTCTCATTGGAGAAAAACTAAAAGCTTTTCCTCTAAAATTAGGAACAGGACAAGAGTGCCCACCATCACAACTCCTATTCAACATAGTACTGGGATTCCTAGGCACAGCAATTAGGAAGGAAAAGGAATAAAAGACATCCAAATCAGAAAGGAAGAAGTAAAATTTTCCCTGTTTGCAAATGACATCATCTTATATATAAAAAACCCTAAAAACTCCACCAAAAATTGTTAGAACTAATAAATGAATTCAGCAAAGTTGCAGGGTACAAAATCAACAAACAAAAATCAGTTGTATTTTTTTATACATTAACAATGAACTATCAGAAAGAGAAATAAAGGAAACAATCTAATTTATGACAGCATTACAAACAATAACATTCTTTGGAATAAATTTGGTCAAAGAGGTGAAAGATCCATACACTGAAAACTATAATACATTGATGGAAGAAATTGAAGAAGACACAAATAAACGGAAATATATCTATGTTCACAGATAGAAGAATTAATATACATACTACCCAAAGCTATATATAGTTTCAAAGCAATTCCTATGAAATTCCAATGACATTTTTCACATAAATGGAAAACATAGTCCTAAAACCCATATGGAGCTTCAAAAGAACTCAAATAGCTAAAGTGATCTTGAGAAAGAAGAGAAAAGCTGGAAGCATCAAACTTACTGATTTCAAACTGTAATACAAAATTATAGTCATCCAAACAGTATGGTATTGACATAAAAACAGACACATTGACCAATGGAACAGAATTGGGAGCCCCAAAATAAACCCATGCATATATGATCAAATAATATTTAGTAAGACAGTCAAGCGTACTCAATTGCAAAAGGATATTCTCTCCAATAACGATGTAGCTAAAACTGAATATTCACATGAAAAGAATGAATTGGGACCCCTATCTTACAGCATTCAAAAAAATTAACTTGAAATCAATTAAAGGCAAATGTAAGACCCAAAACTGTAAAACTACTAGAATAAAACCTAGAGAAAAGTTCTTTGACGTTGGTCTTGGAAGAATTTTTTGGATGTGACACAAAAAGCACAAGCAACAAAAGCAAAAATAAATAAGTGGCAATACATTAAAAAACCCACAAAACTTCTGCACAGCAAAGGAAACAATCAACAAAATGAAAAGGCAACCTACAGAATGGAAGAAAATGTTTGCAAATCATCTATTTCATAAGGTGTTAATATCTAAAATATATAAGGAACTCATATAACTCAACAGCAAAAATCAAATAATCTAGTTAAAAAATGAGCAAAGGATTTGAATAGACATTTTTCCAAAGAAAATATACAAATGGTCAACTGATACATGAAAATGTACTCAGCATCACTAGTCATCAGGAAAATTCAAATCAAAACCACAATGAAATATCACCTCAAATCTGTTTGAATAGCTATTATTTAAAGTAAGAGAGAATAAGTCTTGTAAAGGTTGTGGAGAAGGGAATGTTTGTGCATAGTTGGAAGGAGTGTAAACTGGTACAGGCACTATGGGAAACAGTATAGAGATTCCCCCCAAATTAAAAATAGAACTACTCGAGGTTAGTCCAGAGGCATAATGGTTAAGTCAGCACGCTCCTCTTCAGTGGCCCAGGGTTTGCAGGTTTGGATCCTGGATGCAGGCCTACACACCACTCATCAAGCCATGCTGTGGCAGCATCCCACATACAAAATAGAGGAAGATTGGTGTAGATGTTAGTTCAGGAACAATATTCCTGAAGCAAAAAGAAGAAGATTGGCAACAGATATTAGCTTAGGGCCAATCTTCCTCACCAAAAAACAAAACAAAATAATAAAATAGAATTACTATATGATCCAGCAATCCCACTTCTGGTTATATATCTGAAGGAAATGAAATCACTATCTCAAAGACATATCTACACCCCCATGTTCAATGCAGCATATTCACAATAGCCAAGACATGAAAACAATCTAAGTATCTATGAATGCATGAATGAATAAAGAAAATTTTACATATATATATATATATATGTATATAGTCTATTATATACTTGAAAGTTGCTGAGAGAGTAAATTTTAAATGTTCTCAGTATAAAATAAAATTGTAGCGATGTGAGGTGATGGATGTGCTAACTAATTTTACTATAGTAATCATTTTGCAATATATACATATATCAAATCATCATGTTGTAAACCTTAAACTTATGCAGTGTTATATCAATTATATCTCAATAAAGCTGGGGGAAAAGTTCTCTATGCACTGCTTTAACTACATCCTACACACTTTGGTAAGTTATGTGTTCCTTTTCATTTAGTTCAAAATATTTTTTAATTTGTCTTGAGGTTTCTTCTTTGACCCACATAGTCTGTAGAAATATGTTGATAATATCCACACATTTTGGCTTTATGCAGTTATCTTTCTGTTAGTGATTTCTATTTTAATTCCATTCTGTTCTGAGAGCAGACATTACATGATTTTTATTCTTTTAAATTTGTTAAGGTATGTCATGGCCTAGAATGTGGACTATGTTGGTGAATGTTCCGTGTGATCTTAAAAAGGGTATATATTGTGCTGTTTTTGGGATGAAACAGTCTATAGGTGTCAATTGTATCCAATTGATTGATGGTATTGTTCAGTTCAACTATGTCCTTACTGATATGCTGCCTGTTAAATTTGTCCATTTCTGCTATTTCTGAATGTGGGATATTGAAGTCTCCAACTGTGGTAATGGATTCATCTGTTTCTTCTTGCAGTTCTATCAGTTTTTGCCTCAGTAGTTTGATGCTCTATTGTTAGATGCACACACATTAAGAATTATTACGTATTCCTGGAGGATTGACTCCTTTTTCAATGTGTTATACCATTCTTTATCCCTGATAACTTTCCTCAATTTGAAATCTCTCTGATTGAGATTAATATAATTGATATAGCTATTCCTGCTTTCTTTTTATTAGTGTTAAGATGGTTTTGGGGTGTCTACTCCTAATTCCAACATGTGGAGGGTGTTCCCTACACCTCCAACAAGCAATTCTCAGACACCAGCAGGGTGTCCAAGAATTCAACTCTTTTCTGTCACTATCTACTTGGAGACAGGATCCGATTCCACAGGCTACAGGCTCAATCGTATGAGATTCCCCTCCCACTTCAGGCACCAGTCACACCCCTAGGCTGTGCTTCTGACCAATAAGCTATAGATTGGAGGCTCCAATGACCACCACCTTTGACTTCAGGCTCCAGTGGCAAGTCCAGATTGTTACCTGTACTTCTGACCAACCAACTACAGGTCAGAGGCTCCCACTACTCCCCCTCCTTGGATTCAATTACTTTGCTAGAGAGGCTCACAGAACTCAGAGAAACATTTTACTTCTAGATCATCAGTTTATATAAACAGATATAACTCAGGTACAGCCAGATGGGAGAGATGCACAGGGCAAGGTATGTGAGAAGGGACGTGGAGCTTTCATGCCCTCTTGAGTGTGCCACTCTCCCTGTACATCCATGTGTTCATCAACGTGGAAGCTCTCTGAACTCCATCCTTTGGGGTTTTTATGGATAATTCATTACATAGGCATGATTGATTAAATTATTGACCATTGGCCACTGATTCAACTTCCGGCCCCTGTCCCTTCCCCAAGGGCGGGGGAGGGATTGAAAAGTCCAACCCTCTAATCACATGGTTGGTTCCATTGGCAGCCAGCCCCCATTTGTAGGTGCTTTCCCAAATTCACCTCATTAACATAATGGAAGACACCTTTATCATCTCAACACTTACCAAATTCCAAGAGTTTGGGGAGCTGTGAGCCAGGAACTGTGAACAGAGACAAACATATGTTTTAGTAATCTGAATGAAAAAATATTTATTTCTTATAAATTACAAAAGTCCACTTTTTCTCTATCCACTTACTTTTAACCTATACGTGCTTTATAGTTAAAATGATTTCTTTGTAGACAACACAAAGTTAGGTCTTATTTTGATCCACTGTGATAATTAATCTCTTTTAATTGGCACATTTAAATTCTTGACATTCATAATGATTTTTGATATAGTTGGATTTCGTATCTACTATATTTGTTACTGTTATCTATTTGTTGCCTTTGTTCCTATTTTTGTCTTCCACTCCTTTTCTACTTTTTGTGATTTTTCTTTTTTGAGAAAGATTAGCCCTGAGCTAACATCTGCCACCAATCCTCCTCTTTTTGCTAAGGAGGATTGGCCCTGAGATAACATCTGTGCCCATCTTCCTCTATTTTATATATGGGACGTCTGCCACAGCGTGGCTTGATAAGTGGTGCGTAGGTCCGCACCTGGGATCCAAACTGGGAACCCCGGGCTGCTGAAGCAGAATGTGTGAACTTAATTCCTGCGCCACTGGGATGGCTTCTGCTTTTTGTGATTTTAATTGAGCATTTTGTGTAATTCCAGTTTTTCCTTTCTCACCATATCAGTTATACTTTTTAAACTTTTTTTAGTGATTGCTCTAGAGTTAGTAATATACATTTATAGACATTCCAAGTACACTTTCAAATAACACTATTCCACTTTAAGAGTAGTGTAAATTATAACAACAAAATCATCCTAATTTCTCCCTCCCATTCTTTGTATCATTGCTGTCATTCATTTCATTATACATAAGCATACACAAGTACATATTTATATATATACACATACATACATAAGACACATGCATAAGCATACATAATCGAATACTTTATTGTTATTATTTTGAACAACTCTTGTCTGTTAATCAATGAAAAATAAAAAAGTAGAAGTTTCTATTTTATCTTTACTTATTCTTTACTTCAAGTTCCTCTTTCTTTACCTAGATCCAACTTTCTCACTTATATTATTTTCCTTCTCTCTAAAGAATTTTTTTTTCAAAATAAAGATTGGCACCTGAGCTAACAACTGTTGCCAAACTTTTGTGTGTGTGTGCTTTTTCTCCCCAAATCCCTCCAGCACATAGTTGTATATTTTAGTTGTGGGTCCTTCTAGTTTTGGCACATGAAATGCTGCCTGAACGTGGCCCATGAGTAGTGCCATGTCCACACTCAGGATCTGAACCAGCAAAACCCTGGGCTGCCAAAGTGGAGCACATGAACTTAACCACTCAGCCATGGGGCAGGTCCCTCTAAAGAATTTCTTTTAACATTTCTTGCAAAGCATGTCTACTGCCAACAAATTTGCTCCATTTTTGTTTGTCTGAGAAAGTCTCTATTTCTCCACTTTTGAATGATAATTTTGCAGGGTGCAGAATTCTAGGTTGGTGGATTTTTTTCTCTCAACTCTTAATATTTTACTCCACTCTCTTCTCGCTTTCGTGGTTTCTGAGGAGATGTCAGATGTAATTCTTACCTTTGTTTCTCTATAGGTAAATTTTTTAACTCTGGCTTCATTCAGGACTTTTTCTTTATCTTTGATTTTCTGTAGTTTGAAAATTATATGCCTTGGTTTAGGGGAGGTTTTTTGGCATTTATCCTGCTTGGTGTTCTCTGAGTTTCCTGGATCTGTAGTTTGGTATCTGACATTAATTTGGTGAAATAGTCATTATTAGTTCAAATATTTCTCTATTCCTTTCTCTCTTTCTTCCCTATCCAGTATTCCCATTATATGTATGTTACACTTTTTGTAGTTATCCCCTAGTCCTTAGATATTCTGTTCTGCTTTTTTCATTCTTTTTTGTTTTCCTTTTCAGTTTTTGAGAAGTATAGTGACATATCATCTAGCTCAGAGATTCTTTTCTCCATCATGTCCAATCTGCTAGTAAGCCCATCAAAGGCATTCTGTTATAGCACTTTTCATCTCCAGAATTTCCTCTTGGTTCTTTTTAGGATTTCCACCTCTGCTTGCATTGCCCATCTGTTCTTACATACTGTCTACTTTATCCACTAGAGCCCTTAGCATATTAATCATAAATGTTTTAAATTCCCAGTCTGATAATTCCCATATTCCTACCATATATGGTTATGATAGCTGCCCTGTCTTTTTAAATTGTTTTTTTTTTTTTGGTTTTTGCCTTTTAGTATGCATTTTAAATTTTTCTTGATAGTCAGATGTGATGTACTTGGTGAAAGGAATTGCTATAATCAGTCCTTTAGTAATGTGGTGGCAAGGTCTGGGGGGCAGGGAAGCATTCTATAATCCTGTGATGAGGTCTCAGTATTCCACTGAGCCTATACCTCTGGGCTGTAAACTTCATATATGGGCTGGAGTTGGTTACCTCCCTTCCCTAGGTTGTTTGGCTCTGATAAAAACCCAGCAGCTTACGCTCTTGTTAAACTGAGGGTAGGCCTTTTTAAGAAGAACATAGTGATCTTTCATGTCTTCAAATGGTTCCCTTTCCCCTCCCCCTGCTGGAAGCAAGAGGAGATTTTTCTGTGATATTTACTGTAAGAATCTGGTCAAGATCCTGCAGGTGAAACTCACACACGTGTGGGGGCCCACTTTGTGACTGGATACCCCTGGAGTTTTTAATTCTCAGAATTGTCTACACTGACCCTCTATAATTCACCAATTATAATTCAGGTTTTTCCTTTTGGTACTGGTTTCCATGCTGTTTTCCACTGGTGAGTCTCTGCTTTGGTTAAGCCATGACTCTCTGTATGCACCCTTCTCTCTCTCCAGTATGGAGGTGGTAGTTTATCCTCTGTCCTTCCTTATCTTACGAATTCAAGAAGAGTTGATATTTTAATCTGTTCAGCTTTTTACTTGTGCTTAAGACAGATTGGCAATTTATAAGCTCTTTACCTGAGGAACTGGAAACTAAACGTTTATTTATGTATTTCAAAGTTTATCTTTTAGCTCTTGTTTTCAAACTGTAATATTGTGGTCTATGCAGGAAAAAAATAACACTCTCTTGAATATTATGTGCTTTTCAAATATCCAAAACATATATTTAATGGACTTTACCTACAAATAGAGGAGATGTATATTCTTTAGCAACGATTTCACTGAAAATCAATATTTCACTATTAACCCAAATGGGATAATACATGGTGTGTTGGAGGAGTGCCTTTTGGAGGTAAAATGAAATGAAACTATTCAGACATTTCAATGAACCATTTAGCATTAAGCCTCATACATGGATGAACAGTGAATTCTACTGGTAATGCTGCCTACTCTGCTATGCAAAGTGTCTGTGGCTCTTTCCTCAACCGGAAAGATAACTTAAGTTCTGTAAAATGATTATTCCACTGGAAATGGAAATGTGCAGAGGAAAAAAATGAAGTGAAACATATTTAAAAATCATTTTTATTTTTCATTAGTTGTTTTTGTTGATATATCCAAATAGGAAATATCCTAGGTATAGTATTCTTTTCCATCATTATTTTAAAGCTTTTAGTTTTCCTTAATAAAGAACTTGCCATGATTACTTTGGATTATGGATAATATCATTGGGTTGAAATATTTATTCTGGATTTTTTTTTAATAGTACCATTGGGATAAACAAGTGTAAAATAGAAAACAAGTAAGAAAAAAAATCTCCTAGTTAAGAGAGATGCTAAAAGCTGTATGAATGTTTTCAATTTTTCCAGTATTACAATTTTGCTTTGGTACACCAGATGAAGCTTCTAAATAATCCCATGTCAGGAATTAGCTGAGGATTTGCGGTTTTCAAGTAGCAGGTCACTACTGATTTGAGAAAATCCTGAATTTGAGAGGAACAATTTAAGATAAGACAGGTGATCAGCTTAAAGTACATTACTGTTGGCTTAGGTGTCATAAGAGGAAAGAAATATTGCTGGTTTTCACAGTCCGGCAAAAGGTTGGCCAGAGGATGAACGTAAAGGGAAACTGGAAAAGAAGGACTTTAATATGATTGAATACAATTTAATCAAATATAACAAGCATTAAAACACGATTTTGATCAGTTTCAAATGTCAGGATCAGAAAAATCAGCATTGTAAGCCTGTTGTATATTTCTGTCTTAAAACTGCCTGATCAAACAGCAATTTTAAGTGATCAGACAGATAAGGGTCTGACCAACTTAAGGGTGAATATCAAATATTCGTTTGAGGTCATTTTATAAAATCCCCTGGTTGTCTGCTGACCTAGTTAGTAAATAATCTTTGAGAGTTAATGCACATTGACATTTAAGAAATACTATATTCAGAGTCAAGGAAGCATACAGAAGAAACCATTCAAATAGAGAAAAAGTCTTTTCTGATCCTAACTGTAACAACCGATCACAGAGTATTATGTCACGTATGTAACCCCTCTTGCGACTGTGATGGAAGCAGATGGCTTCAGATAAGCCTGAGTAAGAGAAACTAATTTTCTTTCATAAAAGCAAAACAAAACCAAAAAAAAAGAAAGACAGTGACCTAAGTCCTTTCTTGCTATTAGTATAATGCCAGGACTTGTGCATTTTTTTCACTGGGGTATTTAGAACATCAGGACACCGCTGACTGTCAGAAACAGAAAATAATATTCAGGAAGAAATATGCTGGGTTTCAAATGTCAGGATCAGAAAAATCAGCATTAGTTTAAGCAGTGATTTCTAAAACTGAAATGTGAATGAGAGAGCTTGTTGTTTGTATACCTATTAATTTTTCATCTTCTTGTTTTACTTGGTGACCCAGGTAATTAGTGTAGCATGTTCTTAAAAATATAAAAAATATTTACCAAATACTCTTGAATCCCCAAGTCCAGAAGTTTACTAATACAACTTCAGGATGTAATTTAATCTACTACGAAAAAAAAAAGTATGTGTGTGTTCATGTGTGTGTCTGTGTGTGTGCACGTCTATTCCATGAGAAGAGAACAAAAAGTTGGAATACAGTTATAAAACTATCGGCTGGATTTGTTAAATAACTAAATCATTTGCTTTTACCAATTAGAGTTATTAGAATTAAATTTCACTTCTCAGCAATATCACAAATTACTATATCATGTAACACCTTATGGATTATATTTTTAAAATTTACACATAGTAAAATTTACCCTTTTCACCTCTTTGGTGTACAGTTTAATCACGTGTATAGATTTGTATAGCCACCTTCATATTCAGGATGCAGAGAAATTTCCTCACCTCCCCATAATTCCCCTAGCTGACTCTGTAGTCACACTCTTTCCCTATGCCTACCTGATAACAACCACTGATCTCATCTCTTTCCCCATAGTTTTGCATTTTCAAGAATGTTATGTGAATGGGATCATGCAATATAGGGCCATTTGAAACTGGCTTTTTCACTCAGCATAATGCCTTTGAGATTGATTTATGTCATTGTGTATATCAATAGTTTATTTTTTTTATTTTTGAATAGTATTCCATTGTATGAATATTGCACAGTTTGTTTATCCATTCACCCATTAAAGGACAGCTAAGTTGTGTCCAGTTTTTGGTAAACAGGAATAAAGCAGCTATAAACATTTGCATATAGGTTTTTGTATGCTCATACGTTTTATTTCTTTAGGGTACATACCTAGGAATGGGTTTGCTAGGTCATATGGTAAGTGTGTGTTTAACTTATTAAGAAACTGCCAACTTGTATTCCAGAGTGGCTGTACCACTGTACGATTCAACAATATATGAGCTTTAATTTAATATTTTTTTTAAATAGGGACATATATTAAGTAGACAAGAGTCAGGTTCTATTATATTTAATATTTATGATTAAATTAAATTAAATAAATGTGGTAGACTGAATAATGGTCCTCTAAAAGGTATACAGGATCTTAATCTATGGAAAATGTGAATGTTACCATACAAGGAAAAAGGTTCTTTGCCAATGTGATTAAGGATCTTTAGAAGGATGTCTACTGACATGGTTAATAAATAATATTTAAAAGTTAATGAAAACTAACATTTAAGAAATTACTGTATTTAGAATCAGAGAATCAGGCATGCGAAAAAGTTCTATTGCTTCCATGGAGTTAACATTCTAGTGGCAGAGAGCAGACTATAAGGAAATAAATAAGTAGAAATATAATATTGGATAGTGTAAGTGTAAGCAAGAAAAACTGAGAGGAAAGTGTCCCGGGGTTTGAGGAAGAGTAGAATTTTTTAGAAGTTCTTGGATGGTCCCTCACATAAGGTGATATCTGAGCAGAGAACTGAATGAAGTGAGGTATGCTGGCCATGTGACTATACAGGACAAGGAAGTCCAAGGCAGAAGGCGAAAGGATTGAAAAGGTTCTGAGGCAGAAGCTCCCTGCATGAGTTCAGGGAGTTACTACACTGTGTCTGTGGCTGGAGACGAGGGAGGAAGGGGAGGCTGAATGGAGATGGCATTGCAGAGCTGCCTGAGATGAGCTCTTGCAGAGACTTAGACACTTCGCTGGGAAGTCTGGATTTTATCCCATTATGCGAGAGAAAGTCATCAGAATGTTTTACCTGAGGTACCATTATGAACAGATTTATATTTGAAAATAATCATTCTGGCTCCTCTATGATAAATAGTTTGCAGACTGAGAAAATGAAAGGGGCCGAGGTAGGAGGCTATTACAGTAGTCTAGATATAGATGAGAGATGATGCCGCCTAAAGCACTGTAACAGCGGTGGAGGTGGGGAGAATTTCTTAAATATGATTTGCAAGTGGATCCAATGGGACTGCTACTGGTCTAATAATGGGGAGGGTGAAATGAGACAAAGAGAGATGTAAAACATAAGGCCAAAGTTTCTGCTGACTTCAGAAATCAGTCTTTTATTGACCAAGGAAAGATTGAAGAATAGGAAGTTCAAAAAGGGAGAAAGCCATAGTTCGGCTTTTGGAGTGAGTACTAAATATCTAAGTAGAGATTTTGAGTGGGCAATTCAAAATACAAATCTAACACTTACGGTAGAGTTCATAGTTACGGAAAAATTAAGAATCACCAGAAATATAAAATTCTGACCTCAGTGGCATCATCTGTAAGCTTAGGATGGTAATATCCATGTTAAAAAATGGAGAGAGGGGCCAATCAAGTGACGCGTACTGGTTATGTTTGCGCCTGCTGCTTCAGTGGCCTGGAGTTCGCCAGTTCGGATCCCGCGTGTAGACATATGCACCGCTTATCAAGCCGTGCTGTGGCAGGCATCTCACATATAAAATAGGGGAAGATGGGTTTAGATGTTAGCTCAGAGACATTCTTCTTCCACAAAAAGAGGAGGACCAGCTGTTGATGTTAGCTCAGGGCTAATCTTCCTCAAAAAACAAAAACAAAAAAACTGAACACTGTATTAAGTTTTTACTAAGTTACACAAGACAAGAATATTATTGAACTTTTTTTAAAATAGTGTATACAAAATTTAAGTCTTTGCTTCAAGGGAGGTAGAAATATTGTCCCACTTACTGGTAAAAGCATATCTCACTAATACATTAACAATGTAAGTATATCTTAATATAAACATAAACAGACTATTACATATGGTTCTTATTTATATAGTATTATGCCCTTTGTGCAGTAACATATAGGAAGAAGTAATGATGGTTTAATACAAGAAATTTAAATAAAATAAATACCCTATCTTTTGAAAATATTCAAATTACTGTAAAATCAATGTTTTGATTACATGCCACTTAAAAAAACAACACATTTAAACACTGCACTGTAGCATAAACACTTTTTGTTTTTATTTAGCACTTATTTTAAGATATGAATATTTTAGGTGCCCTAGAGGGCTATTCAAATAGAGATAATTATTGGCCCAACTTACGTGAATGAGATAAAACGCATACAGTGCTACCCTAATCATTTGAAATTTTCTGGTCTACTTAGTGTTTCTTAATCGATCAAGCACACTTTAACATTTCTTCCTGATGATATTGTAGAAAATGTGTTCAAAAATTATTTGAAAGATGCATTCATATTCAATAAAATATTCAAAATAGACCCTTAAAGTTTGCCTAGAAAAATATCTTTAAGAATATCCTTGGCAATTTATTTAATAATTCCAAGCCCACTTTTCACATTTTAGTATGTCATTAAAGAAATAAAACAGTTATTTGTTGCTTAGATTTCAGTCTAATACATTTTTATTTTTTAGTAAAACACTTAATTTGCAAGAAATTCATAACAAATTTTGTATCTTTACAGTTTTATGAGTAGTCATACTAGAAAAGAGGAGATATACATGAATTGAACATTTTCTAAAATAGAAAAATAATGACTTCCAATCTGGCTGCATGATGCAGTATGTAACACAAACAATCATCCAAATGAAAACATAATGCCACTAATGCCGTATAAAACCAGAAACACTTTTGTAAATCAATCAGTTAAGTGGCAAAAAAGAGATTAATCTTCATAGGTCAAAAGCAAAGTAATACTGGGGGGGGCTAGCCCAGTGGCATATTGGTTAAGTGCATTCACTCTGCTTCAGTGGCCCCGGGTTTGCAGGTTCAGATTGTGGGTGTGGACCTAGCACTGCTCATCAAGCCACCCTGTGGTGGCATCCTACATAAAATAGAGGGAGATTGGCACAGATGTTAGCTCAGCAACAATCTTCCTCAAAAAAGAAAAATCTATTGAAAAAAAGCAAAGTAATGATGGGAATCCAAAATTGTAAGCAATGTTTGAAATCACCAGTTGTTCCACAAGCATTGGCCATGTCTGGTGATACTGAGCTTTCCTATTTTCAGTTATGTTAGGCAAAAAGTCCATGTAAAAAGGAGAGTCTGATAATACACCCCTACCTAATTTTGAGACTTTCAAAAACCAAAACCTCAATGAAATAAAAATAAATCTACTTTGCAGAGGAAGCCATAAGTAAACTATCTCAAGCTTGTCAGTACGTAGTGTAAGAATAAAATACTGTTAAACATAATAATTACGGGGGTTTGGCCTGGTGGTATAGTGATTAAGTTTGCTTGCCATGCTTCGGCAGCACAGGGTTCACAGGTTCACATCCTGGGCACAGACTTACAGATCACTCATTGGGCCATGCTGTGGCAGTGTTCCACATACAAAGTAGAGGACAACAGGCACAGATGTTAGCTCAGTGACAATCTTCTCCAAGCAAAAAGGGGAAGATTGGCAACAATGTTAGCTCAGGGCCAATCTTCCCCACCACGCACACACACAAAATTACAAACTGTCTCTTCACTCAGATTTCAGCTCTAACTCACAGGATAGTCACACTCTGAAAAACCTCAGACACTGATTTAATTTCAAATGGGATTTGGGTTGATAGAGTCCCACAGGCACCAGGAAAAAGAAGCAGTAAATAGGTTTTCTTTGCAAACAAACTTTAAACTTAAGGCTTTATGTAGTTTCACAGAAAAAAGTTTCATCAAATATGACTGCAAATAAAAAAATCATTTCTCATATAATGTAACAAGAGACTCTAAGTGAGAACCAAGAGAAGAAGAGATGGAGTATTATGTCTGCAGATATACAATATCAAATAAGTACTTTACATATATATAAAGAAAAAATATATATGTTCTGGTTGAATAGTGTACATACATACTATTGAATAGTATATATTGAATAATATGTGTATATACGTATTCAAATAAGAAGCTGGATAGTATAGATATAGCCTTGCCCAGTGCTTTTGAATCAAATCCTTTCAGAAAGGAGACCAGGAATAGGAAATTTTATAAAGGTCTTGAGTGGATTTTTAAACATTCTTAAAGCCACAACATTAGGCTATGAAAGACCTTTCTGGAATTCAATAAATTTTGTTTTCTTTTTTTTTTTTCCTACTAAGCAATATATTTTGGTGTGAATAAAATATGGAGCTGTAAAATGGATGCACACCAGTTTACTGGTTAAAAAGTTAATTTTATTACTTTGTGGAAATAATGATACTTGTAATAATAATAGTTTTCATGACCATGCGTGTATGATGTGCCAGATGCTTTTCTGTGTGGTTTCCAAGAATCGAATGACTGATTTTATGCAAACACCTTGTGAGATAGACTCTATAATTTTCCCCTTTTTAAAGATGAGAAAAATGAGGTACAATGATGTTGTATCCTGCCCAAAGTCACACAGTTAATAGAAGCAAGAGTCATCATTCAAGCCTGTTGCTTAGTCATAACTTCAATCTACATATTCATCATATTAACAATAAATCAGTTTGGAAAATGGATAATCTGCCTGCAGATGGTCAAACAAGCTTTTAACAAGCGTCTGTTAAACATTCGATGGCTGAGTCTTTCCCTGAAAAATGGAGAATGTTAATTCCAGCGTACCTCATGATACGTTGTGTAAAGGCATGACTATTATATGTGGAAATATGTGTAGGATTATGTCATCCACAACATGATGCTGGGTTACTGTCTGTTGTCTTTGCTGTATTACTTTCTGAAAACTGTGGCAAATTTGCAATCCTGATTGCAGTGATTCTTCTAATAAATCTAAAATTGTTACAAATAAAAATTTAAAATAGTAAATTTTGCACAGATTATGAATTCATTTATCTATAAAACAAACCCAGAAGCTATTCTTGACTTTGGAAATTGAAAGTAGTTAAATGTCTATGGAAAATCTTCATTACTAAGAATGTAAAGACATACAGACTCGTTAGCTAGCATTCTTGTTATGTTCTACATCCATTATGTAAGGGAAAACTATATTAATGTCTGTGGTATGTGCTAATGAACCTCATTATAAAATTCTTTATAATATGAGGCAACTATAATTCATTCATTAATTATTTGCTTTTATCAGTTGGGTAGTTGTGTATCACTTGGTTGAAAGAGTGATCAGTTATCCATATAATAGTCAATTGTTCTTTATTTGGTAAAAGTAATGGGTAAATGATATTTGTTTACTAAGCTTATGGTTTTCAAAGAAGTGGATAGATATTTTTAAAATGTAAATTCAATTATAATTTATTTTTAAATGGAATTACTCATTTAAAAGACATCTACAGACCCAGCCCTTATGCCTAATGATTGGGGTTACACACACTCCGCTTCAGCAGCCTGGGTTCAGTTCCCGGGCATGGAACCACACCACTTGTCAGTCAGTGGCCATGCTGTGGTAGCAGCTCACATACAAGAACTAGAAGAATTTACAACTATACACAACTATATCCTGGGGCTTTGGGGGGCAGAGGAGGAAGAAAAAAGAAGAAGATGGTCAACAGATGTTAGCCTAGGGCAAATCTTCCCCTTTAAATAAATAAATAAACAAATAGTAGAAAAAATAAAACACATCTACATTTATTAAGGCATCTTCAGGCATCATCAAATTTCACTCTCTCTTGTCTCCGTGATTCCTTTTGGTCTCATTTTCATTATGTCAAGAGTTCCACCCATTTAGTACATATGATTAGTATCTAGCTGTTTGAGATGTTTCTCAAGCGGAAAATTGTTTGGAAACATAAAGACAGAAAAGGAATTAATATATATTGAGCACCTGTAACGTGTCCAACACTTAACTTACTTCGTTGACTAGAATCCTAATTAAACCTGTACGGAAGTAGTATTAGTCCTATTTTGCAGAAACAAATGTGGCTTGAAAAGGTTAAGTGATATTTCTTCACTCATTAAGAATTTATTGAGAGCCAGGTAAATGCCAGACATTCCTTCTTCCAGACACCAGGAGTACATTGCTTAACAGAAAAAAAATTCTTGCATGCATGAATACTATGATGTTATCTAAAATAAGCAGGGTTAAGACTAGAAGTCAGGTATTCTAATATACATGTACATATATATGATTGAACAAATAATATTTAATTTTTATGATGGAAAATGGAAAACTATTAGGTAACTTACTCTTTAGTGAAAAGACAGACATAAAAACAAAACAATAAAACAATTACCATTTATATACAACCTAATATGTGCCAGATCCTGTGTGGTGCACTGGATGGTAAACGCATTATACATAACCTCTCTTATGGAGTTTGCAGTCTAGGAAGAGAGATCACTCATGAAGAAGTCAGAAAGGTCATCAAAAATCCCACACTCTTTTCATCACTTTTCTCTGTTGTGTCTACTATAACAGATTCCCCTTGCAGTCTTAAGATGAATGTTGGCATTAATCAGAGCTACAAGCTTTCTTGTTCACCTTCAGTGAGAGGGTAGAAAATGAAGGAGAGATGGGAGGAGGAGGGAGGGAGAAAGAGAGACATTGTCAGTGGCTGGAGAGGTGTAGAGTGGGTGAGAAGGAGACCACTCTTAACTATAATTTCCACATTTCAATCCAATTATATCAACTTAAGCTACATATACTCTGGACAATACCTATCTGTAGCAGAATGCCATGTGCTGATGTTTTAAAACCGGCCCAGGGCCTAGGATATCCATGACTGGTTATTAGACTAGGGTTTCTCAACCTAGACACTGTTGATATTTTGAGTCAGATAATTCTCCATTTTGGAGGACTTTCCTGTGTTCTGTAGGATATTTATCAGCATCCCTGACCTCTACCTATTAGATGCTGGTAACATTCCCAAGTTATGAAAACCAAAAAGGTTTTCAGACATCATTGAAAATTCCCTAAAAATCACCCTTATTTTGGAACCACTACTGCTAGAATAATCAGCACTTACAGTGGGGGAGGTGGGATGGGTGGTGAGAGCCAGCCACAATGTCTACTGCAGTGGTGTTATTCCTATTCTGTTGATAAAGAAACTGATGCTCAGATAGATTAAGAAATTTGTTGTAGTTACGCAACTAGTAATCTGTGATGTGGTTGAATGTGAAGCCAATATTCTAATAAATTGCGTATACTTTCCCTCCTTAGTAGTTATTTTCACTCACTGAGAATCTTTTATGTTTTAAAATATTTACGCATATTACCACATTCTCCCTCACAACTGCTCAGTGGAATAAACATCATTCATTATCTTTTCACAGTGGGGTCATTGCTGCATTAGATGACTTAGAGTATGAGGGTAGCTCTGTCAAAATCTGTCTAGAACACTCAAAGGATATTGCTAAAGGAGATGATAGTTTGTGAGACTAGAGGAGTAAGTATGGCCTAGGACATATCCAAAGAGGGCACACCAAGACAAGAGTCTAGCTAGCATTTACAAATGAATACAATTGTGAGAGAGTGTTGCATTAAGAAATTACAATGATTTCAGTTTTATTGTAGATAAGGTGCCTGGAAGAGGCAGAATGTACAACCACTTACATCTTGCTAATTAATGGGTTTAGATGCTATCCAGTTAATGATAAGGAGTCATTGAGAGAATATGACCAAAAGTTTAATAACATAACTAAGTTGTTAGAAAATCACTTTGACAATATTGTAGAAATTAGATTTCTGAAGGAGGTAGGGATTATTTGAGACAGAAAGAAGAATAAGGGGGTTCAGACAAGACTGAGCGAAAGATGATGAGCACCTAAACTAAAAAAACCTAACGGTTTTGAAGAAAAATTTAAGTTCTAGAAAGAGTTAGAAAGTAAGAGCTACAAGAGATGTTAACTGGTTTGAAATAGTAAAAGAAAGAGAAGGTGACATCTAGGTTTTCAGTTTAAACATCCAATTGGTGCAATACACTGATAATGGAATACCAGCAAAAAAAAAAAAAACAAGATGGATGGGGGAGGGAGGTTCAAGAAGATACAAGGTTGTAGGTGATGAACAGAATGGGAGAAATGGAAGGACGACTTCAAGATGTTTTTCTTTTTAATTTCAACAAGTATGTTTATTTAACTGTCTCCTTCATTTTTAAAAAGGTTATTTTAGTTAAAATTATGCCATTCTATAAATATATGTATGTTTGATTAAATTTTGGATTGCTTACCTTCATCCTTTTTTGATGCGGATTCTATTTATTTAATGTAATTGTAAGCATACTATATATAACTTCACACTATATTATGTGAAAATCTCTCTTGTCAAATATTTAATTTTCTCTAACTTTTGAACACAAAAAAAACCCTGAAGTAAACATCTTAGAGTGTGAATTTTTTTCTGTATATTGAATTCTTTCCTAAGGACAAGATCTCATTAGCTGGTTTATGGAACCAAAGTTTGTGGATATTTATTGCTCCTATTTATTGCTTTTTTCTTTCATAAAGGACTTGATTAAATTATTTTTATACAAATGATACTTAAGTATGCTATTTACCTTGCTCCTTGTCAAACATTAACACATTTTCTCATTGTTTATATGATATAGAAATAATTATATATAAATAAATATATCTATAAAATTTTGACTGTATTTAATTAGTTCTAAACTTGAACATAATTTCCACACATATTTAAAACATTCATATTTCTCCAGTTTTAAATTGCCTGCCTATGTTTTTGCTCAAATATCGATGTGTCTGTCACATAGAAAGTGCTCATTAAATTAATTAGTAATTAATGATTTGAGGTATTGGTAAATTAAATATAATAATGCTTTGTATTACTTAGGGCATCAGTTTTAAAAGAGTTTTATGGTCTATTTAGAGAAATAGATTAGAATTAAAAGATTATTTCAAGATGGCAAATAAGCAATGCAAATATAATAATATTGCATAATACTCAATTTATGTGTATAAATATAAAATATATATGTATGGAACGGAGACCAGTTGATAAATGCCCTCAAATGATAAAGCAAAGTGCTGGGATTTGAACAGAAGCCTAGAATACCTCATTGTATTACTGTCTCTTTCTTTCTGAGTTAACAATAAACAAATATTTCAAGAGGCAAGTAAGAGAGGAAGAGAAGTCATTTTATTAGCCAAGTGTAAGTCACATTTAATGTTTAATTTCTCTGTCTTCTCTTCCTGAAAGAGCTTAAAGATAGAGTGAAAAAGTTGTCATTTAATTGCTTAACACATATTCATAAATTTGAAATTCCCCAGTTCCAAGCCTTTTTTCTTCCTTTATTTCCCAAACTACAAAATACTGCAAAATGGGTTGATCTTGTATTATGGCAGAAATGGCCTAAATGGCAGAAAATAAGAACTTGATTTTAGAAAGCTATAGAAAACTTAAATGTATAGGAAGAAAAATGTATATGTAACTAAGGATATCTCACATTTGAATCACTATCTTTTATCAGCATAAAATGAAATTTCATTAAATTGCAACTGATGTTAAAGCTACACTGATTAAAATATGAGATATATTATAGGTGTCTAGATCTGGAGAGAGAAAAAAGGAAAACCACAAGAGAAATGTGTCACAGAAGCCAAGAGAAGAATGAGTTTTAGGGAGAAGGCGGGATATTATTGTATTTAATAAAAATAAATAAGTAATTCTGATAAAATTCCAGAAAGACATTCCACAAAAGCTGCTTGACATCCTGGAGACAATAGTGTTGGGAATGTTGGAGCAATATTATATCAGGCCTTGAAAAGGTCTGGGATGGAATTTTTAAAAAGGAACTGTCATTTTGAGGATAAACTAATCCTGACTCCCATGAACTCATCTAGGTAGTAGCTGAACTAGGAGTAAACTTATTGCAGTAACCAGAAAGAATTTCTGGAAGTACTTAGAATACTTAAAAGAATTTGCCTCAGTGAGCCACTCTGCTGCTCCTTCTCTAACTAAACTGTTTTCTCTGAATTACACATTGTGGGGGGAGAAAAATCTCTTCTACAATGTGAACTAAGAAACAGCTATGAAAAAGTTAGAAAGAAGGGTCCATTAACTGTTCTTGTGAAAGATTTCCTGTTTATACATTCAGTGTGTTTCAAGCAACAGCAGTAAGGGAACTTGAGATTTTTTTATGGCTGCTTGGTGATGGTAAGTTTCAATTTAGTACAGGAACCTCAAGAGACAGTGCATCCTCAGAGGGCAAACTAGCCTCTTTTTCCACTTCTGATACAAATTACAGCAGAGTGTGTTCATGATTTTTGAAAGACTACAGAAATATCTTGTAAAGAAAACAAATTAGGGTATTGTAACATTACAATAACAAGGCAATATTTTATTCGTTCTGTATCTTACCGTGACTTCTGACATCCTCATGTACTATAATAAAAGACGCTTTAAAATTATTTACTGAGGTTACAATTTGATGAATGAATGAGAAAAAGATTGTATGCTGTCATGCACATCATTGAATGAATGTTTCTATTTATTTTTATTTGTAATTTATAGTGCTATTATTCCTTAATCTATAATTTTCACCATATAATTTCGTAGCTGGTTTAAAACTTGTCTAACAATATTTAGAACAACAATTAATTTTAAATTAGATGAAAGATAGGTAAGCTTCTCCCCATAGTGTTTACCATAATTGGTTCTTGCTGATGTATTTAAAAGCTCTTGATCACCTTTTTAGATCTTGGCATTCTCTCATCTTGTTTTCCACAAAGATGTCATTCTATGCTTCTCATCTGTTTTTGCTGCCTTCTCCTCACTTTCCACTTGCTAGATATGAGTTCTTCAGGGAAAAATTTGATTCTCATCTCATGTTACACTCATTCCCTTGGTTCACTTATAGAAATACATAGGATTTCTCCTTATCATTATGCATCTCTGTGTATGTATGGTTCCCCTAACATTGCACCCTTTACTGTATGCTTCATTGCTGGACATCTATTCTGAAATATTTCACCAATATTACAAACATATTACAATCAAAATTGAATTCATTATTCACCCTTGCTAATATTTTTAAAATAATTTTATTCTAATTTAATGTACTAGCTTCCTACCTTTCTCTATATATTCAATTTGACTTCTATTTACTATCAACAACTATCTTTAATCTATATTGCTAGCTCTGGAGTAAGTGCTACACTTATGTTATGTCATTTAATACTCACAGCAACCTGTGAGGTAAGTCAAAATATTCCCATTATATAGTGTGGTAAACTGAGCTTCACATGCCTTAATGGCTTGTTTATAGCCACACAGCTAGTAAGAGTCAGGGTTGGGATTTGAGGTCTGGTTCACATGATTCCAAAACTAGTGAATAACTCTGAAGCTCAGCCACCACCACATCTTACTGTCAGAATGAACCGGAAATGCATATATAACTCCACTTCTTCATAATATCCTTCTGTGACTTCTCTAGTGCCCTCAGGATTCCCTGTAACTCCTTCGATTAAAAGGTGTTTTAGGATCCAGCTTCAAGGAGTCTGTTTCTAAAAGATAAGTATGAAATACTTGGCTCAGTATCAAGCTGCCCTACAGAAAAATAAAAGTTGGCACTGCTCTTGGAGTCTTCTGGGCGCTCCAACTATTCAGGGGACTCCTACTCCCCGCTTGAGTTATAACAAATTTCAACGACAAGCAAACTTTTTTTTTTCCATTGATATAATCAGGATTGGATGACATGGCTTTAGATTTGTGAGCCTAATAGGCTTAAAACTCTTGACCACAGAATTAGCCAGACCCATGCCAGCTGCGCTGAAGTCCTTCCCTGGCAGAATCAAAGCTCCTGCAAGAGTGCCTGAATACGTTCCCTGCTGGCGCATGGGCAAAACTCAGGGGAAAAATGAGTGGAGTTGTGACAAGATTGCCGAATTATGCTTCATAAATTTATAAACAAGATCAAGAACGCTCCTTCTCAACAGTGGAGCAGGTAAAAGTGAGAGAGGGTCAGGTAAATGCTTTCTCATGGAAATCAAGAACTAGAAAAGGAGCACACAGTTCGCCCATTTACCCGGGCTGAATTTCTCCAACATCCTCTTTTTTTTGCTTGCATTACATCCAATCTGTCACATCCGCTGCCGGCATGCCTCTCACATGTCATTCAGCTTCTACACATTCTCTGTTTCTGTTGCAACTATTGCAACAATCTCTGATTCTCCTGTTTCTTTACTTTCTTACTGTGTCGCCTTCCTCCATGAACTGAATACAGATAGTCATCCCCCTGCATAGTTTTGATGATGAAATCCCTGCATAAAACAAACAAACCAACAAACCTGATCTGTTATCACATGTAGTAAAAATCAGTCTGCAATCCAGGGTCTTCTATCCTCTGACATGAACCTACCTTTTCCATCATTATCATTCACTGTTTACATCTAACAAGATCATTTATTTATTCCGGAGCACAACTATCTATTTCCTGACACTGTGCCAGTTTACTGTTCTTCCTATATACTGGTAACAATAGAACAGTATACAGAATTTATGTTTTCATTGAAATACGAATGCTTGAGTACTATAACTGATAGAAAAACGAGAAACTGTTTTGTTACATACAGATGAGGAGTAGGAATTTCCATAAAATGGGCTTTATGTGTTTTTAGGGATTCTTACATATGAAAGCCAATTTAATCGAGTCAATTTGTGGTGTTAATACTGACATTGGGTGCAGAGAATAGTTTGTACTCAATGGAGAATTGATGACACACACTTTCCTCACTCATGCATAGCCTTATCACTTTTATTTTTCAGATAGTGTGAATTACAATAAAAGCGCGTTTGTAAATTCTTTACTTACTTTCAGGAAAGAGAAGAAAGACAACCAGTCGGGATTTCTAGGTTCTTTACAATCTTAATTGCTCTTACACCAACTTCTTGTAGATCTTTCCTGCATACATTGAATATGGTATTTTCTCTGATATCAAGATATTACATCCTTCTTTAAAATTAAAATTGTAATAGAAAATACTGAACTCCTTTTACTATACCACAACTATTTAATTGCCCGATAATTATAGATTCAAGTGTCTCTTCTATATTTATTCATAAATGAAGCAATTATCTATTTTTTCTCTCTGTTGTATTCCATTTTAACTACTGAAAGCCAAGGTGAAATACCACCAATTTAAAAAAAAAAAGAAACTGTTTTATAAGGTTATCAAAGACACTTATTTTATCAACGCATAATTAAATGAGGTATTTAAAATGTTTTTCTGCAGTATTTATCAGATGGGAAGTATTTGCATAACAAATTCATTCCACCTGAGAGTTAATCTGTATTACAGTTCCTCCTAAAGAAGGAAATTGAGTTCCCTTGCATATGCTATGTCAGTTTTACCAGGTGAGGAAAGACTAATGATGTTAGATTACTTTTCAGTGGGATAGAATGAACTAAATCTGCATCAAGGGAGAAATGATTTCTTAGCCACAGATACATGCATTGATCAGATTGTCTGTGAGTAGCTTATTCTATGCATTTATATATTTTCTTCCCATCTTGCTGTCAAATATTATTATACCACATTCATCATCAGAGGAATAAAGCAAGAAAGCAACTTCCAAAGACTGCTTGAAATGAGCTGAAGTTTGCTCACTAAATTCTTTAGCTGCTTCTCTAACCAGAGTCTAGAAGGAAGAGTTAATCTCTATCTGTGAAAAATCTAACACTATCTAAATTGTTTTCCAAAAATTGGCCTGCTGAATTTTGGTACTGTGTTTGAATGAGGATCAATGTCAGAGTAATTCTTCTTCTATTTTGAGTGATGCCACCCAACTGTCATTTAGAATTTCTGACAGAGAAAGAGAATATAATGCACTCTAGCAGAACCAAATATTTACAAATATAACACAAAATACTCTGAACAAACAAATGATATTTAAGCATATTTGGTTGTATTATTGACTTAGATGTTGTGTTTTTGAGAAATATAATATGCTGGGGTTTTTTTGTGGATAGTAATAAATGTATAATACAGGTCTTTTGAACTATGAAGCAAGTACTTGTGTTGCCGCGAGTGTATGCCTAAGCATTTATCTATTGCTAAACAACACTCTGTCAGCATTTCTTGTAGTGTGGGCCACATAAATATAGTGTATGAGATGTTCTGTAGGAAAAAAAATGAAGGCAAATACATGTGAAAAATATTATATTCTTTATTCCCTTCTCAGAGATTCACCAGACAGAATATAAATGCACAAAACTAGGGGATTGGTTAAATTAATTTTTATATATCCACAGGGCAGAGTATTTTAGAGCCCCAGTGCCTCTACTCTGATTTATGTTATCATTACCTTTTACATGGATTCCTCTCAATTCTGCTCCTTGCCTCCACTTTTAAGCCTCTGGAAATTTTTTCTACCCTGAAGCCAGATTGACTGATATAAAAAAATCAAATCTGATCTTATTGTTTCTTAATTCTTCAGTCTCCCCACTCTTGTTGTAGCATCCAAGCTCCTTAATATGGTACACAATAACATTATTACCTATTCAACTTCATCTCTCACCTATTTTCACGTTTAGTTCTGCTTTCAGTCAAACTTGGTTTCAAATTCCATATGCTGGCATCTCAGAAAACATTGTACACATTGTTTCCTCACTGCTGTCTTTCTTTTATTTAATACATTCTTCTCATCCTATAAGCCTTAATTTAATTGCTACTTAATTGTCAAAGCCTTCCTTGACATCTCACCTTAACCCCTCGCTCTGGGTGCTATTTGCTTCCAACATACTCAATAGCCCTCTGCACCTGCATATAATATTTATTGATGGTATGTAAGCATCTGCTTCTTCAAATGGGCTGTAAGCCTGGTAATGGTAAGGAAGAGGCCTGCCTCATTCATTATTTTATCCCCAGCAAGAAAGTGTTCTGCCTTTTACATAGCTGACTTCTTGGTTTGAATTCATTTCCCCAATTTTTGAAATTGAATAAGTATAATTTTTTAAATAATAAAAAACCCAGAGTATTGAGGGAAAAAAAACAAAAGATCTATGAATTTCGGGTTTGTATGTCAGAGTAAGTGTTGTAGAAAACAACTTTAGATAGCTACCATTAAATTAGGTTACAGGGAGTTTTAAGGAACCAGGTGAAGAAATTGGGAAATAAACAAAGGCTTAAAGAAATATTTGGAAGTTTTTGTACGTGGACGTAACCCAGTGAAATACGTTCTACTAAAGTTAATCTGGTGGTGAAAGGTGTGCTGAATCAAAGAGAAAAGTTCAAGAGCTGAGAGACAACTTACAAAGTTTTTGAATTAGCATTTATATAAACCATAAAAATGACGATATAATGTGAGACAGGGGAAAAGTATCCGTCTATTCCCTTAGGGTAGAAATGAAGGCAGTGGGGAAGTTTGTGACTACAGCTAAGTATGCAGGCACCAGAGTAAGAAGTTAAATGTTTCACTTTTGATAGACAAAACGTTCCAAAAAGTGGAAGCAATAATCCTCTTCTAAGAGACTAGAAAGCAGTGTTAAGAAAGCTTCCTGGAGAGGTGGAAATGAGAGGAGAACCTGACAAGGAAGATATACAAAGTCTACTGAACAACACTGCTCCCAATGGAGATGGAAAACCACAGATTTGCAAAGCCACTAATTAAAACTTTTATGCGGTTTTCTCCAGCAATGTTCAATTGCTCTCATAGAAATAGAGAATGAAAGATAGATAAATGTATCCAATATTGGAGTTTACCATGAGTTTGTGGCTGAAAGCAGAGTCAAAGGAGATAAAGCTCTAAGCAAGAGAGAAGGTCCACGGCATATCAAGAGAAGAGACAGCAGGGAGTAAAGCTAGGAACAGAGCACTCACCTAGGAGTAAAAGGCATGGCCATGTACTGAATATCTCAGTGTATTCACAGAACAGAATCAATAGAATGGAAATGGTGGAGGGGTCGGATTCGTGGTCCAGGAGTGAGATTTAGACTTACAATGTCAGAGGTGGAGCAGTTCACAGCAGTGTCTATGGAAGAGGCGAGCTAAAGTGGACTGGAAGTCAGGGTAATTTACAGGATTGTTTGATTAATATGTCTCCTCCAGTGTGACTTGACTTGCATGATGGCAAGGATCATTTCTGCTTTTGCTCACTGCATTACCCTCAGTGCCTATCACAGTGCCGAGAAGTAGCAAGGACTCCCTAAACACACCGTTTGTGAACGTGAATTATTCAAGTAAGTCAAGGACTTTCAGCATAGGGTATGACTAGTTGCCCAGAAGGACTTTGAATTTGGTAGTTGGCTAAAAGTTAGGCTAAAAGCGCCTTCTTCCCAACAATTAACTGATTGGTAGTTGACAGCAACAGGAAGAAACAAAAGGTGATAGAAACATAAAGCACAAACTCCCATAAAAAGGAGTGGAAACAAAAATAGGAGGAGAGACAAGAAAGAGAGAATTACTTACTCTGAAATAAATATTTATTGACTTTCCACTGTCTGCAAGGTCCTAGTTTTGAGAACAATCTGTGAATATAACAGACACAGTCCCCGCCCCTTCTGGAGCTTTCATATTAGGGATGCAAAGCTCAAATTATTAAAATAAAAATTACGTAATTAGAATTGAGATAAAAGATAATTATGTAGGCTTGCAGAGGAAGAATCTACAAGAATATATATTTATACTGAGTCATGAAGAAGGAATAGCAGTTAGTTGATGAAAGAGATGGGAGACAAACAGGGAGAGGGTAGTATTCCAGGCAGATAAGTATAATGCAGCAGATAAGAATGTTACAAATAATTGCTCCTCAAAAATTTTGGAGATGTTAGAAAAAATATTTCTAAGTGGTTTGAAATATATTTTCACTGAGGTGCTCAGACTAACACACAGAAAATATTGTTTACTCCATTCTTTCCTTCTATCTGACATTCAGTCCATCAGCAGGTCCTATAGCCAACAGCTTCAAAACACATATGCAGTATGAGAATCTGATCAAGTCTCATCACTTCCTCTACTTCCATCTGGTTCAAGACACTTTTCTCTCTCACCTGTACTATAATAGTTTTTTAAATACCACTTCTCTGCTTCCAGCTGTACTATCAGAATGAACTCGTAAGAAGGCAAGTCAGATCATGCCACTGCCACTTTTGACCATCCCAATCGATGAATTCCCAACTGCTCTTAAAGTAAATTCCAGACTTCACACAATGATCTCCAAAGACGATACATCCCTCTTGGTGCTCATCTCATCCTTCCCTCCCCATGTTTATGATGCTTTAGTCCATCTGGCTTGTTTTTCTATTCCTTCAGCATACAAAGCTCATTCTGGCCTCGGGTCCTGGAGTATTCTGCCTAAACTCTCTTCCCCCAAGTCTTTGCAAGCTTCATTTCTTCCCGTCATTCAGGTTTCTGGACTCATTCAAGCCTTCGATCTTTATCTCCCATCCAAACTTTTTATCCTCTTTCTGGGTTTTATTCTTTATGATATTTTATTATTAATATTTGAATTTACATTACTTGTTTACTTGCTTGCCTGTGTGGGTGTATACATATACGCATGTATATATATAGAAGCATGCAAAGAAATAAAAGAGGAACAGAGAGAAATATTCTTTCTTCCTCAGCAGTATTTAGTCCAGTACATGCTTAATACTTGTTTGATGATTGCATAAAAGTAAACCATGTGTTTTGAAATGGCTTTTTTTTAATGACTACACTTTGATGATATATAGATTGTAAAATCATTATTTCATTAATTTTATAATTAAATAAATCACTAGTATTTCCCTTGAAATATATCTTGAAAACTACAAGCTATTTGGTTGTGATATTATCTATCCTCTTATGCACACACATTGGCCCACTGCCATGCCTTTCCTTATGCTGTTCCTTCTACTTTCTATATCAAGAAATTAGGCCTGAATTATCTTTTAAGGAAAGTTCATATTCCAGGATGCACGAGAAATTTCCCGTCCTCCAAATGGAAGTAGCTCACTGTTCTTTCAGCATCACAATATTTTTCCTATGCTTTCACTAATAGTATTCCGTGTTATAGGTGTGTTGCTTATTGTGGTTTATGTTGTATCCCTATAAGACTATATGCTCCTTGATAGCATGATGTGTTTAAGCATTTAAAAACAAGCAAAACAAACAGCAAGATTTTAAATAGCTTGCTTTTTATTTGTCTGTTGAGCCTTATTTCCTGTTCAAACCTAGATGTCGTTTCTTTAGTGCCTTCTCCTTCCCGTTGTTGAATCATCCTTCTCCATCAAGTCAAAATTATACACATTTTAATATGTACAAGTTGGAAAAAATATCCATTAAACTGAAATTGCATTTAATTTTGAGTTGCCTATTTTACCAAGCTAAGTGAGAAAGTTAAATATGCTATTTAATTAACATCAGTGTAATATGATTAATGTCTCCAATAGTACTATAGTCAAGTTGCCATATGACCAGAAAACGAGCAAACTTTTAAACAATGTTCTGAGTAGGTAGCTGTTTTTACCTTTTCCATAAATTTCAAATATACTCCCAGGACCGAACAGTGCACCTCTTTATCTTTTTTCCTGCACTTCCTATATTTTTTGGCACTGATGTAATGAATAATGAGGAGCAGATTTCTATGAGTTTCTGTGAATTTCCAATCTAACTATAAATTCCATAGCAAATGTGATTCAGTACTCTGATTGCAAACAAGCACACTGACATTATATTGAAATTAATGAGTCTGTTTATGCTCAAAGGAGAGGTTTGTTTTGTTTCCATGTATTCCTTATGGACTTGAATATATAATTTTCTTCTATTGCGAAATTTCAAGGGAATACAGACTAACTCTGAATATACCATTTAGAAAGCTCTTCAAAGATGCCTTATGGCAATGTTGTCCTGTGTTTACACAGCCCAGGGCATAAAATTTTGCCAATCTTAATCTTTATATTTATTGTAATATAATTAATTTACCCCAAATAGCACAATTAGGGCTTAATCAGACTCTCTTCTCTTTAATATTACTGCCTTGAGTCAGATTTCTGAGAACACTGGCAATCTTTGCTTTCAAGCTGTAGAATTTAGTGGTAACAAGACTAAAAGAAAAACTACAAAACAAAATTTACAACTGTATTCCTTAGAAGAGATGTGAACATTGGCTTGGCTATACTGTTATGTACATGTCAGGTTTAGATTTAGGAAAATGATCTGGCATTTTTCTTTGTTTTGAATATTTTTAAAGTAACCTTCTGAGTTTCAGTAATGCTTTTGAATGTATATCTATATGGCGAATATATGTCTATTTAAAATAAATTTTCATGACCCCTCTATTCTCATGAAAGCCAGCTACTAATTTACACAGTAGCTTAACCTAACTCATTTATTCTTAGTATTTCTCATTTGAGTCACACTGTCTGACTCAAGAACATGCTTGTCTATAAAATTGGTGTTTTTGTTGGGATAACATTAGTAATCCCCATGGAGAATTAAAACTCCCCATCATCCACTATGAAACCAAATATCTTTTGTTCTCTTAGGCCACTGAAGGGGCATGTAATCATTCCTAATGAATGTGAACGCTTATAATCACAACTCCTGTCAATAGGAATTACTGTGTAGAGACTCCCCAGTATCCACAGCTCTCACCCAGAGAACCGATACTGCTGTTTCCTATGCAATCAGCCTCTATGCTAAGTGCTGAGATTGTCTGTTGGAAGACTCATTGCATTCCAGAAGTCTCCTCCAAGGACTGAGTTTACTTTTTTGAGCAATGGTTCTTCTCAATTGGGAAGTGAATGTGAGTCATCTTTTTCCTTTCCATAATGCAAAGTATAACCTCCCAACTCAACCTGACTTACTCCCATCAACACCAATGCTTCTTTGGATTCCACTAAAAGGTTTTCTCCTCTCATCCTAACCAGCCCCCACCAACCCAACTCTGAGTTCCAGAATTAGGTTGTGTTTAATTTTAAAGTTATCACTACAAAGAAACTTATACAGGTTATGATCTACATTTGTAAATACATCTTCTTGTGGTATAGTTTTATTATTTACCATCTTGTTAGATGGACTATTTTATTAAACCCTATCCTGGACCTGTAAAACAGAGACTTTTACTTGCATTGTGTTGATGAGAAAACTGAGTCTCAAAGTTGTGACTTAGCTAATGTTACATAGTGAGTGAGTGGTAGAACCTGGATGGCCTTATCTAACTCTAGAATCCTAATGTTCACTTGTCTGTTTTCTGTCAGAACCTGGATAAACTATGTTCAAACATCTAGGAACGTTTGAACTCATTTTTACTGCATTTTTCTGACTGTGATGAAGGGAGTAAATAACTACCCAAGAAGAACCAACTTTGCCCCCTTGACCATGTCAATAATATCAACATATTCAAAGTGTATAAATGCTAACAAAAGTTGACGCATACCCAAGAAAAAGCAACAAACAAATGATTAAAAGTTTAAGTCTTCCCTTTTTAAAAGTGAAATGAGCATTTTTTAAAAACTAAGCCCCTTAACAGTTATTCATGTTTATGATTAAGTTGCATGGTTTTCGTTACAACTTCCCTAAAGGTGATATTATATTGATATTATAGTTAGAAAATGGATGGGCTAGACAAAATGAGACACAAGTAATTTTATAGAATTCTTCAGGGGAGCTATTAGGAAAACAATTTTTTCTCTCATGTCAATGATATTAATAATACATAAATTGTGTATAATTTGATAAAAGAACAAGATAAGAAATTCTTAATTTCACCTTTGCTTACCATAAAGAGTAGGATGCATGTTGGGTTTTTTAGGGTTTTTTTTTTTCCGATTTTGAAGTAAATTCCATTACTTTCAAATAAGTTATTTTAGGTGCTTTAATATTTGACTGGTCTTTTCCTTTCGAATTTGTATGTTTAATTTCTAACGCATGCATATAATTTACATCTACCTGTGTTGGAAGAGTGTATTCAATGAGCACTTTGAAATGCTGAGGGTCATGTAACTCACCTCATTTTTAAAAGTTGAGAAGCTGTGGTGATTCTTAAGCAAATACATTTCTTAGATAAGTCAGAAAGATAGCATAAGTTAAACAACTTAAAATGAGTTTTCTGATAATGTTATAGCTTAACAAAGTGAACAAACTGTCATGAAGAGACAATACTAATGAAACTATAGTACAATTAAAGTTTAATGCTTTGAAAAATAGTGTTTTCTTGGGGGGTGTATGTGTCATAAACTAGATTTGCCTTTATACTACTTTTCTTTAGCATTTAAGGTTATGAAAAAAAACAAGTGTCTGTAACTTAGGCAACTTTAAGAGAAGCCAAAGTTATAAATAATATAACGTGCAAAAAAAACACATGTATTAAATAATACAGGGACTACATATGACTCTAACATTTAATATGTTTTCTGAATTACTATAAAGTATTTTGCCAGCATTTAAATATTCTAAAAGTGTTTACAATAACATCTAGAATTAAATTATTTTAGATGAGGGAAAAATCATAGAAAAATATATAATAATGTTATAAGTTATATATATAGGTATTATATGCATATATATGTATGTATATATGCATGTACGTGTGTATATATGCACTTACCTTTGGTTTTGTTTTGACAGTTTGTCATTAGGAAAGACATTGAAACAATGTATCTCAAATTGCCTTCGGTTGGGTGCACCTGTGTTTGTGTGATCAGATACTTAATCAGATACTACTAAAGATTCTCAACTCCAAACAGATAAGTTTAACAGTGGCACTATAATAACAGCACAGACTCTATGAAAAACTCACATTTACTTTATGTTGTGAACATCTTATAAGAAGATATCTTCTACATTTCTATATATTTCATGTGAAAAAGAATTACGGAGTCAGGATGATCACCTTCTGAATCCTAGTTCTCTCTTAATAGCTAAATTATTGTGAGCAAAGAATTTAAGTTTTCTAAGCTTCAACTTTGTCATGTGTAATTAGTGGGAATAATAATTTCTACAGTAGAACAGATTTTTACTTGATTCTTGTCTTTGCTTTACTTTTCTTGCCCTTGGAAATATGGATAAATTTAAATAAAACCTCCAAAATCCTATCCTTGCTCTATAAATTTATACAAATTTCTGACTTGATTTGCTTACAGATCATTTTTCTCTCTTCTTATATTTAATACACAGGTTGTAGCTTTTCTTCTTCTGGTTACCCTTGAAGATCTCTGGGTTGATGGAGAGAAAAGTTGCTTTATGTGATGCATAATCAGCTCACTCTCAAGTTTAGTCTCCATTTTCTTTCTGTATCTGGCGATCGTTGCCTCATGCTGCACAGACTTCCAGATGTGTGTAGGGCAGACTCATGATTCTCCTCCACTGGCCAGAGTCTCATAAACTCACTCTCTGCCCTCATTCTACACACGGGCAGGTGCGCACGTCCACACACATCCTTTGAATGGGACAATTCAACTGTATTAAAAAACTATCTTCTCCATCTTGTTCTATCACATTGAATGGTTACTCTGATAATTAAATGGGCTAACGCTTTAAAAATTTATAGCAGTACAGTAATATAATCAATGAGTTTTAGTTTTCCTTCACTTCAGACACTGAAATCTTCATTCAATAGTTGTGATTCTAAAATACATTATTATTAATCTGTATAAATAGCAACGTCTATCATTTTCTTGCTAAAACTCCCAGAAACCATATTATCCACTTCCCTAAAGTATAGACTACTTTTTAACTCTGTATTTGAAATGAGTGATGAAATACATGCAGTATGGTTGGAACTGTCTGAGAATTTGCATGCTGAAAATTATTGGTAATTATGTCCTTAACTTTCTGCAATATATGTTTTCACCAGGAATTACAGGGTATAAATACTATAACAACTTTTGTGTAAAATTAATCTTTCCTTTGTGATCATGGTGATATCAAACAATTCAATTTTATTGAAACAAAGAAAGTATGTATGTGTGACACAGAAATTGATTTTCTTGATTTTGTGATGTTAAGATCTAGAATGGGGCAGGCCCAGTGGCATAGTGGTTCAATTCCTGTGCTCTGACTCGACTGCCTGGGGTTCATGGGTTCAGATCCCAGGCGTGGACCTACACACTGCATATCAAGCCATGCTGTGACAGCGTCCCACATATAAAATAGAGGAAGATTAACAACAGATGTTAGCTCTGGGGCACTCTTTCTCATAAAAAAAAAAAAAAAAAAAAAAACCACCTAGAAGAGCTGCCTTTGCTTGGGGTAATCTATGATAACAGTGGTAATATCAAAGAAAATAGAGATAACAATTTCACAATTTTTAAAAGAAAAAAGTTCCAGGCACTTACAGGTTTTACAGGTTAAATGTAAGTAGGCTGGCAGTGTCAATAAAGACATTGACTATTAATATTTCAAATTACTAGAAGTTGTTTTTAATAACTGAAAATTGATTTTCTATTTTTCAATTCTCTACTTAAAACATTTTTAGTCTTATAATTTATATAAAAGAGCTTATTATTTTTATTAGTATTTTGCATCATATAGTATAGCAATAGTGCTATTCTTCTTTAGCAAAAAAATAAATAAAGAAGATAAACAGAGGGAAAACATCCAATAAAATTTGAGAATCGTGTGTGTGTGTGTGCTATAGATGTGAAGACATTGATGAAACATTTGAGGTCCTTTTTTTTAGAAATTATTTTATTGAGATCATATTGGTTTATAACATTGTGTACTTTCAGGTGCACATTATTGTATACTAGTTTCTGTACAGACTGCATCATGCATACCACCAATAGTCTAGTTTTTATCCATCACCAAACATATGTGCCCCTTTACCCCTTTTGCCCACCCCCAACCCTCTTCCCTTCTGGTAACCAATAATCTGTTCTCTTTATCCATGTGTTTGTTTATCTTCTGCATCTGAGTGAAATTATACAGTGTTTGTCTTTCTCTCTCTGGCTTATTTCACTTTACTTAATACCCTCAGGGTCCATCAATGTTGCTGCAAATGGGATGATTTTGTATTTTTATGGCTGAGTAGTGTTCAATTATATATATATATATATACCACATCTTACTTATCCATTCATCAGTTGTGGGACACTTGGATTTCTTCACATCTTGGCTATTGTGAATAATGCTGCAATGAACAAACATAGGGGTGTGGAAATCTCTTCGTATTGTTGATTTCACATTCTTTGGGTAAATATCCGGTAGTGGGATAGCTGGATCATATAGGATTTCTATTTTTAATTATTTGAGAAATCTCCATACTGTTTTCCATAGTGGCTGCACCAGTTTGCATTCCCACCAGGAGTGTATGAGAATCCCTTTTCTCCACATGCTCCACAACATTTGTTATTTTTATCTTGTTAATTACGGCCATTCTGACAAATGCAAAGTGATATCTCATTGTAGTTTTGATTTATATTTTCCTAATAATTAGTAATGTTGAATATCTTTTCATGTGCCTGCTGGCCATCTGATTATTTTCTTTGGAAAAATCTCTGTTCATATCCTTTGCTCATTTTTGGATAGGGTTTTTTGTTTCTTTGCTGTTGAGTTGTGTGAGTTTTTATATATTTTGGAAATTAACTCCTTGTCGGATACATGATTGGCAAATATTTTATTCCACTTGGTGGGTTGTCTTTTCATTTTGTTCATGGTTTCCTTTGCCTTGCAGGAGCTTTTTAGTCTCATGCAGTCCCATTTGTTAATTATTTATTTTGTTTCCTTTGCCTGAGTAGACATGGTATTCGAAAAGATGCTAAGACCAATATTGAAGAGCTTACTGCCTATATTTCCTTCTACGAGTTTTATGGTTTCTGGTCTTAGATTCAAGTCTTTAATCCATTTTGAATTAATTTTTATCTGTGGTGTAAGATAATGGTCTACTTTCATTCCTTTGCGTGAGGCTATCCAGTTTTCCCAACACCATTTATTGAAGAGACTTTCCTTTCTCTACTGTATGTTCCGGCTCCTTTGTCAAAGATTGGCTGTCCATAGATATGTGGTTTTATTTCTGGGTTCTCAACTCTGTTCCATTGATCTATGTGTCTATTTCTGTTCCAGTATCATGCTGCATTGATTAATATAGCTTTGTAGTAGATTTTGAAGTCAGGGATTGTGATGCCTCCAGCTTCGTTCCTTTTTCTCAGGATTGCTGGGTTATTCAGGGTCTTCTGTTGTTCTCTATAAATTTTAAGATTCTTTGTTCTATTTCCATGAAGAATGCCATTGGGATTCTGATTGGGATTGCATTGAATCTGTAGATTGCTTTACGTAATATGGACATTTTAACTATGTTTATTCTTCCAATCCATGAGCATGGAATATCATTCCATTTCTTTATGCCACCTTTGGTTCTTTCAATAATGTCTCATAGTTATCAGTGTACAGGTCTTTCACCTCCTTGGTTAAGTTTATTCCTAGATACTTTATTCTTCTTGTTGTGATTGTAAATGAGATTGTATTCTTGATGTCTCTTTCTGCTAGTGTGCTATTAGTCTATAGAAATGCAATTGATTATTGTAAGTTGATTTTGTACCCTGCAACTTTGCTGTAGTTGTTGATTGTTTCTAATAGTTTTCTGGTGGATTCTGTATGATTTTCTATGTATGGAATCATGTTGTCTGCAAAGAGCAAGAGTTTTGCCTCTTCTTTCCAATTTGGATATCTTTTATTTTTTTTTCTTGCCTAATTTCTCTGGCAAAACCTCCAGTACTATGTTGAATAGGAGTGGCAAGAGTGGGTACCCTTGCCTTCTTGCTGTTCTCAGAGGAATGGCTTTCAGTTTTTCACCATTAAGTATGATGTAGGCTGTGGGTTTATCATATACGGCCTTCATTATGTTGAGCTCTTTCATTCTATACCTGTTTTATTGACAGTGTTTATCATAAACGGAGTTGGATCTTCTCAAATGCTTTCTCTGCATCTATTGAGATGATCATGTGATTTTTATTCCTCATTTTGTTAATGTGGCATATCACATCGATTGATTTGCAGGTGTTGAACCCTCCTTGCATCCCTAGTATAAATCTCACTTGATCATGGTGTATGATCCTTTTAACGTATTGCTGTATTCGATTTGCCATTAAAGTTCTGCATACTCTGCTTCAGCGGCCTGGGTTTGCGAGTTTGGATCCTGGGTGCAGACTTATTCCACTCATCAGCTATGCTATTGAGGCATCCCACATACAAAGTAGAGGAAGACTGGCACAGATTTTAGCTCAGGACTAATCTTGCTCAAGCAAAAAAGAGGAGGATTGGCAATGGATGTTAGCGCAGGGCAAATCATCCTCAACAACAACAACAAAAGTTAAGATTATAGCTACAAATACCAAGGTAAACCTGGAAGTTTCGATGTTCTTTAGTTTAATTCTGCTTAAATAGAGAAAGACAGAAAACAAAACTAAAAGAAAGAAACTGCTTTCTGGAAAACAACTAGCAGTGATCTTAGAGGTGTCTTGGCTCTAAAGAGTGAGTGCGTTGGTGCAGGGGACAGTCAGCTCTGCAACCATGTTGACTGGCTTTAAATCTCAGCTCTGCCACTTTGATATCTGTGTGAGCTTGAGCAAGTTACCTAACCATCCTGTGTGTGCTTCCTCATTTGTAAAATGAGGATAACAATAGTAGCTTCGTCATGAAAGAGGCATATTAATTGAGCTAATCCATGAAAAATTCTTAGAACAATAGCTTGTATACTGGAATCGCTCGACCAAAGTTATTTATTATGATCACAAGAAGGATTACCAATTCATCATTATCTTTATAATGATTCTCTAATAAAATGCTGTATTAAACTTTGTACAGATATTTTGATTTTTTTTTACCCTGATATTGATTTTTTTTTAAATATTCTATTCAATCCATGTATTAGGTAAGCAGAACACCAATAAAAGTAACATAACTATTGTGATATTAAATATTTCTTTTCCTCAGTTTTAAAGATTGTATCATTTTAAAGGAATAATTCTATAATACTGTCAAATGCCTCCTGTCAGTTACTTGAAGTAATAGCAAAGTCTAATATAGATTATTAGAACACTCAGCCTCACTTCAGATCTAGGGTTAAGGGTTAAATATATGTTTCAAATGATATTCAGATGACACAGACACACACATTGACTTACTTTTATCAAAAATGATTTCATTTTTTTCTTGATCGGGTACAAAAGAATCACAGTATGCTCCTAACGCGGTGATACTTGACTTCGTGGTTGCATAGTGAAGTGGTATTAGTAGTGAAGAAGAGAATGCTTAGGTTCTAATCTTCCATTCAACGTTCAGTAGCTGTTGACCTCAGTAAATGCTCAAACCTTCAGTGCCTCGGTTTCCTTATGTGTACAATGTTAATAATATAAATCCTACTTGATATTGTGGTTTTAAGAATAAAATGAAATAATGAAAAGAGGCTTGGCAGAACGGATTGTGGTTGGTAAACCACCGTGAATTCTCTTCATAAATATCTATGGAGTAAGTTATTATTCATACAGTATTTTCTAGTGTAAATATTTAGCATTTGAAATCATTGTTACTAGTGTTTTATTACTAATGAAAACTTATAAATGCATTACACCTTAGCTAGAACATAAAATGCATTTATATTTAAGAGTTATGAATTCATTTGCATATTGTTTATGATGTAATCAATAACAAGAATTTGTACCACACACCTAAATACTAAATTGCTGCTTATATGATTATAGAATTTTGATATATGGTAAATATGTGGTAAAATCTCACAATTTTGAAGAAAGAAGGCATTTTGGGAAAACAGGTGGAAAATATATTTATTTTCAAACTTTTTATTTGATTACAGAAAATAATTTAAAGATTACTTTAACAATAACAAAATTGTGGACTAGAAATTTTGTCCTTTGTCTTAGAACACACGCACACATACACACTCACTATTCTTAATATAAACACTCAAATAAAACACTTAAGATATCTGCAAAGAATAATATTACAAATTTGTGAAGTAATTGAATAATGGGTCATATTATAAACTAATATATCTCAGCTATCAAATGAAGATCTAAAGATGTTGACAATTTTGAATTCATGCCTTGACTTTCTCTTCTGCAATTTCATTTGTATCCTAAAGCAAAAGTTTCCAATATATTCAGTGGTGGTAAATATGTTTTCTTTAAAGTATAACTCTTTTATGCCTGGTGAATAAGATGAGTGATCAACCGTTATAATATCATTTTCAGTCACAAATGCAATTGTCTATTAAAGAATGGGACTGATTTTTCTAGCGTGACTTGTAAACTGGCCCTAAAAGCAGCTGCTAAGTTCTCTGAAGCCTGAAGACACGTAATATTCGTGCTTGTTTTAAGAACACATTACCTTCCCACATCTGCAAAGACAGCATGAATAAAGAGAAGCAACAGCCTTAGCTGAAACAAAACTCAAATGGAAAAAAGGCTTTTACTTGGCGTTAAGGGTATTTAGGTATCAATTATTATAATTAAAAAGAGTACATTAATTTCATAGCTTGTAGTGCTAAAGTACATTAAATAGCTTCTCAGACATGCAATTTGAAGATCTGGGCATTAAATTTGGGAAAGAAATAAATAGTGTAGCATGGTTGAACTCATAAGAACAGTGTTTGTTATTGTTTTCTGCTGTGTTATTTTTTAAAATTATGTTCTTTAATACGAAATCAAGCATCAACTTTCCAGGTACATTATTCTCATCTAATTCTTAATAAGCCATGGCAAGGAGAATAAGTAGCACAACAGATTTTACCTAAACAATAAGACAGTTATTCGGTCCTTCAAGTGGATATCCACAAAATGTGTAAAGGAGGTTTCTGGAAAAAATGGTGCTCTCAGCAAACAATAAAGAATCAGGTTTATCAGCCCTAATAAAGAAGAACAAAGCTGGAAGCATCACACTTTCCAACTTCAAACTTTATTACATAGCTACACTAATCAAAACAGCATTGTACTGGAATAAAAACAGATACATAGATCAATGGAATAGAATTGAGAGTCCTGACATAAACCCACACTTACAGGGTCAATGAATATTTGACAAGGGAGCCAAGAATACTCAATGGGGAAAGGAGAGTCTCCATAATAAACGGTGTTGGGAAAACTGGATATACACCCACAAAAGAGAGAAATTAAACATCTATCTTATACTACTCACGAAAATTAACTCCAAATAAAGACTTAAACATAAGACCAAAAACCGCAAAACTACTAGAAGAAAACAGAGAAAAAGCTCCTTGACAAGGATCTTGGCATAATTTTTTGGATATGACAAGCAACAAAAGCAAAAATAAACAAGCAGGCCTACATTAAAAAAAAAAAAAACTGGCCCACCCAGTGGTGAAGCAGTTAAGTTCGCATGCTCCACTTTGGTGGCCCAGGGTTCACTGGTTTGGATCCCAGGCACAGACCTATGCACTACTAATCAAGCCACGCTGTGGCAGGCGTCCTACATATAAAGTAGAGGGAGATGGGCACAGATGTTAGCTCAGGGTCAAACTTCCTCAGCAAAAAGCGGAGGAGTGGCCACAGATGATAGCTCAGGGCTAATTTTCCTCAAAAATTAAAAAAAAAATCTGCACAACAAAGGAGACAATCAGCAAAATGAAAAGGCAACCTATGAAATGACATAAAATATTTGCAAACCATCTATTTGATAAAAGGTTAATATCCAAATATATAAGAAACTCATACAAATCAACAGCAAAAAAAAATCTGATTAAAAAATAGGCAAAGGACTTGAATAGACATTTTTCCAAAGAAGATATACAAATGGAAAACAGATACATGAAAGGATACACAACATCATTAATCATCAGGGAATGTAAATCAAAACCGCAATGAGATATAGTCTCATACCTGTTAAAATGGTTATTATTAAAAAGACAAGAAATAACAAACGCTGGCAAAGTTGTAGAGAAAAGGAAGCCTTGTGCACTGTTTGTGGGAATGTAAACTGATATAGTCACTGTGGAAAACGGTATTGAGGTTCCTCAAAAAATTAAAAATTCAACTACCATATGGCCCAGCAATCCTACTTTTGGGTATATATCTGAAGGAAATGAAATCACTATCTCAAGGAGATACCTGCACCCTTATGCTCACTGCAGCATTATTCACAATAGCCAAGACATGGGAACAACCTAAGTGTTTATCAGTAGATTTGAAATACACCTACACATGCACACACACACAATGGGATAGTATTCAGCCATAAACAAACAAGCGAAGCATGCCTTTTGTGATAACACTGATAGAGGAAGGACTGAGGTCATTATGCTAAGTGAAATAAGTTGTACAAAGAAAGACCAATACTTTATGTTCTAACATATATGTGGAATCTAAAAAAGCCAAACTGATAGAAATGGAGAGTAAAATGACGGTTGCTAGGGGCTAGGAGATGGGGGAAATGGAGCGTTGTCAGTCAAAAGGTACAAAATCCAGTTAAAAGATGAATAAGTTCTGAGGATGTAATGTACAACATGGTGACTATAATTAACAATACCGTATTATATATTTTAAAGTTGTTAAGAGAGTAGATCTCAAGTGTTATCACCACCAAAAAAAAAAGGTTCATTAAGTGAAGGAATGGAGGTGTTAACTATAATATATATATGTCTCAAATTATCAGTTGTACACCTTAAAGTTACAAATGTTATATGTCAATATCTGAATAAAGCTGGAAAAAAAGAATGGAGATTATATTTGCAATACTTTAAAAATTTAAGAAAGAAATGTTAAATCACATGAAATAATAAAAAATGTTAAAAAGTACAGTAGAGCAAACACAATCAAGTTTGCAAATATGTGCTCAGATTATTCTGATCTCCTTGAAGTAGCAGAAAAAGAATTACCGAGAGCACTAGTGATTCTGTCGGAGAACTCATGATCAATCAAAATGACTAAGGTCTCAAAAGATTGTCATGTTTTGATATGTTTAATATCAAAAGATGTTATGTTTTATGATACTGATATTTGACTTTCAGAGCAGGACAAGTTATTGGAAGAATTAATAATATGGCTGTTTGTAATTGCTTAGTGGAAAAAGAAACGAGGTTAGAAAACCACTTGGATTTGTCAAAAATCAATAATAGCTGATTGTTCCTTGCTTCTCTTTGATAGGATAACATCTTATTAGAGAAGGGAAACAGATAATTTTTTAAAGATTTTTTTGAACATGATACATTCTTAAAGGAATATACAATTTTTTAATTTAGTGACATTAATTAGGAGTAACTTTGAAGTTGGCCTTAAAACAGATGATAGACTTGAAATAAAATAGATGGCAACTATTAAGTAGCATGTTCCTAAGTAGCACATTTATCAAATATAAAGAGAGACAAATTTTATTTTAGGTGAAGATATTTGTGTTTTATTTTGGATCATTTGTAATTTAAAAAATAACCAGAAAGAATAATCATACAGGTGCTCATTTTTAGAAGACCACTTTTAGCCTCAGAGTTGGTTCTCCATAACCATATAAGTGAACTATATAAAATAACAGATGCTTGAAATCATATAAGTAAACATGGAAGCTGACTTGGTGAAATCATAGATATGGGTTGGAATGAGCCTATAGTGTTTATAATGCAAACAGCTATCCTGATTAAACACAGGAAGATTCACAGACTGTACCTTCAAAATACAATAATCATCATTACATTTCAGTTCACATTTAGCCACCTGTTTTTGATTACTTTGTACCAGCTGTCAATTTGCAGCTATTTATAATAATGTCACAAGGTGTCCTAGCTCTCTTGGAGTCCTTCAGTTGACACCGTGCAAAAGCCCCTTAGTATTTTTCCTGAAGCTTCAAATCCTTTAGTGCCAACACGCACTCACATCTGAAGAGACATACAGCGCAGCTGGGAGCAGATCTTCAGGTCCCTTGATGGGATGCCAAAGCCTCATCTGCATCAGAAACGATTATTGAAGAGCCAAGCAGAAGAATAAGCACTACAATATTAAATATGCTCTCACTCACTGTGCTTCCACTGCACTGGTCACTTTTCTATTCTTGAAGTAAATCCACTCAATAATTAAGAGTAGTGGTTAATACTACCTGAGATTCTTATGTATTTATTTGTTTATTGGTTGCCTGTATCCTCTCACCTAAATATAAGCTCTGTGAGAGCAGGGATCTTACTCTTCTGTTTAACAATATATCTCCATCTCCTACAAAACTGCTCAATAAATATCTGATGAGTAAATAAGAATCATCCCACATGTTCATCTGTGGCACTTTGGTCTCAAATATTATATATGAATGTACATTATTGTATGAAATTTGTATATATAAGATGGAATTGATTTTAAAGAATAATTTTATTATCATCAGATGAAGATGTATACATTCTACTGTATTTCCTCTTTCGATTTAGAGTAATTAGGTGATTATCTGCTAAAGGAAACTTAGAAATTTTTCATTCATAAAAAATTGAATACATATTTAGATGGCATGTTCTGCCTTTGCAAATTGTTTATGTTCAATGTTGAATCTATTCATGCCCCCTTGAAACACCTGGGCAGCTTTGGCCTTACAAATATATAGTATCAATGGATTCTGAACAATACTTTTTTATATGACATGACTAAGAAACTGTAACAATAATGCTTTCATTTCCTTTTCCCATTTCATTTATATTTTTATCAATAAAAGCGGTGAAACCATCAGAATCCTGGCAGGAAACAAATGACACATGCACTTTGAGCAATTTTAACAGTTTAATTAGGAACTGCTTATAAAAGTGTGGAAAGATCTAGTAAGCGCAAGGTTCCATTCCCAATTTTGGGACTGAAAAGGCAAAAAAGATATGTCTTACCAGAAAGAGAGCTATGTGAAGAGCACTCCCAGACAAGAGCTGTGATGTTAGATCAAAAGATGGAGTTGAACCCTGGGGACTCCACAAATGGTGGGGAGGACAAGGGATATCTATGTCTACATCTGTATCTAATCTACATTCTACCCATCTGTCTATCTATATATCATCTCTATTTATGAGTAGATTCCCATTCTTATTCTCCCTCCTCCTTTGATTTCTTGCCTGTGCTCCTCATTTTCTGAATCCTACAACACACCAAAAGTCCAGAGAGTTTCTTGAAGTTATTCATACAACTCAAGAGAGGATCCGAAGAGGGAAAGAGAGGATAACAAGCATAGGAAAGACGATCCAAATTGGGGAAATAAGGCACCAGTTTCTCAGTTTATCTTGCACAAAAATTTAAGCAATGCTTTTGGGGTAATTTGTAAAATTTGGTTTGCCAGATAACACAGACTAGGCTGGAATGAGATGAGTTTAAGGGAAATATCTGGGAGGAGATAGAGTGGCTAAAGTTAAATTTAAGAGCTACCCAGAGTGTTCTCATTTTTCCTGCTGTTGACTTCTACTGATATCAACAGAGTTTGAGACAACCAATTGAAGCATGGTCTTGAAATGGAGATCTTGCTATTTATGCTGTTCTATTTTTATTTTATTCAAATAAAAGAAAACTTTATTACATATTGAGAAATTAACACTATCACATGAATTCTGAACAGAATATAACAGTAACATTAGACAGGTAGATATAGGATCCAACACAGTCTTTTCTGAATTTTTTTAAAAGTTGAGTTTTGTTTTTTAATTTCTCTCTCCTTTCCATTTCAATCAAGCATCTTGGAAATATGAATATTACCTTATTATCCTTATCTCTCAGTTCTCAGTCACACCTCAATGCTGTTTTTGGCTTGTGCTCCCAAAAATACATGGAACTCATTTTTCCTTAGTTCAGCCAATACCTGCTAAATATAGTGGACACTTTCAGTCATTACCTAAAGAGACATCTACCAATAACGTGGTTGAACAATGAAAAATATCAACATTATCAACAATATTACAGCTGCTATCCCTTAGCTTTTGTAATACCATACTTTTCTTGTAATTACATTCCAAACTCTGAAAATTTATTAGTAATCTATTTGTTATTCAACCATTCATCCTTATGTTTTCTCTTTAAATGTTTATTATTGATGCAAAACTTAAATTCAGTGACATACTATCATAAGTGGTTATTTTATTGACAAATTCATACACTATGTAGTCTGCATTTTAATCAAGACATAAAATATGTCCATCACTCCAGAAAGGTCTTTCACTCGCCTTTCTAGTTAAATCTCCTTTCTCAACCAATGTTCACTTTCATTCCTAAATATTGGTAATTTGTGTTCTCTTTCTATCTCTCTATCTCTCCTCTCTCTCTTTGATCAATTTTATTAGGGTTTTAATCATTTGACCAATGTTTCAAAAGAAATAACTTTTGACTTTTAAATTCTATTATATGTTTTCTATTTTGTTGATATTTACTTTTGTTCTTATTATTTAATTCCTTCTATACTTTAGATTAAGTTTTTTCTTTTTTTGTAGCTTCTTAAGATAGAATTATATTATTGAATTTAAATCACTCCTCCTTCTTCATATAAACATTTAAATATCCAGTTTTTCCGTACCACCGGGAATACATAATGTTCCTAAGTAGCAGGCCTTATAATAGCTAAAACAATCTTTATAAAAAGAATAAGTTGGGAAGATAATCTTACTTGAAGTTAAGGCAGTGTGATATTGGCAGAGAAAGAGACACATGGATCAAGGGAACAGAACGGAAAACCCATAAATAGAGCCACAAAAAGGCAAAAGCAATCTAGTGGAGGAAAGATAACATTTTCAACAATGGCCCTGGAACAATTGGACAGCTATAGACAATACAAAACAAAACAAAACTTCTACCGAAATCTCACAACTAAATGTAAGATGTAAAACTACAAAACTTTTAGGAAAAATATAGGCGAAAATCTTCAGGATTTAGCGTTTGATGAAGAGTTCTTAGACTCAAACCAAAATCATGATTCATAAAATAAAAAAAGTGGTAAAGTGAACTTCAACAAAATTAGAAATATTTGCCATACGAAAGCTCATTGGACCAGGATAAAAAATAAGTTACAGAGTGGAAGAATATATTTGCAAATGACGTGTCCAACAAAGGAGTAGCACTTAGAAATACAAAGAATGCTCAAAATTCAACAATAAAGATAAACAATCCAATGGACTTTTAAATTGAGCAAAAGACCTGAACAGACATTTCACAAAAAAGGATATACAACTGTCAAATAAACACATGAGAAGATGTTGAGCATCATTAGTTATTAGGGAAACGCACCTTAAAGCTGCAAGGAGATATCACTGCAGATATATCAAAAAGGCTAAAATAAAAAATAGTGACAACACCAAATTCTTGTGAAGATGCAAGAAAATTGAATCACTTATACATTGCTGGTTGGAATGTAAAATGGTACAGCCCCTCTAGAAAACAGTTTGGCAGTTTCTTATTAAAAAATACAATTCCCATATGTTATGAACTAAATGTTTTTATGCTCTTACATTCATATGTAGAAGCCCTTACCTCCAGTGTGATTGCATCTGGACATGAGGCCTCTAAAAAACTCATTAATGTTAAATGAGGACATAAGAGTGGGACTGATCCAATAGGATCAGTGTCCATATGAGAGGAGACACCAGAGAGCCTGTTACCTCTTTTTCTGTGCATATGCACAAGTGAACATGCAGTGAGAAGATGGCCATCTGCATCCCAAGGGAGCGTTCTGATCAGACATCAACCCTGCTGGCACTTTGGTCTTGGCTTTTCAGTCTCCAGGAATGTGAGAAAATAAGTGTCTGTTGTTTACGCCACCCAGTCTGTAATATGTTGTTACTGCAGCCCTAGCCAACTAATATACCATATAACCCCGCAATTGCACTCTTGGTTATTTATTGTAGGGAAATGAAAACTTTTCTCACACAAAAGTCAGTATGCAAATATTTGTTTCAGCTTCATTTTTAATAACCAACAACTGGAATCCATCAGACATCCTTCAGCAGGTGTATGGGGAAGGAACCATTGTCCGTGTATACCATGGAATACCACTCAGCAATATAAGTGAAGGAATAAACTTGGATAAATGTCCAGGATGAAAAACAAAATCCTAAACATTACATACTGCATCATTCCATTTATGTAACATTTTTTTAAATGATGAAATTTTAGAGGTGGAAAACAGTTTAGTGGTTACCAGAGGTTAGGTGGGTGTAGGGGAAGCTGGAGGGAGTTGATTGTAGTTATAAAAGTGCAACACACAGCATCCTTATAGTGTTGGCTCTTTTCCTTATCTGGACTTTGGTAGCAGATCCAGAACTCACACAAGTGATAAAATTGTAGAATCCTTACACACACACATACACACACACACATAAGAATACATAATTACAAGTAAAACATAAAAATACATAGAATCTGAATAAAATAGGTGGATTGTAATAATATCAATATGCTGGTTGTGATGTTATACTACAATTTTTCAAAATGTTCTCAAAGGGGGAAATTGGACAAAGTATTGAAGGGATCTCTATATTATTTCTTACAACTGCATGTCAATCTACAATTATCTCAAAAATCAATATCAGTTGGAAAAATATTACCTGGATCCATGATCGTTAATTGTCCTATAAAGTTGCCTTTAATTGACAATTTGTACATGTAGAGTACTGATTACCTATGTATCATCAGTACAAGGGTGGTGGAAGTGGATGGTGTTAGATACTGAAAAATTTTCAAAGCCTAAGAGCAAAGGAGGGAGTTTTGAGAAATTTAATTTCAGAATGATTTGAGTTAGAGGATTTCTTTTTCCCTTTCTGTTGCTCAGGGAAACTTTCATGTTGGTTGTTTGAATAGTGAAAATGGTGATCCAAGCTTGGAATATAATTTGAAAGGGGATTTAAATTTCAGAGTGATATGACTGGTAATGTACAAGTAATGCTTTTTTGGTAAATGCTTACGATCATCTGCTCGACAGAAAGCAAAACACTAAGAAAAAAAGAAAGAAACCCTGCTATATATAACCTTTGCTGAGTTCAGTTGTGTCAATACTCCCATCATGGCTAATTTTAAGCTACCAATGTGATGTTATTGAACTTGTGGTAAGAGATGAACAGTTGACTCTTCTGATCTAGTGTGAGCTAGTTTAAGCAAGAAAGAATAAGTGGTACATGGAAATATGGAAAAAAAGTACTTTCCTCAGTATGGTGAAGAGGTTGTACAAACCTGAGGGTGTGGTTTACTGATGTCCTCATGAATTTTCAAAGCTAGAGGTGATTGCATGCAAAGATGCCTTTGCTCACAATTTCCTCTTTACTGAATTGAAGTTTGAGGCTGAAAGAAGACAATCTTTCCCATATGACCCCTTCACATTCTAGTACACATTTTTCTATGGATGTGGGAAAATTCTTTAACATTACTCAGAGAAACTTCTAAAATTCAATTTGATAAAAGAAAACTGCCCTCCATGATAGCCAGTTGAGAATGACTAATTTTTTCCCATAATTATTTTTTATGTATAACTCCAGTTAAAAAGGAAACAAACAAAACAGATTATGGATCAATAATCTGTGTAGCAGGAGCTGAAGGGCAAAGAAGCTTCCTCCTTTTAGACCTAAGAATAGTATATGTATTTTTTTCTGGGAAATACAAATTTCTATTAGTTATTTTTTATTCTTCTCTGATTTCATTTAATTTTCTGAAAATAGTGAAGTGCTATAATTCATTCCTATTCTCTCTTGCTCCCCTCTTTTCTAATGTTAACTTTCTCTTACACCTATTCTCTGACAGAATTTTTACTCATTGGTTCAATTTCTTTCTTGTTCTCTCTCTCGCTCTCTGTCTCTGTCACTCTGTCTCTCTCTTTCTCTCTCCTTCCTTCTCCCTTTATCTACTCTAGATGTCTTTTCATTCACTTTCTTATTTCTTTTATCTGACAATGTTTTTTTGCCAAAGAACTAGTCAGAAGACTAAGAAGAAAACAAAGGAATACATTTTTCTTCCTCATAAGGCCTATATCTTCTGAAATAAAGGTTGTGTTACTGTAACCATTTTTGTTTTTCTTCAACTCAATTCCACTGTAATTATCAATGAAGATAATGCTATTTAATACAGAACAGTGACATCAACAAGATGGCAGAATACGAAGGCTCTGGATTCTCCTTCCCCCCACCAAAACACAGATTCAAAAACAATTCATAGACAAATTTCCTTTGTGAAAAATACAGAAATTAACTGAAAGGCTTCTGCACTCTGTGCAAATGTGAAACTAGACTAACCAAAGCCAGCAAGGAGATTCAGGATGCCCTCTCACTAGAGTCCCTGCCCTGGTGCAGCACCATATGGTCGGGAAGAGACTCTCTGGCTCCCAGCTCCTCTCAGAGGAGGGGAGAGATTGATTCACTTGTTCAGCACACAGCTCTTCTGATGGGGCTCCCCAGAGGACTGGCTTGCCAGTCTTGGAGTTCTGATGGGACCAGCACAGTGTGGCGACTTGGGGGAGAATGAAGACCATGGCCTGGGGTTATAGATGCCATACATCCTCCTCCCTGCCCAGCACAGTGCAAGCAGATGAAAAAATTTCAGCTCTCAGCCTCTCCGTGGGAGAGAAAAAGTTGATCCCTTTGAGTTACACCACATGTGTGATCTTGGAGCTCTGATAGGCCTATAGTCTAGTCGTAAGGAGGAAACAGAAACAGCAGCTTGGGCTGGGAGATGTTATAGATTCATCCCTCCTACCCCTAACACTACCCCACCACCTCCCCCCTCACTCCTGCCCTGAACACACTGTGAGCAGGGCAGAACATCCCAGCTCTCAGCTTCTTCCTGGGGAGGGAAAGAATTGACCCATGCGTGTAACATCCCAACTTCTCCTGGACTCCTCAAAGAACCAGCATCGGTCTTAGTGTCTTCACTGTTCTTGTGTTAACAGAAGAAGGAAGGTAAACATCTATAAATTTGTTACATAATTTTTTTGGCTTTTGAATATTTTAATAGTACAAAAATGCCAAACAACTTTATATATTGTGAGAAAATGCTTTATTATAAGATAAATGAGTTTGCTTTAAAAATGTGAAGTAATTCCACATTGAAACCTCAAAGTAACTATTTGCAACAGTAATAAAGTATACATTTAATATAAGTAAACTGCAATTATAAAATTAAATATAAATATTTATTATTAAATATTAAAATATTAACATTGATTTTATATTTATTTAAGATTCTATTTGTATTTAATTTTATAATTGCAATTTACTTATAATTCAAAAAATATGAACAAATAAAATCAATCAAAGGCAATATTGTAACTCTATAATGTACATATATGTAGAAAGAGAGAACGAGAGATGGAAACCCAGATGTATTTCTTGAGTTCGTTCAAGAGTGCCACCAAGGGGCTGGCCCGGTGGCACAGCGCTTAAGTGCGCATGTTCCCCTTCGGCGGCCCGGGGTTCTCAGGTTTGGATCCCAGGTGTACACATGGTACTGCTTGGCACGCCATGCTTTGGTAGGCATCCCACATAAAAAGTAGAGGAAGATGGGCACAATGTTAGCTCAGGGCCAGTCTTCCTCAGCGAAAAGAGGAGGATTGGCAGCAGTTAGCTCAGGGCTAATCTTCCTCAAAAAAAAAGATAGAAAAGAAAGAGTGCCACCAAGCTTCTTGGTATCTAAGGTTTACTCTGGACCCATGACCTCACAGGGTGGTCATTGTGAAGAGCATGTGGATTACAATCATGAGGAGCACAGGGCTGCATGATGGCACCCTTGAACAAATAACATCATAAGTAACTAATAATGATTAGTTATATTATGTTCTTGTATTCTGAGACAATGCTGTCTTTATTATGTCATTCATCTCCATTTCCTTCTAGTCCTGTAATCACTGCTTTCATTAAGTCCATAATATCTTCCAGTTTTTTGAGTGATCTCTGTATGGCTCAAAATCTATTCTGCTTTTCCTACATTTTAAATTTTTTATCTGATATTTCTAATTAAAATTGCTTGGGAAGATGTTTAATTACTCTAAGTAATCTGCAATTTATTTTAAGGAAAATACTATGCTTTATATTTCATATTTACTCTCATTTCTGGACAGTTAGTGATTCTATTGTTTAGCACAGGTAGTGCCAGTCCCAAAGAAAGATCACAACATTCATCAATGTCATCTCTTGATACTCTTCTCTTAAATGAATGAAATTTAGGAGTAAGGAACAATTTCAACAAAAATTAAAAGTTTTATTTTTTTATATGTAGAGTTATAGAGACATAAACACACAATCATACACAATTTTCTAACTTTATCATTATTTGGTAATACCAGGAAGGCAGTATTCTTTTAGTGTTTTTCTGGTTTACTTGCTTATTTTGCTTTATTTTTAGTTTGAATTTTCCCTTGAATGAATATGTACTATCGTTACCTATTTGTGTGTGTATGTGCACGTGTATAAATCCTGTATATGTTTTATTGAATTCACCCCTACTTGCCAAAATAAAAAATAGCACACATAACATTAAAATTATATAATAAAGAAAACTCATTTAAGCATATAAAATCATCAGGTCACGGTTAACAGTTAACATGGCTGATGGTTAACATTCTATGACTTGTGTTGTGATATATCAGCATTTATTTTATTGATTCTGAAAGTCAAAAATACATGTACTTTACGGATGAAGAGGTATTCATAATTTTAAGTAAGGCGGCATTGCATCTATGAGTAGATGAAAGGCGTTAAATGCATAATGGAGAAAATGCATACACTTCTGTATTTTTAACCTTATTCAAAGCTGTAGTAAAAATTCGCTTCTATAAAGCGTTTTTGTTTTGTTTATCGTATTTCAAATATTAGTGTTTGTTGTATAATTGGATTCCCTTCTTCATGAATCATAGATGGACAAAGACAGGAGCTCACTGATTAAATAGTGAAATTCTTTTATTTGATTAATGATATTGAAGTGTTTTATCTAGTTTAAAATATGTCTAATTTTATTATTTTAATTTCTTGCTGTCTCTTCACCTCAAACTAATGCATTTCCATCTGCTCCCACAAGTCCACTGAAACTTCTTTCCCTAATTTCAAAGTCATCCTATTTAGTTACCTTATAAAATAGGCATTTTTCAGGACTGGTTTGATATAACTTTTCATTGTATTTGAGATTTTTGAGCACCTCATATATCTGAAAATTCTCAATAGAATTATTTTCCAAATTTCTTTAGAAACTTCTTGAGCAATATCTTCTTACTTCCTTTATGGGCTCCCATTTCTCCTCCTTTGGTCCAAAGAAGGGTCTTCCTCAGATCCCTTACTTAGGGCTCTTCCTTTCCGCAACACTGTCTTTGAATGACTTCAACATCACCTCTGTTGGGTTACAAAGAATTTTCTATTCATTTTACACTATATTTTCAAATAAATTTTATTTCTCTCATGGCTTCAACTACTACCTATATTTTAATTAACTCAAGTTGAAAGTATGTCCTGAGATTCCAGATCCATAGGTCCAACTACATATTTAGCACCTGCAATTGGACGTCACATAGATTTGTCTCAAACTCAATAGACCCAGAACTGACTCATGACTCACAAAACTGTCCCTACTCCTTTTTTTTCTATGTCTAAAATTGGAGTCAACATTCACTCTATTATTCAAATCAGGAAATAGGAAAATATTCCAAATTCATTTTTAAAAAATTCTTTCTGACCTCTTAAATATGTCTTCATTATATCTCCTTTTTTTCACATATCCATGCTCACTCTTTATTTTAATATCTGAAATTTAAAAAACAAATCCAAAATTATACAGTTGTCAAATACTGCTCCTCAACAGCCTATTCTTAACACTGCTACCAAAGTGCTCTTTCTAATATTCAAATTTGATTCTATGATAGCCTTGTTTAAAATGGCCTCCTTGACATAGTCCAAACTCCTCAGAGAGTCTCCACCAACAGCTGGTTACACACCAGCCTTCTTCAGCAGCTTCTCCCTGAGGGATGATACCCTCTATGCAGGTATAGGAATATATCTTACTCATTATCAACTCCATGCACTTCTACTTGTATTCTGACTCTCTCGAATGATTCTCGCTCTTCACAAAATACACCACCACGCTCACTGTCCTATCGTACAGTTCATTCTTTTAGTTCACTTTTCATATAATCTATGAATTCTTCCCTTGTCCTTGCTCTGAGACAATGATTGGTTAGTCATCGCCTCATCTGAAGTATCCTCAACCCTTGTAAATGTATACCATGCTTAAAACTGACATAATACTTACCATGTTGTACTATGGTGGTTTTTTTGTATGTAGGAATTTTCCACTCGCCTTACAGTTGGGCATCTTTCATTTCTACGTTACTTGTCTTTGGCACATTCTAAGCAGGAGACAATAAGAATCTGTTGAATGAATTAATTATCTTAATTGGGTAATGTTTATCACTATTATTCAAATCACTTAATAGCTTAATAAAGTCAGAAGTCATTACTTTTACCAGTCTTTTAAAATACATTTTTCAGCAAATTCTCTCAAACCCTAGGAAAATTTTTTTGATTTTCCAGAATGGCATTTTATATATATATATATATATATATATATATATACACAATCTCTCTATATGTATATATGCACATACATATATGTAAACATTATATATAGATATACATTATATGAATACCTATATATATACATATATATGATGCATTGATATGCTATTCATAAGTATATATATTATAAATCCAGTAGAAGACTCAATGAATGACATTACCTTGAGAACTATTCCTAAACAGACTTTACTTTTCAAAACTAAAACCTTGTGGAAATACACATTAGAATAAAATGCTATATTGAATTTTAAAATATGTGAAGGAAATTTAACTTTATTTGATTATCTTTTAATCCAAAATCTATTACAATGTAACTTTTCAGAATTGAGAATTAAAATGATAGCATTTTTTAATGTTTTATATGATTCATATATGCTTCCTAACACAACAGAATAACCTTGGAAATTTAAAACTTTCCATTTTATTTCCAAATTTTCTATTATCTCCTCTTCAAAATGGCACAAAATAATACATTCAAGTGATGAAAACGGCAATTTAAAAACCAGGCAGATGGTGCTTGCTTGTCTTATCAGATACATAATATGAGGTATGTTTCAAAGGGGAGAAAAATCAAATTTAAACGTTGGAACAAGAATTTACAATGTGTCTGGTGGTGGGAATGACTAAAAGAGCCAAAATGTTTCTTAATGCTAAGTCATGAAAATCTCATTTCAACTTCTGGAGAACATGTAAGAATTGTAATTTTCAAATATATTAATCATCATAGCAATTTATTACTGATAGGGACCCATATGTCATCCTTTACCATCTTTCCCCTCAAAATGACAATGGAGCATCCTAGGGTTCAGAGAGATGTTAATACATGTTCTAACTCTATCAACCCCCATCTGAACTTTTGGAAGTACTCTGGTCAAATAATTTGAAGAAATGCAAATTTATTTATTTATTTGGGTTCTTTTTCAAGATTTCTTGAGGTCCTTAATATTCTGAGGTTCATGGTGTCCCTTTGTTGAGAGGATAGGGAATGACTACTTCCCAAACATTTTATCAAGGGGTACTTTCCGTTTAATTTTGTGTTTTTGAAACATGCGAGAGCATCTTGAGTTTAATATTACTAATACTAATACCTTCACTTTGTAGACAGACAATCTTAGAACCAGAGACTTTAAGACCTTCTCCAGGCCACAAAAAAAGGAATAGAGAAGCTAGGAATCTCCCCACTCATAGTCAACTCTTCTGCCCACTACAAAATTATGCCTCAAAACACAAGTTCATTTTTGTCAAAATCTTTAATTTAGCAAGGCAAAGTAAGTTTAGTCAAGTTAAATTTTATGAACAAAAACAATAAACATTCAAATTTTTAAAAAGCCAATTATTGGCATCTCAGTTAGTAATTCTTACTATCCACTTAAGAACTAGGAAAGTATATCATAACAGGCAACAAAAGCTCTAGAATTAGTTTCTTGCATGTGCATTTATTTTCAGCACACACATCTTTGAAGTACCTAGGTCTTCCAAAAGGGGAAAAAGGAAAACATGTCCAAAAATGATTGACTAATTGTTCTTTATACTATAATCGAAGAACTTAAGTAACCATAAAAAGAATTCTGCTTGCACAATATCAACTACTTTAACATAAGTTAAATCCCTATAAATGTTACTACATCAGCCAAAAGGTTCATAGATATTTGTTCTGTCTTCAATCGTTTATATCAAATATATCTTTAAAACCATTCAAAATAATAAGATAATTCTGGATTTCCACTGAATCTTTGCTTTCTAGTCTTTATTCATCTCAAAAATGTTTCTGATTCTAGCCTTTCACTATTATAAACTTAATTATTGCTGCTTCCTTGTGAACAAAATTGCAAAATGTGTTTGTTCCTTGTCGTTGATGCACACAATCATTTAAGGGAAATTGGCAGGATGTATCTGAGCTTTTGGCTCTGTGTCTGAAGACACTTTGCATACGCTTGTGTAAAGGCAGGTGGCAAAATGTGAATCCAAATCTATATCCATTATGTTTATTTACTTTACCATTTAGAAAGCACAGATGTTAACTATATAACAACAAGGTGATTTTTATTGTAATCACCTGCTGTTGGGGTCCCTCCTGGTACAGTAGCCAAATGGATTCTTGTTTCCTTCTCATTTACAAGGTGTTTGTTATTTGATGGCACAAAACAAAACTGGAAATTATCTTTCATTTATCAGAAATTCTTAAAACAAGATAATTTTGAAGAAAAATTGGTATAAATTTGAATTGCATATTATCATAGCTAATTGTATACGTTCATCATAATGTGATTTGTGTTGATTTTCAGCTTAAAAATCTAGTTCTCTCTTGTTTTATCTTTTGATTTGCTATTGTCTAGGCAGAATTTCTTCTATTCACTGGCAATCTTGAAAATGATTACTTGATTCTTTTGTCCTTTAGCTTTCTCCCACAAAATGGGAAATTTAAATTTTTTCCTATGTTTGCTACTTAATTAAAATTAATATTTTAAAGAGCTTTTGCTCTTAGGTATCAGAACATATATAAATACATATTCATATGCAAGTATTTATATGGAATGTATATATTGTATATAATACACACATACTATGTATAATGCATACATATACTACAAAAGATTTTTCATTAATGTACTCTCCGGAAATTTTATCATCAAAGAAATAATCAATAAAAAATGCCCAAAACTCTGTTCCTGGAGGTAGGGTCCACTTCCTTCCTCCCTCTCATCGTGTCTAGTGTGACTGAAGTTTTTTAACTTTTTGTCCAATTTATCCTCTTTGGAGTTTATATATCGCGAATCCTAATTTCACCCGCATTGGCACCTGCAAAGTGTAGTGTTCTAAAAGTTTATTTCTCTTGTAACTTTGCTTTTCTTTTGAGACCTGCTGAAAGATAGGGCTTCATATTTTGTTCCTGCTACCACAGCTTTTGACATAAACTTGAGTTTCCTGGAACTGGCCTTGGTCCATATCTAGGCCAAATCAAAATATTTGTCTCTGTCTTGCTGTTGATGTCTCTTTATGTTTGCGTGCATATCTGATTTACGAAACATTGCAAAAACTAACAAATATGTGCTGTGCTATATAAAACAAACATCATAACTACTAAAGGAAAATTAGACACAAAATACATACGTTTATCTAATCATTCAATAGAAATGTAGTAAACATCTACCATTTGCTAAATATAACTAAACTCTGGCCAAGAAAGATTAATGATATATGACTCAATCCTCTGAGAAAATATAGTCTAATGGAAAAAATCACAGATTCTAAAATTGCCAAATAAACTTTTCTAAAAAGTCAATGTCTTTTTTATAGTTAAATAAAAACCTCCTCCTAAATAAGCATCCTTTTTAAAAATATGAATCCTTACATGGCCCAAAAGAACCTATCACATCTTCATCTAATTCTTCATTGTCCTTTAATTAAATTTGTTTTTAATTAGATACCATTATTCAAACAAGTTTACAAATGTATATATTTTACATTTGCAACACCTTTATTTTTTTTGTATAGCACCCTTTAAATTCCAATAATTGAGAATCTTTGAAATATTATTGGATTAATTAAAGAATGCTAGGGCGTTGTAACAAATAAAAACATTGTGATGGCACAGATATACTAGACATTTTGTTCTTGCTCATTTATAAACCAAGACATGTGTTCCTTAAGGAATAGTAGTTCTCCTCCAAGTGGAAATTCAGAGACTCAGGTTGCTTTCATCTTATGGCTGCGTCATCTTTAACATTACTTCAAAGTTCGCCCTGTTTATCTGCATCAGGTCCATGAAGGAATGGGGACTGAGGATCACCTACAGGAGGCTCTTACACTTCGGGCCGCGTATTACTGCATATCACTTCTGCTTATTTTCCATTGGCTAAGTCTCTGTCACTCAACCACACTCCACTACAGGAAACACTGAAAAATGTACACCCTCATGAATCCAGGAAGAAAAAGAAATGGATTTGGTGAACAGCTATTCATTATGTGACTCAAAGACCTATTTTTCAGTTAAAATTAGCATATGTGCCTATGTGTGTGTGTGCATGTATACATAAGATTAGATTGCCTATAGATTGGAATTAATCCTTAAAATACATCTACCTGAATCTTGAGAATCACAAAAAGTTTATAATAGTGATTTTGAATTTTTTTCTCCTCTCCTCGTTTCCATTAGTGTTCTACCTTGAATATAGGAGGAAATACGTAATAAATCACTTCCAGTAATCATTATCTTTCAATAATGCTTTCTTATCGTACTTGTAAGTTAAAAAATATTTCTATCAATTGATACTACTCAAAACAGTAGGCAATGTAAGCGGAAAATTCTGGCAAATATTTGTAAACAGTTTGATTCTCTATATTATTGAGAACAAGCTTTAGAAAACTTCAGGAGACAAATATTTTCCACTTTAAAAATCTGATTATAGAGTAAAAGATTAAAGATTCTAGTACTTTAATGGAACTAAAAATTCTTCAATGTCCTTTAGATAAAATTTCTGTATACGTTTTTAAAAGTACTCCAAAGACTCTACTTTTTTCCATTATGACAAAAAACCCTCCAAAAATCATCAGTTTTTGATAGAGATATAACATTTAAAAAAATAATTGACTCACAATATGTGAACTACATTTTCCTCTGAATTACTATTATTGAACAGTATGATTAAATCATATATTTCTCATACCAACTTTATTAGAATACACTATTTATCCTTACATTTCAAAGGAGATTGCCATAGTTAAAATGTACTTTTAAATGATCAAAACTGATTTTGGATTTTCTGTCCTAGTCCAAAATTTCCTTCCATCTGATGTAACAGCTTGAAATAAATTACAGTATACTGATCAATGTAGTTTTGCTGAAAAGGCCATGCTCTATGTGTATATCAAAAGGCCGGTTATTGGATTTTAGAACATTTGAAATCCACAGAGAGGCAGGTAGATGATGAAAACTGGAAACTGAAGATTAATTTTGAGAAGCTGAAAGCCCTCTTTAGTTTATATTAGTTATACAAAATAAAACCTCAGGGAAATGTTTTGACCATAACTGCACAAAATAAAGGCAATCAACTCAGTGAACAAATTGCCTGTTGTTTGCTGAGTAAGTTATTTTACAAAGAAAGCTATTACTTATTTCCAAAAGACATTTTTAGCTCTCCATGAATACTGAAAAATTCTAATCTTTCGGTTCTTATAACGAAAAGCAAAGAAACGTAGTTCACCACCAACATCATCAACTTGGTAATTATTACTAGATAAACACATTATTTCATATATTAAGACATAGGAAATAAAGGTTAATAGCATATTTTATTGCAGTAGGCAAATGAATGCATATATGCTATAGGCATTAATATTTAGAATGGTTAAATCACACTATAATGTTTTCTTTATTTCAGCATATACATTTCTTTTTGCTTTTCATCATTAAATAATGCTTTTACTAAGCCTCAAATGTATGAAAAACAAAGTAATTACTCAAAATGGTTTCTCTCAAAGAATAAAATCCCAGCATGTAAGAAAGTTACAATTTACTTGAGAAGCCAAATACGTCCAACAAAAATAATAAGTAAACAGATAAAAAAGGAACCTTTCAGTAGATATAAACATCATATAGCAAAGCTATATTGTATTACTGAGCAGAGATTCTTTAGTTTTTGGAGTGGTTCCCATTAGGTCAAAATACACTGAAATTTTAGAAGGCCCTCAAAGAAAAAGGGATTATTCCTGACCAGTAATGTGTTACGCCAAGATTTATAACACAAACTAAGATCCAATTATTTGAGAAAATTGAAATAATTTAAACAAACTTATGATCCAAGACCTTTTCATCTAAAAGTAAACACTTGTGCAAAGATCCACAAACACACACACGTGCATAGTCTTTCACACTTAATTTTCAGATATATTGTGTGGCCATCACTATGTAAATTTCTATCAAACTTGAAAATTATGTTTTAAAAATAGTATTAAACACTTAAGAAAAAAACTGCTAAGAAGTGTTAAGAATAACTTGAAAAATGAGAGTATAAATAATCTTCCTATTTAGAAATCGTAATCAATTGCCTCATTTCATCATTGTAGAACCAAGTTGAGGCTCAATTCCAAGCCATTGTATACTTCAATTGCTACTTGAATTTTTATAACATAATGATATAAAACTAAGGAAATTAAGTTTTAAACATTGCCAAAAACTTACCTAAACTTGTGTTTATATCCAATAAATAAACAAATAAATAGTTAAATGTATAGCGTTCTGTTAAAATTAAATATTCTGTAAGGCCAAAATATGAAAAAATTTCACATGGGTACCTGTCTCAACCTGCACATTAACAAATTTCTGTATCAGTGTAGAGGTGAGTGATGGCCTCAATACATGCCCGTACCTCAGTTTATTTGCCATTGTCCAGGGTCTGAGCTGAGCCTGAGAGTTCATTTATCTGATTTACCACTGCATCTCGGTGGGCTCGTCTATAAGAAAATGATTCACATTAATCTAGCCCACAGGACTGACGTCAATTTCCTAATGTTCCACGTGTTTAAGTGTGTTCTATGTAAGCTGCTGTTTCAACAAAAGCATCCGCTTTCAAGACACCAATTTTCCCCCTTATTTCTAAGTTCTTGATGCAGGTGGAGAGAAGAGTTTCATTTGACTTACTTTCTATTACTTAAAGTGATACATTGAACAAACTTCCATTCAATGAGTATAGGAAGCGATTATAGCAAACCAGTAACATAACGAAATTCAGTAAGAAAATGGATTACTAAGGAATATACTAAATTATTTGCTGCATATATCAACCTTTCAACAACGTTGAAACCATTTAGATGAAACAATAATGTACTATAAAGTGACTCCTAGTTAGGAAGTTATTTTTAATAATAGTAATTGAGTAATTATATTGACAATTTATTTGGGCAGCTGAATAAACAATCACTTGTATTAGGATGAATATAAGTGATAAATAGATCTTTTCTGAGGACAACCAAATTGCCAAAGTAACAAAATAAAAAAGTGCAATAAACGGCTGTCTATATTCACGGGATTAAAATTCTACACAATATTTTGTTGTATATAGAATGAAATGGCTGTTTTTATACTTAGGGTATAAATATTTATACAATTAAATATTATCTTTATCTCCAAGTTGCTATGCTGTCAGAGAAAAGAGACAACATATTATTTTCCAGATATGTGTAAATAAATATCAGCTGAAATTTTTATCTATCAGACAATATTGTCAACAATATTCTTTTTATATCATTCTATTTAAAGCAGCCAATATTTATATAATGTATGTGATTACTTAAGAAAAAATAGACAAAAAAAATAATTCATTTTGAAATTAAATTTCAAATTTACATTTAAGAGCTTAGAAATGGATATGGACTTCTTAACTTTGAACGTTAATATGGAGAATTTGAAAAGATAAATGATCAAATATAATCTACAACGGTTTCAGACAAATAATTTTCTAAATTCTGTTTTAATTTATTTATTGCATGACAGCCATGATTATCTGCAATAGTAGATCTCAAATCCTTAAATTTACAAAATAAAATTCAAACAGTACTACATTATCCTATGGATGTATAGTTGGTATCTATGCTAGGATGGATACTAGTTGCATGCAAGGTGAATATTATAAACACACAGAAGTTGGAGCTATGCCTCTTTTTTTCATTTTGGAATATTCCATAATATAAGGAAAATACTATCACATCCTAGAGAATTAATAAAGGTCTATCCTATAAAGTAGATAAATATTAAATATATAATTGGCTCAAATGTGAAGGTTTTTGTCAGCAGGGTAGGAGAGATTGCACTAAATATTAGTATACAAAGGCTTTTGATGTGGGAAACATTTCAATACTTTCAGAGGTTGGAAACATTTTAGCTTTAAAAACTGATGCCATCTACCAACAAAATATTTTGTATAACAGAAATGTTTCTAGTCACACTCCCCTGAGTTTATTGCGACCTAAAGGGAATGGTGAAAAGTTTTCTGCTGTTTCCAATTTGTCTTGTAGATATGGTACCTGGAGCTTACATGCATTTAAAGTTTTATTTGAGGCCAGGGCAATCAGTCCAAATACTTAAAAAAAACAACCAAAGCAATAATGTTTCAAGAAGTGAGCTAAACAACGTCCTTTTCAGGCTAGTCTGAGCTTTCCCCAGATTTGATCTATGAATTATTGCAGTGTATTCTTGGCTAAAGCTTATTTGGAGAACTTTAAGATACTAACTTGACTGGAGAGTGGAGGATTCAGTGTTTATTCTTTAATCAGACTTTCACAGAACACCAAATGCACTGATGTCTGATGTACATTCGAATTTTCTCTCTAGTTTCATGGTTCTTATCTTCTCTATCTCCTCTCTCCTTTCTTTCTTCTATTCATTTGTACATATTTATGTCTTCACCCATCTGTCTTTCTCTTACCAGAACTTTTCATTTTCTTTCCTTCTCTCACTTTTTTACTCGGTCTTTCAATGGTATTTGCTCTTTCTCTATTCCTCTCTCCTTTTCTTACTCATTCACTGGCTGATCTGGTTTTCTCCTGTTGCACTCCTTCGCTGACTCTTCATTACACAGAGACAGATTTCTTTATTTGTCTAGGGTCTGTAGATGGAATCTGCATTTCTTGAGCCAGCCCTCATGGCCTAGCAGTTAAAGTTCAATATGCTGCACTTCGGTGGCCCAGGTTCAGTTCCTGGGTGCGGAACCACACCACTTGTGTCAGTAGCCATGTTGTGGTGGTGGCTCACGTAGAAGATCCAGAAGAACTGACAACTGTACACAACTATGTACTGGAGCTTTGAGAGGAAAAAAGGAAGGAAAAAGGAGGAAGATTGACAACAGATGTTAGCTTAGGGTGAATCTTCCCTTTGGGAAAACAAAAAGAATTTGCATGTTTTATTTAAATAAAATTTAAAAACAGAGACAGAACTAAAATAAGATATGCCTTACACTTGAACTTTCCTTCCATTTCCAGTTTTGTAAGAGTCAGAGATCTTGCCAAAACCTTTTTTTTAAATTCCCAAATCCTGATATAGAATAATACAATCACCATAATTATAATTATGTATAGTTAGAATACACTATCTTCTCTGCACTCTACCAGCAGTGATTTTTAAGAAGGTCATTTAGATAAAATATCAAAGTCAAAAATGTCAGTTTCCAGAGATGTTATATTTTTGAAAAGTAAGCCTGTGCTGTACAATATACTGGTGCATAACTGAAAAAATGTTGAAGATTCACAGAGGACAAACACCAACTAGCCGTTCTCACAACAACCTCAGAATGAAAGTTAAGATTCAAAGAAATTAAACAACTTTTCCAAGATTACTTCATAAGTTAGTGGCTGATTCTGAGTTATACCTTCTCTTTGTACTACAACATGCTGCCTGAAATAACATTTTAGTAAATGTATATCTTTTTTTCTGCTTTTTCTCCCCAAATCTCCCCAGTACAAGGTTGTATATTTTACTTGTGGGTCCTTCTTAGTTGTGGCATGTGGGACGCCGCCTCAGCATGGCCTGATGAGTGATGCCATGTCTCCACCCAGGATCCGAACCCACGAAACCCTGGGCCACCAAAGCAGAGTGCACAAACTTAACCACTCAGCCATGGGGTTGGCCCTGTAAATCTATTAATTATTCACAGTTTAGCATATTTATTAAATGTGGCCTTATAGTGGCCTTATGTGATTCTAAAGAATCTTCCTGTCTCACATTGCCATTCCCCTAATCCTATTAAAGAGTCCCTGACTCATCTAAAGAGTATCACTGACCTGAAAAGAACTTTCTTCCTGGCTCTTAATACTTCTAAAACAGAATCTTTTTGATCATATTTGTTATCTCATTTGGATAAAATTTTTTCCTTTCACCTAAAGATTTGCATCTATGCTCACTCAATAAAATACTGACTAAAGTACCCATAATGAGCAGCATGAGGAATAACAAAGGCTGGGCTAATATTATTGAAGATGTAGAATGGGATAGTGGTGAAATACGCTAAAACAGAATGTCCCTTTGATACTACACTGCGCCTCAGAGATGTTCTGAAGAATCATAGTGTCTTTGTTTAGGCTACTCTAACAAAACACCATAGTCTGGGTAGCTTGAACAAGAAATACTTACTTCTCATAGTTCTAAGGTTGAAAAGTCCAAGATCAAGATTCCAGCAGATTTGGTGTCTAGTGAGGGCCCTCCTTTTGGATGGCAGACAGCCACCTTCTTGCTGTAGCCTCACATGGTAGAGAGAAAGAGAGAGAGAGAAAGATCTCATGTCTCTTTCTCCTTTTTAAGGGAACTGATCCCATTCACGAGGGCTTCATTCTAATGACCTAATTACCTCCCAAAGGCCCTGCGTCCAAATTCCATCACGTTGGGGATTAGGATTTCAATATGTGAACTTGGGAGAGGGAAGAAACAAACATTCAATTCATGGCACATTGTAACAACATTCAACAATTAATGGGAGCTTCCTCTGTGCCAGATACTATTTTAAATCCTCATTGCATTTTTTAGTCTTCATTAGAAGCTCTTAAGATAATTTTTGTTTCTTTTGCTTTTACTTTTACCTGTTCTTTTCTTAATTTTAGATGGGAAAATGGGGCACAGAGAAGTTAGGCGGTTTGCACAAAGTCGCTTACCTAAGCAATGGCAAAGCTGGTCTTTGTCCCATCAATGTGGTCCCAGAGTTCAGTCTAGCCGTTTCTCTGTAGTATTTGTACACTGACTCTGTGATCAAAAGAAATTGAAGGAAGCTGTTATCTATGTGATCTTCTCTTAAAAATTCACTGTGCTTTTTTTTTTTGTTCTTAGTGAGGAAGGTTGGCCCTGAGATAACATCTGTTGCCAATCTTCCTCTATTTTGTATGTGGCATGCTGCCACATCATGGTTTGATGAGCAGTATGTGTGTCTGCATCCAGGATCTGAACCTGCGAACCCCAGGCCACTGAAGAGGAGCACGTGAATTTAACCACTATGCCACCGGGCTTGCCCCCACAGTGCCTTTTTAAAAGGTCTAAAAAATGTCTTTACAGATATTTGCTTCAATATTTCCCACATGTATTTGTCCCACAAACTGTTTTTTTTTTAAATGAAACGTCTATTAATATTTTATAGAACTAATGTCTAAGACACAGTTTAGGAACAAATCTCTATAATAGCTATTCAATTATCAGCTATATTGCCATAAAACATAAAACAGAAGTTCTAGGATTCAGAGAGAGAAATATTTCTTATTAATATTTATATTATATTCAAATATTTTCTGGAGATAATTGTTAAGTATTAGTTCAACACTTAACTCATTATTTACAAATACTAATAGGGTAGTAGTAGTAGTTTTAAGAATAGCGTTCCTCAGAATATTTAACTTGTATTCAGTGATGCAGACCTGAGAACCAATTGGAAATATTTGTTTATTTTAGATAAATTCTAGTTGCAGTTAATTCCTAAGATAAATATTTGATGCCAAGTCATATGTGTGTAATATTAAATATTTAGGTGAATTATTCTGTATGAAGTTTGCTGATTTACAACAGAACAGTGGCATCTCAGTGTAATATTGTGTTTCTATGGTTTCATAGATTAGCTGTTATTAATGACATATTTTTATTTATTGAAACCCTGTCTTGATTTGAACCTCAAGTAGGATTTTGGGTCAAGGTTTCATTTGTGATTTCATCTCTATGCTTTCAGACATATTGTACACTCTGCACAATTCACTCCCTTCTCAGTAGAGTCATTTTAAGATTAACTCTGCAGCATGTTTCAGGGAAAGCTGAGTGAGGGAAATTAGATTCAATTGTAGTGTATGTAGAAAGTCCATTAAAAATCTGTCACAATGTACAAGTCACTCAATAATTCAAATTCTTGGCATCTACATGAAAGGGAAACATTCTTAAAATTTCATTATAAAATAATGTAATTTGATTATCCTGGCAAAAAAAATTCATGTGGTTCATATATTTTTCACTCTCTCCCTCTTTGACTTCAGTGAAATTGTGCTTGTTCAGACCTCCTTTGGGCAAAGTAGTTGCTCCTTCCTTGAATCCTCTTGCTCCCTTCACTGTTCCTTTCCATCACAAAAAAAGATGATCTCAAGATGCTGCCCACATTTCTCATCCCCTCTCCATTTAGACACTTTGTATTACCTATCTATACAAATGATGGAAGAGAGTAAAAATAGGTCCCAGAAGTTTGGAAGATTAGAGGAGAAAATTCATTTGGAATGTTTAGGACAGGGCTAAGTCATATAGCAAGTGCTCCATGCCTTCAAATGGTAGCTGGTTTTGGTGGTGGTGATTTTTTTGTTGCTGCTGTTATATTACTGGGTACTTAGGTATAGCTTCTATGTCAGTCCATCTCAATAATTATCGTTATTTGTATTATAGCCACAAAGTCTAAGTACCATCTATATATTAAGGAGTTTATATAAATTCATGTTATATTATGCAAATTACATATTGATTAATATTGTTATAATTAAACATATAAATTAATTTTAGAACAAAGTTATGAAGCAAATATTGCCTTCCTCACTGAGACGTTAAGTAAGATATCCAAGCTCATATTGGTGGTGGAATTAGAAGTCATAATCTATTTCTGATTGTCTATACACTCTAGCTTTGTAGGGAATGGAAACATTTTACCATGACAACTACCAAATTAATGTCTCCGGTAAGGAATATTCTCTGACACCTTATTCCCGAATTTCCCATTTTCTATTAGACATTGTTATAGAGTTTTTCTTGGCAACCCAAAAGTGAATGCACTCATGATTGGGGCTATCCTCTTACATAGCACTCATGTTTCTCCTCTTGCACTCTCTAGTTATTTTAACAATTTTATCAATCTACTCATCCTCGACTTAGAAGCTTGAAATAATAATAAAACAATAATTAATTTTTATTGATTTCTTTCTATGTGCCATTAGTTGTGCTAAGTACTTCATACTTAGTATCTCATTCTATCTCACAATATTATGTTTTAATTTTTAATATTATTCTTGTTTACAAATGTAACAACAGACTTTTTGAGAGGCTAATTGACTTGTCTGGTTTCACCAATATGTAAACAATGAAATTTTGACTCAGACCTATGTATCCTAACTTCAGAGCCTATTCATCATTGATCAAAATATTTGAATCTATGTAATTCTTTCCATATTGTTGTAAAATACACATAGCATAAAATTTACTATTTTAGCCATTTTTTAGTGTACAGTTTCATGGCATAAGTACATTCACATTATTGTGCAACCATCATCACCATCCATCTCCAGGTCTTTTTCATCTTCCCAAACTGAAACTCTATACTCATTAAACACTAATTATCCCTTACACTCTCCCCCAGCCTCCAGCAACCATCGTTAGACTTTCTGTGACTGTAAAAGTGACTACTTCAATACCACATATAAGTGGAATCATGCAATGTCTGTCTTTTTGTGACTGGCTCATTTCACTTAGCATAATATCTTCAAAGTTCATCCATGTTGTAGCATGTATCAGAATATTTTTGCCTTTTTAAGACTGAATAATATTCCACTGTATGAATATATCACATTTTGTTTATCCATTGATCCATCTGTGGACACTGGGTCTGCTTCTACCTGTTGACTATTGTGTGTAGTGCTGCAAATATCTCTTTGAGACCCTGCTTTCAATTCTTTTGGATATATACACAGAACTGGAATTGCTTGATCATATGGTAGTTCTATTTTTAATCTTTTGAGGAACTGTCATTCTCGTTCTCTTTTCCACAGAGGCAGTACAATTTTACATTCCCACCAACAGTGCACAAGCTTTCCAATTTCTCCACATGTTGGCTATGACATTTTTTTGTGTGTGTATATATATAGTAACTATCCTAATGGGTGTGAGGTGATTTCTGATTGTAGTTTTGATTCACATTTCCCTAATGATTAGTTTGTTGAGCATCTTTTTATATGCTCATTGGCTATCTGTATATCTTCTTTGAAGAAATATCTATTCGATCCCTTTCTCTGTTTGTGTGTGTGTGTGTGTGTTCTTAATTTTCTTTACTAAAACTCACTTTTTAAACTTTAATACAAATTTAACTCAACTTTATCATTATGATATTGTTCAGTGGATATATTCAAATACTGACCCCTGTAAAATACTTTTTTTTCTAATTTTAAGAGTACATCATTATATTTCAACTTCCGTATAGACTGCATTGTGTTTACCACCAAAAGTCTAGTTCCATTTATTTTTATTGTTCTTGTTGAATTTGTAGGAAGTTTTTATGAATTCTGGATAATAATGCCTTATTAAATATATGATTTGCGAATATTTTATCCCATTCTGTAGCTTACCTTTCATTATGTTGATTGTCTTTTGATGCCCATGTTTTTAATTTTGATGTAGTCCATACGCAGAAAATTGGTATAGTCTGATTTTCACTATACTTTATTTCATCTAGTTCTTATTATTTTCCTTTCTTCTACTCAATAACTCCCAACACATATGTTATTTGTTCTCTTTGCCTTTTGATTCCTTTAATTTCTCCCTGAATATTAGCCTTCTGATTTAACTAGCTCTCATTTCCAGCATAGTCTATCCAGTGTGGTTCAGCACTTCAGGCACTATTTAACCTATATTCTCAACCCACATTTCTTATTACCCATCCTGTCTACTGATTGGCAAACTTTACTCAGGGGCAATACAAGTTTCTCCTTCCTTGTCTACAACCAAAGTGATATGCATTCCTACAGTGCAACAGTCTATAAACATATAAACAGTTATGGGCTAAATCCAGCCCACGACTTATTTTTGCAAATAAAGTTTTATTGGAACGCAGCCATGCTCACTTATTTATATATTTTCTATGGTTGCTTTCAGATTAACACAACAGTTGAGCAATTTCTTCAGAAACCTATGACCCACAAATCCTAAGTCACTGTCTGACATTTATGGAAAATGTTTGCTGACCCCTGACTGTACTGTACCACCACAAATTCAGCCACAACTTGAATATCAATTCTGCCCAGCAATGCTTCTACATTTTCTAAGTCATCTCTGTTTTCATACTCCACAGTTACTGTTTCAAATAATCTCCTTTTTCTTCAGACATTCTTAGTAAATGGCCTTGATTCATCAGTCAAAGTGAAAATCATTGTCATCAATTTTATGCCTCTAAACCAACTGATTAGCCTGTATACAGACTCATTGCTTCTGATTACCTCCTATTATAGTAAAAGATATTCTTTTAACCCAAGCATGATTTCTCTTTCTATCATTCTATCCCTTGTTAACTTTAATTTCTCCTATTCTTCCCTTTAACAATCAAACATGTGCCAATCGTATGTATACAATCCACAGTATATAAAATATATATGAGTCCTCCCCTGAACCCACTCTCTTGACTACCGAACTCTCTTTGCCTCTTTCACAGCTACTCTCAACTGTTTCTGTTGCCTCTAGTCAACTCAGGGGCTAACCAACTGCAATTTGACCTTACTCCCACTATTCCATGGCATTTTTAAGGTCATCAATGATTTACTTCTTGCTATGTCTGACAGCCATTTTCCACTTTTTTCTTATTTATACTCATAATATCTGCGCTCCACTGTTGGACACTTTTCTATTTCAAGCACTCCTTACTTGAAATGACACATTCCATTTTTTTTCTCCAACTACTCTTGACCCTTCTTTGAGTCCTTGATGAACTATATGACCCAGGGTGATATGGCAGTGGGTAAAATGGATCCATACACAAACATACTCCACAGAAACATTCTCCATAACTTTAAGTTAAGAGTGTTTATCCAAGCTCTACCATTAATTATTGCATAACTTGAGGAAATCTTTTAACTTCTCTTTGGCTTATTTTCTCATCTATAAAATGCAGTTTAATAATTATATCTACCTCATAGGGCTTTTTAGGATTAAATGTTAATGTGCACATAGTGCTACAACAGTGCTGCGCACATAGCAATATCTATATACTATAAGGAGTGACCTCTGAAACTTCCTTTGACCACCTCTGGGTCAAAGGATCTTAAGATTTCCATATTTAGAAAATGTCAGATTTTTTAAAAAATGTCTTAAGAGTCCCTTCATAATTGACTATACTTTCCTCTCCAGTATTATCTGATACTTAACTGAATGCACAATTAACCTTTCTCTCTATCAAGAAATTGCTTTCAATTTTTGAAATTTACATTAGGCACACCTCTTCAAAGCCCTCTAGCCTTCTGTGCCACTCAAAGAAATCCTTGTTAAATATCTATTAGTTTTTATTTAAAAGGTGAGAAAAATCCACCCATATTTTTAATAATTACCTCATAAATTGGGAAAGTATGATATTGGTTTTCACTTTGAAGAAAAATGATGATTGTACAGAAAATCTTTGGTCATATGAGGAATTGCTTCATATATATTTTGGCACATAATTTTTTAATGAATGTCAATGAGTAATTAGAGTTTAAAAATAATACGTGATTAAAATAATTCAATAGTGAAAAGAAAGGGTATGTAAATAGCTAGAAAAAATCTGTGGTAGGCAGATACTGTCCCCTACTCCCAAAGTTATCCATATTCCAGTCCCTGGAATTGCTTAATATATTACATTATAAGTAAGGCAAAGGAAAATTGCAGCTATCATGGTTAGGGACAGAAAGGTAGAGAGAGTACCCTGCATTATTTGAGTGGAGTTAACTACTCACAAGAACCCTTAAGAGCAGAGCACTTACTCCTGCTGAAGTCAGAGAGAAGCAGCAGAAGTGAACATCAGAGAGATCTGATGGATAAGAAGGATTTGATATGCCATGGTTGGTTCTGGGATGTAGGGGGCTCCATGCATGTACTAGAGAGAGGTATTTGGAGCTAAGGGTGACAGCAAGGAAATTCAGTCTGACAATTTCGAGGGGTGAATTTGGCCAACAACCTGCATGAGCTTGGAAGTGGATTTATCCCTAGAGCCTCTAAAAAGGAATGCAACCCAGCTGACCGCTTAATTTAAGTCTTGAGAAACTCAAAGCAGGGGACCCAGCTGAACTACACTATACCAAGATTTCCGACCTAGAGAAACTGTGGAATAATAAATTTGAGGTATTTTAAACTGCTAAGTTGGTAATAATTTGTTAGGGCAGCAAGTGGAAATTAGTAAACATCTTATTACATAATTTTATATAAATTATTGATCAGTATCTTTACATATAGAAGAGCATCTATTCATGCAAACATAAGGTAACAAAAGTGATCTTCACCACCATGAGTATTTTTGAACATTTTGAAATTTGAAAAACTGAAATTTGACTATTCTGAAGAGTTAGTATATTTGATCACCAATATTTTACAGGCTCATAGATATTAAAAGACCATACAGATCATATATTATCTCTCTCCAAGAAGTTACAGCCTATTAAATTGCAATGTTTTATTTATATGGGTTCTTTTCAGATGGATTTCGAACATGACTCTGAAGCTTGTTATGCTAGCAGATTAATTTTACCCAGTTAATCAATCACGAAGCCAGTGATAAACACTGAGCGCCACCATGCACAAAAATAGAATAAAAGTTTAAGTAATTTTTGGAATGCCTTATGCAGAAACCATGCAGCATTCTTTTCAAGACAGCAGCAAATTAATTCTCTTTTGAATTTGTAAACCAACAACTATAAAATATGCTAGGTACTAGGATACCAGGAAAGCACAGAACTCAGTATATGTGTCTTATACCTTAATTCGCTCTATAAATTCTTACCATGATAATAGGAGAAAAATAACTTTTCACAGATAGTGAATTATTAAGTTTCAAAAATTATTTTCAAGCTATTGCCACAAAATATGTTCAACTCAGCTATCTTCAAGTGTGAATTTTAGGAGGCATCCTTCTATTCAATAATGCCATGAACAATATTACTGATGAAACACAATAGTAGTTTTAATCTTCCCATCCACATATGAAAGGAGTTCCTCTTTTCAATAACAGAATTGTGTTCTTTGTCTCCTATGTTCCAGCAGCAGCAACACATGAATTAAAGACACTCTTTGAGATGTAGCATCTGCCACCCTCTAAATTTTACTTAGAATATGGCAGAGCATCCTAGGTATTGATCTAAGAATAAAGATAACTAATGCCATGGGATTTGAAAGAATGGAACACACAGGCTTAGTAAAACCACTCATATAGTAGAGTTTATTATCTTTTTACCTAACTAGATGAAGGGATATTGGAGTAGAGCAAAGTGAGAGTTCTACATCATTTCCCATGAGTGCATTGCCTGCCCCATCATTTGCCAGAGTCCTCTGGTTTGGAAAATTATGAATGGGCTCACTGTATTAGATTCAGGAAATATTACCTAGACACAAACACGTACACACACAGAGCTTCTTTATACTGGCTGATTTTAGAAATGCTTAATCTGGAGTGAGTATAATCAATGTCCTAGAACTAACTCTCATAGGGGACAGTTAATCTTCCATTTCGTGACCACAGACTTCACCTATTTTAGCCACATACCTGAAGCAACATAGGTATGACGTGTTTGCATCTTCAAGTACATGTGAAGGAAGAATCTGAAGAATGCATTATTTTCTTAATCAAGAAAAGACTAAAGGTTGACCAAAATAGTCTTCTTTATATGTAAAGAATAGCACACTATCCAAATATTTTTAAAAGTATACACAGATATGAGATCTTTCCATGACCACATGATTTTCTTCCACTGTCGTAGATTGAGTATTATCATAAAGTAAGATTCTATCTTTGAACACTGTGGAAGCAAGGAGAAAGCCATCTTCAAAGAATGCCATATCCTGCAGTTTATTTACTGGGGAGAAGAAAGTGCATTAGGACTAGAGGCACAACAGGAGTCTCTTTTTAATCTGTTGTTCATACATTTCAATCACAGCTCATCAGGTGTTCAAGAAACTTGATGGAATGCCTGCTATGTGGAGGCATTCTCCTCAAAAGCCTTGTATTATTATTATTTTTATACATGCCATATTAGCTAGGTAAGATACTTATAAATATTTACATATAACAGTAATAAGATGATATATTTGACTATGGTTTCACAAGAATGTACCAGTCATGTTGAAAATTCTGATTACAGTATGTTTAAAATTGAATACTGGGCTGGATAAGAGATTTTAGATCTGAGACCTAGAATGTCTGGGAGGATGAGAGGATTTTGCTTTCCCATTAGGAACACAGAGTGATAAAACAGAAGGATCTCTTGATATTGCAGAAATGATTCTCGTATTTCTCTGAGGAGGTCTTCCTCTAAAGTAAACCACAGACCCCAGGAAATGATAAAGCTGAGAAAGACTGGCCCCATTCATTTCCTTACAAGGTCAATGTGCATTGAGTGAATATGTAAACCCAAATGGTACTCTTACTACTTGCCAATTATGCTGCATGCTAGCCATGAAAAGATTAAGAAGAAAGAATAATACAGTTCATACAAGAAATAGTTTGTGAATCACTCTTGTCTTCCTAGAAACACTCCTCCTCTACAAAAAAAATGCATGAACCACCAAAATCTAAACACTAAGATTTTTACTGAAGTTTTTTTTTTTTAAACTGTAAAAATGCTGCTTTATTTATTTTCCATCTCCATAATGTGACAAGTATAGCACTTTTCATCACCTAATGCCAATCCCTGAAGCTGCTTAATGAAACATATCTACTGTCATTTATTATTATTTTCTAATGGTTCTCAGCATTTCCAAACTCCTATCTAAAGAAATTAAAATTAATGTATTCACACAGACTATGACAAACTTATCAACTACTTAAAAATATGATCAAACTATATTTCATAATAGTCACCGATTCTGTTATTTTATCAGGGATTGCTTGGGCTCTTCTGAGAATTAAATATAATAGTTTTATATTAAATATATATATACATTTCTTTTTAGGAAGATTAGCCCTGAGCTAACTGCTGCCAATCCTCCCCTTTTGGCTGAGGAAGACCGGCCCTGAGCTAACATCGTGCCCATCTTCCTCTACTTTATATGTGGGACGCCTACCACAGCATGGCTTTTGCCAAATGGTGCCATGTCTGCACTGGGATCTGAACCGGCGAACCCCGGGCCACCAAGAAGCAGAACGTACGCACTTAACTGCTGCGCCACCGACCGGCCCCTATATTAAATATATTTATACTCCCTGAAGAATAACTAACTATAGTCATGCTTATGCAGTCTATTGTTCACATTTTTTCAACTAATATTTTTGTGGAATTTTCTGCATTAAAATATGAAGCTTAACAAAAATGAACTTCTTAAATTTCCAATTACTATTTCAGCCACTTAGAAGTGCTAATTTACCAAAGTTTTATCCCCAAAAAAATCCACTTAAAAGTTAGCATTACTTAAGACGTAAAGAAATCAGGGTAATTTCGTCTCAATTGAGAAAAAAAAAGATGGTCTTTGTATATTCATTTCCATCTGCCAGCTTCAGGAAGATTTTCCTTCTTCAAAGATATTTTTAAAGTTTAAATTTAGTCCACATGAGGGCTCTGAAATGTCCTTTGACGTAAATATTGAAAGGTGAAAATTGGCCAGGCCACGTGGGGAAACCTGCTGACAGCGACCATTGCTCTGGTTCTTTTACTGTGAAGGAGGAAATGAGTTTCATATGGAAATGTGCCTCTCAGCCTCTTCTCTTAATAGGTGCTTCTCTCTGTCTTGGGCTAGTGTTGTGTGATATTTACTATATTTATCCCATTAAATGAAATTAATCATTAGAGGCAAGATTTGTAACATAAGGTTTTTCTCTTGGACCATTTACTTAAAAATAACAGGTAAACTTTTTCAAATCCTCAGAGATTACATCTCAAAATTCTGCTTAGAACCAGTCGGGATGGAGATAGGAAGGAGATTTTTATCTCAGTGATAAAAATAAAATGCATAATTAGCGCTTTAAGATGAGACATCACTATTTCAATAATCAGTTAGCCAAGTCTAATCTTAGCCCGTCTACAGCATTCTGTTCTACATGTGTATGATATGGTAATCTAAATTTGAACAGATGTCCTGAATGTTATGTCAATATTTGAATTGCTATTATGGCTACGAATCAATATTACTTTGTAAACATCCTTATTTCAAGTGGCTTGAATCATGGCACAGTGGTTAAATACACAGACTCTGGAGTTTAACTGCCTGATTTTATAACCTAGCTCCAGTATTCACTGACTATATCTCTTTTGGAGACTTACTTAACATTCTATTGCCATAGTTTACCCATCCGTGGAAAAGACATGCTAGTTATCTCATAATATAGTTGCAGGGATTAAACGTGTTAATACTCAGCTTTGGATCCTATAACATGGTGAACATTCAATTATAATTGGTTGTTGTTATTCATGTATATATTAGGTCATGCTTCCCCATTTCCATTTTGGACTCAGGCAAGTTGTACATTGTACTAAAATATAGACGATGTGAACAGGACGTCACGTGAAGAATGGGGATAGATAGTAAAACTGGTAAAACAATTTGAATCAAACATCTCTTTGCTTCTACTATCAAAATAGTTCAGATAAAAAAACTTTTATTTTTTTCATGTATTTTGCCTTTGCAAATCTCAGAATATTATAAAAGAATATTTTTAAATTGAATTAATATCACTAATATTTAACCCCAAATATTTGTAAGTAGAGTATGAATACTTTTATTTGATCTCTCATAGCTCATTCATCACTATGGGGATGTTTTCTGTTTACATTAAAGGAGAATGTAACATTTGGGAAAGGGGTTAGTTATGTGCCATTAACTGCAGTGAGCTGTTCACATATAATTTAATCATTTTGAAAATTCATGAGTTAGGTTTTGATATCACCGTACTAAACAAAAACACAAAGGCATAGAAAGAACCAGTGATTCACTCACACGTTCACCACTAGCATGTATTGGAGTTAGGTTCTTAACGTAGGCACCTTACCTTTTGGCAATTGAGAAGAGTCATTGAATAATATATGGTCTCAATATCCAACCTAATCTAAGGTTTACCTTTTGAACTTTCGTTAGAGTTTACTGTAATGACTTCACAGCCCGTTGTAATTTCCCTCAGGTTTCTGGTCTATCTAAATCCTACCCCCATCCCGTGTCCTGCAGTTTCCACTTTTCTTTCCATTTTGCACAGTTTAGGAGTTCAAATCTTTTTGATATTTTTTCTTTATTAACTCAGATTATTAAAACACTACTGCATTTGGCATGTAGGCCATGCTAAAAATTAGGCTTGGTTCATCTCTAAAGTACTTAAACTTTGTGTTCTTTATATTTCCAAATGGACCCTATCACTGGATTATATTGTTGTGATTGTAATCCCGTGTTTGTCGATCTTGAACCTTCATATGAATCACCTGAAGAGCTTGTTAGAACTCAGATTTTTGGGCCACACACCCAGAGTTCTGATTCATTATGTATCAATTGGTGCTGAGACTTTGTATTTGGACTACAATATGAGACCACTGATATACACTAATCTAGTTTTTTTAAAGCTATTTTTATTTTTTTTTATCTTTTTGTTGTTGAGGAATATTTGCCTTGAGCTAATATCTGTTGCCAATCTTCCTCTTTTTGCTTGAGGAAGATTCACCATGAGCTAACATCTGTACCAATCTTCCTCTATTTTGTATGTGGGTCACTGCCACAGCATGGCTGATGGGGGATGTGGGTCTGTGCCTGGGATATGAACCCTAGAACCTGGGTCACCAAAGCAGAGCACACCAAACTTAACCACTATACCATGGGGCCAGCCCCTAGTACATTTTTTAAATGCTTTCAATCACTATATTCCTGGGAATGCTAGGTACTTTTTTTCTGTTATTATGAACATTCTTATTTTCAACCCTTAGCAAAATCCTAACTAGCAAAATATCTATATTAGATAGGAGTTGATAAAATTTTGGTTATAAAACTGTTTATTTCTTCTCTCTTCTTTTTGGATATGTTTCTATATTTCACAGACTAGGGGAAGTGTTTGTGGAACAGGAGGCTGTAATTGAGTTTGTTAGTTACAATTGTCTAATGTTGACCACTATCACTTGGCAGGCTGTAAAATAGCACAGACTCTTAGCCAAATTACCTGAAATTCAAACGCCAGCCCTATCTTTTCTTAAATCTCTCACCATGATTAAATTCCCTAACCTCAGTGTGCCACGGTTTCCTGACCTAAAATATGGAAACAATAATAGCATCTATCCCATTAGGTAGTTTTAGTATCATATAGAATAATATATGTAAGGCACTTAGAGACATAAACAGCGAGGGATCTATGAGATTTACCTTTTACTTTGATGATGGCATTATGCTTTACATAATGTAAAATATTTTGCTGGAGGGGTTTATTAATTGATAAGATATGATGGACATAACCATTAAGGGTCAAAATGGAATTCAAATCTCAGCATAACACATTTTGCACTGCTTTTATATTTTTTAATTCAACTATAATATTCCTGAAAGCTTTATAATTGAAATATTTCCAATAGAAAAACCTTCAAAATACCGTATTAATGGACCAAGAAATAGACTTTGCTACTTAGGAGAAAAGTAATTTCTTATTATTGATAGTATTGCATCCATTAAAAAATCTATTTGAAATTCTTTCATAAACAGTACTTATAAAACAACATAGAGAATCTACTTTTTGTTTTAAAATCCGTATATTCTAATAGTGTTTCACATACTTCATAATTGAAATATAATCATCAGAATAGATCAATTGTTTGGCCAAATATTTATTTCAATTCCTAGTTTTGAAGATGACTTGTTATTTTCATATAAGAATAGCTAATAGTTCCAGCGTGGTAAAGAGTCAAGTTTTACCTGATTAAAACCAAATTAACATAAACAAACTATTCTGGGAAAATTAAGTGCTGTAATGAAAATCATTAAGCAATTCCAAGAATGTTATAGTACCCAATTTATAATAATTTTATTATATGTATAGACATTTAAATAATTTGAATGAAACAATGCTTACTATGCATCTTCAATAAGCTTTTTGCACCGTGACCCTGCTGAATAGATACTACAAAATCATTGCTAAAAGAACAGCTAATAAGGATTCAGCTCTCCGAAACTTCAAAGTATCAAGAATAACTACACTAAAAGTGAAGAGTTAGTGGGTTGACGAAAAGCAGGCCTGCGTCACACGTTTCTGTTTGGACTTAATATGGAAAGGAATGCTGAGCCATTTAAGGCTTAAAGCAGAAAAAATACCTGAAAATATTAATTTATGGTTTACTTTGACAATAATTAGGTTGAAGTTAGCAAGATTGAAAGCAAAGAGAGTTCAAAGGCAGTTAGGAAATTAATGCTAGAACAAGATGAATAATAAAGATAATCCTGAGTTCTTACTACCAGAAGTATGGATAGAAAAATACAATAGATTTTAAGAAGGCAGGATGGAAGAAAGCCAACTGAGATTAAACAATTGTCTCGTCACCTCTTTAAGACTCCAATAAAATGAGAGTAAAATAACAATCCTATGAAAGAGTTGGGCAATTAATGAAAGAAATTTTAAAGAAATTTCTCAAAGATGCAGAAAAGAATAAAAGATATTTCTATAATAAACATGTATGATAAAATACCCTCAGCAAGCACTAAAATAAGAAAAAAATAGAGCATATAAATTCTAAATCGCTAACAGATAAATGATGAAATAAAAACAAAACAAAGATGATTTATCCAAAAAGAAAACGTGCAAGAACAAGAAAATAGTGAGCACAAAGACAGTTATAGAAACAAGTCTAAAGATATCAATCATCATAATTGTCTTAGTCCATTCAGTCTGCTACAGCAAAATACCACAGACTGAGTGGCTTATAAACAACAAACATTTATTTCTTATCGTTCTGGAAGCTGGAAAGTTCAAGATCATAGCACTGGCAGATTCAGTGTTTGGTGAGGGCTTCTTAGTTCATACATAGCTGTCTTTTCACTGTGTCCTCACGTGGCAGAAGGGGTTAGGATCTCTGTGGGCTCTCTTTTGTAAGATCACTGATTCTATTTGTCCATCTCTCAAAGGTCCAAACTCCTAATACCACCACATTGGGCATTATCATTTCAACATATGAATTTTGGGGGGGGCACACAAACATTCAGACCATATCAATAATAAATATAAATAGACTAATCTCACCAATTAAAAGAAAGAGAATGTTATATTTTTTAAATCCATTTATATAAGATTAAGATAACATAATTCATTTGATAGCAGTATCTTTATCACGTCTTTTCATCCTACATCATATCCCCCAAATTATATATGCATTCCATAACATTTGACCTCAAACTATAGTCACGTATTGAAATGACTTCATAAGAAACCTTGGAATTAATGCCATTCTTCAATAAAATAATTTCACATTTCTGTTTTAAAAACAAGAGTTTGGGGGCCAGCCCTGTGGCCGAGTGGTTAAGTAGTGCGCTCCGCTGCGGCAGCCCAGGGTTTTGCCAGTTTGGATCCTGGGCACTGACATGGCACCGTTGGTCAGGCCATGCTGAGGAGACATCCCACATCCCACAACTAGAAGGACCCACAACTAAAGAATATATACAACTATGAACCGGGTGGGCTTTGAGGAGAAAAAGGAAAAAAAAAAAATCTTTAAAAACCAGAGTTTGTGCTGATCAAGCAGTGACCATGAGGCGAAGCTTTCAATTTCATCTTAAAAAGGGATTTTGAAAACATATTTTTCATTTTGATAGAAGTATATAAAATTTCATTCCATACTTTACTCGTTGCTAAATGCAAAGAATTTTCTTGTTTCTATTTTTGAAATTTCAGAAGTAAATGCTTGCTGAGGCTATCTTGCCTTTTCTTTGGAATACAGACTCAGGTGGAAGAGATGCACAACACAACACCTAAGCAAAGCCATTCAGGCCACGCATGGGACAACGAAGACAAAACATCCCTTGGGCATCAGCTCTAACTCAGTTTTCAAGAGAAAATATAGGAACCTGAAATGGAAATCCCAAACAAATTATTTATACGATATCTCATTTTAGAGTTTTCAAGCGTCTCACACAAAACCTTTGAAAATGTATCCTGTTGACTACAGCCACAGATATTTGAAATTCTTATGTTCTTATTTAAATAAAAATATGTCATTGTTGTACTACTCCTCTTTCCTACCATCTCAGAAAGAGATCTACAATATCAATGCAATCTACTGATAAATTATTCATTTTCTCTATGAGATCCTTTGGTTAAAATAAACTTTATCAAAGATCAAATTAAGTTAGCATTAAAACGGAAATATATTAGTTTCTCAAAACCATCACATCTCTTCAAGATTAGAAATAACACACTGCCTCATAAAAAACTCAGACTTTCTCAATACACTTATCTTGGTATCTTTCAAAATTATTTTAATGTGATACTGTGAAGCTCCAAATGTGAAATAAACCTCAATAAATGAGATGACTTTGTGGATTCCTACACGAAAACTATTGGTCCTAAATATTTTAGTTTTGTTCAAAGAGTTTTGCATCCAGAATTAGCATTAAGTTAAAGCATGGTTTAGTAAAAAACAACAAAAAAAAGGAAAATTGAGTAAATAAATATAAACAGAATATAGCCTGGCTTCAGTGGTAAAATAAGAAAGAGGGCTACACATTTTTAAATAATTCCTCAAAAAAAGAACTATAAGACAGAATTATTCCCTGATTTAAAAAAAAATGAGCACACACACGCATACGTACATCAACATTTATTGATTTTGTATTTTTGCTACACGTGTGTAGGTTTTCAGAGAGGGATTACATCACAAAGAAGAAACTGGTCCAATGGCTGGACAGGGAACCCCATTGCACGTCATCCAGCACATTCTGGAGAGAATGGGGATCTTCCTGGCTCTTCCCTCAGGCAGTGCTCACCTTGGTGGTGCCTCTCTTTTTCTTGGTGTTTCTTTCTGGATTTCAAATTGCTTACTTCTTTCATATATACAAAATGTAGTACCACTTTAAAATGTAGTACCACTTTTTTTAGTAACTAAGATTGCCAGATAAAATACAATGCAATATTTGTGAATATATGTACCAAAAATTTATTCATTATTTATCTTCAAGTCCTATTTAACTGGCTGTCCTGCATTTTTATGTTCTAAATCTGGCAACTCTAGTAATAACTGAAATGCTCATTTACTGCACTCTTTTAGCCATTTCTACTCTGTGTCTTTTGAAAGTAGATATTAAGGTATTCAATAAATATTTAGTAAGCAAATAGTAGCTGGCACTGAGCTAAGCAATAAAAATATGTGTGTGTGTGTGTGTGTAAATAGATAGAGTTGTAGATATGGTTTCTTCAATAAGCTGGTCACTAAGTTTACCAGATTATGATAATAAAATCTAAATGATGCATGCAGCGGTAGAATAGAAAAAGTGTTACCTTTTTATATTAGTATTTATTTTATGACAATTTATTAAGATTTTGTTATCTATAAAACCCAATAGGAGAACCTGTGGATGATATAAAAATGAATCACAAATGATCCTTACCATTAGCACTTCATAGTTCAGAAAAGGGAAACAAAGACATGTTTAAAATAATAAAAGGCAAAATGAGAGAGAGAGAATAAATGTGATTCAGATAAAGCACTATGGATGTTTAAAGTGAGAACCAAACATAGGTCCCAGAGAAGGCCTCTATATTTCTGAGCCCAAAGGACTGGGGACACTGCCTAGGTTGCCCCTAAGCTGGACATTAAAAGTAGATGAAATATAGAATGCACTTCATTGATAAAAGCATATTTTTGTTCATCTTCACTAATTTAACTCAGATTTACAATTACTGCAATACACACAGATCAGAACCAGCCCTGAACGCTCAAGGCATTTTTCTGTTGCCTAATGTGCTAGACCTGTGCGAGCAAAGAAGCAACTAGGAGGTCATAGTCTAGATATAACCTCTGAACTAAGGTCGGGTCTCAGATTTTCCCCTTATAGGGATATGATCTTAATCAACTTTATTTAAACTCTGAAACAGTGGTACGCCACCTTGGTTGCACAGGTGAATCATCTTGAGTGCTTTTAAAAAATACTGATGCCCAGATCCCGCCACAGATCAATTAAATCAGAATCTCTGCAAATGAGGCCCAGGCATCAATTGTTTTAATGTTCTTCAGGTGACTATAATGCGAAACATATGGTAGGAACTACTGCTTCTGAGTCCTACTTTCTCATTCAGTACAACTTAAAAGCAATTTCAGGCTGTGCCAGCAATATGCTTTGAGGAGTGAATTACGTTTGTAGCGCTTTCTTGACCATCGTCCAAAGGTAAAAGACAGATCTTTCTTATGTTCACAAACTAATATAATATAAAATTTATCCTGATTATATTTAACAAAATGCTTTCACCTAAAAGAACCCCTTTTAACCGAGAAGTTACTTCAATAAAAGTAAAAGCTCTAGTCCACTCTTTCGTGACAGTTGAGAAAAATTAGTGACTTCCCTGGAATGTATGTGATATAGCAGCCCTCCTTCATTCTCACACTATCCCTCGAATTCACATGAAATATTAATTTCTCACCCCTTATTGGATGCATTTCTATGGCACACGTTAAAGGATCTTTTAAATAGAAATAACAAAAAATACTACTTTTGAATCCAGCATTGAAGAGATCTATATCTACATGTTTTTCTCTAATACTTAAATTTTAAGAAAAGAGCCAAAAAACAAAAACCTAGGAATAATGTTAATGAGTTTTATAGCTATCTCTCTATGCTACACCATTCTATAGACCAGGGGTCAGCAAACTATGGCCCACAGTCTGCTTTTTTAAGTAAAATTGTATTGGAACACAGCCATGATCATTTGTACCGCCTATCTCTGCTTTTGCCCTACAACAGGGAGGAAGAGTAGTGGTGGCAAAGACAATATGATCCACAAAGCCTAAAATATTTATTCTCTGACCCTTTACAAAAGAAGTTTGTCCAAACCTGCTATAGATTGATTTCTAAAAATCTATTTCTTAAGATAACTTGAGATTACTAATTCTCTCAACTTGGTTTTGACAATTCCTTGTAGTAAATACAGGAAGAAAAATAAGTTATTTGGGAAATAAGTCTATTCTTCAGTGTGAAATGATCTTTTCTCTTTCTTTTCTTTCTATCACCCTGTCTTTTTTCCTTCCTCCTGTTTTTATGTTTTTTCCTTCTATGATACAATTTTTCTATTGTCCTTGGACTATTTAGAAAGCTATACTTCCTTAGACTTCTAAAATAACTCCCATCTTTCCACAAATTGAATGTCAAAATTTACTTTGTTTCCCTGAGACTAAGTCTGGGAAAGACCATTTAAAGATGATTTAAAGGGTCATTAAAATAAAACAGAAATTCAGATCATGTGTCACATAGCTTTCTATTTTGTCTCTAAACCTGGCAGAATTCCAAAAAGATAGATCTGTGCTAGGACCTGGTCCTGCCTCAAGTATTGGGGTCCAGCCAAAATCCTGTCTATTCTTTAGGGTGCCATGACCAGGTAAGGACAGGAATCAATCAGTGCATCTGGTGTAGTGTCTCATGAATGTTAGTACAAAATGTATGCTGTGGGTGAGAAAAATTTGAAATATGAAAAGATCACCTTCTTTACTAGGAAAGTTATTGATGAAATAATGACATTTCCTGTTAACAGTGTCTTTGGTTTTCTTGTCTATCAGATATGTTTTCTTTAATGAAATAGCTATTAAAAAGCAGTATTTCACGGTACTTTTATCACTCTTTTAAATAATATTGGCTGATCTCTTTACATTAGATATTAAATATTATGACAAAGTAATGCATATGATGGTGTAGAAAATTCGATGCTTGCTCATGGAAAGGGTCTTTGTTAGAATTCATAATAGAAAGCTTACTCAAACTAAAATACCAAAATGATGCCCAGTACAAAGCAATAAAGGCAAGGTTGCCATCAGCTGTACACCCCACGAAGTCCCTCGGCCCATGCAGTAAGTAGAGCTGAAATCCAGCCTGCACCTCGCTTTTCAAGACAAGCCCCCTGCAGTGGGATGTGTTCACCAGCAAGTGCTTTCTTCTTTCCACAAAGACAATACGTGCTTGCAAGGCTTTGTATTCAGAGTTGTATCCACTCAGGTGAGCACATTTCTTAATTCACGACATGGTGCAGTAAAGTCTAAAGGATCCTGTTAGAAGTGTGCAGCAATTTGAAAATTCTTTTGAATGCAACCGATCAAAATTTTGCATCTACAGGAAATAGATATTTATATTTTTGTTTACCATATGACCTTGTAAAAACCTCCATTTTATTATTTCATAAGACCATGATAAAGAAGTGATAATATTTTCTCCTTGAAAGGATGTTTCATGATTAAAACAATAAAATGACTATGTAAAGTAAACTGGAAGTATAAATATAGGATATTTGCTTTAGAAAGGTGAAGAGTTAATTCAGCTATTGAGTTTTACCTTTTTAAAGCTTATGTTGTGTAGTAATAAAGAAGGGAAAAATTAAAACTGAAAGTGCTCTATAATTTTGCTATTTACAATATCTTCTCTTGTTACATTCTTTGTTTGACTTACTGGAGGTATATTCAAATTCACCTGTCTATATTCACTTATGTATCAGAAGTGGTATAGATCGCTTATATCTGAGACAAACATAAGAATTTTGAGGTTATATTAGGCCTTTCTTTCTTCTAAGAAAAAGGAATCATATATTTGGAGTGATAAAGGATAATTTTCTTAAAAGGCAAAATCATAACTCTCATATAGATATAAAATTAACACGTTAACTATTTATCCTACTCATTATTTATGTGGCAACTAGGCATACGTTATAACCAGTTCAAAGAAGTCAAAGAGCCACACATTTATATGGAGTAAACAACTGTGGAAATGAATTTATAAGTAGTTGTGAACCTGGCTTTTTCCACAAAATGGAGGAGAGAAATCATTTGAATCTCTTCCAGTCAGAATTCATTTGCAAGTCCATAGACGAGAATTATTTTTCATTGCTATCAGTTATCTGCAATTTACAGGGTAGTAAAATACCTCAAAGGCAATAAAAATCTAAAGTCAGATAACCCAGAAAGTCATGTTGTAAATAATGAATAATTTTCCATTGGAGACACAATAATTTCATTGCTTATTCCAAACATTTGCCAAACAATACTAGAAATCAGTATGTGGCCTAAATGACATTTGAATTGCACAAAGTGAAAATCTTTAGATATAAATTATGTAAGCTACTGTCATTATTTTAATCATGGAGCCAAGAAGAATTAAATTTAATTGAAGAAAATAAAATAATACTAAACCATTGTATATTTTTGCATTAGTGTATACATATATGAGCATATAAAAATATAGGCATATGGATATTAATATATGTTATCTTCAAAGAGAGGGGTGTTTTTTGTTTCCACTGCTCATAAAAGGTAACTAAATCAAGAAATTAAACAAATGAAAATTTTGGAGTGTATATAAAGGCAAAATCTTGGTTTTCTTCAGAAACCAGAAAGACAGGCATTACTTTAAAATATATTTATTAAAAACTTCTTCAAATCACTTGTAAAAATGAATGGCTTTGAAAGCAAGGAGTTTGTAATTCATATTCATCTGAAAACATACATGAAAAGGACAACTACTTAAGTAATTCTCTTCTGATATTTATTCATAAGGTGAAAATTAGGAATTTTACATCTCTCTATTGACTTTAGAAATTTCACACATTTTAATGAATAGTTTTCTTACGTAAACACATTCAAACTCATAAGCCTTTAGGTTGTAGCAACAACTTGATAAAAGTCAGTTTAATGGAAAAACAACTTTTCATTATATAAAGTTATCTTGAACTTCTCTTTGATAAGGCAACCCATAGGCTTTTTTTGAACATAAGTCAATACCATATCAAAGGAATATCTGTCTACATGCACTGTTATTACTCATATTAACATAACCACAGTTTTTGTTTTATGTACCCACACATACACACATCCTTGCGTATGGTGAAAATCAAAATGCCAGCAGGATTTCACAGAAGACTTTTGCATTTCAGAGAAAGGCAACATTTCTTTTTCCTCATTATCATCCATCTAATTTACAGCAGTTAGTCGATGTTTTCCCCCTTTCAAGAAATGGACTTTAGCACATAAAGATGTGTGATGAAACTGTCTTCATGTCTTCTTCCACTGAACTAATCAATGCTTTAGCAGTCTCTTTTTAAGAAGTCTGTATCTTAACACTCCTTAAAAATGTATGTGGTCATGGTTTAACCACTACCATCTTCACTCTTTACAAATGATCTCCTTTATCAATCATACTTTGACTGCCAATGACTCACAAGTCCAATTCATCAAAGCCTTCCTTTCTTCTGAATTATAGAGACTCTGGACTATAACTATGTTACGTTTCCCTCATTGAGGCTTTACTAGGATATCCCACAATTACCTAAAATTCGCCTCTTTTAAAAATTGATTTGGGCCAGCCCTGGTGGACTAGTGGTTAAGTTCCTCATGCTTTGCTTTGACAGCCTGGGTTCAGTTCCAGGCGTGGACCTACACCACTCATCTATCAGTGGCCATGCTGTGATGGCAGTTCACATACAAAATAGAGGAAGGTTGGTGACAGATGTTAGCTCAGGGTGAATCTTCCTCAGCAAAAAAAAAAAAAAAAAAAAAGTCAATTTACCGTTTCCTCTATATTTATTTGCTCACTGTCATATAAGCCCAATTTCTACTGATGGCATGCACAGTCTACACTTAATGTAGAAAACTTTCAGTATTAATTGCTCCATCTCCTCTTATTGATATCCCTTTTCTATTTCCCAAATATCTTTGGCCAAGGCCATGATGAGCTATTGTTAAAACATGATGCATACCCATAATAAAGTATATGAGCAAATAGATATTTATTACTTATCTTGTGTGACTAACTATGTGTGAATGAAATAAAACGTCAAATAGTGTTATATTTCTATGGTAATATGTGACGCTGAGGAATTGAACAATTAGCATTTTTTTCCGCCTCAAATACACTTTACTTTCTTTTTTTTATTGCAGTAACATTGGATTATAATATTACATAACTTTCAGGTGTACATCATAATATATTTTGAATTCTGTGTGGATTACATCATGTTCACCACCCAAGACTAATTACAATCCAACAATTAGCGTTTATAATCTTCCAGAACACAAAACAATGGACATAGCATCTAGGTTATATTTAACAAAATGTTCTTAATATATAGTCTTTATGTATGAGTTATTAAAATTTCAGACCAAAATAGGGGTCCACTTTGGAAATATTCTAAAGAACTGTCATATAGTAAAGAATGGCAGACACATGTCTAGTTGAAGAAGTCTTCTCTTGACCATTTAACTATTTAATTTCTAGAACCAGGACTCACTTGAGAACACTGAATAATCCTCTTCTACAGAGGGACACAAATTGGTAGAATGATTTGTGTTTATTTTGTTGGTTTTGGAACAGTACTTAATCTAGCATCTATGCTATAACCAATCAAAATATGAACTATCGTGAGACAAATACAAGTCATAGAACGATGTCTCCCAATGGTCAGCTGAGCTTAAAAGAAGTAACGACAATTAACACATAGTTGAGACTACCACAGGGATGTGACTTTTTGCAGGTTACATCTATTAGGATAAATTATTTATACATGATCTTTGTATTGAGATAAGAAAATCCAATAAAGTTTACATTGCCCACCCACATACAAGAGATTCCTACCCAAATCCAACAAGCAATAAATTGTTATATATATTAACCCATTTCAAGATTGAGCCTGCGTGAAAGTGTCTATAAAAAAACAACAGCAACACTATGAATGTTGCTGCTGTGATGTTTAGTATGCGGTGGTATTTGAATATTTACAATTGAATAGAATTAGATTTATTTTTGAAAGAATATTTCTTGATGCTAAATTTGATAGGATAAACACATAGCCAGAGGTTGATGTCCATTCATATCTATTATCTCTTTTGTTTACTTGGCAAAAAAGAATGAGTACGTAGAATATATATAGAAGTAGAAACCACAGAATAAATCTTATTTTTTACTGTAACTTTTGTGACAAATGGCAGAAAAAGTAGCTGAGTTATTAGGAGGCAAGATGTATATGAACTCTTGACTAAGATATGCAGTGCCCAGAAAAAGACATATGGTTATGCTCATAACTAGGAACTTTTAACACTAAAATGGCCAAATGACCCAGGCTCATGGATAAACTCCATAAAGAAACTAACTCAACCTCAACCTTCTACTATATATAAACTTAGCATTAAACTCAATGCTTAAGGAAGAGTACTATATTCCCGTAGGAGTACATTTCTGGGTTTGTTCCAGACCAAGGCACTATGCTTAATGGCTGCTTCATCTTCATTCACTATTATGTACTTAGTGTACTTAATATTATGTCATTAATGATTGTTGGGGAGATTAAAATCCTACCAACCAAAAGATCTCTCTGTCCCAATAAAGAAGACAGAAAAAACATGATATATTATTGAGTGTATATATCAGATTACACGCATACAGGCAATCCTCAGAAGACTATAAATTCTTGACAGAATTTCACACAAATTTGTAGAGTAACATGGAAGAAAGAACAATGAAAGCTTTTCCATTTTCTCAATAAACAAATAGATGCACCTCGTGAGTTCTATATATCTCATGAGAAACTTCTGAGTTAATTTCTGAGCGCTGGGCTTACAATTCTAGGGTCAGAAGTTTCTCAATCTTTCATGTAAAGTCAAATGTCAAGCCAATTAGTGGGCTTACTATGTCTTCAAGGATATGATATGTTAATTGTACTTACTTCATAGGGTCATTACAAAGATTAAATGAGTTATCTGGAAAATACTTAGAACAGTGCCAGCACACCATAATTGCTATGTAAATATTGGACTAGAAATCATTACATGCCTATGGCTTCACAGATAGGAATAGCATACTTTCTATAACACCAATACAAACAATAAAATTTTCATTGAAAACCATATATTTGAGTGATGTGACAAAATTATTGGACAAGATTATTTAGTGTTCAAGGGTACTATGAGATCTGCTCTTAATGGAGTTACATGTCTTAGTTTTGACTATATTTGATGCAGTCATAGATTTACTTTTTTGTAACCTGGTTAACTTCTTAAATGAATTTAGTCAAATTCTTTAAAAATTAAAGAAAGTCTTTTATATGTCTTTATTCCTAGAAGTAACATTGGGGTAATATAAATACAAATTAATCACCTCTAAAAAATATAGGATCTCACAACAAAAACTATAAGATCTATGTAGTGTAATATTTAAGGTAATATGCACTCACATTTTAATAGCAATTGTAGGATTGTAAGAAGATGGAAGACCTTACATATCATGGACAAAATATTTGTTGATGGGTTGCTGGAAAAAAACAATGGTTAATTGATTAATTAGGAAAAACTTTATTCACAAACTCTTTAACAGCATTAGCTTTCATATATTCTATAGTAGATATGCCTTTTCATATGAAGCATATCATATTTTCTTGGTGTTTAATATAAAGATAGTGATTTAAAAGACTGTTAAATTCACCAAAAATTAAAATAATATATTTGACCAATTGCAATAATATTCTAAATTGTGTTTACTTCTGGTGAGATAAACTTACATTTTTCATTCAGTTTCCCAGGCATTCTACATTATAAATGTCACCATTGTATTGTGCTCTGTTTTATTTTGTTGTATTTCCTGTCAGCATTTTCTTCATCTTTACTTTATAGTATGTGATAGTGTTTGTAAGAATGATGAGAGAGGGTGGTAAGTAATAAGAGTAAGTAATAGCCAAGCTGAGCACTTGCTCCAAAGTCTGTGACCTTTGAAGAATGTAGCTGGAAACAGAGAATGGGATGCCTAATCTTGCTCCTCAAAGACGTTTGAATTAATGTTCACTCAGGGTTAAGAGAGCAAAGTGACCTGGTTACTAGAGCACACTTATTGAAATTCTAATATATAAGCACATTTGCCAAACTGGAAAATCAAACTCTTTTTTAATACTGCTTGTATAGATTTGTAGGCAGTTTTCAATGATAATGTGGCACATAATTGACAAAAGTTATATCACAAATAAAACATGTTTGGAGAATGGATATTTAACTCGCAATACTTTCCTTTTATTTGCAGTAAGATTAATTCCCCAAGTTAATCAGTAAGCATGTCAATTGAATTAACTGTGTTTTTAATCATTTTCCTTTAACTATTCAACAGTGCTGAAGGAGATATTAAGTTAAGGCAAATCACATTGTTCATGTGTAGACAGTGGGGAAAGGGGAAAGGACCCAGTGTCTCTAGTAGAATATAGTCACTTATTAACTTTAAAAATTCCTTATAAAACAATGAAATGACATTACACATCTACTAGAATGGCAAAAATCCAAAACAGTGACAACATCAAGTTCGGGCGAGGATATGGAGCAACAGGAACTCTCATCCATTTCTGATGGAAATGCAAAATGCTGCAGCCACTTTGGAAGACAGTTTGGCAGTTTCTTACAAAACTAAACATAATCCTACTATACAATCCAGCAATTATGCTCCTTGATATTTATCCAAAGGAGTTGGGAACTTAGGTCCACACACATACCCAAACATGGATATTTATAGCGCATTTATTCATAACTGCCAAAACTTGGAAGCAACCGAGATGTCTTTCAGTAGGTGAATGGATAAGTTAACTGTGGTACATCCAGGCAATAGAACATCATTCAGTGTTGAAAAGAAATCAGCTATTGGGCCATAAAAAACAGTAGGAAACTGAAATGCATATTACTAAGTGAAAGTGCCAATCTGAGAAGGTTTTATACTGTATGATTCCCACTATATGACTTTCTGGAAACGGCAGAACTATGGAGACTGTAAAAGATCAGTCACTGCCAAGGGTTAAGGAGGAGGGAGAGGGGCATCTTTAGGGCAGTGAAACTATTCTGTATGACACATGTGGATACACATCATCATACATTTGTCTAAACTCAAAGAATATACAATACCAAGAACCCTAATGTGCTTAATGAACTCTAACATACACTATGGACTTTTGGTGATGATGATATGTCATGGTAGACCATTGTGGGATGTTCATAGTGGAGGAATCTGTGGGCATGTGGGGGGCCTGAGGGTCTATGAGAAATCTGTGCTTTATGCTCAATTTTGCTGTAAACCTAAAATTGCTGTAAAAAGTAAAGTCTATTGTTTAAAAAATTCCTTGTCGCTATGAGAAAATCATGGCTCTTTAAATGTACTAAGTTGTGAAATATGTTTGTCTTAGTAAATTCCAAGAATTAGAATAGTATCTGAAATACAACAGGTTTACATTAATATTATGTATAACTGTAATACACTTTTTTTTTTTTTTTGGAGGAAGATTAGCCCTCAGCTAACTACTGCCAGTCCTCCTCTTTTTGCTGAGGAAGCCTGGCTCTGAGCTAACATCCGTGCCCATCTTCCTCTAGTTTATACGTGGGACGCCTACCACAGCATGGCTGCCAAGCAGTGCCATGTCCGCACCCGGGATCTGAACCAGCGAACCCCGGGCCGCCGAGAAGCGGAACGTGCGAACTTAACCGCTGCGCCACCGGGCCGGCCCCCTGTAATACACTTTTTAATAAGAACATTTAAGTAAAGTTCACGTAACACAAAACAATATACACCCTTATCTTTTTCACATTTAACTACATATTTCAGTTAAAGATTAAAGTTAGTTTTAATTCTGTTCAGACTATTTTAACTGAGGTAATTTTAATTCCTTCATACACACAGTTTAACAACCTACAAAATAATATAAACATAATAGTTTTCCATGCTGAATTTGATTCACATATGCATATTAAATCAATATCCTAAAGTTTTGATGTATTATTTATGCTATAAACACAAAATATTTTTCCTAAAAATATGTGAAAGGGTTCTTTTAGAAATTATTGACTACTTTGAGGAAAAAACAGTTCCAATATGCATTATAATAAATGAATGGAATTGACATTAAATAATAGATTCATTTTTAATTTTTTTGAATTTCTAAGATTACAGTTATATTAGAATCAGATTAATTAAATTCTAGCTATAAATGCTAAAAAGAGAAAAATAATATTATTTACATATTTAGATTTGAATATTTTTGTGTTGAACAGAACTGGTACTTTTTACTGATGGATGGAAGGGAAGGATAAAAATGTAATTTCAAAGATTTAAGAACAAATTACAGCCTTTGAAAAATATCATACTATGTATAATTGATATCATCTATAATTTTTAGCACTTGTCATATGCTCGAAACTGATGGTTGTACTACAAGATAAATACAATGTAATTATTATCAGTTCCATAGAGACTTAGACAGGCTCAGTAGCTACACAGGTGCAGCCATTTGAATGTTAGAGATTCTGCATCCTTCCAGGCCCTACAAGGCCAGATGGATATTAACTGCTCTTAGAATGACTCTGAGTCAAGAAACAGTACAGCCCCAGTGTCCCTGCATTCATGGGAAGGAAGGTGGTATAGATGCCACCAAATAGGGACTTGATTCTCTTGTTCTCAGTGTCTAGAACAGGGACAGCAAAGGAAATTTCTTACTGGTACCCCAGAGCAGGAAGTGAATCCAGGACAACATTTCTTCTCCTTAGTTACACCAATCTAACACTGCCTGTTGATTAAGTTTTGAGAAGAGAATCCTACCAAAATAAGCAAATAAACAAATTTCTTACTTTCCTACATGATGTTTTCTTGGGTGAGGCCATGATTTCTAAATATCTATTCTTCCTCATTAACAATACTAGTTCTTTTTCTTTCACATTAATATTTAACAGGGTATTAAACGTTTAATGTTTCCAAATCCTCACTTTGTTTTTACTACTTAACCCATCATAATATAAATTCTGCTCCATTTATTCACTAAAATTTTCCTTTAAATTCACTAATTACCATCAATTTCAGGAACCCAATGGGCATGTTTTACTGTTTATCTTACTTTCTTTGGATTGCCAGCAACCGCCCCAATGCCTGGACTTTAGAAGAAATTTACAATATGGGGAATGAAAGCATTAATAGAGAGCATTATGATGATCACATTACTTCATTAGATCAAAATTAGGCTGCAGCAACCCAGGCTGTATGCCTTTCACCCAAATTTAAATATTAGTTAAAGGTTAGTTTAAATTAATATTATTATATTATGTTTAAATATTACATTATGTTTAAATTGATATTAGTTCAAAATTAGTTTACAACATGTAAATCCTATTTCCCATCTGCCTCTCACCCACATTCTGATCTTATTGCCTATGGTCCCAGGTCAGCTTCTCCAAACTCCACCCCGTCCCTGGCAGTCAATACAACGGAAAGGAGATAAGATCCAAGGTCAAATACAGAAATCCCAGGAAAGGCTACTGGAAGGGTTTATTATCCTTTTTCCCATTTTTCCATCACAAATTTCTCTCTGATGCACGCACACACACACGCACACGTATATTTGAAGGCTCCTTTTGTGCCACCTTCACAGACACCCAAATTGCTACCTATTCCTCCAGATTTGATTATTGCTCTCTTTTGTCAGTGATTTCTTTGCTATTATGAAAACATATTCTTCTTATTATTCTTTACTGAGAACAGAATAATGCAAAATTGACTTAATCTGCAGCACAAAGTTTATATTTTGTTGTAAAAAAGAAGTTCTTGAAAGGATTGCTAAACACAAATTGCTGAAAAACAGTAGTCATTTCACTGTCTTTGAAGAATAAGATAGTCTTTCATCTCTCTCGAAGAGATTGTTTTCCGTCTTGTCTTGAAAGAGAATGAGACTTCAAATATTGCTTTTCAACCCCATGCTTCTCAGACATATCTATAAAAATCTTTAGAAATCTTCTTTTAAAATCATGGATTCTGTTAAAGCCTAATTGTCAAGATTGACAACAATTATAAAATTAGTTTTTTTTCTGAAAATATGTTTTAAAACTTTTTAGGTAATATATTACGTTTTCATTTGTAAATTACATTGTGCACTGTATTTTCTGCAATATATTTTATATCGCATTTGCTATCAGTAGTATGCATTTCATTTCAAGGCACTTTTACAAAGACATCATCATGGAGCCATTGTAAGTCAAATCCTTTATAAAATAACCATATGAGGATATTAAAGCACTCATAGTTTTTTGTGAAGACGTTAAGCCAGGTAATTATTTTCATTAACTATGAGATACCCAGTAAGTATTGTGTTGGTTATGATATGGGAGATACTGAAAATCTGTAACACATTATTACTTCAGTAAGCTTCTACTTTAGTTGTGGAAATGAAATTTGCAAAGTTAAAACTTCAAGATACAAACTGAAAATATATATCACGTCATACACTAAGTGCTGTAAAAGGAGAGAGAAAGGGATATCAGAAAAATAAGTAAAGACTTTTGGAAGAATACAAATATGAGCTTAGCGCCGTTAAAAACAGAATTAAGAAAAAATGCCACATACACACACATACATGAACTTCTTCAAAACAAGTCTAAATATAAAAAACATGCTTTCAATTAAAAATGTGCTGTAATATTTTGGAGCCAGATATATATGAATTAGTGCAAAATCCAGTACAATCTGACCCTTTGCCTTGGGCCAGTCATTTAATCTCCTTACAGCTCATGTTCAAAACCTATGAAACTATCAATTTAAGAATGCATAGTGAGAATTAAAACTAAGATAATATATTTAAACACTGAGCCAATTGGAGCTATCATGTTATTTTTTTATGTCCCTCATAGAACTAAGGAATTTGGCAAAGAGAAAACATACAGTAAATATGTTATTATTAGATTTGATACAAATGAAAATTTTCTATCTTACCACAAAAATAGCCCATTCATTTTTCCTTGCACTGGTTGTAATATATGCAAAGTAGAAACATAAAAATAATGTACAAAGTTAGCTATCTATAAGATACCAGTTTCTAGATATTTGTAAAATAAATGATTTCTTTTCAATAATATTGCTTTGAAATAACTTAGTTCTTTTGTTACAGGAGATAACTGCAAGGCCACTGAATACAGCAAGATGAAAATCATGCTTTTAGATTTACAAAATCAAAGATACATCACACAAGAAAATGAAAACCCTAACGGTGATGACTTATCTCGGAAGAAGTTGTTGGTGGATCAAATGTTCAAATATTTTGATGCCGACAGTAACGGACTTGTAGATATTAATGAACTAACTCAGGTATGATTAATGACTAAATTAACAAGCTTATTTAAATATAGCATATATAATATATTTACATTTGTGCGAATTTATTCTATATTAATAAAATTTCATCCGTATTTCATTTGTATTATTGAGAGTGTGGGCATACAATATTTTTAATAGTACAATTTGACTACTCTATCGGCAATATTAATTTCAATTAGCATTCATATGATATTCTACAGTTTAGAAAAAGATATCTACTTTTGACAGGTTTCTATACCTCAAACATCTAAAGGAATGACCAGTTCTCTCTCTTATAGAATTTATAAGATATCCCCAGACACATTCTGGAGCCTTTGTAATGTTTAATTTTCTATCAGTCAATAAAAGCATGTTTATCCAGTATTCAAGGGCACTATTGAGCCTCAATTGAGTACATCTATAACATAATGTAAATAAATTATTTAAGATGGTATTAAGTTACTGACATATTGAGTACTTTTTCAATAATCAAGGATCAATTATATTGAATCTGGTTTTAATATTCAGTCTACATTACAAAACTTCATTTCTTTGAAAATTGTCATCTAAATGATACATGCAAAAAACTTGTTGTTAAAGAGAATATTTTAATAAATAAAAGGACTTTATGTGAGCCGTTTAGGACAAATAGAAATATTTTTATGCGTGTGTCACTGAGACTGACTAGTATGAAGAAAATTGTAGTACCCAGATTTAAGAAGCTAAACTAGTTGTGGATAGTACTGGAAAAGCAAAATAAGGGACATAAGAGTTCTCCAAAAATATATACAGGTTTAAGGGAGTAATGGAGAGAAGAAGCCAATCCAAAGTGACTAGGAAAATGATAGCAGCACTGAGGAATTTTGCTGACTTCTTGATAATCCATATCGCATACCTTGAGGTGGATTTTGCTGCTATGCTTAGCAGTTAATATAGTTTTCAAAAGGAAGTCAATAGTCTATATCTATAACACCATGCCATTCATTTTTATAATTTATCCTATGAATTATTTTAAAAATCTGACATTGTGGAATACTGGTCTTACTATGCAAGTATTTTTAAGCTTTGGGATAGTTTTACTTAGTTTAGAGACTTCATATCAAAATGACCTTGTAAGCAAATTGACTATAATTCTTATTTCATTTAATTAAAATATATATCATTTTCATTATCTTCCTTAATTCATCCTACATTTATTGCATAGTTACTAAGTCTCAGGCACTCATATTTAAGGAATTGAATTCTGGAATTTTAGGGTAAAATTATAAAACTTTGGGGGCCAGCCCTGTAGATCAGCGGTTAAGTTCCTGCATTCCGCTCCGGTGGCCCAGTGTTTCGACGGTTCAGATCCTGGCTGTGGACCTAGCACCGCTCATCAGGCCATGCTGAGGCACGCACAACTAGGACATACAACTTTGTAGTGGGGGGCTTTGGGGAGAAGAAGAAGGAAAAAAAGAAAAAAACAGATAGGCAACAGATGTTAGCTCAGGTGCCAATCTTAAAAAAGAAACATAAAATTTTTAATTAAGATATCTATATACCTCATGATTTATTTTCCTAGAATGAAAATCTTTAGAATTTTATATTTAGAGTAATAATAAGAAGTGATTAGTTAATTAAATTACAATGAATTTATAATTAAGTCAGGTCACCTTGATCTGTGACTGCCTGACATATTCAAATATATTGTTCTTGTTTCTTTCTTTTCTCTTATATTTTTATAATTTATTTTTAGTTTTTATTAATATATCTACACTACCATAATCATTGGTTGGGTACAAAACATGACAAAATCTAGTTATTATCATAACACCCACATCTAAATCAAAAGAGAAAATTGCTAATCACTAGAGAATGGCAGTGACAGCACTTCAAGCACTTCACCTGTACGTGTTTCCAGCTTCTGCTATGTTCAAGTTTGTATTCATTGCCTAGGGCAGCCATGACAAACTACTGCAAACTGGGTGACTAAAACATCCTCCCTCTCAGTCTCTCAAAGTCCCAAATCAAGGTGTTGGCAGGGCCTTGCTCCCTCTGAGGCCTCTAGGGGAGGATCTTTCCTTGACTCTTCCAACTTCTGGTAGTGCCAGGCATTCCTTGGCATCTCTTGACTTGTGGATACATCGCTCCCATCTCCCTCCGTAGTCACATAGCCTTCTCTCTGTGTGTCTGTCTTCACGTCATCTTGCCTCTTCTTAAAAGAATGCCAGTCATGCTGGATTAAGGGTCCACCCTTCTCGGCATGACTTCATCTTAAATTATCGAATTACATCTTCAAGGACCGTATTTCCAAAAAAAAGTCACATTCTAAAGTACTGGGAGTTAGGACATTAAAATATCTTTTGGAAGGACACAATTCAACTTATAATAAAATTTATCTGCTGCAGAGTATAGTCTTGTTTTCCCAGTTACCTTTGCTTTGGAGTGGTTTGTGTCTGAAAAGTGGCCTTCCAATTCATCTGAAAGTTATGATGTGAAAGCAGAAATAATCTTCAGAATCCCATTTATATCATGGCCTTCCAGGAGGTACATGCAAGGATCTGGGAAGGTCATGTTTACTGACCTCTTTGTGCACACATCCCACATGATGTACGTCACTCCTACCTGCAGTAGTATATAGTTGAAATGTCAGTATCTCATCCGTCAGAAACCAACTATGAAAAAAAATAGAAGGTTATAACAGGCACCCTGGAAAAGATATAATAAATTTCTAGCTACTTATAGCACAAATATTGTTTTTGTCTTGTGTATTTTTAGCTTACAAATGCTTTCTAAAAACCCATGTCAAATATTATAACCAATAATAGAAATGATTTTATTCATAAACTTGAAAACATATAATATTGCAATGTAAAATAAAATTTAAAAATGATTTAATGTAGGGTAAAAAGGGAAAGGAGCGTAATGGTGTCCGTTAATAATTTATAAGCCATTATTAGCAGAAAATGTAATATGTAGCTCTAAAATGCTGCCAGTGACAAGTAAAAATTAAAGAATATGATTTGACTTTGATGATTTATAAATACAGCATGAAAGCTGGCTGTACACATTCTACTCTTACTCCACATAATGAATGTATATATCTAGAGTTTTTCTTGCAGATTTTCAAGTAAATTAGAAGCTAGAGGCCTTTCTACTTGAGAAAAAAGAAGATGTAATAGACATAATTTATCAGTAGATAAAGCAGTAGAATCTTTAGTATCACAGTTAACAACCTGTCATAGCAAGAAAATATTTGCTAGAATGAACTGGCCAGTTATAGAAATAGATCTCGTTGGATCCACCTCTACACCAGTCTAGCTTAACATGAGTGTCTACGACTGCACATTTAGTCCTTGAGTGGGGCTGATTTTTGTATGTTGAAAATATCCAACTATCCAACTATAAAATGCAAATTTATCACAAAGTGAAATTTTGGACTTTCAAAAGAATCATGTTTTATGAAGTTGATAATATTGATATTAGAACACTGGTAGCTTTGTCCTTGACATATGGTGATCTGGAAGGGTTAACACAGGTAGTAACTGAAGAAGAGAAATCAACAAAGATTAAGAGGGAATATCAATTTCAAAAGATCAAAAGAGAATGTTTCAAATAGCAAAGGAGTGAGTGGCCTTAAATTGATGAATTCCTAGGATATTTTTCAAAAATAATCTTTTGTATAATCATAGAATGGTGGTTAACAACTTTGGTAATAGAGCCTGCGTTCAAATCACATCTCTACTACTTACTACCTGTGTAACCTTTGGCATGTTACTTAAATTCTCTGTGTCTCAGTTTTCCTTTCTGTATACAGACAATGGTAACAGTACCTAGTACTAAATTTGATATGATGTTTATATTATTTGGAATATGTAAGATTCTTAGAAACATGACTAGCACGTAAAAAGCATGACGTTATTGTTACCATAATTATATTTTCAAATCTAACTTTCGTGAGGATGCTGTGGATGAGCACTTGATCAACATTTCCATCATGCTCAGCCTTTGTATCATTTTAATGCTTTACAGTTAGATGATAGGTGAGAATGAATCAAATATCATTCATTAGTCAGCAGCCGTCATAATCCAAAAATCTATATACACATTAAACATGCAAAAATCGTTTTTAATACCAATTTTTACAATGAATAAATCATCTTGAAAAATAAGAGAAATAGTTTTGGTTATTCCAAGAAATTAGAAAAAAACAAATGATAGCATGTTATTTATTTTGCTAATCTCATTTGAAATACTCATCTACTTATCTCATATAGCTAGTGCGAATGTTGCTAAATCCTGAGTTCTATCCTAGAGACAAGTAAATATCATCCTTCTGCAACCACTGTGTTCCTGGGCATTTTTTCCCAGAGTACATGGTGCCCATGCCTTCACAGATATAATATCAAATTGAACTGAACTTAAAATAAATATCATGTATATTTTATTTTGAATTTCTGATATATATTATACTAAAATATCTCTATATGTTAAAGTATCAAATACTTAGTTTCATACATTTTTTCTTGCCCATAAAACTAAGTTATAAGAAATAATGAAAGCAATGTTTTCAACAAGGGCACAAGTAGATGTGTTATGAAAGAAACAATACATTTTATTTGACTATATTTTACAATTTAACTATTTAAAAATATATAGGTCCTCGGTTACTGTATACAGTAACTGGGTAATAGTGCCAGTAATATTAGTAGTAATAGTAATATTAAGAATACTATTATTCTATTATTATAATCCAGAAGTCTGTTGTCCCTCTGCACTTCTCTTTGAGCTCTATGAATGTATATATACATTTATATCTATTTGCAAAAAGCAACATGGACTTGATTGAAGATGTATAAGGGAGATGGAGGGTGGGTTTGCATCACATATTACACAAATCACAAACTGAAATCCAGCTTAGATGATACACTTGGTATACTTTCCCTTTCCTTGTGCTATGTCCAGGGCGTCCCTTGCATTTCCTCCACCACAGATGCAGTGCCCAAATCTATCTCTCAACTTCAGTTTCTTAATTTTCCCTGAGGCCCCAAATTCCTTATCATGCAAAACAATATGGCTCGATTTTAGATTCACCTCCTAAATTTGTATAACCAAATACAGCACATTTCACGGTTGTCAACATCAGTCTTTTTTAAAAACTAATGGCAATTTATAGAATTTAGCAAGACCAATAACAAAAACCAATTATCTGTCATGCTCTTCCCCCAGGGAGAAATATATCTTGAGTCCTCAAGACTAGAGGAAATTCCTAGACTCATCTTCTGCCCTATTTTTTATTCTCTCACAGTCAAGTGAAATCCCATATCTCTCTTCAAGTGTGTGACAGTCTCAGATCTCCACCTCCTCAAAGGATATGGGGTTGGATGGTAGGGTAGAATGGGACATCTAGCAAGTTTGTTTTCTTACAGGAGTAGAACAGATTATCACTCTTTCCTCTTCTATATAGGTGTTTTAATTACTATACGACAAAGATAGTATGTCAATCTCAAAGTTATTTTTGTGCAGTATTGTTTTTAAATATCTAATCTCTCTTTATTGAAAATGGGTAAATGGGCTTTTAGTTGATTTTGTTCTGGGTGGCCCTATGTCTTTTCTTGGATCTGTGCTATATTGACTGGATCCTATCAGAATGAGATGTAGAACTGAATATTCCCTGCCAGTAACCAATTCTGTGTACTAAATGCAAAACCAAACATTCTGGCTTTTCCTGAGAACCATTCTGATAAGGTGTGAAACTTTGCTTGTTTGGTGTTCTACCTTAGTTCCACTCCCCAATCTAAACAGGTGTTTGAGGTTCCTCTCTATTATTTGGATCTCTCTCTTGCTTTCGTTAAATTTTCTTCTCCAACAATAAAAATTCAGTGCTCTCTGAGTCTGTGGTGAAATCTGAGCTTTACTAATGCTTGCTTCAATAAAAATTGTCCTAGTAGTAATATTCTCCAAATTCGCTTAATATTCCAATGTATGTCTCACAGAATAATGGCTCACTGTAAAAGTCTCAATAAACATAAAGAATCTTCTTTTTCTTAAAGCGTGATCACACACCTGGTATCTTCCGTAAGTGTTGTATAAATGACTAGTGTGGTCAGGCACTCAGCTACATAGTAGCACATTTCTGGTTTTAATAACTTATTTTATTCCTAAAACAGACCTCAGGCATAATGCTTGAAACACAGATTTCAGGATGAAGTGACCTAAGGTATGAGCATGTTTCTCCTGGCAGGCTGGCATTGAGGAAAATGTCATTGAAAGAGAGAAGGTCAATGACCATTTGTAATAAAAAGGAGCATAGAACTCTTCTGGGTGGTTTATTCATGTGGCTGTTGAACTCACTGGAAATATGGAAAGAGTTAAAGTAGACAAAAATATTGTGAATCAGGGGCTAAATTCATTTGTGAATTATAAGGAGAGAATAGGAAAGAATTATGTAGCTGAATGGCCTAAGATTCAAAGGAGTAGGTTCTATCTATCTATCTATCTATCTATCTTTCTATCTGTCATCTATCTAACAAAGACTGGTTTAGGAAGAGGAAATAATCCAGAATTGCCAATAGGCAACCATTTAGTTATTGACCATCTTCCTTATATTGAGAAAGAATGGATGTGAGAGAAAAATTATCTTCCAATTGTTAAAATTATTGGACAAATGGCTTTCTTAAGAGGTAGTTCGATTTTCCTAAAGTCAGTATGGCGAAGAACATGTTTTTACAAAAAATGGAAGGCAAAAGAGAGTTTTCTGATCAGAGAACAGGATTTCCAGAGGTCATTGTGATGGGTTTGACTTGGAAGGGATTGGAGATTCTGTCAGATTGGAAAATGTGCACAACAATATGGGGAGACTTGGAATTTATAGGGTCACAGAAGTAAACCACCAGGGTATGAAGCACAAAGCAACTTGTCCAAGCTGTCTCTTAGAGAATAGACAACTATTTCTTGCATTGTGCTCTGATGTATTTGATCTTGAGGGTAAAACGAGGGAATATATAGGCAGACTTCACTGGATGGAATGACACCTTTGAGTTTGATAGCAGTGTTAAAAGTTAAACAGAGGCAAATTGAAATTTTAAGAGTTTATTTGGGCAAAAATCCATTTGAATCAGGGAGTGACAAACCAGAAGTAGTTAAAAGCAATCTCCCAAGGAGGGCTAGAGAGAAACTTTTATAGAGAAAAGCTGGAAGCCAAGTAAAGAAATTATTGATTGGCAATAACTTAAAGCCTACTTGGCGGTTTGTGATTGGTTGTCCTTAGGTTTCAATTTTGTAATCTTGAGGCATTTACAGGCATAGATTTTAGTTTGCTTACATAGGTGTCACAAATTAGAGCCACCTCAGTCTAACGGCCTCCTTGTTTAATCTAATATCAGCAAACATAGGGTCCTTGAGTGGAATGGTGGTAACAGCTTGGAAAATCTGCTCTTTAGGTCGGCCTCTCTCTGTTTCATAAACCACCACCAGGAGAATTTAAGTAAGCAAAGGCATTCCCTTGTGATTCTGAGTTTAAATAAGCAGCTGTATTGAGTATATTGATTTAGCTTTTTCTTCATTTGGATTCTGTCATCTTAATAAGCTGATTCACATTAGGAATGCATATTGGAATAACATATTTCCCTAATGTGCACACATGCCATCTCTTTATTAAAATAATAAAAAGAACTACTTGTTCACAGGATTTAGATTATTATGTTCTATATATTTGACTTAAAAAGCCATTTGTTCAATGACTACCATATGTGAATACATTTACAAAATTAAATAAAAAGCAAGAATAAATCAGTCTAGATATTTTTAAGCTAACAGGATGGTCATGGCAATGCTTTTGCACCCTTTGTACTATCAACTTCTTACAAAAATTATTGGAACTGTTATATAAGGAATACACAGTTGATCTTTATTTTGAGTTGATAAAGCCTATTACAATTTTAAGGATTTTTAAAAAGGTTCTGATGTCTAGTCAACATATTTATTTGCTATGAGATTGGTAAGAATTGTTTTGTTTCATAGATAAAAAGGTATTTTGGTGGGAACAACCTAAATAGAAATAAGTGAGTACTTGGATAGAGAAGCAAGATAAGTGAGGACTTCCTGGGAATGCCATGGTAATTAACCCTATTTAACATTTTAAAACTCCATAAACCTAATAGGTATACAAAACGGGGCAGGAGAAACCAGGTGTTTAGAATGGCATCAGCAATGCCAGTAGGTAGATCCTAGTAATACCAAGAATTTCCTTTCAAGTGCTAAAGATTTCAGAATAATAATAACAGCAATAATCAGCACTTAGAGAAAGGTAAAGGCTGCAGTTGTTGGTTTCCATGTAACTCAGGGCAAAACAGTACTTTCAACTGTATCTGGAACATTAGTAACTAGTTTCACATGTTCTGTTGTCTTTAGACAGCCAGAAAATTAAAACTGTTGTTAAAAATTTTAAACATAATTATTTGTAGCATTTTTTTCTTTAGAATGTCAAGGTGCATTTAAAAATGTGGCATTCATGTTCAGAGAATCCCTGTGAACCTTATAGTATGCTTTAAAAAGAAAATATTTTTCTTCTCGCCAGTGGTTTAATAATGCTATCTCTTTAGCTGCTCTTTCAAAAGAATTAATATTGGCCCTATTGATCTTTTTTAATGTTTTCTAACATGTTGGGCATGTTACAAAACCTAAAAGAACTTAGAAAATGTAATTTTTTTCATTTAATCCTTTTCATTTAATACACCTATTGCAACATAGCACGAGTTATATATGATCAAATTATTATAATTTGTAATATTAATTATTTACTCTTTATCCTTTCACCTTGTTTATTTTTTTAGAGCGCTATTGGCAATCTGTAACTATCTTTTTTATTTAATTGTTTGATTACATGTTTCCACTCATGCTGTCTAGAATATTAACTCTGTGAGGGCAGAGACTGTTATTCTTATTTACTAATTTCTCTCCAGCCCCTAGCAAGTTATTGGCACATGTTGGTTGCAAAGAAGGGAAATAAAGAGGGAAGGAGGAAGAGAGAGAAGAAGAAAAGAAGAAAAGAAGTAGACAAGAAGGTGTTCATAGAACTAAGTAGCAGAGGAGCCAACACATATTGAATATATGGGAGAAGCTTAAATCTAATGCCAGGAGATGTGTATTTCTACCAAAGGAGTATATTTATTTTCTGACCCTTAGGTTTTGACGTAATCTACACTTTTAGCAAATAAAGAAGTGAATATATCTGCCACTCCTCAACTTCACAAATGTGATGAACTTTCCTTAAAATAGAGAAGGCCTGAACTCTGACTACTAAAACCATTGTGATTCTGACATGGTCATGATTAACCTCAGAAAAATAGTTTGTGAAGGATGAGGAAGAGCTCAGATAATGTGAACATATGAGCGCTATATTTCTCCATGAGTTCATAGCTGCTGTTCTCTTCTGACTCTACCAAGGATAGTAAAGAAAAAGGCACAGAAGTGGAAGATTCCACTTCTCTGTCTTCCTATACCCTGACACCCCTAATTTCATCACTATGACCTGCCTTGAGACCATCAAAATCAATTCCATGTGTTTTATCCCTTTTATGAGAGTCAATATAATAATCTCAGATTTCCAAGCCATGCCATATCCCCAGAAATCTAATCCCCACACATCTCTATAGCAGGGAGACAATCCTCTACACCAACCTCTGGCACTTTCTATTTCTTTTTCCAGTTTTATTTATCTTCAGAGAGCTTATTTATCTGACGTAGTATGTATTTTACTTAGATATTTCCTTGCTCCCTCTTCACTTGCATGTAAATTCCACATGGGAAGGATTTTTGTCTGTCTTGATGTTGGCTGTTTTTAGAGCCTAGGACAATGTATGGCACATAGTAAACAATCAAAAATAATTTGTTGAATGGATGATTGAGTAAAAGAATAAGGAGAATAGTTTACTTTGGAGAGGGACTTCTTTTTATTTTCCATTTTGGAACAAAAAAGAATATAGTACCAAAACATTGAATCACCCCTGACTTATTACAATTCCTCATGCAGCTTTGACAGTTCTATTACATTGAAATTAAACATGAGCCCCAGGCTGGCCCCATGGCAGAGTGATTAGGTTCACATGCCCAGGGTTTCACCGTTTTGGATCCTGGGCATAGACATGGCACCGCTCATCAAGCCATGCTGAGGCAGCGTCCCACATAGCACAACGAGAGGCCCTCACAGCTATGGTATACAACTATGTACTGGGGACTTTGGGGAGAAGAAGAAAAAAAAAACCCAGAAGATTAGCAACAGATGTTAGCTCAGTGCCAATCTTCAAAAAAAATAAAAAAGTACCCCATGTGGGATGCTATGCATCTGAGCTCCCTTGATGGCATACATTCTGCTGATACTTCTATCTCGTTACACTGACTCTAACTTCTGTGGAGCCCAAGATTCATGTAACTTCATTTTTCCATCAGGAAAAAACAGTTAAAATTTTAATTTTTTTAGCCTTAAAGAGTTCCAGAAACACTGGTAAATTTGGGAAAGAGCCTCAATAGATAGATAAGAAAACAAATAGATATAACAAAAAGATAGCATAATAGATAACAAATGAAATTATAAGTGGCCTCCTTGACCAAAGCTTCATCATAAGATACTTAAATGACAGTTTACTTGGTGAGTCTGACTATGTCATGAATCGCTAGTTCAGAAGTGACACGCGCGTTTTGAGGAGCCTAGAGTGGGAAGTTTTTGGAACCACTGCCAGACAGTAAATGAAAGAAACTCAGGGAGGTATCAAAGCCCTAGACATTTAGATCCCCTGTGCCAAAGAGTGCTTAACGTATTACTGCACACTGGGGAAGGAAGTCTATGATACTTTCTTCCCCACAGTCAAACACTCATCACTTTAAGGCTATCAAAACTCTGGATATCTAAAGTAATTTTTCTATACTGGTTGAAAGCTCATAGGAAAGTACTTCCCTCATTTAGAACACCCCAGGCAGTGCCAAAGCTTCCATCAGGAAACTGTTGTGGAAGTGGGAGAATTCCCCCTGATTTTCCTCAGCGTTCTTTTGGCTGGTCAAATAATTAAAAAGGCAGGTTAGCAGGAGAAAATCAAACAAAGTTCAATAGCATGTATAAGTGGGAGAAACCCAGGAGAAACTGAGTAACTCAGCCATTGGCTGAGGCTGCCTGTTTAAATAACTTCAGCTAAAGACGAGGACGATGTTGGAGATAGTGATTTGGGATTTCAGAGGGGAAGACAATTTACTGCAAATGTTTCTTAAACAGGTTTTGCTGGGCCAAAAAAATGGGTTTGTTGTTGTTCTTTTGTCAGACCTATTTTACACCGTATCATAACTATCACATGATATGAGCTCCTTCCTGGAAGGTACAGGCCTTCTATGTTAGTCTTTTAGGCAGTTTGGCTGGGGGAGGTCGGATGCTCTTCCTGAGTCTTCTGAGCCTTTATTTTCTTTAGCTTGAAATAATCTGCCTACCAGAGTGGTGCATCTTGGGGCAGCCTGCCCCGAACCCCATCAAAACCTAAAGAAGAGAAAAAGTTACTAGGAAGTATGTTTTGAGTAGGCTGTTTCATTGACCAAAAATGGAATAAATGAGGAACACATGTATTTGAAATATTGAGGAATAACAGAATGGATCACTTCCTTCCTGTACATAGGCATGATTCAGGATAGATGAACAGGTGCTTATAAGAAGCTCACCAGCCAGAACCATGAGCTCTTCTGGGGCACGCTCATTAAAACAGTATGCCCAGCTTAAGCTGTATAATCATGATGAAATCAAGACCAAGATCACATCAAGATCAAGCTAGTCTTATGCCAAAGCCAGCATTCAGGAAAAAGGTAGAAGTCCATTCTCCTGATGTAATACGTGATTTAATTTGAGTAAAATATTAGAACAGAAATAAATGTGAGACAGAAAATGATGAAGCTTTTCTCCATCTTCTTTTCTCTCCATCTCTTTGCAAATAGGTATGAGAACAAACTAAAAATATTGTTAAAATACCTGACCAAAACCTGCTGTCACTGCATTTTAAAAATTACCACAATGCTGGCTTTACAGATCTTTAGGAAGAGCGTAGTGAAGGAGCATCAAATACACTGACCCCCACCTCCCAGAAAAGTCGTTTTCTGTGATCTAACAAATAACAGATGGAGAATGACTCAGAGCTCTGTTGCTTTCTAAATAGAAAAGCAGTATTTGTTTTCCCGTTAGGCTTAGAGGAGAGACGGCTTCAGCCATTCGGTAGTTTTGTTAATCCCTCCAGCTGGACTGTGCAAAAGTGTAGGGCTTAATACTTCCTATCAACAGTATCTATTTATGTGGATCAACTAAAGCAAATAAATATTTTGCCGTTTGTTTTTTTCCCTCTAAGGCAGCAAATATCAGCTTAACCAATGAACTGTGAATATAACACACAAGAGTAGAGAACCCACTATAGTGTAGAAGTTACATTTAGCAGTGCATGCACTACATTTGCATACCACTCAGGTGGCCGGGGAAGAGGGCTGGAGGCCCTAGTGACTCACATGCTGGGTTCCATCCTCAGAGCTATCTCTGTAGCTCATCCAGACCCAGGTGTAACTGAACTTTTAACAGAGGAGTATTCCAAAAAGGGTTTAAACAATAGCTCTAAAGGGCCTGGCCCCACAGCTTAGTGGTTGAGTTTGGTGTGCTCTGCTTCAGACACCTGGGTTCAGTTCCTGGGCACAGACCTACACCTCTTGTTGGCAGCCATGCTGTGGTGGTGATTCACATACAAAATCGAGGAAGATTGGCACAGATGATGGCTCAGTGCAAATCTTCCTCAGCAAAGGAAAAAAAAAAAAAGCTCTAAAACATCTGAGAATCTTTGGAAGTTAGTATTACCAATCTGCCATTGATAAACCAAAGTCTGAAATATAGTACTCTTCCAAAAGAAACAATAACATATCATAAACCTACAACCATAATATTCATGAGTTGGTGTGAGAATTCACAGTGAATTATTGAAGTAGAAGCACATTATATTAAAAAATCATTACTTTAAATTTGAATGATTGCTTTTGAGTGCACAATATATGTTGTCTTGCACCTAAGTATGTGTATATGAGTACGTGTGTATATATATACACATACATATAAGCTTTACAACAACCATGAGAGATAGATGTTACTATCTTCAATTTCTAAATGAGGAAAGGTAAAAAGATTTGTCAGAAATCATAGAGCTGTTAAGTGGCACTGGCAGGACCTGAACCCACAGCCGACTGACTTCAGAGCCTGTGCTTTCTGATTACACTACACCATGTTTTAAAGACAAAACATTGTGGTGCACAGCTCCAAGCAATGTGAACCGCTGCCTCTGTATGTGGGAGAATATAAAAGAGCATGGAGACAGCTACGCAGCTACCCAGAATGAATAGGAATGTTTGAAAGGGAGCTGTTTTATATGACAGGCAATAGTCAAAAGCAGTAGAGTATAAAAAAGCTACAGCCTCAGTCCATAGGACAGAGCACAGAGTAGAAAAGCAGCTTGATGATTTTCCTCACCCACGCTTGGGTAGATTTCCATCATCAATCGGTGCATTAATTCTATTTGGCTCCTGGAAACAATCATTTGCTTAATAGCTCCTTTGTGACCAAGAGAGTTAATGCACAATCCCACATGGCTTAACTTGCAGCTGGGGAGGAGTTTTTACAGAGGAGAAAAAAAACCTAACTTTAGTTTTCACAAATAATATAAGGATGAAAGTTGGAACAAATTACCTCACTAGCTTTGTTGGAAAAGAGCCGTGTTTTATTTTGACATAGGTCACGGAGACACAGGAGGCAATTTTCACGTGGAGGTATTTCCTTGAGTCAGTATAAATGGAGCAAAATGAGTGAAATACAAAATGTCCTTTTAATGTTCAGATTTTCTGGGTCCTACTGTGAGATTTTTGTGTTAGGAAGTTTGGACTAAATTCTAAGTACCGAACTTAACTTCAAAAAACTTCATATCTTTGAAACAGTTAAAAATAATTGTCCCATAATTGAAAAACCAGATTTCCCAGATTCGGTTTTTTTCCCAGCTGCAGACTTAAAAAAATCTATTAAGTGATTATTAGATATAATTAATTATACTATAGAAATATTAGGACACAGATATAATTGTATGGTTATAATTTTCTTGTCAGGTGATAAAACAGGAAGAGCTGGGCAAGGATCTTTCCGACTGTACTTTGTATGATCTGGTGAAATACGATGATTTGAACTCCGACAAGCACTTGGCCCTTGAAGAATTTTATAGAGCATTCCGTGAGTATCAGATTCTCTAGTTCCTTTTCGTTCTTTTTCCTGTCCCTTTACACAATACGGTATGTTTTCTTGATCTCAGAGTATGAGCTCTCCCTTAACAGAAGTGATATAATTGAGATAATTTAAGTGTTTGGCTGTATTGAAACACGTAAATGGAAGGGATTTAATAGTTCTAAGCAAAGAGTTGGAGATATTTGATAATCTTGATTCTGGTATAAGGCATTAATTCCACAATGCAGCTTTCAAAGTTCTGTTAGAGTAAGAGCAGCCTTTGACTGGTTCTCACAACGTATGAAAAACAATTTAATTATTTACACAGTGACCTTTATTTTTACTTTATTGGGAAACCAAAATAGATTAATAGGTGGAGTTGGCATATATTTTAATAACAATAATTAGCATAAGAATGGAAAATTATATTTATGCTGTTACTTTGGAATAATTTATATATGTTTAAACTGCTTGAAGACTTCTTAAAATTGACTGTGCTTTATAAAGCACAGTTATAAGGGTGATTTGGGTAAAAGAATTACCTGCCATGTTATTCTTTTGGAAATAAGTCAAAGAGAAAGGACTCAGAGACAAAAACCAGAAAGGAAAGGTTTAGGAACCATGTGCATGAGAAAGAGAAAAAAATTAAAATAACTGGTTGGTATTTGAAAATTACCAAAGAATCAAAGTTAAACAAGATTTAATTCAGCACCTGAAACCAATGTTTTATATACATATATAAAAATATATGTTTATATGTATATGCAATATGTTTTATGTATGTACACATACATTTTATATTGCTTTCCAAATATCTATATATTTATTTTATAAATATATTGCGTATGTATATACATACATATATGTATATATGTTTCCCAAAAAGCAGGAAATAGGGTTTGTACTTGGTATAGAACGATTTTTTTTTTAAATTATGCCTCTGCCATCCATCAGCTGTCTGGTATTGGGGAAATTACTGTATGTATAAATAAGGATAGGAATTTTCTTATTGATAAATTTATATTAAGACACTGAATTTAACTTATGTAATTTTGGTATGAGCAAAATAATATAAGTGAAATAGTTGCAGGTTACAAAGCTTTAAGGCAAGATATCAACATGCTCTTCAGATTTAATTAAATTGCGTTTTCACTTTAGATTACAAGGCAGAATACAAGACGGATGATTCAGTAAACAGTTGATCCTTGAAAAGTGTATTTCAGGGCTAGACTACTTCTCAAAGATAACAACAAGAAAGCAGAATTATTATTCTACACTTATATGAAGAAACTGTAACACAGAGAAGTTAAGAACTAAGTGGCTGAGTTTCATGATCAAACCTATCTCAAAAGAATTATAAAATCTATGTGCTTTCCACTAAAGTTTACTTCAAAGTAAGCATTGTTTTGTCTGCTTAGGTTGGCAGGGAGAATATACTGTGGTTTATCAGGGAAGAAATTATATATATTATGTTATGTTACGTTATATTATTTTGTTATATTATATATTACCATACAAGATGGAGGAGTTAAATGCCATAGAGAGGCCTACATAAAATATTAAGTGAGTTGGGAATGCAATCTTCAGCTTTGGGAATCAAGGAACCTTTATGAAGTCGGTAACAATTGAATTATTCTTCAGGATGAGTGGATTTGGACTTTGGGAGATGAGACATGGGAGATGGACAAAAAGAATAACAAATAAAAACTCAAGTGTATGACATACCAGGGAATCTAAAGAAACTAGCCAACTGCAAGATCTGTTCCAGATCTGAAATTCCATGAAAACATAAAAAATATTACTATTATACTAATTTCTTAAATAAGCAGTCTAATCGAGCAATTCCCATTCCCCACCCCCATACTAGTAGGCTACGTGGATGTGACTAAAAGTAATTAAAATTTGTAGCAACAGCAGAAAATATTTTTAATGATATACAATTTATCAAACATCAATAAGACAACTAAATGGTATATTTGTGTAGAATTTTTATTGAAGATATAGTTATTGTTGATGGAATAGTGGATCTAAAAACTAAAAAAAGAAAACACCAATGAAAACAAAGTGTGAATAATATGCTATTTTTATGACAGCTCAAGAAAGATTGAATAATGATCCCTGGCAATATCAGTAATAAAAATCTTGCTTAAAATACTGCTGCTTGCACCTATCCCGGGGAAAAATGATACTGTGTTTTGGCATATGATTTGAGGTTGCTAAGGAAGGCAATGTAGATCAGTATATTGTTCCAATAAATAAAATTTTGCAATTCAGAAATTTGAATCAACAAAAGTGGTCAATAGAGAAATAATAAAACATTGTGCATAAAGGAGCTAGATTGTACTAGGAAATACTGAATTTGGATAGAAGAAAATGTATACGATTTTGTTAACTATTAGAAAGTAATATGAACAATTTTATGGAAATTATTTATAGTAAATGCAGTGAATTTAATGAATATTGTAATGATTCTGCCATTAGGTTAAAATTATATAAGAAATTATATAACGCAAGAGATTTGCATTTTTAATATTCAGAGTCATAAAGAGATAATAGGTATTGTAAGCACCTGGCAATCAGCAATCATATTATGAGACTTTTCTCTTTTTGGATAATCACAAAACTCTCTCTTAATAATGATAAAATGATGTTCACAAAGTGATTTAGAGAAGATAATGTTTTTCTAAATAATGCTGAATTATCTGGGGTATTTTAATATTCCCTGTGGTCTCACCAAGCAGTTTTCCGGAAGGTATTATTACATTTTCAGTGTGGAACCCTTCTTTAAACGGGGTGTCAAGCTATATGATGGCCCCTCAGAGAGAGCAAAACTAACTTGCCTGGGTTGTGTCTGCATTACCAAAAAGGCATTTGTACTCAAATGTGAATAGGAAACATATCTATTTATTCTCCCCATCTCATAAAATACTTTACAACTAAACCCACTTCAGTTTTGTGAAGTTCAGTGACAAGATTTGTAGAATGAGGTGATTTTAGAAAGTCACTCTATTATAAAACACAAAGTATCATGAAGAATGTATTACAATAGTGAGGAAAACAATCTACTCAAAAATCATGTATTAAGTACCATGTATATGGAGTGCTGAGATACTTAGAGCAACTTGAAAAGATAGGTTTCCCTTCCCTTAACAATGTGTAATCTCAGACAGACAACGATAAAAATGACAGATTTGATAAGGGTAAAAAGTAATCATTTTTTACACCCAGAATACATTCCTCCAGAGTTCCTCAAAAGAAAGCCCAGAGGGGCTGGCCTGATGGCACAGTGGTCAAGTTCCCAGGTCACGCTTCGACGGTCCAGGGTTCGCCGGATGCGGGGTGCGGACATGGCACTGCTTGTCAAGCCATGCTGTGGCAGGCGTCCCACATATAAAGTAGAGGAAGATGGGCACGGATGTTAGCTCAGGGCTAATCTTCCTCAAAAAAAAAAAATAAATAAATAAGAAAGCCCAGAAACTAGTAAGTCCCTAAATGAATATTCAGAAGAATAAACTAGGACCAGAGAGGTTAAACTTATTGTGATCCATTAATTATTTACCATTAGATACAAAGATAGACAGATTTCCTGTGGTCCAGTTTATTATTCTTTCTGCCAAGGTATAAAATGAAAGAAATTAATGTAAAGGGTAGCTTGCAAACAGAAAAATGCTAATGGTAAAAAACAGCACGTCATCAATTGTTATTACACTATTACAGTGTTATTATAGTAGTTATAAGGTTTTCTGTAAAGTAGTTTTTTTCCTTTGTGTATAAGATGAATTATTTTAATATCTTCCAATAGGCATTGGATGTTGAATTATTCTTAATTTTTTTCCAGAGTTTTTGGTCGTATTAAAAAATCTTGATTTTTACTATGGTGTTTAAAATAAATACTCAACGTGAGCATCAAGTATTCTAAATCATGCCTTGTTTGATTAATAAACTTGGAAGTCTATTAAGTGGTATCCAATGAGTTCAGTGACATAGTTTTGGATTCTTAAAGGAAATAGTATATCCTCTGGCCAAATGGTGGACATCTCTTACCCTGATGTTTCGCTGTCTTGAATATTTTAGGTAAAGTGGATAGATTTTTCAGTGCGAAGTTTTCTTACAGAATTAAGAATGTTAGTAGTGCCATTATTAACTATAAGGACTTGTATTAACACACAAGGATGCAGCATTTTATTTTCCCCCAACTCAAAATTAAACTAAATTGTTTGATTAAGTTTGATTTGCATGGAACACTATATTTTTGCTTTAAATCTGTAGGTAAATGCAAGTGATTTGCCCTCGGACAAGATGACCATACGCTGAAGTGAGGCATTGAATTTCAGAAGTGATGTTCAAATAAGTGTTTATATTTACTTATTTGTACAATCAAACTTAATTAAGATGTTCAAGTGCTAAAGTGTTCAAATTATATGATTATTGATTTTAGGAATTGTTTTCATCTGCCCTCTCTAGATAACCAAAAATGGTGCAATTGACCATCCAGAGAAGGGATATTTGTTTTGAAAATGCTTTCTATGTACCTTATTTCCTGAGTTAAACCATAAATTGCTTTGACAGTAGTATTAAACCTTAAAATTGTTTGAAATTAGGAGTTTGTATAATTCTAATTCTTGAAATCCTATTCAACTGTTATGAGTCGTATTTCCCAAAACCATATACATATACTTTAAGGTGTATATGTGTTCTAGTGGCTCAAGTTCTAATGTCACATAAATTTTTATCAATTCAAAACAATCTTTATGTGTGGAAAGTCCAAAAGAAGATGTGTTTCTATTAGGCATAAAATAAATAGGTTTTGGGGGCCGGCCCAGTGGCATAGTGGTTGAGTTTGTGCACTCCACTTTGGCAGCCTGGGGTTCATGGGTTTGGATCCCAGATGTAATCTATAGACCACTTGTCAAGCCATGCTATGGTGGTGTCCCTCATGTGGAATGGAGGAAGATTGGCACAGATGTTAGCTCAGGGACAATCTTCCTCAAGCAGAAAGAGGAAGATTGGCAATAGGTGTTAGCTTGAGGCCAATCTTCCTTGCCAAAAGTAAATAAATTAATTAATTAATTAATTAGGTCTTTGCAGGTGTCAGGGTGGGGAAGATCCCCTTTCTTCCCCTCTTTTGTTCTTGTGTCTGGACTAATAGTAAAATTGACGCAAGACTAGATTAACAGCAGAAAAACCCAGTTTAATACGTACGTATTGCACATCGTAAAGAAATGATGATCAGAGAGTGAACAAAGCAGGCAGTATACATATCTTTTACTCAAGGAAACATTAAATTTGTGCAGAATTGACAGGAGAAAGAAACTTAGGTTTGGGGTATGTAATTAGGGATGAATTTAAACAGAGTTTAGTCTTGAGGTAGTAAATTAGCAAGGTTTTTTTATACAGGCTTCTGGGCCCTGAATCCCCAGCTCTGGTGACAAGGATGCAGGGAAAGAATCTTTCACAGGGTAGATTTGTTTCCTGTTTTCAGTGGGACCAGAGACAGGAGGTTCAGAAAGCCCTTTTTGCTTCTCAAATAACTTTAATTCAAAATAATTAATACACTATTGTGGAATATTTTGGGGTGCCCTGCCCTGGGCCTCAAAACAAGAATAATGCATCACCTGTGAGCATTTGTATTGAAACTGATTGTATAATAGTTCTCTGTCCTTTCTGAAAGAGATTAGGTAATTGGGATTCTAAAATCTAAAATATTAAAAAATATGGAACAGTTATTTTAAATCACCTAACTATTCGTGATTATGTTCAAAATGTCATCTCTCCTTATAGAAAACACTTCTTAATGGAATATAGATTTGATAATGACATTATATGAAAAAGAAAATTCATTTTTCTAGGAAATCACAATGACTATAATAAAATATTACTTATTGGAACCATCTAATAACCAGGGCAATAAAATATTAATATTATATTAACATTCATAGATATTAGATCATCAGTATATGAAAGATCTTTATTTGAGAAAAATAGCAGAGTCTACTGACCAGAATTAAGACTGTTGCAGTAATATAGGTTAAAGGTGATGGAATGAGAACCAGAGGAGCAGTAGCAATAATACAGGGAACTGATCACATTTGGAAAGTAACTTATAAGAAGAATCATCTCAATTTGATGAGTGATTACGTACGTACCTGGGGGAGAAGGTAGAGTCAAGGATAATATCCAGTTTTCTAGCTTGTATACTGAGAACAATGACGCTCTTCATTAAAATAGGGGACACAGGAAGAGAAGCGAGTTTGGGGACATAAATTGACTTAAATTTTAGACATATCAGCATATTCAAATAGAAACGTTTGGTTTAAGAATATTGTGGCCTAGAACTCAAGCAGGAGCTCTGAACCACAAATAGAAATATGGAGCATGTTGTTAAAATCTGATGATCTGGCAGGGAGCAGGGTACCCAAGATGAGTATTTACAGAGAGAAGAGATGGGTAAAAAAGCAGGAGAGAAGTAAAACTAGAACTGAAACTGAAACTTAAACCAGAGGGGGAAAAAACACTTAGAGCAGTAGGAAGAAAATCACAGAAGTGTGCTATTATGCAATTTTAAGAAGGAATTGTTGACCAACAATTTCCAAGGCTGAGTTCAAAACAAGAAAGTATATGACAGATAAGTGGCCCCTGGATTTGGCAATAAGGAAGTCAGTGGTGACTTTGGTCACAGTACATTCAGCAGAGATGTAGGGGTATATGCTAAAGTGCCGGTGGTTGAGAGGTTAGATGTAAGAAATTTGAAAAAAAATAACGTTGAGCAAGGAAGCAGAGCACATAAGCACACATCAAGTGTAAATTTAGATTACATCCCCAATAGGGTAAAACTCTTCTATGGTTTTAGTAGTTAATATCGTGGTTGCCTTTGGGAGAGTTGAAGAGGGATGGAGTTAGAAAACGAGGTTAAAGGAGGGCTTTGATGGTGCTGGTAATGTACTATTTTTTAGGCCAATAAAAATATCCCCCACTAATTTGGGAAATGCTGCATTACACACCAATATAGTTAATATAAAATAACCGCAAACACAGATCTTTGTAGTATGAAACCTTGCAGCAACTTTAATTGCTTGGCCCAGTGGCAAAATAATTCTTCTACTATATACTTTGATTACAAAATTAATTCACATATTTGTTTGTAAGATTATAACTTTCTGTTAGCATTTATAGCATTTATAGCCATATCCTGACTGTTTTGGTAAATACAACTCAATACTGTTGGCATACAGGTACTTTCCCCTTTATGTTACTGTTTCTCTATCTAGGTTCTTTAGACCTTCTAGAGAAAGGGCTGTCCAAAAGGTGATTTTTTGAGATCCGACATGTAGATGTGTTCCAAAAGGATGGTTTTTTTTGGTTCTAAACAAAATAAATCATTTTTATACACCAATTGTTAATATAAAGACAACAGGTAAGGCAATACCAATTTGAACTATAAATTCTTCCCATTTTAAGGTGGCCCTGGTCCTCTCCATTGTTAAGAGTACCTTAATCTGTTGTAGCTGGTGTGCCTTCCTGTTTCTCTTTTTACCTATATCCTCTGGCATTCTTCTCACTCTGATCTCTCGCTGGTAGATTTTGCTTGCTGACCTAATGAGTCGTAACTCCTAAAAGCAGACACAATTAGATATTTCAACTTCTCTTTCATTTCAAGTGAAACACTTGTATTTATTTCTTCAAGTGTTGACTCTTTTTGTCATACAGATGTTGAGAATAAAGCCTTTTCTGACATAAAGTGAAATTGAAATAAAGAATAATAAAATGGTAATTGATCAATCATTCTTGTTTTCCACACTCTACCCTATCTTGTCAATCATAACTTACTGCATCTGCCTTAAAATTACTTTCCCCTGATTTCAGCGTAATATTCTAGGAGAGAGTTTGCCTGAGGCTGTTTTTGGACTTTCAAAATCATTTCTGTAATTGACTGGTACTTTGGCTTTAATAACTCCATGTTCTTTATACCAATTTCTCAGAAACTTCTTGAATTGAGCCTTGTATTGTCCTTGTGTGGTTCTGAAACCCTACGTGGACAGCATCTTCTTCATAATGACTCTATGTGGAGATTGCCAGCTACATTGCTGCCCCAGATCTGATGCAATTGGGCATGCCAGTGTTGCTGCAGCTTGGTGACAAAGCTTTAGCTTCATTTTAAAGTATCTCAAATTTCCAACTGAATTTCTACTAACAAGATTTAATTTTGAACTGGCCAAATATTGTTCAACAATTTTAAACAATTTTCATGTAATAGATCATGCTTTAATTACTAGCGGTTTTCTGAGTCTCTTCTTTAGGTTAGTCTGAGAAAATGCATTTCATTTACATTTTCCAGTTAAAAGATTCTTTACAGGGTTCTGCTCTGTCAAATGATCCTTTAGGGAGGTGTGTATATCCCATGTGAATGTTATTATGAAATATAAAATCAAGTGCTTTTAAATATATAATATCAGAAGTCACACATGTTTAAGCAATTAATCTTTTAAAAATATTTTTTTAAAAATTCAAAAATGTGGAAGGTAGAACTTAGAAAGTACATTTTTACTAAGTTTATTTTAATGCATAGTTATTATTCCTTCACTTTTTTTTTTTTTTTTACCAGCTAAAGTTCGACTTTCTCAGTTAAGAGAGTTCTACCATTTCACAGAGTAGTTACGTGGGTGTAACCCATAAATCATGAAGTTTAAGTAGGTCTTATCAATAGCATACAGAAATCATAAGATTTGAGTATCTAATATTAGTGCTAATCCAGTCTGTCTTGTTGGAAAAACGGAGAGAAATGAATCAAAACAGGAGAAATGGATTTTTGAATTTTTATAAATTTTAAGTCAAATCACATATTAATAAAAGTTTGGCCAAAAACTGTTGCTTTTATTAACCACCATAATTAATATCCTTTTTAACAATGTCTATTTATTTTTGTTGCCTTATCACTTAAAGAAAACAGAAAGGCACAAAAGAGAAAATAGAAATCAATTTTAAATCCATTATTCAGTTATAATCACTTTAATATATATACACATATTTTATGAAAAAGTAATTATATTATTCTTATATCTTTAAGATTTCTTCTAGTTCTACTTTCTTTTAGTTATTTTGGTATTCAGAACATATCTCATCATCAACAAACATAGCTTAACATCATGTTTTTAATGGCTTGCATTGTGTGAATGTACCATAATTGTAAAAATTATAATCATAACAATCCACTTGTTACCATTCCCAAGCTATAATTTCTCTCCTTAAAGATTAACACTGCCCACTTAAAACACAATGCAAGTAAAAAATGTTAATCATCCTGATAAGTTTTAATTTTGTAGCAGTCACATTAAAAATGAAAAGAAACAAGTGAAATTGATTTTAATAATATTTTATTTATCCAATGTATCCAAAAATATTATCACAACCTATGATCAGTATAAAAATTCAGGAAATACTTTACTTTTTTTTCTACCCAGTTTTGAAATCTAGTATATATTTTACATCTACAGGACATCTCAATTTGGACCAGCCATATTCCAAATGTCCAATAACCACATGTAGTTATTGGCTACCAGCTTGGACAGTGTAATAGAGTGCTAAAAAAAATTTATTTAAAATTATATTCCAATTATTTTAAATATAAGGTTAAGCACATATTCCAGTTATAAATAAATAACATAGTGTGAACGTTGTGTTCATATCTATTTTTCAGGAAACCAGAAAAATACATACTTACAGGGTAAATATAGTCATCTAAGCAACAAATTATATATCTTCAACATAAATAAGATCTTTATTTTAAAAACAGAGTTCAATAAAATATATTTGTCACCTTATGCCAGTGTCTCCCAAATGTTGTATCATCAATGGATCATTTATTTATTTATTTATTTTAAAGATTTTATTTTTTTCCCTTTTCTCCCCAAAGCCCCGTGGTACATAGTTGTATATTCTTCGTTGTGGGTCCTTCTAGTTGTGGCATGTGGGACGCTGCCTCAGCGTGGTTTGATGAGCAGTGCCATGTCCGTGCCCAGGATTCGAACCAACGAAACACTGGGCCGCCTGCAGCGGAGCGCGCGAACTGAACCACTCGGCCACGGGGCCAGCCCCATCAATGGATCATTTAAATCATATATTCCCTGCTCATAGTTAGGACCTTTAAAAATATATTTTCTAATTTTTTTCGTAGTCTTATTCTTAAATAGATGACTATTTTTTTCACTTTGATTTAAAATAAATGAACCAATCATGTAAGTCATCCAGTGAAAACCTATTCAGTCTCAGAATAAAAGTGTTACTAGTCTGAGTTATTGCAGCCCAACAATTAGCAGTGAAACACTATATCAGGGAGCCTGTAAAACCTGACATACTGCAAGGACTAATGGTTTATATTCAGTTTTTCTAAGTATTAAAAATAACTCCACACTATTTTTATCTCTGAGAACCCTAGGACAATTAATGTACTACACTGAACATAACCTACTAATTATTTAATGCTTACGAATTACTGAAATAGTTTGTGCAGCCTCAGGGTTATCACAATGAAAAGAAATACACATACGTATGCAAGTATTTATGTTAAGGTATGTGCAAGATATCTTATTAACATGCTTATAGTAATTCATGCATAATACTTTCTATGGCAATTCCTTTTACAGACATTCTAAAACCAGGAAGAAATTATTTTTAACAAACATTCTAAGAATTAGCAGAATAAATTGTTGATAGACATCCATCTTTACACTTTTATATGAGTAATTAACTTGATGATTATTACTATTTAAATTATGTATGTCTGACACTCTGTTTAGTAATGCTCAATCTTTTGATTGTTGTACTCCATTTTATTCAATAACGAAGTTTAATTTCTTAAGGAAATTCTATTACAAACTCTCTCCCTTAGTTTCTAATGGATCTCTATCTCTGCAGTGTTATTTGATAAGTTATTTTTAGTATCACCCACCATTACTATCATCCTTAGTACATTTTGGAATGATAATTTCCTATAACATAAAATGGTATATTTATCTTAAATTTCTAATGAATATTTGTTATATCCTTAGGTGACAATTTAAAAATAGACTGAAGTTAAATAAATGAGCAAAAAATGAGAAAGAGGCATTTACATCAAGTGCAGTTTAGCTGCCTGACTGAGGATTTTGTGAGGCATGAAATACTGTATATCATGTGCAATGTACTCACTGTAAAATGTGTTCCTCCTAGTGGAAATTGTTCCTATAAAAAAGAGGAAATTTCAGTAAAATTGTTACCAATCATTCAAGTAATGTAACAGATCTCTGTTGTTGGTGACCAGATAGGACTAAACAAAAGCCTCTATGATGTTTCAAACATTTAAAGTGTTACGGAAGTCACAGATTACACATCATCTTGAGAAGTAATGTGCATTTATAGTGACTGCCTGGAGCACATTAAATGATTACTCTCTTCTGACTGTTGCTATAATTGGTCGTTATTGATAATAACACTTTATTAAATAAATAAGTTAGACATCTTAGTATATAGTAGACAATATTTGACTATTCTAAAAGGATGAACATTTTCAACTAAAAGTAATAATTAGAAAGACAAGGTAGGATGGAAAGAGGAGTGAGAAAGAGAGAGAGAGACAGAGAGAAGAGAGCTGGGAGAAGAGAGAAGAGAGCCAGGAGAAGAGAGAAGAGATTGAAGAGATAAAGAAGAAAGCCAGGCAAAGAAGAATAAGTGTAGTACATTTTATGTAAGTATTTTGGTTTAAAATTTATCAGCTGTGCAATGATCCAATTACACACTTTTACATATTTAAATTAATATTTCAAGTTGCTGTTATTAACTGTATACACAGCAACCAACATTTGTTCTAGTCCTATGTGATGTTATCAAGGCTAATCACTAGAAACACAAAGAAAGATAAGAAACAGTTTCTCTTCTCAACTCTAGGAAATTAAACAGAAAAAGACAATTACAAAATAAGGCAGCATGAGATAAAAGTGACTTGTGTAAAACACCATGGGGCAACAAAAAAGGGACCACTCTTAGGGGTGGATTCTGAACAGAGATAACTTCTGAATTAAGTATACCCCAGAACGGGAGTTCTAGAAGACAAAGTCGGAGACCAGGTGCTTTCTGCTAAAGAGAACGTATCAGCAACGACCCAGGTGTGGGAATTTGCAAGTAGTTTGGGAGTTGAGAAAGATGGAAGTACAAAGTGGAAATTAGTGAAAAAAGAGGCTTAGGAGGGAGGTGAGGGCTAGAGCTTGAAATTCCATGAATATGATATGTACTGAGAAACTGAGATAATCTATGTAGTGATAGGCCAGGCACTAGCAGCAATATGGAATTGTCAGATATGACTTTGGAAAGATCATTTATGAAGCTGAGTACAAGATGCAGTTAAGAAAGATCAGAAGTAGAAAGAAAAGTAAATTAGTGCAATCAGTGGTGTGTTGAAGTCAGTGATTAAATTTTTGGAATTTTGCTGTCAAGTGGATGTCACATTGTCAACTAGAAATTGGATTTCCCCCAACACCACGCTGTCCCAGCTCAGGAACCTGGTTTTAAAACATTTGCCAGAACACTACTGACCACAGGCTGCAATTCTCTAGGTGATAAATTTTGAGAGACTAAACAAGGATAATTGGTAAATAACAGGGTATGGACTTAAGGAATATTTAAGAGAAAGGACCTAAAACACTTGGTGAAGGATAGGGCTGACAATTTCTAGAAAAGACTCTTACAACATATACATTTTTCAATCCAAAATTAGTAATAATCCCATCAACAAGTATGCTGTAATTTACAAAGAGAATGTCTAAATAAATTAACTGGTGGAAATTCTTTCTTTGATTGAGGTGAAATTGGTGTATAACGTTAGGTAAGTTTCAGATATACAGCACTATAATTTGTTATATGCAAACACTGCAAAGTGATCACCACCATAAATGTAATTGCCACCCACTGGTGACAATTCTTGCCTTGTCAAACTTCAAATTCAAAAATACTTTCATTATCTCTAGCAATCTTAATGTAAAAGGTTATTATAGTAGAAATAATTTATATAATGAAAAGGAGTTCTGAGCAATGTGTTGCAAATTCTTGAGTGACCCAAGAATTTTTCTTTTAAGATTTTATTTTTTCCTTTATTCTCTCCAAAACCCCCAAGTACATAGTTGTATATTCTTAGTTATGGGTCCTTCTAGTTGCGGCATGTGGGAAGCCACCTCAGCATGGCCTGATGAGCTGTGCCCTGTCTGCACCCAGGATTCGAACATGCAAAAACCTGGGCCGCTGCAGCACAGCACGCGAACCTAACCACTTGGCCACAGAGCCAGCCCCTCAAGAAAATCTTTCTTAAAGTATGCTTTCTTTTTCTTTTTGGTGAGGAAGATTGGCCTTGAGCTAACATCTGTTGCCAATCTTCCTTTTTCTTTTTCTTTTCTCCCCAAAGCCCTGATACATAGTTATATATCCTAGCTGTAGGTCATTCTAGTTCTTCTATGTGGGATGCTGCCACAGCATGGCTTGATGAACAGTCTGTAGGTCTCTGCCTAGGATCCGAACCAGTGAACCCTGGGCTGCCAAGGTGGAGTGTGTGAAATTAACCACTCGGCCATGGGGCTGGCTCCCCTGAGACTCAAGAAAGTTTTAACTTTTATTCTTACTGATAAAAATGAAGATTGAAATGATCTGAATCAAAATAAATTAGTTGAACAAAGTGAAGATCTGGAACTAGTGATTATGTTTAATCCCATATGTACAATTCATATTTCCATCGACACAATTCATTGTATTAGAATCGCCTTTTATAAGAACTGTCTATATTAACATTCTGTAAAGTGCATAGGTGACAGCTCAACATTGTTTTTAGTGATTGTGTCTTTGCTTGAATATATGAAGTGGTAACATTTTCTTTTGAGATCAAGAGTTTACATTACTGCTACACTGAGTATGATTTTTTTACTTAAGGGTTGACACATTTCTTATATGAAGGATACTATTTTTGTGAAGTCTCATTAAAAGTGCAGATTATTTTCCTGCCCTTGGTAGACATTTTGACACTTAGCTAAAAAAGTATAATTAAATATTTTAACACCTTTTAACTATGTTTAAACAACAGATGAAAGTGTTATATCTACCATTGCCTATAAATATTCACTTGTTGTTATCACCCCATATTGTAATTAAACGAGTTTATTTTAATACTGTGTTTGAAAAAGATTTTATATTAGCGCTGCATTTCTAGTCTTTATATCTTAAAAAGTAGCACATTTTCACATATAGCTTTAGACGTATGAAAGACACAGTGCCAGCAAAAGATTTCCATGTGAGATTATACTACCTCCTTAGTCTATATTTTCAATCTTTTGGGATTTATGAACATTTTCTTATTTCGATTTCAAACTTGTCTAGTATTACTTGCTGAAATATTAGGATTTTTGGGACATTATGATAGTTTATGGAGATAGTAGGATTTATCAATTCTAATTGAGACTATTTCTCAAAATCCAGGCTATGTGGTCACGTTATTTTTTGCCTTTTTAGCAAAGAATTGCATTCTTTTTTTCAAAAGCTACTCACTCTTGCTCCTGCTAGATCCAATAAAGCAAAATAAATTGTATCTGATATTTCCTATCCCTAAAACTCATTTTATAATTTGTGTTGCTGACCTTTTAGCATTTTCTTATACGCGGAAGACTGTTCAAAACATACGAATACCCAAAAGCAGGAAAATTTGATTCTAATAGTACATAGTTGTCATCACAGAATCAGTATCAGTTGAGAGTGTATCCTCACTTTTAGAAGATTTATAGCTCTAAAAGTGTTAATGGATTTGAACTCAAAAAGTATTATGAACAATTTTATCATGTTTTTCTTTTGATTTTAGCAGAGACATGATATTAGAATGCTGAGAGACAGCCTATGCTAATTTGGTCATTAAGAGCTATTAGGTTTCTTGTAGCATCTATCAGAGACCTCACATAGTAAGAGATGGATGAATGCCGCATGTCACCTCCCTAACAGAAACTTCTGGCTTGGCTGCTGGGTGGTATTTTATGAATATTGGTATCTAGAGTCGAATTTGGTGTGAGACTTGCTTTCATCTTTCATCACACTTTCATAAATAGAAAGAAATATAATTAGGGACGGAGTTATATCATTGTTGTTGCTAATTCATTATATATTGTTAAAGAAAATATAACCCAACATTATAACAACTGAAGGAAGGAATGAATCATGTCAGCTTTAACTCTACCAGCTCATTCAACTCTGAAATCTATCTGTAGGAGTTGAATGCATAATGATATCATAGTCAGAAATTTGTGGTGCAAATAGATTTTTTAAATTGGTTAGATAAGATTCTCAGAGAGTGTTACTGTACAAAAAATTCTTCACAGTGATGGGCTCATTCGTTGTGCATTCCTGACCACATGTTTTTACTACACTTGTTTGTAATGTGAGCAAATCATCTATTATTGAATGAATAGAATGATTAAAAAAAAAAACAACCTTGTATTTCTCATGTTCTTGTATTAGTGGTAGAATTTGCACCTTTTGAGCATAACAGCTTAAATGGTTCTGAACTTGTCAGCAATCTAAGCAAGTAAATTTACATGCTGAGTTTTACTAGAAGGGAGAAAAGAAGTAGGTTTGACTCTAAAAGTCTGCTACTTTTAAAAAAATAGGATCCAGCTAAAACACTGTCTCATATGCAACTACATAGTCCTTCATCTCAAAGAACTTGTGAATCTTATTATGCTCACCATCAGTTTAAAAAATGATCTGTGAACTTACAATTTTAAAAAGCAAAGTATTTTTTGCTAATTTTTATATGTAAATTCTGAGATTATGGAAAAAGAAGTTGCAAATGTGGCTGATTTAAAATATATCTGAAAGACATTTCATGTTCATAAGATAGAAAATTTAGTATAGTGAAGATGTCAATACAACCCAAAGTGACCTTCAGATGCAATGCAATCCCTATCAACATTCCACTGGCATTTTTTGCAGAAATAGAAAAAGTCATCCCAAAATTCACATAGAATTTCAAGGGACTTGGAATAGCCAAAATAACCTTGATAAAGAAGGACAAAGTTAGAGTTCTCATACTTCCTGGTTTTAAAACTTACTAAAAAGCCACGATCAAAGCAGTGTGTCACTGGCTTAAAGACAGACATAAAGCATAGAATGGAGAGCCCAGAAATAAACCCTCATATAGATGGTCCAACGATTTTTGATAAGAATGTCAAGACCATTCAAAGGGTAAAGGACAGTCTTTTGAGTAAATGGTGCTGGGAAAACTGGATATACAGATTAAAAAAAATGAATTTGGATTCTTACTTTATACTAAACATAAACATTAACTCAAAATGGATCAATGGCTTAAAAGTAAGATCTAAAACTATTTGAAGAAAACATAGGGGAAAAGCTTATGAGATTGGATTTGGCAACGATTTCTTGGGTATCAGGCTAAGGGTACAGGCGAAAAAAGAAAAACAGATAAATTGGACTTCAACAAAATTCCAAACTTTTGGGGTCAAAAAACACTATCAAGAGTGCAAAGGCAACCTAGGGAATGGTAGAAAATATTTGCAAATCATCTCTCTGCTGATGGGTTAATATCCAGAATATATAAAGAACTCCTACAACATAACAACAACAAACCAACAACCCAATTAAAAAATGGACATCTGAAATACATATAGGCAAGGAGGTGAAAGACCTGTGTATGGAAAGCTATGACCTTAATGAAAGAAAGTGAAGAAGAGACAAATAAATAAAAATATATTTTGTACTCATGAATTGGAAGAATTAATATCGTTAAAATGTCCATACTGCCCAAACCAATCTACAGATTCAATGCAATCCTTATCAAAATTCCAATGGTATTTTTCACAGAAATATAACAAACAATCTTAAAATTTTTATGGAACCGCAAAAGACCCCAAATAGCCAAAGCTGGAGGCATCACAATTCCTGACTTAAAACTATATTACAAAGTTATAGTAATTAAAACAGTATAGTATTGGCATTAAAACAGATGCATGGATTAATGGAACAGAATAGGAAGCCTAGGAATAAATCCATGCATGTACAGTCAATTTAGCTACCCTAAAGGAGACAGGAATACACAGTGGAGAAACAAGTCTCTTCGAAAAACAGTGTTGAGAAAATTGCGCAGCCATATGCAACAGGATGAAATGGCACCACCGTCTTACACAAAAAAATTAACTCGAAATGAATTAAAGACTTCAACATAAACCTGAAACCATAAAACTGCTAGAAGAAAACATAGGTTTAAGCTTCTTGACATAGGTCTTGGGGATGATTTTTTGGATCTGACACCAAAAACAAAAGCAACAAAAGCAAAAATAAACAAGTGGGATTACATCAAACTAAAAAGGTCCCACCCATGAAAACACAGCCTCTCACACTGAATGTGAGAAAACATTTCAAATTATATATCTGATAAGGGGCTAATATCCAAACTATAGAAAGAACTCATACAACTCAATAATGAAAAAAATCTGATTAAAAAATGTCAGAAGATCTGAATTTTCCCAAAGACGACATATAGGTGGCCAACAGGTATAAAAGATGCTCAACATCATTAATCATCAGGGAAATTCAAAGCAAAATCATAATGAGATATCACCTCACACTTGTTTGAGTAGCTATTATAAAAAGAAATAACAAGTGTTGGCTGGGATGTAGAGAAAAGGGAATTCTTGTACACTGTTGGTGGAAATGTAATTAGTGCAACCACTGTGGAAAACAGTATGGAAGTTCCTCAAAAAATTAAAATAGAACTATCATATGATCTGGCAATTCCACCTCTTGGTATTTATCCAAAGAAAACTAAAACAGTAATTCAAAAATGTATATGTATCCCCATGTTCATTGCAACATTACTTACTATAGTCAAGATGTGGAAACAACCTAAGCATCCAGTGATGGATGAATGAATAAAGAAATATATATATAATGGATATCTATATAATATATGTATAATGGATATATATATGTAATGGATATATATGTAATATATATAATGGGATATTATTAAGCCATTAAAAAAGAGTGAAATTTTGCCATTTGCGACAACATAGATAGACCTCAAGAGCATTATACTAAGTGAAATGTCAGACAGAGAAAAACAATACCATATGATCTCTCTTATATGTAGAATCTAAAAAAATAAGCTCACAGACACAGAGAGCAGATTGGTGGTTCCAAAGACAGCAAGTGGCGAGTGGGAGAAATGGGTGAACTATTTTTTTTAGTTTAAATAAATTGAATAATTTTTTAATGTCCAAAAGACTTTAGACATTTCTCCGAAGAATATGTGCATATGGCCAATAGGCACATAAAAAGATGCTCAACATCACTGATCATTCAGGAAATGCGAATCAAGCCCACAATGAAATACTACTTCACATCCATTAAGATGGCTCTTATTAAAAAATCAGGAAATAGTAAGTGTTAACAAGTATGTGGAGAAATCAGAACCCTGTGCATTGTTGGTGGGAATGTAAAATGGTCAGCTGCTCTGGAAAATGGCAGGTGGTTTTTCAGAAAATTAAACATAAAATTGTTATATGATCCAGCAATTCCACTTCTGGGTATATACTTAAACGAGTTGAAAGTAGAGATATTTGTACACTCATGTTCAAAGCAGCATTATTCACAATAGCAAAAAGTGGAAGCAACCCAAGAGTCCGTGAACAGACGAAAGGATGAACAAAATGTGGTATATATGTACAATGGAACGTTATTCAACCTTAAAAGAAGAAAACTCAGACACAGCCTCCAAAATGAGTGAAGCTTGCAGACATTGTGCTAAGGGAAATAAGTCAGTCACCGAAGGAAAATATTGTATGATTCAGCTTATATGAAATACCCTGTCAACTTCATAGAGACAAAAAGTAGAATGGTGGTTGTCAGGGGCTGGGAGGAGGGGGAAATGGGTAATTTGTGTTTAATGGGCAGAGTTTCAGTTGGGGAAAATGAATGTGAATGTACTTAATGCCACAGAAGTGTACACTTAAAAATAAAGTAGTAAATTTTACGTTATGTATGTTTAATTACTATTTTAAAAGACAATAAAAAGATCTGCAAACACTTTGTAACTTACACGCAAAAATCAAAGGGTACATTTATTTTTTATTACCAATATTTTTATTTACTGAGTACAATGGTGAGCTTTCTACTATTGCCTTAAGTGCCCAGAAAGCAATTAGCTATTCATTATGAGTCAGTTTTGTTTGTTTTAGTTGATGGACATCAATTATTGCACTGCTAGAACTCTTCATGGAATAAATAGAGATGGGTCAGACATTCCAGGCAAATCCAGCCCCATACTCATCTTTTCTTCGATATAAAATATTATTCATATTTTCTTCATAATGATGTTTCTTACACCTGTTCTCTGTGTCCATTTTCTTCCTATATCCCCTAAGACCTGAGTCTACAAATGATTCCTTCTTTATATTATACCTTTGAACTCTCACATTATGATAGCTACCTTGCATTAATAATTTTAAGGACTTCAAATTCCCTCCCCCACTTAAACAGCATGTTTCCTTCCAGTTGCCACCCTATTTGTATTCTCTTCTCATCCAAACTTTTATAGTGCCTTACACTCACTGTTCCTCCACTTACCTCACCATATGTAGATTCATACGCTACCTCTCCAAAGAAGCTGCTCTTGCCAACATCAACATTACCTTGTTTGTTACTAGACCCAATGAAATGTTTTAGTCCTTATTTTCCTCGATGTCTCAGTACGTGAAATTGCTTACTATTTCCTCCAACTTAAATGCTTGCTTTCCTTGGTTTTTCAGTCACTCTGTTTCTTGGTTATCTATTTCTGGTCATTCCTCAGTTTCCTTTATTGAGTTCCTTTAGTCATCACATTAAGGTTGAAATTCCTCATAATTCTGCCCTGTGACTTTTTTCTTCTCACCTAACCCACCCTCCTTTGGCAATTATAATCTATATGCTTTAATGATGTAATAAATACCTCCAGACCAGACTTCTCACCAGACTACAACCTATCCTTATCCCACTGGACACTGTCACTTGGATTCTCTTCTAGCATTTCAGTACCATTTGTTCAAACCTTAATTCACTGCTTATGTTGTGTCAGTCTACTCTTAGGTCTGTGTTTCTGTCTCAGAGCATGACGTCACTGTATACTCAGTTGCAAAAGCAATAAAAATATATTCTCCCCCTTGCCCTTGTTCCTTGAGCTATCAAAACTATGTGTTAAATCTTTCCTCTAAAAAAATCTAAGATCTGGTCCCTTCTTTCTATCCTCCCTACACGTCTCCTAGTTCAGGATGCGGTCATTTCTAAATAGACAGCATGGCAGCTTTCCACATGATGCCCCTGCATCCATTTTTCCCCCTCTTAATCTGTTCTTTCTGCCAGAATATTCTTCCTAAAATGCAAAGCTTATCCTGAAATCGTTTTAATGTCCTCTCAATCCCCTCAAGATATCAAGTGCACCCTTCTTAACAAGTTTATCATCAAATTATTCCTTCTTCAGCTTAATAGTATTTAGAGGTTTTTGTTTGTTTGTTCTTGTTGTTTATTTGTTTTGTTTTCACTCACAAGCTATAAACCTGCCATACCAAACTACGATCCCAAAGTGCCACATTCCTCCTGGCTTTTTGGTCTTAAACTCACCGTTCACTCACTTTAAGTCATAACATTAACCCAAGCTTTTCTTAATTAAAACTCATTCTTACTTCATGTCCCACTTCCTTCCCGGTCCTCAGGCTGTGTTTAGTGGACTTGCCTGAATATTCCTATATTAACTTATTTTTCTCCACCATACCACTACTACAGTCTGTTGTAATTCCCTGTTTATTTGACTGAATTCTCTGGTTGTAGGATATGTTAACTCAGGGTTATTATCTGCATTTGCTTTCTATTGCTGCTATAACAAATTACCAAAAATTTCTAGGCTTAAAACAATACAAATTTATTGTCTTAAGTGCTGTGGTCAGAAATCTGACACAGATATCCCTGGGCTAAAATCAAAGTGTCAGTGCCAAGGCGGCATCCTTCTGCAGACGCTAGAGAAGAATCTGTTTCCTTGCCTTTTTCAGCTTCCAGAGGCCCCCATGTTACTTGGCTCTCGGCTCCATTCTTCTCTCTTCAAATCCAGCAATATTGGGTCAAGTCTTTCTCAGGCTGCCATCGTTCCGATTCTCTCCCTTCTGCCTCCCTCTTCCACTTATCAGGACTCTTGTGATTACATTGGGCCTCTCTGAATATTCCAGAATTTTCTCCCCATCTCAAGGTCAGATAGTAATCTAGTAATCTTCTTTCCATCTGTAACCTAAATTCCCATTTGCCATGTAACCTAACATATTCACAGGTTCTGGGCATTACGAAGTGGACATCTTTTGGGGTGGGGGATACCTCACTATCTAAGTAAGTGATATGTTCTGAGTACGTGTTTTATGAATGAAACAATTGTCAATGAATGAATTCCAAAAGATATCAAATTCACTGTGATAATTCTGGTATAAAACTTAATGTTTGTGTGATACTCATGGAAATCATTGCACAGACCTAGCTCTGCTGTGTGAGTCAGTACAATATGGTATAGTATAAATAACATGGAAATTTAAAGCAAGAGCCTGAAATTTTGTCTCAGCTCTACTTCTTACTACTTGATTTGAGAAAAGTTAATTTATCTTTCTAAGAATCATGTTTTTTGTGTTGTTTTGCTTTGCTTTCTCCTTAAAATATGGAGGTTGAAATAGGGCTTGAGATGCTTAGCCCATAAAAATATAAAAATCAAACTAGATAGTACGTTTAAAACTCCTCTTAAACCTTTATACACTATTAGAATATTGTCAACTGAAGCTTAAAAGTGATGCTATACTATTATGGACACCTGAATTACGATCTGGGATTATTTGTCCTTGATTTGTCTTCTGAACTGAAATTTAAGGATGCTGTAAGTTTTAGGATAGTCTACAAAAGACAGAAGACAACAATTTTCATGTTTCTATGGAGCCTAATTATACCTAGTTTCAAAAAACAAGTGTATTAGTCTGGCTACATATGTTTTAAATATGTGTTTATGTTTTAAACAAAGGACAGAGATATTGTTCACTCATTTCAAACTACTCTTGTTCCTCTCCTCCTTTCCCTTTATATTTAACAATTTATTTCTGCCCAGATCTAGAATGTCTATCCCTCACTCTGGGTCCCTGTCCCAATGTGTGACATCAACTGCACTGGTACCCAAGAAGACTCCTGTTGTTGTCCTTCTCTCTATATGTAATTATTTGCCATTTGAGTTAGCTTTGTAAAAATGTTTGACACAGTGTGTAGATAATCAGTAGTGCACATTTTAGGGATAAAGAAATATAAACAAGTTGTATAAGTTTGCTAGAGTTACCGTAATAAAAGGTCACAAACTTGATGGCTTAAATAACAGAAATTTAATGTCTCACAGTTCTGGAGGCTAGAAGTCCAAAATGCAAGTTTCATCAGGGTTGGTTCCTTCTGAGGGCTGAATAAAGCATATGTTACAGACCTCACTCCTTTGTTTGTGAGTGGTCATCTTCATGTTCACGTTTTGTTCTCCTTATATGCATGTCTCGGTTTCTAATTTTCCCCATTTTATAAGGACACTTTATTTATATAAAGCTATAACAACTAATTGTATCTGCAATAACCTTATTTTCAAATTAGGAAACATTCTTGGTACTGGGGGTTACACTTTCAACATACGAATTTGGGGAATACACAATTAAACCCATAACACAAGTGGTCACATCAAACACGTTTTTAATAACTGAAGCATATAAATTATGCATACATAAATAAGATGAAACATAATTGTTAGAATTTTCCTGTACAAATGCTACCTTAAATGCAATTTGGACAAGAGTGTTTTTCTGTGTAAATTTTTGAAATAGTAGTACATAAAAGAGCTTGATTGCAACTTATATCATTAAAGAAATTGTGCAAGTGATTTAACCAAAATATGCAAATACATGAGAATAGTCAGAAACACAAAATGAAGTGTTTTGAGTATCATCAAAAAATATGCATATAATCAAAGGCTTGTTTTGTAGTTTAATATTTTGTTAAGCCAAACAGCTTTGATTTAGCATATAATTGTCTGAGGAGCTAAAGCATTATTATTTGAATTTGATCAACACTAATTAATTTGATACCTTTCGCCTAGGTGTTCCCAGTATATTTTTATTCTTTGTTTTTTTCTTGTGAGGAAGATTGGCCCTAAGCTAACATCTAACATCTACTGCCAATCTTACTCTTTTTTTTCTCCCCAAAGCCCCAGTACTTGGTTGTATATCCTAGTTACAAGTCATTTTAGTTCTTCTAGGTGGGATGTCACCACAGCTTGGCTTGATGAGCAGTGTGTAGGTCTGCACCCAGAATCGGAACAGGTGAACCATGGGCGACTGAAGAGGAGTGGGCAAACTTAAGCACTAGACAATGGACCAATCCCTTTTATATTCGTTTTCATAAGCTTTGGCATAATACAAGCTACACTTTGATCACAGTTTAGTATATTAATTATCTTTGTCTTTGCATCAGTTTCAATGCTGGCGTTTCTGGTTTTTATTTTATCCTTATTCGCATAATACTTTTTTCAGCAGCTTTTGTTCATGAGATATCTGGAAGAGAGAATGAACATTCTCTCCCCTTGTTCATTCTTGACCCTTTTTAGTTTCTCATTGAGAAAAATCATTACTGAGTATATTATGAGCTATCATTTCACAATTATTGAGCCAAATCACATGTATTATAAAGGCTTTTTGGTTTCCAAAAGCTGGCAACATAAATAGATGCATTGTTATGATTTTGTTATTTTTTAGATTGGCACCTGAGCTAACAACTGTTGCCAATCTTCTTGTTTATTTGTTTTTTGGGGTTTTTTTTTCTGCTTTTTCTCCCCAAATCCCCCAAGTATATAGCTGTACATTTTAGTTGTGGGTTGTTATGATTTTTAAGAGGTTATGGCTACCTCTGAAAACAAGGCCTTTGTTTAATAGACTATCTCCCGGTAAAATTGACACTTAGAAGAAAGTGTTGTCTAGAAAACATAGTTTGTAAATCACAAAAGAATATACATTTCTATTTAGTGTAACAAGAGAAAATATGTAACAAAATTATCAGATAAATAATGGCCTTCTTCTTTAAAATATTATATCCATGATGATTTAGAAAATCAGTAAAAATTAGTTTTCTTTTTTTATTCATAGTCTTAATCTATGTAAGTTTGTATGATCTGTTCATCATATGCTCCAAAGAAGAATAGCACTGAAATTCTAAAATGTACTGGTCTTAAATTTTTGATCCTCAAAATTAGTCATAATGGTTATATTTAAATGAATCCTATTTGGTCATTTTTTAATTTAAAATTATAAAGCATATTATAAAGTAGTTGATTCAGAAAAAGCTAAAAGTTGCCTCCTTTCTTTTCTATCTTTTTTCTTAAAAACCAGTCAATGAACAGAGGTCAGCAGTAGATGTTAACATGTAAAATTGAGAGTTAATGGCATTTTTCAGTTTGGAAATAAATATATAGACTTTGCTTAATTGGAAGTTTGGCTGTCTTTGACTCTTGATGAAATGTGGCAAAAATAACATTTGAGAGCTACTTCATGCTTGTGACCTACTGGTGATAAAGATAGAAAGACCTTGAGAGGTAGTCAGAATGGTAGTGTTTCATATTATTGCTGGAGAATGAATTTATAAGGTACAACAGTTGTCCCGTATTCGGTGGTCCTTCCTGTTCTTCCTGCTGCTTTGTAGGATCAAAGTCCCTGTGAACTCATCATTATGATTGCATGTATCTCCTTCAGTGTGAAAACAAAAAGCTTGATTGATGGCCGTGCTTTATTTCCCTTTCCTCCTCCTTTCCTTTATTTTCCATAATGTTAACACACAGTGCTTTATGGACATGCCAGGCATTAATAATGGATTAGGTTTACTAAAGGGAATTACAAATTGAAATAGAAAAAGCAAAAACCTGAACTTTAAATCTGACATTTCCCATAAACCAAAGCTGAAGCTCGTGCAGAGTTAACAATGATTCCTTTGTGGATTTCCCCGGTCACGGACCTTCTTTGCTCTTTCTGTTCTCTAATTAGTGTTTCTCTAGGAAATTTCCTCCTTCTTCTAAGGTCTATTTTGTTAACCTTCACTCAACTTCTGGCAATCTAAATTTTACAGGATCGTCCGGGGCCGATATTGGCCACTGCAAGTCCAGATTCCTTAGAGTACAATTCTTTAACTTGAGGTACAAATATGACTTTTTATTTTTTAGATTTCCCAGGACTAGCAGTTTAATCCAACACACAGACACACAGACACACACACACACACACACACACACACCAGATACGAATGGGCTCCTATATCCACAGACAGTCCTGCCAAGCTCAATATAAACCCAGACAGAGGAATATATTCTTAACTGCCCCTAATTTGCAGGATAAATTTTCCCATAATCCCCCTTCAGGTCATGCACCCCCTCCCCTGGCTCTGCAGAAATACAGAAAGAACTCTCACAATGACTGTTCCTTGGCTATATCCTAAGGAAAAAAATGAAAATTACTTTGCATGATCATTATTATTTCCTTGACTTGTCTCCTGGAGGGGCTGTATGGGGTCACTTTTTCAGTTACATTTGATTATCCAATGCTAAATTATCATCTATAAGGTCTAGAAAGAGAAGAAACTAGATGTTTTTTATATACTACAAAGCATATTAAATAGTATTAATTAAGCCAAAACTACTTGTTAAGTGGTTCATTTCATTAAATAGATAACCATATGGGGAACTTCATTTTTATCTACATAGTAAATTTATGTAATAATACTGCTTTTTCTTAAGCAAAAATATTTTAATAAAGTGTTTTTACTAATGTAAAATTATGGTAAAACAATGAGCTAGATGACACAAGGAAACTATTTTCTGGACATTCTTACAGCGTTAAACATGTTCATTTTGGTAATTGAAAGCAAATAACATGCTGTAATCAAATGTATTGTTACAAAAATTTTGGTATAATTGAGAGTTCAAACGTGAAATTTGATTTAAAAATAAAGTCACATACACTCAAGTACTAAGCTTGCTAAGAGAACTCTACTCTCATAATTGTGGAAATTTAGCCCTTATGTTTCTTGAATATGCAAGTAGAAAGACCAAAACAATCTCTTCTCTTGAGTCATGATGTTTTTCTTTTTCCTTACTTTTATTTTCTGTTTTGTGTTAAAGTTAAGCTTTTCTATTAGAAAATAAAAGAGTTTTAAGAAAAGAAACAACCATGACCCACAATCTTTCTAAGAATGAATATACAATACAAATTCTTAGTTCATTACAAATTATATTGGGGAGTCTGTACATTTAGTTAAATGCAAACGCAAACTACAGTCTCTTATGAGTGCTCAGGGACCAGTAATTTAAAAATATCCTCTTGATAATTATTGCTAAAATCATCCATACATTAACAACAAGTGAAAGTATTATTTATACTATACAAATTGTAAATTCTGAATAAAATAGAAAATTTTCTTAACGAAAACTTGTGTGGCCGTAAGGAATTCAATTAGACTTTATCTAACTGATCTTGGAAGAAGCAGATGTTAATAAAAGATGGGAAAGCCACCTAATTTTTAAAATTGTATATTTAACTTAATCTAGATTTAATTTGACATACTGACTGCTTGTTAAGCAAATATATTTTATTTTCTCACAGAATCAAAGGGAAGCAACTAATGGATCTTGAAACAATCACATTGATTTGAGATACACACAGTTATCCTATTTTATTTCTCAGTAAACCACATTTCAAGAAGTTCATTAATTTATATCCTTAACCTGTCAGATTGATCAGAAATCTCAAAAAAAATTGAACAAAAATCATTTACTTTAGTATCTTCATTTAAACAGAAAAGAAAATGAGACCCAGGGATAAGAGAGGAGCTGTCCAATCCTTCAGAGTCCATTAGTCTCATCCACTGAAACTTGGTTATGGCCGTCTGGACACTACATTTACACTTTACTTGGACACTAAAATGTTGCTTCAACATGGCATATCTTTTACCTTTCTGCATTATAAATATTAAAAAATGGAACTGCTTAAAAATGTTTTATTGTCATTGTAAAAGGAACTTTAAATAATTTTGTTTATATGATTGGCTCCTAAATTTCACTTCTTTTGTTGATTGAAAACCTCACGAATACTCACACTCATAAAATACAGTTATGAAAGTGCTCATATGCAGTATAACATTAAAATTATTTCTCATGAATTAAAATGAATTGTATTAGTATTAATTCTCGAAGATCTGTTCATATTTTCCCATTGAATGTATAATGCAGATTAGTGAACAAATTGAAAGTGTAATTCGAAAATATTACTCATATATTTTAAAGAAAGGAGAAAGTGAAGAGAAAAAGAAATCCTATATATTTGCTTTGCGTTGCTGACTAACCTTGAGACAGCCATTTAAACAAACTGTAAATTACAATCCCAATCCCCAAATATAGGGTTCAGACTAGATAACCCCAATAGCTCCCTATACTTCTAAAAGAAGTGCCAACTTTCCATATACTCAAGAAATTATAATCAGACATTTTAATAAATTTGGATTACAAAATTAAATATATTAAAAAAAATTTGGTAATTTTGCTAAAGTAGTAGATGAAAAAGTAATTCTAATATTCTAATATACATTACTGATAAAATCTCAGCAAACTTGAAGTAGGAGGGAACTTAATCACTTGATAAAAGGCATCTACAGAAGCCCTTCAGCAGTCATACGTAAAGTCGAAAAATTGAATCCTTTCTCTTATGATTGAGGAAAACAAGGAAGGTTGCCCGCTCTTGCCACTTGTAGTCAACAGTGTCCTAGAGATTCTATCAAGTGCAAGAAGGCAAGAAAAGGACCTGAAAGACATCCAGATTGGAAATGAAGTAAGACTGTCTTTATTTGAAAACAACATTATTATCCTAATGAATCTACCAAATAAAAAAGAAGCTACTAGAATTAATAAGTGAGTTTTGCAAGGAAACAGGATATCATGCCTATATACAAACTTCAAGTCATGTCAATAAACTAGCTATGAAAAATTGGAAATTAAAATTTTTACAAATACCCACAATAGCAACAAAAATATTTCCAATAGCAACAAAAACCTAAAATATGTGAGGAATAAATCTGACAAGAAATGTGCAAAATCTCTACTCTGAAAGTGACAATTTTCATAAGAGAAATTAAAGAAGACTTAAGTGAATAGAGAAGCAGATCATATTCAGGAAGCAAAAAATGCTAGTGCCATCAAAACTGGTCTACGGATAGATGCAATCCAAAACAAAATCCCTGGAGACCTCTTAGTGAAAATAAACAGCCTGATTATAAATGTATATGGAAATAAAGCTAGAATAGCCAAAACTATTTTTAAAAACAAGAACAAATTTTGAGGATTTACCTCTAATTTTAAAATGCATTGTAAAGCTATAATAATAAAGACAAGGTTGTTTGAGCACAAAGATAGACATATAGAATAATGGCATAGAAAAGAGTCAACAAATAGCACATGTATAAGGTCAATTTATTTTTGACAGTGGTGTTAAGGCCATACAATGAGGGAAAAACAATCTTTTCAACACATGGCGCTGGAAAAAAAGGATATACATAGGCAAAATAAATAAATTTTCACCCTTGCCACACACCATAGACTAAAATTAACTCAAAATGGATCATAGATCTCAATTTAAGAGCTAAAACTATCAAACTTCTAAGAGAAAATATAGAATAAAATTTTGCTTACCTTGAGTTGTCAAAGCTTACTTAAATGTACCAACTACAACAACAAAAAAATCATTAAATTGATCTTCATCAAAATCAAAACTTTGGTCATTAAAAAACCACTGCAGGAATGAAAAGGCAACAACACGAGGCCAGCCCCATGGCCTAGTGGTTAAGTTTGGTGCACTTTGCTTTGGTGGCCCAGGTTCAGTTCCTGAGGGCAGACCTATGCCACTTGTCAGCAGCCATGCTGTGGCAGTGACCTACATACAAAACAGAGGAAGACTGGCATACCTGTTAGCTCAGGGAAGATCCTCAGCGAAAGAAAGAAAGAAAGGAAGAAAGGAAGGAAGGAAGGAAGGAGGGAGGGAGGGCGGAAGGAAGAGAGGAAAGGAGGAAAGAAGGAAAGAAAGAGGGAGAGAGAGAGAGATAGCTAATGATGTTGAGCATCTTTTCATATGCCTGTTGGCCATCTGTATATCTTCTTTGGAGAAATCTCTATTCAGATCCTTAGCCCATTTTTTAATTGGGTTGTTGGTTTTTTTGTTGTTGAGCTGTAGGAGTTCTTTGTATAAATTTGGATATTAACCCCTTATTTGCTATATGCTTTGCAAATATCTTCTCCCAGTTGTTAGGTTGTCTTTTTGTTTTGTTGGTGGTTTCCTTTGCTGTGCAGAAGCATTTTAGTTTGATGTAGTCCCATTTGTTCATTTTTTCTTTTGTTTCCCTTGCCCAGTCAGACATGGTGCTTGAAAATATGCTGCCAAGACCTGTGTCAAAGAGCCTACTGCCTATGTTTTCTTCTAGAAGTTTGATGGTTTCGTGTCTTACATTCAAGTCTTTAATCCATTTTGAGTTGAATTTTGTGCATGGTGTAAGGGAATGGTCTACTTTCATTCTTTTGCATGTGGCTGTCAAGTTTTCCCAACACCATTTATTGAAGAGACTCTCCTTTCTCCATCATATGCCCTTGGCTCCCTTGTCGAATATTAGCTGTCCATAAATGTGTGGATTTATTTCTGGGCTCTCAATTCTGTTCCATTGATCTGTGTGTTTGTTTTTGTGCTAGTACTATGCTGCTTTGGTTACTATGGCTTTGTAGTATATTTTGAAGTCAGGGAGTGTGATACCTCCAGCTTTGTTCTTTTTTCTCAGGAATCCTTTGGCTATTTGGGGTCTTCTGTTGTTCCATATAAATTTTAGGATTCTTTGTTCTATTTCTGTGAAAAATGTTGTTGGAACTTTGATATGGATTGTGTTGAATCTATAGATTGCTTTAGGAAGTACGGACATTTTAACAATGTCACTTCTTCCAATCCAAGAGCACAGAATATCTTTCTTTCCTTTTTTTTTTTTTTTTTTTGAGGAAGATTAGCCCTGAGATAACTACTGCCAGTCCTCCTCTTTTTGCTGAGGAAGATTGGACCTGAGCTAACATCCGTGCCCATCTTCCTCTACTTTATATGTGGGACACCTACCACAGCATGGCATGCCAAGTGGTGCCATGTCCACACCCAGGATTTGAACTGGTGAACCCCAGGCTGCCGAGAAGTGGAACGTGCAAACTTAACCACTGCGCCACCAGGCTGGCCCCATGGAATATCTTTCCATTTTGTTGTGTCTTCTTCGATTTCTTTCAACAATGTTTTATAGTTTTTGGTGTACAGGTCTTCCACCTCTTTAGTTAAGTTTATTTCTGGGTATTTTATTCTTTTTGTTGCAATTGTAAATGTGATTGAATTCTTAATTTCTCTTTCTGTGACTTCATTGTTAGTGTATGGAAACACTACCGATTTTTGTATGTTGATTTTGTATCCTGAGACTTGACTGTATTCCTTTATTGTTCTAGAAGTTTTTAGTGGGTTCTTTAGGGTTTTCTAGATATAAAATCAAGTTGTCTGCAAAGAGTGACAGTTTCACTCCTTCTTTTCCAATTTGCATCCCTTTTATTTCTTTTTTTTGCCTGATTTCTGTGGCTAGGACTTTCAACACTATGTTAAATAAGAGTGGTGACAGTGGGCATCCTTTTCTGCTTCCTGTTCTTAAAGGGATAGCTTTCAGTTTCTCTCCGTTGAGAATGATATTTGCTGTGGGTTTGTCATATATGGCCTTTATTATGTTGAGGCATATCAAGTGTTGACAAAGATAGGGAGCAAATGAAATTCTCATACACTGTTGATGGGAATGTAAAATGGAACAATCACTTTGGATACAGGTAGTTTATCAAAAGATAAACATACAACTGCCATACTACCATCCTACTTATTTACACAAAAAAATGAAAGAATAAGACACACAAAAATTTGTACATGAGTGTTTATGGCAGCTTTATTTGTAATAGTCAAGACCTGCACACAACTGAAAAGTCTGTTGACCGGTAAATGAATAAACAAATCATGGTGTTTCCATACAATAGAATGGCCCTCGGCAATAACAGTGAATCAACTAGTGATCCACACAACAAAATGGATGAATCAAAATGATTATGCTGAGTAAGAGAGGCCAGATAAAAAGTATGTGTTGTGTAAGTTCCATTTATAACAATTCTGGAAAATGTAAACTAATGTATAACAACAAAATAGAGTCAGTGTTTGCCTGGGGATGGTGTGAGTTTGGGATGGGGGATAGTGCAAACAAGGGATTACCAAGGGATACAAAAACTTCTTGGCTGATGCATATGTTAATCATGTGGAGTGTGGTAATGTTTTCATGGGTGTGTATACATATTAAAATACATGGAGTTATACATTTAAATATGTGCAGTTTAGTCTACATCAATTTTATCTCAAGAAGTAAAAATTGATATACTGATTAAAAATAATTGTAATAAGAAACCTCATTTGATAGTGACTGGTAAATATAAGTAATAAATAAATATAATAAAAATAAATGATCTCAAACCCATAGAAAGTACAACACCAAGAGTGAACACTAATGTTAACTGTAGATTTCAGGTGATTCTGATGTATCCGTGTAGGTTAAACAGTTGTAACATGTGTACCACTCTGGTGCAGAATGTTGATAGTGTGGAAGGCTGTGTATGAGCAAGGCAGGGGGTTACAGAAAATCTCTGTACCTTCTTTTTAATTTTGCTGAGAACCTAAAACTGCTGTAAAAAATAGTCATTTAAAAATAGATGATTCAAAAAATTAATATATGTACTTCTATTTTTCTCCTTTCCGTGACACTAGCAATAGATTTTTGTTTGCTTGTTTTGGGATACATACTCATATTCCCCAAATTCTCAGTTTCTTCTATTTTGATAAGAGAATACTAGTGTGTTTATTAACAATTTTTGTTTATCTAGCATAAGATTTCTAGTAATTCAATGTTCAGCTGCAAATCTGAAATCCTTCCAAATCTCCATGACTTCTACGTTCAAGTGCAAGCAAGGAAATATAAATCAGTGTTGAATCAAAATTTATGGACAGTAGACCCAGCATTCTGGCTAATGAGGCAATGCATCATTTCAGGGAAAGGGTTAGATTTGTGAGAATATGGTGAAAGGGGAAGTGAAAGGTCAACAATTGAAGATAGATTCTGACAGCAGCAAACTTTCTGTAATAGCTTTTCATATGAAGAGGAGAGGTCAGTTATTAAGGAGGCCATTGTAGGAAAATCTTGATTTGTTCAATACGTTCTCTATGAAAAGTTATTTTAAATATATTTAAATAAATAAAATTAAAAATAATTTTAAATAAATTATTTTATATTAAATAAATAAAATGAAACAAGTAAAATGGAAAGTATCTTCTTTTGTAAGAAATTGTTATAGATTTAGATACTTAATACTCCCTATTTCACATTTGTTGTCAACGCATTCAGAAAGCACTAATACCTAAAACATGTCTCAAAACAACTCATTTATAATTCCTTCGGCACTGTATTCTACATCTAAAGTTTCTAGTATAATATGGATCATTTATAATTCTCAAAGGAATATTAGTTTCACGCAAAGCTCTTCTGTCATATAATTCAATGTGTGCAAACACAAAAGAAGAAGAATTGAAGCCACAAAATACAGAAACTGAGTAAGATTGGCATGAATTGTATTCACAGACATAAATAAGATTGACACAAAATATCAAAAGCATCATCTCAAAAAAGCTGAATAGAACACGCAAACATACATACATACACACACTTCCAACAAATGTTGGTTTAGAGCATTCTAGGCCAAAATTACTCCTAATTTCTCATCAAAAATAAATATACAGAAAAAAATACTACAGCTTTACATGTACATATGGGTAGAGGTAATGATGAGTGTTGCCTGGCATGTCACACACTCTAGAAGTCCATCACCAGCCTCTCTCTCTGAATCCTCATTGTAGTGCAGAAGAACATATGATGCCCCTCCATCGTTGCCATCTTCCTGTACGTGAAATTTCCTGGAACCCAGTTCTAATCATTGACCAACTGCTACCGCTCAACTTCAACATAAATGCCTGTGCTAATAAATGAATAGTTGTACACAGAAGAGTAACATTTTCCTTGCTTTTATTTCAAATCTGAAGGAAATAGTTTCTTCCATATTTTTCAATAGATTTTCATAATTCAGAATTGCCTTTGCTTAAAATATCTATTTTTGTTCTTCCTTCCAAATCTTTAAATCACTGGAAGGAATAAAAAGTAGACAAATCATATATCGCTGAACATGATGAAGTGGTGATTGCCATCTTTTTGAAGACTGCTGGGCTAGAAAGATCAGGAATGAGGGCAGAGTTATTCAGAAGTGTGTTTAAAACCCATGAAGCTTAAAATCTGACATGCTCAGCATCATAAAATATTCTCAACTGCCTATACCTCTTGGTCCCACACACTTTAAAAGTTTCACTTACAGGAAACTGATGGATAGAGGGCAGCAAAACATTCATTAGGGAAGAGTTATTTGGAGATTATAAAAATGGAGGGGGTGGGCTAGAGTAGACACTAAAATTTTCTTAAATCTAAATTTGATAAATACATTTTGGTATTCTAGCCACACTCCCTGGCAGGATATCCTGACTTGGAGGGAGGCAGCAGGGGTTCAGTCTCATTTAAAGGAAACAACAGAAAAGCACAAGTGGAATATGTATGCTGCTCTCTGAACTGAGAACCGAGATGTAGAGGCAGGTTCTGCTGGCCTCCTGACACGTTGGCTTCTGTGGTGATGTTTCCGAAAAGTAATGGTAGGTTCACCATGCTTTTGTGGCAGATTGCTGGGATTTTTGAGGCCATTCTTAGATTGATGATTGGATAGTTGCTTAGGGCAGCTATGAAAGAGTCAAGGCAGCAGCAATGTTAACTGAAAGTAGCAGTATATTGAATCTCATGTTAGGGAAGACCTCTAAAGTGATGTCCATTAGTTTAAAGTGTCGCTAGATCTGACAGGACATCATCTACTGTCAAAACTCATTGTAGTCTACCCACTTACAGAGAAGTTCTCCAAGTCTTTATCATATTTCACATTTTAATCACACCTAAAATTTTTATTTTATGGTATAATTTTCATAGGAAATAGCTTACCTGGCATATATTACTGAATCACGTGTATAAGTTGGTTTAAAGTTGTTTGACTTCTTTGTCATCTGAAATTGTATTCCTCATTTTGTTCAATGCCTTTTTTAGAATAGCATACTCAAGATGACATAAAATATATCTCAGATTATTTGTCTTTTGCCATGACTTAAGAATTTTCTATTGTGTTATCCTGACATCATCATTTTATTAATACAATCTAAGTTCTTAGCAGTATCACACGTTAATACACGTGTTATTAGTTTTCTCTTGCTGTCATAACAAATTACTGTAAATTAAACAGGTTAAAACAACCCATTTATTATCTCACAGTTCTGTAGGTCAGAAGCCTTGGTACAGTGCTGTTCAGCTGAGTCCTCCGCTTAGAGTCTCACAAGGCTGAAATCAAGGTGTAGGAATGGCTGTGGGTCTTTCTGGAAGCTCTGAGGAGGAATTCGCTTCCAGGCTCATTCAGGTTATTGGCTGAATTCAGTCTCTTGCAGTTGTAGGACTGAGGTCTCCATTTACGTCCTGGCTGTCAGCCTTGGGGCAGTCTTTCCTCTGAGGGCTGCCCACATTCATTTTCTTGTTTTCCATGTAATTCCAGTTCCCGCAATGGCTGGTTGAGTCCCTCTCATATTTCAAATCTCCCTGACTTCTCTTTCTGTTGCATCTCTCTGACTCTATCTGAAGCAAATTCACTATTTTTAAGGAATTAGGTGAATAAAGTAGGCTTACTTTGGTCCAGGGTAATCTACTTGTTTTAAGGACAGCACCTTAATTACATCGGCAAAGTCCCCTTTGCCATGTGACATATTTGCAGGTTCTGGGGATTATGGCATAAGCATCTTTGAAGGGCCATTACCGTGCCTACTACAGTAGAGGATAACATTCTAATCTGAATCCTGAATGTATTTTGTGCACCTCCTGTGTTAGCAGTAGGTTCCACTTCACTAGCTTGGGCTCTGCATACAGACAGATAACTCCTTTGCAGCTAATCATGCATGTCCCAACCTGCTGCAGCGATGTTTTGTGCTTAAGGTTTCAAAGTGAGGGCTTGATAATGCCTGCTAGTTCATCTATTGATTTCTGCTCCATGGCTGGTGTGCCTATATCCAGAGGAGCTTCCAGATTTAGACAATCATGGTAACAGAAGCAGATTTTTTCTGAAAACTCCAGATTTTTTGTTAAGTGTATGTCATCAGCACAGAACACCCATTGCCTCATGGTGGCTTCCTCTCTTGGACTCTTTTGTGACAGCATACTATAGTTAGTGGCATTCAAATCCTTCAGAGGTTCTAATAACTTTGGCTTTCAAATAGGAATTATCTAACGTGTTGATTGCTTTCTTCTGAATTCCCTTCTTATTTCCTGTGCCAATTTACCCGTTTTCCTTAGCAACCAGCTATCTTCATGTTCATCTAGGCAGAACAGCATCTGGTAACTTTGACTACTAGTCTACTAGCTTTTGCTGTTTGTGTTTTTAATACCTCCCTAGGCATTGTTACAACTATGCCCTTTCTCATTCCTGTGTGACACACTAGAGACTAATAATGGGCTATGTAATGGTGGAAATCTCAGGAGTAAAGCAGCTAAATCATAGACTGCCAGGAAAGATATCTGTAATTAGAAAATAAATGAAAAGCCCTCTTTTCTCATGATGGAAAGTTTTCAGTACCAGGAACTTCTCTTCTGGCCAAATCTTCTCTGTCCACAATTATTAACTGGGGAGAGGAGAAGGAGAGAAAAAGAGAGACAGAGAGAATATCAAATGTATGGAATGTATGGATATGTATGTTTTTGTAATGGACAGTTACAAATACCATTTCCATTAAATGTTTTGAAACAGAAGAGATAAAGAATATAGATTGAATTATGTGAGTTCTTCCCTGGTTACATCACGTAGCGTCCTTTCTGTACCATGTACGTTCCTTTATTTTATTTTATTTTATTAAGATTGGCACCTGAGATAACAACTGTTGCCAATCTTTTTTTTTCTGCTTTATCTTCCCAAATCCCCCTGGTGCATAGTTGTATATCTTAGTTGCAGGTCCTTCTAGTTGTGGCATGTGGGACATCACATCAACGTGGCCTCATGAGCAGTGCCATGTCCACACCCAGGATTCGAACTGGCAAAACCCTGGGCCGTCGCAGCAGAGTGGTTGAACTTAATCACTCAGCCATGGGGCTGGCCCCCGTTCCTTTATTTTAAATTCAAAATAAACCAACATTATCATCATCTCTCCTAAGCTATTATTATTCCCTATTTCCTGTCTGAGGTAAACCCCAATTTTCCAGGCCCAAGTCTTTGGACTACCCTCTGTGTATTTTTTCCCTGCCATAAATAGACAATCAGTTAACAATAGTAAAATTCTTTGTAACTAAATATCTGTCCAAAATGCCACCTTTCCATCCACATTTTTCTAATTGGCTAGTCCTTCAGCATTTATTGCCTAGATTATTGCAATCTCCTAATTAATATTTCCATTTCAAGAATTCTCAACTTAATTTCTGATCCTTAAGCTGCCAACAAGGTAACATTTCTAAATATCAAAACTCAAAACTGTTACTATCCTGCTATAAATTTATCGCTGGCTCTCTGCCACTTTGGCAATCAAGCTGAGACTTCCTATGATCTGTTCCCTGCTTACTTTTTGAGCATGATTTTATTTGTTTCCCTCTTTTTCCTATCTGTAGCACTTTCCAGCCTCATAGATTTCAACTTAACACACTTGGAACTTGCCATGCTTTGTTTTAAACCATGGTTTTAAAAATACTATTCTCTTTTCCTTGAACACCTTTTCCTCTCCTTTCTCTAGTTCAAGTTTGCGAAACTAACAAGTCAACTTTTTCAGAAAACCTTCTCTTATATTTATAGTTTTTGTAAATGTTTGTTGCTACTTCACTGCTGCTACTAATGACAAATAGAGACTAATGCTGAGGGGTGGACAATGGAAGGGGCAGAAGTGGGTAAAGCCATGTTTTTCAAGACGCAGTAGACAATGCATTAGATTAGAAAAAAATTCCACAAAAGCTGTCAGGGAACAAATAAAAACTTTGAGAAAATTCTCCAGCAATTTGGCAGGTTAATAATTCAGTAAAATCACTGAGGGGAATTGGTATTTGGCAAATTGGCCAGCCTCACTTTTTTCAATAATTTACCTCCCTTCTGAAACTCTTGAAGCAGAATCACATGTGTCTACCTGGGGCTAGACTTTTATCTGGTTCTGCTTGAATCTAAATTAGGAGTAGATATGTTAACACATAATCTTGCTCTCTCTAATTTCGGCTCTCTGCTTGTGAAAGACTAACAACAATTCAAATCATTTTATAATATGTTGTGACAAAGAATAACTAAAGGTAACTATTATCTCAAAATACAGAGTCTTATGATGTAAATAAAGAAGTCAGTTGTCAAAAGCTGTTTATAAGGTCAGACAACAGCAGGATCCTTCACCTGGGGGTAAATCATTAGCCACTGCAATTTTCACATTTGATTCAGTACAAAAGTATTATATTTACCTCCTGGCTCAGCATCCTGATTGGCTGGCAAGGCTTCTCACAATCAGATCTCCTTAAATATCTCATTTTTATTGAATTTTTTAAATTAAAAGTTGTATATACACTGCAAAAAAAATTGGTCTTTGGGGGCTGGCCCCATGGCCCAGTGGTTAAGTTCACGCGCTCTGCTGCAGGCAGCCCAGTGTTTCGTTGGTTCGAGTCCTGAGCGCGGACATGGCACTGCTCATCAAACCATGCTGAGGCAGCGTCCCACATGCCACAACTAGAAGGACCCACAATGAAGAATTTACAACTATGTACTGGGGGACTTTGGGGAGAAAAAGGAAAAAAATAAAATCTTTAAAAAAGAAATTGATCTTTTATTGTACTTTAATGCTTTTCTTCATCCAGACATAGACACAAAAATTACATGAAAATATTTTTTCCATGTATAGTTACTAAATTAGTTAGCTGACTATTTATGTTCAAAACGTACTTGTAGCATTTATGATGATGAAAGGATGACTGTACATTTCAGTCTTTATAAAATATTAATGTATTTATACAATTTTAAATAATAATCAGATGATGTTAGGAGAGTTAAAACTTCTATTAATACTTTCTTCTAGTTGATTTTTGTGTGCATAGTGTCTGTTTAGTCTTTTTTTTCAGAATCAGGTTCAGATCATTAAAGTTAAATTCTAATTTTTTTCCAATTATCCGTACATCAACATTGTCCATGACACTAAATAGTCTTTTTAGTTTGAATCCGTTTGGAAGTAGAATAGCATAGTGCACTGTGGAGCCAGAGAGCTTGTGTTTACATCTTGACTCTGTTGCTCACTAGCTTCTCTACCTTGAGTACATTACTTCATCAACTTGTGCTCCTGTGCTCCTGTTTCCTCAGCTATGAGATGGGGATTATAATATTACCTACCTCATGGAGTTGTAAGGGAAATTAAATCGGTTAATATGTATAAAGTGCTTAGAAATTGCCCAGTGCACTCAGTAACCGTTATCGTTATTCCTATGATTTAGCTATTCTTTCTCCTTGAATTCCAGATGAGTCCAAGGATTGAAGGATTAACTCTTTGAAAATTTGTATTCAAGTTACGAAGTTTGTCTTCTCACAAATGCACTGAATTGCATTGCCAAAAGAGCTTGCTCACACTGAATCTTATGAAGATTATGTATTTTTTGAAAATATGTTTATTAGTTGTGCACTATGTAATATTTTCATATATTTTATTTATATATTCTATTTTTCCTTTCAAGTAACTTTTTATATAGTAACTATTCTTAATTCTAGATTTAGATTTAACTATTTGTTTAGCTTTTACAGTGCTCAAAGATAGTCAAGTGATTATGATAGCCACAATCTTGAGTTTTCTGTTTTTGCTGATATTTTTTTAAAAGTAATAACTATATGCACATGCTACAAAATCAATACTATTGAAGAATTTGTAGACTCAATGGCACAGAAGAGATTTGCCCTTATCCTTTTTTCCCAAATCAATTCACCTCCCTGGGGGCATCCATTCCACAGGCCATGTTAAGTATATTTCTGGAGTTATTCTAAACATGTACAAGCAATTATGAATTATGAGCATATGATGTTCACAGGTCTATATATTTTTTTCAATTAACTATATTGTAGAGATGTTTCATATTAAATCTTTTATTTCTGCCTCGTGTTTTAATGCTTAGCATCCCTTTGCTCAAATGATTGAGATTTAAGTTTGGTTCCTGTCATTTACCCAGGGTATAGCTTCAAGAGAGTTTTTCAGATAGGACATGTGATCAGTATCTTTTCTGAATAATTGTATTTCTGCAATTGTCTTTTTATTGCTTTCATATAAAAACTGAGGTAAGAAAACAAACATGTATAGATATAAAATTTTGTACCCCAGGCAATTTCTGTACATCCTACAATGTCTTTTAACATTTTATATTCCAGAAGAAGTCTTCATAATGATTCATGATTTTATTCCTTCTTAGATATATTCCCTCATATACATATGAATATGTTGTATATTCACACACATACATATATGCATGAATGTTTTGTCTACATGTAGATGTCTTTTACTAATTTTTCCATTTATTTTGTCTGGAATATGATGGTAATCGATGTATATAAACTTTCTTTTTGCAGTTCTAAAAAGAAAGATTTTTTCTTAATAATTGCATCATTTGTTAACAAGGCTTATTTAATTGTTCTAGCATCTAGTCATAAACATGAATAATGTCTAAGTTGGCTTGCTCTCTGTCCTCCTTGTCTATCACCTCTCTTCATTTGCATTTTCTTTTATTTTCCCTAAATATTTAGGAAAATGTTCTCAAGTTTTTTCTTAACATCACTCGTTTGATTTTTGCCTTATCAAGTCTGCTCTTAGTGCCTTGAATATAGTTTTTAATTCTGCTAATGTTATTTTGCTTTCTTTGTGATCTTTCCTTCCTAAGAACTTATTCATTTGAATCTCATTGTTTTACTCATTTCACCTTAATATTCTTTCAAAAACACTTATGCTTCTTACAACCTCCAGCTCTCCATAATAGATTTAATATTATTTTGAATTTCACTGAGCACCCAAGCAATAACTTATTTTTTCTGTAGAATTATTATCAAATGTATGTTTCTTCTTCTTGTGTATCTTTCCCCTCTGATTAAGTACCATTATCAAAATCTCGTGTTGGCTTATTTTGTTGTTGGTTTTGCTCTTCAATATACTTTTTATAACCCAGATATCTGTCTAGATATATGTCCTGTGCAGTGGGCACTGGGTAGTGGTTAATTTCTGCCTTTGGAGAAATGGGTGTATATACATTGATGTTCACACTTCTAGATCAAAACTCAGCTTGCCAGGCATTATTATAGCTTTTTTTTTAAACCATTCCATCTCTGAGGATTCAATGCACATTTAATATTTCTCCCCTCAAATTCCCAGTTGTTGTCATTTAAATGTACATTTTATAAATAGAAAGATGAGTAGAGAGCAAAGGGAAGAAAAGTCTTTAGGATTTAGGAAATATTTAGGATGCCCTAAAGATGTTGCACCCTGACTAACATTCTGTTGGTACTGTAGGGGAGGAAGACATTTCCTCTTCCCAAATGGGGGTTCATCTGGCTGGAGAACTAATTAAATTCACATGAGACAGAATAGCAAGAGAAAATTAAACAAAGCTTTATGAGGAACCATGGCCCGGGGCCTTTCTTCCCGAAGGAAGAAAGGGCACCGAAGAAGTGGGGTGCACACAGTGGTTATATACCCCCAAACAGGGTGTTTCACATGTGATTGAAATGTCCCTCCCACAATAGTCACAAGATTGCCCTGTCAGCACAGCACTTGATGGACACAGCAGGTAGTGGTCTGCTGTCTGAGAAGGCGTAGCAGGAGGCAAGTCTATTATCTGGAGCTGGGCGGTCACAGGTGAGCGCAGCAATCAGTTCCTAGCCTAAGGAAAGATGCTTAATCCTTAAAGAAATGCCAACGTTGGGAGGGGGAGAGAAGTCAGTTACAGGAGGTTACCAGAGAATCACAATAAAATGCAGATTTTAAGTCCTTGCCTTTGGTATTGATTAAGAGTTTCTAGAGAGGTCATCTCCTTTCTTCTTCCTGGTACAGAGAGGGAGGCACCTTTTACAGATAGAGATTTACCTTACAAATGTAAACGTGTCCTAACAAAGGGCAAGTTCCATTCCTCAGAGCCTCCTTCCCTGTCCCAGTTTATCAAAAGCAATCAGCCTCAAATAATCCTGATGCCAAAGAGACATATCTTGGGGTGAGCAATTCCAGGCCCCCACAGTACAAATCCTTGATCTCCTACTTAAAGGACAGAGAGACAGAGAGAAACCAATTGCCTATTTTATAAAAAACATAACTTGTCCATTGACGGTTTTGTCAATCAAGCTCAGTCAATTTTACAATTAGTGAATAATCCCTCTATACTCTGCTGATAAATTGCTTATCAGTCTAACTTTTAGTTTTGATAGTTTTATCTTCATATATTTTAGTTGATGAGGGAAGCTGCTAATCAAATGTATATATAAACTTAACTTTTAGCTAAAATCTTTATATGTATACATTTCCTCAGTTCCTTGCAAATAGCATTTTAGCAGGCAAAAATATGCCTTAAATGTGCTTATTAATCATAACAATACATTCTTATTTCAAAAATGTACTTTCTGGCTGGCCCCTCAGATGACTTGGCTTTGGAGATTTCTGTTCTTATAAAATTACACATTCTCTAGAAAGCAATGTAACTGGTCCTCTTAAATGTAAAGGTGACACTTATAAAAAGCCACATGTAACTCTTACTGAGTTTTTTAATAAAGGTATGTTTTTAACAATAGCTATTCAAGTCTCAGGAGCTTCAGTGTCATTCTAGTGGCCCAAAAGGATTAACGTGCCTCCATGATTTCCTTCTAGCGACATTTAGTTTATTTAGCTTGAAAAGCTGATCAATCATGCCTTATGAGATATGCCATTTAAAAAATAGTCTGGCTAGGAATATAATTCAATATATTTAAGTGAATAAAAGCTGTGAGAACGATTAAAATGGAAATTGTCTACACGGAGGAAGCAGCTAGTTAAGTGCCATAAAGTTAGTCTGCATATAGATAGATCAGCAGTGCCATTATAAGGAAATACATCTTTGCAATTTACATACATCAGAATATTTAAAAGTACTGGAAACATCAGTGGGGAAAATCACCTAAAATAAATGAACTAAAGGGAGATATATGAAATGTGAGCTGAACATCAAATGAGATTCTTCTGTAGAGTAGAAGAGAAAATTATTTGAAATTCAATAATTTTATAGCCAAGAAGAACCTGGAAAGCAACATTCTGAAAGGACTTAGATGATCTGACTATTCATTTTGAATCAAATCCATGTTGTGAATTAATTAAAACTTAATGACAAATGTTGAATAGGATTCATCCTTAAAACAAATAGATACAAGAGATTTTTACAAGAGTAGGAAGAATTTTGCTAAGGAAAATGTTTGCCTTTGCATTTAATTTCCCAGCTGTGTTTTCACATCAATGAGAGGATGAAAATAAAGTAATATTAACATTTCTGGGAACTAATCCCAGACACTCACATAATCCTTAAGGCAAGGAAACAGAAGCTAGACATGTTATTCCAGAGAGAAATGAAAGAAAAAGACATCTTAAAAGTCTTCTTTTTTCATTTATATTTGCATCCGTACTATGCATAAGAAGATGTTATCACTCTCTAATTATAATTTAATTCACCAGATATCTTTTGTGCCTTTTTATAAATTCAATTACTTTGACCCTTGGCTCCCCAGTATAATGATACCTGATTATGCTCCCTTAGATTCTCCCTTTGCAAACTATTTTAAAATTCAGTATTTTTTTGTATAATCTTTACCAAAGGAAGAGTTTGAAATTTGTCTAGTAAGTTAAGTAGTTTTATTCCAAAGAAAAGCTTGTCTCCTTGGGATGGTGCGTTTTACCTCTTCCTATCAAGCTATTTTTCTGACATAATTTATCTTACATCCTAGTCCATAAGGTCACGGGCTTCAAATGTGATTCCTGGAGACCTTGAATTAGAAGGAAAAGCTCAGAGGTTTTCCATAGAAAGTGAGGGAAAATCTAGCATGTGGGATTTGAACCCCCACTTCCTGACTCAAAATAAGCAGCTCAGCTTTTTAACCATTGAGGTTTCAGAGGCTTATTTCAATGTCACTATAGATGAAAGTTTGTACATGAATTGTTAGTGTCAATGTTTCCCAAACGCAACCAATGGATTTCTAGTGGCCAGCAAAGGAATTCCAAAGAGTTTTGACTTAATTTCTCCTTCTTTCTAAAGCAAAAATTTATTACCTAATATGAATATGAAGCAAATTTCTGCCTTAGTGGAAATAAAATAGGCATATAGCGACACAGAGCTCTCTTCAAATTTTTACTTGATAGGGTATAGCTGCTGTGGTGGTGTTAATATTTTACCATGTTTTTATTTGTAGATACATATTGTATAATTTATACCTTAATGTACCATAATTTAGAGATGGGGAATACAGGAAATACTAATTTTGAGATAAAACAATTTAATAAGGAACATAAAAATGATAATAATTCTGTTCAATTGCCCCAAGATGCTGCTCATAGATTAGTAGAAGACATTAATCTGAATGAATTCCTTACATAGTATATAAAGTTATCTCTAAGGCTTCAAATATCATTGATAATAAACTGAAAATATGATAAAGATCATTTCCAGTTTCTTTTTTCAGCTTCAGAGTTATGGATCAGTCAAATCTGCTATATTTAAAGGAAATCGTTTTAAAACAACTGCCAGAATTTCCCCAAATTTATATCATCATTTATAAATAGGAAATAACAATTACTGTAAAAGTATGCCAGTTAATTTTTAAAGGCACAAAGTGCAATCATTTCAAATATCAGGTAATAAATGTAGATTTTTTTTGTTAGATGCTGTAGTACATAATAACCTATAACATTTTAGAGCAAATATTTCCCAGATCAAGTGGACATAAGTGGACATTAGTTGAATATGTTATTTTTAAACGATTTAAGCAACTATATAACCTATTAAATGGGAAAAATAAGTATGTCCTTATTATAAATATATAATTAGTAAAAAGGTTTTACCTTTACAGAGATATGATAAACTTATTTTTCTTATAATTATATCCTTATCAAAAAATGAAATAATGTAACAAAATGCTAAAATGAATAAATATTTGTTGATTTACAATCAAGACATTTTTGAACTTCATGTTAAATAAAAAATCAAAGAATTACATTTTTTAACATAACAACTATGTTTAACAACCCATATATAGCTGATCAGAATAAATGATTCTTTCCCTTAAGTGCACCCCCTTTTTTCAATTTTAAGAGTCTAAGGCCCCAATTCTCTGAAAAGATTAATCCTGTTTATTTGACTCTACTGGGGTTTTGAAGTGGAGATGAGGGAAGATGTATTCATTTACATATTTACACAAGAGGTACGTTTTGGATTTTATATCTGTCTACTCTGAGGCACTGTCTACTGGGGTATAAGCTGGGTGGGTAAGACTTGCTTTCACTTTATCTCTACATTAGTGTATACACGCTACTGACACTGAAAGGAGTAATAGTTCATCATAAAGAAGAAGAGATTGTCTTTCCTGCTGACGTTCTCAGCTGTAGGAGCTCTACAATCTAAATATTTGTTTAGGAAGTGAAATCTCTAAAGAAAATATAATCTGCATACACATAGATCTGCCAATTTCCATTAATAAAAAGACCTCTTAACTTAGTTTGAATTATGGGCATTTAGGACACATCACTACATTCATGTCTTAACCAAGAATCAAAAGGTCTACTAAAGGTAATTCTCCACACAAAAGGAAAGTTTGCTCTAAAAAGGTGAATATCCATGTCAGATAAAAATAAAAACAGCATTTGCAGTTTTAACCTAATAGTCTTTCTCCATTCTAGCCAAAAAGATATTCAAACCATTTTGAAGTCTACATTGAGACTGCTATACAGATATTTTTATCTAACTGCTTTTCTCTGTCCTTAATGCCCTGACATGAATAAAATCAGATAATCTCTTTTCGAGACTTCAGCAGTAATCTCATTCATTCAATCAGCTAACAAATATTGTATATCAATCGCTTGCCAAGTTTGTGCTTTGTCATGAGAATAAAAGAGTGAATAAAATACACAAAGTCTCATAGAGCTTCCATTCTACTGGGTGAGGAGAGAGAAAGGAAAAAGTGCCTGAAATATCATGTGTAAATTATATGAAGAAAAATAAAGTAAGGGATTAAAGAGTGATAGTGACATTTTATGTAGAGTAGTTTGGGAAGACCCATTGGATGTGGAGACAAACTGTGGACAAGCCATATATATCCACCTCTCTGGAGTGGTGGGGAGGAGGCAGCATTATGAGGTGCAGAGAGAATAACAGTGCAAAATCCCTCTGGTTGTACTCTGCTCCCTGTAGTCAAGGATCAGCATGGAGATCAGTGCTCCAAGAAAGCGGGGATGGGAAATCAAGTCAGAGAGGTACTCAAGGAATCAACAGTCATTCTGTTGTGTAGAATCCTGGTGTGAATTTTGGATTTGATTTTGAGTGCAATAAGAAGCCAATTCCTTTGTTTATTTTTAATGCAATTTCTCTGAGGGCTTTCTAGAGAATAGTCTATAGAATACAGGGAGAGCAAGAATGGGGGTGACAGACTGGAAAGGTAGTTTGACACTAGTCCAGGTAGAGATTCTTCAGATGCGTATTTCAAAGTTAGAACATATCTTTTGATTGGATATAGAATAGGTGAGAAAGGAAAATCAAGGATGAGTCTCAGAATTTTGCTCTGAACACTTGGATGAATGAAGTTGTTGCTTCCCTAGACGGGAGAAGACTGGTGAAGGAGCAAATTTGTCATATATCATGTTTAGGTCCCTATAGACATCCAAGTGTTGATGGCATTTAAAAGAGAGATTGAGGTTGGAAGTTTAAATTGGAAACTGCGGATCATTAAGTGGTATTTTAAATGACGGAGCACGAGTCAGTGGAGAGTGGGGAGCTCCCACAAATATTCTGAGTTGCGACTGCTGCTGGCACTCTGCTGCTAAAAGTCAGGAAGATGAAAAGTATCCAGTAAAAAAGATGAGAACAAGTAACTAGTGAAAGTGGAAAGAAATGAATAAAACTACGGAATGTGTCATTAAGAAGCCAAAAGAAGTGTTTCATTATGGAGAGAAGGATCAACTGTTGTCAAATACTTGGGCATTAGACAAAACCTGTTTTGATTTCTGAACTATGTGAAATTGCCCTTTTCGTACATAAAATAATGGCCATATATCATCAGTTTTGAATGGTTCATCGCAATGCCCTTTCTGCACTTTAGTTTCCCTTTTCGAATGGAAGGAAAACCCTACATTTGTTAAATGCCTGACAAGTAGCAGGTTCTCAGTGCATTTCCCCTCACCACCCTCCTCCTTAAAACATTTGTTCTCGTGGTATCAGTTCTGATTGTATTCATAATATAACTACATTAATTACTTTAAATCATAAAAATTATTAGTTATTCCAACATTCTATTTCACTTTTTATACTAAAAAATAGTGTTGCTCTAAAATTAGACTTCAGACTTGGAAAGAAAAAAGGTATATTTAGATTGACATTGAAATTACTAATCTTTATACCTAGTACATATTGAGGAAAGAAAATAACCTCAGGCTTTTTTTGCAAAAAAAAAAATTCTAATTCATCTACTAAAATCAAGTTGCACCTGTTTGCCTCTATAATTAACAAAGCACAAAGCAAATTTTGTTTCTCCCTGTACAGATACTATGGCTTGTATCTAAAAATAAACATTTTAAAATAGAGCTGATATTTTTCTGTTTTTTTCTTTCTAGAAGAGACTAGTTAGTATGTAAAGGTGACATTGAGATAACCACAAAACTAAGCAGATGACAGCATTAGGACAGTGTCCTGAGGGCAAGGAGCAAGGCTCCCGTCAGCAACAAGTCAAATCCTGCTCCCAGAGTGAGCATTCATTATCATTACAGGAGACAGGCTAGTGGATTAGAAGATTTGTTAAAGGATTAGGAGATTTTCTTTTCATTTCTCTTTTTATTCCTCACAATAGCCCTCATTGTGTATATTGCTTATGAAATGTTTTATGTCGAAACATTAAGTAGAACATGAATGTAGAATTAAGTAAGATAAGGTATACTTTTAACTGAAAAAAGAAAAAAAACCACAGGACTCAGAATACACTGTTCTTACATGTATTCTGGTTCTGAGTAAATAGGATGAGAATTTCAGATTTTGATTTACATTCTCTTTGTGTGAGAAAGTGTGTCATGAGGTGACCTCAGACTATTTCACACACGTTAATGAGTTTCTACGTGACCTCTGAGTCGTCCCTTTGGATGGGAAGCTCCTCAACAAGCTTTTCCCAAAGAATCTTTCGAGAAAGGAGTCAATTTAAAAGAGTAGGAATGCAAGCGACCAACAAATAAGAACGCTCTTCAGCTCACCAGTAAATACAGAAAGAAAATTTAAAATGGTGAGATTGTTTTAAATATTTACAACTATGATCACTTGAAAAATGTGGCAACACAGTTTCCACAAGATTATGGGTAAGGGGTATCCCCTGGGAGTGCAAAAGGATATATTTTGGGGGAGCATTTGGCTTTAAAAGCCAAAAAACTAAAACACCTATTCTTTGATAAACAATTTCAAGTCTAAGTAGAGACAACGTAAAACAATACAAACCTTGTCAATAGTGGCCTAGTTAAACAAAATATATTATGGGGAAAAAAGTCTACAAAAAATGAAAAGATATTTATGTAAAAATATGCCTATTTTGTAATGTTAGGAGAAAAAGTAAATTATGAATCTCCATGTAGAGCATAGTATAATTAATAGAAAACTTTAAACATCCGTGGAGAGATTTATAGGGAAGGATGTGTGTGTGTACGTGTTATTTTAAATGATTAATCGATATGCTTTTGTCATTGTTTTGGGAGGATTTTAGGTTATATTCACTGTTTCCTTCTTTTTACAAGGCATGCATTATTTTTACACTGAAAATAATTTAAGGGTGTCCTATGAAAGAAACTTTTAAAAGTTATGGTGAATGTTAGCTTTTCAAAGTAATGTCACAGAGGAAAGAAACCGATTTGACCTTGTATTACTTAACTGTTCCCTAAAATTACTTAGGAAACCCCACTTTACATAACTGCCTCTACTGCAGATGGGCTGAGAAACCCTCTTTGAAAGCTTCACACCTCGACTGTTTGTGCCCTGGCCCCTCCCACTTTCCCCGCCCCCTCGCACATTCCCCACCAGCGCAACTAGTAATAACAGTCAGACGAGGAAAATACGTTTTGGGTTTTCTCTCAAAATATAACTGCTATTATTCATAATTGTGCAATTATTCCTTGTTTACAGAAGGTTAACCAGAAAAGAGGTACTTTTTTAAATTACAAAATTGTTTAGGGGAATTTCAGTCTCATTCCCTGGATTAATTAACTATGCATTATATTACTAAACACTTCACTTGAATGTGGCAACAGTGTATAGTTTGAAAGCAACCACATTTTCTGAGTGGCATGGATTCTCTGATTTTGGTTTTCAAGCACTCTAAGTCTTGAATTAATTCTGTGATAAGACCTTCCTTGTCTTTGTGAAATCTATAATGGTTCTTGCACAGTCACTACGAGGAAGGTTAACCTAACGGTTAAACGATTTAACCTAGCTGAATTCAGGAATGTTTACCAGCATCTATTTTTTTCTACATAACAGCAGGTCTTGGCCCTACATTTATTACTTTTTGAAAACACCTTTATTGAGATATAATTTATATACCATATAATTCAATTTACTTATTTTTAGCATACAATTCAGTGGTTTTGGTATATTTGCAGGGGTGTGCAGCCTTCACCACAATCAATTTTAGAACATTTCTGTGATCCCCAAAAGAAATCCCTCACTCATCGATAGTCATTTCACATCTACCCCAAGCTTCTGTATAATAATGAAAAGAAGTATTGATAAGCATTACTTCTTGTTCCTGATCTTAGGAGGAAAGCATTGAGTCTTTCAAATTAAGCATGGTGATAGCTGTTAGATTTTTACAGATATCCTTTATGAGTTTTAGCACAGTCCCCTCTACTTCTAGTTGAGTGTTTTTATCACAAAAGTTTTTGGATTAGGTTAAATGCTTTTTCTGCGTCTGTTCAATTTGTCATGTATTTTTGTTCTTTATTCTACTGATATAGTGTATTTCATTAATTGATTTTCAGATGTTGAACCAATCTTAGATTTTGTATGATAAATCCCACTTGGTAATAATATATAGTCCTCTTTCTTTAAGTTTGTTTGTATTTTGTTGAGAATTTTTGTATCTATATTCATAACAGATACCATCATACAATTTTCTTTTCTTGTGTTGTCTTTGAGTAATTTTGATATTAGGATAATATTGACTGGAAAGAATGAGTTTGGAAGAAAACTGGTCATTTTGAATAATATGTTGTAGCAACTCTGAATATTGATCCCCCACTCTAGAGCTGCTTGTTTGTTTTTTATTTGTTTAATAATTTGGTTATAACATTTCAGTGAAGTCTATTTTCCCTACAGAAAAATGTTCAGCCTCTGATGTTGCAATTCAAAGGATTTATTCTTGGGTATATACACACATTCACCCCGGACCCCCACCCCCACCTCAGTATGTCAGTGGTTATGGTAGGACTCTCTTTGACTAGCTCTTTCCCTGCTCTCCTTATTCAGCTTCTAACTCATCTGCATCTACTGATATCACATCCAGTTGTTATTTTCCACTAATTGTTAGCTAATTGTTCTATTGTTTGGTAACACCCTGGGGCAATCATTGCTCCACAGTCAGATTCAATTCAATTTGGGTCATTTGGCAAGATTAATTTTGATACATTCTTTGAGGCTTGTTCCCAATACTGGAAGATCACTTTTTATCTGTTTCTTTCCCTGTTCTCTCTATTAAATGTCTAGCTTGTCTACAGTTTCATGCATTGTTATCATGGTGCTACCCGTCGCATCTTAATTGTTTACCACTAAAATCTCCAGTTTTCGGCAGCCTCCTCAGACTTGAACTCTCCCACATTCTGTTCCAAATAATGTCAGCCCCCTTGTGAAGTGCCGTGGAGATCTTTTTCACTTGTGGCCTGCTTCTTCGCCTGGGCGGAATTTCTATACCACTGCTCTGGACCTGGTGGTGAGAATAGGGGCCCATTTCACACCAATGATACTCCTGTTCTATAAGTGGTACATTGGGTAGGGGTTGTGGTCCTTGGTCCTCTCGTCCTGCCTCTTCTAGAGTGAAGCCTCCACCCTATGAGAGAGCAGGGATGAATGAAATTGAGCCCAGTATTCTTGTACACTACAAGTGGGGACTGGGTAAGAGAAGGGAAGCCCAGACCCCTCATCCATGCTTGCCTGGAATAGAGCCTTTCTAATATGGAGCTGGGGGAAATGAGAAATGATGGCAACCTTCCTCTCTCAGGAAGAAACTGTAGCTCTTGACTTGTAGTGGAGGAGGGAGAGAGTACCATTTTCTTTGTTGCATCCACCCATTATAGAGCTTCAGACTTCATGAGGTCAGGGAAAAGGGAGCAAATCTTGGCTCAAATACCACAGACTCTCTCTGTTTTGACTGAGATTTAATAGATCTGGAATAAATGTGTCTGCATTTGCTGTATGGCCTTAAGACAATTTCCAGAACTTTTGTTTTTTTTAGAACAATTTTCCTAGTTATGGTTATTTTGCTAGATAGTGTCCATGGACCTCTCACACTGTGATTCCTGAAGTGTTTTCCTTGCAGCATTTTTAAAAATTAGGAAAACACACAAGGGCAGGAAGCAAATACGTCTCATAATTTTTATATAGTTATAATATATATCAATTTAACTTATCTTAATCAAAGAAATAAAGTTATAGTAATGTGGAAATAAAGCTCAATATTTCTATGCAGAAGATAGTTATAAATTAATAGAGCACTCAGTTATCTGTCAGATAACTCTACAAACTGTTTAATATTAAAGCTACACACACTCTCACACATATTTATATATTACAAATATTTTATTGAAGACATTGTTATGGATATCTGTTATTTTTGCCATCCATCATATATGTATTCTTCTGGTTCCAAAGCCCATATTTTATTTTAGGGCACTGGTTCTCAAACTTGAACAGGCATCAGAATCACCTGGATAGCTTCTTAAAAATCAAATTGCTAGGTGTCACCACTAGAGTTCCTGATTGAGTCGGCCTGAGAGGTGGCTGATAACTTGCATTTCTAAGACTAACTTTGAGATCCACTGTTCCAGGGAACTGCCCTTTCTCCTCTCTTAGTCTCTAAGGCATATAATGACTCAGGTCCGGCCAATCTGAGCATCACATTCTTCCTCCATTGTGATGAGAACATGACTCAGTAAGATTCAGCGACACAATGAGATTTTTTTGCACCATCAGAGAAAGGCAAGTATCTTTTTCTGTTGAATTCTCTAACACTAAGAATAAGATTAGCCTGGAGCTGCTGAGACTGCCTGATAAAGCAGATAATGTAGCAAAAGGGAGATGGAATAAATCTGGTTTGATAACATAGTTTGGGAACTTTCAATAAGCAACATCTAAAGCTAGACCAGATCTAACCCTGAAGTGCCTGGATAAAGTACTTATTTCCATTTTTATTCAAGCCAGTTTGAGCTAGGTTTGCTATTTAACCATAACTGATATGCTGATGTTCATAAACTAACTAATTATCATTTATTCATTATATTCTAAAAAGTATATGACTTAGAATATTAAAAAAATTTTGAGGGGCTGGCTCAAAAAAAAGTGGTTAAGTTCCCCTTGCTCCAGTTGGGTGGCCCAGGTTTGCAGGTTTGAATCCCCAGTGCAGACATATACCACTCATCAGCCATTCTGTGGCTGCAACCCACATATAAAGTGGAGGAAGATTGGCACAGATGTTAGCTCAGCACTAATCTTCCTCAGCAAAAAAAAAAAGTTTTCGGAATAGATAATATTGAAATGATCTTTAGTGCCACTACTATTCCCATTAAAATGTCAGTATTGTTTTCTATTTCCTGTTCCACTTTAGAGGTTTAAAAATAGATAATTAAAATATAATCAACATAATTACTTTTATAATTTAATATTATCTTCATTTGTATCATATGTATTGGGAATTTATTGTATCTCTTGATGATTTCTTACATATTCCATGAGAAGACTTTTAAATAAATGGAGGGGCCAGCTCCATGGCCGAGTGGTTAAGTTTGCGCACTCCACTGTGGCGGCCCAGGGTTCAGATCCTGGGCGCGGACATGGCACCACTCATCAGACCATGTTGAGATGGTGCCCCACATCCCACAACTAGAAGCACATGCAATTAAGATATACAACTGTGTACAGGGGGGGTTTGGGGAGATAAAGCAGAAAAAAAAAAAGATTGGCAACAGTTGTTAGCCCAGGTGCCAACCTTAAACAAAAAAAAAAAGGAAATTAATATGGTTTAAATAATTCATTTGATTATGCTGTTAGATTATATTAAAAATAGGATGTTTTTCTCAGATTTGTATTGATTAATCTATGTCTTTGAAATTGTGTATCAAAATAGATTTCAAAAATTCCTCTGAAATATGTTAAAAATTAAACAAATATATGTAAAATAATAAAAGTGTAATAAATTTTTATTTATAAAATAAAATTTGCCTCAGGCGCGCTGAGATCGTTCAAGCTATATTATGAAAAATAGCAGCAGACGTTGGAGGCAAAACATGGCAAATTTTTGTGTCACTTTAGATTATAGATAATCAATGCATACTGCATTTTTTCATATATTTAACTGATATTACAACTGCTATGATAAACTACACTAAGAAAAAGCAACTTGTTAGCATTATCTTATGTTTGACATTTCGTAAATGTCTTGTATAATATTGTAAAGTTTTATGTAAATTTGGCATATGAAAAAAACCTATTTAGAACAAATACTCCTAATATGTATTTCCTTAGATCTAGAATCAGCATCATGTTTGTGCCTTGTAGGCAAATGATAAAATAAACTATTTTTTCTTTCTATTGTACAATTCATCTCACTTTCCTCAATTACTTAAAAAAACACATAATCATCAGAAATGGGGAAAAAAGTTAGACAACAAAGTCATAGTCACAGAAAGAAAGAAAACATAAAAAGACAGTATTTTTTATATACAAAACTTTAAAAATAATTTATACACTTGACCTTATTTGGTATAATGAAAAACTGAGGCCTAAATGATGCATACGGCATGGAACAGCTTTAAGCGGGACGTCCAACAATAGAACTGCTTCTCTCTGACTCTTGGGTTTTTTTGGTTGTTTGTTTCTTCTTCTCCCCAAAGCCCCCCAGAACATAGTTGTGCATTCTAGTGGTGAGTGCCTCTGGTTGTGCTATGTGAGAAGCTGCCTCAGCGTGGCCTTGATGAGCGTTCCCATGTCTGTGACCAGGATCTGAACCGGTGAAACCCTGGGCCGCTGAAGCAGAGTGTGTGAACTGAACCACTCGGCCACGGGCTAGCCCCTGCTTTTTTTCTTGTTAATGTCTTTAATATATTTAAGGACAATTATGCATTAAGTATGGAAAATATTATGTTAAAAAGCAGTGTTATTTTAGAAAATATAGAGTGCAAATATAAACTATAAAACAAGTACCTCCTATTTCAGGTAAATTCTAAGTAAAGGAGTAGTACAATGCTGAGGATTCATTCATTTTATATAAACTTAGGCTTTGATAGGTCTGTAGCTGAAATAGACAACAGTGGGGAAAAAATGTGATAGGAAAGTGATCTAGAGAAGCTACAAGGGAGACAAGATTTATAATCTTTTCGTCTCTGAATTGGGGGCAGGACTCTGGGTACCTTCTGTGCATAAGTTTTGATAAAGGAGATGGGAAGCGTCTAACATTCCTGCCAGCTATAAAATTCCACATTCTAGCAAAATGTGCTCACTTGAGCTTCTACAATCTGGAATTTTGTAGATAGGCATTAAATTTATATAATTTATAAACTATACTTTTACAAAAATTGGAAGATGTTTTTGTGGGAGAAATGAATATTAGTTTCAAAGGTTTTGTTCCTCTTTTTCTCTTTTTCCATGTTAATCAGGTTTCAATCCCAAGTGTCAATGAATCGAAGGTTCTAGCTAGGGATGAAATTCTGTCAAAGATTTTTGATCTTTTCCATTTGTACAATGAACTATATTCTCTTATTTTACATCACCATTAAAGAATGATTAGTAATGCTTATTTTCCATTATGTAATAAAATTAAACTTACAAAATCAGGAGAACAAAATGTGTTAGCAAATTAAATATTTCCTTATGTCGCCATATTTGGCAGAATCATATTGAAATAGCAAGGTGTTGTGAAGAAACTTTGAAGCAAAATTTTGGAATAGATATATTAAATGGTTTCGTTTTCATTAATAAGCTGTGTTAATTTATTAGAAGCGTTAGGTGTAGTGCATACTGCAATCTTTATGCTTTAAAAAATGTTATGCCATTGAGACATTTGTAGCAAAATACATGAGGTACAATTTCAAAGTTTTGCCTTATTTTCTCCTTTTCAACTCACATGTCTTTTAATAAAGGTATCATCATAAATTTTAAGTTTGTTAATAACAAAATAGCATAGTCATTAACTGCATAAATATAATTTCTCAATAATGCATGCCTTGCTTCTATAATAGGAATTTGGCCAAAAACTAGATTTAAAATTCATTTCAATACAATATTCTTCTGATATGTGGAAATTAAATGTCTTGCTTGGGAAGTGAAAAGTGTTGTGTGATCATTAGTAATTATAATCGATTTGTATTTCTAGAAAGGTATTTCTCTCTGAAGAAATTAATTTATAGACAGAAACAAATAAATTTTTTGCTGAGACGATCTTTTAGTTAAGTAAATGCATTAGAACAGGTATAAAGTAAGATGAGTTATAATGTAGCACTAACTACCATCTGAATAAAAGTAATGTTCATTTAATAATTGGTGACAAATAACTGTCTCTGCAATATTTTACTGTTATTTCATGTCCCTTTTCAGTGAAAGATTGTCCTACTAGGTAGTTAATGTTGCTAATGAGATGACTTCAACCTGCAAAGACTAATTTAGAAAATCTAGGTCAGAATCTAGGATTTGGATTACTTTGGACAATTATATTAGTTTTTTAATTTAAACAAGCTAGGTCATTCAGATTTATCTATTTTAGGTAGTGATAACTGTGATCTCCCAAAAATTCACTAAATGTACATTTTCTTGTTTTAACTTTAAAAATCACTTTTGTTCAAAAAGAAAAAGTATTTATAAACCATGTTTAATCTACAAAACTATTATTTTAAATGATGCATACATTTAGAAGAATAGTAAAAGCATAAGACACTCTTCGGTATTAGCAAATATCCTGTAATATCTCCTACTAGTTTTCTTCTCTCATTTACAATAAAAGTTATCCTGATGGAAAAGCATTAGATTGACAAGTGGACATTAAGTTACCAAATTTTTTCCATCGTTAATTATGTTTGCAAGCTTGGGTAAGTCAGTAACATTTTTAGATATCAACTCTGTTCTCAATAAAATGTTTTTAAAACAATGATAAATTATTTCTCCTTCTAAGATGAAATAATTTTATTAAATAAGAAATGATAAAAAGTGATAAAGATCACATCTGTTCTATCTATAAAATTAAATAATTATCACCTACTTCCAGAGCTGCTTATTGTGAGTTCCTTATACTTCCTATACGTTAATACATGTTCAATTCCTAAACTACTGTATTTACCTAATGTTTTTATAGATGTTGGCAGATAAGTCTTAACAGATGCCAGTGGAGTAAGACATATTTTTCCTTGTCCTTCCTTGAGTCTAAATTAAACTCAACTCACTCACCTAAAGTCAGTGACTCAGGCTAGATATCACCATAAACCTATTATTCAAGAAAAAGAGTAAAATATGTAGTCCTTTCATCTTTATTAAGATATAATTACCCTCATAATCATTATTAAACTAAATATTTTATAATGATGAGACCTTTTGCATATCTTAACTTTTGAGATTCACGGTAATTCTGTAAAGAAGGTTGGCAGGGGAAGTATTACCTTTGGTATGTTAAAGGAGAGCAAACAGAAATTCAAAGATGGGATTTGACCAATTCATAGAGCAGAAAGCAGCCCAGGCGTAGACTTGCAATTCGGACCAAAGTCTTTTGACTTTAAGTCAAAAAATAAATTTCCTTCAAGGTTTCCAAATACTGTACTTATTGTCCATTCCAACTCTAGCTTAGGTCAGTTTAACATACAGATATTTGGGGGGCTAACCCATTAGCATAGTGGTTAAGTTCACGCACTCCACTTTGATGGCCCAGGGTTCACAGGCCAGCATCCGAGGCATGGACCTACATACCACTTATCCAGCCACGCTGTGGCAGCATCCCACAAAAAAAACAGAGGAACATTGGCACAGATGTTAGCTCAGCAACAATCTTGTTCAAGCAAACAGAGGATGATTGGCAACAAATGTTAGCTCATTGCAAATCTTACTCACTAAAAAAATAATAATAATAATAAAAAAATAAAATACAGATATTTCTACTAATATAGTATAGACATTTTTTCTCAATGATTTCCTAATGAGGTATCTCTTTTCTTTCAAAATTAATTCTTCTGTTAGCTTTTGTTTTGGTTTTTGTAACAGTATACACTAATAACGCATATAAATATATTTTTTAGAAAAAAACATTTCCCACAACTCAAAAATAAATGTTTTCATCTCCTATAGTTGGTTGTCATGAGCAGGTTTAGTTATTTTCAACATTCATTTAAATGTCTGTCTACTTTGTGTTTGATGTAGAGTTGTAAATATATAAATAGAAATTTTAATTTATATGTAAATTAACTTATTAATATAAATATGGAGTTTCAAATATACATAAGATGTTATGCTTGTATCTGAGGAATACATAACCTATTGGGAAAGATCACTTCAAAATAATAGAATATAATTTAGAAATATAATACAGTACTTGAACATTATAACAGAAATATGAATAGGACTATTAGAGTATACAGATGTATAAACCAAATCTGAAGTTCATGGAAGGCTTTTACAAGACACAGATGATGATGTTTGAAGAATAAGTAATGTCTGAATTTCAAGAATAAAAATGAGTTAGATAAACAAGTGCTAGAGGCAATAACATGAACAAAAGAGTAGAACAAACCTCTGGTGGTTGACAATGAGAAAGAAGATGGTCTTAAACCTGAGAAAGACAATGTGGGGTGGAGCTTTGTTGTCTCATATGAAGAACAACAGGAAGCATTTCTGAAAACAGAGTTGAGCAATTGACTGATGGAATGTCTCCTTAAACTGCTTAAGTAACCATCAGTCCATAAGGGACATGCTACTCTTAGCAAGATTCGACTTTTTTTTGTACCTAATTTACTTGTGTTTCCTAATCATCTTTTCTTTCTGTAAAAACCAACCATTTATCAGAAAAGACATCTTGAATGATCTTTCTTGGATGTTAGTCTCTTGTTGCAAGTTTGTAATGAAACTTTGATCAGAGTTAGCAATCATTTCTTCCAATAATTTATTTTAACATTCCCAAGGTGCATTTTCATAAGGCATTAATAATATGTGGGGAGGGGGTTTTCAGGGTTGAATATGCTTAGAAAATTATGGGTTGGATAAAAAATAAAGGGGTTTATTTGATGTGAAAACTTGTAGTGCTTTTAATATGTAAAGGTGATAGTGAATTTTCAAGTTCAAAGAAGGAAAAGACCTGTGATTGAAATGAAGGTAGAGTTAGACCAGTGTCTACATTATAAGACTCAATATTATAGCAGGTACATGAGATTTTAACTTATGTTTTATGATGGTCTGTCCTATGGATTCATCATGAAGTGTTAAAAGGTGTGTAGCACTTCTTCTGTAAGTTGTTCAGCAACATTGGGCCTGAGATTTTTAGAACCTGTTTCATATTTGGAAAATACAGTAATTGCCAAATGAGAGTCAGCGTCCCACAAGGCAACCCATAAAAAGACTATTATTATAAAGGTCTACACATGTGGAGGGAATAAAACTGTATCGAGGGGAAGATGTTATAGGCTTTTTGTTTCAAGCAGTGTTATCTGACCTCAAGGATGGTTTTGAACATCAGGAACTGGATGATAAAGCCCATCAAGTAAAAACCATCAGAAACAAACCTGTAGTCTAACAAATTTAGCTTTATTAACTTGCCAAGACAAGGGAGAAAATGGGTAGCTAGGGCTCCCATAACAAAATACCACAGACTGGGTGCCTTAAACAACAGAAATTTATTTTCTCACAGCTCTAGAGGCTTGAAATCCAAGATCGAGGTGTTGGCAGTTTTGGTTTCTCCCTGGGCCTCGCTCCTTTTTTCTCAGGTGGCTCCCTCTCATTCTGTCCTCACAGGATCATCCATCTGTGTACACGTCCCCTGGTGTCTCTCTCTCTTTTTATAAGGACACCAGTCATAGTGGATTAGGGCCCCTCCCTAATGGCCTCATTTCAAGGTATTTACCCCTTTAAAAGCCCGCTCTCCAAATACACTTATGTTCTGAGGTACTAGGATTAGGGCTTAAACATACTAACTGAGGACACAATTCAGTCCACAACAACCGGGGTATCAACTGTTTTTCTGAGGAAGGACCAGGGGAAACGGAGTTCTTTCAGCTTTTTATTGGTTTCTGTCATAAAGCAAGAGAGGTTTAGCAATCAGTTAAATTAATAATCTTTTTAATGGAAGCCAGGACAGCACAGTAGATCTGGAGACATGAGTGGTAATGACAGGAGAAATCACTCAATGAAAGGTTGCTGTTTTAGCATTCTACAGCAGGGTGACCTGGTGAAAAATGTTTACTTGTTACCCTTGGAGATAGTCATATCTATGGGTGTCACCACAGTCTGATAATCAGCAGGGCTGATTTCATTCTCTCATTCTAGGATATCACAAGAAATGAAGTGCAGAGGGCTTACTCTAAAGTGACACCCTGGGTGGCACTCCATTTTTGGAGATGACTGTATGGTTGCCCATAGATATGTGGTTGTTAATAAATTGTTGTGTCTGCGGGAACGTCCTAAAGGATTCCATGACCAAGTACAGGGCAGAGGAATGAAAAATATTAGGAAAGACAACTTCAATTAGACTTCAAATGAACCAGATTGACCTGGTAATAAAAACAAATGATTATCACCATGTAATGTTCCTGTTGCCCTTCCCATCAACTTCGGGCAGACAAGCTTTCATTTGATTCAAAAAGATTTTTAAATTTTAATGCGTTTTTGCATGCATCCTGAGTGTCAGGAAACAATTCTAATGACATAAGGTAGTTTATATTTCATTTTTTAAATCAAGGGATATCATTTATAGTTTTAAGTAGGAGAATGCCATGATCAATTTTTCAAGATTGCACTGGTACCACCAATTTCAGAACATATTTATGCCTACTTTGAAACATATTTAAATATGTACTAAGCAAGTATATTACATAATATACTATAATATGAATAATCCACATAATATCGTATAGAAAGTATATTGTAATTAAGTGTATTAAGATATTTGCATGTAGGTAATGCATGTATAATATCAATCTAATCACACACTATTACAAATATTTCGTATACCAAGCATCAAAACATAAATAAAAAAATTTTTGAACTTTTTCATACCAGTTTGTTATTCAATACACAGCGTGTTCAAACATGGTTTGAACAGCATGCCTGAATGAATCACTGAACAACTATTTAAGTCAAATCAGTAGTTCTGTAACCACATGCACTTAGAATAAAATCCTTAACTTATATTTTGAATAAGAAACACAATAGTGTGTATAGAGGAAACATACCTCAACATAATAAAGGTCATATATTATAAGCCCACAGCTAACATTATGCTCAATGGTGAAAAGCTGAAAGCTTTTGAACAAGACAAGGACACTCACTCTCACTACTTTTTATTCAACACAGTATTGGAAGTCCTAGCCAGAGCAATTAAAAAAGAAAAAATAAATAAAAGACATCCAAATTGGAAACTGCCACTATTTCCAGATGGCATGATTTTATATGTAGAAAACCCTAAAGACTCCACCAAAAAAACCCATTAGAACTAATAAATAATTCAGTAAAGTTGTAGGATGCAAAATCAATATACAGAAATTTGTTGTGTTTCTATACATTAATAATGAACTATCAGAGAAATTAAGAAAACAATCCCATTTAAATTTCATCAAAAAGAATAAAATACCTATGCATAAATTTAATCAAGGAGGTGTCATATTTCTGCATGAAAACTATGAAACATTGATAAAAGATATGGAAGAAGACACGAATAAATGGCAAGATATTTCATACTCATGGTTTGAAGGAATTAATATTGTTCAAATGCACATACTAGCCAAAGCAAAATACAGATTCAATGCAAACTGTATCAAAATTCCAACAGCATTTTTCACAGAAATAGAAGAAACAATCCTAAAATTTGTATGGAAACACAAAGATCCTGAATAAAAGTCTTCAAGTCCTAAAGAACAACGTCGTTGTTGAAAAAGAAGAACAAAGCTGGAGGCATCACAATCTCTGATTCCAAACTATATTACAAAGCTATAGTAATCAAAACAGTGTGATACTAGCATAAAAACAGACACAAAAATCAATGGAACAGAATAAAGAGCCCAGAAATAAACTCATGCATATATGATCCATTGATTTATGACAAAAGAGCCAAGAACATCCAATGGGGAAAGAGCAGTCTCTTCAATAAATGGTGTTGGGAAAACTGGACAGCCACATACAAAAGAATGAAACTGGACTGCTATCTTACACCAAACAAAAAAATTAACTCAAAATCGATTAAAAGCTTGAGCTGACCACATCAAGCTAAAAAGCTTCAACACAGCAAAGAAAATTATCAACAAAATGAAAAGGCAACCTATTAAATGGGAGAAAATATTTGCAAATCATATATCTGATAAGAGGTTAACATCCAAAATATATAAACAACTCCTACAACTCAATAGCAGAAAAACAAATGACCTGATTTAAAACTGAGCAGAGGATCTGAGCAGACATTTTTCCAAAGAAGACATAATAATGGCCAAAAGGTATGTGAAAAGATGCTCAACATCACTAATCATCAGGGAAATGCAAATCGAAACCACAGTGAGATATCATCTTACTCTGTTTGAATGGCTATTATCAAAAAAGACAAGTGTTGGCAAGGATCTGAAGAAAAAAGAATTCTTGTGCGTTCTTGCTAGGAATGAAAATTGGTGCACCCACTAATGGAAAACAGTATGGAGGTCACTCAAAACATTAAAAATAGAACTATCATATGATTCTGCAATTCCTTTTCTGGGTGCTTTATCCAAAGAAAAGGAAAACCCTAATGTGAAAAGATATATGCACCCCTAAGTTCATTGCAGCATTATTAACAATAGCCAAGATATGGAAACAATCTAAGTGTCCACTGATGGATGAACGGATAAATTGTTATATATCCAACAGGAATGTTATTCAGCCATAAAAAAGAATGAAATTTTGCCATTTGTGACAACATGGTTAGACCTTGAGGGCATCATGCTAAGTGAAATAAATCAGACAAAGACAGATACCATATAATCTCACTTATATGTGGAATCTTAAAGAAAAAAATACGTAACAAAAAAAACAAGCTCCTAGATACCAGGGAAGAGCTTGGTGGTTGCCAGAGGTAGGGGACAGGGTGTGGCTGAAATGAGTGAAGGGAGTCAAAAAGCACAAACTTTCAGTTATAAAGTAAATAAGTAATGAGAATGTAATGTAGAGCATGGCAACTATATTTAATAACACTGTATGGCATATTTGAAAGAGAGTAGATCTTGCAAGTTCTCATCACAGGAAAAAAATTCTGTAACTCTCTATGGTGACAGATGTTAACTGGACTTATCGTAATCATTTTGCAACACATACAAATTGCAAATCATTATGTTGTACATGAGAAACTAATATAATGTATGTCAATTATACCTCAATAAAAAATCAATAAAATAAAATGGTTTAATTGAAAAAAAAAAGAAAGACAATATGGAGAATTGCCTTAGAACATTACTGTTTGTGGGAATGAATGGTCATTCTGAGAAGACAGTGATATTGTTTGCAAAAACCACACCTGGTTTTACCTAACAGTTGGTCTGATTTTACACTCGATGATAAAACTATAATTTACTGGTTTCCTCTTAATTCTTATAAGCAGATATTAAAATAGTTCTGTTTTCTTTTTAGGAAAAAAACAATAGCTTTAACTTTACTTGTGAAAGCTACTTTGGGAAGGTGTTTTAATATATATTTAATACTTTTTCTAAGTGAGAATGACATGTAAGACAACATTTTAAAAAATGCAAAGTGTTCATTTCAGTGCATTTGAAGTATTTTTTCACCTATATGAACTGAAATTAGAATCATTGGTAATAAATATTATCCCATTGAAGTACATATTATTTTTTCCTTGATGCTTTGATGCATAAAAATGCATAAAATCATGCATATTCATATGATGAAATACTCATTAACTTGAAACATAGTCTGTAGACTAAAGGACACTTTTTAAGAATTTTAGAAGCTGATTGCTTTTAAATTATGTTACATAAAGAGGTATACCAAATGAATGCAAGCTTAATTCAGTCTTAATTCCAAATATAAAGAATATGCCTCTGTAAGTTTTACTAGTTTAGAATTTTAAGATTATTTTTGAAGAAACAATGAACTAGAACTTGAAAAAAAATAAGGTCTAAATTACACCATTGTTAACAGAATATGCAATTGAATATGTAATTGAAACATAATTTTAAGTAGAAAACTTTGCCTTACTCATTTTGTAATTATTAAGATGGTATATGCATTATAAACATACAGGCATATAAATGTACAAATTAACATAAATTTATGTAAATTGTATTCTATAAAAATTCAGTATTTTATGCGCCACAAAAGGAATGGCCACAATTGCATTCTTTTGGCATATCTTAAATGTGAGCACATTAATGTTTCTTGTAGATTATCTTTCTATACCTAAATAATGAAATAATGAAAATCTATGCCTGAAAATATCCTGCAACTCATACAGCAGATCCCAAGTTATCAGAACACAAGCTATTACTTGGGAAACAGTACTCTCTTTCTATAAAACATAAGGGCTGAAGATTGGGAGAACACAGAATGCTTTTGTCTTGTCTTTGAGCTGAAAAGACATCATTCCATGTGACTACTACAAAACAGTGCATATTAAATATTCAACAAATGTTGAGTATTGCATGATTAATAGTGAAAATATTTCTGTAAGCTATTTACATGGAATATCATCTTTCTATGTACATATTGTAGGTATAGTGAGATATGATTTAAAATGAAAGCTAAAAAATTTAATACATTTGGTTTTTATGTATCTAAACTTCAAAATTTTATGAATGAGAATTACAAAATTTTAATTTCTTTACTATAAAAATAAAGAAACAAAGGTTTTAGATATTAAATGATATGTCAGAAACAGTCAGCTAGTTAAGGACAGGCCTAGAACTTGAAATCAAGTTTCCTATTCATTTTGTGATTGCTCAAGCTTTTCACATTTCTTATTGCTCTTTGGAGCTGTAAACTATTTCATCAAATTACTTCTCTTCTTTGCTTCACTCTCACTTACTCCCCACTCTCCTCCAAACTTTCATTACTGTTGTGAATTTCAGTTTTTTAGACTTTCTTATTGACTGTTGTTTTTTAATATTGGTTTCGAAATTGCAGTCTAGAATGTCATGGAACATGGCAAAGTAGGGAGCTCCAGGAAAGGGCCCCTCCACTGAAACAACTACTGAGCTGACAAGAATTGTTAAAATTGACTATCTCAGAACTCTGGATTATAGTTGAACAATTGTAGTATCCAGGGGAGTGCTTGACAAATAAAGAGGCTGGTAAAGTTTGATGAATTTTGGCATTTGTCATTTCACTTAGAGGTTACTATCCCTACTCCCCAGCCCCACAGCAAGGGGCTGTTGAGATGGCAGCACATTCATGATGTGGTTCACAAGTGTCAGGGTAGAGGAGAAAGACTTTATCTTGTAGAGATCAAGGTTACATATTGATTTGCCTTTGATTTGCTGGGGGACTTCTGCAGAGGTTAGTTCAAATGGCTTCTTAGGTAGCACTTGTAAAAAATAAAACAAATAATTCTGCTTATAAGATAAACAGAAACCAAAGAGCAAAATGGCGTAAGTCCTTCCTTATCAGTAACTACTTTAAATTTTAAGTGGACTAAACTCTCAAATCAAAGGCAGGGATTGGCAGAATGGATTAAAAAACTTGACCAACGCTGTTGTCAATAAGAGATTCACTTTAGCTTCAAAAACACAAATTAAGTTGAAAGTGAAAAGATGTTCCATGAAAATAATGGCCAAAAGAGAGCTAGGATGGCTATACTATTGGACAAAATAGACTTTATGTCAAAATGTGTTAGATAAAGAAGGGCATTATATACTGCTAACTGTGTCAATTCATTAAGAAAATATAACAATTGTGAATATATATCTATATATATACACCAAAAACCCCAAGATATGTGAAGCAAACTTTGACAAAATTAAAGAAAGAAATGGTTATACAATATATATTTACAGAATTGTTGAAGACTATATAATAATACAATTGAAGACATTAGTCTCAATGGAATGAACCTAGACATCAATAAAAGAAGGAAAAGTGTAAATTCACAAATACAAGGAAATTTAACAGTACACTCTTAAACAACAAATGGGTTAAAGAAGGAATCACTAAGGAAATTAAAAAATGTTAGCTCAGAGACAATCTTCTATGCCAAAAAAAAAACCCCACAAAACCACCTCAATATAGAAATATCATATGACCCAGGAATTTTGCTCATAGGTATATACCCCAAAGAACTGAAAACAGGTACTCAAATAAATGCTTGTTCATGAATGTTTATAGAAACACTATTCACAATAACCAAATGATAGTAACAACCCAAATGTCCATCTATGATGAATGGATAAAGGAATTGTATGTCCACATAATAAAATATCATTCAGGCTTAAAAAGGAATGGAATACTGATACACGTTACAAATTGGATGACTCTCAAAAACACTGTGATGAGTGAAATATGCCAGACCAATAAAGGTCACATATTGAATGATTTCTTTTATATGAAATATCCAGAATAGGCAAATCTATAGAGACAGAAAGCTGATTAGGGGTTGCTAGGGGATGAGGAAATGCAGGGTGTCCTTCTGGGGTGATAAAAATTTTGAAACTAGAGAGATGTGGTGATTGTGCAACATTATGAATACACTAAGTGCATTGAATTGTGCACTTGAAAATCGTTAGTTGTATGTTACGTGACTTTCATTTCATTAAAAAAAATAAGCTGCTGTTGAATAGAACTACAATGTAAGTTACATGTGTAATTTTAGATTTTTTAGTATTCACATGAAATATGTAAAAGAGAACAGATGAGATTTAATTTAAAATGTTTTGCTTAAACCAATATCAAAACTTATTATTTTAACATATACTAAATTTAGTGATTGTTATTAAGATCTTTTATGGTTTTGTATTATCTATAATGTCGTATGAATTTGGAATTCACAGCATATCAGAACCCAGACTAGCCACATTTCAAATGCTCATTGATCACATGTGCCTATTGTTTACTGTCCTGGAGTGTGCCACATTAGAAACTAAAAGACTTTTACGTGATAATTAAAGTCACCTTCTTATGAAGAAAAAAGTAGTTTACTCTTATCAAGTTTATTTTGTATAGAGTTCATTTTATATGGAAAAAAGAAAGATTGTTCTAGTCCAAGAAAGTGAAGAAGACTTTCTCAAGCGAGTATTTCTTTTTTCTACTCAAAATAGTTGCTCCTTGTTTCCCTAGTCTTAACTTAAAAAATACTGCAAAGGATGTAGTATGAACAGAATATATATAGCTGTGTGTGGTGGCGTAAATGCTTTCCAACAAAACCCAATGCTGCATGAAATGAAGTAGTTCATGACTTCAAGTAATTTATTTTGGAATTAACTAACCACAATAAGGCTAATAAAATCAGTAAGAAAAAGTCAGTTATTATTTGCAAGTGATGTAATTGCATATTTAGAAAATCTAAAAATCTCAGTTAAAAACCATTATAACTGAGAAGGCTGTTAGGATCAAGAGATGTACGGAAGTAGTACTATTCCTGATTCCAGCATAAACATTTAGAAAATTCAATGAAAGAAAGATGCCATTCACTGTATCAACAATATAATTAAATACTTCCTATTAACTTATCCATAGAAATATATCAACTAAGAAAAAATCCTATAGAATTGCAAGTATTATAAAAATATTGCAAGTATTATAAAAAATATTTCTGTTAATGAGAAACCATAACATTTTTGAAAGATGTGGTGAAATAAAATGCCAACGAAGCAATGTATAAGAAATCCAAATACTCAGAGATCATTATGATGTGAGGAAGCCCGGGACCAATGTGGAGGGAGAACGGTTCTGTGGAAGACTACTGAGGTGACACACATGTCTCTGTCAACATGTGAGCGAAGATTTTTTGGACCTTCCAGTCTAGCACATTTACTAGCAGAATGTAATAAAGTCAATGTCGTGGAATAGAATAATGGCATAGTTGAATTGATGCTGCAATACTAACCTGCAGAATAAAGAGTGAATACACCATTTGTCTTTTTGAGCCACTAAGTTTTAAGGCAGTTTGTTATGCAAAAAACAATTAGTTAAGGGGCTGGCCAGGAGCACAGCGATTAAGTTCCCACGTTCCACTTCTGTGGCCCAGGGTTCACCAGTTCCTATCCCAGATGCGGACTTGGCAGCACTTGGCAAGCTATGCTGTGGCAGACATCCCACAGATAAAGTAGAGGAAGATAGGCACAGATATTAGCTCAGGGCCAGTCTTCCTCAGCAAAAAGAGGAGGATTGGCAGCAGATGTTAGCTCAGGGCTAATCTTCCTCAGGAAAAAAGAAAAAATATAATTAGTTAAAACAATTATTATAAGAAAAGGTTTAATTAATTAACAGTGCATTCCAATACAAATCCAAATGTGATTACTTATTTTTAATAAGGTTAAAACTGGGTATAGAATTTTCAGAAAGACACACTTCTCCCATGCCACTTTCTTCCTTTCTGTTTGTGTGGCATGTTAAGACTGGTTAACAGGCTGGATGAAGACTGGATGAAGAGGTGGTTTTGCAGATGGAGAACAGAGAAAGTGAAGAGAAAAGGATCCTAGGTTTCTGGTGATATTGTCAAGCCACCAATTCTAGACTATTTCTCCTAAATGCCTGGGAGTACATAAAATCTTTTTTATTTTAAAAAAAGTTGTATCTACAGATACAACTTATCCTGTAATCGTTTCCACTATTATAGTTGGACCTAATTCATATTATTAAAGTGATATTAAAATTTCAGTGGTTATGAAAACAATATGCATTCTTATACTCTTAGCTCCAATCTAGGGGAAATTTAATGTGAAATGGTTCCCGAAGACAAAGGGTAAAAAATGAACTAATGGAAAATATTAAATACGCTTTAATCACAAGCTGGAAATCTTTGTGTAAGAAGCACACCAATGGAATAAACATTGAAGCATATTTGATGAATTGAATATTATTATATATGACTCCAGACATAAACTGCCATACAAATTATTTGTGATGTGTATGGCAGGTAAATAGATGTTAAACATTGTATCAAATTATCATGGATATAAATCAAATTGTGTAACCATTATCATGTCATTATGCATTTAGTTTGTTTCAAATCTTTCATTATTATAAGTAATTATAAAAATCCAAATAATTGTTTTATTATTGTGATATAATAAAAACAACATAAAAGTTCAAATTAAAGCATTGAGACAAATTTTATCTCTTTAATTGTCAAAGGGTGTATGTGTATATATGTGGTGTGTTGTTTAATGATAATACATAATGCTGGCAGGGGCCAGAGCAGCACAAATTCTTTGTCCAATTTCTTAGATTGAAAATAGATATCATGTCAAAAGTTCAAATTTCAAATATAAATGAAAATTTTAAATTTGTCACAAAACTTTCTTCGCATATTCTACTTCTAGGAATTTATCCTAAAAAAAATTCAGTTTGCTAAAAAGAAGGTGTCTGTTGTACACAAGTTATAATTTATTTGGAATGTATTATAACAAACATGGAAATGACTAAGATATCAAAACTAAGAGACTGAGTAAACAAATTATAGGTATTTTATATCTATAGAATGTAATACAGTGCAATTATTAAAAAGAGGACAAAGAAACATGGGTGATGATATAAAAATATGCCTAACATATTGTTGAGAAAAAGGTTATAAGTCTACAGATACAACTTATCCTTGTATATTTTGTTATTATATATATGGGCACTCTTATAATACCTTTATATATACGCACACTCATCTAATCATAAACACATATTTAGTTTTCTTTTTCTGTCTTTTCTGTATTATAAAAATTCTGTATTATGTTTAATATAAAAAATTATTAAAATGTGAAAGCAATAACAGATTTTATATATATATATATGTAATCTTTGTACAATTTGTTTTCGTTTGGTAAAATAACTTGACAATACATACCAAGAGTCTTAAAAAATATTTGTAATTTTGACTTTGTAATTCTTTAGAAATTAAGTTATAAAATGAGAGAAAGTCTATAGTTATGAACTTGTACATTATTGTAATGTATTTATTACAGTAAAAAAGAATAATTCTATAAGTTATAACTACTCCTCACAATATGATCTAGTCATTTTTAAACTCAGATTATGAATAGATTTCAACATTTGTGCAAATTCTGATCATTACTAGGGCTAATATTCAGCTGGCATGGATGGATTGATCAGTGCCAATGAGATACTGGTTGTGAAATTTGTGTAGTACCCTCTTGGTTACAAGGATGGAAAATAAACATAAACGTTTGAAATCCACAAACATCCATCCCTTCATTGAAACATAGCTCCAAAGAAATGTACCAAAATGCTTCTGATGTGTGTTAGTTTGTTCCCTAATTAGATTTTATGTTTCTCTCAAACTTTCTGTGATGTACTATTTTGCTGTGGATTTTTCTTTTATAAAACAGAAAGCAAAAAGAGCAAAATGGTGTCCTAAAGTGATTCTGGTAACACAAGTGTTTAAGCAGAGAAAGAGAGGCTATTTTCACTTGATTCACATGACCTGGGGCTGGATTTAGCTGCCTCATTAGTTGATTTCCATAGTTACTCTCTCATAGAATGAAACTTTTGCTTTGACTCTGTAATTCAGTTTGATTCCTGGACAGCATCTACACATTATTACCATTTGTAGTGTTACACTTCACTGAACTGAATGATTTAATGTGTTTTTTTTTTAGTGCCAAAGAGGGATTTACAAACAGAAGACAGTAGAAAGCATAGAATTCCTTGAATGTTGCTATTTTCAGTCTTTCAGTGCCTCATATTTTTCAAGCCTTCATAATGCCACTATTAGTGTGTCACCTAAAACTTTTATCTAATCACTTGCAAATTTCCTGTATGACAAACTACTTGCTTTTCCAGATTTTCTTTTCTCAGGGGAAATTTAGAAATAGATCTGAAAATATAAACTTCATTATAATTCTTCCTCTAAATTTTTCCTTATTTAATAGAAATAAAAATAAAACATTTAAAATAAAAACAAACTCTAATATCTAAGGAAAGTGGCATAATTCATATCACTTGGGAAAATTAATGTCTATACGACATCCTTGCCCTCTCAAATGAAGATCACAGAGAGAGAAAGATGAAAATAAAGCAAACAAAGGAGAAAAATTAAAGCTACTACTGCTTCACCTCAATTGATTTGAGGTAGCCCTTCACGAAGCAGATTAAATGAGTCTTAGTGGAAACCTTAGTGAACCAAAAGCTAAGAAAAGGATTGAAAGGTTGAAGATAGGAGGAAATGTGTATTGGAAGGGACAAAGAATAGCTTAGAATTGGGACAATATGCACACAAGATGGATAGGTGTCAAAACATTGATCTAAGTAGATTCAGAGCTCAGAATGTAATGTGACAAGCATGATGTATGACATTGCATCAAGCGTCATGCTCTAGTCTAGCTAATTTCAATCTCAAAGCTCTGGGTACCTAATTACATTCACTTTTAAACATATTATTTTCATCCATTAACAAATATTTATGTAAAGAAAAGTTTTTGAGTTAAAATTTCATATTTTAATTATCATGGGTATAATAGTGGATTAAATTTGATAACATGCAATTGTGTTTTGATTACAAACTAACTGGAAGAGTACAGTTAGGAATGATATAGTGTAAATATTTGAGCTTTGATAGAATATTATTTTATACTTTCAGGAATATAAGCTCTGTGAGGACAGGACCATCTCTGTTTCAAAAACGTATTCCTCACGTCAGAAGAGTACCCAGCCCCCAGTATATGCTCAATAAATATTGTCAGTAAAGGAAGGAAGTGATCATATTGGTTTATTATCTTATTTTCTCAATGAGTTAATGTTTATTCCCAATTTTCCCTAATTCTCTTAGGTTATTTTCCGTGTATGTAATAAATGTTTATTAATAATTACACTACCAGCTGCAGTACTTTTTCAATAATCCCTATTATTTTTGCACTTAATTATTTCGATACTTGTATTCTGCTGTACATTTGCTCCCCTTTCCCAATACTAGAACCAGTGTAGCATAATGATAACTAGCACACATCCCTGGAACTGGGGGTGAGGAGTGCTAGATTCATATCCCAGGTCTACCACTTCTTAGCTGTAGGACCTCAGCAAGTTATGCAATTGCTCCCTGGTTCAGTTTCCCTAACTTTAAAATGAAATAATAATTCTAACTCATATGATTCTTGGTGATCAAATAAATAAAAACTAGTAAAGCATGAAAACAGTATGTAGCACATGGTAAGTACTCAAGGTACGTTAGCAATTTTCACTTATGAAAATTACGTTTCAGTGGAACCCTTGGCTCCTATATATTACTATCCAGCTTTCTCCTGCTTCCTTTTATTTTCTCTTCTTTAAGTTTTATGCTATAAGTTTTCAAATTTTGTATCATCCTTGCTCCACTACTTATAACTGGACAACCTTGAAAAATTACTTAAGATCCAATACCTCATCAGTCAAATAGGGATAATAACAGTATTTGCTTCAATATTTACTTGAGAGTTCAATACTAAGGTAAAGAATTTAATAAAATATCTAATAGCGTCCTACACTACCCTTAGTGTTCAATAAATTTTACCTATTAAAATTATGATGGTTGTTTTTAAAGTTATTATTGTTTGCTAAAAATGGACTCTAGGTATGGATAAAAAGGTAATAATACCCTTCATATACTACAACTCATGGTTTATTTAGTTTTACTTCACTGTCATGTAGCAAAATTCTCTCCCATAATCCATAGTTAATTTCAAAACATTCTCTAACCAATTCTCTTCGTTTCTTTCTCTTGACATTCCTTCTGTGTATTACCTTACATTTATCTAAATTAAATCTCATCCTGCATTGCTTTTTCCCATTTCTCACTTTTCGTCACTCTCAAACTTTTCTCCACTTTCCACTGTTTGCAGTTTACTTTGAAAATATATCTGTAGCTCTGATAAATGCATACTCTTCTTTCTATTGATCAAATGCAGTGATAGAGCCCTCTCTGAATTCAACTTGACTCATTTAATTATAACATTCCTTTTCTATATTTTCAATGATTTATTTGTGTAATTTATATTATGAGTAGTAACAGGAATAATAATGACAACAAAATCTGAAAGAATGTGGTCCTTAAAAACTACAAAGATTGGTTTACTGTCCTTTTGTTGCATTTCTCTGAGCCCAGATGTCTGAAAACAGGGCCACAGATTATTGCGAATATTCTATTTTCCTTGGTGAGAGAAAACTAAGAGAGCATATTTATAATTATTCCCTTCAATCCCATACAGTATTCCCATCTTTAATTACTTTAATTGATTTCGATTAGGGCAGTTTGTGTAAATTTGGTCACTGGGATTTTTATATTCAAGTGTGTAGGATATATATACATACACACAGGCACATATATAATACATCAATTTATACTATAAATATTATATATACATATTATATATTTCATATAATAACCATTATATATATTCCACATTTGCATCCATTGCAGACGTTTCTATCGATCAATCTTTTTATGAAAATTCAAATTTGCTTTATTTGTCATCCGATTGCTGTCTTCCTAGTTTCCTTTTTTTTTTTTTTAAAGATTGGCACCTGAGCTAACAACTGTTGCCAATCTTCTTCTTTTTTTCCCCTGCTTTTTCTCCCCCAACCCCCCCAGTACATAGTTGTATAGTTTTAGCTGTGGGTTCTTCTAGTTGTGGCATGTGGGATGCTGCCTCAACGTGGTCTAATGAGCGGTGCCATGTCTGCACCCAGGCTCTGAACCGGTGAAACCCTGGGCCGCTGAAGGCAGAGCGAGCAAACTTAACCATTCGGACACGGGGCTGGCCCCTGTCTTCCTAGTTTTGAGAAAGCGGAAGTCAAAGTGTACACCCTTTTAGTTCTCACATGGAAGCAACAGGGACCAGAGATCAATATTGACATAGTTGAAAATTTGTAGCTGTTTCTGTCCCATGACTCCCCAAGAGTACAAATCAGTTCATGAGGGAAAGGGTAAGATTTCCAAATGTATGATATGTAATAAGCACACATTAAATACATTATTATGTATTAATTAATGCATAATAATTTTAAAACAAAGAAAAGCAATATATTACAAAGTTGTAGCTATTAATTTCAATCTTAGATTATATATTTTTGCCTTAGATGCAATACTTTGTTGATATTTTTCTTACTTTTCTTGACTCCTTCCCCTCCCTCTCTCTCTTACCATCTCTCTAGTTGTTTGTTTCTGTGTCTGGCTCTCTCTGTCTCTTTCTGGCTCTTCCTGACTCTCTGTCTCTGTCTCTGTCTCTCTATCTCCCCACCCCTCCTTCTATTCTTTCTTTATTACTTGGAAATATATGTTAATTAATGTTGTAAATGACTGAATATTCCTCAAACAAATATTTTCTGTGGTTTCAAATGAGCATTTTGTACTTTAGTGATCAAAATTGTGTGTCAGGTACACATAAATCCCCTAAATGTAGGCTGATTTTTCACATTATTTCAATTTAAAGGCAATATTTAACATTTATAAAATTATATTTTACATGAAGAGAAGGGAATTCCATTCAGGAATAAAAATATTACCATCTTAATATATTTTAAGACAAGTACAAATATTTTTTAAATGCTTAACGTTGAAATAAGTTAATATGTGAAAATAAAAAGTAAACAGTTATGTATGGTTATGAATATTCTTGGAAAACCTGAAAATAACCTTGGAAACTACACTCATCCTGAGGAAAGCAAATGCTTTTATGTATACATTTTATATACACATTTTATATATACATTTATATTTATTATTTCTATTTATATACATTTTCTCAAATACAGTTCTGAATAATTGCAAGTTTGTTTAAGCAAATAAAATGTCACACCATAAGGTTAGAATTACTTGGAGTGGTCATGTTTGGTAATTTAATAATACTAATAACTTCTATTTATGGAATGGTTACTGAACATTTTAAATGAATTAATTCTGACGAGGTGTCTATGATATAGCTATTCCCAATACCCACACTTTCCAGATGAGAAAACTAAGGTCCTATACTAGAAAGTTCTAGGGTTTACATTCAAATTCAGAATTACCCCAGGAACCAGTTTACATTTATCCACTGTGATTTGTTACCTAAACTTGTATCACACAAATTAGTTTATTTTGGTAATATGCCACATAGCAAGGTAGTATCACATGTATAATAAAATATTGCATGTTGACATCTAAAATTTCTTTTGCAATTGTCCCTTCTTCCAGAAAATATGAAATTTATCATTTATATAAAATATGTATTAACAATTTTTAAAGATTTTCTACCAGTCAGCATTTCATTAGCATAAATTACATCATGTTTCCAGGTTTGAGTTTTTAAAAATTTTCCTTGAAAGCACATTTATATAAGTATTTGTTAACAATATTTTAAAATTTGATTATACGACATTCCTTCAGGGCAAAAGTTATGTTTTTTTCTTATCTCACTAGAATTTTAATATTTGTACTTCTGAGGAAATTACAACATCCAAGTTTATGCTTTCATGATAAGACAGTAAATCCCTGCTTCTTAAAACTACCAAATTAGAATTTTGATAAATAACAAATTATGGATTATATAAAAATACATTCTATTTAACTGTGCTAATTACAGAGCTTTGCCTTTATGAGCATAAGAGGAATTAGTTAATGATCTCAGTGTATTCCTGGGTTGCTATTTTAACAAAATGGTGAGCTTAATGTCTGAATTATCTAATATTAAACTGGTAATTAAACAGTACTTGGGAATTGTTGTGTTCTGTGTGTTCATTTGTATTACTGTTTCCAAAATAGATGAAATACTATCAAATACGCATTGGAGGACATGATGTGACACTCTTTATAGACCAAATTAAAAAATAAAATAAAACCTGCATGGGTTTATCAAATTTCCGTGGAGGGAGTAATACTGACAAAATATTTCTACATAACTTAAACTGCTTATGCTACTATTTTATTGATAATGAGCAATTAAGAAATCATTTATCAACTGGCATATTTTTAACGTTTTTATTGAAGTGACTAGAAGCATGTCTATTTAGAGTTATATCTATTTGGTGAATTGAAATGTTGATAAAGTATACTGCTTTATGGATAATCTTGTCTTTTTGCCTTTAAATCTATTTGTATGATATCAATCTTGTAACAGATACCTCAACTGAATCAAAACAGAGATTATAAAGCAGAACTCAGATACTGAGGCATAAGACCCCTGTATGAGAGAGAGGGGCTCTTTCTCCTGTAGACTCCCAACAGGAGAGCAGCAACACTGGGTGCTAAAATTCAGAAGAGTTCTCCCAGGGATAAGATTTATATGCGTCCTAGGGCTGGCCTGGTGGTGAAGTGGTTAAGTTTCCATGTTGTGCTTTGGTGGCCCAGGGCTTCACAGGTTCGGATCCTGGGTATGGACTTAGCACTGCTCATCAAGCCATGCTGTGGCAGCATCCAACATAATATAGAGGAAGATTGGCACAGATATTAGCTCAGCAACAATCTCCCTCAAGCAAAAGAAGGAAGACTGGCAACAGATGTTAGTTCAGGGCCAATCTTCCTCACCAAAAAAAAAAAAGAGAGAGAGAGAGAGAGAAAGAGATTTGTATGCATCCCTCTGTTAAACAGAATGGGACACATCTTGACTGAGAAGTTTCTTTGTCAAAGTTAATAGTTCCCTTTGTGCCTTCTGCATATTGATTACTTTTGTTACACTTTTCCTGATAAACTGCTAAATTGCAGACCTAATCTCCTAATCTCCTTCGTCATTAACTGCCTTTTAATATATGATACCCAATCGAACAAGCCTAGCAGGGAGCCCCTTGGCATGGTGCCATACCATACAACATGCCCATACAACAGCAGTGCCATGCCCTCAGTGCAGCTTCAGACAGTCCAAAATATGCTGCTGGACCATGCCGCTCTGGCTGTTGAGTCTTGGAGCAATTTTATCTTTTTCTAAGAAGAGATGCAAATATAAAAGGGAATGGATCATTTCTTATTTTAGTATTACTTACATCAAAGGCTAGGACAGCAATGGAGAAAAGAAGTCAATGGGTAACAAGATTCTCCGTGAGAGATTTTCCCTGTTGCCTTGTATTCTGCACATTCCTTCCATTGAATCAGCTGTACCAAGTCTTTTCGTTTTATTCTTTCCTCATTTCTATTCTTTCTCACTGTTTTCTTCCCAAAGAAATTCCTTTTTATTACAATGTAAATGTTGTAAAACTATAAGCTTACATTCCTGCCAAAATACATATTTGCATTAAAAAATTTCTATTAATAGTGAAAACGTATAGAGTACTTTTCTTTTACATTGAACTTTTACTTCTCTTTAGTTGTATACTAAATAGTACCACACCAAAATAAAGTCACTCTTGTTGACAATTTTATATGTAGTACAGTATTTCATAATATCTTAACCTTAATTCTAAATGAAATGGATTATAAAACTTAAAATACTATGGCTTTTTCTTTTGACAATTTATAAATGTACATTGTAATACTTTGCTAATTTTACATAATTTTCAAAAGGAATTATAAATCTTCTTTATGAATTTAAAGTAAATATAAAATGTATTCTCAAAAATAATCATTTAAAATATAAACAAATGTTATCTGATAAAATAAATTATGTACTTTATATAACAAATTAATAATACAAAACTCAGACTTAATTATAAAAACAGTGACATTTGACAATTGAATTATACTCTATGAACATTTATTTATTACAAAGAAATGAATATAGTGTCAGAGACTAGAATTCATCAGTATATGAGTTTGATCCACTGTTTTATCTATTTAACCAAAAACAACTGTTTTACTTGTTTTTCATATGATGCTATAAACACTTTAGACATTTGTTATTTAAGGATTACTAAAAATCCTTTGGATTTGCCTCAGCAGCTTCTCTTTGAAAAAATGTATTTCATTTTTCTAGTCAGTACTGTTCACAAAATTTGCTCAAATGAGTAGGATAAAGATACAATACCTTAGGAAAATCTGCACAAATTTGTGTAACTTACTACAAATATTGAATTGACATAAAAGACTGCAATTTTTACACATAAAATAAAGCTGCAAAATATAGATTCTGACATTTATTGTACTGGAACCCTTTTCTCAGATAATCAAATGTGCTTTAGCAAATCTGAGATCTATACCCATAGAATTTAAATTAAAAGCCATGCAAGGGCTGGCCCTGTGGTCCAGTGGTTAAAGTTCTGTGTGCTCCCCTTTGGTGGCCCAGGTTAATGGGTTCAGATCCTGGGTGTGGACCTACTCCACTCATCAGGCATGTGGTGGAGGTGTCCCACATACGAAGGGGAGAAGGACTGGCACAGTTGTTGGCTCAGGGCCAAACTTCCTCAAGCAAAAAAAGGGGAGAATTGGCAAAGGATGTTAGCTCAGAGTGGATCTTCCTCAACAAAAAAAGTTCCAAATTATATAAATACATTTTCAATCTGTGTAGTTTAAATCTAGTACATTAATTTTAGCAATCAATGTACAGCGTATCTATTCGCACTTACTGAGTGAAGTTTGTAATTGTTCATATCCCTTCTTTGTTTTGATGATGAAGATAAATGACCCTAAATCTGAGATTTTAGGCATTTAGATAGCATTTGATTTGCTGGGGAGCTTCCAATTGTAGTGTATTTACACAGGATTTGTAAAGTCGTGGTTTCAAGTCAGTGCTATTGTTTAAAATTATGCTTAAAAGATCCTAAGAGAAGTACATATTTAAAGCGATTAAAACTACATTCATATGCAGAGAAGATACCTCCTGGCTTTTCAAGTGATATAAAACCATCATTGTATGGCAAGAATCATAGGTATGTAAAAATCCTTAAATTTATATCTTTTTATTTTGGAAGAGGTGAGATGTGAAAATAAATGACAACAATCTCTGTTTTTCTTCATTTCTCGACCTCCCTAGAAGTATAGACCATAAATAAACGCTACTTGTCCTCTCATTAATGCTTTGTCAACCCCACATCTCTTAAGCATGAATGAGAAGACAGAGCGAAGGTAAGCAAATATTGGTAATTTTTCAGAAAATGAAACCTGATTTTGGACTGTCAGTGGAAAACTGCAGTACACAAGTCAAAAAGGAAGACTTTACCCAAGACTTCTACAATAAGAGTCAAGACTGTTGTAACAGGAGGAGCGATTGAAATCACCTCCGCTGAAACAGAAGGTGGGGGGTTATTAAGCGCTGGGTGAGCAAGTTAAAACAGACTGAAGGACAATGGGGTGGAGATGAGGTTGGTCGACTTGATTAGGCCTTGTGTGTCTGCTAACTGGCGCTATTGGAGCTAGGCTCCTACCTTCTCCCAAGACTGGGATAGGGCATGATGTTCCTTGATGCTTACATTCCGAAGGGATGGCTCCCAAGTACTTGAGAAAGACATTCCTGGGTTGTACAACTGGCAAGAGGCTAGGAGAACATTTACATCTCAAAGGCACAGAGAAAAATTTGCAGTTGCAAATTTTCTAAAGTAAATGCTCTAAGGAAAGGGAGGCCAGAGGCCTATGAAGACAGGTTTTGTCTAAAGTTTAGTCAAACTGAGGGAAACGCTAAGGCTGTCTTGGTCAGATCCAGGTCCCTCTGATTTCTTAGAGAAAAAGTGGTAGCAGAGTTGGCAAGGGTTCCTTGGAAGATTTTTCCTTTTCAAAAGCTTTTCTGCTAAGCATTTTGGTGGTTAAAGACACATTTGAATTAAAATGTTCCCTATTAAAATGGAAATACTCTCTTGGAAATCAAGCTTGTTCACAGATTAGTACTGTGAATGCCTTACATGGGATAATCAGATTGCTTTCCTTCTGGCTGAGAAATGTGCCCTGGGAATTAGTATTTTGTTGGGTGTTAAGAAGAGAGAAGAAATGTAATTGTTCTACATGATAAACTTGAAGAACATAAACCCAGAAGGATGCTACTATCAGGGACTGAGAAATTGCATTTGGACAGGACAAACTTAACTTACTTTTACATTTTGCGTTAGATTCTAGGAGTAGTAACTGTCATAGTTTTTATAGAAACTCATCCTTCCGTTATTTACAGAAGACTCAAGATAAAAATTAGAGTGGTGATTTATGAACTCACCCATAAATAAATGGGAGTGATTTTCATGTATTCTGTATGCAGTTATTTAATGCTTAGAGTTCTGAACCTAGAGAATGGGTAGAATCCAATAGATCACATTTAAATAACTAAAGCATGTCCAAGGAATGTAAAACCAGCAAAGTAGTGTTTCAATGACTAAGAGATGTTCTGTAAAGGGCCAGACAGTAAATATTTTAGGCTTTGCTTATTTTAAGTTTTCTGTAGCACATACTTCACTCTGCCTATATAGCTGAAATCAGCCACAGACAGTAGCGTAGACAGTACAGTAATGAATGGATATGGCTGTATTCCGGTACAACCTTATTTACAGAAACAGGTGGTGGGCCAGATTTGGTCCATGGGTGTAGTTTGCCAGGCCTATGACTATGTGAACATTTGCTGATGTGAAGATGGCTCTAATACGCTCAATTTTTATAGCCTACCTGAGTTGATGCTCTAGTTGCATGGTATTAAAAAAAAGGCCAAGAACTAAGAATTTGTCAATAAACTTGAAAGTGAGAAGAGAAAGAAAGGCTCTCTAGACAGAAACTCTCTTTAGAGTTGAAAAGGGCAATTCATTAGCTGATTAGAGCTTGGCTGGCTTGAGAATAGTCAACTCCCTTTTTTGTAATTTTCTGTTCATCAATCTTGAGAAGCTTTTGACCTGTGCATTAGAAGGGAGATTCCCAGGCTCAGAGCTGACACTACTTATGAAACCTGATGCTTTCCCAATTGTAAATGAATAAATTGGTAGTCCAGTATAAACAAAGGTATCCTGTGGTTTTGATTAGATCAGTCAATCTCCAATAGTCTAATTAATTCTGGATGAATTGTTAAATTTGTTTCTGAATTTGCCTAGCTGACGCCCAGTCTTCAGATGCAGTGAAAGGCTGCCAAAAAGAACAGCCAGTGTGCAATTCCCCATCTTTCACACCTATTTGCTGTTAATATATTAGAGAGACTCTAACTCTGTAAAACTTCACAGTGAAGGCGAATACTTGGATCCCAGTTTCAGTTTTATCAGTAAGTGCAGTGCATTAAGGCAAATAGCAATCTCTTTTATCTGAATTGTTTTAATTAGGCAAACAATACTAAAGTCTTTTACAGCTTGAAATGCTCAAGTTCTCTTACACTGCATGGAGAGAATAGTTGGTTCATTTAGCTCTGACTGACTGTAATCTAAAAAATTGTGCAGTTTTTTCAATTTGTTAAAGACAGAACAAATAATGTATCATTTGATTGACTCCAACGTTAATACCCTCAAGAGAAGTTGAAGGAATGAACACAGGTTAACATTCTTTCCTTAAATTTGCAATAGCTTTTTTTTTTTTTTTTGGAGGAAGTTTAGCCCTGAGCTAACTGCTGCCAATCCTCCTCTTTTTGCTGAGGAAGGCTGGCCTTGAGCTAACATCCATGCCCGCCTTCCTCTACTTTATATGTGGGATGCCTACCACAGCATGGCGTGCCAAGCAGTGCCGTGTCTGCACCCGGGATCCAAACCGGCATACCCTGGGCCGCCGAAGCGGAACGTGTGAGCTTAACCGCTGCACCACCGGGCCAGCCCTGCAATAGCTTTTTATCATGCCACTGAAGACACTGTTAACATACAGGAAATGAGTATTGATTAGCTGATTGCCTTACCCTGACTGACAAATGAGTATTCAAGCCAACTCTTCATGCTAGATTCTCGTCTTCACATCTGTATCTAATTTCTCCTCCAAGTTTACTGCACTGAATTCCATTTATAAGTGATCATACTGAAATTTTTAAAAATTATTAAAGATAGCTCTGTATGTCACGTATTCTGTAATTTAGACATTCAGAATACATCAAATTTTCTCAAATTGTATATAGTATTTATACCAAGAACAGGAAAAAGATACTTGATTACTTCAACATCTCATTGATATTTTTCATGGCTTTTTACAAGTGGAAGAGTGATTATCATTATGTTCTGTATCTTTTTTTTTTTTAACATGCATATATTTAAGTACAACGTCAAGGATGCTTAGTTTGTATGTAAGAGTAGAACCAAAGTGGAGTATAAACAGCCTTACGGGTCATGAGCCTGGGTTTTCCCTCTTACGCTTCAGTGATATCTATGGAAGGGAAACCAATATGATTTTACATAAACAGCAACTTTCTCAAAGTGATCATAATGTTATATTCCTAAACATGGTGGAATGGTGTGTATCTTAACCTACAAATATTTCAATAGTTCTTCACAAGCAATAACAGCTGCATCATATTCAGAATTTGCTAATGGCCAGGCACAGTAGTAAATATTTTAAAATACCAAATCTTATCTTCACAGTACTCTTAAGTACTCTTAGGTACAATCTTCACTTTAAAGATGGAAAAATTGAAACTCACAGAGTTTAAATAACTTGTCAAAAGTCTTCCAAATAGTGTGCATTGGAAATCAAACTGAGGCAGGCATCAAAGTCATCTTATTGATCTGGGTCTTACTGATGATACAATTTATGCTTTTACCCTCAAGCCTAGTTAGACTTCATTGTCAGTAGCATGTATTTTTAAAGATAATTGTTTTACAAGATATCCAAAGGTAGGATGTTTTCTCTCTTCTCACCAACTGTGATCAAGAACCTGAACTTCTTCTGTCTTTGCATTTGCCATCCTTAGTGTGTTGGGGAAAGTTCCTATCTCATCAAAAAATGGCTGGTGAAGTTTCAATTAATGATTTGCTCCTCACATAATAGCATTACAAATAGAAAACAAACTAGCACCATGATAGCATCTACCTCATAGGCGTGAAGATTCAATGAATCAGCTACTTAGAACAATGCTTGACTAACAGTAAGTGCTGAAGAAGTGCTGATAATTGTCCTTTGACTCTGGTACCACAAGGAGCAAACTACTTCTCAAGATATTTTAAACTTGGTATAATATGCCTTAAAATATTAATCTTATTATTCCAGCCTATATACCTATAATGTTAATACCGTCTAGTTGTATGAACCTTTGAAGTTTTCCAAATTATATAGTTAAAATGAACTTGACCACTTTGGGTGGTCACCCACTTCTCTCTATTGGATACAATTTTTGTTAGGTCAGGTTTCATATAGAAACTAGTCTTCAAAAAAAGAATTATTTTCCAAGTCGTTAGTGTCATACATATCACTGAATGAATAGGCTTATTCTTCACATATTGTAGTTTAAAATTCAACTTAATAGAATTTAGTTCAATGGGAGAAATTAAATAAAATTGAACAGAAAAGTTGAATGGTAATTGTACTGCAGTTATAAGACCACAGAAGGAATATCAAAACCGTGAATGAAAAAAAAAGAAAATGAGACTCGCTATTGTGAACATGTAAAACTGCTTGAAGTAGGATCAAAATACCGTGCTGTCTATAATGCTGCATTGTCCTTATTACAGAGTTACAAAGAGAAGAAAAAATGAAGTTCCAATTTTGCCCAAGAACCTTTGTTTCATTGTTTTACGGAAAACCTTCTATTGAGAAGTCCTTTTTTCTATCTTCCCATAACTTAAATCTCACCAATGACATAGGAAATGACCTTTTTGTTTTAACTGCTAAATAATTTTCTTTATGCTTCTGATTATGTCCTTCTTGTTTCTTTCAGAATTTATGGCAAAAATAATCCCATTCTCATTTGCATTCTCAGAATTTTCCTCTCTACCAGTGCCTTTTCTTCAGGATCAGCTCAGGATTCCTTTATTCTATATCTTACCAGATGTTTCTCTTTTTAGAACTCTCCTCCTTTCTTCCCCTGTCCAATATATTAAAGGTATCTTGAAAATTTATGCATTGCTACCTCTGCTATTTCTTTACAACATGTAAACACTCTGCCTTCTCTATGTCATACTCCAGGCTTCTGCAAGGCATGTGGTTAACTTGGTCCATGAAGTGGCAGGGCAAGTTGTCTAGACCAGGCTTCATTTACCAATGGAGAAAGAAAGTTTATAGGTGAATTTACACTCTTGTTCAAGGTATAAAAAAATTTATGTTGCTTAATATTCTTCCTGACATTTGTTATCACTAGACTTTGTAATTTATGTCAATCTGAAGGATGTCTGTTAAATTTGCATCTCCCTGAAATGGTTGAGCAGTTTCTCAGATTTTTCTTAGCCATATGGATTAATTAATTCATGCAGCATTGGTCAAGTCTTTTGTTGATGGTTCTTTGGAGTCGTTCGTCTTCTTTGTATTGATTTTTATGAAATCTTTATTAATACTGCATATGATTTCTTTGTTAGTTTTGTGGGGAGCAAATGTCTTTTCCTGGTTGGTTGCTTGCATTTTTGGTCTTTTTTGAGGAAGAGATGATCAAAATTATAATGTAGTCAAACTTATAAATCATTTCCTTTATGGTGAGTTTTTTTGCTTCTTGTTTAAGAAATCTTTTTCTACCTTAAGACTGAAGATATTCACTTATATTATGAAACATTCTTGAAAAGTCAAAGTTTAATGTTAAACTTTAACACTTATATTTAAATACCTTCTTTGCTCTCCTTTCCTTCCTCCAACTTTGAGCTTCCCTCTAGGATAATTTTCTTTCTGCCAGAACAACAACTTTCAAAATTTGCCTCAAGACAAGTTTACTAGAGATGAACTTTCCTATTTTTTTTACCATATTTACTTTATTTTAACTTTTATGAATGTGTATAAAATTCCAAGATTGATTTTATTTTGTTTTATCGCTTCCAAGATATCATCCTTCTAGCTTCCTGTTCCTGTTTTTCCTGATAATATCAGTTACCTATCTAACTCTTCCTGACTCTGAAGGCAGATTGTATTTTTTTACTTGCATAACTTTGAGATTTCTCTTTCTATTTGAATTTCTTCAATTTCACTCTTAAGTGTGTAGATGTGGATTTTTCTAGTTTTTCATTTGCTTTGTTTGAAATTTGTTGAGCTTCTTCAACCTATTGATTGGTATCTTTCAACATTTATGGAAAGTTCTCAGCAACTATTTCTTTAAATGTTGCTTCTGCCTCATTTTCTCTGTTTTCTCTTTCTTGGAAAACCTATTTTTGTTAACCTGGCATGTATTTTCAAATCTTTGTCCTTAGGCTTTTTATTCTGTAAAGTTTCTTTTAGTATCTTTTCCAGTTTATCAGTCCTCCTTTCTGCTGTATCTAATCTGCTCTTAAGTACATCAATTTACTTCTTAATTTCAGTTATCACATTTTCTACTTATATAATTTCTACTTGACTCATCATAAACTTATAATATTTATAGATTATAGATTTAACTTCTATGTCAAAATTTATAAACTGAATTTTATTTTCATAATCATAATAAATGTTACAATCCCATTGTGTTTATTACTATTATATGTTATTTCTGCTCATTATCATCATCTTTTCTCTTTTTTATGTCATGTTATCCTTGATTGTTTGCTAGATATTTTATTTTAAAAATTGTTTATACCAATGATTAAATGACTAAGATGATATTATCTTACTATAGAGAGGAAGGCTTTATGTTTTATGAGACATCTAGATAAAAGTGGGCTGCAGTCCATACATTCACTTATAGAGTGAAGCACCTGAAAGCCCTAACATGGAGAGAGAGGTACTCTATATTGTACCTATGTCATGTGCCTGAAGGAACAAGAAGCCGCATAAGGGCATTTAGGCCTCTTAGTCATCTTCTCAAGATGGAAAAATTCCCAAAGCAATGTGTGACTCCAGGTGCAATTTCATCTCTCTAAGTTACACTTATCTTCAGAATGTCGGCTGGATAATTCCTTGCTGTCTTATCTCTTTCATGTTTTTAAAATATATTATTTGTGTTTAATTCAGTGTTGTTTATTTTTTGTATGTTGTTTTACTTCTTCAGTGGAAGAGTTAGTCCAAATTATCTAGTCCATTGCTATAGAAGGAAAGAAGTTTCTAGATCTCTTTTTAAATTTATTTTATTTTATAATAAAAATAATGTAAGCACACAATAATTTACAGATAAGCAATTAGTACCAAAAATTCTAGACTTTTTGTCATTATAATTTTGCGTATAACTTGGTAGTCTAAATTAGGTAAGCATTAACAATTATTTTGAAATCACCAATTTTTTGACAAAAGATCCTATTAGAATTTCCCAGTTAAGCAGCTTGTCATTGAGTAATTGTGGGTTTTTTTTATTATAAGAATAATTAATTTATTCCAGATCATCTAGTATTTCTAAGTGTCTTATTTTGTGTGACGTCTTTCTGACTGAAGTGTTATATTATTATCTGCTTTCAATAGTAATTTCTTTAGTGGAGTAGAGAAGGGAAAAATAGATATTATTTGAAAATATTACTGATAAAATTCCTCTAGGCTTCATTCCTATAATAGAAAGTATAAGCATTATTAGGGCAATAATATTATGAGGCTAGTATTTAAATAAATTTAATGAAATATTCAACATAAGTAAGTACTTAGGAACTTGAAATGATATTGGTATTTACAAGAACAGAATCCTGTTTATGGTAAATTGTGTTGGTCTTATGATAAATTATGTTCTTCCCATGATTTTAGAAGAATTGATTTTCTATCAAAGTTATTAAAAACATATTTTTAAAAAATTCTTATTTTTGATTTATTCAAGGAAGATTAGCCCTGAGCTAATATCTGCCACCAGCTCACCTCTTCTTTTGCTAAGAAAGATTGGCCCTGAGCTAACATCTGTGCCCATCTTCCTCTACTTAACACGTGGAATGCCTGCCACAGCATGGCTTCATGGGCAGTGCTAGGTCCATGCCTGGGATCTGAACCAGGGAACACCAGGCTGCTGAAGCAGAGTTCAAGAACTTAACCACTGTACCACCAGGCCAGCCCCTAAAATCAACTTTTTAACTTGTGTTTTACAAATATTCATAAAATTTTATTCCCTTTTTGTACTATTTAAAAATCACACACTATTTTTACCAAAGTTCCTCTTAGTATTTCCATCACCTAGTTGTTATTCAAATAAATGGTTCATGAATACCTACTTGCTGAAGTTGCAGTTGTGCTCAACTATACTTATCTCTCAGCCTCAGATTCTGCTGGAGAAGACTTACAACTTTTCATTCATTTGAAAGTAAGCTCTTAATGTTCCTCTAAGCCAAGTTGTGAAAATGAGAAAGTGCAGAAAGAGATCCACAAGGGCAAACCATTTTACTTGCCTCTTAGCTTCCTAAGTAAATCAAAAGAAAAAAGGTGGTCTGGAAATGGTATTAATAGTCTTCATAGCATGAAATCAGGAAACACCACAGCTAGAGCTCTCTTTTTTTTTTTTTCTTTAGAGGAAGATTAGCCCTGAGCTAACTGTTGCCAATCCTCCCCTTTTTGCTGAGGAAGACTGGCCCTGAGTTAACATCTGTGCCCATCTTCCTCCTCTTTATATGTGGCATGCCTACCACAGCATGGCTGGCCAAGTGGTGCCATATCTGCACCTGGGATCCTAACCTGTGAACCCTGGGCCGCCTAAGCGGAACGTTCGCACTTAACTGCTGCACCACCAGGCCAGCCCCTAGAACTCTGATTTCTTTCCTTGAATACTTAAGAGGGCTCAAATAGGAGGCAAAGTTTGTAGGTCAAAAGAAGTACGAAAGTGTTTCAAAAAACTCAGTGCCAACTGTTATACCTAGCCTATATGTTTTTACCTTTTATCAGGGCATCAGATGACTCTTGATATTATGTGATAGATGATTTTATTTAAAGAAGATCTTTTAAACGTGCATTATCATTGGAGCTAAAGGGATGGAAAAGTGTACTAAAATGATAGATGTTATTTGCTACAAAGCAGTTGTCTATACATAACTGGCATATGATATTTGTGGATAGAATGCTATAGAATGAAATATGTATATTTCATTAATGTATAGCTATGAAAATGTAGATTAATCATAATTGATAAAGAGTTAAATTTTCAGTATTTTTCCTTGAAACTCTTATTTCTAAACCAAAAACGACGATCACTCAAAGATACATAAACACTCAGACACAACCAATAGCTCTTAAAATCAGTATTAAATTGGTTTACAAATTGATTCATAGTTGTTGTTTCAGATTGTTAATGCATTTCTAGACATAATCACCATTTTTCCATAAAATGAATAAATTCGATGTTTTATGAGAATTTTATTTACTAGTAAAGCATTTTATATGAAATTTAGAGTATAAGAATAAAAATGTGTAACATTTGTGATTTTGTGAGATTAAATATTTGCTCTTTAATAACTATCAGAAAGACAAGTACAGATGAGCTTGAAAGTTTTCTAAATAAAAGAAATATTGCTGCTGAATTTATTTATAAAAAAGACCACTTTATTTTGAGAAGTAACAAGTGAACATAATTGGTTTTGGGTATGTAGCTCTATATAATACATTAGGGAAGATGTAAAACCTGTGGTATGAAATATGCAGGAAAAAATTCTAAAGGGTTTTCAAAATATAGACCATTGTTGAATAATACATACTACTGATACAATTTAAAAAATCATTTTAAAATGTGCTCTCCCAATTAAAGAAAAAGTTTTTTCTGTGCATGTTAATATTCCCTGGGTGAATAGCAATTCTTGTTTCTAATTATGCATCCTCTAAAAAAATTACATTTTAGAAAATGTCCCCTGTAATGTTATGCCAAATATCAGCATTTATTCTAAGATGTTCATATTATCTAATTAGCATTGTAATGTATAACTACCAAAAGCACAACTAATTTCAATGGCCTGGGACCTAATACCACATGTAGGAGGTTAGTGAAGAGATCCCAAGGTGGCTTAGTAGCAGTGGTATTTCTAAATGTCAGAATAGCCAATGCTAACACACTGTGTTTAGAACCAGATGTCCCATTATCTCTTACACGATTTTATGAGGAACCAGACGGTGAAATTCAGGAATGTTAATGGAAAATTATTAATAATTCTTATGTGATACTCTACATGATGTTATTACTTCTGTAATACTCTCTCTTCTGGTAAGTTTGTAATATTAAAAAGCACCATGAACACCACGTCTTCAAATTTCAAACTTTTCCTATGCATATTTGGTCAAACATATGTAAATATAAATGTATAGAACAGAATGAGTATTAAAGAAAAGCAGATCGAAAATATTACCTATGTTCTTATTACTCAGGAAACATTGAAATAAAATGTGAATATAGGATAAATGTTATTAGGGAACACTAAACTATCAATGCAAGGACTGAATAGGGTTCTTATTACCCGTTTCTATCATTGTTTTCAGTAATGTAATGACCAAAACAATAAAGTTGAGCTGGGTCTCTCTCATAGGGTGTTTCAATTTCAAACATGTGCCTACCCCCTTGTTTGACAACACAAAACAATGGTGACTTAACTATGGCTTTTAGATTTAGAAACCAGATTTTCTATAACAGAATTTAAGGGCCAGTCTATTTTGGTTGATTTTCATCAGATAATGGTATGGCAGCCAACGGTCCATGACAACAGAAATCACTTAACATTAACACTTAACACGTGCATGTGGGGGATTATACGTTCAATCTTGACCTTCTGATACAAAGATGTGTGGTATTTTTGAAATTACAATTTGTGGTGGTACCAAAAACTGAAAGAAGTGTTTATTGAATAGTTATAAAACTTATTTGATTGGCATTTCTCTTCCTCCTCAAGATGAAGACACATTTCAGAAAAAGAGAAAGGAAGGTAGAATGGTGAAGGGGAAGGAGGGGAGTCTGTGGAGGAGATAGCAATGATTGCACCTGATTATATTTATTAAAAATTAAAAGCCAACAACTTTCTTTACTCAAACCCCATGAAAAATATCATCAACCACAAGAAAGGAACAAAGGACAATTATTGTCCCTCTAATCCCATGGAAATTTAGTTGGAACAGGAATTGTGATATTTCTAACCTGGCTAAGACTGAACAAGTCAAAATGCAAGACTCAGTCACACTGTAGAAAAGACAGAGTCTGAAAGTCAGCTGAAAACTAAAGGGCCATTTTCACATTGATGAAAACTGCTAGGATTATCTCACTCATCTCTCATGAAAACGGACCACGGCAGAGTTGTTAATTCCCATAGTTGATAAGGATTGTCTGAAAACAGAAAGGGGAAGCCAGATCCAGATTACAAATGGTATTTTCTGGTTTGGCATAATTATTAGGAGAAATGTGTTCAATGGTTAGTTAAAAAACTAATATTCAACTATAAAATTTAAGGATCAGGAAGGGACTGTACTGTACCAACTCTGTCTGATAAAGGCAGCTGTCAGAGTTTCACTTAATTTGTGCTTGGTTGGTGAACATCAGCTTTTCCTCCTTCACCTTCCTAAATAAATCTTATTCCTTTAGAGTCAATTTATGTTTCCCAGCATAATGAGGCATTTTACCCATTCAGCTATGCTAGTGTTCTCTGAAGCCAGCCAGCAATGATGTCACCTCACCTATAATATAAATCTATCAGTGAATAAACAAAATAATTTTTATTTCAATGCCGATGACACATTGCATGTCAATTTGGCAGTTAAATAATTTATCTCTCTTTTGGGTGCAATCTGCCAGGCTTATTATAACTCTACCTCTGATATTGATTTCATGTTTAATAGTTCTTTGCCTCGTGAGAATGCTTGTCAATCAATTAAATTGAAATGTCATTCTGACCTTTTATTGGAAACAATTTCTTTTTTTTATTCCATCACAAGCTTTTTTTCCATTTTATTCAAATTAAAAGCCTTAATTACTAGTATTCAGAAACTTTATACTAATTAACCTTACAAAACTACGTGCTCATCAACACTACTGACAATTTCTCTTTACAGAGGTTATCCAGCTGAGTCTGCCTGAAGATCAGAAACTAAGTGTTACAGCAGCAACCGTGGGACAAAGTGCTGTGCTGAGCTGTGCCATTCAGGGAGCCCTGAGACCCCCCATCATTTGGAAAAGGAACAATATCATTCTAAACAATTTAGACTTGGAAGACATCAATGTGAGTACATAAATAGGTGCTGTTTTATGATTTGTGTGTTTGATGTGATAAATTCGAGCCTTTGTGGAGTCTAAGGAGCTTAATGAATATTGGATGTAGAGTAGAAGAGAATTATTGAAACACTGGCATATCCATCCTGTTGACTGGAAGGTGCATTATGGATCATTTGAAATTACCCAAATCACTTGTATGGGTGTGATAAGAAGATTATGTAGCACTGTGTTTGTTGGATCACACTGAGTTGAAACACAAAGGTCTGACTGTCAGAATTTTTATAATTACCAGCAATTAATCCCTATGTATTTGCTGTTACAGCTGAGCAACAGACTACAGTTTGTGAAGTGTTAAAGTGGGTAAAAGCAGTTTTTGCTTCAAATACTTCATGATGTATTAGAAACGGTAAATATTAATCAAACAAATAAATGGCTTATTTTTGTGGAATGAATGAACATGTTTCTCCACTCAGGTTCACTCCTAGAGCTTCAGAATCTAAACTCAGTTCAATAGGGTGCAGCTCTAAAGGTGAAATGAAAACAGAACAAACTCCAGGGTATTCATCTGTTCTTTTTATGCTATCTGTTTAAAGTGAACATCCTCCTAGATCATGAAAAGAAGTAAAAATCATGTGTTATGGCATGTCCATGGAAATGAGGTGGGGCGGTCTTTTGCTTTAGTGATTTTGGGGTTTTATAACTTCTTTGTACATAAATTTCAGTATTTTTTATCATCACTCAAGAAAGCTATCACCATCCACTTGTTCTTTGCTGCTTCATAAAGAACCTTTAAAACGCAGGGCTGAGGGAGTCACTCCTATTTGTTGCATCTTACTAATAATGTCGTTTAAAGTCTTCAAATAATTCAAAAACAGAAAGCTTCTCCAATTTTAATTTTTTTTATTTTGATAAAATTTTCCTAAATTTGCATCTGAGAACTTATCTCAGAGACTCTATGGAGAATAATGTTTAATTCTCTAAGATATTAAGGACATTGTGCCATAGAACAGCTATAATCTCAGGAGCATTCGAGATTCTTTGAGAGGTATGGCCCTAGACAAAATCATCCTGGGTTTGTTTTATGGGTTATTATGTTACATGTTATCATTTATTTTCCACTCCATCCTTACATTCAAGCTTTCCATTATTATTTTCAAGAAGCCCATATAGTCTATGGTGCTGTGGTTTGAATATCTCAAAATAAGCTTAGGTGAATTGTTTTCAAGAATAAGGAAGAACATACTATAAGTGATATTCTGTGGACAATTTGCAAAAGTAGACACATTCTTGTACATGGATCTTGTAATTTATTTTGCTTACTTCCTAATGCTTGACTTTGTTCTACATACTGGAAATTATTAGAAAAATTATTATAGATAAGTTAGGTCTCTAAAATATACGTAAATAGTAACTAAATTGTGGCATCAGTAAACTGATTTTTATTGGATGAAGTTATTTTGAACACATTTCATGGAGCAGATAAATTTTAAGAATTTTAAAGAAAGTTTAATTTCACTTCAAGCTATATTTAATTAAGTTGAACAAGCATTCATAATCTATAGTGTACACATGACTACCAGCCTTTCAAATAGAACCACAGGGAATATCCAAAGACATCTTTTTTTTGAGGAAGATTAGCCCTGAGCTAACATCCACCGCCAACCCTCCACATTTGCTGAGGAAGATTGTCCCTGAGCTAACATCTGTTCCCATCTTCCTCTATTTTATATGTGGGATGCCTGCCACAGCATGGCCTGATAAGCGGTGCATATATCCATACCTGGCATCTGAACCGGTGAACCACAGGCTGCTGAAGTGGAATAGTGCATGAGCTCAACCACTGCCCCACCGGGCGGGCCCTCAAAGATATCTTTGAAAGAAAGGATATTTATTCAATTTCCCAGCATACTCCTGGTGTTTCCATTTAAGTACTATGACATCAACTGTCAAATTATCAAGATACATTTAAATGCATTTACCAATATAAACAAAATATGAATTAAAAAATTGTAAAATATCACTTTTGTATTTTGTTTTATACTTATTCCTGCTTAAAGTCTGCTAAAACAAGGACTTTACCATGTACATAAACAAAATATATGTATGTAGTTAACCACATATATAGAGAGAGTATATATACATATCCACTATACTATATAGTGTAGTATATATACATATGCACATGTAGTCAGCGTCATCTCTAGTGGACATCTGATGTGTTTTCTGTTTACGCAACACATTTTGAACACTCCTTCAAATATTTTGGCAGTGCTTTGATTTTTGCTTACCCAAGGTGACAACCAAAAATCTTACTTAATTGGCCTTCTTTGCAGTTAGGGAGCAGAAATGTGAATAGGGCTCTAACAAAGAAATTGCTGAACAAGACTTCATTTCATAAGCAAGAACAAGGAAATGCAGGCACTGTACAGAATTCACTCTCCCCATCCATCCTTCCTGGTGAGTCCTGTGGCAGCAGGATCCTATTTTCAAAGACATAGTGATCAAAACTCTGGAGTTGGTTAGTGTCCAGCTTCAATGGGGTCTTCAATCAGCTGGTCTCAAAACGTGGCTTGTGCATCTTTCCTGGCTTCTCATTCTCCAAGACGGATGCTCTGCTTTCCTGGATATTCTATGACTTTCCTAATATTTTTATTAAATTCTTTTCCTGCTTAAAACTAGCTATAGTGGATTCTATTGTTTGCCATTAAGAATGTTGTCTAATTAATGTTTTGGATGTTAAGAAACGCCTATAATTATGTATCTTTAAAGTGTATTTTTCACCATTAGAGATGGATTTCTGAAGTGTGAAAGATCAGGATGATCTTACTATAGTAGAATACATTCTCACCTTGTTTACAAGCAAAGAAAACTTTCAAAAAGTTCAGATATTGGTGAATTTTTATACCCTATTGGTATGTTATCTATTTTCACTTAAGTGAATTTAATTCCCATTAAATTATGTAAAGTTAAAATTATAAATGCCTTTCATGTCAAAGGGAATGAGTGACAATTTGCAATATTCTTTCTGATTCTTTAATATATATTAGGGTTTAGTATACATTTCTTAGTCGATACATGAATACATTCTGATTATAAAAGATTAAAATAATATAGACGTATTATATCACAAAGCATACATCCCCTCACCTTTTATATCCACTTACTTCCATTCCCAAGTGCAGAAGAAATCCTGTGAGTACACTTTTAAACCCCCACGTGCATTGCAAATATAATGTTATTTATGTAATAGAATAGATTCATATTACGTCTCATTATCTCACTACCTCATTATTTCATTAGCCCTAAAAACAACAGCATGAAGCATTTACACATGTGGGGACTTATGCTAAGAGAGCCATTCACCCAAGGTTGGTGAGCTAAGAAGTGGTACAGCTGGGATGTTTACATGGCCTGGTGGACTCTGCATCATGAACGTAACCGTTGCATGGAAGTGAGATGTTCTGTGGTTTTCTTTGCCCTTTGGAAAATGTATCCCAAATAATTCTGGTCCCCATATATTACAGGTGGATTTGATACACTCTGCTGTTATATGTGGGCCTGATTGATATTCAATTGCTGTTTGAAACCTTTCATTTTGCCTGTCTTCTGTTTTGTCCCAAATGAACAAAAAGATACCACTGAACTGCGGGCAGCAGTATGGCACAGTGGCTTGCAACATGGATGGGGGATTCACACTCTCTGGGCTCCAATTAATACTGAGTCCCTTGGGAGTGATGTGTCCTCAAGCAACATATTTAATCTACCTTATGCCCTAGCTCCTTTATCTGTAAATTGAAGATAACAATAGAATGAACTCATTTTTGTATAAGAACTAATGAGATTAAGCATTTTAAAGCTGGTAACACTCTATGAGGCCCATTGTAAATGTCCAATTAAACTAGGTATTTTGTTTTCTCTTCTCTCTCCTCCTCCTCCTTCCGGTCTTCCTCTTTCTTCTCTTCCTCTTAATAAAGGGTTTCAAGGAGCAAAGTTGTAAAACATTCCTAAAACAATAGGAATTCAATGTTAAGATATTGTTAAGCTAATGTTAAGTCCCAAGGGACTTTGGGAACTCACAGGAAGTGCTGCAACCAAATTTTATCCAATTATAGCCACTGAAATTGAAAGATTTGTTTCTATTCAATGCAGGTTTAGGAATCATGCTGACTTATCTTCCTAGCAATCTGGTATTAATCCCTGCTCTAAAGATATGCCATTAAATTCACTCAGCTGCTATGCATTCATTCATTCATTTTCCTTTGTATGTGAGTCCTCAGTCCTCTTTCCGCCCAAATTACTGATAAAGATAATTGGCTTATTTTGATCATCCTGTTTTGGGTGAAACTTGGCACACAAACTGCAATTCTGATATCACTGTGATTGAACCTGAGTCCTAATCCTGGTCTGATCAGGTATGACCAGGGATGCAGATGAGGAGCTCAGACTTATGGAATATGACTCTCCTATTGAACTTACTGCTCTCCAGCTGTTTCCTGGTTTGCAAGTTCCCTTTGTTAGGGAAGCTGAATTAAGGATGATGAGGCAAGCGTAGAGACAAAGATAGAGATTTGAGAGAAACAGGAGGTAGAAAATAGAATTGGTGAACAAGATTGGCAGTCAGGAGTGAAGGAAGGAGAGGAGTTGAAATACAGCAGTTTTGGATGTGTTGACTTTACCAAAACAATTTTCAGTAAGCGTTTGGATAGCAAATTTTTTGTTTTCATCTGGAAGAAATGAGGTATAAAAATCCTAGTCATTATTGTTTATATCTTATTTATAATATCTGTAGTTTTTCACCATTCCTTAAGTTATGTTATAATCTGGTCTATATTCAACATTGAAATCAAATTATGTCATACCAACCTAGATTCCAATCCTAGTTTTGCCAGTTATTAGCTATGTGATTACAATGAATTGATTGAAGCAGTTTAAGCTTTAGTCTCTTTGTCTATAAAAGGAGAGATTATCATAAAATTCAATGAAACATACTAAATGTGCAATAAAATATTATTTCTTTTATCACTGTTGGTAGCTTGATTCAATATGGCATTGTTGATTATATTTAATAACAAATGAAAAGCCCGTAAAAATATTATTTCTTTGAAAATAAGCTGATTTAATTTATATTATTTTGGCTTTTAACAACTTTACAGGTAGATTTGCTAGACAAAATACAGAACTCCCAGGTAAATTTGAATTTCAGATATACAATAAACAATTTGTTATTATAGGTATGTACCAAATGTTAAATAGGTTACACTTACAGAATCATTACTTATAAAAATCATTCTTTATGTCTGAAATTCAACTTTAATTGACTGTCATATTTAATTTGCTAAATCTGGCACTCTATATACCTGAAACTCAAATTGGTTTGAATACTACATTAGGCCACTTTCCTACAAATGATATTGTGGCTTTTATCACCAAGATTAAAAATTTGGACTACTAATGGTTCATGTGAATTTAAACCCTTGGCTTTGTAGATTCCTATTGTTTTCTCGTTCTTAGTGTTTGTTCCATGATTTTTGTTTTCTACATCCATCTAATCTGTGCTAGTAATTGTGTCCAGCACTGGGTAGAAGAGAGTGGCGAAAATACTGGATTAAATGAACAAAAGTTTATTCTTTCACAAAATACACTGTCCAGAGCTGGTATGACTGCTCCATGAAACATCTGGAACTCAATCTCCTATCTTTTTTTCTGGCATTCCAAGAGCATAGTTTTCATCTTCAAGGTCATCTCAGAGTTCAAGAGGGCCATTGGAGCTCCAGCCACTAATCTATATTCCATCAATCTGTAATCCAGGCTCACAGCAGTACAAAGCAAGTGAAAGATAAATGGCACTTATTCCTGGAAGTCCCACAACTGTTCATAGGTGGCTGATGTGCAGTAACTGCAGTAACTGTACTAGGAGGCTGGTAAACACAATCGTTCAGCCAGGCATCCTGCTCAGCCTTCTGTTACAAAGGAGGAACAGGAGAGCCATCTCTACTTCTCCATACAAGGCAATCTAAGCAGATAGAAGGTGTCTTACTGCATGCTTTTTTTTTTGCCTTTCTGCATTGATTGAATATGATTATTCATCTGAACTCAAATCTGAGCAACTCTGCACACCATTTTTGTTCCTTCCGTAGTTATATCAGCCTTCAATTTATTTCTTTGATTGTTTTGCTTTGCTTTTATAGGCCTTTCCATAAATATTCTACCAACTGTTTTTTTCTTTTCCTTCATTCTGATGATGTTTCCTTCTGCTCCTTCTTAAGACAGTTCTATCCCTCTAGCTTATTTGAAGTGATTCTTATCATGTCCAGTTAATCTCCATTTAAAGCTAAGGATTCTGTTGAAAAAAAAATCACTCATAGAAAATAAAACAATTGAAACGATTCTTTAAATTCAAATCAGAATCCAACTGCAGGTGTGGCAGCTCGCCATGTTACTAGGTTTTTTAAAATGCTAGATTTTCTAGCGCACAGCTGACAAAGCAAACACTGGGAGATAACGTATCAAAGCATAATAAATAAAATTTTCCTTATATGTCTGGATTTTTAAAGCCATTAATGCTTAATATAGAATATTATACCTTTTTCTGATAAAAAAAGTTTCAGGAAATGTACTGTACTTCAAATTTAGAAGTAAAATCCCCAAGTCATAAAGGAGCGATTTAGTAGAAGAGAATTCTGGCTTTGTCACTCAACTTGAATATTTAAAGCAGTGTAAAACTATAAATGTATGAATTTTACATTTTTTTCTTTTTATACTTTTTAACTTTTTTAAACTTTTTTTACTTTTCCCCTTACGTGTATGAAAGACCTCATATGTAAGAAAGGGGCATTTTTACCCTTTAGGCTGTTCAACTGTAACAGATCCCAAATAATATATCACCAATAAAAATAACTTAATTAGCAAGATTTCATTTTAACTTTTTAGAAACCTACAGTGTTGTCTTTTAATATGGGACATAGAGTATGCTGTCCAAACTAGTTATTTAAAAATAAGGCTATTGACCTTTATTCTTCTCTAGACTATAAACAATCCATTTCTCTTTCTCCCTCAACTAAAAATGTCTGTAAAATAATACGTCATTCATCATGTAATTTTTATCAGTAATTCATTTTTAATATAAGCCTGGGGCTATTGCGGCTCTTAAAATCCAGTGGAATCAGAGAATATTTATGATCCAAAATCTTTCAAGCCAGATAAAGCAGGAAGCATTGGCATGGCCAAGGAAATTGAATTTCTTCCACAAATATAAAACATGCAACATGCATTCATTTTTCACCTAAATATATGTCATATAGTTACAATACTAGTTGCTAAATTGGTGAAATTGCATGTGGTCATAAATGGCGCCTAAGAGTGAGCTGCTTTAAAGTGAATATTATCCCTAAATTACTTTTTTCTTCTGATATAACAGAGCACTGCCTATTACAATTTACTTCTCAAAAATGTCTTAAAATTGGTAATTTAAAAATTGTCTGTTTGTTTTTAGACTCCACATGTAAGTGAGATCATACAGTATTTTTCTTTCTCTGTTGGCCTTATTTTGCTTAGTGTAATGTCTTCAAGGTCCATCCATGTTGTCACAAACGACAGTATTTCCTTGATTTTTACAGCTGAATAATATTATGTTATATATCCATACACACACACATACATATACATATCTATACCACAATTTCTTAGTCCTTTCATGCGTCAGTGGACACTTCGGTTGTTGACATGTCTTGGCTATTGTAAACAATGCTGCTATGAACATGGAGGTGCAGATACCTTTTAGAGTTAGCGTTTTTATTTCCTTTGGATGTATTCCCAGAAGTGAAATTGCTGGATCATATGGCAGTTCTATTTTTAATTTTTTGAGGATCCTCCAAAATGTTTCCGTAGTGGCTGTACCAATTTACAATCCCCCCAACAGTGCACAAGGGTTCCTCTTCTCCTCATCCATGCCAGCATTTGTAATCTCTTGTGTTTTTGATGATGGCCATTCTAATAGGCATGAATTGATATCTCATTGTGGTCTTAATTTGCATTTCCCCAATGACTAGTGATATTGAGCATTTTTTTTCGTGTTCTTGTTGGCCCTTCATACATCTTCTTTGGAGAAATGTCTATTCAGATCCTTTGCCCATTTTGACATTGGGTTATTTGGCATTTTTACTATAGAGTTATTTTAGTTTTTAATGTATTTTGGATATTAAATACCCTTGTCAGATATATGTTTTGCAAATACTTTTTTCCCATTCCATAGGTTGTGTTTCTACTTTGTTTATGCTTTCTTTTGCTGTGCAGGAGCTTTTTACTTTGATGTAGGCCCACTTGTTTATTCTTGATATTGTTGCTTGTGCTTTAGGTGTGATTTCAAAATATCATTACTAAGAAGCACGTCAAGGAACTTTGTTCCTAAGTTTTCTTCTAGGAGTTTCATGAGTTCAGATCTTACATTTAAGTCTGTAATCCATTTCCAGTTAATTTTTGTGAGTGGTGTAAGACCTGGATCCAGATTCATTCTTTTACATGTGGATATCCAATTATTCTAGCACCATTTATTGAAGAGACCATCTTTTCTCCATTGAGTATTCTTGGCTGCTTTGTCAAACATTAGTTGACGATATCTTTTCTTCTTATTTTTTAATTTTAGTTTCAGGGTTTAAAATTTTGGAAGATCATGTTATTTAAATACGTTTATGAGGAATATTAATATGGAAATATGGCTTTGCTATGATTTTTATTTTACTGAGAATCTTGTCTAAATAACTATCTAGATCCTTAAATTGATGAAGCATGTTTTTTCAAGTTATTTTCATCATGTCTTTGAAGCCATGCTTTCAATTACTATCTTTAAGCTGTTACATTCCAAGTTATACGTCTACTTGAAATTTCTCTTCTGAGTACCATTTTCTTTATTTGAATGTGCAAAATTCAAAGTAGTATCTTTCTTCTAAAACCTAGAACATTTGCAGTGTTTTGTATTCCATGTAAACACAGCCATAAAACTGAGTCCTCTTAGAGTTCTCTCTTAATTTATTCCTCAAATTTAATCTGTCACAAAACTTTGATAATTTGACTTTTTAATTTATTTTAAAGCCATTTGGCCATCTCATTTCTACTATGGCAGCTTTAGTTTAAGCTCTTATAATTTCTCACCTTCAAACTTTATCCTTGTCTGCTGAGACTGCCCCTTCACTTTAAACTTGCACTTCATATTACAGCCAGATAGATCTTCACAAAATTTACATCTGGCCATTTCATTTTCCTTTTTAAGACCCTTTAATGGCTTCTTGTAGCTTGCAGGAAGACAGAAAAGATTAAAATTCTTTAGCATATTCTAGGAATTTCTCTACTAATTCTTCCTATTGTTCACCCACATTCACTCTTTACACAAACTCTCCAAAACACTAGATGTTCTTTGTATTGTGTTATTACTATCAACCTGGAACACATTCTTCTCTCTACTGGGAAACCTTCTCTTGTCCCTTTCATCTACCTAAGTCCAGTGTGTCCTTTAAAAATAAATAACCATGTATTATGTTTAAACTTGACTTTCTTTAAAGTTTTATGTCCAGTAACTACAGTATTTGTTATATCACAATAAAACTATTAATATTCTTGCCTTTCTTCTCTGGACTAGAAACTCAGAGCACAAGGACTTTTACCTATTCAACTTTGTATTATGATATTAGCACTGTACTGTCACATAGGAGCGACTCAGTTTTTAAATGCTCAAGTAACAAATGACAGTGATATTCCTTATATTCGCAATTATGCACTATTGAGTTTATTCATGGACTTTTTATACTTAAAACCTTGCTAGGGATTTTATTTACTTACTGTAGCCACATACAGGATTATCAATCAACTGATGTTTATTGGCAATCAATCATTTAAGCCTAGCATAGCTCAACAATTTCTAGATTCAATTTCTTTAATAACATTTCTCATTAAGCATATCGATTTTTTTACTACAGCTTCAATTTAATCTTGTATCATATGCAATAAGGTGGACAAGAAAAAGATGAGGGCCAGCCCGATGGCACAGCAGTTAAGTGCACACGTTCCATTCGGCAGCCCGGGGTTCCCTGATTGGGATCCCGGGTGCAGACATGGCACCACTTGTCAAGGCATGCTGTGGTAGGTGTCCCACATATAAAGTGGAGGAAGATGGGCACAGATGTTAGCTCAGGACCAGTCTTCATCACCAAAAATAGGAGGATTAGCGGCAGATGTTAGCTCAGGGCTAATCTTCCTCAAAAAAACAAAAAAAGAAAAAAAATGAGACGGGAAATGCATATTTGGTCATAGTTTAATCTTTATGCATTCAGTAAATATTGATTTAACTGCTGCACTTTTTCAGGCACTCAGCTAAATGCTGAGGATATACCTATAAGAGACATCATTCCAGTCTTCAAAATCTCACAGATTAAAGGAATCAAAAAATAAAAAAAGGAACTGCATTACATTCCATTTAATAATGCGATATGAAACAAATTCATTAGTATTCATAATGTATATAAAACATTAGTATATGTATATTCTCTTATTTTTGTGTGAGGAAGATTGGCTAACATCTGTTGCTAATCTTCCTCTTTTTACTTGAGGAAGATTGTCACTGAGCTAAAATCTGTGCCAGTCTTCAGCTGTTTTATGTGGATGTCACCACAGCATGGCTTGAAGAGCAGTGCTAGGTTCATGCTTGGGATCTGAAACTGTGAACCCTGGGCCACTGAAGTAGAGCATGCAAACTTAACCACTACACCACCAGGTTGGCCCCAACATTAGTAGATTTTATATACAAATATATAAAGAATAGAAAAGGGCAGTCAAATTTAAGTCTCCAGAGTCATAGAATACTTGTAAGTATACACTAGTCTTGCAGTTTTGATGACAGCTAGATGAAGTGGTGGTGGATAGGTATTCTTGGGAAAGGGTACAGCAGGTTTGAGATACCGTGGTGCTTTCAGTGAAGTATAAGTGCCTTGTTATTTCTAAGAGTAAGCAAAAGTAGTAGATTAATAAAGGCTTGAATATATTAAATAAAATCAGGTTTTTATATTTGATTATAGAGCTGTACCTGTACCTTTATAACATACAATACAATGATAACGGTTGATGAATGCTTAATATTTACCAAGCACTGTAATTTGTCATTTTCAAAAGTATATTAACTCATTTCTTTCTCAACACAAGACCTATGTAAACCAACGTATCTAAACCCAAACATGAGATGATGTTTAAATTGATTTTTAACTGCATAATTTCAATAATAACTTTTGTTCTCTTTATAGTTTATCTATCCCAAGTCACCTTGGGTCATATATGCAGATGGAACCATAATTTAAACAAATAATACATTTAGAAAATTTTAAGCAACTTTTCAGTTCTGTAGCAAAGGAGAATAGGAAGCACCGTTCAAAGGGTACAGAGCTTCTGCCGAGCGATCTTACAAACCCCCTAAAGTACAGACCATCATTTCACAGTAGACTTTCCATTGCCTTCTAGTTTCAGTTCCTTTTCTTTCTAATGTTTTAAATAATTCCCAGCTTGTGAGAGATACATCTGCTACAAAATTTATTTTTAAAAGTGTATAATTGCTTCACAACTGCCAAGAATCATAAGGTTTATAATCAAAGTCATCACATAATGGAAGGCATAAGAGACGAAGGAGAATTTTTTATACAGAAAGACAACAGTCACTTTAATAGTAATTGTTGATTCTTATTTTTTTGTCTTTCTCCTTTGTGCAAGAGGAAAAGTTACAGTTTAATCTGAAATAAAGAAACAGCATTATAGACATTTTATCTTGTAATAGTATCCAGATAAACTATCAACATTATGCTTCTGAGTACTCAATGTTTTAGAGAGAGGAATTTAAGAAGGCTGTCAGAAGTGATTAACCAAAGAGAAAAGAAGTTATAAAACATCCCGTTTTGTTGTTCCTTCACTGATTTCTTATTTTATTTCTGTTCAATTAGCAGGGTTTGGCAGAGGCTGGAGACTTATCATATATTTTCTTCCTAACAGTATACACTATTAAAATTAGACAAGGGAATAAAAATACTATTAATAAAGAACTCTTTTTTTGCTCACTCAAAGAACTTGATGCAGAGGTGTATGGCATCAAAGTTATGTTAGCAAAGCATGTTAATTGGCAATTGCTTATAAACTACTGTTTTTCCTCCTATATTTGTGATGAATAACTCTAGTAAGCATACTCAAATTTATATAACTAATGTTCAAGCATATTTATACTGACATTATCACGATTCATAAAACCTTCTTTCACTTGATCTTAACCAAAAGGCAGAGAAGCAATAAAACCTTCCTTCAATGGAGAAAATGCATTGTGATTTTACAACTTTTGTCTAAAAATAATAAACCAGCTATAGTCCAGAAGGAAGATATTAATCTCTCTCTTATTTTATTCATTTCTATTCCACTACACCATATTTAAGTCCAATAATTTGACTCGAATGTACTTCTTCAACAACTTCTCAATGAATTTTTACAGTCAACAAATATGTGTGAGTTTATGGTAGCGGAGGTATTTTATAATCTATGATTCTAGAGTTTATAGATGTAATATTTATTTTAATTTATGGCAAGAAAAATTGTGACATCAAAAATAAAGAAAATCTTCAGTGGATTTCCATTGTGTGTATGAAGTGAACAGGACAATTTATTTTTTAGAGAGAAATAAACTGGGATAAACATGGTTACAATCATATACAGTCACATCCTGCGTAACATTTTGTTCAGCGACAGACCACAGATACGAAGGTGGTCCCATTAGATTGGTACCATATAGCCTAGGTTTGTAGTAGGCTATATGTGTAGCTTTGTGTAAGTATACTCTATGATGTTTGCACAAAGACAAGATCATCTAATGACACATTTCTTAGAAAGTATTCCTGTCAAGTGACACATGACCATATTATGACATTGGTTCATGTTCTGAGTTAAGGTAATTAGAGAGCCCTTTTTGGCAAATTATTTAGAGTCAATTGCTTGAGATAATGTATCAGCGACGTTACAAAACTACATAATAATGACACATAGTCCAAAGTCATATTGAAGTATGATGTGACACTCCCACCTAAGGGTTATTTAATTTTCTACGGATGTATCTTTGTTTGTCCATTGACTACTGATTAGGGCACAGACTCTATGAATATACATGTTAACTTGTATATATGTTGTCCAACAAAAGATGCAAATGGTTTCTGTTCTATAGAAAACATAACTCCAAAATAATTGTTTTATTGTCCTGTAGAGCATTAATCACTTGTGTCTAACTTAACAAATCTATTTCAGCATGCATGCCTTTCCCAAATTACATAAATCTCTTCTCTTTAAGTAGACATTGAACTGGCTTTACCATCTTGCTGGTTCCCCTATTAAAAATATAAATAAATCGTGGTCTTATGCTTATTATATATTTGTATAAGAACTTTGTTTTAACTCTTTTACAATTACATTTCAACAATGTTTTAAGCCCCGTACATCTGTGGTTCCTACACACTCCAGCACAATATTGTGATAAGATATACTTTTTACTTCCTGCAATTTAACTGAATAAAAGAAGCAGCTATTATTTATACAATTTAGTGATAAAATTTGGTACTAGGAACAGCTTCTTTTGTGAGGTAGGGGTGGAGGGACCTTAGACGTTTCTACTATTTTAAGACATTTAGAGACCTTAGCATAATCCCTGGCCTAACAGAGATGCACCCATGAAACCCCTAAATCATTGCTCTGTCATTTCCTAGGTAACTGGATGCTAGCAAGACATGGAATCTCTTTAAATCACAGCTTTCTTATTTGTAAAGAAAATAACAGATGCCCCAGTAAATTGCCTTACAGATTTGTGAAAAAAATTCTATTAAACAAAACATACATCTTTAGACTAACACTAGATAAATAGTAGAAATTTGTGAAGATTTATTTCTCTTCCCTCACAGGAACATTTACTCTATTCCTTTTGTCCTCACTTAAATTCCCTTGTTCATTTGCTGATAAGATTTTATCCTATTATATCTGAATATTTTATTAATCAAAGGACTGAAAAAAATCAACTTTTAAATAAATTAGAGAAAGTATGTATAACCCCAATGAATATTTCATAAGAATATGTATGATTCACCTTCTAACTGAAAAATGCCAAACTAATTGTTAAGAAAATGTTCTTTATATCTCAGACACTTAATATTACATAAATATATTTTCCTTGACACAAATTCATAGAGTAGACTATACAAGCAGCACTCTATAGAAAAATAGCCAAAGAATAAAACCAGTAATTAAAGCAATTTGAGTAAGAAATTTCACCATATCATTTAAGTGGGAACTCAGATAAAGCATATCCTTTAAGTCTTGATTTATTCCATCCTATTTCTCATTGAAAGTTACCTCCTGTTTAGAAATGCATCAAAGTTATAGTTGGTTCACATATGATTTATTTTAGTGTGTGACAAGGTCACTTCCAACTTCAGCGAAAACAACCTTCTTTAACTGATTGACCTGGCACTGCACAGGGGGAACTCTGTTTTTTCAGAGGGAAATAGATTCAAGTAAACATGGTTGCAATGGTATATTTAGACACTGGTGTGTACTTTGTTCAAAGTCCTGAAAATTTATATCATTTAAAGGCTAATAATATTTTTTTCTAAGTAAATTAAATAACTCCATATTCTTTGAGCTAGCATCTGTACCAATCTTCCTCTATTTTGTATGTAGGACACCACCACAGAATGGCATGATGAGCAGTGTGCAGGTCCATGCCTGGGATCCGAACCCACGAAACCCAGGCTGCTGAAGCAGAGTGTACGAACTTAACCACTATGCAACCAGGCCAGCCACAATCTTCCTCTATTTTGTATGTGGTCGCTGCCACAGCATGGCTGCCAACGAGTGGTGTAGATCTGCACTTGGGAATCGAACTCTGGCTGCCGAAGCAGAACATGCCAGACTTACCCACTAGGCCATGAGGCCAGCCCCAGGGTCATGTGAATTATTGATAGGAGACCAGATTGTAAATTTGTGGACTCAAAAATGAGGAAGTTCAGACTTTGGTCTTGAAGAATAAGAAGGAACAGAATAGTTCTAAAGAAATATGCAAAAAATTTACTTATAGGGGCGTTATTATGAGCAGAAATGGACAAATAATATTCAGGAGGCACAAATTCCACCAATTCCATTGCCATAATGGCTCTTAGTATAAGATGCCAGCAAGGAATGAAATTTTCTTGACTATAAATCAATACTGAAAAATGCCTGGGTGTGTCTGATCAATTATTAACTTGGCCTATAAGGAATTCATTTGCTTAAGTTTTGCTTGTTTGCCGTTGAGCTAATGTGTTATAGAAATGTTGAGGATAGGCAGAATGATATTTTGTGGCATATTCGTGTTAAGAGAACAGGTATAGATAGCAAGTGAGGGTCTGTTTCTCTCACAATTGTCCATGAAGCAACATTCCGTCAACAGATGAGGGAAAAAGTGGGAACAAAGTAGAACTCAAACACTTGAGTCCTCCTGACTGAAAGAATCATAGGACTATTGGGAAAAACAGAAGAATCTTGTGAGTTGGTTTCTTGTTGGAATTAGAATACGGTTTATACATAAATATGTTGACTTTGAAGTGATCTAATGACATCTATAGAAAATATGTGCAGGGGCTGGTCCTGTGGCAGAGTGGTTAAGTGTGCATGCTCCACTTCGGCGGCACAGGGTTTCACCGGTTCGGATCCTGGGCACCGACATGGCACTGCTCATTAGGCCATGTTGAGGCGGTGTCCCACATACCACAACTAGAAGGACCCACAACTAAAATATACAACTATGTACTTGGGGGATTTGGGGAGAAAAAACAGAAAAAAAAAAAGAAGATTGGCAACAGTTGTTAGCTCACGTGCCAATCTTTAAAAAAAAAAGAAAATGTGTGCAATTTAGAGATGCAAGATTTATTATCCATATTTATAAACACTTACCTAACCAAAGTGTAGAATGATTCATATCTTCCATCACTGTTATTTACTGTTGAAGATCCTTCAAGTTTCTAGTTTTAATTGTGGTTTTAAGATTTCCATCATTGAGTGTCAGTTTTATCCTAAGAAATCCATTTATATCATCTTTTATACTTATGATGAAAAAGGTATTGCTAACCAATTTTTGCAGACAAGAAAGGCTCAAAGAAGGTAGATAACTTCAAGAGCCGAGCTGAGCTGTAGAGAGCTCAACTGCCAGGTTTCATGGTAACTGCTTGACACAACAAGCCCAAATACAAGCCTTCAGTCACTTAGTGCAAAAATATAAGCAAGTGGCTAAATTAGAGAAAATGCTGACTCTCCCACTGTTCCATTTTCCCCATGAAATGGCACCAGTCAAGGGGTCAGGTGCATCAGCACAGACATGGTGAATTTTGCAAGCCAAAATGAAAGTTATTGCCTCACTGCCAAAAGAGGCTGAACAGAAGGATCCGGCAGTTTTATGGACCTGAGGGGAAGCGGGAAGGGAAGGGTAAGGTCTCGGAGGGGCAAAGTGCTAAATACTGAGTCAGACTGGAAAAAAGTGCCTTCAAGGTCCCTCTCCCACTTTCCCCCAGAAAAAGTTCTCGGCAGAGGTGCCTGTTGAAAGCCTCTGCCTTAGGTTCCTGATAAAGACTCCTCCAAATGGCGTTTCTTGGGCTAGTAATACAGACAGCAAGAGCACGGCTGGCCAAGGGGTCCTGAGTCCTTACCTTCCACTCCCTTCAGAGATGGCAGTGCACTGGCTGTGCACCAAGTCTGGGGTGGGGAAGGCAGCTTTCCCCTGTGAGTCCTTCCAGGTAAAGCCTTTGTAACCGCCTGTGGTCAGGCCTGAAAGACCACATATAGGTTTTTAACTAGGAACTAGACTCCTCAATAATTTTTGCACAAACCAATTCAAACCAAACTTACACCTGTATGGCTTGGAAAAAAATCATATTTTCTTCTATTCAAGATGCTTCCCTCATTAAAAGCATTTTTTGAATGTTACCTATAACTTTATTGATTTTCCTATAATTTCTCTTCATCTGACTATTCCTTACTAATAAAATATATGTTTGGAAATGTTTGTTGTAACTTGGGTTAGAAAACAGAGCTGAAGATAGTTATGTATATGGCAGTCCCGTAGGCCACTTAAAAAATGATGGAGGCAGAAATTACTTGTTCTGGGACTTAAATTAGCCAGCCCCAGGGTTCTGCTGTCTGGATATATCGTAAAAATCACTGATCTCCAGAAATAAAACAAACTTGGATTTAACTAATGATTCATTGATATCATTTCTTTCTACTTTGTCTAACACATATCTATATGCATGTTGCCTTATCTCCTTCACTAAATTCTAAGCTCTTTGCTCACTGGCAATGTTTCTTAATTCATAACGTGTAACCATATAATAAATACCAAAATGACATCTGCATAGGAAATCCCCAATAAATATTATTGAGTTGAATATGCTAAGCAGTCAATAAAAGATAGAATTCATTGTTGCTGGGGATCAGTGACTTTTTTGTTAGATCCCGGAAGCAGAATAATGAGGCTGTCCATTAGTAGTCTGAATTTTGACATTAGAAATGAGTAAGTGACAAATTGTGATCGAGGGCTGAAGATTGGCAAGGCCAACCTAACAGGAAGTTAAAAGGAATAAATTACTAATTAGAAATGGAAGTTTCAGATTGAGATGCATTATAAAATTCAAACAACTTTTATTGAGATTTAATGTTACACTTAATGGACTAAAGTGATTTCAAATGTCCTTTTTGGCATCTCTCTGCACATTAAAAAGAATATGGCTGTCATTCATCTTTGGTTAATCTGAGAAAGTAAAACAATTAAACTCTGATATTATGTTTTATATATTCATTTTTCCTTAGGTATAATTTTTAAAATGGAGCTGCCATTTGTGTGTTTCCCTTAAGCAATTTTATCATATTTCTGCTTAAAGTGGACATTTCCACCTTAAGAAGATCTTTAGACTTCTTTGATCTGTTAAGTTCAATTTTTGTTGTTTTCTTACAATATTCCACAACTAAAATATTTTCTATAACTCAAAACATAGAGATTATAGATTTTTCTAATCAAATCTGTAAAATTTAAAAAAATATGGTAGGGGAATTAACGTTTGTTGAGTGTCTATCACATGACAGACACAGTACTCATGCATTATGTTAAATCAGCTCATTCAATCCTGATTAAAATGTTGTAAGAAAACGTGCTTTTCTCCACATTTATGTACGAGAAACTGAGGCTAAGGAGCTGATTTAGCTAGAGTCATACAAAGAGAGCTAGAAATAAAGCCAGAATTAAAAGCTGGATTTGTCGGCCTCAAAATCATCTTGTTTTATCTGTGTAGGAATGTCTCTATTCATGTCTAACTCTTCCCTGTGTATTAGATTTGAATTAAAAATGAATTACTTCGGCATGTGTTACCATCATAAAACTACTTCAAAGTCTATATCTGTGTGATAGTTTCAATATAAATTCAAGTTTTCCTTAATAATTTGTATTTCAGATGTGACATTATATAACTTTATTAAAATACATGGAATAGAAATGTTATTTTAGTCAATTCCACTTTAGTACTCCAGAAAACTATTTGATAATATCCAAACTTATCACATGAGAAATTGTCTGGTTCTACACTACTCATGCCTTAAGCACTAAGCACTATAGTAATAGATATAAAAATATGATGAATTCTCAAAAATTAATTCCATATAATTAACCCTTAAGGTTTTTGAGCTTCTGTATTTTGCACAAAGTTACCTGACAAAAACATTTCCTAAAACTATGGTGAAATACTGGTATTAAAAACTGGTAAACATAGGGACCAACACAGTTGCATAGTGGTTAAGTTCTGCGTTCTCTAACTGGGAAGCTGGGGTTCGCAGTTTCGTATCCTGGGTGTGGATCTACCACACTCATCAGCCATGCTGTGGCATCAACCCACATACAAAGTAGAGGAAGACTGGCACAGATGTTAGCTCAGGGTGAATCTTCCTCAGCAAAAAAATCCCAAAAATCAAAATACTGGTATACATAAAAAACTTTCAATTCATTAAGACCTTAAATTTGCATGTGATTAAAAAGAACTTTCTAAAGGTTATATTTCCATATAATAGATAATTTATTCTGTTTCATTAGTGAAAAATACTGCATGCTATTGACAGCCATGGAAGAGGTAGAATGTCAAACTGGTATTTCTGAACATGGCTCCAACTGCAGCTGCTGTGATGCTGGCCAAGGAGCCCCACACAGTTTATGCGTTATTCACTACAACACCTGCTTCTCTGCTTTTTCCAATCAAGACTGTATCAGACTTCAGCACCGGATCAGAACTAAAGTTTTGTTTACAGCAAATATATCCAAACTCAACATAGCTACAGAACAGAAACTGATTGATAACAGACAAAAAAATATGCAATAACATGCAAAAGCAGATGAGAGGAGAGAAGACTTATTTTAATCTTGAAATAGCATCATTCTTTCTCATTCTAGATGCTTAATTTATTGCAGAGTAGTAGACGGCATTTTGTTTTCTCAAGCAATGCAAAGTTTTCTATTTTGAAATGGAGGTCTATAAGCACTGTGATATAATGCGCATACAAAAAGTAATTAACTTACTTTGAAGGATGAAAGTTTTCTTTTTTTTTTGAGGAAGATTAGCCCTGAGCTAACATCCGTTGCCAATCCTCCTCTTTTTGCTGAGGAAGACTGGCCCTGAGCTAATATCTGTGCCCATCTTCCTCTACTTTATATGTGGGACGTCCACCACAGCGTGGCGTACTAAGCAGTGCCATGTCCGCACCCGGGATCCAGTGCGGCAAACCCTGGGCTGCCAAGTGGAACATGAGAACTTAACTGCTGCACCACTGGACCAGCCCCAGGATGAAAGTTAATGTATCATGGTTAAAAAAACAATAGACATCCATTGCCATAAATCTGTAGCTCTGTTTATAATATACAGCAACTTTTTGTGTGTATGTGAGAAAGTCTTGCCTTGAGCTAACCTCTGTGCCAGTCTTCCTGTATTTTGCATGTGGGATGCCTTCACAGCATGGCTGATGAGTGGAGTACGTCCATCCCCAGGATCCGAACCTGTGAACCCCGGGCTGCTTAGCAAAGCATGCAGAACTTTAACCACCTGGCCACAGGGCCAGCCAGCCCCTGCAGCAACTTTTAATAAGTATCTATTTAAAATAATGAAAAAAGTACATTATATAATCTTCAGGTTTGAAGTGCACATAATTTTGTGTATTCTCTAATTATTTTCTAAACTATTATATCAGAAAATATTCTGAGTTTCCATCTTTAAAATGAGTTACATTGGTATATCTGTGGATACATACGTGCAGAGAAAAATGAAAATATCAAAATAAAAGTGCTTATCTCTGGATTTCAGAGTTGGAAGTCATTTAGGCTTTCAAAAATTAGCATATAGTCCTATTAATATGAGAAAAAAAATAAAGCAAATTTAGTGCAGTAAATTTAGCCGGCAAGGGAAATTCAAAATATGAATAGAATGACTGCTGCTACTCTTTAGAAATTGCTTCAGTTGCATTTTCTTTATTGGTAATAGCTATTTTCTCTCTTACAAAAAAGTATTTTTTTCTCCATTGTCTTTGTCTTATGTAAAACAGTACAGAACCAGCATTGGAAAATTTCGTCTGTGGTACATTCATCCATATAATCTTTCTCATCACTTAAAAATTTCTCTCACAAACTTAATTGCCTAAGAGCTTATGTGAATTAAATTAATGAGAAATAATAAATTTGAAATGTATAAGCAAGTCCTTGGGTGTTTTACCATGTCAAATATCTCAGCTACATTTAATTAAAGCTCTCTGAGCAAGGGGTGCAAGACATTCAGCACAACTCTGCTTTTAACTAGAAGTTCCAGCTACTGACAAAAAGCAGTAGTCTTCTTTAATAGAAATAAACAGATATTTGTTATTGACTTGAAATATCATATCATGCCGGAAATCCGTCATTTTTGGTAGGAAATACAATACCATGATTTTATCATTTTTCTTGTATAAACATTTGTCACAGGAAAAAAAAGGATTATACTAGTAAAAGCTGACCTAAAACTAATTTAAAATAAAGTATTATCAAAAATTCCCTAGGTAATGGCTTTATCGGTAATGTAACACTCATCGTAAAATTCTGACAAACAACGACTCCATTTAACCAATATGAAAAGTGGAAATAATCTTGAACAACAATAACCGTAATATATTTCACTAAACAGTCCAAATATAATATTTCAGATTTAAAATTTTTAAATATATGATCATTTGGTGGTCATTTATTTAATCTAATACCAAATAAATGTTGAAATAAAAATTAGAATGATTGGAATGAATGTATGTTTACAAATAATGATAATTTAAAAATAATAAAAAACAGAACAAAACTTCACCTTATAGTCATATTTTTGCTGTTTTTGTTAATGCATTTGAGAATAAAATGACAATGGTGTTCCTTAATATTATAATGTCTAAATGGGTCCAATGCATTATAAAATAAAAAGTAGGCCAAAAAGTTTAGAACGTTCCCACAGTTAAGAATCAGCTCCAGATATAACCCACGTACAACTGTCTGTGTGTGTGTGTGTGTGTGTGTGTGTGTGTGTGTGTGTACTTAAATACAATTTTAACCACCCCCCATTGTGATGCTTGGTGTTTCTGTGGAGAACATCAGGAAACTTTAGAAATAAAGCTAAGAATGGAACTGAGGCTTTCTGTCTCAAACATCTTTTCATAAATTAAAAAAAGAAATCTTTAAAGGTTGATCGAAATAATATTCCTCATGTTGAAGACATAAGTGTGTTAGTTAGATGTATTCTTACTTGATGCTTTGTTGAAACTTCTTCCTTATTTTGTCCTATTATCTGTGAATACTCTCTTGGTTGTTTCTTTCCTCCCTCTACGATTTTCTTTCTTTTCCTTGACTTACAGCACCTGCTAGAAACTCCAGCAGAACATTGAATGAAAGTAATGATAATGGGAATTTTTCTCTTCTTACAGATCTCAAAAGGAAGCATTCAGAGTTTGACCCTTAAGTATGGTGTTTATTCTAGATGTTTTGAATACTTCTTGACAGATAAAGGATGTTTATTTTATTCTGAGTGTGCTAAAAAATGTTATCAGAAATGATTCTTTTCTTTCAAATTTGTTATTTTTTCAGCAGTTATTGGGATGGTATTATAAGTTTTCTCTTTTAATCTTTTACTGCAGTTAGTTGATTTTTATAATATACACTAACCTTGGTATCCTGGATAAAGCAAATTTGGCCATGATTTATTGTCATGGCCAAAATGCCTCTTGTCAGACTGAGGTAGTTTACTTCTATTGTAGTATGTAGAGAATTTTATCATTAATGAGAGCTGAAAATTGTCAAATGTATTTTCTTCATCTATTAAGGTGATCATACTATTCTGTAAATGTAGATTACATTGTTCAGTTTTAAAAACTTAAACAAACTTTTCATTCCTGGGATAACCCCACTTGGTCATAATATGTTATCATTCATGTATTATCACTTACGTATATTGTTGCTTTCAAACGCTAATATTTTAATAAAGATTTTCATGTCTATATTCATGAGAGGTTATAATTTTCTATTCTGGTAATGTTGTGATGTTTTGATATCAAGGTTTTCCCCGCTTTGTAAAATACATTGAGATGTGGTTTTCTTCTGCTGCTTATGGGAGAATTTGTGTAAGATTGGCATTAGTTCATTCCTTAAGGTGTGTAGGATTCACCACTGAAAACATCTAAACTCAACCCACACATTTTGAAATTTTATATTTTGATTATCATTTAGTCTGATATATTTTCTGTTATTTCCTCTTTGGCCTATAGGTTAATTAGAAGCATATATATATATATTATATAAGCATATGTATTCTAAAGTATGTGTATATATATACATACTTATACTTATATATATAATATATATTATATATGTGTGTGAATTTACTCTTATCCTGAAGAAGCTTCTTTAGCATTTCTTGTAGAGCAAGTCAACTGGCCTTAAATTCTGTTTTGTTTATCTGAACACATCTCTATCTCTCCTTCATCTATAAAGGTTATTTTCACTAGATATATAATTCTGTGCTCACAATTTTATTTTCATTTCCTTCTGTGATTTAAAGATGCCGTTCTATTGTTTTCCAGCCTGTTTTTTTTCTAATGAGAATGAAGTGGTCCATTCTATTGTTGTTCACCGTATGTAATGTGTCATTTTTTTTCTTTGGTTGCTCTAACATCTTCTTTTTACCTTTTAATTTCAGCAATTTGACTATGATGGGCCTGGGTATCATTTCCTTTGAACTTATCCAGTTTCAGTTTTGTTTAGTGTCTTGGATCCATGAGTTTATATCTTTCTCCAAATTTGGAGCTAATAAATATTTTTCTACCCATATTTTCTGTTTTCTCTCCGTTAGTATTATAAGTGCATATATTTTAACACTTTAATATTTTCCACAGGTCTCCAGAAAGCTGTTAACTTTTCTTCAATACTTTTTCTCTTTGTTTTTCAGATGGCACAAATTCTATTTAACTACCTTCAAGTTTACTGACACTTTCTTAGGCCATCACCAACCTGTTGCTAAGTCCATTCAGTGATATTTAATTTTGTTTATTGACTTTTCAGCTCTAGAATTTTTATTTGGATATATATTTTTTCAGCTGAAATTCTCCTTTTGCTCATTCCCTATTTTCCTTTAAGTCTTTGATCCTATTTATAATATTTTATTTAAAGTCCTTATTTACTTACTGCAAAACTAAGTCGCCTAAGGGCCAGGTTTTATTTATCCATTTTATTTTTCTCTTGAGTTTGATCACATTTTCCTATTTGCCAGTCTGGTTGATTTTTAATTAGATACTGGATAATAAGAACAATGTGTTATAGACACTCTAGGTTATTTTTCTTCCTCTGAAGTGTGTTCAATTTTATTCTAACAGGGAGATAACATGACTAGACTTCAATTCCAAACTCTCCTTCTTTAGTCAGTAGTGGAAAACTGCTCAGTTTCATCTATATAAACATAGTTCAAAATGGAAGATATTAAAAGAACTTAGACACAGGAAGAAACAACAATTCATTAGAGAATGTAACTGAGACAATGTGTGATAGTAATGTATTAATGAAGCATTGGAAACAGGGGATTTAAGAAAGAATCGATATCGTGGTATTATGGGAAAATATAGAAAATCAAAACTAAGGCAGAAGCAGATGTAAAGAGTTGTGATTTCTTTCTTTTTAATTTTGTCTGCCCAGCATGTATCTTCTCAGATTAACCTTCTCTCCACTACTCTGTCCATGGGTTTAGATCAGATTGACCTCATAGCTAGCTCCAGATGAAGCACACATAATCCAGTCAACTCATCAAAACATACAGACAACATCAATCACAAGGGTTTTGATGATGAGATCAGTTTCTTGAGCTTTTTCGGCTCTGCTTAGATTTGTAAAGATGTACTGCTAGGGTCACGTGCTGAGGACTTCCATCATGGCAGTCATCAGGTGGACAGAATCAGCCAAAAAATGAACGTCTTAGACAAAAAATCAGAGAGATCAGAACAGCAAGAGACTGGATCTTGATGACATTCGTTGATATCCAGAATCCATTTGTACCCAAAGCTGGAAGTTTCAGGCACTAACTTTGATATTAACAGAATGTCTAAGAAAAGGAAGGAAGGATGGTGCAATGAAAATGCCTGAATAACACTGCGGATGTGATCAAAACAATTAAAAAATAAATTGGAAGGTATCCTTGATTAAATTGATACATTATCTTTGTCCTAACTAGGGATTGAATATGACTACAAGTAGCAGAAGACTCAAAAAAAAACAGTGTCTTAAATAAGTAAGGATATCTTTACCTCTCATAATAGAAGTCCATCGCACAGGCTAGAGTTGGAATGATTGATCCACTGTGGCATCAGGAACCAGGCACCTTCATCCCTCGTTCTTTGCAATGATTGTTGAACCTCAGACATCATGTAGGTGTTTCAGGCACAGAGTCAAAGAAGGGAGAGGAGGAAGAGCTAACAAACTTCCTAATATCCCACTTCCATAACTGAATCTTTTGGCCAATTTTTAACTTTCGTTTCTAGAGCAGATAATGCCATGATAGCAAAGGCTTGACATGAACTTTGCATGAGCCAATAAATTGGGACTTTTAAGAATACTGGAGGGGCTGGCCCCATGGCTGAGTGGTTAAGTTTGCGTGTTTCGCTGCAGAGGCCCATGGTTTCGCTGGTTCGGATCCTGGGTGCGGACATGGCACCGCTCGCTAGGCTACGTTGAGGCGGCATCTCACATGCCACAACTAGAAGGACCTGCAACTAAGATATACAACCATGTACCAGGGGGGATTTGGGGAGATAAATCAGAAATAAAAAATACTGGAAATAAAAATATTCATTTTAGAAAGATGACAAAAGGAAAATGTGAGGTAATATGGGTAAAAAAATTAAATATTTCAATCTTGAAAATGAAGGAGAACTTTATTTTTTCACAGAGAAAAGTAAAATGGCAGAAGTATATGGAGAGCATCTCAAATATTAATATATGTTAAAAATCATCTCAGGAAGATTTTAATTTTGCAGTACTTTGCCCCTCTTGAGATCTAATAAATAGCCAGGCTGGAAGAAAGAATCTGTATTTTTAAACAAGCACTCGTTGGGATTCTGATGCAAGTGATGTGCAGATTACATTAAAAAAAAACAACAACAAACCAACAGGAGTCTATGTTAAATAAGAGAAGATATAAAAGCTCATACATTTTCTCCATAAAGTAGATAAAAAGGTCCTGTGCCTGTCATGATAGTTTCATGAGTGAGACTTGAGACTTGAGAAAAATAAAAAACAGTTTGTGAGCACCGTGTCAGGAAATTCATAAGATGAATATAAGATTTGGTCAGATTTGTCAGTGGCACAAAGACATGTCAGTCCCTGTTCCTCTGGCAGGACACTGCAGTGCAGAGTCAACCACCACAGCAAAAAGCAAAACAATTTAGTCTAAGGATGTTGTCAGACTATAATAATGCAAAACTATTTCTTAAATATCAGGTGACCTATCTTGCAGAAACACAAAACATATAAGATAGTGTATAGCCTTTAAACTTAAACTTGCTTATGTATAGTCCTATGTATACTTTGCCCTGCAAGCTATGTAAATTGTAAATAGTAATGCATATGTAGTGATCTCAATATGGCCTCCACAAATACAAGCTTGGGGTTTATCCCCTGAATATTAGGAAAAAGAATTGAAAGAAGTGAATTATAGAAATACTGGGAAAGCAAATCCATATTTATAACATTAATAAAATAAGTGAAAAAGGAAAAAACTTGGGTAAAGTAGGCTTTGTGTTCTTAGTCATAACTTAAGTATCGAGCTGAGGCAATATAGAGCAAGCAGTAGGGAGCAGAATGATGCCATGTGAAGACCATGGGCTTTGCCTGTAGAAATTCCTTCTCTACCCGTAACTAGATGTTCAGTCTTGACTGAGATTTGAAGCTCTTTCTTCATCGTAAAATGAGGATGATAAACTTTTACACATGAGATTAGGTTTGTAAAGTGTCTAGTATAATTCTCTCCACACTTTCTAATAATAAAGTATGAAAGTCTGAAGATATACTTAGGAAAAAAAAAGATTTGTTGCTGTTTTGAAAGTCAGACTGCCAGGAGAAATAAAAGAATGTGATTCCTGAGCAACAGATAGAATCCAGACAATTTCAGGGGCCAACCCAGTGGCGCAGCGGTTAAGTTCCCACATTCCGCTTCTCGGTAGCCCGGGGTTCACTGGTTCGGATCCCAGGTGCGGACATGGCACTGCTTGGCAAGCCATGCTGCGCTAGGCATTGTACGTATAAAGTAGAGGAAGATGGGCACGGTTGTTAGCTCAGAGCCAGGCTTCCTTAGCAAAAAAGAAGATGACTGGCAGTAGTTAGCTCAGGGCTAATCTTCCTCAAAAAAAAAAAAAAAAAAAAAGAATCCAGACAAGTTTGAAAAGTGTGCCATAATAAAATTATTTTGACAGAAAGAAAGCTTAGGGTGCTACATTTTTAAAATGTGTTGCTGTGATAGCCTATTAAAAAGTTTAAACAGGGGCAAGCCCAGTGTCATAGTGGTTAAGCTGCATGCTCTGCTTTGGTGGCTCAGGGGTGGCAGGTTCAGATCCCAGGCACAGACCTGTGCACTACCCATCAAGCCATGCTGTGGCGGCATCCCACAAGCAAAATAGAAGAAGATGGGCAGAGATGTTAGCTCAGGGACAATCTTCCTCACCAAAAAAAAAAAAGTTTATATACACTGAATAATGAAAAATGTTGATGGTACCCAAAGTATAATGATAGTGTAGATATAGAAGCTGGTGGTGTAGTGGTTAAGATTCAGCATTCTCAACACCATGACCCAGAACTCTTCCCCGTCAGGGAATCACACCACCCTTCTGTCAGTTGTCATATAGTGGTGGTTGCCTATTGCTGTGACACAGAAAGCTATGCCACCAGTATCTCAAATACCAGCAGGGTCACTCATGGTGGACATCTTTCAGCAGAACTTCCAGATGAAGACAGACTAGGAAGAAGGACCTGGCCACCCACAGCTGAAAAAAAATTGGCCGTGCAAACCCTATGAATAGCAGCAGAGAGTTGTCTGATATAGCACCAGAAGGTGAGAGGATGGCACAGAAAGACTGGGCAGGATTCCGCTCTGCTAGATACAGGGAAGCTAGGAGTTGGAATTGACTCCACAAACAAACAGAACCACTGGAAGAAATGGAGAACACTTGTGCCATTTGTTTTTAATGTTTATTTGCTCTAATGAGGCTAATTCAATCCATTGTCATTTATCATTTCTTACTGTGCTACAGGAAGTGATATGCTTACAATGAAACAAAGGGACAGTATATAATACAACAACAAAGGGACTGGATAACTCTAAATATTTTTCATGTTTAAAGATTTTGATATTTAGAGAGGCAAAAAATGAGAATAGTTTTATCCTAGATATAGTTACAACATTTGATAAATGCGCCCTTTCTTTTTGGTATGTAGCCTTTGTATATAAATATGGAGGAAGGGAGTACCTAAATTCTTAATTATTCAGGAGGCTTTTATCCTTTATTTATTTCACCTGATCACTTCATCTTTACTGACTGATTACAGTTTTTATCACCGCAATGAATCTCTCTGAGGCTCAATGAGGGATAGTACCAGTCTGATATTTAAATTGAGGTTCTCCTTTACTTTAATACTTTTGAGATTTTCAACCATCAAATGATGAAGAGATATTGATGAATTGTTAACAATTGTGAATACTTAGTCCCTGAGAATAAAATTATTTTAAATATAGCACATTGTGTAATGGATAGAATATAGGAATGATTTGCTATCACAGTGTAGGCAGAAGATTTATTAATGAGAACAGATCATTGGAACGTAATTATAAATGACAATGGTAGTGATTACTTGCAACTTACCAGAGACTTCCTGTGCATGTATCATGCAACCTAAGCATTTTTATTCTTAGTAATCAATGAAGCCAGTTAACTTGTGAAACATATACAGCAAATACAGAATGGAATCTAAATCCTTTCCAAGGTTCCGATTTCAAAATCTTTGCTTTTGCCACTCTGCTAAATTACTTCTTATACTTCTGATTTAATGAATGCCTATTTTGTGATGGGTAGTACAGTAGGAGACTGACTGAGCTAAACTTATTTAATCAAGTGAAGTAGATTTTATTAACCTTATTTTAAAGATGAAGACATTGAGATTCAAGGAGCTCAATTTACATTCTTAAAATCACGTAATTGTTAAGTATCAGATCATTTGGTGCATACTAGGACAAGACTGAGAAGTTTATCAGAATCCATATAGAATATGAACTTTAGTAGACATACTGATTTTATAAATTTGATTTTTTATAATTCTGAGATAAAATAATGACTAAACAAGTGTCACAATATGACAGAAGAGATTAGCCCTATTTTATATAAAAACCACACTGAGGCTTCCATTCTTGAGAATTCAAATAAATTGCAAGCAAAAGTATTTTACATAGCAATAATCCATTATAAGCCTATATCATTTTTTAAATTTAAGCACTCAGATATTTTCTTTCTTTAAACATAAAAAGAATTTAGGAGTGTAATATATATAGTGCTGTAGGGATTAAAAAAGTAAAATAAACATAAAAATGATTTGATTAGTCAATGATATATGAAATATAATTGAGCTACATTGGGAATTCATGTTTTGCGTACTTTATAATGTTTGTCTCAAATTCTTCACAGAAAATAAATATTTTAATCTTGGCCTTCAGATTGAATTGTATTTTCTGCACTCTAGATGCTTATATTGTTAGTCAGTTCGCAGATCAGATACAATGAGAAAAGTTAAATGTGAAACAAAACTTGTAATTTGTCATTTAAAAGATGCTGAGGTAAGGTACTCTTTAAAGGGAAGGTCAGTTGAATATTTTTAAAATGTAAATAAAACGTTTTCATATGGATTTACCTAAATGTTTTCTTAAAGGGGATAACATCTGAAACTTATTAGGGATTTTTGTCTTGTTTCCTTCTCCCACATGCCTACTCTGCTGTCTAGTCTTCGAACTCCCGCCCTTCCTTACTCATCAGCATTGCCATCTATGCAGTACTTATACGATTAGGCCATCCTGTTCAGTGTTGGGAACATTATATAAGCTGCTGTATTAGTAAATTGTAATGTATTAATCCTAGTTTCCAAGAAATTCTGTGATTATATTTTGGGTTCAATGGATATATTTCCCCTCAGGCTTGGTTAAGAGATTTGTTACAATCTTATCCAACTCCAAGCTTGTTTGGATTTCAGTACTCAATCTTAAGGTATAATTGTTAAAATATTTAAAATTATAATAACAAAACAACAATAAACCTTTATGTTACATTTGTAAGTATTTTTTACAAGTTAATTCATTCAATCTTGTCACCTGGTAGTTATCACAAATATCCCCATTTCATAGATGATAATTCTGAGGCAAGAGGTTATGTGGCTTTCCTTCGTCATATAATTTTTGTTTCTGTTATAGATCCTACTTCAATACCTTTCCCTACAGCTCCCAACCCCTAACTGTCGGTGTCGCAATCCAATGTACACATCAGGATAGATGCGGAGAGGGCTGATGGCCACTCTGAATTTATTATAACCAGCGTTTCAATATATACATAGCTTACGTCTGTTAAACATATACAGGTGTTCTGGATGAAATAATTAGCGAATGCCAAGAATTCTTAGTGATTTCTCAAGGAGCCCTCCCTTGGCCTCTGTTTTGATATTATCATGTTTTTGCTGTGCTGGTATATTTTTATCTTGGAGCAGGCAAGACCTCCTAAGCAACGGCCCCTCCTGCTCCCGATATCGTGTCTCCATCTGTGCCCCCAGGTGACCGTGCCTGGCTTTGGTTGCCTCCCCCTGGAGGTCTTACCTGTCATTGGCTGACGAGCCTTCTCACCTCTGGGTCACAGTTTGTTGGCAAGCCTTTTCCAGTGATTATTAACCCTTCCTGCATCAGGGGCGGCTACACTAACCACCATGTTAACCAGCTTCTCGGGTTATGAGCAAGAATTCCCTCTCAAGCTTTATAGCCTTATACACCCCCGTTGAATTACTGCTCTGAAAAATGTACTGTGTCTTCCATTCTTCTAATCTCCAAGTGGACGAATTGACCTTTTATCTTTATTAAAAGAATCTAGAAAATCATATCACAAGTCTGTGTTAATATTCTAATGGGGGCTGATGAATATCACAAAGTTTGAACACAAAAGTGCGGATTTCAAGCACCAAATTAATTTATCCTGATGACAAAATAGTTCCAGTGAAGGGAAAAATAGAAAAATCTGCCTTTCTAACCATCTAAAATGCCACTTATTTTGTTTTCTTTTATTGAAAAAACACACGATGGATACTTTGAAATAAATCCTTGTTTGTTTAATACTTTTCTTTCTGGCTCCTCCTGTGGCTGGCTCCTTTTCAAGGTCCATATTTGTTAGAAAGTTACCTCCTGGTAGAGAGGTTTCTCATGACCACTCCATCTAAAGTGACTCTCCTACCTTCATTTTTCCCTACCATAATTTTATTCTAGGAAATCAGCTTTTTTACTATTTACACTTTGATTGTCCTCACCGCAATTTGCTTTCTGATGGGAGGCAACTTGTTGCTTAGTTGGCTCATTTCTATATATGCAGTACCTTGAATATGTTTATTCTCTAGTAGGTATTTCATAAATATTTACAATGGATGTGAAAAAAATACAAATAAATGAAAACGTAACACACTGCTAATTCTTAGCTAATTAGTGGTATAGGCTATAGTTAGTATAACAGTGTGCATGGCAAGTTATAAGCAATTAGTTATTAGATAAATACTTAAAAGATTAAAGAAGAAATTTAAAGTAAATACAAATAGATACCTCCTGCTTCTGGGAGCACCCCATATCCAGCATTCTCCAAGTTCCCCAAGGGTTGGCAGAGGCCTATGTTCTGATCACACCCTCTCTGTCTGACCAGTCCTGCTTCTCTCATTTCTCACGGGTATTGCTCCCGATAAGGTTCCCAAATGAGCCTCAGAGTCTGTTTCCAGGGAAATCTGATCTAAGACCATAACTTTTTAAAAAAATACTGTCTCTGCTCTTATGGAGTCCACACTATAACGGAAAGACACACCATACATATATAAACAAATAAGACATTTCACAATGTCCTCATACTCACATGGGGGTTGTGGCTTGTGTGCAAGACCCAGTGGGTGCCTCCATCAGCACCTGACATACTGTGTGGCTCCCAGGGTGGTGGAAGATCAGACCACCACGGCGCTGAGGTGTGATGCTGAGCTGCGGCGGCCTGCCTCTGGCCACTGAGGAAAAAATGCCTTTTCCTCTCTACCCACTTTTCCCCCATTCCACCTACTCAACCACCTGGTGCTTCACTGGTGCTGAGAAGAAAAGGAGATCATATCCCTTCCTGCTTCCTCCATAACTAAGAAGTCCAGCCATCCCCATGGCATGCTGAGAAGCCCTCAGGTGCTCCCCTTCTCACCCGTTATCCCACCCACAGCTGGGTGGCTGGCATTCTCTGTCACCACATCTTGCACTTGTGCCCACTTTTTCACGTGCATCACAAACCCATCCCCCAACATCCTCTATCAGGCCAAGACTGTGGCAAGCTCCCTCAGAAAGTCATTTCTGTTTCATGCTCCTTTTATTGTATCCACTGGGCCTCCAACAGCAGGGGCCTGCTGCCTCAAGCACTGGCGTCTGCCACTTCCTAGCAGCAGGAACTCAGCTCTCTGAGCCTCAGTTTTCTCACCTGTAAAATAGCAATCATCTTGCCCACCACCCAGGATCATGTGAGAATGCAATATGGTGATACATGCCAGGCCCCCAGCACTGCCTGGCACACAGTCCCTTCCACTTCTACTCAAACCTGCCTCTCCTACACCAGGTCTATGTGCCTGTGACCCGTTTTCATCAGGTATCCTACCTCATGGGTCCTGGCGACATCTAGAAGAAGAAATCACCTCCTAGTGTCTAAATGCCGCATTTTCTACCTCTGCTTCACAGGCATCTCAGGCTGGGCATGGTACCCCTAAGAGTCCTGGGCATCCCTCCTCCACTCTCTCTGTCCCCTCTATAGACTCTTCTCTTACGACTTGGTCTGAGGGTCTTCTGCTGCTGCCTCACCTTTGACTAAAAGCCTGCCACACCTGGCATCATGGCTTCTCTGGTCCAAAGCATTGTCCCTAGCGCCTTGAGTGGCCCCTAGCTCTCACTTGGGGTCCATTATCTCTTTTGATGCCACAGATTAGGCAGTTTATCTATATCTCCCTTCTACCAAACACATGGTCCTCAGCTAGAAGGTCAGTCACAACAGCCATTGCATATTCTGTGCCAGGCAGGAGTCTAAAGGAAAAGAAAGAAGAAAATCCAAATATCTCAATTTTCTTGATAGAGTGTTAATGTTTCAATTACAAACAAAGAAAACCTTTAGATGATGAATGAAATTATGTACTGATTTAGGAAGTTATATTTGTATCTTTTCAATTTTCAATCTCACCTGCTCTGAGACCTTGGACAATTTATTCAGATCTTCTGTGTCAGTTTATTCCTTGATGGAATAAATACTGAATTGAGTTATCTTACAAGTAATTCTATTCCTTTTATAGCTTTAAAATTTAATTATGGGGCCTACTTTCTCTTATGAATCAGAAAAGGGGCTACAGAAAATAGAAAATAGGTATAGTTCATTTTTCATTATATCTGCAACAGAAATTACCAGATAGAAACTCTGGCACATAAAATCTTCACAGAAAAACTTCACCCACAATGAAAATATAAGTGAGATAAGTTGGAAAGGAAATAGATTTAAGTATGTTAATAGTTCCATATCACTGTGTAAGCAAGTTGCCTTATCATTTAAAGAAAGAAATTTGTGGCAAGGTCTTAGTTTTCAATTACAACTCCTCATCATTTGATATCTAATTTAGGTTTTCATGGGAGGAACAAAGTGTTGTCCCTTCTGAAATGGTCCTCCCCACTTTCTTGTTTAGAACAATCAATCCTGCACGAGATTTTGGAAACTTGGAAGGTATGTATTGACCTCAGTCATGCAAGTTTCTCAAATTTAAAGGAAAATTGAGCTCTAACAGGGATAAAGTCAGTTTTCTTCTGAGACCAGAAGCACATATTGGGAATGGAACGGGATATAACCGATTTTTGATGTTACACGTGTACATGTGTACACGTCTGAGTCATCTTTATCACTGCTGCCAGTTTAAGGATTCTATAATAAAACTAGAGTTTTATGATTAAAGCAAGTGTAACTCTTACACATCCAACAGAGTACTTTACAAATGTCCAATATGATTGAATCTAGAAATACAATCCAAAAGAAGGGAAGCCAACATCCAGTATGTTTAACACCTCATATAGGTATCCATTTTTTATTTGGAGGAAGATTTTCACTAAACCAGTAGTCTTTTTAATTAGTATAATATTTAGTGGACTTAAATTTACCTATTGAAATAAAAATTTTCTGGCACATACATGTACTGCTGTGACAAAATGAATAAAATGATTATTGCAAAGTATAAACTGCAAGATGTACATTAATATGAGAAGAGTACATTAGGAAACAATTTTCTCAAATCTCATATTTTTGCATGTCTTGTGAGCAGAGGCATTGACAGTTTTTGTTCTGGACTGTATTTATAAGGATATTTGTGTGGCACACAGTCTTTGAAAATAGAAATAGTGTCTCCCTGTAAAACAGAGTTCAGATTTGTTTACTGTCTGCAGCATTCACCCAGGCTGCTCTTCATTGCTCCCATGGGACTTAGGGGGCAAGAGGATCTGATACAAAGATGAAGCCCAGGCTGCTTGCTGGACCATGAGTAATAAAGACCTTTGTCTCTGATTCAGGAATCTCATGTCTTCTGCCAGCATTCATGAAATTGTAGCAGACTTACTTATTAGCTTGTAAGTAAAAAAAATATCAGACCATCTGCAGTTCTTGACAACTTGAACTTATTTAATGCAGCAAACTAACCACATGATGTGTCGAGGTTAAGTTGAATCTTGATAACCATCTTTAAATAAAATCTTTGCTATGTAATCCAATGAAATAAATAACTTAAGTCTTTGAGTATATTTGTTGGTTTTAAAACTGGAAAGCTACAACATAACATATAAAAATGTAAATAATCACATAAATATTCAGAGAAGTGTTATCTAAAGATGTCTGATAAATCTAAATAGCAATGCTAAATGATATATCACTTAATGTCTAGTGAAAGGTAAAAATAAACTAGTTTTCAGCATTATATATTTTTACAATATTGTTTATAGTAAATAATTTTTCCATCTAAATGCCTGAGAATTTACAAAAAGAGTAATTGTAATTCATTTTTTCATTAATTAGGTCAAAGGACCATCACACACTTCCATATACCAGGTACTGTGCTACTTGCTGAAGATCACATAGTGAGCTACACAGTGTCTGCCTTCATGGAAAAGACTATGGAGACAGATAATTAACAAAAAGTCGCACAAAATTTAACGCTAATAGCAATTATACTAAACCTAATAATAAAAAAGTTTTGAGGGGCCAGTCTGGTGGCGCAGCAGTTAAGTACGCACGTTCTGCTTTGGTGGCCTGGGGTTTGCCGGTTTGGATCCCGGGTACGGACATGGCACCACTTGGCAAGCCATGCTGTGGTGCTGTGGTAGGTGTCCCACATATAAAGTAGAGGAAGAAGGGCACAGATGTTAGCTCAGGGCTAATCTTCCTCAAAAAAAAAAAAAAAAGTTTTGAGTAATGTGATGGATTATGGAAAGGGGACCTAGTTCATGTTAGCCAACAGGAGATTTTATGTAGTATCTCAAAGGAGGAGATATTATGTAGTCTCTCAGGAGATATTCTGGAAAGTGTATACCAAACAACAAGTATGAGGACTGTCAGGTGGAAATGATCCTGGCCAGCTGGAGGATCCGAAAGAGGCTTTTCTCCAGAGAGCCTGACAGCAGGTGACAAGGCTGGGGAAGCAAACAGATATTCTTTTTTGACATAAAATTCAAATCTGTTATATGACATTTTTTATTACCATACCACGTCTTTTTCCCTCTACAAATATTAACCTCTTTCTGCTTGAGGAAGATTGTCACTGAGCTAACATCTGTGCCAATCTTCCTCTATTTTGTACGTGGGACACTGTCACAGCGTGACTTTATGAGCACTGTGTAGGTCCACACCTGGGATCCAAACCCGTGAACCCCTAGCTGCTGAAGCAGAGTGTGCAACCTTAACCGCCATGCCAGCAGGCTGACCCCATGGGGAAAATATTTTTAAAGGATATGCACTAATTACTTATTATTAAGACATTATAATGTATTTACTCTAGAAACCTATTGCTTTTTTAAGATTCATAGTCATGATTTTCTACTTTATCATTTTCATGGTTTTAGAAATATGCAGAACATTTTCAAAGTTTGAAATATTGCTTTATTTCCAGTTACTCTTTTCTGTCCTATTTTTCCCTGAATGTGAAACTATCATCTGAACAATGAAGCTATCTGAGCCCGTGTAGTGCAAAGAAAAGAGACCGTTAGAGAAGCAGTCCTTCCATGAGGAAACAAGAATATCCAGCTTCACTTGTACAAGAACTCCAGAACACCTTAATTTTACCAACCCCATGAAAAATATACTGATTGCTGATGTTGAGATAAACTGTTAGAAGTAATACTACAATTTTAGTCCTTGTTACTTTAACAAGTTTACTCTCATATAGAAGTCTCCAATGTACGCAAAATTAAACTTGCCAGTGTACAAACTATTAATTCTTTATCAAGAGAATTGTGTCTCACATTTTATTTTTAATTTACAAAGTGCTTTCCAAAACATTATTCCATTTTCTCCTTCCATCTGCTTGTGAGATTAAGTGAGCAAATGTTTTAATTTCCATATTTTATATTTAGAAATTGAAGCTTAAAGGGGCCGGCCCTGTGGCCGAGTGGTTAAGTTTGTGCGCTCTGCTGCAGTGGCCCAGGATTTTGCCGGTTTGGATCCCGGGCGCAGACATGGCACCGCTCATTAGGTAACAGTGAGGCGGCGTCCCACATGCCACAACTAGAAGGATCCACAATTAAAAAATATACAACTATGTACTGGGGGTATTTGGGGGAGAAAAAGCAGGGAAAAAAAGAAAAAGAAGAAGATTGGCAACAGTTGTTAGCTCAGGTGCCAATCTTTAAAAAAAAAAAAGAAATTGAAGCTTAGAGAGAGGAACCAACTTTCTCTAGTTTCTTAAAACCAGTCAATGACAAAGCTGGGCTTCAAATCCAAGTCTTTATTTTTCATAAACTTGAGGACCTAAATAAATAATTGGACTTAAAGTGTTGTACAGTTAACAAAAGCAATAACAAGTTTTTTCGAAGAAGCACAGTTTTAATGGGAAAAGTATTATGCACATGTGGGTATATAATATCATTCAACATAGCTGAAGGATGCAGAAAGAATAAGTAGAAAGAAAAACAAACATTTAAAGTTGATAAATAATCATCATCCTATGAATACTGTAAATATCTTTTGTTCTACATAATTATACATGGAATTGGAGAGTTGAAAATTATTTAAGATTAGGAGCATAATAAGGATCAACTAGTTTTATTCAAGTCCTCAACACCAATTATATCTTTTTCTTTGTGATTAGTTAAAAGGAAATTATCCCTTCCCATAGGACGTCTGAAAGGAGAGCTATGCAGTCTTTGTCTGAGATTCACAGTGGTTGGTAAAGAAGAGGTGACCACTAAACATTTCCTGAAAAAACTAAATTGTCTTAGAGAAAGTTCTTAATGCGCTTCATCTTTTTTATTCTTATTCATTTTTATCTCAGAAACAGACAGCATAAACATAAAAAAGAGTAATTGTTTTGGGGTATGATAATTATTTTAGCTGTGGTTTGTGCAATTACCAGATTAATACTCCCAATTCTATCTTGACTTATAAAAGATAGTTGAGCCAACAACAGTGGTATCATTTAGCTGCACCTAGAAAAAACTTCATAAAGTTTAGTAATAAATTTCTCATAAAAACATATTTCTTGACAAATCATCAAGTCACAAGATTCCTTCCCCAAGTTTTCAGAATGACGCAGAACGAGACCATTCCATTTTGTGCAGTTGTTCATCACTATTGCCTAATTCAGTCATCAAACTTATCATGTTACTTAATAACAACGTGTGACTTAGTGAAACAGTCTACACTTATTGTGTTATCATCTTTTTATTGTAAAACATTTCCAAGTAATTTTCAAAACATTTTATTGAACCCTTGCAACCTCTCTTAATGAAGAAATCAGATCACCACTATTGTATATTCAATTCTTATTTTTTAATCAATTATATCATTTGGTGGACTCAACATCTGTACATTTTAAATTTAAGCTCTTAACTCTCCCCAAGTAACCCTAAAAGTTCATGGTATATAATATTCTGGGTTTTGGTTGTACTGTAATTTAGATTCACGATCTCTCATTGCAGGTATAAAGAAACAAGGTCTCTAGCAATTGAGAAATCCAAGTGACAACCTCATGTGAGAATCTCAGTGTGGCTTTTAGCTTTCGGTTTGCCAATGGGATAACTCCTGTAGGTGCTGTGATCATTATTTTCTAAGAAAAGAAAACAAAAAAAAATTCAAGCGAGAGAGAAAACTTAAGCCAGAGGTAAAAAATTATACTAGATAGATATCGCACCATGACACATTTCTCCAAAACTTAACGACGTGAAATCACAACTATTCTTTATTTCTTGCAAGGTTTTGAGTAGTTTTGAAGGTTCTGTTGATCTGGATTGAATCTGACTAGTCTTGGCTGAGTTTTCTTATTATTATGCAATAAACTCGTGGGTCAGCTATGAACCAACTAGTCATGGATGGCTTCAGCTGGGATGACCTAGCTCTGCTGCATATAGTCTCTCAGCTTCCAACAGGTTTATTCTTATGTTGATAGACAGGTTCCAGGAGAGAGCAGGCCGTGTCATGTAATAGGGCAAGTGGAAATGCATTTTCTGCTTGCATCACACTTTGGCCAGAACAAGTGAAAGAGCAAAATTAATAGTCAAAGAGAAGACTAGAAATTTACAAAGTAAATGGCATGGTTTAGAAAAGCAGTTAATTGAGGCCATCAATGAAATCAGTCTACTACAAAAGGTGTTTCATTTGTTAACAACACTGTCCAAAAGACCTATCTTCTAACACGTGGAATGATCTTTCATTGAAGGATGAAGACATTTCGATTTTCAGTTTTTGGGGAAGAATCTGGTCTCTATGTAGTCAATTTAATTGAAGGGCAAGAACTTGTTGAATGAAATGGGGGTCATTTGGTTTTTACCATAAAATAGTTAATACTGTTAGAGGCAGCTGCCTGAGAGCATTTACTATGGCAATCACCTTCATTTAGAGGTAAACTGGGAACCTCCAAGAAAGTCATGGAAAAAACATGTTTTGAATGATTGACAAGTGTTTACTTCCATAATAAAATCATTCTTCAACTTTTTTCCAATAAGCTTTTATTTAGAGCTTGGAAATAAAATTATTTCCAATTCAGAAACATCGCAATTAAATAGGCAATTTCAACATAGAGAAATAAGTGTGTCAATAGGCTAAGTGCATGGATTCTGTAGAGGGCTATGTACAAACTAACCATAATCAGAAATAACTTTGCAAGATGGGAAGTTTTATTTAAAAAGTTTGCATTGGAATAGAAAAAATGATACAGACAAAAGCATAAACCGTAATTGTACAGAATGATGAGTTTTCAAATTGAAAATACTGAGGTAATCAGTTTTGTGATATGTTTAAATTTATTCTCTCTATGTTCTTTCTTTTGTTCCCCCTTATTAATGGTGTGTGATTAGGAGAAAAAGTGTGTGTTGTACAAAACACGTGGCCTGCAGTAGACCAGATAGCTGAATGTTTGTTTTCATAATCTGAGATTTTTCTTGAGAAATATTGAAAATTGATGTACTAGTTTTCAATACATTGCTTCTTCACTCCAAATCATCCTTAAATGACTGCTCTGCAATAATGTATCTGGATCTCATAAATATTTCTCCTGTGGCATATGGCACATTTTGTGAGCAGAGAGTAGTAGAGGGATACTAGCATACGAAAGGCATTTCTCTTCCTAATGCTGATGTGTTTTTCTAGGAAGGTCCCTGCACTCTGTACAATTTCCTCAGTGGTGGCTAGGCTCCAGCAGAGCATGCAGCTTCTGCAATGCCTTGGCTCCAAAAGTACCTGATATATAGAAGCTCATGGTAGTTTCCATGGGCAGATTTCTTCAGCAAGACCATGAGTGGCTTCTCAGTGGAGAGTTTCCAGCAAGGTACCTCCCATTAAAAATTTCCTCCTGTGCCATCCTCCGTGAATTCCTCTATTCTCCCCTGAGCCATTGATGTGGCCCTACTCTCTTCAGAGAGGTCTAGGTGTAAACACTGCAGGAGAGGAGCCACTTCTTTGGGTTCACTATATCATCCTTAGCCCATCCCATCCCCTAGTAGGGGTTCTTATACCTGTTAATCCTATAATCTTTAGAGTACCCTTTGCTCTTTATTAGACGAATCGCCCATTACTCCAGGTCCCTGTTATAGTTAATAATTTTTAAATTAAAATTTCCGTGTTCAAATTTCTGCATGGTTTCTGCCTCTTGGTTGGTTCCTGAATGATGTACTTGCTTTCTTCAGGGTCTGGGAAGAAAGTTCTTCTGATTTAAGGCTGATGATTACTGGTAGTAATGCTGAGTGGATTTTTGAATATTATTTGCTGACTTAATCCATAAAATTTAAGGTATCTATCAATGAATGTTAAACTCAACTTAACTTGCATATTAAAATTAACCAAAGAAGATATTGGAGAGATAATTATCAAAATTAAATTGAAAGTAAGAAGTAAATGCTATTGAAAAGAAGGTGATCAGAAATGAGTATTATTTGAATACAAACAGCAAGAGATGGTTAGTTTTATGAGTTGGATATAGAATAACCTCAGAATCTGATCATTTCCTTTAAAGATTGCATTTATTTGTTATTTATTTATGCTCATACAACTGATTAATTGGTCAATTGATTACTTTTTACAATAAGGCTGTAGATGACTGAGTCATCCAACTTCTCTTCGTCAGCCAAAACACACTTTATGCTGGAGAATTGACATTGTTACCTCACGTCTCTGATTTTTCTTAACCTCTTTGGTAAATCATTCCTTCCTCTAAATTATAAATAATTTTTTTTTTCAGGTATGTTGATGCCTTCACTCTGGTTATACCTGGTGTCAAAGACCTGAAGACTTTCCGTTTCTTAAAGATGATTATGTACTTTTCTCTGGCAGCTTTAACATTTCTCTTTATCTTTGGTCTTCAGCAGTAAGAATATATTTCTAGGTTGTTTTTTCATCGATTATTTTTGGAAAATTCTTCACTTTTGATGTACAAATATTTTTCTATCTGTTCTCCCTCTTTTTTCCTTCTAGAATTTCAATTACATGTATTTTAGATGGATATTGGCCTACATCTTTGGATATTCTATTCTTTTTGGCTTTTTAAAATTTTTTCACTAATTTCCTCTTTGTGTTTCCATTTTAGTAGTGTCTATTGACCTATATTTACGTTCACTGAGTCTTTCCTTGGATGTGTCAGGTCTACTGATGAGCCTGTCAAAGGCATTCTTCATCTCTGATACTGTGTGTGTTTAAATTTATTTCTAGTGTGTCCTTTGACACTTTCTTATTGTTTCCATTTCTCTGCTGAAATTACTCATCTATTCATGAATCTCTTCAAGTCTTTCTGCTAGAGCCTGTGACATATTAATCATAGTTATTTTAAATCCTCTGTCTGATTTTTCCAACTATAGGTTTATATTTGAGATTTGTTCTATTGATTGTTTTGCCTCTCAACAGCAGATAATTTTTCCTTTCCAATTTGTGTGCCTCATAATTTTTAGTTGAAATTTACATATTCTGTGTAGGGTAGTAGAGACCCAGGTAAATAGTATTTATGCCTGGAAATAGTCATGCCTCTTTCTCTGGTAGGCCTTTATTGAGGAGATGAGCTGTGTTTCGGTTTTGTTGCACCTTCAATGCACCACGAGCTTCAAATTCCTCTACGTCATTTTGTGCTTAGAGTGGGAGCTAGATTGATACCTGAGCAAGTTCTTGCCTATGCTTGGTCCATTTTCAGTTTTAGGTTTTCCCTATAAGCCTGCACCTCAGAAAATTTGTCTCTCCATGCTCTTGTCCCTTACTAGTGGTAGTCTGCTGTCACTTGCTTCTTGGTTGGTTCTTCTTAGCCTGGGTGGTAAGGAACAAGGAAGCATTCTCCGTTTTTCTCGTTCAGCATCAGCCTTAGGTCGTTCGCGTGTCTCTGAGCATTTTGAGCCGAGTTTTCTCAGTGATCCTGCGGAGTTGTAAGGGATCTTTAATCTTCTGGAACTAAGAGAATTTCTTGGCTCTCTCTTTTTCCCAAACTCACTGAGTTTTCGCTCACTGAAAGTGACAGAATCTATTTCCTTTTTTCAGCAGCTTAAGACTTTATTTTACTTGAGCAAAAGATCTGGGTAAGAAATATGTTTTTCTCAGCAACAGCTGTTACCCAGCACCACAACTGCACTGGGAGGTGAGCTTTCCCTGATCTTTCCTGTCCCCAGTCTTTGTTATGAACAAATAGTGAGATCTGAGGAGAAGAGTCTGCAAGTGTCTGTGCTCCCAGGGCTCTGTACTCTTGTAACTGTGCATGTTCAGGTTTCAGCAATTCATTAAAAAATTAGTTGAGTTTTTGTAGCTGTTTATATGGCAGTCTTGTTTTCTTCTGTGCTCTGGGGTAGTGGAGTAATTGTCTGTGTCTTGTCTCTTCCTGGAGGCTCACTTCAGCTCTCCTCAGATTTTAGCCTAGTCAGTTGCCCTTTGAAGTCAGCACTCTGATGGGTTCAACAAAAACGAGGTTTTCCAGATTGCCGAGCTTCTTCTTCTTGTTTGGATAGATATGATGCTCTTTCCATCTATCTGTATCCTAAGATGGAGCCAGAACTCTAATATACACTATTAGTTCACTGATTATATGAGTTATCAGGATTTCAGTTACTTTTGGCTATTTTATTAATTTTTCTGTCTTCTTTTTTCTTTTATTAAGGAAGATTGGCCCTGAGCTAACATCTATTGCCAATCTTCCTCTTTTCACTTGAGGAAGAGTGGCCCTGAGCTAACATCTGTGCCCATCTTTCTCCACTTTATATGCAGGACGCCATCACAGCATGACTTGATGAGCTGTGTGTAGGTCCATGCCTGGGATCTGAACTCACGAACCCCAGGTTGCCAAGGCGGAGCACTTAACCACTACACCACCAGCCCACCTCTATTTATATTTTTGATGAAACAAAATAAGGATTTATTCCCTTTCAAAACATACCAAAATGTAGTTTAAAATCTAAATAATTCTTTTTGCCTACTAAATTTTTAAGAAGTATAATTTCAGCCTAGAGTAATAATAAAGAAACTTGGGACTTTCCATATATACTTAGGGGAAGCTATGAACTTTTGAGATACGTGGTTTAAGGCCTAATAGACTTTTTTATTGCATTAGTTTTTTATATTTCAATATTATACTTAACTGAGGGTATATATAAGATATGTATAATATAAAGTAAAATATACACTCAAAACTATACATTCAATAACTGCTTACAAAATATGACATTACCAACCAATCTGCAGCCTCTTATAGGCGTCTCACCATTATATTCTCCTTCTTCTCTAGACGTAATTTCTACCATGAGTTGCACGTTAACCGATTCTTTGCTGTTCTTTTTATTTCCACCATAAATGTATAGATCCCTAAAATATACAGTTTCCTTTTGCCTGTTTTGAACGTTATATAAAGTGAGTCATACTGTATTATTCATATAGTTGACATTGTGTTTGGTGATTCATCCATGTTGACATCTGTATCCATGAAGTATGGATGTTCAGAATACAGATTATAGAGCCAGACGGTCTAGTTTTGAATATTGTATCATCCACTTAATAGCTTCATAGATACATTACTTAAACATGGTACTGTCAAAAAAACTTAATATAGTCAGAGATGGTTCAAGGTTATATGGATCTTGAAGTTTTGTTTGTCTGCTTGTTTGCTTATTTTTTTGTGAGGAAGATTGGCCCTGATGTTAGCTCATTTTGTATGTGGGACACTGCCACAGCATAGCTTGATGAGTGGTGTGTAGGTCCACACCTGGGATCTGAACCCACAAATCCTGGGCCACCTGAGTGGAGCATGTGAACTTAACCACTATGCCACCAGGTCAGACTCATGATCTTGAAGTTTTAAAGCACCTCCATTTCAAAGGTGTTCTATTTAAGAAATAGAACACAAATTATAAACAACAGTTAGCTACAAAACTGGATATTTATTACATAAGAAAAGAAATCACAGAAAATTATAAAAATATTGGTAAATTTTACAGAAATATATGACATATAAACACACAGCAAGGCTGTGTTCAGATCCTTGGAAAGGGCTTGTGCAAATGCAGGACTCTGAAACTTAAATTTCATCAGTCTCATGGCAAATTTGACTCTGTATATATGTAAAACACTTTGAATAGTAATTCTATTAAAACGATAGATTTTTAAATTTATTTTATTACTATTATATTAATGAAACCCTTTTGCAGACTATTTTATTAAGTAAAATAAAATATAATAAATCTAAATATTTATGTATACCATCAAAAATATTGTTACACATGGCTTTCATAATTTGGGTTTTGATTTTCCTACCAAAGCATACAGTTGGTTGACTTTTTGTTTTCTTATCAATTTGAAATAATAATTTCAGTCTATATTAGTTTACTTTTCTATTGTGTCTTTTAAAATTAACACATAAAATGGTGTCCTTTAGGACAAAAGAGTTTTAAAAATAATGTATTTACCAAATTGAATTTGTATTATTTAACTTTATATTTCACTGCACTATTTATTGATGATAGATTAAATATCTAAGTAAACAAGCTAGTGAGAGATTTGCACAGTTTTTAGAAAATCACATAAGTCATGAGATTACAGTACTTTAGGCAATTTCAATATGTTGATATTTGCTTAACTACTTTTATTGACATTTAATTAAAATATATTCTGTACACATAAAAAGCTAGGCAAATAAATTTTACAATATTACAAAATAAAAGCATAATAGTATAATCAAAATTAGAAAGGAAATTTTCACTTTCATGTCAGTGTATATCAAGGCAATGTATGTTTCACAGAAAATCTCATTTAGAGTGTAGTAATGCTGGTACCACGCAATTTGGAAATATGAGGAAGAACATAATATGAAATAGGAAAGTAAACAAATTTAAATTTTACCATTTTCTAATGGATGGAATTTATCTTTCAGATTGGAACAAATGCTTATGGTTAAGTACAGGCCTGAAATTCAGCTGTTATGTTCTAGTATAATCATACCTGATGTCTTGTATATTCTGATTGATCAGAGCTTGTTATTTATATGTTGCTAAACATTTTGGTTATTACTCTTACACAATTGATTATAGCCAATTAAGAGTAGTCATAAAATTTTTCAAAATCTTAGAAATGTACTATAGATTTTCTTTTTTCCACAGTTCCCTTTTGTACTGCTTTGGAAACAATATAAGCAATCAACTCAACAAAATAAATGATTTTGGTTTTCACCATTGACTTTCCAGATTTCGGTGCCTTGAGGCAACTTTTTAATGGTGTGGAGGCTCATAAAGATTTAATCACTGAAGAAATATTTATGCAGTGTCTATTGGCAGCAAGATCATAAAGGTGTAATGGGGGTTCAGAATACTGGCAAGACTTTGTCCCTGAGTTCAAGGAGTGTCTGTTTTAAGGCCATAACTCTCAACAATGGCTGAGCATCAAAATTGCACATTTGATTTAATCTATTTAAGACTAGAAAAATGCTGAGAAAATGAAAGATTAAAAGGTTAGAAATGCTGAATCAGGGTGGAGGTAAAGAGGTAGGGTTGATGTAACTGTGTATCAACAAAAATCTCAACAGGTAGTTTTGGTTTGGTTAAAATAATGGAGAATCCAGAAAGAGAAAGATGTGATAAGAATTACATAACAAGAGTAGTTCAGTTCTGCAGTCTGACCATTTGGATGTTAATCTTAGACTCCTCGTTTTGGTTGGTGTCTTAGTCCAGTGGGCTCCCATAGTGAAATACTACCACTGAGGAGCATAAACAGCAGAAGTTTATTTCTCACAGTTCTGAGGCTGAGAAGTCCAGGATCAAGGTGCCAGCACATTGATCTTCTGGAGAACTCTGTTCCTAGTTCATATCCTGCCTTTTCCTTGTGTCCTCAAATGGTGAAAAGGGCAAGGGATCTCTAAAGTGTCTTCTTTAAAAGAACACTAATTCCATTCATGAAAGCTCCACCCTCATAACTTAATCCACCTCTCAAAGCCCCCGCCTTGTAACACCATCACATTGGGCATTAGGATTTCAACAGATGAATAGACGAAGGGACAGAAATATTCAGAATATATCAGTTGGTGACCTCAAACTTAACATCAGCAATTTCATTTTTCTTAGATATAAAATGGGCCTAATAGTAGTTAACTTTGAAAAGGTTGTTTAAAGGATGAAATTTGATAATTTATTTAAATTATTTACCACCGTTCCTGACATATTTAGGTGCTCAATATATATTTATTGGTTTTTATTTTAAGTGTAGTGCAAAGATCCATGCTTTATTCAAAGTGGTGAGAAAATATTGAAGTCTTGCTTATTCAGAAAACTGTCTGAAAAGGTGATTATATCGTTGAATATTCAAAGAAATTGAGGCTGGAAGATTTTACTTCCATTTAGAAGAAAGATGGAAAAACATGGACAAAGACACATAGATTAGAAGGGGTCATACGTATGCGAATTTAGAGGATATTCTAAATGAAAGGGTTGTCATGCTGCAGAATAACAAAGGTAGCAATGATACCTCGAATAGACATTCTCAAGTTTATCTTCTTACATGCCATTGGGGGACAGAAACTTGATTATAGTAGTTAGGGAACAGCCTTGCTTTCTAGATAGCTATATACAACAACACGCGGAAATGTTGTTTGTTTCAGGTTTTATGGAGATTTAAATAAGATTATTTGAAAATATACTTTAAAAGATCTATTTACAGTTTGGCATATAGGAATATAAACATAATTACAAATATCAGATATACTTTGGGTTTTTAGGATTATTTCCAATTCTTCCCGTCCAGCGAAGGCATTCATCTCTGTTCCGATTTGGTCTCCTCCATGATTTGTTCTGCTTGTGATGAGTCTTTCTTGTATGTCCATGTCCTGTGTGCTTGCCTACCTTATGCACACTGGATAACTTAGTATTATATTTCAGATTATCAATTATTTTTGGTTCATAATCTTTCTCAAAATATTTCCAACTCTAATCATTCTGAATTGATTTCTACACAAGTTTGGCATTCCCACCTTATACCCTGCCACATGTCAACTCTCTGCCTTGGTGTTAACCTGAGGCATAATGCTGGTCCTTTTTTTTTTTTTTTTCTGCTGAGGAAGATTCTCCCTGAGCTAACATCTATTGTCAATCTTCCTCTTTTTTTTTTGCTGAGAAAGGTTTGCCCTGGGCTAACATCTGTTGCCAATCTTCCATTTTTTGTATGTGAGCCACCACAACAGCATGGACTCTGATGAGTGGTGTAGGTCCATGCCTGGGAAGTGAACCTGGGCAGCCCAAGTGGAGCACAGGGAACATAACCACTAGGCCACTGGGGCTGGCCCAGACTCTAGTCTTTCTGTTTGGCATTTCCATTCCCTAGTCTAAGAGCTCTGCCCTCATGGCAGCCTGTGGTAAGGCAGGGATTTTCCCACACATTTTTATCACACAGCAACTTCTTTGTCAGGCTTCAAGCTCCGAATCCTGTCCTATTGGGCAAATCCCAAGGCTTTTCCTGTAACTCCATGAAAGTTCCCTCTGGGAGATGTAGAAATGTGGTATGATTAAGCCTATATAATGTGAGTTTGAAGAATCGTATTTTATTTAAGTTATTAATGAAATATTATTCTTCAGCTAAATCATATGCTGGTCAGAGTATGGTGTCTCTCCTTCCCTCCGTCCTCTCCTTCTCGTCACCCTCTCCCTTGGATTCCTCTCTGTCCTCCTGCTTCTCCTTTTCTTGTTCTTGTTCTTATTCTCCTTTGATTCTGCTTCTCCTCTCCCGCCTTCTTCCTCTTCCTCTTTATTCTCATTTTTGTTCTTATTCTCCGTCTTATTCTTATTCCTCTCTCCCCGTCTCTCTTTCCCTCTTTCTCTCTCTCCTTCTCTGTTTCTCTCTTTCTTTCTTGACTGAGAAAACATTTTCATTATTTTTTTTTTTTAAAGATTTTATTTTTTCCTTTTTCTCCCCAAAACCCCCCGGTACACAGTTGTATACTCTTTGTTGTGGGTCCCTCCAGTTGTGGCATGTGGGACGCCGCCTCAGCGTGGTCCGACGAGCAGTGTCATGTCCGCGCCGAGGACTCGAACCAACGAAACACTGGGCCGCCTGCAGCGGAGCGTGCGAACGTAACCACTCGGCCACGGGGCCGGCCCCGACATTTTCATTATTTTCAGGCCGAGATTCAATAGCCTCACATTAATTTTCATGATTGTAATCGATCTGTAGTGAATATCAGTTAGAGGGGAGCTATTTTTAACAGATATGCACATAGTATGAATGTAGGTAAAGTCAGAAACAAATAAAGTATACTTTTGGAGCACTGCATGTGAATATTGGTAAGTCACAGGGTACTATTGTATTTCACAGATAGAAGGATAAAAAAATCACAAATGGGGGGAAGTTATCTTGACCAAATGATGCTGACACAATTAGTTACAGTTCAGAAAAAGAAGTAAAGATGAACGCTGACTTCATAAAAAAATAATTTAACAAAATGTTAAAGGATTAGATGTAATTGTTACAACCACAAGGAAATGAGAAGGCAATATTGCCATATATTTATATTAAATCAGAATGAAAAAAGACTTTCTAACCATAAAGCTAATGTGAGGAGTGAAAAAAACTCTCAATCAAAATATTCTCCACAAAATTAAAAGTTGAGCAACACATTACAAAATTTGGGAATCAACATGAAAAACAGTAAACTCAAAATTCAAAAGCTGGAGGAGACAATAAACAAACAATTCTTAGATTGTAAATCCTATGAAAAAGAAGCTTTCAATAATATTTGTAGGAAAAAATGGAAAATTTGCTAATTCAATCCTCACATTCATCCTTATTCTCTGGGGCTGAGAAAGGTAAGAGACACAGCTGTCGAATTCTATTTTAAAGCGCTATTGTCTTTTGACCTCAGGGGATTTATCCAGCTTTACTTTTTCCTTTTCCACATGCACTTTCACTATATTTCTAGCCTCTTTTCTTCAGACATACTAGTGTATTTGACCCCTTTATTTGGTGCGTTTTGTCTTGACTTTCTTCTTTGTTCTCCTTTGGTGTCTTTTTTCCTGGTTCACGCTCTGATTGACAAGGAAGGCAGCATGGCACAGAGGTTTAAGGCACAGACTCTGAAGTAAGCACACCTGGTTTCAAATCCTAGCTCTACTAATTAGGAGCCAAGTGGCAAGGAGATTACTTAACATCTTAGCATCCCCTGCTATAAGGTGGGAGATTTGTAATAGAATTCTCTTCTCACAGGTTTGATATATGCATCAAATACGTCAATATTTATGAATTACTTAGAGCAATATCTGGCATATAATAAGTGCTATGCGAATAAAGATTAAGATGCGTTATTTTGTTTTTCACATAGATAATCTGTGGCTTATTATCTTTCTTTTAATGCTTACAATGTGTTATAATGCAGAAGTGTTTCTTCTTTATATAAACATATTGATCATTATCTCTTTTGGATTTCTAAATTTTTTCATACTCAATAAAGATTCCATTAGCCAAATAATATATAGTTTTACTTTATCATACTTAATTTTTATATTAAATATTCCATACGTAACATTTTTAATAACAGCTTTATTGAAATATAATCCTCATACTACAAAATTAATCTCTTAAAGTGTGCAATTCAGTAATTCCTAGTATTTTTGCAAAGTTGTATAGCCATCATGGCCATCAAAGTTTAGAATATTTTCATCACCCTCAAAGGGACTCCATACCTACTAGCGGTTATTTCCTGTCAGTGCATCCCCTCAGCTCCTAGTGACTGCTAGTCTGTTTTCTATCTCTATGGATTTGACCATTCTGGACATTTCATATAAATAGAGTCATACAAATTGTGGCTTTTTGTGTCTGACTTCTTTCCTTTAGCATAATATTTTCAAGATTCATTCATGTACATAGCAATAGTTTATTCCTTTTTATTCCCAAATAATATTCTATTGTATATAGATACATCACTTTGTGTTTATCCATTCATCAATTGATAGGTATTTGAGTTGTTTTTGCTTTTTGGTTATTATGAGGAATGCTACTATGAACATTTGTGTGCAGTTTGTATGGAGACATTTGTTTTTCATTCTTCTGAGTATTTCCTAGGAATCAGATTGTTAGACATGTAATGACTTCTTGTTAAACTTTGTGAGGAGCTGCCACACTGTTGTCCAAAGCAGGTACACCATTTTACATTCCCACCAGCAATGGTTCCAATTTTTCCACATCCTCTCCAACAGTTGTTATTGTCCGTCTTTTTTATTTCAGCCATCCTAGTAGGTATGAAGTGGTATCTCATAGTGGTTTTTATTTTCATTTTTCTAATGACTAATGAAGCTGAACACCCTTTTTTGTGCTTACTGCCCATGTGTAAATCATTTTTGAGAGACATCTATTCAAATCCGTTACCTACTGTTTTAATTGGATTATTTCTCTTTTTTATTGTTCAGTGGCAATTGTTCTTTATATATTTTGGAGGCAAGACCCTTATGAGACAAATGATTTGCAAATATTTTCTCCCATTCTGTGGGGTGCCTTTTCACTTTCTTGATAGTGTCCTTTGGGACAAAAAAGTTTTTAATTTTGATGAAGTATACTTTATCTATTTTTATTTAGTTAGCTGTACGCAGGCACTGAAATCTAAGCTCAGTTACCTTAGCGGTGAGCTACTGATTGGATAGAGACTTAATTAAATGCCTTAAATCAATGAGTCTTCTAGACTTTGCTGAGGTGTTCTACTTCTGTTTTTTGTCACACACCGAATGCTCCTACAAGCTGTTACAAGTCTGCCGTAGGCTTCACTCTCTGCCTGTGCAGGGCCTCAAGGTCAGCCAGAGGTGAGAGATTAGGGGTTTTTCCTCTAACTCTAAAATGTAGAGAAAACACATCTTTTCTGAGTATGGCCCCAATCCTGCACATCTGTAGGGCCTTGTAGATTCCCAGGAATATGCAGATCTTTTCAAATCCCCCAGTGGACATCCCATCCCCTTTTTCTTTAAAAGAAATTTTTTTTGTGCCTATTGTTCTCATCAACTGGTATCTCCCTCAGAGAAAGCTGTAATGCTAAACAGCAGTGGTTGTTTCTGTTTGGTAAAGGCCTTAGGGAGAGGACTGTTTACGCAGACTGAGCTCCAAGCCTTGCTCAAATAAAAAAAGTCATAAAAATGAAAGTTTTCAGGGAGCTGCTAGATTGGTCAAATAGTGACAGTTCTCTGGGGATGGGGCCTTGGATGAGCTCCAAACTTGACCTTCCCCTTCCAGCTTCTGCTAGAATGACGGTTTACACAGCTAGCAGAATTGCAAGCCATCAGCAGCTGTGGAAAGAGAGATGCCACAAATCTCCCTGTTTTTACTGAGATTCAGCCACTTTTTTGAGTAAGTGCTCTGTGGATTGGGGTGAGCTTTTGTCTATTTCCAGAGTTTTGAAAAAGTTGATTTTGACAATTTTTGCCAGTGTATTCATTGCCTTATATGGAAGAGAAGATTTTCTGGTCTTTACTCTGCCGTTCTGGAGGGGCTTCTTGGATTTGATTTTGACAGTGTGAGACTTTTCTTTCTTTTTTCCCAAATGGTTATGCGTTTGTCCCCATAGATTTGAAATGGTATAGTTATTTTTTTCTAATATATTGAATGCTTCTGGGCTTTAAAAAGTCCTATTCTATCTCTAGGGCTATAAATTTTATCTGTGAGACCATATTGCTTTAATAATTTTAAGGGGGGTAAATATATAATTAAAGAATATAAAAATTAATGGACAATTAGAAGCATGAAGTACCTAATTAAGAACTGTTGGTTTTAGCTACAAATAAGAAAAACATCACATTATAGCTTTATTAATTAAAAAGGTAAACTGAATTAGGGGCCAGCCCAGTGGCGTTGTGGTTAAGTTCCTGCCCTCCGTTTTGGTGTTCCAGGGTTCACGTGTTCAGATCCCGGGCATGGACCTATAGACTGCTTATCAAGCCATGCTGCGGCAGGCACCCCACATATAAAATAGAGGAAGATGGGCACAGATGTTAGCTTACGGCCAATAGTCCTCAGCTAAAAGAGGAGGATTGGTGGCAGATGTTAGCTCAAGGCTAATCTTCCTCAAAAAACAAAAAAGGTAAACAATTAGAAAAATATGTGCAAATTGGATTATTTTATATATAAACTCATATATTTCAGGTAAATACTAAAAACTTATATTTATATATTTAGAAATTTTTTTTTTTAAAGATTTTATTTTTTTTCCTTTTTCTCCCCAAAGCCCCCCGGTACATAGTTGCATATTCTTAGTTGTGGGTCCTTCTAGTTGTGGCATGTGGGACGCCACCTCAGCGTGGTTTGATGAGCAGTGCCATGTCCGCACCCAGGATTCGAACCGACGAAACACTGGGCCGCCTGCAGCAGAACGCATGAACTTAACCACTCAGCCACGGGGCCAGACCCAATATATTTAGAAATTTTAAACAAAGCATGTCTTGTGAAAATCGTAATTACAGGTCTTCCAACTTTATAGGACTAACAATGATCATTTTGATAATTGAAAAACAATATTTTAGTCTATTCACTTTGCTCCTGAATATAATTTTTAAAGAGAGTGAATTGTTAAATACATTTTAAATACAAACAGCTCATTTTATTTCATTTTACTGTTTTTTCCATAGGACTTTGGAGATGATGGGTCCTTGTATATTACTAAGGTCACCACAACTCACATGGGCAATTACACCTGCTATGCAGATGGCTATGAACAAGTCTATCAGACTCACATCTTCCAAGTGAATGGTAAGAAATGTGCTGTTGCTGTAATTGCTTTTTGCTTCACTAGATACTCAAAGAATATCACAGGAAGGCAAGGCTTCAATTTTTTGAGTTTGGGCAAGGCTTCGATATTTTGAGTTTGGGACCTACTATTAACATAGAATATTTTCAATTAAAAAAAGCATATGAGTGAATAAATACTGTAAATTTGTACCTCTTTTCTCATCATGAAACACTGCAGAGTAACTCATTCTAATTGGAAAATTAAAGCATAGGAAATTTAAATTACTTTTTCAGGTTTAGAATATCAACAATTAGTCAACCATATAAATTTGAGAAACTGAAAAAATTAAGCACTTAAATATTTTGATCAGATCATCTGTTTAGTTGACCTAATTAATGATATAAAAATTGTTATTTATATACAGCAAATTTTATACTCTTAATGGTTAACTTAATAGCTATGAACATTGGCCAAGTAGGTTGATATCATTCTTACAATCCAAGACGTTTTATTTCTGATCTAATTCAAATTTAATTTAGTGAATTGATGATACAGAATAGCATGTATGATTCACTAATACGCTGATTCATTTTCATACTGATGTATATGTTAGTTTATGATTTCCAAAATGGAGGGAGAAAGTTACTTGGATTTCTGTAGGAACAACAACATCCTAGTATAGTTGGCATCAATTAAGAGGAGAGTGTCAGATATGAACTTGGAGAGGTAGCCTGGGGTCAGATCACACGAAGCCCTGTGAACCTAGATAAATATTTGGATTCCCATTCTAAGTGTAATGGGAAGCCATCAAAGTGTTTACTGTATGAAGCGACACATTCCAATTTGTTTTAAAATAACAGGAAGCACTGAGAGCTGTTAAAAAACTATTTTGATAGTCTAGGGAAGAGATAATGGTGGCTTAAAATATAGTACTGTGGTGAAGAGGTGAAGAAGTGGTCAGATTCAGTATATACTTTGAACGTAGATCTGATGATATCACTGAGGAATGGCATATGAGTCTGAGAGAGACTTTAAAAAAAAAATGAACCCAAGGAATTTGAAGGAAGCATTTGGATATATGGTGGTGATATTAACTGCAAAGGAGAAGAAGCACATTTGGAGATTGAGTGAGATTAATACTTTTTTGACAAGTTAACTTCAATATAATTATTCATATGGAAATCACTTTAGTATGTAAGTCTGGAGATCAGAGGAGAGTGATAATCCAAAGTTACATACTTAGATAATAACAATGTGCATAGACTGTAATTAAAGCCATAGAGATGAGCTCCATGAGGTCACTTTAGGAATGATTATAGAGGGATATGAGATCAGAGGCTTGAGCCTTGAAGCTGAGGTTAACAAGTGGAGAAAAGAGTATTTAGAATCAGCACTCTCTTATGGGAAATATGTGTCCTGGAAATCAATTAAGAAAATCTTGGGAAAAAAGTTGAAAAAATTGGGGAGTTCATGGTTTGACTGTTGTTAGCACTCAATAGAAGCAGATCTGGGCCTTGGTTTCTAGTACAAACCCAGTTGGTAACTAGACATTGGTAAAGGTTTGGAAACCAACTGTCAAGGAAATTGGTGAAGAAAGCAGACAAGATGCAAAGAAGTTGATGTGTGCTGTTCTCAGTGGTCTCAGATGTGTGGAGCTGTACTTTCAAATATGGCATTTGTACCTGAGGACACACAATCTTGGGAAGACAGGACAAGTCTGTGTGGGAGATGTTCCCTATCTAGATGCTGCATCCACGGGGAAATGGTTGTTGTCGCAAGTCTGGTTCTCACCTCCCTCTTTGTTGTGATGTTTTACTGACTAATGGCCTATTTGACAACACTAATGCTTTGTGATTTTTTGTTTTCGTTCTTGTCTTAGAGTTAGGAAGAAAAATTCTGTAATTTTGTTTCTGGCTAACAATTGTTCTTTTATCTGTTATCCTCACTCTCAATCCTGGTTCTTCCAGTTTAAGTACCAACCGTGTCAGAGTTCTTGGTAGTTTGCAGAGCAGTGCATAGTTCATTTTCTACCTGCCTCAGAATCACTTGAAAAAGTTATCAAAAGTGTAGAACCCTGGGCTTCACCAGCACTCTCTGGAAGTTTGATTTGACATCTGCATTTTGACAAGCTTCCTAGGTCCTCGTGATGCATGGTAAAGCATGAGAACCATTCTAAATGGCTGCTCTTTAGAGTTTCTGCTCCTTATTCATGTCTGATACCAGTTTCTTACATAATTCACTCATCTGCCATGCTCCAGCTGAGAAGCCCAGGAAGAAAACTTTGAGGCAAACTGCAGGCTTTCATGTTGCAAAAGGTATCCTGAGCAGCGTTGGGGAAATGCATCTTCCCTATTTCATCCCCTCCGGTGAAGGAAATGTTAACTCTGTGATCTCAGGTATTTCTGAAGATGGGATATGGGAATAAAGGAATAATGAAGTCTCAGAAAGAGAGCCCCCGTCACCAGTCTTAACGTTATGAATTAATTAAGAGGAATTCAATATTAGCAGTGATTGCCTAAGCCGAGCTCTAATGCTTTCCCTTTTCTAGGAACAAAGATTCCTGAACCTGGAAGTAAAACCAGTGTCTTTCTATTATCTCCTACTACATTTAATCCGCTTCAAAATCCTTGGTATAAATGTCTTCCTGAAGGGATGGGGCTTGGATAGAGGAACAATGATATATCATCGCTGAACATTAGTTGAAAGTGAACAGAAAGAGAACTTTGTGATAGCTGGAGAGTGATGTGGGGTTAAGGGAGGGAATTTCAATGAAATTGCAGACCTGGTATCTTTTATAGTGATGGGAATAATCCAGTAAAGACGAAACGAAGATCATCTAAGAGAAACAAAGGGGAAAACTGCATAGTCAAGTTTTTTTAAAAAATTGATGTATTCTAGTACACAAATGGAAGGATTAGTCTTTGGAAGATGAATAGTTTATCTGTTGAAACAGGGGGCGAGACAGACTGTTTGGGACCAGTTGCTCAGGACGGGAGCATGAAGAAATAATCCTCTTTGTGTTGCTTGGATTTTTTTCATTGTAATCAAAAATACCAACTATTGAAAGTGAGGAGTTTGAGAGAGCTGTAGTGGTTTCAGGAGAGGGCAAGATATAGAATGATTATCTTGCAGAGCAGGAGGGTGATGGAAATAGCAGTATGTGGTTGGTATGCTGGGAAGATCTTTGGTGTTCCTGAGGTGATATATATTAGCATATTGTCCTTCAGTTGTGGTTGGCTGTGAACTTGCAATCATAGGAAGAAGATATTTGGATTTAACCAGTATTTTATGTTGTCAGGTGAGTAATGTCATCATTATCCTACGCTTCCCCTATTGCGGTTAGCATATGGTTTCCATTCTCAGTGTCATCCCATGTTTTCCAAATGGCAGTAGAGATTCCGCTCACCATGTTCATATTTCAACAAGGAAGAAGGAAGAGAGAGGAAGGAAAAATAGCACCTGACACCTGAGAGACCACTTTTAAGAGAACTTTAATGGAAACACCAACAATAACTTCCACTGGTCCTCTCTAAATGCAGAGATTATAAACTGTGTTTCTTTGACCTTGGTATTTTGCCATCCATGACAATTAAGGATTCAATTAATTAGAAAGAAGGAAGGGTGGAGGGAATAAATATTGGGTAGGTAACTAGCCATCTTTGTCACAAAAGTGTCTGGTACGTCAAAACTTTTTCCAAAACAGTAATAAAATAATGACACTTTATAGTAAAATATTTAGAAATGGTAGGATTAGCTATAAAACAGCACCCCTACAAGTGATTTGCTAAACAACTAATTTCTCCCTTTTTTGGTGTTTTCCTTTCCTTTAGTCTTATGGTATTTTATATTTGGCGTCATAACTTTAAACATGTGTTTTGTGTATAAATAAGTATAGTAAACTTGAGATCACTCAGAATATTGTTATAGGCCAAAAACAAAAGAATAGTTGGGAATGAGCTGTGACATTGGAAAAATACAATGAAAATGCAAGAAAATGCAAATTAGATAGCCAGACAGCATATTTATGGACCCAATAAATCTCTAAAACTAGTTTAACTCATTTTCCACTCTCCATCCACTTTTCAAAAAAAAGATTAAAAAGACCTTTAGAAAATCAGGTTTTCACAGAGAATTTAACATATTTATCTTAACAATTTGTCAATTAGTAATAAGAATAAAATATATCGGTGATTACCATAAAAAGCTCAGAAAATAGCCATGAGTTATTGGAATTTGTGAAAGAGTGTTTTTGAAGTGCACAGTCCAGAGTGCAAGCCAAATAAAAGTCTATCAATAGTCCTATTTCCTTTCAAACAATGCAAAATTAGATTACTGAAATATGAGAGCGCTTCTGTGTCCTTGTCAGAAGAAACATTATGTATAAATCAAAGGAGCTTGACTCTACCAGTGGAATTCATTTCATGCTTTTCTTTTTCTTTTTACATAAAGCAAATCGTCTTTAGATCTTCAGCTTATGATACGGAATGTTTGAAATTTTAAAAGTCATTCAGTGTTTATACTACCCTCTGGGCAGAAAGCTTGTCCATATTCACAATAGACTCATATGTATGCTGTTATTTCTCTCTTGTTTATATTGTTTAAGACCTTGCACATAACATCAAGTAGATTTTTTTCTACTCGTGTCAGAAACTTCTGCACAATGTTGCTGGTTCTATAGGATGTCTATATAGAACACCCCTGTTTTTCTCCTTCAAAGTTTGGAAACATCTCTAAGAAAGACACTAGAGCCATATGGATAGACATCAAAGCATCGCCTTCTTTACTGACAAAGCTATTTAGAGAGAGTGGCTTAAGTCTGGGGCAACGATGGGCTGCTTCCTGCATCCTAGACCTGAATTTCCTCATTGGGCCGCAGGCAGCCTTCCCTGCTAAACTGTCTGTATGGCCCAAATGCAGATGGGAATAAAACCTTCCTGTAAGCAGTAAGATCCCCAAATCAGGAAGTTAGAGACTAATTCCCACTTCTCACTCTTCCTCCCACTGTGAATTATCCAAGGATGAGAGACAGAGAAGGCTTGAGGGTTACTCTGGCTCAGTGACTCCCTAACTGTGGTTCTTGGGCAAGCAGCATCAGCAGCTTGTTTGAAATGCAAATTAGCATGGCGTGCCCACTCCTACTGAAGCAGAGGCTCTGGGCATGAGGTAGAACAGTCTGCGTGTTTTAACAAACGTTTCTCATGATTCTGACAATAAAGTTTGAGAACTCCCGCTCTAGCAATTTTACTCCATAGGAACATGAGAAGTGGGAATATGTGTTCCAGCTTTATTCTCTTAATTTTGACTTGAAACTAAGTTTACACTGATCTCAGGAACTGGCTATCCCTTAGCGGGTGGGATCTGCTGTGTATCAAGTCAGTCTTCTCTCTCTTGAAACCCTGCAGCTGATGGGATTGATGTTTGCTCCAAACCCCAACTGGGCCACCTCAGCTGTGGTGGATGTCCCCTGACAGCTTTCCACTACAGGAGCCTGTCTCACTCTACTCTTCCTAAGGACATTATTTGGCACAGGAAGCTCTACCAGCTGCACTCTAGGCAGCCTAGACATGCTAGGGATTCAATGCCCCCAGGGACATTCCTTAACCACTGAGCGACACAAGTCAAAGGGTAAGAAGCATAGGTTCCCACTCGTTCAGTGGGAAGACTGTGAGGCATTCTACAGGATTCTTCAGCCGGTCCCTACTAGAATGGGGACATTTTTGCCCATAGTGGTAATATGTGCATGATGGTAATGAATGTACCTTTTCCCTTTTCCTTTCTCTCTTTCTCTCTCTCTCTCCTTTTTTTTTTTTTTTTTTTTTTTTGCTATTTTCTTTCCTCCATCTTACTTTTCCTACTCTCTGACTTGTGCTTCCTGGGATCACTTCCCTATTCACTATATGAACCTAAGTTCTTTTCTCAGAGCTGCTTTTGTTGACATGCATACTTAGGAATGTCCTTACCTTAATAAGTATTGCCACCCTTTTGTTTCTCCCCTGAGAGCTACTGGTGGGCACTATATGTTTGCCTTCAGAAGGCTTTGAAATATGATAGAACAGTACATTAATTCACTAACTGCAAGGCCTGAAAATTCTCGCTCTGTTATTTCCCATGCTAAATTATGTCCAGTTACATTGTTCAATACAGCCCTTCAGAACTGTTGCAGTTAGATTAAATCACGACATCAAGATATTCCAATGATGCAATGGCAAGCAGAGAGATGCTCAAACTTTAATATAATCTAATTATTAAATTCCCAGAGAGAAATAAAACTTCAAAGATTAAAGTTCTAAAGAAATTAATCCAAAGTAATTAATATCCAAAATTAAATTCTTCTGCCCTTGCAACTTCAAGTCTAAAGAAAGTCCAAAAGTTTTAAGTACAAGTCAAGTCCAGAGAATCAAATTCTTCCCTAATTTGTTTTATTCCTTTTTGGTGAGAGAGATCCTTGAAAAGCTTATGGCTTTGGAATAAGTTCAATATCTATATCCTGGGCTAATTCTCACTGGATTTAAGTGCACCATCTTGCTATTTGTTTTCAAATGGTCACATCTGCTCTTTTACGATTATTTCCTTGGATTCTGCCTTCTATTGGATTGAATAACTTTTAGAAATTCTATCTATCTCCACTATTGGTTTATTACCTATACTTCTTTGTTTAACTTTTTTAGTTGCAGCTGTAAGCTATATTTACAATATGCAACTTTAACTTATTACTATGTATTTTCAAATAATATTTTACCACTTCACATTAAAATAAGAACGGTAAAACAGCAATCTTCGATCTTCCCCCTGCCATCCTTTGTGGTAATGGTGTCAAACATTTTACTGCTATATATGTCATAAACTCTACCATACATTGTTTTATTTTTGCTTTAGATAGGTAAATATCTTTCAAAGAGATTATTTTTTAAAAAACAAGAGAATGAAATTTTTCCATTCACCATTTATGATCCTCCTCATTCTTTCATGTAAATCCAGTTTCTGAATTTTCCCTTAGCCTAATAAATATCCCTTAACAATTTTCTCAGCCTTTATTTGTCTAAAGGTATTTTCCAAGTTTTTCTTTCATTGAAAATATTTCTGTTGGATATTGAAATTTGGGTAGGCAGTTTTGGTTTTTGTTTTTCTTTTAACACAGATGTTCTTTTATCTTTAGGCTTGCATGGGTTTTATTTTAAAGATTTTATTTTTTTTTCCTTTTTCTCCCCAAAGCTCCCTGGTACATAGTTGTATATTCTTCGTTGTGGATTCTTCTAGTTGTGGCATGTGGGACACCGCCTCAGCGTGGTCTGATGAGCAGTGCCATGTCTGTGCCCAGGATTCGAACCAACGAAACACTGGGCCACCTGCAGCGGAGCGCATGAACTTAACCACTCAGCCACAGGGCCAGCCCCATAGGCTTGCATGGTTTTTAACAAGAAGTTGGTTATATTTCCAGTCTTCTTGTAAATTTTCATTTCGCTGACTGCTTTTTAAGGTTTTCACTTTTTCAATGGGTTTCAGCAATTTAATTATGATATGGCTTGTTTTTGCTTCCTTTACTTAGATTTATGCTGCAGAGATTGATCAACTTCTTGGACCTTGGGGTATATATTTTTCAACAAATTTGGGGAAAAAAATTGGCCATCATTTTCAAGATTTCTGCTGTGTCTCAGTTAGGAATTCAATTATAGATATGTGTATAGATATTTTCCCGTAGGCCAATAAAATTTGTTCGTTTGTTTCTTCTCAACGTTTCCTCTTGCTGTACTTCAGCTTAGTTTCCATTGCTCTGATCTCAAGGTCACAAATCTTTTGTCTACATGTCTAATCTGCTGTTATACCCAACCATAGTATTTTTAAAAAATTATTTAGGGTATTATATTTTTCAAGTTTAAAAGTTCCATTTGTTTCTTTAATAATTTCCATTTCTTTCTGAATTTTGACATATTTTCCTATAAATCTTTGAACCTGTCTATACTCTATATTTTAGTGATCTTTTATGCTAATTTCATGATCTCTGAAATTTTATATCTCTACATTGATTGATATTTTTCTTGCACCTGAGTCATATTTTCCTGTTTCTTCTCATGTCTGTTAATTTTTCTATTGGATGATGGAAATTATTGAGAGAGATTTGCTAGGTTCCTTCGATAAGTGTTGAGTTCTTTTTGGCATTAAGTTACTTTCATATCTGTTAGATCTTGTGAAGCTTTTTTTAAAAGTTCTATTTGAGTATGAGGAGAGTAGCCTCTCCACTAGGGTTTGTTTCATTATCCTTTTAAGATATAATGTTTCTGGGGCCTGTAAGAGGTGTTTATTGAGGTCTCTTTAATCTGATTTTTCTATTAGGTCTCTCCAGTATGGAGTTTGGTTAATCCAACTCATATGTCACCTGTCCCTGTGTAAGTTCTTGGAGCTTTTAAACTTATAACTCCCTGGTGGTCGTTCTTTCCGTAGTCATTGGACTTTGCCTGACTTTGTGAAGTTTCATTCTATGCATCAAGCTAAAGCCCCGACAGACCCCTATTCAGATTTCTATAGCTCTTTCTCTCTGCATATTTCTCTCCTCTCTGGTCTTCTGCCCTACAAATTCCAAGATTTCCTGAATTCCATCTCTTTTATCTTTAGTTCAGTGAGCCCCTCCAATTCCCCTTCCCTGCATCAATGTCAACTAAATGCCTCTAGGCAGAAAGTGGAGGCAAGTATACAGCTTGTCTCATTTTTTTTTCTTTTTTTCTCTTCTTTCAGGGATCGTGATTTTCTGCTGCTGTTTTTCCAGCATTTGATAACAATTGTTTCATATTTGTTTTCTTTATTTATGGCAGAGGGCTGGTCTGTTATGTTTTCCATTATGACCTTATATCTCATAGGAACCATTCTTAAAAGATTGAGAGGCTTTATTAGTTAAAGACATGTTTTTGTATGACCTTCACTTGTAAAATTTCTGAAAGTTAATAGACATCGCTAATGTTGACAGCATCAACACTGTATCAAATAATTTTAGAAATTGTAAGTAGTACTTGTTTAGTTCTGAGAGTCTAGTACTTAATGCTGCCAAAAATCATAGTAGGTACTTAGTAGTACATGAATGGAGAAGAATGAACAACAACAAGGTTTGTTTTGGCTGTGACAAGGTATGAGTCTTTCTATATCAATTGCTCATGGTTAAAGAACTTACACTTAATTGACGATAACCAGCTATAAATAGGTTTATTTTGTCACTATGTGTGAAGACAAGACTATTTGTTGTGTACTAAATAATTTTCTATAGTTTTCTTAAGTATCAGAGGCCCAATTTTAGCCAGTCATGGCCACCCACATAAAATGACCTTTCCCAGATTTCTTTGAAGCTAAGCATTGTCCTGTGATAATGTTTTGGCCAGTGGCATGTGAGAATAACTAATATATTTAATATCTGGATTTTGACCATAAAATGGAAGATATGTGTCTTCCTTCCTTCCTTTTTTTCTGTTTCTGCTTGTTCACATACAGGTCTGACGGTGGTAGCTGGAGGAGGTATTTTTAATTTGGAGAAGGAAAATCATACTTTGAAGTTAGCAGAAGAAAAGTTTCTGGTGTGGCAGGCTGAATAATGTCTTTACAAAGGCTATTGTATCTTAATCCCTGGAAGTTTTAAATGTTACCTTATATGGCAAAGGGGACTTACATATGTGATTAAGTTAAGGATCTTGAGATCAGAGTGTTATCCAGGTGGGCTCTAAATTTAAGGGTCCTTATACAAGGGAGGCAAGAAAGTCAAAAGAAGGAACTAGGAAATGTGGTAAAAGAAGCAAGAGGTTAGAGTGATTTAATAAGTAGGTCATAGACTGAGGAATGCAGGTGGCCCCAAGGAGCTGGAAATTGCAAGGGAACAGATTTTCCCTTAAGACTCCAAGATGAGCCAATTCTCCTAGCACTTTGACTTTACTTCAATAAAACATTTGCACTTTTGGCTTCTAGAAATGTCAGAGAATAAATTTGTGTTGCTTTAAAGCACTAGATCTATGGTAATTTGTTACAGCAGCAATAGAAAGCTAATACACTGGATTATGGCAACAGGATCAAGCTGCCAAACTGTCCTTTGGCCACATACAAGGGCTGATGATTTGTTTAAGCTACTGTATTTGGGTCTCTTTGTTCTAACAGCTTAACCCATATCCACACAATTAAGCCGCCACACGGCTTCATGACCACCTATCAGGATTTAGATCTTATTTAGGCCACCAACTATGTTGTTGTTTGTTTATTACAGCATTTCAACCAACGTCTTCTCTTTATTTATCAGGTTGATTTCTCATTTCTACTACAGTGCAGTTGTGGATTGGGGGAGGGGCTCCGTTTCATAGAGTCATTCAGTCATCCAGAATCCTTCTATCTATAAACACTGTATCATGTGAAACAGTGTTCCATTTCCTTGTTCCAATCTGTGAACTATTTGTTACCTGTCCATGAGACGAAGTATAGAAATTATGGGTAAGCTGTAAAAAATTTTATAGTAACTTCATATTGCTACATCATCTATGTAAACTATCTTATTTTCTGGTAACTAGAAATTGAAGAAAGAAAAAAGATTGCAATCACAGATTCACAGATAGTTGGGTTTTTTTGTGTGTGGGGTTTTTTTTTTATTCCTTTGGTGAGGAAGATTGGCCCTGAGCTAACATCCCTTTCCAATCTTCCTCTTTTTGCTTGAGGAAGATTGTCACTGAGCTAACGTCTGTGCCAATCTTCCTCTATTTTATGTGGGATGCCGCCCCAGCGTAGCTTGACAAGTGGTGTTAGGTCTGTGCCTGGGATCCAAACCTGCAAACTCACAGCCACCAAAGTGGAGTGTGTGAACTTAACCACTATGCCACTGGGCTGGCCTCCACAGATAGTTTTAGAATTGCTTCCCTAAGGCCTTGGAGTCCTCCACTGGATCCTTTATGTTTTTTCAGCAGACAACAGAAGAGACACTGTGTGAAGGATTGTGTAGGAGGTTTTACAGGGCAGGCTTTCTGGTGGCAGACAGCACTTTTGCCTACTTACCAGGACTCACAATTAGCGTATTCTATCATAAGGGAGTTTGAGAAAGGTAAGCGAACTCTGACATCACAACAAAGACACAGTACTTTAGTGTGCATCTAGCCTGATTTTGCTGCAAGAAGACAATGCTCATAAGCTTTCTGGGAGAAAGATCAAACCATGCAGAGTGCCACCTCTCTCCAAAAATGTTAAAGACAATCATATTGTCTCTTGGGAGCAGGCATTTTTGGACCCAGTGCCACACGAAATTACTTCCATTTGTGAAACGAGGTCCATAGGGATTTCTCCAAGGCCCCACATTGTTTCAGCTGGCATATATCCTTCAGCTGATTTGGAAACTAACATTGAGATTAATATTTCTAAAGACTGTGCCTTCAGGGGACTACTGCAGGCTAAACCTCGCCCAGAGTTCCACAATGTATCATTTCCTCCGTTTAGAAAGTGCCGTATTTATTTCTGCTACATTTTCCCCTGCTTCTAATGCTCTCTTTCTTAGTTATTCCAATATTTCTTTCAGGAAGGTTCAGCCACTTTAACCATCTTCTTAATTGGGACCTTTTCCTTTTTCTTTTGGTAGGGCATTGTGCTAGAAATGTGTCTTCCTTCTTTGTTATTACTCACTGCTTTCTGGCCCAAATGTTTTTGTTCTCACATATTTCTTTATGTGTTATCCTGTGGGATTTGTCATGGTGAGAGATTTGAAAATATTACATCTGGGTCTGCCAAAAGCATTCACAGTTCAAACAAATATTTTCCACCTTCTCCTTACTGATTTGAGTAATCCCACCCAGGGGTTGTTCTTCCATTAGGACAATATTTAACCTATGCCCAGACATGATCCATCATCATCTTGACTAGATTCCTTTTTGTATTTCCCATCTTGGCTGTCTTCCTTCAGAGTCTTAATTCCATAGACTTTCTGGTCATGTGCGTTAGACACAGGATAGCTCCATGACCACCTGCATTTAAAATACCTCCCGGGCAGACAGGAGAATTTTATACTGCTCTTCTATCTTTCTAACACAATTTTTTCCACAACTTGTGTAAACACTTGATAGAGATCTATGAAATATTATTCTTATTTTTGTGTATCCCCAACTTCACATTTATGAGGTCAGGTCATGGCCCTCTTCTATAGCAACTCCCAATGTCACTCAGATTAAAAGTCAGCCTTTTGAATGCCCTTCAAGTCCACAAAAGTTCTGATTTTGCAGTTTCTTCCTATCCTGTTACTCTCTCCCTTGCAAACTCCGCTCCAGCTGCACTTAATGCTCACTGCCTTCTTGGCCTTAAATGTAACAAGCAATTCAGTTGGCTATTCCCTCTGCCTGAAGATGCCTTTCAGAGCCCCACAGGACTCAGTTCCAACCTCTTTCACCTCTTTGGTTAAATATCCTTTCTCAGTGAAGCCCATCCAGACTAGAGAATTTAAAATTGTAACTAGTCCCCACCTCCCTACACTAGCGGTCCCTCTTGACTTTGTTTATTGATAATGCTGTTACCTTCTAAAGAGTTGCGTGCATCCTAATGTACTATTTACTCTGGGATTTTTTTCTCTCATATTTTAACATCTTTGAAATAGGGATACATTCTATGATACGGTTATAAAAAGTAACGTGTCTATTAAACTGGCAGCATTTTTTTAGTGGTATATAATAATAGCACCTTAGATTTAATTATATAAGGTAAATTACTTATTTAATATGTTTATAGTTTAGTTTTGGTTTTCTTTCACTGGAGGAGATTCCTTTTCTCTCTCTCTCTCTGCTTTTAGGTGCCTAGAGCAGTGTACCATAGTTATGACTCATATATATGCTGAATGAATGCACAGGAATAGATGAATAAATGTTTCTCATTAGTTCCTGGGTCAAGATCCCTTTGAAGAATTACTTTCATTTGCTCTCTGAGGTTTTTCCACTCTCCTCTGTTGTCAGATTGCTGGGGTCTACCTACGGTTTTATTAAATAGACAACTAAAACATTTCCTCACTTTTTAACGATACTTTTCTTAAGAGCCGGCTCTCCATGGTGTGTGTGCGTGGACTGGACTTCCAGATCGAATTCTCCTTTTCATGTGTCTGCTCCGTCCTCTCAGATGTCCTCCTAAGTAAATCTCTCTTTCTCTAGTTTAATCAATGATTCTTCCTTTATTTTGTTTTCATTTTCTACTACTTGTGTCCTGATGGAAAATTAAAGTATATTTTTAAGACCACTTCATTTCCTCCTTGACATCCTGAGCAAACCTAATTCTTAGAGATAGTGGAGATATGGAACTTTAATTGCTATTTTAGTCTTTAAATTTGCAGTGCTTTCATTGAGCTGTTTCTCTATCAGCCCTTGAGATTTTTTTTCTAAAATACTCTTTACTTTGTATTTGTCTATCAATAAAATACATAATCTTTCTTGGGTAAAGACACATTGTAGATCTCTGCAATCTAAAACCATGATTAGAGTTTATATAAATGAGGAAACCAGAGTACTTGTTCCACATTGCAGTGGGCTGGTGCTTAACAGCCTTCGAACAAGCCCTTCCTTGTAGAAGTCAGCCCTGCAAGATCCTTCTTTTGTAACTAAAGGTAGTTAATGGAATTGGAGTAGTCAGTTTAGTACTGCCTACCTAGGGCTGCTACTAATAATTTAAAGGAATAACCTATACTCAGTGCTTTGTAACACTAATGGAAATTAGCTGCCTGTGCATTAGGAAAAACACACAAAAACGCTGCCTGTAGACCTGGTTGTGAAACATAGCAAAAGCCACTTACTGATACATAAAAAAGGACCTACCCCTGCTTCAACCTTGATTGAAGCACCAGAGCAGAGTGCACCTGTGTAATTCAAAGTTGAACTATGACAGCCCATACACAGGGTGACCTGCTTCCTAAGGTCTGTGTTTGTTAGACAGAGCTCTGCCTGCATAAACACAGCTAGTCATTTATGAAAAAAAAAAAATCACCCAATGGGATCAAATCTAATTAGCCTATATTTACTGAAGCTTACAGCCTAAAGCCACTCTATATGAGGCTGCAGCATATAGAAACCAAGTTTCCTACTATAAAAAAAGAAAATCATCTCCAAGGCATACACAATCAAAGCTAAGTTACCCACTGTAGCCATTTTAAAAACTGATTCCTCCTGATGTTATTGTGTCAACCACACATTACCCTTTGTGAATTTCTCAAGGTTTCCTGAAGCCTGAGACGCTGGGCATTTAGGAGATCAATAAATAACACTACTCTTTTCCCCTCCTGATCTTGTCTTCAGAACCAGTGAGGGAAAGATGCAATAATAAGTCATATAAAGGACAAAATATCATCCGCATTACAGAAAAGCTGTCTAGAGCGTGTGATTGAGATACATGGCAATTATTTAATTACCATAATTTAATTTGCCCACCAAGTCATGGGCATTGCTGGATAACCATAGATCTCAGCAGACAAAAACAGAGCTGATCTTCTATTGCCAAGAGAGCAGAACAGAATGTGTCCTCTTTGGTGAGCAGAACTAAAATCTGAGAAGTGATGAGCTGAATATGTCACTCTTTCTCAAAACACACTGAGCAGATGCCAAAGTACCCCCTCCTCCCACTGGAGGACTTAGTAAGGGTTGGGGAGAGACACAGTACTCTGTGTGAATCAAAGAGCTCTGTGGAGCCTTTTGTTAATAAGAGCAAACCTCTCAGGGAGATGACTCATTCTCAGATACTATTGTTTTGTATTCACCTACGATTGACTCAGCTCTAACTTCACTCAGCCAGAATTCTTTTATGCTATAAGCGAACGCACTTATGTACTTTTATGAGTAAGCAAACCTACTGAATCTTGTTTTTGAATATTACAGAATTTTTTTTCCATCAAATTATAATCGATTATATCAACATGCATATTTAAATTAGTGTGGCATGGTTTACTGGACTAGTTTACACAGGTCGATAGGAGTGATCTTTCATAGACTCCTTTGCATATAGAAGAACTAGGTAATGTTACAAAACACTCACGAGGTGGCCAGCACTTGAAGAATAGTATAATGACTAATTAATGTAATGATACTTGTATAACAAGAGAGTCGAAAAAAGGTTAATGTGGTAATGAGGCTTATTTGATCTTAAAGATTTAGCATGAGGGCACTCTCAAGATAGCTTAATTAGATTTTAAGCACCTTTTGCAATTTGCATGTGTACTTGTTAATCCATATGTTCTAAAAATAAATTTCACTTCATTTAAATTAATGGATTTGTCTAATCTCTTTCCCTGTATTGTTTTACTGTTATTGGTGATAGTGTTTTCTTGAATTTTTCATTTAATGTGTACTATTTATGACTGTTTTTTCCATATTATGCTTAAATTGTAGTTAAATTCAAAATAATAAACATTTTAAAGTTGAAAAAAACAATAGCTTAGTGTATAATTCCGACAGTTATGACAAGTCATAACTGGACTCATTTTATTAATCTTTACATCGTTTAGGATACTTTATTGTACCATACAATATATCAGTAAATTTGATTTCATTATTTGATACTTGTGTTATTTTTAAACTTGACCAAATGGAAAGAACATTTTAGAAATTAATTTAATAATGAAACAAAACATCATTTGTGGCAGTAATTCAGTCAACAGTACACTGGAGTTTTTTTTCTTGCTGTTATTGTTGTTGTTTTTGCTGAGGAAGATGAGCCCTGAGCTAACATCTGTGCCAGTCTTCCTCTGTTGTATATGTGGGTTGCCACCACAGCAAGGCTGGCCAGTGGTGGAGATCCAAACCTGCGAACCCAGGGAGCCAAAGCGGAGCACGCCAAACTTAATCACTATTCCACAGTGTTGGCCCTAAAGTACACTGTTTTCTGACATCCTGAGAAAATATAGAATTACATTTTCACATTCTATATTTAGGTTTTGATGAATTCTTAAAATTAATAACTTTTTATGCTTTTCTTATACTTATATGTGATTATTATTTATTTACGTGATTTATACTACTCATTCCTTATTCCTTTTTCAATGCAATTCATTCTTGTAGTACATTAATTCTCAAAGTCGTCAAGGCACATATACTGGCATGGGTGTCTCTCATTTTCTCTGGTCTGTCTAAGTTAGATCCGTTTTCTAAGGCTCAGTTCATTTTCCATGTTTTATGTGAAGGCATCTATGAGCACAGCAGCTCACCATAACCTCTTCCACCTCAGACATCCTGCATGACTAGACATTTTTTCATTAGAAGTAATTAACTTGATTTTCCTACCACCTTTCCTTTAGGTTTTTAATGTATATAGAACTTTGTAATTAGATATCCAAGAAACAAGGGATGTATTTCATAAATTCTTTTCTTTCTTTATACGCTTAAGTTTCTATTTTGCAAATACTAAACAGTAAACAAACCTTAATCGATCTATTTTGTTTACTGAACTGGTGCCTTTTTTTTAATATGCTAAAGTAAATAATCAACTAAATGATTTGTGGACTAGTGAGAGTTGGCCACTCTGCACGTAAGCATGGTATTTGTGTCTCAAGATATGCTACTCTCACAGTGATGGAATCAGTGCTTGGACTCATCTCACAGCAGGTTAGGTCATTGATTAAATGTTCTGGTGGCACAAGCAAGGACATGGTCTTACACATATAGCCCTTTTGAAATTTGAAGTGTCAGACAAATACCAAAAGTTGTGTGTAAAGTGCTAAAGAAGAACTCTTTCCAAATGGGTCAAGAAGACATCCTGACTTGCTCAAATTTTCTCTTAAATGCAGGATTGCTACTCATGTAGATAAATAATTATAAATAAGAGTCAAGTAGAAAGGCGTGATCATGCAGATGGCATTTTCTCCTCCAAAACCTACATATATACTTATTTCAATATATTCATTGAGATTGGATTAAGTGCAAGGGGGTTTCAATTTAGTTGAGATTATTAGGCAAACGTACTTCTGAAAGTTTAATTCCAGTAAAGACTCCATATTGATCAAGTGCCAAAAGATGTAATTGATAATTATAATGAATATCATGATGATGATAGACAAGATATACCAAAAGAAAACGAGAAATCAGTATGGATTGGAAGGCTCTGGTTATTTTATTGTTAATAATGTGGCCTGAGAAGCTCCTCTTTGCTTCCAGCTCCACATTTCTAGGTAAACAAAAATTAGTTGAAACAAGCTTTGCCAGAGGGTAAGTAGAAGGTTTTCTATACACTGTCATCTATAATAATGACTTTGGAATATGCTTCATGACAAAATGTAGATAATTTTGTCTGTCATATAGTTGCATCATGGATTAACAACAGGAAATACATCATTTGTGACTATCAGTAGTGCTCTATCACTATTAAAGGATAATTTATGCAATTAAATTTTGAGTTTCCTCCAACTCACTTTTTGATTTAAGACCACTGATTATTTTAAAATAAACAAGCAATAAGCAAGCAAATACCCAGTGATAGTACCACCCCCAACAACTGCAACAGGCATCTTCCCCACAAATACTAGTCTAAGTCTGACTGTCTTAAAAAATAATAAGAAGAAAAGATTTCTTAGAAAGAATCTGGGAAATTTGTGGATGATGACAATGCATTTTACAGTAATTATCATGTATTAAAACTTTAAGTATCACTTTTGCAAGTGAATATTTTAGAATAACACATCATTATGTTGAGGAAATAAATTGTTAATTGAAAGTTACTTTTCAAGCAGGAAGCAAATATATTATTTAATCAATTGATATATTTTAGTAAATATTTGAAGTTACAGTGCAGCAAAAAAATATGGTAAATAGTAGTGCCATCTATTGATAAAACTGAAAACTACAGTTTCTTCTCATGGAAAACTGAGACTTTTACATTAATAGGATATATTTCCCAAATTAATGATTTCTTATTTTTATGATTATTTTAAATTATTATTCTGTCACGTTAAATACTGGAACTGTGTTGAAAATTATGTGTGCGTGCATATGTGTATATGTATGCATATGTATGTGTGTATATACATATATGCACACATATATGTGATTAATAATGTGATATTTCTGATAATAAGTATTGGTTATTGGTTTAAGTTTAGTTATGCTGACTGTCATTTATTTGAATAATAATAAATTTAATCACCAAAGGAAATTAACTTTATTATTAAATACTTATTTTCTGCTAAAAAATTTAAGTAGTAAATACCTATATGTTGAACAAAGAATCACTCTCTCTCTTTTTTATTCATTCTATTTTAATATGCAGAAAATACTTTAACATGTAAAAATTTGCACATTTACCTTTTAGCACCCTCCGGTAACTATTTTAACATTCCTTTTTCTTTCTAATTTTGGTTTGATTATATATAATAAGGGGTTATAATTTTCAAAATTATTAGATTGGTTATTCTCAATAATTCTAAATTATACTTTTAATTTTTCCAGATTTACTACAGTACACTTGGCTAGAACAATCTATGTGCTGTGTGGCCAAATTGTCAGGGTGATATTTTATAGTTTAGGAAAGTTTGATTTTTAAAAATCTACACTAATAAGGGACAAGACTACAGAGAAGAAAGGAGCAGAAAGCAGTGTAATATCCATTGACCTCTAGGGCTTGATCAGATTATATGTTGCAGGTGATGTTTGCCGGAGCATTTAACAGGTGCAATGGAAGGAGCAATGTAATTGACAAGAGCAGAAACAATAAAAACAAGCGTAGTCTTAATAGGGAGGAATTAAAATGGAGACTGAGGTGAAATCAGGGCCAACGTTGGCATGTTGTGGTGGTGTACTATTAGAGCATGAAGCTGATATTAAGCTCTCATTCATTTATTTACTCACTTTTATATAATTTATCTATTCTATAACAGTAGGTTGAAATCTATTATACACTATGTGGGATGCTGATGATCCAAAAGTGAACAAATGATAGTTATATTCTTTAAAGAGCTTTCTGTCATTCTTGATGCCAGTCCAGCCTCCTATATGTTGAATACTAGCTGCCCTTTCCTCAAAAGCTTTTCTACCCATGCTCAGATATCATAATAAATAGAGAAATCCATGGTGAGCAAAATAAGAATAGAACCAGAAAGCTGCAAGAATCAAGATGGTGTGATACTGGCATAGGATACGTATATAGATCAATGGAACAGAATTGAGAAAATTGGAGAAAGGAAAATGGATGTAAAGTGGGGAAGAGCAAGGAAAAATACAAACCTGTGAGTGTGTCCATGACTCTGGCCTGGTAGTGATGTCAGTTCTCACTGCCTCCAACTTTGACGAGGGGAATGTCCCGAGATTCTGGCTCTTCTTCATACAAAACCAAATGGACACCATGCCCAGGGATTGGCAAAGCTGGAGGGAAGGTGGGGCAGTTGCAGGCCCAGCTGCTGCCCCATACGAGCAACAGGAGCCCCAGATAGGCTGCCAAACGTGCGAGCTGCAAGATCCTGTAGTGACCCTCCCCCAACATTCAAAAGTGGCTTTCGCTTTACTTCTGCCTACCAAACCTTGGACAAAATTTAAATTAAGATAACTCTTATGGTCCACCCTTACTAGAAACACATAAGAGCAGAAATTCTTGGATATGTAGTTCAGCCTAGCTAAGTTGAGACATTATAAAGGCTCTATTATTGTTACTTTTTTACTTTTTCTTCACACAAATCATAACATATTACATCCACTGTTCTCGCTTTCTGTTTTTTGCTTTGTATTTTTTGTTATAATTCTCATATCATAAAATTCACCCTTTTAAAGTGTACGATTTAGGGTTTTTTTGAAATGTTCCCAGAGTCATGCAATCATTAACACTACCTAGTTCCAGAACATTTTCACCACTCAGGAAGTAACCCTGTACTAAACAGCAGTCACTTGGTATTCAACCCTCCAGCCCCTGGCAATTGCTAATCTACTTTCTGTTTCTATGGATTTGCTTATTCTCACGTTTTGCATGTATCTTCTATCTTGACTGTCTGTCCTGTGGACTTCAAGCCCCAGAATCAGAAAGGAAGACAACAGCCTAACAGAGGCTGTTTACTCAGCTTATACCATTGAATTGTGTAAGGTAAAATTCCTGTAGCAAATCCAGATAGATAGATAGATAGATAGATAGATAGATAGATAGATAGGTAGTAGTCAGATATAGATAGATAAAATCTACATATAACAATATAATGTATATAGTTATATATATCTCTATATATGTAGATGGCTATACATATGTAGAATGATAGATAATGTATAATTATATATCTGTCAGAATGCATGAGAAACTGGTAACATATGTTAGTTGCTTCCAGAGAGATGGGAACTAGATAACTAGAGGATAGTGATGCGAAGGAGAAAAAGGGGTTAAATTTGAGAGAAATTGAGGAATAAATATGTTGTGGTAAACAATTATATTGTAGAATGGCTGGGAGGGTTGCTAATAAGTTAGAAGGACAAGTCACAAATGACTCCCAGTTTTCAAATTTGGCTAGATGTATGGTGGTAACATTATTTGCAAATAAACTTATGGGAAGCATGCCATTTTTGAGTAGAAAATGGCATTAGCTTGAGAGATAACCTCCACTAGTTGTTGATAACAGCAGCCACTACTAGAAGTGTAGAAAAAAACAAATCCTCCTGCCTATCAGGGCACATATCAACAGAGAGAAATGTCAAGGGAAGTATTAGGAAACCAGTGAGGATGCAGAGTACAGGGGACCAGGAACAAAGGATTGCCTGAGAAAGTTAGAATAGCATTTTGATGCTTCCAATGGGACGATTAATTCCCTTTGAGCTACTCAGGGTGGACTTTTCTCCACTAGAGAAATAAATCCTGTTTTATTGAATATGGATCAATAATATTTTTGTTAAACTTCTTATACTGAGATAATTGTAGATTCCTATGCAGTTTTAAGAAATAACAAAAAATGATCCTTTTATCCCCTTCTCCATTTTGTCCCATTATTAACATCTTGCAAAGCCATAGTACAACATAAGAACCAGGATATTAAAATTGATACAGTCAAGATACAGCACAGTTCTAATGACAGAAGGATCCCTAATGTTGCCCTTTTGTAGCCACACCCACTTTTCTCCTGTCCCCACCCCCTCATTAACCCTCAGCAACTGCTAAGCTCTTTTCCCTTTCTGTAATTTGTTATTTCAAGACTGTTATATAAATGGAATAATACAGTATATATCTTCTTGGGATTGGCTTTTTTCCTCCACTTAGCACAATTATCTCGAGATTCATCTATGTCATGTGTATCAATAGTTTATTTCTTCTTATTGCTGAATAATATTCCATTACATGGATATACCAAAGTTTATTTAGCCATTTGTCTGTTGAGAACATCTAGGCTGATTCTGGTTGTTGTCTATTACAAATAAAGCTGCAGAAAATATTCACGTGGAGGTTTTTTTTTTTTTAAGATTGGCACCTGAGCTAACAACTGTTGCCAATCTTCTTTTTTTTTTCTCCCCAAATCCCCCTGGTACATAGTTGTATATTTTAGTTGTGGGTCCTTCTAGTTGTGGTATGTGGGATGCCACCTCAACATGGCCTGATGAGTGGTGCCATGTCAGCGCCCAGGATCCCAACCCTGGGCCACCTAAGCGGAGCATGTGAACCTGACCACTTGGCCATGGGGCCAGCCCCAAGGTGGAGGTTTTTATGTGAACACAAATTTTCATTTCTCTGGGATAAATACTCAGGTGTTTAGTTGCTAAGTGGTATTGTAGTTGCATGTTTAGTTTTTTTTTAGAAACTGACAAGAGTGCCTGTACCACTGTACATTATCACTAGCAATGTATGAGTCATTCAGTTTCCTTTCATCCTAGCCAGAATTTGGCATTATCACTATTTTTATTTTAGCCATTTTGATAGGTATGCAGTGATATGTTATTGTCATATTAATTTGCATTTACCTAATGGCTAATGAAGCCAAACATCTTTTCATGTGATTATTTGCCATCTGTGTATTGTTTTCAGTAAAATATCCTCTCTTGTCTTTTGACCATTTTCCAATTAGATTGCCTTTTATTTTCCTGGGAAAGATTCACCCTGAGTTAACATCTGTTGCCAATCTTTCTCTCTCTCCTTTTTTTTTCTCCCCAGAGTCTCAATCTGTAGTTGTATATTCTAGGTATAAGTCCTTCTAGTTGTGCTATGCGAGCTGTCACCACAGCATGGCTACTAATCGACAAATGGTCTGGTTTCATGCCTGGGAACTGAATCTGGGTTGCCAAACGTTAAGCACTAGGCCACCAGAACTGCCTCTACTCATTTTTTACTGTTGAGTTTTGAGAGTTCTTTAAATATTCCAGATACCAGTCTTTTGTTGGATGTCTAGTATATAAATATTTTCTCCCACTCTGTAGCTTGTTGTTTAATCCATTTCACAAGGTCTGTTCTAGAGCAAAAGTTTTAATTTTGGTGAAGTCTATTTATCAATTTTTCCTTTTGTGAATGGTGCTTTTGGTGTCAAGTCTAAGAATTCTTTGCTGAGTCCTAGATACTGAAGAATTTTTCCTATTTACTTTCCTAAAACTTTCATAGTTTTACATTCTGCAGTTAAGGTTACAATCCATTTTTAGTTAATGTTTGTATAAGGTGTGAGATGTAAGTCAATAATAATTCATGACAGAAGGATAATTTATTAACACTAATAAAGGAGAAATAACAGCCTCCAGCTATGAGTATGACCTTACAAGTAGCAGGTGATGGGAGGGATGACACAAGTCTGTGTAATTACAAATGGGACCACCTCTCCTATACTTGCATATTTGCCTCTGCTTTGGACAACATGCATATGTCTAAATCCCTAAGTAGACCAGGAAAATAAAAGGATTTCCTGCTCCGTCATATGATGGATTCAGAGTTTTCACTGGTCCTGTTTCATTTTTTCCAGGTTTAGAAGTGGATGTGGGGAGCAAAAAGTAGTAAGGATGTAAAGAAATTCTAAGACTCTATTTCAGAGACAGATGGTTATTTTTTTGAGTTGTAAGTAGCTGTTATTTAATTCTTGGTGATAACTTGAAAAATAAGGTTTTCATATGACAGTTAAAACATGGGAATTTCACAATAGCAGAATTTAAGAGGAAGGAATGCAAAGGAAATTTATCAGTGCAATAGAAGTAAGGAAAGGTCAGAACAAAAGAGGAAACAGCACCCATGTAAAATACATTATAAGTACAAACTAATATGAAAACATTCAAACAATTACCATATTTATCACAATTAATACGTATGGGTTGAATTTCTGCATCAAATCAAATGGTTAAGTAAAAAAATTCAGCTACGTGACATTTGCAAGAAATACCTAAAAACAAAAGATGAAAATATATTAGTAATAAAGTGATTGGTCAATACATATGTAGAAAATAAATAAAATCAATGGTAGTGTATGTATATTTGCTGAAGTTTTATTTGTGCTAAACCCATTGACTAGAATAAAGAAAAATATTTTACCATAGTAAAGAATGTATGATGAACATATGAGTTAAAACCTTTTGTGTGCCACATATATAGAATAAAATTACATCAAGCAAAAAATAAAAATCAAAGGGTTTCTTGATAAAATTATAGCAATAGTGAGGATTTTAATGAGTGATTAAAAAAGGAATTTGACAGATAAACTGAATAAAATATAAGCAAAAATAAAGAAGATTTTAATAGCTCAATGAGTATGTTTGAGATATATATGTTGTATTTAGATTATAGATAGATAGATGGGTGGCTGGATGGCTGTAGCGTTAGTGCTCTCCTTTTATCTTTCTTTTAAATAATATATTTGACCACAATGAGATTAACATTTTTAAAAAGAATCTTGTGAGAGTCAATGCTGAAAAGTATTCCGTAAAATTAAAATACCATTGTCAGAAATTCTACATTAGATATCAAAGGAGTCAGGCTACACCCTACAATGCTTATTTTTAAAATACTAACTAATATAGCAGAAATTTTCTTAACATCAAAACAAGAGAGGCTATCACATATCATTTATCTCCACTGTTATTCAAATTGTTTTGGAATTTCAAAATATAAATATTACAAAACAGACCATTTTTTATATATATTCACAGATGATATTATGGCTTACCTCTGAAACCCAAGGGATAAAGATGTAAAAGTATTTTAACTAAAAGAAAATTAGGGCTCATAGATATATAACTATTTATGAATATATGCAAAAGACATATTTTCCCTTAACAGCAAAAAAAGAAAATGTTCAAGAAAAAAAGTTAGCAGGAAAATTCAGATTCTAACTTAAGAAAACTATAAAATTTTATTGAAAGACTTGAAAACTAATGTAAATAATCGTGTTCCTAGATTGGGAGATATCATATGTTAAAATAATTGTAATTATTCAAAATAAATACAGAAGATAAAACACTTACTGTACAAATAAGGAATAAAGGATCATTATACATTTCTCTAGTTGAATAAGTATTCCTACATATCAACAAGGAAAAAATAGGTAAAGGTTATAAATAGACCATTCATGGAAGGAATCGAAAGGCTAATGAGAATAGGGAAACATACTCACCCAGGTAGCAATCAATGAAATTTAATTTATTTAAAATGAAGAAGCATTTGCCAAATTAGGAGGATTAGTAACATCTATTACAGATGAATTTGTGTATATTGACCCTTTCATAAATTTGTTAGTTTAGGGAGAAGGGATTCCTACAAAATGTTAGTGTAGTAATTTAGCATCCAATTTTAAATGCATACATTTTTAATGCAGCAAGTCTTCTTTCATTCAGCTAATCTAAAAAATGAAAGCTACAGTATGTAAACACAAGGATGATTTTTGTGCCCAATTATATAATATATTATATGATATATAATATATAATAATAAAACTGTCTCCTGAATCATCGATATTAAAATTGAATAAATTATCATACCCTCATACTGTGAAATATTATTAATCTATTAAAAATAGTGAGCTAATTTATATATATTACCCTAAAATATATCTAAGATATCTAAAATGAAGAAAAAATCCAAAGTAATATACAAAGACTAAGTCCATACTTAAGAAACAAACGTGTGCATATATGTTGTATAAGGACAGAGATAAAACTTAAAGTACATTGAAAGGTTAAAACTCATCATTTCAAAAATCTGGTGAAGGGGCTGGCCTTCTGGTTGGGTTCCCATGCTCTGCTTCTGGCAGGGGGTTGTGGTTCAGATCCCAGGCATGGGCCTGGTACCACTCATTGGGCCATGTTGTGGTGGCATCTCACATCAAATGGAGGAAGATTGGCACAGATGTTAGCGCAGCAACAATATTCCTCAAGCAAAAAGAGGAAGGTTGGTAACAGATGTTAGCTCAGGGCCAATCTTCCTCACCAAAAAAAAAAAAGTGAAAATCTGCTGAGGGAGACAATTAATATTCTATATGCTTCTCTATATTGTGTTTTTAATAATAAATATGACTACATTAAGAAATCAATAATATAGAAGAAATTAAAAGTAAATAAAATATATCCAATGTGAATCAGTAATTTATATTTTTATGCATTTGTTAATGATTTTCTACATACATGATCTTTTTTTTATTTCAAAAATTCTTTGAGGTAATTATTGTTAATGTGCTAATTTTATGATTGAAGAAACCACGACTCAGAAAGCTTAGGAAGTTTCCAAGTACATGTGGCTGTATGTGTTGAACATGGATCTCAGGCTCTGATTGGTGTGGTTTCATGTGGTCCAAGGATTTGGTTAAAGAAGGAATAGATTTTGATCATGCTTCTATAAGATAAAAAAAGTAGATCTTGACTAGTGGGGGAAAAAACCTGTGACCCTGTCCATTAAGTTAAGGGATATTCTTAAAATTATCAAATGCGCTAATTCTAAAGTAGCATTTAATTCTCCTCAGAGTAGAGTCAGCAAGTTTATATGTGTGCCATGCAATATTTTTACTGATATAAAAACCTAAAGATGCTAGTCAACTTAATGATGAAAATTTAAATAATAAATTGTTTTAATGAGAAGTAGTCATGGGGCCGACGTGGTGGCATAGAGGTTAAGTTCTCACACTCCACTTTGGCAGCCCAGGGTTCACCAGTTCAGATCCCGGGTGGGGACCAAAGCACCGCTTATCAAGCCATACTGTGGCAGGTGTCCCACATATAAAATAGAGGAAGATGGGCACAGATGTCAGCTCAGGGCCAATCTTCCTCAGAAAAAAGAGGAGAATTAGCAGTGGATGTTAGCTCAAGGCTAATCTTCCTCAGGAAAAAAAAAGAAGTTGTCATATATTTTCTCTTTGTTTAGTAAGTATTACTCTTAGTGTGATTCTTACATAATTTTTTAAGGCTACAGTTTCATTTGTACTTTTGTAACAAGGATTAGCCAGCCCTAGTGGTCTAGTTAAGATTCGGTGCTTTCACTGCCACAGCCTGGGTTTGTTTTCTAATCAAGGAACAGCCACACTAGTCTGTCGGTTATCATACTGTAGTGGCTGTTGTAGTTGTGATGCTGAAAGCTATGCCAGGGCCATTTCAAATGCCAGCATGGTCTCCTATGGTGGACAAGTTTCAGCAGAGCTTCCAGAACAAGACAGACTAGGAAGAAGGACCTGACCAGCCACTTCCAAGAATTTGGCCATGAAAACCCTATGAGGAGCAGCAGAGCATTGTCTGATGCAGCATCAGAAAGTGAGAAGATGGCATAAGACCATGCAGCGTTCCACGCTGCTGTGCACAGGGTCACTGGGACTAACAACAAAACTTAAGGATTGTTTTCGACAGTTATTCTTGACTAAAGTATAGGTAAAATAATGTTTGCTCAAAACAAAGTTTACTGCTACTTTATTCAACTGCTTTTTCAAATTAAGTATCCTCACATATTTAGTAAATTAATACTAACGCTTGGTGTCACATGACTCTCTCCAACTACAGGTAGATTGCATTTACAATTCCTATTAAGAGGCGCGTTCTGAAATTAGGATATTATATTTATATTCCTCAGTTTGTTAGCAAATGTAAAATTTGTTCTAAGATAGGTAGGTTCTTAAGAAATTACTTCACATTGATAAAACTGGATCTCAACACATGATAAAATATATATATATATATCTCTTATACAGAATTATAGACTAGCTAAGTGTGGATAGCTATAGATGAACTTAATTGTCTAAACTGGTAGGGTTTTTTTTTTCTTTTTACATAAATTAGTTTGCAATCAAAAAATCCCTGAACAAAATTATTTTAATTTGTAATTTTCATCATCTGCTCTATTGAAAAGATTTTCACCAACATCTGTACCAACAACATTATCATGAATCTATTTCTTTCTATTTGCGAGGCATTTTATATTTTAAAGTGTTGTCACATATTATTTCATCATAATGTTCACTTTGCAAATGAAGAAGCAGATACCGACAGAGGTGGAATAAGTCTCCCAAAATTACATAGCTGGTCAATTCCAGGTTGTGATCTAAGATCCGCTTCCTGAGTAATCCTGTCTAATGTGAGGTGTTTTATGTTTTGTAGTCTTACATGTTCTTAAAGTTCTTCCCCTTCCTACCTAAAGGATGGAAGCAGAGAAGGCTGGCTAGAGTAACAGCTGTAGGAAAAGTTATGAACAAAATCTTTCAAAATCATATATTTTGTTGCCACGCATATTAATATTATATTGAGTGGCATATGTTTTCCTTATCTTTTTAAGTTCTAACTAATGCAATTGTTTTTCTTACTTCCAAGTCACAAAAATCACCTTTTTAGAGTACACACGCACTTACTAGTTATAACCAATGGAGTGCAAATGTGAATGAAGAAGAGTTTAGAAGATACACTTGACCTGTTTAGAATTTCTTTAGAGGTAGCTTTGAAGAAATCTATTCATATGTTGTATTTAGATAGTTTGTATTTACACCTTGAACATTAAGCAAGTTTTCAAAATGTGTATCTTGCTTCCACTTTCCTTTCTCTAGTCCTGGCAGATATTGCTGATCGATTATAGTTTTCTTTCCTATTGAATCCACACATGGGCTTAGGCTGCTTCCAGTTCATATCTCCAAGAAGTCCATTTCTACTAATCAATTGCTACTGACTAGTGAAATTAAATATATTTGCCATATTTCTTGTTAAGCCCCATCTTACGTGTAATGGGCAAAAAACATTTCCAAAAAGCAAGTTGTGGGTGTAAGACACCTCGGGTTTTCTGGCTGACTTGCTGACTTGTGTCTAGCAGTGGGCTGAGAACTTGCTATACATTGTTCCCTTTAATCCATTTAATCCCAGGCAGGGTTTCAAATTTTATAAATGGGGAAATTGAGACTCAGAGAAATTGGATATTTTATCTCTCAGAGCATAGCAGTAAGTGTTAGCGATAGATTCAAATTTTCAGAATGGGTAGGGTTACTATAATATATTCATGGCACGATTACTGCCTCAAATAATTTGAGATCTTCTGACGAATTATTTAATTTAAGTATACATTAAATCAAAGTAAATAAAGTTCTAAGAAAAAACCCAACATCCACCATGTGCCAAGCATTAAATTTATACTGTTTTTCATTAATTCTTGATTTTATTTTTCATACATTTAGAAAAACATCACCCTATGTGTTATTACCTTGAATGTTATTGTTATGTTTCCTGTTTCAGAGAGGATTTCTTTTGAGACTTCGAAATCAGGGATTAAAAGGGGTTAGTAGAATAAATCTAAGTTAAACTAGGATGAACTACTGTCCTTTTCAAAATAGTTTAGAAAGTTGTGATTTGTTGCAATACTGTAGGATAAATAGGAACATCTAAGAAAAAATCACAAAAGTTTATGACCATAAGTATGTTGCTGTTAATTTATATTTTGCCTCCATCATTTGTCGCATCCTCTACACTTTTATGAAGCTGCAATAATGGGATCAGAGAGTTTTGTAATATTGACAAGAGGCAGTGTGAAAGTCATGAATATAAAAAGACTGCTTTGGGACAAAGTTAAAGAGAAATTGATGGCTTTAATAATGTCAGAGACAAAAGGCATTGGACAAGCTCAGTAGCATTTAAAATATTTATTAAACCTAGTCTGTAATTTTTCATAGCAAAGTTGCTTTAATGACAAAGGAAGTCGTAATACAAACAGAACAATCCAGATGCTGCTGTGAGTCAGCACTACTTCAGAGACATTTATATTCTTCCCCTCAAGCTTTCTTAGAACCTTCTCTAACAGTTGCAGCTGTGTGAATAATTTGTGGAGGAGCAGGGATAGAATCCTTCAAAAGAATAGAAGACGATGGCATCAAGAAAAGGAAAAAATACCTAGTGTTTAGTTGTTTACATACCACTGACCTGACGATTCACCTTAAATTTATTTTTGTTTCCAGGTAGAGTGAAGTCACTGTGTTGGGTCAGTGCTCTCTGCCACCTGACTAAAATCAGGCCCCCAAAGTACCCAGGTTATGTTGTTTTCATACTTTGCGGCAATAGTGCAGCGACTTCTAAAGAAAGCTCACAGGATGAAAGTTGCAGGATGAAAAAGAAGGAGGGCTCACTATTATAGAGATCTATTTTCTTCCATTAGATCCTTTCTAATATTAGATTGAAGGATTATTAGATTAAATAGATTCTATTAGAGCCTTCCTAATGTTGAGAAAAGCACTGATTTATTCTAATACAATGAAGTTATTATGGACCTTTGAGAAGTATAGTCATTGACTTTTACCCAGTTTTATATCTATCTATTATTATTAAATATTTTATGGTTTTGAGCTGATAAATCTTTACAACTGATTCCATGTAGACTTCAAAGTTTCCAGAAAGAAAGTCTAAGAAAATATAATTATACTTTATTTTCTTTAGCTTATCTACCTTTTGGATATCTAAATTTAATATACTTTAGTATCAGAACCCCATTTCCATTTCTAGCTTCTATAAGTAGTTAAAAAGTATTAGCGTGGGGGCTGACCCCATGGCCAAATGGTTAAGTTTGCATGCTCTGGTTTGGTGGCCTAGGGTTTCACTGGTTCGGATCCTGGGTGTGGACATGGCACTGGGTCAGCAGGTCATGTTGAGGCTGTGTTGTACATAGCACAGCCAGAACGACCTACAACTAGAATATACAACTGTGTACTGGGGGGCTTAGGGAGAAGAAGAAAAAAAAACATCGTCAACAGATGTTAGCTCAGGTGCCAATCTTAAAAAAAAAGAAAAGAATTAGCTTTATGTATATATTCTTAGACCAACTAGTCTTCCAAATATAATTATTTGCGTTTTATGACCTAAGAACTCTTAGATAAATTAAATGCAATTTTATTACTTTAGTTTAATTTAGTCACATGGTGATATCCTTTACTTTAATTGGGCATTAGAAAGAAGAAGTTCAATTTCCTTGAGAAGTTACATCTATTTGAGATGAATTACTAATACTTCTCTAAAATACTATCAATGCATTGATAATTCATTTGAGCTTTACATTTTAGAGTACAATTTTTCAGGGATCTCTAATATATCTTATATACTTCTGCTAAAAACCTAACTCAGAAGTTATATTTAGGTTCCAAGTAGTCGAATTCCAGTAGATACTTCTTTGGGACATTTACCTTTATGATCAGTACTAAATAAGACAATTTAGGCTAAGAATGCATTTTTTTCTAGTGTTCCATTTGGCTAATTTCAAAACTTGAACACGATAATATATAAAACTCAGTCAACATCTTAATATATAAAAGAGAGCATGTGAGTGATGGGGAGAGAGTCTCCTAGCACAATGAACTGCACTCAGCAGTTGCTCAATAAATATTTGTAAATTGTTATCTTAAAAATCAAAATAAACAGATCAGATTTTATACTTCAATTTTATTCATGAGTAAAATTCATATCTTTACATCCTCTTGTATCCCTTCCATTTTAAGGGAGAGAAACTGATTTGGTTATATTTCATAGAATATAATTGAATAATATGTAATCTCAACTGTTTAACATTTGTATGTATATATACATACAATATTATATTATTTAATGTTGATATTACTTGGCTTTATTTCAAAATATTGTATCAAAGCCAGCTAGTTTAAATAGCTTCCTGAGTTATTTTAGTGAGGCATTGAAGAGCCCTGGGGAATTTTCAGTGTATAGACTTACTTGTAAATATCATCTTTTGCTTAAAATGTTAGGAGACTTATTTAAAGATTTTCATGATAGTGAACACAAACTGGACTCTACATCCAATGTGAAAACCCTTTTGTGGTCTTCATCATTTTCTTTTTTCATGCACTGCCGTTAGAAAGGGAAGAGAGGTTCATAGAGTGCACTTCTTAACTAAAAATGACTGTAACAAAAGGCTTGAAATGTTCTCTGGAGGATTATTGACTTTTTAATTCAGCTGCCATCAATCCTCATTTATATTTCATAATATGTATCCCAGGAAACATAACCTACTCTTAAATGTGTAGCTTGTCACTGAGGTTAAATAGTTGTTATGCCAATCACTTATCCTTCAATTCTACCTGAGTTTAGAGATATTTTGCAGACCATCACTTGATACCAATATACTAAATGCAAAGCATATTAAATGAGATTTTTGTTTTTTCCAAAACATATATTATCTATTTGGGTATAAAAGTTCAATGTAACAAAAATTATTGTTCATTGTTTTTCTGTCAGTTTGTGTACAAATGTATTGATAAAGTAGAAACCGCTAAGAATGCAGGGGGAAATTGAACATCTCATTTGAAAGTTGTCCTTTGGGGAGTAACAGTGAGAGTATAGGTGACCTGTATAAGTTTTTTTCTTTTTTTGAGGAAGATTGTCCCTGAGCTAACATCCACCACCAATCTTCCTCTTTTTGCCAAGTAAGATTGGCCCTGACCTGACATCTGTGCCCATCTTTCTCCATTTTATATGTGAGATGCCTGCCACAGCCTAGTTTGATAAGCGGTGCTGGGTCTTTGCCCGGGATCTGAACCGGCGAACCCTGGGCAGCCAAAGCAGAGCAAGCAAACTTAACCGGTATGCTTTCAGGCTGGCCCCTCATATAGTATTTATATTTTCTAATATGAATGATGTAGAATCTATTGTTAGCATTGACTTCATTGATGTGCATCCTTTGGGGCTAATTTTGAAATATATTTTGTTGTCTCAAATTTTTGCTATTCTGAAGAGTGTTGCAAGAAACATTGATCTATCCTTTGGCTCTAAGTTCTGTGGCAAGATACACTTTCTTTTGTTAAATATTTATTGATAATAGTTGTCCATTTTGGCTCTCAATATAAGTCTTTTTAAAAAGCTCATCTCCTAATCGTCAAGCTGTTAAGAGATTAGAGATTAGGTCTGAGTATTTGAAAGAGTCTCTTTACTCTGGATCCTACAATGATGTAGTTTAGCTGGAAGCATATTAATATATCTCTCCAAAGATTTATTTGAACTTCCAATATAGTAAAATGTACAAAAACTACTCTGTTCTAAATATAGCAAAAGAGCCTAAACATATACTCTATGTCACCAGGAAAGCAAGTGCAGAAGTATTATGAGAACTATTTTTGAAAATGTATTTGACATTTCAAAATAAGCCATTTAAGTAGTTATCAAGAGAAAAAACTCAGATCTTGCTTTTGCTCCCCATCATTGTTGTGGATGTTTGTGTGTGTTGTGTTTGTTTTGAATTGTATTTATGAGAGAGGGGAAGGGTGTTGCAGAATTCTGGTGCTCAGAGCTTTGGAAGTCTATTATTTTTCTGTTCCTGAGACTATTAAAGGCAATACACAAGGTCAAGTACAAGCTGTGAGCTCAAAGGATTATTTGCCCTTTCTGAGGACTCCTCCCCCTGAGCCACCTTCTCTTTGTGTTATAATTGATATGAGTCTGGTTTAAGATCTCTAGAGTATAGCCAAAAGGGGAACTAAAGGGCCAGTATAGTGATAGGCATATCTGTAGCCTGACCTGGTGGCTTCAACCGTTCCTTTGGTTTGCGTTGCTTTTGCAATTTCAATAAATCTGGAAGGCCAACATTTATTCGTTAGTCACTCATATAGTCAATTCGTATATACAATGGCTCCTCCAGTCCCCTAGAAAGAAGAGTGGTGAAATTAATTCTGGGCTGGATTTGAGGCCCTAAAAAGAGTCTCACATTGGTTACTGACCTTGCATCTTTGACATGCATTCTAATGAGTGAAAACAAAAGAAGTTAGGTAGTTCAGAGTACTACATGCATTATTAAGCAAAGAGCAAGATGGTACAGGTGAACAAAACTTTTCTGTTTATTATCTTTTGCTAAGATAGCTTCTGCAGAAAATTCTTCGACTCAGAACTAGAGTGTTTTTCCGTATTTACCAAGTTGTAGTTAGGAAATGCTAAAGTGTGAGTGTGAATAAAAGATGGGTGTGATAAACCTGTAACACACATCCTGTGGACCACTTGTGGAACACCTGTCCATGCTCTATAGTTCTCTAGTCATTCAGCTATGTGTGGGGATGGAATAACTGAATAAGGCGAAACCTCTTCTATAAAGGAGCTTATTTTACATATATATATATATACACATATATATACATACACATATATATGCATAATAAATTATCCTACAATTTAGGGGCTTAAAACAACAAACATTTATTATCTTCTGAAAAAATAGGAAAATAGAGATATGAGATAAATAGAGAAATGAAATAAAAAATTTGAAAACAGCTTAGATTAGGTGGTCCTGGTATGAGGTCTTTTCTGAGGTTGTTGACGAGAGCTGCACTCATCTGAAAGCTTGATTGGAGCTGGAGAATTTACTTCCAAGATGGCTCATGCACATGCCTATTTGTACTTTGCTGGTTGTTGGCATGGAGCCTCTCTCTCGCTTGAATCGTGAAAATCTCCATAAGGCTCTTTGAGTATCTTTATGCTGTGGCAGCTGACTTCCCCAAGGGCACGTGATCCAAAAGAGAGCAAAGGCGATGATGCAATACTTTTTATGACCTAATATTGGATATCTTGCACCATCACTTTGCCATATTCTATTCGTTAACAGAGGGTCATTAAGTCCAGTGCATATGTAAGATGAGGAAAGTTCCTCATCTTATCCATCTTAGAACTGATTGTTTGTACCCTTTTAAAGACAGAAGCGTCAATGGATTTGTACAGATATTTTAACACTACCAAGGAAATGCACCCCTTCTTTTCTATTCTCTAGAAGAATTTATGTAAGATTGGTGTTATTTCTTATTTAGTTTTGGAAAATTCTACAGTTTTCTTTTAATAAAGGTTTTTAATAATGTATTAAATTTCTTTAAATGTTATTGACTTTTTAGATTTTGTACTACTTTTGTATAGAATCTCCTAGAAGTTGGTGTTTCTAGAAATATGTTGATTTTAAATTCATGTATTGACATTAAGTTGATTATAATTTCTTTTTAGTTTCCAGCATTTCTGTAAGAATTTATCTGTGAGTCTGACTTTTGTTACTTTGTGTGTCATTTTGTTTCCTTGGGTTGCTTCGTATGCTTTTTCTCTTTTACTTTGATATTCTACAGTTTCACTATAATGTGTATAGATGACCAGGATTTTAAGTTCCATTTAGAAAGATGATTGATTAGAATTAATAAGAGTCACATATCTAGTAATATTGGAAGCAGAAAGTTCTCCAGTGATCCAGATCTCACTTTTAGTTTATCTCTTCAGTTATGTCTAATATGTGTTTAAGCCATCTCATTTTTAATGTCAACGATTACATATGTACATATTTATATTTGAGAATAAATTTGAGATAATTTTTCTTTTTACCACTAATTAATTCAGTGTATGTTTTCTTAAAAGAAAGTGATTTGGGGGATGGCCAGGTAGTGCAGTGGTTAAGTTCAAACGTTCCACTTCGGGGGCGTGAGATTTGCAGGTTCGGATCCCGGGTGTGGGCATGGCACCGCTTGGCAAGCCATGCTGTGGGAGGCATCCCACATGTAATGTAGAGGAAGTTGGGCACAGATGTTAGCTCAGGGCCAGTCTTCCTCAGCAAAAAGAGGAGGACTGGCAGCAGGTGTTAGCTCAAGGCTAATCTTCCTCAAAAAAAAAAAAAGAAAGTGACTTTATCTAATCAAAATACAATTATCAAATCAGGAAATTTAACATTGATAGAATATCCTTATCTAGTCCACAGTCCATATTCGTATTTTGACAGTCTTCCCAATAATACCTTTATAGCTAATTCTTTCTGGTCCAGCATCCGCTACTGAATTTTACATTGCATTTAGTTAATATTCTTTTTTTTCCCCCTGCTTTTTCTCCCCAAATCCCCCCAGGATATAGTTGTATGTTTTAGTTGTGGGTCCTTCTAGTTGTGGCATGTGGGATGCCGCCTTGGCATGGCCTGGAGCAGTGCCATGTCCGTGCCCAGGATCCAAACCTGCGAAACCCTGGGCTGCCGAAGCAAAGCACTGGAACTTAACCACTCTGCCATGGGGCCGGCCCACATTTAGTTAATTTTCTTATTTAGTACCTTTTAATCCAAAATCTTTCTTCATCTTTTCTTTGTTTTTCTTTTCTTTTTTCATAAAGGTAAAACTCACATAATGTTGAACCATTTTTAAGTGTACAGTTCTTTGATTTATAGTCCATTCAAAAACTTTTGACATCTTTTCATGTGCTTATTGTCCATTGAATGCCTTCTTTGGAGAAATGTCCTTAGCTTACATTTTAATTAAATTGTTTGCCATTTTTTAACCTTTTTCTTCTTGAGAACATTTAAGTTCTTTTCTCTTAGCAAATTTCAATCATACACCACAGTGTTATCAATTATAGTCACCATGTTATACATTAGATTCTCAGGCCTCATCCATTTTATAACTGACAGTTTGTACCCTTTGTCTGTTTTTAAATTGGGTTTCTGGTTTTTGTTTGCATATAAGTGATTCCATACAGTATTTGTTTTTTTCTGTCTGGCTTATTTCACTTAGCATAATACTCTCAGGTTCATTCATGTTGTTGCAAATGACAGGATTTCTTTCTTTTTTCCATTGTGCATATTCACTACCCTTTCTTGATCCATTCATTCACTGATGAATACTTAGGTTGTTTTCATTCCTTGACTATTGTGAATAATGCTGCTATGAACATGAGAGTACAGATATTTCCTTGAGATAATGATTTCATTTCCTTTGGCTATAAACCCAGGAGCAGATTTGCTGCATCATAAGGTAGTTCTACTCTTTTTTTTGGCCATGAGAAACCTGACTCATCTAAATTTGGAAGGTGCTTTTAATACCCATCAGAGTTTCTTTCCTCTTGACTATTAGGGACCTAGATCAGCCAGGTTGATTAGGAGCAGCATGAAATATAAAAAGCTTTGGCTCAGGTTTCAAAGCCCCCTGGATTTTAGTCTCAGCTCTGGACTCTAACAGGCCGTGTGACCTGAGGAAGCCAATAAATCTCTCTGTGACTCGTCTTTAAGTCAACATTACCACGAGGGTTTCAGGACAAACATTCTATGGTGTCTATGAATATATTTTTATTTTCTCTCTTAAAATACTGCTGCTGATGGTATTGCTTTCTATCACCAGAAAAACTGACATATGTCACAGAGTCAAAAAAGGAGATGTCAATCAAATCTAATTTTTACTGATGAAAATATTCAGGCTAAAGTTCAAAAGGAATCTGTATCAGTTAATGCTTACTTAAGTACAAAGGCTGAATTTATTGAGGTGGAAGTAGTTCAACTTTTCATTTCTTGAGGAGCTTCCATACTATTTTCTGTTGTGGCTATACCAGTTTACATGCCCACCAACAATGTGCAAGGATTCCCTATTCTCCCATACTTGCCAGCATTTGTTATCTCTTGTGTTTTTGATAATAAACATTCTAACAGTTGTGAAATGATATCTCACTGTGATTTTGATTTTCATTTCCCTGATGTATCAGTGATGTCATGTACCTATTGACTATTGTTTGTCTTCTTTGGCAAAATATCTATTTATGTCCTTTGCCCATTTTTTAATTGTGGTTATTAATTTTTTCTATTAAGTTGTACGTGTTCCTTGCTTTGGATCTTGATTTTGGATATTAACTCCTTACTGGATGTGAGGTTTACCAACATTTCTTCCATTCTGTAGGTTGCCTTTTTGTTTTGTTGATGGTTTCCTTTGCTGTGCAGAAGATGGTTTCCCTTGCCTTTTAGTTACTGAGTTATAACAGTTCATTATATATTCTGGATGCTAGTCTCTTAACGGATATAATTTGCAATTCACTTTCCTACTCTTGTCAGTTGTTTTTATACTTTTTTGATTGTGTCTTTTGATGAATCAAAAACTTAAATTTTGATGACATCCACTTTATCTAGTTTTCTTTCTTGCTTGTGTTTTGGAGTCATATCCAAGAAACCATGGTCAAATACAGCTCAAGAAGATTTGCTCCTAGGGTTTCTTTTAAGTTTTATTGTTTTAGCTCCTACAGTTAGGTCTTTGATTCATGATGAGTTAATTTTTATATATGGTGTGAGGTAGAGGTCCAAGTTCACTGTCTCACATGAGGATATCCAGTTGTTGTAGTATCAATGCTTGAAAAGACTATTTCTTGGCATCCTTGTTGAAAACCAGTTGATCATAGATGTATGGGTTTATTTCTGAACTTTCAACTCTATTCCATAGATTTATATTTTTATCCTTGTATCAGTGTGACATTTTATTGATTACTGCAGTTTTGTGGTATGTTAGTAAATCAGAAATATGAGACTTCCATTTTTGTTCTTCTTTTTCAAGATTGTTTTAGCTATTTGAGGCTCCTTCTAGTTCCACATGAATCTGAGGATTAGCTCTTCTATTTCAGCAAAAAATTCAGTTGGAATTTTGATAGAGATTACAGCGTATCTACACATCAATTTTGGAGTATTGTCATTTTACCAATAATTCTTACCAATTCTTACTATCTTACAAATTAATTCTTTCAATCCATGAACATTTGATGTTTTTCTATTTATTTAGGTTTTCTTTAAATTCTTTCAACATGTTTTGTAGGGTTCAGTGTAAAAGTCTTGGTGAAATTTATTCCTAAATATTTTATTTTGTGGGTACTTCTGTAAATGGAATTGTCATCCTAATTTCTTAACATGCTATAGTAAGCAAAAGCTTTCTCTTTTCTCCCAGTCATGCATTCATTTATTTATTTATATAACAGAATTCATAGAGTATTATTTAGTTCTTTATACTCCGTTATAATTGCTAATTATTTTAATGCTAAATTGTTCTATATTTGGTAAATGAGAGTCCCTTTAAACTGGTTTCTGATTTTTTTGATATGTTTCCATTATTCTGCGAGGACTCCTTTAATTACTGAAACAAGATATACGAGGCTTAGCTTGTATTTTCCATGGCACAGTTTCAGGCTAGCCTTTATCCAAGGAACACTGGTACATTTTAGTAGATAATTATAATTGTAAATTAAGCTCTATAGAAATAGATAACATCATTAAAATATATAATGTGCAATTTCCAATATTGTAATTTTTTGTTTATTTTGGAAAATCAAACGTTGGATATGGATCACTAATTCACTTTCCTGTCCATTTCTTTTTTTAGTTCCTCCAGTAATCCGAGTGTATCCAGAGAGTCAGGCTCGAGAACCTGGGGTAACTGCAAGTCTTAGGTGCCATGCAGAGGGCATACCAAACCCTGAGCTTGGCTGGCTAAAGAACGGAATTGATATCACACCAAAGCTGTCCAAACAACTTACGCTTCAAGGTGCTTTTTACTTGCATTTTTTTCTCTTAAATGACCATGTAGAAATTTTATACTAAAATTTATAACACATTTTATGTTACTTGGGGAAAAAAATAAAATGAGTCTTGGTGGTAACAGAATGTCATAAATATGAAAAAAATATGATTGTACCTAAGACATTATATTTGAAATAGATTTCTTTAATATTTTTAATGTGTTAAATAATGGTCCTGTCATAATGATTAATTATGTCATTATTTTGGTGATAAGTAAAATATTAAATTATATATCTTTTAAATAATTGTCCTCTGAATTATAGCAGATGTGCTGAACAGAATAATTGGATCTCTTCATAGAATACATTTCTGAAGTGACTGTTTAAATGTTTAAATCATACGTTAAAATATTCACTATAGACAGTTTCAATAATATAGAAATTCTTTAGCCAATGTTTTGCAGCATAATTTGCAAGTGAAGAGAGAAAACAATCAAAACATTACTAAATATGTTACGCATTTACATTGTTTTAAAGTTATGGCATTCTAATATATAAAACTTTCTACATGTTTTAATGTTCTAATGTGTAGATATAATGAATCAATTATCATACAGTTATAATAATCACAAATATGCATCAAGTGAAAAATAAAAACAATCTTTATAATTCCAAATAATCTAATTAATGCAAAAGTAGTTGCACATATGCTGATTATACCAGTGGGTAAAAAAATATACAAATATTATTTCTGTTGACAAGAGTAGCACGACAAGTCATTTTACTAGAGTGTCTGTTGCATAGCAATGTATTCCTTGTTCCATGCTTTTAAATTCCTTCAATTCATAATGCTAGAAATGAATATATTTTCTTTTTTATTGTTATTTCTATAAGCACAGGGTTCTCTTATTATTCCTCTTTAACCATGGATTTTATCAGATACATTTTTCAATAAATCTTTTTCAAACATATTTATTTTTCCAAGTCAAAAATGACATATGAAAGCATTTTTGATCTTTAAAACCTGAATCTTAGAAGTCTCTATATTAATATAAGTATACCCAACAAATTTATGTCTACTGATTATGTGTTGGTGTCTATAATTTAAGAAGAGAAGAGGATTGACCAGATGAACAGAAATTCATGTGAAGAAAGTTCTAATTAGCTTCTGATTTTGTCATCTCTTGCCCATTTACTGCCCAGCAGTAAACCATATTATATCTTTGCTTCTGGGAATAAACAGAAAAGCAAATTTGGGAAAATGGTTACAGTCCAAACTCAACATTGAAAGAATGGGGTCCCTTGTAAAATAGGTATTGTTATTTTTAAAAACAAAAGAAAATAGGTAAAGTTTGAGAGAATATGACACATAATAAAAGGTGAGTAGGAAGCACAACCTAAGAGATAAATCTGGGTGCATAGGAGTGTGAACTCCCATGTGGCTTTACATATGGTTACATATTACCAAATATTGTAGTTTTTTAATTATTGACTTATTAATCAGTTGCTTATTTAGCGTTTCTATGTGAGGTCCAAGTCTAGGCACTAACTAAATAACTATGGCAATGGATCAAATAATATGTTAATGAGAGTAAGTAAAATCCTAGAAATGCAGAAATATTTTATTGGTAAGCAAATCAAGAAAAATAAGACAAGGAGACTAAGAATCAGCAAAGAAGCAGGGTATAAGGTGACACTACCGAAGAGAAGGAAAGAAGCCAAAGATGGGAAAGAGCTCAGCAAGGTCAGATGCACAGAGAGGTCAAGGAGGGGCATTCAAATGTGTTCATGGGTTAGGTGATTAGTTTGTCCTTGCGACATTTAGAAGAGTAATATAAGTAGCAATCAGTCTTCAGTGGGTTTAGAAATGAAGAGGAGGTAAGAAGTATAAAAACCTCCTTCCAAATTTTGAAAAGAGGAAAAAAGAAAAGCTAGTAGATGCTGGTGTAAAGAGTTAGGACTAATGAGGATGTTTCTTTCTTCTTGGACAATTTACTGGTTTTAAGGAATATTGGGAAAGAGAAAGATGTGTAGATAATGGAGGGAAGAAAGGATGAACAAAGAGTTGTAAAAGTCAACAAGAAAAGAGGAGAGATTTGCCTTGGAAAGAACCAGAGAAAATTTCCTCTGATAAGTAAATAAAGGTGAAGCTGTAGATGGAAACAAGAAGTTTTGGGTTTGCTTTGTTTTGTCCCAGCCTTTACTGAAATATAATTGACATATAACATTGTATAAGTTTAAGGTGTGCAACATGGTAGTTTGATACATGTGTGTATTGCCAAATGATTTGGGCCTACTTTCTAATCACTTCTATGAACTTCGTGATTTGAAAAACAGCATCACTTGCTTAGAGTGAGAGGTTAGTATTATCACAAAAATCATCAAACGAAGAGTAAAGATTGGAAATAAAAGTGGAGTAGGATATGAAAGGCTCCTAGCTGTGAAGGTCAAGTGAAATGAATATCAAGTAGCATTGAACATCTTGCAAATTGAAAACTGTAAATTTGTAAATTTGCTTGTGCAATAGTCTCATTATTTACTCAGAAATCTAGACACAGGGACACCAGGTGGAGAGATACGTCAGCTTGTTCTAGTTCTGGAGGTTAGTAAGGCAGATGTGTCAGGATGATAAACAGAGGAGGGAACTGGTAGTTCTGGCAATAGAATAGAAAACATCTAGAAATGCCAAATTATGGACGGAAGGAGGGAAAGACAGTGGGGCATATAGGTTATGAGAATATATAAGACTAATAAGAAGACAGAATTTGAAGAAGGAATAAATTGACTCGATGTTTCAAAAAAATCTAGAGGATTTAGATTGTTAAGCGTGCAAGTCTTGAAAGAAAAGTACAGGTATATTCTTTGGAGAGGACCGTATTCCACATAAAACAAAAAACTGATGCAGGCTTAAATATTTTGTTCACTCCCTGTCTTTCAGAGCAGGGGTCTGCAAACTAAAGCCCACAGATCAAATCCGGAAAGCTGCCTATTTTTGTAAATAAAGCAACTTTTTTTGCTTGTTTTTTGTATTTAGAACACAACCATACTCATTTTTAAAAATATTGTCTGAGGCTGCTTTCATGCTGCTGTGGCAGAGGTTTGTAGTTGCCGCAGAGAGAGCATGGCCCACAAAGCCTAAAATATTTATTATCTGGCCTTTTACAGGACAAAAGCAAAACAAAACATTGTCAACCTCTGTTTTGGAGTAGGGATTCTCAGCAAGGGATGGGTGGAATGGAGATGTGCGGTAACGTTTATAAACTGAGAAAAGATGTCCAAGAGATTTAAGTGATTGTCCCTCTTCAAAGACTCACTGCCTCTCCATATCCCATTCACATCCCTTGAGAGCCATGGGATCAGAGAGATGGCATTCAAGCTCTCTTCCCAATTAGATTCTACTTTCTTTCTCCAAACAGCCACACCAATTATTTTTGTCACCATAAGTCATCTTCCTTTCTACTGCACATGGTACATATTGTTCTTGTGAAGGGATAATGTGGAGCACATGCATAAACACTCAAATACAGACACATACAGAAAGAAAGAAAAGAAGGTAAGAGAAGAGAAAAAAAGAAACAACTGAACACAGCAAACACTGAACTTTAGCCTTTACCCTTTGAACTGGGTGATTTGCATAAGATCATTCTATGAGTCTCAGATTCTTCATCTGATAATTGCGCATTATTTGGGATGATTAAAGAATAATATATGTGAAAGCACTTCGTATATTGCTAACATATAGTAAATGGTTAATTAAACTCTGGTTTCCACATTGGGAAATTCAACTCATTATTTAGGAATTAGCTTAAAATATTATTTTACCAAGACTTAAACATTGGATTAAACATTCCCTTAAACTTTTGGTTATACATTAACTATATCAATTTCCATATTATAATATTGTTTACTGTAAGTTTGTTTCTGAGAAAAGACTGAAAGCTTACACACAAGTCACGTGTTATTATCTTAATGTCTTCCTTACCTAATAATATCAGATATATAATATGGACTCAATAATATACTTGATAAGTGGAGGTCATATTATATTTGTATGAGGTAGCTCAGTTAATTTCTTTCTTAAAATGTCTTTTCATATGCATTCTTCTGTCAATGAATCACAGTGGTATTATTTAAAACTGTTGTAAAAGCTTGGGACACAGTGGATTCTGAAGACTAAAAATAAATGTTTAAGTAAAATTATAGTTATCAATATAAAATACTTATGCAATGTAAGAAACAGGAAATGAATATAAAATATAAAGTGTGTGCATTTGTTACAGTGTGTATGTATTGGGCTCTCTGTAATAGAGTGACAGCACTGTTATGAAACACTTGAATGCTTGTGGAATAATTTGGCACGCCTCCAAAGCATGGAAGTAGGAAGGAAAATAGTTTAATTAGGACAAGCTAAGAGAACTGTTTGACTGTGTAATCGGAAAGCACTGTACCAAAACTGAAATTGTAGTTTACAAGTTGCATTTGCCTTCTGTTTTCAGCAAATGGCAGTGAGGTTCATATAAGCAATGTGCGCTATGAAGATACAGGAGCGTACACTTGTATCGCAAAGAATGAAGCAGGAGTGGATGAAGACATCTCTTCTCTTTTTGTGGAAGATTCTGCTAGAAAGACCTGTATGTATTGAACATACACACACACACCCTCTGTACTTAACTTTACAATTAAGTGTTTTTCAAAAAGCAGAGGCATCAGAAAACTCTGAAATGAACAATACCTTAAAAAATGTTTTTGTATGTAGGCAGGATAAGAATCTTGAAATATAAAAGTTGATTTAAGGATTAGAGAATAAGCTTGTGACATTTTTAGTGTAACATTAAATGATTTTTTTTTTCTTTCACAAGTGTATATAGGATGTTTCGGGTCCTGTCTTCCCATTTGCTCATACAGGAATTCAAATCCCTTGGAAAATCCCTCTCCCAAGTGAGTTGGGGAATTCAAGATCCCAAAATATACCCAAGGGACACCCTATGGGTTGAATAAATTCGTATCTTTCTTTTTTTGTCAGTTGCATTGTATTCAGTGGCCCCATGGCCATACAGCAATGCTTCTCTGCCACAGGCAAGGTGTTATCACCACCATGAGACACTCACTGCCTTGGTACCAACACCACTCCATGGACTGGTCTCTGTTTAGAGCTGGAATCCTTTGTCATCTCTGTATCTGTCTCCTGATTGTATTATGAAGTAATAAGAAAAATGCACCATCCCTTTAAAAAAATTATTACTTGGTGAAAGGAATATAGATGGAGTGGGATGCTAAAAATGGATTTTTTGGTTACAACTGAATTGCTTGGAACTCAAAGTACTGTTATAGCGTTTATCAAGTAAGCGCTCTATAGGCGTTCTCTTCCTTCTGGTCCACACATTCCACAGTATAGCTATTTTGGGATTGGGTCTGGCCGTACTTGTAATGATCGTTTTCCTTACTCCTCAGTCTGATTTCTTGTACTTGTTTATAACTCCTATTAATCTAAGTTTTTGCAGAGGCCCTGATGTTTTGAGGGCCCTTTAGTTTGGCATTCCCATTTCTCTGAATCCAGTTTGTTAAACAAGGTCGAAGCATTGTCCCAGGAATCTTTTTATTCCTCTTTAAATCAATGAGTGCCTGTAGATATGAGTGGATCCAATGAGGATGGAGGATCTTATCTATGTCCTGACTACCAGTATATCTTTATCCATATTTTGTCTGGCTAGGACAACCATCATTAGCAGCAAATATTTAATAAGAAAATTCTTAAGGTAGAAAAGAGAAAAGAAAGCTGGATTTAATGACTAGATAAGTTCCACCATAATATTTTTACTCTACTCCTTTTAGGTATTTCTGCTAAATACCAATTTGCAATTCACTTACCATTGAAAATTCATTTTGCAAGTCACTTTCTGTTGAAAATTAATTTTAGGTGACAATTGAAGACTTTAGTTTGCTTTGTCCTTTATGATGACGTTTGTTAGACATTTCAATTTAAACTCTGTTTCTCTGCAAACTCTGATTTTCTTTTAATGTTGGTCAGGTATTTTTCGATATATTTCCCTAGTTACAACATTAAAACACCTGGCCATAGTTTCTTTAAACAGTGAATCACTACTGACCAGCACATAAATTTGAAGAAAATTTTAGGGGAAGATTTAATGTAACTCTAACCATATATTTAGTCATATTAATATGTTTAATTATAAACAGTTCCTGACATCATGTTTTCACCTTATTTTAAACTCTTCCAGGTCAACATAATACATTTTAAATAGTTTTTTGAGATTATATGCTAGTGGTATGCTGTTAAAATCAGAAGTAACAATTTTATAAGATACATCCTTGCTGCCTTTACAATATCTATATTTACAGAACTTTCAAAGTCATCTTATAGGAAAGAGACAATACAAGGAAAAGCTTTGAAGAATGTCTTTTCTAAGTCTGAAAGTGAAATATTTATAGATGTTACTTGTGTATTTAAATTATGTGACATTTTCAAGGATGAAGAGTAAAAGCTAATAGATTTTAAAAGTTATTTTGATAAGAACACAATATGAGATCTACCCTCTTATCTAAGTTTTAGGTGCACATACTATATTGTTAACTATAGGCACTAAGTTGTGTGGCAGATGATCAGAACTTATTTATCTTTTATAATTGTAACTTTATAACCATTGAACAACACTCCGATTCTCTCCCCCTCCTTCCCCTGACAACCATCGTTCTATTTTCTGCTTCTGTGATTTTGACTTAGATGCCTCATGTAAGTGCAATCATACAGTATTTGTCCTTCTACAAATGGCTGTTTTCACTTAGTATAATGTCTTCTAGGTCTATCTATATTGTTGAAAATGGTACAATTTCCTTCATTTTTAAGGCTTAATAATATTCCATTGTTATATACACACAGTATTTTCTTTATCCATTTATTTGTTGATAGACATTGGGTTGTTTCCATATTTTGACTATTGTGAATAATGCTGCAATGAACATGGAAGAGCAGATATCTCTTTGATCCTGATTCTTTTGGATATATACTCAGAGGTAGAACTGCTGGATCATATGATAGTTCTATTTTTAATTTTTTGAGGGGCCTCCATAATGTTTTCATAGTGGCTGCAAAATTTTGTATTCCCATTAACAAAGCGCAAGAGCTCCAACTTCACCATATCCTCACCAACACTTTTCTTTTGTTACTTTGATGATAGCCATCCTAACAAGTATGGCTTGTTAGATATCATCATTGTGAATTTGATTTGCATTGCTGATGATTAGTGATGTAGAGGACCTTTTTACATATGTATTGACCATTCATACATCTTCTTTGGAGAAATATCTATTCAAGTCCTTTGCCCATTTCTTAACTGGGTTATTTCATTTTTGCTATTGAGTTCTTGGAGTTCCTTATATATTTTGGAAATTAAATGCTTATCAGATATATGAGTTGAAAATACCTTTTCTTATTCCATGAGTTGTCTTTTCCCTCTGTCAATTGCTTTGTTTTCTGTACAGAAGCTTTTTAGTTTGATATAGTCCAACTTGTCTGTTGTTCCTTTGTTGTTCCTTTTGTTGTTGTCTTTTTGAAAAAATTATAGGCCAATAGTGCTGATAAACATAGATGCAAAAATTCTCAACAAAATATTAGCAAATTAAATTCAACAGTACATGAAAAGGATCATATACCATGATCGTGTAGGATTTATCCCTGAGATGCAAGGATGGTTGAGCATACACAAGTCAATGAATGTGATTTGCATATTAACAGAATGAGGGATAAAAATGACTGGATTATCTAATAGATGAATATAAAGCATTTGATAACACCATTTCATGACAAAAACACTTTTGACAACACTCTTTCACAGTAAAATTGCTCAACAAACTAGATGTAGAAGGAATGTACCTCAGTATAGTAAAGGCCATACATGACAAGTCCATAGCTAACACCACACTCGATGGTAAAAAACTGAAATCTTTCCCTCTCAGATCATGAAAAAGACAAGGATGCTCACTCTAACTATTTCTATTCAACATAACACTGGAAGTCCTATCCACATTAATTAGGCAAGAAAAAGAAATAAAAGGCATCCAAATCATAAAAGAAGAAGCAAAACTTTCTCTCTTTTCAGATGATGCGATTTTGCATACAGAAAGCCCTAAATACTCCACAAAAAAACTTAGACTAATGAACATATTCAGGAAAGTGTAGGATAGAAAAACAATATACAAAACTCAGTCGCATTTTCACACATTAAAAGTGAACTATCCAAAAGGCAATTAAGAAAGCAATGTCACATATGATAGCCTCAAAAATAATAAATTACTTGGAAATAAACTTAACCAAGGAAGTGAAAGACTTAGACGTTGAAAACTATAAATAAATTGATGAAAGAAATTGAAGAAGACAAATAAATGGAAAGACATTCCATGTTCACGGATTAGAAGACAACACTGTTAAAATGTCTATACCATTCAAAGCAATCTGTGATTCAATGCTATTCCCATCAAAATCCCAATGGCAGTTTTTACGAAAATACAAAAAATATCCTAAATTTCATATGGAATAACAAAAAATTCAGAATAGCAAAAGTAATCTTGAGAAAGAACAAAGCTGGAGGTATCACACTTCCTGATTTCAAAATATATTACAAAGCTATAGAAATTAAAACAGTATTGTACTGACATAAAGACAGACACGTAAATCAATGCAACAGAATACAGAGCCCCGAAAAAAATTTATGCACATACGGTCAACTGATTTTCAACAGGAATGCCAGAATACACAATAGGGAAAGAATAGTCTTTTTAAGAAATAGCACTGGGAAACGGAATATTCAAATGTAAAAGGATGAAATTGGACCTTATCTTACATAATACTACATAAAAATCAACTTAAAATGGATTAAAGACTTTTAAACATAAGACCTGAAACTATAAAGACCTGAAACTATAAAGACAAAGACAAACTATAAAGACAGTAAGGTAAAAGTTTCATGACATTGGTCTTGACAACACAACTAACAGATTTTAGTTGTAACCAAGAAGTCTCAAACATTACTAATTCATGTTTATATTCTACTCTTTTATAAGCATGCAAACACAGGTTTTTTCAGAGTAACAAATTTACCTCTCACTTAAATGTGTCTCTAATTTTTAAGTGTGTGTTCCACACATTTGCTGCAGTGGTTATTAAGAACATGTCATATATGTGGTTGTTGATGTGAAAGTGCTCATTTTTAGAAAGTTATATACATAGTTAAAATCAGAATAATAGTAAATAAGTAAACTGAATAGAATATTAGTAGCTACAGAAGAGAATTAACTGAAAATGTAAGAATGTGGTAGAAGACAGTTTTCCTTGGGATGTTTCCTAATAATCAACAGACTGTCAGAATTCTATATAACAAAACCAAAATCAAAGTCAGGTGAAGATCACACGAGGGAAAATTACAGCCTTTTGTAATCCCCATCCTAAGAAGTACTCTGGGCTCTCTTCTAGTAATTCCATAGACAAAGACCAATGTTAATTATACAGAGCACATTTGTATTTTGACAGATATTTTCAAAATGTCAAAGGAAACAGTCACAGGCTCATCAATGATGACTTTACTCTTCTTATTTGCAAATATTAAAAAATTACTGATTTGTACACATTCACCAAAAATCTTTTGGTAGTGATGGGATATAACATATATCTAAAAAAGCAGATTAGTATGACAAAAGATCATGAACTTTGGAGTAAGATGTGAGTTGGAATGTGCCTTAGTTTCACCACATAACAGCCTGATCATTGGGGCTCTTACATATAACCTCTCTGAGCTTTACTTTCCTTATCTGTGACATGGAATAAGTACTAACTCACTAAGGGATTTCTGTGCAGATGTTACATATAAAGCACTCAACCTAATGTTAGATATAAAGTAGTACCTCTTCCGCCCACTCATGCTTACTTTCTGAAAATAATTACTTGTTTCTTGCTAGAAACATGAACAAAAATCATTTTTTTAAAAAAAAAGCTTAGAGAATCCAGTAATTGTTAGAAATTGGAAAGTTTACAAAATGAATGATACATATTGATAGATATGTAGATAAATATATATATCGAGAGAGAGAGAGAGAGAGAGGAAGAGAGGGAGAGAGGGAGGGAGAAAGGGGGATAATTGCATATGGACTTCTATATTATTGTATATCCTAATATAAAGTGTCATTATTTCTCTTCCCATTTAAAAAAATTGACTCATGGGCCCAGCCTGGTAGCACAGTGGTTAAGTTTGCATGTTCTGCTTGGCAGCCTGGGGATCGCCGGTTTGGATCCCGGGTGCGGACCCTCGCACCGCTTGCCACTGTTGTGGCAGGCATCCTGCATATAAAGTAGAGGAAGACGGGCATGGATGTTAGCTCAGAGCCAGTCTCCCTGAGCAAAAAGAGGAGGATTGGTGGCAGATGTTAGCTCAGGGCTGATCTTCCTCAAGAAGAAAAAAATTGACTCAGCTAATTGGAATATATATATTTTGTTCTTTGATGTGGCTATTAAGATACTTTAAATAAAGGACACATTTTTTGCCATAGCCCACTTTTGTCAGAACCAAAGCAAAAGCTGTACTTTATTTCCCCTTTACATTGGTCAATTTGTATTCCTATTATATTTTAAAAATTCTTCTGTAATGTACTGTTCCTCTATTTTCTTTTTGAAAGATGCAGAGAAGAGAGGTATTGAATTTCATGTAGACAGCAAAAAATGGGGAAAGATTTACAATTTTGGGCAAAATGACACAACACAGACTTACTTTGCTTAGCTACAGCTTCGGACTAATCATCCAGCTATTTTCTGCATAACAGAGCACTCATAGGAGGATCAGTCACGTCTTTTCTTACACTACACTTCCCAGCAATGTGATCCCCTTGAGAGAACAATTCATGCAAAGCATCGTACGGCTAAGGAGTTGATGTTTTGCTTGTATGCTAATCTTTGAACTGCAAAACTTTAAGTACCCAACTTTGTCAACAAACCTCACTGGCAGGTTTCTCATGTGATAAATTGAACTACAAAAAAGTGTTTCAAAATAGTATACTCTACATTTACATTAGGGATAGGGTTTGATAACTAAGATTTAATGAAGTGATATACAGAGAGGATTTAAATGCAAAGAAGAGTATAAACAGACCTTAGGGGATTGTGTGGTACTGGTAACAGGGAGTAGAAGATAATTAGAAATATGCGAGGGGGTTTTAAGTACAGGTGGAATGTTGTTTACTTGAAAATGTCTTGCTCACAGCATTAGCACTTGATCCATTTCCATTCCCAAGAGAAGTCCATTCCTAGATGATAACAATTCATCTTCAGGATTAAGGTAAATGAAAAGTGAAAGTAGGCTCCTACTGAAAGCTTTTAAACTACTGGCTGCATTAAGCACTGAGCACAAAGTATAGCACACCTTGCTAGGGTTTCAGTAAAGGATATGCTTAATCTGGCTTCTTGCAAATATTGAATATAATATCTGAAGATATTACAATAGTATATACATCTTTTTATCATTGTCACAGGCAATATTGCATTTGGAAATACTGGGCTACTGCAAAAATCTTTACTTCAGAGTTAACTTCAATAAAATAATATTGGTTGACTATTATGACCTCAAATTCATTATAAGATTCTTTAAAAGAGTACGTTAAATGGATTAAACTCTACAACAAGATTACTTGAATGAACAAATTATATAAATATATAATGCTCATATAAATCAATATGCAATGAGTATAAATTCACAATACACACATTTAGAAATATGGTAAAATGTAGCCACTTGTAACCAAATATTTCAAAAGATGTATAAATGCTTAAGAAGTATTTGCCTAGTTTAGAAATAGAGGAAAAGGTTTTAAAATAGGTTGAAACATGGTCTCTTTACATATAAAGGTAGTTTAAATATAGTATCACAAACTTTAAAAATAAAACGTATTCTGGTAATGTAGACAAATTAATTGACCTCTCTAGTCTTCATTTTAAAGAATGGAGAAAATACATAATTCAAAAGGCTATTTGCATAGATTTAATGAGATCGTTTACATAGGATCTTATTAATGTATACAAAGGGTAGGGAGATAGGTAGGTGACTAGCATAGTCTATGAACATGTGTAGATGAAGCCAAATGTGGCTACCATAGATTAATAATAAATTTTTACATTTAACCAATGTGAGACAGGGGCAGAAGTCATCAGATTAATAGATTAATTTTTTTTACACTCAACAAGTGTGAAATAGATAGACTCATTAGGAATAAGGAAAATCCATAGTTAGAGATAAGGTGTGGACGTCATAGCCAGTGTGAAGTTTAATCCTGTTAGTTATGAGCTCAGCGCTAGAATCAAAAAGAACCACAAAAAAACAAATATTTTAGGATAAATAAAATAAACCAACAAGTGAAAAATATTGTTAATTTTTATTTAACATTCACCGAATATTATTCAATAGAGGGGTTATACTAAGAACATTTTAAAGCAGAGTGAATAGGCTGGCCTGGTTGTGTAGTGGATAAGTTCATGCACTCTGCTTTGGACGCCCGGGTTTGTGGGTTTGGATCAAGGGTGTGGACTTAGCACTGCTGGTCAAGCCACACTGTGGTGGCATCCCACATAAAATAGAGGAAGACTGGCACAGATGTTAGCTCAGGGCCAATCTTCCTCACCAAAAATAATAAAAAATAAAAAGGCAGAGTGAACAATTCATATTTCTTTTGAAAAGCCCAAAAAACTATTTAATATTTGTCACAGATATTTACATATTAGTAAGCTTACATGAAATGAAACTCACTTAGGATAATCAGATTAATGTAGAAGTAAATCATGCCTGATGAGCCTTTATTATTTTATGAGCTTTCATTATTTATCATAATTTCTAATATTTATGCTCTCAATTTGGCCAATGACATTGTCACATTTTGTGAAATAATTTGTTCCATAAATCTTTTCATCTGTTGACCCAGAGCATGGTGAAATTATCTGCCTTGTGATTGCCATATCTGAAGCTATATATTTAAAATAATACCTTTTTGATGTCATTAAATAGATCTGTTTCTAACATTGCCATTCTTGTGCAATTGTGGAGCTTTATCTACCAAGGTGCTACATGATTTGAATGTCACCGGATTGACAGGTTTGCAGCAACCATAAGCAATCAGGCACTTCTACTGCCTACAAAACGAAGCTTTCTTATTTTGATTTATTGCCTACCTGTTGTCTGCAAGGCATTCTGTTGTTTCAGTGGAATATTCCTATCTCATCTCATATTACACAATGTCAATTTGCCTAATTTATTTTACGACAAGTGATGATGACATTTTATTTATATTTCTCCAGGCATGCTAACTAAATAAGTTTATATACAGTGACAGTGCTGAGCAGAAAATCTCTACGAAATTTTTTAAAAATCTAAATCTATGTACTAATATTTTATTGTATATTAGTTGTTGGTGTTCAGGAGAAAATGTTAGGACTCACTTTGAGATTCCATAATTCCAGAAACATTAAACTTGGTGAATGCTTTGCAAAATAACTGTGTATGTGGGTTCAAAAAAAAGTCAGAGTTATCACCACTTCATGATTTTCTTAGAATCCCCTGATATAGAAATTCAATCAGAAAATAGTGTAAATGTGTGAAAAAATTCATTTAATAAGACCTTCAAATGTCCAGGCTCTGGGGTGAGGGACTTAAGTAAGGTGCCATCTTCAAGTTTTGTAAAGTCTAATTTATGCCACACATTTTTATCAGCTGTGTGCAAAGAGGCCAGATTATACATCTGCATGCCTTATTGTCTTCTGTTTGCCGGGATGTCTGAATTCTGATAGAGCTGAATGTTAGATGAACATGTCAGAAAGAGTAAGACAGTTTGATTATTGTTCTGCCTCCTCATTTGCTTTATTTTGCAACTTTGTGTGCATTTCCATATTTGTGTTACATGTGAATGGTACATTACGTATGAAATGTTTTTAAATATGAAATTTCTTGAGACATTTTTCTATCATATGCAGTAAAGTTGTGTGCCAATTTGAATATCTTTCCCCTAAATTTGTCTACTATCTGTCTAATGCATGTGTTAGAAATCAAAATCAATAGAAAATCAAAATGTATTTCTAGATATAGTTTCTGTTTAAAAGACTGAAATTATACTATAAAAAAGAAAGTGTATTATTTTCTAATTTGATTATTAGAATATTCAAGTAAAGAATGCATATACACATATATTATAACCAATATTGCACTAGTTATGATTATATTAATATTAAATCAGAATGAAATTTTAGAAGTATATTTCAAAGGCAAAATAAATACCAGAGAAAACAGTATGATTGCATTAAAATTAAGGAATTCTAATCATAAAAATTTGTCCTCAAGATATTGTCAACACAAATAACTGACAAGAACTTAGTATCATAAATAGGTAGGTAGATAGACAGATAGATAGACAGATATAAGTGAAACACCCCAAAAGAAAACTAGCCGGTAGGTTTGTTTTTTGTTGTGGTGGTTTTTTTGGTGAGGAAGTTTCTCCCTGAGCTAACATCTGTTGCCAATCTTTCTCTTTTTGCTTAAGGGAGATTGTCACTAAACTAAAAGCTGTGCCCATCTTCCTTCACTTTGCATGTGGGACCCTGCCACAGCGCAGCCTGGTGAGGGGTGTGTAGGTCCACACCTGGGATCAGAACCAGCGAACCTCAGGCTGCCAAAGTGAAGCGTGCAAACTTAGTCACTGCGCCACTGCACCAGCCCCTCACCTGTAGTTTTAAAAAGACCTTTCAGAGACAAGGGAAAACGAAATGCCTATATATATATATATTATGAAAAGATGTTAATACTCATCACTTATCAAGGAAACACACCTTATAACCCCAGAGAAATGCCATTTCATATCCACTAGAATACCAAAAGTTAAAAAGCTACATGATACCAAGACTTGATGAGATTTCAACAAATGGAAATCATTCTACATTGCTAATCGTAGTGTCAGTTTCGCCACCCTTTGGAAAGTACTTTGGCATTATCTATTAGAGTTGATTTTGCATATACCTTGGAAGCGAGTATTCACACATATTAGAGAAACATTGAACTGCCATACATTCAGAAATTATTTAGGAAGATCCTGCCGTGTACTTAATATTTTGCTGTAATTTATAATTTCTTTTTAATCTGCCTTTTAATTACTTCTATATTTCCATGGCAACTGGACTAACAATTTAATTTAAATCCTGTTTACAATGGCTGTAATTTGATTTATGTAGTTTAAATATGTGTGAAGCTAGTTACCTTCCCAAGTGCATGAGTTTCAGTATTACTCCAAACTTATCTGTTTCTTAATTGCCTATTAGAAAAGGGACATTTACAAAGTTTATAAAGTGAATACGAACTGTCATTGTAAGGAAAATTAAAAAATCTACAGGGAACAATAGGTTTGCTCATTTGTGCTTTCCCCTACTAAATATTTATTGTGGGAAGAACACACACACACAAACATGTTGCTAGCATATGGCTAGCACTGAATAAGACAATTCTGTACTTTCAGAAAAGCTATAATTTAGTGCAGTTAGAAGTAAAGGAGAACTATAATACATGGTAGAATAAAATGATTGCTGTACCAGACATACAAGCCAAGTGTGACAGGACTGCAAACACAGAAACATCCAATTCCAGCTGAGCTGCAGAGTGAAGTCTCATTGAGCCGATGGCGTTTGAGCTTGTCTTGTTGGCTGTAGTGATATTTCCATAGCTGAAGACTTGAAAGTATGTCAAACTCAGGGAATAGTCATAAAGTCTGTAGTGGCTTTCATCAATTTTGTGTAATATATGATCATAAAAATATTTGCTGGGAATTTTCAGTACATGGTGAGAATGTATTGTTGGGTAGAACCACACTAAGGGAGACCCTGAACTGTGTGAGTGGAAAAAGTCAAAATAGGAGCTATTTACATGTTATCTTTCTGCAAAGATAAAAATTATTTTCTGCATATTTATTATTTTATGTTTATTCTAGAGATATCACAATAAGTATTCTTTTATTTTTGGTGGAATTTATTGTTAATGTATAGTAGACATTTGAGTATGGTTTTTTATTACCTGGGTAGGATTAGCCAAATTTGAATTCCCAGCACAGTATATAAGACAATACTCTTGTATGTTTACTATTTAACCCCAAAATGTGATACGAATTGCGGGAACTCATTACAGCATGCTGCTGGAACATAATTAGTGCAAGCAGTCAATGTAAGTTTGAATTATCCTTCTTTATCCATCTTTTGAAGAGTATCGCGCAGAATGACATTTCCCAAAAGATGGTGTTACTTGGTTTATCAGCCTATTTGAATTTCTAAGAAGGAAACCAGTGCATTAATAAAAGATTATATTTCATAGTAAATAATCATATTCAAATAGTCACGGACTAAAATTATGCCTTAGGCTACTTATGGCTATTAATTTATGACCTTTAAATTAGAACAAAATTGACACTGGAAAGAGTTTATTGTGATAATAGATAGAAGATACTCTATTGTCAACTTTATGCTTTTGTGACCCCCTGAGCTACCTTCACTTCATGCCGATACACACACAATTGCTACAATGTTGGCCAGATAGAGCAATTCTGTCTATAGAGCCAATCTGAAAACATTTTGTGTCATACTCAAAGAAGTGGGTGCTCTGCTTATCAATTTGTTTTTAGAACATTATTATTTTACTCCACACTACTGGACTAGCCTCTTGTATTTGTAACACATGCTTGCCTTATTTTGCTTTTTAAGATTAAGCTATTAGGGAAATTAACTCAATTAGAGACATTTGTAGAAATGAAATTTTAATGGATCCAATGCTCTAAAACGCTTGGCGCAGTATTTAGCATATAAGGAGAGTTTAGTAAGTGTTTGTTCTGCTTACTATTATTGTTATTATTCTGGGTCAGCGACAATCAGCTATAAAATTCTCTTAAATATTTTGAACAATGGATAAAAATGGTGTAATGGGTAAAAGTGATAGTACCATATGCTAGATATGGGACTATTCAAGGCAAAGTTACAAATTATATATTTTATATCTATATCTAATAGCAAAATACTTTGAGGTTCATATATTCAGGAATTGCTTACACTTTTATTAGCATGTGTGGCAACTGGCTGTTTACTCTCATATCTTATGTATTTTACTGCCCTTACGTGAAGCTAACATTCCCTTTTGGAATCTCAGAGTCACACAAAACATTTTGTCCTCAAGTTTGAAAAAGTGCCCCCAGAACATAAGATTTCAGAGTTTTATTCAAATCTGATAATTTTCTTTTACTGTTCCTTCTTGCAGAGTGTAGGGAAGGTAAGTTTCATAAGGAATGCCAGTAAAAAAAAAAAAGAGAAAGTGTTTTTCTATCATCTTCTCAAAGTCATGCCTGACTACCTCCTATTTTCCAGAGTGAGCAATAATTAAAGGTTACACATGTGTGGAGTCACTGTGATATCAGAAAGCTTCAGCTAAAAATGCTCTCACATTTCAGTGCCAATGCTCATTCTTAGCATAGCCACGGTTGGCGACACTGCCGCCAACTTGGCCTAGTTTCTTTGCTCTCCCTGTCACTTCTCTGCTGAGCATCTTTGACCGCATTCTCTTTTTCTCTGTGCCAGTAACTGCAGCTGCTAGAGTATCACTGCTGTCTGCTGTTTGTTCTGCCCATTTTTTTAATGTTGACAACAGAAGGAAGAAGAGCAGCTGGCATTGTTCTCTCAATACACAATCTGTATTGCGTGGGGGTAGGGGCGGGAAAGAAGGGGAGAGAGAAAAGATAGGACTAGAAGAGAACTGAGTAGTTTATTCGCTACAGCATTTGGTTCTCCACTGTAACAATTTGAAGTAGTGATCCAGCTCCCAGTAGTAGCAATAGTAGCAATAATGTTGCAAATAAAGACAATATGTGTTAAAATAAGATGAATAACTCCAAATTCCTAATCTTAATTTATAGTGGTGGGACACCTTTTTGCTTTCTTTACCCAGTCTTAGACATTGATGTCACTTCTTTATGATTTAATTTTCCCTTCTAACACGATGAGAAAGAAGTGTGGTTCTCAAATTCATTTACAGACATTTGAAAGCAGTGATGATAATATCTCAACAGAAAAGGGTTTAGGATCCTGAAAGATAGAGATTTGAAATCAAGTGGCATTATGGCCAGGAGCCTTAGTGGTACAATGTAAGAAGCATGTTAGTTTTATAGGAAAAAAACCAAAAAACCTGTGGATGACTTAAAACATTTTTTTTTGGTTTCATTATATTTTCCTCTTTCTTTAAATATACTATTGAACTGATTTTTAATTTATCATATTAAAAACACCGTGCATTTCACTTACTGTATCTAAATGATATTTTAAAAACAGGTAGGTATATTCTAATAATTAGAAGCATATCCGTCAGAATTTTAGGAAAACATAGACTATTAAGTGACAATATGTGAAGAGTTGAGAACAAAACTAAAGCTTATGATGTCATTTTAGGCAAAACCTGTTGTTCCCTCTCCATGAACGCAAGGAAAACAAAGACCCTAATGTTTTTTGAATAAGTATTACTTTCAGAATTAAGTTGGAGAGAAGGAAAAATATCCTAGGAAAGAACAGTAAGAGAGACCTCAAGCTAAAGTTGAATTGGCTGGTGCAAAATCATCCCATCCAACAGGACGACTCAATGAACAAGTGGGACATCCAGTGTTCGGTTAACTCATCTTCTTGGGACCATCAGGATACTTTCTGATTCAAGAACACAAGTTCTTCCATGATTAAGCTAAAATTCGTTTTAAAAAGATATTATTAGTTTGTAATTCTCCAATTGCTATTTCTACATCAAAATTTTACCGCATAATACAGATATCTGGGTTCTCTATCATGAAATTGTACAAGAGATGAGATATTTAAAGTACTTTGAGGAAGAAAATTTCAGTTCTAGGGTTAGTCTTTTCTTTAATCCAATTATGTGTGACCTCATTCTTGTAGGATGGGGATTTAACAGATTGAGAAACAAGTTTTATGTTTTTATAACAGAGTGCCAAGTCTGGTGCTTATTGTGTCTAAAAGCAAATCAAAAGTAATATGGACTTCACTTTAATCAACACAATGTAAGTATTTGAAGCAATTATAAATAAGAGACAAATTCAAATTTACTGCAGAGCTTGTCATTGGCCTGCTGAGGCACCTAATATTTAACAAAGAATGTCTGACAGGACATGTTAAATATCTGATCCTCAACACTGTAGACACACTAACATTATATTATTACTCTTCATTAAAAAACAAGATATATTGACTATATTATGACTGCAAGTTGCTTCATAGTTGAATCACAATATAAAGTTCTTATCTTTGGAGATAGTTTCTCTGTATGTTTAGCAAAAATATGTATTTGCGAAACGGATGTGTGTACATATGTGTGTGTATTCATATACGTGTGTGTGTATGTGTGTGTGTGCCAGGCACTGTTCTAAGCAATTTAAAATTTTTGACTCATTGAATGCTCATAAAATCTTCATACTACCTAATTTGTCTGTTATATTTCATGCTATTTCTTGAGAAATCTTTTCTAGGAAGAAGTTAACCTCTGTTAACTCATAATCAGCTTGTTTTATGAGACATTATGCCATTTTCTACATGAACACTTTCTCAGACAGTGTGAAGTCCAATATTTTTTTCTTTTTACCTTGTGACTAACTAGAAATTTCAGACGCTAAGTTTCGGGCCCGCTTTAGTGATTACCTTGCCTTTTATTGCCCTGCTACTAATCTGTTTTATAATATCTTTAAATATAAGCAAATTTAACTGAATTATAAACTATGTATTTACTCAGAATGCCCTAACTACCAGGATGTTTAATGCATCTGAGGTTTATAATTGTAATTTCTCTCACAAAATATTTATCTAAGAATCTTTGTTTATCTTAATGATAACTAATGTTTTAAAATAGTCAATTTCCTTCAAAGATTGGATATCTTTTATTTTCCACTATATTTAAATATAGTATTTATATTTTAATATTATATTATATTTAAAATAAATATATTAAATGTACATTTAAATTCATATTAGTGAGGCGTTCAGAATATGAGAAGAGTAATAAAAATTGTTAGAAATAATATCCTTTTATAAAAATTATGATGTGTTGCAACAGCTTTAAGGTCTATTATTTTTAAGTTCTCCTTTCCCATATGCTAATTAATAATCCAAATAGCCCTCTATGTTTTTAATTATTCTGTTTTCTCAGATGATAATAAGGAAAATCCTCTGATAGCCCTAATGATAGGTTAGGATATAGTTTTATGCAATGTTTTGTTTTGGCAACATTTCCATTAATTTAATGTCTATAGGTATGATTATCTTGAGTTCTACCCAGGATACGTATAACTATATAGCCAAGATCTATTGAGCAATTCCTTATATGTCACGTACTACTTAAAATGTTACAATCATTTTATGTTTTTAATTCTTTAATTAACCCTGCAGTATGTTTTCTAGATGAGGAAGTTAAAGCCAAAGAGGAAGTAACTTTGCTTGCCATCTACTTATAATGATAGAATATATGACTAAGTTAGAAGGCAAAGATTTTCCCCCATCTATCTACAGCTAATTATCCACAATTGTTTAATAATGTCACTATTTATTGTTTATAATATGAAAACCATAATCATTTGTGAAGAATTATCAAAATCAAGTCACTTCCTGACAGTGGTGGACTTAGAATTTCGATATTAATTGAAGCTTAGGTATTGACAGTCTGGCTAGGAGGACATTAGCTAGAAAAATTTTCTTGAAGTTAACGTTTGCTTAGTAAGCAGTCTGTTACACTAACATTGTAAGGTGTCCAAGATGGTCGTAATGATCCTCCTTTCTTTTTATACACACCCTATAGTATCTTCCCATATTGGAATGGGTCAAGTCTCTACCACACATAGAGTAGGGTGGAGGAGAAGGTATATGACTTCTGAAGTCAGGTCATAAAAGGCATTAAGGCTTCTGCCTTGCTCTCTTGGATCACTTATTCTGGGGAAAGCCAACTGCCAGTAAGTGAGACACTTAAACAGCCTTGGGGAGAGTCCCAATAGCAAAGAACTGAGGCTTTCTGCCAACAACCAGCAGCAAATTGCCAGCCATATAAGTGAGCCGTCTTGGAGGTGGATCTTCTAGTCCAAGTCAAGCCTGCAGATACTGGAACCTCATAAGATATCCCAAACCAGAACCCTCCCAGCCAAACCACCCCACCAAAACCATAAGTGTTTTTTGTCGTTTTAAGCCACTAAATTTGAGATAACTTTTTACACATTGTACAATAACCACTGCAGATTGTATGCTTACTTGGTTTGGCATTGGAGGAAGATGGATCCATTTTTATTTGTTTTGTGTGATGGCTTTAATCTTTAGACATGGCAACAGTTCTTACATTGTCTTGGTTTCAGTCAGACTGATTTGGTTGCCAAGACTCTCTGTGTTTGATTAAGTGTAGGTTGTTTTAAAATGGATGTGAAATTTAAACTGGCAATGTGAAGCACTCAGAGATGTACCCACACCCAGAAGCCAGAAACTGACATTACATAGTCAGACAACTGCTGCCTCTCCTGTCTCGCCCATGGGTTGCATAGCCTCTTCCTCCCTTTCACATCTTGAGTCCTTCTCTGCATTATCACAAATTATCATAGCCCTAACTCTACATCATGGTGCCTTTCGCTGTGCATTCTTACCATTCCGATTCTCTGTGTTCTCTGTTTTCTAACATGATTTCTTGATTCACATTATACCCCAAAGGGATCTGATTATCCCGTCTCATCACTTTTTAGAAATTCAGATCATAGATTCCTGGCCATTTTCTGCATTGTATGCCCTAATGTAAGCTGAGTACTACAGCCTAATCAGCTCATGTTAGACTCTAGGTGGGGAATCTGTGTAGTCACAGGGGAGAATCGTCTTCAATCAGTGCTAAAAGAGTGACAGTTTCACTTAAAAGTGGCTTTGAATTTGGCATATGGCAGGCAATGTACTTGACATATCTTATATAGCTTTCCATCTTAAAAATAGTATGTTTTAAATGTCTCATTTCATTCTCCATATGTACAAAGAAATTTCAACTACCATAAAGCTAACCATATATTTTTTCAAATACATTAAATTTTTATCTGCATTTTCTTTTGACGTTGCCCTTTTTCATCTGCCTTCTAAAGTTGAGTCACTTTCTTAAATCCAAAAGGAGAAGCAGTCAATAAGACATCTAGCTAAAATGTTATTCTTACATAAATGCAGTTTATCAAAAAATGTTTTGCACTAGTGGAAACCTTATACTTTCAGACAAAGACAAGGACAAGCAAAAATTTATTTAGTTGAAAAGCCAAGCAGTTTACACATGAGTTGTCAAGGAAAATAGCCTTTCAGTACGATGGCATGCTGCTATGTAGTTAATAATCTTATTTCTGTTGCTTATATAATATTCAACTCTCCACATGTATTTCCATATAAAGAAAGCATATTTAATATGAGATCCATTACTTTAAATATAATTGCAAGTACCTAATATATAAAATAAGGCAATTTATAAAGAAGGCATTGATAAAGGATTCTGTTACTAGTATCTAGGCATCTGTTCCATTGAACTACATTTTCATTATAAGGCATATGTTATCTTCAGAAAGAATATTACATTTCAGGTAAGTTGTGAATAACTATTAAATTACTAGGGTCTGTAACTTTGAGGTTTTTATTGTCCAATTTTAAATAAAAAGATTTCAGAACAGAAAATTCACTTATGGTATATTGAGGAATGCAATAGGTGTTTCACAGGATTTCATATGTAGCAAAAAAAAGTCATTTAGCCCAAACTCTTGGTTCCAGACAGGTTAACTATAGATAAAAACTAAACTGGTTTAAAGCACAACTAGTGGAAAATTAGGTGAAGAATTCTGGTAAGAATATTACTGTCAGATTTAACGTATGAGCAAAGATGAAGAGTTTCAAAATGATTTGATATTTGGTACATGATTTTACAAGGGCATTTCATAGAAGACCTTATGTGCTATGCTAAGACTTTGAGCTTACACACACACACACAATGCATTATATGTTTTTAAATAAATGGGTGGCATGATTAAGCCTGCATTTATTATAGGCAGCTTGTATATATCGTATGAAGGATAAAGTAATATGACAAAACAAATCCCTTTCAGCATGTAAGTAGCTGTGAAAATGTAAAAAATATAAAAGTTACATCCCAATAGAAATAATGAGTTAAAGACATAAAGTTTTCTTAAAATATTTGCAAACATATTCAATATAATTTATAATCAAACTAATATACATTATATTTAATTTATATATATAATAATATATATTCACTTTTGATAAGCTTGTGCACATGTGCATGCGTACACACACATACCATAATAATCTACCTTGAGTGTGGTGGTATGAATACTTTCATAGACTGCTGGTGGTTGCTGGTAACAACCTTTTGGAAATCAACCTGGCAACATGTGTCAATGGCTTTACACATTCCCATGCATCTTGTGGGAATGTATACTAATGGAAATAACATATAAGGATGATCACCACAATGAACACACACACATATATGTATATATATACATATATCTATATGATTGATGTCAACAATACTTGTTGAGCTCCTGTAATTTATACTAGCGTCTGATCTAGGTACTAAATTTGGATTGATGAACAATGAACAATAATATTTTTAAAAGGGAGAAATCCATATAATTGAATAGTATATAATGATTAAAACCATATATTTGAAGACTATATTAGACATCATGTGATAAATGAATAAATAGGATTTAAAATGATTGTTACATTTTTATATATTATATCAAAAGCATCTCCATGTATGTATGCATTTCTATAAAAATCAGAAAAATAATGAAAAGACATATAAGGAAAAGAGACTTGGTTATTATACCTGCGTAATTGAATATGAAGTATGTATTTATTTATTTGTATATTTATTTTTTTATTACAGTAACATTGGTTTATAACATATACATTTCAGGTGTACATCGTTACCTTTCAATTTCTGTGTAGATTACATCATGTTCACCACCCAAAAACTGATTACAATCCATCACCATACACATGTGCCTAATCACCCCTTTGGCACTCCTCTCTCTTTCTTCCCCTCTGGTAACCATCAATCCAATCTCTGTTTCTAAGTGATTGTTTGTGTTGTTTTTATCTTCTTTGTTATTTATTTATTTATTTTTTGGTGAGGAGGATTCACCCTGAGCTAACTTCTATAGCCAATCTAACTCTTTTTGCTTGAGGAAGAGTGACCAGGAGCTAACGACTGTGCCAATCTTCCTCTATTTTGTATGTGGCATGCTGCCACAGCATGCCCCAATCAGCAAAGTATAGGTCTGCACCTGGAATTTGAACCTACAAACCCGGGGACACCAAAGTAGAGTGTGTGAACTTAACCACCATACAACCAGGCCAGCCCCATGTTATTTTTATCTTCTATTTATGTGTAAGATAACATGGTATTTGACTTTCTCCCTCTGACTTATTTCACTTAGAATAATATCTTCAATGTCCATCCATGTTGTCACAAATGCCCGGATTTCATTGTTTCTTATGGCTGAGTAGTATTCCATTGTGTATATATACCACATCTTCTTCATCTATTCCTCCCTTGTTGGGCACCTAGGTAGCTTTCAAGTTTTAGCTATTGTTCATAATGCTGCAATGAACATAGGGGTGCATGTATCTTTACCCATTCATGTTCTTTGGATAAATACCCAGCAGTGGAATAGCTGGATCATCTGGAGGTTGTAGTCTTAATTTTTTGAGGAATATCAGTACTGTTATTTCCTGTCTTGTTAGTTATAGCCATTCTTTTTTTTTTCCCAAGGAAGATTAGCCCTGAGCTAACATCTGCCAGTCCTCCTCTTTTTTCAGAGGACGACTGGCCCTGAGCTAACGTCTGTGCCCATCTTCCTCTACTTATAGGTGGGATGCCTACCACAGCATGGCTTGCCATGTGGTGCCATGTCTACACCCTGGACCCGAACCAGTGAACCCTGGGCCGCCAAAGCAGAATGTGTGCACTTAACTACTGTGCCACTGGGCCAGCCCCAATTATAGCCATTCTTATGACAGTAAAGTGATATCTCATTTTAGTATTGATTTACATGTCCCTGATAGTGATGTTGAACATCTTTTCGTGTGCCTGTTGGCCATATGTATATCTTCTTTGGAGAAATGTCTGTTCAGATATTTTGCCCCTTTTTTAACCCATAAGTTGCCTGAGTGCTTGCTGTTGGGTGGGGCCAGTCCCTAGGGCATGTTGCCTAACCTGGCTCAGCTGGATTAAATCTTTGCTCTAGTGGGTGGAGCAGACCCTGGTCTAACAGTCCAGAGGAAGAACTCCAATGCATCTGCCAGCATCTGTGTAAGCATGCCTTTACTAGGTCACAATAATGGCTACCACCAATGTCTCAGTCCCTGGAGAGGTCTCATCTCTCATGGAGATGCACTCAGAACCTATCAGGTGAGTCTCTTTTCCCCAAAGGACTGTTCACCTTTCTTTCTGGTGATTTTAGGTTGCTTTCTAAAATGAGTGAATTTGTGTGTGGGCCCTTTAAGAGCTGGTTTTTTTTCCTTTTATATCTGATAGCTTTGCTGGGGGTATTCCTTGTTCTTGTTAGTAGCCAGGAAAGCCAGATATTAAAACACTCGTCTCAGTTGTGCTCAGTCCAAAAGCTGCTTATAGTGGTAATGCTCCCCCACTAAGACCCCCTGTTCCTCTGGGGAAGGCTTTGTACCTTAGGATTGCTCCCAACTGGCTGTGAAGCTCTGTGGCTCACAAAGGTGGCTTTTTTTCCTCCAAGAAAGGAATTGCTGCCTCTTCCATCTCAGTCTGCACTGTCCCTTGTTGTGGGGGTTCTTTTCATTCAGTTTTCAGTTCTCACTCAGGGGTAATGTTTCCAAGAGTAGTTGTGAATTTGTTTTGTCTGTGGGAGGAGGTGAGTTCAGAGTTCACTTATGCTTCCATCTTGACACCATCCTTGATTTTTTTCTCAAATTTTTTTTTAAGTTTAATGCACATTCTAACTGTATACAATAAAATGGAACATGCTCTAAATAGACAAAAATAATACATGCAATTTTTAAATTTAGTAATTTCAAAATAAATTTTGTCTTTATAAAATTCATTCTCTTGATCTAGGAATAATATAGTTTTCCATCAGTGTATTTTTGGTGAATATTACACTTGATTTGCTATATTTTTTGTTTTGGTATATTATTGATACATTATGTTTTGAGCTATGTAAATAAAGTGCATTATATTTTCTAATTCTTATGTAAGAATATAGTTTTTTTGTGTTCTTATCTTGTCACTTAACTGAACTTTCTTACTAACTTTATGTGTACTTTTAATTTATTCTTTTGTGACTCATTTTATCTTCACATTTTGATTATTTTATTTTCTAATTTATATTTCTTATACAATTTATATTTATTTCTTGGCTTAATGAATTGTCTAGTTCATAAAAAATTAATTTCTGATGACAACCACAATCCATTAGTTTGACTCTCAGCTTACTATTCTGGTGTTTGTTAATTTTTCATTACTATGAAATATGCCTCTACTCAGTTTACTAGATCACTGAGAGTATTTATATTACACTTAGTAATATGTGATGCACTTTATCAGATTATATTTGTTTACTTAAATTATATTGATTATTCTCATTAGCTATACTAAAATATTGTACTAAATTAATTGATTTCTTAACTAAATTCCTACCAGATCATTTTTTAATTCCAACAGGATTCCTGTCTATGATCAAACTTTTAATATCCTGGTGAATTTTGCTTTCATTTTGTTTACAATTTTTGTCATTAGTGAATTTGTCCTATAATTCCCTTTGCTCTGCTGCTATTATCGATTATTGCCATCACTTTTGCTGACTTTATAAAATGAATACCAATGTTTCCATCTTAATTGATATTCTAACAATATTTAATACAATTTGAAGTATATGATTCTTGAATGTCAATAAATACTCATCATAAAAACTACAGACCTGGAGCCAGCTCTGTGGCCTAGTGGTTAAATTCAGTGCACTCCACTTCAGTGGCCTGGGTTTAGTTCCCAGGTGCAGACCTACAACACTCATCGGTGGCCATGCCGTGGAGGTGACCCACATACAAAATAGAGGAAGATTGGTGTGGGTGGTAGCTCAGGGCAAATCTTCCTCAGCAAAAAGACAAACAAGCAAGCAAACAAAATCTCTATAAACCCTAAGAGTATTTTGGGAAGAAACCATTTTAAGAAAATGTTTCAATTGATACCATGGTTATTTTCATTCAATTTTCTTCTTTATGTTTAGTTGGTATATTAATATATCCTTGGATTTTTTATGATATAAGATTATCAAATTTACCAGCAAAATGTCTATATTAATTCCAAATCATTGTAGCTACAGTCATTCCTTCCTTCTTCCTTCTCTTCCTTCTTCTTCCTTCCCTTGCTCTTCCCTCCTCTCTGCTCCTTCTCTGCCTCCTCCTCCTTCTACTCTCTTCTTTCTCTTTCTCATCTATTTTGCTCAGTAATGCATCGATTAAGTCTATGCATTATCTTTTGGCCAAAACATTTTGCGTCCACTTGTCAAATTCTCATTTTTGTTGTTTTATATGAATTGTGATTATATTTGATTTTTTTAAAATATTTAATTTATTGAAGAATTTTTTGGATTTAGATGCTTGTTATACATTTCATATTTACTTTATTGTTGTCTGAAAATGTCTAAACTATTAATGCTTATTGGAATATACATAAAAAATAGAGACTTTTTATTTTCTAGTTTACTTTCTGAGCACTCTTGAAAATCTTTCAAGAAAACTTGAAAGGAAGACACTTTCTGTTTGCATACTACAACATTCATTATAAAAATACTAATTCAGTCTTAATAATTGTATTATTGAAACTTTGTCTTCTCTTCACTTTTCAAATGCTAACAGTGATGAGTTAAAGAAGCAGAATATGATTGTGGATATATCATTTTTGTATCCAGTCTTAATAGTTTTTGCCTCATATTGTAATGCTATGTTTTTAACTTACATGACTTTAAGTTCAATATGTAGTGCCTTGAATTTTAAGTTATCTGATGTTAATATCACAAACCATGTATTTTTTTCTCATAAATGATTGCCTATCTTAAAAATATCTCTGTCCTTAGTCCTTTAAAATAACAGTGTTTGCATATGCCACTAGGATTTGTGCATGCTTTTTCCTATATCTGGAAATCTCATCCTTACAATCCTCACCCAGTTCACTCTTATTCATCTATTAGACATCACCTTCAACAGTATCGTTAGGGAAGTTTCCTCCAGTTTTACCAACTATGTCTAATCCACCTTTTAAATGCATTCACATTACTCTTCCTCTCTTTCATAACACATTAAATTTGCAATTTTGAAATTTTTTCCTATTTGAATACTGATTTTTTTTGTCTCCTCATTAGAATATAAACGCTATTAACCCAGAGAGTGGGCCTGTTCTAATCTGTGTATTGTAGCACTGAATACAATGTCTGGCACATGCTAGGCACTCACTCAATATTCACTCAGTGAATGGATGGAAATATGATGGAAAATATATCCAGTTACCTTTTTTAATAAGCCAGAAAAATACTGATAAGTCTAATCATGGCTCCATCTTTCCTGAGCCTACAGAAGAAAATTTAATCTCCTTTGCAATGTGTACAAAAGGCTTTCTTGATATTATCAAGGACGAATTGTCTGGCCTCATCTTCTATCAATTTTGCCCTTCAAATATACTCAGTTACTGAAATCCCTCTGAATATGTTGGTATACTTTGAATGTCTTTGACCCCCCTGCACCAGACATCCTTCTTGTAAGCTTGGGTAACATTATCTTGCTTGAGCATCACCAATCCAATGAAGCTGTCCCTCCACTGCCCAGCCTTTGCCCCAGAGATGATCATTCTGTCATATCCTTAGCCCCTGAGCCTGAGTTTTGTTTCTTTGATTGCAGCTGCCACATGGTTGTAATTATTTGTTAGCCTGGTTCTTTGTCCTTGAAAGTCTATGTCCTCTTCCTGCGAATAGGATCTATCCTTTTCATAGTCATTGCAAACACACTGTAGGCAACAAGAACAGCACCACAAAATGTCCTGAAAGGATATATGTATCATGCATGCATATTTGAATAAATATTATTAAGGAATTAAAAACACCAAGAATCACAAAAGGTGCTTACTCTCCAAAAGTTTATTTTAAAAAATATAGCAGGTGCTGAAACCTGCATGACTTGGGCCTTCAGCCTCCACCTAGGAGTGCTAGACTGCTACATCCTGCTACATTCACTGGGGGGATTCAGTTTTTTTAAAAAAAGTGATTATGCTTTAATAGGGTTAAAATATTCATGGAATAATTAGATGTGTATAAGATTTTCCATTAGTTACTCTTAAAGTATTTTGCCTTGAAAACCTATAGAATTTGGGAAACTTTCAATTAGTAAGAGAGGCAGAGATTTCCTCAAGAATATTTCTAATTGATATTTGCTCTTTATCTTTATCTTAATATTTAACTCTCTATTGATTTGGTCCCTATCCAAGGTCTAATAAACCTATTTCCAGAAACAATTTAAGATGACTCATTATTGTGCATTGAAATAAGCAAGATATATTTAGATATATTTCATTCCATCTGGTTTAAAAAGTGGAAACATATACTACTTAAAAATAGGTCACTTCTGTGTTCAAAATCCTGTATTGACAAGAAGTCTTCTTGCTCAGAAATATTGCATATTATGTAGGAATATTACATATTGTGATTATGGAGAATTTTAAAAATACAGCTTTTTAATTAGTAACTTCTAACTATACTGTCAAATAAATAAATAGTTTTAACTACCAATGCTTGTTCTAAAGATGTATTTCAATAAAATTAACTTAAATATCCCATTCCCATTCTTTTTAGTGATGCACAAAATGTTCTTTATTAACAAAATCTGTATTCCAAAGAAGAATTGGCTGTTTCAAGAAATGAACAGAGCATTATTAGCTAGTCTCAGTGTTTTACTATTTTGTTAATTTAGTTTGTTGAATTCACAGTCACTCCTTTTACGTACATGTTCTATCCTAGAGATTGTTACCTCTTTAATAGTTATTTATATTACTATGCAATTGAAGTTCTCTTTACTCATTTTTTCCTCTCCTTTTTCTTTTTCACATGCTGCAGTAGCTAACATATTATGGAGAGAAGAAGGTACTAAATTCCATTATGTTTCTTATTGTTATGATTATTTTGCTTAATTTTTAGTAGATGTGTTAACCATCAGTCTTAATAATTACCTTGTTTTGATGTTGACTCAACATTTTTATTTGATTATAAGTCAATATTCTTCTATAAATGTGCTACCGTTAAAAATATTTCTCATTCCTCATCAACTTGATTTATTATTGATATGTAACTAGGAAGTTATATTACAATATATTGAAATACTTTTCAGGGTATAAAAGTAAGTCAAAGAAATAAAAGCAAACTTAGTTAAACAGAATGTATATAATAAACCCTGATTTAGATTATCAAAAGGAAAATTTAAAAACTAGTGTCTTATGAAGGTAATATAATAAATTGTTTAAGAAAATAGGTTATAAACTTGAAGGACCTAGATTCAAATCCGATCTCTACCACTATATAGCCTAGGGCCTCTTTACATCACAATTTTCTTATCTCAAAAATCAGGACAACTGTTAATACACAGTAGGGTTGTTATCAGTTCCTTAAATACAGTCTACACTCAATACATGGTATCTACTGTTATTTATTATTGTTATTGTTATTGTTTTTCTTAATGATAAAGTCTTGGAAGAAAGTATTTGACCAGGTGCTCAAATATCCCATGTGCTTTAGTTCAATTCTTAGGATAAAAATGTGCACAAGTCATCCTTACAATCGTAGTAAGCAATGGCTAAAATCATTGCCTTCACAGTCTATCCTAGACAAACTTCCTCTTCCCTAATTATAGCTTCCTATATGACCTGTAGTCACTGCTACTGTGAGGACCATGTCTCATAACCTTCAGGTAATTCCGGAATTTAGCCATCTCAATTTTGTTCTCAATGATGAGGCATACCACTTTTGTTTTTGTCCTTGGTATTTGTTGCTCCTCGAATCTTTCATGTAGGCTCCTGTAAAGTCGGGCTTACTAAAGAGGTTCTGGTGTAACTATGCCTTCTCATCTTGTTCCACTTAGATATTTCACATTTGAATTTACAAATTCAAGTGTTACTGAAACTAGCATTAACACATCTGTTAGACAACATTTCTTTATATTCTCTTCCTTCCTGAGAGCAAATAAAAATTTCTCTGGGCATTTAAAAAAGTAATTTTATTTTACAATTGTAATGAAAGGAACAAAACCTAAGTAGTCAGAGACCAGGTACCAAGGATCTGGCTTCGCTGGTTAATTTCTGAGAAAAATTTTATATTAGTTTTTAATAGCTAATATTTAATAATAATATAATATTCTTCAGGCTACCCCTAGAAGTGTAGGAGACCTCCAGTTAATTAAGATCACACGAAGATTTGTTATATAAAACCATTTTTATCTATTTAAATTTTTCTTCTGTTAGTGTTTGAAAATGTATACTCTCAATAATTATTCTCCATCAATCAATGATGTGTTTAATCTTCATGATGATAATAACAGACATTTGGTCCTATCCAAAATGTCCATCAGATATTTGGTCCATGCCAAAAGGTCCTTGATATTGGATCCTATCCAGAACCATTTGGAATGGACTAAATTACTCATGGACGTTTTGGAAAGGACCACATGTAAAGGACGTTTTGGCGTGGAACAAATGTCCTACAAGGTTCATGTCTTTGTTTGACACAGAATGTGTACTTGAGAAAAAATAGCTATTTAGTATATTTTGCAGATAATTTTAAGACATACACAAGAAATGACTTTAAGTAAATTTTTAAAATCTTTTATTTCATGTAAAATTATCATCAGAGTCCTTTTTTATTTTTTAGAATAAACAAGATTTAAAATAATATATTTGAGAAAATAATAAGCTTGATTTAGATTCACAGGCATCTCTAAACTATTTGTTATAATGCCACAGCTATTGGCAAGGCATTACAATTAGAAATGATTGCATGTAATAATAGTAATGATGGCCAGAGATAATCAACCAGCTTGAGGAATCACTGAACTCCAACAGTGTGTAGAATTATTTCATAAAAATTAATTAAAATAATAGCCAACTGAAGCTTTCAAAGCAAATTTCCACCTCTATTTTTAAAAGATAGGATAATAACAAATAAGAAATATTTCTTGTTTTATGTCTATCTATATCTATATACATCTCAAATATTTCTGAGATCCACTTTTATTTCTGCTCTAGCAGGGCTTTCTGTTTGTAAGCTTGTCTCTTCACCCTCCAAGGGAAATTTATCCCAGAGAGAACCAATTGAAGAATTTCAGGCATTTTAAGATTAGTAATGGAAGGAGAGTTGAAAATGATAATACCTTTCATAACTTCATTTTACTTATATGCAAGTGTTAAAACTATAATATTTGCTTAACTGAAAAATTATTTTTTAAACATGACCATAAGAATCTAGCTTAGCCAGAACTTTGTTCTTTAAATCAATTTTACTGAATTTAATATATATTATCTTAATAATCACATGGATATTTAAGCTGGAAGCACATTCTCCTCTCTTTTTTCTGAGTTCTCTTTTCAGTTCTTCTTCTGTAATCATCATTGTAGTTTGCAGGAGTGTAGAGAGACAATGTTTCACTCATTTATTGATAAATGCTTTAACAAGCCTATTAAATGTCAAGCACTTTGAAAGCACTGGAAATATAAAGATAAGATCTAATTTCTACCCTAAAGAGGGTTTAATCTAGTAAGTTAAAGGCTAAATTGTTCTTACTGACAACTAATTTTACTATGTGATTTTAAAATACACATTAAAAGATTCAGTATGATTGGTTTTCTTCTGCAATAGTTTTATGACCTTGTAATCAAATATAATCTAATAAAATATTTCCTAGTGGACAACAGTTTGAGTATATGTTATATGGTCTAACTTAATAGTAAGTGTTTTCATTTATTATAAGCACTGAATCACAGGAAGTTAAACCATTTTATTCACTGCAAGATTGGTCTGAACTTTTAAATATGCAAACTTCAAACTCCAAGGACGGATGTAAGGTGGTTCATTATATAACATAGGATTTTCTAAATTTATTATAACATGGAATTATTTTGATGGATATCTGCAGGATCAACATCAAATAGAATCTACTTTGGGAAATACTGGTTTGATGTGATATCTAATGATTTGAAAGCAAAAAATTATTTTCTATATTTATAAAAATTGACTGTCCTAACCTTTGTAAATATTTATTAATCTCTTCACAACAAATATATTATAGAAATAAAGTAAATCACTATATCAGCTGGGCTAATTAACACTAACCAACACAAGGTAGAAATTTCTAGAAATTGTAGTGAAATCTTACAACAAAGTTTACATGGTACATCATAATCTGATTAGCTTTGTGATATATAATATGGCCAAGGTGGGGAAGAAAGAGATCTAGAAATAGGTCAGCTCTTAACTCCTTCAGCCTAACATTCACAGTTTCATTGGCCAGACAATTATACATTGCAGATGAGGTTGGGAAATACAGAATAATATAGGTGCCTACTTAGTGTGTTCCATAAGCCTCTTGTATAATTATTTTTAGAGGGGAAAAAAAAAAAAAGCTAAGGTTCTCAGGACCTGATTACTGCCTCACAGTAATATTGAAGAAATATTTAAAATGCAAAAGGAGCATTTTCACAGCATAAAGTTTCCCAATGCATGAAACTTAGAAAGTCATCGAATTGGGGGAGGTAGAGACCAAGCCTTCCAACGGCTAGTACATGATGCCACTGAAACTGTGATCAAGCTGTCACCATTTCCACTGGCCAGTTTGCTACTCTTTCTGTTAAAAACTAATGTCAGCCTAACTGTTTTAGCATTTTAAATTCTCTTATAAAAAAGTTTTTCAAATCAGAAAAGTGACCTGACAAGAGATATCCTTTTGCAGATATATGTGTATATATGTATACATATATATGTCTGTGTACATGTGTACACACATACATGTGTGTGCATATCTATAAGTATATATATGGTTGCACTAGTATTAATTATATAACAAATACTCTATTATGTTATAAGCTTTGCTATGTTAATTATTAAATGTGAAATCAACCATGCAGATTTCTATTCAGTTTTTCCAGCCTATCTTTGGAAGTTCAGGAAATTGTCCAATGACTCAAAAGGAATAGTTTTAGATAATATTCTTCCTGGATTAATAGTACCTAATAAGGAGATTGACATAATCACTCTCAAAAAACTTTCTAGCAAAAATGAAAGCGCTAGTCTTATTTTAGTGGAACATCACATAAAGATCTTATTGAGGTACAATGGTATGATGTTCCTGTGTGTGAAAAGCTTTTCAGTTCTAAAGATAAAAATATAAAAAATGGGAACATTCATGAACCAAAAATCTATCTCTGCTGAGTTATTCAGGGTGAGAAATGCCATGTATACCATCTATTCCTGACTATATTTTTCTTTAGCTAAAAAGATTTCTTCTATACTTCAAAAAAGAGATGAGTAAGTTTAGGATCATTCAAAAGTGAAAAGAATAATATCACTAAATAAAGAACTTTATATAACACCAAAACTTATTGAATCATCTGTGATTAGTTATCAAATCACTGCACCGTGGAATCATAAATTGCTATTGACCGTAACTTAAATGCTAAAGTAATGGCAATCTAAGTCGGGGGAAGACAAACATCACCACAAAATCTCTTTTGTTATTGACTTAAATATTTATCCAATAATCAAACATTAACCAAATTTTGGGGCCGGCCCAGGGGCGTAGTGGTTAAATTTGCACGCTTTGCTTCAGCAGCCCAGGATTCGTGGGTTTGGATCCTGAGTGTGGACCTACACGCTGCTCATCAAGCCCATGCTGTGGCAGCATCCCACAGACAAAATAGAGGAAGATTAGCACAGGTGTTAACTCAGCGACAATCTTCCTCATGCAAAAAGAGGTAGATTGGCAACAAATGTTAGCTCAAGGCCAATCTTCCTCATCTCCCCCCAAAAAAATTAACCAAATTTTATTGTTGATATAAATTAAGTAATATACAGGCTATATATAATAAATAATTGTATTATCACAATACACTATTATTCTTGAGCAGCTGTCCTCAAAGGATTGAAACAAGAATGTGTATTACACCATTTTTTCTCAGTCCATTTCATGTATTTAAAGGTGCAGTATTGGTTTAAAAATCCTCTGGGAAATTCTTCTCTCTTATGAGACTGCAAGTAATTCCTGCTTATGTCCTTCTCTGCATAGAAAGAAAAACAAAGCAAAAAGAAAGCTCAAAAGGAACAAACGAATTATGAATCAGTTTCTAGAGCCACCATACTCCCTTAGATTAACAATCGACCTGGAAAAGACAAAGTACCTATGTCTGTCTTCACCAGGGGATGGAAAAAGAAAAAACAGCCTGCACATTTTGCCAGTCTTTCCTGTGACTAGAGTGGTGAAACTTTCACTGAGATCAAGAACTTTTGTAATCTCCACAATAGAAGGCATTAGTGAGGATAGAATTGTAATCGAACCCTCATGGTTATCAAACTTTTTGCAACTCAACACTCCTTTTACACTTTTCCATATTATTGAGAACTCAAAGAGCTTTTGTTCATATGAGTTATTTCTGTCCACTTATATTTACCATATTAGAATTAAAACAGAAAATTTTAAATGTGTATTTTGTAATTTATTAAAAATAACCATAATAAACTTATTACCTGTAGCCGTAAATAACACATTATTTTTAAAGCTATATTTCCAACAAAACAATGAGCAGGCTCACATTGTTTTATATTCTGCAAATCTTTTTCAGTGTCTGACTGAATACAAGATGCTGGATTCCTGTTTCTGCTTCTGCATTGAATTGTTGTGATTTCACTCATGACATCACATGTCATGTAGCCTGTCGAAAACTACACTCTACATTTGTGAGGATCTAATCTGTGAGACTGAGAAAATAATGCAAATGATGTCTCAGTATTATTATGAAAATAGTTTTCACTTTGCAAACCCACTGACAGGATCAACCTTGAGAACTTCTCTAGTAGAAAATGAAGTTGATCCTTTAGCAAGCTCATGGATTCATAGAATTTGATATCATAGAAAACTGAAATTTAACAGTATATCTCACAGTATAGATTTGAGGAAAACATGAGAACAGTAATGAAATTCTGGTTATACACCATGTCATTATTTGATTTTTATCCATTAATGTTTCAAAGAAGAGATAATGTCAGTCATAAAAATAGTGACAGTTACTCTTTCTTGAGATCTTATGGTGTGCCAGTCACTCTGGGTAAATGTTTTACTTTCTCCACCTTATTTAATTCTTACTACAGCAGCATGATGTAAGTACAATAATTACCTCTGAGTTTGAGATGGGGAAATCAAGACACAGACTAAACAACATTCCCATGGTACAACAGTAAGTTCTATAGCCGTGATGTGTCTCTGAACTGTCTGAATCCAGAGAATGGAGTTTATTTCCCTTTGTTACATTCTTCCATTAAAAAAAAAAGTTAAGATGTAGAAACTTAATTCTTATACCAAATATACACAAATATGTTATTGCTTTCTCTACAAATAAAGCTAGTGAATGCCCCAAATGAAAATCTGTATGTTTCACTGACCAACTTCTCCATCATCAGACAATTTATATTATCCTATGCTGAGTGTATTCATAATAAATGCATATATATACAATATTACAGCAGAAAATTTAAAAAGAAACACATCTGCATCTTATATTCAGATCATAAATTCTGCTGCTAAAATCTAAATAAAACTTTGCATGAACAAAATATGTCTAGAAAAAAAATAAAAGGTAAATTATACCTCCTGTGGGTGGGGAGGGGAGGAACTCATAAAGGGCTCTATAGGGATAGGTAAAGTGATTTCATAGCAGAGTGATTGATATATAGCTGTTCAGTCGATAATTATTATTTTAGCTAATATATTTATGTATAGTATTTTGTTGGCATTACTATTTCATAAACACTAAGGAGTTCTATTCCTACTGAAAATAATAAAATGCAAAAGCAAACTAAACCCTCCTTTATGATATCTGTATTTTTTCAATAACTTGCATCCTGGAAAGTAGTTTATGCTTTGAAAAATGCTGATGTGTGATTCGTATTTTAAAGAGCAGGAATATAGACTATCAGATTTGAACAAGTGATTTGGAGGGATTAAGTGGGCTCTAGAGGAAAATACAGCTCAAAATTTCCTCAGCAGGAATGTAGTGGAATCCCACTGATTATGTACAGAATATGGTAACATAATATAATAAAAGTATCCATAGGAGTAAGGGCAGGAAATATTTCAAGAAACTTTGAAAATAATCTGGATTTAGACGAGTGTCAGGTTCAAACATATTCAAATTCCTGATTGTGAAGCAGAATTTTGCAGCAGTTGAAGAGCAGAGTGACATTCATTCAAAAATGTTATAAGGGGGGCCGGCCCCGTGGCCGCGTGTTAAGTTCACGCGCAGCCCAGGGTGTCCCTGGTTCGATCCTGGGCGCTGACATGGCGCCGCTTAGGCCATGTTGAGGCGGCAATCCACATGCCACAACTAGAAGGACCCACAACTAAAAGTATACAACTATCTACTGGGGGGATTTGGGCAGAAAAAGCAAAAAAGGAAAAAAAAAAGATTGGCAAGTTGATAGCTCAGGTGCCAATCTTTAAAAAAAAAACGTTATAAGCTTTGTAATAATCATCAAACAGTATGTAACTGACAACTGAAAACTGAAAAGCAGACGTTACGTTATGACTTGGTTATGTTCAGAAGTTTCAATAACCAATAACGTTAAATTAATAGTCATTGATATATAGCACACATAAATCTTATGTGGAAGCTTGCTGATACAAATATTTTTGCATAAAAAGCGTTGTTTTTTTTGTTAAATCCTTTGGGCACAGAATTTATATTTATTTACGCACAGCTATTAATTATAAATAATAGCTGACAACTACTAAATTTTTTTTATTAAAAATATAACTTGCTGGGGCTGGCCCAGTGGTGCAGGGGTTAAGTTTGCACGTTCTGCTTTGGTGGCCTGGGGTTTGCTGCTTCAGATCCCTGGTGTGGACATGGCACCACTTGGAAAAGCCATGCTATGGTAGTAGTGCTACATATAAAGTAGTGGAAGATGGGCACGGATGTTAGCTCAGGGCCGGTCTTCCTCAGCAGAAAAGAGGAGGATTGGTAGCAGATGTTAGCTCAGGGCTGATCTTCCTCTAGAAAAAAAAATATATATATATATATATGTAAATTGAATTTAGTTTTTGCCACTTCTATTATGATCAGTAATATACCATCCTAATGTAATACTCTGTGGAATTATAATATATAATTAACTGATAAAGCTTGTGTGTATTAAAATGTGAGTACTGTAAAATATTTATAAAATAATAATAAGATGTATCAAAACAATCTGAGGTCACTTAAAACGTATATGTATTATTAGACAGAAATAATTTCATTTGCTAAAAGATATTTATATACTATGTATAAACATCAATAAAGTTGTAATTATGTTTGAATATATTTTCCTGTAAATCATAAGAATAGATGGACACATGGCCAGATGGGAAAAATTGGTGAATTTCTAATTAACCAGGAACATAATTAATAAGAATAAATTTGGCTTAAGTTGAATAAACAAATATTTTCGCAAATCGATACATTTTTATTGTGATCCTCAGGCTTGACTTAACAGAACTTGCAGGTATTCTCAATTAAAATAAAAAATGGGATTTTTTTGTATTTAAATAAATTATCTTTCTCTTTGTAGCTGTTTTTAGAATTTAAACATCTTAAGCAACAATAGTTTGGCTTTCCGAGCTACTAAGATTTCACTGTCATTGCTTGTCTTCTAAAGAACACGTGCTATCACTCAATCTTGTAAGATATAATTAGACTGAATAAAGATGATTGTGGAAACCAGTACACTGGGGCAAGGGAGCTACTCAGGTGAGGAATGGAAAAGAAAGAACTATATGTGGTTAGGTCTGGGTATGTTAGAACAAGGCAGAAGATGAGGCAACAAAGAGAACAGGTGCACAAGAATATGCAGAAGCTCCCCAGATGCAGGCCTCAGTTTACCTTAACTGCATTCCAGGTATCTCATTTGTAGGATCCTGCACCCAGTAGGTGTGCATTTATAAAGTGATATGAATTTCTGAGATGCCACACAGTCAGATCTGTAGTGTGAAAAAAATTAAAAATAAGATTTAAATGATTATACTGAGATTTTTCTAAGACCTTAAATTAAAGATTTAAAGTCTAGAGATAGACCCCAATTACTGCCAGTATAAAAATTGATATATAGGATCTCTATGTAGGATTATATTTACAAAAAGTGGTTTAGGAAAATACACATTCTCCAAACTCTGGGGAACTTGGTCTTTTTGTTTCAAAAGTCTTTATATTCCTATACAGAATGAAATTTCATATTCCCTAGGGAACTCTAATAACAATACTAGAATAAATATGATCCTTTAAAAAGTACTTTTAGGGGCTGGTCCAGTGGCGCAGTGGTAAATTTCACACATTCTGCTTCTGCGGCCTGGGGTTCACTGAGTTGGATCCCAGGTGCAGACCTATGCACTGCTTGGCAAGCCATGCTGTGGCAGGCGTCCCACACATAAAGTAGAGGAAGATGGGCACAGATGTTAGCTTAGGGCTAATCTTCCTCAAAAAAAATAAATAAATAGGGGCCAGCCTGGTGGCGCAGTGTTTAAGTGCACAGGTTCGCCAGTTTGGATCCCCGGTGTGCACATGTCACCACGTGGCAAGCCATGCTGTGGCAGGCGTCCCACGTACAAAGTAGAGGAAGATGGGCAGGGATGTTAGCTCAGGGCGTCTTCCTCAGAAAAAAGAGGAGGATTCAGATGTTAGCTCAGGGCTAATCTTTCTAGGGAAAAATAAATAAGTAAATAAATAAATAAATAAAAACTGCTTTTGTTCCTCAGTTAACATCTAAATTAAGTAGGGGAGGTATCAGAAATAATCTATGCATCAACAAATTTATAATTTTCATTTATAATTATTTAAAAATACATGAAACATTTATTGAATTATATTAAGGAAATCACTGAATTGCAGATCAGGGAGAATAAAGTGGAATGTCTGCATAATGTCACAAAGTGGCTTGGGCATTCCGTAAAGGTCTCATATGATTTGCTTTATTAATATTACACGACTTCACAAATTGAACTCCTGCCAGTAATATGTGGGGCACTGAATTTTGGTTGTAAAGGTTTCTGATAATTTTTTTTTGAACTTTTGAATGTGTTTTTATTCCTAAGGTCTGGGAATTGGGAACATGTTCTATGTTTTTTATGAAGATGGCATCAAAGTGATACAACCCATAGAATGTGAATTTCAGAGGCACATTAAACCTAGTGAAAAGCTCCTTGGATTTCAGGCAAGTATTTAAAAAATTCCTTTGCATTTTTATGCAGCAATTTTGTTAAGTAGAATTATATTTTGGAAATACAATGAAATCTATACATGCATGAGACGTGTTTGGAGGAAAATATTAAAACTATGATATCGGCTGTTACTCTATGCAGTTTTATATGTGAGGAGGACAGTAATATATTGGGTAATCCTAATTACTTGCTTGTAATTAAAATAAACGCTATAGAAGTGAAATACCAAAAATGAACACAACCTAATAACTTCACCTGCTCCTTAATTTAGACGGTCTCCCATTTTGGTAGGCAACAGTTAGTTTAACAAAATGAAAGAAAACAGCGTGTAGATGATCTGATGGAAATTTGGGGTGTCATCGATACCTCATGGATGTTGATTCCCTTTTATTCTTCATATCTTTTTTCATGAGGTGTCAATGGAATGAATGATTTAGATTTATACGGGAAAATATCAATTCTTTTATTTGTTTATTTATGTGTACCTTGTCTTCCCCATAAAGATGTTTTTCCTGTAAAATCTTGGTACAGAATTCAGAAAATAAAAGAATATCTGACAAAATGGTTGATTATACATATTAGGTATTGTATTTTTTTTGCAAGAGAAGAAATTATAATTATTTTTATATTGCCATGGCTATATATATATCTCCCCATAAATATATGCACACCAAAATATGTAATATTGAAGGTTACCTATGTGTTCTCTACAAGTGCAGACATACACCAAACACCTAACATAAGTTTTTGGCAGGCCTCATCATGGAACCCTCCCTTGATGCTCATTTTAAAGGTTGGCATGGCCATGAAATATGAATAAAATAGAAACTTAATACCATAGCTTAGATCCTTTATTTTCAACTCTTATTTATAGTCTAGCACTACTCAATATTGTTGTCATATATTGACATATGAAGATAATTTACATCTGAAAGCCATGCCCTGGAAGGGGGAGAAGAAAAAAAATTATGAGTGAGATAAGATAGGTCAGCTTCTTTCCAGATATTCTGTAGGACAAAGCAATCTAATGACGTCTTATTTTAAATAAAGGAAAGAATTTAATTCAATATGTCTGTAATTATTTAAAACAAATGAAACCATTTTAATTTAAAAATATTTCAGTTATATGGTAAATAACAAAATAGAATTGTTACCATTTTTGTTAAGCTATAGTTTAACTACAAGTATGAATGTCTTAAATTGTCCATGCAACTTTATTTTGTTTTATAGTAGTATAATATCAATACTAACTAAACTCATTTTGAGTAAGGTGTGTGTGTAAATAAATAAACACATAGATACAATCATAAGTATTTTCTTGTGATAAAGCAAATCATTCAATTTTATACCACATTCATATTTTTATAAAAACCTTTTGGATAAGAAATCTGGGCTATCACACGGGTATAGAAAATGTGGCACCTAAATGGTTATTTAAATAAAAGCAAAATGATTTTCTGGGAGAGTGTTTCTCTTTGAGTCCTGCAGGACTAGCAGTTTTGCAGCTAACTGACACAGCTGTGTCGGTTACATCACAGATTCTGAAACCTCAGTTACTAATACTAAAAAGATAATCTGTGAAATTCATACTTGTCATCACAAAACTGTAACCTCATGAATCTGACTTGCAAATTTAGAGGCAAAGAATTTTCTTTGTCCACTACATATGTACTATTCCAGAGTATCAGTAAATGGTTCGATGCGGTTTGACTCAAGTCTTAAAGAACGTGCTTTTCCGGAACATTTTTTGATGGCTCTGGATGAATTAATTTAACTGTATGGAATCTAAATCTGAAAAAGCAAGCAAAAACTTGATGTGACAGTTTTGTGACGAGTCTGGACAACAGGGATGTAAAGTTTACTCACCAGAATTTCCCTCTCTTCAAAGCTTTTGAATATTTCCTCCTAAAACGGCTACAGTAAGAACTATATAGAATTGTGTATATTTATCTCTATATCTATATCTATAGAGAGAAATTATATATATAAAATTTGTATGAATTATATATAATTTTCTATAAAAATTAAAAATTGAAGGGGAGGTACAAACCAAACACCAGAGATGACAGCCTTAACTCATTTCCTTCTATCTGAGAACCCTTATCCATAAGCGTACACATCAACCTTATCCACATCAACAGTGACAAAGCAGGGATAATTGGCTGTTAAGAACTAATTTACTGCATCGGAGTTTCGAAGTCGTAGCCCCTGGAAATCTTACAGTCATCTCACATATAGGATTTTGCTAGAAATGCACATTGCAAAATGAAAAGAAATATAAGAATAGAAAGTTGAGGGACCAGCTCCGTGGCCGACTGGTTAAGTTCCCGCACTCCGCTGCCGTGGCCCAGGGTTCGGATCCTGGGCCCGGACATGGCACGGCTCCTCAGGCCACGTTGAGGCGGTGTCCCACATCCCACAACTAGAACGACATGCAACTAAGATATACAACTGTCTACGGGGGTGAGGGGGTGAGCGGGTGAGGGGGTGGGGGGGCTGGGGGGGTTGGGGAGATGAAGCAGAAAAAACAAAAAAAAGATTGGCAACAGTTGTTAGCCCAGGTGCCAGTCTTAAAAAAAAAAAAGAAAAGAAAGTTGACAGTCTTACATTATATAAAACAAAGATTTACAAAAATTTCTATACTCTAATGGAAGAGTAAGCAATAAAGAGTAATAAAAACCAGATTTGTATTTTTAGGAATATAGCAACTATCAAATAGTGTGTTTTTAAAAAATTTATAACATTTCTACTGCTTTGGATGTTGAAATTAAAATAAAAGTACATTTCAGCTGACCAATATATTTTTAAAGCACTAAGAATAATATAGAGAATGATGAAATGGCTAAAACTTTGTTCTGCTTATAATTGTTAAATGCAGAATATAGAGACATTTGCTTGTACCATAAAAGAATGACATATTTTTATGTAATTATTATAATACACTTATATGAAATAAAGACTAGGGTAGATCACATTGCTCTGTTTTTTTTATTCTTTAATGTGAGATAAGCTTAAATAATTAGAATATGTATACATAGACATTTTCATGATAGACAAGTATACAGTGGTAGAAATAAAAAGAAACTGATCGTGTTATGCTTTGAGAATAAATGTTGAACTAAATAATTATTTCTGGTATGAAGTTATTTTGTTTTCTGTGTTTAAACACAAGAAAGATATCAATTTCAGATGTGTAAGCTATTTGATGCTACATTCCACTAGATTTACATTCCTAATTACAAAATAATTTTATGAGAAAATTGTTGAGTACTATGCAAGGAGAAAATTTTTCTCCAGAAAACAGAACCAAGAGGATTAATATCTGTATCTATATCTGTATCTGTTTCTGCTTCTCTCTATCTCTATGTTTTTATTTTAAGGAATTGGCTCAGGTGATGGTGGGTGAGGTGACAAGTCTGAAACCTGTAGGGCAAGTTGGCCAGCAGGAAATTCAGTCAGGGGTTGATGTTGCAGTCTTGACTCCGAAATCCACAGCTTGGGTCAGCAGACTGAAAACTCAGGTGCAACTTGCTATTGTAGTCTTGAGTCTGAAATCTGTATGCAGACTGGAAACCCAAACAAGATTTCTCTGTTGAAGTCTTCAGCGAGAATTTTTTCTTCTTTGGGAAGCTTCATTCTTACACCTCCAGGCTTTCAACCGATTGGATAAGGCCCACTTGCATACCAAGGGTGATCTCTTTTACTTAAAGTCAATTAATTATAAACTTTAATCACCTCCACATGCACCTTCACAACAACACTTAGGATAGAGCTTCACAAAACAACTGGGCCCCATAGCTTAGATGACATGTAAAATTAACCATCACTCTTTACTCTTTCTTTTGCTCAAGGACCTTGTTTAATTAGTGTTTGTATTCCTGACATGCTTAGTACAGTGCCTTACACATGGCAGGTAGTTAAGTAAAATTTGTTAAATAAATGTAATAAAAATTCTGTTGCTTAGAGCCTTACGCTGTTCATTCTTTTAAACATTCTCAAAGTTTAATGATATTTAAAATTCCCTCCTCACCTTAATATTTCTCCTCAATTTATAATTCTCACAAAATAGTGTTCTTCTGTTAATGTGTTTTTGAAACATGTTTCATAGAATAATTTATCATTGAATGTTTCAGGGTAAATATAACCTCATGGGTCTATTAATTCAAGATCACATGGTCAAAATGTACTGTGTGGATGCTCTGTGTAAGATAGTTTGGAATTCTATAATAGAAAAAAAAGCTAGTTCATCTGGATTTTAGAAGATAAATCTCTTGAACGCGAGTATTGGAAATGAGTCCTTTGGAATAATTTTTTTTCCCATGAAAAAGAATTACACATGGATATAATATTTTTCAAATTCACTGTTGATATTAAAAGAGTAGCAATGCAACTCCCAATATAGCTCATTGGTCAGTAAAGTTAAGATAAAAACTGAAATATTTAGAATATAGAATCTTCCATCAAAACTCTCAGAAGATGCTCTTTGCTTGCTCTACATAAAAATTCAATTTTGGTGCAATGTCAGATTCCATCAGGTCTCGGCTTTCAACAGTGAGTTGGTAGGGATTCATACAACATGCTTCAGCTATACTTTTCATCTCCTTTTTTTGCTCCTTTGTTAGGTAGCCTTGCAAGATAGGATTCTTGCTATATTTATCCTAGTTGTACACATGATTTCATCTTGTCACCTACAGTATTGAACTTCAAACAAATAGAATTCTACTCCAGACTTGGGAATTCAGAACTGAAACTGAAATAGGTTTGGCAAAATGTTTAAATTACAGGCTCAAGGATGACAGCCTTTTCCAAGATTACCAACTTTTTCACTCTTCTGGTTTTCAACGATTGTGTCACCTTTATCTACCACTCTTTTAATCTTTAATACTTTTTTTTTTTTTGAGGAAGATTGGCCCTTAGCTAAAATCTGTGCCCATCTTCCTCTATTTTATATGTAGGACACCTGCCACAGCCTGGCTTGACAGGTGGTGTAAATCCTCACCTGGGATCTGAACCTGCAAACCCTGGGTCAGTGAAGCAGAGGGCTTGAACTTAACTGCTACGCCACGGGGCTGGCCCCAATATTTAGTACTTTTTAGTTCAATTACTCTTGTGTTTGCTTATCATAGACCTAGGTACTGTTCTACATACATACTGTGGTGTTACTTATTTTTTCATGGGTATTAGAAGAGCTTAAAAGAAAATCACTCACATCTTATCATCCATGAGTCTTATATTTTGGGAATTGAATGTTCTATTCTTGGTTTTAATTCCAATTTAAATAATCCTGAGCTGCAGAAGAACATACTTTCTACAGGAAGTCTGATAAGAACTGCCTCTCAATTCTCTGTTGTCTAGGTTTGGGATTTCCGCATATGTAAATTACCTTTATGAAGAAATACTGCTAGTAGTCTATTAGACTTTGTACCCAGGAACAGGTTGTCCATAGCGTCCAGAATAATTAGGTATGAAGAAATTGAAAGTGAGATTAGGAATGGGGAGCACAACAGTGCAGGTTTCTTTCTTTGCTGGTGTTCTGCTCACCTCAAGCTCTGCAGCCTTCAGGACATTCATCGATTCCCTTAGTAATACCTCCAGATTTCCCTTTTCAGCATTTCATTCTGTTTCTAATTCAGTTATTACTTTTCCAAACTCAGTCCACAAAAATGCTTATTAAAACACCAGCCACTTTGTATGATGCTGACAATTCATTTTCCCAAGAAGCCACTGAGCAACCTTTTGAATTCAGTGATAATCGAAATGTTTCCCCACTTATTCTTTTCATGGTGGATCTCTATTCAAACATGGATTAACTTACAAAGAGGTATAGAATGATAAAAATTTAAGTGTTCATTCCTTTGTGGTTACAATGATATCCTGCAAAGAGCTTCCCAAAGAGAGCAATGTAAACTACCTCTAACTATTCCTTAGAAGATTACTCTGTAGATTTTACAAGAAGTAAATTTATGAAATTAGTCTTTGAAATCCTACACTTAAAGAGGCCTTCTAATCTTTCATTAAAAATCACACTGTGTTAAAATTTTCCTTCTATTAGACTTTACGTAAGCCTTACATTGGGGGAGCAACAGTGGGAAGCATGTGAATTGTGCAACAGCATCTTAGTGGAGTTGTATAGCATATTAATTGGGTCAAGTAATTTTATCTATGATAGCATTTTAAATATTCTTCAAGAGATTATTAATAAGAGCCAGTCAAGCTATTTGGATAAATGTGACCAGAATAATGTATGTGTCTCAGACAATCTAGTGCCATCATTTTAAACATTTTTATATGAGTAATAAGGACTCATTATACACATATAAGTACATTCTATTCACTTTCAAAAGAAACCTGTTTACTACAATTTGGATTTTTCGATAGAAACATCTTAAGGGTAAAATTGAAGAATTTAACTTATAAGAAATTATTCATACAAATGTCTTTAAATGTGAAACCTTTTTACGTGAGATTTACAAAATCATGTAAATCTGTCTCATATGGATCTTAAACTACAGTTTCCAGTTTAAGATTTAGTTTTATTCACACAAAAATTACCTATTTCTTTTTTCATGGTAACAGATTTGCATGGTAAAAATAAGATAATGCAAAAAAGCTTAGATAAAAAGTAGTAGTTTCTTACTTCATGCCTCACTATTCCCAGTCTCACTTCCTACAATCAATTACATTTAATCACTTAAAATAATTTCTTGTAGTGGTATTTCATGAATTATCAATATTAGGTATTTTCTATTGACGTCCCTCTATGAAAGATGATAATTTGGCTTACACAAATTCTAATTAACCTTCTTTCTAATTATGATAAAAATTGTGTAACTATTTTAATGATTCTGTGGATTGGATTTATAATTTTAATTATTTGTTTAAATTTTAATTCTTATTTTTCTTGAAATTTGTTAAAATTTCTATTTAACTTTAATTTTCTGAGCTCTTGCTTGATTTCTCATTGTTGACATTTTATATTACAATAACAGTTGTCAAAATTGCAATTTAACACTGAAGGCTAGTCATTTCTTTAACATTATTTTCATATTTCAGATAGGTCATAAGTCTCACTTTGAATAATTTGAGAGGTGAATCAGGAAGGAAAACAATATAGTAAGTTAATGCCTTCACCTTTATTTATTAAATATTTAAATTGCTAAAAATTAAGAATATCATTGCTGAAAGTTTAACATGACAAGTTTGCACTTCTCCATATACTTTATTGTATAATGATTTTATATATTTCTACTTGGAAATTTAAGATACAACTATATAATAAGAATGAGAAGGAAAACAAAACTTTAGCCTCAAAATTATTTTTCATCTCTTACTTACCTGCTAATTTATTGCCCATGAAAACTCCTTTTGTTTCTAATTTAGCAATTTACTGACAAAATTTTATTAAATCATTTTTAGAAGACACAATATGGATTGTTTAGCAAATTAATGGCAAAACCTAAAGTTCATCTAGGACTTGCCAAACAACAAGGCAATTGTTCCATCCCATTTTAAATCTCATCTCTGCAGCTTTAAAGAAATGTAATATGACATACAATGGAGTGGGATAACTACTGGCAGCATCACTAAGTTGCCTGAAATCACCACCAAAGTGTGTGTTTCAGAAACTGGAACTATTTACTGACTCTCTTAAGTGTTCTTTCTTCCATCCTGAGAAAGACAGAAACAGTCAGTCCTATCTCACCTCTATTTTAAGGAAAAAAAATGTATTCCGTATGATGAGAGCAGAAGAAAATGAGTTTAGTATATTTAAAAAATCTACATACTAGCATGACGTTCATTAAAAAATAGTAACTCTTTAAAGTGTAACTTTAAACATAAAGATATTTACTAAAATGATTTCACAAAAATTTATATCTGATAGCTCAGTTTTGAAGTTATTTGGAAAACTTAAAGATGGAATAAAATAATAACATATCTGATTATATAATCTGTAGGCATTTTAAAGAATTTGCATTGAACTAAGTCACAGAGTCAGTTTGGGTGAATTCTCACTCAATATTGTTTTCGTGCTATTACTCAAGAATTTTTCTGAACTGGATAGTGTGGCAGAACCGCTAGCTAATTTATCAGTAGAAAAGAGACAAGACAAAAGTAATTCTGTCAGCAATATAATAAATATGTTGTTTTAAAGAGAAAAGATAAAGAAAACATGCCTTTGGTCTGTATCTCCCTGCCTTTCAAGTAGATAGGTGCAGATCTAAATTATTCTTTTAGTGTAACATTTATTTCTGAAAGTTTATGAAATCTGATTTAAAAATCAATCTCTTTTCATGGTTTTTATTTAATTGATACAAACATAGAAAAATGCATATGTATAAATTATTTGGCTAATATTCTTTCACTACATAGCGGTAAGAAATAGAATGTAATGTCATTCGCAATAATAATTAACAGTAAATAATATCAACATGCCAAAATAATTTTTAAAGAATGTTGACATAAAAGGTAAAGTGTAATGGTACTCATTGTCGACATTCCTATGTGGAGCAACTTTTTGTGTAAATTACAATAAAGTTTAAAAATAGAAATGTATATAATTATAAACAGCTTTATAATTTTTGAAGATAAATCTATCACACTTCAAAATAATTTCTTTCAGTCAGTAACAGTCTTGCATAATCTGTTAAACCTGTCTTCCACATAAGGCACTTCTGTGCTGGACAATATGGGAAGATGGAAGAACTTGATCAACATGAGGTGTCACCGTCTGCATCGTGAGATTATGTGCTACAAAAAAAGTTCAATTAAAAAATGTTCATTCAGAAAATGACATTAGAGTGTATTGAACCAAATGTAGATAATGCAATAATTGTAAAATTAACTCAATTTATACTTTTATGCCAACTTTTTTTTAGGTAGTTATAAGACAGTAAGCTATTTACAAGGAGAGATTACACGTTCATACTTAGAAAGTTAATCAATAAAGTTTGCCTTGCTCCTCAACTAATGTCCCCCAAAAGAGAAATCTGTAAAATGTGCATTATCAAAACTAAAAAAAGAGATGAACATTTAAAGAAAGGAAGGGGAACTTATATAATTTCTAATATTCTGTCTCATTCAAATTGACCCTTTTCCTTAGAAGTTTAACTTTGTTTCCTGTTTATCCTATGGACTTGTAACAATAAGAAATAATTTACTCCATTTAAATATAAAAATGTTAAAACCTCAAGGTAAATTAATACAAATAGATTCATTTAAAATGTCTTTTAAAACCAAGCAATTTTCATTTTGACAGATATCATTTCTCTCTGTTCTGATCATATTTCTAAAGCAAATATAGACTTTGAAATAAATAATACCTATGAAATGAATAATCAGGCAGGCAGATGAAATGGATTTCACAAGATAGGACTCAGGTAAAAAAATTTGAAGTTCAATTTTGGGGACCATGTTTTAAAAGGTTTGAAGGACTTTCGTGTAAAATTTGGAATGGAATATATTGCTTCAAAAGAAAGAAGCACATGGAATGATTAGAAGCTGTAAAGAAGCAGATTTAAGATCAATAGCCAAAATTGAAAGGAATATCTTATGCAAAAGAAGTCTCCCTCTTTCCAAAGTTTAAGAATCAGGCTAGATAGCCAGCTGTCAGGAAAACTGTACAGGAGGATATATACACTTTGGGCATTTAAACAAATGTTTTATTGATCTTTTTTATCATAAGTGTCTATTAGTCAATAGTCAGAAAGGACCATTTGAGCAAGTATTCTCTACTGCTACTTAAAGAACCTAGAGTATACAACATTTTTAAAAGAAGTAAGCCCCATCTTCCCATGACATTCATTGGTGTTCACAGTATTGTCATGATTATAATTAATTTTTCATCATTTTAAAGAAAGTTGCAAAGCTACAGCCCAGCTTTATTTTATTTGAACTTTGGTAGTCAGTTAACTTCACGTGTTATCTGGTAAAAAATTTGTTTTTAATCTTGTCCTCCCTCACCCCAGCTAACCAACTTACAGCTGTACTTCGTAAAACAAAGTTAGGAAGGAGTGTCATTGGTCCTATACAAATCAAATCGTCACTACTTTGAGGAACAATTAAATACAACTAAGTATTTAATTCCAACTATCCGTACTAACATTTAATCAAATTGATCCACCGTGAGCCTTGTGGGTCTATATAATTTACATTTCCTGATATCCACCATAATTGTCTAAGTCCTTTAGTGATTAATGTTAGCTTTCAATTCAAATTTTTGCCAAGCTCTGTTTACTAGTTCTTTGACCAAACTTGAAACCTTTGGTCTTGGTATTTAATTTGGTCTCCCCATTATTCAAATGTATGCCTTTCCCAACAGACAAAAGTCCCTGCCTCTGGGATTCTCAGTGCCCACAGGCACCTGGACCAACCCCTAGCCAGGATTCCAGCTCAATTACAAGAACCAGGAGAGCCAAGACACAAGCCATCCAGTCCTGCATTTACAAAATGTCTAGATTTTTTTCTCTTGTGTTCTGTAGGCATTTAAAATTTAACAAATTTAACACTGAAGATTTGTTTTTTAATTAGGTATTCTTACCTAATACAGTATTTTTATAAACTGGTAAAACATTCTTCATTTAAGGAGAGTGGAAGTAATTCAGATGGCTTTGAAATTTTTTTTATGAAAACAATTGACAAAATCCTAATTTAATCCCCTTAGCTTCAAAATGAGGAACTGAGAAAAGGCAAGTGATTGGCTCAATGTCACAGAATTGCCAAGTGATAAAGGGAAAAATAAATAATTGTACTGACTGCATATGCAATAATCATTCCATACTTAAAGTAACTTTCTGAAATTCTTAAATATCTGTAGTGATCTTCTCTCCAAAACACTTTGGAAATTTGAAAAAAAAAATGTATGTATAGACTGTTATAGTTTTCATGAAATGTGGCCCATAGAAAATTTCCTATATGAAAATAACAGGTAATATATGTCGATCACTTGACACTTTCACATGTAATTTCATTTAACTCATATAGCAATCTTAGATGATAGGTAATATTATCATACCAGTGAGGTAAATAAGGCTAAAAGGAATATTCACACAGCAAATATGAGAGTAAAGCTGGACATTACATTTAAGTCTGGTTGACCTCAAAACGTGTTATCTTAACCTCGCTAATATGTGTCTTTAAAGAGAAACCGGTCCTCAGTTTATGACAGTGTAATGTCACCAGCTCCACTTTTATTGTAACACTGAAAGACATAAATACATTCTTCTTATGTTAAAAGAAAGGATGAAATTTCTGTAATATGATCTTTGTATGTTTGATATCCTAGAATCAAAATCCTGCTATATAACAGTTTTCTAAGACAGACCAAGTTAAGGCAAATTAGTCCCTAAATTGCCATGCCTACCTATGCTCTGAGTAATATGAGCTAGACTGTGTATGACATTCTAATAAATGAAATGGCAAATAGAATCAGATAAATAGAATATGTCTAATTATAGGAAAAAGCAGTTGTACTGCTTGGGTTATATGCCGTGATCTCAATTATAAATTGATGAAAATACCTTAACCTCATTGCCATTTTTAGGAAAATAGTCCAATAAGGGAGATAGCCATTGATATTAAATCATTTAATACATTATTGTAAGGTCTTTTTTTTAAAAAAAAAATTACAAAGCAAGATTAAAAGGATACATTATATCTAGTGTATTCACAAATAGTTCAACCTTGACTATATATATTTTCACATGGCTGTAAAAAGTATCCTGGGAATCCTAGCCTAAACATTCTAATCCAGTACAAGAGAATCTTTGTTTCATTTGCCTTGATTCGTGATAAACTGAACAAATCCTCATTGAGAACAATTATTTGCATTCTATTACATTTGATGAAGTCAACACTTTTTTTCAAGGGTTCCATTATTCACTTTTTATTTATCTCAATAGACGCAGATTGTGACAGTTTTGAATTAAAAAACTATTTAAAGAGAGAGAGAGAGAGTGCTAGAAAAGAAAATAAAGTTAGAAATCAGTACTTCTTAAACTATTTGTGGAAAGAATCACTTTGGTTCTTGCTCAGTCTATTATTGGAACCAGTAGGTAGTTTCCACCCCATGAAACCCTCCAGGTAAGTTTGACAACACCCAAACTGGTCTAAATCCTGTTCAGAGAGATAGATCCACTGATCATATACATGGCTATTATGGCAATGTCAAATTTCTAAAAAAGATTCTAAATGGTTATTTTCAATTTCTATACTATTCTCAGCTTGGTAACAAATGATATGCCAACTGACAGCTGTCCACAAACCATATTTTCAATAATGCTGCTCTAAAATTCAGTTTCCCAATGATTCTGGGTGATATGACATAGTGTTTAACATCAAGATTGAGAAATATACACTTCTTGAATTTTTTTGCTATGATAAATGGTATTTAAACATGTATTTACTGAGAAAATATTGTACCCTTCACCATTATTTTTGAAAAATGTAGAAATATAGGAATAGCAAAGGCTAACATTTTAATTGAGAATGATAGTATGTGATTAAATGGCAAACTATGTGGCACAAAATATAAAACAAGAAGAAAACAAACAAGAAGAAAATCAGTAAGACCCATGGTAATTAGGGGTGACTCATGTAGGTGTTGGAAATATGGCTGCCAAAAGATTGAAAATATTTTGATTTATAAAATGTGTAGTGTGCTCTTCAGTAGCTGTGGAAAATAATTGTTTTTTTATGAAATTTTGATGAGAACATTCTAGCTGGAGGACAGGCCCTTTGTTGGAGAACAATGAAGATTATACTTGCACATTTTGAGTGAGATACTTTTAAATTTCTTTTTTGTTTCTTTTTGCAAAAGCCCTCTTTGATTCCTGCCAATTCTTAATTACTGCCGGGGTGGGGGAACTCTCCTGCCAGTCTTAAAAACCTGATTGGTAGAAAAGCAGAAAAGTTCAACAATGCAGAACTACTAAAACCAATTTATTAACTAGATCAGTGAGAGAAACAAGTGTATAAAATGTCTATAAATTTTCAACCTTAAATGCTTACATTTACGTATTTATCAAAACATCAAACCCTCTCTTTCCTCCTTTGACTCAATATACATTTCCAGCAGTTCAGCACCTATCTAGGAGTGCATATAAACCACCCCAGAGTGACTCCACCATGCTGCCTAATTCAGTGCCCAAATTGAGAGTGTATTCATCTGAGGTCACCTTATCTGTTACACACTCATTTCTGCCTTCTTTCTAGTACTAATGCCAGTTTGTTTTCATTCACAGCTATGTACATTACATAATGCACTTGTAATCCAAATTTTGCAGATCAGATATTTACTTTTCTATATATCTTAGAGAACCGTAACCTATTAGTGTTTAATTAGCCTACCTTTTCAGTGCTTTTGTTTCTTATGCTCCTAGGCCTGATGTATTTTAGATTATTGTTTTACTTTAGACTTTTTTTAAAAGATAGACTATTTTACATATCAATAATATTTCAGTTCTATATATAGGATTATGCAGGATTATTAATGTCAATTTTACTCTTTGTTATTTTACTACCCAATAATTCTTCTGTTATTTTACAGAACTACTTAGTTTTTTAAACTTCCCTAACAGAACCAAACCTTCTTATCTATCCCTAGTTAGATAACATCTGTCTATCTATATCATCCGTGTCTGTATCCATCTAGTATCTACCTATCCTATCTACCTATATGTGTTCATGTATATGCACTTGTATTTAACTGTTTTAAAATTTATTTTCTAATTGATTTTCAAATCACCTTTAATACTTCCTTTAATATAGTATACTTATTTTTCTCTATTATGTCTTTTTTAATTTCATTTTATTTTTTTGATAAGGAAGATTGGCCCTGAGCTAACACCTGTGCCAATCTTCCTCTATTTTGGATGTAGGAGGCCGCCACAATTAGGCTTGATGAGTGGTCTGTAGGTCTATGCCTGGGATCTGGGCTCGCAAACCCCAGGCCACCGAAGCCGAGTGTGCGAACTTAACCACTATGCCACCAGACTGACCCCTATGTTTCTATTTGAAATTTCTCATTCAACAGTTTTTCTGAAAAGAGGAATGCCTGGTGAATGACAAAGCCAGAGATTAATCTCTGAGTGTCCTCTAACCGTGATAATAATAAGACAAGAAGAATGAATGTGCTCTCAGAGGAATTTAAGATAAAATAAATAGAGCAGAAAACCAAAGTCTGAGGCTTAGCTTTCCTGAAGTCAAGATTAGGGAACAGAAGATAAAGAAGCCACTATAGACAGAATTTAACCAATAGGATTAAAATTATAACTAAGATAGGGATATATCCTAGAGCAGGGATCAGCAACATTTTATTTGGAAAAGTCCAGATAGTAAATATCTTTGGGTTTGCACTCCATATGGTCTTTGTCTGCCATTATAGCATTAAAACAATCATAGACAACATTTAAATGAATGGCTATTTTCAATAAAGCTTTACATATGTAAATTTGGATCCATATAATGTTTACATGTCATGAAATGGTATTCTTCTTTTGACGTTTTTTCAACCATTAAGAAAATGCAAAAAACGTTCTTAGTTCCTGGGCCACATGTCAAAATAGTCAGTGGGATGAATTTGGCTTGGGGTCGTTGTTTGCGAATCCTTGCCTTGCAAGAATGAAAGAACATTTCCCAAAGAATCAAGTGTCTGAAACAGTCAAATACAGCAGAAATTATAAGCAACTTGAGAGCAAGCATTCTCTCATATTCATGTGTTTATTTCCAAACATAGCTTTGCACAATATCTTTCACATAGTAAGTGCTTAAAAATTTTTTCCCAACTAGAACTGAAGACAAATGATTGGAAATTCTGAGGTGGCTGATGACTTTCCAAGACATGTCTCTTGGAAAAAATAGGATCATGAAAGCCAGTTTGAAGTATCAACAATTTTGAGTGAAAGGTCAGGAAATGGAAGTAAAGTTCTAGACAGCATGTTCAAAGTCTGAAAGAGAATTAGGTGGATGATTGGGAGGAAAAGTAGATGTAGTCAATTAATGTTGTTTTATTGTTTGCTTCTTAAATTACAAGGTAATGTGTATGTTTGAATACTTGGAGACATAATTAAAGTTGTAAATTAAATGTAGAGCAGGTCTTTCTGAAGGCAGAAGATAGTGGACAAATCTATGATTAGAGAGAAGGATGAGAGGAGGGAATAATGACAGAAACTTATTGATTTGGGTGCAAGGAAAATGGAGGTGCTTGCGACAAACAACATCCTCATCATGAATGACTGAAGATGTGCTAAAGGGGGGATTATGAAGAAGAAGAGGAAGGAGAGATGGAAATTTGAATATTTGAGGGCAAAGTATTTTTTTTTCCAGAGGAAGATTCACCATGAGCTAACATCGGTGTCAATCTTCCTCTATTTTATATCTGTGTTGCTGCCACAGCATGACTGACAAGTGGTGTCTGTCTGTGGCCAGGATCTGAACCCACGAACCCAGGCCCCGAAAGTGGAGCACACTGAACCTAACCACTACATCATGGGGCTGGCCGGGGGCAAAGTATTTTTAATAACTAATCAGTACAATAGATAAAAATGACCAACTTCCTTAGAAGATGAGTGTATATATCCATCTATTTGACTTACTTATGTTTAGAAAATCAGGTATCCTCAACACTATTTTAATTGCTAAATCAAAACTTCCATCATCACCAGTAATATATCTTGTATTCCTTTAAAATTTTGGAGGAGGATAACACATACACAGGAAATATATAAGTAAATAGGAAATACGTATCATCTAATTATGAACTAGGGCTGTCTTTTTTATTGAGACGTCCTCATTATTTATATCTTATTAATTTATTTTACTCTAAATACTAGTATACATTTCTATAAAAAATGACTTAATGATACTCTTTGATGTGATTCCCGACAATTTTCCTCATCAGTATGTATTATCTTAATCTTATTTTGCATGTCTGGTATTTTTTACCTTCTCTTTTATCCCATTAAATGCCTAATGCATGTGAATAACATTCCTCTCCAATTCCTATCTACAGAAATGAATATTAATCTATGTAACCTGGATAAAATAAGACTGCTATTCTAAAATGGGACCTAATAGACTATAATCAGAAATAATAGCATAAAGTGAAGCAAAGAAAATTCAGGGTGATTGTCAGAAACTTTTAATGGCTTTGTAAAAATGATTGTGAGTCTGCTCAGGGACATCTTATGGGGACAGCATGCAAACGGGAAATAATTCCCAGCAGAGCTGTTTATTTTACTGTTGAATAGTTTTGTAGCAAACAAAGGGGTGGAAATTCTCCCGGCTCAGCAGTTGCTTGGCTGACAGTTCTGTGGCAGGTCACTCACACTTTCTCTTATCTTGGCAGGGTTTGTTGATAGCTTTTACACAACAGCGAAGAATTTGTAACCAATTTCCCTATATTCAGAGCCTTTCATCAACCTTAGGTCCCACTATTTCCAACCTCTTCATACCTCTCAAGTACATATTTTATAGGGTGTTTGATTCTCACAAAATATATTCTTGTCAGAGATATTCAGTATACTTCTGAAGAAAAACATTTGACATAGAAAACAATGTTTCAGCGAATTGATGAATGAAAGTACAATCCTGAACTCTGTTCTGGGTGTGTGCAGAAGACAGATTTCTGCCCTCAAGTGTGTGTTGCCTGCTTAAGGATGCTGTGGACATTACTCAGGATGACCCCACTGCTGGCCATCTTAGAATGATTATGTACATTCTATGAGTTGATTTCATACCTCTAGAACTACCAGAAGCATACACTGGATGTTTAGATTTCGTTTTTTTTCGCTTATGTCCTGGAAGCCTGGAAGAACCTGTGCTGTTCAGAGGAGAACACTACTGTTAAACGTTCCTGGTTAAACCTGGCAACTTCTGGACTCGATCTTAAAAATTAGTAGACACTCTTAACATCATACCAATACTGCATGATTTCACTCATATGTGGAAGATAACACATAAGTGGATAAAAAGAACAGATTATTGGTTACCAGAGGGGAAGGGGATTGGGAGGGTGGGCAAAAGGGATAAAGGGGCACATATGTATGGTGATGGATAAAAATTAGACTCCTGGGGGTGAACACGGTGAAGGCTACTCAGGAATTGATAAACAATAATGTAAACCCCAAATTACACAATATTATAAACCATTGTAATCCTAATAAAATTATTTGGAAAAACAAATTAGTAGACACTCCAGGTCCTTCCTGAATCATATTGGAAGTTTGGAAAACAAAACCAGCAGACCGCAGACTGAGCTGCTCATTCCGAAGACCTCTGGTTTTTACCTTATTTTCCAAATTTTATGCAAACAAGAAAACCACCTATTATGGTTGTGCTGCCTGAGAAGTGTTCCATTGTGGTATTCATTTTAATGACTAAATGCCATATGTGGTTTATCTGCTGTCAGTATTATCTAAGATAAAATAGATGCTTAGTGGTGTTGATGATAAAAGCTTTGTTGATTTTGTTTCATGATTTTTAAATACAGGTGCTGAATGGAATCTCTGCTGAAAAAAATGTTTTCATTTGAATTAGAGAAAAGAATATTCTAATTTAGCTTAAGAGCTACTAACTGGAGTATACACCTTGATAAATTAGACATCAATAATCAAGATCAGACCTAAATCATAAAACTAGTGAACCACGGGAATCAGTGCTTATTGTTATATCATTATCATTATATAATAAGTATTTATCATTACACCCATATTTTATGTACAGTTCAAAACATCTTTCTTCTTAGTGGTTTTTCCAACTATAAGATAATTGAGAGAATTATAAAACCATAGACCAGTGAATAAAAGAAAAACCTGAAACACAAATAATGAACTAAATGACATTTCTCCTACTTGTGATGTGTCTGCCGGCACTAAGCACAAAGGCTTATGTATCCCTTCAACATTCATTTACTGACAAAATGCAGGAAAGGAGGACATAGAAGGTGTTTTTCGCCTCATTTATGGCCATCTAGCACAAACTGTACAATATTCCACCAGAAGGCAGTTCTAGGGTAAAGGAGCAGAATAAAAAGGCTCGCACACATTAAAGGATTTTGTACAATTTGATCTTGATACCAATTTGAAAAATAAAATAACTATTACAAATAACTACCTTATTATAAGTTTTCTAAGCTTCTGATTCTCCACAAATTAGAAGACTCCTATCATTTGCAGTGAATTCGGTAGCTTTTGAAAAGACCATGGGTGTATGATGTGGGCAACCACTGATGTTTTGAGAAGCTCTCAATATACTTTACTGTTACATTTAATATCTGGTAAAGAAGCCTGAGATTGGGAGATTTGGGAGGAAACATTGGATTTATAATATATTTCTGAAGTTACTGAGTTATGAACACGTGGCAATAAGTGAAAGGACTATATCATACTAGAAATAAGTAATTAAGGACTGGAAGTTTATTTTAAAAGGTGATCATTCACATTGATTTCCATACACACTTACTAAGCTTAAATATGCACGATATGCATTTTATTTGATGTAACTCTCTCTTTTTGTATATACGTATATATTTAACTTTTGATGCTGAAAGTAATTAAGCATCAAACATTAATTTTACCCATAAGCTGCCATACGATGTTATAATTTAAGGTATTCATTTTATTTTCTACTTTCTAAATTATAGGATGAAGTCTGTCCCAAAGCTGAAGGAGATGAAGTTCAGAGGTGTGTGTGGGCCTCAGCTGTTAACGTCAAAGACAAGTTCATATATGCTGCGCAGCCAACTTTGGACAGAGTCCTTATTGTTGATGTGCAGTCCCAGAAAGTGGTTCAGGTATGAATGATTCCTACTTTTGAAAGTTATTTTAAAAAAACATTTAATATAACAGTCTTTACCAGGTAACTTGTGCACTGCCATTTGAATGTCATTGATAACTTGTTTCACTACTTGGATAACTGAAAATATATGCATTTTCTGCAAACTCTCTTCTTCTGCTCCTTGAGCATAATGAATTAAAGAAGAAATTCAAATATCTCTTGTTTTTAGAAATTGGATTCCATGAACACATCATAATACTAACATGACTAATTCCACAAAAATCGTCCTCAGAGTTGCTTATTCTGTCTAGGACAAGGAGAGCCCCAGTCAGAAGCTAATTAAGGTATTCTTAGTTATCATTCCAGAAACAGTATTATGTCCTTCACATTTGAATCTTAACAAAGGCTGAGACAATAGTAGGCTTTACTAGGTAATAGTAACTCAGTAGGTTTCACAATAGTGGTAGACAACTAGCATGCATATAGGTCAATGACAGAAAAAGATCTCTAACAAACATTGCCACGGTCATGGTTATGAAAAGCCATTCTGGTTTGAGCCACCAAATGTTTCATTCCCTGCTCTTTTCAAGACTGCCCAACGTGGACAATCTTCTTGAATTCAGTTGCGCAATAACCAAGCAGCAGTGTAGGATTTGCATCTAGGCAGTCTGGTTCCAGGATCTGGGTCCTTGACTATTATGATCTATTGCTTCTCAGCTCAGAGGAAACAAACTTACAATAGCTTTATGAGATATGAATAATCTGTTAAATAGGAGTAATAACTGTACATATCTCAAAAAGTTATATTAAGGATTAGATTAATTAATGTATATAAAGCATTTATAGCAGAGCTTGGCATATAGAAGTGCTATATCCTGGTTTACAATAAAAATTTCCGAGAGACACTGGAATCTAACCATTCCTTATATTTACAGAGGTTTTTTTTGGCATCAATATTGGCTTGAAATTGAATATTGAAGTAGCTGTTAGTCCCTCTGATATTGATTCCTGAATAGAACCACAAAAAGTGCTAAGATGTTCAAAGTTAGGACTTCTTGTTCTAAGGGTCCTTAACAGCTTTACATGAATTCATCCAATAATCCGTCTATCCATCCATCCATTTATCCATCCATCCATTCATCCTGTATACATTTATTGATTGCCTATTATGAGATGTGTTTGGTATCACAAATAAAATAATGAAAAGTCTTTCTATTAGAAAGCTCTAGTATCTCTAGGGTTACAAATTTACAGTGGATAAATAGTCTGATGTTCCAATTTCTAATATGAGAATGAACTGTACAATCATGAGTAAAAGCATGAATAAATGTTTTATTAGTAAACTCTAATGCCTCCAAGGTTACACAGTTCTCCTGTATATCCAATCTAATGGTCCAATATCTAATGTGAGAGTAGGTTTTTCTGTATATTTCACTTCTTATTCTTCTGGCTTTGAGACTGCTGGATTTTTGACCAGGTTGATTTTATTTTGATTTCAGCTGCAACATAGGCCAACAAATTATAGGCATTCAGTCTGGTATTATCATGACTCTTTAGCCAGTAGGTTAAAATTCGAAGTATGTTTCAGGAATAATCAAGCTAGTCTTTAAATTCAATTTTCAAACTAGTATACGATACTGACTGCATATGTATTACCTACTAGATGTTCAAAGGTGAGAAAAGCTAATATCACTTATTATTCATATAACTTCCATCTTTAGACAATGATGTACAGTTTAAAATTAACAGAAAATATTGATAATGAAATGTTCATAGAATGGTAAAAATCACATAAATTATATTATTTTTCAAAATGCCTATAATTAGCATGAAATACCAGGAGGATGTAAAAGACATTATGCAATGTTAAAATATTAAACATCATATTATGATATAATCATGATTGTGGAATTTTTCAGATGAGAATCTAAGTCTCACACTTTTTTAGGTCAGAAAATTGGGCCTCAGTCTGAATGGGTTCTCCTTATGATCTTGTTATTAAAATAATAATAATTGTGTTTTATTCCTCCTTCTAATCATTACCTAGCCAAAGGTAGTCATTCTGTAGATTTATAGCCCCATGAATAGATATTGCCTGATTTTGAATATTACATAAATGGAAATATACAGTATTCGCTATGTGTGATCTGGCTACTTGGAGTCTATGTTATAATTGTGAGATCATTTTGTTTGCTTGTAGCTGTTGTTAGTGTTATTCTTACTTTTTGTGCTTCAGAGAAATCGATTATGGTTGATTCTCATTGTTGATTCTGTATTTGAAAAGTCCTCTACTCTCAAATTTATTTAGAACCACAAATCAATACTCGTGGGCCTTTTGCGATGATTCAGGGACAGGCTCAGGGAGAAGAAAAATCTATCACCCAACATGCATGTTCCCAGCTAAGACTGAACAATGGAGGGGCCCTGCCTTCTTGTTTCAGCTTTCATGATCTAAACAAGAGTTCTTTTCATGGTCTATTTAGTGCCATCTTTTTTGCATTTCTGTGCTTTTCTTGGCAATTTTGCTGTTTAAAATGGTCCCCAAACATAGTGTTGAAATGCTTATGCAAGAGGCTGTGATGAGCATAAGAAGAAGCTCCATTCAGGCATGAACTGTAGTGCTGTTTGGCTATGAGTTCAATGTTGTCAATGAAAAATATGTTTTAAACTGTCTTTGAACAGAAACATACATGAAACAAGGTTATGTGTTGATGAGTTCATGAAAATCTTGTGACCAGAGGCTCATGGGAACCTAACTATATATTTCCCGTAGGAATAATGCTTCAGTATTCAGAAATTCAGTGTTTGTGGTGACTTTATAGAGCAGCTACTGCTAATAATGAGAAATGATTGTATTTAAATGTCAGACATTTTTTATTCATTCACAGTAGAAAAGATAAATTCTAGAAGGAGATTCCAGAAGGAGATAATAGAAGGAAAAGGAGAAAGTTAATATTTAGGTCAAATGAGTGATAATTTCCAATAATATAATAAAGAATAATATATAGTATGCATTATATATTAGAATATATAGTATCTAGAATATATAGTATATATTAGAATATATATTAGTATAGTATATACTAGATATTAGAATAGTATATATACTATATTATATATAATAATATATTTACTATATATTCTATATATTATATAGAATATATATAATATATACTATATATTATAACAATATATTAAAATATTAATATATATTAAAAATATACAAAATATATTAATTTAATATATTATATTAAAATGTATAAAATATAATAAAATATTAGAATAATATATAATATATATTATATAGAATATATAAAATATATACAGTATATATTATTCCTTATTTTACAATTTATAAAATAAAATATAGTAAACTCTCAGATTTAGAAAAGGCAGTGAAACTCAAATGGGAAAAAAAAGTTATTACCTAAATATATTAGCGTGACACAACCAAATGTGAAGGCAAAAGGTAGATCTTAAAATGGCAGATAAATTACTATGAGAACAGTAGCAATTTTCTCAAAAGTGATAATGGCCACCAAATAAGGTGAAATAATATTATTAAAGGAATAATTGGAAATAAAATATATTCTAATGTTATATGGTCAGTGAAAAAATAATTCTAAAACCAGAGCATAATTTATTTATTGTGTCAGACACACAAAAACATACACTTGATCACCAACAGAAATCAAAACAGAACTGAAACTGAAAACTGTTTGCTTCAGGAATAAGGAAAAGTAACTGAGCAGTAAATTTGATGTGAAAGTAAGCAAGTAAATTGGTAAGCATATGATCTATTAAAATGTTAACTATTGATAATAATAAGGATATTCTCTGAGTTTAAGATTGTAATTTTTAGAAGAGTAAAAGCATAGGACAAAAATAACAGTAAAAGTGTTTAAATATTGTACAACAATATGTGAGCAGGAAAAGGGATGATTTGATTTGAAATATTTTTAAATTTCTTGTGTTATTTGGGGCTGGAAATAATAATGATTATCTGTGCATATGTTAAGTATATTAATTAATATTTCAAGAATCTATGTTTTGAAATATTGTTTGTCTATGAAAAAATAAAATCAATGAACAACTTACAGATAAATATAGTGGAGAAATAAGAAGAGAGACAAAACAATAAGAGTGGAAAAACCGGGACAAATAAAAAAATTAAACAAAGTGATAGAATAAAGTCAAATATGTTCATAATTGCAATAACTGAGAATGGACTAGTGTATCTAACTGAAAGATGAAAAGAGAATTGTTGGACTGAATAATGAAAATCTAGCCACATGCAGATTATGAGATACACCCAAAAGATAAGAAAAAATAAAATTTGAAATTTCAGGACAGTAATAGATAATGCAGGCATATACGGACAACAATACAAAAAGCTGGTGTAGCTATAACATCAGACTTTAAAAGGGACTTCAGGCACAAAACACTAAACTAAAGCAAGTTATTTGATAATGATAAAAAAAGTTTACTAAGAAAACGTGAGAATAAAAACATATGGTTGCTGACAATTCTAGAAAGTGATTATTGCCAAACTACTAGAAGAGATTGACGTGTGGTCCAAGTGAGAAGTATTTGATAGTTCTATAACTGATAAATCAACAGACAAAATTAATATTATATGTGAATTGAACAACATTATTATTATGTTTGAACTAACAGATATGTGTATGGACCTTTGCATCCAGCAATGCTTAACTATACATTATCACTAAACATTTCACTATCTTAGTCCATTTGGGCTGCTATAACTAAATACAACAGACTGCGTAGCTCATAAACAACAGAAATCTGTTTCTCAGAGTTCTGAGTCTGGAAGTCCAAGATCAAGGTACCGGTATGGTGATCTTATGGCGAAGGTCCTCTTCCTTTTCATAGTTGGTGCCATCTCACTGTGTAGAAGGGGCTAGGCATCTCTCTGGTGTCTTTTTTGTTAAAGGACTAATCCCATTCATGAGGGCTCCATCCTTATGACCTAATCACCATTTAGGGGTTAGGCTTTCATCATTTGAATCCTGGTGGGACACAAATATTCAGACCATAGCATTCACTAAATAAAACATTTAGTGAAAATGACCACATGCTAGGTTATAACTTGAGTCTTAAGTAACACTAACAAAATTATTTCATACTGATTCTCTGACACAATCTTAAGCTATCAACAGCACCAAAGTAAATTTAAAAAGATCAATATCAAATAATATTGATAATCATAATTAAAAATGTTGAATCCAAGTAAGGCTGTATTTTGAGGGAATTTTGCTACCTTAATTAAAAAAATAAATAATAGACTGAAAATAAAACATTTAAACGGAGAATTTTAGAATTTAGGTGAAGAAAATCAGAATAATATAAACAAAAAAAGGAAAGTATAAAGATAGATGTAAAAAGATACAGTGGCGGGCCGGCCCATGGCCTAGTGGTTAAGTTTGGTGTGCTCCATTTCAGTGGCCCAGATCTGCAGGTTCGGATCAAAAGATGCAGTGGAATTAATGTATAAAACATAAAAATTGATTTATTCAAAAAAACTAATTAAAAGGAAACTCTTTGGGAATTTTGACAAAGAACAACGACAAAAGTCACGATTAACACTATTAGAATTGAATAAAAGAAGATATACCCACAATCTAGCAGAGAGTAAAAGGAACTACGAAAATATTAAGGAAAAAGTCATGGTAGTAAATTTTGAAAACATAGTGGGAAAGAACAAATTAAAGGGAAAATGTAAGTTAATAATGTATAACCCAAGAAGGAATTAAAAAGGAATACTTTTATGAATAATTAAATGAACTGATTTAAGAGTATTCAAACAAAAATATTCTGCCCCAAATTGGGTTAGGGGTGAAAGGTCTACCAAATTTTAAAGTAACATTTTAGCAGGCAATTTGATAAGGTCTAGTAATTTAAAAATGTCTCTTCATTGACTTGGTGATTGACTTCCTATTTTACTCCCTCCACCTGCTCTCAAAACCAGCCCTGGTGGTCTAGTGATTAAGATTCAGTGCTTCTATCATGGCCTGGGTTTGTTTCCTGGTCTGGACCACCCACCTGTTGGTTGTCATACTGTGGTGGCTTCGTGTTGCTGTGATGCTGAAAGCTATGCCACTGGTATTTAAAATACCAGCAGGGTCACCCATGGTGAACAGGTTTCTTCAGAGCTTACAGACTAGGAAGAAACCTGGCCATCCACTTGTGGAAAATTGGCCATGGAAACCCTATGAACAGCAGCAGAGCATTGTCTAATATAGCTCTGGAAGGTAAGAGGATGGTGTAAAAAGAGTGGGCAGGGTTCTGCTCTGCTGTACACGGAGTCACTAGGAATCAGAATTGACTCCATGGCACTATCAACTACAAAAACCTTCACTGGGTATAGTCTCTGTATATTCTCAGACTTTCTACTATCAAAGAAAAATTTTAACCTTCTCTTGATGCATTTTGTCCCACAGGACCATTTAACAGCCTTATTTCCTTACTGTCTGTAGATGCCTTCCATTGTTGGAACCAAAAATTACATAGCAGATACATCCCTGTTGTAGGAAAAATGTGGGAACTTCATCCTTGGAATAAAAAGGTAGAGGCAGTATTGTGTCATGGGGTTGCTCATAGAGGTCTGGAGAGGTATACGATGGAGTTGAATATTACCCTTCTGTCAATAAAAGGAGAAAAATTTGAATTATAAGGGCAACTGGATACCTCACTGGGTAGAAAGAGAGTGAAGTAGCATTCTCTTGCTTTGGGCCTTCTGCATCAATCTGTTCTACAGAAATTTAGAGATCTTCTTAGTTTATAAAAATGAAAATTTCCGTGCTGGATACGTTCAGTCTAATATTTGTTCTGATAGGGTCACTACTTCTTGAGGCCTATGGTTGACTCTAAATATCAACCTAAAATTTTAGATCTATACCACATAAGATTCTCTTTAAAAAAATTAAAATTTGGGGGCTGGCTCACTGGCATAGGGGTTAGATTCATGTGCTCTGCTTCTGTGGCCTGGGGTTGGCAGATCCGGATCTGAGGCCCATGGACCTAACACCGCTAGCCAAGTCAAGCTGTGGTGGCATCCCACATAAAATAAAGGAAGATTGGCACAGATATTAGCTCAGTGACAATCTTCCTCAAGCAAAAAGAGGAAGATTGGCAATGGATGTTAGCTCAGGACCAATCTTCCTCACACACACAAAAAATAAAATTTTTTATCTTTGAATTTGTCTAAGTTCTCTTTTTTGCAACCATATATGGTTTCAGTCTGTGAACCTCTTTAGATATTGATTTCCTTAAGACTACTACCTGCTGGGTGAAAAAACACATCCTTATATTCATCTTAACTTTACCTTAGAGCATGTGAATTTTAATCCTCAAAAGTATGTGCTTAAAGGTAAATTATGAATATCTTAATGACTGTATTTTTATACTTAAAATGCTTCATCTCAATGGTTTTTCTATTTAAAAACAAAATGTAAAAGTTAGATTTTATAGACTTAGATATTGAACCCTCTGTTTTTAAGTTAATAATCCAAATAAATTGTTATAAAACTATTTAAAGAAAGAATATGTCTAGCTACTCATAAAAGCTAAATTTAAAAAAACTTTATTTGTGATTTAAAACTTTATTTATATCCACAGGCAGAGAACACTCTTAAAGTCAACTGCAAAGTGCAAAGTTAATTTTGTAAAAAGTAAAGCAGCCTTTCTCAATTTGACAACTTTTTCTACTGAGGCCAGATTCGAAGTCAGTCTTTTTTGTATCCAAATGAAATTATACTTCCTGACTGTTTGCTGTAACTCTGCTCATATATTTCTTTGTAACCTGAGTATATAATACAGAGTCAACTAATAGTATTAATTATAATCAAAATTTGCTTATCTCCCAAACATGATAGAAAATACTACAGAATTTTCTATAGGGTGGATATAGAAATGGAACAGGGAATTCCAAAATCAAAATGCTTTCTTCTTGAAAAAAAAAAAAGAAAAAAAAGAAAGAACACTATACTTATTTAAATTTATTCTTTTAAGCTTTCTTTTTCAATCCAATTAAATTATATCCCTAGTGTTTTCTACTGAGCTTATCAAGGAAGTCACTTTTCCGACTTTTCCTGTTGCTAGTGTTTGATTGTATGGATTGGTATTAAATGTGTATTTTAGGAGTAAACATTTTAAAAATTTGAACAACATTATTACATTTTATTAGTAAAATAACAAATATCTTCTTGACAACATAAGATTTTACAAACCCTGTGATAAATTATTACCATTAGGGTATATTTGTTTTCAGTGAATGCATCAATATCATGTCTATCTGCAGCTTAAAAAGTAAAAGGTCACAATTTTTTAATGGAATCTACAAGCTTGGTGTTGCTTTAAACGTCAAATGGTTATTGCTTTTCTTACTATTAAAGTTTTTAGAAGAATGGCATGCACGTGATGTTTTGCTGTACAAAAGATTAGCTAGTAAACAACTGACCTCATTTTGTCTTCTGTGGAGCAAAATCAGATTCTGCTTGGATGCAGAAGTGGCTTATTGTAACACCTCGGGAGTATTCTTAAGTGTCATCAGCCCTCTCCTCCAGCCATTAGCACATTATCTTGAGAATCGACATCATTAGTTTAAATTAGGTTCACTTAATTAGCCAGCTGGCACTCTCCTTGTCAGACTGATAAACAGGCTGAGCTTCACTGTTCCTTCGTGTCAAGACTAAACCCCCAGCTCTGTGTATTTTTGTTACTATTATCAGTATTTCATTTTTACAAAATAAGGCATTTTTATAGAAGCTGATACAGCTGGTCCATGACCAGTGTAGCAGGAATTTAAATTTTTTGTATTTGTTTCAACTTCTCAAGAAATATTGATGAATTTGTATAAAACTAGGTATGTTGGGATTATAAGAGAAAGTTTACAGATCAGCAAAGAAAACCCTCATAATATAAGTAAGTTATATCCTTAAACAATGTCTTAAGTATTAAAGAAAAAGTATTTTATTAACCTCTTTATAAAACTACAATAAATGAAAATGTTTTGGGGGCCAGCCCCATGGCTGAGTGGTTAAGTCCGTGTCCTCTTCTTTGGCGGCCCAGGGTTAGGATCCTTGGCGCAGACAAGGTATCGCTCATTTGGCCATGCTGAGGCGACATCCCACATGGCACAACTAGAAGGATCCACAACTAAAATATACAACTATGTAGTGAGGGGATTTGGGGCGAAAAAAGCAGGAACAAAAAAGAAGATTGGCAACAGTTGTTAGCTCAGGTGCCAATCTTTAAAAAAAAAATCTTTTATTGTTGCATTATGTAGTATATTTTAAACATATTTTTACAAAAGAATCTGATAAGAAGTTAGTAACACTCGGAAAATGGTACCCATGGGAAATTAAAAAATATGGATTCTACGACCTGAATACATAGATAACTGCTATTAATTAGTTGCAATAACAAAATGAGTTATTTGAAAGATATTTCTTAAAATGTTTTATAAATCAATAAATCATTGGAAGAAGTATTGTAGCTTAATTATCTGAATATCACCAGGCCAAGCAAAGGCTACTGTGTGCCCAAAATAGTAATGTTTGTGATTTGGGAGAGTAATTTCCAACCTATAGAATCAGAAACTTTTATTTAAACAAAGTCTTACAGAATCATTCAATAAATCAGAACTGATCCCCTTTGTTATATTATGGTTGAGGTTCAAATCACCTGCTACAAATAAATTTTATTTCCATAGGCTTCTCAAGGCAAAGTTTGAACAATCTTTCTGGCAAAATAATAATGGTAGTCAAATGCAAATTTATACTAAGTAATCATTGAGTCTTCTATGTGGGTTAATTTCGAGGTGAAAGATGAGCTTATATGCAATGCTTTTTCTCAATCACATATTCTTAAACATTGTCTTTTAACTTATAAGGTTTTTCTGATAAATGGTTGATGGCTGCAGAAATAACATAATATGCACGCCAGTGGTCTCCAAAGTGGAGTGTATGCAGCACAAGGGAAGTGAAAGGTGACTAGTGCGCGAAGGGAATCCTAGGATGTCGTTATATTTCATTTATCTTAAAAAAGCAGTTACATTACATTTTATAAATATTTAATATGTGAACCAATATTGGAGGTCAGAATTTATCTGTGTGTTGGATGATGATGTAACACACAGCGGACACGAGGGCATCTTGAGAGGAAAGTGGCAGTTTGACAATAAGGAGAGGATGACAGCAGTACTCTTAGTCTCCTGTGGACTTTTATCTGTACAAAAGAGATAAAATAGCACGTATCTCAACAAAAATTTATATAAAAATTTTTATTTGTAAAATATTTAGGAAAATACTGTATTCATAATAAATCTAGTGAAGGGTATAATTGTTTTTGTTAGATAAAATAATGATGATGTTAATAATAAGTTTTTCATGTTGTTCAATTTTGCAATTTTCTTTTCCCAATTAGGTAGATTTAGAGGTTAATTAATTATATCTTGAGTACTACTATTTACAAGGTATTCTTCTAAATGCCTAGGTTATATCATTGACCTAAACCAACACAAAAACCTGCCCTTTTGGAGTCTAGAATCCATTGAATGGCGACAATGATAAAGAAGAATACTAAAAATATAAATTCTATAATATGTAAGGGGGTAAGGGCTATTGGAAAAGTTAACGGTACAGCAAGGCCAGGTGGGATTTGGAAGCTAAGGCTGAGGGGACTTTCACAAGGAGAGGCTGATTACAGTATTAAAAAGTGTGGTCACGCCGGCCTCACTGAGACAGTGAGTTCTCAGCAAAGAAGGTGTTGTGGAAGTAAACGTTGGCCTATCTAGGGGAAGACCTCCAAAAGGCAGAAATGTGGCTGGCATGTTGGATGAATAGCAAGAAGGTCAAGAGCATCTGGATTGGGGACACCAAGGGAAAAGTAGTAGGTGAGGGGATCGGAGAAAGAAGATTGGGGACTGACAGGTCAGCTAGGGCCTGGTAGTCACTATAAGGACTTCTGACTTTTACTTTGAGGGAAATGAGAAGACACTGTAATGTTTTGAGCAGATTAGTGTCATAGTTTATTTAATGGTTACTTAAAAAGCACTCTGGCAAATATGTTGAGGAAGTTGATGAGCATAAAGTTAGAAGTTAGAAACCATGTGATGAGCTTAGAGATGATGGAGGGTCTGTCCATGGCGGTGGCAGGGAGGGGCTGCAGAGGTCAGGATTTGAAAGACAGATCCAGTCTTGTTTCCTGCGGATGTGAGATATAGGAGAGAGATGGCAGTCACGGATAGTAGAATCTTTACAATCCTTTTCATAAACTGTGGAGAAACATTTAAACTATTTTATAACACCGAGGCTTGCAGGCTTTAATTGTGCCTTTCTCTTTTACAAAAGCTAATGGTCTAAATTTACTGATCATTTAAAGCAATTTCCGGAGTATACTAGCAGATATTTTGTAAAATCCAACACATGTAATTTATCCCTTTCAAAAGTTCATGATATAAGTGGGAAAATATCTGTTTTTTTGAGTGAAAATTAGGTTATGGTAAAATGATCCTAAAGATAGTTGTTTGGAAATATTTTTGTCATTGTTATATGAGTTTGTTGCTGAAAACCATGTATATGTTTCCTCTGTAAAATGTGTTCTATCTGCACACTTGAAAACTTCTAGACAGATTTTTCCTCAGAGTTAAACCTTTTCCATATAAAGTGTGTCAGATGTCCTTTTCTTCATTTTGATCTTCGTGTCCTTTTCAGTTTTGGTGAGCTTTTGTAACCAAACATCAAAATAAACTAAATTTAATAACAAACCTTTGAAATGCTAAAAGACAAAATGTTCAAAAATTTTGGAGCCCATTGAGGAGATATTTTTCAAATTCTGGAGTTGTTTTGAAAATTGATTGATATTTTCCTCTTTCAAATACATATATCTTAATTTATTTGAAGGTAATTAATCATGGGCTCCCTTCTGACACCTTCTGGAAGATACTGTCCTAAGTTAACTTTAAAAAATAGTCTTTGTCTTCCCATTTATAAAATGGTTCCTACTTTAAGGCTCACCTTCTCCTCTTATCCCTTACCCTGCATCGTACTCCTCCCCCTGAGCTTTCACGGCATTTGGTCTTTATTTTTCTTTTGTGACATACATCAAGCTATTTTAATTTCTTCTTTTACCCTGTAGCTTATAAATTCTTCAAGGACAAAGACTGTGTTTATTTACTTTCTCTTCCAAGTCTTCGTTTCTTCATTTGCCTAAATGAGAGTATCGCATCTCTAACCTTAAAACACTATGATGCTAATTGTCATTAAAATTCCTTTAGTTCAACTAGTTTTCCTAATAGTACCACTAGTAGCATTTTCATAGTGCTTAATATTCACCAAGCATACCCTAAGCTCTTTATATTTATTACCACACCTAATATTCACAACAACCCTCTGAAGTAGGTGTTATTATATCCATTTTATTATAGAGGAAACTGAGCCACAGGTAAGTTTAGTAACTTCCCAAGGTATTTTCATTATTATTTTGTAATTTAAGTGAAGATGCTAAGATTTGAAGCTGCCTTCAGAATACATGCTGAGAAGCATGGTGTTTACTGCCTTTCAATGATTCATTAGGACTGTACTGCTTAGACAGATGATACTGCATGTATTTGGGTCCCATGGGTTTCTTTCTATCTTTCAAGAGGGAAAAAAACCCCAAAAGAATGTTTTTATACATAAGGCATAAAAAGGAGGGCAACATATTCATTGTCAGGAATTAAACTATGAACTAGAAGAGATAGTCTTTCATGTGCAGAGACGTTCCCACCTTGGGGAGAAACACGGACTGTAAAGCTCCAGCCCTGCTGATCACTGGCTGGATGACTACTGGTAAGACTGAGTCTCAGTTTCCTTATCCCATTTTATGTGGATATTAACATAATCTATTGATTGTGACATGGCCATGTAAAATAGTGCTTGTGTAAGGCCTGGTGAAAAGAAAAGAACCCTATGAGAGCTGACAAACTGGAAATTTTCATTCAAATTGTTCCCTAATATTTAGTTATCTAAAGATGTTTGATCATTTTATAAGTGTATCCTAACAATTGAATAACAATGAGCTCTTTGGTATTGCTGCTTTTGTTGTCGTATTGAACTACGGTCATGTGCTTCATAATGACATTTCAGTTAACACGGGACCACATATCCAATGGTGGCCCCATAAGATTAGTTCCATACAGCCTAGGTGTGTAGTCGACTATACTATCTAGGTTTGTGTAAGCCCACCCTACGACATTTGCACAATGATACAATACCTAATGATGCATTTCTTGGAACATGTCCCTTTCATTAAGTGATGTGTGACTGTATTTTATCTTTAATGTTTTAAAGACCTAAAGATTGTTCCATTTTAAGCTGCATGGAAAATAGGCTGACTATCATGATTATACATAGGTCAAGTTTAACATGTAAAGGGGAAAATAGGAAAAAATCAAAGGAATCTTATTGCTTTGTTATTAGTATAATGATTAATGATGGCTCTTTTGCTATATATGCATTGAAATTCTCAATCCGAGCATGAAAGAATTTAAATGAAACATCTGGCATTCACTTGAGTACAACTGACAAAATACCAGACTATCTCTTAAGCAATAAAACCATTTAATTATCCCAAACAGCATCAAGTTTACGAATAGTTCTTCTAAGTTTGTGTAGCAACTCAAGATTATTATCGAGAATTTGGTCATATTTCTCCTGCTGAATCTTCAAAGTTTTGGCTTTTCCTTCTTAAGCTTATTGTTTCATGGCCTCAAAATGGCTTTGGAAATTGAGGTTTCATATTCTCATATGACAGCATTCAAAGCACGAAGAAAGAGAAAGTGTAGTGCAAAGAAGACCCCTTCTGTTATTGTCTCTTTTGATATTTGATGCACTATCATTCTCAGAAATCATTCATCATATTAATCTTTACAATGTGCAGACTAGAATATGCCATGCAACCACCCTGAGCCTCTAGAGAGGCTGGGAAACTTAGCACTTGTCAAAGGGGAATGAGATTAGTCGCTGGCTTAAATCTCTGGTGCTCACCAAGTGAGCTGCCTTTCCTTAGAACACTGCTGCCCACCTGATCCCAAAGCGCTATCACAGCTCTGATAGCCAGGAAGACAGGGATGAGGACACGAGTACAGAAATGTGCAAATAGTCTTTTCAGAAATCCAATAATTACTTCAGTAATCCAAGAATATTGAGGATCTTAAATAGATAAAATGCAGGGCAAGGTTTTAGACAAAAAGTACTTTAGTATGACTAAATTACCAACTTGTTAGTTAAAATGTGAATCTCCATATGTTGTTCAACTGTAACTATAGTTTACCTCTAACTAACCCACTGAGAAGAGGATTACATTACGAACTAAGACGGGAAATTCTCTAAGGATATTCAACAGAGCTTTGGAAAGAAATGCTTTCAATATTGGTTAAAGGTTTTTGTAATGAATACAATTTGTTTTATGTTATAAAATTAGAAAAAATATAACTATTACAGAAAATACTTTAAAAAGGTGTTAGCTTATACTATAAATAGCTTGAAATTAAGGTGAGTGAAATAACTTCCTGGCAGCAATTTGTTCTCTGGAAGTTTTGTTTTAAGTATATGCTAAATATTATAAATATTAGCAAAAAAACACATTTACCATATCATGTATGGTACAAAAAAATTGCTTCTCCTTTCTGTGGTTTTAGATTTCTCATTAAGGAAACTAAATTAAGTAATCTGTTATCAGAGTTACAACCATATATCACATTGTTGGTGTTTTAGCATTATAGATGATCAAATCCTATAACCAGTACTGGGATGGAAAAATCTCATAGAATAAACATAATTCTCACCTGTATTCAACAATTGATTAAAACGCACATATTAATCATTTATATCTAGAGTTTCTAAATAGCTTCTTCATGACATACAATTTGCATAAGTAATGAATGAACACAAGACTATATAAAATTGTGCAAATTGTGTTTGAATAAAGTATTACATTTCCAAATTAATCAAATAAGGGTTTAGAAAATTAGATAACTGGCAATAGAAATTTTTAATCTGACATGTAAACTCTTGCATTCTTCCATAATTTCTGGTCTAGTTTTAAACTAATATTTAGTCTGAAAACATTTTTTTTAACTCCTTTTTATTACAGGCAGTAAACACAGACCCTGTCCCAGTTAAATTACACTATGACAAGTCACATGACCAGGTCTGGGTGCTAAGCTGGGGTACCATGGACAAGACTTCTCCAACACTGCAGGTAAGTACATTTCAATAATTTGAGAAAATAGTGATCTTTAAACCATTTAACGTCTTGTTGGATATTTGTATCCATTTAACAATGATATTCTTCCATATGAGGGCTATACTTTAATCACATTTAGATCTGCACCAAAAAAAACGGAAAAATTGATATTCGAGTACTGGTTTGGATTGGATAATATAGTAGGTCATATTATCAAAGGTTAGCATCTATATGCAAAAGGAAGAACCTATGATGACAAAGTTGATGCCATTAGGGGAAAAAAAAAGTCATAATCTACTTTTCAGGAATTTCCTGCCTCCCTCCAAATTTTATGAGAATTTTCTTGTTTCCATCTCTCTTTTCAAAATGGGTCCAGGAGGGTGGAATATGTGAGATAGAGACCAGGAGAGTTAGACAGAGTCTCAAAGCAGATCTCCCTTTTTCTCCAAACAGATAGAATTTATTTTCTGAGCACAGGCTCATTTCTAACTGGGAAATATGTGGTGTCATTTTTGTAAAATTTGCTTATGTTTTGAAGCTGTTTATATGAGAACTTGACAGGTAGAGAAAAATAAATACATTTTGACAATGACTCTGGCGTAGTCTTTAGATTTTTGAAGTTATAAGTTTAAGAAGAAAAGAAAGGGAATGGAATGGAATGTTTGGCTCTGGAAAAATGTTTTTTATCTATTTCTCAAACTTCCTGTGATTATAGCGCTGCCTTGAATATGTTTCTTCTTACAAAGTTCTGAATCATTAACCTTTGGCTAGTTTTCAATAAATCTGTTGAATGCAATGTTTTTATTTATTTTTTTATTTTTTTGCTGAGAAGGATTTACCCCTGAGCTACCATCTGTTGCCAATCTTCCTCTTTTTTGCTAAGGAAGATTCGCCCTGAGCTAACATATGTGGCCAATCTTCCTCTATTTTGTATGTGAGCCACCACCACAGAATGGCCACGGAGCAGTGGTGTAGGTCCGTGTAGCGGGGAACTGGACCCAGGCTGCCCAAACGGAGCATGCCAAACTTAACCACTAGGCAACCGGGGCTGGCCCCACAACGTTTTTTTGTTTAATCAGTTATCACTACAAATATATTGAATGTTTGTGAATTATTTTCAGTATTGCAATATTTAACTTACAAAGGACAGGTCTATTAAAATAAAATATTTTAGAGTAACTATCACAATGATGGTTCATTTTATATTTCACTAGAATTATGTGTCATTTGAAACACCTAAAATATAATACACTATTTAAATTATCTATTGTTGCAAACAAACTACCCAAAACTTGATGTCCTAAACAAAACTAAAGAATGACTCATCACTCACAATTCTGTGGCTCGGCTTCTGCAGGGGTGATCAGGGATCACTCATGTGACTGCAATTGTCTGATAACTGGAGCTGGAAGCTCCAAAATGACCTCACTCCCACGTCTGTCATGTGGTAGTGGTGCTTAGCTGGGTGGCTTGTGTCTCCTGCATGTGCTTGTTCATTCTTTCGGATGGCATCTTGACAGCATGGTGGTTCCCGGTTACAAGACAGTGGAAGTTGAAGTTGCAAGGTCAATTAAGATCTAGGCTTCAGAATTCACATAAAGTCACTTCCACCACAGCCTATTCATCAAAGCAAGTCACACTGCCTGTCTAGATTCAAGAGAATGGAGTAATGCAGCCAATTTCTTGATGGAAAGGGCACAATCTGCATTGTGGACAATTGTTAGAATGATCTACCACAAAATGAGAATATGGTTTATTTATTTAATATTTTGAAAAATATAATCTTGACAAGATAACTAAAACAGGTCAACGTATATGATTTGTTAAAAACTTTCATTGTAATGAATTATTTTTCACACTATTACCTTTAAAATAAACACAGCTTGTAAAAGTTAAAAGATTTCTTTTTCTTGTAAAGCTGTATACATTTTCAATATACCATATTCTTCAAAATTGATCCCTTCTCCTCTCCTTTGGTACATGCTACTTGGATGGAGTAATAGCAGTCCCAGTCTTGAATCTTTCCACAAAGTAGTTTAGGCAAACTCTTTTACCGTTACAAAGAAAGGTGAAAAAAAGGCTTTGCAGAGGTGTTAAATAACTTCCCACACATTATCCAGCCATCTAAAAATGGATTCTTTTTCTCTGACTATCTAATAAAAAATATGCTAATAAGATTTGGTGAATCTTTAAGATTTTTGCTGGGTGGGAGCGAAAGGTAAGTCTCACACCTGAAAATATAAAATAAAATGTAAGAATAGAGTGTACTCTTAAAATAGTACATACATAAAGAAATTTATTTACACAAAATGTGCATGTATAAGTATAAGTATATAACAAGTAGATAGATGATAGATAGGTAGATCAGTAGATAGATAGACAGATAGACTGACAGGAAACACAGGTTCTCTGGATCAGAGAACAGACCCTTTCTTACTAACAGAGCATGCCAGTGTTCATTCTCCAGCCCCAATCTCCGTGGGGTGATGTGATGAGAGACTGTTACCTTCCATGTGCAGCACACTTGTACTATAGGAGAAGGACGCTGGAATTATGTTTTTCTGTTTTTTGAGACTTAGCGCATCAGCACATCCTCTTCTGTGAGAGATAGAGATTATTACACCGAATGTACATAAATCTTCTCCTGGGAGAGGAGGGGTATGTCAGTATCTTGGAATGTCAGTAATTGGCTCAAAGGAGTTAGGTCTCTAAATGTCTCAGGAGCAATACACCATCCCTAGCTTCCAAAGCATTTTTGCTATGCCATCATCCTTTAACTAAGTTCGCCATGCCCTTTGCTCAGAAAGACCTGACTGCAGAAATGTCCAAATGCTCATGGATAATTTTTTCTCAATAGGATTATCAGGAAACATCCCCAAAGGAAATGGGACTTAAGATTTGTTTGAAAAGAGGAACAGATTTTTATTAGGAGAAATTGAATTCACCAAACCAAAAACATAGGCAAGCTCGCATTTTTGCTAGAGTGTCCCTGTGCCATAATGTTCAAAGATTAGACTGGAAAGAGATTGATGCTAGGTTGTGAGGGCTAGGAAGTAACTTTTTGCCCAAAGGCAGTATATTTTATAATTGTACCCACTAATCCTTGAAGGTAAAAAAGCATTCCGTCAAAAAATCTGGAACCTCTACTTTTACTTTGTGTTTCTATTTTGATTATAATTAAATCTGTACATCTTTGCCAATTATGAAACAAAGTAGATTATTTTCTGTGATATTTGCAATTAATTAATAAAACCCCATAAACTGTCATAATTTTAGATACGTAAGACATTGATTTTCCAATTAGTGTTCTCAGATGAATTCTCAAAGATTTATCATAGTTATGTTTTTAAAAGAAGCTAGGGCTTTTGAAAATTTAAGAAACGCTGTTCTAAAAATCACGTCTGTCATCTGCACAGTTTTACAATTCGTATGTAATGTCTTTTCAAGTGCACCACAATTAGAGAAGAAAATATCCACAGGAAACAACTTGGAATAAAGTCCTTACATTTTGCTATTGGCCAGGAAGTAAGCCCCAGCCAGATGGGGTGACAGTAGGAGGTGGTGGCTCTGGGTTTGTGGAAGGCATCACACATAGCGAGACTAGCAGCAGGATGACATTAGGAATGAGCCAAGGGTTGTTACCAGACTGAGCCTTTTGCTTAAGGTGCATCATAGATCAGTGTGTGTGTCCTTGCAGTTAGTCAGCTCAGTCCTGAACCTGGTAATCAATTCCATCAACGAGAAGGACCTAGAACTATCAAGGAACAAAATCCAGACTGAGGGGAACTAGACAAGTGGCATTGTATTTTTTACACCCTAGGACTATTCCAAACACAAAAGAGATGCTCAGTTAATATATCTTGAGTGGTGTGAAATATTTTTGCATCAGTAATGTTGGGGAACAATACATACATTATGGTGTTGTTTGAATTTTAAATTTGGTGATGCTTGTAAACTACCTAGAACACATATTGGCACATAGCAAGCTCTCCCTAAATAGTATTGTTGTGGCCATCAGTCCAAGTATTATTATTAATTTCAAATACATGTAGATGCATTTGAAAAGTATACACTTCTATACAATCTAAAGAAAAGAAAATGTGGAGAGTTCCTTCCCTGTTACTCCTGCTGATCTTTATTAAAGTCTTGTAGACATTATTATGAGTAGCTAAAATCCAGTGATGACTTTCTTACGGATATTCATTAATAAAACAGGCATAATGTCTTTAAAGCTTTTATCAAATACTTTGGTTTTGTCTTCCTCTGGGTACCTGGTGGGCTCCTTTTGTTTAGGTGGGGCCATATGATCAATTCTGGCAAAGGAAGTCTGTTGTGAATGGAAACATTCAAGGTAGTTGCCTGCTTCTTCGGCGTGGAATACTGAGTGCAAATAGTAGATATCCTGCCACAGCCCTCTGGGGAAGTAACAGATGTGAACCACAATCATAATTTTCTAAGCCACTAGGACTTTAAAAGTTGTTTTCTGTTTGCTTTTGTTTTGTTTTGTCTTTTAACTCTAACATTGCTGAACCTGTCCTGATTGTTATAATACTTAATCTATTTTCATTGTAAATGGTGATTTGCAATGGAACTCAATGAAAGTATACTCATTTGAATGAAGAAAATTAACTTTTCAGAAAAAAAGAAAAATCTAAAACTAAAAATGTTATTTACCTCTGTCATAAAAACCCAAGGAAGAGACTCAGTTGTGAAGGAGGAAAGTCTATTTAACTTGGAGAATCAGTCAGTCGTTTAGGAAGTTTAATTTGGTGGCCATTTGTAGAAAGGATTTAAAAGAGGGAAAATGCTTTAAAAGGCTAACACAGAACAATGGTTGTGCAGCAGAGACAACAGAAAAAAACATGAAGGTACAGGTAATCTGAAGAAAGAACCGACAGAATTTGGTGCATGATGGGATATGAAGAATAAAAGAGTTTAAATGTAGTGATCTTTTCTTTAATGGACTGTAAAAGTTTTTAAAACTTTTAATTAATTAATTATTGATGAATAGTTAGAAAGAAGAAACCTCTTTGATTAAAACTTACTTAAATCTATTATTTTCAATTTATAGGAGGAAAAATTTAAAATGTGATTTTATCTCTTCTAAGATTTTTAAGAGCTAAAATATTTCGCATGTCTTATTTGGGAATTTTGAGTCCTATGTTTCCAACTCTGTTCTATAGGAGGGCAGTTTTTTGCATGTCAATTATATCTCAGTAAAACTGTTTAAGAAAGAAAGGAAGAAAGAGAGAGAGAGAGAAAGAAAGCTAATATCTGATTTACATCAGATGTATGCTGGCCTTTATTTTTCTCATTATAGTAAGGTTAACATTTTTATAATACAGAAGTTGTTTATATTTATTTTATATTTTAAGGAGAAATTGCTCAAGACAAATCTTTTTCTATTTTTTATTTCTTTATAAACATAGAAGTTTCCACATTGAAAATAAACAATTACAGAATACTAATTTGCTTAATAATATACTAATTTTGAAGATGGCAATAGAGAGTCTCTACAAACAACTGCCAGAGATTTATTTCATGTCTAAATAAAATTCAAGCTGACACTACTAAGGCAATGCATTGCCAAGATCTAAACATGGTGTGTTCTATTTAGGTAATAACCCTGGCCAGTGGGAATGTACTACACCACACCATCCACACCCAGCCAGTGGGAAAGCAATTTGACCGAGTGGATGATTTTTTCATTCCCACTACAACACTCATCATCACCCATATGAGGTAAGTGCTAAGATGAGCGATCAACTGTTAGATTCTCTCTAATTTTGATAGAAAGCTATGGGAAATCATAAAAAGACCCCCAAACATTTCAATTATATAACAAATACACACATAATTGCACATGATTTAGCTTTGTCTCATCTGCTTGATGAACTTTCATTTATCAATGTCAGTGATAAATTTCCCATCATAATTTCTTTTTATGCCTAATACAGAAGTGCATTTATAAAGATATAACTGCATCTTTAAATCAATTTTGCCGTTAATATTTTCACAAATTGTCATTAGTATCGTCTTCTTAGGCTTTTCAAAATGCTGACATTTGAACTCAGCAAGACGGAAGAGCTACTCTCATAAAAATCTATTCAATGTATTATAATAACATTCTTGTATCATTTTTGCCCATATAGAAATCAATATAAAATTGTATTAGGAAGTATAGTAAGTTGAAATGAAATCTTTCAGGTCTGAAGTTTATTTGTTGGAGAAAACATATTGACATGTTCTCTCTGTGTATTTACAAGAGGTGGAAAAGTAATAACTTCTAATGACATCATTCAGGGTTTCATAGGATGGTCTAAATACTTAAAAGGGGGAGACTTTGGATATATCATGATTTCTAGTATTATGTACTTGATAATTTACTGAAAACATTTTAAAGAATTGCTTAGCAATGTTAGTGAATCTGAACCAAACTAATATTTTGTTCTGTTTCTCAAGTGAATTCTGATGAGGGGGAGCTGCTCCAGATACATTATAGGAGTCGTTATTTGACTCTTTTGTATATTTGTTTCCCTTCTATTAAAATGCAAATTATCTCGTCTAAAAGTTGGAGTTATAAGAATTCTGAAAGAGTACAAAATTCAACTTTCAAAAATAAAAAGAGGGATTAATAAATCAGAATCATGACTCAAGACATTATAGACGAACTGTTCTTTGTGCAGCCAAGTATGTGTTTCAGAGTTTAATACATCTGTCAAGCAATTGACCATTACTTTCAAAATGCCTATTACGTTCTCAGCAATAAAAAGACTAAAAAACATAATATCTTGTCAACATTATTACACGTGTTTGTGGAAAGTAAGTAGAACTTATTGAAAATGCAGCATATTTGAAAAGTATTTGCATCAGAGTAGTAATATTTAGGTCTGACTGCAAGTGCTATAACAGTTTGGAGACTGAAAAATCAGCATATGAACTGAAAATGATACCATTTGAGATTGTACTTTAAAAATATATAATGCTTTTATTCTTATTGGATGAGAAAATTTCACTTAATTGGCATTGAGAGTTATGAATAACAAATATGCCTTTGTTTTCAAGTTGTTGATAAATTATTACTAATCAATAATTTAATATTGTAACACTTGCTTTTATTTACTCCATTCTCCTATTCCCTATTACTGTACTTAATCTACTATGATCAATTTTGCTTATTTTTAAAAGATGTACTATGAATACAATTATTTAGGGCAAAATTCCCATGACTATGACACTAATAGGGTTAGTACTGTATACTTTTGGGTATTTCTTTCCCCCTACAACAAGTAAATTGCATGACTATGGTAAAATAGCTACCAGGCACAGGAGTTTGACTTTGTCTGGATGCAGTAAGCATTATGTGCAATTCGTTGTATGTATAATTGAAATACCATCAGAACACAACATTTCTTTAAGGTCTAAATGATTACCACATAGCTGGAGTTGGAGCTAATAATAATTAGAAGAACATCCAAATAATGTGAACACATATAGGGCAAAGTTTTATTTTACTTATTTCTATATATTATGAGAAATGCTGAAAAGTATGCTTGAGGATATTTATAAATGTCTTAATTCCTTTTAGGGGTGTATAGTGAAATGCATGGGTGTTTTGCAATACTTCTAAGAAGACTAAACTAAATTATTACAATCCTACCTGCATATAGAGTCCATTTTAATGAACATAAATGATCATCAAATTTCCTGTTTCATTTCCAAGTAATTATTCCTATTACTAAAGTTAAGAGTAGGAGTAAAACTTAGCATGCATTTTCAAAAATAAACTGTTAAATATGTAAAGTATTTTTAACACAATAAGGATTTATTCCACTTCAGGAAAACCTGAGGGATAGAAATAGTATTTTCCCCTACCGATTTCATTTAACATATTTCTCTAACCAAATTTGACATTTGTTTAAATATATGTTCCTGAGATTGATCTTTTTATGAATTGTGTTTTTCAGAATTGAGACTATTTTCTGACTGTTGTACTTGGTATATATTTTCACACCAGGCAGAAGGTCTGACACACAATATGTATTTAATTAATATTAGTTTTTTTTTCCTGACCCCCTCATCACATTAATCTGCTTTTTCTCTCAGATCACTACACCCTCATTTCAAATAATTTATATCTCCAATGTCTGGAAACTCCTGGCCAAGTGGCAGGATTTTATATTCTTAGTGCCTAAAAACTGGTAGGCACTTAATTCATGTTTCTCATAGGAATGGAAATAAAGAAGGAAGAAAGTGCTATGCTATTTCCTAAACCAGACCGTATAGTATTGAGGGAAGAACTGTATTTCTTCTGAACTGTATTTCTCAGCAGCTAACACAATGTCGGACATGCAGCAAGTACTGCATCAAGAGCACATGAATTGTGTGGAAGCGGCAATAAGAACTTACATCTCCCGTCAGACAGATCTAAGACTGAGTACCCCAGCAACACCATTTGCCGTTGGCTACTGTGAAGCTAACCAGCCTGCTTCATTTCTTTCTAAGGATTGGAATAAAATAACGTTTGAATATTAAGTTGCCCGTGATAGTTGTTGTCCAGACTAATAATCTACGCTGGTGCGGGAGATCCCCTGAGATTACTTACAATTTTGCCAGAAGTCTCTATTTTTCTTGTTGATGTCTTCTCTTTTTTACCCTCCGTTTTTAAATTTTTTCTGTGTCTGTAATTCTCAGGCTTGTTTCGTCTGTAAAGTAATTCGAGACTGAGGAATTTAAGGGAACCAAAATAACCTTATAAATCTATATTAAAAGATAAACTTGTAGTTTGCAAAACCAATCTTCATGAAATTTGGGAAGTTCACTTTTTAAGGCAATTTGAAATTCGTAGCACTTTAAAATTTTTTGAGAGCCTAATTTGGGCTTCTTTTTGAATGGCATGAGGAATTTGAATTTCAAGAAACTAATTTCCATTTTAAAAATATCTGAGAATGAGGGTCTGGTACCATCAACTCATTCAGCTCCTCAGAGAATTCCATCCCATTCCCTGAGCAATACAGACTAAGCCACATACAGTTTTCTTGTTTTGTCCTATAGAGTAGGAGCTTATTAGTGAAAAAAGCGCGTTTGATTTTATTTTATACTTTCCTTCTCCATAGAAATCAGATTACCTAAACCCTAGGCTGGGCTAGATCACACTACCTTTGGTCTAAAACAAAATGGTCTTTAAACTGCTGGTTCTGGTTATGGGACCAAGCTGTGTCCCTGCCTTCCTCTTTCTTGAATATGAGTGCTTGTCCAGGAGATGATGCAGAAAAACTCCAGACCAGCACGCAGCCTTCTCTAAATTGTGAGCATGTGAGCCTCCGTGGTGAATACAGTTAAGTTAACTAAACTAAACTTGCTGGAAGATGAGAAAGGATGTGTTATACTCCTGTCTCCTCGATAGTTCCCACTACTTGCTGACCTTCTGAAAAGGACTGACTAGATGCTTATTGACTAAAAGTTCATTTTTAAAAGCTTAATAAAACTCTATAGTAGATTTTTTAATATGCCTGAGTGTGAGATGGTAATCCCTGCCCCCATTATTTAAGGAAAATTTAAATTACTTAAAATTTAGTTAATAGCATGGATGATTTGTGATGCTTATTGAAATATATTAATTTAAATCACTCTATAATTATATGCCTTTTTACTTCTAAGTAAGAATAAAAAATTTTATTTCTTATATTCTGTTAATTTTCAAAGAAATAGTTCCATTGAATATTTAATAAATGATGTATTTTTCACATTAGTAACTCACTGCACATTTCAGTTAACTGGCAATGCATATTAACTGGACACATTTTCAGACTTGCAGTTAATAGTTTTCTTTACAAACCTTAAACTTCAGCAAGAAGTTAATAAATCATGAATCGTAATTCTAAAGTTGAGATTATGTAGTGCAAAGGAGCCTGTTTGTAATGACAGGAGAAATATAAATTTCTTATCTAAATATGTGGATTTTCATCATCTTCTATATACAAAAATATCCAATAGGTAAAATTAAAAGAAACTCTTAAAAATGAAAACGCATATGTAATTCTCAGAAGAATCAATTATGTCTATTTAATTTTATAAAAATTGAAATGATTATTTTTTAAGAAAAAGTGCTCTACAAATGTAAAGCAAAAAGTTTTATTATTCTACTCATAATTTGTATCTAAAGAACAAATTATATTATAATATCATTACATGTAAATAGATCTATTTGAATAATATTGTAGTTCTACTACTCAATTTTTTTATGATATGGCTAATACATGGGGGATTTAGTGATTTTGCTTTCAAGGTTTTGAAATTAGCCAGCAATTTAAAAGTAATTGAAAAAGTAAGTGTATATTTTTCGGAAACAGTTTTTACAGTGGTTGTGTTAAACTTCAAAGCAACTATATCTCACAGAGAATGAGCATTTATGTTATTGATTGTGTTTTATTTGTGGTACCATTCTGAAGAGAGAAGGATTTAAATGTCAATTTCTAGTTGTGATATGTGCAAAGATTACAACCTACAGGGCTTTGAATTTTCCGCTTACTACTCCAGGACTAGTCTGATAACTTGAAAGGGAAGATAGCAACTTAGGTGATGCTATTTGAGATGCTTTGAAAGGCTTGCCTACTCTTGAAATCACCCCTTACATATCATACTGCCTAGAATTTCAAACTACTTCTATTTCTTTGAGTTATATTTCTCCAAGAATCTCCCCCAAGTGTTTCTGTTCTTGAGAGGAAAATGGAACAGTTGGGAAACTCATGTTTTTATTACTGTGATTTTTCATTGTGGGTTTATTGGTTGATCATGCAGTATCTTAAAATTAGTGTTTGTACTTGGGGGGTTGTGTGTGTATTTCAATCAATGGTTACATGATAAGCAATAAGATGACTAGAATATATCTGTAAAGTACAGTGGCAGGGAGACCTTGAAAGCAACAGACATTTATATAAAAACTTGAAAATGCCAGTTCCCACACTTTTCTCCTCCTCTGGACTTGACCTGCTAAACAAACAAAAAAATAAACACATAATGTTCTAAAATTTTCCTGGTAGCACTCCTCTCTTCCCCACCACATACCCCAAAATGATACTGGTTTTGAATGAATATCTCAGATTGAGTGTTTCGAGAATTCCCTGGAAAGTGGGCGGCATCAGTGTTACTCTTCAATTTGGGTGGGCTGGAAAGGACAAGAGTAACTGGAAGGCATTCCTTTAAGACCCTCAAAAGGGGATGAGTGCTCAAAGTGTAATGTGAGTGCTTGCAGTCAGATGTGACAGTAAGGGGCTAAGGGCTGATCCTGTTTCCCATTAGTCATAATCCCTGCACAGCCAATGGCTATGGCTCCAGTGCAAGAGATGAAGAAAACTGAAATAACAAGTAGCGGGCACCATTCTGGCAGTCTGGAGAGAGGTCTGTAGCACTCCTTTCCCGTTATAAATTACAGCAAGGAAATGATTAAGAAGGGATTGAGTTTGAAATATGTTGTCTTAAAGCTCCTCCAAGGGAAAAATAAACATTCTGTGAAAGTGAAAGTTAAAGTAAAGTATATCATTCTCCTCCATATTTTATCAAATCTGTTAAAGCAAGTTATATATATGGCTAGCCGTAGATCAAGACAACTGTACACTTGTGACTTGATTCATGGACAAGACAGGTGTATGGAGATACAATTTTAGCACTAAAATTATCTAGTTACATTAAGCCTACCAGAAATGGAAAATATCAGTTGTTCAATGCCTTTCTAAGAAAAGTAGAGTCTCAGGATGATAAGCAACAATTAAAATTGTTTCCAAAAATAGTTCTTAGATAAATATCTCACAAAATCATACTTCAGTGAGGTTCATTTTTTTTTTTACTTTATTCATCCTTATTTGCTAATTATTCCCGCAAGCAGAAATAAACTAACCAACAAAAAGAATTCCAAACATCCCAGAGGCCAGAGCCGTTTCTGGCTGTATTCTCTCAGGTAGTGAATACCTGAAACATTTTTAAATTCTGAAACTGTGACCTTCCCTTTCCCAGTTTCCTGAGCTTCTTCATCCTCCCTCTCTAGTAATTCCTGCTCCATTCCACACAAACACACTCTCGAGATTGTCAGGACCTGCTATCTCGTGGGATCCTTACCTTCCCAGAGCCTTGTTTACTACCTGAAAAACAGAAGACATTCATAAGTAGTTTATTAAACAAAGTCTATATGTATAATTTTATGTATGTGTTGTGCATATGTATGCAAATCATTGCTGGCAAAGCTTCTTATATGGGTGCAAAGCTTCTTCTGCGTAAACATTTGATAATTTTCTTCATCTTCTTTCCATAGAAGTAAACACACTATACCCTTCAAGCTTTGATCTAGAATTCCCTTCTTCTTTTTCATTATGGTTATTGGATTTGCTTTTATTTTAAGCAGTCCCTTCAACTTTCTTTAGCATTTTAGTATAGCCCATACATCTAGTGTAAAATGCTTAGACAAAAAGCACTTAGTACTTGCAGGCAAGTGTTGTGTGTGTGTGTGTTCATTTAGCTCTCTGTATTATTTCTTGAGTTAGAGAAACTTGTCTCCTTCCCCACTTCATCTTGCATTAATAGGGCTTAGCTCTCTCTGAGCCTTGTAAGAAAAGAGCCCAAAGTGGATGAATTGAATAGACTCACACCTCTTCATACAGAATATTCCCTTAGTCAGATTAGTAGCCTGCATTAGCCATGTCATATTTTTGTCTTATGGGGAAATACGATTGGAGTTAAAGAGCAACCTATATTTAAAATATTGAAATTTCATTATTTTAAAAAAGGAAAAATGATTCACAGGTATTATTAGTAGACTCCAAGCATTAGGATTTAATAAAGGCTCTAAATAGCTTCATTCTACAGCGTTTTTTGATGAAGAAATCAATGGAGCACTAATAACACGTAATTTAGAAACACTCTACATTGCAGATCTGCCTCTTAAGGTTTATTATGCAAAGTAAAATAGCTCTTGCTTTTTCTCTCAGAGGTCCTTAAGCTAACTCATCAAAGTGTTCAGTAAAACAGGGCCATCCATTTGACACGACCCAGTATTCTCCTTAGGAGACAGCTGTAGTATGTAAAGCAAATTTCTAGGTTTTCTTTTCCTTTGTCAAATATGATCTGGGGTTTTCCTGGAAATGGTAAATCATACTTGTTTTACCCTAAAGAAGTAAATGATATCATTGCATAAATTATTTGGCTCTCTTTGCTTAGTAGTAAAAACAAACTCAGATAACAATTAAGTTGAATAAAGAAATGTATCAAAAGTTATGATACAATGCAATACATCACAAGAGCGAGGCAGAGCGCATCCTGAGAACTTAAGCAATTTCTTATGTGAATTTAATGTGCACATTGCATAATCTGTTTCATATGTATATTTAATAGATTAGACTATAATATTCTGAATCAAGTATGTAAGGCGTAACTAGTTCTCATAAAACGTGCATACAAAAGAATAAAGTATATTGAGATTTTTGTTCTTTCTATCTTTCAGTGGATATATTTTCTTTCTGTTGAAGAAAATGATATATCTTACCATGGCATCTTATTTTATAAATTCATGAATTTTTCTTGATGTACTATTTTATTAAAATGCTGAAACTTTAAATACAAGTATCATAACATAATAAAAATTCTCTTTTGAATGATGGACTCCTACTGTGGCTCAAGAGAGCAACAACATTAAAAAAATAATTTTATCTTTGAGAGCACATGCACAAACTAATGATAATAATCAGTAGAATATTTTGGAAATGTTCTGTGAATGTGGCTAAATTCTTATTTTATATATTCATCATTTTTAAATCTTGTTTGACCAGAAAAGCAAAGTTAATTTCAGTGTAACTAGTAGGGGGTGTCTTTAGATGGACAACATTGATGACACTGATATTCAATGTCTTTACAATACTTTGAGGCCATAAAAACTATTCACTGTGAATTAACCTGAGTTAATACTTCGTACTATTTTAATTTAGTTGTGAATCTGTAGATGTACCCTTGCTATAGCTATCCAACAGGAAGAAGGACATTGATTATTGTGAGTCAAAGAATATTTAGAGAAAGGCAATTTTTTTATTTAAATTAAATTAAGAACATTCACTTGTTAACATTTGCTTGTTATGTTACAGTGTTGTGTCTCTTGCTTCTCTTATTGAAAAAAGAAAATAAATCATGCATCAAAATGTCAGGTTTTAAAGTTCTTTAAGAGTTTTTTTCAAGCAAAACCAAAGACGTGCAAAGGATGTAAGAGAGCCTTAAAAATTAACTGTTACAGAGAAACTCACCAAATTAGTAGATGTGTGGAGAAACTGCCTACTAAGTCTAACCTGTCATCAGTCATGAGTAGAAACACTCAACATAACTCCATGAGTGTATGAAGAACATTAGGTAACAAGCACCAAACTGCCAGGGTTTTATCCTTTGGTGTGTACACCAGTGTGGTGTAGGGCGTACACACTGCACAAAAGGGATTGAAATGCACAGACAGCTTCAGGGACAGTAAAAAGGATAGTTGTGTTAATTGACCCTTAAAACTGCTAGTTGGGTTAGTTATGCTTAAAATCTCCTCTGCATTGTTTTAGACTGAGGCTAGTTGAATTCTTTTCTATACTAAAGGAAATTCTTCCTTTCTTTTTTTTTTTTTATGTGGGGGGTAGGGATAATGAAATATTTATAAAGTTTTTTTCTGTATTGACAACTGATTTTCAATAAAAGCCGTATAAAATGACAGTAATTCATTTTGTACCATGATGTAGAAGCTTGTTTTTATGCTTATGTAATTTTGGATACATAAATATAGCTTTTAGTTTCTTTGAAACAAAAGGGAATCAGTGTTTGTATTTGCTATGAAATTAGTGGCTGATTTATTTTTACTAAGCCAAGAAAAATCCTGAAATAACCTATATTTTTCCCCCTAATAATATAAATCAGATTATTCATCAATTTTGAGTGATAGGAAACATTGCTTATATTTGTAATTAAAGTATATATTGTTTAAAGTCTATTTAAAAATTTTATTATATTAATATCAAATATATAGAGTACTTTGAAACTCTGAAGAATCTTTTACTATAAAAACTTGACACAACATTTAATTAATACATGAAAATTATTTGAAAATAGATTATTAGATTATACAGGAAGATGACATTAAGAAATATTTTTAATAGATCATAGATACATGTGTCTTTATATTGGCTAAACATAACTTTCTCATTTCTTGCATACAGCCTAAATTTCCTTGGTAATTTTTAACATCAAAAACCTCTACTTTCAGGGGCCAGCCTGGTGGTGTAGTGATTAATTTCAGGGTGCTCTGCTTTGGTGGTCCAGGTTTGCAGGTTCAGATCCCAGGTGCAGACCTATACCACTCATTAAGCCATGCTGTGGCAGCGACCCACATGCAAATTAGGGGAAGAGAGGCACAGATGCTAGCTCAATGCCAATCTTCCTCAAGCAAAAAGAGGAGGATGGGCAACAGGTGTTAGTTCAAGGCCAATCTTCCTCACCAAAAAAACAAGAAAAAACCCTTCTACTTTGATCCAAGTTATTATTCACACTGGGAAATGATGGACTCTAATATAAAAGATTTTATTGGACACAAGTGACTTTTTTTTTTTTTTTTTTTAAAGATTTTATTTTTTCCTTTTTCTCCCCAAAGCCCCCCAGTACATAGTTGTATATTTCTCATTGTGGGTTCTTCTAGTTGTGGTATGCGGGACGCCGCCTCAGCGTGGTTTGCTGAGCAGTGCCATGCCCGCACCCAGGATTCGAACCAACGAAACACTGGGCCGCCTGCAGCGGAGCGCGGGAACTTAACCACTCGGCCACGGGGCCAGCCCCCACAAGTGACTTTTTTAACAACAGAAATAGAGTGGAACAGAAATCATTTGGCAATAATCATTTGGGATATATGCTATGATAATTTAATATTATATATATTGTGAATTTTCAAGAGATATACTATTTGGGTACTATTATCAGAGGCCTTATAAAAATATAAGTTACAGTAACCTATTTATTACATTTTTCATTTCCTGTGTCTGACCTGTGACCTGCCAACATAAAATTAAGGTTTATTAATAACTTTTTGATACTCCTACCATTTATCTAATTTTAAATTGATCCATTTGCCATCTCTTAATTTTTGAAAATATTTGAAAACATTTTTTTGAACAACCATAATATTAAGTTTACAGAATGGAAACACATTATATTTATTATTCTGATTCATAAAGTCATGATCAAAATTTCAAATTCATTAGGGAAACATTTTTCCGTATTGCATTTATACAAGTGAAACATAAATGATAGCATTAAATTTTTATTGTAAGTCTATAATGTAAAAACTTTAAAGAGATTCACTTTTTTACTATGATAAACTGAATGATTTTATATGCACAGAAATAAATCAAGAATTTAAATTTTAGCAGGAAATAAGTGAATGAAAATGTTAAGGATAAGTGGACCAGGTATATAAGGAATTCACTTGAAATACAGGCAATATACTACCATTTATTCACATTGTCTAACAGAGTTTCATTAGTAATTTCTAACTTTCTTCTTCGACTTATAGTAGTCATTTAAAGTGGTTCTCTATAATTTTCTTATGTTAATATAGAAGCTAAAGTCTGAGTTTATAAATTCAAACTTGAGTTTACTTTATCATTAACATGTTTTCAGCTTGTATTGCTTAGTTGTATTTTTGTTCTTATTACTATGGTTATTATATGATATGCTAATAGTAATTAAGAAACATTGAGCACTTACTTTATGCCAGACACTGAGCTAAGAATTTTTTGGGCACTGCCTCATTTAAAACTAGTAATGATATAAATTTTTATCCCTATTCTACAAATGGTGAATCACTTAACTAATAAGTGTTGGAACCAGCTATAAACTTGGTTCTGTCTACATGCAGTGTCTTAGCATTTAATACATTATAGTATTCAAGTCGTTTTTTCACTTTCAGGGTAAAACCTAATGACTGATGTGCTCTACAAATTATCCTAAGCTCACTTCTAAAACGTCTCCTTCTCTTACTTTTATGCACCTCTGCTACAGCAAAGCTTGACTCCTCACAACAGACCTACACCGTATTTTCTTGCCTGTCTGCATTTATTTGCAGAATGCCTTGTTTCTTCATTGTCTGCCTAATAAACCCTTCAAGGCTTATCTCAAAGCCACCATTTATAAAATTTGTTATAATTTCCCTAATTGGAGTCCCCTTGGTATTTTGAATTTTCGTTATTTCTCGTTTGCGGTTGAGACTCACACAGACCTAGATTGGAAACTAGCTCTTCAACTCCTTTGGTACCTTTAACACAGTATTTAACATCACTTAGATCAAGTTGATTTTCCTCTTCCAAATATAAATGATTTTAGAAGGGACAAAGGAAAAATATGGTATACTGTCTACAGTCCCTGCAGATCCTGCGGTAATTTTTTGCCGTGTGCTCATGTCTAAATTCATAATGTCTATTTATTAATCTGTTCCTCTTCAGTCTTACAGACACAGCCCTAAGCTGAGCTTGCTTACCTCTCGCCTTGCTAATGCAATTAACTCTTTACTGTTCTCATTTTCTCCATACTTCAATTCACCAGAGAACAATTAGATTCCTCTTCCTAAATTTATAGCTATAGTAGTACAATTCTGCATTGAAAAGGGGAAAAATCACCTTAATATATTTCCTGTTGTATATAGATTAACTCCAAAGCATGTTGAACCTCTCTCCTTTAGTAGCCTTAGCTCCTGAGACTGATCCACATAAATCCTATGGTCCAGCCAATGTGAACTTGACTAGCCCATACACTTTCTTGTTTCCACTTTACTGTTCATTTTGTCTAAAGCACTCTTTCTGATTCTGATTTAGATCCTCTTAATTTTATATCAATCTCCTAGCCAAACTCAAATGCACTCTAATTCATGCAACTTCTTCTATTCCTCTGTCATTTATGACAGCACTTTCCTCAGACTTACCTCTTGTTAAGGGCATTCAACCTCACATCAGTTGTTGGTATATTTCATTTATTTATTCATTACTGTTGTATTAAACATCGACTATTTGAATGCCAACACCATTCAAGATTCCAATAAGACATTGAATACAAATTTTGTCCTATTGTCCTATAGTGTGAAATAAATATCACTATAGCTAATAAAAGTGGGAAAAATAAAGACTTTTTAAAAAGAACTCATGCTTTGGAACTGTACAGGTAAAGATTCATATTCAGATTCTGTAACTTAACTAGAGTGCGATTCCAAGGAAATTGAACTGTGTAATTTAGATGTAACAATTTGTCTGGAGGGATTGACCCTGCCCTCTTCTTAGGACCCTGTCTTTTGCATAAGTTTTTTCACTTAATAACTGAAGAAGTGGAGCACCTAGCAAAGACAAGACACATAAGTCCCCTGATTTCTCTCTGGCCACAATCATTAGTTCAGACATGAGCGTTTAACCCACTCAGACCCCCTATGAAGTGATGAGCATTTTCCTGAAGAGACTTCTGCTTTTTCTGCATGCCTATATAGACAATCTAGAACTAAGCAGTTATCTTCACTCGACATGAAGCCTAGATCTCAAATCAAGACAGAAGATGGCAGAGCCAATAGATTAAAAAAAGAATGAGTTATAGTTACACGAGTGTAGACCAAATTTCAGCTATAATTGAGCTGGTTGTGGAATTTCCATTTGGATGAGCCCCCAAATTCCTTTTGGCTTAAAAAAGTTTGGGTTGGATATCCTATTATTTACAAATGAAAGTCTAAGATTATGTTTTTTTATGTCTAAAATATGTGTATTATCCACTTTGCACTATTTTGAGTTGATTGCAGAATCCTGTGCAGTTCCTGGCATACAATAGATGATTAACAAATGCTACTTTCTTTTTTCCATAGGATGATGAATTTTTAGTCATAATATCTGCTATAGTGGCCATACTAATTAGCATTCAGCAAATATTTGTTAAAAATATTTCTCTGAATGGTTTATCTGGCATGGTGATTCTGCATAAAAGAAAAAAGTATAGTAAGCTAAGTTTAAGTTTGTAGCTTACTGAAAACTTCTCCATGGCTTTGGGTGCTGTGAAGACAGGGAGTTGCCACTTATCAACCACTTGTGTAACATCATCTGTAGACAGCTCAGGTTAAAGATATTTAGATCACGTAAGTCAGCTCAAGAGTAACACTGAACTTACAGGATTTATAGAAGTTTTCGGAGTCCCTTAAATTACAACAGGTATAGATGGGGCCATTCATTTATTCAATCTAGGCATCTATTCTATGACTTGCACAAATCCATATTTTCTTTAAGCGATAAGAAGAGAAAATGCACTAGGACATTCCTTAAAGGGAGACTTTTTATTTCATTTAGGATTTGACTGAAACTTATGATTGAACAAAACCTTGAACTCCGGGAATATTATAATTCTTGTAAGATCTAGAGAATCTATTTTTTCCCTCACGTAGATTTCATTATAAATCTCCCAGATTGTTTGTTTGAGATTTATGGATTCACACAATTCTGAAAATTCTCTAGAGACATTTAGTCATTGAATTTTTTTCTAGTTCAAAGCAATGTACATTGGCGTGGATAATTCATTAAGCTTCTCAGTTATAACTTAGGGTCAACCTAGTTTAAAGCAAAGTTGAATAATTGATGAGGTTTATAAGTAAATTATAACCCTATCCACTCCATGGCTAATATTTCTCCAAAGAGTGTAATGCTTTTGAAAAATGGAATTTATCATATTATAACACAATGAAAAACAATATCATCTGCAGTTGACATTTGGCATGTTTAATAACTTATAAAGCTCAGAAAGCCTTGTGTATTTGTTCATTTTAATTTGCAGTTTTAATATCGGTGCTGTAGAGAAAGCAATCATACTCTTCAGCAAACAAGGTGTAGGAAGAGGTTCAAAACCAAGGATGGTTTGTCAGTCATGAGCACTGATGATCCATACAATTCCTGTGGTTAGCTCTATTGACTGCCTTATCTCTGGCCAGAAATATTTAGAGAAAAAACATTCTGTAACAAAGATGACATGGAAGAATTCTAAATAAATACCTGTCAAATGGAATACTGGAGAATTTTTTTAAATGTCAGTATCAAAGTAATCAAATGATAAACTTGCATGCTTATTACCTAATGAGCATCAGGCAGATGAATGTTTGAATAGTCTCAAAATTTATTACTCAGTTTACTAGAAATATCAGTATGTACTCAAAACAAATTAATAAGGAATCTCTCACAGTTATTTCTATTATGCTTAATATGTGCCACTGTAAATGTCAATCCTATGGTGTAATTCATCTTAAACTCTTTGAAGTAAAACACCATTAGTGGTTGAAATCACAGTCATGATAGAGACTTTTATTTCGTCGAGGCTGTAAGGAAAATATGGTAACAACAAGCATCTCTAAAATAAGAAGTCATTGAGATGTGATATTTGGCAGGTCCAGAGGCAGGTCAGTGTTTTGAACAGAAGGAACAAATCACCAGCATAGCAGATGTTCATTAGGAAACTCAGAACAGCATGAGGAAAACAAGACAGAACCCCTTTCTTTTGGAAAATGAGGTTGTCAGAGAGTTTCTGTAGGTATAGGAGGAAAGAAAATAAACACTTCATCAACAAGTCCAGATATGTGATTACTTTCATTGTTTTCTCTGCAAAAAAAAAGTGAATAGAACAAAGATCTGTATGTTGGTGAATTCCCTACCTGTTCAATGATGACATGTTCATTTTCAGTGCCTCCTAAGGAACATTATAGCTATTCTCTTTTCTGCTTTAAAAGGAAAAATAAAATCAAAAGTTAGCCTTATCCTTGTGAGGTAACCTTCAAAGTCACTTTCTTCTCTATGACTCTAATAATATTAGCAGATATTGTATTGTTTGACATTATCATTTTCTATCAGGACCTGAAGCTTCTGAAAATGGCAATAAACCATTTTCAATCACTTGTAAAAAATGTGCCAGACCATGGCATGAGTAAATGCTCAGAGCCAACTCACTTTGGCCATTACTTGGAGAACTTTCCTGATGCACTCCTTAGCTGCACAAGAAGATATTTCTACAACTTGATCCATGTACTGCTTAATTTTTCAGTAATACAAATTTGAAAGCAACCACTTGGTTTCAAATCACCCTGTACATATATATATTTTACATATGCATGTGTGTGTATTAAATAATCAGGGCTTGTATTAAGCAGGTGTACACCAGGTCATCATGCATTCTAATTGGTTGGTGCCTGTGACCTATCAGTTGTTAAATATTTTTAATATCACTTCGTAAATAACTGATCTTTATTAAATGTTTAATCTGCGCTGGACAATGTTTTATCCTTTGCACATTTTAACCTATTACTAATCATAACAACCGTACTAGTCCCATTTCATGAATTGCAAAACAGACTTACAGAGAAATTAAATAGCTTACTCAACGTTGCATAACTATTAAATTGTAGAGCTGGGATACGAACAGACATAGTCTGTTTGGAGTGCTGTGCTTGAGTGTTCTTAAATGCCTTGCTCTGCTCATGGCACTCCATGTTCCCAACTCACCCACTCCCGCCAAATATACGCACTCTTATCTCCATTTAAAATTTGCCTTTAATGTTTTACCTCATAACCTTTTGTTTGTTTTGTGGAGAGATGTTCAAAGTGTTATTTGGTCAGATGTATTTCATCTTGTTTTACGGGGCTTTTTTGAGAGATATCTATTGTTAATGTGCAAAAAATAGCATATTATATTGAATTGAATTAAATTAAATCATTGAATCAATTAAATTATATTGATTATAATATGTGATTTATAGTAATTGGGTAGTGCTATAGTCTGGTATTTTCAATTCTTAAATTACTTCCAGTAGAAAATAAGCGTGCCCCTTCCTTATTTTCATCATATCTAAGGGCTTCCTTCATAGCTGCCGGTATGTTAAATACTCTGATCAAGAATATTTGTACTCCCTATCAAATATTACTGACATACGTTTACTGACAAAGCATACGATCTATACTTAATTTCAAGTATATGATAAAGGAATAACTATAAAACAGATTTTCACTTCTAATCTATTATCTCAGAGTAGGCAGCTTGTCTCTTTCAAAACATTACTTTGTACATAATAGTTAAATATTCTGTAAAAACTCAAGCATCTGGAATATAGTAGTTAATTTAATACATTAGATTCATCAACTTAATTTTACTTTTGAATCCTTGTTCAGTAATGATATACTTCAATTCAATTATCTTCTGTTCATTTAGATTTATGAATTGTAGAACTGAAAAATAATCCCTGGTGTTCTTTAGACTTTTATAAATATTTTTTCATGCGACATTGTAAAAATACCATTCTGTAGCCATATAAGATGCTAATTAGCAGCCTATTTTTTATCATCAGCATAAAAGGGAAATTAAAAGGCAGCATATGAGAGATTTTAGATAAAATGCTTTTGTTGAATGGTATATTCATTTTCACCATCAATGCATCCAGTACAATGAGCTGCTCACTTATTTCTAAGTAGCAGTTGTTATCTTCTCTCTAGTACATTATGAACATAAAAGAAAAGAAATTGTAAGTATAGACTTTGGCCCACTTAAAGATAAATGTGAACAACCTCAAATGGCCAGATGGGCTCATAGGCAGAGAATCACTTCAGATGCCTCAACATTGTCTCACTTTTATAGACAGCTATTTGAGTTAAATTTCCATACATCCACAGACTCTCCTTGCCTTTAATGAAACTCCATTCTCCTTATTGAAGGCTATTTTTGCACACATGCCTGGTATTCTCATTCTAAAAAGCCTTGTTCTATGTGCGGCTGAGGGAGGGAGTTGTTTTCTTTCGCCATTTTTCTCACATTGTCATTTACAGATGATTGGTCCCCTGCCAATATGAGAAAAAATAAACACATCCCCTTTAGAAATGTATATTCCTCCATCTCAATTCTATCACTTTCAACTTGTCTTGTGTATTGTTATCTAACATCATATAAGCTACCTCCTTAGCAACAATTACTTATTGAAAATTTCAGTAAGTACTTTCCTCTCCATGCCAAGTCCTGCCAAGTGACTCCACTTCTATGTGGACAATGCATCCACCATTTCACTCCCCACTTCCACAAGATCAACAAATGCTATTGATTTTCTCACCTAAATATATTGTAATTTGCTTATTTTCTCTATTACTCATATTGCATTTAGAATGAAGTCATTGCTTCAAAAATGACAACAGTGCCCATTATCTTTAAAAGAGATAACAGAATACTCTTGATGGGATTAAGGTTATTTACAATTTAGTTCTCTTCAAGTTTTTTTCATCCTCACCATCTGCTACTTTCTAATATTCATCTTGTACTTCAGACAAACTTCTCACTGTGCCTCTACTTTGCCATGCTCTCTTATGCTGCAGTGCCTCTCCCCCTAATCTCCTCTACTGAACCTATTCCAGCCCCTCAAAATTGTATTTTCATAAAATTCCATTCAAGTTTAACTGATAGCAGAGTTCATTTTTCAAAAATTTATTTGTTCACATATTTGTCTTCACCATAAGAATAAGGTCCTTAATAAGAGAATCATAATCGTTGTGTTGTTATCCCCAACACATAGTTTATTGCCTGGCACATGGTACAAATTCAGAATGTTCAGTAAAGGAATGATTGAATATAATTAGAAGAAGTTACTTGAAAATATTTAAAAACTTTTATTTGCAAACTTGAAACAGCTTAGGAAAAGATCTTACTTGTCTCTATCTCAAGAAAGAGCTAATAATTCCAATGATTCTGAATGATTGAAACATCCCAGTTTTTTAACAGGATCAAGTTGACCATCTGCAGATAAACATAGGCATAGATGGAAGGCTTTGATACAGAAATCATTTACATGTATGTTTTACTGAAGACTGGCCCTCAAGTTCTTCATAACCTAGTAAAGTAGTTTAATATATAAATATAGTTTAATGCATTATGGTAAGTGCTATAATAGAGATAGTGTCAAGACATCTCTAATAGAAATGAAACAACCATTTTGGAGAAGTCAGAGAAGATATGGAAGTATCAGTGATGTGTACAATGGGTTTTTGAAGAACGTCAAGCTTGGAACATGAAAATACTGGCAGATAGTTTGTCCATAAAATTGAACATCATCTCACCTCTTCTCCAATAAACACCCAGCAATGTTTACAGCTTCTTAAATCAGGCAAACAGACAGGCAATAACCAAAATCTTCCAGAGGGTTGGAAGAATCTAGAAAGGTATTCAGATCCCTTGAGAATGGAAGATAGAAACAGAAGAAAGGAGTTGTCTACTAGGTGTTTTTCCTATTTTAAGTGTGATCAGCAGTTGTGTGCTCTTATGGGAACTTGAGGGCTAGTAAAATTTTCCCTCCAACTGGGAGCATTCTGTTATGTCCTTGTGCTGACCACATACAGATGTGTTCTTAAATCTTTGGCTTTCATAAAAAAAAAATAAGCATGTTTTTGCTTGTGTCTTTTGGAGAATTTCTATTAATCATTGTTACTCTGAGGCAACTACAAAAAGTTTCAGAGTAATAGCTTGCCAGACAAGCAAGGGGAGAAAAGTGAGGAAATTTATGATAGGTGGAGGAAATTGCACGTGCAAAGACAGGTGTAAATAAAAAATCATGGCATGCTCACTTTTATAATCAGAAAATAAAAAACTTAAACACACTGTTTTGACTCCTTTGGGAAAGTCCAATTGTTTGTATGGTAGAAGTATAAAGTGTTGTATTTATTGCCCAGTTTGAATAGCATTTTTGAGAGTTGCCAAGGGACAGTCTAGTTTTGATTCTTTACTATGAAGACTGAACTTCTTGATTAATAATAATTTATTGCTTCTGTTGAAAATTTGTCACATTCATGATATGGCTATTGTAACCCCAATCACTATCTTTATGTATAATTTACATACATGTGTCTTATTCCGGGTTCTTTGAAAACTAGACACAAGTAGAGTGCAAGAAATTTATGAGGAGAAACACTTGTGAAAACAAATGAGGAGGGAGCGGGCAAAACTAGGAAAGCTCTCTGACCATGGTGCATGTCTGACCCTGAGTGAAGAATCATAAAAAAAGGAAGTTGGTTTGGGTTAAGCATCTTAGACTGCCACAGAGTCTAAGCAAGATTTAGCAATGCTGTTGGAAGTTCTAGAGCCAAAATTCCATTCAGAGAAGCCTCATATCTAGCAGAAATGAGCCTGCTTTACTATCAGTACTATACTTAGGCACTGGCTCGGAGAAGCCTGTGGAAAACATGGTTGTGTCACAAATGCAGCCATGGGTTTCAAAGCCCAGTAGCTGAGACCCTCAAACAGTTGAGCTTCCCCCACAGTAGAAGAACTGGTGGTCTTATTCTCATGTTTGACACAGCATGTAATGTAGATCCTACATAAATCAATAGTCATCAAAAGTTTAATAAAATTAACTTACAAGTTAAAAGTAACAAAATATGAGGGGGTTACTTTTCTAAAGACACGTACTGAGATCTGGGCAAAATTTTAAAGTTAACTTTTACTATTGAACATTTAGTATCTTAATGAAGAATTTTCTAATTTCTAGCTAAACTCTATTTTGTATCTTTATAATACCTGCATATTAGTGATGATTTGTTTTCTATAGTAGATAATACATTACTTATACTTTAATCTCAATAATAGATATAGATCATTAAATCACACTAAAGTCTATTGTCAGAACCTTGACATAATTTATACTTAACATGGTCTTTGATAAGGAATATAAGGCCTTTCAAAAGTCATTTTTTGTTGAATTCTCTGAGACAGTTGGCAAACATTTTAAGTGTGGCAGAAACCATTAGGCAACTGATTAAATGTTATACAAAATTATTTTCAAGTAACTCATAGCTATAGATCAGAGAAAGTATAGTTGTTTTACTTTTCTTCATAATTAAAATAAAATTTTACCTTCTTATATTAGAAGATTTGTGCCCTCAAGCTTGAAGAGGGAAAGGAGTGGGTGGTAAAATTGAACTCAGAATAATTCCTGTGCTAAAAGTACCCACCTTCATATCTGCCTACAAGATTCTGTCTTTTGTTTAAAACCCACATAAATTGTGTGTGTTAGTTTACAGAATTTTTCCAGATTTTTCCTGTACCATCCCCTTGATGCATCTATATTACTCTGTCCATTTCCTATATTCTCAAAGCCTATTATGATTACAGATATTGCAGCATTTATTGTACTGTATGTTATATCAAAGGATTTTGTTTATCTTTGCATTCTCTAGACATTGAGCTTCTCAATGTAAGATATTAGAATTTGTTGAATCATTCACACAGTGCAGTATCTAACAAACAAAGATTATTAAATAAATGTTATTTGAAACGAATGATTATATATAGTTAATTAATTTTGGTAAATTTAATTTCTGCATTTAATGAAGAATATGTAGATACAAAAATATAAGTTACACAATGCAAATAATATTGAGCAAATGGTACAAGATTGAGATACTAGCTAGAAGATGTTACATTTTTTCTTAAGTATTTTTTCTGTCACTTTTCTGTTGGTTTAGCTTCAATCACTCCTAAATAGTTAACCTTTCTTTTTCTCTATGTACCAATTAAAAAAAAAATTCCCACAGTAGTTTTAAGCTCTACTTGTGACCATCTCACTCCTGAGAGAGAAACGGAATAGAATTTGAGGACATTGGATCTAACCCAAGCTCTTCAATAAGTGAGCTGTGTGACTTCAGGTATAGCCTTTAATCTCACTGTGTTTCAAGATTTTCGTCTGTAAAATGAAGGGATTGAACCAGATCATCTCCAAAGTCCCCCTAGCTCCAAAGCAAACTCTAAGGTCTTAAGATTGCCTCAGACCAGAACATCCAGCTCTGTGCTGTTCTCTCTAATGCCTTGTGGTGTTGTATAAGAACTACAAAGTAGTAATCACACTCTCAAAGGAGGCAAACATTCTTTGGAATAGGAACTTCCTGGACAATGAAGAGCTATTAAAATGTAACATATAGCCATTCAAAGCTCTATGATATCTATGTTACAGCTCAGTTCACCACATTGCCAACTGTAGCCTTAACTGCAAATACATCCTGGACTCAACCTGTTCCAGTGACATTCTGCCAGAAGTGGACACACCCCAGAGTTTTTGGATTTGGTATTTGACATACCTTGATATAGGTAGTATCTAAATATGGAAAACTTGATCATTAAATCCAGATAGCAACATTTTATGATGTATAAAAAAAATTCTTTCCTGGCTACAATTTCTCTCTAACTTTAGTTTCTGCCTCTAAAACAACTTCCAACATCATGCAACCCTTTTGTATTCTTAAATTTCTTAAAGTTGAAACTCATTCACAGTGTGTATCTGCAAAGATCTAAAGTAGTGTTCTGCCCTTTTCTGATTTAACTTTCAATCGCTACACTTAGAGACTGAATATTTACAAAATCTTATCAACATCCTGAGTCCTAGAGAAGAGTAGGAAAGAAGCAAGATTCACTTTAAATAGGAAAAAATGAATAAAGAGATAAAGTGGAAAAAATACAAAAGAACACCAATAAAAATTTTTAAATGTTAGAAAAGAAGGAAAAAAGAGATATAAGCTTTTTTTTTTAAAGATTGGCACCTGAGCTAACAACTATTGCCAACTTTTTTTTTTAATTGATTTTTCTCTCCAAATCCCCCCAGTGCACTGCTGTATATTTTTTAGTTGTGGGTCCTTCTAGCTGTGGCATGTGGGACACCGCCTCAACACGGCCTGATGAGTGGTGCCATGTCCACACCCAGGATCCGAACCGGTGAAAGCCTGGGCCGCCAAAGCAGAGCACACAAACCTAACCACTCGGCCTTGAGGCCGGCCCCTGAGATTTTCTTTAAATAAACAGAAATGCATCTTCTACAGGTATTATTTTTAAAATTCTCGGGGCCAGCCTGGTGGCATAGTGGTTAAGCTCATGTGTGCTGCTTTGGCAGCCAGGGGTTCATGGGTTCAGATCCCAGGCATGGACCTATATACCACACATCAAGCCATGCTGTGGTGGCACCCCACATACAAAATAGAGGACGATTGGCACAGATGTTAGTTCAGGGACAATTTTCCTCAAGCAAAAAGAGGAAGACTGGCACAGATGTTAGCTCAGGGCAACTCTTCCTCACCAAAAAAAAGAAAAGGAAAGAAAACAGAAAAACATTCTCTCCCTGTCTCTCAAAAAATAAAACCTTAAGAAGCATAGACTGTTTGCTGTTAGGACATTATATCATTCACTGCCATGCCCTACATACCTAGGAAGCAGTAAGTAAATATTTTGAATAAGTGAACATTCTATTTCCAATCACAAAATAATTATATTAAAACTACTTTAAAAATTAGTCTTACTACATTGATAATCTGGGCAATCTTTCAACCTCAGTACATGCATTATTCCCTCTAACTCCTCCATGAGAAGATGAACAATAGAAATACTAGAAAAAGTCAAGCCCTGTCCACTGTCTTAGGTCACCTTCAAGTTGACTTTGGTTCAACTGCTGACGTGTCCATTCTCAGGACAAAGGCATCATATCTGGAGAAGAAGTATTTTCATCATGGCCTATGTCTGTCCAATTATTTCAAATGACTCAAATGCTCATTTCACTAATGTCTTAGTCTTGGTAAATTTAAGCTAATGTTGAATGAAAAATAAGGTAGAGAGAATCATCCTACTTCAAAAACGGTAGATAAGAAATCCAAACACACAGAGCCAACGAAAGCATTTGAGAGAATTGTTCATATCAGGAAAAGACTCACTTAATTGTTTCTTTAGGTAGATAGTATTTCTGAGATAAAGCATGATGTGTTTTACTAGAAATTATTCTTCACATGATTTTTGAGGAGAATATTTTCAAGACTTGAATAAAGAATATATTTTCTTATTGAGGTAAAATTGGTATGTGACATTACATGGGTTTCAGATATACAGATATATTCAGAATTATAATTCACCATCTGTGTATGCTACAAAGTGATCACTGCCAAAAGTCTATTTACCATTCATCACCATACGATTGACCCTCTTCACCCATTTCACCTACCCCCCAACCTCCTTCACCTCTGGTAAACATCAATCTGTTCTCTGTATCTATGAGTTTGTTTTTGGTTTTGTTCTGTTTGTTTTATTTTTTAGATTCCACATATGAGTGAAAACATTTGGTGTTCATCTTTATCTGTCTGACTTATTTTATGTGGGGTAATACCCTTAAGGTCCATCCATGTTGCCAAAATTGCAAGATTTCATTCTTTTTTATGGCTGAGTAGTATTCTATTGTATATATATACACTAGATCTTCTTTATCCATTCATCCATCAATGGACAGTTAGGTTGTTTCCATATTTTGGTTATTGTAAATGAAGCAATGAACATAGGAGTGCATTTATCTTTTCAAATTAGTGTTCTCGTATTCATCAGCTAAATATCCAGAAGTGGAAAAGCTGAATCAGATTGTGGTTCTATTCTTATTTTTTTTTCATTTTTTTAAGTTAATTATTATGGAACTTATGATAGTTTACAATCTTGTCAAATTTCAGTTGTACATTATTGTTGGCCAGTCATGTTGTAGGTGCATCCCTTCACCCTTTCTGCCCACTCCCCAACCCCCTTTCCCCTGGTAGCCACAAATCTGTTCTCTTTGTCTACATGTTTAACATCCTCGTATGAGTGGAGTCATACAGAGATTGTCTTTCTCTATCTGGCTTATTTCACTTAACCTAATTCCCTCAAGGTCCATCCATGTTGTTGTGAATGGGACAATTTTATCCTTTTTTATGGCTGAATATTATTCCATTGTGTATATATACCATATCTTCTTTAAGTTGACGGGCACTTAGGTTGCTTCCATGTCTTGGCTATTGTAAATAATGCTGCAATGAACATAGGGGTGCATGGGACTTTTGGAATTGCTGATTTCAAGTTCTCTGGATAGATACCCAGGAGTGAGATGGTTGGGTCATAGGGTATTTCTATTTTTAATTTTTTGCGAAATCTCCATACTGTTTTCCATAGTGGCTGCACCAGTTTGCATTCCCACCAGCAGTGTATGAAGTTTCTTTTTTCTCCACAACCTCTCCAACATTTGCTATTTTTTGTTTTGGTTTTTGTAGCCATACTAATCGGTGTAGGGTGATATCTTAGTGTAGTTTTGGTTTGCATTTCCCTGATGATCAGCAATGATAAACATCTTTTCATGTGCCTGTTGGCCAACCGTATATCTTCTTTGGAGAAATGTCTGTTCATGTCTCCTGCTCATTTTTTGATTGGCTTGTTTGACTTTTTGTTGTTGAGTTGTGTGAGTTCTTTATATATTATGGAGATTAACCCTTTGTCAGATATGTGACTTGCAAATATTTTTTCCCAATTAGTGGGTTGGCTTTTTGTTTCAATCCTGTTTTCCCCTGTCTTGAAGAAGCTCTTTAGTCTGATGAAGTCCCATTTGTTTATTCTTTCTATTGTTTCCCTTGTCTGAGAAGACATGGTGTTGGAAAAGATCCTTTTAATATGGATGTCAAAGAGTGTACTGCATATATTTTCTTCTAGAAGCCTTATGGTTTCAGGTCCTATCTTTAGGTCTTTGATCCATTTTGAGTTTATTTTTTGTGAATGGTGAAAAAGAATGGTCAATTTTCAATCTTTTACATGTGGCTTTTCAGTTTTCCCAGCACCATTTGTTGAAAAGACAAAAAAAGAAGATTGATCATGTATTGAGATGATCATGTGGTTTTTATTCCTCAGTTTGTTGATGTGGTGTATCACATTGATTGATTTGCAGATGTTGAACCATCCCTGTGTCCCTGGTATGAATCCCACTTGATCATGACGTATGATCCTTTTGATGAATTGCTGCATCCGGGTTGCCAAAATTTTGTTGAGAACTTTTGCATCTATGCTCATCAGTGATATTGGCCTGTAGTTCTCCTTTTTCATGCTGTCCTTGTCAGGCTTTGGTATTAGCATGATGTTGGCCTCGTAGAATGTGTTAGGAAGTGTTCCATCCTCCCTAATTTTTTGGAATAGCTTGAAAAGTATAGGTATTAAATCCTCTCTGAAAGTTTGGTAGAATTCCCCAGGAAAGCCATCTGGTCCTGGGGTTTTACTCTTTGGGATGCTTTTGATTGCTTTTTCAATGTCTTTCCTTGTGATTGTTCTGTTCCAATGGTCTGCTTCATCTTGATTTAGTTTTGGGAGGTTGTAAGAGTTGAAGAATTGTAAGAGTTGAAGAATTGATCCGTTTCCTCTAGGTTATCCATTTTGTTGGCATATAGTTTTTCATAGTATTCTCTTATAATCCATTGTATTTCTCTGGAGTCTGTTCTTTCTCCTCTTTCATTTTTGATTTTGTTTATTTGAGCTTTCTCTCTTTTTTTCTTTGTAAGTCTGGCTAGGGGTTTGTCAATTTTATTTATCTGCTCAAAGAATCAGCTCTTTGTTTCATTGATCCTTTCTACTGCCTTTTTTGTTTCAATAGCGTTTGTTTATGCTTTGATTTTTATTATTTCTCTCCTTCTGCTGACTTTGGGCTTTGTTTGTTCTTTCTCTAATTCAGTTAGGTGTAATTTGAGATTGCATTTTTGGGATTTTTCTTGTTTGTTAAGGTACGCCTGTATTGCAATGAATTTCCTTCTTAATACAGCTTTTGCTGTATCCCATGTGAGTTGGTATAGCATGTTATCATTTTCATTTGTCTCCAGATATTTTTTGATTTCTTCTTTAATTTCTTCAATGATCCATTGCTTGTTCAATAGCGTATTGTTTAGTCTCCAAATCTTTGTCCCTTTATCAGCTTTTTTCTTGTAATTAATTTCTAGCTTTATAGTGTTATGATCGGAGAAGATGCTTGTTATTATTTCAATTTTTTTTAATTTATAGAGGCTTGCCTTATTTCCCAACATATGGTCTATCCTTGAGAATGTTCTGTGCACACTTCAGAAGAATGTGTATTCTGCTGTTTTTGGATGGATTGTTCTATATGTGTCTATTAAGTCCAACTGTTTTAGCTTTTCATTTAATTCCACTGTTTCCTTGTGGATTTTCTGTCTGGATATCTGTCCAATAATGTGAGTGGGGTGTTGAGGTCCCCTACTATTATTGTGTTATTTTTGATATCTTCTTTTAGGTTTATTAATAGTTGCTTTATGAACTTTGGTGCTCCTCTGTTGCGTGCATAGATATTTATAAGCATTATTCCTTTTTGATGTTGTGTCCCTTTCATCGTGATATACTGACCCTCTATGTCTCTCTTAACCTACCTTATCTTGAAATCTACTTTGTCTGATATAAGTATTGAAACACCTGCTTTCTTTTGTTTGCCATTAGCTTGGAGTATCATCTTCCACCCCTTCACTGTGAGCCTGTATTTGTCATTGGAGCTGAGGTGTGTTTCCTGGAGGCAACAAATTGTTGGATCTTGTTCTTTAATCCATCTTGTCACTCTGTCTTTTTATTGGAGAGTTCAATCCGTTTACATTGAGGGTGATTATTGTTGTATGGTGGCTTAATGATGTCATTCTGTCACTCATTTTCTGGTTTTCCTGCATTTCCTTTGTTTCTCATCCTCTGTGTTTTGGTCTACCCATTGACTTCTGCAGTTTCTTATGCTGGGTTTCTCATCTTTTTCGTTATTTATTTTTTGTGTCTCTGTTCTTTTTTTTAGTGTAATGGCTACCCTGAAGTTTGATTTAGAATCTTGTGCACAACATAGTCCATTTTCTGATGGCCTCTTACTTCCTTAGCCTAAACTGATTCGGTATCTTTTCTCCGCCCCTCCTAAGTTATTATTTTCATCTCTTATTCCAACTTGTGTTGTGCGTTTCTGGTTAAAGTGATAAGATTGTCTTTGTTTTTGGTGTTTTCCTTCCTTTATCCTAATGCTATAGTTGAATATTAGCTATCCTATTCTGATTCTATCCATTTTTCCCCTTACTCTGTGTTTTGTGACCCTTTTCTCCCTTTTTTTCTTTTTTCAGGTATGAGGGCCTTCTTGAGGATTTCTTGTATGTGGGGTCTAGTGGCTACAGAATCCCTTAGCTTTTGTTTGTCTGGGAAAGATTTAATTTCTCCCTAACATCTGAAGGATATTTTTGCTGGATAGAGTACTCTTGGCTGAAGATTTTTATCTTTTAAAGTTTTGTATATGTCATTCCAATCTCTCCTAGCTTGTAAAGCTTCTGCAGAAAAATCTGCTGAAAGTCAGATAGGGGTTCCTTTGTAGGTTGTTTTCTTCTGCCTTGCTGCCCTGAGTACTCTGTCTTTCATTTTTGCCAGTTTTACTACTATATGCCTTGCAATAGGTCTTTTTACATTGATAAATCTAGGAGATCTTTAAGCTTCCTCCACACACATTTCTCTCTCATTCCCTAGATTTGAGAAGTTCTCTGCTATTATTTCTTTGAGCATGCTTTCTGCTCCATTCTCCTTTTCTTCATCTTTGGGGATACCTATAATTCTTAGGTTGCATTTCTTAATTGAGTTGGCTATTTCTTGGAGATTTTCTTCATATCTTTTTAGTCTTAGTTCTCTCTCTTCCTCTATGTTGAGCCATTCAATCTGTCTATCTTCTATTATGCTGATTTTTTCCTCTATGGTGTTCACATGGGCATTCAGGGAATCCGTATTTTGTTTTGTGTGATCCATTGTATTTTTCATCTCTAGTGTTTCTGATTGATTCTTCTTTATAGTTTCAATCTCTTTTGTCATGTAACTTCACAAAAACTCTTTTTTGAAGAACTCGTTGAATTGTTTCTCTATATTTTCTTTTACCTCATTGAGTTTTTTGATGATAGCTATTCTGAATTCATTGTCATTTAGAGTACTTATTTCCAAGTCCTCAGGACATAATTCTGTGTTGTTATTGTTTTCCTTCTGATCTGGAGCTTTTACGAATTGTTTGATGGTAGAAGAACAATTTTTTTGCATAGCGATATTATTCGGTTGCAGTTACAGCCTATTGCCACTAGATGAGAGTTGAAAGCTGCGTATTCTGAGCCCTCCACCTTCAGCTGAGATTGCGCGGCAAAGCAGGAGTTGTGGAGAGGGGCACTTTCTCTTGCATGCAGACCCAGGTTTCCTGATCAGCTCTTGCTATCTGGTTTCCTGGGGTGTTGGTTTTATGGTGTCACCCCACACGAAAGCTTTCACTCTGTTAGAGGGCTTCCCTGTAGGCTGCAAGGGCACTAGGGAGTCCTGGGTGATCCTGCAGATGTGAGGCCCCTCTCCCACTCCTTCCCTCAAGGAACCTCCCTTGGCAGCAATCCTAGTCTTTAGGGGAGGGAGTGAAGTTGTCTCTTACCCTGTTCCAGCTCCTCCGAGGGGGGTTCCAGCCTCTCCACCCTCCATCATTTGGCTCCTATGAGTATCTGAGGATTCCTGTGCTACTAGGATATTTTTTGTTGGAATATTGTTGTTCCTTTTTGTTGTATGTTGGAGGGGAGAGAGTCCCGGGAAAGCTCATTCTGCCATGACTCTGACATCACTCATATTCTTAGTTTTTTGAGAAATCTCCATATTGTTTTCCATAGTGGCGGCACCAAATTACACTCCCATTCACAGTGTGGGACAGTTGCATTTTCTCCACATCCTCTGCAATGCTTGTTATTTCTTGTCTTTTGGATAATAGCCATTCTAACAGGTGTGAAGTGATATCTCATTGTGTTTTTGATTTATATTTTCCTACTAATTAGTGATGTTGAACATTTTTTCATGGGCCTATGGGCCATCTGTATGTCTTCTTTAGAAAAATGTATTCAGGTCCTTTATCCATTTTTTAATCAGGTTGTTTGGGTTTTTTGTTGTTGAATTGCATGAGTTCTTTATATATTTTGGACAGTAATCCCGTGTAAGATATATGATTTGAAAGTAGCTTCTTCCATTCAGTAGGTTGCCTTTTCGTTTTAATTGTGGTTTCTTTTACCCCTCAGAAGCTTTTTAGTTTGATGTAGTCCCGTTTGCTTAGTTTTGCTTTTGTTTCCCTTGCCTTTACAAAGATAATGCTAAGACCAATGGCAAAGTGTTTATTGCCTATGTTTTTTTTCTAGAAATTTTATGATTTCAGATCTTACATTCAAGTTTTTAATTCATTTTGAATTAATTTTTGTGTATGGTGTGAGATAGTTGTCTAGTTTCATTCTTTTGCATATGGCTGTAAAGTTTTCCCAATACCATTTATTAAAGACACTGTCCTTTCTCCATTGTATATTCTTACTTCCTTTGTGATAAATTAATTGTCACTGTATATGTGGTTTGGTTCTGGGCTCTCAATTCTGTCCTGTTGATATTTGTGTTTGTTTTTATTCCAATACCATACTGTTTTGATTACTATAGCTTTGTAGTATAGTTTGAAATTAGGTAGTGTGATACCTCCAGCATTATTCTTCTTTCTCAAGATTGCTTTGCCTATTTGGGATCTTTTGGGGTTTCATACTAATTCTGTAATCATTTGTTCTAGTTCTGTGAAAAATGTTTTGGAATTTTGATAGGGATTGTACTGCATCAGTAAATTGCTTGGGTAGTATGGGCATTTTAAATATATTAATTCTTCCAATCCATGAGTACAGAATGCCTTTCCATTTACTTGTGTCATCTTTAGTTCCTTTTATCAATTTCTTATAGAATACAGCTCTTTCATCTCCTTGGTTAAATTTACTCCTAGGTATTTTCCTCATGTTGATGTAATTTTAAGTGGGATTATTTTCTTAATTTCTCATTCTGCTAGTTTGTTATTAGTATATTGAAATACCACAGATTTCTGTATATTATTTTGTATCCTGGTACTTTACTGAATTAATTTATTAGTTCTAACAGGTTTTTGGGTGGAGTCTTTTGGGTTTTCTATATATAGTATCATTTTGTCTGCAAATAGTAACTGTTTTATTTCTTGATTTTCTATTTGGATAACTTTTATTTCTTCTTCTTGCCTAATTGCTGTGGTTAGGACTTTCAATACTATGTTGAATAAAAGTGGTGAGAGTGGGCATCCTTGTCTTGTTCCGTATCTTAAAGTAAAATCTTTCAGCTTTTTGCCATTGACTATGATGTTAGCTGTAGGTTTGTCATGTATGGCTTTTATCATGTTTAGGTACATTTCCTCTATATCCCCTTTGTTGAGATTTTTTTAATCATAAATGGATGTTGAAGATTTTCGGATGCTTTTTCTGCATTTATTGAGATGATCACATGATTTTTATTATTCATTTGGTTAATTTGGTGGATCACTTTGACTGATTTGCAGATATTGAACCATCCTTTCATCCCTGGAATAAATTGCCATTGATCATGGTTATCATCCTTTTAATGTATTGTTTAATTCAGTTTGTTAGTATTTTGGATTTTTGCATCTATGTTCATCAGCGATATTGGTCTTTAATTTTATTTTATTGTTGTGTCTTTGTTTTTTGTTTTTTTTAATCAGGGTAATCTTGACCTCATAAAATGAGTTTTAAAGTGCTCCCTCCTTTTCTGTTTTTAAAAAGAGTTTGAGAAGGATAGATATTAAATATTCTTTGAATGTTTGGTAGACTTCATCAGTGAAGTCATCTGGTCTTGGGCTATTATATTTTGGGAGGTTTTTAGTTACTGATTCAATCTCCTTACTAGTAATCAGTCTATTCAAATTTTCTATTTCTTCTTATTTCAGTCTTAGAAGATTGTATATTTCTAGGAATTTATCCATTTCTTCTAGAATGCCCAATTTGTTGGTGTATAATTGTTTGTAGTAGTCTCTTATGATCCTTTGTATTTCTGTGTTATCAGTTGTAAATTCTCCTGTTTCATTTTGAATTTTATTAGAGCTCTCTCTCTCTTTCATTCTTGGTTAGCCTAGCTAAAAGTTTGCCAATCACGTTTATCTTTTCAAAGAACCAGCTCTTAGTTTCATTGATCTTTTCTGTTATCTTTTTAGTCTCTATTTTGTTTATTTCCACTCTGATCTTTATTATTTCTTCCTTCTACTGGCTTTGGACTTCATTTGTTCTTCTGTCTCTGGCTACTTTAGATGTAAAGTTAGATTTTTTATGTGAAATTTTTCTTGTTTCTTGAGGTAGGCCTGTATTGCTATGAAATTTCCTCTTAGAACCACTTTTGATGCATCCCTAAGATTTGGGTATGTCATATTTCTGTTTTCATTTGTCTCTGGGCATTTTTTTCTCCTTTGAGTTCTTCAATTACTTCTTCATTTCTTCTTTGTGTTTTTTCCAGTCTTCTTCTTGTTATTGATTTTAGTTTCAAACCACTGTGGTCAAAGAAGCTGTTTGATATGATTTCAGTATTCTTGAATAATATTGGTGTCAATTTCTCCCTTTAGGTCCATTAATATTTGCTTTATCTTTTTTGTGTATGTGTAAGGAAGAGTGGCCCTGAGCTAACATTTGTTGCCAATCTTCTGCTTTTGTTTCTTCCCAAAGCCCCAGTACATAGTTGTATATTCTAGTTATAAGTCATTCTAGCTCTTCTATTGGGGATCCCATCACAGCCTGGCTTTATTAGCAGTGTCTAGGTCCATGCCCAGGATCCAAACTGGCAAACCCCAGGCCACCAAAGCAGAGCACATGGTCTTTACCACTCAGCCATGAGGCTGGCCCCTATTTGCTTTATCTTGATGCTCCTATGTTAGGTCCATATGTATTTATAGATATCATGTCTTCTTGCTGAATTGACCCCTTTCTCATTATCTAATGCTCTTCTTTGTCTTTTATTAAGTTCTTCATTTGTAAGTCTATTTTGTCTGGTATTTTGTCTGAACAGCAGCTTTCTTTTCATTTTCATTTGATGGAAAATCTTTCTCCATATCTTCACTTTCTGTATATGTGTGTCCTTACTTGAAGTGACACTCTTGTAGGCAACATATAAATGGGTTTTATTTTTTTGTCCATTCAGCCACTCTATGTCTTTTAATCGGAGAGTTTAGTCCATTTACATTAAAGTAATTATTGATAGGTATGTACTTATTGTCATTTTGTTAATTGTTTTCTGGCTGTTTTTGTACTTCTTCTCTGTTCCTTTCTTCTTCTCTTTCTCTATTCCCATGTGGTTTGATGGCTTTCTTTGGTATTATGATTATGTTGCTTTCTCATTTTCTCTGGTGTGTTTACTATGTTTTTGTTCTGTGGTTACAGTCAGGTTAATATATAATTTCCTGTGTATATAACAGCCTATTTTAAATTGATAGCAACTTAAATTTGAACACATTTCAAAACTTTACATTTTTCTACCCCCTCAGATTTTATGTTTTTGATTTCACATTTTACATCTCTTTATTTTATGTATCCCATAACTAACTATTGCAGTTCTTGTTAATTTTACTATTTTTGTCTTTTAACCTTCATACTTGCTTTATAAGTGATTAATCCCCAACCTTTAATAGGTATTTACCTTTTCCAGTGAGATTTTTTACTTTCTTGCTGTGTTTTCTTGTTGTTGATTGGTGCCATTTCTTTTTAGTTTAGAGAAATCTCTCTTAACATTTCTTGATTTCTTGTAAAGCCAGTTTAATGATGATGAACTCCTTTAGCTTTTGCTTATCCAGAACACTCTTTATCTCTCCTTCAATTCTGAATGATAACCTTGTTAGGGAGAGAAATCTTGGTTAGAAGTTTTTTTCTTTTCACCATTTTGGGTATGTTGTGCCTCTGTCTTCTGCCTCACAAAGTTTCTGCTGAAAAATCTGCTGATAACCTTATGTGAGTTTCCTTTGTGCATAATAAGTTGTTTTTCTCTTGCTCTTTTCAAGATTCTCTGTTTATCATTAGCTTTAACCATTTTAATTGTAATGTGTCTTGGTATGGATCTTTGGGTTTGTCTTATTTAGAACTCTCTGGGCTTCCTGGAGCTAGATGTCTGTTTCCTTCTCCAGATTAGGGAAGTTTCAGCCATTAGTTCTTCAAATAAGTTTCTGGCCCTTTCTCTCTCCTCACCTTCTGGGAACCCTATACGTGAAATGCTGTTCTGCTTGATGCTGTCTCAAATGTTCCTTAAGTTATCTTCATCTTTTTAAATTCTCTTTTCTTTTTGCTGCTTTGTCTAGGTGAGTTCTATTGCTTTGTATTTCAGCTTGCTGATCCAATCTTCTGCTTCATCCAGTCTGCTGTTAAATCCTCATAGTGCATTTTTTAGTTCACTTATATTCTTTGGCTCTGTAACTTCTGTTTGGAGCTTTCTTATATTTTCTATCTCTTTGCTGAAGTTCTTACTGCATTCATCCATCCTTCTCCTGAGTTCAGTGATCATGTTTATAATCATTACTTTAAACTCTCTATCAGATAGATTTCTTATCTCCATTTCAATAATGTCTTTTTCTGATCTTTTCTTATTCTTTTGTCTGGAATATATTTCCCTGTCTCCTTATTTTGCTTGACTCTTTGTTTTTGTTTCTATATATTAGGCAAATCAACTACTTTTACTAGTCTTGAAGAAGTAGCCTTGTGTACGAGATGTCACTTAGGGCCCAGAAAAGCAATCCCCCCTGACCACCAGAGCTAGGAACTCAACGGACATCCCTTGTGTAGGCTACATGCACCCATTCTCTCTGTTGGTGCCATGCAAGCAGTACATGGGGATGGGCTGCTCAACTGCCACGTGTGAGGTCTGCACGTGGGTGCCGCTGGGCTGGGGGGAAGGCTCTGCTCACCTGCAGCTGTTAGCAGTTTTGAGTGAGAGTGCAAAAACAGTGCCCAGCAGCGCCAGCCAGATAGAAGGAGCATGTAAAAATGGCATCCACCAGTGTTCCCTCCCAGAGAGAGTCTCAGTAGACTCCTGTCTCTCTGGCAGACAATTTAGGATTAGCCAATGAATCTCCTTCGGATATAGTCAGGCTTCTTTTTAAACTGCTGCTTTTTGTGCTGGGTCCCAGTGCAAGTGAGCTTTCTAAGAATGGGATGTTTGTTACCTATAGGGCTATGTTTCTCCTGAAGGTAAGCCTCTTGATTTTCTAAGACAGACATTTTGGGGGTTTCTCTCTCTGGTGCAAGATCCAAGGGTTGGGATATCTGGTATGGGGTACAAACCCCTTGCTCCTCAAAGACTATCTCTGTTTATTTATTTATTGAGATCCATCCTGATTGTGCATCCCCAGGCTGAGGTGTGGTTTTTGGCGAGAGTGTGTCTCTGTCTCTTCTCCCCATCTCAGAGTGGCTCTTTTATTGTTTGTTGTGGAGCAGGTGTTCAGCTGGTTCTGAGGTTCTTTTCAGAGAGATTCATTCCATATTTAGCTGTATACTTTTTGTGTCCATAGGAGGATGTGAATTCTGGTTCTTTCTACACTATCATCTTGAACCATTCTTTCCAAGGATATAATATTTTACTTCATTCTGAACTCAAAGCTAAGTTGTTTTTATTTATTTATTTTTTACTAGCCAAGACATGATCTTGGAAAGAACTTTTCATACGAGGGAAGTAGTGATTGCCCCATATGCCTTTGAAATCTGTTTTGTGTAAAGAAATGGAGTTTTGAGCCTCATCAATTTGTAAACACAAAGGAAGTACTTGACATACTGTACTAAATAATGTTATAGTTGCTCATTATTAATTCACAGATCAGCTATTCAAGCAAAATTCTTTGTGAATTTATAGCAAACTAAAAGAAACATAAAAATTATTTCTTCCTTGTGGTCTCCATAAACAACTTTAACAGGTAGTAGGCAATAAGTGTGTATAAATGCCTTTCTGAATAGTTAAGTGAAGCTGTGATCGGATTGTAATATTCTGTAATGTGTTTTCAGTCCATAGATCCTTTCCAAGGCAACACTATGGCTTCTTTCATGCTTTATTTTTCTAAGAAAGGAAACTTTTGAATTATGGTATGATTTATTTTCAAAAAATAAAATAAACTCCCTAGGGCACTTTGAAGAGTAGCGTTTAGGCATCCTGCAGGGAATGCTCAAATCACTTGCTTTTTTTCAGTTAAAAAGTCAGCCAAAGAAAATCAAGGGCAGGCAATAGAGGCAACTTTGAGGCTCAGTCTACATGCTCAGATTCCCAGAGCTATGCTAGTCCCTCCACGCTTTAGTACTTCCACACTTTTACTTTAGCCCCTTTGGATTCCTACCTTCACCTTCTCTGGGGTAATTCTAAATCTGCTTGGTTTCTGGAATAGTCTAGGCAATCTAAATAAGAAAAGTGATTCTGTACTCTTAATAAGATCCTCATTAGCTCAGGAGGAAAAACTAGTTTTTTTGTTCAGAAATCTCATGAACTCCATTAGAACAGCAATAATAGTGATAGTAGATGCTTTTTACTATTTTATATCAGGCAGTCTACTGAGTACTTTATGTATAACATTTATAGTGTTCTCAACAATCCTTCAAATGAGGATTTATAGACATTAATAGAGAATGAAATATGGGAATTATAAAATGCCCAGCAAAGAATAACCGACTGGGGCTGAGCAAAATCTCTCCAAGTAGTTGTTGGATTAGATCACAGAATTCAGGATTAGGAGTCTCATTGCAAGGTCTAGAGACTAATACTTAGAAGTTCCCAGGGATGAGCAGGATCTGAGCAACTGCCTCTTGCCCACCAAAATGCGTAAAAAATTGAGGAAGATATAAGCATGTAAATTTATTGACAAAGATAATTATAGTAGGGTGTTTGTGAAAAGATTATATGGATTGGAAAAAAGTGAGAGACCAATCAGGCCAGGTATTTTAGGTAGAGGCAACTGTGAGTACAAAGTTATTGAACAGAAACAGTCCGGCATGTTTGAAGAGCAGGATGGAGGCTGCTGTACCTCTAGAGGGTGAAGATGAATTTGGAGAAGCAGGGCCAGTTGCATGTTATTCTGAGTGTGATAGAAACCAATAAAGGTTTTGATCAGAGATGGGTTAGGATCTGATTTTCATTGGGAGAGTGTCACTTTAGTGGTTGCAGAGATTACATTCTAAGAGGACAGGAGTGGAGAACAGTTAGGAAGCTAATGTAGAAGTTCATATCCAAAGATAAGCCCTTTAGGACAGTGAATCCTCACGAACACGGTACTAAGAACTAATCAGTAGTCAGTAACTTAACCTCTTATCTTTGGGAGAATTTTCTTTTTTGTTTTTTGGTGCTTCCTTTACTTTTCCCATTGCATTATTCTTAACTTCCAGATTTAAAGAATACACGTGTTATAGTTAGACAAATTATATTTGTTTCATGTGTATGGGGAAATATATGTGATTTAGATAGAAGAACAGAGGTGGCTGAACAAAGAGTAAAGAGGCCTTAAAGTGTGAAAAATATGACTAGTGCTAGACAGGAACTGTATCTTCAATATTATTGGTAACAAGCAGCAACTGAAGTTCTTCAGCTTGCTCTTCTTTTAAGGGATTATGTGTGTGTTGTAGGTTATCCTGGAAGCTCTACATGACGTAGATTGAAATATGATTGAGAAGAGGGAGAGAAGTTTAGGAAGCTATCACAAGAATAATGCATGAGATGAGGAGTGTCTCTTATGTGTAAAGCTCTGTGTTAGAGACTACAAGTGCTACAGATATGCTAGCCCAAGACTTGCCGCTCAAGTAGCTTAGAAACAGGAATGAAATGAATATCTCTTCTTTACAGATTTCGCTTGTGTAATGCAAGGCAGCTTGTACTCGGTGTTACAGACTATGTTGCTTATTTTGTTCCTTACGTTTGAAATTATCTTTCTCCTTCTTCATCTGACCACTATTTTTCAACACTTACTTTTTTCTCCAGAAAGAGTTTCATAATCTCTATACAAGCCTGTGTAAATTGTCCATTTCTGATGGGCTTTTATGCCTAATTATAGCACTTAATGCACTATATTAAAGTAATTCATGTATTCATTAGTGAACATTTATATATTTATTTAACAAGCATATATGATGATGAGTATGTGCAAGACACTGTTTTATTTGCATTGCATAAATTAATCCAGTCTTCACAAAACTCCTAGAAGTAGATGATATTGCTACTCCCACTTTACAGATAAAGAAACTAGATGACTGGGGGCTGCACAGTTAGTATGTAGTGAGATTTGAAACCAGATAGCTTGGCACCCAGGCCCACATTGTTAATCCTAGACTATAAACACCTCAAGAATGGTGACTGTTCCACTTTCAGTGATATATTTCTAGTACCTCAGCCACTTTTTGAATAGGACATCAAGAGAAGAGGAAATCAAAAAGTTAGGGAGCAATGAAAAATACTCGCAACATTAGTAACTATGTAAATGTAGCTTGAGTGTAAGGTGGCATTATTGAAAGCACACAGATTATTTTATGGATGGCCTTGATTACAAGATAGAGTTCAGTCACTTTGCATGGTCATTAAGAGTTGTTAGGTTTTGAACATTTACTAGGTTAAAACAAATAAACCAGTTAAATAAATATCTACTAGATATGCTGCTTCTAGAATTAAGCTACTGTTGAAATTAAAATAGCCAGTATTATTCATGTTTGTTAATAAACAACATAAAATGATGCTGTTGAATGCACAGATTATAGTATAGTATATAGTATAGATTATAGTATAGTATACTGAATATTAGAAGTAAACATGGAGTTCCTTTGGGAAATGGGCAATTTACACAGACTAGAAAGGGCACCAATATTGGCTATGGTTTTATAAACCATAAACTTGCAGAAATTAATTCAGGAGGGAAGTGTTGGTGAACCCACACTTTTTACTTTTTATGTAACCAAAGCCATGATATGGTGAAAGAACAGGTAATAGCTTCAATCTAATTTAAAACAAAATGACCAAATAATAGGGGAATAAAATCTTCAGTATAAACAAACAGAAAATCTTGTGAGAAATATATTATGACAATATAAACATTGTTAAAAGCACAAAGAAATTTCAAGAGTTAAGTAAAAGGTCACTGGCTCTGTCAATTCTCTAAACTATAAAAGCATACCTCAGAGATATTGCTGGCTCAGTTCCAAATCACTGTAATAAAGCAAATATCACAATAAACAAGTCATACAACTTTTTTCATTTCCTTGTGCATATAAAAGTTATGTTTACTCTAGACTGTGGCCTAAGTGTAAAATAGCATTATGTCTAAAAAAACACTACATACCTTAATTTAAAAACTTTATTGCCAAAAAATGCTAACCATCATCTGAGCCTTCAGTAAGTCCTAACCTTTTTTGCTTGTGGAGGGCTTGCCTAAATGTTGATGGCTGATGAATGATTAGGGTAGTGGTTGCTGAAGGTTAGGGTGGCTTTGGCAATTTATTAAAATAAGACAACAATTAAGTTTGCCTCATCAATTGATTCTTCCTTTCATGAACAATTTGTCTACAGCGTGCAATGCTGTTTAATCGCATCTTACCCATAGTAGCACTTCTTTCAATATTGGAATCAATTCTCTCAAACCATGACACTGCTTTATCAGCTAAGTTAATGTAATAATATTCCTTTCAACAATCTTCACAGCATCTTCACCAGGAGTACATTCCATCTCAAGAAACCACTTTCTTTTCTCATCTATAAGAAGCAACTTCTCATTCATTAAACTTTCATCATCAGATTGCAGCAATGCATCTACATCTTCAGGCTCCACATCTAATTCTAGTATTCTTGCTATTTCTACCACATCTGCGGTTACTTCCTCCACTGCAATGTTGAACCTTTCAGAGTCATCCATGAGGGTTGAAATCGACTTCTTCCAAACTCCTGTTAATGTTGATATTTTGACCTCTTCCCATGAATCACGATGTTCTTATTGGCATCTAGAATGGTGAAGACTTTACAGAAGCTTTTCAGTTTACTTTGACCAGATCCATCAACAGAATCATTATTTATAGCCTTATAAACTGTATTTCTTAAATCAAAAGACTTGAAAATCAAAATTCGTCCTTGATCCATGGGTTGCAGAATGAATATTGTGTTAGCAGGCATGAAAACAACATTAATTTCATTGTACATCTCCATCAGATCTCTTGGGTGACTAGGTGCATTGTCAACAAGCTGTAATATTTTGAAATGAATCAGTTTTTCTTAGAAATAAAGTTTCAACATGGACTTAAAATATTTAGTATACCATGTTGTAAACATAAGTGCCATCATCCAGGCTTTGTTGTTCCATTTGCAGAGCACAGGCAGAGTAGATCTAGCATAATTCTTAAGGGTCCTAGGATTTTCAGAATGGTGATTAAGCATTGGCTTCAACTTAAAGTCACCAGCTGCATTATCCCCTAACAAGAGTCATTCTGTCTTTTGAAGCTTTGAAGCCAGACATTGACTTCCCCTCTCTAGCTATGAAAGTCCTAAGTGGCATCTTCTTCCACTATAAAGCTTTTTCATCTACATTGAATATCTGTTGTTTAGTGTCACCACCATCATGAATTATCTTAGCTGGATCTTCTGGATAACTTGCTGCAGCTTCTACATCAGCACTTGCTGCTTCACTTTGCACTTTTTATGTTATGGAGATGACCTCTTTTCTTAAACCACATGAGCAAACCTCTGCTAGCTTCGAAATTTCTTCTGCAGCTTCCTCACCTCTCTCAGCCTTCACAGAATTGAAGAGAGTTAGGGCTTTGCTCTGAGATTAGTCTTTAGCCAAAGAGAATGTTGTGATTGTTTTGATCTTCTATCCAGACCACTAGAACTTTCTCCATATCAGCAATAAGGCTGTTTCTCTTTCTAATCATTCCTGGTTCACTGGAGCAGCACTGTTAATTTCCTTCAAGAACTTTTCCTTTGCACTCACATCTTAGCTAACTGGTGCAAGAGGCCTAGCTTTCAGCCCATCTTGGCTTTCAATACCTTCCTCATTATGTTTAATGATTCTAGCTTTTGATTTAAAGTGAGAGATGTGCCACTATTCCTTTCACTTAAACACTTAGAGGCCATCGTAGAGTTATTAATGGGCCTAAATTCAATGTTGTTGTGTTTCAGGGAACAGGATGGCCCAAGGCATATAAGAGAGACAGGAGAATGACCGATTGGTGGAACAGTCAGAACACATAAAACATTTATTGATTAAGTTTGTCATCTTATATGGGCATGGCTTATGGCACCCCAAAACAACTACAATCAACGATCACTGATCACAGATCACCATAACAAATATAATAATAAAATAGTTTGAAATATTGTGAGAATTACCAAAATGTGACACAGAGACATAAAGTGAGCAAATGCTCTTGAAAAAATAGTGCCAATAGACTTGTTTGATGCAGAGTTGCCACTAACTTTTAATTTGTAAAAAGTACAATATCTGTGAAGTACAATAAAAAAAAAGCACAATAAAACAAGATACACCTGTAAATTGTTTATTCTAATTAGCCACAGACAATAGACTTAGTTGTTAATAGTTGTCAGAAGAAAAGAGCAGTATTTAATGACACTACTATCCAATGAACCTTTTACATTTTTCTCTTGGAAGAATAATAATACAATATGTATTGTGCTAGATCATTGAACTTTAGGGAAAATCATATCCCATATTTTAATGCTGATGTATTGGCATCAAAAAGCTCATCAATAAATAAATATGTAGAATCAGATTTCAAGTAAATATAGGCTCATATACTGGAATGTGCTAGGCAGAAATATTTCTCCATATGGCATTTGTAAATATCTGAGTGCTAAATTCTCTGAATAAAGAAATGATTTGTTCAGGCCATCCATCACTCACCCACCCATTGTACACATAAGTTAAAGAACAACATCAAAACAAATTAGCAGCTGGTGCTCTGAAATGCCAGACAGTTAGCACCCATAAGGCAACATGTATCTTTTCGAGTAGGTAAAGATGAGAAATTCTTTTAAACCCGAAATAGCTAAGTGAACCTCAAAAGAAAGTGAATACGCTTTCTTAAACCTGCAGAGAGGAAAAAACTGGAGCTCTTAAATGTATTTCCCTTCCTTTTTCAGAGCAATCATCTAAACACTTGAAAAGAAACTGGTGACTGATAATTTGCCCTATTTGTAATTTTGATATATTTTCTTGACATCTTACAATTATTGTTGATGATAATAGATAATTTACTAAGCACCTGCAATATATCAGACTTCATACATGTATTTCTCTAATCTTTACTGGTTGTGCATTATTAGAATAGATAACAAAGGAAAGAACCAAAGCTCAGATACAGCAGCATCCAAAATGTCACAAACTAGTCCATGGGAGACCAGTTACCCAAACGTATCTGCCTCTAAAACACACCTTTTCACTATAAAAACTCATTAGGAACCTGGATTGGAATATTCTTGCTCCACATTACAATTCATATCAATATTTAAAGGAAGCAAATAATAGGTCTGTTAATTTTTTCCAGATGCAGAAACAAAAGAATTTTTAGTTAATATTTTTCTGGAGTTACTAGCGTGTTGTTATTCTGCTATTTTATTTGCTCTCTGAATTTTCTCTTGCTTTTGTTGCTTCTCTAACTGTAATTTCCTTTTTTGATAAGTTTAATGAATATTAGACAACAATCTAGGTTGTATCCTATATAAAATATAAGGAATAAAAAGATTTGAGACACTTGACTGATATTTCCATGATAAATAAAATGAGCTCTTTGAACTAAACACTAAAATTACCCCAAGGATTCTAGAAGCATAGCCCTTAGATTATAGTAGACTCAGAGAATCTCTAAGTGCACACATTAAAAATGTATCATTTTTTACTTCTTTCAGATGAATAACCTAAATTGTATAGATAATGTTTTTGTTTTGTTTTGTTTCTACATCTGACTATTAAGCTCTTCTATGGGATGTTTATTTTTTATTGTTTTTTTTTTCATCCATTAACAAAAATTAAGGATGGACTGAGGATGTGGTAACACTAATATCCAAATGTGGCACAAAGCAGGGGAAGTGTTCTTTGATATTATCAGTGTTACCTTGATTTGTACTTAGTCAGCAATTCCTACAAATTTTTTGCTGTTAGTTAGTTTTACCTTAGTCATCAATTAACATTTAGATTTAGTTTATTTTTTAATATTTTTGAGGTGAAATTAGCGTAACACAAAATTAAACATTTTTCAATGTACAATTTATGTTATTAGTATATTCATAATATTGTGCAACCATCACCTGTATCTAGTTTCAAAATATTCCAAAATGTTTTCATCACCTCCAAAGGAAAACCAGTACTCACTAAGCAATCATTTCTCATTCCTCCTTGCCCCAACCCCTGTAAAACACTACTATGCTTTATATCTCTATTGATTTACCTATTTGTATTGTATATAAATAAATGGAATACATTTCATATTAATTGAATCATACCTTTGGTAACATTTTGTATCTGGTTTCTTTAACATAGCTTAATGTTTTCCAAGTTCATCCACGTTGTAGCATGTATCAGTAGTTCATTCCGTTGCTGGCTGATTATTCCACTATATGGATACACCACATTTTGTTTATCCATTTATTTGTTGATGGACACCTGGCTTGTTTCCACATTTTGGATATTGACAATAGTACTACTATAAATATTTGTATGCAAGTGTTTGTTTGAATATCTCTTCTCAGTTTTGGTGGGATATATACCTAGGAATAGAAATCCCAGATCATATGATACTCCCCGTTTAACTTCTTGAGAAACTACTAAACTGTTTCTTCAGTGCTGCACCATTTAACATTCCCACCAGGAACATATGAGTTCCAATTTTTCCACATCCTCACCAACATTTGTTATTATTCATCTTTCTGGTGATACTCATCCTAATGGACGTCAAGTGATATTTTATTGTTTTGAGTTTATTTCTTGATGATCAACCTTGTTGAATGTCTTTTCAGTGCTTGTCGGTCATTTGTAAATCCTCGTTGGAGAGATTTCTGTTCAATTCCTTTGTTCATTTTCTAATTGGGTTGTTTATCTTTTTGTTATTTCATTGTAAATTTTATTTATTCTTGATACTAGACAATATCAGATATATGATTTGCAAGTATTTTCTCTCGTTCTCTGGGTTGCCCTTTCACGTTGATAGTGGGCTTTGATACACAATTTTTATTGATAATGTTCAAATTATCATTTTTCTTTTGCTATTTGTACTTTTGGGGTCATATCTAAGAATGTATTGCCAAATCTGAGCTCATGGAGATTTATACTTGTTTCCTTTTAAGAGTGTTATAGTTATAGATCTTACTTAGATCTTTGATCCATTTTGAGTTAACTTTTATATATGGTATGAAGAAGGGAACCAACTTTATTCTTGTGCACATGAATACCCATTTGTCATAACAGAATTTGTTGAAGAGACTATCTTACCTAATTGAGTAGTCTTATTATCCTTAACAAAATAAATTAGCCATAGATATATTGGTTTATTTCCTGACTCCCAATACTATTCCAGTGGTCTGTAACTTTATCCTTATACTGGAACCACACAGTTGTGCATAAAATAGTTTTAGTAAGTTTTAAAATCAGGAATCACATGTCCTACATCTTTGTTTCTCCCTTACAAGATCGATTGCCTATTTTGGATACTTTGAAATTCCCATGATATTAGGTTTGGCTTTTCTATTCCTGCAAAAAAAAAGCCATTACTATTTTGATAGGGATTGCACTGAATCTACGGACAACTTTGAAAGTATTGCCATCTTAGCAATAGTGTATATTTCAGTCCAAGAAGAAAGAATAACTATCTATTTAAATTTTTTTAATGTCTTTTAGTAATGCTTTGTGATTTTCAGTGTGAAAATCTTGCAGCTCCTTAGTTAATTTATTCAGATATTATATTATTTTTATGCTATTGTAAATGGAAAATTTTTCTTAATTTCATTTTCAGACTGTTTATTGCTAGTATATAGAAATACAATAGAGTTGTGAACGTTGATCTTGTATCCTGCAATTTTGCTGAAAGTGTTTATTACCTCTAATTGTGTGTGTGTGTGTGTGTTTGTGTATTCTTTAGGCTTCTTATATAAAATATCAGCTCATTTTTGAATTAAGATAGTTTTACTTCTTCCTGTCCAATCTGAGTGTCTTTCATTTCTTTTCCTTAAAAGAATGCCTAATTACTCTGGCTAGAAATTCCAGTATAATGTTTAAGAAAAGTGATGAAAGTGGGCATCCTTGTCTTGTCCCTGATCATAGAGGCAAAGTTTTCAGTGACAATGAGTACAATGTTAGCTCTGAACTTTTCATAATGTTCTTTATAATATTAAAGAGATTCTTTTTCAGTCTTAATTTGCTGACCGATTTTATCATGAAAGGGTGTTGGCTTTTGTGAAATGATTTTTCTGCATCAATTTTGACGACCGTGACCTCATTTATTCTATTAATGGAGACAATTATATTGATTGATTTTCTCATATTGAACTACTCTTTCACACTTGCTTATGGTGTGTAATCCTTTTACTATGCTTCTGGATTTAGTTTGCTAGTATTTTGTTGAGGATTTTTCCATCTGTATTCAAGAGAGATGTTGATCTGTAGTTTTATTTGCTTTTAATATTTGGCCTTGGTTTCAGAGTAATCATGACCTTTTAATATGAGTTATGAGGTGTTATTTCCACTACTACTTTTGTGAAAGATCTTTAGAAGCACTGGTTTTCATTTTTATTTAAATATTTGATAAAATTTATCAGTGAAGCAATTTGGTCCTGGACTGTTCTTTCTTGGGAGTTTTTAAATTACCGATTCAATTTTGTTACTTGTTATATATCTGTTTAGAATTTCTATTTTTTCTTGAGTGAGTTTTGGAGTTTTTTTTTTTTAGGAATTTATCCATTTAATATATATTATCTAATTTGTTGGCATACAATTGTTCATAGCTTTCTCTTTAATCCTTTTTAGTTCTGTAAGGTCAATAGTAACATCCCCAGTTTCACTACTGATTTAGAATTTGATACTTCCCTTTTTTCCTAGTCAGTTTGGTTAAATATTTGTCATTTTTGTAGTTTATTCAAAGAACTAACTTTTATTTTTGTTAATTCTATGGTCTTTCTATTCTCTATTTCATTTATCTCCACTCTAATATTTATTATTTTCTTCTGTTGGTTTTAGATTTAGTTTGTTCTTTCTTTTTTAGTTCTTTAAGGTACAAAATTTAGTTATTGTTTCAAAATCTTTCTTCTTTTTTAATGCAGATATTTACAGCCATAAATTACCTCTGAGCACTGTTCTCGATGCAATACGTTTTCTTATGCCTTTATTTTCACTTGTCTCAAAATACTTCTTAACATTCTTTTTAGTTTCTTCTTTGACTCATTGGTTCTTTGGAATGTTGCTTAATTTTCACATATTTGTACATTTTCCAATTTTCTCTCTGTTGTTGATTCCTAGTTTCTTTCCACTGATGTTGGCGAGGATACTTTGTATGATTTTAATTTTTAAAAATTTACTATGACTTTTTTTTGGCTGAATATATGGATTCTCATGGAGAAAGTCCCATACGTTCTTGATAAGAATGTGTATGCTGCTGTTCAGGGTGGGATTTTCTAAATATATCTGTTGGGTCTAGTTGATCTATAGCGTTTTTCAAATCCTCTATTTTATTATTGAAAGTCTGTCTAGTTGCTTGATCTATTATTCAAAATGAAGTATTTAAGTCTCCAATATTATTTTAGAATTATCTATTTTTCCCTTCAATTCTGTTGATATTTGTTTCACATGTTTTGGGGCTCTGTTGTTGGTGCATATATGTTGAAACTGTTGGAATCTTTTTGATTCAGTGAACTTTTTGTCAAGATATAGTGTTTTTCTTTGTCTCTTGTAGCAGTTTTGACTTAAAATCTATTTTGTCTGAAGTTAGTATGCCATCTCAGATCTTTTTTGGTTACTATTTTCATGGAATATAATTTTCCATCTTCTCCTTTCAACCTATTTTTGTCTTTGGATCTAAAGTGAGTCTCCTGTACACAGCATAGAGCAGATTATGTTTGTTGTTGCTTTTCTATCCTATGACTGATTAAAAAGTAAAAGCAAATCAAATAATTATAAGAAATTTGAAATCAATGTAGCAAAATAAGAAAAATATGTCATTATTGAGCTCAAAATTAATTAACATTGGTTAAGTATAAAAGGTATTCCGTCCAAGTGGAATATAACCATTTTTCAGTTCATTATTATAAAGATTCTAGTTATATGTGTGTTGCCTTTGCCCTTCATAGGAATTATATGATTTAAAACACTAAGATTCCTAAAACTAATTTATTCTCATAGTATTCTGGGAATTAAGTAGCATAATCACAATTACACACACAGAAATCAAATCAATGAAATCACAGCATTTGGGCAGACTTAAAACATACATATTAGGCACACTTTGGTTTTCTATTTCTACTTTGTCCCTCATGAAACTTCATGACATGTTTCTCAATAGCATCATTGTGCCAATTAAAAGAAGTCACCAGGGAAAGGCTACTAAAGTTAATAAGATTAAATTTTCAGGCAGAATTGATTAAGTAGTTATACAGATACAACTACTTCACACTTGTTTGTCCTTATTTCTATAGTATGTGTGCTTAGTTTAATCTCTGAAATAAATGTGCCTTTTCAGAGATTTGCAATCAAATCATATTCAATTTTAAATTCTGATGTTCAGTCACCAAATTACATATAATAGACTTAGAAATGGAAAATCTTCCATTATCGTTGAAATGAGAGTTAAAACAATTATCAAAGGTGCTATTTTGAGTATAGAAGTTGTAAAAGAATAATTAGTTATGCCAGGTTGGATTTCAAAGCAAATTTTCAAAGAGAGAATAGTTCAGAGAAATATAAAAAATAATCTCTGATTAACATTGTGGAATGATGTCTTGAAAGGAAAATGCTTTCCTGTTTGCAATTTTTCCATGGAATTATTTTCTGCTGTACTCTTCTATCTACTGAAATCACTTCCACTACTCAAATTCTTTCATTCCACTACTCAAATTCTTTATTGATGTTACAGATCATAACATTTCCCATTGGTCCTCTGTGTAATATTCAGTTACTATATCCTTCTTAATGTATTATGAATTTATTGTTCCATCATTTCCTTGGCTGATTCAATAGAAATATTTTTTGTATTTATACATGTTTTTCAATAATTTGATATCCAAACATATTCTGGTATTTTAAGAATTTTTTTCAGCATGTCTATAGTTCTCTAAAGATGAGTTTTTAAGTGGATGAATCCTTTTATTGAAGCACATAGCTGTGTCTGTACATTTATCTGGACGTTTGGTAAATGGATCTTCAAGATTAAAATGATCGTCAGCAGTTATCACGAGAGCTACCTGAGCCTTTGATCTAGAGTTCCTACATATTGTTTTATTTCTGTTAATGCATAGAAATATATATTGTATTTCTTATTACAAAAGTAGACTATGCTCATTGAACAAAGATTACCAACTTCAAAACAAAAGAAGTTAATCCAGTCTCCAGACTTGACCAAAGTTAACCTTTGGGCATGTTTATCTTCAGTGTATGCATGGGCTTTGCTTATTTTAATTTTAATGCTTTAATCATACCATTCATATAATATCATGCAATTTTCATATGTTTATTGAATAAACCTTAATCCTAAATTAGTATTTTATATTTTTAACATGTGTATTCTGTTGCATCAAATGACTATATCATAATTTACATAAATATTTACTTATATATGGGCTTTTGAGTTAGTTCCAAATTTTCATTACTATATGTAATAACTGTGAATATTTTTGTGCATAAGACTTTATCCATATTTATTATTCTTCCCTCAGGATAGTCAAGTAGGAAGTGAATTACAACTATAAGTGGCAGGAATATGTGAAATATCCCTGATGCTAATTACTAATTATTTTCTGCACACAAGTTACACTGTGGTTAGCAGTATAACAACGTACCGATTTCATTGAACGGTCTTGTATTCCTAATTTGTGAAATGAAAATGGCATCTCACTGCTCTAATTTTATTTAGTTGGGAAATAATGAGGTTGTGTATTTTCTTTATATATTTTGATTCATATATGTAACATTCAAACCATGCAGAAGTATATATAGTAGTAGGGGAAAGTCTCCTTTTGTAAGCACCCCATAACACTTTTCTCTTTAGAAGAATAGACAGAATCTTGAGTAATTTTTCAGTTAATTTGTTGAAGCAATTACATACAAGTGCATTAAAATATATAGTATTCTTTTTAATCTGGTATATACTTGTTTAAAAATGAACAGTTTTTGAGATAACTCTATATCATTACTAATACACTATAATTTTTATAACCTCAGTATGAGATTTCATGTGGTGGATGGTTCATAGTTTATTTAAGTATTCCTCTACTAAACTGTAGATGATTTCTACTTAGATTTAAATTATCATTATTACTATTGAGATTATTATTATTACTGTACATTATTTCTAAATTTCCTTACTGCAACCAGTGCTGCAATGTAAATATCCTTGTCCCTGCTACTTTGTAGTCATTTGTGAGCATTTGTTAAGGGAAGATACTAAGAAACATCATTGCTTCATTAAAGAAGAGTCATATTTTAATTTTCAGAAATAACTCCAAATTGTTCTGCAAAAAATCTAAAAGAATTTTGCTTCCACAAATAGTGAGAGAATATATTTAAACATGCCCCTACCAATGATGGTTCTAAACACACTTTGTTGTTATTGCCAATAGATTGGTGAAAATAAATGTCTCATTTTTTTGGTTTAGATTTATTTTCACCTAATTATTTAGGAAATTTTGAATCTTTTGATGTTTATAGGCCATTAATGCACTCCCTCATGTGAGGAATAGTCATTTGTTTGTTTACTAATTTTTCTTTTTAGTTCTTTGCTTTCCTGATTTTACTTAATTCATTATACAGTCAGAATATTGACCATTCCTGTTATATTTTTGCTCATTTTGTAGATTGCATTAACCATTGCTCGTTTTTTAAATATAGTCACTCTACCAAGCTTTACCTTTTGACTTATAGAATGTGAGGTCTTTCTTAAGAAGGTCTCCTTTTCCCCAATATTTGAATATTTGATGCTTTTAACGTAATTATAATATTGTTATTTAATACTGTTTTTAATATTGTTGTAATATTATTGTAATTTAAACTCTTGCATCTATGTAGATATTATTTGTGTAAAAAATGAAATATACATACATTTTCTTATTAGATAGCTGATTACCTCAACACAATATATTATGTAGCCTATACCTTCTCTTAGCAATGTGAAATACCACCTTTATTATATTTTTAATTTTCCCGTATGACATGTCTGCTTCTAAACTCTTTATTCTGACCCCCAATAATTTCTTGTACTGCTGAAACACGACTATATCAAAGCCAAGTTTGAAATTCATATTTTAAAAATTAGAGGAAAGTACTAGCTGCTACAGGATAAAGATGGAGGCTTAAGTGGGTCAGAAATTACAGAATGGAGGTACAGTTATCCATCTTTAAAGATGGTATTAGTGAATACAAGTAACACTAGAAAATCAGGTGCAAACCTACGATAAAAATAAAACAATTCAGAATGTTAAAGGACACAAAACTAATATTCAGAAATTAACAACTTTATACATCCTAACAAAAACCAATCAGAATGTGTAATGGAAAAAAGAATTCATTAATGTTAGCAACTAAAACGGTAAAATATCCATGAATATCCCCAAGAATAAATTAATTTTTGATGTAGTAATTAAAAATGAATCAAATAAATAGAATTACATATCATAGTCCGCTTAAAAATGTTAAAACTCCATTAGTTGATATATAAATTTAATAAATTCCCTGAAGACATCAACATTTTTTAATTAGATAAGCTGATTCTAAAATGTAAGATAAAAGTATGATCATGTCTTAACTTGATAAACTGTAGAGTTTGTGGAACACCACAAAAAAAATAGCCAATAAATTTTGACAAAAAAATTGTGAGAGATTCATTCTCTTGGATATTTATACATAATACATAGGCTCAGTAAATAAAATAGTGCAAAATTTATGTATAAAGAGAAAGACTGATGAAATAAATAGAACATTCAGACATAGACTAAATAAATGTAGGCCATTAAGTGGCATTCCAAATCAATGGGAAGTAATAGACTAGTCAATAAAATAGACAGTAATAGATAACTACCTCAAGAAAAAGAACACAACAGTTGAATATTACCTTATATATGGTAGACTGATATAATAATAGCCTCCAATGAATCCTATCTCTCCCTGTCAATGCCTTTGCGTTATCCCCCCCGCCCCCCTACACACACACATATTGACCCTAGGCTTGACCATGTAATTCATTTATGTCAATGGGACATAAGCAAACACGAGGTGAGCATGGATTTGACTCTTTAGAGCTTTCCCTCTTAGACTGCTTCAACGACCTTGTGAGGAAGTCTTGTGTAGCAGCCTTGAGGATATAAAATCACATTCAGAGAGAGGCCCACCCATCCCAGGATTCCTCGCTGAGGTCAGCTACCAATAACCCAGCAGCTCAATGAAGACAGAAAAGTACACACGTTATTGAGGAAGTGATTCAGTAAAATATGGTGGATCATGTTATAGATTCCTATGAATGACTATAAAGCAGTAAATATGCACAGAACAACGTTAATATATCTTTAAAATGTAGTGTAGAAAGAAAAAAGAAAGATACAATATGAGGTATATACCAATATTGTCATTTATATGAAGAAAAAAATGCAACAAAACAAAACAAAATCCTCCCCTTTCTCTTACTCTTGTATACCCAAGAACACACACAAAGGATAACAAAATTTAAAAAAATATCAAATCCAGATAAATTTCTAGACATGTATTACAAACCCTTAGCCTGTTAACCAATAATTACTCAGATAGCTTTAGTCTTATCTGAAGAAAATGTAAAAAGTAACAGTAAAATAATAATATAACAACTAGTACCAATCATGTATGTAAGTTTTACTACATGATTTCTATCTTAGTCGTTCCACTAATTTTACAAAATACCATAGACTGGACAGCTTAATCTACAGACCTTTATTTCTCACAGTTCTAGAGGCTGGTAAGTCAGAGATTAGGGCCAGCATGTTCGGGCTCTGGTGAGAGCTCTCTTTCTGGTTTGGAGACAGCTGCCGTCTTGCTGGGTCCTCTCATGGCAGAGAGAAACATCCTATCTCCATGACTTTTCCTATAAGGGCAATAATCCTATTCATGAGGGCTCTACTCTCATGACCTAATTTCCTCCCAAAGGTTCCACTTCCAAATAACATCACATTGATGATTAAAACTTCAACATATGAATTTATTGGGGGACATAATTCAGTCATAGCGTTCCACCTGTGGCCCCTCAAAATTCACGTCCTTTTCACATGCAAAGTATATTCATTCTATCCCAGTAGCCCCAAAGGTCTTGTTCCAGCAACAACTTTAAAGTCTAAAGTCCAAAGTCTCATCTAAATATCATCTAAATTAGATATGGGTGAAACTTGAGGCACAATTCATATTGAAGCAAAATTCCTCTCTAGCTGTGAACCTGTGGAATCAAATACATTATGTGCTTTCAAAATGCAATGATGGAGCTGGCATAAGATAGACATTCCACTCCAAGAAGGAAAAATAAGAGAGAAGGAAATGGTGACGAGTCCCAAGCAAGTCTAAAACTTAGCAAGGCAAACTCCATGAGATCTTAAGGTTTGAGAATAATCCTCTTTGGCTTGATACTCTGCCTTCCACATCCACTGGGATGGCGGTCCTGCCCCCACAGTTCTGCAGGGTTGTGGTTGTGCTCCCAAGGCTCTGGGTGGCCCTGCCCCCAAGGTTTCAAGTGATGTCCCATCTCTTTTCAAACTGATGAGGTAGATCAGATGATCACGAATCACCTTTGGAGACATTTTTCCCTTAGTCTTGAAGAATAATACATGTTCACAGGCAAATAGCTGTGTGGTCTTGTCCTATAAAACTCAAGAAGCCCAACCACCTTCCTTTATTCCATCCTGTCTTCATCCTCTTGAGTTCAAACTAGCAGTGTTCTTGCTGGGTGGCTGATTAGTTCTGTTGTTCACACCCATACTAATCTCCTTATCAAGTGACTGGTCTTCCACACCCTTAATCTTCTCTTCTGAATTTGCATTCTCATTTTTTGTATTATAGACAAGCTAAATATTTTCCAGATCTTTATATCCCGGCTCCATTTTGCTTAACAATTCCCTCTTCAATTCATTTCTCTCTTCTTTCACTTTAAGCAGTCAGGAGGAACCAGGCCACTCCTTCAACACTTTGCTTGCAAATTTCTTCAGCTGCATAGCCAATTTTGTCATTCAAAAGTTCTACTTTCCACAAAACACTAGAACACGTAATTTAACCAAATAGTTTTCCACTTTGTAACAAGTAATTGCCTTTCCTCCAGTTTCCAATAACATGCTCCTCATTACCATCTGAGACCACGTCAGAACAGCCTTTACCATCCATATTTCTACATTCTGCTCATGATTATTTATGTATTTTAAGAAGATGGAGGCTTTCTCTCCAGGACTCCTCTTCTATCAGAGCCCTTACCAGGATTGCCTTTAGTGGTCTCTTCATGGCAATGTCAGCTTTTTCTAGCGTGCACCTCGAAACTCTTCCAGCTTTTATCCAGTACCCATTTCCAAAGCTGTTTTCACATTTTTAGATATTTGTTACAGCAGTACCCCTCTTGCGGTACCAATTTCTGTCTTAATCAATGCAGGCTACTTTAACAAAATATCATAGATTGGGTGGCTTAAACAACAGAAATTTATTTATCACAGTTCCAGGGGATAAGAAGTCAGAGGTGCTGGTGCCAACATGATTGAGTTCTGGTGAGCGCCTTCTTCCTGGTTTGGAGACTGTCATTTTCTTGTTGTATCCTCATATCGCAGAGACAGATCATCTTTCTCTTGTGTCATCTTATAACGGCATTAATCCCATTCCTGAAGGCTCACTCTCGTGACCTGATTTCTTCCCAAAGGCCCCACCTTCAAACAACGTCACAGTTGGGTTTTAGGGCTTTAACATATGAACTTGGTGAGGCGGGCAGCACAAACCTTCAGTACGGAGCAGTTATTAAAAATATCTTACCAGTAACTAAAGGTAAGAGACATTTTTTAAAACTTTACCAGAAGCAAGAACATGGTATCTAAAGAAACATTCATTTCAGGTAAAAAAATCAAGACTTTTCCTTCTCCCAATTTGCAAAGTTACGTATTTTTCATTAATTGTCAAATTATCCCAATTAGAAACCAAATGTATGTGTCACAATCCTCACTTGATGTAGATCTATATACCCATTAGATGTGACTTGTTCAGACTGTTGGCCAAGAAGCTCTGTGGCTGCTGTTTTGCAGGTACACACTCCACTCTTATCCACCTTGCTTGCTGTCCCAGAAGCCTGGCAAATATGGTTTCTGGTAGGTTTGGCCAATGAAATGCCTGACTGGAGATTGCATGAAGAAGGAGAGTGAGACCAGAGTATATAATCCCCATCCGTCAGCTCCCTGTCTGCTGATTTGTAAGAGATCAGCTATTTCTTTAGATCAAAAGTCACAGCTCCTCACAAGACACATCTCTCCATATAACTCCTTGTTTCCAGTACATAGCAGTGACTACAGCCTTCTTATCACTCTCCCTATATTACTGCAAGATCTCTTGTAGTCTATTTCTATTTCTCTATAAACAGCCTCTTTATTGCACTCTCCTTGATTTATCCTAATTGAAATTTGTTCTTTTCCTTCTGGGATCCAGACTAATATAAACTCTCTCTTGAGTGAAAGCCTAGCATAACAAAAATGTAAATTAGTAGCTGAAACAGAGATGTAGCTACATGCATCCCTTCTCCCATCTTTGAAGAGGTTCCCAAAACACTCTTTGAAAGTCAGGGCATACAATTACATGCACCTCACTGCATGATTATAATTAGCTTAAGTATAGGGACCATTTATTTCCTCTCCATTTCCTTCATCAGGTTTCACAAAGTGTACTGAACATATTAGGTTGTGAATAGTTACTGAATTTGATCACACTGTATCTAGCACCCAACTCACGCCAAACTTGGTTTTTCATGGAGTCTTTTTTCACTAATTATTTCTATCTTGCAGGTATTCAATGGACACTTTGGTAATATTTTTTTTCATTGGTTAACATATTTTAATTTGCTCTTGACTTTGTTTACCTTCCTTTCCTATTTCCACCACTGTACTAAAAAAGATTATTTCTCATTCTTCTAATTACTAACTCCATTTCTGCTGTGTCACCTCTGATCCATTTATCAACTCCTGCATAAAACACATCCTGATCAGAAACATAGGTAAGATCAGGGAGGCTGCTATTTTCAGATTTTCGTGTTGTTTTGCCAAAATCAAGTTAGGAGGAGCAATCTCTTTTAAATTACCATTCTAAGGCATAGTTGTGAGTTTTTTCCTAAGCTCTTAAGTTCTTCAAAAAGAGGTGGAAGACTTTGGTATTTGAAATATGGTCTGTAGTATAAATGTGTGCACATAATTCTTAATAAATCTGTTCTTTCTGTATGTTTGTAACTTGCTAGAAGTGATAGACCTTTAGACATTGTATTAATTCTGTCAAGCAATTAGACATTCAAATATACTATAATTAAATTATGCATTTATATCTCAGTTTTCCCTAGAAGAATCAAACTCCATACATATCAGAACAACAGGATACCACAGAAGAAAGAAAATAGGGAAGTTAGTATTTAGAAATACATTCTACTTTTTTTAAAGAAAAACATTCTTAAAATCTTAGTAGGGAAGAAGTAATGTAGCTAATAGCTTTAATATAGAACTTCTATAATATACTCATAAAAGTCAGGTAGGAAGGCATCCCATGGTTCATTTTAGCTTTTTCAACCTATATTTTGAAAACAGAACACTTCAAAGTACTATCATTTCTCAAACACATCTAAGCATTAGGACTATTCTGAAACTGTCCTTGCTTTAGTTTGAAATATTTACTAAATGTGTCAATTATTTTTCTCTGTGCTTCCCCTCTCCCGAATATGAATATGACCACTGTTTATTAACAGGTATGTTTTACTGAGCTATTTATGTGAAGTTCAGATAAAAACTAAATCCTCTGGCACTTGAGTAGGAACAGCATTCAGTCTTTTCTTATGAGGGTCAGTCTAGGATAATAGAAAACAACTAAATATAAAGGAATTCATAAACTAGTGAATGATGGCTTATGTCAGATTTATGGTTTGTGTCCATGAAAACTCTGTGTCAGATGTAACATAATGGAAGATGTCATTTCAACAGCCCATTGTGAATGTGAGTTTACATATTAATTATATGGAGAGGAGGTTATAATTTTAGTTTCTCATCTGTTAAGCATCTCTTACCTTCCAATTTGAAAAACAAGAAACATATAATCTGATCAGAAAAACAATATATTAATAATCCTGCTTATTTTTATTTGTGAAGTATGAATTAATTGATCATATGTTTTGGATGTAGATTTTCACAAGTAAAATCCCAATACAAGTAATTCCTAGGGCTGTTCGAATTCTTTTGTTCTAGAATTTTTCTTCAAAGAACATGGTTTCTATAATCAAGACATCAAAAAATTTTGGAAAATGCTTTGGTTTTAGATGTGGATTGCAGCAATGTTGTTTTTATAACAGGATAGAGTGTCTGGCTAATACAAGGCTCAAATACACCAATCTCCACTTACTGCTTCCAACTTGTGTTCATCAACATACACGAAAAATCTTGTTTTAAAATCTGAGGAGGTGCAGATGTTAGGGTTTGAGGAAAGAGATCTTATAGACATGGGGAGGGAGCATAAGGCACACTTCCCACCTTCTTGTATGGGAATTGACCCTCAGCAGTTAAATATTAAAAGTCAGCAGTAAGGGGAACTAGTCAGATGAGAATCTATGAAGACTCTGGGAAGAGGCAGTATGATACTAAGACTCAGGAGAGAAGATAATTGTTGTTCTGCAAATCTTATGAGGTTCTTTCACTCCAAGCTTTGCGGTATGAGTGTTCTTGGCACTGACAATGGCAAATTAATACAGGTCATTAATTGCAATTATGAGATTCCTTCAGCAGCATCTCAGGTGATAGATCTAAAAGCAGAACAGGAGCAGGATAACATGACAGATGCTGTGGAGTGACAGTGACTGAAAAGTACTTTGTGAGAATTTTTGTGACCAGACCTATTTCGGGACCATCTGAGTGAGAGATAATGGGGAAATTATTCACTACTCAAATGCAAGGATTGTAGCCTGGTCTTGTGGAATGCGAAAGCCTTTGAGCAGTTACTCTTTATTAGGCTTCGTGATATTTCAACCATGCTTCTCTGTGAATATCTGTTCTTTTCCCCTCTCTACTAAATAGCTTTCTTTGCAAGGCTCTTGGATTGCCATGACATAAACTCTGATGAAACTCTCCATGTCCTTAGATATACAGGTCCTAAAGTCAATCACAAATTTTTCTATTACCTTTAGTGAGAATTCTTGAGTAAGACAAGTATCTATTTCAAATCTTGCCATCTGAGCACAGCTCAAATTTTCCCCATTCACCATGGCCTACTGCTCCATGCCCTCAGTAAGAGCTGAAGTAGCACTCCAAAGAAGATGGAGTGAGCCTGACTGCCTTCATTCCTAACAACATGGGGGATTTGGTGATTGAGTAAGGTGTGCGCTGGACATAGATCTTGTTGGTTCAAGGGAGAGAAAGCATAAAAATATGAATTTCTATTGTCAAAGTGATCTCTGTTTCATTTACGAATGGAAAAATCTTGCTACGTTTGAATAACACTACATGCTTATTTTTAACATCGTGGGAATACTGGCTACATAGAAATATTGATAATTTGTTTTTCTACCATGGATTTATAATAATCTGTTGTTTCACAGGAAATATCTTATTTGATTCATAATGGAAAAAATGATGCTACTTAAGGTATAAAGCACGGACAAATTCTATTTATTGAGAATGTACTGTTGGTCTGATAATAAACAAGCATTTACTCTTATCCTGAAAGAAAAGTAGTACCCTTATCCTCTTCCTGATGATGAGAAAATTGAATCTTGTGAAAGTCAAGGGCTTTACATAAGGTCACATATCTATTCCATTGAAAACTGGATCATGAAACTAAATCAGCCTAGATTGAATGAAGCCTTATTTCATCCAAAACAGCAAGTTCTCTGTGTATGAATCATTTCAGGACCTCACCTTAAAGCATAAAAGCAGTAATTAACATTGAATCTTTTTATAAACTTTATGATGAACTAAATTGAAGCATTCAGAAAAAGAAAATAATTTGGGAAAGAAAATAATTGCTCTAACTCTCCTCACCAAATCTGACAGCAAACCACACAATGCTAAGAGGTCACACTAGGCTACTTGCATTAATTTCCTAGTAAACGAAGTGATTTCAAGAGTAAGTTTTAACTCTCTCATTTCTCACAGTCTGCAACAACCCGTACACATTCTGGAAAATATTAGACAAACTATGTTAGGCCTAGTACTGTGCAGAATTTTATTATACTAAGCAGGCATGAAAGTTGAGAGCCTCGTAAATATTAATCACAGACTAATGAACAGTAGGAGACTCCTGAATATCAATCTGTACTGGGGGAAATTTTGAATTAGAGACACCACTTCCTACCCAATAAATCAGTAGTGAAAAATTGAAGGCATTCTTGTGCATCTGCTTATGTAGCTAGATCTCTAGACCTAAAGGAGCGTACAGTGTGGATGCCAAAATAGATGTAATTTTATGACCCCCTAGAGCTTTTGCATTTTTAACCAGACCATTTTTTAAAATTTTAATTACCTCCAAAAGAGGCTGGATTGTACCATAGAAAACTTGACTGTGCTTTTTAGTGTCAGAGTTTGAATAGTTCAAGAGTAGTTAGAGCTTGTCTCCTTCTTCCTCTTTAGTATTCTGAAACCATTGCCCAAAGGGATGAGAAGACTCAAGGTTAAGAGGAGAGCTGAAATGCCAAAACTTCATTGGCTTATTGCTTTTATTAAGTGTGCATATTATTGCTTTTGCCTCTGAGCACATGAACAATGTATAACAGGAAAAAAGACAGTATCTTCCATCTTAACTTATAATTTCATAAATAATGCCAGACGAAATTATACATCTACACACTTACATATTCTTAATGATTGTCCGTTAATGGAAAAGCCTCCCTTTACAATAGTCAGAGTTAATTATTTATTAAGACAATAAGAGTGGATAATGATATTTTGGATTCTATGTTATTTTTGATGCTGACACAAAAATAATAGGGCTCAGTTTTCAGTTTCAGGATTTTTTTTTTATTTTTTAATATTCAGATAGTATTTAAGACCTGCCCAGGTATTAATATTTTAATGGGAACATTTAGAAGTGACTGTTAAAAATATAAATGTTTCTTCATAGCACTGTAATCAGGACTAAAATTTTACCCTGAATACATATGATATGAGCTGTGTTTACTGAAAGGAAAGAAACAGTTTTTAAGGACACAAGAAAAGAGAAAGATCCAAGAAATAAGCCAGAAATGGTGCATGTCATTTTGAATTACTTTAGAAATATAATTTTCAGAATGATTACTTTATTCTACATCAAGTACATATAAAGCAATAGTATAGCAGAAGGCTATAATTAAGCATTAATCATTAACAGTTTTTCAATTTTTTTACCACTGAAAATTTCTAGATTCATTGAAAGCAGGGAGAGTTATGTTGATCTCCAATATATTCCCAATGCTTTGTATTTAGTTGTTGTTCAATAAATATTTAAGAAATCTTTTAAAGTAGTTGTTCAATTAAGAAATTGTAGTTTTTCTTTTGCATAGAAGAATTTGTACTATCTCCAATGACAACCAACCATCTCTTCACAAATGTTCAACTATAGCTAAAATTACAATATGGGTTCCCGACTATATATAATGTAATAACATAGAAGCAGTAACAACTTTGTCTCTTAGTAAAGTATTTGTTTATGCACTCCCTACTTTGCACAATTAAAACACAAGACTGATTTTTTTCAGAATATTCATCTGATTTTTCTGTGATATTAAAGATATGAATTTATTTATATTTTTGAGCTTACTGTATGCTTGTATTTGAAATTTTAAAGAGCTATTGTCCTGAATCCAGCATATTTCTGTATTATGTGTAGAAATGGTAATATTTTTTACATAAATAAAATTTTGTATAAGAATTAGCAGACTGGGGGCCAGCCCGGTGGTTCAGCGGTTAAGTTCGCATGCGGACATGGCACTGCTTGGCATCCCACATATAAAGTAGAGGAAGATGGGCATGGATGTTAGCTCAGAGCCAGTCTTCCTCAGCTAAAAGAGGAGGATTGGCAGCACTTAGCTCAGGGCTAATCTTCCTCAAAAAAAAAAAAAAGAATTAGCATACTGAAAATGAATTGCACAGGTGACAATAATATAATTGGCTATCTTTAGAGTTTTTGTTTGTTTTGTTTGGTTTTGCTTTAGTACTTACAATAATGTCATTTTATTTTTTCATTTATGAGCACAATGTAACAATATTTCTCTGATATTTATTTTCATGGAGCTTTTGGGAATATTAGGAAGTGCTATAATCAATATTATTAACAAAAACAAAAATAAAAGTCCTTCGCAATTCTATTGGTCAATATCCATTTTGGATATAATTTTGTATAGTAGTTCCTATCTCATTTTGTATTATTTGTGCTACTTATTTTTACCAGGAGGCCACCAGTGTAATAAGTCAGGGTTTCAAAATATATTTACCCACGTCACAAGGACTACGTATAATTTGCAGCTAGTATTCAGGACAAATGCTTTGAAAAGCACTGAAGTAACTAAAGAGGCCACTAAAACAAATGAAAAATAATATTTATTTTTAAATTAACTTTAGAAGAAAAATATTGCAAGTTTCCAAAGTTCATCATTGATCAATGTAAGATAACCAGTACAATGAAGACTTATCATTAAAAATGTTAACAATGTAAGCACAGCAAGATTGAAAATTTTAACTTATATTTAAATTTTATGAAAAAATAAATGTTAAAATCATAAAGGTATTTATTCAAGGTGATCCTAAAATGTAACTAATAGATGAGACTGGCCCCTTGGCCTAGTGGTTAAGTTCAGTGCGCTCCACTTGGTGGCCTGGGTTCAGTTCCTGGGCACAGACCTACATCCCTTATCAGTAACCATGCTGTGGTGGTGACCCACATACAAAATAGAGGAAGATTGGCACAGATGTTAGCTCAGGGTGAATCTTCCTCAGCAAAATAAATAAATAAATAAAATTTAAAAAAATTAAAAATAAAACATAGCAAATGGAAGTCTAATAGTTCTATATCTTCTTCCCCCCAAAATCTGCGTCTATTAAGGTAATCCTGTGAGGCAGGTTAAAACGAGAAAGATATGGATAGTTGTCTAAATAGTGATGAGGGTGAGATTTATTTGATGGCCTTAAAACAATATAAGAAGTAAGTGAAGTGAGTGAAATATATTCAAGACTTTTATTCTTACTGGCTTTCGTAGCAGTTAATCAAGCTTATTCAATATCAGACGATTTAGAGACATACAAAATGTTTACTTTTCTACTCTCTATGGTGAAAATAGTTTGTTATTGCAATTAACTAAACACATTGCTTTGAATTATTTTGCTCTCTATAGCATGAGTTACAATTTTTTGCTTGTAATGAAAGAATGACCTAGAGAAAGGAGGAGGGCAGCACAATTCAAGCTTTAATTTTGACAAGATTATGACACAGTTTGCTGCATAGCCTGACAGTTAATGCTTAGACTCGTCATGGCCATTTTCATTGGTCCACAATGCATTTTCTTATGGTAACCACTCTATAGTTTCCTTTCTAACCTTGGTTTTCATATTTTCAGGTTTGGATTTATTCTTCATAAAGATGAAGCTGCGCTACAAAAAATTGATCTCGAAACCATGTCATACATCAAGACAATTAACTTGAAGGACTATAAGTGCGTTCCTCAAGCACTGGCATATACACACTTGGGAGGATACTACCTCATTGGCTGCAAACCTGACAGCACTGGGGCAATTCCACCACAGCTCATAGTGGACGGTGTAACCGACTCAGTCATTGGATTCAACAGTGATGTGACGGGCACTCCATATGTCTCTCCAGATGGGCACTATCTTGTCAGCATTAACGACATGAAAGGTCTTGTAAGGGTCCAGTACATTACCATCAGAGGAGAAATACAGGAAGCTTTTGATATTCACACAAATCTGCATATATCTGATCTGGCATTTCAGCCATCCTTTACAGAAGCCCATCAATACAACATCTATGGTAGTTCAAGCACACAGACTGATGTGCTTTTTGTGGAGCTCTCCTCTGGGAAGGTTAAAATGATAAAGAGCCTTAAGGAGCCACTCAAGGCAGAAGAATGGCCTTGGAATCAGAAGAACAGGCAAATCCAGGACAGTGGCTTGTTTGGTCAATACCTGATGACACCTTCTAAGAACTCTCTGTTTATACTAGATGGAAGACTCAATAAGTTAAACTGTGAGATCACTGAAGTTGAGAAAGGAAATACAGTCATTTGGGTTGGAGATGCCTAGGAGCCCTATTAGATAATTATTAAATGAAGAGTTTTCCAGTACATTGCACTTAATCCATTGTTTAAATTTACAGCTTAACTTTTCAAGTTTATATCCTAGTCAAACATAAGTTACTTGGTTGGCCCAAATAAAATAGATTTTTTCTTTTGGAAAAGACATACACAATTAGTTGATTAAAAATATTGGTTGATTAGAAATACTTAACACAATATTTACTGATAAACTCCATCAATCACAAGAATCAAATATATAATTATGTTTTAAGCCAATAAAATAGGAATTTAAATACTTAAAAAAATAACTGCAGGGAATTTCAGATGACTTTAAGCATCATTTTATTTTGGGGGTGATTTACCTCTTTTTTTCTCTGTCCTTTTGGTATGCTTAAACCAGAAATAAAAGGTATTGTGAACTTTAAAATTCTTAATTCAAAATATTCTGTCCCATGCACCGTTTATAATCTTTTGTGCCTTGAAGGGAATGTCACAAGAGGAAAAGGAAGGCTAAAAGCTGCGTATTGAACACCCTCATAACTATAAATCTCTTGTCATTGAAAGAGAAAAGTTAAACATCTCTTGCACCAAACCCTGCCTTCAGTCAGTTGCTTAACCCTCAGTGAAATATCATTTGAAGGCATAAGTTGGTCTTAGGTTGTATACAGGTGACACACTCTATTTGACACTTACTGTATAATCTGCAGCATGTTATGGAAAATGGGGAGGAAGGGAGGAAAAATAACTATGGTAAAAATGTTTGCAATGTATTCTCTACTCATTTTGCTTTCAGTCACTAGAGGCATTATATTCTTTGTGCACGTTTGTCTGGGATGTCAACTGCTTACAATTGTTTATTAGCAGAATAGATTTTGTTCTTTTTATGTAGTCCAGTGTTGCATCAGTAGGAACTTTCAGTTCTGAAAAAGAAGCATCATTTGTGTCTGCTTAGAGTAAACCACATATAGAGAAATAAATACCAAGGAAGAAATACTGGCTAGAGAACTGATGAGTATTAGTCGTTTAGGAGAATTAGTAATAGAAATTGGGAATAAGGGGCCAGATCCACAGTGGTGAGTAAAGATATAACCCATCAAAGAACTTCATTCCTTAATAACTTTCCTAAGTGACTTCTGGTCAGCTTCTACATCATCCTTAAATGACTCTCTCCCTAAGTGTGCACTGTAGTTCGAAACCTAACTAATCCTCTTATTTGAGACACTGCATAGAAGTAAAAATTCTTGCTGCTGTTTTTTTTTTTTAAGGGCAAAGAAAGGCCAGTAGAAGTGAATTAAAACTAGAGAGTTGGTTTATTGAAATAAGCAGATAAGTATCCAGGCTTAAAGTAAGCGTTTACATGTTTTGAGAATCCTTTTACTTATTTTTGTTTTATTGTTGCTAAAAATGCTAATGGGCTGTTGAAATGACCTCCATTTACTGAAGGTAATCCAATAAGGTCTTTTTTAAATACAAATTTTACTCAAGTTTAAATTGTGCAAAACTGCTTAGAAACCTGAAATTTTATAGTGTGTAATATCTTATGTGTATATAGCATCCCGAGCTGTGTGATACAGTAGATGTCTTCTTAGCTTAAAGAAACATTATGGGAGGTATATTTAATAAACAAGGAAAAGTCAGCTTATGTTTCTACTTATCTGCTTTCCCTTTTAGCAATTTTCTCCCTTGTGAACATGAACCATAGAAAGTGTCTGTGATCTAATGATTTAATGGAAGTCTGTCTCATACATTCTTCTTTGGTAGATTACACCATGTGGATGCTCTGTCTGTAGACATTGCTTGATAAAAGGAGAATAAACCTCTTACATTTTAACCCTTGAGCATTCAGTCAGTGTTTTAATGTGCATACCAATGTTTTGTTTTGTTTTTCTTCCCAGGGTTTCAAACATAGTCTGATGCTCTGTATGGTTTTGAAAGTGACGGGATCTGGTAGAGGGCAAGTCAAATGACATCCATAAAGGAAGGACAACTTAGTTTGTTTTTTGTATCAAGTCTTTGTTGCTATGTCCTTTCATATTCAATGTTTAAAGCAAGGAACTATCCTTTTTAAGGTGTCTGTTTCTTTAGAATCTCTTCTTGTGTATTAAAAGAATGAATATCAGCATGGAATATCAAAAGTAAACTCAAAGGAAAATTCTTTTCTTTCCACATCATTACACTATTAACCACATAAATATTGACCACTTTTTTTTTAATGTTGCAATACTTCTAATACTGACGTGATTCTTTTTTTAAAGAAGATGTAATGTTAGGTTCTAATATTTTCTGAGGTAGGTAGTTCTTTCTTCAAGGATAGTGGAAAAGATAGAGTAAGAGCTAGCATCGAGGGCACCAGCATTATTCAATGCACGTCCTGATAAAAGTGTATGGCAAATAATGATCTCATCAATAATGTGGATATGTATAAAAACTGAACGTTAAGAAAAAACTAGGATAAAACGATTAGGTATCTGCTCTAAAAAAACACACTAACATCAAAGAGTAGCTTTTTAAAAGGCAGGAGATAAGAGTGAAGTAATAGCAAAAAAAAAGTGAAGTGAATTTTTTTTTTGCTATAAAATTATCTGGTGCTGATTCTGTGATAGCAATGAAGGCATGAAGTGAGAAACGGTGTGCAACAAAGACTGGATGTAGGATGTAGGGAGGTCCTTGAGCAACACTGACTGGAAGAAGTAAACATTTATGTAAAGCAGGTGATATAGATAAGGCAGGAAACGTAGGCTATGATCAGATTTTGGAGGGCGAGAGGTGAGAATGAACCCAATTTAAAGAGTTTAGATAATCCAGACAATAGGGACTCAACGATAATTTTCAAAAAGGGAAATGGCAGTGAAAACAACACTTACAAAATGTATGAGTTTTAATGGAATGAAAATTTGACTGAAGAAAAGGGAACTAGAGGAAGAGGTATCAGTTGGGAGTCTATTGAAAAAATGTGAGTTTATGGTCTTTAATAGAAGACAATTAAATTGAAAGTATATATTATAAAACAAGGCATGTTTAGGAACCAGACTTGAAATGGCCACTGAATACACATGGATAATAAAAAAGACAAACACGACAGCTCTCAAATATGACATCATTGATAGAAATAAGAAAGCCATGAAGGATAAGCATATTTAAGTAAGGGAATGAGAATTGAAATAAAAGACAAATTTAATGAAAATACTGGGCAATGGACTATATTCCCAGAGAACTGTCGTCATGTACAGCAAACTAACATAATTTTCAGGAGTTTTGTCTCAGAATTTTCACCTTCTGTTTAATTATATCTACGTAAAGGTGAAGCACTTTTTAAAAAAAGGCAGTTTAGAACCTTATCACCTTTCAGACTCCTACTCACAAGTTCCTCACAGGGTTTTCTTTTAAAAAATAAGTATATTTGACTAGATTATACATTCACTAGTTAAGATTTACAGGATGAAACAATATATTTAATCATATCTACCAACTTATCATGTTACGTATATTTTTAAAGTGAGAAAAATGTCAAGAACAATATTGCTATGATGGAAATCAATACAACTCTAAAATAAGATGAAAATGTACAGGCCAGCGTTACAACCTTAAGGACACATAAGGGGCCACTTCTAACGCCACTTGTCCATTTATCTACCACTTAGCTGTTCTTTATAAATGAGTAGAGAGAACAAAAGCAGAACTTTATCAAAAGTCTATTTTCACTTTTCTTCCAGACACACTCTAATATCATTTGCCTCTCCTGGGAAACTTCATACACAGAAATATGTTCTGAAAGTCATGTTATAGAAATTCTTGTCTGCACTCTTAAGTCATGGTAACTTTTCCTATCTTTCTGGAAGATTAAGTTTTAACCAGAGTATATGAGCATGGTTTTGTTTGTTTGTTTGCATTTGATAAATTATATAGTCCTATTAGTAAATGGAAAAGCGCTTAACTTTTCAGTGATACTCTTCAGCTTTCCCTGTGGTATTTAATGGGTACTGCATGGCTATTTTCCAGTAATTTACATCTACAATCGGTGAAGTAGAAAAGTTGCAACCATTATTCTTTTCTACTAGAGTTCAGTAATAATGAAATTCTCAGTGTTTTGAGACGTGTTCAAGTTCATAAGTAAATTTTGTATGCAGTATAATTTGGCTGAAATTGAGAAAGGACATACTAAAATACCCAACATATTCTGTTTTAATCTTTGATCAGAAGCCTATTTCTAGTCTTGAAGACTATTTCTAAATACAAATTTTACCACTTTTAAGAGAAGAATCAAAATTGACTCTAAATATATTGCTATTTCAATTGGAAAAATGCCTATGTTATTCATGTGTATAAATTCTTTCTGCATTTCCATGAAAAAGTACAAGGATCCTTGGCATCTGGAACAATATACTTGTTCAGTGTTACAAAGTCCAACTGAAAAGTCTCATGATACTCAAGACAGGGACTCAACAGACATAAAAATATATAACTATTAAAATGGATGATCACTGAATTACTCTACTGTGCCTCTGCTTGCCCATTTACTTTGAAACCAATTTTGCTCCTAATTCAGGGTTCTGTACTTTGTTCAGATCTATTAGCAAAGAATAGAAAAACACTCAACATTTCATCTTGCGGATAAAATATGATTCCTGACTTTATCTAGATCAGTCAATGTCATTTTGATACATTAATTGACCTTTAAGGAAATAATTATTATAAATTGAGGAAAAGTAAATATATTCATTAGATTAAGGATATTAACATGTAGCATGTTAATTCTCTATAGTTTTTTACATTTGTTGACATAAATATTACATGATTTCATTTTGTCTATTTTGGTGCAAATGTGCCATACATATGCCATGTAGTTTTACATATTGCAACAATTAAACACCTCACTGGGTTTGTGTGTGTGTATGTGTGTGTGTGTGTTTTAATTTGGGCTTATGCAGAAATGGAAGCCCATCTGAGGATATTAGAGAATTAAATTTTAATATTCAAACATATCACATTGGTATTTTGAACTATTAAATCTAGAATGACAAGATTGATTTAAACAAAATGTATTAATATAACAAAATGCAAGTTTGTGGAATGATCCTAGATCACAGAATCTCTATCTTCTACAAACCTATATACATGTGTTCTTTATAATGATGATGATTGCAACCTAAAATGAGGACATAAATGACAAAGTATTTATGCAACACCTACTAATAGCATCCGTATGCAGTCATGCGTTGCTTATTAACAATGACAGTTCTGAGAAATGTGTCGTTAAGCAGTTTCATCGTGGAAACATCATAGAGCGTACTCACATAAACCTAAATCGTATAGCCTGTTACACATCTAGGCTATACGGTGTGCTAAGCTTATGGGACCACTCCTGTGTGTACGGTCCATAGTTGATGGAAACGTTATGTAATGTATGACTATATTACAGTATAAACTACAGAGAAGCAAGGCAAATCAGAGAAACAAAATAGTAGTGAGTCTTGACTCTGGAGAGTCTATTCGATCAAGTAAACTGAGGCTATGTAGAGTGCGTAGGATCTGAAGAATGTAATACTAAGATCTAATAAATTAATATATATGTATATATATACACATACATATGTACATATATATACAAAAGTCACTTCCCTGAACTTTTCTCACAATTACTAGTACATCAGTTACTAAAACAAATTTAATAAAGAAAAATAATATAGAAAACATTCTCAATTCATTGGAAGTAAACTGAGAAATAAAAATTTTTCAACCATTTAAGAAGGTAGAAATAAATAAGAATAGATACTATACACATATTCACAAACAGCACTTTAAAAAAGAAATCAAGTTGAGATAGGCATGATCTGAGATTCTCTACATAAAGATGAAAATGAAAACAAAGTACTTCAAAAGTAATGTGAAAATTCTGCCATTACTCAGAAAGAAATCTGCAAAGAAATTCACTCTAATGAAGAGAAAAAGCTGGAAAATTGACAAAATTATAATTTCACCTGAGCATATCATAGAGCTGGGGGTGCAGGTTCAACAGGTAAACTAATTTGTAATGATGAATAGGGAACTATTTAGCTCTTGGCATAGCTCAGGAGAAAGCCGTAGGCTACACAAAAGCATGTGGAAGACATCAGCTGAAATTTTAACAAATTCTTAAAGGCCGTGTGTGGGCTACCATATCAGTTTGGACTGGCTGGGGGGCCTTACACCCATGAGGAATTCCACTCACTCTCAAGATCATGTCCACAGGCCTCCACCATGTGCTCTCAAATAAGATCAGAGGCTGGGTAGGAGATCAGAGACAGCTTTCCTGGTGCACAGTGTGTAAGTGGCGACCAGCTGCCGTGGGAAGACAGGCCTTATTCCCTTGGTCTGACTCTTTTGCACTTGGAAGCCAAAACATTAAGCAGCTTAGGTAGGGGCAGTCATCTGTCCCACCCCCAAGGAACAGGCAAGGATCCATTGTTTCTAGGCGGAGTCTGCCTCACAGGGAAGGAGGGCAATCACTCTCAGCCTCAAGACACAGGTAAGGATGTATTGCTACCAAAAGAGGATAGAAGAAGAGATGCTCTACCAAGAGAGGGACAGGAAGTCTTCTGGTCCAGTGGAAGGTGCAAAAAGGGGGCAATCTAGTAACACTTTTTGTATTAAAGTCTAATTTGTCTGCTGTTAGTAGAGTGGCTCCAGTTTTCTTAGTTTTGCTTTTTGCATAAATATTTTTTCATCCGTCTACTTTATATCTGTATCTTTCAATTTAAAATATGCTTCCTTTAAACAGCATATATTTGGATCTCTCTTAAGTCTAGTCTGACTATCTGCATTTTGATTGAATTTGTCTGATCTATTTGCATTAAATGTATTATTGCCATAGTTGGAATTATATCTTCCATTTTAGTTTTTATAGGTCTCCAGTCTTTTCTATTTCTTTATTCCTCATTTATTGCTTGCTTTTGAACTAAGTGACAATTTTCTAGAGTAACATTTCAGTTCCCTTAAGAAATTTTCACTCTTTAAACATTTCTTTTGTAGTTGCTGCTCTGTGGCTTACTATAGACATCTTCTTAGAATAATTTCAGGTTTACACTAACTTAATTCCAGTGAGATACAGAACTGTTACTCCCATATAGCTCTAACCACTCTTCCCTCTTTTTGTACTATTTTTGTTATTTACTTTATATAAATTTATGTCTTTTAAAGAAACAGAGAAGAAAGGAGAATAAGTACATATTGTCTGGTTCCCTTTACTGGTTCCTGTGTATGTGAGTTACCATTTCCTCATTCTATACAGCTTTGCTCCTAGTCAACTCTTTTCTGCTTTTACTGTCAAATACATTGCATAAGCATATGTAGTCCAAAAATAGACTATATATATATATATATAAAATTTGTATGTATATATATATATTTACACAAATAATTTTTATATCAGTTTAAAGAAGACAAGAGAAAATATAGGTATTTATAATGTCTTCTGTAATCGCATAATTATCCATACTTGTGCTCTGTGTTAGTGTGTGTGTGTGTGCCTTTGTGTTAGTGTGTGTGTGCACCTCTGTGTGTGTGTGTGTGTGTAGATTCAAATTACTAGCTGTTGTCACTTGATTTCAGCCTTAAGCAATTTGGTTAGCATTCTTGTAAGGTAGGTCTGATATCAAGAAATTCTCTCAATTTTTGTTTATTTTGGAATGTCTTTTATTTCACCTTCATTTTTGAAAGATAGTGTCGCCAGATATAAGATTCTTACCTGAAAGGTTTTTTTCCTTCTCTTAGAAATTTGAACACGTCATTCCATTATCTTCTAGCCTTCAGTTTTTCTGATGAGAAATCTGCTGTGACTCTTACTGGGGTTTTCATGTATGTGACATGTTATTCCCTTGCAGCTTTCAAGATCGTCTATTTGTCTTTGTCTTTTAATATTTTTACTATGATATATTTGAGTTTAGATCTCTTTATGTTTATATCACTTGGTCAACGTTGAGCATTTTTAATGTGTAGATTATCATTTTTCATTGTTTGGATGTGTTCAACTTTTATCATTTTTAATACTATTTCTTCCCCTCTCTCTATCTCTCTTCCTCTGCCATGCTCATTTTGTGTATGTTGTTATGCTTATTAGTGTCACATATTTCTCTGAAGCTTATTGCATTCTTTTTATCTCTTTTCTTTGAATTGCATATTTTTTATCCACCTGTCTTCACATTGATTGATTTTTTCTTCTGGTAATTAAAATTCATTGTGGAACCATTTTAGTGGGTTTTTATTTTCCTTTGTTATAATTCTAAACTCCAGGATTGTTTTTTTTAATCAATTCTTTTAATTTATATTTTGTATCTGATAAGACATTATCATCATGCCTTACTTTATCGTTAAAGAATTGTTTCAGTTAGCTCTTTGAACACATTTATAATGGCTGCTTTAAAGTTTTTGCCTATGAAATGCAACAACAGGACCCTGTGATAGGCAGTTTCTGGTACACACTTCTTTTCCTTTGTATGGGACACGTTTTCCTGTTTCTTTGTATGTACCATAGATTTGTTGAAAACAGTATATTTTAGATAACATATTTTAGCAACTCTAGATACTCCCTTGCCCTCACTGGCCTTTCTGTTGCTTGCTGTATTATCTACTTACAGATTTAGCTGGAGCATTGTAGTAAAATATAGATCCTCCACAATGTGAAGACTGATGTTGCTCCTCAGCACAACATTGGGCATGTGCACAGTAATTCTGGGATGACATTGTTTTAGCAGATTAGCTTCGATCATTTCTTTTCCTGAGGTCTCTGTTAAGCATTACACCAAGCTGTTAGCTCCACTGATTGCTGGCTGAATTTGTTAATACTTTCAACAGTGCCCTGGGAGACAAATTTCTCCAGTCTGCTCCAATTAAATTCAGACTCCTATGCAGGGCTAGTTTTGAGGCCTGCCTTAGGACTTTTCCTTATTGTCTCTTTTCCATATTATCTCTGGAAAATTAGCTGACCTTGTTATTTACCCATACAAAATTACCAACATCCTATAATTGATTATCACCAAAATCTCTATTGTTTTTAAGAGGGACCTTAGGTTTGAATTTCTTCACACGTTGTTTCAAATAAAGTCATATTTTTATGAGACTAGGTGTTGCTCTCTTCTTATGATCTGCCTCTCCCCTTGTTCTTATGACCTGCAAAATATCTGAGCTGCAGCTCTGGAACTGGTGTTGGATATAGTTGCTCCCTACTCTTGGAGTGATACTCCAGATTTATGAGCAGGGCAGTGGGTGAGACACGATAGTCTCTGTTCTTCTAGGCTTAATTCTGTAATCCTAGAACTTTCTTAAAATTGTCTATATGGTACTACATGATGTAGCATCCCACTAGCTCTCTGATCACATGATTACCATCCTAGTTCTTTCTCACACTTATTCATCTCCAGTCACATAGTTTCCTTTTTTTTTCCTTTGAAAGCCCACTCCTGACTTGGGCCTTTACACTTGCTGTTTCTCCCACCTGGAATACACACACATTCCCAAGGTATTCTCATGAATTGTTTCTTTACTTTGTTCAGATGTCTGCTTACCAATGAGATTTCATGATTATCTTATTCAAAATTTGAAATCTTCTTCCAGGATATGCCTAGTCACTTTTTCTGATATTCATTTCCATAATTGTATTGGCATCTAACATGCTGTATAATTTATCACGTATTTGTTTATTATCTGTATAACCCCATCCAGCATATAAGCATTATGCAACCAAATGAGAGCAGATATTTTTGTCCGTTTTGTTTATACTGCATTCAGAAAAGGTCTTGGTATGTAGTAGGCACATATTAAGCGGTCAATAAACATGTGAGGTGATTGAATTGCTATTTTAATTGGACTCAAACTATTTTTTGGTCTCTATAGAACATATGTTTAACTTTTTGAGAATCTCAAATTATAACAGCAAAAATGTATGCCTTGAATGTTATTAAACTGTGATAATTAAAAGTAGCATCATTCAGGCAGATGTTTTCTATTTAATATTCTGTAACTCTCTAAAGTATTAGAGCTAATAGACATATAATGAACATTTGGATAGCTGAAGTCTTTTTTAAACATTTGCCATCTCAAATTAAATTTAATTGCTTATTATGTAATAATATTATGTAAACATGATATTTGTGATGTTAAAGATTAATCTCTTTCATATATTATTAAACTCTAAATTAATATACATCATCTTTTAGTTGTCTAGAGAGGCAGATTGTCCTTTATATATTAGCTTTGCCACAAGAAGAATACTTATATGAAATGAATAAAGGATGTTGCATCTATGGTATCCTACGCAAACATCAGTACATTTTGGGATGATAATTTGTATTCCTGTTTTGAGATTAATTCACCAAATCAAAAGTATACTATTCCTTGTTGAAAGTAACCAAAGTTTTATTTAAACTTCTATTAATTGTTTGATGAATTTATGTTTCCCCCCAACATCCAACAAGATATGACTTGCCTTTGATTTCTATTACTTTTATTTATTGTTCATGAAATTTTTCACCATATTATCCAACCATGTTCACTCTATCTTTTCATTGTTAGCCTGGTTTCTCTTTTGGCTAATATTTTTAGTTAGGATTATTTGGACTGAGTACTGTCATCCAAAAAAATCATACTGTTTAAGGAAAATTATAATAGAAAAAAATAAATGTAGTTATTATACTTGAAGTGCTGAGACATTTTATTTAAAAATTATATTTTTGAATTCTCTCAAAATTTCTGGGCTCAATCTTTGCTCTTTAAAATACCTGCTATTTTTAAATCCTCCTAGTATTTTTTAAAATAAAACCCATCATTATTATATATTCTTTTGGCTCATAAAACCAAGGAAAAATGTGTTTAACAGTCCAAGTCCAGGAGAAATACACATATACAGAAAATCGTGGGAGAAGTGATATTATGGGAGATATTATAAAAGTTTTAAAATAAGCATTATTGTTAGTGTGATATGGTATTAATTTGATTCATAAAAGGTCTGAGTTACAATATAAGGTGCCTTGCCACTTGGTTTGTAGTAAGCCTAAAATCTCAGTAGTATTAGAAAAGCCTCTAATAAGTCTTCCTAGGTTTTGGAGTATATCTATGTCACATTTGCCAGAAAAAAGTTATTTAACTGGAAAATAGCTTCCTGTTGAATACTGACTAACAGAGACTGAATACTTGACCATGATGGACAAAGTTACTATATCACTTAAATTATACATTCTGAAATGGATATTACCAGATATGTTGAACCAAAGAACTGGATGTTCATAGCAGCCCACTTATAGGGCATAGAACTTACCCTAGTCCAGTGAAGCTGAAAATATTTGGGTTTTGTTCAACTTTGCCCCAGCTTACTTGCAAGTTGGAGTTTCAGGCAAAAAGAGGAAATTTAAGAAGACCAGAGACCACAACACCAGCCTAGTGTCACCCAGAGAAAAGTGAGTCACTGTCTCCACTCCCAGTTCCAGAGAAGTAACCAGACATTTTGGACAGGAGTAGAAGGAATAGAAGCAACAAAATTACTCTCAAATGAACTGACTTTATTTGAAACACAGTGTGACAAAATGGAGGTTAAAAAGCACTCCTAAAAACAATAAATATTTGGATTGCAAGCAGTTAAGTGGAGGCTGGTAGCTCCACTTGGTAAATTGTAGGCCAATTAGTTTATTAGAAAGAATGAAAGAAAGAGATCTAAGAGACCTAAGAGATCCTCCTGGGGTCAGAGCAAACTACAAAGATGAGCATCAAAAACTACCTTTGCAAAAGAATCTGAATTTAATTTGAGCAGACTGTGGAACAAGTTATCCCCCAGGGCCTTGTTGATAGAATAGTGAATTCAGCCAGCAATCAGTGGAACCTATTAGCTTTGTGTGATACCAATAGAGACAGACAGTTTAACAAAGATCAGGAAAAGAAATAAAGAGAGCTCTGCAAAAACCAATGTCATTCCAGGGTGATTTTGAAAATGCTAAAGGCCACACACTCTCTGTGACGTAGTATCAAAGGCTTCAGATTGTATGGGTGGACTATATTTCATTAAAATAGTCTAGTTAAGTCATTAAACAAATAAAGAAGCAAACAACAACAAGAAGCTCTTTTGGGGCTATATGGATTTGTTACAATATGCTACCTAAAATATCTTATTTTTAAAACCCACAAAATTTTACATATAAAGGAAAATGAAAATATCACTCATACAATGGGGGGAAAACAAGTTTAAAAAATGCTTTTGTTTGGGTCAAACTGTTGCATTGAATAGGCAAAGTGTTCAAAACAGCCATTACAAATATGTTCAAAAAACTAAGGAAACTATGCTTTAAAAAAGTAAAGGAAAGTATAATGATAATGTCCTATCAAAGAGAGAGTATCAACAAAGAAATAGAATTTTGAAAAGAGGAACAATTTCAGGAGCTGAAAAGTACAGTAACTGAAAGCAAAAATTCACTAGTGGGGTTCAATAGTAGATTTGAAGTGAACTTGAAAGTAGATTCATAATGACAATGCAATACAAAGACTGAGACAAAAGAGAATAAAGACAGATGAACAGAGTCTAAATAAATGTGGAACATCATTAACCACATCAAAATATGCGTAACGGGAGTAACAGAAGAAGAGAGAAAATTTTAAGAAATAAGAGCTGAAAAATCCACCAAATTTGATGGAAAACATTAACCTACACATCAGAGAAGATCAATGAACTTCAAATAGTACAAATGCAAAAATATCCACTTACAGGCATGCCACAGTAAAACTATTGAAAGCCAATGACAAAGAGAAAAATCTTCAAAACAACAAGAGGAAAGTGATGTGTTACTTATAGAAACACTAGTAAGATTAACTGTGAATGCATCATCACAAACATTGGAGACCAGAAGACAACAGGATGATATATTCAAAATGCTGAAAGAAAATAATCACCAACTAAGAATTTTATATCCAGCAAAACTGTATTTCAAAATGTAGAGGAAAATGAAACATTCTTAGATAAATAAAACTGAGAGAATTTATTACTTGCAGAACTAACTTAAAGGAAATTCTAAAGGAAGTTTTTCAGAATAAAAGTATGTGACCCTAGACAGTAACTTGAATCTACATGAAACAGTTAAAAGCATGGTAATGTATATTATATAATTACTAAAGACAGTGTAAATGGATATGTCCTCTCTTTTCTCTTAATTGATTTTTATAGGAATTTTATCAAACATGTGTGTGATTGTACTATTGTTCCTATAACACAGAATTGTAATATGTTTGGTAATTACAGAAAAAATCTTGTGTAAATATGCATTGGAATAAAGAAATTAAACCAGTTGGTAACTTGAATCCACTGGAACAAATTAAGAAAATTAGAAAGGAAGAAGTAAAACTGTGAATATTTGCAGATGACATGATATTATTTAGAGAAAACCCTACAAACTCCACCAAAAATTTTTAGAATTATTAAATGAATTCAATAAAGTTTCAGGATACAAAATCAATATACAGAAATCTATTGTGTTTCTATACACTAATAATGAACTATCATTAAGAGAAATTAAGAAAACAATCTCATTTACAATTGCATCGAAAAATAAAATCCATAAGAATAAATTTAACCAAGGAGGTGAAAGACGGGTACACTGAAACAATAAAACAAATTGAAGAAGACATAAATAAATGGAAAGATATTCCATGCTGACTGATTGGAAGAATTAATATTATTAAAATGGCCATACTACTCAAAGCAACCTACAGATTCAGTTCAATCCTATTAATATCACAATGAGATTCTCCACAGAACTAGAACAAATAATTCTAAAATTTGTATGGAACCACAAAAGGCCCCACATAGCCAAAGCAACCTTGAGAAAGAAGAATAAAGCTGAAGGCATCACACTCCCTGATTTCAACCTATATTATAAAGCTATAGTAATCAATACAGTACACTATGGGCATAAAAACAGACACATAGATCAATGGAACAGAATAGAGAACCCATACATAAACTCATGTATGTATAGTCAATTAATTCGTGACGAAGAAGCCAAGAATATGCAATGGGGAAAGGATAGTCTCTTCAATAAACGGTTCTGGGAAAACTGGACAATTATATGCAAAAGAATGAAACTTAACCACAATCTTGCACCATATGCAAAAATTAACTCAAAATGGATTAAAGACTTGAATGTAAAACCCGAAATTATTAAACTCTTAGAAGAAAACATAGGCAGTAAGCTTCTTGACATCAGTCATTGTGATAATTTTCTGATTCTGACACCAAAAGCAAAGGCAACAAAATGCAAAAATAAATAAGTGGGACTATATCAAACTAAAAAGTTTCTGCATAGCAATGGAAACCATCAACAAAATGAAAAGGCAACCTATTGAATGGGAGAAAATATTTGCAAATTGTATGGCTGATAACGGGCTAATATTCTAAATATATAAGGAGTACACAGATCTCAATATCAACAAACCAAATAATTACATTAAAAATGGGCAAATGATTTGAGTAGCAATTCTTCGAAAGAAGATTTACAAATGGTCAAGAAGTAAATGAAAAGGTGTTTAAAATCACTAATTAGTAGGGAAATGCAAATCAAAACCAAAATGAAATATCACCTCACATCTGTTAGAAGGGCTATTATCAAAAAGACAAGAGATAAATGCTACAAGGATTTGGAGAAAAGGTAAATCCTGTGCACTGTTGGTGAGAATGTAAATTGGCATACCCACTACGGAAAACAGTATGGAGGTTCCTCGAAAAATTAAAAATGGAAGTACCATATGATCCAGCAATTCCACTTCTGGGTATATATCCAAGGGAAATGAAATCACTATCTTAAAAAAGATGTGTTCATCTCCATGTTCACTGCAGGATTATTCACAATAGCCAAGGTATGAAAAAAAACTAAATGTCTCTCAACGAATGAATGGATAAAGAAAATGTGAGATACACACACATACACACACACAAACATACAATGGAATATTATTCAATCATAAAAACAGAAGGAAATCCTACCATTTGTGACAACCTGGATAAATTGGGGGACATTATGCTAAGTAAAATGAGCCAGAAAGAGAAAGAAAAATACTACAAAATTTCACATAATGTGGAATTCAAAAATCTGAATTCACCCAAGAAGAGAGTATATAGTGCTTGCCCTGGGATGGGGGTGGGGGACCAGGGAAAATGAGGAGATGTTTGTCAAAGGGTACAAACTTCCAGTTATAAGAATAATTTCTGGGGTCTAAGTAGAGCATGATGACTATAGTTAACAATCTTGTATTGTATAGTTGAATATTCCCAGGTGAGTAGATCTCAAAATTCTCATCATAACAGCAATAAAACATCATGTCAATTATGGGAGGTGTAGGATGTATTATCTAACTTTCTTGTGGTAAACACTTTACAATATATGGATGTATTAAATTATCACATTGTATATCTTAAACATACACAATATAATAGTCAATTATATCATAATAAGGTTGTAAAAACAAAATAGAAAAGTAGACACAAAAAATGGCCAGTAAGCCCATGAAAAACTGCTGAACATCATTAGTTATCATGGAAATGCTATTTAAAACCACAAGGAGATTCTACTTCACACCAACTAGCATAATCAAAAAGAGGAAATAATAAGTGTTAGGGTGGAGGTGGAGAAATTAGAACTGTCTTACATTACTGGTGGGAATGCAAAATGTTTCAGACACTTTGGAAAACAGTCTGGAAATTCCTTAAAATAGTGATCATGAAATTACCAAATGATTTAAGGATTTCACTTCTAGATATGTATCAAAAGACCTAAAAACATAGGTCCACAAGAAATCATATACATGATTGCCAAGAGCAGCATTATTCATAATAGCCAAAAAGTGGAAACTCTCAAATGTCTAGCACCTGGTAAATGGATAATTTTAATATAGTATATCCAAGTAATTAAATATCATTCATAAAAGAATGAATATAGCTATATGCCTTAACATGGATGAACCTTGAAAATATTATGCTAATTGAATGATAGCATATCTTTAATAATATTATCTTTAATAATCTTTAATAATATAAAAGACCATAGGTTTAATAATTTCATCTAAATGAAGTTTCCAAAATACAAATCTATGGAGAAGGAAAAATATATTAGTGGCTGGGGGAGGATTGGGAGGAGTGACTGCTAATAGGCATTGACTTTCTTTTAGCATGGTAAAAATATTCTGCAACTGATTATGATGGTAGTTGCACAACTATATGATATACTAAAACTATTGAATTGTCCTCTTAAATGACTGAATTTTATGGCACATATTATATCTCAGTAAAGCTCTTCTATGGAAAAAGTAAAAAATTAGTGGAGATGAAAGAAGAAATATTCAAATGATATGATTTCTATGCAGCGAATTCCAAAGAATCTACAACCAAGTTTCTAGAACTAATAAGTGAACTCGGTGTGGTCATAGGATACAAGATCCATACACACAAATCAATTGCACTTCTATGTATTTACAATGAACAAGTGGAGACTGAAACTAAAGGCGTGATACCATTTACAATTGCTCCAGAGAAAATGAAATATTAGGTATAAATCTAGCAACACATATATAGGATGTGTGTAATGAAAATAAAATATTGAAGAAAAAATCAAAGAAGTCAGATACTAGAAGAGACATGCAATGTTCATTGATTGTAAAAACTCATCATTGTAAAGATGTCAATTCTCCTTAAACTTATCTACAGGTTTAGTGCAATTCCCATCAAAATCTCAGCAAATTATTTTTCTTTGTAGATAAAGTCAAACTTATTCTAAATTTTTGTGGAAACTCCCTAGGATGAGAAAAATAAAACAGTTGAAAAAGAAGAATAAAATGAGAGGAACCCCTCTTCCCAGTATGAAGGCTCATTCTATATTTAGAGTAATCATGACAGTGTGATACTGTGCGAGGGTAAAACAAAGATCAATGTAACAGAATAAAGAAACTAGAATTAATTTTTGACAAAAGAGGAAAGCAATTTAATCTAGGCGGATAGCCTTTTTAACAAGTGGTACTGAAGCAGTGGCACAGCTATAGGCAAAAACGAACCTCGACCTAGATCTGACACCTTTTACAAAATTAACTCAAAATGGATAATGGATCAAATATAAAACAGAATACTATAAAACTTGAGAAAAACATAGGAGAGAATATGTGGGGCCTAGCATTAGGCAAAGAGTCTTAGACTTAACGTCAAAAGAATGATCCATAAAAAGGAAAAAATGATAAATTGAAATTATCAAAGTTAAAAGCTTGGCTCTGAGAAAAACTCTAAGATAAAAGAGCAGATTATAGCCTGGGAGAAAATATTTGCAAATCCTATATCTGACAAACAACTCATATGTACAATGTGTAAAGAATTCTTAAAACTCACTATTAATAAAACAATGCAGAATAGACATTTCGCCAAACAGGATATACAGATGACAAATAAGCATATGGAAAGATCTTCAACATCATTAGCCTTTAGAAAAATACAAATTAAAATCACAATAAGATAGCACTACACAGCTATCAGAATGGCTAAAGAGAAAAATAGTGATAACCCCAAATGCTGGTAAGAATGCGTCAAAACTGAATGACTCATTGCTGGTATTAGTGTAAAATGGTGCAGTAACTCAGGAAAAGAGTTTGACACATTTTTTAAGAACTAAAAATAATCTTAACAAATTACCCAGGAATTGCACTCTTGGGCATTTATTCCAGAGAACTGAAAGCTTTACACATGCAAAACTTGTACATGAATCTCCATATTAGCTTTATTTGTAATTGCCCAAGACAAGAAACTTCTTTAATGTTCTTCAATGGTGAATGTTTTAGCAAACTGTGAAACTTCCATATCATGAAATACTCTTCAGCAATAAAGAGGATCAAACTACTGATGCACACAACAACTTGGATGACCTTCAAGGAAGCTAAAGTGAGTGAAAAAAGGCAATCACGATAGAACACATATTGCATGATTTCATCTATATCACATTTGTGAAGTAACATAATTATAGAGATGAGGATGAGTATTGATTGCTGTGGTGAGGGGGTGGGGTGAAGTAGATGTGGCTATAACACAAGGGAGTCTTGTGATGGAGCAGTCAAGTATCCTGACTGACGATGGTTACACTAAGCTATGCATGCATAAAATTGCATAGAGCTACACAAACACACACACACACACACACAAAGTTCATGTACAATTGTCGAAATCTGAATAAACTTTACATTTTGAATCAAGGTAATTTCCTGGTTTTGATAGCGTACTGTAGTATGCAAGATGTGAAAATTGTTGGAGGCTGGGTGAAGAGTACACAGTACCTTACTGCATATATTTTTGCAATTTCCTGTGAATTTATAATTATTTCAAAATAAAGTGTTTTTAAAATTTGCATTTTTATTGAAATAAAGTACTACATTTATACTAATGCCAACTTTTACGGATGTGATGAATAAACTATATATTTGCCTGTTTTGGAAACCTCTGTTTATAACCCAGTGCTGTGGATTTTTATTTTGTGATATAATCCTGAGAATAAGTGTCACTATGTTCCTGGAGGAACAGAAACAAAAGCAAGAGGTTGTTGTGATATTTACATTGTTTTTTTAAACCCTGTTTTTTAATGTGAAAGTCAAATGTTAGGTGGGAGGAACTTGTGAAAATACTCATTTGACATGACCATGTAGCCATCTGCAAAGAGAACCTTTTGAGCTGCGATGTCTTAATGAACATTCTTCTCTGATGGAGAAATTCTATATCTTCACTGTCCATTATATAGCCCCTAGCCACCTGTGGTCATTGGACACTTGAAATGTTGCTAGTATGACTGAGGAACAGAACTCTTAATTCAATTTAATTTAAATTTATTTAAATTTCACTTTCAACTACATGTGGCCAGTGTCTACCTTATTTGACAAAACTAGTCCTTCAAAGCTGTAGTTTGAAAACCAGCAACTTAATGGAAACCAACATTTTAAGGTAGCACACATTCTAATTTACGGTCCTTAGTCTTATCACATTTATCTGTGTAATCCTGATTAGGCTGTAATCTCTTTGGAATTGTTTATTTATCTTTGAAATCAAAGAATTAGAACACTTTAAGTTCCCATGTTTCTATATATTATTTCGCCTCCCACTGTTATCATTTTGTTTAAAATATTGATGCCTGCCTGTACTGCCTGGCATAACATTTCCTCCTGTCTCAGTTGGTTCATATAGATAATGCTTTTCAACACAAATCAGATTATAGCCCAGGGGACTAGAGAAAAAGGCTCTCTCATGGTGTGGAAGCTGTGCTCTGTTAGAAGTGGTGTTTTTCTAAACCAATTGATTGAATCATAGAGGTGTAAATGCTTTCTCTCACCAAGCCACCATCTTCTGAGAGGCTGACAGGCAGTGGGTGGCAACAAGCTGTCTGACAAGACAGATTTGCAGTGCATACCTGAAGTGATGAGATTAGAGAAAGGAAAACGTTTAAAAAATCAAATCAGTGTCAATGCTTCGGTTCTTTCAAACTAGAGGAAGAGCTGCCTAAGGTTACCGTGTTACAGGAGATTTAACGAAGTAACACCTCTGGCATTCTTTGCTTTCGGAGATTAGGGCAGGCTTTATTTGAACTGGCAGGATGTCTGCTTTACTGAGAGAGTTCCTTGGGATTTAGTTCAATTAAATTAATAAATGCTTGCTGACTCTGAATCAGACACTCAGTACTATAAGGAAACAAAGATGAACGAGGTACTATTGCTGTCCATAAGAAGTTTCCAATCCAGTGAGGAATAAAGAACCAAAGAAAACAAATTTTTTCTTGTTTGGTAAATTTTTAACTTTACTAATGTGATCATTTGCATTTGTATTTTGCAGCACTGCTAGTTTGGGCACTTCCAAACGAGGGGTTATGAGTGTGATATTATGATGTTTTACATACGTATTTTCCCCCAAACTGGTAAATATTTACTTTAGAAACAAATGGTATTGTCTACAATAACAACCTGTCCTTTGGTTCTGAGACCTCTCTTGCAGAAGAGTTCACTGTGTCCCTGGCTGCATCGATCTTTTAATCTTCACATTCTGCTGTTTCTGTGCTCCTTTTGTTCTTTCCTTCACCCACTTATGAAATATTTATTAAGTACCAACTATTGCTAGGTTCTGCTCGAGGTGCTGATTATACAGGAACAAAACAGCAAAGACTCTTTTTGAAGGAGGCTTACTTTCTAGTAGGGGGAGAGGCGGGGAATGAGGAGGAGAAAATTATTCTCTCCTAACTCTTTGACTCCTTGCCCTGTGCTTTCTGCTACTCCCGATGGCTTCAAAAGCTGTGCTTCAGCCAATTCCCATTTCTGTTTTCTGTGCTTTTGTATTTATCCTTTTCCAGGGGAGTCTATCATCCCTCCGTTTTAATCATGGTAACTCTCAATCACAGTGTACAGGACTCCCTGGGGAAGGATGTAAGTCGAGAGATACACATGTACACAAAATACTGGTGTTAAGTTAAACAAAGGAGGCACGAAGTTACATAAAGCGAGCCTAGGAACTTTTATCTGTAGTTACCCATGCTGCCCTCGATGCAACTTGGAGTCACTGAGTGCAAATGCCTTATCCTACTTCATTAAAATCATTAAAATATGACTTTCCACTCTCTACTTACTTTTTACAAATCATGGCAAAAATGAATTTCTACAAATAATTTGATGACGTATGATAGGTTCTAGAATTTTATGTTTAACGAATTCATTTAAAAATGTTGAGTGCCAAACATAAGCCATGCGACAGCTTAAAGGACTGTCATCTAGATGTTCAGAGACATTTGAGTATGTCCCTCATGTTCTAACTACAGCTCTGAGTTCAAGAACACACTCGTGCTAGGTTTTACTAGCCTCAGAAGCAACAGATGACAAAGGAGGAGTGTGTTCATGCCTGTGGTCTGTGCCTTCCCTCACTTTGTAGCCTTATGGGATATCATACTACCTGGACGAGGTGTACAGTGTGCATCAGAACTTGCTATGTGCTACAGTAGCTCTGGCCTTGTATACATAAGGCTGAGTTTGGATGGCTCATTTGAGCATCCTGGAGATACGATGTCACTCTCTCTCACGTTATTATTTCCTGGAGCAGGTGAGAAATTTTAAGTTTTAAGAACTTTGTGTCACTATCGCTTATGAAAAATAGTGTTTCTCTCTGTCACACATTCTGATTGTACTGACTTACGTATGTATAGTTTAAAAGATTGGCTATGGAAACCATAGACTATTTAGGGCAAACTTCAGTGGGAAGATAGCAGGGCGATAAAGGGAATGGAGGGGAGGAAGAACAATGTGATGCTTGATTGAACTGATCATCTCCCGTGACTCAGATATTAAGATATATGATGGTAAGTAGAATTCCCAGTGGAGTATGAAGACATATCCTAGGAGTCTGGCACATTAGATTACATTAGAATTTTAAAAAGAAAAAATTATTGCATTTCCCCATTTACTGTTAGCTGCTCTAGAAAAGATTAAGACAACAGAATCTGCACCAATACCATGGAGGAGACTCTTGGGTTCTGTAGATCAAGCCTTTAGTTTTAAATTCTGACACAAGAGGCTTGCTGTAACCTTGGACAGATGTAGGCTGTAGTGTGAAAAGTCAAAGACGAAAGGAAAGTTAAACATGTTAATCATGAGCTTTGTTCTGAGTGACATAGTGATATTACAATACATTGGTGCGGGAATTATAACCAAATGCTAAAAGGTCACTGATGTATGGAGTGCCCGCCCTCCTTCAGGTTTAGGAGGACATTCTTAGTAGAAACCTCTGATCTTACTAAAGGTGAAAAGTCGTAGGAGGTTTGAAACAGTATTGGCTTTCAGGAAGACCTCAGGAAATATGATTTATAACTAAAGAAATGGTATATACAAAGGATTTGGGTATAAGAATAATAGCAAACACTTATATAGCTCTTTATATTTATTGGCACTCTATTACATGCTTTAAGTTTTTTACATGTTTTAATGTTCACAACAACTCTAGGAAGTAGATACTATTAGAACTCACTTTACTGATTAACAAAAATCGAGCAAGGAGAGATTAAGTCACTTGACCAAAGTCATGCAGCTAGTAAGAGGTGGAGCTGACATGTGAGTCCAGGATATCCAGCACCAGAGCCCATACTTTTAATCGCTGGAGTAGTGGAAGCTCAGCGTGCTGGAGGAGAATGGTATTCTGTTATTGATCTTGTTCTTGCTAGCTTTTCCCACTCTATTATAAAAGACAGGAAGAGTCGGCATTTACTTTGGAAAAAATTCAATACACTTTTAGCCTGTTAACTTAGCAATAGGAGAATTCTACTTTAATAATATTAGTGTTGCATGAAGAAGTGTAATCTGTCGTGACAGATTGTGACAATCCCCACCTGCACGAGAATAAATTGCATTGATGATATAATGTGCAAGTTAGTAGATAGATGATTTCTCAGTTTGAGAAGACACATACCATACTAAGATGAGCTGCACAAGAAGAAAGAAAAAGAGTTTGTAAAATGATGTTTCTAAGTCTGTCTTGAAGTGAGATATCAAGGACTGAAATTATTTAGATTTTGGTGAAATCATATCCTTAAACTGAGTATAACTTAGGGACACATATGTCAAATCACATACAAAAACAGTGTTTCTGAAGACGTTAATAAAACTTCCTAATCACTCTGAGGTACTTAAAATGTTAGCTACAAAGACACAGAGACTGGAGCTTCTTGAAAACATATTGGAAGTTATTGTACAGCACCCATAGCTTTTGAATAAATGACTCTTATGGAAGTTATTCTTTACATCCTTTTTGAAAGATGGTTACCAGCCTGATGCTTGACACTGGCTCAGACCAGTCCCATTACTGAAGAATATCAAGTAACTCCGTGAAAACTGGTCCCAATACTGCATTGAGAGATATCAAAGATGCATTTAAACAAGAAGCTTTCTGCTCAACAAAGTTAATTGTTTACAGAGAAAGTGTGCATGCAATAATGTGATTTTAAAAAGCAGAGCAGGGATCCAAATTTTTCAAGAAAGTGTGAGTGGATACCTTCTCTCAGCCTCCATCATGCCTTATCTTCCCTCACGCCTGTGTCCTGGGAGGATGATCCATAGGGACGGAATCACTGGGCTCCGTAGTCCTCTGGTAGCCACTGGGAGGAACCAGAATATTATACAGAAGACAGGAAGAGTAGTCAGGATATTTATTTCCCTGGCTCCCTATCTATTGCCTCACTGTGGGATGGCTGCATCACTCTATCAAAGGACACAACTTGAATCAGAAGGTCTTTCCCACCAAGCTCCCTCTCAGATTGCAGTTAATACTCTCCCACTTGTCACTTCTGGCCCCATGGTGGGCTCTCTAAGGGCACTAGGCTTGAAATACTACATCATTCCTTCCTGCTACTTCTATACCCTTCCCACATCTTTTAAAATGGTGCAAACTTTCCTCAAATTATGCCAAGAATATCTGTTTCCTGTCATGGTCCTGACTAATGTTGCACAGGGAATTAGAAATGGCCTGAGGAAAGTAGAAGCTCAAGATGAGATTCTAGCTTGGTTTTCCTCATCTCAATGGGACTAGTAGGATTCTTAAATGGTACTGGCAACTGCATAAAATATTACATGATTTTATTATCAGCAAGTGTTTTTACTCATATTAGCAGATAAATAGATGTTTCAAGAAAATAAATCATATTTATCTCACAGTAGTTCACAACTTCGCTGTTTTACTAAAGTACTGATATATTGATTAGAGAAGAATAATTTCAGTAAATCTATTTAGTACTTTTGTTTTATTGTTTGTGTGATGCAGAGATCTTCTTATTGTTTTACTTTTAAAAAAAATATGACTTTTCCTTTCTTCCTTCACCATCAAGAATTGGTGGTACCCCGCCCCCTTGAGCCTGTCCTCCTTTGCTCAAGATCTTTTCCTCTCCTTGTGTCTGGTGCTTAATGCTCCATAGCGACTATTCTAACAAATGACTCTGATAAAATTAGTAATAAAACAGGAGCATCCAAAAGCCCCTAAATTATAAAAATAGTAACATTTTAAAGCCCTTACATGGTAGGTTGAATTTGGTCTCAAACATATCACGTCCTACTCCCCGGGATTTGTAAATGTTACCTGCTTTGGAAAAAATGTTTTTGTAGATGCAATCAGGTTAAGAATATTGCAATGAGAAAACTACTCTGGATTATCTGAGTGGGCCTTCAATGTCATCACAAGAGCCTTGTAAAATAGAGGCAGAAGATTTCACACAGAGACACACTAAGGAGAAGGCGATGTGAGGACGGAGGCAGAGATTGGAGTGATGGGGCCACAAGCTCAGGAACACTGGGGCGGCACCAGAAGGAGGAAGAGACAAGAAACAGATGCTCCCCTACAGATCCCAGAAAGGATATGGCCTCACTAAAGACTTCTATCCTCCTGAGCTGTGAGAGGATAAATTGCTGTTTTAAGCTACCAGGTTTGTTGTTATTTACCACAGTAGCCACAGGAAACTAATATACCCTTGCTATATGTTAAATACTATTCTGTGCACTATATATGAATTAAGTAAGGTACTGACGAAAACTCTCTGAGGTATGTGCTACTTTTAGGACTCTTTTACAGATGAAAAAACAAAGATACAGAGAAGTTAAGTACATTGCCTAAAGTCACACTGCATGCAAGTAACAGGGACAGGATTTGAACTCAGGGAGTCTGGCTCCAAATCTCTCTGTCTCTCTCTTTTTTTTTTTTGGTGAGGAAGATTGGCCCTGAGCTAACATCTATGGCAATCTTCCTGTATTTTGTATGTGGGATGCTGCCACAGCCCGGCTTGATGAATGGTATGTAGGTCCACGTCCAGGTTCTGAAACTATGAACTGCAGGCTGTTGAAGCAGAGCGCACAAACTTAACCACTGTGCTACCAGGCCCACCCCATAGATCTTATACTTTTAAGAATGGCATCACATTGTGTTTCAAACAAAGATTTAGCCAATGGAACAAAGATTGTCTTGAGTATCATGAAACTTAGGTTTTCATGTCATGTTTGTGATCTTGGCCAAGTCCCTTAACTGTAGATTATAAAGTGAAAGTGACAGAACTCTTTAGCTTGAACATTCTTCCACTTCTTAATCTTCTCATATTATTTCCCTCCTTATACATAAGGAGATTATACTTCTAGCTACTTCTCTCGTACATTTATAGATATCATTCTTTTGAATATTTATTTCTTTTGTTACTGGCATTTAACTTCTTCCTTACTTTGGCTGGCCAAAGCTTTCCCAACAAATGGTATTTTGTCTCCCCTTCTCCAAAACTGAAGAATCACAATTTTACAATAGCAAAAGCCACCCCTGACAGACATACAAACTTCCTGTGATTTTTCCAAGAAAAACAATATTAATAAATCCTTGCAAATATTTTACAAGCAAATGTAAATATGTTTACAAAAAAATACCATAAAGTTAGCCATTTTAAAAGATCCAAAGGAAAGAAGAAAATTGTGTAAACTTTGGCTAATTCTATGAAAACCAATATAAGAACCGGTTGAGTAAAAGATGTTGCTAATGGTTAAACAGTAAACTAGTCATCCCTTCATAAATGAACACCTTTTCCTTTATGTTTGTTGTCTCCTCTTCCACATTAGCACTCCTCTCGCCCATTGGGATTACCAGCTCCCAAATTTCAAGAGAATTAGACAAGTATGAGTCTGAGAATTGAAAGATCCCTCAGAATTTTGTTTTTGTTCTTTTTTTCTCCTTTTGGTAAGGTGAAGAAAACTGCATATTTAATTATAAAGTGTGGAGGAAGGGAAAGATGTTCTTAGTAACACTCGCTGGTGTGCTCCTAACAATAAAATCATGAATTGTAGCATCCTCCTTCAGAATTTTAACGTAGACTCACCAAAGGAGAGACATTGCTCTGAGTCAAGTATTCTGAAATCCCATTTACTAATTTCAGCAAATTCCTAAGCATTTTATTTCAGGTGAATAAATTTCACTTCTTTGTGTGTAGACTATGCATTATACTTCTTCATCGTTGTTTTTTTTCCCCTCTGTTGTGTATTATAATTTTCTCAGCATCTGAATGTTCCCATACCTCAAGCTTTCTGACAATAACTTTTTTTCTTTTATGAATATTAAAGTCATATTGACTTAAATACTTCTCTTAGGTATGGTGAGAATATCAGAGCTTTCTCAAATATTTTAAGTGATCCTTGGTGTTTTTATATTTCTTTTAGCTACACCAGATTCTATGTTATTGCTTTTGCTGAATTTTCTGCCTCTAATTTCCTAACTTACCACTGCTTTGAGCAATGTTTGGAGCAGGCTAGAATAAAGCTTTGAAACAATGGACTGAGATGGTTACAAAGCAAGGTGACACTTCACAATAGTTTACAACAATCCATGAGGTTGTTAATGTAGATAATATTTTTATCATTTAACAAGGGAAGAAAACTTTGTGTCCAAAGTAGCAAGGCTCCAATGCCAGAACCAGATTGAATTTCTTCTGACTCCTAATAAAGGATTTGTTTCCAGTTTTATGTTCCCTACCCAAGCTTATGTTTGAAAGCAAAATTTAAACCTGTAGAACACTAATCTTATTTCAATTTAAAATTAGTAACTAGTGAAATATATTAACCTTTGTTAGTTGGATACATACAAATAGCAAAAAAAAACGATTCAAGGCAACCATTCAATCCAGGAAGTGTCAAGAAACACTGGGTACACGGTATTGTAAAAACTGCTTTGTGTAATTTTAAAGAGAAGAAAGAATGAACATGGCATATCCAGAACAATAAATAGAAAATGATCTGTCCTGAACAGCTTCAACACATGCATGCCAGAAGGAGAGGAGCTGGATAAGATAATCCCCTAGGATCCTGTTACCCCTTTCTCCCTAGTACCTAAATTAAGCTCTGTAAGTCTCTTTGGCATCAGGTACATAAATTTTTTGAGCCACTTGGGCACTGTTTTGAGCATTATACATGCACTGCAGGTGCTAATGGTCCTTCTTAAGTGCCTAATTCACTCTCAGGCAGGGACTTGAGTCCATAGAAGAACAAATGTATTCAGTGTGGCTAAAACCTTTGCGATTCATTCTCACTAATGGACTGGTAATGTGTAAAAGACAAAAAAGGAAAAAAATACCTAAAAGAGACCTGTGCAAAATAATGGAAATGAAAGGAGAAAATTGTCTTAACACAAAGTTTACAATTTTTACTGTAGTCTAGAATTTTTAAAGTGGTGATGAAACAGAGTAAAAGTATGTCATGTTTGAAGTGAAAAAGGGAAAATGAATGTTAAAAACTAGCATTTGCTTTCCAAGTTATTTTACATATAACTCATTTGAGAGAAAAGAATTTATAATCCATATAAAGAAAGGAAAAGCTTTAAATAAACCATATGGAGATTTCAGAGAAACATCTTAACATAAAGAATAAAAATTAAAAGTTAAAATTCATAAATTCAAGGGGACATTATGGACAGCATGGGAATTGTTTAAACAGAGACTTTGAGAAAAAGTTTTAATACAAGTCTTGTGAGATGAAATTGACTTTTAAATTGGAAGAGACTCAAAAGAGAAAGATAGTGTTTGGAACTCAAACAGCTGGATTTGTACCCATAGGATATGTGAAATATGATCACTAGAATATAAGATCGAGGATAGGGATGTTTTTATTTTGATCACAGATATATGCCAAGGGCCTCAGACTGTGATATATTACCAAAGAGTTTATGATGAGAGCTGTAGATGTTCACAAGAAATATTTTGTTATAAGCAAGACACATTAGGAAACATCAAATTCAGTGTTATAAACGAAAATAACCTGATGACGTTATGTTTTATTTATTAACAAAAGAAAAGTTAAGAAAAAAACCTAATTACATACAAAGGTTTTCATGTTAATACTCAAGATTAAATGTAAATAAAATATTTACATGTAAAATATTACAAATATTCCAGGAGGAAAGGAGATTATGAAATCTGCTCAGTAATTAGTAATTATCATATGGAGAGAATTTTCTGAGCTTTCAAGAGAAAAACACCTTAAATAGATATAAAATACATTAAAGTTTAGCCTTTAAGGAAAAACTTATTCTCTTATAGATATTTTGGATTCATCAAGAAAAGAATCTTTGTGAAGCTTACAGTTTAGTAAGCAGAGAACGACATTTAATAATAAATGTAACCAGTAAATGATACCTTAAAAATTGAGCAGACCAAGAAATGTGGAGAATCCTGGGGACAGGTGCAGATGTGGTGGCTAATTGTCATATAAAATAGAGCAGGTAGAATTGACTTTGTTGAGAAAGTATGATTCCGATGACTTAAAAGAGAGAAAATCTTTTGGTGAGTGAATGTCTTCCAAAAGATGATTTCAGGCCAAGGGTACAGGTAGAATTAGATTCTAATGCAGGGTCATGCCTGGTGGCTTTAGAAGGAAAAAGAAGGCTCTTGCTGGCATAAAGTAGATGAAAGGGGAATAATTCAGAAAGCTAATAGAGGTCTGTATTACTCAGTTTGGGCTGCCATAACAATATGCCGTAGACTGGGTAGCTTAAACAACAGAAATTTATTTTCTCACAGTTTTGGAAGCTGAAAGGCTAAGATCAGGGTGCTGGCATTGTCAAGTTCTGTTGAGAGCTCTCTTCCCACCTTTCAAATGACTGCCTTCTCTGTGTGTCGTCACATGGCAGAGAGAGTAAGAACAACTTCTCTGATGTCTCTTCTTATAAGGGCACTATTCCCATCATAAAGGCCCCACCGTCACAATCTCATCTAAATTTAATTACCTCTCAAAGGCCTCATGTCCAAATATTATCACATGAGGGTTAGGGATTCAACACATGAATTTGGGGGGATACAATTCAATTCATAGCAGGGTCAGACCTTGCAAGACACTCTAGGTCATGGTAAGATCTTTGATTCTTATTGTAAGTAAAATGAAGAATCATTGCATGGTTTTGGCCAGAGGCAAGAATTGCTTCATGTTCTACAGGATCACTGCAGCATCCAGTTTAAGAACTGACTGTAGAGAGCACTAGTAGAAGCTGAGACTTGGTGGTTATTGCAGTAATCCAAACTTGACATGACAGCAGCTTAGACCAGGGTTAGAAGATTAAGAGGCAAAGAAATTGAAAGAAGTGGCTGAAATCTAGATGATCAGATTTCCTGATAGAAATGGTAGATGAGAGAAAAAAAGTGACTTTAGGATTCTTTTAGCTAAGCAACTGAAAAGATGACGTTATCATCGACAGAAATTGGGAAGGCTATGGTAGAGCAGGCTCAGAAGAAAAAATTAGGACTTAAATTTTGGAGTTGTTGAGTTTGAGATGTTTATTTTATACAAGCTAGAGATATAAATTTGCAAGCAGTCAGCTTTTGCCATATTTAAAACCTTGAAACTAATGAGATCATCAAGAGATTGTTGATAAATAGAGAAAAGAAGAGGACCACAAGTTAACACTAAACAGTCTTGAGAGAAATAGAAGGAACCAGAAAAAAGCGAAGTGTGTTAGTTGAAAAATAATGTAATATAGTATTCTGAAAAGTATGTGTGAAGAACGACTATCAATGATATTAAATAACTTGGCCAATATGCTATGTAAGGTATTTTATTGAAAACTGATAGTAGGATTTATCAACGTGTATGGTATTGGTGATGTTGAGGACAACACTTTTGGTGCAGAGGTGAGTTTCAAAGCCTGATTAAATTGAGATTAAGAAAGAATGAGAAGAGAACAATTGGACTCAGCATGTCTACAAAGATAGCCAGGTAGTAAAATGGGGTAGTGGTTGGTGCTGGCAAAATTTCTTCATTTTTCTTTAAATAGAGAGAGATAGCATCATTATGTTAGCTGATTAGAATGATCTAATAGAGATTTTTTTTTATTACAGTTAATAGAGACATAGGAAAATTGCTAGCGGCATATACTTGAGAAGAGGAGAAAAGACAGGATCTAGAACATGGTGGAGGGAACTAAATATTAGGAGGAAGATGGAGTATGTGTGCAGATACTGGAAAGTGTGGTGAAAGTCTGAAGTTTCTCTTCTTAATGCTTCAATTTCCTTGGTAAAACAGCGATCAAAATCATCAACAGAATATGAGGACCTGCGGAGGGACCTGGTGGTTTTATCTATAGAAATAATTCACAAGCATAGAAAATGTAATTTTAAGTAATATTTCAATAATATTTTGATATAAAAATATGTCAATTTTTCCTAATATAAATGGCATTAACACATTTAAAGAAAAAGTGAAACCTAGAGGGTAAAGTTGGCAATTGAAATATGAAATAATATTTGAAAAATAATGTGGACTGATTGCAGCAATACATACAGACTTGAGACTAGCTCCGCTTTCCAACTAGGAGTCATTAGCTACAGGCTACACAAAGTAATTTTAGTTTTAAGTTAGTTGAGATGTAGGGTTGCATCTGGGTATAGACAGAAACTTCTTCATAGTTCTCAAACAGTTGGATGAGTAGAAAGGAAAAGTAGTAGGTAGAAAGAGGGAATATTGATAAATCTTGTTCCAGTTATTTCTCTCTCTATCCCCCAATAAGGTTACAGAAATTCTGCACTGAATTGAATTGAATTTTCTATTAAAGTGATTTGACCAGACAAATTTTTTCCAAGGCCTGACTTCTCAACCTTTAAGCTTCATAATGATGCTAACTTAGACTTTATATTATTAATCATTAGTATTTTAAGTACCAAGTTAGGCATAAACATCCTAAGAGTATTGTGTAGACATTGCAATCGCCTATGTGCACGTGCAGAGCTCTATGTGTTTTTAGAACTATGCATATAGCAGTGGGACAGGACAAATATAAAGTCTACACATTGGCTCCTGGGTGCCCCCCTATCATTCCCTACAGCACTTTTTTTGAGACTATCAGTCCAGGGAAATCACAAGTGTCCATATTCCCATAAATCTCTATTGTAATTACTTCAAAGGATAGTTAGAAACTATTTTTGAAAATTGAAGCTTCTTAAAGTTTTTAACTTTGTTCTTCCTCAAAAGTTCGGCATTACTTGTGTTCAACAACAGCAGCAGCATCTACTGAGAGCCCATTGCTGCTCAACCACTGCCTTTGGAATCCAATTCACAGAAATGACTAAGGCCACCCTCCTTGTATGACCCACACTATGGCTCATGATGTGCAGTGAGAGAGAATACTCAGGGACCTCGGGACACCAAGAGGAGAAGGAAACTAGATTGAGCAAAGGAGTACCTCACGATATCTTCAAATAGAAGGAGACGAGAAAAGTTTGAAATTAGCAATTAAGAGGAAAATGGAAATAATCCCAAGAAGAGAGATGAGTACAAGTAACGAGATTAATGAAGAAGATTAGGTCATATTTTTACAACTGCAAGAAATTTGAGTTGGGCCCAGTACAGGGTGCCTATGAGGATGGCAATGGAAAAGTTGGATAAAAGACAGCTAATGAGTTTGAATTTTATTTTATTCTAAATTAAATATGAGAATTGCTGTAGAAATATATTTCAGATATATATCCATCCTATGAGAGCTAGGGACAGATAAATATTGTTATTCACTACTTAATGATTCACTGTAAGAAAAAAAAAAAAACACTACCCTAACAAATGCTTATTAGTAATTCTGTATGCAAGTACTTCCTCAAAATCCATGAGTTATTCCTTACTATCACTTCACCACTTTGAGCACATAAAGACACAGATTTCAAAGTGGAAAAAAGATGGGAATCAGAGGCAGAGAGATCAGGTTTGACTCTTATTCCATTTTACAACATTCTCCACTCTAGACATACCTAGGAAAACTGTGACTGTTTCCTTTGATATCGCAAAACATGTAATATCTGCAACAGCACAGGCTACAGTAGTATAATTACTTCAATAAATCTTTCATTCATCTACATTGTATTATTTACCAAGTAGTATCACCAAATTTAAGTCAAAATCAAGTTAAATATTACTGAAATAAGTTCATAGAAAATAAACACAATTATTTGCTTGCATACCAGAGTCATTTATGAAGAAAAAGATGTTTGATGAGCTTGATAAGTTGGTGTTCTAATTATAACGTAATAAGAGCCTATTAATAATTAAAATATTTTAGCCAAATTCAATATGTGTGTGTGTATGTCTGTGTGTATTCTAGAGAATATACACTATTTTCACTTGTATTATTTCAACTGAAAATTATGAGAGTAACCCCATCACACTCTTCACCTTGATTAGGATGGAACTGAGTGGAGGAAAATTAGGAAAAACATTACAATGGAAATCTATCTTAGAGCCAAAGGTTATAATCCAAAACATTTTCAGGATAAAAATTGAAAGTTTAAACTAGATAAAATCACACTTACTTTTATTAACCCATCACTTACATTTAACATACTTAATATAATAAATAATTATATGTTTATAATGAAGAATTTGTCTGAGAAATAGAGTGTGTTCATTTGTCATTTAATCACATAGGATTAGTTTTGAGAATATTGCAAAAACATATTCTATTCAGGGCATTTTGAGAGACGCGGGCTTATAATACATCACAGGCTTCCTCAAGTAGAAGAAGCAACAGAAACAGGAACTTGCAATCGACAAGGCAAACCTTTGTATAGCAGTAGTAATTGAGATCTGTGAAAGAGCATCATGTCAAGATGGTGGGAAAGGTCGAGTGTCAATCTGGACTTCAGTGACAGGATTTAAAAGGTAGAGCAGAGGGAGCTGAGCATTTCAGATCAAGAAAGTGGGTCACTGGGAATCTGGCCTGATTACTGATTTGGAAATGTGGTCCCATTAGAAACTGTGGATTCACATAATAAAGAACTTTAAAAGACTGGTGGACCAGTTTAGGTTAAATGCAACAGCAACAAAAAAAGAGAGTCAGATTACAGTGTGTGAAGGAATGCCTGCAAAAACTTAGTGTGTTTTCCTGGCAGTTTTCTGGAGTATGGACTGAGTCAGGAATGAAAGTCCAAAGACAAAACTTTCTCTCTAAATCTGTAAGAAAAGAATATAACAGTAGTCATCTTGCAGCACGCAGTCTGAGAGTTTGTCAATACTTATATAAACAGAAATTTTGTCTCTACCACCAAGTTCACAGTATATTGTTTTCCCTTCTTATTGCCTTACCTGTAACAATATTTGCTTCTCCTTGCTACAGCTTTCCTATTTTGACTCTACCTGTCTCAAGCCTTTATTCTCAGATTGTAAGCTTCAGGGCAAAAACTATCAACTTTTCATTTTCCACAATGTTTGGAGCCCTGTATCCCAGTGACAAACAGAAAATAGAAAGTGAAAACATAAATTAGATGACAACTGAATTTCACCTTCCTAGGCATCACATTCATTACTTTTTTACACATAGCAAAAAAAAATTATTTTAATTCTTTAATTTAAAAATTATTTTTTATTTGCCGCTATCAATAAAGTAGAAAGTTACTGTTCCTGGGAAATCCAATGCATACCCTATAAAAAAAAAATAGAAATGCAGCATGAAAGAACTCAAGAGAGACAGAGATTTTCCAACTGAATTTGGAGAGTATATGTAACTGAAACAGATGGAAAAACTAAAGAAAGAAAATAAAGATTTTCTTGCAAAATGACTAGATCTGTGTAGGTTTATAATTTGTCATCCTTCCTGTTCTTAATATATTGTGCATAACTATTAGCTGCACGTTTCAGCAGGACAGATTTAAACACAGTATGTTTTGCCACACAGAATGTGTTGCTACTTTTATGATTCCAAAATGTACTGTGCCCCCGGAACTGCAAATGTTGTCATATTAAAGCACTTGTCATTTGGATTTGCTGAAACAATAGCTTTTGCCAGAATTCGCTCTTTCTGAAAATGATTGCCTTTTAGGAGTTCTCACAAATAGATTTATTAGCTTTCACACTGAATAAACAACCAAGAGCTTGCTATGCAGATCGGCCCCAGAAGCTGTTATAGAGGATATATTTCCAACTTTTATGGCAACATCCTTTACTTTTATGTTCTACCCTCTCTCGAATTGATAAATTGAGTTTTGTTTAAAAAATACAAGAAAATGCAACAGAATGAAGCAGGACAATTTCTTCTTCTTTTTCTTTCTTTCTTTTTTTTTTTTTACTAAATGTAACTCTTGGAGTTTCTGTGGTTTTAATGTATACAAGCTTTTGCAGGAGCAGAAGTATTTGTGGTAACTTTGCTAGAAATGAGGATTCAACAGGGATGGATTGAGGTAAATTTAGGAATTAGTAACAAACAAGAACACAAGCATCATTTAGGAAATGCAGTGTCCCTGTAACTTCCTCCTGCCACGGGGTTTGTTATTTGTTTTTATTTTGAAGGTGGTCGTTGTTATTCTTAAGGAATACGTAAGCATATAAAAATTTTATGTCGAGATAGCATGCTGTTTTGTCAATTAAATATTATTAAATTTTGTAAAACAAAAATGCTTGAAATTACAGAGAAAACTTTAGATATGTAGAGAGAGGGAAGAAAGAGGGAGAAAGTGAAAGAGAAGAAATGAAGGAGGGACAGAGAGGAAAAGAAAATGAGAGATTTCTAGGACCATACTAACTGATTTTCAGTATGAAAAAGGAAGGACATACTAACTCCAGAGATGATTGCATTTCACACTAGATAAAAAGTACAGATATTACAGTTATGGACATATCGTATTGAGAGACTATTTGTGTAAGTAGATTCCACACTTTTTCAAACCCATATTTTTTTGTAGAATAAACAAAGAATCAGATAACTCAGTGTGGGGTGTTTCCTTTTCATATCCTACCTGCCATATTGTATCTTGGCTGCCTGCTCCAGAGAATTCTTCTCTTCTGAAAGAGAGAGAAAAGGTCCAAGACTCCTCAGGTCTAGATATGGATGGGCCCAGTGAGGCATGTTTTATAGTTCTCTGTAACATGTTTTGTTCTAAGAAAAATGTAGCACATCCATATAACTATTTACGATACTATTTAGTAGAAAATGTGTTTTAAACAAAACAAAAAATATTTGCAGTGTCCTATGATTCGAAGCTGATTGGCAAAGTTGAGACTTTTTTTTTAAAAGATTTTATTTTTTTCCTTTTTTTTTCTCCCAAAGCCCCCCAGTACATAGTTGTATATCCTTCATTGTGGGTGCTTCTAGTTGTGGCATGTGGGATGCTGCCTCAGTGTGGCTTGATGAGCAGTGCCATGTCCGCGCCCAGGATTCGAACCAACGAAACACTGGGCTGCCTGCAGCGGAGCGCACGAACTTAACCATCGGCCATGGGGCCAGCCCTGGCAAAGTTGAGATTTTGTGACATATTTTCTCCAATCTCTGTCTCCCCACCACACTGAAGATTATAAAAACACATATTCTGAATTAAATTCAATCCTCTTATCCTCAGCTGGGCAGGATCAGCACAGAAGATGAGGAGAAGTGAAAAGCCCTATTTAGCCTGAATTATTCAGATCCTTCCCACCTATAGGTCAACAGTGCAATAGACCGGAAATGTGTTCATTACATCTACTGGTAATGGACCCCACACTTTTCACTGTCCAAAACTCAGCATCTTGTAATACTTAAAATTCTGGTTAGTACTAATTTTTCGTCATATATCTATATGTGAATCTAATAAAGGCTGTGGACCCTTGTCCTAGGAAAGGACAAACATATACATCTAACCTAGGCATTAATGGAAAGACACCAGGCCAAGGACAAGGAGACCTAGTTTAGACTTGGTTCAACCACTGTGCTCAGGCATTTAGCTTCTGAAATTCAACTGTATTACACATAACGGAGAAAGATAACCAAGATAAATTTGAAGAAAGCATATAAAGATACCTTCAAAAGTAAAAAGCAGTTTACATGAATGAAACTTGAGTGTCAGAGAAATCCAAGACAAGAAAGACTTGGCCAGTGGTAAACATGTTGGGGGTGGGAGCTGGAGGTGAGGGGCAGTGCTCAATTTCCCACCAAAGAACCAGAAGAATACTCTTTACAGGAATGAGATAATGTACCTAAGTGGAACAAATAATACAGCAACCTTGCTTAATCTGTAATCTTAATCTTGTTTTCTACAAGTAGTATCAAAATTGTACATGCTCTTGGCATCTGCTGACACGTTTCTTCCAAGAGCATATGGTAAGGGAGAAATGAGGGGTAGGGAAGTGAAGAAAGTGTTTTGGCACTTCCTTTACCTGAGGGGCTCTTTTCTCCATAGGTGTGAAACAGTAATGCATCAGCTAATTCCACCCAATTAATACGCCACGTATAAGGGAGAAATTGTCTAGTATGTTGGTACTTTCCATATGTTTAAACAAACTATTTCTAGTTTGTGGAAATTTCCTACATGTATGTTTCAGAATAAATTATTTTTTTCTAGTAAGTATTTCTCCAGGCAATGTCAGTCTAGCGTACAGTGGGAATAACAGCAATAAAAGTAGCTGACATTCATTTAACAGATGCTATGTGGCAATGCCATTCTAAGCATTTTATATTTATTAACTCACTAAACATTACATGACCTTTGAGTTGCATATTTTTAAAATTCTCATTTTAGGCAAGAGGAAACTAGGGTACATGGAGTTTGAGTAATTTATTCAAAATCCCAGAACTAGTAAATAGCAAAGTCAATTCTGTGTAGTGTGCTTAAGTCAGGTGGTTCAGCTGGACTGGTTAAAATAAATAATATCAGGCATGTGGAATCACTATTCCTCCCCCAACACACACACATATATAAATCTGCATACACACACACTCTTTATTTGTTTGAGTTAACAGGCTTGGTAATGCCTAATTTTCTTTTGAATCTTGTACGTGGGTTTAAACTTTAAAAAATGGGTAGAGTGGAAGGGAAAGTAGATGAGGGGAATGTAACTATTGGCGTGATTTTGATTTTTGACTGATGGAGAGTTGAAAAATATTGGCAACTTCTGGACACACATAGTGTTGGTTCAGAACCTGGAAAATCAAGAACCACACCGATATGAGCATAAGGGCACGCTGTCTCCGAATTCTCGCCGGCGTGGTTTCAGCGCTGTCAGCTCTCTGGACGGTCATGAGCAAAGGATAGCTTAGTTGACCATTATTCTCATGCAGGATATGATAAGCAGTTGCATTTGGTTATACATACCAATAATTATTCAAAAATATTATAAAATGTACACTATCATTTTCACCACACAAGGGACCTTAATTAAGAGATCTAACATTGCAAAGAAATGAGCCAAAAGGGTTTATCAATCAGGAACTTGGCAGGAAAAACAGAAAGAATGCCAAGTATTTGAAATGAGGGAATTTAACAGAGAATTGGTTATATAGGTGCTGAATAAGCTGAATGAGTATAAAACAAAAACATTTAGGTAAGATGGAAATAATAACTGCAAAAAGAATCTATTGCTCTTACATCTGGGGGAATAAAGGGAAAGGGTTAGGATAATCATAATATAGACTGTCAAGAGTAGTCCAGAAAAACAGGAACTCAGACTTCTAATGAGGAAGTGTGATCCTGTTGCTGCTAGTACCAGAAGGGCTTTCAATGACGTTGGTGCTGGGCGGGCAAAAAGGATCTGGAGGCTGGAATCAACTGCTGCCACTGAGGGGAAGTGCTGTTGCTGAGGTGATGGTAAAGAGTAGCAAGCACACAGGAAGACGAAAGACACTTTTCTTTGTCTGCTTTGCAATTTCTTCCTTGTGCTGCCCCCTATTGTCAGAATGTGACAAGAAGGCAACTGTAACGAGAAACGTCAGTTCGCCGAATTTCAAACTCAGCATCATAAAGTAGAGATTAACAAGGGAGACCTAATGCAATGCGACAATAGCTTAATAACCAGGAAAACGGACTTGCAGATATTTAACCTCTTTGTGATTCAGTTTTCTCATTTACGAACTTCAGAATATAGTATATCCACCTCAAAGTGATGTTATAAATATTTAATAAGCATATATATAGTAAGTGCTCAATAAATGTTATATACTAAAATAATTTTTATTCATAGAGTTCTCTAAAATATGTGAAAGTGTGTGAGAGGTAAACCAGAAAAAGGTAAACCTTTTTTCAAAAAAAAATTATACTGCAGAGAATGAATAGATCAATATCAAAATTCTAAGCAAACTCAAAGTACCTTCGAACCAATAATGACTATTGTGTGGTAATCAGCCGTTTTCCTTACACGAAAGCAGTAAGCCAAGCCAGCAAACAAATCAAATGTACGAAATCTGTTGAGCACAATTTTCTAAAATATTACTCATTTCTGAAAATTCTGTTAAACTCAAGGAAGAGTGCTTCCATAACATTCCTATTCAAGCAACAACTCACTGATCTGTGCCTTTGAATATTTCTGTTTACCTGAAGTTTGAATGTGGTAAGTGTCATTATGTTAAGAAGAAAATAGCATGGATAAAAATCTTACATTTAATCTCAAGATGTTTTTCATGTCTCCAAGATTCTTTTATTAGAAAAATAATATTTCTTAACATTTATCATTGATGGTTTATTGTCATTGATATCCAAGATCATGGAGAAAAACAAAACAAAACACGACAACCTACTGTACTATCACATATATTTGGAATGAACATGTGGGCTATAAGCCACAATTTATGAGCAGATTAGTCAAGTGGTTTTATTAAACACATTAGGCCGTATTTATTTTAAAGTATTTGTTTAGTGGCCCTAGAACAAGCAGAGAGCGAACTGATACTCATCAAGCCTTACGCTTTATGTAAATTACTGCATTTAATTAACACAACAACCTTATAAAATAAGTGTTATTCCATTTCACAGATGAAAGAAGAATTTTAGAAACTTTCCCAAGGTAATTATTTTTAAGTGACAACATTTACAAACCAAATCAGTAATCCTTCAGGGTTATCATGCTGTTTGTTAGATCATATTTTAATATATTTTATATATCCCTTCAATAAATATTAATGAATGCTTATTAATTTTCTATGAATTAACATGCTATGAGGCTAAAACATTTCAAGTTTCATTCCTTCTCTGGAAGATACATCTCTTTTGTGGAAGATACAACATGTGACACAATTAGAGATAAGAAAACTTTTAATAAAACTGATTAATTATTAATACAGTCATGTGTTGCTTAACAATGGAAATACATTCTGAGAAATGCATCATTAGATAATTTCATCATCGTGCAAACATCATAAAGTATACTTACAAAAATCCGGACGGAATAGCCTACTACACACCCAGGCTCTATGGTACTAATCTTACCGGACCATCGTCATATATGTGGTTTCTTGTTGACTGAAACATTGTTATGCTGTGCATGACTGGATAGATAAAAATATAGTTTATTCTCAGACAATTTTAGATATTAGTTTGTACAAAAATCTCTTTAGTAAATAGTCTTCATATGAAGGAGAATTTGACTTAAAGTACAGATAGTATTTGGCATACATTGAAATAAGCTGTCACTGAGTGAGTTTTTGCTAATTGGTTTGCAACAAAATCTACTGATGTGTGAACAGGGATCCTTGCCTTTAGTCTGACACAATTTCATAGTGTTTGTCATACATACTGTGGAGGCACAGGGGGCTAGTAAATGACAAACACGTTCCTTGCTTAAGTTCTGGACCAACTGAAGAAAAAGGCTAAGACATGACTACGTGGAAATAGCGATATCAGTTTAATTACCAATAGAGATATTAAAACATGTATTTCATAAAACTGAACCCTAGAGTAGACATATTTATTTACTTAGTCACATAATTGCTGACCACCAGGAGGAGTAGAGACTCCTTTTGTAACATTTAGAGCAGGGGATTGATGTTAGCAAAAATAGCAACATAAGAACATACACAAATTTTCTTCTACTTCTTCATAAAAGCAATAAGAACTGGCCAAAAAAAGGAAAAAAACACACCCATCTAGACACATCATAATCAAACAGCAGAAAACCAAAGACAAAGAGAAAATAGCAAAAGAGAAGTGACTCATGATATACAAGAAGAAATAGAAACTCTGAATAGACATAGATAAAGACATTAATTTAGTAATCAAAACTATTCCCACAAGGAAAAGTCCAGGACAGATGGTTTCACTGGAAAATTCTACCAAATCTTTGAAGAAGAATTAACACCAATTTTTCACTAACTGTTCAAAAATAGGAGATGAGAACAGTTCTTAATCATTCTATGAGGTCATTATTACCCTGAAATGAAATGAGACAAAAATATGACAGGAAAGAAACTACAGAACAATATCCTTTCTTAACTTAGATACAAAAATTCTCAACAAAATACTAACAAAGAGAATTTAGCAACAAATAAAACAATTATACATGGGGATCAAGTGGGATTAATCCAGGTATTGCAAGGTTGGTTCAACATCCATTTTAGTCAACTCAGGCTGCTATGACAAAATACCATAATCTAGATGGCTTAAACAACAGGAATCTGTGTCTCACAGTTCTGGAGGCTGGTAATCTGAGATCAGGATGCCAGTATAGTAGGGTTCTGATTAGAGCCATCTTTTGAATTGAAGACAGCCATCTTCTTGCTGTCTCCACACATGGCAAAAAGAAGAGTTAGCTAGCTCTCTGGTCTCTTTCTAGAGAGGCACTAATCCCATTTCCGAGGCTCCATTCTTATGACCTATTTACCTCCTAATGTTTTTACCTTCAAATATCATCACCTTGGCATTAGGATTTCAATATATGAAATTTGGTGGCACACAAACATTCAGTCCATTGCAATATGAAAATCAATCAATGTAATATACCACGTTAATAGAATAAAGGACAAAAAACCCATGATCATCACAACAGATGTAGAAAATATTTAACCAAATACAATACCTTTACATGATAAAACACTTGACAAACTAGAAATAAAACGAAACTTCCTCAACTTCATAAAAGCCATCTATGAAACCCCTTCAGCTAACATAGTATTTTATGCTAAAAGACTGAACGTTTTCCCCATAAGATCAGGAACAAGATAAAGATATCCTCTCTTGCCACTACTTCTATTCAACTTTGTACTAGAGGATTTAGTCAGGGCAATTAGGCAAAGAAAAGTAAACGAAAGTCTTTAAGATTGGAGAGGAATTAATAAAATAATATTTTCTTGAAGATATGATCTTTGTACATAGAAAATTCTCAGGAACACACACACACAACTATTGGAGTAGTAAACAACTTTTAATTAATGAGCCAGCAAAGTTGCAAGATATAAGATCAATATAGAAAAATCAATAATATTTCTAAACATTAGCAATGAACAATCTGAAAATGAAATTAAGATAATTCAATTTGCAATAGCATCAAAAAATTAAATAATTATGAATGAATTTAACTAAAGACATACAAGACTTGTACACTGAAAGTATAATACATATCTGAAGGAAATTAAAGACCTAAATAAATGGATAAACATTTTATGATTGGAATAGAAAACATAATATTAAGATGTCAATAATCCCCAAATCGATCTACAGATTTATCTCAATCCCTATATAATTCCAGCTATCTTTTTACAGAATATGACGAGCTGATTCTAAAAATTCATATAGAAATGCAAGTGATCCAGAAAACTCAAAACAATCTTGAAAAAGAAGAACAAGGTTGGAAGATTCACACTTTCTGATTTCAAAACAAATTCCAAAGCCAATATAATCAAGAACCTGTGTTACTAACATAAGGATGTATGTATAGATCAATGAACTATACTTTGGAATCCAGAAATTGACCTTCACATTTTCAGCCAATTAAGTTTTTATAACAGTCCCAAGACAATTCAATGTGAAAAGAAAAGTCTTTCAGCGAAAGGTACTGGGAAAACTGGATATCCACATGCAAAAAGAATGAAATTTGATCTCTACCTCATACCATATCCAAAAATTAACTCAAAATAGATCAGAGATCTAAATATAAGAGCCAAAGCTATTAAGCTTTTAGAAGAAATTATAGGAGTAAGTCTTTGTGAACTTGGGTTAGGCAAAGCTTTTTTAAATATGACAGCGAAAGCACAACAAGCAACAAAAGAAAAAATAAATAAATTAGACTTCATCAAAAACAAAGACATTTGCACTTCAAAGGATCAAGAAAGTAAAAAGAATAACCACAGACTGGCAAAAAATATTTGCAATTCTTATATATGATATGGGTCTAGTATCTAGAATATAAAAGAGCTATTAAAACTCAACTGTAATACAGATACATTATGCAATTTACAAATGGGCAAGGAATTTGAACAGACATTTCTCTAAATAAGAAATCCAAAGAGCCAATAAGGACATAAAAAATGTTCAACACTATTAATCATTAGGGAAGTGAAAATCAAAACCACACTAAATATATACTTCACACCCAATAGAATGGCTATAAAGGAAAAGAGTTAATATCAAGTGTTGATGAGGATGTGAAGAAATTGGAACCCTCCTATATTGCTGGTGAGAATTTAAAATGTTGCATCAACTTTGGAAAATAGGTTGGCAGTTTCTCAAAGCATAAATATGGAGTTCTTGTATGATCCAGTGATTCCTTTACTAGGAATATACCCAAGAGGATTGAAAACAAATGTCCACATAAAAATTTGTACATGAATTTTCATAGCAGCATTATCCATAATAGTCAAAAAGTGGAAGTAACTCAAATGTCTATTTACCTGATTGATGGATAAACAAAATGTGACATAGGCATACAATAGAATATTCTGTAGCATAAAAAGGAATGAAGTGCTGGCTAATATTTTAACATGGATGAACCTTGAAAGCATTGTGATAAGAGAAAAGAGCCAGACACAAAAGATCATATGTTGCATGATTCCACTTACGCAAAATGTCTAGAACAAGCAAATCCTTACAGACAGAAAGTATATTAGTGGTTGCCAGGGGCTGGCAGTAGGGATGGTGGGGAATGGAGAACCACTGCTAATCCATATGGGACTCTTTCTTGGATTGATGAAATTGTTCTGTAATTTGATAGAGGCGCTAGTTGAATAGCTTTGCAAATATACTAGAACCACTAGATTGTACACTTTAAACCTGTAAATATTATATGTGAATTCTATCTTCATAAAGAAAGGAATTAAGATGTAGTAATTTAGAGTAGAATGTGTTTCCTTCAAACAGCTATTTCCTAAAAGAAATGAGGGAGGATATGGCTGAGACACATATGTTGAGTTCTTGTTTCTAAATTTATGAAGCAGATAATTCACTTTTCATCATGTGAGGCAGAGTGGATGAGGGGTAAGAGAGACAATATATTACTCTAATGTAATGTTTTCCCCCTTGTAAACATACAGGCAGGGGAAAGTAGTCTTCCCTCCTTCCCATACAAACACATACTTTTGTGGTGTATATACATGGAGAAAAACAAATGGTTTATGTTATACCTAATATATTCCTAGTATTCTGCTACATTCAATGCATATAAAGATGAAAAATAAAACTAGAAATATAGAGAAAAACCTTGAAAATATTGTTTACTAATAGATACAAGGTTATCATGCCACTGAACATCTTAAAACAGATAAAATATACGAAATGTTTTTCAAGACATGGGCATCATACAACAAATGGTAATTATCCATGAGAGACAGAACAAATTTGAAGGGAGGCTTAACACTGCCTCAGTTTCGGGGCAGAGTTTCAGTCCACACTGCAGGGATCAGGACCTCAGACAGAGCCTGAGTGTCCTCCGAATTGAGGAGATGGAGCTGAGAGTTCTGAGAAAGAAAAGTGGATAGTGGTCACAGGACAGATTTTCAGAGAGGAGAGAACTGCACAGACATAGACATCCAGAGATTTGTAGAGGATCTTCCTCAAGTCTTCCGCTGAGCAGTGATCAGCATGTGTATAACGTGATTACCCAAGACTGGAGGAGGAGCCATCCAAATGGAGTAGAAGGTAGTGTCCCCCACAGTCATACAGGACTAGAAGTAGATACTGTTGTCATCAGCCATAATGAAAAACCAGAAAATCCAAAGGGCACAAAATTATTTGAAGAAATATAGAAATGTTTAAAATTTGATGGAATAAATCCATAGTTCCAAGAAGATCAAAGAATTCCAAATACACGAAACACGAATAAAATGATACCAAGGCAGATGTTCATTAAATTGCTTAAGACAAGAGGTGAAGAAAAAATCTTACAAGCAGCAAGACAAAAAAAAAAGACATCACTTGCAGAGGAACATCTGAAACATCTTTTGTTTTTTGCCTTGTTCTTTTGTATAAAAAGAACAAAACTGTTAACTATATCCAGCAAAATATCTTTCAATATAGGTAACACTTTTCAGACATAGTAAATTGAAATTCACCAACAGAAGACTTCACTATAGGAAATGTGAAAGGAAATCCTGAAGGCAGAAGGAAAATGACACCAGATGGAAACTAGATTTCAAATACAAGTGAATGAAATGGTAAATGCGTACATAAATATGAAAGATATTCTTGTTACTACTTAAATCTTATTAAACTAAAATTGACTACTTAAGGGAAAAAAAGGTATTTGTGGGGATTATAACATACATGGAGGGTAACATATATGACCACCATAACAAAAAGGACAGGAGAGGAGAAATGCACATATGCAGTTGTGATTTTTTTATATTATGACACAATGCACCTTGAAGGGAGCCAGTGGTAAGTCAAAACGAATGCCATAAATCCTACAGCCAACACTAAAGATGTAAAAAACAAAGAGTTAAGCTAATAAACCACTAAGGGAGATAAAATGAATAACCAGCAAAAATAATCCAAAATAAGGCAGAAAAAGACAGGAAAGAAGGAACCAAGAACAGATGGAACAAATAGAAAGATACCAAATTTATACCCAATCATAATAATCATAATACTGTAAGTGAGTTTAAAAATCAATTAAATAATTACTGTGAGACAATAAAGAAACATGCAAGTATATGTTCCTTACAAGAAATCCACTTAAATACAAAGAAAAAGTAGATGAGAAGTAAAATGCTGGGTAAGGTTATACCATGCTAACACTAATCAAAATGAAGCTAGAGTGACTGTGTAAGTAACAGAAAAATTAGATTTTAGAGCAGAGACTATTATCAGGTATGAAGAAGTTCTTTCATAATAAGAAAGGGACAAATCATCAAAAGGACATAGGAATCCTAAATGTTTATGTGCCTAATAAGAGAATTTTAAGATACATTAAGCAAAAATTGATAAAATTCAAGTAGAAATAGTAAAATTCACAGTTATAGTCGGAGATTTTCAACATCTCTCTCTCAATAATTGAAAGAACAATAATCTATAAAAATTACCAGGCTATAATAAGAACATAGAACACTTGAACAACACTAGCATTCAACTTGACATAACTGACATTTATAGAATACCCCACTAAACAGCAGCACAATATACATTCTTTTCAATTATGCAAGAATACATAAAGGTAGATCGTATTCTAAGCAGTAAAAAAATCATGTATTTAAAAGAATTAAAATTATACAGAATATGGTCTCTAACCACAATATATCCAAATTAGAAATCAATAACAGAAAAGTCTCTAGAAAAATCTTCAAATATGTGGGCACTAAATATCACACTTTTAAATAATCCGTAGGCCAATAAGGAAACCAATTGCAGAACTAGAAAATATTTTAAACTGAATGAAAATTAAAATACATATCAAAATTTATAGTATGCAGTTAAAGTAGAATTTAGAGGGATAATTATAGAATAAATGGCTACATTACAAAAGAAGAAAAGTTTTATGTAAATGACTTCAGTTTCCAAACTAAGCAATGAGAAAACAAAGAGCAAGCAATATAGGAAAAGAAATAAACTAATGAATATCAGACAGAAATAGGATAATTAGAAAACAAAAAGTGGAAGAAATCAGTGAAACCAAAAACTAGCCCACTGAAAATAAATAAATTAGTAAGCTTCAAGCATGACTAATCAGAGAACAGAGGGAAGAGACAAATGACTAATATTTACAATGAGAGAGGTGACATCATTACCGATTGTGTAGACAATAAATGGCCAATAAAGGATTACCATAAACAACTTTTACTGATAAATTTTAGCAAACATTTAAGGAAGAAAATAATACAATTCTACATAAACTATTGCAGAAAACTGAAAAGGAATGAATAGAACCCAAATCATTCGTCGAGGTCAATATTACATTGATTCCAAAATTAGGCAAAAATATAAAAGAAACAAAAATACAGGTCAATTTTCAAATGGGGCTTATCCCAAGAATATAAAGTTGGTTTAACATTTGAGAATCAGTCAATGCACTTCACCATATTTAAAATAAAACTGGAAAGATAAACTATATGGTTACATCAATGGCTGAAGGAAAAAATTCTAATGTAAAGGAACTTTCTCAACCTCTTGAAGGGCATCATTTAAAATCCACAGATATTATTCTACTTAAATACAAAAAACTGAATGATTTATCTTGAGATCAGAAACAAGGCAGGGTGTTTCTTTCACTATTTCTATTAAACACGTACTGAAGATTTTTGCCAGTGCATTAAGAAATGACAAAACAATGAATGCTGTCCAATTGGAAAGGAAGAAGTAAAATTTTCCTCATGTGTAATCCACATGATCATCTATGTAGAAAATTCTACAGAATCTACAAAAGAAGGTACTTAATCTAAGAAGTGAATTTAGAAGGGTTGCAGGATACAAGATAAATTAAAAAAAATCAATTGTATTTTTATAAACTAGCAACAATCAGAAATTAAAGAACCAATATCACTTACAATACCTTAAAAAATATGACATACTGAGAAATGAATTTGACAAGATATACAAGAGGATTACTGAAAACTACTCAACATTACTAAGAGAAATCAAAGAAGACTGAAATAAATGGATGAATATACCACGTGTGGTATTGTGATGTGTAAGAAATATGAATTCGGTCTTTGTCCCTGCTCCTGGCACAGAACTCCTAAAACCCTTGGAATCTGAATACACGTGGTTTTTGTTATTCATTACAAGTCCCTTGCAACCACATCTCAGTTTATATTAATGAGGTGACTTTTGGAAAGCCCTAAGAATGGGGGCTGGTTGCTAGGGAAACCAATTGTGTGATTAGAGGGTTGGAACTTCTAGTCTTACTTCTGACCTCCAATCCCTGGGAGAGGGGCTGGAGATTGAGTTCAATCACTAATGGCTGAAGACTGAATCAATCACGTCTGTGTAATGAAGCCACCACTAAACTGCAAAGGGATAGGGTTTGGAGAACTTTCAGGTTGGTGAACACATGGAAGCGCTGGGATGCTGGCGCACCCAGAGAGGGCATGGAAGCTCCTCTAACTTGCTCTATGCATCTTTTCCATCTGGCTCTTCCTGAATTGTATCCTTACACAATAAACTAACTGGTAATCTAGTAAGTAAACTGTTTTCCTGAGTTCTGTGAGTTGCTCTGGCAAATTAATGAAACACAGTAGCAGGTCATAGGCATCTCTGATTTATAGCTTATCAGTCAGAAGCACAGGTGACAACCTGGACTTAGGATTGGCATCTGGAGTGAGGGCAGTCTTGTTGGACTGAGCCTTTAACCTAAGGGATCTGATGCTAACTCCAAATAGTGTCAGAATTGAGTTAAATTGTAGGACGTACAGCTGGTGTCAGAGAATTGCTTGATGTGTGGGAAAATCCACACATCTGGTTTCAAACTGAAGTATTGAGAAGAAAGACAAAACAGAAGGGTTCCCCCTCCACTCTGTTCATGCATCAGAAGACTGACAGAATGCTAGCAGCCTCTCCAGGTCTTATGATGGATGACTGAAGAAAGATGTCCACTCGAAAGGAAGGCAGAGTAAAGATTGTCCTTTGTAAAAGATACTTCGATTAAGAAAAAGGAGTGTAAAAATGCAGTTAAAGTTCCAAACCTAGAAATTGTTTAAATATAATTCAGAGAATAGCCACTGATACAAACAGGAAAGTTAAGCAGGGAGAGAATGGGCTTGGGTCAGAGGTGTGGGAGCCTGTCAGGTTGGATGATGACTGCTGGGCAACAGGAGTGCTTTTGGGGTGGAGTCACACCCTCATGGGACAGAATAAAATAGCCCAAGACTATGGCAGCCCAGTGGAAAGATTAATTTAGAAGAGATTTAAATCTGAATATTATCATCAAACTAAAACAAAGAGTAGTATAGAAGATAAATAATGTGATAACTTTTCATGTCAAAAACATTTTAGTAAATTATTATAATTATAGTAATTTAAAATCATATTAAATTATAAATTACTGTGTCCCTTCCCAAATCTCATAATTCATATCTGATTTTTTAAAAAATCAATTAAAACTCCTGTGATGTTAATGATAAACTTTTAATTTGAACTTCAAGAGTAAGTTCTTTCTCTTTCTTGGAATGAAGTAGTAAACATTTGACTTTGGGTGAACTTAGTGAGGAAAGCGTTTGTGCTAGAAGACCCAGGGGAAGCTTACACAGCACAGCAGCAGCCTAAGGAGCCGAGGGAAAAAAAAACCACTGTGTTTTTATTATATCATGGGGTACAACCAACCAAATAAAGAGTTAACATTATTATTAAAATTTCCTTAGTAAATGTGACATTTTTCTTGAACCAGCAAATATAAGTATTTTTAAAATTACATGAGGATTTTTTTGGTAACTTTGTTCTTAAAGTAAAAGATATTTCTCATATATAAACCGAACGACAACAACAAACTCTAGATGACATTTAGTCTTTGCTAGTTAAAGTGGTGAAACACATGTACACACATACATCACACTCACATTCACCTCACACTCTAACATATTCATACCAACAAATACACACTTAATAGTCAAATACACACAAACACAAATGCCTGTGGCTTTTCATTCAGTATCTTGTGTGGAACTAATCTGAAAAAGCAAAACTGAAATATTACTTATGGAAAAGTGGATCATTATTGAAAATATGTTTATTTACAGAATACTGACATTCTTTTTGTATGAAAAAACTACAGTATGGTTGGAATTTCATAGACGGAATGAAGTTCAAAGATTTATTACAGATTTGTTTTCAATATATGTAGAGTGCTTTAAATTTTTGATTAAGCAGCCTATTTAAACAGCAGGAGGTCAAACATACACTGAATGGTTCCTCCAAAAATGAAAGAGAAGAAAAAGTACCTCAAGAGGGAATTATAATATTCGTAAGGGCACATTTACTTTTTCAGAGGCTTTTCAGCCTAATGTGCATGGAAGCAAGGAGCATAATGATGTGCTTGATGTTATAATCCTTTGTATAAAGCAAAATCTTTTGGTCAAATGTTACTACTAAAACATTTAAAGTCAATAAATATTGTATTGATCCTTCCAAACGTCTCATTCAATCCTTCCATAGAAAACGATTTGTTTATAAGAGGATTTTTATTCATAGCATACTCTTAAAAACTACATAAGCAATGCATAAAATACAAAAATTAGAAAAATCTGTAACCTTTTTAGATAATAAACAGAAACAGGATAAAATAGTACCATGTTATGGCTACCTCAGACAATATTGATTAGGATGAAAAACCATTAACTCTCATTTAATACAAGAACAGATGTGGCAGACATGATGCTACTGGAATAACTGTTACTAAATACAAAACTCCTTGGTCTTGCAATTTTTAATGTATGGGGGGAAAAGTCCTGAATATAAAGAAGTATGAAATTGGAATGCTCAAAACTCAAAGAAAAGTGAAAATGAGGTGAATACCAAAATAGGAGAAAATTTCAGAACTTTAAAAAACATTTTGAAGTCTAATTTGATTTAAAAATTAATAAAACTCAGTGTTTATTGAATGTTTCCCAAGGGCCAGACAATGTGCTCAGGGCAAAGCGCAAAAGAAAGGAGGTATTTCTTACCACCAATATAATTCTGCCTTCCAGGACCCGGCTATTAGAAAAGAGGTTCAATGTGAATATACTGACAATAACAACAAAAAAAGAGATTAGAGAATTAAGAAAGAAAATTCTAGAGGGCTTCAAGATCACATCTGGAAGGATCTGAAAGGCCTCTTGAAGGTAGGTATTAAGTTAGAAACTGAAGGGTCTGAGATTTTGCCTTACTTGCAAGTTAACAAGTGAGCCTGCCACAGTGTTATAGGCGTATACCAAGAAAGCATGAGAACCTGTGTTAGAGACAGACTAGTTATGACTCAAGATAAAAACAGCAGTCAGAGCAATATCTTGTATTAGTGTCCTGAGCCCTGACCCCCATACAGTGACACAGTGAGGGACAGATGCTATCTGCACGTGTAGTGGGGTGCATCACAGAAGAGGAACTCAGAAATTAGGAAATGCTGATCTTTCTAGGGTTGCTGGTTCCTACACACTCACCTCTCAAATGAGAACAAGGGGCCTAGTCTTTACTCTGGAAGGTAAACAAATCTTCTTTGGGGAGGAAAAGGAGACTTTACTTTCCTGGAATGGATCTTGGAAAAAAAAGTAATCAAGTTCTCTATCTTTATTATATGAGTCAGGAAACAAGTGTTCTTCAACCTGGAGGGAGATACTGTCTCTAGCTTCAGTGAAGGTTTTCAGTACCTTTTGCTCAGAGAACCAGATCATGTAAAATGTGAAATATTCCTGGAGTGTTATCTCCAAAAATCGCTAGTAGATTTTGAATCGGCTAGTAGAAATTGGAAACTTCTTAATGGAAGAGACCCTTTGAATCAACATATCTTGTCATACAAGACAGGAATGTATCTGTTCAATTCATATTATACTGGTTTACTCAATTGGAGTTTCTAGTAGAAGGGAAGGAGTGGTAGCTGGGACACGCAGACATAGAAAGGTTAGGAGGGTTTATACTTGTGCAGATAATTGCATTTTGGCCTGGTGTCTACGATGTCTTACGGATTCAGATTTAAAAACACTGAATGTGGGTCGCTGGTAAAACATTCAGGTATAAATGTTTACATGTCCACTAGATACTGTAAATGTTATTCTAAAGTTTGAAGAAATAGTAGGACTGAACATACACAAGTAAAATCCTTCACTAGGGCTTATAGTTTGATATCTGGTAGTTGACTGTGAGGTTCTTAAAGCAAAAATTATATATATTAATCAAGCCCTCTTAATCAAGACCTCTTAGATAACATGACATTACATTGCAATTTGTTTGACAAGAATAAGGCTGATGCTTCTGGGTGATGGAATATATGTTACAATCAATGAAATTCCTGAGTACAGTGTAGTTGCCATATCCTTTTCCACACAACATGCTTCCTGAACACAAAGAATACTGTCAGCCAATATAGCAAAGAATAAGCGGTCATAGAGCTGACAGAAGCTCTGTGGGCAGGGGAGGCATATCCTTTTCTGGAATATTTGTCTATTTCTCCAAGAGCACAGTAATGTTCCTTCAGGATAAGAGGGGTTCACTGCAGTCAACTTGATAGCATGTCGCCCTCTGGCATCATATCAGGAGTTCAGTGTTGGACTTTGCTCTTGGAAGATCATCCACACATTCAACAGTGTTGACAGATAAAACAGCCTCAGTGAGGGCAAGAGTTCGTTATTTATCCCATGTAAGGCCTCCATCCCTGCCACCAAAGACATTTTATATGATGTGTCATCTTTATTATTGAAAATCGCTTCCATAGTAGATGTCTTCTGGTGGACGTTTATATATGACACAAATAACTACACACTCGGCCTATTCTGAGAGGTCTATCAACATACATTTTCTCAGACAAATTTGTCACCAATTTTTCAGTTTTGTTGTTTTAAAATTCTGTCCAATAAATTATTGGATATACACTAATAAGCAATGTCTACTTGAGGATAGATATTGAAATTAATATTTAGTGAGTTCCTTCTTTAACTCAGTCACTGTGTTAGAACTTTTCTTATATTACTAAATCCATGTAAATATGCAAGGGGTGCTATCCTTTCCATTTTATAGTAGAGAAAATTGAGGCTCAAGATAATGAAATATCTTACTGAGGCCACAGAACCATCATCAAAATGTATACATTAAATATGTGCAGTCTTTTGTATATTAATATACTTCAATAAAGCTGGAAAAAGTGGTAGAATCAGAATGTAAATCAAGTTATAAGTCCCATACTTCTTCTAAAACCAACTGCCTTTGAGTCAGTTGAAATCTGATCTATTAAACTTCTTATTGTGTGTGCATGTGTTTTTGATGCATAGGAGTGGGCTTATACATATTATATAAATCAATGACATGTAATTTGCTGTAATGTCTTCCCTGCCATCATTTTTTTGGTTTGAATTTTCTCGTAGGAAATAGAAAAACAAATTCTGGCTAATTCCTCTAATACTTCTGGACCCTCATTGGCTAGGAAATGTGAGTATAGATGTGATCACCACATGCTAAGCCTCAAACTATTTAATATCCTGTGCCTTGGACCCCTGAAAGCTATTTTCTCCTTAACTTATGTTTTTCAAAATCAAATCATTTGTTTAGCTTAAGAGCACTCAAAAATTACTTGCTTTTCACTGTCTTCATTCCATCACTTAATTATGATTTAAACTGTCTTTGCTTTGCTATATTTTATTTATTTATCTCAAAACTAAATGTCAGCTTTCTTCTTTAGAAACTACAATAGCAAACAAAGCATAGTGGCTTCGTCAAATAGTTTAGAGTCTAAAATAGAAGAGAGAGACAAATAAACAAACAATTACAATAAGGAATTACAAGTAGAGAGGTAAGGTTTAATAAAAATGTCTAAATCTAAGAATATGAATTACAAAAAACCTATTTTGAAATACAGCCAACCTGTACACTATTGATCTTTGTAATATTCTCTGTAATTCATCATTGACTAACCTTATTTTTATTCATTTAACAGATATATACTAATATATGCATAGATAGCATATACTATATATTATGTTAATTGAGTAGCCAACAGCTATAGACTGAGTCTGTGCCCTCAATGAACTTCCAATCTTTTAGAGAAAGCTTTAGTAGTAACAAAATACTCTGTGGCTTTTTTTAGCTTTTAGGGTTAGCAATAGAGAAAATTATATGAACTTACATTTTGAAGGTTGTTATTAAGTCTTTCTGCAAAATACACATAACAATTTTAGTACTTACTCTAAAAGTGAAAGTAGCATAAGTGCTCTCTCAACTGAAATAATGTTAGAATCTCCAGAGATTTAGTGAAAGATTATTTCATATTAGCACCTATTTAAATCCTTGGAACACTTGACCTTTTGGCTATACAGTACTCCATGTAATTCCTGGAAGAAAGTCTAGATTTTTCTTGCCTCTAGCCCCTTTCCTGGCAATTGTACCACTCGACTTTACTTTCTTTACCTGAAAAACTGGTCAATGTTAAGGCGTCAGGTTAAACAAAAACTCCTTGGCATAGCACATCGACGCATCCATAGCCTGTCAGTCAGTCAGTCCTTGACACTTCCGGCTTATATTCTCACTCTTCTCATCCTGCATATTTTTTCCGGTAGACGTAACTGGTTTGAATTCACCATGCAGTTTTCTGAAAATTTGTGCTGCTTTGTGACTCACACCTGACTCCATATCTAACAAACTAACTCTTGAGAATAATAGTAGCAACACGGAATCAGAGGCTCCCTAGCTGCGATCATGAAATTTTAGTGGTGATATAGTGAACATCACACCCATACATGGACCATATTTGTCACAGAGAGTGTTATTCTCTTCTCCAGCTTCCTGTTCATTACTCTTCTCATCCACTGTGGAAAACCTTTATAAAAAGTGGGGGAAGATTCCTTTTGTTTATCGCAAGGGGTTTCCTTTCTGCCATGTCATGTTTTGTAACTAGCCCAACTATGGATCATGGGCAACCTTCCAGTTGCTCTATACCATACATCAAAACTTTTAAATTACCTAGATTTTCTAAAGCAGAAATACTTGACATTCTAATTTGGCTTCCCCTAAAAAAGCTTTCTGGCCTTAGCAAAGAAATTCTTATAATATTTTTGGAATACAATTCTAGTACAATAACAAGAGAAAACAAACCATAACGGATCCATTTGACATATTACATAATATCTTAAGACGATGATGCTATCACACACACACACACACATATTCAAAAATAGTAACCATGTAGAGATGATAGATACGTTAATTAGCTTGAGTGAGGTGATCTTTCCACAAGATATACATATACCAAAATATCAAATTGTACACTAGAAATATATACAAATTTTATGTCAAGAATATTTCAATAAAACTGTTAAAGGGAAAATAGATAACAGAAGATTAAAAGAAAGATAATTGTGTTAAAGATTTTGAGACTAGAGACAGACAAAGATTCTGAAGTTTGCTGTGGTTAAATTTATTCCAATTATGTTGGAATACAGACATCCTTATAATTACTGTTAGTTTTTGAAAGATCATATCTCTTCAACCTTAAGTTGTTAATTCTCCTTATAGCCACGGTTCTTTCATATACAATGTTCCTCCAGCACAGGCTGACCTTCTCCCATATTTTCTCCTTTCCCTTCAAGGTATATATTCATCATATTTAAGATTCAGATTAAATCACCTCCTCATAAAACTTTATTTTATCTCAGGTTGATTTGGTCATGGATCTTATATTTATGGGTCATCTACTATCTGATAGGCAAATGCCACATCTTGAGGATATACATACGAAAAACAGAGATTGTGCCCTAAAGGGCCAGGAAACAGTAATCATATTACTATATGCTAATTTCAATGCCACATCTTGAGGATATACATACGAAAAACAGAGATTGTGCCCTAAAGGGCCAGGAAACAGTAATCATATTACTATATGCTAATTTCAGTGACAGGATTAAAATCAGATAGGTGCAGGAAAAAAAAAGGTTTTCCTTGTTCTTTCTCTGTTCAAAAATATTTTAGTAACTTGTTTGAAATCTCCTAGTTTGCATGTGGCACAAGCAATATCTTGCTGATATTTTTGCCCAACTTTACATAGCTGTAGGCTAACAAATATGTCTTTAAAAAGAAAGGAAATGAAAATGTTATGACTGAAAGTACTGAAGGAATGTCAGAATGACTTAGATATTGTAGAAAAGACTGTTCTAAAGAACAGTTTTGTTTTGTTTCAAAGATAAGCCCTGAGCTAACATCAGTTGCCAATCTTTTTTCCTTCTTCTCCCCAAAGCCCCCCAATACATAGTTGCATATTCTGGTTGTAAGTCCTTTTAGTTCTGCTATGTGGGACACCACCTCAGCATGGATTGATGAGTGGTGCTAGGTCCGTGCTCAGGATCCAAATCTACGAAACCTTGGGCTGCCAAAGCAGAGCGCTTGAACTTAACCCCTTGGGCCACAGAGCTGGCCCTCAAGAATAGAGTTTTAAATTAGGTGATTTCTCTGGTTCCTTACAACTCCAAAAATTCATGCCTCCATTTTCAAAATCAGCTTTCCCAGGTAAATTCATTTTATTTGCCTACATTGAAAATTGTCTAACAACTTTGTTCACTTAGATGTAGCTTGTCAGATCTTAATAAACATTCTCACAGTTTATAAATGTTTTGAAATTATCAAAAATATATAAAAGTCACTAGAAACTTTGCCCTTATGAGATTTCTCACTATGCTTTTGGCCCTGGAGGACAAAATGAAGGTTGAATACAGTTATTTCTTCTCATTGAAATGCTCTCCCAAAGAACCCTGCACATCAGAAGTTTATCTATCAAGTTCCAGCTCAATAGTTACCTCTTATGTAAAATATTTTTAGAGATTTCAGTCATATTTGATCTCAGTTTCTATATTATCGTACAAATGATAGAGAATACTGTAAAGTATCAACATACTCATCACAAATGTATTTTGTTCAGCATGCTGTGTTCCCATATCTATTTTCTGGTTCCGTGGAAGCTTCTTGAGTACATGTCTAATTTGGTTGGGTTCCCCCACTCTCGTACAGCTTCTCATACAGGTAAATTGATACAGAAGTAAAACAATTACATAACTTATTCAGTGTAAAATAATATATATCATCATTTAAAGTAATATTGCTGTATATCAATAATATAGAAGTCAAACAATTACCTAACTTGTTCAGTACAGAATAATGCATATCCTAATTTTAAGTAATAGTGCTATATATCATCTCATGAAAGATAAAACTAAATATGAAAATTAAAAATAACCACCTTAGTTACAGAAATAATGAGGTATCCATAAATTAGCAGATTGAAAAACAAACATATGGAGAGTTCCATCTGCAAAAAAAGATACTTTAGAATTGGAAGGAATGTTTGTCATGATCTTTTCTTCCACTCAACTCCAGTGATTCTCACTTTCACTTGACAAATGAGTCTCAGCAAAGACTAATGTTCACAACTAAATCACTCAACCTGGTTAGCATGGACCTATGCCTTTTGATTCTACATTGATTTTTCTTCTATTATATAGAATCAAGATTGAGATAAGACCTATAAGAACTATCACTGTATAGTTTAAATAACTATAATGGATACTTAAAAGAATAATTCATGTTTGAAACATTTGCAAGAAAAATATTAGATGAATATTCAGTAGTAGCTTATAATTTATGACAGGGATATTTGGACACATAACTTCTGAGTGTAGCATCATCACAGGATATTATGCCATCTCCAAAATACAAAATTTATAGTTACAACACAGAAATTGATAGACTACTGTGCTAAGTTTTATATAGTCATTTTTAAAGTTTATAGGTTGGATAATTCAAAGACAAAGAGACTTAGAAACATATTTTAGTGAAAAATAGTAGAAAAAGTTTATTAATGATTCTAGCTCTCAAAGTAAGAAGTTTCAATCAATATACCTCAAAGTGAAGTCAGATATAAACAAAGCGCATCATGTGAGATACAGTTTTCTAACTTTTACTTTTAATTTTAAAACATTTAAACATTTATAATTCTCATATTTCATACTTGTTTTCAAAAGTATAATAGTTATTTCAGGAATTGTAATCCTGCAATTGCACAAATACAGTGTGTTTACATTCTATTATTTTGAAAAACTGGACTTGTCAGTAAAAAATTGCAACTTATGGGCAACTCTGCTGAAGAGGTATAAATAAATAGATTACCTTTCATATAGAGATCTCTTGTCATTCATGAGGTGTGAGTTATAGAAATTTCTATGAATGATAAAACAGAGAAATGTCATTAGTTAAGTATATGTTATATATGAAGGATCCCCAAACATAAAAATACAGTACTTGCAAAAGCATATTTTGATAATAATAAGTGTATAATGATGTGTACCAAAGCAGTAAATAAGTAGTGAAATACCATAAAGCCACATAAAATAAATAAATCTTAGTAAAGCCTTTCCCTTGTGTTTGGGAAGAGTAAGCAGATAATAGGAGAGTCAGCACGATTCTGCCTGAACTATCTGAAAATATTAACACAGCCACAAATATTACACTACCTAGGACTCATTCTATTTAAACTGTTAAATGGCTTCACAGTGACTTAAATAGATTTGTACATGATATGAAAAAATTAATGCATTAAGCTTTTTATAATTAATAACTGTGTTGTGCATGGACAGTTTCTTTCATGACATATACTTCAAATATAAATCTATTTCTATGTTTTTTTTCATTTCTGGATTTTAAATCGAAGTAGACTTGCTAGCATTTGCTGCAATGGAAACTTCGTGATTTTCTCCTTTCTCTTAATGTCGTTTACTATGAACATTTTGTAAACATTGTGCAACTACTACATTTACGAAGTGTAGCTAATCAGTGGCCTTGTTAATTTTAGTAATTCTTTCACAGGATAGCAAAACTGCGCTCCTAGATGCGATTATATGTAAAAATGGACAAATCTACATCACATTTTTAGTAGATAGTCCAGAACTGGAGTTCAAGAGAGACAGAACACAGAATGCCAGGTTGAGGGAGAACCGTGTGGACTCCAAGACCAGCACATTTCAAGACTAATAGTAGTAAACAGTGCTTACTGAGAGTATCATGTCTCAAGTAGTGCGTGGCTTCAAACAGTTAGAAATTAAATTAAATTAAAACATTTTTTTTTCAACTTTGACATATTCATGGAATTAAGATCAGAGGAATAAGGAATAAAGTGCTAAATTTAAAAGCAAACCACTTTAGTTGCACCCATTTATAATGTTGATTTTCAGGATGTCATAAATATTACATTACAAGATAACAAATTGTGTGAGCTTTTACGTAATGCTTTTTTATGCCCTTGGTGTACTCATTTCTGGTGCATAGTTATTTTCAATCAAGATCAATTTTTGAGTTTCAGAGCAACAGTAAAATAATTCCATTTAGTACTTCCAGTTAACGTATAATTCCACATAGTACATCCAAAACTTAACTTATTGTCTTTACCCCAAAACCAACTCCATAAAAAACAACTCAGAACTACTTGTTTAATTGAGTGGATTGATTTGAGATGATCTATGGAATAACAAACTGGATTAAACCTATAAATATATCATCAGAGGCAATTTTGACATAACTACAAACTATGCATTATATCTTTATGTTTCATACGTCTGGCAGTAACCTAAGCAAACTAGCCAAGGTAAAGCTGGAAGATTGTAAATAAACAAGTACTACACCCAATTCAACATTCAAAATCTCTAGGCCATCTATTTGGTCTTGGTAAGTTCCTAACTGTCTGACAAGCCATAAAGCAAAAGACATCTTATCTGATTTTTACATGTCTCAGTTTATACAGCTAAGAAGCAGGGGCTGGATAACCATAATAAAAATTCTCACAAGCAGTTATTGGTAACTTTATTTCTATTTTGGATAGGCCAATTAGAGTAACATAATCAACTGTTTCCTGCTTTTGAGTTTTAAAAGTTAGTTTTTATTGGCATTTGGAAAGAACATGACACTGAAATTAAAGCCATAAATGTAAGCTCTATAACATTGAGAATGCTTGAAAATAGCATGATAGATCAGAGCTAGCTGGGAAGAGAGTAAGGAAACTCACCCTTAGAGGATCTTAAAATCAAAGAAAAACAAATGCACAAACAAGATAAAGATAATGTGCTCAAAGTCACCTAGATTATAGCATTTTGGTTTTTTAGAACAATTTGAGGAACTGTGATATTTTAAAAACGTGTCCGTTATTTTGAACCCTGAAGATACATGATTTTAGTGTTGAATTTTGTCTGGGAGCCATCTTCCTTAAAATTTATTCTTTGTCTTTAAAAGAAATAAGTGGAATGACTTTAAGGTTAGTAATCTGTAATAACGGCCCCAATTTTGCCAGCCTAGGCACTAAAACCCTATTGACCTCAAAAAATGTTCTGTTCTGCCCCTTGGTGATTTTAGTGTTCTTTTTAAAATATGTAGTTTTCGCTATTTGCAGGCCTACAGGCTTTTAGAAGTTCAGTATAACTGGTATTTTGTGGCATTCTTCAGAGTTCACAGCAATAAGTCTTCGTCCCTCATATTGGAAGGTTACATGGCTGACATTGTTAATTTTCTTTAGCAAAGTTCCTCTGTCAGCAGGATTTATCCTTGAATTGTTTAGAATGGTCATGCCAATAGACAATTTTTGTGAACTGTGCTCTCAGCATTTAGGAATTAAATGACACTGTAGATGCCATATTAAATCTAACAGTTTGCATGACATATTGTGAAATATCTCAATGAAAGTGGAAAAGGAGGATTTTGAACTATAAAATTTCACTGTCAAGTGACACCAAGAACCCAATAGTTTAATAATGACTGTGATAGTAACGGATCCCTACAACTTTCAATAACTTCTTTCGCCCCATATTTGGGGAAGTTCCCAGACTTCCCAACACTTGGGAATGTTCCCCGAAAGAGGACCAAGAGATTAAAAGAAATAAGATTTGTGTCCTAAATTAAGGTTTTTTCTTTGATTATTTGTATGTCGATGGACTGCAGATCACATATATATAAAAATAATTGTATCATATGTTCATGTTTAACTATGTCCTAAAAACAAATTATAAAGTATTTCATTTCTTGCTCTATAAAATGTGTTTTATGTAGAATTCAAGGGGGAAAACAAAAGCAATATGAGAACGCAAACTTTGCTAATGTTAAGAAAATGAATAAAAATACAGGTTCTCAACAGATTTCATGTTTCAATTGAAGTTCATATGGGTTATTATAAATGCCATCATTGGACAAAAATTACCCAATGGGGTTTTACTTAGTTTCATAAAAAGGGTATTTTATTACAGTATTTACTGTAGCATAGCTAGTATTAGAATAAAAGAGTAAGAAATAATGGATTCAAAATAAAAACTTATATAATGGAACAACCATGATAAAGAATAGATTTGTACTGATTTTTCATTCTAAGTCAGTCAATCTGAAAACACCTCTTGTGGGGAAGTTGTCTAAACAGGGAAAAAATATATTTACAGATAAAATCTATATAATACATAGTGCTATGTTTTGAAAGATTGTAGTGGTGGAAATAAGATATGCAGATTTGCACATGGAAACAATCTCTTTCAAAAAAATATGCACATCCACGCAAATGGAAAATAACATATATGAAGATATTCAAAGTTACTCAATGAAGATTGAAATACAGAGCACACAGAAAGATCATATTGTGACAAGATGAACACTTTATTTTGGCAATGTGTTCTTATTTTCGACTATAATAGGTAGAATTGAAATTACTGTTTTGTTTTGTTTTTTCGGTTGTCCTGCCTGTCCCTGAGCTAATATCTGTGCCAGTCTTCCTCCATTTCTTATGTGGGATGCCACCCCAGCATGGCTTCATGAGCAATGTGTAGGTCCTCACCTGGGATCCCAGCCCAATGGCCCTGGGCCACTGAAGCGGAGCACACAAACTTGACCACTATACCACGAGGCTGGGCCCAGAAATATTGTTGTTTTATCCTTAGAAATTAAATTGAGTATTTGTGTTGGGCAGAATAGTGCTACCCTTCAAAGATATCTACATTCAATCTCCAGAACCTATGAAATATTAGATTACACAGCAAAGGGGAATTAAGATTCAAATGCAATTAAGTTTCCTAATCAACTGCCCTTAAACAAGAGAGGTTATTCTGCCTTATCTGGGTGAGCTCAGTGTAATCACAAGTGTACGTAAAGTGAAAATGGAATCAGAGGAAAGAACAAGAGAGATGACAGCAGTGCTGGCTTGGAAGATGGAAGAATGGGCCACCAGCCCAGGAATACAGGTCACCTCTAAAAGATGGAATAGGCAGGAATTGGATTCAGCCCGAGTTTCCAGAAGTAATCCAAACATGAAGACACTTTCACTTGACTTCAGTGAGACTCATTTCGGGTTTCTTGTCTCCTGAGTGGAACATAATAAACTTGTACTGTTTAAGCCACTAAGTTTGTGGGAATTTATTATGGCAGCAATAAGAAACTAATACAGATTTGGATACCTTTCTGTTCAGAATTTTCAAAATTCTCTTCTGTCCAAATATTTGTTGCCATCCAATTTAATTCTCTCTATAATTTTATAATGTCAGAAAAATATTACAATGTTGAGCCACTGCAGGTAATTCAACTACTTAGCAGTGTCATCTAAGATTTAGAAACAGTACCCGTATACTTAAGTTTATAATCTATTAACTTTTACTTAGACTTTCTATGTCTAGACACTGAGGGTCAATATATGCTTTCTTTTTTCCCCAAGGATCACCATTCTAAGTGAAATTACATGAAATTTTAGATTTTACTAAAAATTTTAACTTATTTACATGTAACAACACTTATTATATTCCAGTTGTTCTAAACACATTATATGTCTCAATTCATGCAATTCTCAGCACAATCCTCTAAGTTTATTTACACTTCCCATTTGCAAAAGAGGATCCCATGGTACAACGTCAGCAACTTAACCAGTATCATTCAATTAAAAATGAGTGTAGTTAGAATTTAAACACAGGCACTCTGGCTCCAGAGAGTGACTGGCTCACCAAAGCCTTCCAGACTGTGTTACTCAGCTATTGCTGAAATGATGGTGTGTAACAAACAATCCCCAATGCCCATGGCTTGCAGCAACAAATATTTATTTTTCAGCCTTATGGATCTTTATTTTGGCTGCAGTTTGTCTGATCTCACCTAGACTTATTTGGTTTTAGCTGGACTCAGCTGGACTCTAGGCTTGTTTTTTATGTGTCTTCTTCATTCTGGGGACCAACAATTACCCAGGCCATATTCTTTTCATGGCATGTGGTAGAAGACAAATGACTAAGCCTAACGACAGAAGGCCATTTTAAAACCTCTATTTATATCACATATATTAATATTTTATTGTCCAAGCAAGTCACACGGTCAACAGTATGGTAACAGATACTCTGCTTACTATGATAATAGCCACTGCAGAGGCAAATGGCAAAATTAAATGAATGTATAATTAATTACAGAAAGGTGCTGAAGGGCTGGGAACAACTATCAAATCTACCAGAAACTCTCTCACATCAACTCTTTATTTCCACTTCTGGCATTTTACCTTGCTGTTTTTCTTTATAGTTCAGCGTTCTTGACAAGATTTCTTTTTACTCATAAAGGAAAGAGTTTTAAACTAACTATTTTAAAAATCATAGAGTGCTTAAGTACGACTCAAATTAGAAGCAGGACAATGTCTTTCCAATCATAGATAACTAAGAAGCAGAAATGGAAAGGTAATTCTCAATGAGAAATGAAAATTCAAGAGGAAGCTAAAATGTTTTCTAGCATATACTTTTTAAAGCATTACTAATATATAATTAAAACAACATATGTTTCCATGAGAATACATTATGATAATTAACTTTAATTACAGAGAACAAATAATTTCCTTCCCACATGTTTTTCTGAGGCAGATATGATGCAACTAAATTAACTAAATGCTCATAATCTATGATTTGATTTAAATATTCATTTATATTTCTATATGATGTCCTACCAAGCATGCAGACTTAGAAGATCTGGGAGAGCCTTTGGATGTTCTTTTTGTCATCTTATGTTGCAAATTAAGCACAAATGCCCTCTATATTTTATTTAATTTACTCTGTAGGTTCGTTTCTCATAGGAAGAGTGATATTAAATTTGACTTATCATAAGTACAGAAAAGAAGTGTTTTGGACAGTTAGACCCTGAGCAAAAATAAAGGCCCTTAGGAAAACACTCTGCATAACAGTTTGAGAGGCTCCACTTCTTGTTTATTCTAAAAACTACCTGAGAGATTTCCTTTCCCTACTCATACTTAACTCTTCTTGGTGTTATGATAGATATTCTTAGATCTCAGTGGAGCAAACTGTTTGACTTTATTTCATCCCAGTAATCCTTTTTTAGACAATAGAATTGTGATACAGTGCTTTTTGTTTTATTTAAAAGCATTTAGAAACACCTTGAGTTGTCTGCTTCTATGTTTTGTGAAAACAAAACGTTACTATTTACAAATTGTAGTAGAAAAGATGGATAATGCTGGAGTATGGTCCAACTGATTTTATCTACACATTATCTTTCTTAGTTGAATTTTAATTTTCATTCCATCATAACGTTGGTGTTTGCCATAATCAAGACTGGCACATCTCACAGGTATGAATATAATGGTGATGGTCATGGGAGCAATGGGAAAAAATTTTTATTTTTTATGAGGAAGACTAGCCCTGAGCTAACATCTGCTGCCAATCCTTCTCTTTTTGCTGAGGAAGAGTGGCCCTGAGCTAACATCTGTGCTCATCTTCCTCTAGTTTATATGTGGGACTCCTGCCACAGCATGGCTTGATGAGTGGTGTGTAGTTCTGCACCTGAGATCCAAACTGGCAAACCTTGGCCAGTGAAGCAGAACGTGAGAACTTAACCACTGCACCACTGGGCTGGCCCTGAAAATAGCATTTTAAATGGAGATAATCCTGGAAAATCTGATAGATATGATCATCACAATAATATTTAGTCTATTATATTAAGTTTAATAATAAAGTTCCCCTGAATAAGATCAAAATTATAAAAGTTCAAAATAATCTGGAAGTACATGTGTATGTGCACACATATATATGAACATACACATATACATATATATACACACATTATATATGTATAATATATGCATATTCTATAGTGATGCCATTCTCAGTTCCAATTGTGCTGTGTAGTATTATATAAATAACACTTTGAGGTAGAATCTTGTAAGTTCTTTTTTTCTTTAGGGAAAATAAAGGCATTAAATTGCCCAGTCAAAAGGTTAAAGTTTATTAGTGTTGCAGATGCTCTTAAACTAAGATTGTCTGTGCTTTTTAAATAACATTCACTATAGGATATTGCCTCTCATTAAAAGAGAACCTAAAACTAGCACTTCTAATCATTTTTATTCATGCCCAACACTTTGTCAATATTGTTTACAATGCTTAAAGAAAAGCAGAGAGCAAGTTGTGTGTAGAGTTTTAATAATTTTCCAAACTAAAGACTTCAAAGCAGTTCTCCATTTTAGCACATGTGCCAAGGCGAAAAATTGAACCATTTCTTTTTTATTCCCAGGGTGTCAGGCTCTATAAGTAAAACTGATAATTCAGTCAGATATTGTTTTGTTATTTGATTTCATTAATAGCAGCAGAGTTGCTAAGTTTATAAGACTTATTGCTTTTTAAATAATAAAATTTATTTTTAGACCATCTAAAGTTATTTTTTAAATGTCTCGAAATCAGTGAATTTCTATAGACTCATTTCGTGAGTTGTGATATTCACAACTTATTTAGCATCACAGTATAACCCTCAAATGAATTTGCTATAACTTGCCTACCCACTAATTAAAAGTGGAAAAGTTATATGCTATATCTTACAAATAACATGATATGAATCAAAAGATAAGCACCTTGCATTGCTGTTCTCCACATGCAGACTTTCTTTATGAAAAAAGTCATGACTTGTAAAACATCAGTGAAAATTAGAAATTCAAAGACATCAAGTTGCGTTTTAGATAGTTCAGGATACTTCTAATTGATATACAGCCATTAAAAAGTATAGTCTTCCAAGTTTGTTATACCAAGTTTAAACCAGTTTAAACTCTGATTCATTTTACTAACTCTCATCACTAGATGAGCTAGAATGATTTGCCAGCAATCGATGTGGCTCCCTACTGAGTGTCCTGCTGTCAAAATCTTTTGAAGAAGACCATTTGAAACAGCTGACTAAACTACAAAATCACTGTGTGTGGAAGATTTCTTGTACTGATTGTCGAAACTCTGAAATTTGATTCATTACATCGTTTTTGCTCTTTAAACACTAGTTTGCTTTAGAAGATTTTTATTTAGAATCCATGAAGTGTGTCTTAAAAAATAAAATAAAACAAGCAACAGACTGAACTGTATCATTGAGTAGCTTTATATTTATTGTATTCTTTAATTTGAAAGTAGTTGTCATTTATGTATTTATTTACTTATTTACTTTTCTGTGTTGTATTTTAAGTTAGTTTTCACTTATATATTTCATCTGTTTACATTTAACTTTCTTATTAAATTACATTTCCGTTTTGTGTGAGATATTTATAAATACTTGAAGATGCTTCATACTCTGCTTTATACTCTTTCATACTCTAAAACAAATCAAATTGTTTAAGGACAACACTGATGGGGAAAAATGCAGTTTTATCTTCCTTGAGAATGAGGGGAAGATGAGAAAATATAGAAAGCAGAATTTGCAAGTAATATAAAGTTTGCATCCACTTGTAAACACTTCCCACTTCCCACCCTCATTTCATACCATTAGGGCAAATCTGACTTCTCTAGGTAGCTCTAAAACTTCAGCTTTTCAATAAGAACTGTTATTCACAACTTCCTTTTAAGTGTATTAACTCTGTTTCAAAATCACTGACCATGGTAAAGTTAGGTTATCACGTAAAAGTAGTTTAGAAGTATAAATTTTCTGTTTAATATCTGTTTCTCAAAAAGTTTATTCTTGCTGGTTTTCTTTTCATAGATGTCTTTAATATGACTTTTTAAAAATGTTTTAATACTGCTTATATCAAGCAACCTCTCCAGGTCAATGATTCTATTACTGGGGTCTGGCAGCATTCCTCAAGCTATACTGTGGCAATTATTATCTGTCTGAATGATTTTTCAAAAGCTAAAGAGAAAAACTATCACACATTTTAGCAGACCAATGTGGACTTTCAGATCTATTCTATTGAAAACCTCTGCTAATACAATCACTATTGCATTTGGCAAAATACTTTGTCAAGTAACAATTCTTTGGTCGTCAAAAAAAAAGGCCATGATTTGTACGTAATTTACGTAACTGAAGGAAAAGTAATCAGACCATTAATGTAGTGAAATTATAAAACATAGGTTAAATAATGAACAATATTCAAGAGCAGGGTTGTGTCACATATTCATCCATTTATTTAATGAGTGCATATTGATCGCCTACTCTGTCCTAGATGCCTTTCTTGGCGTTGGGGATACAGTGGTGAGTAAGACTGAGTATCTCCTATTCCATAAAATTTAGATAACTCTGTATTGGGAGGAAGGATACAGCAAACAAGTAATCCTATGAATTTCTGCCAAAAATGCTATGAAAAAAATATAATCAATGTCGTATACATTGACATTGTCGTTAGGGATGTTATGCAGGTCTACCTTAGGAAGGGACGCTTTGTCCAGTATTAACTGATGAGACTGAATCAAAGATGTAAAGAACTAAATGAGAAGAATTCTATATAGATGAAACAGTACATACAAGGTAGAAAAGATATGTTTGAAGAACCACCAGGAGGTCATAACCTATTTTGAAGAGTTTGAAGAGGTTGGCAGGAGCCAGAGCATTCATGGCTCGTGTGTATTTGTGTATGTGTGTGTGTGTAAAGAAGTAGATTTTTTCTTGTAATAACTAGTCTTATGAAAAATCAAGAAATACTTAGTGTTTTTAGTGTTTCTATTATGTTCAAGTTACTGTTTCTCTACATAAATGGTACAAAATATAACAGTGAGATTTATTCCTCAAGAATTAAAACTGAAAAGTGACATTTATTCAGTACATACTAGCTGTCAGACACTGTTCTAAATTGTTTTACATATTTGAAGTTATTCATTCCTCATGACAATTCTGAGAGACAGTCATTATCATTACTCATTTTATACATAAGAAAAAATACCCAGCAGAGTTCAATAACTTTCGTGGCTTTTCCACTGCAAGTAGCAAAGGCAGATTTGGAACCCAGCCCATTTGACTCCAACATTTCTGCTCATCCTCCTTTTTTTCTTTCTTTTTCTCCCTCTCACTCCTCCTTTTTGTGAATATATATAAAAATAATTTTTAAAATGCCTATAAGATTTCAAGGATTAATAATAAAATGAATATCCATGGCCACTACCAAACTTGAGAAATAGAATATTATCATTGCAATCAAATTCCTCAATGGATCTGGTCTAAAAGGATCCTCCTTCTCACTCTTGCCCAGGAAATCATTATCCAGAATGTTGCTATTTATTCTGTTATTTCACAGTGTTAGAGCATACGTATGCATCTTTACTTAATTTAAAATTTTACACAGTTGATCTGTATTTCAATGTAATTATTCATATGTACTTTTCTGTAACTTGACATTTTTCATTACTTTTTTTGATTAAACTTTTTTTTATTAATGTTATGATCGATTACAACCTTGTGAGATTTCAGTTGTACATTATTGTTACTCATGTTGTGGGTACATCACTTCCCTCTTTGTGCCCTCCCCCCACCCCCCCTTTTCCCTGGTAACCACTGATCAGATCTCCTTGTCAATATGTTAACTTCCACCTATGAGTGGAGTAATACAGAGTTTGTCTTTCTCTGACTGGCTTGTTTCGCTTAACATAATACCCTCAAGGTCCATCCACGTTGCTGCGAATGGGCCAATTTTGTCTTTTTTTATGGCTGAGTAGTATTCCATTGTGTATATATACCATATCTTCTTTATCCAATCATCAGTTTCTGGGCATGTAGGTTGGTTCCACGTCTTGGCTATTGCAAATAATGCTGCGATGAACATAGGGGTGCAAGGGACTCTTGGGATTTCTGATTTCAGGTTCTTAGGATAGATAACCAGTAATGGGATGGCTGGGTCATAGGGTATTTCTATTTTTAACTTTTTGAGAAGTCTCCATACTATTTTCCATAGTGGCTGTACCAGTTTGCATTCCCACCAACAGTGTATGAGGGTTCCTTTTTCTCCACAACCTCTCCAACATTTGTCGCTCTTGGTGCTGGATGTTTTTGCCAATCTAACGGGTGTAAGGTGATATCTTAGTGTAGTTTTGATTTGCATTTCCCTGATGATTAGCGATGATGAACATCTTTTCATGTGTCTATTGGCCATATGTATATCTTCTTTTGAGAAATGTCTGTTCATGCCCTCTGCCCATTTTTTGATCGAGTTGTTTGTTTTTTTGTTGTTAAGCAGTGTGAGTTCTTTGGATATTATGGAGATTAACCCTTTGTCGGATAAGTGGCTTGTAAATATTTTTTCCCAATTAGTGAGCTGTTTTGTTGTTTCAATCCTGTTTTCCCTTTCCTTGAAGAAGCTCTTTAGTCTGATGAAGTCCCATTTGTTTATTCTTTCTATTGTTTCCCTCAACTGAGGAGTTATAGTGTCCGAAAAGATTCTTTTGAAACTGATGTCAAAGAGTGTACTGCCTATATTCTCTTCTAGAAGACTTATTGTTTCAAGCCTAATCTTTAGGTCTTCGATCCATTTTGAGTTTATTTTGGTGTGTGGTGAAAAAGAATGGTCAATTTTCAATCTTTTGCATGTGGCTGTCCAGTTTTCCCAGCACCATTTGTTGAAGAGACTTTCTTTTCTCCATTGTAGGCCCTCTGCTCCTTTGTTGAAGATTAGCTGTCCATGGATGTGTGGTTTTATCTCTGGGCTTTCGATTCTGTTCCATTGATCTGTGGACCTGTTTTTGTACCAGTACTATGCTGTTTTGATCACTGTATCTTTGTAGTATGTTTTGAAATTGGGGATTGTTTTTCCTCCGGCTTTGTTTTTCTTGCTCAGGATTGCTTTAGCAATTCGCGGTCTTTTGTTGCCCCATATGAATTTTAGGATTCTTTGTTCAATTTCTGTAAAGAATGTTCTTGGGATTCTGATTGGGATAGCATTGAATCTGTATATTGCTTTAAGTAGTATGGATATTTTAACTATGTTTATTCTTCCAATCCATGTGCATGGAATGTCTTTCCATCTCTTTATGTTGTCGTCAATTTCTTTCAAGAAAGTCTTGTAGTTTTCATTGTATACATCCTTCACTTCCTTGGTTAAGTTTATCCCAAGGTATTTTATTCTTTTCGTTGCGATTGTGAATGGGATTGAGTTCTTGAGTTCTTTTTCTGTTAGTTCATTGTTAGTGTATAGAAATGCTACTGATTTATGTATGTTGATTTTATACCCTGCTACTTTGCTGTAGTTGTTGATTATTTCTAATAGTTTTTCTATGGATTCTTTGAGGGTTTCTATATATAAGATCATGTTGTCTGCAAACAGTGAGAGTTTTACTTCTTCATTACCTATTTGGATTCCTTTTATTTCTTTTTCCTGCTGAATTGCTCTGGCCAATACCTCCAGTAGTATGTTGAATAGGAGTGGTGAAAGTGGGCACCCTTGTCCTGTTCCTGTCCTCAGAGGGATGGCTTTCAGTTTTTGTCCATTGAGTATGATATTGGCTGTGGGTTTGTCATATACGGCCTTTATAATGTTGAGGTACTTTCCTTCTATACCCATTTTATTGAGCGTTTTTATCATAAATGGGTGTTGGATCTTGTTGAATGCTTTCTCTGCATCTATTGAGATGATCATGTGGTTTTTGTTTTTCATTTTGTTGATGTAGTGTATCACGTTGATTGACTTGCGGATGTTGAACCATCCCTGTGTCCCTGGTATAAATCCCACTTGATCATGGTGTATCATCTTTTTGATGTATTGCTGTATTCGGTTTGCCAGAATTTTATTGAGGATTTTTGCATCTATGTTCATCAGTGATATCGGCCTGTAGTTCTCCTTCTTTGTGTTGTCCTTGTCAGGTTTGGGGATCAGAGTGATGTTGGCTTCATAGGATGTGTTAGGGAGTACTCCATCTTCCTCAATTATCTGGAATAGTTTGAGAAGAATAGGTATTAAGTCTTCTGTGAATGTTTGGTGGAATTCTCCAGAGAGGCTGTCTGGTCCTGGACTCTTATTTTTGGCGAGGTTTTTGATTACCGTTTCTATTTCCTTACTTGTGATTGGCCTATTCAGATTCTCCATTTCTTCCTGATTCAGTTTGGGGAGGTTGTAGGAGTCTAGGAAGTTGTCCATTTCTTCTAGGTTGTTCAATTCGTTGGCATATAGTTTTTCCTAGTATTCTCTTATGATCCCTTGTATTTCATTGGTATCTGTTGTGATTTCTCCTCTCTCATTCCTAATTTTATTTATTTGAGACTTCTCTCTTCTTTTCTTGGTGAGTCTGCCTAAAGGTTTGTCGATTTTGTTAATTTTTTCAAAGAACCAACTCTTTGTTTCATTGATCCTTTCTACTGTCTTTTTTGTTTCAATATCGTTTATTTCTGCTCTTATTTTTATTATTTCCCTCCTTCTACTGACTCTGGGCTTTGTTTGTTCTTCTTTTCCTAATTCTGTTAGGTGTCATTTGAGGTTGCTTATGTGAGCTTTTTCTTGTTTAGTGAGGTGAGCCTGTATTGCGATGAATTTCCCTCTTAGGACTGCTTTTGCTGCATCCCAAATGATTTGGTATGTCGTGTTCCCATTTTCATTTGTCTCCAGATAATATTTGATTTCTTCTTTAATTTCTTCAATAATCCATTGTTTGTTCAGAAGCGTGTTGTTTAGTCTCCACATTTTTGCACCTTTCTCTGCTTTTTTCTTGTAGTTGATTTCTAGTTTCATAGCATTATGATCAGAAAAGATGCTTGATATTATTTCAACTCTCTTATATTTATTGATGCTTGCTTTGTTTCCCAAAATATGGCCAATCCTTGAGAATGTTCCATGTGCACTTGAGAAGAATGTGTAACCTGCTGTTTTTGGATGAAGTGTTCTATATATATCTATTAAGTCCATCTGGTCTAATTTTTCATTTAATTCTATTATTTCCTTGTTGATTTTCTGTCTGGATGTTTTGTCCATTGGTGTTAATGGTGTGTTGAGGTCCCCTACTCTTATTGTATTGTTGTTGATGTCTTCTTTTAGTTCTATTAAGAGTTGCTTTACAAATTTTGGTGCTCCTATGTTGGGTGCGTATATATTTATAAGTGCTATGTCTTCTTGGTGGAGAGTCCCTTTTATCATTATATACTGTCCCTCTTTGTCTTTCTTTATCTGTTTTGCTTTGAAGTCTACCTTGTCTGATATTAGTATAGCGACACCTGCTTTCTTTTGTTCATTATTAGCTTGGAGTATTGTTCTCCATCCCTTCACTCTGAGTCTGTGTTTGTCTTTGGGGCTGAGGTGTGTTTCCTGGAGGCAGCATATTGTTGGGTCTTGTTCTTTGATCCATCCTGCCACTCTGTGTCTTTTGATTGGGGAGTTCAATCCATTTACATTTAGAGTGATTATTGAGATGTGGGGGCCTACCACTACCATTTTATGTCTTGTTTTCCGGTTTTCTTCAATTTCCTTTGTTTCTCGTCCCATGGTTTAATCTGTTCTGATGAAGAGCTGCTACTCTCTGCTGTTGTCCTTCTACTTATCTCCTCTGCTTTTGGTTTTGTAGCCCCTTTCCTTTTTTTGATTTTTCAGGAATGAGGCTTTTCCTGAGGATTTCCTGAAGAGGAGGTTTTGTGGCAATGAACTCCCTTAATTTTTGTTTATCTGGGAAACTTTTTATTTCTCCACCGTATTTGAAGGATATTTTCACTGGGTAGAGAATTCTCGGCTGTAGGTTTTTGTCCTTGAGATTTTTGAATATATCATTCCACTCTCTTCTAGTCTGTAACGTTTCTGCTGAGAAATCTGCTGATAGCCTGATGGGGGTTCCTTTGTAGGTTAGTTTCTTTTGCCTGGCTGTCCTTAGTATTTTCTCCTTGTCGTTGACTTTTGCTAGCTTCACTACTATATGCCGTGGGGTTGGTCTTCTTGCATTGATAAAGTTTGGAGATCTATTGGCTTCTGTCACCTGAAGATCCATCTCTCTCACCAGATTTGGGAAGTTCTCAGCCATTATTTCTTTGAATAGGCTTTCTGCCCCTTTCTCCTTCTCTACTCCCTCTGGTATACCTATAATCCTTACGTTGCATCTCCTAATTGTGTCTGATAATTCTCAGAGAGTTTCTTCATTTCTTTTTAGTCTTACTTCTCTCTCCTCCTCTGCCTGCAGCATTTCTATATTCCCATCTTCCAAATTGCTAATTCTTTCCTCCATATTATCGTCCCTACTGTTCAGTGCATCTAGATTTTTCTTAATCTCCTCTATTGTGTTCTTCATTTCCAGTATTTCTGTTTGGTTCTTGTTTATCGTATCAAACTCTTTTGTGACATAGCTCCTGAACTCGTTGAGTTGTCTATCTGAATTCTCTCTTAACTCATTGAGTATTTTAATGATGGCTGTTTTGAAGTCATCGTCATTTAGGTTATATATTTCATTTTCTTTGGGATTGTTTTCTGTGTATTTGTTATTTTCCTTCTGTTCTGGAGATTTAATGTATTTTTTCATATTGCTTGATGTTGTAGATTTGTGCCTCCGCATAGAGATAGAGTTTAGTTGCTCCTTCCACTTGTTTCTGCTGGTGTGGTGGGGGAGCAGCTGTTTATACTGCACCAACCAGGAACCCTATCCTCAGTTGCTAACTGGGCCTGGGCCCCTCCTTGTAGTCACAGTGGTCCTTTGTATTCCCTCTTCTGTCGTGGGGGCCGTCACGGGGGGCTTCAGGCTGCTGGTGCCTACTGTTGTAGCCCACCTAGATGTTCTCCCTCCTTGGGGTCTGCAATGGTGTTATGGGCTTTTCCAGCGGCCAGGGCTAGGATCACTTATATTTGCCGCTCCGTCACTATCGGCACCCACAAAATCTCACTTGTCCACTATGGGTCACAGCAGAGCTATTGGCATCTTCTACAGTCTGTGGTTAGCTCACCTAGCTATGCTACTTTTGTCCTGGGGTCTTCCAGTCTTGTGGCTGCCGGATGGGTGCTCTCTACTAGTGCTGTGCAGAGGCTTTCGCTGAGGCTGCTGTGAGCCTGTAGGCTTTCCACCTATGCTATGGAGCCAGGTCGCTGGAACCCCACCCAGCCCCAGTCCTGTTCCCCAGGAACTCGGGGAGCCCTTTGCCCTGTCTGGGGGATAGCCAGAGATCCTGATTTCAGTGGTAGCTGGTCGGCTGCTGCCCTGCCTGATATTCTCCTCTCCAGGACCCTCCCGGTGTTGTGGATGCTGGGAGGAGCCCCTCTGCTAATGGCAGATGAAGAGTTTTGTCTGTTGCCCTGGCAGAACTCTGGAGCTTCCCCACTAGGCCACGGAACCAGCTGCTGGAGCTCCACCCAGCCCCAGTCCTCTCCGAGATCTCCGGCAATCCCTTGCCCCACCATGCAGGCAGTGGCAGTCGGGGGGCCGCCGCGCCCTCTGTGATTCTCTCTGGGACCCTCCAGGTGCTGTGGATACCAGGCAGGATCTCCCCACCAATGGCGGGGCGAGACTCTCCCCGCGGGCTCAGGTGTGTAACTCTGGAGTGTCCCTCTGCATTTAGGAGTAATTGCAGGGGGTTTAGGTAGGGCTCTGGTCACCTGTTTCCATGGTCGCTCCTCTGGTGTGTGCTCGCTCCTGCCCTAGGTGTGTGTTGATCTTCTGGGGGTGTCCATTGGAAGAAAGCCGCTTGCAGGTACTAGGCTGTTCGGTCAGGGTTGGAGAGTTTTCACTTATCTCCACCTCCTCCCGGAGGGAAGTCCGTCCACCTTCCGATGTATAGTCATGTGGGTCTCTCAGACGTCCTGAGATGCTATCTGGATATCCTTTGTTAAGCAATGAGTGTCCAAATAATTGTACACTTGAAGGGGGAGAGACAAAGAGGACTACTCATGGCACCATCTTGAATCTTCTCTCTCATTACATATTTTTTTAAGGTTCATATATGTTAATGAATATGAAGGCAGTTCATTAATTTTCACTGTTGAGTAGTATTTTGTATTCATTCAATTGCTAACAGACATTTGGTTCTTGTTTGTGTTTTGATTTTAGAAATAATGCTGGTATGTGCATTCTTGTACATATGTACTGGCACAGATATGCAAGAAGATTTCTAACAATAAAATTGCATATCTGCAACTGTACTTGGTAATTCCAAATTCTTTTCAAAAGCGTTTATATCAATTTATACTCTGCCTACACTGTCTATTGCTCTATCCTTTATTAACATCTGTTATTTATTAAAAAAAATTTTGGTGTTTATTGTTTTGTTTTTCAATCTGATAGAAATGAAATGGTTTTCAAATTAATGATATTTAGTTTTTATTTTCCAGATTAATAATGAAGTTGAATTTTTAAAATCTTTATCATCTGGCTATGTTTTTTCTATTGTAAAATATTTGAACATGACTTTAGCCCAATATTCTGTTGTGGTGCTTGTGTTTCTCTTACCAATAGATGGGAACACTTAATATACTCCAAATACTAAAACTTTCTGACTATATGTGAGGCAAATATTTTCTCCCAGTTTATGTCCTGTCTTTTTATCCCTTATGTTGTTGTTTTTCGTAATAAACAGATACTCTTGATTTCTATGTAGTCAAATTTATTACTCTTTACTTTTTGTTTAATTTTTATTTTTTACGAGGAAGATTGAGCTAACATCTGTTGCCAATCTTCCTCTTTTTGCTTGAAGAAGATTGTCGCTGAGCCAACATCTGTGCCAATCTTCCTCTATTTTATGTGGGATGCTGCCACAGTGTGGCCCCATGAGCAGTGCTAGGTCTGCACCCAGGATCCAAACCTGTGAACCCCAGGCTGCTGAAGTGGAGCACACAAACTTAACCACTACACCACCGGGTGAGACCCTATTCTCTTTATTTTTATGATTTGTATAATAAGCCTAAGAAATTCTTCCCTAGGTCCAAAGCCATTTAAAGTTATTCTCATTTGGGGGAAATATTTAAATTTTGCTCATCATATTTAAGTTCTTAATCCACCTGAAGTTTATTAATTATTTTATCATGTGTGAGATTGGACTACTTAAAAGAAAGGAATTTAAACACAATAAAAAATCATGTGAAAGGAAAGAATGAAGTATATTCAGAAAAGTGTATGTATTATTTGGACTAAGTTAGTAGTTATTTCAAGAGACCTCAAAAATGCACCAGAAAGACAACTAGGAACATTTAGTAGTGATATTTAATATGGGATGAGGAGATATAACTTTTTACAGTATGAAATATGGTGTTTTTGAAGGTTTTTGAATATGGCATATTATAACTAAAATAGTCCTCTAAAAAATAATGGAATAGAGTTCTGCAAGTTTATTGTGAATAAAACTAAATGAACATAGAGATAAATCCAGAGACTGTTATAAAATTCAGGAAAAAAAAATTAGCAGTAAAATTGGAAAGCAAAAATACAATTGAACAAGAGAGCAATTTTAAAGGAAGTATAGATATAAAGTGATTATGATTGTAAATTTGTGACAAAGGAAAAAAATAAAATTTGTTTACTAGATTTATAGGCTGTGTAAACAGGACAATAGACTCTCAATTAAAGTGATAGCCAAGAATATTTGCCTGGAGTGATTTGTTGCTAATATTAAGAGAAAAAAGGAGGGTAGAGAAAGCATGGTAGGGAGTTAACTAGAGATAAATACCGTGAATGTTGAATAGCTTTTAGGGCCCTGTGTAGTTAACCTTGGTGAAACTCTAAAACATCTGTAGGGTGATTACGTTTTTTTAATTACAAAAATTCAGAGGCAAAAATTCTCGACTGTTTAAAAATAGTTTAAAAATATAATAATAGTAAGATAAAAGCTTCCTGTGGCTCAAGTAGCAACATTCAAGCAGGTCTAATATATGTATCTAAGGCAGGGTTATAGAATGCAGCATTCCTCAAATCTATGTGAACCATTTGTTATAGAACAATTAATAAGAAATTTGAACATATTAATTTCTAGGAACATAGTTTCATTATGTTTATGTCTAGGATCAAGAATAAAAAACAAACTAATAGCACCTCTGGCTTCCAGTTCTGCATGTAAGGACTTTGAAAGTCCCACTCTGTTCTGACAAGGAAAAAGTTGAACAGGCTGAGTAATCAGCACGCTCCTTGCATCTCCAGTAGAGCGGAGGCGACAGAGGATATTTGAGCCCGACAACTGGAGAGACAGACAGGAGAATACAGGGAGCCCCGGCGTACAGAGCAGAGAGTCACAGGCAGAAAACTGCAGAACTACTGCCAGGATAAGAAAATCTGAGCTATAATTGACAAATTACTGGAGGTTGAGAGAGGACAAATGTGAGTTAAAAACTCCAGCACAATCCAGTTTATAGTCCCCCCAACTACTTTTGTGAGTTTTGCTTCCAAAAAAACCAACCAAGTTCTCACAGTAAATATGGAAGAAAAATCCCCTCATTCTTCCAGCAGGAGGATCAGAAAAGGCACCATTTTGAGATACGCCAGAGCACTCAGTTCTTCTAGTTCTTCTTAAAAACGTCTGCCCTCAGGAGAAATCAGTTAACTGGAGTCCAACCTGCTGACATATGATCAGAGCCTAACTCCAAGCCACTCTGCTGGGGGCAGGGGGAATTGAAAAGCACTGTGAAGCTCAAAGTCCAGAGGCTTAGGCTCGCTAGGAGACTGAGACCTAATCATTGGAGTGTCGAATGCTTTCCTTCCCCCTATACTTTACCATCACATCACTAAAGTCCTATTTACAGCAGTTCCTTTTACCCAGTGCCCCATTTCCGATTATCAAGAAAAAACTACAAGTCACATTACAAGGCCAAAAACACAATCTGAAAACATAGAATGAGCTGAACAACCAGACACGGCAGGTGTGTTGGATTATCAGACTGGGAATTTAAAACAACACGATCAATATGCTAAGGGCTCTAATTAATAAAGTAGATGGCATGTAAGAAGAAATAGGCAATGTAAGCAGAGAGATGGAAATGCTAAAAAAAAACTAAAAAGAAATTCCAGAGATAAAAACACTGCAACAGAAATGAAAATGCCTTTGATGGGCTTAAGGGTAGACTGAACATAGCTGAGGAAAAAATCTCTGAGCTTAGGGATATCTCAATAGAAACCTCTAAAGCTGAAAAGCAAAGAGAACAAAGGCTGAGAAAAACAGAAGAGACTTTATTTTTTAGAGCAGTTTTAGGCTCACATCAATATTGAGAGGAAGGTAGGGATATTTCGTTATGTACTGCCTGCCCCCACACATGCATAAACTACTTTCTCATTATCAATATCCTACACCAGAATGGTACATTCTTAGAAGAGATAAACCTACAGTGTCATCATAATTACTCAGCATCATAGTTCACATGAGCGTCCACTCTTGGAGCTGTATGTTCTGTTAATTTGGACAAAAGTATAATGACTCGTATCCACCATTATAGCATCATACAGAATATTTACACTGCCCTAAAAGGCCTTTGTGCTTTTTTTTTTAAAAAAGAACTAATAATTGGTCTAACCACATCTAGGTGGAGTATAGCGTTTTCTATAAAGGACTTAAGTGATTGGTGATTAGCTAACTTGGTGAGAGAGAATGTGAATGTACTGTCAAATAAAAATAAATGTGGACTTTATTTAAAAAGACTATTACAATACTGAGGAGGCTCTGATCTTAGTAATTTGGAAACATCTCAAACTCAAGCAAACAAAAAAGGGCTTTTCTTTTATATGGATGTATAAGGAGTTCTAGAAGGGACTTTTTGAGAGAGGAGGGCAAGCCATGTAAATGTGCAGGTGGCACATGAGGGTGCATTGAGAAGAAATGTTTCTCTGTGAGGTTGGTTGATCCTCAGAATGAGCTGGTGAGGAGGGGCATTCTGTTATTCTGCACTGAAGCACGGCTTGCTCAAATTTGGAGGCCAGCCAAAGCTTAGAGGCCTGTGGAGAAGAGAGAAACCTGACTACTTTGGTCAAGTCAAGTTCAGTGGACAAGTTGTGAGTACTTTGTCAGTAGGCGAATAGATACAAAGATTGTATTTAGAGATAATACGTGACCAGTTTGAGATTTTTAATGTGGAATAAAATAATGAGTTCCAGGAAGGATGTGTCCTTAAAATGAAGGAATCAAAAAGCCTTTGTTTCCTCATACAAGTTTCCAGAATATAAGATTCTCCTTTATAGAATTTGTAACAGTATCCACTTACATATTTTATTTACATGCTTACTACTTGATTCTTCAGATTCCAGTCATGCTGAATTGATCTGAGAAAATTTCATGGATCCAGACATCTTTCAGTCGTAATTTAATTGAATTAATATAAAATAAATATAATAAAATTTGTTGCATATATACATGCATACATATTCATAGTATATATGTATATATCGGCAGAGTTGTGATATAGATTAACTCCAGGAAAGGCAAAGTATATGGTTTCTATACAACTTAGAAAGAAGCAACAATAAACATGAAGTGATTGTCTCTAAATTTTTAGTTCAAGAATGATTTTTTAAATATTTTTTGTTTTCATTTAAAGACGTGTTGCTTAAAACCTTTAGAATTAAAAACTTCCACAAATACATGAATCATAGGCATTCTTTATAGTATTAGAATCTACCTTCAATAGTCATTCGAATTCACTTTGAATTGTATGTTTTTCCTATTGTCTCTATGGATATGGACATAAATATTTTAGCTTTTGAAATTGTGAAACTGATACTAGAAATTTGATAGTGTACACACTGAACTAAAATGCAGTCTATGACACTGTAGTATTTCCTTCAAACTTCCTTCTCTGTTCATTCCCTTCAATTTCATTTACATTCAAAATGTAATGAAGATACATGTTATATTACAGTAACCTTCAATTCATCCAAAACTCAATTCAAACTGGAGCCTCAGTGTTTGTTCTATTAATGCACATTGACCTTATCTCTGTGTTAACGTGCAACTTTAATATTACCGATGTCCTGTAATATACAGTTTGTCATTTACACATCTGTGAGAGTTTCACACAGTCATATATTTAGTTGTTCCAAGAAATCTCAGTTAAAATGAATACAATCAAACAAAGTAAAGAAATAAGCCATAAAGGGTCAAATTCTCTCAAAGAAAAAAGATCAAAGATGATCTGACAGAAGAAAAAATGGCCATGTTGATTCCAAGAGAAATTACCATTCTGATGAGAATACTTTATCCAAAATGAGTAGAAAAGGGTGTACCAGTCTCAGTTGTTTTCATGGTATAATGAATAGGAATTACAATTTACAAATCTAAATGTAATAAGCCTTCTTCTGACATGAAAATTAGTGGTCAGATTGCAATAGGAAGAATATTCCAGTTGGGGAAAACCAGCATCTAAGAAGAGACTCAAGTAATATAATAGAAGACCTCTCTGGATATGGTAAATATTCTCTTTAAATTTGGGCCTGTGATAGAAGCTGTGGAATAAGAAGAGTTTGGAAAGGGGCTGTATAGTGAAATGCCATGATTATTTTAGTCTCAACCCATTAGGTATTAGTGTTTTGATTTGGGGTGGATAGACACTGACTTTTTTTTTTTTTCGACAGGATAGTCATGTAAACAGAGAAAGATTTTTGTGATGATTTATCTGGTCAAAAGGCATAGGTGTAATTATACAGGCCTGAAGATAAAAAATCAGTTTATAAACATAGTAAAGAATTGAGCTGGGCAAAATTTATTTGACATGTAAATGAGCTAATAATTAAAGTTATAGTATAAAGAAAAATATAAACAGGAAAGAGTGTAAGTGATATTTATTAAGCATTTACTATATGCTTACTGTTTTGTTAATAACCTTACACAGCTTAATGTATCTAATTTGTATTACAATTCATCTTGGAAGGTATTATTATGCCCATTTGAAAGATTAGGAAATCGAGGTCCTTGAGATGAAATAATTAGGTAGAAAGTGCTAACTCAGGTATTCACACTTGAGTCTGGTCCTTCAATTCAGATCCTTTCTACTCCTTAACACAGTATGATCATAGGAAGAAGGCAAATAAGGTAGTTCTAATAATAAAGACTAAAGATTCTAGAAATGATGCATGGGTTCAATTTTCAAATAAATTGAGTGTTAAGAACAAATGAACCTGTCTCACAGGCTTTTAGAAACATACAGCAATGTTCAGAAATGAGGTTAAGGTAGAGAAATGAATTTGAGAATTACTCAAGTAAATTGATGCTTAATGGCAAGAAAATGGATAAGATGTTTAGAGCTGCGTTGTCCAACATTGTAGCAAATAAACAAACATGGCCATGGAGCAATCGAAATGTGGCTAGTGAGTCTGAAGAACTGACTTTTGAATTTTGTTGATTTTAATTAATGTAAATTTAAATTTAAAAATTGATATTCTAATCAGGTATTAGAAAATCTTTACATATGTGCTAACTTTGATATTTGTTTACTTGTTCAATTGTAAATTTGATGGTGTCTATAATGGTTAAGTTTTATGTGTCAACTTGTTTAGGTTATATTACCCAGTCCATAGAAATGTTTCTAGACATTTAAAGATACTTAAAGTTATTTAGCCAAACAATAATCTAGGGGTTGCCATGAGAGCATTTTGTCGATGTAGTCAACATCTAGAATCAGTTGAATCTAGTAAGGATGTGGATGTGTAATGTAGATGGGCTTTATCCAATTAATCTAAAGGCCTTAAGAGCAAAAACTTAAGCATCCCAAAGAAGAAATTCTTCCTCAAGACTGCAGCATCAACTTCTGCCTGAGTTTCCAGGCTGCCAGTCTTTCCTCCAGACTTCAGACTTGCCAACTGCCACAGTCAAATGAGTTGATTTCTTAAAATGCACATATTAATATATACATTGTTTTATATAAAAATATATTATTAAAATAAATATTCTGATAAAGGGCTTGTATCCAAAATATACAAAAAATTCTTAAACCTTAACAGTAAGAAAACAAACAGCATCAATAAAAATGGGAAAAAGATCTAAACAAAGACCTCACCAAAGAAGATATACAGATAACAAAGGAGTATGTGAAAAGCTATTAAATATTTTGTCTTTAGGGAATTGCAGATGGAACAACAGTAAATAAGATACTTACACATACCTATTAGAAGGACTAAACTCTAAAAAACTGGCAATACCAAATGCTGCTAAGGATATGGAAGAACAGTAATTCTCACTCATTGCTGGTGGGAATGCTAACTGGTACAATCACTTTCAAAGACGGCCAAGCAGTTATTTACAAAGCTAAACATGGTATTACAATACAATCCAGCATTTGTACTCTTAGATGTTGACCTAACCGATTTGAAAACACTTGTCCATACAAAAACCCGAAAGTGACTGTTTATAGCAGCTTTATTCATAATTGCCAAAACTGAATACAACCAAGATGTCCTTTAATAGCTGAATGGATTAACAAATGACGAAACATCCACACAATGTAATATTATTTAGCAGCGAAATGTGTAACCAATCCATGTAAATACACAGATGAACGTTAAATGCATATTCATAAGTGAAAGATGCCAGTCTGAAAAGGCTTAATGCTGCCTGATTCCAGCTATATGACATTCTTGAAGAGGCAAAATTATAGAGACAGGAAAATGGATCAGTGGTTTCCAGAGCTTTGGAAGAGCACTAGGGAAATTTTAAATAGGTAAAACTTTGAGAGTTTTAGAATAATGAAACTGTTCTTTTGACACTGTAATGGTGGATGCATTATATTACCTATTTGTCAAAATCCACAGACTTTTACAGCATAAACAGTGAACCTTTATTTATGCAAATTTTAAAAAATCAGTTAGAAAGTTAGCAGATTTTATAAAGAAATGCAGACTCTGACAAGAGAATCTAACTGTACCATAAACACATGAAACTTCCTCAGTGAAGTGGGAAGAAGAGTTGCTGACCTCAGCAACCTTAGAAATGAGTGGAGTCTAAAAGATTCAAGGCAAAAAGAACTTCACACAAGTTACCATATTCTAGTTGGTAAAGTTGGCTCCTCCAGGGGTACAGGTTAAATATTCTGATACTGCTACACATGTATACTGGAATTGCGCAATTAAGTATTTGAATAAATGGCGAATAGTAGAAGCCAGGTTTTTCACTATTGAAGTATGCAATGATCCATTTGATAATGCAATAGAGTTGGAGACAGTATATATGTCTATATACATGGTTTAATATACATACATATATTTCCTTAGATGGTTAGCTGAGAGGGTTAGAAGCAATGGCACCATAGTAGCAATGAGCTCATCTGGTGCCCAGATGCTGGTTTCTAATATCATTCTTCAATAAAATGACCAAGCCTGATTAAATAAATATTGATTATATCACAGGACCAGGACATATACAAGATAAGCCTGGAACAATTTGTAGTGCCAGAAAATAAAGAAGTGTTCAGAAAACAAAAACCCACATTGATGGGAGAGTGTCAAAGGGACAGAGGAGCCAACTGAAAGAGGTCTCAATGATCAAAGCAGGAGCAGTTTGAGCAATAAAATAAATAACTTAGTATTGGATGATAACCCAGAATGTAATAAGTATCCATTAATCCATACTGATATACATAAATGATTGAAAAAAACAAATAAATGAAGGAAATGAGATAAATCTTCTTTGTAAAAGAATTCCAAGTAAATTATGTGGATATAATGCCCTCAGCAAGGTGAAGCATAAATCTCTGCTCCCTCAGTATGGGTTGCAGAGAGTGACTTCCTTCCATAGAGCACAGTATAGAAACGAGAATAAAAGAATAACTTTATAGTGAAGACCCCTGAAAAACACTCCAGTCAAGTAATCAAGGTCAATATCAACAGTGATAAATCATGTTGATAGTATGTACCCATGATACGCTGTAACGAAAATAGCACCTCAGCTCTGTGTCTTTGTCCAAGAATTTCATAACCACAGACTAAATATGAGAAAAATAGCAGATAAATTCCTATATAAGAAAGTTATAACTCTAAATACCTATATTAAGAAAGAATAAAAAACTGAAATCAATAATCTAATCTTCTACCTTAAGACAACGGAAAAAGAAGAACAAACTGAACCTTAGGTAAGCAGATAGAAGGAAATAATAAATATTAGAGCTAAATTTAATGAAATTAAAAATAGAAAACCATAGAGAAAGCCAATGAAATCAAAAGCTTTTCCTTTGAAAATATTAACACAGTTGATAAACATTTATCTAGATTGACCAAGATAAAAGAGACAAAACCCAAATTATTAAATCAGGAGTAGAAAAAAGGGTATTATTATTGACCTAACTGAAATGAAAATGAATATAATCATGGTATTAACGATTACACGTTAATCAGATAACTTAGATGAAATGGACAAATTCCTGGAAAGATACAAACAACCAGATCTGACTAAAGAAGAAACAGGCAATCTGAATCAACATACAAGAGGTGAAACATTTGAGTATGTAATCAAAAACCTACTCATTAAAAAAACCCAAACCAAAAAAAAAAAGAGAATAATAGGGAACACTTCTGAAATCAATTAAGAGGCTGGTATGAGCCTAATAACAAACTAGACAGAGAGGTCACAAGAAAAGAAAACCACAGACCAATATCTCTATGAATAAGGATGAACGTATCCTCAAAATATACTAGCAAATCAAATCCAGCAACATATAAAAAGAATTATCCACTAAATGGGGTTTATTCCAGTAATGCGAGTTTGGTTTAACATCTGAAAATCTTGTAATGTGATACATCATAATAATAGAATAAAAACCAAAAATCATATGATCATCTCTATAGACACAGAGAAAACATTTGACAAAATCCAAATCCTTATACTTCAGTGAAATTTCAAGGGGTACAGTGGTCTGGAGCATGTCAAGATATGCCTTCTGCAGTGGAGGATAAATTGTTACATCTGGCCTCTCCTACAACCAAAAAGAGAGGCAAAACACCTACTGGAATGTTTGTATTTTGGAGTCAATGCTTTGGATTTTGGGTGTGCTACTCTGGCCCATTTACAAATTGACTCAAAAAGCTCTTAATTTTGAGTGGACCCCAGAAAAGTGTCTGCAACAGATACAGACTGCTATACAAGCTGTTCTTCTACTCGGGCCACATGATGAAGCAGACGCAAGGATAGAATAGTCTTTTGAAAATGCAGTTACAGCTCCAGCTAGATGACAACATCCTGCGGGACTGGGGCAAGGTTCTATAGCTTTGAGCTTTGTGTGCTTTGAATCAGTGTCCACTATATGGTGCTGCTTCTCCCATAGTCAGGATGTAAGTTGTAGAGATGGTGTGGTACCACTCACTATTACCCTTAGTGATCCACCAACAAAATTTTTGCTTCCTTTCTCTGTGAGCTTATGCTTTGCCAGTCTGTAGATATTAGTTCCAAAGAGATGAATTCTTCCACCAGGAAACAAAAAAATTATTCCTTTGAACTGGAAGTTAAGTCTGCTACCTAGCCACTTTGGGATCCTCATGTATCTGCATCAATAGGCAGAAAAAGGAGTTACTACAGCTCAGAGTGATTGATTCTGATTACCAAGGGGAAGAGGGCTTCTAGTATACAGTGGAAGTAAGGAAGAGCAGATCTGTAATACAGGAGATTCCTTTGGGAGTTTCTTAGTATTACCATGCTCTGCAAGTAAAGTCAATGAAAAATTACAATGACCCAAATTAGGTAAAACTACTGGTGGCCCCACCACTTCAGGAGTAGAGATTTGGTTCTCTCCAGCAGTTAAAGATCCACATCTATCTAAGCTGCTTTTGCTTGCTGAGAGAAAAGGGAATATTGGATGGGTGGTGTTAAAAGGTAGACATAAATACCAGCTATGACCTATGTGACCAGTTCCATGAACTAGGAATATAAATATTGTGAGTATTTCTTTCTTATTTTGTTATGATTATGTTTCTGTGTATATCTGATGTACATCAAATAGGTTTGTTTTCTTCTCACTCTTATCCCTTTATCAGATAACATAAGATGTATGAATAACAGTTAACTCAACATCACAATATTCAAGTTACAAGATATCAAAGAGAAGAGGGAACATCACCCAAAGACTTTGTATCCTGATCTGGAAAAAGGACTAATACATTTTTAGTTGTATCCAGGATAACTGTAGCATGTTATCTGGAAATATGACTTTGCTATCAACATTATTTAGAGATTAATTATAGTTTGAGGAGATGTGTATATCAAGTTGACAAGGAATGGACTGTGATGATTATTTTAATGTGCCAACTAGGCTAGGACATAGCAGCCAGTTATTTGATCAAACACTAGTTTATGCTTTGCTCTGAAGGTATTTGGTAGATGTGGTTAATCCATAATCAGCAGACTTTCAGGAAAGGCGATTACTCTTTGTAATATAGGTGGACTTCATCCAATCAGTTGAAATGGCTTAAGAGTAAAACTGGAAATTCCTCAAGAAAGAAGAAATTCTTCCTCAAGACTACATTAGCTCTTAATTGAAAATTTCCAGCCTGCTGACCTTTCAAACTTGCCAGGCTCCACAATCACATAATGCAATTCCTTGAAATAAATATTTTTATACAAACACACACATGCATTTTGTTTTCCTACTTGCTCTACATCTCTGGATTAACAGATAACCCTGATTGACTGACAGGTTCTTGCCAGTGTAATTAGGCAAGAAAAAGAAATAAAAGACATTCACATTTGAAAGAAAAGTAAAACTATCACTATTTACAGACCATATAATCTTGTGACTAGAAAATTCTAGGGAATCAACTTAAAAAATAAGAACGAATAAACAAATTCAGTAAGTTTGGAGAATATAATGTCAATATGCAAAATTCAATTGTAGAAGTGATGTCAGCAACATAGTGTAGTGAGTTGTTCCCTTTGTCTCTCCCTCTTTGAATTACAACAAAATGGACATTCCTTGACCAATGGAGAATACCCATAAAGCACAACAAGATGCCTGAGAGATCCATTCAGTTATACACCTGAAAGGGTATGGACTGGATACCCAGGAAGCAGTGGAGATAGGTGAACACAATCCTCCCCATCCCTGGCAATAGTGAACCAGTTTGTGAAGGATGACGCTGTGGCCAGCACAACTCTAAGAGGAGGCCAGGAAAGCTCAGCCTGCACAGAAATGCTATCCCAGCTTTTGGCAGTAACCTCCATACTGTGGCAGACCACCAGAGGAGAAAATCCCCACTGAGTGGCCACAACTTGGCTCCCACAAAGGAGCCCTGCCCACCAAGCACAGTGTGACTGTGAGAGGAGGCAAGAGCCACTCAGCATGCATGCAAACGCCTTTGGAGGGGTAACTCGGTGTACAGGAGCACCCACTGTGCCCTGGTGGCCCTGCCAGTGGGAATGCTCCCCATTGAGTGGCCATGGCTCAGCCCACACATAGGTGCCCCACCCACCAAGCACAGTGGCTCTGCCAAACCAGTAAGCATCATATCTGCCTGCACCTGTGCAACCTGCCTGCTGACACAGAGGGGCAGAGGCCTCACTCCCATCAGAGTGACCGGCCATGAGGCTGTGGCCAGACTGTGCAAATGCAGGGCAGTGGTACCCGCACAACTTCTAGCAGACAGGGTAGGATCAGAAACACAGTTCTTGCTTTTCCCAGTGGTGGCAGTTTCTGTTAATCAAACACCATGAAAATCTACAGTAACACTTCATAACAGAAGGAAAATGACAAGTCTCCAGAAACCAATCCTGAATTCTCAGAAATTTGCAATCTAAATGACAGAGAATTCAAAATAGTTGTTATAACAATACTCAACAAATTATGAGAAAACTCAGAAAGACAGTTCAATGATTTTATCAATAAAATTAATGAGATGAAGGAATATTTCACCAAAGAGATTGAAACTCTTTAAAAAAAAAAACAAATTCTGTATATGAAGAAGACAATTAATGAGATGAAAATGATCTAGAATCCTTAAAAAATAGTGCTGACATTATGGAGGACAGAATTAGTGATTTAGGGGATAAAAATATAGAAATGTTTCAGGTGGAGATGGAGAGAGAACTATGATACTTTTAAAAAGTGAAGAAACTCTTCGAGAAGTATTTGACTCAATTAGGAAAAGCAACATAAAGATTACAGTTATTCCAGAGGGAGAAGAGAAGGAGAAAGGAGTAGTGAGCTTGTTCAAAGAAATAACAGCTGAGAACCTTCCCAAACCTGGGGAAAATACTGGACTTACAAGTATATGAAATAAATAGAAGTTCTAATTACATCAACAAAAAAGACCTTCTCCAAGGCATATAACAGGAAAACTGGCAAAAGTCAATGACACCAAAAAAATTTTAAGGGCAATAAAGCAGAAGAAAATAATCTACAATGTCAACCCTATCAGGCTTTCAACAGACTTCTTGGCAGAAAAATCAAAAGCCAGGAGAGAATGATATGCTCAAAGTACTGAAAGACAAAAAGTTTAACAAAGAATACTCTATCCAGTGAAACTATCCTTCAGGTATGATGGAGAAATTAAAGCTTTCCCAGATAAACAAAAGCTGAGGGAGTTCATTGCCACTAGACTCCTCTTACAAGACATGATGAAGGAAGACTTCATACCTGAAACAAAAAGACAGAGGTCTATAAAGCTTTGGCAAGGAGATAGATAGACAGACAAAATCAGAAAATTGCAGCTTTCTATGAGAACAGGTTAGCAAACACTTAATTATAAAATAAAAGATAAAGGGAAGGAAAGCATCAAAAATAACTATATACACTTTGATTTAGTCACAAACACAACACAAAACAGAATAATTTGTGACAACAATAACTCAGAAGGGGAAGAGGAAAGACATGGAAACTACTGGCCAATGGAGATAATAAGCTATGAGAAAATGGACTATCTCATCTATGAGATCTTTTACGCAAACCTCATGGTAAGCACTAATCAAAATCAGATCAAAACCACAATTCATAAACAAAGGAAAAATTGAGAAAACCATTACAGAAAACCGACAAACTGAAATGACAGTAACAAATACAAGGGAAGAGAAAAAATGGAAATACAGAACAACCAGAAAACAAGAGATAAAATGAAAGTATTAAGCCTTCATATATCAATAATCACTCTAAATATAAATGGATTGAATTCTCCAATATAAAGACACAGAATAGCTGAATGGGTTAAAAAACAAGACACAATAATATGCTGCTTCATGGAAACACATCTCAGCTCTGAAGACAAACACAGGTTTAGAGTGAAGGGATTGAAGATGATACTCTAAGAAATGGCAAACAAAAGAAAGCAGGTATTGCAATACTTATATTAAATAGAGCAGACTTCAAGACAAAAAAGACAATGAGAGACAAAGAGGGACATTCCACCAAGAGGACATAACGCTTGCATGGATCTAACACAGGAGCACCAAACTATAAAAAGCAACTATTAATATACCTAAAGGAAGAAATTAACAGCAACACAATAATAGTTGGAGACATCAACATCCCACTTACATCAATGTATAGATCATCCAGACAGAAAATCAACAAGGAAATAATAGATTTAAATGAAACACTTGATCAACTGGACTTAATAGATACACAGAGAACATTCTATCCAAAAACAGCAGAATACACATTCTTCTAAAGTACACCTGGAATGTTCTCAAAGACAAACCACGTGATGCAAAACATGGCAAACCTCAATAAATTTAAAATGATAGAAATCATGTCAAGCATCTTTTCCAAACACAATGTTATGAAACTAGAAATCAACTACAACAAAAAAGCTGGGAAAGTAACACATATGTGGACATTAAACAACATGCTACTGAACAACCTTTGGATCAATGGAGAAATCAAAAAGTACCTGGAGACAAATGAAAATGAAAGCACAACATACCAACTCTTGTGGGATGCAGCAAAAGTGGTTCTAAGAGGGAAATTTATAGCAATACAGGCTCAGCTCATCAAACAAGAAAAATCTCGAATAAGCAACCTTAAACTACACCTAACAGAATTAGAAAAGAAGAATAAACAATGTCCAAAATGAGTAGAAGGAGGGAAATAATAAATATCAAGGCAGAAATAAATGAAATAGAGACTAAAAAAGCAGTAGAAAATATCAATGAAACTAAGAGCTGGTTCTTTAAGAAGATAAACAAAATTGACAAGCTTTTACCCAGACTCACTAAGAAAAAAAGAGAGAAGGCTCAAACAAATAAAATTAGAAATGAAAGCGGAGAAATTACAACAGATAACACAGAAATACAAAGTATTATAAGAGAATAATATAAGAAACTATGTGCCCACAAATTGAAAGCCTAGAAGAAATGGAGAAATTCTTAGACTCATACAACCTCCCAAAACTGAATCAAGAAGAAATAGAGAATCTGAATAGAGTAATAATAAGTAAAGAGATTGAAACAGTAATCAAAAATCTCCCAAAAAACAAAAGTCCAGGACCAGATGGCTTTGCTAGAGAAATTCTACCAAACATTTGATGACAGTATAATACCTATCCTTCTCAAACTATTACAAGAAATTGAAGAAGAAGGAATGCTTCCTAACTTAGTCTAAAAGGCCAACATTACCCTGATGCCAAAACCAGACAAGGGCAACACAAAAAAGGAAAATTACAGGCCAATATCACTGATGAACATACATGCAAAAATCATCAACAAAATATTGGCAAACTAAATACAGCAATACATTAAAAGGATCATACACCATGATCAAGTGGGATTTATACCAGGGGCACAAGGGTGGTTCCCCAACCTCAAATCAATCAATTTGATAGACCCATTTAACAAATTGAGAAATAAAAATCACATAATCATCTCAAGAGATGCAGAGAAAGCATTTGACAATACCCAACATTCATTTATGATAAAAACTCTCAATAAAATGGGTATAGAAGGAAAATATCTCAACATAATAAGGGACATATATGACAAACCCACAGCCAACATCATACTTAATGGCGAAAAACTGAAAGCCATCCCTCTGAGAACAAGAATAAGACAAGGGTGCCCACTCTCACCATTCCCATTCAACATAGTACTGGAGGTTTTGGCCAGAACAATTAGGCAAGAAAAAGAAATAAAAGGAATCCAAATTGAAGAGGAAGAAGTGAAACTCTTGCTGTTTGTGGAGGACATGATTTTATATATAGAAAACCCTAAAGAATCCACCAGAAAACTATTAGAAATAATCAATAAGTAGAGCAAAGTTGCAGGGTACAAAATTAACTTATAAAAATCAGTTGTATTTCTATATACTATTAATGAGTTAGCAGAAAGAGAAGTCAAAAATATAATCCATTTGGGGCCAGCCTGGTGGCTCGGTGGTTAAGTTCACATTTTCTGCTTCAGTGGCCCTGGGTTCGCTGGTTCAGATCCAGGGTGCAGACATGGCACTGCTTGGCAATCCATGCTGTGGCAGGCATCCCAAATATAAAGTAGAGGAAGAGGGGCATGGATGTTAGCTCAGGGCCAGTCTTCCTCAGCAAAAAACAGGAGGATTGGCAGCAGATGTTAGCTCAGGGCTAATCTTCCTCAAAAAACAAAAATATATAATCCCATTTACAATTGCAACAAAAAGAATAAAATATCTAGGAATAAATTTAACCAAAGAGGTGAAAGATGTATACACTGAAAACTATAAGACATTATTGAAAGAAACTGAAGAAGACATAAAGAAATTGAAGGATATTTTATGCTCATGGGTTGGAAGAATAAATATAGCTAAAATGTCCATTTTATGTAAAGCAATCTACAGATCAAATGCAATCCCAATCAGAAGCCCAATGACAATCTCCACGGAAACAGAACAAAGACTCATAAAATTTATATAGAACAATAAAAGACCCCAAATAGCCAAACAGTCCTGAGAAAAAAGAATAAAGCTGGAGGTATCACAATCCCTGACTTCAAAATATACTACAAAGCTATAGTAACCAAAACAGCACAGTATCAGCACAAAAAACAGACACACAGATGAATGGAACAGATTGGAAAGCCCAAAAATAAAACTACACATCTATGGACAGCTAATTTTCAACAAAGGAGACAAGAACATACAATGGAGAAAGGAAAATCTCTTCAATAAATATAGTTGGCAAAACTGGACAGCCACGTGGAACAGAATGAAAGTAGACCATTATCTTACACCACACACAAAAATTAACTCAAAATAGATTAAAACCTTGAATGTAAGACCTGAAACTATAATACTCCTAGAAGAAAATATAGGCAGTACATTCTTTGACATTGGTCTTAGCAGCATCTTTTCAAATACCATAGTCCACCCAGGCAAGGGAAACAAATGAAATAATAAATAAATGGGACTACATGAGATTAAAAAGCTTCTGCAAGGCAAAGGAAACCATGAACAAAATGAAAAGGCAACACACCAAGTGGGAGAAAATATTTGCAAATCATATATCTGACAAGGGATTATTTCCAAAAAATATAAAGAACTCGTACAACTCAACAGCAATAAAACAAATCACCCAATCGAAAAACCGGCAGAGGACATGAACAGACATTTTTCCAAAAAAGATATACAGCTGGCCAACAGGCACATAAAAAGAAGTTCAACATCAGTAATTATTAAGGAGATGCAAATCAAAACTATAATGAGATATCACCTCACACCCCTCAGAATGGCTATAATTAACAAGACAAAAAATAACAAATGTTGGAAAGGATGTGGAGAAAAGGGAACACTCATACACTGCTGATGTGAATGCAAACTGGTGCAGCCACTAAAGAAAACGGTATGGAGGCTTCTCAAACAATTAAAAATAAAAAACATATGATTCAGCTATCCCACCACTGGGTATTTATCCAAAGAACTTGAAATCAACAAAGATACTTAGGCAACCCTATGATCATTGTAGCATTGTTCAAAAGAGTCAAGAGGTGGAAGTAAGCCAAGTGCCCATCAATTGATGAATGGATAAAGAAGATGTGGTGTATATATACACAATAGCATACTGCTCAGCCATAAAAGAACAAAATCGTCACATTTTCAACAATGTGGATAGAGCTTGAGGGTATTTTGTTGAGCAAAATTAGCCAGACAGAGAAAGACAGACACCACATGGTTCCTCTTATATGTGGAAGATAAACAAACACATGGATAAGTAAAGCAAATTAGTAGTTACCAATTGAAAAGAGGGTGGGAGGTGGGCAAAAGGGGTAAAGGGCCACATATGTATGATGACAGGAAAAAATTAGAATATTGGTAGTGAGCATGATGCAGTCTATAAAGAAATTGTTAAATAATAATATACACCTGAAATTACACAATGCTATAAACCTTTATGACCTCAATAAAATAATTGACAAAAAATCATTTGTATATCTATATAACTGGAATGAATATCCCAAAAAGGAAATTAAGACAAAATTTCTCCTTTTAATAGCATTAACAAGAATAAACTACAGAGAGATAAATTGAACAAAGGAAGTGCAAAACTTATTCTGTGAAAAGTAAAAAACTATGTTGAAAGAAATTAAAGAGATTCAAAATAAATGGAACAACATTCCATGTTTATGGACTACAAGACTGAATATTGTTAACTTGTGATATTTTCAAATTAATCTACAGATTCAATGTGATCCCTGACAGAATCTCAGCTGACTTTGTTTCTGCACTATCATATCAATTTTTCTATGTATCTAAATCTCTTCTAAAACATAAAATCTCTTTAAAAAACTAAATATTATTTTTTATTTTGTTTTTTAATGTGGCTGATAGAAGTCAAAATTATATATGTGGCTCCCATTACATTTCTGTTGGACCTTGCTGCCCCAGAAATGTATAGAGCAAGACGGAAAACCTCAGCATTTGTGGCTTCCTGCCTAGGATATGAACTTGAGGGCCTTGTGGTTCAGGTAATTCCAGGGAATGGATGACTGTCTATACTGAGGGTAACTAACTAACAGGAAAGAATCTGGCAAAATTAAAAAAAAAAGAAAGGGTTTTCCTCTCATTTCCTAAATCTCCCAAAGGTAGGAAGGAAAAACAAACAAGCTAATCATGATAGGTTCTAAAATACAAAAGGATCCATAATTTGGAATTGGAGTTTACTTCAGGAATTTTTATCAGATCACTTCACAGAGTAGAGCCTCTTTTTTTAATAACTGTTTGATTAAAATACCTTGCACAATAATGACCTTTGTCCAAATATTAGACATACTAGAAATTAAAATGCTATTTATTTTAGAACTCTCTCTTACTCCTTTCCACAGAAAGAAATCCCTTGAAGTTAAGAATTTTGAATATCATAATTTAGAATTTCTTTTCTGTCAGTAAATTATTAATCAGTCATGACTTACTAAGTGTGGGAACATGACAAATATATTTTCTCTGTCATCAAATTTTTTGTTTATACACTGAACAACTTTAAGCAATTTGTCATCTATGGTATCTTCCCTTTAAAGCATTTAATTTCATTATATTTGTGGTCCAAGAACTTTAGAGGCCAAAATATTAATCATAGCACTTTTATTATGTGTATATTTTATTCATCCATTTCACAAACATGCAGTGAGTGAAAATTCATAATGTTTGGTAAGTGATTTATCGGGTTAATTTTGACAACAAATGAGACTTCTTAATGCTAACTGGTTGTGTGACCCTTGAATTCTGAAACAAATTTTCTCTGACTACTGTAGAGTCTTGCTCCATCTCTCTTCTAAACTCTTGCCGTCCTCTCTACTTGCTCTTTTTAAAAACGTCTTTGTCGTCTATATTGTTGAAACGTTCCCTTCAATATGCATCTATATCTACAAAGAATCATATCTCTTGTCTTTTTTTTCTCAGCCAAGCTTTCTTAAATATTAGAATAAATTTGATTCCGAGGAAATCTAAAAAGCAATTAAATTTGTCTAGCATAAATGATTTTAAATAACTCTTTATTCCTCTCAGTACCCCTGACATGGGTCTAAGTTTCAGACACATATAATAATTATTTACTAAACCTTGTCAACCTCAGGCAACTTGAATTCTGTGTGCCGAAGTTTACCCAGTTAGAAAATGGAGGGACTTCAAAAAAGAGTCACTTCACTCAACTTTCAATGCTGCCTCATTAGTAAATGCATCAAATTAAGAATTTATACAGCATCTATTTTTATGATAAATGTTTGAAAAGGTGATATATTGTGAAAGTGGGAAGCGTTACCTAAGACCAACAGGTCTTTGGAATAATCAAGAAAAGTAGCAGTGTGCTACACTTTCAACCATTTATACGCTCCTTTATCCTCACTTGAAGGTTGCATCATACTCTCAGCACACTACAACAGCAGTAATTATCAGAAGGGAGAAGGGGCAAAAACTTGCAATGTGTCCTATACACTCACCAGATGGGTTAAGAGGCGTTCCTGTAGTTTGAAAAAGCTCCACAGGTTATTTTGGTATACACCTAAATAGAAAGTGATTTTATTGAGAATCACTTTTCAGAGTTGACCATAAGAAGTTTCATGAGTTCATATTTTGCTCAGGTCACTTATGTTTCTTGTGAGACACATCAGATCAATATTACTTAGGATGCCTGCCTGTAAAATAATCCTCTGCTGTCTTCAGTACAAGGCTGTACTGAAGAAGCAAATATATTTATAAATTTACAAAATAAATAACAGGCATAGACAACAAATAGATGAGGACTCTTGGATGCCGCCCAAGATCTGGGACCATTTTCAGTTACACTGTAGAGATGAGTTTGTCTCATACAATGCCTTTTCTCCTCCAAAATTACCCCGATGCATCTTCTCTCCATCAAAATTTACTGTTAGGACATCATTCTAGCCATGGAGTGTATAGATGGAGATTAAAAGTAGGAAAGCTAATATTTTCTGAGTGCTTATTATGCTCCAGGCACTGGGATACCACTTTTTTCACATACATCATTTTGGCATCCTGACCACATCTCCTAAGCTACCTCTCACAAATGGAAAGAATACAGAATTTCATCATGAGATCACATGCCCTGAGTTTTGGTTTAGAAAGGAATCCAATGAATCTGGGGGATTTAGAATCATAGGAACACAGGATTTTAGAGTTGAAAGGGGCTATGCAGATTTTTCAGTCTCGCTTACCCATTTTATCAAGGATTTGAGATCAGACTTCTCAAAAGAATAATCAAGTTCATCAAGTCATGCAATTAGGGATATTGCCAAAACAAGATTTTTGGCTACTTGTCCCAAGTCTCACATCCCTCAATCAGCTGAAACTTTAAAAAATTATATATTATCGTCTGAATTCTTTTTAGGAAACTGTTTATTACATTGCATTTGGCATGTTGTATCATAAGTGAGTGCTTATTGTAAGATGTGTGAACAGTACAGTGTACTGCATTTACTGATTATCTTTTTATTGAGGTATAATTGACATAACACTATACTAGTTTCAGGTGTACAACATAATGATTCGGTATTTGTATAGAGTGAAAAATGATCACCACAACAAGTCCAGTTAACATTTATCACCACACATAGTTAGAAAAGTTTTTTCAGACGATGAGAATTTTTAAGATCTGCTCTCCTAGCTACTTTCAGACATGCAATACAGTACCATTAGTTATAGTCACCATGCTTTACATTGCATACCCATGACTTATATTCATCTAATATTGGAAATTTATACCTTTTGACCCCCTTCATCCATTTTGCCTGCTCCCCACCCCATGTCTCAGGCAACCACTAATCTGTTCTCTATACTCATGAGATTACTTTTTGTTTGTTGGCTTGTGTTAGACTTCACATGTAAATGAAACCATATAGTATTTAACTTTTTCTGTGTGACATTTCACTTGGCATAATGCCCTCAAGATCCATCCATGTTGTCACAAATGGCAAGGTTTCATTGTTTTTGATGGCTGAATAATGTTCCATTTTGTGCCTGTATGAGTGTGTGTGTGAGTGTGTGTTGTGTACTACATTGTCTACATACATTCACCCTTGATGGATGTGTAGGTTGTTTCCATGTCTCTTCTATTGTAAGTAATACTGCAATGAACATGAGAGTACATATATCTTTTCATGTTAACGTTTTCATTCTATTTGGATAAATACCCAGAAGTGGAATTGCTGGATGGTATGGTAGTTCTATTTTTAATTTTTTGAGGAGCCTCTATGCTGTTTTCCATAGTGTTTGCATCAATTTATATTCCCACCAACAGTGCACAAGGATTCACTTTTCTCCATATCCTCTTCAACACTTCTTATTTCTTGTCTTTTTGATAATAGCCATTATAAGAGGTGTAAGGTGATATCTCACTGTGGTTTTGAGATGCATTTCCCTAATGATTAGTGACATCCAGCATCTACTGTAGCTGTTGGTCATTTTTATGTCTTCTTGGGAAAAATGCCTATTAAGAACTTCTACCTATTTTTTAATCAGATTTTTCAGTTTTTGACTCGAGTTGTATGAATTCTTATATATTTTAGATATTAACTCCTTATCACATATATGATATGCAAATATTTTATCCTGTTCAGTAGGTTGCCTTTTTATTTTGTTGATAGTTTCCTTGCTGTGCAGGAGCTTTTTAGTTTGATGAAGTCCCACCTGTTTATTTTTGCTTTTGTTGCCTAAAACTTATTTTTAGTTTTCCAGAGTCCAAGTTACAGAAAATTACACTATACTACCAGTGAATTTCCTTATTTGACACTTAGGCATGAATTGAAGAGGGATAAAATACATGGCTGGTCTAGCCGTAGTGGTGACAAATAACAGATTAAAGAATAAATATGCTTTATGAATTTTAACTTCAAGTTTAAGTGGAATGTATATTTAAAGATTCATATTTCAGAATATCTATTTTTCATTACACACCATTATGCAAATCAATTATTTTTGGAAATTTTCCATTTAGAAAAAATACATTCAAAATGTGCTCAGCCTTTTGGAAGGATGCTTAACTTTGAACGGTTTTATTTTCTTTAAAGATAATTTGATGCTTTATTTGGTTTTTTGAAAGTTTTATATTTTATTGATTTTCCAGATAAAACAGTTTCACAATTGACTGAAATGATGAGATCAATTTATCATTTCACAAGGCACTATCTTTTGAGACACTTACTGAATTAAGTGTATGAGATCTGAGCTTATCATAGACTCATAGGACTACAGAATTTCAGGGCTGTATACAAGCATCTAAATTATTATCCTAATTTACTGAATTTTAAAAAATAGAAAAGGAAGACCAAGAAAGTAGAGTTTATCCAGGATTATTTTTAAATTACACAAATATTTATGTGATAATAGACATTCATGTACAACTAATAAGTATTCATTTATTTTGTATATTTTTTCTTAAATATTTTCCTATTTTCAATTTTTTACTTACTATTGATGTGTTAGCGAAAATAATTCCCTGTATTCAAAATATATCTTAAACACAGATGGTACTCATTATGATTGATAGCAGTTAATATATCATAAAGGGATTTTCCTTTCAGGAGAAAAACATGTGAGGCAAGTAGTTGTTACCGACAAGAAGACATCTAACACTTCCTTGTCTCATGTTTTTGATCTATGTAAAACTTCTGGAAAGGCTGTTTTCATTGAAATAGCAGGTCAGGAAGATTTGTTGAGAAATCGACCAGTAAAGAGTTCATGTGCTGTAGAACAGCTTGGAAGTCCTTTGAATCAATATTTCTTTTATTCCTAGCATGTGAAATAGTCTGATACTATCTGTTGATAATTATTTAGCTCCGTATAAACTTTCAGTTGTTCAGAATAAAAAGCTACAGCCAGAAAAACATGCCTAAATAAATTTTTATATACTTGAAAGTCACTTATCTTGCTTTCAAAAGGTATAAGATTTACGAGATCTGTGGAGTGTGACAGAAGAGAAAAACTGAAATGCTTTCATTAAGTCCAGCAGAGAAAAGCCTGGCTTTCAGATTGCAGTGTTAACAAAAAGGGAAAGAGAGGCAGCGAAGCAGATGGGATCCAGTAGCAAAAAGACAGATGAAGGAAACTTGACTGAGGAGGCCATGTTTGGCAGAACAATATGGCACTTCAGAGCTGTGCTGTTTCCAAGAGGTCATGCTTAATTCTGGCTTGGTTCAGGCAGGCATGGATAACTGAACAAGCCCATTCATATGGCTGAGATATGATGCAGGGAGAACATACATCACAAGCAATGCTTGGAATAAGACAGGAGATAGTGAACCAAGCTGCTTCAAACAGCGCCACTGCTAAAGGAACACAATTTTTGGGAGACTGGCAAAGAAAGTCTGTGTTTCAGGGCTCTGACAAACTTGCTTTTGTTTGGTGTAGTGCCAGAATTTGAGCATACAAGTGCTGAGTAAAGATAGCAAGAATGAAGTCCAGGGCTACCAATGAAGCAACATGGCAGTGGGAGGGGCAGTGATGAAGGAGAGAAGGAAAAGACAGTGGACTTACATTTAACCAGGACTTTCCTGCACAATAAATATGAGGGCTTCAGCAAGACCAATTGCAGAGGCTATCAGCGGCTGTGTATGAGATTACCAATGTGTTGGCTACATTGCTCAGGATACGGGCAGACTGAGCCTTTAGTTGATAAACATTATTAATTTAAACTGAGAAAAGCCAGGGAGTAAGGCATGTTTGGAAACTATATTATGAATTAAAGAAGGCTATCAACAATATCACATGAGTGAGTCACTAATATTAAATATAAATGAAACATTATGGTGATAAGAAAAATATAAATAATAGAACAGTTTTTTCCCAAATAACTGATTTATTTTAAATACATTTTCCCTATTTGTTTCCTTTTTTACAATTGCAGACTCAAAATATCTCCATTTTTTGAGTAAGAAGTACTATCACATTACCCTTGTATAACTTCAAACACAATTATTGAAAGTAACTCATAATTGCTGCTTATGAGTGTCCCAATATGTTTGCACATGCCTCATCTTATTTCTAAGTGCAATGATTAGAAGAAGTTGAGGCAAGATTGCACAGAGGTTTCAGGCAAATCTTACTGTCCGTGTTCTCAGGTTACTTTGATATTTGAAATGCATCACAGTACAGTCACAGTCCAACAGGGCATATTTCCTCTTCCCCATCAAGTGAATATTATATTAAAACTTTACAATTCAGCTGCTCCTGTTGTGTTTTATTAGGATTCCAGTATATATTTGATCAAGTAATGATTCTAAGAGGTGCCCCTGTATCTGTCAGGGCATAATGTAAGAAACAGTGTAAGAATCCACTTCAGGTATTTCAACCAGGAAGAATTTAATACAGGGAATTGTGTAGTTACAATACTGGTTGAATGGTTGGAGACACAAAACGTAAGAGAACTTCAGGTATGCATCCTCTGTGTTTGCCTCACATCTATGAAACTTATAGGTAAATACATAAAGAGGAAATCAGCTACAAATATTCATATATATGTCATATCTTGCTTGCCAGGCATCAAAAATGAAAGAAGTTGGTCTAAGCTAAACTTTCTTTTGAATACCAAGAGAGTGTTCTTCATCTCTAAGATTTAAATAGATAAGAACTCTAGCTTCAAGAGAGAATGACAAAGCTAGATTTTAGCCTTTCAATTACTGTGATAAAAGGGAGAGGAAGTTGGAAAATGGGAAATATATGACAAATTTCAATTGACATTATGCAGGACTACAAAGAAAATTGTTTTCTAGGAGCAACACCCATTATAGCCAGTTCATATTTAAGAGTCAGCTCAATAAACTATAAATGTACCAGTTGTTTAGCAATTACCAGTAGGTATGTCAAGGTTATTTTCAAATTATTAGATGATTCTAGTTGGATGAAAGGATTTCAATTTTAACAGCAAATGAATTACTTCAAATTGTGTTTAGGAATTAAATGTAAATTTTTAAATAATCTGCAATATCACAATAAGGAAACAATCATAAGCTAACTAAAAGGTTCATATGTATATTAATTAATTTGAATGTTCATTTCATAATCTATTAATAGCCCTCTCCTTGTTTAGTTGCTCATTTCTCTTTATCAAGAACTGTTCAAGTATTTTAGCAAAATACAATGAACTGTTCTGTCCCAGTTTTCTCTTTTGCCATTCTGTCCTTGGAATCTGTATTATCCTCCCAAGCTAGTAATTTTCTCCTGAGGCAGTGATATTTAAAAGTTTATTGGTCCCAAGGCCACTCAGATTCCCTATGCACTAATGTCTTTCAACTGTAATGGCTGCTACTTTTTTTTAGTTCCTGCTGCTGTTATTACTGTTGTATCTTTCATCTGTCTCAATCTCCTTGCATTTGTTCGTTCATTCTTTATGTTTCACTGCTAAGCTCAAGACACTTCTCTGTCTAGTTAGGAAAATTGCTCTTATTTAATCATTTATAATTTGCTTTTGTCACATTACACTGTTCTATATTGGAGTTATTTTTTATGGGCCACCCTTTCATAGTCACCATCCAAACCTATATCCATATAAACACCGAGATTTTGGTCAAAATTTGTTATATTTAGCCAAGATAAAATGTTACATATCTCCTCTACTGAAAATGTGCCACACTGCATGCCTTTCTCAAGGTTGTACACTCTCTTTGATGGATTTCCTCCTCTGAAGTCTAGTTTCAGATAGCTTATTATTCTAAGGGACCAGAACAGTGGTCATGTTTTGTGATAAGATGGAACTACGTTTTCCAGAATCCCCTTCCTTGCATGGTTCTAGGTGAGAATTGACCGAAAGAGAACGGTGCGTGAGATTTGGAAAACAGGAGTGTAGCAGGGGCCATTACTGAAGATTGTCACACACTCATTGGGTCCAACTTCTCTTTGATCTCCTTAGCTCTTCTTTCCAATTGCTGAACTTCTTGACCAACAGAGGCCCCAAGCCCACCACCATATGCTTAGTGTGAACCCTCAGAGATAAAGCTACCCAAAAGCAGCAGCTTACCATATATCTTACCATGAGTTTCTCCTAGTCAGGCCCACATTTGGGGGTGGAAGGCTTTTCTTTTCAGGTTGACTGGCTACTGACTTCTTTGCTTCCCTAATTCCCTTTCCAGGCTTTTGTTGTCCAAGCACCATCCACAAATACAAAAAGTCAAATAAGTATGGTAAAATCCTTATTTCCTAAAACTCATAGTGATTCTGCTTCTTGAATCCTGACTGAAAAACCAGGCCATATAAACATAGCATTAATGCCGTAATATATTTCATTTTCTCCCCAAACCATATACACAGAAACTATCCTAATCAGTTTATTTTATTTATTCTTTTTATTGAAGGATATTTGACATAAAATATTGTTAGCTTCAGGTGTACAATATAGTGATTCTACAATTATATACATTGCAAAACGATCACAATGACGTCTAGTAATTATCTGCCACCATACAAAGATATTACAATACTATTGACTATATTCCCTATGCTGTACATTATATTCTTGTGACTTATTTAATAAGTGAAAGTTTGTATCTCTTAATCCTCTTCACCTATTTTGCCATCTCCCCATCTCCCCTCTGGCTACCACCAGTTTGTTCTTTTTATCTATGAGTTTTCTTCTGTTTTGATTTGTTTGTTTTGTTTTGGTTTGGTTTTTAGATTCCACATATAAAGGAAATTATGTGGTATTTATTTTTCACTATCTGACTTTTGCACTTAGCGTGATGAACCCTCTAGGTCCATCCATGTTGTTGCAAATTGCAAGATTTTGTTCTTTTTTATGACTGAGTAACATTTGTATACATATACCACATCTTCTTTATCCACTCATCTGTTGATGGACGCTTAGATTGCTTCCATATTTCGGCTATTGTAAATGATGCTACAATGAACATAGGGGTGCATATATCTTTTTGGATTCATGATTTTGTTTTCTTTAAATAAATACCCAGAGATATTGGCCTGTAATTTTCTTCTTTTGTGGTGTCTTTGTCTGGTTTTGGTATCAGAGTAACGCTGGCCTCATAGAATGAATTTCAAAGAATTCCTTCCTCTTCAATTGCTTGGAATAGTTTGAAAAGGGTAGGTATTATCTCTTCTTGAAATGTTTGGTAGAATTCACCTGTGAAGCTGTCTAGTCCTGGACTTTTGTTTGTTGAAAACTTTTTGATTACTGAGATAATTTCATTGCTAGTAGTTGGTCTATTCAGTTTTTTTCTTCTTCCAGACCAGTCTTGAGAAATCGTATACTTCTAGGAATGCATCTATTTCTTCTAAGTTATGCAATTTGTTGGCATATAATATTTCATAGTAATCCCTATGATAATTTGTATTTCTGTGGTGTCGGTTGTAACTTCTCTTTTATTCTGATTTTATTTATTTGAGCTCTCTCTCTTTTTTTCTGGATAAGTTTGGCAAGAAGTTTATCAATTTTGTTTATCTTTTCAAAGAACTAGCTTAGTTTCCTTGATTTAAAAACAATTTTTTAGTCTCTTATTTATTTCCACTCTGATGTTTATTATTTCCTTCCTTCTACTAACCTTGGGCTTTTTTTCTTCTTTTTTCTAGTTCCTTTAGACATAAGGATAGATTGTTTATTTGAGGTTTTTCTTGTTTCCTGAGGTAGGCCTGGGATTTCTATGAACTTCCCTCTTAGAGCTGCTTTTGCTGGATCCCACAGATTTTTGAAAAGTTGTGTTTTCATTTTCATTTGTCTCAAGGTATTTTTTTTATTTTCTCTTATATTTTTTTGTTGACCCATTGGTTGCTTAGTAGCATGTTGTTTAGTTTCCATGTATTTGTGTTTATTCCAGTTTTCTTCTTATAATTGAGGTGTAGTTCTATACTATTGTGGTCAGAAAGGATGCTTGGTATTATTTCAATCTTTTTAGATTTATTGTGACTTGTTTTATGGCTTAAAATGCAATCTACCCTGGAGAAGGTTCCACTTACACTTGAAAAGAATGTATCCTTGGAATATTCCATGTGCACTTTGTGTATTCTGATGTTTTGGGGTGCGATGTTCTGTATATATCTATTAAGTCATCTGGTCTAATTAGTCATTTAAGGCTAATGTTTCTTTACTGATTTTCCATCTGGATCCATTGATGTACAGGAAGTGCTAAAGTCCCCTACTATTACTGTACTACTGTAGATTTCTCTCTTCGTGTCTGTTAATATTTCCTTTTTGTATTTAGGTGCTCCTATGTTGGGTGCACAGATATTTAAAGGTGCTACATCTTCTTGTTGGATTGATCTCTTTATCATTACGTAATGCCCATCTTAGTCTTTTGTTACAGTCTTTGTTCTAAAATATATTTTGTCTGATATAAGTATTGCTACCTCAGGTTTCTTTTTGTTTCTGTTCGCATGAAATATCTTTTTCTATCTCTTCCATCTCTTTAGTCTGTGTGTGTCTTTAGATCTGAAGTGAGTTGCTTGTAGGCAGCATTTGTATAGGTCTTGTTTTTTACTCATTTAGTCATCCTTTGTCTTTTGATTGGAGCATGTTTCTACTTACATTTAAAGTAATAACTGAAATTTATGTACTTATTGGCAGTTTATTAATTGTTTTCTGGTTGTTTCTGTAGTTATTTTCTTTCTTTCTTTCTTTTTTTCTTGCTCTTTTCCCATGTGACTTGATGGCTTTCTTTAGTGTTATGTTTGTATTCCTTTCTATCAATATTTTGAGTAACTATTATAGGTTTTTGGTTTATGGTTACCCTGAGGTCATATATAAGAACTTACTATATAGAAGTCTATTTAAAGTTGATAGTAGCTTAAGTTTGAGCATATTCTAAAAGCACTACATTTCTACTGTTCCACCAATATTTTATGTTTTTGATGTCACAATTTACATCTTTTTATTATGTGTATCACTTAACTAATTATTGTAGATCTAGATGATTTTCCTACTTTTGTATTTTAATCTTCAAACTAGCTATATAGATGGTTGATCCAATACCGTTTTTTTTCCTTTACCAGTGAGATTTTTTTCTTTCATAGTTTCCTTATTTCTAGTTATGGACTTTTCTTTTCCATTAAAGAAGTCTCTTTAGCATTTCTTGTAAGGCCAGTTTAATACTGATAAACTCCTTTAGCTTTTGCTTGTCTGGGAGACTCTTTATATCTCTTTATCTCTGAATGATAACCTGCTGGATACAGTATTCTTGGTTGTAGGTTTTTTTCTTTAAGCACTTTGAATATATTGTACCACTCCCTTCTGGCCTGTAAATTAGCAGCTGATAGTCTTTTGGGAGTTCCCTTTTATGTAACTAGATGTTTTTCTCTTGCTACTTTTAAGATTATCTCTTTGTCTTTAACTTTTGACATTTTAATTGTAATGTGTCTTTTGTGAGTCTCTTTGGGTTCATCTTCTATGAGAGTTTCTGGGCTTCCTGGACTTGTATGTCTTTTTTTTTGCCAGCTTGGGGAAGTTGTCATCCATTATTTCTTCAACTAGCTTTTCCATCCCTTTCTCTATACCTTTTCCTTCTGAGATCCCTATAATATGAATGTTAGTAAACTTGATGTTGTGCTAGAAGTCCCTTAAGCTATCTTCATTTTTTTAAATTCTTTTTTGTTTTTGCTATTCTGATTAAGTGATATACATTACCTCTTCTTCCAGATAGCTCAACCATTCTCAATATCTAATCTGCTGTTGATTAACTGTGCTGTATTTTCATTTCAGTTATTATATTTTTCAGTTCTGATTGGTCTTTGTATATTTTCTATCTCTTTTTTGAAGTTCTTACTGTGTTCATCCATTCTTCTCCCAAGTTTGCTGAGCATTTTTATGGCTATTACTTTGAACCCTTTATCTGGTAGATGGCTTATTTCTATTTCATTTAATTCTTTTTCTGAGGTTTTGTTTTGTTCTTTTGTTTGGAACGTATTCCTTAGTCTCCTCATTTTGCTTAATTCTCTGTGTTTGTTCTGTGGATTAGGTACACCAGCTACATCTCCCAGTCTTGAAAGGGTGGCCTTATGTAGAAGGTAACTTGTGTGACTTAGTAGTGCAATATCCCCTCATCATCTGAGCCAGGAACTCCAGGTGTGTTCCCCTTGTATGCTGCTTCCACCCTCTTGTTGTGCCTGGGACACAATTGCTGCAGGCATATTGATGTGTGGGGCTGGCTCCCAGGGGCAGGAGCTGCTTTGGAGGGAATCTGGTGCCAACCAGGGTCACCTGCTGTGTGGGGCAAGGTGGCTGTTGCATTGGAGAGGCATCAGCTGGCATAGGTTCACAGGAGAATTCTGGAGTGGGTGGGCAGTGCTAGCAAGGTAGATGGAGAATGTCTGAAATGGCATCTACTAGGGTCATGTCAGCTAGGTAGAAGGAGGGTAAAAAAAAAATGAGACCCACTGGCACTTCTGTCACTGGAGAAAGTTCCAACAAATCCCTGCCACTCTGGCACATTCTCTAGAAGTAGTAAAGGATTCTTATTCATGTATGACCCAGGCACTTATCAAACTGCTGTCTCTGCTCTGGAACTTGGAGTGGGTGAGTTTCTGCACATGCCATTTAAGAGCAGAGTCTCAGTTTTTTGTAGCCCTCCAGCTCTCCCAATGTAAGCCCTTCTGGTTTTCAAAGCTGGACATTATGGAAGCTCATCCTCCTGGTGAATGTCCTCAGGCTGGGGAGCTCTATATGGGGCTTGGGCCCATTGCCCTTTCAGGAAGACCTCCGCAGTGGTGTGATATTCCTCCTGCTTGTGAGTCACTGGGTAGATCACATCTTTTAACCTCCTACCCATTTGATGTGGCTTTTTCTTTATATCCTCGAGTTGTGGAAAATCCGTTCTTCTAGTCTCAGGTTGTTCTCAGCCATAGTTGTTTTACATGAAGTTATAATATTTGTTTGTCTACAGGAGCAGGTGAACTAAGGATCTTCCACAATGCCATTTTGATCTTGGAGTATCTTTATCACTTTAAGTTCATGAATATTACAAGCCTCATTCTGATGACCTCACATCTCTATTAATATAAACTTTCCTGTATACACAGATGCTTAAGTCTCAGTGACTTATTTCATCTTTACTTTCAACATTTTACAAAATCAATTCACTCTGATGCCACAATTAAGCATAAGAAAACTTTTGGTAAGACAGGTCACTAGAAATATCAGATCACTTTCTCCGTCATTTCTTTTCTTTCTTTATTTCCTTTGTTATTTTGTTTCTATTCTCTCTCTCGCTCTTTTTTTTTAACGATTGACATCTGAGCTAACAACTATTGCCAATCTTCTCTCTCTTTTTTTTTCTGCTTTCCCTCTCCAAATCCCCCCAGTACGTAGCTGTATATTTTAGTTGTAGGTCCCTCAAGCTGTGGCATGTGGGATGCCAGCCCAGTGAGGCCTGATGAGCAGTGCCATGTCCACGCCCAGGTTCTGAACTAGTGAAACGCTGGGCCACAGAAGTGGAGCACGTGAACTTAACCAGTAGGCCACAGGTCTGGCCCCCTCTATTCTCTCTTTTTAATCTATTCCCCTTTCTAACAATTGCAGAATAAAAAACAATAATTATATACAAAAGTACCTAGAACACAAACTGGTGCACAGTAATCTACTTTAAAAAAAAATTCTAATTATGGATAGATTGAGCTCCCATTGCTGTTGACCAAGCCTAAACATTTTAGTCAATAAAACACTTAATTCTTTCCAGCTGTACTGCCCAAAGTTCTTCCACAGATATGCTTAATGGTATAACAAGAGATCATTATCCATATGATTATTTTAACTTTTTTTCTAACAACATCAAGGTGCTCTGTGCTGCATTTACTAGCTGAAATCAACAACAATTATTCTAAGAATACACTTCATCCCGATATTATGATCTTTCCTGAGAAAGTAGAAGCAGTATATATAGGATATGTTCTGCTCAAGTGTAACATAGAGATCTTTAAGTTTAGTAATAAAGTATATAGCCAAGCTTATACTGGTACTAAGTGAATATAAAGCAATCAATCAAGGGGCCTGAGTTATATTTTTATAAAAAACTACTCCATCCACCATAAAGATGAAATGTCTGATGGTCGTTTACACTCATTTACTGATACATTGTAAATCTGCCATATTTCATGTGCCTTGGCAAAGCCACTGACAGGAGGTTAAAGAAGATATGTGTTCACCATCTATCTCTATCATGATCTGGGAGGAGCGCTTTGGAAGATTCTTGACCATCGAATCAGATATGTATACAACTTGTCCTTTACATGCTACTTTTTAAAAGAATACATTTACACAAAGGTCAAGATATGTGAGGACAGTGGTTATCTCTTTGAGTCAAATTTCTTGGTTTTCTCTCTAAGTCAGAAGCTGTTCTTACCAAAATGTATGAGGTACAATGTCATTCTTCATTTGGAAATATGGATGTTGCCTAACAGTTGGGACAATTGAGTAACCAATGATTATAAGGTAACCCATCCTTATCTGACATAGAGATGACTTAACTAAGATGGCTTAGGGTGGGAGGCACCCACTTTTTAAATCAAAACAAACTAGGAGAGCTATCTTTTCTTGTTTCTCAGCTGATGTTCCTGGAATTCCAGACTTAAGTTTAATTACTCATATTAGATAATAATTTTCATTTGTGAGATAAAATCCCAAATAAATCTTGCTTGCACAGATAGTGTATATATTGGCTTAGGAAAACTGAAAATCTAGGAGTCTTCTGGCTTCAACTACAACTGAATTTTGGTCAAAATATTGGCATCAAGTCTAGATTTCTCTTTCTGTTTATATATTTGACCAAAAAGAGAGGACCTCTTTCCAAAAGTAGACAAGGAACAAAGAATAATTTCGTACCTTGACCCAATCTCATTGCTATCCCTGAAACAATTAATGACTGTGACCAAGGGTATAGAAAACCTCCTTCTGGATCCCGTGTCTACCTCTGCTGAAAGGGAGAGCACCAGCTCACCTGAACATTTCCTGTAAACAATTTAGACTTAGACTTCATATGATTAAATAAATTAAATCATAATTTCTTATAAAACATTTTGCTTTTATCATGAACAGTACAGTATTTAAAATATCTAAAGTACAGGTATTTCAAGGAAGAGATAATAAGGAATGGATATTACAGAAAAAGTAAATAAGATTATAATATAATACAAGTTTAGTGTATAATTAGAATATCACATGGTTTCTGAGAACTATACAGATCAAAGTTTAGATTTGGAAATATATATTTTTCACCTTTGAACCATTTGAAAAGAATGAATCTCTCCACTTCCCTGAAATTGCTATGGAGACAACCTTACCAGATTATTTTTAAATTTCCTTAAAGTTATTTAAATGTTACTTGATCTCATTTATTTTTTTTAGTTTCCTAAGAAATCTAGGCATGTTAACTCTCCAATGCTAAGCATCACTGATCTTCTTGTAACAACCATCATATTTCAACATAAATACCAAAAATGTTAACCTTTAGTTAGAATTGGTAGTTAAAATAACCTTTAGTTAGTCTATTATTCAATAGTTCTCTTGAAACATTAAATGAATAAGACATTATTAGTTTGTTTTCTTTTTCTCAGAAAGGAAGAAAAAAATTATTGGAACACTTACAGAATTGAAATCATCTAGCTGTAGTTTAAATATTTGGTTCCAGTTTGACTTTGTACTCCTAGTGTGAAAAAAAAATAACTTCCTGATTTGGCTTGGGGAAAAAAAAATGGACTTATTACCCGAGTGCTCATTAATTTTTCAGCAAGGGGTTAGGAGAAATCTTGTCCTTATCTCTAGCCTGTGTATTGCAGTAAAAGGAATTGTTCTATGTTAATCTTTCATAGGGCTTCTGTGAATGTGAAGTTAGCTAGGAAGTGATTTACTGTCTATTGACTTCAGATTCTGAATCTTTGTATTTTGTTAATGAAATTGATAAGAAAAATGAGTCTCTCCTGGCTTTTTCTTCCTTTCTTATTTCCTTCCTACTTCACCTTTTCAGAGATTTATCTGTAGGCACGAAGAAGAGTCAGTATATGAACTGCAGTGGTGCTTATCTTCCTTGGAGGTCACTGCCGTGTATGCCTTTCCTTCTGCAACAAGAAAAGAATAGATTGCTCATGGATGCATGATACTGAATGGATGTTGTTGAGGAAGCTACTGCTTTTTCAAAAGCTATGGAAACTATTTGGAGGGAGGTTATAATTATTCCACCTAGACACTACAAACCAAAGTGGTTTAATTTTAATTTTTAATGGCAAAGATACATAAAAAGTCAAATTATAAACGTGCTATTTATTGAAATATTCCAAAGTACCTCTGAATTAGCTAAGTAAAAGAAAAAATCACATTTCTCCTTAAAAATATTTATTTTAATTTAGACCAGGACACTTCCTAGATGAACTAATAGAATACAAGAAAAGTAGAAAGTGATGAAGCTTCTAGAAGTCACCTCAGGATGTTCCTTCTCAGTTCACACCTCCATTATCACTTTCTCAATACATTGATCCCTCATCAATCTGCCAGGTCTAGAATTTCTAGGTTCCTGAATTTTCAAAGTTTTTTGATTGTCTTTTGCATTGTAGAAAATAAACTACACTTTTCTCTCTATAGAAAAGGATTAGGCCTCACACACAATGTCACATTTAATCATTCATTCTCTCTCCTTTGAAATTAAAGACAGAAGAAGAACAGCTGTCAGGTGACAATAGTAGAGTGTAAGCAATTGCCATAGTATTGAGTATCTCTGCTTTCACTACATCCAGTGTTTTATATTTAAAGTACCCTTGAAATATATACTTAAGTTGGAAACAAATATTCTTGATTCTTGGAATGCTTAAGAATATTATGGTACAGCCATAGGCAAGAATCACATTCATTCATGATTATTACAGTTAATAATTTCAAATAACCTTGTACAGATATACTTTTAATAATATGTAAAAATATCCAACATACAAGGTAAACTATATGATATGTATTTGACTTTAAAAAATACATATACTTAGAATAAAGCCTAGGAAGAAACAAAAATAATAATAGATTTTGTATCTAGGTTGCAAAATGAAATTACTTTTAATTTTCCTTTTTGTAAGTTTTACCACAAGTTTTATGTTTTACTAATTTTCTGCAATGGGCAGTCTTGATTTTTATAATGAAATATACACTAATTTTTAAAGGTTCTTGCTATAGTGTGCAAAACAATAAAATCAATTAACTTGGAATTTCATACACTAAGTGAAATATGCTAGAATTGGAAAAGAAGACATATGATACTCAGATGTAAATAAAGTTACAAAACTGTTTAACTTACAATACACTATGATTTATACTTGGATATACAAGATGAAAATGTTGATTAAGACTTTAATTTATCTAAACAAATTATTAGGGATATTTTAATCCAAATCTCACTTAATAAACAAGTATAATGACGTTTATTAACTTGCCCAAAGTCATATTGCTACATGATGCCATAAATAGGACTAGAAACTTGTTTTCAGGGCTGCTTGTGCAATTCTCTGTGTAATAAATTCAATTTAATTTGAACAAGAATAAGAAGAGGTAAATTGCAGCCTAGAGAATAATCCTTCATACTAGTGAGTGGTTGAAGCTATATTAATAAGGGTAGTTTTCCTGAAGCTGAATAAAGTGACTAATCATTTAATTCTGAAAATTATATTTTTATAGTTGAGATGTAGTACAATTTAGTGGAAAGGTAATGGGTTTGAAATCAGCTAAACTGTAATGAGAAGCCTGATAATACGATTGAATATCAATGTGACCTTGGGTGACTTACTAAGGGTCTCCGAACTTGACTTTTATCTGAAAGTGAGCATGATAATTCCTCTAACACAAGATAGTTATGAGTATTTTTGTTGTGGTGGTTGTTGAGGAAGATTTGCTCTGAGCTAATATTCACTGCCAATCTTCCTCTTTTTGTATGTAAGCTGCTGCCACAGCATGGCCACTGATAGATGAGTGGTGTATGTCTGTGTCCAGGAACCAAACTCAGGCCAGTAAAGTAGAGTGCACCGAACTTAACCACCAGGACACCAAGGCTGGCCTATTATGAATATTAAATGATGTACAAATGTAGACTGCTTAATATATCCTGGCAGGCCTTCCATGAGTGTCTGATTCCTTCCCACTTCCGTTACATTCCTAAATATTCAGTGATCCATTCATACATTTGTTTATTCACATATGTGAGAGAGTTCAACAGATTTTATGGATACAAACACAAGTAAAACACAGCTTCTTTCTTCCCAGAACTAATTCTGTATTTTGATTCTTATTATATGTTGTTTCCAATGAATCAAAATACATAGGGACTCTCTGGGTTTTCTTTTCTTTGCACTGCTGGTTATAGAATTATAAACATGGCCTTTTGTATCAGTTGGAACAACTGTAGAACAGGCAGTATAAATAAACGAATAAAACTGAATCAAATAAGCAGTTAAACGCCATTTGACTATCTTAAAAAGATAAATTTCGGCATTTCCTTTGAAAAATAGATATTTAAAATATTAAATATTGTTTCATATAATTGTGAATTTTAGAAGTGAATGAATTTATGGTGAATTGTAGAATGAAGGAAAGCTGTAATAACATTCTCAATAATTGGAAATACTTTAGAAATAATCAGCATTAAGAAATTTTATAATCAGTGATAGCTGATTTTTTAAAATGTAGTGACCTGGCTATAAAACATTACAAAAGTAATTCTATTCAGTATATAGAGTATCTTACTGCCTCCTTATGGGTCTCTGAATATGTTTCTCCAGAATTCTATTTTCCTTTTCTTATCTGTCCTAATTTATCTAAACCTAAATACCTCCTCATCTCTGTATCTTATTACAAGTCTCTATCCCTATTTGTCTTTCTTTTGATCTGTTTCTCTCAATTTCCTGTTCTCTGTATCTTACTCAATATACAACTGCATCTTTGTCTCTGATTATCTTTCTCACTGTACTTGTCTTTTCTCTGTCCTCTCCCATTTCTTGTCTCTGATTATCTAACAAGTAATGATAACCATGATAAATAATAGCCACCATATACAGGACATCTACTAGGTGAAACACAACTAAGAACATGCATGAAATAGTCTTAATTGTGTACCATTACTTTCCCTGTTTCAGACTTCTGAAACTAAGGCTTAGAGCAGAAAGTCAACCAATTAATTCTACAGAATTAGTTAGCAAGGAAGTGGTGATGTCACAGCTGTCATTTTAGATTGTCTAACATCCCTGTTTAGTTGTGTACTATACTAATAGAAGAATTGTAATTTCACTTGCTATTTTTTCCTGTTCCTCATTCATTTAAAGCCAGTATATGACATTTATTATACTTTCTCTTTTAGAAGTAGTGGCAAAATAGTTTTCAAATAGATTCTCTTAATGGTCATTTGCACTGCAAAAGAACACATCCTGCTAAAAACATAATTTTCATTGTATTCTCCAGCTAACAGGAAATAAAGGGAATATCTAAAAAGAAAGAGAGAGAGACAGACGAAAATGGAGACAGAAAAATGGAATCTGAAAAGAAAGAACTCATGGTAACTGAAAAGACAGGAGTAAGCAAATACTAAAAAGGGTCATCATGAGGACAAAAATGCTGGTATCAGTATTTCTACAGTGAGACTAAGTATTTGGCCAGATGTTAAGGCAGGGGAACAGAATCTGAAACCCTCAGGTTAAGCCAGGGGAAAGAGAAGGGGGATATTGTGGTCCTGGTTTAGGAGTGACTTTTGACTTCTAGGAGAAGTAAATGCAAACTGCTTTAAAAGACTGCAATGGAAAATTAGGGCCTAAATTTCCACTTATAAAACTACCCTATTAAAAGTTCATAAACAAAGAGCATTAAAGAGTCAAGAATAAAGCATCATGTGTGCATCAAGCAATGACTCCAGCCTGAACTGATATTCTTGCATCTATAATTCAATAAATATTTTTATGTATTTTATGTACTTACTCTGTTTTAAGTATTGATAAAATAAAGTATTTCATATTCTGGTTTTTTAAAATAAAATCACTTAACACATATTTTCTAAAGCAACTACTCTCAGGTGTGAGACTTGTACCTTCTTCGATGTTAAAAAGTCGTCTTTTTAATCTGAATCTCATTTTGTACACAGTTTTACTTACACTAGCTCTTCCTAATCTAGCTTGCATTATTAGAACGCAAAGCTTTTAGGCATAAGTTGTGTTCTACACTGATGTAAATTGCTTTTAGTCTCCCCTCCTAGCAACTCTGTTTACACACCTTACTTCTGTTAGGAGCTATTAGGGCTAATTAAAGAAACAAATTTAATTTTCCTTTCAAACTCTGAATCAGTAGAAGCTCCAGGTGTTATTATTACTGAATCTCTCTTCTTATTATTGAATAAGAAAGAGAAAAAATTACTCTCACAAGCAACATCTTTAGATGTCAGGATATGATATATTCATGACTAAATTTTACCAATTGGGCGAAGGCCACATGAAGCTTTTTGTTAAAGAGGAATGAAACACTCCATCATTTTTATTTGTTTTTGTTAAGATTTTAAAAATGATAGATGTGGTTTATAAATTTGCCATAGCTATGGAAATCTGTCTTTAGCACCAAGTGATTTGAAAGAATTTGTAGCTTTTATCATGGATCATTACATTTTGAGCAACATTTTAAAACAGAAAAATAAAGGGACTTTTCAAGCAGTGATTTTAAATTGTTTTCATCACAGAGGCAAACTAAATTTACAGCATGTAGATGAATGGTTTTATGATGATTCTGAATATCTTGCTTTCTTTGCTATCGAATCAAGCCTACATAGACTCAAGGGTGAGGAAATAGGAAATTGAACTTCTGTTTCTAGAGTCCAAATTTGAGCATTGAAATGCTGGTAGGAAATTGTGTATAAAGATATGGCAAAACAGGAGATCCAGAAAATCACCTATTTGACAAGGTAACGAACAGGAGTCAAAATCTTCCAGAAGATGATTTTATCCTGAACTTTCGTTATTATTATTATTATTTAATAAGGATTGCATTGAATCTGTAGATCAGTTTAGGGAACTTAGCCTTAACAACAATATTTAGCCTTCTGATTCATGAACCTGTGATAGCTTTGCATTATTTTGATATTTAAAAATTTTTTTAATTAAAAATTAAAAAAATTCAATCAAGAATGTTTGGTAGTTTTCAATGGACAAGATTTTCACTACTTTTGCTAAACTTACTCCCAAGTAGTATATTATTTTTGATGCTATTGTAAGTGGAATGTTTTTTGTATTTTAAGTTGCTAATGTAAAAAAGGCAAATGATTTTTTGTGTATTGAACTTATAGTCTGTAAACTTACTGACTTATTATTCCTCATAGTGTTTTTGTGGCTTCTTTAGGATTTTCTGAATGCAAGATCACAGGCATCCCATTATAGGTGATTAGAGAGTGTTTCACTTCTTTCTTCATAATCTGGATATCTTTTCAAATCTTTTCCTGCCTAATTTCCCTGTATAGAATTTCAATACAATGCTAAATGGAAGAGGCGTGTGAGTTATCTCTACTTACAGAGTAAACATTCAGTCTTTAACCACTACATTTGATGTGGGCTGTCCATTGTCTGTAGATGACCTTTATTACTTCAGGCAGGATTCTTTGGAAAAGACAATAATACTGGGAAAAGTACAAGGCAGCAGAAAAGAGGAAGACAAAATATGAGATCAATTGACTGAAAAGGAAACCACAGGCATGAGTCTACAGGAGCTAAGTAGGGCTTTTGAGGACAGGACATTATGGGCATCACTCATTCTTGGGGGTCACCAGGAGTGGAGCTGAGTTGATGGCATGTCATGACAGCAATTAGATTAAGGAAGTCCCTTTCTATTTCTAGTTTCCTGAGTGCTTATCAGTAAAAGTTTTCGTATTTTGTCAAAGGTTTTTTCTGCATCTGTTGAGGTAATCATGAGTATTTTGTTCTTTATTCTATAATATGGTATATTACATTGATTGATTTTAAGATAAGTCAACCTTACATTTGTAGGATAAATATCACTTGGCCAAGATATATAATCCTTTTGATACATCGCTGGATTTTTTTGCTAGTATTATGCTGAGGATTTTCTGTCTATATTCTTCTTCTTCTTCTTCTTCTTATTTTTGGTGAGGAAGATTGTCCTTGAGCTAACATCTGTGCCAATCCTCCTCCATTTTGCATGTGGGATGCCTGACAGCATGGCTTGATTAGCGGTGTGCGTGTCTGCGCCCAGGATCAGAACCTGCGAACCCCAGGCCACCAAAGCAGAGTGTGGAAATTTAACCATTACACCACCAGGCAGCCCCTCTGTCTATATTCTTAAAGGATGTTGCTCAGTAGTTTCTTTTTCCTTCGATATCTTTGCCTTGTTTTGGTATCAGGGTAACACTGACTCCATAGAATTAGTCAAAAGATGGTTACTGCTCTTATAATTTTGAAAGAATTTCTAAAGTATTGGTATTAAATATTCTTTCAGTGTTTCGTAGAGCTTACCACTGAAGCCATCTAGACCTCGATTTTTCTTTGTGGGAATTTTCAAAATTATTAATTCAATCTCTTTACATTTTGTGGGTCTATTCAGATTTTCTGTTTCTTCTTGATTCAGTTATGGTAGTTTGTGTCTTTCTGGGAATCTTTTCATTTCTTCTCAGTTATGTATAGTTGTTCATAGTATTTCCTTATAAAGTTTTTTACTTTTGTAAGGTCAGTAGAGATGTCCTTGCTTTCATTCCCAATGTTAGTAACTTAATTTTTTCTTTTTTCTTGGTCAGTCAAGCTAAAGTTTGTCAATGTTGTTAATCTTTTCAAAGATCTAACTTTTGCGTTTATTGATTTTCACTATTTTTTTATTTCTCATTTTATTTATCTTTGCCCTAATCAATTTTACTTCCTTTTTTCTACTTGTTTTGAGTTTAGTTTACTGTCTATTTTATATTTTGTTCAAGTGAAAGATCAGATTATTTTCGTTATAGTTATTCCCTTTTAATTTGGAAATATTCATAGGCATAAATTACACCACAGTATTTATAGCTATAAATTACACTTTAAGGAACACTTTGGATCTATTCCATAATTTTGATATGTGTGTTTTCATTTTCTTTCATGTAAAAGTATTTCTGAATTTTCCTTGTGATTTATTCCATGACTGATTAGTCATTTAGGGTTATTTTTTAATTTCCATATATTCACAGATTTCTCAAATTTCTTTTTGTGTTTGATTTCTAATTTAATTGCATTTGCTTCACACAATGTCAGTCCTTTTAAATTTATTTGGGCTTGTTTTATGGTGTATCCTAGTTAATGTTTCCTCTGCAGTTGAGAAGAAGGTATATTCTGTGGTTGTTGGGTGAAATGCTCTACAGATGTTTCTTTGGTATATTTGGCTTATAGTCTTGGCCAAGTTTCTTATTTTCTTCTTGCTCTTCTACCTATTTGTTCTACCCTTTGTTGAAAGTAGGGTACTGAATCTCCAACTGTTATTGTTAAATTTCTATCTTTTCTATAAATTCTCTCAGTTTTTGCTTTATGCATTTTAGAATTTTGTTATTAGGTGTGTACATGTTTACAATTTCTATATCTCCCTGATGCTTTGATCCTAGTGCAGGTCTCCTGGCAATAAATTCTTCATTTATTTTTTTTTAAATTTTATCTTCATTTTTGAAGGATTGCTTCCTGGATATAGAATTCTTTCACGACAGTCTTTTTCTCTCAGCAATTTGAATATGTCATCATGCTGCTTTCTGACTTACATGCTTCTTATGAGAAGTCTGCTGTTATTATTATTGAGGATCCTTTATATGTGATGAGTCTGTCCACTCATGTTGCTTTTAAGAGTCTCTCTTTGTTTCTGGCTCTTGACAGCTTGACTATAATGTGTCAAGTCAGGAATATCTTTGAATTCATACTACTTGGAGTCTTTGAATTTCTTGGATGTGCAAGTCATGCTTTTTACCCAATATGAGAGGTTTTTGCCATTGTTTCTTCAAATATACTTTCTGCCTTTTTCTCTCTCTGCTCTTTTTCCGTCAGTCTCATTGTTTGAATGTTGATACATATTACAGCGTCCCCCAGACATCTGAGGCTTTGCCTACTTTTTCTGCACTCTTTTTTCTCTCTGCTTCTAAGGTTGGATACTGTCTACTGACTTGTTGTCGAATATACTTATTCTTTCTTAAGCCAACTCAAATATGCCATTGAACTCCTCTTGTGATTATTTTTAATTTCAGTTAATGCATGTCTTAGTCTGTTTGGACTACTATACAAAATTTACCACAGGTTGTGTGGCTTATAAACAAAAAAATTTGTTTCTCACAATTTTAGAAGCTGGGAAGTCCAGGGTCAAGGTGCTAGCAGATTGGTGTCTGGTGAGAGCCTGCTACCTGTAGATGGGCAGCCATCTTCTTGTTGTATCTTCACATGGTGGAAGGGATGAAGGAGCTCTCTGGGGCCTCTTCTTTAAGGGCACTAATCCTGCTCATGAAGGCTCCACCCTCATGACATAATCACTTCCCATAGTCCCTACCTTCAAATATCATCACATTGTGGGAATAGGCATCAATACATGAATTTTGTAGAGACACAAGTATTCAGTCAATGCAATGTACTTCCTAACCCCAGAATTTCTTTTTGGTCCTTTTCTAGAATTTCTCTCTCTTTATTGATATTTTGTATTTGGTGATAGTCAATCCATACTTTCCTTTAATCCTTTAGATGTGATTTTCTTTACCTCTTTGAACATATTTATAATAGTTAAAATCTTCACCTAGTAACTCCAACATCTGTTCTTCCATAGGGAGTTTCTATTGATGGCTTTATTTACTTGATATAGAGTATAATTTAATGGTTTTTAGCATTTCTTGATTGTTTTTTGTTGAAAACTGGATGTCTTAGATAATTTGATTGGCAAATGAGGAAATCAGACTCCCATCTTCCCCAGGGTTTCTTGATGCTGGTGATTTTGTTATTGTGTTTTCACTGTTTAGTGACCTTCCTGAACTGGTTCCATAAAGTCTGTTTTTCGTTGACATTTATGGCTACTGAAGTCTCAGCTCATTTAGCTTATTGGCTAGGTAATGATAGGACAGAGACTTCTTTCAATTCCTTGAATCAGTAAGTCTCCCAGACTTTGTCAAGATGATCTGTTTCTGATTTGGTATCATGTGTTCAAAACTTCTTCAGGCAGTTTGCAACTCTTCTTTAGCTTTCACTTTCTGCTTGCATTAGGACTCAAAGTCAGCCACAAGTGAAGCATTAGTGTGTTCTTTGGGCTTTTCTGACCATGCACACAGTGTTGCACATGCACATGAATTTTTAGATCCCTAGGAAAATGAGGAGCTTTTTAAAACCACAATGGACATCTATTCTTCATATCTTCCTTATAATATTTTACTTTCCTCTTGTTTGTCCCAACTGGGAGCATTTTCTTAGTCTACTGTGGTGTTAAATAATTGTCACTAAGTTATTCAACAACCACTTGAGGGAGACAACTTCTTCCATTGAGCAACAACAGAATCAGACAATCAGGCCTGGGAATGGGACTTTTTAAAAAATTTTTATTAAGATTATGGTAGTTTACAACCTTGTGAAATTTCAGTTGTACTTTATTGTTTGTCAGTTGTATTGTAGGTGCACTTCTTGACCCTTTGTACCCATCCCCCACACCCCCTTTCCTCTGGTATCCACTAAACTGTTCTCTTTGTCTGCATGTTTAACTTCCACAGGTGAGTGGAGTCATACAGAGACTGTCTTTCTCTATTTGGCTTATTTCGCTTAATACCCTCAAGATTCATCCATGTTTTTGTGAATGGGGTGGCTTTATCCTTTTTTATGGCTGAGTAGTATTCCATTGTGTGTGTGTGTGTGTGTGTGTGTGTGTGTGTGTGTGTGTATGTCATATCTTCTTTATGAAATTATCAGTTGATGGGCACTTAGGTTGCTTCCATATCTTGGCTATTGTAAATAATGCTGCAATGAACACAGGGGTGCATGGGACTTTTGGAATTGCTGATTTTAAGCTCTTTGGATAGATACCCAGTAGTGGGATGGCTGGGTCATATGGTATTTCTATTTTTAATTTTTTGAGAAATCTCCATACTGTTTTCCATAGTAGGTGCACCAGTTTTCATTCACACCAGCAGTGTATGAGGGTTCCTTTTTTTCTACAACATCTCCAACATTTGTTACTTTTTGTTTTGGTTATTTTTGCCATTCTAATGGGTGGAAGGTGATATCTTAGTGTAGTTTTGATTTGCATTTCCCTGATGATCAGTGATGATGAGCATCTTTTCATGTGTCTATTGGCCATCCATACAGCTTCTTTGGAGAAATGTCTGTTCCCATCCCCTGGTCATTTTTTGATCAAGTTTTTTGATTTTTTGTTCTTGAGTTGTGTGAGTTCTTTATATAGAATGGAGATTAACCCTTTGTTGGATGTATGACTTGAAAATATTTTGGGAATGGGACTTTTACAATGTGCTTCCATACATGTCAAATAGCGGCAATTCGCTGTGGATGGGGCTTATGGATCAGCTGCACACTAGGCCTGCCCCCTTTAATGGCTACTAGATTGTTAGTTTTCACAACTTTCATGGTTGTGAAACTGTCATTGGAAAGGCTGCCATGGACTTGGGAAAAGGGGGATGGAAATAGGACAAGCTAAAATGTCAAAAACTTGATGTTCTCACAAAGATTTAGCTGTTCTTATTGAATAAGCACTCCTTAGATTGTTGCAATCTTTGGTTAAATTCAGAGTTCTGAGATGTTGATTTTGATACATTTTCCCAGATTTGTGATAGCTTTTACAGAGATGTATATTTTTGTAGGTCCTTCCTCTGCTGTTCTGGAAGCCCTGCCTTTCTCCTGAATCTTTCTAAATGTATATAGGCTGATTATTTTCTGTTTGTTGAAAAGTATGCAATTAAATGCTTTAAGACATTCTCTCCATCTTAAAATTTAGATTTTTTTCAAGAAATTTAATGCCTTAATTCTAAGACTAATTCTTTATCAAAATGTACTTTTTATGCAGACAAAATAATACATTTATATGCAATATGAAAGAATCTGTTACTTACCTATGTATGTATTCATCTATGTATTTATTTTAAGCAGATATTTATTTACTTATTTATCTATTTATGTTTGGTGAGGAAGATTGACCCTGAGCTAACATGTTGCCAGTCTTCCTCTTTTTGCTTGAGGAAGATTGTTGCTGAGCTGTCATCCATGCCAATCTTCCTCTATTTTGTATGTGGGAGACTGCCACATCATGGCTTGATGAGTGGTGTGTAAGTCTGCACCAAACCCTCAAACCCCGGGCCACCAACGTGGAGTGTGCAAACTTAACCACTATGCCACTAGGCTGGCCCCAGTAGATATTTATTGGGCAACCAAATTATCCTGGACACCCGGCAAAACCATGGTAAATAAACTATGCTGCCAGTGCCCTAATGAATGTTATGTTTTATAATTTCAAGTGGATCATCAATGATATTGAAATATTCTTCCTCTGTTTAATTCGGGTTTTTTTCCCATGTTTTAGAAAAGTCCACATATGCCTTCATTTTCACTTTTGATATTAAATAAGTTTAAAATGTAAAAGTTATATATTTTCATGAAAACTAAATGTTCAGTACACAGCAAATAGGTACCATGTAATCTCTGCTGAGGCTATTTTCTACATCAATGTCTCCAAAATTAAAAAATATATAGTCTCTTTTAAAGAAAATAATCAGATTATTGTGAACTCCCTGTCTTACAAAGATTCTTATTAAAATGAATAAATATAGTAATACTTTATATATAAGTCCTTATGCTATGGTTTCTATGCAACTATAAAATCAAAACATATTTATAAATTCAATGCTAATATAACCATAGAAACAATTAAATTTATTTAGCTCATTAATTTAATGTTAATGATATGCTGATTCCTGATGATATGCAAATTTCTGATACAAGCCCAGCTATGATTTTGATACCTACAGCACAAGTGTTTTTTTTTCAATTTTGTCATATCTGTATTTATGAATGATCTGTGATGCTTAAATACTCATGCGTTTTTTAAAAAAATTGAGCTACTGTATACTATGATAATATCATTGAGGCTTTCCTTGACATGAAAACCATTTTTATGTCACATTTCCAATGATCATTTCTCATTCACTTTTTTTAAGTTAAGGTAGGACTACTTGTCACCAAGAGAGTTAACAGCACACCAAACACAGAATCTAAAATTACATGTCAATGCTCAGTTACAAGGTGAATAACCAGTTAATCCAGAATGTTATAACAATCTCAAAAAGAAATCATGTTCTTCTGGATGCTATGTAGTACTACAAAGCTTTTAAAAAGAATGAGCTAGATTTTCATCCATGGACATTGAATGAATCAGAAGAAATATTGCTAACTGGAAATCTAATATTGAATAATATCATTTTATTTAATATGTTATATAATGTAATAGACTAAAATATAATATATTACATATTATACATATATATAAATACACACATATCTACAAACACATATAAAATATCTGGAAGGATAAACTTCAAAGTGTTGTCTTTTTATTATTTTACTGCTAGTGAATGGGAGTAAGTGAGGGAGCTGAAAATTACTTTTACTTATTATTTTGTACACTTTTATATAAGATTATTATCTGTATATGATAAAAACATCTATGTTACACACAGAAAATATATATTTCAATTCCGTGGTACTGGGAAGTTTAGGACAGATATTAGATACAAGTTTTCTAAATATGAATCAATAAATAAAGTTAACTATCAAGTGGTGGTTAGGTAGTAGACAGTGATAATGAGATTTTATATTAAATGAATCTAAAGTGGAAAAGTACTAAATATCTGAAACTTAATACATGAAGAAAAGCAACATTTTCTATGTTTTTAAAGTTAAGCCATAAATAAAAACAATTGAAGTTTATTTTAAAATTCAAGTCCTATGCCACACTCAGTTACAAAGAAGAGACTCACTGTGAGTGGTTCAGAAATCTGAGCATTTAATAAATTTCAGGTAAGATAAAATTATTCCATACAAATAGATATACTAAGACCCCTCAACTTTTAACACCAGAATAAACTATTTAATATCTTACATGATAGAAAGAACTAACTGTTTGTTTTACAGCTAGCAGATGAACTCATCTCTGTATTTAGTATTTTTTTTGGCAGGGGCAGATTCACCCTAAGCTAACATCTGTTGCCAATCTTCCTCCTTTTCTCTTCCATTTCCCCTCCACAAAGCTCCAGTACACAATTGTGAATAGTTGTAAGTTCTTCTGGTTCTTCTATGTGAGCCACCACCACAGCATGGCTACTGACAGATGAGTGATGTGTTTCCGTGCCCAGGAACTGAACCTGGGCTGCCAAAACACAGTGCACCAAACTTTAACTGCTAGGCTTTCAGGGCTGGCTCAGTATTTTACTTGTTAAACTACTGGAGCATTCTGTTACCAGCTAGATCCCGTTGTCCCAGAGAGAAGTCATAAACTTAGCCAACAACTTTTCTTCATAAGGTACATACAAGCATTGGATATCTTAGTATAATACAAAATAAGTATGGATAACTGTTCCCTTGTGAGTTTTTTCTCAGCAAAATTCATCCCTGAATTTTTTTTAATTACTCTGGATTTTATCTTGAAAGAATCATTAATGATATTAATATAATAAAGTGAATTTTAAATATATACATACACATACACAGAGCTATATTACTTTTACATTATTTCTACCTAAAAGTTGATATTTAAACCTAATCTTCCTCACAGTTATAACTTTTAAAAAAGAGCCCACTGTTTTCTTTGGTCCTCTAACCACACAGGAAAATCCTGACTTATTTTAATGGTTCAAATTCTTAATGTCAAAGAGAAAGATGTAGAACCCTGGAAGCAAAGTACAAAATGCTAGAATTCTCTATTCCTAGTAGAATTTTGATAGCCACTTCTTTAAAGACAAGGAATGACTTGAATATTCAGAGTCTATTTTACCCTGTCTTTTTGAGTCTTCTTTTAATTTACTTCAACATTCTCTAGCTTCTATGTGCATAAGATATAGTGTACAAGTTTATATTTAATAAATATACAGTAGATATTTACGTGATTTAAAGTATCTCCAAAGGTAAATTACATGAAACACTCAACATTTAGTTTGACATTATACCCTAATTACTTGCCCAATGTTTTATTATGAAAATTTTCATAAATACAGAAAAATTGAAGAATAGTAGAATAAACACTACTATACCATTTACCTAGTTTTACCTATATTTAACTACAAAACACATTTTGACGTATTGGTGTCATATCACTGTATAAATACAGTAGATATTTTTTGTTGTTACTGGACCACTTGAAAGCTGGAACATCATAATATTTCACCACAATTTCTTCAACATGTATTTCTTAAGATTAGGTATATTCTTCTAACCATTCTACCATTCACACAGGCTTCCCAGTCTAAGACAATATCATCATCAACTCATTCTTTGAGATGGTACTAAGAGACAGTGTTCACAGGATTTTTCAGTCCAGAAACAGATACCATGAAAGTATACTACATAATTCAAGATTGACGAAGACAAAAATTTATTACCTAAGACTAAATGGACTATAAGAAATCCTTTAAAATTTTTATTAATAGTGTATGCCAAAAAACATTTATATTTTCTTTATCTATAAGCCCAAATTTATTAGATTATCATGATACAAACAGGAATACAACATTTATTTACGATATCTCTTTTCAACTCACTCTTAGAATTAAACAAAATTATCTTACTAAAATGATTATCAATGTTTATGAGAGAATAAGTTTTCAGAAAAAGCACTTAACACTTTAGGTAAGAACGATGAATATTGATTTTGTTTACAAAATAGCTCAAAACAGTAGCAATAATTTATAAATATTTTCCAAACTATCTTAACCATGTTCTTTTACATTTGATAACCATGTAGTTATTTGCTTAGCTTTGAGAATATACCCCTTTTCTAAAAGGATGTAATTGGATATATAAAATATATAACTAAACTATGTCAGAAATCTCATTAATTAGGTATGATAAATACACTATATGATCTTACTACTCATTTGAAAATAATACCTACAAAATCTTTCCAGGGAACTGGCCTAATATCTACTCTATAATTAACAGAATCATAGGTTTAAGATAGTAAAGAATACCATCTTCTGGCAAGACAGGAATATCGACAATCTTGAGATCTTAGAAAGAGAAAGAAAATACCTTTAAAGTACTAATAAATAAATGACAAGCAATAGGATATTGGAATATATAAGGAAGGCATTTGGTGTAAAACTAATTTATCCTGAAGTTGTTTTTCCAGAAGCACCTGAGGTGGCCACTGAGTATGCATTGTATGTCTGCTTCAGGAATTTACTGTGTCCCAAAGACAAGAACAATGCCCTTAAAGATAAGGATGTAACTTCCCCCACGTCAGCATTTCCTTAAGGATAAGCATCTCTCCCTACACTAAGGATTGATTACTGACCTGCTGTGTTCACCTTCAGACCATCCACCTTGAGACTACTGACCTACTGCATTTGTCAATTTGCAGTGCCGATAAGGAAATTTCGTGACTATTGTAAAAGGAACATCCCAATCATATGTGATACATGCTCTTCGACGGTATATAACCACTCTGTACAAGCCCAGTTCTTTGGAGTGCTCCATTCCTTTGTGAAAGGCCTCTCCTGGGCTATATGATCCGCAATGTACATAATGCACTCACCCCAATTTTGATTTATAGATTGGTTATGGATTATTTACATTGACAGTGTTGTAGGTGAAACATAGAAGAGGAAGACTCAATGATTTTTGGTTTCTTATCTTTCTAGTATAACATGATGACAAAAATGCATAAACACAATAGTAATGCTTGAGCATTGTCAATTTCATGACATAAATTCCTGTAGTCCATTGCTATGAACAGCTATAATTTTCATTCAAATGTAACTTATAATTAACACAGAGCATTGTAGAGTTCTGGTATCACATTTAAGATTCTGCCCCTTTTGCCAAAAATAGAAATACTGTTTTCATTAACAATTATTCCTCTTACTTATCAATAAGAGTAAGAAAAACTTTGAAAATATGCACACGGGCATAACTTTAAATGAAATTTCTTGAAATCAGACGAGGAATAATCAATGTGATTGAGATTAAAATAGCCTGTGTTAGGCAAGGGGCTGAGTAGTAACTTAGTTCTCCCAGGATTTTGTAAAGTAAGCTCAAACCAAATTTGCAGCTTTCTTTCAATGTTACATACATAAAAATCTTGCTGAGTGATGAATATCATGGCTCTTTAGGTTTTTGCACCTGCTTTGAAAGGATAGTAAAGACTCAAATAAAATTATTCTAGACACTTCAAGTTTCTCACCTGTGAAAGACAAACTGGTGCAGTAAGTAAGAGTCCTTGGAGATCACTATAAAAGATTCATTTGCAAGTAAGCTCAAGTGCCTAAGAGAGAACTTTTAAAGTACAGGGAATTTTTTTATATTTAAATTTTTTGTATTACCATAGCAGTTTTGAGAACAAATGATTTTTCTTTCTTAGGTTTGTCATTGGGAATCAACAATTCTGTGAAGATAATTAACATCTTTAAAAAATCTTATATCTTGGGGCCAGCCCTGTGGCATTGTGGTTAATTTCACACGCTCCGCTTCGGCAGCCCAGGTTTTATGGGTTGGGATGCTGGGTGTGGACCTACACTCTGTGTATCAGACCATGTTGTGTCAGGCATCCTGCATACAAAATAGAGGAAGACAGACATGGATATTAGTTCAGGGACAATCTTCCTCAACAAAGAGGAGGATTGACAGTAGATGTTAGCTCAGGGCAAATCTTCCTCTCCCCCTATGCAAAAAAAATCTTACATCTCAAAAGAAGTTATAGGTCAATTACGAATGAAGATTAAAGAAGAAATTAGAAGCCAGTAAAATAGAAAGAGGTTCATTTGTATGACGTCATTATTTTTAGTGCTTAATAGAACACTGAGCTTCCTGGCAATTTACCATCTATGTCTCCTGATGTCAAATAGTTTATTTTTACTGCATGCGATGTTTTTCACTGTTATCTCCATCTTCAAATATTTGTTATTTTTTCATCTTTCCATTCTCAGCTTTATGCTCTCTGTCAGCCTACTTTTCTCTGACTCTCACAATGAATTCTAATTCCCATTTGTATGCTTTTAAATACCCCTTATTTATTAACTTTAAACTAAATGCATAATTATTTGCTTAAAGTCTGTTTCTACCTCAGGAATACAAGTTCTGTGACGTTATGGACGTTTCTTTTCTACTGCTTTCCTCAAAGAGACAATCACATTCCTTTATGAATAGAGAATTCCCAAGAAACCAGACATCAAGGATATGTAGTTATATCATCACACATGGGTCATCCTATTACAAGAGACACCCAGCACAATCACTAGAAATCAAGAAAGTGATACCCCTAATACCCTGTCTTCTTTTATAGTTGGTGATTAAACTTTTTTCACCTCGAGTAAAAATAAAACGTCTTATTTGTCTTTGTGCTTTCAACACATTTCAAAGATGTATGTATTGAACATAGGAAGTGCTTTATTAATATTAATAAAATTAATGAATAAATAGACTTATGCTAGCCATCTTTCTTATCTAGACCACAGAAATGCCCATCGTTCAGGATAGAGTCAGCCATATACTTCTCATAGATTCTGATTTATTGATATTGAGGGAAAAGAATAATAAACACGGAATGAACCCTGACCCCTTTCCATGGATATTCTTTTAACTTTATAAGGTACACCTGTAATTGGGCACTTCCTGAAGTTTATATTTGTTATTGAACAGAAATTATACTCCTTATTGGAAATACAGTACTCATTTATTTTAAATCAGCACAATTATAGGAGGTGACTTGCTTGCATAAACCAGTAAAGTTCCTTTGCTATAGATAGGTTGCTATGTTTACAGGAAAACAGATAGGAATGTAATGAATATTTCAAAAGTTATGTTAGTTCAAGAGTAGTTAGAGTTCAAGACAGACGGCACCAGGGGAGCTCACCTGTTTACTTGGTCTTTTGTGGGGTGGCGTAACTTGAGTTGTATTTTAAGGTTTGATCATTAAATTTTTAAGTCTAGTAATTCTCTCTGGACTGTAGACTGAGAATTTATCAGACTCAAGAATATCAAGTATTACTAAGCATACTCTTAGGGAATAATATATAAAATATGATTGTAAGGAATCTGAAAAACTTTATTGCTTCATGAGTTAAGACTCTGTAATAAAAAACGTTGGAATTTATATTATCATGAAGTATATTTGACAAGCACAGAGACAAGCAAAATATTAAGTGACATTAACCAATATGAGCAATGACAGCCTTATAAGGCTCTCTCCAAGAACATGCGACTGGATCATCTAGAGCAGTTGACTATGGAAATTCATCACCCAAAGAGTAGTAGAAATATATCAACAGGTTATTTTTTCTCAAAAATTCAACTTTTTAGGGCCTGTAAATACTTTCTCATTCTTACTAACAGAAGTTTTCTTTTAAAAAGTGTATTCATTGGGAAATAAATGACACTAGCTTCGCACTTTGAGGAGAGTGCAATAAAGAAACTTTTAAAAACTATTTTATTCTTTTTTTATTGAGGCAACATTGGTTTATGATGTTATATAAATTTCAAGTGTGCATAATTATATTTCAATTTCAATGTAGACCATGTCATGTTCATCACCCAAAGACTAATTACCATCCATTACTGTACACATATGCCCAGTCACCCCTTTTGCTTTCCTCCATCCCCCATTCCCCTCTAGTAACCACCAATCTAAGCTCTGTATCTAAGTGTTTGTTTACTATTGTTATTGTTTTTACCTTCCACTTATGAGTGAAATCATGCAGCAACATGGATGGACCCTGAGGGTATAATGCTAAGTGAAATAAGTCAGATGGAGAAAGTATATAAACTTTTTTAAATGGTGCAGGTGGGGATAAGTGAAACCAATACTGAATAGCAAGTGAGCTTAAGCTTGCAACAGGGAACCCACCTCTATGCCTGAAGTTATCAGAACCTGGACAGATTAGTTCTAGCTTCCATAAATTAATTTAGCCAATCTGCAGCGACCTTGCAGAGATGGATTCAAGGGAAACAGACCAGGAATGACTCCACTCCCACCTGACGATTTCTTGCTAGTACCTCTTGTTAGTTCAAGTGGATGCCAAGATCAATGAGTTCCTTTGATACATTCCATAAAAATCAGCCTCTCTGGGCACAGAGAGCAGGAAAGCAGAGTGGAGAATGAATTCGATGAGGCAGAGAAGACATGTATACCCCATACAGACAAAATATACTGACTAAGTAATACGTACTAAAATAATCACGTGAAACAAACTATACTCTAGATGCCTTGATTAGAATAAGATTATTCAAAATCCATTTTAGTCAACAATTTATAGATTATTATTTAGTTTCACTTACTTTACTAGAGAGTTAATCTCATTTACTCTAAGTCAATTTTTCCATATTGCATTATTAGAAGGCAGCCTTTATTTTAAATTATGGGTTCCTTTATGTCATCCCTGTGTACTGATTAAAATTTCCACAGCTTTAGGTTAGAAACCGTTAATACTCACACACACACACACACACACACACACACACACACACAGACACTACACAAACCTGCAGAGTCTACATGTGTTTCATCCCAACGTTTTGACTGGACAAATGCTGCTTTGCTGTGCTTTACCTGTTTTCCTCTATGTGTGACAATCTAATAATTTAATCTGTCAGTCACAAACTGCACACCTGTTAATATATTCTCTCATTGTAGTGGCTGTATTTCAAACAGAGCTGAATTTTGCTTTTCTTCGTACGCTTTTCACTTTGCATTTACAATTGGCTCTGCAGTGGTATTATTTCTGAGGCAAACAAGAGCCTATTGTGAATGTAAAGGCAATATTTTCACTTCCACTATTCCAAACAAAGGATCAAAATCAAGTTTGCCTTTAGCAGGATATGAAGGAAGCATGGCCTTGTGTTTTATGTCCTGAAAGCAGCATCTGCCAGCTCACAAATGCTGTCATTACTGACACAGTAAGTATTACATACCTCCAATGTTATCACATATTGAGTGATATTTTCCCAAATGAGAATTTATCTCTAAAATGTCTAAACATCGTTAGAATTAAATAATTGAGGCAACAAAACTTAAATATTCTCCATTGAGCTTTAAAACACACACTTCTTGAATCTAATTAGCTCTGTTACTTCTACTAATGGAAATACAAAAATGTAAAAAAAATCTAGAAATTATTGTGTTTTGTTTTGAAATGGAGAAGTGGTGAATAAAAATTATCTACAATCTAAACTAGTTTGAAATTAAACATAGTGAGTTAAACATTTTAACTTCAGTCATGTGAATAAAGTAAGTGGCTCACACAACTTTTCAATTCACCTGATGATTGTTTTCTTATAATTCAGTCATAGTCTAAGACACATATTTTTCTTTGTTTTTTAATTTTTATTAAGTTAATGATAAGTTACAATCTTGTGAAATTACAGTTGTACATTATTGTTTGTCAGTCTTGTTGTAGGTGCACCCCTTCGCCCTTTGTGCCCACCCCCCCCCTTTCCCCTGGTAGCCACTAATCTGTTCTCTTTGTCTACAAGTTTAACTTCCTCATATGAGTGGAGTCATACAGAAATTGTCTTTCTCTATCTGGCTTGTTTCACTTAACGTAATTCCCTCAAGTTCCATCCATGTTGTTGTGAATGGGACAATTTTGTTCTTTTTTATGGCTGAGTAGTATTCCATTGTATATATACACCACATCTGCTTTATCCAATCATGTGTTGATGGGCACTTAGGTTGCTTCCACATCTTGGCTATTGTAAATAATGCTGAAATGAACATTGGGGTGCATAGGACTTTTTGGAAATGCTGACTTCAAGTTCTTTGGATAGATACCCAGTAGTGGGATAGCTGGGTGGTATGGTAGTTCTATTTTTAATTTTTTGAGGAAGTTCCATACTGTTTTCCATAGTGACTGCACCAGTTTGCATTCCCACCAGCACTGTATGAGGGTTCCTTTTTCCGCACAACATCTCCAACAGTTGTTACTATGAGTTTTAGATATTTTTGTTATTCTAATAAGTGTAAGGTGATATCTCAGTGTAGTTTTGATTTGCATTTCCCTGGTGATGATCAGTGATGATGAACATCTTTTTATGTGCCTGTTGGCCATCCATATATCTTTGGAGAAATGTCTGTTCATATCTCCTGCCCATTTTTTGATCAGGTTGTTTGAATTTTGTTGTTGAGTTGTGTGAATTCTTTATATATTATGGAGATAAACCCTTTGTCAGATATATGACTTGCAAATATTTTTTCCCAATTAGTGGGTTGTTTTTTTGTTTCAATCCTGTTTTCCCTTGCCTTTAAGAAGCTCTTTAGTCTGATGAAGTCCCGTTTGTTTATTATTTCTATTGTTTCCCCTGTCTGAGAAGACATGGTGTCGGAAAAGATCCTTTTAATACTGACATCAAAGAGTGTACTGCCTATGTTTTCTTCTAGAAGCTTTATGGTTTCAGATCTCACCTTTAGATCTTTGATCCATTTTGAGTTTATTTTGGTGAATGGTGAGAAAGAATGGTTAATTTTCATTCTTTTACATCTGGCTTTCCAGTTTTCCCAGCATCATTTGTTGAAAAGACTTTCTTTTCTCCATTGTAGGCCCTCAGCTCCTTTGTCGAAGATTAGCTGTCCATAGATGTGTGGTTTTATTTCTGGGCTTTCAATTCTGTTCCATTGATCTGTGCACCTGTTTTTGTACCAGTACCATGCTGTTTTGATTACTGTAGCTTTGTAGTAAGTTTTGAAGTCAGGGATTGTGATGCCTCCAGTTTGATACTTTTTTCTCAGAATTTCTTTAGCAATTTGGGGTCTTTTGTTGCCCCATATGAATTTTAGCATTCTTTGTTCTAATTCTGTAAAGAATGTCATTGGGATTCTGATTGGGATAGCATTGAATCTGTAGCTTGCTTTAGGAAGAATGGACATCTTAACTATGTTTATTCTTCCAATCCCTGTACATGGGATGTCTTTCCATCTCTTCATGTCATCATCCATTTCTTTCAGAAAAGCCTTGTAATTTTCATTGTATAGGTCTTTCGCTTCCTTAGTTAAATTCACCCCATGATATTTTATTCTTTTTGTAGCGATTGTGAATGATATTGTGGATATTGAAGGATATTGTGTTCTTGACTTCTTTTTCTGGTTAGTTAGTTATTAGAGTATAGAAATGCTACTGATTTATGCAAATTGATTTTATACCCTGCAACTTTGCTGTAGATGTTGATTACTTCTAAAAGTTTTCCAACGGATTCTTTGGGGTTTTCTATATATAAGATCATGTCATCTGCAAACAGCAAGAGTTTCACTTCTTCCCTCCCTATTTGGATTCCTTTTATTTCTTTTTCTTGTCTAGTTGCTCTGGCCAGGACCTCCAATACTGTGTTAAATAAGAGGGGTGATAGAGGGCATCCTTGTCTCCCTCCTGTTTTGAGGGGGATGGCGCTCAGTTTTTGCCCATTGAGTATGATGTTGGCTATGGGTTTGTTGTATATGGCCTTTATTATGTTGAGGTAGTTCCCTTCTATCCTCATTTTGTTCAGAGTTTTTATCATAAATGGCTGTTGGATCTTGTCAAATGCTTTCTCTGCATCTATTAAGATGATCACGTGGTTTTTATTCCTCAGTTTGTTAATGTGGTGTATAACGTTGATTGATTTGCAGATGTTGAACCATCCCTGTGTCCCTGGTATGAATTCCCCTTAATCATGATGTATGATCCTTTTGATGAATTGCTGAATTCGGGTTGCCAAAATTTTGTTGAGAATTTTTGCATCTATGTTCATTAGCAATTAGCAATATTGGCCTGTAGTTCTCTTTTTTCATGCTGTCCTCGTCAGGCTTTGGTATCAGCCTGATGTTGGCCTCGTAGAATATGAGAGGAAGTGTTCCATCCTCCCTGATTTTTTGGAATAGCTTGAAAAGGATAGGTATTAAATCCTCACTGAATGTTTGGTAGAATTCCCCAGGAAAGCCATCTGGTCCTGGGGTTTTATTCTTTGGGATGCTTTTGATTGCTGTTTCAATCTCTTTCCTTGTGATTGGTCTGTTCAAATTGTCTGCTTCTTCTTGAGTGAGTTTTGGGAGATTGCAGGAGTCCAAGAATTTATCCATTTCCTCTAGGTTATCTATTTTGTTTGCATAGAGTTTTTCATAGTATTCTCTTATAATCCGTTGTATTTCTGTGGAGTCTGTTGTTAATTCTCTTTCATTTCTGATTTTGTTTATTTGAATTTTCTTTCATTTTTTCTTTGTAAGTCTGGCTAGCGGTTTGTCAATTTTATTTATCTTCACAAAGAACCATCTCTTTGTTTCATTGATCCTTTCTACTGCCTTTTTTGTTTCAATAGCATTTATTTCTGCTCTGATTTTTATTATTTCTCTCCTTCTGCTGACTTTGGGCTTTGTTTGTTCTTCTTTCCCTAATTCAGTTAGGTGTAGTCCAACATTGCTTATTTGAGATTTTTCTTGCTTGTTAAGATGTGTCTGTATTGCAATGAATTTACCTCTTAATACAGCTTTGGCTGTATCCCATATGAGTTGGTAGGGCATGCTATCATTTTCATTTGTTTCCAGGTATTTTTTGATTTCTTCTTTAATTTCTTCAATGATCCATTGCTTGTTCAATAGTGTATGGTTCAGTCTCCACATCCTTGTGTTTTTTTCAGCTTTTTTCTTGTAATTAATTTCTAGCTTTATAGCATTATGATCGGATAAGATGCTTGTTATTATTTCAATTTTTTTAAATTTGTAGAGGCTTGCCTTGTTTCCCAAAATATGGTCAAATCTTAAGAATGTTCCATGCACACTTGAGAAGAGTGTGTATTCTGCTGTTTGGGGATGAAGTGTTCTATATATGTCTAATAAGTTCTATTGTTTTAGCATTTCATTTAGCTCCACTGTTTCCTTGTCGATTTTCTGTCTGGATGATCTGTCAATTGATGTGAGTGGGGTATTGAGGTCCCCTACTATTATTATGTCATTTTTAATATCTTCTTTTAGGTTTGTTAATAGTTGCTCTATGAACTTTGGTGCTCCTGCATTGGGTGCATAGATATTTATAAACATTATTACTTCTTGATGAAGTGTCCCTTTGATCATTATATAATGTCCCTCTGTGCCTCTCTTTACCTGCCTTATTTTGAAATCTGTTTGTCTGATATGAGTATTGCAACACCTGCTTTCTTTTGTTTGCTATTAGCTTGGAGTATTGTCTTCCACCCCTTCACTCTGAGCCTGTGTTTGTCCTTGAGGCTGTGGTGTATTTCCTGGAGGCAACAAATTGTTGGATCTTGTTCTTTAATCCATTTTGCCTCTCTGTGTCTTTTCATTGGAGAGTTCAATCCATTTACATTGAGGGTGATTATTGATGCATGAGGGCTTAATGCTGTCATTCTGTCACTCGTTATCCAGTTTTCCTGCATTACCTTTGTTTCTCGTACTGTGTGTTTTAGCCTATCCATTGAGTTCTGCAATTTCTTATGCTGGGTTTCTTAGATTTTTCCTTATTTATGTTTTGTGTCTCTGTTCTGTTTTTTAGTTTAGTGGCTACCCTGAAGTTTGTATTCAGAATCTCGTATACAATATAGTCCATTTTCTGGTGGTCTGTTACTTACTTGGCCTATGCTGAGTTAGTCCCTTTCCTCTTCCCCTCCTAGATTATTATTTTCATCTCTTATTCCAACTCGTGCTGTGAGTTTGTGGTTAGAGTGATAAGTTCTCCTTTGCTTTGGTGGTTTCCTTCCCTTTTTCCTAATGCTATAGTTGAATATTTGCTATCCTATTCTGATTCTATCTATTTGTCTCCCTACTCTGTGATTTGTGACCCTTTTCTCCCTTTTTTTCTTTTTTCAGGTATGAGAGCCTTCTTGAGGATTTCTTTCTTGTAATGGAGGACTTTTGGTTACAAAGTCCCTTAGCCTTTGTTTGTCTGGAAAAGATTTAATTTCTCCCTCCTATCTGAAGGATATTTTTGCTGGATACACTATTCTTGGCTGAAGATTTTTATCCTTTAAAGTTTTGAATATGTCATTCCATTCTCTCCTAGCTTGTAAGGTTTCTGTGGAGAAATCTGCTGAAAATCTGATAGGGGTTCCTTTGTAGTTTATTTTCTTCTGCCTTGTTGCCCTCAGTATTCTTTCTTTGTCATTCATTTTTGCCATTTTTACTACTATATGCCTTGCAGTAGGTCTTTTTACATTGACAAATCTAGGAGATCTGAAAGCTTCCTCCACACACATTCCTCCATTATTCCCTAGTTTTGGGAAATTTTCTTCAATTATTTCTTTGAGCACTCCTTCTGTTCAATTTTCCTTTTCCATGACCTCAGGGATTCTGATAATTCTTAGATTAGATTTCCTCATTGAATCCGCTATTTCTCTGAGATTTTCCTCATTCTTTTTAATTCTTAGTTGTCTTTCTTCCTCTGTCTGGAGCTATCCAGCCTATCTTCAATTATGCTAATTTGCTCCTGTATGGTATCTACACATGCATTCAGGGAATCTGTATTCTGTTTAATCTGATCCATTGTATTTTTCATCTCTAGTGTTTCTGATTGGTTCTTCTTTATAGTTTCAATCTCTTTTGTGAAGTAACTCCAGAACTTGTTGACTTGTTTCTCTATATTTCCCTTTACCTCATTGAGGTTTTTGATGATAGCTACTCTGAACTCATTTTCACTTAGTTCACCTATTTCCAAGTCCTCAGGACTTATTTCTGTGTTTTTATTGTTTTCCTTCTGGTCTGGAGCTTTTATAAATTGCTGGATGGTAGAGGAGCAGTTTTTGCGCATGATGCTATTATTTGGTTGCAGTTATTGCCTGTCACCACTAGATGGGGGTCGAGAGCTGCACATTCTGAGCCCTCTGCCTTCAGCCGTGATGGTGGCATGCAATGCGGGTTGGAGGAGGAGGGGCACTTTCTGTCATGTGCAGACCTGCATTCTGATCAACTCTCGCTCTCTGGTTTCCTGGGGCCCTGGCTTGATGGGGTCCCTGCATGCAAAAGCTTTCCCTGGTTAGCAGGTTTCTGCTGCACGGGCGGTGGGAGTCCTGGACGATCCCGCTGATGCACGACCCCTCCCCCACTCCTTCCCTCACCTGCAGCAGTGATCCCAGTCTCTAGGGGAGGTAGTGAAGTTCTCTCTTACCCTGTTCCAGCTCCTCCGAGGGCAGCTCCAGCCTCTCCACACTCCGTGTTTGGCTGCTGTGGGTTTCTGATGATCTCTGTCTTATTAGAATTATTGTTTTAAATTCAGTTGTTCATTTTTTGGTTGTAGTTTGGAGGGGAGAGAGTCCTGGGTGAGCTCACTCTGCCATGTCGCTGACATTACCCTGAGACATGTATTTTTCTTAATCCCTGCCACGGACAAACCTGTGGTTTGTTTTAAATGCATGTGATTTTCTAGTTTAGTGAATCACATTTATTGACTAAACTTATTTAGTGCTTATAATATTAATTATACTTATATTGACATAATAATAATAGCAGTAATAAACCTTTATAGATAGAAAGTGTAATAAACATTTCCAATAATTATTTGATTTAATTTTCACCAAAATTCTCAATAGAAGTTCAGCAATGGTATTAAAAGGTCAGAAGGAGGAACTGGCCCTGTGGTGGCCGAGTGGTTAAGTTTGTGTGCTCCTGCTATGGTGGCCCAGGGTTTTGCCAGTTTGGATCCTGGGCCTGGACTTGGCATCACTCATCAGGCCATGCTGAGGTGGCGTCCCACATGCCACAACTAGAAGGACCCACAACTAAAATATCCAACAATGTACTAGGGGGATTTGGGGAGAAGAATCAAAAAAAAGGTCAGAAGGACACTTTAGTAATATACTGAAATACAGAGTGGCCTTGCCACTAACTGCTGAAAAACAAAATCTAAGTAAAGAAGATAAAAACTGCCAGATTCAGAGTCATCATAACAGGCCATTTACTTTTTTAACTGAATAATTTCAGGATAGAAAAGTTTATGAAATGGAGTTTCCAAGAATAAGAGAAATTTTCTGTAGTACACAGTGAGGTTATTTACGACACAAGATAAGTTTGTGAATTCGTGTTAACTTTATTACTTCCTGCCTTCAGGTATCTGCCGATATAGGGCTCCTCATAATTCGTTCTTTCAGCATGCTCACTTACCAACAGACAGCTTCCTGCAAACATGGCATATCCAAGGGATTTCTCATTCATCCTGACTTTCCCAGCTCCACTTTCATGGTAAACCTGTCTAGGAAAGCTCACTTCAGCCTGTGAACTTTGTTCCATTTCTCTAAACAACGAATGATTATTTTTCTTCCCAGGTGCGCTGTCTCCTTTAGATAATTTTCTGCCAGATATCTCTTAAATCTAAAGCTGCAGAAGTTCTCTTTAGCATGCTTGCAATTCTCCTTCATCTTGTTCTATTAAAGATGGTTTTTGTATATCACTCTCTCACTTCCTTGTGGTAGTTGATGATTTATGGGACCAGGAGCATTCCCTTTCTACTCTACAGTGTAACTATTATAAATAAGGGTTTTTTTTGTTGTTAGTTTGTACTGAGTCAAAAAAAAAATAGATCAGTGCATTGAGGCTAAACCTAAAAATAAAGAAAAATAAATGTCTGTGCACAATGTGGAAAATATTGTTCATTATATAGTTTTTCTTATAGCACAATCATCTTCAAATATGTAAAGAAGGGATATCTAGTTATAGAAATAGGAGAAAGAGGAGAAGACTCCTTGGGCTGTAGAACAGAGGTAGCCCAGAGGTAATGCACAGTGGGTGGAAGTTAGGTTTAACTATGTTATTTTTATTAATATACACAGTAAAATTTTAATTGTTTGTTGAATAAATAATTATTATTTAGATATTTTTACATGGCACTGGCAAGGTAAAATAGAGGATATAAAAGTGCAAATACATGATCTTTTATCTTTATGAGGTTGCAGTTAGTAGGAGAAACAAGCTAATTTTTGTGAAAGGCATAAATTCCTTGCCATTAAAAAAGGAAAAGGATATATTGTGTTTCACGAATCTTGAGGATGGAGAGAACACTTTATTAAAGAGTTGCTTCTTAAGGATAAGAATTATTCAAAAAAATGAAGAGTGAAAATATTCTAGAAAGAAGGAAGAGCAAAGGTAATGAGAAAATACATGGTGTACAAATAATAAGAAAGTAAATAGATTTGGCTGAAGCATAGAAAATATAAAAAGCACTAGTTGAATAGAAGTTTGGATAGTTCATTAGACATCCTCAGATACCAGGAAATCCTTTTTCCTTAGCCAATGTAAAAAAATGCTATAAAATACAAAGATACTTTTAATTAATGATGTGAGTGAATAACTTTTTCTTTGAACAATTTTGTTTTCAAAATATTTGTGTTTCTTTTTCAAAACTTTTGAAATAAAATAGATCTGCAAATACCTTGAATGTTGTTTTACTATTCACAGAACAATAATTTTCACACAGGTGCAATTTTAGGCATTCTAATTTGTTCTGTTTTCCATGGATCTATGAGAAAAATGCATGTTTTGACCCTCTTGCTAAGTTGCTGCCCACTACTTGAAGATTCATATGAAAATTCTTAGATTTTTATTCTTTTGGTGCCTTCATTAGGGATTCCCACTAGTAATTAGCAAAATTCAAACCTGCTGCAGAAAGGGTATGTGACGATGAATTTGCAGTTGAATCTAACAAAACTCAAACTTTGGGCCTTTCACTTACACGAGCTTCTTCCAAAGCCTCAGGAAAGTCTCAGGCTATTATTTTGGTAAAATTTCCCAAAGTAAAATTTTAAATGCAATTGCTAAAGATTACTATCTCTTAATCATTTATCTTATTATTTGTCACCTTTTCTTTCATACTGACCGATAATGGGCACTCTTGGGGTCACTCTGAGGGAACGTTGAGTTGGGGAATCTTTTACTTTTGGTTCAGTAGAATATATTTCTGGGATTTTCAATGTGTAGCTGGCCATCTCCATTGTAAGAAGTGCCCTCCACTGAGCTGACTCACCCAGTATTGTGACATAGGGCCAAAGAAATTCACCATACAAACACAATCTACAGTACTGGGCTCTGGAATTATGTGGGTAGCGTAGGAGAAAAACAATTAAATATATGGATCCAGAAATGATTTTGTAGAACATGATTCTAATTATGAGATGCGTAAATTATAAGTATACTATTCATTTTATTGATCCTTAGAATGTATATTCTCTTCTGTCTAACTATACTTGTAATTCAAATTTTACTATTGTACAAGATGTATAGGTAGTAGGTAAATAGATAGACATGAGAGAAAATTTTGGCAGTGTTTGAGAACTGTCTGAAATAGAAATTATCAAAATTCGTGGTTTTGTTGTGGCACAAACTGCATTCAATACTTCAAATAGTGAATATGCCTGTATGTGAAGTTGCATGTTATATGCCGTTCAATATATCAGACTGCATTTTAGTGTGCTTCGTGTGTTTTCTTGACAAAATTTGGCAATCCCAAAGGAAATGGCATGCAAAATTGCCTCTGGTATGGCAAAATGACCTGAAGAAACAAATAGTATAGTGACAAAACTCCTCCACATACAAATAAATACGTCAGTGTAGGTAGTATTAGACTAATTTGAATGTGCATTTCTGTAGCTTAATACATAGTGGCAAATTATAACATGCTTTGAACTATTTTTGTATATGCCTTGATTTCAGAATAATTTCCAATATTTTTTCACAATAATTTATCCTACAAACCTTAAAGTATAACTGAAAGGAAGCGTCTTAGTTGAAGACAAAAAATGTTAAAGAAAGGCTGCCAGAATCATTAAAATATCAAACATTTGTCGATTTTGTTTGTACGTTTTCTCAGGCAGTTAACTTGATTCAACTCAAGCAGCAAACTGTCTTGAGAAGAAGCTCAAACCTAAGTTCAGTCCTTTAATCCTTAGCTGCTTAGTGTCTGCCCTGTATATGTGTAGCCCAAGGGTAATCCAGATATTCAGACAGTGTTGGTACACAGATTTGAGGCTCTCCTTTGGCTTTCTCCTTCCTGGGATCTCTCCCTTATCATTCAGCCCTGCAGTTGTCTCAAACTCTGTACCCTTCTTCATGCCTGAAAGACTTCACCCTTTATTTTGAAAATTTAGCCATCCATGTAGCACTGCTAGCTAACTGCCTCAGGCTAAAAGTCATAAAATCTGGAAAGTCACCCAGAGACATTCCCTTCGTCCAAGTGCCAGCCAGAGCCTGCCTGCTTTTGTTTGCTCTCCTGTACCTTCAGGTGGTTGTTGTAGTATTTAATCTAGAATTTATTTGTTATCTGCAAAAGGTTATTCCTGCAGGAACTTACTAGGCCAAAGTCTAAGTGTAGGTTATTCTCATTCTTTTGATTAAGAGCACAGCAGTTTTCTGATTCCTCGAAGCTAACAGATTATAGAAGATCACATTCTATCCCTCACAGGTTTTCAGTTTAGCTCTTTAGCCTCATCTGACACATTTTCACAATATGATTTATGTCTTGAGGGAATGACTCATTGTGCTTGCGTAGCCAGCACTTCCTGCGTCCTCTGGTTCCTGGATCACTGGGACTTTTTATGCTAAACACTGTGACAAGGTGGGTGATTTCACTTTCCCTTCTGGTCCAGACGTCTTGCCTCATGTGCCACCCTAGAATTCATAAAATATATGAGGTACATCTAGCCTATTTTATGGATTGATTAATTTCCAAACTGTGAAGCTAGTCCCAGGTAACTCTAAAGATTTTTACTGCTTTTCTCCCCCTAGTAGAAACTATCCTACTGGACGGATCTAATTATCTTACCACACAGAGAATGGGCAAATTCCCACATAGGAGAAATGTCTGCTGATGATCAAATTACTTAAGAAGAGTTCTTCCTTCTCTGGCATTTTAGTTAATATAGTTTTAGTCCATTTTAGAACTCATTATTTCCAGTCTTCTGATATTTTTAAAAATTGATTCTGCCAACAGTCATTCATGAAAGTAACTCTCAGCAAACTAGGAATGAAAGAGAACTTCCTCAACTTGGTAAAGAATATCTACAAGAAAAACTCTACAACTAACACAACTAACATCATCCTTTATGGTGAGAAACTAGATGCTTTCCCCTGAGATCAAAACCAAGAAAACAAGTGCCCCCTCTCCTACTCCTATTCAACACCATACTGGAAGTCCTAGCTAATGCAATAAGACAAGAAAAATAAATAGAAGGTATAAATATTGGAAAGGAAGAAGTAAAACTGTCTTTGTTCATAGATCCTGATTGTCCATATAGAAAATACTAATAAATCCACAAAAATTTCCTGAAAATAAAAATCAATTATAGCAAGGTTGCAAAATGCAAGGTAAATCAACAAATTCAATTGCTTTCCTATATATCAGCTATGAGCAATTGTAATTTGAAATTAAAAATACAACCCATTTACATTAGCATCATAAAAATGAAATATGTAGGTATAAATCTAACAAAATATGTATAACATGTATATGAGAAAAATACAAAGCTCTAATGAAAGGAATCAAAGAAGATACAAATAAATAGAGAGATGTTCCATGTTCATGATTAGAAAGACTCAATATTCCTAAGATGCTGGTTCTTTTATAATTTATCTATAAATTCAACACAATCCCAAGGTCCCAGCAAGTTTATGTATATCTACAAACTGATTCTAAAGTTTATAAGGAAATGTGAAAGACCCAGAGTAGTCAGCACAATATTCAAAAAGAAGAAAATCAAATCAATGAACTGATATTACCCAACTTCAAGGCTTACTATAAAGCTATAGTATTCAAGACAGTGTGGTATTTGGGAAAGAATAGACAGATCAATGGAACAGAATAGAGTCCAGAAATAGAACCAGACCAAGATAGTCAACCAATCTTTGACAAAGGAATAAAGACAATCAAATGGAGAAAGTACTGTCTTTTCAACAAATGGTACTGGAATACCTGGACATCTACATGCAAAAACATAAATCTGGATACTGACTTTACACCTTTCATAGAAATTGATTCAAAATAAATCATGGACTAAATGTATAAAACCTCTAGAAGATAACAGAAGGGAAAATCTACATGAGTTTCTAGATACAACACCAAGAGTGTCATGATGAAAGAAAAAATGATGAGTTGGGCCTTATTAAAATTAAAAAACATATACTCTGTGAAAGACAGTGTTAAGAGAATGAAAAGACAAGTAACAAACTAGGAAAACTATTTGCAATTCCACAACTAGAAGGACCTGCAACTAAGATATACAACTATGTATGGGGGGGGGGGTTGAGGAGATAAAGCAGAAAAAAAAAAAAAAAAAGATTGGCAACAGTTGTTAGCTCAGGTGCCAATCTAGGAAAAAAAACTATTTGCAAAACATATAATAAAGGATTTGTATCCAAATATGCCAAAAAATCTCTTAAAACTCAACAATAAGAAAACAAGCAACCTATTAAAAAGTTGGCAAAAGATATGGACACACATCTCAGCAAAGAACATACACAGAAGTCAAATAATCATATGAAACTATGTTCAACATCATATATCATCAGGAAATTGCAAATTGAATAAGAGTGAGATATCACTACACGTCTTTTAGAATAGTCAAAACCCAAAATACTCACACATCACATGCTAGTGAAGATGTGTAGCAACAAGAACTCTCATTCGTTGCTGGAAGGAACACAAAAATGACACCACCCTTTAAGACAATTTGGCCATCTCTCACAAAGGTAAACGTTTTCTTACCGCAGATCCAACAATAACATTCTTTGGCATTTACCCAAATGAGTTGAAAACTTATGTCCGCACAAAATCTGCACACAAATGTTTATAGCAGCTTTATTCATAATTGCCAAAACTTGGGAGCCATCAAGATGTCCTTCAATAGGTGAATGGATAAACCAAACTATGTATATCCACCTAATGTAATATTATTCAACACTAAAAAAGATAAGCTATCAAGGCATGAGAAGGCATGGAGAAAACTTAAGAGCATATTACTAAGTGAAAGAAGCCCATCTGACAAGGTGACATACTGTATGGTTACTACTGTATGATACACAGGAAAAGACAAACCTATGGCAACACTTAAAAAGGTCAATGGTTGCTTGTGGCAGGGGGAAAGGGTAAAAGGTGAATAGTTGAAGTACGAAGGATTTTTAGGGTAATGAAACTATTCTACATAATACTTCAGTGGTAGATACATGACAGTATTCATTAGGCAAACCCAAGAGTTAATCCTAATGCAAACTATAGATATTAGTTAATAATAATACATCAATATTTGTTCATCAATTTTAGCAAATGTACCACATCAATTCAAGATGTTAATAGTAGGGGAAACTCTGGGCAGAAGGAAGAGCATACAGGGCTTTCTGTACTTCTGTTCAATTTCTCTGTAAACCCAAAACTGCTCTAAGAAACAAAATCTATACATTGAAAAAAAGAATATATAAATATAAAAATCAGTTTCTATAATTTGTCAAGAATTTTTTTCATTTTCATCAGGAGCCTTTGTCCGTCATAGCCTATTACATCCTACTGCTGAGTGTAATTCTCAAAGAAGGGAGTTTTTAAAGTAAAACTTGAGTAAATTATTCTATGGAAGACTTTCAGGACTCACTCTCTATAAACCAAATGACTCACAGACAAGCACTGTGTAAGGGCTCTTCACAATGTGAGAACAGACATTCAGAGCAACTGATTGTTACACTGTTAACATTGTATTGCATGATAGAACCTACAACATGACTTCTGCTAATCTCTGAGTGGAGCACTAGGCCGAATCTAGTCATGTCTTGAATGCTTGAATCTGAATTTGTAGTTACACAATTTACAATACCTAGCATAAGGACAATATTTAATGGTAGTGATTCGTAGTATTTTTAATATAGTTTTTGGAACAGTTTCAGATTTACAGAAAACTTGAGAAGTGTGTATAGAGTTTTCATATATGCTATACAGAATTTCCCCTAACATCAGCATCTTACATTAGTATGTTACATTTGTTATAATCATTTAACCAATATTGATACATCATTAACTAAAGTCCATAGTTTATTGAGATATCCTTAGTTCTCACTTAATGTCCTTTTACTGTTCCAGGATCCTATGCAGGATGCATTGTATTTTGTCATCATATCTTCTTTGGTTCTTCTTGTGTGTGACAGTTTCTCAGATTTCCCTTGTTTTTTTCTGACCTTCCCAGTTTTGAGAAGTACTGTTCAGATGTTTGTGGGACTCATGTCTACTGGAGAGGTTTTTTCTCATAACTATACTAAGCGTATGAAGTTTTGTAAGCAAGATCACAGAGGCAAAGTGTCATTTTCACCACATCCTATCAGGAAAACTTATTATCAACATAACATAATTGTTGATGTTGACCTTGATCACCTACCTGAGGTGCTATTTGCTTGGCTTCTCCACTGTAAAGTTGCTTTTCCCCTATCCTCACCTTTTCCACACTGTTCTTCTTGGAAGGAAGTCACTGTATACAGCGTGAGGAGTAGAGAGTTATGATTCACTTTCTTGAGGGTGAGTATCTACATGAGTTATTTTGAATTCTTCTGCATGAGAGATTTGTCTTTCCTCACTCATTTATTCATTTTCCAATCATTTATTTATATTGACATGGACTCATGGATATTTATTTCATAATTTGGGTTATAATCCAATATTACATTACTGAATTTTTGATAAAATTTTTACAGCTTTGACTGAGAGCTCTTTCACTTGGCTTTTGTGCCTCTTTGACACACTCTTATCAATCTGTTTTATTTTTAAGTATTTCCTTACTTTCTGGCACTATCAGATGCTCCAGGATCGTATTGTATATTTGCTGCCCTAATTGTTGACTCAGCCATTTTTCTAAGGAGCTGTGATGCCTTTTACCTGAGAATGGTGTTGTAAACCAAGATCTGGCTGCTAGATATGCTTGTTACTACTAGGGTGTCGTTTCTTTTTTAGGACATGTATAGTGTTTTCAAATTAGTAAGAAAAAAGATGTGCTGAGTCATGTTACTATCAAAATGATAATAGAAGGAAGAACCAAGATTTAAACTCTAAAATAAAACAAAATAAGGAGGTATGGAGTAGCCAATTGAAACACAACTTTTATAGAAAGTCGTTTATCTAATGAATGGGTAGTTGGGAAGTTGTTTGGTTCATTAGTTAGTTGGTTAGTTGTTTTTGGTTCATCCTGGAAGCAGAAAACTGCAGCAACCCTTGGGTACAGTGTCATAAAGGCAACACTCATTTACAATTAGAGAATCGTTTTTTGCATGTATAGCATCTCCAAGATGATCCATTTTGCCAATAATTCTGCCTCTAGATGCCTAAGAACAGAATTGTATAACTTGGAATTTTAAGAGTCTACCCTATTGTCCTAATCATGGCATTTTAAATGCTGAGCTTTGACCTACCATATCTGCTTTGAAACAAAAATGCCTTTGTTCCATGAGGTATTTAAAGCATAGACAATTAGCACGTGATACACAAATTGATCAGGAATGTATTTAAGAAATGTATTACTAATACATTTATTTACAAAATAAAGCAATGCTGGTTAACATTTTATGAATTATTTACCACAGAAGAGTTAGTTTCCATTCCTAATGAGAACTAATGTTAGCAGTAAACAAAAGAGATATTTTCTAAAGCCACTTTCTATAAAATTTGTTATAAATGAGAAAATTCTGTACCACAATTGCTGAATCTAAAACCCACAAAAATTGAGTAATAAAAATAAAAACATACAATTGGAGAAAAAATAAACAAAAAATAAAACTAAAGGTGTCTAAAAGAACATACTCTAAAATTACTACATGCTTAAAACTTAGAAGAATAAACGCTTCTGAAGAAATTTATATCTGTGAAATGTGACCAAGATATAAATAGACCTCTTTGGATTAATGGACCAAAAATAATATCACAGTGGTACACAGAATAATTCATCAAGATTAGCATGAAACAAAATTGCTTACTGAATATTTATTTGAAAGTGAACATGGCAGATAAGTGATTCCAAATAATTTTTGATGAAAATGTGTTTGTATTTTTAAGAAAAACATAATTATTTTGATTTAATGGATTTAGCTGAAAAAGATAAGATTTCACCCAACATTAAAAATGTTTGCATTGGGGCTGGCCCTGTGGCCGAGTGGTTAAGTTCACACGCTCTGCTGCAGGCGACCCAGTGTTTCATTGGTTCGAATCCTGGGTGCAGACACGGCACTGCTCATCAAACCACGCTGAGGCAGTGTCCCACATGCCACAACTAGAAGGACCCACAACAAAAGAATATACAACTACGTATCAGAGGGCTTTGGTGAGAAAAAGGAAAAAAATAAAATCTTTAACAAAAAATGTTTGCATTATTTTGGTAAAATATTAGTTTTCATATGTCTCAATTAAACATTTTTGGGTAAGAAAATAGTAAAGTTATAGCCACTAACCATGAAAACAGCAGATTTTGAAATATCCTGTATTCGGAGATGCATACAACTCAACCAAAAATTCCATTAGAGTTTAGATCATCTGAACTTCGTTTTTGGCATACCAACATCTAATTTAAAGATGTTGAAATAGGGGAAAAAATGAATTACATTTTCTTAAGGAATTTAATATGAGACATCTATGAGTCAAATTTAGAATATAGGTAAATAAGTATTGTGGGAATCTATCTATTTTTCATGCTATAAAGAATAAAAGGAAACCACGGAAGGGTACTGGAACCACTAAGTAACAATGGAATGGTTTCAGAAATGAGTGAATTGAAACCAGCTTTATGAGTTAAACTTGTAGACAAGCCTAGTTTTAGCCAACAATATCACGTGGTATTTTATATTTTTTCCGGAAATAATGATGTTCTTATATATTTTTGTTACGTGAATATGATACTTAGAAACAAATATGGAACCTCTTACATATTGAAAAAGAAATTAAAATAATATGCTTGCATATATTTTTGTGATTTGCTCATTCTTAAGCAGTGAAAAGTGAGAAAAAATAATTTCCCAAGAAATTCACTCTATAACAAATTTCTCTAAGGGGCATCTAAGCCCTTAGTTGCAAATGCCACGGATTCGTGTTTTTATTTAAAGTGATATCATCTGTAATTTTTGTGTGCCCTGCTTCAGTTACTCATTTAACAGAAGGCTTTGTTTTTAGCATATAAAATTATATGTACATGATATGTTACATGATCATTTCTCCTTCATCTTTCCCAAAACTCGAGGCTTTTAAGTAAATATTTATTCATTCTTGTTGTCATCAGTTCAAACATGTTTATTCATCCTCTTCTAATGCTAGCACATTTATATATAAGGCCTATTTAATATTATATATAAGCCTTATTTATACATAAAACCTATGGCTTGGGCTTAATATTAAGCCAAATAAAGAGTAATATTTTCTTAAACTATTTCCAGACAAAGGAGAATTATTTTCATAGTACTTAGAATAATAATCAACCCCTGTAATAAAGGCAATTATATTTCCTGGAAATTTATTTTTTTGGCCGTGGTTTCATAGAGCCATATGGATAGTTTTATTTTCTCTTTGGCTTCAGCTAAAGTTGTTTCCTTTTTCCCCTTAAGGATGCCTTAGATGTCTTGTTTATAATATTTCAAGCAGCTTCGGGTCCAATGAGCTATTGCAACACTATGGCATTGACAATAACTAAAAGTTTTCTCACCTTGGAATGGCAGGTAAGTGTGAATATATATTCATGATCTAATGAATCTACAATCATGTTTATGTACCAGCTGTTTGCTTTTCCTCAGCTGCTGTGATATATCTGGCTCTGAATTTTTTCTTGCTTTTTATTAACTCTTTTGGAGAAAGAAAAGAAATAAAAAAGCCCACAGGATATGAAAAGTCTTTTGATAAATGCGAAGTTCTGACTTTAGAACTTTTCAAACACATACGTATCATAATGAAACTCAATATTCTAAGTATGCAAAATACATCAACTACATTTAGTTTAATATTCTAACTTATTTTAGATGGAGATTTAGTAAATATGCGATATATGACTACAAATAAGTAAAACTGATTAACATAAAGTATATTATATTCTTTTTATTTTTTTAATCACACCTCACAATCAAAACCTTCCTAGGTCAAACAGGTTCTGTATTTTCCTTGTTCCATTTTCCACTGAGTCTGCTTTTGATTTTTTATTTCAACGCAACACAGAATTTCATAATGTTGCTAATGTCTTAGATGAATATGCAGAAAAACAAATACATTCGGTGTGTTTAGAGTTTAGATGACAAAGAAAATAAAATGAAGGTGTTAATTTATTAGACCATTTTTCTAAAGATTAGGAAAATTTGCCACTTTTAAACTAAAACTAGTCTGAGACCTATACATCAGTTATTTGCAACTTGTAGATATGTGTAATTTGCTCAGATTCCTACCTAGCCCATGGATTGGGGAAGTGTCAACTACATACCCCGAATTTCAGTAAATTCTTGGAGTCGAACATTTTCACGGCTGCCTCAGCCTCTAAAATATTAATGAGTGAAGAAACCTAGTCACACGAAGAATATTGTAGGTGCAATAGATGTCCCTAATGATTTGGCAGCTGTGGTATAGTGTAAATTGAATGACCATCTCCTTGTTTCTCTGGTCAGCAAAACACTCTTCTCAGTGCAAAAGGAAAAACAAGAAATGGTTTTAAGCTCTTCCTTAATTAATTCATTGATTTAGCAACTGTTTAATGAACACCTGCTAAGGAAGGTATTTTACTAGATCCTGAGAATTCATCGGAGAGAACAGAATAAGCAATTCTCTTTCCTCGTGAGATTATAGTATGCCACATTGTTAAAAACTGTAGCTTAATAACTATTTTCTATGGCATGAGTACATCCTTGAAACACATCTCTACCCAAATGACTTTCTTTACACCAAGAAATGTAATAAGAATCACGCAATTTTATTTATTTTGTTATAAATACTGTGAAGAGAGAAGAGTTGATGATCTAGATATTTGACAAATTATTCAATGGCTTGACTTTCTTCCTATTTAAAACCAATATTACTATATTTCACTTTCTAAGTGTGTGATCTGAATTTCTTGACTGCATGGTTCATTCATATATTTCTAATTTTGAAATCAAGGTACAAATTTTAAAATTGAAGGTGCAATATATAATGAAAATTTAATTGCTAATATTTGTTTTCTAACTTAATCTGACTTTGTGTAATCTTCCGATTATCTACTTAGATTTCTAAAAAGAGGTCATTTAAAAATATTTGTAATTTAATTCCTTCTTTTGCTGTAATTTAATACCTTCCTGCAACAAGTTTATAGTATGAAATCTTTTAAATCCTTTTAAGTCTTAAAAAAGCGCTTACTTTATCCATACCATTGATTGATAAATTATCTATGTGTAACATTTTAAAATATGATAATGGTGATAAAAATCTAACGTTTATTGAACACTTACTATCTTCTAGGCACCGTTCTAATTGCTTTACATGTATTAACTCTTTTAATCTTCAAAACAACCTTAAGAAATTGGTACTATTATTGTCACAATTATAAAAGGTATAAACAGAAAGTTTTAGTAACTCGGTCAAGTTCACACATCTAATAAATGCTGTGAGCAAACACTGGAAGTGTTATTCCAGAAACACATTTCCTAAATATTATACACACTGTCTCTACTTTTAGGTGTCTTAGTTCCTACCTGCTGCTCCCCCACCTCAGGCAGAGATGGATAAGGTAAAGCTAAAAAGAGTACCTCACTTGACCAGGCCCTTCCTTAATAATAGCCATACAAATGTGTTTAAAAATCAGGTGCTTTTGGATGATTTGAAAAAATAAAATATCTATATTCATTTAACACTTGCATGCCTTTCTACTTTATTAATTTTATCTACAATGTTTTAACTTTCATTTTAATTTTAACAAGAAAATGTGCACTCTCAAGTAAAAATCACAATGAGGAAATCCAGTGCTCTAGGACAAGGAACAAACTCCAAAATGGGAGAAATTAAACCTTTGAATATCAGTAAATAAAGTACACCAAACAGAAGTGATGCACCCAGATACGCTACAGATTTTCATTCTATCTTGTAGATAGTAGACAGTTGTAAGAGATTTTATGCATGCCTCTTTTCATGAATACTTCCAAGCCAAAAATGTTCTTTCTCAAGATTTAAAATCCATATTATAGAAGAGGGCTAAAAGGCAAGCTACCCATTGTTGCTGTTGGGGTGATACTGTTAATAATTTTTATAATATTTTCCCTTATTTTGTTTTTATTGGAATCTTATCTCTCTTTTCTCTGTTGATGTTTTTAAAATCTTCTATTAGTCTTTGCCATTTTACATATTTTTCCAGTCTGTGTGGGTATACTTTAGTTTTATATCTTGTTTGGGATATGTTCTGCTTCCTTTGGGTTCATATTTTTCACCATTTTTCAGTCATTACCTCTTTAAATATTAAACAACACACAATTTGTTTTTCAATGTCTTTTCCTATAAGTCTTTCAACATTCCTCATATCATAATCTTAACCAGTGGTTAACTTTGAAAAATAGGTAACACGAAGAAATATTAACATTTAATATTGGCCAATAAACATTATAAACATTACCCAAACGTAAGAAAAGAGAAAATAAAGTGGAAAAGAAAATAACAGAACATATTGCTGCTGATCAATCTCAAATGGTCTAACATACACGTATCTGAAATTTCAGAAGGAACAGAAGAATAATGGGGCAGGAGAATATCTGAAGAAACAGTGATAGAGATTCTTACAAAAATTGTGAAAGATAGCTGACTGTATTTCCAAGAAGCTCAGAGAACATCAAGCAGATTATTAAATTAAAAAGAAAAAAAGCAAGGGAAAAAATTAAAATCTCCTAGAAACATCACATTCAACACCAAAAAATAAAGAAAAAATAGAGAGCTTGAAAACATCTCGAAGGGAGCCAGAGGAAAAAGACACTTTCTATATGGAGTAAGAGAGAGGAGAATTACAGCACTCTTTTTTTTTTTAAAGCTATGTAAATGAGCAGAGAACTGAAAGTGAAACAGTATTGAAAGAAAAAGATAAAATCTATCAACCTAAATTCTTTATTCAAATTTTTATTTTTCATTCTCTTTCTATCTTTCAAAGTAGAAGGAGAAAAACAAGCTTTTGCAGGTGAAGGAAAACAGGAAGAATTCATTGCTAGCAGACCTGCACCGTACTGCAAGAAAATTAAGAAAGTGCTTCAGGCAGAGGAGTAAGATCAACTTATATTAACATGATAATATGATAGACAGAAACTTCATCTACACAAGCAATGGAGAGCACTGGAAATGGCAAAAGTCAAAGTAGGAATACATTTATTTTTTTAAACTTTTAGCATTTTTAAATATTTAAATATTTAAATATTTTTAATATTTCTGAAAGTTAATTGACTGCTAAACTTAAAACAGTAGTAATGCATTGGTGTTGACAGCATCTGTAAAATGTATATCAGTAACACCAGAAAGGATGAGAGGCAGAAATTGTGTTTGCTATTGTAAGGTTCTTACACTATTTGTGAAGAGCTATAATATTATTATTATTTTTTTTTTCTGAGAAAGATTAGCCCTGAGCTAACATCTGCTGCCAATCCTCCTCTTTTTGCTGAGGAAGACTGACCCTGAGCTAACATCCATGCCCATCTTCCTCCATTTTATACATGTGACGCCTGCCATAGCATGGCTTGACAAGTGGTGTGTAGGTCCTCACCTGGGATCTGAACTGGGGAACCCTGGGCCACTAAAGCAGAACGTGAGAACTTAACCACTGTGCCACTGAACTGGCCCTGCTATGGTATTATTTTAAGGTAGACTGATTAATTAAGGATATATATTGTATGTCCTATGGTTAACATCTTAAGTTTTTTAAAGTTGTATAATATGCCAATAGTGGAAAAGAAATCTGATCATAAAAATACTTAATAAACCAAAACATATCACTTTCTTACATGAGACAAATGATACTAGCAGTATCTGTGATTTCTGTTCATATCTCTGCTAAATCAAAAGGCTTAAGCAATATACTTTTTAAAGGTAAATGTACTATCGCTACATTGGGTCATTAAAAAGCATCCTTAAAATGTTTGAGTTTTTTTTTTAAGAGTAAAGAAACTAAGTAAGCAGACCATAGTGTCCCCAGAGCTTGCCATACTTAGTTTTCGCTTAGGCATCCCAGCACACATACCAGTACATCTCTCTGGTCACCTTCTTGTATTTCCTTGTATTTCCTTGGCACTGACTGATGATAAATTGCTATCATTCTTCCTTTTGTTATTTATAAATGGGATTAGATTGAGCTATTTCTCCCAGTGGAAACTCTAATTGCAATGCAGTTTTCTATTCTCCCAGAAATGACCTGAAGGATCTGGTTTTTGCCTTAATTGACAACTTCAGGCAGGCTGCCTTTATCACACAGTTATTGAAGCTGTGCGCTCAGACAGCTATGGCTGTTAGATCACAACACACACAAAACAGTCATCTGCCATTTATCATGAAGTAAATCTCATTCAGCACACACAAAAGGCACTTACATAATAATACCATTTTCTCTTATTTTATTCATTCTGCAAATGTAATGAATTCACCACTGTGTAATATCTGGAAAATATTGATTATTTTGATTTTTTTAAAAACAAGTGAAATACAAACTAAGAATATAATATTAAATTCTATTATGCTAGAGTTTTCTTTTATCTTCTGTAAAATGAGATCAGACCTGGCCTGATTATTTATTCTAATCAATTGGATTTTTATGCCAACATATATTTCAAAGATGTCTGAAGTAGGTGAAATACAATGGAGAAGGGGAGGAATTCATTTAAGGGGAGAATAGGTCGAAATAATTTGGAGGCTAGAGTAGCAAAGGTAGAACAAACCTATGGAAACTAAGGAGATGAAATGGCATGCCTGAATAATTTAACCAAATACATTTTAGATTGCTTTCAAATGAATATTTCCTACATTTCATCATGAAGTGAAACATTTAAGAAGTTTACCGTGTTTTTAAAAAATATTACGACCATTCAAGGCACTTTCATTTAGTTACGCTATACTCTAGACCTGTAGCAATCTAGTGATTATACATATATGTAAAATAATACATATTACATATATAATAGACACACATATGCAGGTATGTTATATATACACATGCCATATAATTTACTTATTACATATTAATAATATGTATGTAATTATATATACAAATTATACATATGCCAAATTATGGACATTTTTAGCATTTATTATGATATAAATCAAGTGTTTTTGTTTTTTTTTTTTTTTTTACAAAAAACCTGTGTAGTATTTCTGCTTGTCTCATCTCCTTCACTACTGCCCAGAGCTCTGCTTTCTCTATATGTTTACCATGGATAACCTCATCTGGACAATGTTTTGAATCACGCATATAAACCAAAACTCCAAATCTGTGTCTGATTCTATCCTTTGAGCCAAAATTCACCTGTATCTCCACTGAGATGTCTCAGTAAAAGCTAAAATAAGTATGTTTAAATCTGAAGATGATCCTTCTCCCAAAACATCCATTTTCCCTGCATTTGCCATGTTTATGAATTGCCCTGTTTCTGCACCAGCCAAGCCAGAGCCTCAGAAACTTCAGTCCCTCCTTCTGTCACCCATCTGATCCTCCAGCAGAGACTGTGAATTCTGCTCTTTGTTGAATTTTCATTCCTCATCTTCTCTTCTTTACCATTGCCCCTAGGTCTGTTATTCTCCTCACTATTTCTGCCTAAATATCTAGATTTCATTCTCGATTGCACTTCTTGATTTTATTCTCATAAACTTTCTACCATCCTCCAGACACGACCAAAATAATTTCTCTAAAATGCAAATATGTTTTAATATTTCAATAGCCATACACGGTCATAATTTTTAAATGTTTAGCTTGGAACAAAAAACCTTTGACAATTTGGCTGCTGTCTTCTCCCCATACCTCATTTCCCATCATCAATCCTTACCTCTACCTCTTTTCTCTGTATTTATTCCAGAAGAATGTCCCATGTCATTTTATGCCTCGCTGAGATTACAGACATATGTTCTTTCCCGTACCTGGAACACACGCCTCCCCTACTTCATCCAACTGCTTCCAATCTATCTTTCAAAACACTTCCTACAATGACTCACTTTGACCCAGTCTGCTGGCAGATCGCTCTCCCTTCTTCAACGCATACTACACAGTGTGTACTTCTGTCACCCTGCACACATCACACTATCTTGCAGTCATTGACATGTTTGTCCCTTCTGCTTTCTGGAATGTAATATTCTTGAAGTCAGGATCTGTCTTCTTCATCTTTGTATCTACTTAGCGTCTAGCATAGTGCCTGGCAGACAATAAGAGTTTTAAAATAAATAAATTAGCTTCTCATAGAAGCTAATGATGTGGTCAGGGTCACAAGGCAAATGAATCAAATTTAAACTTAATTTTCTCTGTGACAATTACACAAATTTTTTACCTGTATATTGTTATAAACTAAGTATTAAAGTAATATGTCCAGTTAAAATGAATATTCTTTCTATACTTACTCGAATTTGACTATTAAAAAGTCATAATATTTAGCTATTGTTTCTTTTATATAAGAACATTTACGCTCACCTTTAATAAAGCTGCATGTGTCATGCCTGCTGGTTCTTTCACGACTACACTCATTTAACACAAAGTCCATAACATTCAGAGATCCTTTAAACCTTTTCTTTGCTTTTGCTTTGTTTCTCTTGCTGTATTTAATATTGAAAGAAAAATTGGACGGAAATATTTACACATATTTTATTCTGACTTACGATGATGTAATTGACACTAATATTCCAGGTTTACATAGAATTATTATTTTGGGGAAATAAATTATTTTTATAAAATTTTATAATTGCTGAGTGTTAAAGCTTTCTTTGAAGTCGTTATATCAATCATGACTATTAACTTCTTTATTCTAATGGTTTATCTAAATTATGAACACAAATGTTTTGAGGGATAAAAATAATTTTTCCTTTTTATTTATTAAGCTCTGCAATTAAAATGTGTAAACTAAATCGGATTGTCACATAAAATCTTTACTCAATTTTTCTGTCAGCTGAAGAACTGACCTTACAAATTCTCTTCCTATAGGTTCTTCTAAGACTCTTCTGAGACTATATAGCTTACTTTTAAACTGTGTTCTTATTCCTTACTTAGGCACATGAATGCTATATCTTTACCCGTTTAGAAATGTTCTAAAACTGTACTCTGGCTGATTTATTATCTGTTGCATGCTTAAATATATTCATTTATGTACAATTTTTCTCTCAGTAAAGATTTAGCATTGTTGTGCATTCATAGTAAATATTCTCTAATTTCATTAATTTTTAAAATACACCCTCATCATTGTTTTGATCAACAGATTAAAAAACAGATAAATCATTTTCTGAGGTATTTTAGAAGATTTTATGGAAGTCAGTGGATGTATTTTTATCATTTGGCTGCATATAGAAACAGGAAATAATTTTCTATAAAATATTAATCATATATAAGATAGTAACTGCAAAACATAATTTAAAGAAATATAGCAAACAAATATCTCTGTAGGCCAATTCAAAGCTAAGTCTAAACCTGTTCAGATTTCAGAAATATATGAACTGCTTTTTTGTTCTGTTAGTTTTGACTGATTAAAAATTTTAATGCCTGGTGAGAATACAAAACACCTTGGTGGTGAGATTAATTCTGGGAAGGAGGAAGGGGACTGTGCTAAAAAGATGAAGAGAGAATTTAATTTTCACTTTACATGTAATGTTAGAGTGAGTGCTTGGAGGGGGTGAGTAAAGGTAACCTCTAAAGTATGCAGATAACATCGGAAGATCTTTGACTACACATCCCAATTTTCTTCCCAGCATTATTGAGATATAATGGACACATAACATCGTGTAAGTTAAAGGTGTACTCACAATGATTGGAGATATATATATACTGCAAAATGATTACCAGAATAAAGTTAACACACCCATCACCTCGCACAATTACAATTTTTGTGTGGTTGTATGGTGAGAACTTTTAAAATTTACTCTCTTAGCAACTTTCAAACATGCAATACAGTTTTGTTAACTATAATCACCATGCTCTACATTATGTCCCCAGAATTTATTTATCTTACAACTGGAAGTTTGTGCCCTTTGATCCCTTCACCCATTATCCCCATCCCCAGACCTATCCAATCCTTGCCCTTGGCAACCACCAATCTGATCTTCAGTCTTTTTTGAAGTTAGATATATCCATATTAATTAACTTCAGGCAATGTAATTTAAATACCATTTTGTGTGTGCCTTTCAGTTTAATTAAATATGACAGAAATTAATTCTCTGTCTTCATCTTTCCAAATGTTGATGGACAACAACACCTAGGTTGAGTTTTACTCCAAAGATCCAAATGGGTGAGTTTGCTCTGCCATCCTAACCATGTTGTTTGGCTTCCAGCTTTGGATCTCAGGCTGTGGGGTGGGGAAGAGGAAGCACAGGATAGGCACACAGCCACTGCCCCTCTGTTCCACTGGTCTCATGCTAGGCACAATGCCACATCCAACTCCCAGGAATTGTAGTCTCTGTTTTGGTGTCCACATTACCAACTGCAACTCAGGGGATTTTATATACAGAAAAAAGAAAATAAGAACAGTTACAAGGATATAGGTAGAAATCAGCCATCTGGTTAGCACAGTATTCCTGCATGCCATTTTTTTCCACAAGTAGAGGTTTTCTACTTCCTATTCCAAGGCTGAAATCCTCATGTCCCTCTACACTGTATCTACCTCATTTTCTAGGATCTTTTGGTTATGTGCAGTAAGTACTCTCTATCAGGTCATACTGTGGCTACTTTTTCACTGATAACCTTAAAAAAATTAAAAAGAAATATTTCTAAATTTTCATTTAGATAAAGGAAGAGTGCTGTAATAATTATGAGGAGGTCCTAAAATATATAAGGGCTAAGTTTACATTTTGCCTTCATGCTGCAGGTGCAGCATGGCAGAGGATCTATGTTCTCATAAGCTCAGGTGCTCTGCCATCTTTAATATGTGGCTCTGCAAGGTCAGTCTGAGACTAGTCATGTCAGAAAGCCAAGAGGTGGAAAGAGCTTGGAGGAATCTGTGGACATTCTCATGTGCCAGGAGTAGACATTGCACCCATCACTTCTGCTCATACTCTAGTCTCCCCTTATCCACAGGACATTTTCCAAGACCCCCAGTGCATGCCTGAAAATGTGGATGGTACAGAACCCTATATATGCTGTGTTTTTTCCTATGCATACATATCTATGATAAAGTTTAATTTATAAATTAGGCACAGTAAGAGATTAACGACAATAACTAATAATAAAATAGAACAATTATGACAATATACTGTAATAAAAGTTACTATAGATCTTAGCAACCTCAACATACAATTTTTTTCTTTCCTTATTAAATTGAGAACTTTCACATTTTCACTTAAAGGAAGTACTTCATGGCTTCTCTTTGACATTTTGGGGCCATTATTCAGTAAAATAAGGGTTACTTGATCACAAACACTGCGATACTGTGACAGTTGATCTGACAAGAGAGGGGGCTGCTAAGTGACTAAGAGCTGGACCAAGGGATGACTCACACGTGGGCAGATGGAGTGGGACAGTGGCAAGATTTAATCACACTACTCAGAACAGTGTACAACTTAAAACTTAAGAATTATTTACTTATGGACTTTCCCATTTAATGTTTCCTGACTGTGGTTGACCACAAGAAACTGAAACCATGGAAGGTGAAACTGTGGATAAAGGGGACACCTGTATTCCATCAGAGGTAACCACAGGGAATACCAAACGGAAAAAGAGGTTCCAAAATGTGACTTAGTTGGGCATCCATATGCTCAGCTTCTATAGTTGAAAGGGAGTATGAATCTTGTTAGTTAGCCACCATTATCTACCTAAATGGAAAACACACATCAGTCAGTTATCTGTAGTAGTCTAAAAATCCTGCTTAGTCGGGAAATGCAGTAATTCCCAGCCCTGAAAGAGGAGTAAGTTCTCTGGTAAGCCCATCTGGCCAGCACTGCTTCTGCTCTCTGCAAGTTATTCTCTGGCCATCCTTCCTTGGGAATCATCCTGTTTCACAGCCTATTTCTGCTAGTGCAGGTTTTGAAATCCCCAAAAGTAGACCTCAAGGTGGAGAATTGGGTCCAGAGTGTTTAGGACAAAGTAATTCCAGGAAGTCCAAATGAGGAAAGTGAGATGGCGAAGTAAGACAAGTCAAAAAATGAGCTGGGTGGCACTGTGAGCAGTTGGGGCTCAGTTCCACAATGAATCCCTGAGGAACTTTTTGGGGTACATTACTAAATTGCTTGACTAAAGGAACTGTGCCATCTTTCAGACCCTATGTGTTGAGAGTTGCACCCAGTATCTTCCCACTTTTAACCCCACCTCCAACTCCCATTCCTTGGTTTTGCTATTCACTGTGGAGACGGCTCTCAGCTTGCAGAGCAACACAGTGCATGGACGAGGAGACTAATAGAAATTGACCTCTCCAGCTGCAGGTGAACTCGGGGATGGGGTAGGCATAACACGACCTGTTACACTGGCTTTCAGAATTCAAGCTTGTGATTTCTTCAGCAGTAAATTTCCTAAGATGCTTATTAGGCTTCTTACTGCTTTGCTTCTAAATCTTTGCAAGTTAAAGTAACAACAGCTGAAACTTTTGAAATCTCTTACTGGAATAGGCTTTACTCAGCCCATCTCTGGCTCCCTTTTCCTGACTGAGAAGAACTCTTAATCACGTGCTCTTATGGATCAGGTTAAGAGGCTCCATTCAAATTTTAGCTGCCTGTCAATTTCTTTGTGGGGGAGGGGATTCTATTTGCAAATAACTAATGTTAAATCTAATTCTTACTCTCTGAAGTTCCAGTAAATATTGGAACATATCTGAGAGTTTTATTTTCCTCTCCTTTATGACTAGGGTCTCTACTCATGACCTTCACCTGGAGCATGACTGGGAAAATACAGAAAAAGGGATGGAGTGCCATTCTTAAGTAGCTTACCTTGAAGACTTAGTGCCGCTTGCATAGCTGGCAGCAATACGAAGTCGCCTATATCACTCAAAGGAATAATGGACCCTATTAAAAGCTGCTGCAAACACTGTGATTGGATTGCTCTGTTTATCAGTCTAAGATGCACAACTGCATACTTTGGCCCTACTAAAAGTTAGTGTTCCATTGTTTTTAAATTCTTAATGTTCTTGGATGAAAAACCAAGTGTTGAGGTTTCGGAGAGATCACTAATCAATTCCAACCTTCTTTCTTGTGAATTATGATCATATTTAATACAAGTCAAATAACTCCACATACAACAAAGTACACTCATTCTCATTAAGTGTTAGTCTTCACTCCATTTCCTAACAGAGAAACAATAGACACTAAACAAAGAAACATGACATTAAAACAAGAACTGAAAATTAAGAGGTAATGCGTGACTAAATTTCCTGCCCCAGATAATAAATGCATAATTGAGTGCTCATATTAATCTCTGTCATTTTTTGACTTCTCCCAAATTGATTTGAGTTCACATGTTATGGATTCTGGACAGTTGAAGAAGGATGATTGACATTTTGGGAATGATTTTTCCATCCACTCCTTTTTAATCAGCTATCGTTGAATTTCTTTTATTATCTTTAACAGATCAAAGTCATTAATTTGTAGAACATACTTTTGACTCAAACTTCCAGGGTCTGTGACTAATTTTGGGGGGGGGGGTGTATGTATAGTTTTCTGTGTGTAATGTTGGTGCTGCAATAATATATGTCATATTAACTCTATAGACTTTTTTAAATTGTGCAGTTAGAGGTTTGAATTCTAAATTTTGAAACTCTAAAGGAATCACATCCCCTCAATGAGAGAGGGGAGGGCAGAAGCTGCTGAACAGACCTCAACACTACCAGGCATCAGGATGTCTCACTTTTCAAATATCGGCCTGAAGGGCATCAAACTAAAGCTTATTTTTTCCATTTTTCAGTTTAACGTTTTTTGGGTCTTAGAAATAAGACCATGTTAAAACAAACAAAAAATAATCTATAAACATTGGTATTAAAATAAGAGAGAAATTAGGTAATGATTCCTGGGAAAGGTCATCAAGCACCTTCTTCAACTCACACCTGTGAGTTCCATCAATTTATCAAAATAGAAGTGATTGTAAACATGAGTATATACAATGACATCCTTTCTATAGTAGAAAGTCATTACTGTGTGGTTTGTCTGTAACTAATAATTATAAGAACATTTTCTTTGTAATTTAAATATCAGATTAAATATAAAAATACATATAAAATTAGCTAAAGAGTACGTTTGAACACATTTAAGATTTCAAATTATAATCAAGATAATACACTCAATTGTAGAAAAACAACCTGATTAAAAACCGGGAAAGGACCTGAATAGACGTTTTCCCAAAAAGACATACAAATGGCCAATAGATATATAAAAAGGTGCTCAGCATCACTAATCATCAGGGAAATGCAAATCAAAACCACAATGAGATATCACTTTGCACCTGTTAAGTTGGCTAGTATCAAAAAGATAATAATTCACAAGTGTTGACAAGGATGTAAAGAAAAGGGAATCCTGGACACTGTTGTAAATTCCCATGTTGTAAATTTACATGGGAATGTAAATTGGTGCAGCCATTATAGAAAACAGTATGGAAGGTCCTCAAAGAACGAAAAATAGAACTACCATATGATCTAGAATTTCTCTTCTAGGGATATATCCAAAGGAAATCAAATCAATACCTCCAAGAGATTTCTGCACTCCCATGTTTATTTCAGCATAATGTATTATAGCCAAGACATGGAAACAATCTGTTTGTCAACAAATGAATGGATAAATAAATTATGGTATATATACACAATGGGATATTATTCAGTCTCAACAAAGAAAGAGATGCTGCCATTTGCAACAACATGGATGAACCTGGAGGACATTATACTAAATGAAATAAACCAGACATAGAAAAAACATTGCAGAATCTCATTTAAATGTGGAATAAAAAACTACAAGGAGCAGAGAGTAGAATGGTGGTTACCAGGGGAGTGGATGTGGGAGAAATAGGGAGACGTTAGTTAAATAGTACAGTTGCGGATTTATGTAGGATGAATAAGTCTCGAGATCCAATGTACAGCATGATGACTCCAATTAACTAATACTCTATTAAATACTGTAAATTTGCTAAAATAGTGGGTTTCAGTTGCTCTCATCACAAAAAAATGGTAATGTGAGATGATATGTTAACTAGCTATGTAGCAATCATTCCACTATGTAGATGCATATCAAAATGTCATGTTGCACACCTTAAATATATACAATTTTTATTAGAAAATAAACTTAGGGGTCAGCCCTGGCAGCCTACTGATTAAATTCAGCATGCTGCACTTTGGCAGCCCAGGTTCAGTTCCCAGGCACAGACCTACACTGCTTTGTTAGCAGCCATGCTGCACTGGCAGTCCACGTGCTAAAAAATAGAGGAAGATTGACACAGATGTTAGCTCAGGGTGAATCTTCCTCAGTAAAAAAATTTAAAAAATTTAAAATTAAAAGTAATTTAAAAAAGCCAAAACCATAGCCTCTTTAAGTCAATCATCTCCAATGAATATTTTCCTTGTACATAATATTAAGGACTATAAAAATTAAGGATCCAGGGGTTGGCTTTGTGGCCTTGTGGTTAAGTTTGGTGTGCTCTGCTTCAGCAGCCCGGGTTCAGTTCCCATGTGTGGACCTTCTCCACTTGCTGGGAGCCATGCTGTGGTGGCATCTCACATACAAAATAGAGAAAGATTGCCACAGGTGTTAGCTCAGGGACAATCTTCCTCAGCAAAAAAAAGAAAAATTAAAGCAACAAAAAGAGAGTGCACAGGAATGAATGTTGATCTGGTCTTTGTTTTAAATACTCATCAGAAAAGGTTTATGATCTTTTTATGGAAAAATTGTTTGGATGATAATTTAGAGCAAATTGGAGGCATGTTGAATATTCAGATCAGTATGATTAGCATGCACAATTCAGTACATGCTCTCTTTAGACTTCTTTTCTATTTGTAATCACATGCCCCAAATCCCATTTTCCTTCTCACTTCCTCCTCTGTTATACTATCTTTTCTCCCAATCTCAAACAAAGCACAGGTTTTCACTTTCATTTAGTATTTCACTCCAAATTTAGCACACTTGGGGTTTCTCTTGCTCTTTCAGCAACAAATCAATGACATTTGTCTATAAATCTATCAAAATATTGAATTTTGTTTATATTGTTTACAGATGAAACACCCATAGTTATCCTTATAACATGTAATTTATGTTATAAAAAAATGTAAGATTTTATGTGTTTGAAAATATATTAAACAATGGTTCAAAATATTATTAAAAATGAATTTAGCACTATTGCTTATAAATCTCTACTGGTTTCTTTCTTTTACATAATATACTTAAAAATGTGCCTGCAATATAAACTAACTTGTTAGAAAATTACATAGATATCATTTAACTTTTAACTGCTGACTTAGATACAGAATAGAAATATTATAAAACAATGCAAATATCTAATCTGCAGTAGTGAATACTTGCATGCTTATAACAGACTAAATAGATTCCGCGTAGCTCAAACCATAAAGTATCTATTAATCCACTCAAAATTATGAAATGGTAGCTATTCTGTCTTTTGAAAATTAGTAGCAATGATATTTGCATTTCCCACAAAATAAATAAAACCAATAAAATATAATGTGTTTACACCGAAAAGACAAAAAAATGACATCTTCTGAGGTACTAAAGAGAAAATGCTAGCACTTACTTCTACAAATAAAAGTAATATTAATGGTAAAAAGAAAAGTGATTATAACTACACTTCTAAAATATTGAAACATATTCCAATACCCTAATAAATGTGTGAATTATTTGAATACAAGTTGATATTGTTATGTGACTATATATTTTTAAATTAGCCTTTACTAAATATACCTAAAGGAACAGCTATAGCAAAGACATATTTAGTGGACTGCAAGTCACTTTAAAACTAACAAAAAAGCCGTAACTAAAACCACTAAATTATCAGAGTGATAATTCTGGCCTATTTTCTAGGAGATATTAAGGTTTTCTATTACTTCATCTTGCCCAATTCAAGTAGCCTTATATCTTCATTGTTTTCTATTTTCATTTTTCCCATCTAATCAACATTGATTTTCAGAACAGTTTTCTCCTGTTCTCTTATCTTTCTATTCCTTCCCTTTACTCTATTTTAATATTGCTGCCTCCCAGGAGAACAAATTACAAGTGTGGAATGTACATCTTTTATTTGTCAAATGTGATGTTTTGTGGCTTAAATAGTAGATATACCATAAGGATAAGAAAATTACGTATGTATATATGTATGTATAGTAATTTTCTTTAATTACTCTAAGTTTAAGTAAATTGGTGTGTCTGTATATGTACGTGCATGTGTACACTATATATATATAGTTTATAATCCATGTATATATATACATAATATATATAAATAATATGTATAATAAATAATATAATAATATTGATAATTATATTAACAATATATTATATTATATATTATAATTAATTAATTATAAATAATATATTTAAATTGTAAATAAATAATATATAATAAAATATAAATAATTGATATTCTATATAATTATTATAAGAATAATTATATATTCATGATATAATAATAAATAATAAATATATATATATAGTTTATAAATCCTGACTTTACTCATAAGGACTCTCAGAGATTGTCTTGTGTATTCAGGTACTAATCTTCTTGACTATTGTGTGTTTGTAATTTTAACAAACTACTCTTCCATTTCCCAGAAAATTTGTCTGATGCTGACACCTCTGCCAAACAAATATGCTTATATGCTTCCATTCCTCCTGCTTTTCACTGCCTTGCTTAGCTTCCTATTCAAGGTCTTTGTTCCATGTACGGTTATATAGTCAAAAAGGAGTTGGTACAGGTTAGTATAGTAAAGTGAAAAACCGTCTGGCTTGTCTGCCCTTGTTTTAGCGCTAAAAGTTCTGCGTCTTGGAAAAAAATCCTCTTCAGGATTTGAAAAGTCCTGTTCTTTGATGATGAGTTTGGAAGTTTGGGGGAAAAGTTTAGAACCCATATAACTGCCCCAAAAATATGGGCTGAAAGCAACACTGTTTTCAGTGTTAAACAGAAATGGTAGATTACCTGCCCTCTGTAATCTCTGTTACTGTTTTTTCCCTGACCTCTGATCTTGGGACCTATGATCTATGGTTCCCAATAACAGAGCATGAGAGTCGTTGCTCACTCTAAATTAGGATACTAAGTTGAAGTGTGTTGTAACTGTAAGCATTAATATTTCATCTTTGACTTTGCCTATAGGTTAATGTAAGGCTTTGCGTCATGGTAATGCTAGCTTGATTTTTAGCATTGTGTATATTGGACTATTTTCTCTAAGAGTTAAGATAATGAAAATAAATGATTACAATACCCACACCAGGATAACTCAGACATCGCCAAAAAGAGGACTAAACAACTGTGTTATATTGATGGCAGATGGTATGACATATACAACTGGATTAGGGAGGTAAAAAACCACAATAGAGAATATTGGACAATTTGCAGAACAGAATTTGTTACTGGACCTGGTGGAGCAGAGCATAAGAAAGCACATATGGAGACAGAAACTCACAATCCAGGATAAGACACATAAGCGCTTCTAAATCAATCAAAAGTTTTTCATCTTCCAAAAATATACCAATTTTCTGTTGAGCATAGTGGCTGCGAAATTAGCCAAGTGAATTAGCCATTTGTTGGTACCACAGACACCTATAAATACTTAGCATATTGTTCCCTTGACTGATCTAAGAAACTGAGTAAAGTTACATTTCCTGATTCAGTGGTTGCAACAAAATATCCTCGGGAAAACACAAGGGGACATTTAATTATAGATGTTTTGGGTCTTCACAGTGTAGTGCTATTTCTGAGGATCTGACATATAACCATGTTCCCCAAAGTTTATCAGGTGTGTTGAGTTATGGTAAAAAAAAAAAAAAAGAAAAATTCCCCTCTTGCGTCTAGTTACTTTAATTTGAAAAGTGGAGTGCCAAATCATTTTCTTTATTTTCTATGAAGATTGTAATGGATGGAACTGCTGAAAATGTGAAAGAAAAGGCCGTTGTTATCTTGTTCAAATACAAACTAGACTTTCCTCATCTATCTGCATCTTTGGTAGACAATGCAAATGTAACTTTTAGCAAATTACATTTAGTCTATAAACTTACCAAATAAAATGAAAAATCCTACTTGCTAAGCATCCTACATACCTTGCATACAACACTGTCAAAAAGGAGCAGGGTTTCTTGACTTGTGACATTGAGACTTTCATAAAAAAGGTTTTCTCACTTTTCAGTTTTCTTAAATCAGGTGGATGCACTTAATGAGATTTCAACTTTACAGAAAGAGAAAGAGGTAACCTTCTTAGACATTTGCTTGCAAGACAAGTTATTATTTTTGCTGTCTGTAAAAAAATTTTTAAATGTTGGTGTGCCATAAAATCATATTTTCAAAGTGTAGGCATATGGGATGTCCTTCTCTAATTTGGAGATACACTGAGGATAAGAATGGGGAAAAGTATTATAGGAAAACAGAAATCTGTATGTTGTTTCGCCAAAACTGTTTGGTGATGAGCCTAGAGAAAGATGAAAGGACTGAATTTGAGTTTTTCACTGTTATATGTACGTTGTGACAGAAATTCCCACAGTGCAAAAATAACCAAGTGTTTGGAAATAAGACAGCTTCAGAACCGAAAAAAATCACCAGAAAAGGGCAGCCAAGTTAAAGAAGATTTTCTCCCACATTTACTAAAATTAACTCATTTGAAATTTAACTTCAGTTTCACAAATCCAAATTACCTCTATGCGTTAAAACCATTTTCTCTGAGAAAGAGACATTTTATTTATGATGACATCCGTGTGCTTCAGAGTGATTAAAAATGATGGGCCTTTTAGACATAGATAGCCTGTGTGATACATCTATAAGTACAAAGAACCCAATTGACAGATGACTGGTCTATCAGAGCTAGTCAGCAGTACAAGTGGGTGGACACCTTTGGCGAGCTGGGATCTAATTCCTACAAGTTGAAAAACTTGCTGTTGCTGGTAAGTGAAATTCTAAATATTTTATGCTCAACTGTTTTTGTTGCGAGGATATTTACTTTGGTAAACTGGCACTAGGAATCAACGTGATATAGGCTAGCTAAAAGCAGAGCTGTAAGTCAGAGTGAATACTACACTGGAATGCATTTTGTTTTATCACTGCATGAAAGAAAAGAAAGATGTTCTAATGGCTGCAGGCAGTTCAGAGAAGTGTTATTAGAAAGGAAACAGACTAAAAATATTCTGCGGTATAACGGGACAGAAGAAAAATCTTGTTATGTTTAAATTAAATATAGGTAGTATCTGTTTAATTAGTCTTACCATATTTATCTCTTTTTAAAAAGCTTACATTATGTATCATATCAATACATAATGGTATGATCTATAAAATTTAAGTATCCAAAATATATTTCTTACCTTAATTTTTGACAAGTGTTTATTATATATGAAATATTATTTTAATTATTCTTTTGGTTACATTTGTAATTTTGAAATATATATTTAAATCTCTATTTATGGGGGCTGGCCCCATGGCCGAGTGGTTAAGTTCACGTGTTTCACTGCAGGCGGCCCAGTATTTCGTTGGTTCGAATCCTGGGCGCGGACATGGCACTGCTCATCAAACCACACTGAGGCAGCATCCCACATGCCACAACTAGAAGGACCCACAACGAAGAATATACAACTATGTACTGAGGGGCTTTGGGGAGAAAAAGGAAAAAAATAAAATCTTTAAAAAAAAAATCTCTATTTATGTTAAGATCAATATTTAGCAGCATCTCTTGTCTTTCCATGTTATAAGACAAGGCTAGTATTGACATACAAGTTCCGATATTCTACTTTCCCACTTTTATATTTCACCTTCAGTCAGCTACACTTTTACTTTTATGTCCTATGGTAGTATTCCTCTATTTTCTCCATAAGTTGATTCTGTATTTTAAAATAAATAATATTAAAAAAATCACACTATTATGGCCATATTTAATTTGTCTCATGTTCCTTTCATAGATTGTTTTGAAGACAGTAGTGGTAGTAATAATGGGGTAATAGTGTTGTTATTATTTTTTGCTCACATTATCAAATCATTTTTTTGGTCTATTTACTTTTATCATGTCTTCATTTATTTTCTGCTCCCTCACTCAAACTTTCTCATCTACTGAGTTCATTTATTGTCCTTTTGAGAGTCACATCTTTCAATCTCCATTCTCATGCTGAAACTTTGCTGTTAATCTGCAGTTGGGCTCTCACCTTGGGACTCACTGATAGTAAGAGCCACTGTCACCTGGTTTCCAAGACTTTTTTCTTCTTTGATTTAAGGTCTCAATATGCCATAATACATCCCATCCTCAACTAACTTCTTAACAATGGCTGCTGTAAAATAAACTTTCTGAATTCTCATATATCTGCCATTCTTTTTTAAACTCCTCCCACATGAATGCTAGTTTGACTGAGTAAATATTACTGATAGAAAGTCATTTTACCCATAAAGTGAAAGGCACTACTGCCATGTATTCTAGCATCCACATTACTATTAAGAAATCCATTGCCAATCTAGTGTGTACATTTTTCCTGAAAAGTTGTTTTTTGTGTTGTTTTGTCTTGATCTAATTTCATTCTTTTGAATCATCACTAACTACTCTGTGAGTCGTTTCACTCTAAATACTCAGACATTTCTCAGTTCTGGGCACATAAAGGTAAAGGAGAAACAAACTCTTAAATGAGGAATAACAGTAGATTTAATCAACATTTGTTTGTAAATGGAAGAGTCATAAAAGCTTAATTAGAGTTTTTAAGATTACTTTTAAAATAAAGGAATTCAAGTTTTAGGGATCTAGGGTGTAGCACAAGGAAAGAAAGAGAGACATTGATACAGAAGAGACGTTTATAAATATATCATACGTACCAAAAGGGCACTGTGGGGGATCAGAATTGGCCACCCCAAAACATATCTCTTTGGTTTGATTATTTTTAAGAAAAGACTGTGAAAGAAACTGACTTTCCCCCTGACTACCTAAAAGAACTTAAGATAGAAGGCCTGTCCCAGGAAGGAGCTAATACCATAAGAGTAGTGTAACGTAAAATGTGTCTCTCTAGTGTCACATTGTCTATAGAGGGCCCAGGAAACACTCATTTAACAAACATTTCCATTTCCATCTCCATGTAAATTGCCTTCCTCCTCTTTGAAGTCTCAAACCACTACTCCCAACACCTTCCTTTGTCTTTAGCTGAAGATGATATTTAAGGTGGCAGCTTTGACCATTCTGGTGAGTTACTCAGTTTTCCTGGGTTTCTCCCATGTATACATGTTATTAAACTTTGTTTTATTTTCCCCTGTTATTCTGCCTCATGTCAATTCAATTCTTAGACCAGGCAGAAGGACCTAGAAGGTAGAGGAATGGTCTTCCTTCCCTACAGCACAATAGCATTTAAGAGGAAGAAAGAAATTTACAAGTAATGGGTAATCAGTGGCAGCAAATACTTCAGAGGAATTAGGAAGGAGAAGTGTCATGTAAAATATTGAAGAAAGTTTTTTATTTTTTTGTAAATGTCAGGTCAACAGTGTATAGAGTATTACAGGGTGAAAGCCAAATAGAACAGAGTGAAAATAAGGAGCACATGTAGATTTTAATTAAACCTCATTTCAAGTAGCTTTTATGAGAGATTAACTAGTCACTAAAAGATATTTTAAGTTAATCATTTAAAAATATGAGCAACTTGAGAATATTTAAAGACATAATGAAAGGAACACTTTGAAAAAGTTTAAACACATTAGAAATGAAGGGCATATTCATTTGACTAAAGCCCCAGATGTATGAAAGGATGGTAATCAAAGACCAGTTATGATTTTCATTTAATTTTTAATTTAACAAATGGTAAATGTGTGTTTACTGCTATACTAAGATGAGATCAGGATGTGTGAAAAACTCAGGTTTTTCTATTAGATATGAACAATTTGTATTATTGGGTGGGCGGTGGGGTGGGAATGAGCTGAAGTTGGGAACGTAAAATAAAATGAATCTTTGTATGATAACGTCTGTGGGTCAGACACTATAGAGTCAATTAGAGATAAGCAAAGGGTTTGAATAACTACTTGACTTCAAGAGAGATAATTATTAAGAAAATGTGTACATAGATTCAATCAGTTTTCCATTCAAACTACTGTAGTTTGAATAACCAGGTTTTATGTCTTTTTTCTATAAGTTTCAACATGCAGACTTAAGCATTTAATTAATTATAACTATAAATTTATCTCTTCATCCTTTCTTTGATTAGCATTACCTCCACTCCAGGGTAAATTAGCGTAATCTATAACAAAGGATTGAGCTACAAAATTCTATAGCAAATTAACTTTTGGGAAAAAGTATCATGGATTATGTAATTAAAATAATGAAAATTCTAAGAATAAGAGTATTTAGGTATTTTCTCTTCTATTTAAATGAAACCTTATTTGCACTCAAACGGCTAATCAAAAGGCAAACTATAATTGTATGTTTATAAATTCCATCCTTGTGTGTCTATGCTAAAATACTTTCCCTTAAAAAATGACAAGGTTTAGACAAGGGTAAATTTAACAATTGCCAAAAATGATGGCCTCTGTAAAAAAATGTCACACTTTCTTGATGTCGATTCATACATATGGGCAATAAAGTTTTTTACCAGTTGCAATCTTAGAATTTAATTTTATTTACCAATAATCTTTAATCCTCTTATACTCAAAATTTAAATAAATTCGGAATGTTTAAACACTGTTATTTTTGGACATAGGGCACCACAAAACTTTTTAGTGATTGAATATAATGTTGATGACAACATTGCATTTAGATGATATGGTCACGGGGATTAGACATTCAAATTGTGGTGATAACACCACCCAGAAGTGTGCGACATGGATGAATATGACAGCATGCCAAGATGACAAACATCTTTCAACACTGGTTTCAGTGAATGTTGACAAGGAAAATATAGGGTAGAAGTTAAGAAACTTATGACTCTACCTTTAGCTGTCACAAATTGTTTTGTAAGACAAGGTAAAGAAAATAAATACGTGATACGAATGGTAAAAGTAAGCATGGAGCAAATTGACAGTTACAATAACTGGGCTGTGATGGAAAATAAGAAAACAATAAAATATTTTGAAGTTTCATAAAATACTGACATTTTGAGTGGACAACCACATTAGAACTGTTTAAAATCCTTTTAAGCAGATGTAAAGTACATGCGTATAATCAATTCTTGTTTCTGAGGAATGGAATAAGTGCCGACAAACACTATGAGTTGTAAATTTCTGGTGAACTTCCAAAGAACATGAATTTAAGGTCACCCAAAAGGTAAATGCAAACAGACCCAATATGGTGTTAAGAATGAATCCCCAATTTTCCTGTGTATTCTAGTGGTCCCAACCAATGCACTTAGCATTACTGTTATCTAAATACACGTTTTAAAACCCAATATCCTTCATAAATACCAGTGGGAACTGTATTTGTGAACAGAAACTTTCTTGATTCCAAATACTCGATTAAACCCAAGATAAGGGCAGATAATGGACTGAATCCCTTTTCCAGGCAGTTATGCCCACAATCTCAACAAATAGTGTGGAAATGCTTTCTCTCCAAACATCTTAAATCCACTATTTTATTTTAATTAACAAAACAATATTAAAAATGTGAACCTTTATGACATTTTGCATTTTGTACTTTATAGAATATATGTGAAGAGAAAAGATGGTTCTTCCTCTTCAAGGTAAAACTTTATAAAGATTTGCAGTGTGGATAATAAAAACCATGAACTTTCTGAGTTCCATTTATGGGAAGAAAATAAATATCTGTCCCAGAGCAGTCACGGATGTTCACATAATGCATAGTAGAAACAGGAAGATGCTGAAATGAAGAGGTTATTGCTGTTCTGGTTTTTCACGTGATCCCTAACTTCTTAAACTTTATTCTCTCAACTCCTGTCATTTATGTTAGACAGTTATCAGGTGACAAATACTGTATGTGGGAATTGAAAAATTGGCATGTGAGCATTAAGAGTTGTACCACCTATTTCTGACCTTTAAAACCCATGTATCAGTCTGTTTTTATCACTACTAGGTATTCTGATAAAAAATATTCTTAGTCAATGGAAAAAAGGCTAGGTTGCCCAACTTAAAAGTTTCAAGAAAAGAGAGAAAGTAGAAAGAGGAAAGAGACTCTTGTGAGATAAGATAGAGATTGCTGAATTGGGATTTAGATATATGCGAAGCTTCAGAAGAGATGTATTGAGAAAACTGGGTCACAAAAGGGAAATTCTGAAAAATGTTGACATGGATTTTGACTTAGATAGCTTTTAGTAATCTTTCATTTAACCAGGTAAAGAATATAATTCCATTTTAAATATTCATTTCCTGTACACTGCTGTAGAAGTAATGCAGTGTGGAGGTTAATGCATCTGTCCCCTCAAATTTATCAGGTTTTTCTCTGGACATTCACCGTAGATTCGGAAACTTAGGTGTAATGCTAAGGTACTGATTAAACCTATGTCTTTCAATAGATTCAGAAACCTAAAGTATTTCCCTCATTAAATAGCAAACTGATTATTTTTCCCCCACAACTTCAAGAACACAAATTTGCTTAAGAATTTGGATTGCTTTACAGATGAGGTAAAGAAGGTCAATATTTAAGATCGTTTAATTGTCTCTGCTTGGCTCTGCCAGTCAAGACCAGATCTTTCAGGATTTGAGAAACTGCTATGAAAATCATGATGAGGTTCACTAGTACAGGAAAATTGCTGTTGAAAATTTGAGTAAATTTTGGGGCTGGCCCTATGGTTGAGTCGTTAGAGTTCCACACACTCTGATTTGGCATCCAGGATTTGGGGGTTTGGATCCCAGGCACATACTTACTCCACTCATCAGCCATGCTGTGGAGACATCCCACATACAAAATAGAGGAAGACTGGCACAGATGTTAGTTTAGGGCTAATCTTCCTCAAGCAAAAAAAGAAAAAGAAGATTGGCAACAGATGTTAGGACAGATCATCCTCACCAAAAAAAAAAAAAAGAAAGAAAGAAAGAAAAAGGATTTCAGTAATTTTTATTAAGTAACGTTCCATAAATTGTATGAATTGGTATATATGTATACTACTATGGTCAGGAAATAGTCTTGAAACTGTTTAAATATGAGCTAGTTTAGAGCATAAAAATTCAGACTGTAAGACTCTATAAGGTCCACATTAGTGGATGTTTATAGATCCAAAGTCACAAAAAGTATTTTATAAGTAGCACATTTTACTAATTGGTCTAGGAAGAAACAAATGGAAAGGTCTTTGCTAAGATCAAAGTACATACCAGAAAGTGTGAGGAGGTATGTTACACTGTTAATCGTCATTACCCTCCATCTTCTTACTCCTGGGTATCTAGAAGTGTGCTGAGAAACTTAGAGAAATTGATTGCAATTTTAGTGGAATTTACATGATGAACTTATTATCACATGTTGAGGGAAAGGCTCAGGCAAACACTATCAGGGATCATATTGGACAACTAGAATCATAAGAAGAAAGTTACCAACAGGATGAAAAAAATGGTCCCTTGCTCTCTTGGCATCCTTTGGAGATGAATGTTTGGGCCAGACACAGCTAGGGATAACATTACGCTACAGGAGAGGAATTTTTCCAAAATATGTTCTACATTTTTATGCAGAGGGTATTTGAGTGTTCTTAAAAATAGAAGATAACAGTTTGAGCTTGGGTGCCAGCAGCTCAGTAGTTGCACTGATATCACTGGAAAACCTTGAAGGATACTGAGACTCTTCACAGATTGTCCTACTGCCTAATAGCAGGACAAGCTGATTCATTACCAAGCAATGCAAACAGAATGGTCATAGTCATTAATCTTGCACAAAACCCTGTTTGTTTTTTCCCATTCATCCCCTGATCTTAAGGAATAATCAAATACAAGCCCTTTTTATCAGGATATATAATTAATTGAATCAGGAATAGGAAAAGAGAGAGATAAAGATATTATACCCTCCATTCACTTCCTAGGGTGGGCAGTGTTCATGATTAATCAGTTGAGGTTATATTTCTCATTGACTATTAATCTTCTCTCATACCCAGTAGACAGCATTCTGTTACCATACATGATCTCTAGCAACACAAGAGAGTGGCTGTGGAACCATGCAAAATGAAATCAGTGTTCAAGTTGTGTCCATTCAGCTGCCCTTCATCCAAGCAACGGAAACCATCCATCTGCCCTAAGTTCAGAGTAGTTATGGAAACAGAGACAGGGAAGGACACTATTCCTCAAGATTCTCCACTCTCCCAAACTCCTAGGTTTCCAGTTTTGTCAGGCTGGAGAATTTGAGTATTGATTGCCTTTCTTTGATGGACTCTTCTACCCACATTTTTGTTTGCAATGACTACTATTTCGAAGTCATCAGCAAGGGTCACAATAATCAATTCCAACTGCCATTTTGGCACATTCACATTGAGCCAGTAGAACAACCGTCATCATCCAGTCCAAAAAACTTTGTAGGGCAGATATTTGGAATGAGAATTAACAGTTTTGATTTTTAAGAGGCAATCTTTACCAGGTGACTACTCTTTCCAATCTCCTTGCTGGTTACTTCTAAAAGCTATCTATTCTGCTACTATATCCAACATGCCCCATCCTTATAAACCTTCAACCTCTATTTTTGGTTTTAGCCTCAGTGCCCTGGTTTTCCTGCATCTCTGTCCCAGAAAATTAGCTACTGGCAAGCTCCCAAGGAGATCACCGCATATGAAGGATCATTCCGGAAACTTTCTTTAGTCCCATCTAGCTTCCTTATATAACCTTCCAGGTCCATTGGCTTCTATGTGTTTCCCAAATAGAGAAAGCCACTGACAAGTCCCTGGGGAGCATAACTGTGAGGAATAGGGCAAGCAAGTGGGAGCATGCTACCAAAGAACAGTGCTCAGCACCCCAGTTTTGTGGAGCTCAGTTGTCATGTAATTGCAAACTTGAAGCATTCGGCTGGACTTGGATAACTAAAATTAAAAATCCGATGTCTCCGTTCTCATCCTTTAGATTTCCAAAAGGCAAGGGCTAGTGAGTGGAAGGAAACATTTTCCATATTCTTGATCTGAAATCTGTGATATCCAGTGAAGAGCTGAGGTTTAGGAATGTGACCACTAATTTTCTTGCTATAAACAGGATATGATGACGCAATGAGACTGCTTTAACTATTGGGCCCATCAACTCCAGGTTATTTTGACACCATATCACATACGCATAAATTCTTTGGAGGTTGGAGATGGTTTTGCTCTTACTTTGGTTGAGGTACAGAAGCTTACCCAATAGTCATTGCTACATCAACCAACTGCCGCCTTGTGCCTAAGATGCCTACTTCTAGAAGAAAAGTATATAAGTGTATATGTATGTGTGTGTGTATACACACATAAATTTTATAGGTTTCTTGTTCATTCCTCAGAAAGTCTATTCCCATTCATCGATCTCCAATTCTTATCTAAGTGATTCTGATGGACAGTCAAATTCCTCCTGGTATTGTCATTAAAGGTGCCCCAGAGAAACCTTATAAATTGTTAGCAAGAGAAGAAAAGAGAGAAGGAGCTGGAGTATACATAGAATAGTCTTTGGGTGATGCATTTAAATATGGAGCATCTCTGCGTTTGCAGACTGGTTAATGGAAAAGTGTGCTGATAGAGAAATTAATATGATATTCAAATACTTAATAACTGATAATATGTGAACATCACAATGCTAAAGCTGGTTCCAGAGGTCTCATTCTGTGCTAACCATTAACTCTTTAAGAATAATAATATTAAACATATAAAACGGCTTATTTAAAGCAGACTACTGTAGTACATACAAATTTTCTTCTTATGCACTAAAATAAAAATAAGCAACAGTAGTAAAACAGTAATATACACAGCTTATACTTATGCAGAGTACTGAAAGTCATTTCTTGTATATGAATTGAGTCATGAATGTGATCTTTCAAAAATTTTAAGCAAGAATGCAATCAACCAGAGATTGTCCTATATCACAGATTATTCTAGAAACTTGGCATAATGCAAATGACCTAAGCAACCTCTGGCTGTCATCTTACAATAACATTATAAAAAGCAGTAAACAGCCCAGCGGCTGAGCGGTTAAGTTCGCACATTTCGTTGCAGGCGGCCCAGTGTTTCGTCAGTTTGAAGCCTGGGCGCGGACATGGCACCACTCATGGAGCCACACTGAGGCGGCTCCCCATGTGCCACAACTGGAAGGACCTGCAACTAAGAATATACAACTATGTACCAGGGGGTTTTGGGGAGAAAAAGGAAAAAAAATAAAATCTTTGAAAAAAAAAACAACAAAGAGTAATCAATTGGTTGGATTTCTCTAGGATCTTTGACTTACAATGCAAAATGGAAGCATTTTAGTCTAATGCACACAAGGAATCACAGATGAAAGTAAGTAAAGTACAGCTTACTCTCTATAGTCTAAACATCAGAGGGATTATGCTTGCTTTAAAGCCAAAAATAAAAATGTAGATAACTGGATCCTCATCCCTTATTAGTAGCTATATATGACTGTGAATTTTTTTAAATCTTTTGCAAATTGATTAATGTTAGCATGAAAGAAATTTAGACACAACGTTTTTACATTTTTATATTATCACTCCATCCATGAGAATATTTAAAACATGTTAAATCATTTCTTACATCTTGAATTTAACTTTTGTGTTGTCTTTTGTAAGTGATGCCATTTTTTTTATGTAATGGGTATAAATAAATATAATACCACAACTGGTAATTGCAAAAAAATTGCCTCTTTTTTATTCTTCCTCATTGAATGTACCAGCATATTATTCAACAAGACATTTTCATGGTAATTTTATTTATTTGTTTATTTCATTATTATTTACTTTATTTAAAATTGACAGAGAGGTCAATTTTATGTTTTTACCATTAAAGAAGAATATCTGATAACCAAATAGAAACCAGGTATCCGAAAAGACAACATCTTGAAGTAGTCTGGGTGGTGTGTAGTCTGTGATCATCTGCAGGGAATTCCACTCATTATTCCCTACACAATGAAAAACTATCTAAACTCAATTGGTGCCAAATTTCTTTATAATTTGCTTGATCTAACCAGGAAGTCTCAACTTAGTGAGAAAGGGATTGGTTTATTGGGAAGGATTCAACCAGTGAAACAGAACTAATGGGATATAGATTGAGGATATTTATGAGTAAGTTACTCAATTTTATACGGATTTATTGCAAGGAATTGGCATCTACAATAGCGAGGTCTGACTAAGCAAACCTAGAATTCTCAGGCCTCTAAATGGACTGGAATCCTCGCCCTATTTTTTATATGTGATCATATCCCAAAATATAAGCCTAGATTTGGATTTGTATGGATAATACTCCTCTGAAGGTGTGCAAGTTCCAGCACTTTATGTTGCTTCAGAACTAGTTTAATTCAAAGCTATCAGAAAATTGCAACAATTTTAGTGCTCTGATTGCTTCTAAGGATATCAAGAACAAAGAGATAGTTGACTTTTTAAACTCCCCACATATTTAGTATTTCCGCTGGAGCCATACAGGCTGGAAGTCACAATTGTATGTTGTATGACTCGGTAAAATTTCTCTCAGAGTAGAGGTGAATGTGACAGGTAAATTGGCAGGGACAATTCTTGAAAATATAAATCTAACCTTCTTTGCTGGACCCACATGGGGGGGCAGTATTCTTTATTATTATATCATAAACTTTAGAAAATGATAGACAGTTTCAAGTCATGGATCTTCTTCACATTGGTTGTCTGATCATAAACAAATCACTTGCACTCTGTGATCAGTTTCCTCATTGTAAAATAAAAAGAAATAATACTTATCTTTCAGGAAGTTCTCAAAATTAAATGGGATAATTCTTTTTATTCCTGCACTGTGCCCAGCAGGTAGAGGCAGTAACGGTCAAATGATAATTTTATTGTGATGTACACTAAAATTATAAGCAAAATGTTCTCTACGTGAGTGAACAATCTTCCCATTTTTTATACAATGAGCTGTACAGTGGCATGGACAGAACAAGCATTGCCTAACACACACCAGAAAATGAGAAGGAGGCAATATTAGTCCAGTGAAAAACCAATAGGCTTTAACGATTTGGGTTCAAGTTACCTTAACTAGCCACATAACTTGGCTAAGTCTTTTTAATTTTCTGGACTTCTCTACTCTTAATTTGTATAAGATAATATCTATGTCTCATGTTTGCTGTGAACATTAAACAAAATAATGAAGTAATGACAGGAAGCACTTTATTGAGTACATTTTAGGTACTTACAGCTTTGCTATGTTATTTAATTCTTTCAGAAATCAGTACAAGTAGGTGACAGTATTATTTCTATTTTACACTTGAGGGAACGGTGCTTGTAGAGAAGAAACCTGCCTAAGCTCACTGTACAAGTTAGCTCAAATTTGAATGATATCTGACTCTAAAGCCTGTGGATTTAAGCCCTCCACTAACATTTCTAGCACTATACTTGATATTTGATAAGCAACTGGCATTTGGTGAGCACTCAATTATCTTTATTAGCTTTCTCCTTGCCCTAATTAACTTTGTGTCCAGGAAAAAGGAAGGAAGTCTCCTGTGCCTTTTGGAACAAAATTGATTTCTCAATATTTTGAGAGAAGAACGACATAACAGACTACTTTTCTGTGGCTGAGTAAACATTATTTTAATCACTAGCTTTGCATACACACACAAAGATGTACGAATTAATGAGTGAATTCAAGTACAAACTATTTCTTCTACATGGAGACAAACACTCGGTTTAGGTTTACTTTTCATCATTTTATCTGGGCATAAGATAGTCACTGTCTGAGCTTAAAGGATTCTTCTCCCAATAGTAGCCAGGAAGGGAGCATTATAACAGCCTCTGAAGGGCACGGAAGCACAATTGTGCAACAGTGATGGCAATGATTATTTTTCTGTCATAAATAATGTCATATATTTCACAATGCTTCAAAGTAAACCTCCTTGGTTTCAATACTTTACACATTAACAAACCAAAATAAAACAGAATATGACCAGCAATGAGATACATTTAAAATTCATTCACAGATTAAATGTTTTCATTTCTTTAATATATTTCTGGAAGCCAATACAAGCAAGTTTCTATGATCTTTACCAACACATGGCATCTTTTCAGAGTAATACAGTGAAACTAACTTGTTTTTACATATTCAGCGGCACATTACCAAATGCAGCAAATGAACAGACAGTATCGAAAAGCATGTCATTAGGAAATATTTAACTCTAACTCTTCATTTAGATTTTACAGCTGTTCTAGGTTTGACCAGAGCAAGTCTTTGGATGGATGTAACTTTGAAAAATAAGGCATTGACTTTTTTGGTTGGTGTTTTATTTTTGTTTTGTTTTAATACCAGAAGTGGCTCCCTCAAGTGAAAAATATAAAATTGCTGGACTCTCTAAGGATCCAAAGGAAATTACCTGTGGCATGAAGTGTGGTGGTAAAACACTGTTACTTTTTATCAAGATGTAATCCAAGAGGTCAGTTGGGATATGCATGCCTTCACCATTGCTATTAAAACATAAAACAAAATATCAAAGTGACCAACAATTTATATGCAACTCTATAAAGAGACCAAAGAGAGTGGACTTTCCTGAAGTCTCTGGATTTCCAAATTGCTCTTGAAATATAACCATATTCCATGGTGCAAGGAAAAAGACTCCTCTGATATCTCAGTATTTTAAAACCCTGATAATAACTCATATTTAGCAAATTTAGCTAAAATAAAACTTGACATTTATGAGAGGCTACATTTGAACACTGTAATTTTGATTGAAATCAACCTTCTCCTGTAACAACCTAAGCAATTACCTGTTTTACATCTGTAGTTTCATAGCTGTTACGACACACTGCAGTTTTGCCTATATATAGCTTGGTGATGTGACCAAAACTGACATGTTTAGGGGGATATTGTATCACACTCTTTACGTTATACAAAAATAAACCCAAAGAAACAACAGAGGCTCTGAAGGAAGGTCTTTTTTGTACAATGGCTCTTCAGAAACATGTTTTCAATTTCATGTTTTTCTGAGGCATTTACAGATTTCAAAATATTTCTACAGTTTCTGGGTACTAGTGCAAAGATGAGGATAAAAATAAAACCAATTCTAATTAACCACAATATTGTGGAGTATATATTTTACATGAATCAAACATTTATGTAGTGATAGACACCCTTTTAAATACTCCTTATATCATCTTTTTTCTCTAACTATAAGGTGGATAATGTTATAATTCACCTTTTATGGGGGGTAAGGGGAAGCATGAAATAGGTGAAGGGGATAAGAGGTATCAACTTCCAGTAATAAAATAAAGAAATCATAGGTACATAATGTACAGCATAGGGAAGATAGTCAACAATATTGTAATAACTTTGTACCATGATAGATGGTAACTAGTCTTATCAGGGTGATCATTTTGTAATGTAAACAAATGTTGAATCACCATGTTACACATCTGAAACTAATACAATATTGTATCTCAACCATACTTAAATAAAAATGAAATAAAATAAAATGATAAAACACTGATATTTTAAGTAAATTTATAAAATTGCACAGCAAATAAATTGCAAAACTTGCTTTTGTACCCAGCATCCAGTCTTCATAGTTTCTTCTTCCCTCTCTCTGCTCTCTCAGTGTGGGAGGGTTTAATCAGAGTCCTCATCATCTATTTTCCTGGTATTGGAAATCTATCCCATATGATTGATAGGAAAATAATCCGACCCACCATCCATACTATATGTTTAGACAGTCAGGATCTGTCGAGTTTTTGACAGATGTTTTGACACATGTACTATGGAAAATAAAAGCTCTCTCTTTCTTTAAGATAAATACTTGCGGAGTGTCAGCAAGTAGATTGCCACACATTTCCCTGGCCTTATGAAGCAGTCAGAATGAAAGAATGTGTGAAGAAAAGCAGAGTTGATAGATGAACAGAAGAAAATATGAGCCCAAATACCATACTTTTAGTTTCTAGATCCAGATGTACCCAGAGTCAGACTAGTACTGTTTTTGTTTCATGAACAATAAATTCTCCTACTTCCCTTAAGCATAAAGAGCAGTTAATGAACATCAAACTCTCATTCTACAAGACGAGGAGGCAAACTAAGAAATGCGAGCATTAGCTCCGCTTTCAGCTCCTTGAAGGCAGGGGTTATGTCCTGTTCAACCTTGATGTATCTGCACATGAATACATGCAAAAATATTTGTGGAGTGAAGGAAGGAAGGCTAGGCCCAAATCTAGTAATTTCCAGTATTGTAACAGGCAAAGTAGAGCCCCACCCGAGCCCTGACCTCCATAGCAGTCATTGATTGTTACTGATTATTATGATACATTCACTCAATACTTGACTAAATTTATATTGAATATTTTTATCATCATCCTTTAAAAAAATTGAGGTATCATTTACATATAATGAAATTAAGGGATATTATGGACAAATTTTGATGACATTTGACAAATGCATACATCCATATAACTCATATACTATCATGATACAGAGCATTCTCTCACCATAGTAACTCCTTATCATCTTTTCCCAGTAAATCTCTGTCAAGAGAGTTGTGTCTTCTGATTTCTATCACAGCTTAGTCTGCCCTACTCTAAAATTTCATATAAATGGAATAATACAATAGAAAATCTTTTGTTCTGGTTTCTTTCTATCTAGATGCTATTAATATCCCTCTTTCACAGAGAAAGAAAGTGCGATAACGAAGATACATAATTAGTGGCTAATTATTATTAGACAAAGTTCATCTAGACAGTAAATGTCAGAGCTCAGGTTCAAACTTAGCAACTTGATTCCAGAGTCCATGTTCTTAACAGTATGTTCAATGCCCATTTACTTGAATTTCCATATATTTACATTTAATAACTAAACATACTACCAAAGGCTTAGGGTTTGAATTTTATTGTAGAATACATCTATTATTCAAAAGAGTACCCAACTAATATTAAGTCATGATTATTCTCTTATGTTACTTTAGCATATTTTAATCATACAAAGGAAATACAGGACCAAGGCAATCATCTAGAAATTTAAACCAAAAAAATTTGTTTTTGATTGAATTATCTTACTATCTCAGAAGATGGTTTTAGCAAAATGTTTAAAATTAGTCTCTAAATATTCTATTTCACCCTGCATATGTAGACCAGACTGTGTGGCAAAGTACTACAAATAAAAACGAGTTAAATTATATCTTAAAAAGATAAATGTATATCATAATATAATTTACAATGACATTAATAGCCTCATTAGTTTAATTTGTTCTCACTGAAGCATTGATATAATGAAATTACTAAAAACAACATTGTGGATTCAACAACATGTTGTGGCAAGATTTTTTTAAAAACTGCTGATAATTAATTGACACTGTAAGGATCAAGAATACTGTTTACAGAGGTATTTTCTTATTGAATTATTTGAGTGAAATTACTTAGTGAAAATTTTGGTATAATGATCCCATAAAATATTGTCCTAGAATGAATTGCTGCAAACTCTTCATGAGTTCCCAAATCGAAGAACATTCTTTATAGAAATTTAAAGCCTCTCATTAAGAACTCAGAAGAAAATTATTGACATGCTGTGGGACTTTCCAGGGTGAATAGAAAATTATCTGTTTTTCTTCAGCATCATATAAAAAGACATATATAATGAAACAGATGTGAATGAGGATAATAATGAATACACAAAGCTGCTTTTTAAAGGATTAATTATCCGTCTCAATATTTCTTCAGGCTCTTTAACTGCTTTTATTATGGTCATTGTCAATTATATATAGGCTCATTTTGATAATATTTCCTAGGCATAAACACACAAAATTATGTCCTGCCCAAGGGTGCTCTGGAATTCTGTCACCTCCCCCACAACCTGCCCTCCCACTGCCTCTTGCCCAACTCTAGTAAACTAAGACAGCATTTTACATTGGAGAAAGTAATGAGGTTTCCATAATACACATATAAATTGATTGGCAGAGGTAGATTTTGTTTTTAAGTTAGCAGTGTTATAGAGAACAGTGGGATTTGTACCTTAGCAAAGGAATTATTTAAGCCACACATTCTCAAAGGGAGCTGTATTACATTCAAGGGGACAAAACTGGTTCTTTGGGGCGAACATATCTTAGATATTACAATGGATTGTGGTCTTCAAAAGAAGCACACTACATAGACAGATACACAGTATATCTGTGGTATTAAAATTTCATGGTAGAAGCCAGACAATTAGGAAAAAAGGTCTAGAAAGGCTCTGTAGGAAAGTGGTAATAAACAAAAGGGTTGCAAAATACTAAACAAGGAAATGTCAGCTATAACAGTATTTATTGAATAATTGTGGCCACATTTAATGTTTTTATGAATATAGTTACATAAATAATAAAATTAGATTGCTTGGTGCTATTGACTGAATGTTTACGCCCCTCCTCCCAAAACTCACACGTCGAAACCTAACTCCCAATGTGACAATATTTGGAGGTGGGGCCTTTCAGAGATAATTAGGATGTGAGGGTGGAACCCTCATGAATGGGATGAGTGCCCTTATAAAAGAGACTCTGGAGAGCTCCCTTGTCTTTTTCATTACAAGTCGCAGCAAAAACATGGCCATCTATGAACCAGGAAGCAAGTTCTCACCAGGCACTGAATTTTCTGTGCCTCAGTCTTGGACTTCCCAGGTTCAGAACTATGAAAAATAAATTCCTCTTGTTTATAAGCCACCCAGTCTATGGCATTTCTGTTATAACAACCAGAATGGACTGTTGATACAGGAAGTGAAGGAGAAATAATCAAGGTCTAGCTGCTTAAGTGACTGGCCCAGGGACAAACTTAAATAAATTTTTGCAAATATCTTTTTGATTTCTTAATCTTTTTTTTTTTTTTTTTTTTTGTGGAAGATCAGCCTTGAGCTAACTGCTGCCAGTCCTCCTCTTTTTGGTGAGGAAGACTGGCCCTGAGCTAACATCCGTGCCCATCTTCCTCTACTTTATATGTGGGATGGCTACCACAGCATGGCATGCCAAGTGGTGCCATGTCCGCACCCAGGATCCGAACCAGCGAACCCCGGGCCGCCAAGAAGCAGAACGTGTGAACTTAACCATTGCACCACCGGCCGGCCCCTATCTCTTTGATTTTTAATAACACAGCTTTCTTTATATTTGAACAAATGTACATAAAGTTATTTTTGTTACAATGTTCTTGGCCTAGCCCCATGGCTGTGTGGTTAAAGTTCCATGTCCTACTTCAGAGGCCCAATTCAAGTGTTCAGATCCTAGGCATGGACCTACTGTACTCATCACCAATGCTGTAGTGCTGTCCCACATGCAAAATAGAGGAAGACTGGCAACAGATGTTAGCTCAGGGCAAATCTTCCTCAGCAAAAAAACAAATTAAAATCTTCTTAAGAGCCAATTAAGATGGTTGTAAAGGGAAAACCTGTCTCTTAACCTATGCCATTGCTTTGATTGTAAGTAGGTGTGGAGAACGCTGCCAAAAAAAAAAAGGAGAGTTGAAATAATTTCCACACTAGGGGGTGGTTTTTTAACTATTTCTTTTTAGATTTAAAATTATCATAAGAAATTTTGGTTTTACAGAGATGCATTGGCAATTCTTGGCCTTTAGAAGCAAGCCAAATTTGATCACACTTCTCTCGGTTCCCAAGGAGGAAGTGTCAAAGAAAAATTGCAGAGTTAAACAGGCAAGGAAGACTTTATTCAAGACTATTGTAATAGGGGAGAGAGATTGAATTTAACTCTGCTGAAACCAAAGGCAGGAGAGTTTTTAAGCACCGGGATGAGCAAATGGATAAGCACAGGAAGTCATAAGTGGGAGGGCTGGTCAATGTGATTAGGCCATTTGTGTTTGCTAATTGGCGCTTACCAAAGTTAGGGTTATACCCTAAGCTAGGGAGTTAGGGGCCCTATTTTCTTGATTGTTACATTCAAAGGAGTGGATTCGAAGTCCTTGAGAAAAGCATTCCTGGGTTGTAAAACTGGCAAGAGGCTGAGAGAAGATTTACACAGCAAAGAGGCATTAAAAAATTACAATTGTAAGTTTTCTAAAATAAAAGTTCTGAGAAAATGGAGATCAGGGGCCTAAAATCAGGAACAAAGCTGTCTAATGTCTAGTCAAAGTGAAGGGAACATTAAAGCCTTCTTGGTCAGGAGAAAATGACTAATAATCAGGATCTATGACATAATTAGACCACGCTGTTTTACTCAGGGATGGAGTTATTATCACCGGAAGAAAGGTAAAGTTACACCTGTTTGTGGTTTCTTTTAGGATCATGCCTGATGGTCAACTTACTCTAATCTCCTGGTATAGTAAGATGAGTTTGAAGATTTTCTGTTTTTTTTCTTGTCTTTTGTTTTATTTGTTTGCTTTTTTCATTTCCCTGGTTTTCTGATTTGACTTAGGAAGTCTGCCTTAGGGCCTCATAATAAATATTTTTTCATCTCCTTTATAAATTTTTAGATTCTTTTTTTTTTTTTTACTTCACTCTGCCTTTCAGATGGTAAGTTCTGTATGTCTAAGATTTGTTCAGAGCTTAGGGAAAAGGGATCGAAGAGCCAGTTGGTTGGATTTTTGTGCAAACTTAAGCATGACAGGCAAAAAGGGGCTTTGTCACTCTACCAGGGCTCAGCCCAGGGAGGGAGCATGATTACAGGCAAGTGCTGACTTGAAGTGCATCTGAGTGTTTAATTTTAACCAAGTGGGACAGGTCTCAGTGTAGAATAAGCAAGTATAAGAAATATCATGTTTATGCTGGACAACTGGGCAGTAAAGCGATTAGAGATTAGTTGACTATTGGTCAAATGAAATTTAAAGTATTCTTGAGTTGATTCTTACATATATTTCTGATTTTCAAATAACTGTATTTAGCTTTTAAGTTATCTTAACCATAATCTTCTTTTGATTAAATAGTAACATTGGGACATTTCAATGCCTCATATATTACAAATCCATTTGAGTATTTTATTCATTTCAGGCATTATGTTTGTTTCCACAGGAGTTAAAGCTCAACGGAAGATTAAAGATAAGGGAAATACATTCACAATAAATTTCCCTATTTACAGAGTGGAGATTCAAGTGATGGGAAAGTAAAGTTGTCTCCCAGGGAGGGATAGTCCTTTAGCTGGCATAACAAACACAGAAGTTGTAGAGGGAGTGACCATTGTATCCAATCCGCTTCCCACCTCACAATTATGCAATGAGAATTCATGGTATATCAATAGTGATATCTAATTCTTTCAGTTTACCAGGTTTCCAGTTCTCAGTAACAGTATAAGATTTCACAGCTAAACTTTTAAATTAAATTAGCATACTAACATTTCCCAAAGTGTGCTTCACCAGGTAAGAATTATGAAACAAAAATTGGGAAGGGGGAACTTTGAATTACACAAAATTATTATTATTTTCTTTTTGAACTGAAGGACTTCTGGGACATTTTATATGGTCATGTTCATTGTAAATCTTTGTGATGGTATTCCAATATAGTGTATTTCCCAAATTATTTGACTCTTTCATGAAACAACTTAAATAATATTATACTATTGAAATCATATGTGGCATCTTGCCATTTAATTTGCATTTAAATTAATTATATTTTCATTTCTAGGTTCTAAATGGTTAGAGAGTATGTCCATATTTTATGAGAATTGTGTGTGTCAAACTAAAAAAAATTAGACATTCTTGAAATACTTAAAAACACTCACAAAAGCTCCATCTGCCTATTATTTGCCACGCAGTCTTCCTTGACACTTTTCAACTATTGTTACCACTTGAATTAAATTTACTTGACTATTGGAAAAGCATAATCAAAATTTATTAATATAAGCTGATTTTTTTAAAAATTAACCTCTTTCTTGATTTAGAGCTATAGATACTAAGTACCTTACAAACATATAAACCAAACTATTTTCTCTACAATTAGACTCACAGCTTTCAAATGAAATTTTAGTGAAAATCATATGTTTAGTGAGTTTTGCCCTTAGCACAGATATATAAATATAAGAATACTTTGCAAATTAATTTACTTTTGATGTAGTTCTTGACTGTGGCAGTTGTGATGATAATGATGAAAGAAAATAGAACCAGTCCAATTCTAGAGTACCCCTTAGAAATCTCATGATTCAGTTTCAAATTTCGTTCTAGCCTTCATGAGGTGATCAATACCTCTTACAAGAATTACAATTTACTTTTACCCGGTTGATAAATATCAAGTAAATCCTAGGAAGATTGCAGATCAAAATAAACAAACGAAGATGTCTGCCATCAGTTGCTCCTTCCCAAAACCAAACTTCTTTTACTAATCTCATCATTATCCACTTTTTTATGAAAGTAAAGAAGGTTAACTGTTTATGTCGTGAATAAAGATCATGTAAGATACTCTGGTCCCTGATGTAGAGTGCTTCCAGCCTGTGCCATAGCATTTAACATAATCTTCTAGTTGGAATCACAGAAGTTTGTAAATTACTTTGAAGAAATCTATATTTAACTTAGTCCTTCTTCAAAATTGACAAGACTTTTAAGGGATCTAGGAAGCTCTTGTTAAAAATTGACATTAGTTGAATGAGACTCTTACTGTAGACATCCCTGAACTTTCTAGAGTTCTGTCTTCTTTTTTTATTTCCTAGTATGCAAAATATCTCCTTTTTTTTTTCTGAATTTGCAACTGTTCTTTAGAAATATACAGATCTGTGGAATATTAGAAAAATTATTTATTTATGAATAACCTTGGGTATGCCCACAGTTTTGGAAGTAAAAGTTATATCCATAGCCATAAAGGAAATTTTGTTACTAGATGATGATATATACATAACAGAATCCAGAGTATGTTGCAAAATCTTTCTTAAATATGCCTTTCAGTAAGCTATCAACCCATACAATGCCTACCTCAGGTAGGCCTCAGGAAACCCTCCATCTTTTTCTCCTCCCTGAGATCTTCTGCTATTTTTACACCACTGCTCTCCCTCACCTACCTGGTCCTGGTTCTCCCAAAGGGGACCAGATATAGGAACCATGCAAATGCTTCAGGTTGTTTCCGGTCCCTCAAAACAACAGCAGTAAATGCTTCCATGTGATGACTCAGCATTTTTCTTACTAATTTTGAACATCTCTTTCATCTTCTCTTTGCATTACTGCAGTAACAGAATGCTTGTCTCTTTTTTCCCTCTTTACCAAAGACTACTGAAACCTTTATTTCCTATTTTGGTATTGGTTGGGACACTGAGGTTGAGAGGAAGTGAGGAAAGTGGATTAAGCTCCCAGAAAGGAGCTAAGGGAGATTCTGGTGTTTAAAAGACTCTCCTTAGGGAATGCTTTGAATATATTCAAAGTGAGGATACTCTTCCCCGCAGCTTTCTGAGTTGAGAGGACTAGAGAGTACCTCTTCAGGTAGCTTCTAGCTACATGTGATAGCGGTGGTGGTGGGGCGGGGGGGGGGGGGGGTTCTTTCTAGAATTATCATCACATTTCACTCAGGAAATCCACCAGTGGATTTTCTGGTGGTTTCTATATGGAGCTGTTATTTGTTCCTTATCTTTTGATGCCAATAATCACATATCCCTACCTCACTGTCCTCTTTTATGTACTCACATCACATTCTATAATACATTTTGCCACATCTTGACCCTAGATATACTGAAGTGGTGGGATTCACTGGGCTCTTACTTCGGCTTTCTATGAACCTTTTCCCACTTGTTCCATTGATAAAACGAGAGGAGTGAGGTTGAGAGGAGGACCAGACTCTGTAGTCCAGTTTCGAGCACAGCTGGGGAATTTGAACATGGTTGTTAGGGTCAGAGTTTTAAGGTAGGTAGGGTAGATCCACACCATCACCCGCCATTTCCTTACTCTTTTAGACAGAGTCCCCATCGTGTTAAGTCTATATAGTCTCTCTAGTTAGGGTTCACCTTAAGAATATGGATGATTCTTGCTAACTATAATACTTTGGAAAATACAGATGCTCCAAATCTTCTCTTTATCAGAATAAGTTCAAGCTAGGAACCTATAGAGGGGGAATGCAATTTTCTTTTCACCTTAGTCATATCAGAGTGTTTTGGTCCTATTCTAGACCAACACTGTCCAAGTACTGATGTCTCTTTAAAGAAAAGAAAAAAATATGCTGATCCTAATTCTGGTAGCTTTTTAGTTTGAGAATATTTTAAATAGGCTAATTTAGTGTGAAAAAATTTTCCTTTGAATGCACCAGGTGGAAATTTTGAACATCTGCAGCCTTATATGATCAGAAGAACCACACCTCTAAAATCTCTACTTTCTATTCTTTCCAAAAGTGTCCAAAGCCACCTGCATAATCACTAGGATCATAGGACAATTTTTCTGAAACATCACCGTATTTTTCTCAGTCCATTTGTAGAGCATAGTAGAAATCTATAAAATCTATAAAACTACAATATATTGCTGTGTGACAATTTAAGCTCATAATTCTTAGTGCCTATTTCATTGTTTTTTAGTGAATGAGGATATTTACTTTGGAATCCTATATGATTATATTGTGGATAGTCTTCTGTGTCAGTAAATACATGGGGAAGAGAACTAACATTTATGTAGAGCTTGTTATTTTTAAGGGATTGTTGAGGACATTTAAAATTCAGTTTTTATTTTAATTTTCACTATAACCTTAGGAAATAGTTGCTATGATCTCCTAATTACAAATGATGGAACTGAGACTGAGTATTAAAATAATAAATATCCGTGCTTTTTCTTTAGTGATTTTGAAGCATTTTCTGGGCCCTAGTAGGTACAGGCTATCCTCAGAGAACACTGATAAAGTCCAAGAGGTGCAGTGAGGATGGTAAAAGATAGTCCATCCATGTTTCAGCCAAAACAGCAGGCGTACACTTTGAACTTACAAGTGAAAATTCATTTGAAGAAAGGGGGTGGATAGCTTTAAAAAGTTTACATGATTATACCCTGGCATTTATCTCCCCACAGAATGCTTAACACTCTAGGCTTAATTTCAAAATACCTCATTTATTCTGGGATGAATTCTCTCCCCTAATTAATCCCATCCATGCACAGAGATCCTGGGAAAGAAAAAGAGGGACAGTGAGAGGTTCTGAGTACGCCACTGACCCCCAGATGCTCCAAGTACTTCTCCGTGGACTTCAAAAAAACACCCTGGGAAGTACTAATAAGCTTTGAATACTATTTTGGTTATTCGCTTCTTTTCTATATTAATAACAAATCCAAAAAAGAACCAGTAAAAAAGTCCTGATTGAGGAAGATTTCTGAACTTATAAGCATTTGATTAAAATCTTTCTAAGTGATGAATTTTACTGCTGTGTACTTCTAGAATAAATTGGCACTAGAACATTTGTGCCATTCATTTCCATACAATTCGTAAGGATATTACCTATTTGGAATATTACCCACTTTTCTTCATGTACAACATAAAAATTTATGATGGTTACCCTTTAAATGTGTGTCTAAAAGTATGCATTACAATAAAGCATGATTTGTGATGGGAATAAGCATTGCATCTTCCTTTTTAATTACCTTTCTCTTGTAGATGAACTCAGGAAAATATCAAGGTAAAATGCATCTTATCACAGAAGAATGCATCAGGATGAGTTGCATACTATATTAAACATTCCCCAAATTTATAATAAGAGTTATATCTCTACTAAATAACCACACTGGTCTGAGTTCATTTTTTTTTAATGGAGATGATTATTGAATTACACAATCTATATTCTTTTGCTCATTATTCCATGGTATAGTATTTCACAAAACAGAAATATTTGTAGGGTTTAAAATATGCCCATTGAGTTCTGAGAGATTCTTTTATATATTTTCTATTGTTTTCGATGACAATTATATTCATATATTCTGGGACACTAAATGATTCATAACTTTGCTAGCTTAAGATATTTTATTTTGTGTCATAAAATATGGAGTGGCATGAAATAAAACTAAGCAGGATAGTCATCTTATGAAAATTAACCTTTCCACTTTAAGTTAGGGAGCTACAACTTTATGACTCACATGCAATGTCAGCAAGTTTGCAAAGAAATAAAGTTCAGAAATACATGGAAAACACAATACACATAAAAGAGCGGAATATTAAGCATACTTGTTTATTTTATTTTATCATATGTTTACAGCCTATGGTAGAAGTCAGAGATGGATTGTGTAAAGACAACCATACTCTATAGTAGAACAAGTGTAATTGGGTCACTGCCCATCCACAATGCTCTGAGTGTGACTCAAGGTTCCATCTTCCAGCTGGTAATCAGAAGCCATCCTCTCAGAAAGGGCTCTTTTTACTTCCTTTTTCAGATGTAAAAAATCTCCCCAAAGTCATGAGGGCTTATGATATCCTCAGGGAAGCACTGAATTACTACATTTTGTTTATTATATGTGTCAAATACAATTGATTGTAGTGAAGAAGATGGAAATCAAAATCACACCAGTCTTTTGATTCCTTAGATGAAATGGCCAGCCCCCAGAGGTGCCATGTACAAGATGACCCCAGAGTCAAGGGGAGAAACATAAAGTAGGTGTAAGGGCCCAAGTTAGCTGGTTCTGGATACACGTTGGGTTCCATTCTGAGGAAGACATTTTGTTTCACTTGCAGGACATAGAATTGTAATCCTTGGTGAAAGCAGACAAATTTCATCATAAAATATTTCGCTGGACCACTGGGGGATGAGTTTGATACCCTTGAGTATTTGAGGGTCCACGACTTACCAAGGTTCCCAGGTTATTGACGAACATTGGGGCAGACTAACATCTTGCAGATGCTCTTTTTAAAATACAAACTAACAAACACAAAGTGAGATAAAAATCCAAACCAAGTACGGTGCTGTATGTTTGTATGACTTTGTGTGTTTTCTGAACATAAAGTAAGACACTCAGGGCCAGCCCCGTGGTCTAGTGGTTAAGTTGAGTGCACTCCACTTTGCGGCCTGGGTTTGGTTCCTGGGCTCATACCTACACCTCTGTTAGTGGTCATGCTGTACTGGGAGCCCACATACTAAAAATAGAGGAAGGTTGGCATGGATGTTAGCTCAGGGCAAATCTTCCTTAGCAAAAAAACAAAAAAAACCCCAAGACATTCATTTAAAGAGTTTTACATTATTTAAAAACACCAAGTAAAGAACAAAAATGGGATCTTTTCATCATAGAATCCAAAATTGATAAATTATAGAACGAATGGATGTGAAAATGGATATGTTTACTCAATTTATAGTACAGGTTTTTTTAAAATTGAGGTAAAATTATATATAATATTATATAAGTTCCAGGTGTACGTTATAATTAAACATTCAGCAGCACACACTACAAAGTGGTCATCTCCAAAAGTCTAGTTATCAATCATCACCATAGAATTGACCCCCTTCATCCATTTCAGCCACCCCAAAACCCCTACCCATCTAGTAACCACCTATCTGTTCTGTATCTTTGAGTTGGCTTTTGTTTTGCTTTGTTTCGTTATTTGTTTTGTTTTTTTTAGATTCCACATAGGAGTGAAATCTTATGGTATTTGTCTTTTTCCATCTGGATTATTTCACTTAGCATAATACCCTCAAGATCCATCCATGTTGTCACAAATGGCAAGATTTTCTTCACTTTTATGACTCAATATTATTCTATTATATATGTATATATATATATATATATATATATATACCAAATATATATATATATACACACACCAAATCTTCCTTATCCATTCATCTATTGATGGACACTTTTGGTTGTTTCCATAATGTGGCTATTGTAAATTATGCTGTAATGCATATAAGGGTGCATATATTTCCTTGAATTAGTGTTTTCATATTCTTCAGCTAAGTACTCTTAAGTGGAATAGTTAGATCATATGGTAGCTCTATTCTTAATTTTGGGGGAAATGTCCATACTGTTTTTCATAGTGGTAGCACCAAATTACATTTCCACCAATAGTGTATAAGGGTTCTCTTTTCTCCACATCCCCTCCAACACTTGTTATTTCTTCTCTTTTTGATAATAGCCATTCTAACAGGCATGAGGTGATATGTCATTGTGTGTGTGTGTGTGTGTGTGCTTTTTTTTTTTTTTTTTTTTTTTTTCTGAGGAAGATTCTCCATGAGCTAACAGTTGTTGCCAATCTTCTTCTTTTGGTATGTGAGCTTCCACCACAGCATAGTCACTGACAGACTGTTGGTGCAGGTCTGTGCCTGGGAACCAAACCCAGGCCACCAAAGTGGAGGACACTAAACTTAACCACTAGGCCACCAGGGCTGGGCCTCATTGTGGTTTTGATCTGTATTTCCTACTATTTAGTGATGTTGAACATCTTTTTATGTGCTTGTTGGCTGTCTATATGTCTTCTTTGGAAAAATGTCTTTTCAGGTCCTCTGCCCATTTTTTAATCAGGTTGTTTATTTTTGTGTTGTTGAGTTGCATGAGTTCATTATATATTTTGGATATTAACCATTTGTCAGACGTTTCATACCACTGTGGTCAGAAAAGATGCTTGATATGATTTCAATTTTTTTTGAGTTTCTTGAGGTTTATTTTGTGGCCTAGCATTGAACTATCATGGAGAATGCTCCCTGTACACTTGGAAAGAATGTATATTCTGCTGCTTTTGGACAGAATGTTCTGTTTATATCTATTAAATCCATCAGATCTAATGTGTCATTTGTAGTTAATGTTTCATTATAGATTTTGTGTCTGGATGATCTATCTATTGATGTAAATGGAGTTAAAGTCACCTACTATTATTGTATGTTGTCAATTTCTCCCTTTAGGTCCATTAATATTTGCTTTATATGTTTTACCACTCCTGTGATGAGTGCATATATGTATATATATTTATAAATGTTATATCTTCTTGCTGGATTGACACTGTTATAATTACATAATACCCTTTTTTGTCTTTTATAATAGTCTTTGTTTTAAAGTCTATTTTGTCTGATACACCAACTTTCTTTTCATTTGCATTAGCATGGAACATCTTTCTTTAGCCTTTCACTTTCAGTCTATAAGTGTGTCCTTATTTATAAAGTGAGTCTCTTGCAGGCAGCACATAGATGGGTCTTGTTTTTTTTTATCCATTCAGTAATTCTACGTTTTGATTGCAGAGTTTAGTCCACTTACATTTAAAATAATTATTGATAATTATGTACTTATTGTCATTTTGTTAATCATGTTCTGGCTGTTTTCGTAGTTCCTCTCTGTTCCTTTCTTCTTCTCTTTCTCTCTTCCCTTGTGGTTTGATGGTTTTCTTTAGTGTTATGTTTAGATTCCTTTCTCATTTTGTTTTGTGTATTTACTAAAAGCTTTTGCTTTGTGGTTACTATGAGTTTCACATATAATATTCCATGTATATAATGGTGTGCGTTAAGTTGATAGCAACTTAAATTTGAACACATTGCAAAATTTTAAATTTTTACTCTCCTCCTCCCATGTTTTATATTTTTGATGTTACATTTTACATCTTTTTATTTTATGCATAACAACTAATTATGTAGTTTTTGCAAATTTTGTAACTTTTATCTTTTAGCCTTCATATTTGGTTTATAAGTGATTGATCCTCTACTTTTGCTATATATTTACCTTTTCCAGTGAGATCTTTTACTTTCAGGTGTTTTTCTGTTACTAATTAGTACCATTTATTTTTAGCTTAAAGAAGTCTCTTTAACATTTCTTATACTGCTGGTTTAGTGGTGACAAACTCCCTTAGCTTTTGCTTATCTGGAAAACTCTTCATCTCTCTCTCAATTCTGAATGATAACTTTGTCATTTAAAGGACTTTTGGTTGGAAGTTTTCTTCTTTCAGCACTTTGAATATGCCATGCCACTCTCTTCTGGCCTGCAAACTTTCTGCTGAAACATCTGCTGACAGCTTTGTGGGGTTTCCCTTGAACATAATAAGTTGTTTTTCTCTTGCTGTTTTTAAGATTCTCTTTTTAAATTTATCATTTTAATTATAATGCGTCTTGGTGTGGATCTTTTTGGGTTCATCTTATTGGGAACTCTCTAAACTCTCCGGACCTGGATGTCTGTTTCCATCCCCAGATTAGAGAATTTTTCAGCCATTATTTCTTCAAATACTTTTTCTGAAACTTTCTCTCTCTCTTTCCTTTCGGGACCCCTATAATGCAAATGTTATTCTTTTTTATTTTAAAGATTAGCATCTGAGCCAACATCTGTTGCCAATCCTTTTTTTTTTTTTAATTCTCCCCAAAGTTCCCCAGTACATAGTTGTACATTCTAGTTGTAGATCCTTTTGGTTGTGCTATGTGGGATGCCACCTCAGCATGGCCTGATGAGCTGTGCCATGTCCACGCCCAGGATCTGAACCAGCAAAACCCTGGGCCGATGAAGCAGAGCATACAAACTTAACCACTGGGCCATGGGGCCAGCCCTGGCAAATGTTATTCTGCTTGATGTTGCCCCAATGTCCCTTAAGGTATCCTCACTTTGTTTGAAGCTTTCTTATATTTTCTATCTCTTTGTTGAAGATCTCACTGTGTTCATCCATATCAATGAGCATCTTTGTGACCATGACTTTAAACTCTTTATCAGGTAGATTGCTTATCTCCATTTCATTAATGTCTCTTTCTGAGGTTTTGTCTTGTTCTTTTGTTTGGAACATATTCCTTTGTCTCATTTTATCTGACTGTGTTTGATTTCTAAAGAAATCAACTACCTCTCCCACTCTTGAAGGAGTGGCCTTATTGTCCGAGATGTCACATGAGACCCAAAAGCATAATTCCCCTGGCCACCAGGGCTAGGTGCTCTAGGAGTGTTCCCTGGCAGGCTGCATGTGCCCACCTGGTGTGGCAGGGCCTGTGACTGCAGTGTGTGGGTGGGCAGAGCATGCAGGTAGACAGGGATGCAGCGCAAAGAATGGAGGTGCTCAGCCAGCCCACTGGGGGTGGGGCAGACTGCCTCACTGCAGTGCTAGGGGTGGAGTGCTTGGTTGGCCTGGCCAGGGTGTAGCAGGCCTCCATGGCCACGGCACACAGAGGTATGGCGCTCCCACCAGAACTAACAGGCTAGAGGGAGGGTGTGAAAATTAAGCCTGTCTGCACCAGCACCAACAAGGCAGAAGAAGAACATAAAGATGATGCCTGCCAGTGCCTTTGTCCAGGGAGAGAGTCCCAATAGTATCCTGATTCTTGGGCAGAGGCTTTAAGATAGGCAAATGAGTCTCCTTTGCCTGAGGTCTAGGTGCTTTTCAAACTATTGCTTTTGTTCTGGGGTTTGGGGCCAATAAGTCTGTGTGGAATCCCTTTAAAAGTAAGTTTTCTGTTTCCCCTAGCTAAATGGCTTCCTTGGACATAGACTGTTGATTTTCAAAGCCAGACATTTTGGGGGCTTGTCTGTCCAAGTAGGTCCAAAGGGTAGGAGTGCCTGATGTGGGGCACAAACCACTTGCTCCTCAGCGATACGCTCCATTTTCTGAGATCCTTTCCGACTGTGGGATGCTGTGCCTGCAGTGGGGTTTCAGGTGAGACTGGCTTCACCTGTCCTCCCTGTCTCAGTGTAGTCCTTCCACACTTTGTTGATGAGGGGCTGCTCAGTTATCCTTCAGGTCCATTTCAGAAGGAACTGCTCCATGTATAGGTGTAGATTCGTTGTGTCCGTGAGAAGAGGTAAGCTGAGGATCCTTCTACGCCACCATCTTGAACTATAATCCTAATATATGATGAGTTTTTAAAATACGTAAAATTTCAATTTATTAGAAAGAAGAGGAAGTTTCCTATTTATTGTTTTCCATCTTCCTTCAATAATATTGTATTCCAGCAATTAATATGCAATATTTCTCATGGTTATTTCCATAGTTCTGATTTTTGACTCATCAGTATTAAATAGGAACTAGTGACTTATTATAACAAAAGATGACAATTTATCTTATTAAAATCACTCTGTTCACCGTTATTTTTATTCCACTAGATACGGAAGAGTTACACATTTTAAAACTTCAGTGGATTTTTAATTAAAATATCAACTTTAGACAACTTTAAACCTTATCCATTGACTCATCTTCTTATGAGATGAGGATACAAGCACTGTGCTCTTACCATCCTGAAATTATGTGAGCTATAACTTTACTTTTATTTTAACGAAGTTGAAAACAATTTTATTTTCTTTGGCAGATGAAATTAAGTTTTATGTATGTCTGTTTATTAATACCAAATATTACATATCAACTCGGAGATTTCAATTCCAAGTATGATGAAGTAGTTAACAATGGATTAGCCCCTCCACTGTAAACAAACAAACAATCAGGTAAAATATGTAAGGCAAGAGTTAATATAACTTGGCCATCAGGCAGAACACAACCTCAAATTTTGGAAGCATGGATGTTCATGAGATGAGCTCCACAATCATTTCTCTAACAGCAAACAATTTCTTAACGATGGCTCAGCAAGCTGGTCTCCAAGAAGAAAAACAAGGGTTGAACTAAAATAATGAAGTAGACATCAGAATTATGGGTGCTCAAGTGGCTGAATTCTGTAGATAAGACCACTGAAGTGAAGGGAGCTATGCAAGGTGGAGTCCCACAAATATGTGTGAAGGCTCCTAATAAGTCTTATGCCAGGGATTAGGTTACACAACAGAAGACTCTACACAACTTATAATACAGCATTGACTATGAGGTTGAGAATGAAATAGGCACTAGAGGCCACACGGTGCTGGGAGACATTGCAGTCAAGGAATCTCATTACCACCTCCTTTACATCTTGTGCATGCAGCTGGGACACAGAAAACCCACAGCTTATGAGTACGTATGATGACCTAGTAAGGCCTATACTACACCTTCCCTAACACGGCTCAAGTCAAGCCCTGACAAGTTCCACAAGAGAGGCAGAATTTGGAGATTCAATCCTACCAAGATAGAGAAGCTTGAGAAGCACCTTGGACTTTCCAGAGCTCCGTCCCCAAAAAGTGTTAACAAAGCCTACATAAGGGCAAGGAGATCAGCCATTAATTGAACTCCTTACCAGAAAAATATAAATATACTTCAGAGGAAGTTAACAGAATCTAGAGTGTCTGGATAATATATCATCAAAAATTTTCAGTACAAAATAATAATTTAAAAAATTACATATGCAAAGAAACCAAACTATGTGACTAGAAACCAATAAAACAAGCAGTCAATAGAAATCAAGCCAGCACTGCCTTGGATGTTAGATTTAGTGGACACCAAGTTGAAAGCAGGTATTATTTAGTTCAAAGAAGTAAAGCAGGTTTTATAAATATTTTCAAAGAATTAAACACTAGTAAATAAAATAGAGTGATAAAGCTACATATATATGTGATCTCACCAGAGAAATGGGATCCATAAAAAAATGAAAATTGTAAAACTGAAAATTACAAAAATGGTGCACATTTTTTCTGTGCTTCGCAATAGATTAGGATGAGAGAAGAGTCAGTGAACTTTATCACTGATGAATAAAATGTATATTATTTGAATAACAGAGAGAGATATGATTAAGAGAAACATGCTCAGAATAGCCAGCAATTGTTGGACAAAATAAAAGAGTCTAACATACACTCAGTAATAGCTCCAGGAAGAGCAATGTGTGAGAATGGAGTAGAATATTTTTAAAGAAACAATGTAGGATAATTTCTCCAATGCAACAGAAATGAATCGACGTGCAAATCCAAATAAATTCAGTAGGAAATCAAAGATAATCTGAAAGCATTCATAGAAAAAATAAAAGAATATTACATACAGGAAAATAATAATATGAATTTCTACTTACCCCTTATCAGAAATAATTAAGGCCTGCAGAAAATGGAACGATATTTGAAAGGCTGAAAGAAAGAAAGGAAAATAAAATCAAGTTCTGTTCATTCAGGGTTCTGTATACAGTGAAAATATTCTTGAAAACAGGATAAATAAAAACCTTTTCAGACAAATGAAAACTGAGAGATTTGCTTGCCCAGAGACCTGCACTGCAAGAAATGATGAAGGATATTCTTCAGGCTGAAGAATAATAACACCACATAGAAATGTGGATCTACTGGAAGGAAAGAAGAGTACCAGAAAAGAAAATATGTGGGTCAGTATAAACAACTGTGTATTTTTCTTTCTTTTCATAATATTCTTTGGGGAGAACTGACAAAAATAAAATTAATAAAGTATAAAATGTGATTTGTAATGCACATTGAAATACAAGATATGACAATGACACTTGGAATTATCCTTCCATGTAGATATGAGGGTAGATATAGGGAATTATACTCCTGGATATTATTTCATTTGAGAAGTCAGAAACAGGAGGTTGAAACTAAAAATTGACAAGTATGAAGTGTGAAGTAGGAAGCGTAAAAAGTAAAACGTGAAGCGCAAAATTTCAATAATATATAATATTGACTCTAAATACTTTTATAGGTTAATAATGCATAATTTCACCTCTAAAACAAGCACTAAAAATAAAAAAAGGTAGACAGGAAGTATGTAAAGAAAAGATATAACACACACACAAAAATTAGAATACAAGCTGCCATTCACGTTGAAGTAACTGGTATTCAACTTTCACCTCTGGCCTAAAAGAATCTATAAAATTGGACAAAATTAAAAACAGAATTTTAACCTGGGGCTTTTTTCTTTTTAGATATCACTTTCTTATATGTAAATGAAAGACTTACTCTTGAATAGCAATTCTTAAATGGAATTATACAGACTGGCTGTGTCGGAATTATCTGCAGAATTTTTTTCTTTTTTTAAAGATTGGCACCTGAGCTAACTGTTGCCAATCTTCTTTTTTTTTTTTCCTCTGCTTTTTTCTCCCCAAATCCCCCCAGTACATGGTTGTACATTTTGGTTATGGGTCCTTCTAGTTGTGGCATGTGGGACGCCACCTCAACATGGCCTAACGAGTCATGCCATCTCTGCACCCAGGATCCAAACCCTGGGCCACCAAAGCAGAGCGTGCGAACTTAACCACTTGGCCACGGGGCCGGCCCCTCTGCAGAATTGCTTTTATCATTTTTTAAACACAGATTTCTGGCCTTAGAAGAGTCTTACTGAATAAGAACTTGCAGGGACCAACATATTCTAATATGCAACCAGGTTGAAAACTACAAAATTAAACGACCTTCAGTCTCTCTTTCAGCTCTTACATTCTAACTCACTGAATAAAATAATTAACTTTAAACATACATGTGTTGCTTTACTTCCAGTAATAATACATCTTTAAGGATTTTTCTAGTACTTATGAACATGCCATTATACCATCATTTAAATAGACTTGCTTTTGAATTTAGATGTTTAATGACCTTTACAATGAAATGTTTCATCTTAATAGCCCTTCACTGTAAATGTCTTGTTAAAGGGAGAATATTCCCAGGAACGTATAGAGATCCTGAATTTACAGGGCCAAATTACAAATGATAAATAGTAGCAATTGAATAGATACTACAAAATAAATCTTCAGAAACCTAATAATTAGGAGCACAGTTTTTAAAACCAAATAATATGTTTGCTCACATAAACACAAATAATTACAGGCCTAGGAACAATCGTGAAATTACGGATGGTTACACAATGAATGATAGACAAGAATGCTACGTATTTATCACTTATTTCCTTTATTTTTCAAAGCATTTAAGCTTACCTGCCAATGGGATGCTATCTAAGAGCCCATTATCTATTCCAAAAATTGATTTTCAATTAATCTGTATCTCCACTTCTCACTTTAGCCAATATATCTCCAGGAAACACTGCTCACTGAGAACATGAAATTTGATTAGATGACACTCAATGGGCTCAAATTGATGCTTATTTCTTTTCCTTGGGACATGTTAATTATACATTTGGTTTCTATAAATAAATATAACTAAATATAACTCTTAAGACTATCTCACACATCATTGGAAACCAGATCAAGACTGTTTATGATACTGCGAAGGAGATGAAATACTGAAATACCCAAGTGTATTTGCTAGAGACGTGATCTGAATAAGACGAGTTATTTCTTCCCCCCAGCTAGGGATCTTTGAAAATGTTTCTAGTGTTATATTTTCTGATATAAATTTTGTAACCTGTTAATGAATGTAAACAATAAAATCTGTTCAAGTGAAACAAACACAAAGAGGGAGGAGAAAAATTACATATGCCAAATTACTCTGTATTCGCCTTCCTATTCCTATTGCTACCCCCTCCTTACATATATAACACAAATGAGTCAACATCACAGCACACATAGCTACTCACAATCTGGACACAAAATGAATACAGTGTCATGCAAAGCAAAGTTACATAGGCAAACCTTGGAGATACTGCAGTTTCAGTTCCCGACGATCACAATACAGTGAGTTACACGAAGTTTCTGGTTTCTCGGTGCATATAAAAGTGATGTTTATACTATACTGCAGCCTATTAAGTGTGCAGTAGCAGCAGTAGCACTATGTCTAAAGAAACAATGTATATACCTTAATTTAAAAATATTTTATTGCTAAAAATTGCTAACCATCATCTGAACTTTCAGCAAGTCTTGTAAAATGCATAATATCTGCGAAGTGCAATAAGGCGAGGTATGCCTGTAGAGGCTTCATATTTTTATTGGTACCCAGTGTCATGACACAGCCTGCCTCTGTGACTAATCCATGGCAGTCTCTATATGAACTGCCTTTTTCCACATCTACTACTTACAAAGGAGCTGGATTCCACAGATCTGGAATGTCTTTTTAGGCATGATCTTTTCTCAACAGGCTTTTCAAGCTGGTTTTGGAGGAAAGGGGTTCCAACTGATGGGGAGAAATAATTTTACCTCTGCCCTTCTAGGCTCTTCTGGCTAGTGGTCTAAGAATTAAATTGACATGAGACAGATTAACACAAGAAAATCAAATTTAATTTTATACATATAGGGGCTCCATAAGAATATAAGGCCCCAGGACAAGTTAGGCAATCAAGGCTTATATGCCATCTGAAAGAAGAAGAAGTCAGGAGGGGTCTGGGACTTCAAAGAGGAGGAAAATAATTCACAGGAAGATGGGAAAAGCAAATGTTTAGTAAACAAACGTTTGCCATGCTATGCAGAGACAAGGGGGAACAGAGAGGACTTTGATCAAACAGGCCTTGCTGTGTTGCCTCCCGTCTACCACACTTAGCTCATATTCTTTGTAATTTTCTCTGGTGAGAGTTCTGTTCCTGGACCAAGTCTTCTATCTAAATTCTTTTGGGTAGTTAAGGGGGAGGCGAAAAGCAAAAAGAAACTTCTGTTCCTTAAAAAGAATCATCTCAAAATAATCCTCATGTCAAATTTTGCTCCTCGACACCATCAAGACTGATGCTATGATGTTCCTCTTATGTATTCCTCTGCATATAGCAAACAACTACAGAATTAAATATATTTTCTCCTTTTAACTTAATAATTTGTTTCAAATAGGCATTCACATTTTAGGTTATTTCAGAAAATGTAGACTGACTAATCAAATAATTTAATCTGTAAGAGCTAATATTACTGACAAATGAGATTATTATGATTTGGAGGCTATAGGTTTTTAAACTACTGAGTAGGAGGGCCCTTTGAAACCTTGTGTAATTTGTATCATGCATTTTCCTTTGACATTAGTGTCAAACCCCAGAACAAATTATCTTTGCTTTAAGTATTCAATTATAATTGTTAAAAAAGTCATTTTATATTTGGCCCATGTTTGCATTTTCATAGTTCTTTTTTCTTTGTGTGACTGTAAACATCTACCTGCTATCATTTACTTTCCATCTAGAGATTTTCTTCTAATATTTGTTTTACTGTGGGCCTCTTGACCATTAGTTCTTTCAAATTTTATTGGTCTTAAGTCTTTATGTCCACTTTCTTTTGGAATGATATTTTCAATGGGTGGTGAGTTCTTTTTTTTGTTTTTAAAGGAACAGTCTTTTTTTTTTTCCTAAAGATTGGCACCTGAGCTAACAACTGTGGCCAATCTTTTTTTTTTTTTTTCTGCTTTATCTCCCCAAATCCCCCCGGTACATAGTTGTATATCTTAGTTGCAGGTCTTTCTAGTTGTAGCATATGGGACGCCGCCTCAACGTGGCCTGACGAGCGGTGCCATGTTTGCGCCCGGGATCTGAACCAGCGAAACCCTGGGCTGCTGCTGCAGAGCACGCAAACTTAACCACCCGACCACGGGGCCGGCCTGGGTGGTGAGTTCTAAAATGGCAGAACTTTATGTCAGCACTTGAAAGATGTCATTCCACTATCACCGCCTTACAGTCTCTCTTATGAATAATCTGCATTTGTTTTTTGTTCTATATGTATTATATTTTCCTTCTTCTTGTTTATTTCAACATTTTTCTGTATCAGTAGTTTGTAGTAATTTCATTATGATATACCTTGATGTGTTTTCCTTTTTTTTTTATACTGTTTTAGGTTTGTTGAGATTCTGAAATGTGTGATTTTATAATTCTCATCAAAATTTAGACAATTTTTGACCATTGCAACATAGGTCGTACTTACATTAATGACTAAATTGAGAGATTAAACTCTCTACGGTAGATTACCCTCCACACTAGTGTCACTGTTCGGTTATTTCACGGTTACTCATGAGCTCATAGTTTTCCCTATCGATCTCATCTTCAAGTCTCAATCACAACTCCTCTGCCTCCTGGATCACCTAATTCCAGAGTGTTGATATTGAGACTTTCATAGATGTTGGGGGCAGCAACTGGAGAGGAGGATGCAGCTCTCTGCTTTATAAGTCATATATATATAGAACTCTCCATTCATTTCCCATACCACTGCTGGTACCACTGTGTAACTTTTGATAAGACCACTTAAGATATAAGAATAATAGGTGTGAGAGATTCACATAAAATTTCTACTGTGGGGCCAGCCCTGCGGCGCAGTGGTTAAGTGAGCGTGCTCCGCTTCTCGCAGCTCGGGGTTTGCCGGTTCGGACCCAGGTGTGGACATGGCACCACTTGGCACGCCATGCTGTGGTAGGCATCCCACATAGAAAGTAAAGGAAGATGGGCATAGATGTTAGCTCAGGGCTAATCTTGCTCAAAAAAAAAATTTCTGCTAGGTATGACTAATTTTTATTCTTACAGATGCAAATTCACCTCCAAGATTTTCCTTAAAGTTTCCTTAACAATATGGTCCTCAAAATTTTGCTAATATTTCCTCCCAACAGGATTTTGAAAATATACATCCTGGGAAACAATGTTGCTTATTTAAAATTAATCTGTTCTCCTGTATTTCCAGCCAAATTGAAGTTAGGAGGGTGCACATACCTTGCTCTGGAAAACAGGCTATAAGTAGAAGTGATATGTGTTCTGTATATGTATACATGCTCTTCACCACAATGGCCAAAGAAGCCTATTTGATCCAAATTCTATATCTGACTGGCTATGTGGAGCAGACCCCTTCCAATGACCCTCAGTGCATATATACCATGACTGGGAAGTAATTTTTATTGTGTTAGGCAACTGAGAGTTAAGTAATCTTATTCTGACAAATAAACCTTCACATATTCATAAGTTTGGAAGTTTGATTTTACTCATAGGAGATAGAGTACGGAACTCCCCCCTTATTCATGGGGGATATGTCTCAAGAACCCCAGTGAAAACCTAAAACCATGGGTAGTACCAAAGCCTATATGTACCAGATGTTTTCTTATACATACATACCCATGATAAAGTTTAATTTATAAATTAGGTACAGTAAGAGATTAACAACAATAACTAATAATAAAATTGGCTTTAGGGCCATTAGTAAGTAAAATAAGGGTTACTTGAACTCAAGCACTGCAATACTGTGATAGTGGATCTGCTAACCCAAACAGCTACAAAGTGCCTAATGGGTGGGTAGCAATACAGCATGGACACACTGGACAAAGGAATGATTCGCATGCTGGATGGGACAGAGTGGGATGGCACAAGGTTTCATCACAATACGTGGAATGGCAGGAAATTTAAAACTTACGAATAGTTTATTTCTGGAATTTTGCATTTAATCTTTTGGATCAAGGTTTACCACATGTAACTGAAACCACAGAAAGGAAAAGTGCAGATAAGGGGGCACTACTGTCTGTCAAATAATTGAAAATTTTTGTAAAAAGTGTGCATAGGAAACGGTGTAACAAAATAACCAATGACTTTCTATAGATAAGAGAGAGAGTTGAGTTTTACTTGAGCCAGAGTGAGGATTATAACCCAGGAAGGTCTTTTCCAGAAAGGAAGAAAGTGTTCCAGAGAAGCATGCTTTTCAGTACAGTCTTATACATATTAAACACTCCTAGGATACATATTCATTAAAGTTTCAAAGAGATATTCAGTTGCAAATTAGCAGGTCAACATGACCCTGATTTGGGGAAAGGGACTAACAAGGGACATTACCAATAGGACATAGGAGGGGAAGCGTGCATTCTTATCTTAAGAGAGTGCATTCTTTACTTGAATGGTATGTACAGTGTAGGGGTCTGGAATTGGCCACCTCAAGATATGTCTCTTTGGCATGAGGATTATTTGAGGCTGATTGCTTTTGATAAACTGGGACAGGGAAGGAGGCTCTGAAAAGTAGAATTTACTTACCCTTTGTAAGAGACATTTACATTGTAAAGGAACTCTCCATCTGTAAAGATATCTCTAAAAACTCTTAATCAATGGGTAAGGCAAGGACTTAAATCTGCATTTGTTTATTGTACTTGTCTGATAACCTCCTGTAACTGACTTCCCTCCCCCTCCCAACACTGGCATTTCTTTAAGGATTAAGCATCTTTCCTTAGGCTAGGAACTGATTGCTGAGCTCACCTGTGACCACCCAGCTCAAGACAATAGACTTGCCTCCTGCCAAGCCCACTGAGATAGCAGACCCACTATCTGCTGTGTCCATCAAGCGCTGTGCTGACAGGGCAATCTTGCGACTATTGTGGGAGGGACATTTCAATCATATGTGAAACATCCTGTTTGGGGGTATATAACCACTCTGTGCACCCCACTTCTTCAGTGCCCTTTCTTCCTTTGGGAAGAAAGGCCCCGAGCTATGGTTCCTCATAAAGCTTTGTTTAGTTTTCTCTTGCTATTCTGTCTCATGTGAATTTAATTCGTTCTCCGGCCAGACGGACCCACATTTTGGATAGAGGAAACGTCTTCCTCCCCTACAACAGTGTATGTTTGATAGGCCAAAGTCAGGCTGTTTGAGTTCAAGCTGAATCAGTTTTGAATCCAAATAGTTACCCTATATACTTCGATATGTGAAAACCTCTTGTCAACAATATTTAGAATAAATATTTTATAACATGATGTGCTAAATTGATTTCGAATAGCATTTAATAGCATGTGCTGAATCTAAAAGGACTATGCAAATTTTATTTTTATACAGTATATCCTGAAAAATATTATTGGCCCCAGAAAGCATTCCAGTTGCATTTAAAAACACCAGTGTTGCTTATTGGGTCAGAGACTGGTTAGGGATTCTCCAAACTTGGCACTTCCTTTTATGCACATAGTTGATTACTTTTCACAGATTTCTTGCTATTAGGTCTGGACACATGTCTGAATTTTCAATTAATTGGGTGTGGGAAAAGGTGATGAAATCTACTTCCAAGCCAACTCTCTCCAAAATACTTCTTATATAATCCTTTCATTTTCTTCCTCTCCATTTGATAGTTTGTTTTTTTTTTAATAATCTCAGGTGATCTGAGAAGTCAAACATTGAAGAAGGTAGAGCCTCTATAAGTCTAGGTTCCTGAGTACTCTGTTGAGCAGGACTCTCCCCACAATAAACTTTGTGTGACAGTGCTAAGCCACATTTCTCAGTGTTAATGAACTCACTTAAGATGCTGAGATGTCAGGATCTATCTGCAACAGCATTCCACTTACTTTAACTAATTCTTTTAACTCATGTAGCTTCAGCTCTTCTCAGTTAAATTCAGACAAACACAAGCCAAGTTTCACTCCTAACAGAAATCTGCATTGCACAAAGACAGAAACCCCAAAGTGTAAATGAGCTCCAATTAATCGTTTAAAGTGGTTTCATCAAACATATTTTAAAAGCTCTATTTGTTTGTCATGGGATTTGTTTTTACATCTCAGGGCAAGGCAACTTCATATAATTTCTGCTTCTCAACAAGGCATTCATGACCCCTTTCATGCTTCTATCTTTGCCCTGAGGGCTCTTCTTTCCTCAAATATCTAGTCCTACATATTCTTCAGGGCTTTGCTTCAATGTTATCTGATCAGAGAAGTTGTCTCTAATCACCCTACGAGAAGTTATGCCCCATCATTTTATTTTTCAATTTAGTAATTTTATTTGCCATTAGCTTTTGTCAGATTCATAGTTACTATATTTATTCTTTTAAATTTATTTCTGAATCCTAAGTAGAAAATAAACTACCCCAGGGAAAGCATTACGCCTTCCCGATTTATTAATAGAGTCCAAGTGTCTAGCATTGGAAGATAATCTTGGAAGATCATTTTTAAGTAGTATGAAGAATGGATTGTTCAGGATTGTTCAGGAGTGCAGAATGAAGCAGGAGGTAGAGGGGAGGGGGGTGGTCAGGCAGAAGGGAGGCTATTGCAGAGAAATAAATGAATGCTTAGCACTCCCACAAATAAGTACAGCTGAGCAAGATAAACTTAAATAATCCCTATATTAGCTCAATTTGAAGAGGAATCAAAGTAGTGGATGGGAGTCATCCATGGACTAATCTCTGAGTAATCAGAGATATAGAAGTTGGTATCCTGTAATTGGAGAAATAGCAGAACTATACTTTTTTTCTTTTCCTCCTGTGGCAGAAATAGTTTCCTTTGTCAATGCTGTTTTTTAAGAATAGAAGCCTGAAGCTACCCAACAAGCCAAGATACAGTTTTTGATGTTGCTCCCAGAAGTATCCGTAAAGTGATCAGAGTGGGAAAATTGTGTGCCTAGATTAAGAAAGTGATTTACAGTAGCAGCTCGAAGGGCCAAAGTTAGCGTGGAGTGTTTGAGCACAAGAGGTATTTGTCTGCTTAGAGAAGATCACTTCATAGCAGTAGAAACAGCAGGATGGCTCCAGCACGAAATCATAAAACAGAAGGAAACGTGCAGGAAAGTATACTGAGGTGCATAAACCCAACGAGCTCAGTAAAGAAGGGCATCCATTAAGGATTTAAAAAACAACAACAAATTTATAGTAAATTTGGAAACTCCACATTGACATAACAATGTGCAGATTCTGAGTGAGTGTAAAATGTGTTTCTACACCTCTTGTAACACTAAGGAAGATGAATAACACTAAGATTCACTGCCACAATTATGGGCATGCATCAGGTCATATGTTATTTAGTTTTTCAAATTAATGCCTCAACCCATTCCTTGATTAAATTAACAGGACAATTAATAAATCTTTCTTTTGAGGTTTTTCTTTCTCCTAGTCTCCTTTAATGTGCAAACATTTTAAAGGGATTTATTCATTCCAAAAGGGTTAAATATATTTCATCAACCAGATCAGAGCAAGTCCTGGAGTAAGAACTCAATACCTTTACTAGTAGAACTCTGTATTACCTGCTGCCATTTCCATAATGTCCATATTGTGCCATTTCTCTATGCTGGTTTCTCACTGATTAGAGCATTCATTCTACTACTCTGATCATACAGTTGCTCCTCCAGGTCCCTTCATAAATCAGAAAAATGGCCAAGCTTCATCTTCCAGATTAACAACTCTTCATTTTACATTTATTTGAATAGTAACAGTTCCTAAACTGTTAACAAGCGAAAAACCCCACATCTATGTTAAAGGAATCTGGAAGTAGTGGTAGAGAGAATGATGTTTCTAGCCTCAGTCCCAGTCTCAAACAGACTCAGCCAGATCTGCACTTTCCAGTGTGGCAGCATAGAAGTAAATCCATCCCACGGAAGCATGCTGTCTAATTTTAAATGGTGATGTTTACCAATAAGGTCCACATACCCTGACAAAATTAATTATGTTGTAGAAGTGGTTATAAAGAAAAACTAAAATTATAGAAAGAAACAAAGAGAATAAAAAGAGAGGATCATTTGTCAAGTCAGCAGAAAGAATAAGATGTCCTAATAAGGATCAGACTAGATGCTTTCTATATAAACAAATTTCTTTGTTAAACTGTGTTGTATATTTATGATTATATATTTACTTTCTCTTTGGTGGCATTGTCATTGTCAAACATCTCTCTTTTGGTAAGCACTACTTTTAAACAACCTCAATCAATTATGGCTTATAAGAAAAGTTTATAATACGGAAGACACTGTTAAACATAATCACCTGAGCTCATGCTAAATCAAAGGAATACCAGACTGGACTGAGCATACTTAAAGTCCTCCTAAGAAAAAGGGGCATTGAAAAAAATTTGGATGATTTTCTAATGGTGTTTTGAAATTGTGGGGGATCAGAATTGGCTAGCCCAAATTGTGTCTCTTTGGCTTGATTATTTTTAAGAATGAGAGACTCTGAAATAAACTTTGACCTTTCTCTTAACTGCCTAAAAGAATTTAAGATAAAAGGCCTGTCCCCAGGACAGGCCATCACCATAGATACCTCTGGGTATCAGTAGATAGTGAGGGTCCTTGCTAAGCCCATTCTTATCAAAGTTCTGTCTACCAAACATTTGCTTTTCCATTTCCACATGAATTGCCTTCCTTGCCTTTGAACTCCCAAATCACTACCCCCAAAACCCTCCTTTGTCTTTAGCTAAAGATGGTATTTAAGGTGACGGCTTTGGCCGTTCTAGTAAGTTACTCAATTTTCCTGGGTTTCTTCCATGTATACATGTTATAAAGCTTTGTTTGATTTTCTTCTGTTATTCTTTTTTTATTTATTTTTAATTAATTAATTTTTTTAATTGACGTAACATTGGATTATAGCATTATATAGCTTTTGGATGTACATCATAATATAGCTCGAATTCTGTGTGGATTACATCATGTTCACTACCCGAAAGCTAATTATAGTCCGTCCCTCATATGTCAGCCTAATCACCTCTTTTTCCCTCCCTGCTTCCGCTATGGTAACCACCAATCCACTCTCCAATGCTATGTATTTGTTTGTCAATGTTTTTATCTTCTACTTATTAGTGAGATCATACAGTATTTGACTTTCTCCCTCTGACTTATTTCACTCAGCATAATACCCTCAAGGTCCACCTATGTTGTCACAAATGGCCAGATTTCATCATTTCTTATGGCAGAGTAGTATTCCATCGTGTATAAATACCACCTCTTCTTTATCCATTCATCCCTCGATGGGCACCTAGTTTGCTTCCAAGTCTTGGCTATTGTTTATAATGCTGCAATGAAGATAAGGGTGCAAGTATCTTTATGACTTTGTGTTTTCAAGTTCTTTGGATAAATACCCAGCAGTGGGATAGCTGGATCATATGGTTGATCTATTCTTAATTTGCTGAGGATACTCCATACTGCTTTCCATAGTGGCTGCACCAGTTTTCACTCCCACCAGCAGTGTACGAGGGTTTCCTTCTCTCCACATCCTCTCCAACCTAACAATTGGGAGAAGACATTTGCAAACCATATATCAGATAAGGGGTTAATATCCAAAATATACAAAGAACTCATATAGCTCAACAATAAAAAAAAACAACAAACCAATTAAAAACTGGGCAAAGGATCTGAACAGAGATTTCTCCAAAGAAGATATACACATGGCCAACAGGCATATGAAAGGATGCTCAACATCAGTACCAATCAGGGAAATGCAAATCAAAACTGCAATGAGGTATCACCTCACTCCAGTCAGAATGGCTGTAATTAACAAGACAGGAAACAACAAATGTTAGAGAGGATGTGGAGAGAAAGGAACCCTTCTGTCATTCTGTCTCAGGACAATTTAATTTGTAGACCCGCCAGAAGGATGTAGAATGGGTAGAGGAATTCTCTTACTCCCCTACAAATATCATATTTGAGTATTCATCAATATCAATGAAGAAAGGCTATGTAGAAAGGGTATTTTTTTAATTAACCTCATTGTTAGATTTAGATACCAGATATGTTATAAATTCTACAAGAGCAATGATCAAAAACAAACAATTGGTCTGATAAATTTTACTTCCACTTATGAAGAAGTAAGTTTAATGGGATTTGTCCTCCCATTCTAACCAAACAGAAAACTGGAAAAAAAGATATATGAAATAGCTATTTTGAGATGTTTGACAATAGGCTGAACAAGACTTTCTCCCTATCCCTGAAAGGGATAGGGTTCAAATGGAGTGAACTCTGTGATCTCTCTGGCTTTTTACTTGGATATATTTATCTGACTCAGAAAAGAGAGGCAAAACTCAGGCTTAGCATGGCAAACTCACTGAGTTAACAGGGATCAGAATTTAGAAAGCCTGAGTTAGTTAGATGTTGCCTGTCAGATCAGAGTACCAAAGTGGAAGGAGATATGCAGAGAAAAGAGATACAAAAAACTGTATAGGGGTCCCTTGAGTCTTTAGTTGAATTTTTATCTGCAAATGTGAAGGGTACAACTCCAAGAGACTGGAGGAGAAATAACTAGAGAGCTATGGGGTAAACAATTCACAGAGTTCAAACAAAGTTGGGAAATGTTCAAATTTTTACCAATAGAGTGAAGAGATCTTGTTGAAACCCCATTTGGTAGAAGTGCCAAATGGTAACACCTTAGTAATAGAGCTAAATTAGTGTGAGAATAAAAGATAATCTAAATCCTCATGAACAAACCTTAAAACTAAGGCTGAATAGGATCAAGCTAACCTGCAAATAATTTAAGTGACTGCCAAAACACACTTCAACACTCTTTCAATCAAGATGATGACTTCCAAATCCAAACATTCAACAATTTCATATTCATTAATACTAAAGTTATTAGACAGTCATTGGAAGCAGGAAAATGTGACTCATAACTCATAATTCACAAATATGCTCAAGAATGTAAGGGAAAATGTGAAAATACTAAGAAAATAAAGATATTTTTAAAAGCCAAACAAAATTTCTAGAGATAAAAATACAATATCTAAAAATTTTTAAAAAAAGATCAGTGAAAGTACTTGGCAATAAATAGACAAAGATAAAAACAATACCATTGGACTTGATGACATAGTTATAGAAATGATCCAAACTAAAGTACACAGAATGAAAAGATAGAAAAAAATTGGTGCTTCAGTGATAATATCATATGTTTGACATATGCATAATTGGAATCTGAGGAGAAGAAATAGAGAAAAGGGCAGAAAAAATACCAGAAGAAACAATGGCTGAAATTTTTCCAAATTTTATGAAAATTATAAATCCACAGATCCTAGAAAGTCAAGATAAACTATAAGGAAAACCACACCAAACTACATCTTAATAAAACTGCTAACCAAAATGAAAGCAAGAAAACATCACAACAGCCAGAAAAAAAAAGTGTACAAAAGATAAAAATGATGTCAGACTTCCAAAAAACAAAAATGTGAGAGTATAAATAGAGTAATATCTTTTAAAAACAGCCAGAAAAAATACCTTACTCTAAATTCTAAAATCAGGGAAAAATATCTTTCAGATAGGTAGGTGAATTAAAAACTTAAAAAATAAAATAAAGTAGGAGGGAATCTATTTTCAGACATTGTCTACAAATGATATGCCTAAGTTATTCAGGTTAAAAGAAAATACTGCCAAATGGAAATTTGTATTTACTCAAAGGAATGAACAGTGCGAGAAACAGTAAATATGTAAGTATAAAATACAGTTCTTGGTTGTTTTTTTTTTTAAAGTTTTAGAAAGTGAAAATGACTTTAAAGTTTTAAATGCTTTATAACTTTTATAACATGTAGAACTAAAAGGTATGCTAAAAATAACATAAATGATGTAAAGGAGAAAATGGAAGCATACACTTTGTAAAATTCTTACATTACCTGTGAAGTGGTATAATATTGGTTGGAACTAGACTGACAATTTGAAGTTTTATTTTGGGTAGGAGATGACCACAATTCATCTACCCTCTAGGTCCTTCTGGCTGGGCTACCAATTAAATTGATATGAGACAGAATAACAGCAGAAAAATCAAACAAAGCTTTATAACATGTATGCATGGGAGAAACTCAGGGAAACTGGCTGAGCTCGCCAACTTAAATACAACTTCCAGCTAAAGACAAAGGAGGATGTTGGGGGTGGGGGAGTCAGTTATGGGAGATTATCAGAAAAAGCACAGCAAACAAGAATAAGGTTATTATGTAGATTTAAGGCTTTGCCTTTTGCATTGATAAGAGTTTCTAGAAATAAGGTCATCCCTCTCTTCCTGGTACAGAGAGGGAGCTATCTTTACAAATGGAGATTTTCCTTATAAATGTAAATGTCTCTTACAAAGGATAACCTTTACTTAGCTTTCAGAGCTTTCCCCTGTCTACAGTTTTCAAAAAGTAACTAGCCCTAAAGAATCCTCATTCCAAAGAGACACATCTTGAGGTGGCAAATTATGATCCCCCACAATTGTAAACTCTAGAAAAACCAATAAAAATAACCCCAAAGGTATAACTATCAATCCAATAATTTAGATTAAATATAAAAATAAAATATTCAATCAACTCAATGGAAGGCAGACAGAGAGAAAAATAACAAAGAAAAAGATGTGACACATAGAAAATATATAACAGAATAATATGCTTAATTTCAATAATTTTGATATATACATTAAATAAAAAAGGTCTAGATAATCCAAATATAAGGTAGAGATTGTCTAAATATATAAAAATTCAAGAGCGATCTATATGATGACAAGAAACACTGTGTTAACATGGATAAAGAAAGTTTAATTTAAAAATAGAATAAAATATACTATAAAAATTAATCATGAGAAAGCCAGAGTGGCTATGTTAATTTCCAGTAAAATAGATTTCAGAACAAGGAAGGTTACCAGGAATAAAGCATGAATTTAATACAGTCATGTGCTGCATAATGATCTTTTGGTCAAAAGGACTGCATATATGACTGTGGTCACATAAAATTAGTACCATATAGCCCAGGCTGGCCTGGTGGGATAGTGGTCAAGTTTGTGTGCTCTGATTTGGCAGCCTGAGGTTTGCAGGTTCAGATCTCCGGTGTGGACCTACATGCCGCTCATCAAGCCATGCTGTTGTAGAGTCCATCATACCAAATAGAGGAAGATTGCCAGAGATATTAGCTCAGGGCCAATCTTCCTCAAGCAAAAATAGGAAGATTGGCTATGAATGTTGGCTCAGGGCCAATCTTCCTCACCAACAAAAAAAGAAAATAAGAAGATTAGTACCACATAGCCTTTGTGTGTACTAGGCTATAGCATCTAGGTTTGCATAAGTACTATAGGGGAGGAAGAAATTTTCCTTCTAAGTTCTTGTGGCTCATCTAAGAATTAAATTGACATGAGGAGAATTAACAGGGGAAAAACAAAGTTTAATGACATGTATACGTGGGGAAAACGTAGGAAAACCAAGCAACTCACCAAAATGGTCAAAGTCCTTACCGTAAATACCATTCTCAACTAAAGACAAAAGAAGATGTTGGGGGTAAGGAGTGTCAGAGACTTTAAAGGGAAGGAAGGCAATTCACAGGTAGGTGAAAAGGAAAACAAGTGCTTGCATTACCACACAGAAACAGAAGAACACAGAGGGGAGCCCAACACAGGCTTTTCTAGGTTCCTCCCTGTCTACCACCTAGTTCATGTTATGCTAAGGTGATAGCGCACTTTCTGAGATAGGTTTTTTTATCTGAAATCTTTCAGGTAGTTAAGGGACAGGTAACAAGAAAAACTTTCTGAGTATTCTGTTTCTTAAAAATAATCATCCTATGGGGTCAGCCAAGTAGCGTAGTAGTTAAGCACACACATTCTGCCGCGGCGGCCTAGGGTTCACTGGTTTGGATCCCAGGTGCACACATACACACCACTTATCAAGCCACACTGTGGCAGGCATCCCACGTATGGAGTAGAGGAAGATGGGCACGGATGTTAGCTCAGGGCCAGTCTTCCTCAGCAAAACAAGGAGGATTGGCAGCAGATGTTAGCTCAGGGCTAATCTTCCTCAAAAAAATAAAATAATCAGCCTAAAATAATCCTCATGTTAAAGAGACACATTTTGGGATGGCAAATTTTGTTCTCCTTCAGTATATGCTACAGCATTCGCACAACAATGAAATTACCTAAAAACTAATTTCTCAGAACGTATCTCCTCATTAAGTGACACCTGACTGTAATTATAAAAAGGTTAATTTATAAAGAAGACACATATTTTCGATGTTTGTGCAACTAATAAGGGAACTTCAAAATACATGAAGCAAAAGAAAGGAGAGATATACAAACACAATTGCAGACTGAGATTGCAGGCTTCCTCTCTCAGCAATTGATAGAAACAAATACAAAATCAGCAACTAAGTAAAGGATAGGGACAATATCATATCTAAGCTGATCTAACTGATTTTTATAAAACACTACATTCAATACTAGCAGAGTATACATTATTTTAAATGCACATGAAACTTTCACCAAAATAGACTGCATGCTGGCATAAAATAAGTCTCTATGAATTTAAGAGTGTTGAAATCATACACATATTTTCTTTTCTGACTACAAAGAATTAAATTGGAAATTACTAGCAGATATTTGGAAAATCCACAAATATTGGAAATTAATAAACATATTTCCAATACCATATATTTAAATAAACATTTATAAGTGAATTTATAAAATGTTTAAATGAATTAAAATGCAAACTGACATATCAAAAGTTAATGCTTATATTAGAAAAGAATGAGTCCCAAGACACTGATCTAAACTTACAGTTTAAGCAGCTAAAAAAATGAAATGTGAATTAAAATTCCACATATATAACAAAATAGTAAAATGTGAGGGGAAATTAATGAAATAATAAATGGAGAAAAATAGGAAAATATAAAATCAAAAGTTAATTATTTGAAAAGATCAATGAAATAGATAAAACGGATAATCATTTACAGAAAACACAGCATGTAACCATTGACCCATTTAGATGAAATTCTAGAAATGGAAAGTAAATCTATAGTGACAGAAAGTGAAACATTGTTTGCTCTGCTTGGATTAAAAAATGATTTCAAAGGAGCACAAGGGAATTTTCTGGGGTGATGAGCATGTTTTATAACTTGATTGTGTGGTGGTTACATAAGTGTATACTTTTGTCAACAGTCATCAACCAGGACACTTAAAGTGAGCTTTTTTGTATATAATTTACGCTTAATGTTTATTTATTTAAATAAAGGAATAACATAGACACATTTGATATTCACTTGTGTACTAAGATTGACTGGTACTTAGAAATATCGTATTCCTGTTCAAGCAGGAGAAATAGCATATTGTATGCATTATATCTATGATTACATGTAAATTTAAATTCTTTAAATCTATTACCTCTCCAATATAAGACTTTTATGTTATTTTATTAGCAATAGTTATATTAATTATAAACATGATCATCATTATTATTTGAATGATTAGATGCTATAAACTGTTGTACGCATATTTCCTTGGCTGAAACTTTCTATTTTAGCCTTTATTTCAAAGTTCACCAAGAAAATCACATCTGCCCCATATCTCCCCCATGTCTACTAGAAAATGCTTACTCTCCACAAATAAAAGACGATAAATCCCTCTTTTTCTAAGTTTTTCTGCATATGCTTGTCTACTTCTTCTACTTTCATCCCCAAACTTTCATTTCCACCCCAAGATTTTCTTCATATAATACCAGAGAATCCATGAGGCCATGTATTTGATGGGCCAAAAAATCTTCAACATTTTCTTTAGATTTTTAACTCTTTTTTATAATTCTCTTTCTGTAGTAATTTGGTAAGTCTTTATTTCCATTGTAGCCAACGTGTGACTGTCATGGAAGTGGCATTGTTTGCCCATCACGAGAAGCAGAAGTCTGAACACTTCTGCCCACTGCATTTTGGTGTTGGAGTTCTGAAGGAACACACAACACAGTCAAGCACTGGCTGGACAATGCTCTACTCTCACAGAGAAGAGACAGAGCAAAATCAGTTTCAGTTGTGGACATCAGTCCCCCGCGGCCACTGGGTCCTTCCCAGTGGCAGTTGACATAGGGACACACTCCTCTTGTGCTGCAGAATGAAGGACTCCGTCCCCTTCCCGAAGGAGACAGATACAGTAGTGGGGTTGGCCAGGCACCAGATGACACACGCACTTAAGCAGAACAAAGAAATACTCATTGAGTCTGAAACAGAGAAAGATAGTCCGACAGAAGGTGATAAGCCCAGAACAGGCTGTGAGGCCCCTTTACCTCTTGGTGAGAAAGCATTCCAGGCCCAAGTCTCACCCTTACATGGCCCAGAAAGGGTCAAAAGATTGCATGCACGGAGAGACTGCCTTCCACAACAGTGTTACTCTATGCCTGATTCAGTATGAATTCAGAGACTAAAGTATATTTATTAAATCCAAGCAAATATAAAAAGTTATTTCAAGTTAAATATAAGACATATTTTAAAATATACTTATATTTTTTCACTATATATTCTGGATACCTGTCCTTTGTCAGAATATTTTCTCCCAGTATATGGCTTGTTGTTTATTTTCTTAATAGTGACTTACTATTAATCTTTACCTATTTTATAGTATTGTGCAATTTCCCTTAATTTTCTTGCAGCTGAATTTCTCCTTAGTTCCCAAACTACCTTTCCACCCAAAAATATTTACCCTTTTTAATTTCTTCCAAGTCATTACAACAAACCTGTTCAATAAAAAAGATCTTCAGACCTATAAAGCCTAAGTTACAGGTCCTTATTCTGGTTAGAATTTTACCTAATGGTTATTTAATTGTTCTTCTACTTTTTATTCAAATATTTTCACATTAGTGTTTTCAAAAGTAGAAGCAGTCATTTTGTTTCCACTTCCTTCTTAGTATTCATCCCTGCACAGTAACCATGTATGTTATACATATAATAATGCATTCAATTAATCACTAATTTTTCTACATCTTAGATCATAGCCTTATTCAGAGTTCGAAAGTTTTACAAGTTCAGCACCATGACTTTGACTCCATGGTACATTCTCTCTATTAAGATCATTTCAAGTCATATATAATCCAGATCCTTCAAACAGTTCACCTTGAAGATAAAAACAGAATTATACTACCAACAATAAATAGTAAGCCTTGTCCCTGAAATTGGTGAAAGTTTAATTCATACTCAAAAGTACCTTCCCAACTATTGATGAGTTCAGGGGCAGGGGCATAAATTTTGCAAAAGTTTTGATGTATTATTTGGAATCTACTTGTGTTCTGCTTTAAACTCTTTATGCCCTTCCTTGCAGAGGGATCCAGTGAGATCAAATTTTATGGATCCACCTTCAGGATTAAAAATGGCTTTTCTTGTATGAAAGATCACAGACTCAAGATCCTGAACACTGTTTCTTGCTGCTTCCTAAATTCTTAGTGCCATTTCCTCATGCTTGGCTGTCACCTTCTGCTGCTGAATGTGCTGATACTGGGAGCTACGATTCCAAACGGTCTCTCAGCCTTTAAAATAGTTTTATTCCAATGCACTGTCACTCTTGTGTCTCAGTCTTCATTTTGGGGTTATTTCTTTGTTTATGTCAACCTTTTAAAGCTCTGTATACAGACTCCTGTCTATAGTAGTCATATTACTAACAATGAGCAAAGCTTACACTTAATCCAGAAACGCTGTTTAATTTATCTTAAATAACAGACTTATTTTGAAAATCTTTCCAATCCATTCATGGGCATCTCATAAAGCTTACGTCCAAATTTTAGAACTGGAACAATTTCCTTTCTTGTCACTATAGAAGTTTGCTTTTCTTCCCATAGACTTCATTATAAAAGTACCAGTCTCAATCAAATGTCTCTTAAACAAGAGGAAATTTCTTACTTAGCCAACTGGAAACTTGTTTTAGAGGAACAATTTGTATGTCAACAGAGACAGGCGTTAGTGTAGTCTCCTCCTAATGCCAGTACACCCATCTGCCGAGCCCACAGGATTGCAAATTAAAGCTCCTCCGATGAACGAGCCAGGAGAAAAGATGTCCAGGGTCTTTGTTCTGATGATGTGGTAACAATAATTCTGATTCCAGTAACGCTAACATTTACTACTTTGAATCACACTGAAGAGTCGACAGAACTGAAAGATTGTCACTCAGAGAGAAAACTTAATATATAATAACTGATATATGTAAACTTTTGGTGCCATTTCCCTTTTACCTGAAATTAAACAATTGAGTGGGGAGAGTGATAAAGTCAGCTAATTTCTGATTTAGCACTGAGCCAAATGTCTAACACATACTTAGGACACAAGTAGCTAAGATTTCGTACACTAACATTTTAAAGGAACTATATATTCCTGTTCTTTAGATTTTGCTGACATATTTCTCCAGTTTCTCATGGAACTGAGGGTTACTTTATCCTTCTCAATGATGGAATGTGATATCCTGCAAGATTATAAATTTACATGCTAAACTTGTGAGAGTTGATGTACGTATGTGTCAATTTTACAAATGGTTCAAGCTCCTTATAGCATCATAGATGGATTGGTAGCAAACTGACTCACAGGTCACCTCTGAGTAGCACTATTCCATCCAAAAGGTTGAAGGCATCTGAAGACTGAGAGACAAAAGGGAATATAGCTCCTTTGAGTAATGTGGAAGAATTCAGTGTAGCTGCAGCACAGGATACAATATGTGTACATGTATTTATACATGTGTATATATATGAATATATATTATATGTTTGGGTATGTTTATACATAAACACATACACACATCTATCTATCTATGTATCTATCTATCATCTATCCACGAGAGAGACATTCTCAATGAACGAAGTTTTGCATCATTGCATTGATTTATATTATAATGAACGTGCCTTATTTCCTGCTTGACCTAGAATGCTCTTTTCACCATTTTTCACCTAGATGACTCCTGCTTACATTGAGAGCATCAGCTAAAGTTGTCAGCTTCCAAATCTGGCATGTATGTCCTTCTTATTGGTACTATATCTGTGTAGGTATTCTTTTCTCTTATTTTTTAAACTCCTGTTTTTTGCCTATTACCCTAGTATAAACATTAGCAATGCATCCTTCCCTCCCAAAATTGTGTGGGTCTGGGCAAAATTACGTGACATACTATGTAGAAGACTTTAGTTAAACAATGTAATCTAAAGGTTCTTACTAGACATTAAGACACAGGAGAACAGAAATTGTATCTTGTTTGTGTGTGATTTTTTAGCATCTGAAGCTCAATATACAATAATGTTTTATATATATATATAGATCAATATAGGTTGAATGAATCTATACTTTGATTAATTTTCTCATCAGAGAAAAAGCTCTCCTATAATAAAATTAGAAACTTTTAGAATTATAACAAAATCATATAAAGGTAATGTTATATCAAAAGTAAGTGCTAGTAAGCCAACTGTGAGGAAAAAAAATGCCCAATTTTCTAGTGTTTGCCAATGTGTTACTGCACATTTATATCTATGTCTGATTATTTAAAAGTTACTTGAAAGCAAAGTGTAATCAAGAGTTTAGTTTTTTAAATAAGTCCTTTCCAACAGTTCATGGTGTATCTGAGCAAATATTTTAAGTGAACAAAATATTTTAAATGTATTATAGGGGAGCAAAGCTTATTTATCAATTTTAACTGATCTATCCACCGATTTAACTGATGAAATACTGCTTCCTTTCAATTCAATCTCTCACTTTGGTATTTTACCTAAAATCCTCCTATGATACTTCTTTGATTAAAATCAGGCTTTCTCAATTGGTATCAATATCATGTTCAGTATCACATTGGCTGTGACAATACAGTAGACATACATACCAGTACCTGTCTGTGTGAATTAAGCAATCATTTAACTTATTTAAGCCTCAGTTTCCTCATTTGTGAACATAAGGACCTAACTCAGAAAGTTGCTGTAGTAGTCTGTAATAATCAAGTGAAATTCTGTATGTAAATGGCTTAGAATAAGTTGACACATACTATGGACTTAGTAAATGAAAGCCTTCATTACTGTCATGCAGATCTTCAAAAAGAATAATATATAATTATTAAAGAAATGCCTACCTGAAGCAAAAAGCACTGTTTCTTATTGTAAAGTAGTAAATTGCAGGAGAGTAGTTTCCTTTGAGGGGAGCAAATGGGCTATTACCAGGGAGAGGTACATAAGAGACTTCCACTTTCCTGGTAAGATTCTGTTTCTTCTATTGGGGTTTTGTAGGTGCTCAATTGTTATTATTTCTTAAACAGCACACATACCTGGCATGATCCTTTCTACAAGAATATTTTGCAGTAAAATGACCATATACATACACACATGTGTATGTATTACATTATATACACATTATTATATTACATATGTTATTTATATTATAATTTATAATGTTATATTGTTATATTACATTCTATATACATATGCATATGTATTTCTCTTAGTGATTGAAGTTTGCATAATAATATATAAGCCACTTATAGAAATGATATATCATTAGTTTAAAATACATTTTATGGAAAATATTTGAAGTATGTTTGAAAATCAAGGAACAAAAATACAGGAAAATAGAATCTATTAACTAATTTGTAGGAATTTCAAGGATTCATAATAAGTAACCTCAATCTTTCTCTCATCAGACCGATGGCATGAATGCATCAGGTAAAGATAAAGTTTCAGTGATACAAAAACAGGGATTTTTGCCAATACAAGAACAAAAGAATAAGTAGTCCATTAAAATTAAATAAAGTTAATACAGAATCTAAAATATAAAACTGTGGTCAGTATGCAGCAGCCAGATGATGGACGAGAAGAAGGATTTATATTTTTTCAATTTATGGATCATCATCCCAGTGATGTTTACCACTTGACAAAGCTATTGCTTTACCCTTTTAAGCTTCAGTGATCTAAAATTGTTAATGTGGAGTTCAAGTGGCTATGTAATTGCAGCAATTCCTTTCTGCTGTAGATCTGTATTTGCCAAAATAACCTGTGCAGTTTTTAGCTCATATGCTATATTCCATCTTTTTGTTCTCTTTAGGTAATTAAACTCAATTTTAGATGTCATTAGAATTAAATTATGTCAGTAATTATAGTACAATGATAAAACCCTGGGCTATTGATCCCAGGGTATTTGTACTTCCTGTGATTTAGTGTGCTGTTTGAAACATGATTTATTACTGCCTTAGGCCAGCATAGGTAAAATGAAAGACCTGAACTCAGGATATCCATTAAGACCCTTTGGGGACCTGAAAAGCTGTCTTCGATCTTTGTCTAAGATTATAATCAAACACACTAACGAAGGAAATTGATTCTCTTTTCATGTTAATTCAAATATGCATGTGTTTTTTCCAAATAAATAATTAGAGGTGAAGAAGTAAGGACACAGAAAATAAGAGAAAATGATAATAGAAGGAAGAGAAAGAAAACAAAGAAGAAAAAAGAGAAAGGAGAAAGAAGGGCAGGATGAAATGGAGAAGAGAAGAGGAGCAAAAATACATGAAGTAGAAGTAGATATAGTGAAAGAAAGAGTAGGAACATGAGAAGGAAGAGAAGCAGGGGGAGTGGAGGGGAAGCAGATGAAGGAGGAAGAAAAGGAGAAGGAGAAATCTGTACCTTTTTTCTTAGGAGAATAGAACACTCAGTTTAAAAGCGTTTTAGAATTTCTTAAGGTTAGTCAAAATACCAATTTATTAGTGTACTTTTTCTAGCTAAATTAATGCATATAAATGGCCTCTTAATTATAGTAGTTTGAAATACACATTTTCAAGTGGCATGCACATTTGCAAATAAAGATAGAATCTCAAAAATTCTATTTTGGTTAAATGGCTAATTTATTCACATAATAGCCGTATTCATCTCTTTATTTTTTGCTTGTTTTTATTCATCAATTCCTATTGGCCGATTGCAACATATTTTACAGCTCAAAATGTACCAACACTTGTATTTCTGTAAAAATAATCATAAATCCCTAAATTATTATTTTAGTTCTATAAACTCCCACTGTATGCCAATCACTAGAGTGCAAGTTTATCCTACAATGTGAGCTCCTGAGGACCAGGACTTTAAATATTCAACCACTTGAACAATACCTGAAACATAATAGTGGGTCAATTAATACTTATTGAATGAATAAATGAATAAATGCAAGGGGCGGAGATAATGGGGAAGGAATATGAGCTCTACGTTCTTTTCCTATAGAGCATATTTAGTATGCATTATTTTGATAGATATATCATCAACTATATGATGGCACTCATTTTTATGCGTATCGATTTTAGCTGCTTTAAAAGATAAGCTTTGACCTCTCAAAAATGGAGGTAGATAAAATTGGAATTATAGAAACTGATGTCATCTAATCCAAATATTTCTCTAATGTGAAATGACTTAGAAACTGTGATTCCACACTTCTCATCACTGTTAATTAATTTCAGTTAAAAAAAGTAGAAAGAATGTAGACATTGAAATTTTCAATTGGTAAATCAAAATGCTGGACATTCTGGACAAAGTCACAAAATCAGTGGGCTATGAAAAGAGCCTAAATAATGATGCAAACTATTGCCACTGACAACAGTTTTCGTTGAAGACTCAGTCTTTGACCTGCTTGAAAAGTGTCAAGTTATGTTTTAGATTATCAGTATTTTTTTAAGAAAAAAGGTCATTTTAACAGACTACTTAACTGAAGATGCCAGCGAATGATATTTTATTCAGCCAACTGTCCTTGCAAACCATTAAGTTTAACCCCAGTAGCCTTTTCTTCTCATTTGAAAGTTACGAGTTCATTAAACGTCATATTTAATCAATGACATTCCTAATCAGTGATATTTGTAAATACAGTATCTAATACAGAGACCGCAGATTACTATTACAAGGATTAATATGGAATTTCTCTCATTAGCATAGCTTATACTTCAACTTAAGAAAAGTTTTAAAAATTGCATAAAATAAACGTGAAAATTGTTGTTGTCATCTACTTTCGCTTTCACTCTTTAGCCCAAGATAAAATGTCATACAAATTATCCTTGCTTTCCATTCTGCTGGATGATGGGCAATAACATAAATTATTCAAATAGATAGCTGCTGGGATATTTCTTCTTTCTCTTCCTTTTGATTTAGAGGAGATTGATGGTTGGGGTCTTTTTTCTTTTTTAATGCTTACATATTCTTAGTGCTATTTTTTGTCTACCTAAATGTGAAAAAGTAACAAAAAATATGCCTTCAGTGCTGTGATGGGGCCAGAGGCTCCTGAGTAGCTTTTGATTTGATGGACCACTTTCCATCAGGCTGTTCTCTCTGGCACATGTCTAAAATGCTTGCAACACTAAGTTTATAGGCTTCCTGTATTTTTCACCTTTGTTACCATTCATATAGAGCAGTAAAGAAGAGGAGTTATATTTCCTCAATTTGTTCTTAGATAATGCCAAGGTAATAACCAGAAACAAAATTAAAAGTAAATACATACCAAACACATAGTCTGAATTTTAATGCAAAATAAAAAAAAAATCAGAGTAAATATAGTTTATTTTGCTTCTCCATCTTTTTCCTGGGATAAGGAAAACTGACAAACGAAACAAAAAATTAAACTTGCTTCTAAAAGTTGTACCTTTGAAAGAACTTTTTTCTCCTTAGTACCTATCTTTACTGTATTTAGTTACTTAGTTTACTTAGTTACTTAATTTGTTATGGTCACTACCTGAAACTTTTGGATGTATTATCCTAGATTGCAGATTTTTTTTAAATAGATGCCAGCATGGAAGAAATATGGAGAAGGAAATAAGGGCACTCTCTTCCGTGGTGGCCCTGCTCACTAAATTTTTCCTGTTTAACGTTAGCTTTAAACTATACAGTGCATATGTGTGTGAAGACACACACTCTTATTCAACGTAGGAGATTACAATACATATGAGGAAATAGAGCACTGAGCAACATAGTTCAGTGTATCACGCAGGAGTCCCACTTGGGTATGCTCATGTTCCAGTTCATAAACTAGCTTGTTCTCTTTCAGATTTGTGCTTCTCTTTCTCCCTGGCTTCTTCATCCAAACCTCTTCATGTGAACCATCAGTCACCTCTTTCTAAGGGCTAGCCAATAAATATGGATACAATTTATTGTGCAATGTGTTGTACAATTTGAAAACCATACTTGTTCCCAGCCCACCCACCACCAAAAGTCTGAGTCCTTCAGTTTGGAATAAAACCTCATGGGAGTAGAAGTTAAAAGGGATAATCAATCCCTCAGAAGAGTTCAGCTGGGTGGCTCTCAGTTCAACACACAATCACGAATTTTTTTAAAATTTTTAAATTTTTCCTTCTTCTCCCCAAAGCTGACCCAGTACAGTTGTACATTTGAGTTGTGGCTCCTTCTAGCGGTGGCATGTGGGACCCTGCTCCAGCATGGCCTGATGAGCAGTGCTAGGTCCACACCCAGGATCAGAACTGGCAAAACCCCTGGTCACGGAAGCAGAGCGCACAAACTTAACCATTTGGACATGAAGCCGGACCCCATAATCACGATTTTTTTAACTTGGGGGCCCTTTGCTGCCCTTATTGAGTTACGTCTGTTGGGGTAGTGTCCTGGGGTGAGTCTTGAGAATTTTTTTAATCAACTCTTTCTATGATTAATTAGTTAAATTATTTTGTCAGGGGAAATAGTAAGTTGTCTCTGTATGACTGCAGATCAAAGCCACAGTTTAGGCTTGGTATGATAGTTTGTTTCTATCAGCAATCAAGTTGATATTTTGATCAAGAAATGATGCGTGTCATTATTTCTCAATTGTTTCAACCTTGGAAGGAGAAATTGAACTTAGAGCCCTCACAGAAAACCCCTGGGCCCCAAATTAGAAAGCGCACACTCATGGCACTGAAGAGGAAAGAAAAAATACCCAACTATGCCATGGGGCTGACCAATGGGGGCATGATTTATGCGAGAAAAAGTAAATCCAGTTGGGAAGCCAACAGTACCACATTATTTATGAAATAAAACACCAAAGAGAAATGAAATCATCATAATAAGCCAAGAAAAATGAGATGTTACAGAGGTTTTTTATCTCTTTTAAAAGAGCATTATTGACATTTGTTAACAGAAATATGAGAAGGACATGTTGGAGACTAGGAAAACGATTACCTAGAAGGAGGGTTTAGATGCAGAAAGGGACACAACTTAGACTTCTCAATATACAGTTTTTGTTCAATTTTATTTTGAACCATGTGAATGTATTACACGGTATAAGTAACACTAAATTTAATGAAAAAGAAAGCTAAAGAACGTCAATGTGGTTGCCTATTGACATGACATAGATAGCGATGGGTGCTCCTCAATTGTAGACAAGCTTATTTCATTTCTTTGCACTTACATATTCTTGTCTGTGTGCCTTTGCTTATGTTTATGTTTTTAATGCTTCTGTTCTTTCTACCTTTTTTCTTTTCTTTTCTTTTCTTTTTGGTGAAGAAGATTGGCTCTGAGCTAACATTTGTGACAGTCTTTTTCTATTTTGGATGTGGGACACCACCAGAGCATGGCTTGATGAGTGGTGTGTAGGTCTGTGTCCAAGATCTGAACCCAAGAACCCCAGGTAGCCAAAGAGGAGCACATGAACTTAATCACTAAGCTGGCCCTTCTTTCTAGGTTTATAAGCATTTCTTGGAAGACTTGATTCCTTATTCAGAAAGTAACCCATACTTAATTATTCCCATAAAGGTGATAGTTTTTTATTATTTTTCAAAATACTTATGACTAATTTGCATTTTATTTTTATAATAAAGATTTTCCAGACATAACTTTGTTTTCCTAAAATAAAGTGCAATTAACAGTATTTTGATCTGCTTTTGTATATGTATAACAGAATTTTAAATGCAGGAGACATCTAATATATGGATAGATAAGTGGACCAGAGAAACACAAGGGGCAATCAATTAGCACTGATTTTGAAACTATAGAGAATCAGAGATCCAATTTTAATTTCAGGTGCAACATCTTTCAGCTTTTTTGTTTTCTGCATTTTTCACAAGTTTCTCAGAGCAATGTTTGCATAATTACTTTTCAAAGTTGTATGTTTCCCTCAATCTTGTATTTTCCTACAAAAATGTTTCCAGCAGAAAGACCATTACAAAATCCCTCTTGAAAGTGCTTTGGGAATGTTAACCATAGTTTGAACACCAGTTAGAAAACTCCCTCAGGCATTAAAATACATTTCCCTCCACCTTTTAAGATAATTTGTAAGATTTCCTACTTTCTACAAAGTTTATTTTTTTTCTCTTTCACAGCAATCCAAGACCAGCTTCAAACTACCAGCCACTAGTAGAATCCTTAAGATCTGAGGATTAAGAGGCACGCACAATACAAAGAGATGGCATCAGAGCGATTCCCTCGGTATTGCTTCCTTGAAATCTAGAAGTAGTTATTTTTCAAATATAAAGAAAAATTTTGTTAAGCTCATTGACAACCAGGTACATCTCCTTTAAAATAGATAATTTTTTCTTAAATTATTTATCTCAAATTTTGTATATGTGCTTAAAAAACGGAAAAATAACTTTCTTATAGAAGCAGCTATGCATTTAACATATCAGTTGGAGACACTTTGTGGAGTGTTAGGCCCAGTGCTAAGTTTTTTTATTTTGGACTGAATTTGATGACTAACATTTTAGTGACAATCCGATGGTATACTATAATGTTTCTTTGTGAGTCTTATGCTGGCTATGAGTAGAATTAAACATATCCAGGATTTATAATAAAATCTAATGGGAATAATGGATTTTTATGTTTCCAATTTACTGTTCCTAAGGCAAACCTTGTGCTTACATATTTCCCTGGGTAGAAAATGATAATATTTTGTCATCTGCTGCAGTTGTGATGTTGTAGCTCTCCAGAGGTATGGGACCATGTACACAGACACACCCCACCACGCACACAGAGAGAAAAGCACACTAATTTTATTGACATTAAAAGAAGATATTTTCAGATCTTAGAAATTATTGTCTCGTTTTCCTCAAAAGTTTATATGGCTAGTTTATGTTATTCTATTTCATTCTTTAACCAATGATTTTATTTATTTTATGAGAACATAGATTTCTTTAAATCTCACTATCGCTCAAATGTACTTTATTTTCTAAAAACAAATAACATGCCATAGTTAGACTTTGGTAATTATGTAGGAGCAACTAAAGTATGTAACTCATGAGGTTTGGGAAACAGGAAAAGATCAAAGCAGCATGAGATTATCCGCATTGTGAGGGATATTCCATCTGCACAGCTACCTTTATTTTTACAACACATTTGCTGTTTACTACCCGTTATATATACTTGTACACACAGTAGTCAAAATCAATTTACACCTTAAAAGAGAACTAAGGCTCAGAAAACTTGGTCTTTATTCATCAAGCTGTTTTTATAATTGAATAACTATTTATTGAGAAATTAGAAATCAGGTGGTATGGCTAGTTTACAGTGTGGACTACAAGAAGCACTTTGTAGATACAGTGGGTCTGTACCCAGTGGACACAGTGAATTACAAGAAGCAGTTGTGCATGCTTTGGCATACAGAAGTAAAACACTCATCCTGGACAGAGGAACCACATGCTGCTAGAACTCACACACAACGTCTCTTATTTGCTTGGTCACTTTGTTTATGTAAAGAAGAGTATTATAGTTCCAATACAAGTTGATGTAAAGAGTCTTCCTCTTAGATACTCCCAAAATGACCTGTAGCGATTTGCCTGAGTCATTGCGCACTGAATAATGTAGGACGTTAAAAATTCCCGGAGAACACGAAACACTGGTTTGGAAAAAAATAATTCCGAGATACCAAGAATACCATTATGCCTCACTAGTAAGAGTGACGCCTTGATTGAGAAGCTCAGGTGATGGAGTTTTGTACGTTTGTTTTGGTTTATGTTATTCCTCTTCTTACACCTTGATACTGTTATTGATCTTACATATGATTGATTTTTCCCTCTACTTTGTTAAAGAAAAAATAATTGAAGTAGTTTTTATTTTTTATCCAAGCAGGGACCTATTTTAACCTTACTATTTTATCTCATGGGTAAATCAACACATTTGCGTAGTGTCAGAATACAACACATATTGACTTTTAACCTACTAATGTTATACCTAGAAAGTAGGAAATACCAAGTACATTATATGACTTGATAAAGCATAATGTGGCACACTATGTGTCTCTGCTATTTATAGACATAAATAAATTGACATGAATCCCACATAACACAGGAGCCTGCTATATTATACATTATATAGCTTTGGGGATTTTGCATCTTAAGTAATGTGGAGTTACTCCTCTAAAGCATGGAAGACATTGCTGAATTTCATATTCCCCAATACTAAGAAAGAGACACAACGTGGTGGGCCTTTTTGAATTATGAAGGCAAAAATTGTCATAGTTGGCCTTTGAGTTTTAACTAGTTTTCTGTATGTTCCCAAATCTGTCAGCTTTACGTAGAACTCAGATCAAGAAAGGTGTTCCAGGTGGACTGCACAGAAGGGTTCTATTGCTAAGTCTTTATCATTATCCAGTGGGCATTAAAATGTCTGTGGGAGGGGCCGGCTCCGTGGTCGAGTGGTTAAGTTCGCACGCTCTGCTGCGGCAGCCCAGGGTTCGGATCCTGGGCGCTGAAATGGCACCACTCGTAAGGCCATGTTGAGGCGGTGTCCCACATCCCACAACTAGAAGGACCTACAACTAAGATATACAACTGTGTACCGGGGGGGTTTGGGGAGATAAAGCAGAAAAAAAAAAAAAAAAAAGATTGGCAACAGTTGTTAGCCCAGGTGTCAATCCTTAAAAAAAAAAAAAGTCTGTGGGATTCTTTATAGACCAAAGCGAGTCACAATAGGATAATCATAGTGGAGGCCTCTGGGCTTTTGGAGAAAGGACATTTCCCTTTGATGATGAAAAAGGCTCCCTTTAAGCTCTTGTTATTAGTCTCTGAGAGATGTGGAAAAACCAGCTATGGTTTTCAGAAAATTAGGAGCCTTTAGCTGTCTATCATGAATTTACCATTATCTGATATGACTGGCCATATAAATTATGAGCGTGCAATGGCATTCTATTATCAATTAGAAGAGTTATACACACGATAAGACCTAAAAAGATTTTGAAGAGCCCAAGTGAATTTCAAGAACTATTTTCTCACCTTCTAAAAGGTCTTTCCAATCCTATCTTTCTGCTGCCTCTTCCTCAACCTACATCTAATACCTCATGTAAGCGTTTTTGTGACCATTAACAGACAGGAAAGAATCCCAAACATTTCATGGTATTAGATCCCGGCTTAAAGGGGTCCCACAATGACTATGGAGAAGGAAAACTTCACAATGGGCAGAACTTCAACTATTACATTACGTTTCGTATTGTTCCAGGGGAAAAGAGAAGTCACTAGAAGGATAGATCTTTGGCAATTTATAGCAGGGAGAAAAGATTGTCCTGAAAGAGTGCAACTATATTTGTCCATTATAGGGCTCATTAATGATGTCCACTCTGGTGGAGACCCCTTATACCTGGAGAAAGAAACCCAATACACTCAGAGATTTCGGTCAGCCACTAAGGACTTCATCAATAGTCTCATGAAGTGAATATGGTGGCAGTGGTCCTGGTTATGTATGAGTTCAAAAAAATGATCTTCTATGCACCAAAGCTAACTTGATTATAAACTCGGCTAAGTACCCATTTCCCAGCAGCAAGCACCAACTCTTAGCCACCAGCAGTAGCAAATCATAAGTAAATAAATCTAGGCAAACCAGCCTGTTTTTTCTTACCAATTGTTAAAACAAAAAGAAAATAATTGATTTAACCTGATTTTGGCTTCTTGTTTGTTTGTTTTGTTCATACAGGACATTTTCCATTTGTAAAGAACCTCATTTATTAGCAGTGTGAGATGAAGTATGGGAGAGGGCATCACTCTACATTTTATGTAACATTATGTTCCTGGGACCCAAATCATTTCTGCTTAGACTACAAGATTTCATAGACTTTTGTTTGCTTATTTGTGCTATAGGAAAACAGCTGTTGCAGCTGTTAATTACAGCCCCCTCTCCTCCTAGGAACCAGTTATGTGATCATGAAAGTTGGATTTAAAAAGATGAGAATTATAGCCATCAGGCTATATTCATAATTACTATCCCATTTTGAAAACTGTGGATCATTTCTTGATTAATCACATTGTTCAGACTATTCCACCCTTTAGGAAAATTTCCTACTCTTGTACTCTCCAATTTCTCATGCAAACAGGCTTATTAAATACAGTTAAATCTGTTCAATCTACCCTACCATTTAGAAAATTTCCCAAATGTGTGGAGATTCCAGGTAAAGTTCCAGCTGGTAACCCTTCATATAAGATTTGATGTGCGCATTTCAAAAGGAAAGCAGCCAATATTTTTCTATTGTATTCTTATAAAAATGCATTTTCCAATCTCAAAAAGTACCTCACATCAATTTTCTAAGCATTTATTTATACTAGGAACATTCTAGACCTTGGGACTATGCTCAAAGATGGACCAAATACATAATTCTCTGTATAACAAAAAAAATTTGAAATTTTCAAAGATGACTGTGGAGAAGTAAGTGTAAAGTCCAATGCAGGTATGGATGTTCGGCTCAGAATGTCTATTCCAATTTTATTCTAGGATGACTTCCCTTTCCTGTGGAGAGCAGAAAGCTAAAACAAAAATTTCTCCAATTCATTTTCTGGTGATCGAAGTTAGATTCAGGTTCCACATCAGATGCAATCATATGAGACTTGAAATTTGAACTGGGATAAATGGGATTTGGGGTGTGTATTTTATCAATGTGGATTATAGCAAATGTGGCATGGTTCTGGAGCCAAACTCTGTCTCCGAGGCTTGCTGATTTAGCAGAAATGGAGTCTTGATAGTAGAAAATGTGGTATGATGTGGGACCCTGAAGCTGTAGTGGCAGCTTCCTGATTTTGCATATGATGTTTCCCCGATTGAAGTATAGTGATGCTGTTCTGGAACCAGTAATTGTAGCTAATTTAGCAACTCAGACGGAGGTAGTTCTGTATTTATGTGCATAACAGATACCTCCCGATTTGACAACAGCTTCCTGATCATGGCAGGAAAAGCAGCTCTTTTGGCAGCCTGTTTCTGCAGTATAGACTTAAGAATAAATTCTGGAATCTCATCCTACTGACTTTTATTCAACCATCTTAATAATTCTGCAAGCCATCTGACATGCTGTAATAAATCCTTTTATTCAAATTGTCTAGAGAGGAATCTGCTCTCTGCATCAGAATATTAGCCAACACAAAACCCCAAAAAGAATACAGAGAACACTTAAAAGGAAAGTTTTTAAAGGCTATTTTTTAAAGTAAATCAAATGATTGATGAATAAGAATTGACCCTGATAATAGGTCTCCCATTGTGACTCCTCTCTTTCACACTCAGTTATTTTCCGCTTCCTTCTGTCTATTCCTATCTGTTGCCTTGCCATTCAGAGGAAAGGTAAGAGTAGATTGTACATTCAGCTATAACATTTGCAGGGAAATGTCTTTTGAAATGCAATATCATATTTCTAATTTGCATTGTGTGATTCCTCCTCAACATGGTGCAATAATCTTAATTTAAATCAAACTCATTTTCCACTTTATCCTCAAGTGTACATTGTCTTACTTTTCTCTTTTACTTAAAAAAAAACCTTACTGCTAAAATCCTTTCCCTTTTTTTGTCATTCCCTTTGCTTTCTTTTGAAAATTGCATTTTTAATATGCTAGCATTCTTTGTTCTTACCAGTCTAACGTCAATCTCTAATTTTTGATTTTTTTATTTTTATAAGATGAAATATATGAGTTTTAAGACATTTTTCCAAATTCCTTTGCTTATAAAACACCTTGACTGCTTATTGGTTTTCAATGTATGATGCAAATCAAACTCACAGATTATTGAAATCATATTTTTCAAAAAACTGAATCAATAAAACTGAATTAACTCTAATATATTCATCTAGATGTTTTTATAGAAAATAACAAAACTTGTGTGATATAACTATGGTAGTCATTAATGTTTAAACTATGGTTCCAATTTGAAAATCAAGTAAAATCTTGTTAAGTGCCGAAACTATGGGCCAGACTCAGGGGTCATTACTTGTTTTCCTTTCATATCAGTTATCTCCTCTATAAAGTTGGCTAATATAAGGTGCCTACTTCATAGGGTCGCTGTGGGGATTAAATAGATACACACACACACACACACACACACCCCCCCAGAAGTGCTTGTCACATAGCAAATGTACAAGAATTATTATTGCTGCTGCTGATTTTGGAGATCTCTCTTTGAATGAATTAAAGAGATATTACTGACAAGAAGAAATACATGGTTGAGGGGCAGTAAATAGACAACATAGGTAGTCAAGTGTGGTTTTATGACACCTGGTGCTCCGTTCTCACCACATCCTTTTCACTCTCTTTCAATTCACCGAGAGAATCATAACCTAGAGCATGTGGTTTGGATTCATCTCAACATTTATTACCTGAGAGGGAGACTGATAGCTCCAGAGGAAAGCGAGCTCACCCTTGAAGAGAAATGCCATAAAATAGACATAAGAGTTGAAGGAGATAACCAAACAAAGCAGAATTATTGGAATGGTCAAATTTAGATTAACTTAAAAAAAATTAACTGCAAAGGGGTAAGGGAGAGTATTGGTGATATGACACAGGAGTAAATTTTCATAAAATAGAACCAAGTAGAAATATGAGCTGCACAGGAGAACTAACTTAAACCAGCAAACAAATCATAAACCAAAGAGACAATGTACATGAAAGGCCATATTTGCGAGCAGAAGAATTAGATTGAGGAACTCTCAAAAATACATTAAAAGGTTTTAAGGAATAAATAATTTTAAAAAAATTATGCTAAGACTCATGAAGATTATTAATATCAATAACTTGGATAATAGGAGTCTCAGAAGAAAAGAGAAACAAACGGAATGGAGAAAATATTCATGATGACATATCTCACATAATCAAAGAATGATAAAAGAATACACATTGAAAGGATTCATAGTGTGTCAAACAGAAAAAAAAAATCCATTATCTAAAACCTGAAAAATTTGAAATAACTATGGACCAAAAATCATACTGAGGAGGGAAAACCTTCATAACAGAAATACTGGCTGCAAAAAAATAACGAGCAAATTTTCAAATTATTAAACTTTACTTTCCATTTAAATTTTTACTTAATGAAAAGTACAATAAAAGTATTATTAGTTAAGTTCTCTTATGTTTTTGACCAAAAAGTGTATTGAAGGGAATTTTGGAGGAAGTTCGAAAATCATTAGAAGACTAATGTAGATGATGCTGGAGAACATATGTTCAATTTACATTGAACATAATAAAAGAACCAAACAAATGTAAGGAAAAACATATATCCACAAAACCCCATATAAAACTGTAGAAAATACCACTATGGTGTTGGAGAAACAGAGAAGCTAAAAATAATGTGAAACAATGCACAAGTTCTTGCCTTCATTTAGAAATGTATATAGTTTGATACATTTTATAAATCAATAGGGATAAAAAAAGCTCAGATATAGGCCTTAATCTTAACCTAGTAACTGAAGAAGTAAAAAATCTATAACATTTTATTCAGCAGGAGGAAATTTGGCACAGACAAATGATGTACATAAATGTAAACAAGTGAAATCTGCCAAGAAGAAAAAGATAAGATAAAGTATATTAAATGGAAATGTGAAATAGCATCCTAGAAACAAGCACTAAAATGATGATAATTATGTCAAATGTAACTGGCTCAAATACATTAATTAAAGGATACAAACTTTCAAATTCACAAAAATAATGGGTCACCAATTTGTTCTTTGCAAGAGACACATTTAAAAGAGCAGTATACAGTAAATAAGAAAATCAAAGTTAGAAAATATAAATGCAGAAAACAGAAATAATTGTTTCAGTTGGGTATGGAGAAAAAATCAGGATTGTACTGGGTTGATTTTTACTTCTTCAGTATAGTGTGCTCCGCCTTGTCCCCTGGGTCCCTACTACTTGCTCAGAAGTGAGCCTTACTCCTACCAACTTTGCCTCATCATCTAACATCACTAGATGTCCCTTAGTCCCCAAGACTCGGCCTGGCTTTTGGTACAGCTTCCATCAGATCTACTACAGTGGACATTTCAGTAGCTCTGGTGCCCTGCTTTCACTGACTGGCACCAGTTCCCAATTCTGATGAAGCACCGCACAATGAGGCATGAGATCTAGTTACCTCCAAGGTGGCCTATTTGAGCTGGGTTGCACATGATGGACATGCACGAAAGTTAACACACCAAGAGGCAAAGTAGAACTACGAAAGGCAGGAGAAATGAAGGAAGTGGATAGGGTAGGGTAATTTTCTCTCCTGATGGATAGTTACTGGATGCATTGGTTCACCTACTCTATGTTTTCTTGTGAAGCTCTGGTCAGCTTGGTTAAAGCACCATCTTGTATTTTTTTCCCCTACTTCCTTGTTTCAGTTTTCCCTGTCCAAGGATTGTACCTCCAAATAAATCATTAGTACATATATTTTGCATCGATCCTCTTTTCTAGGAAATTGGGGTTAAAACACTTGATACCAGAAGAGGCCAGACTCATTTTGGAGCTAGCTTTCCCACTTTTCAAAAAGAAATGACGAGCTTTATTTCTGGTTCTAATTAGAGTGGAAGTCAACCTTAGGTTTGCAGTGACCACACAGTATTTATCTGTGGTCAATTAGAATGAGGTTCCTATGAATGTTACTACTTTGGGGGGAAAGTGGCTATTGTACTTGAATAGCAGAGTGGCAATAGTAATTATTCCAGAGAAAAATTGCTTTTTATGGCACTTGGGGCTTTGCAAAAAGAAACTGTTATGTTCAGAAATGTTAATTAGTAATTTAAATCATGCTGTGAAAAGGAGAGTGTCTTTATGATGGTTCAATGGAAATGCTTATCTTCTATAGATACTGGTCAGACCTTGCTGACCAGCAGCTTCAGGATCTAATTATAAAGGATGAAGAGTAATCTAAAATCACGAGAATTATCTTGTACCAAAGTTGGTTCCCTGATCAGGTAGGAAAGGGACTTCTAGTCCTACGATGACAGCCTTGGGACCCACAAATCTGGGAAATTTGAATAGTATCCAAATCCTCTTGATACTCCCTGGCTAACAGTTACATCTTTTCTCATTTTCCAGACAAAAAAGGAGACTTCCTTGTCTGCAGCCTGTGTAGTGACCCCACCTCAAGTAAACACCTCACATGATAAAGCTTGTTCCTCTCAAGATGTTCCAAACACTTATTTCTTGGTGCTAATAACCATGGTAAGAACACTGCATCACCCAAATTGGGAATATGGTGTCTGCTCCAGAAAAAAGAGGATCTCAATCCTCCTACCATATGTAGAAAAAAAAAAACAGTTTATCAAATACACACTAGAAGGAACCTGGATGACATGTATGGAGTTAGGTAACATGTTAGGGAGTTAGACCAAAGTAGGAATAATATAAGACTGGATAAGGAGAATATGTTTAAAAATGGACTTAATCCTGGCTAAAAATTCAGACTTCTGGCAAGGAAAGACAGAGGTAGCTTAATATACTGCTGTGATATCACCTTGAACCCTGAATTAACTATGCTCTATAGTAAATGAGGTTGAGATGTCAGTATATCTTTACTGTAGATGTCTCAGGCATCTGAAGTCTCAGGGAGTAAGCAATGTTAGAATGGATTTACTGTGTAAGAACTGAGACATTTCTACTATATTATATTACTTGGGAAGGTCCAGAGATCACTTCCTTCAATAAAGCAATAAGGAATGGACTGGTGAGGAAGACACCAGTATCTTTTGAGAAGTTTGGTTTTGGCTGTCATGTTCTAGCTAGGGTTAACAACGGAAGATGTCTCCACTGAAGAGAGCTTCCGAATTTCCACATGGATGATAGAATTCCAGAATGGCAGTGGTCAGGTTATGACATGTTTTACCTTCATTTGTTAGACAGTTTAATTCCTAATGTGCAGCAAGGCTAGGGGACTAGAAGTGTGCCTGGACCCTTTGGAAAATATATTGACCTTTAATAGTTCGTAGTGTTCCTGGAGGCATAATAAGTAGGCAGACTACTAGAAGGGTGTTTGGTCAACAGAATCAAAATAAAATTGAGAGTCACTGAGAAGATCGATATGTCAGCTACCACAGTGAAAAATTACGATTCTTTGTCCACTTTCTTCAAGTAATCTAGTTCACAAAACTAGAGCCCTCTGATTGAAGAGGAGGCAAAACCACCTTGAGGAAAGACATTGTAATTCCTCCATAAATATTTATAGAAAATATTCCCCTATCTTTCCATAAAGGAACCTGTGACAATTTTCCAGATAACTATGCACTTGAGAAAAGGAATACCCAGAATTTCAAGAAGGGGAGCCAGGGCATCTGTACTAATACTCATACCAGAACCACAGAAGTTATAAATGAAAATTCCCAACTGTGCGAGTGAAACAGACAGCAAGGCAACATATGAATAATCAAGCAACAAATCTATATTTACACTCAAAATATTTGCTTAATATGGAGGCTCATGATTTAGGAATCACATGGGTGACAAAAGGCAAAGCGTTCAGGCTCATGCATGGTGAGGAGTTGAAGCTGAACAGGGAATAAGAACTCCCTACATTCCCACATAAGGCCAAGACGTTTGAAGAAATACGGCCTCAGTGAAAGGACAGCGAGAGAAAAAGAAATCTGCATTTCCAGCAAAGGGAGACACATACATACACAGCCGTGTATGCTTTGCTTAGGTTCTAGATGGAGATTTTTTGTTTTTAACATAAGAGTTTGTAAACACAGGCTTGTACTTATAATGATATGCTGTTTTAGATTATATATTGGTAAAGCCCATCAAAACCAAAACAGGAACATTAATTTAAAATCATTCCAGTGGGAGCTATTCAGAGTGCTTAGAAGAGGCAAAAACCAATCTCCATAAAGTGAAAAACCCTCAACCCAGCCTCACAGGAACCACCAACGCAGCCAATCATCAAGTCACTTGTAAAACATAAAACGCCGAAAATGAGCCAAGTAAGAGATGAGAGAAATAAGAGGCGTCATTAAAGGCAACATTATTTAGGACCACAGGTGCAAAAGAAATCCTAAAGATAGATATAAATTAGAAAACTCTATCAATGTAACACATTACATTAACAGATTAAAGGATAAAAAACTAATTATCTCAATAAGTAAAAAAATAGCCCTCATAATGTACTCTGCTATTCATAAGAATTTCTCTATGTCCTTCAGCTACTAAAGAGCAGTTACCAATATCCTATAGCAAACACCATTCTTAAGGCTGAAATAGTAAAACCGTTTCTTTAAATCAGAAACTAGACAAATCCTTGATACTTAATGATAAAAATTATTTTAAAAAATGGTTGAGAGTTATTCAGTCAGTAGTAAAATAATTTATACTGACAATAAAATGTCAAAACAATATCATTTATTCATCCCTGTAAATATGCTTGCTACTTAGTATATCTTTCAAAGACATAAGGTCCAGTATTCATAATTTCTTCCCTATGGCAAATATTTCAAAAACACCTTGGGTTTATGTAATTGCTAAAAATAACTTTGTTTTTTGTTTTACCTTCAACCTAAATAATTGTTACTAACCATGATCTTGTTAAATGCATCTGTGATTTACATAATCAATTGCAGTACCATTCCTCAGGTATGGTTGTGCTATTTATATTAGTGCATAACTGTCTGTTTTTCCAACGGTTGTTCAAAATAATGTGTGGGCAGAAGATAATACAAGATATTTATGTCTAAGTCAAGGAATAATAGTCCATTATTATAGTCTCTTGTAGTCTGGTTTAGCTTTTTTAGGCAATACATTGTTTTAACCTTTGTTTCTACTGGGAATTTTATAAATCAGTTGCTTGAGCCTCAACTAGTTTATTTCCATTTTATTTTAATCACTGGGATGTAATATCCTTAATATAGCCACACATGTACACTTTAGACAGAAACTATTTGTTCTCTTCTTCCTGGTATAATGTTTTTCTTTATCATTACAAATAAAATGTGAAAATATAATATATGGGTTCTAGCTTCAATAAAACTATGTTTAAATAAGCAGGAACAGAGGGCCCAGCCTCAAGGCAGAGTGGTTAAAGTTCCGCGTTCACTTTGGTGGCTCAGGCACAGACCTACACACTGCTCATCAAGCCAAGCTGTGGGGACATCCCGCATGCAAAAAAAAAAAATGGAAAAAGACTGGCACAGATGTTAGCTCAGGGATAATCTTCCCCAAGATAAAAAACAGGAAGATTGGCAACAGATGTTAGCTCAGGGCCAATCTTCCTCACCAAAAAAAGAAAAAAATAATAATAATTTTCATTTAATTGAAATTTACTTCATTCTTTAGGTTGCAGACTATGATTTAGATATTTTATGGGTTACCGGTGAAATAAAGTTATAATTAAAACAATATATTTTCTTTAATTAATTGGGGAAATAGGAAAAGCTTGGGTAGTGAAGTAAAAATAATAAAATATGTACACACATATGAAAAAGAAATAATCTGAAGTTAAATTAGCCAACTCAGGGATAAAAAAGAAAAGGGGAAACCTTTTTTTCCCATTATTTATAACTATCCTTTAATTCTGCTTTATGTACACATGGCAATAATTTAAGGAATAAGATGTTAAAACAAAAAGAAGTAATCAGCCTCCCGCCTCTGCTTCAGGCCCATTCTTCAGAGATAATTATTTTTAAAGTTTTCAGTTTTTAGTTATTTGATGGTTAATTATATAATGTTGACTCATATGCATTTTTCCTTCTATTTCTTCATTTTAAAATTCTTTAGACATAATGCATTAATTTATTACTAAAAATATGAAGAATATACTAAATTTTTCTACCTTCCACATCTGCATCAATTATCGGTTTGTGTTATTTTCTTATGATTATCACATTATCAAGGTTTACAACAGCGACCCTCTTTCCCTATTTATAATTAAGCCTTTTGTGCTTTTACTTCAGTTCAATACTGGAAACTTAACTTCCCACAACACTTACAGGATTATAACAATGCAGTCAACATTGTATGAAGTATTGTGAATAATACAAAATAAATAAGTCTACGCCTCAAATATCTGCTGCTTAGAGGAGTTTCCCATTCAAGCAGCACAATAGATTTAATTTCTTGTCTTCTTTTAGGTCATCTTCACTCCTTACCCCTTCTGTTTTCAATTTCATTTTTCCTAATAGAACTTTTTATTTTACTAATCAAACTTTTTGAGTAATTAATTTTTTCATATAGGTTGCTAGGATTGTTAATGTTCTTATTCTTGGCCTTTTGAAAATGTTCTAATTTACTTTACGTGATTATTTGATAACTTTCCTGCTCACGGAATTATGAGTTCAAATTGTTATTATTATTTTTTGGAATGATAATACTCTGATGGTATAAAGAGCCAGACGTGCACAGGCCAATGGTTTCAGCATTCATTGAACACTTGCTGTGACCGAATGAATACTGTCGAGGTCATCTCCGTAGGGCAGGAATTCAAGATCCTTGGGAGGGTAGGGCCGCTTCATTGCGAGGCGTCCACGTCTGAAGAGAGAACTCCAGGTGTGATGGGCACCCGAAGGGGGCCAGGCCAGGCAGCTCTGCTCCCTCTCTTCCCAGGTGAGGCTCCAGGGGAGGCTGGGCTGGCTCTGGGCCTTTCCAAAGAGCCTCCTGGGGCAGTGAGCGCAGGACCGCTGGGAGGGAATGCTCCAGGCATGGGGGAGCCCCTCACCCCAGCATCCCGGGGCCAGGCGCTGGGCTGGGGAGGTGGATTCAGCAGAGCCCCTGCATGAAGGGGCCCGGGTTAAAGCCTGGTCACTTCAAGGCAGACAAAGACTCCACGTGGTCTGATTGGACTCGGAGCACCTCCGTAAGGCAGAGCCAGAAGGAGCGGGGTCAGAGGCCTCATGGGGGAGTGGGAGAGCTCGGTGGGGGCATGAGGCTCAGGGCACCTCAGCAAAGGCTCCGCAACCGAGAGCCCAGGACATCCCGGAGACCAGTCTGAGCTGGACTGGACAGGCCAGCGTTCCCGTTGCAAGTCCCCACGGTGGCATAGACGCTTGCCAAGAGCGAAAGGAATTGTGCCTCTTCTCTCCATAAACCCGCAAGAGGCAACTAGGAAACCTAGTGGCTGGGCTTTGGGCTAAAATTAAATGCCATGTGTGTGGGAACAGTAGCTGTCACTTATCAGAAGTCTGAGTGCAGCTACCGATCTTGATCTTTCATTTTACCCAGATAAAGGAAAGCATTAACACCTCACTCAATGCCACATTCGAGGTCTCCAGGTGGGCAAGAACAAGAGAGTTGCCTTTGGAAAGGAGGACACGGGGGCGGGGGATGGCAGGGTGAGGCGTGCCTGCCGCTGGGCTGGCTGGTTCCTGGGTGCTCATCTGAGCTTGAAATGTTTCTGAGCAGTGAGTCCAGCCCTCCAAGCTGAGGATTTGGTAGCCAGCAGGACCCACGTCCTTTCCCCAGAAAAGGCACCCACTCACGCCCCTTGGAGGGCCTTTGGTATTGCTGCCCTGGGCAGGGGAGAGGGCTGGGCTGCCTGGGGCCCACTCACCGGGGGAAGCTCCTGCTTCTCACCCACCAGGCGACAGCACCTCTCACCTTATTGGGGAAATGCAGTTTGCCAAGTCACCAGGCTAGGGGCATAGGGGTCATCGTGGGCTTTCCACACAGCGCAGTAGGGGGGACACTCCCGCCTCCTCTTGTGGAGTGACACCCGCTGTGCCACCGAGTCAGGCCCCGTCGGATTTCTGAGTCCAGAGCCTCAGAAGATTGCCCAGAGAGACCTGGCACCCACTCGGCTTTCTCGGGGAGTACTGGTCTTGTCCCCATTCACAGCAGACGCTTGGAGGGGCTGCCACAGGGGGTGTGGGGTGAGTGTATCCCTGCATCCCCAGAAAGAGCTGGACACAAGGCAGTGCCACCGCCCCATCCAGAGCAGGGGCCTGGCCAAGCCCCCTTTCTCACTTTCCAGGCTCCCCAGGCGATACTCCCTGGGTCCAGGGGTGGCAGGCCTAGTTTAGGAAGGATCCCACCTCTGGAAGAGCTCAAGGGATGGCGGTGGTACTGGAGGAAGAAGGCCCGGAGGGAAGGTGAGTGCTGCCCAGGCTGGCTTGGGTCCTTGGGTGTCAAATGGCCTCCGTTATGCAGAGATGGGACTTGCGAGGCCAAAGAGGGGGAAGTCTACTTGAGAACAAAAGGGACTGTTCCTGGGAACCAAAACTTTTCCTGGCAGTGCACAGGCAGCCCTCCATCCCAGCCACATTCCTCCTGCCTCCCCTGCAGAGGCCAGAGCAGTGACCCCTACCCAGGAAAGACCAAAGGGAGTTGGCCAGAGAACTGGACACCTTAGTGTGTGGGTGACCCTCAGTGTGTGGGCAGTGTGAATCTCAGGGTTTGAAGGGAAGATGTGGCCTTCCAGGCTCACTGGGGCAGCAGCGTGGCCCCCTCTGCCATGGTGCCAGCCTTGCCCCTGAGGCATTGGTCCAAGGCTGCCTGGCCCTCTGAAATACAGGAGGTGGCCTCATCTCAAACGGAAGAGGAGACAGCCCTGCTGAGCTGTGAGTTGCCTTGGGGTCCTTCTTCCCTTTTCTTGAAGGATAATACAAGTTCATAACCAACTAGCTCTGCTGTGCCACCCTGTGGTATCCCAGAAGTCCGACAGCCTTCCTCCATTTGTCAGATCTCTATCCTCTTTAGTCCAAGATGCGGTGTTTCCTCTTGTATGGTCCCATAATTTCTTTATCCAGGAATAGTCCTTAGGTGTTCTTTCCAGAACATTCTCTCAGTTTTTGCAATATGGATAGGCTGAGAATTTTCCAAATCTTCAAATTCTGGTTCCTTTTTGCCTAATAATTTCTTCATCAATTCATCTCTCTCCTCTCACATTTTGCTAAAAACAATGAGGAGAAACCAGGCCACACTTTAACATTTTGCTTAGAAATCTCAGTTAAGTATCCAGTTTCATTGCTCCTAGATTCTACCTTCCACAAAACTCTAGAACACAGTTCAGTCAAGTACCTTGTCACCTTGTATCAAGGATTGCCTTCTCTGCAGTTTTCAAAACTCATCCTTGTTTCTATCTGACACCTCATCAGGATGGCCTTTAGTGTCCTTATTTCTACCAACATTTGGTTCAGGATTATCAATGTATTATGTATTCTCTAAGAAGATGGAGGATTCCTTGACAGCTCTCCTCTTTTCTTTCTTATACTATCCAGAATCACCTTTAATGTCCCTAATTTCTGCTAATAGTTCCTTCATAGCAATCCAGGCTTTTTCTTGCATGCAGCTCAGAACTCTTCCAGCCTCTACCCAACACCCCGTTCCAAAGCTGCTTCCTCAGTTTTAGATATTTGTGACAGCAGAATCCCACTTCTCTGTATCAAAATCTGTCTTAGTCTGCTTGGGCTGCCATTAACAAATACCACAGACTGGGTGGCTTAAATAACATTTATTTCTCACACTTCTGGAGGCTGGAAATCTGAGATCAAGATGCCAGCAAGGCTCCTTTTTCCTGAAATGTGACGGTTGTGGATGACAGTCAACTTGCTGTGTCTTCACATGGTCTTCCCTCTGTCTAAAATTATTTTCTTATAACTTAGAAAGTGTTGATTTACTCTTTCATTCTTCTAGAGTTGTTGATGAAAATGATAATGTTAGTCTAATTCTTTTTACTTTTTGGTTCAGTTAATTTTTGTCCTTGGCATCTGAGAAGATTCTATCTTCATTTTTGAGTCTGAACATTTTACCATAATCTGTCTAACTATGAATATTTAATCACTGGTCCTATTCAGCAGTCAGTTGGTCCCATTAATGTAAATATCGGTGTTCTCTCCAGCTCATGGAAAATCTTATTAAAGTGCTTCATCAAATCTACGGGCTGTTGACTCTAAGTTACACCATATTTTGTGTACTATTAAGAAAGAGAAAACACTGCCAAGTAAACTAATAAATACGAGTGATTATCAGATGCATTCTAACTTCAGAGGTGTTAAAATGTGAAAACAAATTTGAGTTCTAGAATCAATGAAAATGGTATTACTTCTCCACTTTTTGTCTCTTTTCTCCCTCTCCTTACCTCAGTTACATGGACAGACAGACTATTCCATTCCTACAGCTCTTAGTTTATCCCTGCCCCACCCTCTTTCTTTATGTTTATTTCTATAAGAATAACTTTGCATTATAACATTAGCAACACATCGTTTTTCCCTTTTTCTGTGTTGACACATTATTAAGTGCTTTACATTTCATACTCACAACAATCCCATTGCACCCCATGTGTAAAGTAAATGCTAGGTATATTTAAAGCTTAAATATGAAAAGCAAAATTTAAAAGTATTAGAAAAAGCTTAGGAAGTACTCCATTCATCTTAGGTAAATTTCTTTTAAAAGGTATTAAGAAGCATGAATAGTAAAAAAATTTCACGAGAGACATGCAAATTCCCAACAAGTGTATTAAAAGATGCTCAGCATCACTAATTACCAAAGAAATGCAAATCGAAACTACAATGAGATATTACCTCATGTACGTTAGGATGGTTATTATAAAAAAAAGTAAAAGCTAACAGGTATCTATGAGGATATGGAGAGTTTGGAAAGCTTGTCCACGGACAATGGGAATATAAAATGGCACTGCTGCTATGGGAAACTTTATCGAGGTTCATCAAAAAACTAAAAATAGGGCTACCATATGATACAACAATATCACTTCTGGGTATACATCCAGAATTGAAAGCAAGATCTCAAAGAGACTTCTGCACTACTGTGTTCATTGCAGCATCATTCACAATAGCCAAGAAACAACTTAAATTTCCATCAATAGATGGAAGGATAAAGGAAATGTGGTAAATACATACTATGGAATATTGCTCAGTCTTAAAACAACAACAACAATAAACAATGACGTAGATGAACCTGGAGGACATTATGCTAAATGAAATAAGCCAGACATAGAAGGACATGTAAAGGATGAGTCGATTTTTAGGAGTTATCCAAAGCAGTCAAACTCATAGACTCCGAGAGTGGAATGGTACTTGCCTAGGGCTGAGGGGAAGGAGAAACGGAGAGCTGCTGTTCAACAAGTGTACAGCTTCAGTTATGTAAGATGGGTAAATGTAGACATCTGCTGTACAACATTGTGCCTATAGGTAACGATACTGTATTATGCACTTAAAAATTTTTCAAGAGGGTACATCTCATGTTAAGTATTCTTACCACAACAATAATAATAATTATGGCACATGTACACAAAAAGTCTAACAATACCAAGTATTGGACAGAATGTAGGAAAATGAAATCTCTTTTGCATTGCTGGTGGTAGGGTTAACTGGTAAAAGCAATTTAGAAAATGATCTCAACATATTTATAAAGTTGGAAAATGAACCAGTTTTACCAGCCATCATTTCCTCTAGCGAAAGAAAACCTACATTTGTACTAGGACTTTAAATATGATGATATCCATTCCAGTATTCTGTGTGTTATCTGCTAACTATTATTTTTCTGGTTTCTTTTCACTTTTTTGACGACAATATTTGGTGTTGATATCTCCAGCTGCTCTGTTTTCCTACATGATTGTCCATCAAACATTGCTATTTAAGATTATTTCATTTTCCCCACATTAATAAATCATTGCTGAGCAAACCATAATGAAATGAGCCTTTAAAAATATTTTTATTTGTCACCAAATACAAATTAACTTCTGCATTCATATTTCAGTTTTGATTCAGTATTGAATCCATTTGCAAATTATAATCATAGATGGCACGTCCTCTCTCCTCCTCACTGGGTTTAATAAAGACATACCACAGATTTCAAAATGCATCAGCAAAGGTTTACTAAGTAAATCTGATATGGTTCATTTAGACTTACTCAAAGTCTGCTGCCAGGCTCTCCTAGTTATAAATAATACCAGCCATCTTCACAGTTAACATTGGCCCCTGCTACAAAGTGACACCAGTTAGAGAAATTTCGATCTTTAACACTCTGTAAATAAAAGAAGAAATAATTTCATAGCTAACTCACTCTGGAAACAAATATATTTTCCTTTCACACCTAATTTTTCAGCTCAAGAGAAAATAAGTTTGTAGTTCTTATTATCCTTCAGAACTAGCCTGAAACTTACCTCTAAGCCCATTGGCACTTTTAAATTTAAACAAACTGTGTAATAAATGCATTTTCATTTAGGTAGGAATGATTTTTTTTACTTATAGCTTCGCTTAAAATCTCTTTAAGCTATTTCTGGAAGTGAGAAATGTAACTGTGTGTGACAATTCTCTAACTTTTTAAATTATCATATTCTGATAATATTTATACCTCAAAAGTGGTTAAATTTATTGACTATCTTGTCTGGTTGGACTCATAAACTTTTTTAATATTGTAAGCATTTTATATAACATTCAATTATCCGTTTATGATACTTGACAAGTTTCATCTATAAATGATCTGAACCTCAGATGTAAGATCCTTGATTATCTTTCCAACTGTTTTTACAATCATTTCTTCACTCAGATTTTCTACTTCTTCCTGGTACAATTTTGATAATTTAAAATTTCTTAGAAAATTTCTCATTTCATTTTAATGATTTTATAAGTGCATTGGCATAAATTGAATAGAATTATATGTTATAAATTCATAAATTCAGGCTGGCTATAATCTTATCATTAATCTGTTTATATCTTCTCTTTTGTGATTATGAAGTTTCTTTTTTTATGCATTTCAAAAAATATCTTTTAAAATTGAATGCCTTGTTTATTTTAACATGTTTCTTAGGACTTTAGAATAAACATTTAATAGTCTTTAGAAAGTGAGAAAAATGTTCCACTTTACCAGCAAATAAAAAAGTGCTGATGAAAATCAGTTCAATTTCAATGTGTATGATTTCTATCTTTTGTTGAGTTTCTTGTCTCATCCATGGTAGTGGCTGTTTTTAGTCATATTGGTGTTTTTTGTTTTACTCATCTTCTCACTGGATATTTCCCTTCAGATCTCTGAAGCGTCTTTTTGGGTACTGAGTGGGAAGGTAGTATATACTACTCTGGTGTGTATTCTGGCTTTTTGTTTAATGGAAAATAAGATTGGGAGGTTGCATTTACTGTGTGGAGTACTTTGCTATATAGTCACTTGGGTGGGGATACCTCCTTTATCCTCCATATGTAGCAGGCTGCATGAGACATCACTCTCTTTCTTCCACCCCAACTCACATAGTCCTTTCTCCTCTGTGTGCTCTGTGTGGTGCACATTCATAATACTGCTGTCAGGATTGAGGTTCATGGGGATGGAGAATGTGCAGGGTTTGATTCTCCTGGAATCATGCTGCACGTGCTTTAGTATTCCTGATCTTGAGACCTTTTCTCTTGTACCCACACCTACTTATGAAAACGACTGTTGATGCCTCTGGCACACACTGTTGGCTATCAATCCAATATCCATTCTAGCCTTCTTCATTACTAATAGAAGATATAAAAACTTCTGTTTAGTTTGGAGAGGCAATGTGTAAAGCTAAACAAAGAAGATGAAAACTATATTTCACAGACTTTGTTCTGAGAGAGATTGCCATAGGACAAATTTTGCCCTAAGAGCTGTATGGAAATGGGAAAATCTGTTTAAAATAAGGTCAGCTGGTATAGTCTTCTCTCCATTTTCATTACTTTTGTTTGTCTAATCTTAGATTCCTAGAGGTAGAGGTTTATTCCTGAGCCTGTAAGGGAAATATTCAACACCAATAACAGTTGAACAGAAAAATTTAAGAGGGGCCGGCCAGGTTGTGCAGTGGTTAAATACGCACGTTCCACTTCTCAGCAGCCCGGGTTCACCAGTTCGGATCCTGGGTGGGGACATGGCAGCGCTTGGCACACCATGCTGTGGTAGGCATCCCACATATAAAGTGGAGGAAGATGGGCATAGATGTTAGCTCAGGGCCAGGCTTCCTCAGCAAAAAAGAGGAGGACTGGCAGTAGTTAGCTCAGGTCTAATCTTCCTCGAAAAAAACAAAAAAAAAGAAAAATTTAAGAAACTTATCACATTAATTAGACCATGGACTCTTATCTTGGAAAAAATAAAACCCTCATTTGTTTAAGCCACTATTGGTTCAAGTTTTCTGTGAGTCATAACCAAACTGAATTGTAAATTTTACAGTACCATAGTTTTTTTTTTTTTTTGATGCGGAATACTGGGCCCTGAGCTAACATCCATTGCCAATCTTCCTCTTTTTGCCTTAGGAAGATTGTCCCTGAGCTAATATCTGTACCAATCTTCCTCTATTTTGTATGTGGGATAGAACCATAAGATGGCTTGATGAGTGGTGCGCAGGTCCATGCCTGGGATCTGAGCCAGTGAACCCTGGGCCACCAATGCAGAGCACGTGAACTTAATCTCTATGCCACTGGGCTAGCTCCTCATGCGTAATTTTTTTAAATGGTTTTATTAAAGTTTAATTGACACAAATTAAACTGCACATGGTTAAAATGTGCAATTTGATGTTTAGTACATATTAAACCATCACTGCAATTGGGATAATGAATGTATCCATCACCCCCCAAAATTTGTTCACATTTATATTTGCACCTACCCCTTCATGATCCCCACCTCAGGATGACCACTGATCTTCTTTATGTCACTATATTTTAGTGTAGAATTTTACATAAATGCTTTCCAAAGAATTGTGTGATATTACATTCTTATATGCAATTAATCAAAGGCTGAATTACTCCACATTCTAGTCAATATTTGGTATGGTGAGTCTTTTAAACTTTAGAGATTCTAATTGAAATGTAGTAGGATATCATTAAGATTTTCACTTGTATTTTCCTCATAAATAATTCTATTGAGCATCTTTTCATGTCCCTATTTTCCACCCTTATGTTTTTACTGAAATGTCAGTTGAAATATTTATGCTTGTTTTAATTGGATTTTTTGGGGTTTTTTTTATTACTGAGTTTTGAAAGTTCTTCATATATTCTGGATAAAAATCCTTTACAGTTGTGAAATTTGCAAATATTTTCTTCCAATCTGTAGCATATCTTTTCATTACTTTTAACAATGTCTTTTTGAAAAGTAGCAGTTTTTAATTTAGAGAAATTTCAAATTATCGTTTTTTCTTTTAGTAATCATGTATTTGCTGCTATATCAAAATATTCTGCCTAGATCATGGTCACAAAAATTTTCTCCTATGTTTTCTTCTAGAAGTTTTATAGTTTTGGTTCTATGTTTAGGCCTAGGATCCATCTTGATTTAAATTTTCAGAGAACTATGATGTATGGATCAAAGTTCATTTTTCCATATATGGAAATCTAATTTTCCCTGAAGTATCTATTGATAAGACTGTCCTTTCTCTATTGAATTTCCTTGCTCCATTGTCAAATATCAGTGACTATATTTGTGTGGGTCTACTTCTGTACTCTCTATACTGTCCTATTGATCTGCTAAGATTTTCACTGGGATTGCTTGAATCTATAAATCAATTTTGGAAGAAGTCCCCTACATACCTCTGCGCTGTGAAGTCTACTTTCTGTAACCTGTAACCTTTTTGTACATTCAGCTCTAATCTCCTTAATTCAGAGAGGCTACAAGGTCTGTTTGGATTTCTCCTTCCTGCTCCATGGGCTGGAAACTCTCTCCTCGTAGTAAGCCAAGGCAATCTTGGGACATGTCTTCCTTGTTTTTCCTCTCTCAGTGAATACTGTTCTTTGTTATCTGATGTCCTTATCTTGACATTTGTTTTATAAATTTTATCTGTTTTGTTGTAGTTGTTGTTTCAAGTGGGAAGATAAATTTGTTCCCTGATACTCTGTATTGATCATACATACTTTCAAGCATTTATCACTGTGATTTTATTCTTCAGTAATATGCCATCTGTTTTCCTAGTTTCTGAGATTTCTCAAAATTTCGTGTCCACTAAGCATTCCATTTCTAGCTTTCCAGAAAAGCTATAGACATTTGAAAATATTTCTTCTATTAATATCGCACATTTAATTAGTCAAGGGGCGGCTGAGTTACGTTCTCGGTCCATCGTCTTGAAATAATAGGTGTTTATGCAAGATAAATAATTCAAGACCAGAATTCAAATCTAGCCTTTTATCATCTCAAAACGCAAGGCACAAAAATGAAAAGTCTATTTTATAACATTGTGCTTTTGTGACTTTATTATGATTTATTGTTATTTGATTTTAAAAAAACAACAAAGAGAATAACTTTATACTGTGTATTTCAAAACCAAATGTTAGCAAAGGATAAGAGTCAGAATATTTCTATTTTAGTTGCATATTTGCTATTAATTATCTCTGTGATATTGGGTGGTTCGCTAGAGCCCTCTGCATCTGTTTCTGGCTCTGAGAATGAAATGGTCACTACATTTCTCTTCAGTCCTGTCAGTGATTTTCCAGCAGGCTGTGATTGACAATCATTTTATGGTTGAGTTCTATCTGCTTTTCTGTTCTTCAACTCTGAGACACTTTCTTTTACAAAGCTATAGATTTGGTGCTTTAAATGAAATCTGGGACACATTCAGAGTTTCCTCACACCAGGTTTATATTTTGTTCATTTTTTTTCCAGCTTATCTGATCCATTACTTTTCCTTTTCAAGCTCTTAGTGCCTTCAAAGGACTTGTTATTTAATTTTGCCCTAGAAGAATTGAACTCAACATATTACTTCTCCAAGGAGATAGTTGAAGTCTTATTTCTCATTATGGTGTAAGATTGATCTCTTGTTAAAGGATTTCTAATATCAGTTGGAGAAAAGTTACTGTAAAATTAGAGTATCTTTCCCGAGGGAAGAAATCGTGTCATATAGATAAGCATTTACTTTGCTTACATGCAATATGCCTCTTTCCCATTGGGAATGCAGAAGTCAGGGTTTTCATTATAGTGGTGCACTATTATATGATCTTAAAATTACATGAATACTCAGTTAATTTTGATTCTATAACTCAATAGATAATTAGAAAATCTAGAGATGATCTAGATGATACCAAAATAATACTTCAGAAAAAAGAAAAGCAGATATATTAAAAATAAGTTAATAAATAGGGAGAACGAGCAAAAATAGAATCAGCAAGAGGTAACCTATAAGAAGAAATAAAGTTAAGCCTCATTTAAAGGGCTTAGTAGTCATCACTTGCATCCTTACAGTAAGAAAAAGCTGGATAAACTGAAAATCAGTAACTTTTCTTGGACACATCAAATAACTACATTTGCAGGGACAACAGCCATCTGAAAATATGGAGAAAGTGGTATATCCTGAGAGAAGTCCCCGAGATCTGCTTGCCTGGAATTGAAGCTACTGCAGCCCTAAATGGGTAGGAACACTAAACTGGTAATTTTGATAATTGTTGGAGGCTGCATATGGATTAATATGAGAGTAAGAAACTTCTGGGTGCCTCTGTATTGAGGGGTCCCACACTTTTATATGTTTTATCTCTAGGAACCCCACCAGGTTCTCATGATGAAGATGTAAGAAAGACCCCATTTTGAGTCTGGCAAGTGGAAGGGAAAGGTAGTCATTGTGAGATCTACCAGGAGTTTTCTCCAAAAGAAAGGCCTAAATTTTATGTGAAAGGATTTTGCCAAAGCTTGGTGACAGCTGGGGAAGGGCATTGCTCCCATTCACCCCCTTCTAGCCTTCCAGTTACAATTAAAGGGGAAAAGTAGTCAATAGGCATCAGGGCTTCAAGGAAATGGGTTGAGGACACTGTAGTCAGGGAAAAGAATAGAGATCAGTGAAGAAAAAAAAGAAACTATAGCACTGGAGAAATACTCATGAATCAAGGCTATGACTCTCACAGGGCAAGGACTGTTATTTAATTAGGAGATTATAGAATGATCTTCTTTCACATACCTTTCACCACACCCACAGGTATCTATATCATTATAGTGGATTAGAGTCGAAAAAGCTCCAAAACAGAGACTCTCCCTGAGGAGGTGAACTTAAAGAAGACACAGCCAAGAGAAATGACAAAAACAAGGACATTAGAGGAAACTAAAACCTCTGGCACCTACAGCCACAGCAAAAACCAACACAGCCAAACTTCCAGTCAGTTTATCTGAAAACTTCACACAAAAGGGCTATTTAACTCTGTTCCTGTTACTAGTGTCAAAGACAAATCTTAGAGCTGGACAGGAGTTAAAGTGGTAAAAAGAGATTTGATTTAGGACTATTGCAATAGAGGAAAAGAGGCCTCAGTATAGAATTGGACTCAATTCTGAATACAGCAAGGAAAACTGGAAATTTATAGCTGAGGAGCATGTTGGTGGATGGAAAATTACTAGAAGAAACATCAAGAATATGGGGGGTATTCTGGTTAAACCTAAAAAAAATTCTTGCTGAAGGCAGGCCAGGGGAATCAGATATCACCTGGGGGATGATGAGGAATTTGGTCAGATATTGAAGGTGGAGGATTATGGCTAAACCAACTTACCAGGATTCTTGCTAAAATTGAGCAATGGAAGTCCAAAAATCTAGGCCTAACTGAGAAGAGGATTCAGAGGAGCCTGACTAAAGTATGATTAAGGAAAGATTCTTTATCACTAGATATGTCATGCTCAGTTTTCAAGAAAAAATTATAAAATATGCTAAACACAAGAAAATACAAGGTTTGAACACACAAAGAAAATATAAGAATCAGTCTCAGATATGGTAGAGATTTTCGAATCATCAGACTAGGAAATTAAAGTAATTAAGGTTAATATGTCAAATATTCTAATGGAAAACGTAGACAACATGCAAGAACAAATGGGTAATGTACACATAAAGATGGAAACTCTAAGAAAGAATTAAAAGAAAATGCTAGAAATACAAAACACTGTTAAATCAAGAATGCCTTTGTTGGGCTAAGCTATAGATTTCACATGGCTTGACAATAGGTCAGTAGAAACTTCCCAAACTGAAATTCAAAGATATAAACAAATGATTACAACAGAACATCCAAGAACTGTGGGACAATATCAAAAGTTGTAGCATACATAAATTGGAATGTCAGACGGAAGAAGAAATATTTGAAATAATGACACTCAAGGGTCTACAGATTCAGGAAGCTCAGAGAACATCAAGCAGAATAAATACCAAAACCAACTAGAAAACAAAAAGAAACACACCTAGGTATATTAAAGAAGCAGAAAAATAAAAGAGAGAAAGATAAAAAACAACATGCAGACACACTCAAAGATTGAAATAATCCAGACAAAAGTAATAAAACACCTTAAATATAGAAGAATGATGATAAGAATTTCAATAGACTCTTCATAAGAAACGATGAGAATAGACTGAAGCATTTAATGTGCTGAAAGAAAAAACCCACCTAATCTAGAATTTTCTATCCAGCAAAAGTATCCTACAAAAGGAGGAGAAATAAAGTCTTTCTCAAACAAACAAAAACTGAAGGAATTCATCTCCCACATACTTGCCCCACAAGAAATGTTAATAGAAATTCTTTAGGCAGAAAAAAATGATATAGATCAGAAACTTGAATAAATAATAAGAGCATTGTAGAAGCCATAAATGAGGATAATATATTTTTCTTTTTCTTATTTGATCCAAAAGATGACTCTTTGTTTAAAGCAATAATAGTACCACTGTAGTGGAGGATTATAGAGTATACATAAGTGAAACAAATTGCAGTAATGTCACAGGAGATGAGAAGGAGGATTTAGACTAATTAAAAATGTTTAATATAAACTCTAGGACACCACCAAAAAATTTTCAAAGGAGCAAAATTGATATGCTAAGAGAGGACACAAAATGAAATGATATAAAATGTTAAATTCAAACCAAAGAAGAGTGGGGGGAAGAAAAAGAACAAATATAACCCAAAGAAAACACAAATATGACATATGTTTCTCAGTTATATCAATGTAAAATGAATGGTCTAAATACACCAAATAAAAGACAATTGTTAGAGTTGATAAATAAACAAGATCCAAGTATATATTTTCTTCAAGAAACCCACTTTAAATATAAAAACTTAGCTATGTTAAAGCAAAATGATAGAGAAATATAAACCATGCTAGCAATAAACTAAAATTCGAATATCTATATTAATTTCAGACAAATAAGACTTCAGAATATGGATGATAATTAGAGATAAAAGGGGCATCACATAATGATTAAGAGGTCAATTCTCCAATAAGACATCATAATCCTAAACATTCATGAACCTAAAAACACAGCTTCAAGCATAGGTGGTAAAATTGATAGGAGAAATAGACAAATCTATTGTTATGGTGGGGAATTTCCAAATTTCCTTACCACTAGCAGTTAGATCAAGTAGGCATAAAATCATTCAAAATATACATGACCTGAACAGCACCATCAATCGACATTATCTAATTTACATTTATAGAAAAAAATCAATACAATTAATAACCCTTCAGTCAGAATAACAAGGAAAATGAGAGAGAAGATATACATTAGAAATATCAGAAAAGACAGGGGATCATTAATACTGAACATTAAAAGGGTAATGAAAGAATACTATGACCAACTCTATGCTTGCAAATTTGATAACTTAGATGAAATGGACCAACAAATTTCTTCAAAGACTCAGCCTACTAAAACTTACGCTAGGAGAAACAGACAACTTGAATAACTCTTGAGAAGTCTGACTCCTGGCTAAAAAATCTACAAGTGATTTTTCAAGCTAACCAAAGACAATTATAAATGCTTTACCTGGCAGGCCTCGGGGAGAGCTGGCTTTGTCACAGCTGACTTGGTGCGGACAGAATGAATTACAGTTTCTGAAGGGAGTTTCAGGCAACTGCAACTGGTGGGCCAAGCTCTTAAACTTATACAGCTGTGTTCTTGACCCCAGTGTCCTCAGGTGGAGCCCTCTTTATTTGTGGCCTTTCGCTGAGGCCTTTGTAAGTTGCCTCTACTCAGACCTCTTTATTGAGGAGAGGTAGACTCGAAGACATTTTTTCTCCTTCTAACTCAGTACTCAGTAATTTTCTACTCCTAATCCTCTCTCTGCTTCCTCCCTCCAGCCTCAGGGTTCATAAGACTGCAGACCCCTTTTGTTCTTGTCTCCCTTGAGAGTGAGCTGACCTCTTCTCTTTGCTGATACACCTTGACCCTGAACCAAGGCACTGACTCATGGGGGAACACAGAGCACGGTAGGATGGGTTTTTTTTCCAGGTGTTAGCCTTTCACTTATTCCATCACAGTAAGTGATTAAAGGTTTCACTGTTACCTTTATTTTGGCATGTTGTTGCTTTAATTGATGTGTAGTAGATGAGGAGGAATTCCCCCCACCCCTTTCCCTCTGGATTTTATGGCTGGTCAAATAATTAAAAAGGCAGGTCAGCAGGAGAAAATAAAACAAAGTTTAATAACGTGTATATGTGAGAAAAACTGAGCAACTTGCCACAAATGGCCAAAGTTGCCACTTTAAACATCATCTTCAGATAAAGACAAAGGCGGATGTTGGGAGTAGTGGTTTGGGACTTCAAAGGAGAGGAAGACAATTCACATGGAGATGGAAAAGCAAATGTTTGTTAGACATCAGTTTGCTGGGCCCCCTATAGAGAATGTTGCCCAAGAGACAATTTTGATAAGATGGGCTTCTTGGTACCTTTCTTATCACACCTATTTTACATTATACTATAGTTATCTCATGGTATTAGCTCCTTCCTGGACCAGGCCTTCTGTGTTAAAGTCTTTTAGGCAGTTTAGGGGAAGGTTAAATGTCCTTCCTGTGTCTTCTGAGCCTTTATTGTCTCCAGCTCAAAATAATCCACATACCAGAGTGGCATGTCGTGGGGTGGCCTGCCCTCAACCCCATTAGATGACTCTGACACCTGGCTGCTCAGCTCTCTTTGAAGTTCAGCTATGTTCTTCTTCTTCTTCTTCTCCTTTTTTTTTTATGGCGAGGAAGATTGGGCCTGAGCTAACATCCACTGCCAATCTTTCTCTTTTTTGCTTGAGGAAGATTGTCCCTGTGCTAACATCTGTGCCAATCTTCCTCTATTTTGTATGTGCGATGTCACCACAGCGTGGCTTGATGAGCAGTGTATAGGTCCACAGCCAGGATCTGAACTTGCAAATCTCCGGTCACTGATGCAGACCATGTGAATTTAACCAGTATACCACTGAGCCATCCCCTCAGCAAAGTTCTTGATAGCTCTATATCTGTTAAATAAATTGAATCAATAATTAATAATCTTCAAAAAAGAATACTAGGCCCAGATGATGTCAATGATGAATTCTCCCAAACATTTATGAAAGAACGCCATAATTTCTCCAGAATCTCCTCCAGAAAATAGATGCAGAGGAAATACTTCCTAACTCGTGTAGAAAGCTGATGTTATTTATTTTTCTAAAAGGAAGTTTGGGCCTATTCCAATTTTATCTGAGGTTAATGTGAATTTCTGCCTAATCTGCCATGGAGAACACTATTTGTCATTTTTATTACGTGCATACTTTATAGTTTATGTAATTAAATTTCCAATGTTTGATTGTATTGAAGAAGTTGATCATTTTTTCTATATTCATCAGCCATTTCTAGTCATATGACTATGTACTGCATGTTTTAAATCTTTATTAGTTTCCCATATTAATATTTCTCTTTTATAAATTTTTCCAGAGCTTTCATTTTATTAATATAGTTTTCATTTTCTCAGAGAGCTTTCATCTAAGTAAGATTTTCCTATTGATTAATAGAATTAACTTAATCTTTTATCAAAAAAAGAAAAGTTAGAGTATTATAATAAAAATTGGTGTCAATTATTGCAGTTTAATTACATTCTACTCAGAAGCATAATGCTTGATATTTGCCGAAGTTTACACCTTACAAAGGGTTTTCAAATTCATTATATTTTACAGAATAGCATGATGTTTCAAGCCAGATCTCATTCCCAAACTGAACTTTGTCAAGAACTAAGAATTTGTGCAATTTCATTCGGCCTCTGTTTTCTCATTTTAAAAAGGTGGATATATTTATAGTACTTACCCCATAGGCTTATTGGAAGGATAAAATTCAAACAAACAAAAACAGACAAGCAAAAAAGTTTTCTCTCATATAGAAAGCACTCAATAAATGATATTTGTGATATTGCTGCTATTGCTGATGGTGGTGAATATGAAAACAGATGATAAGGCTAATGTTATGGTGCTAAAATGCTTGCAATGTGCTAATAATGTATTTAACACAGGCAGTTTATTATTAATACACAAAATTAAAACTTGTAAAATTTGGTGACTAGCCTATCTCATAGATTGTAAGCATCAGAATGAAGAGAGAACACTGGTTTTCTTAATCTTTATTCTGTGCCCTCTTCCTCTGGCACAATCCCAGATAATATACTCGGAGTGAGTATTATCTTTGAAGATAAGCTGTGCGTTGGGTATTCACATGATCATAGTTTATTTTAATCAATTCTGTCGCTGCTTAAATAATCAGACCTAGAAAACTGATAATTCTTTATTTTGGGCTCATCATACTATGTATTCCTATCCCATTCAACATTTTCAGAAGTTACCTCAGGGATAACATGGCAAATTCTTGTCAAATCTGCAGATAATTCTCCCCTCTGAGGGATAGCTACCAATTCGGCAAGTGACAATCAAGACCCAATGTGTTGTTTTAAAAGGAGGAAACCTTAAATATCAATTGCTACAGAACAATATAAACAATATAACAATATGAATATCCTGCAGAATAATAAATTATATTTGTGAATAAATGAGAGTGGGGTAAAGAAAGATTGATAGTAAGGATTGGTTGTGGGATATAAAAAGAGCTAGTATATTGACTGTATCGTGATTTTAAAACAACGATATGAGGTGCTGTTAAAATATATAGTCAAGGCAATTTTACTGCCTAGATATTTTAGAAACTGTGTAAAATCTGTAGCAATGAAGTCGGCACAGCTGAAGGTGATCATAGCACTTGTCAGATATGTTATTGATGGTTGGGCAGCATGGCATAGTGAGAATGATAAAATGAAGTGAGCTTAGGATGGTCTATTATCTCAAAGCCTTGTTGTATAAACTTTATAAAACAAACTAGGGATTTTCAATATAAAAATAACAGACCTTTAGTATATACTAAATATTTTAAGATACACAAATATGATGAAGCTGTAATCATTGCTCTTCAAAGTGATTATAATTGGGAAAGTTAAAAGGAATGAAACAAGAATCAGTGTAGCATTGTGACCAGGAACAGAGACATTGGTCCCTACAGTTTAGATTCAAATCTGGTTCTTCCGTTTACTAATTGTGTTGCCAGTCTCATTAGGCACGTAGCACTTAGAGGCAACCTGAATTAAAACATACCAAAAACTCGTTAAATTTTTGAGGACTGTATTTTCTAAATATCTGAAAGAAAATATAACTTTTCTAGACTTAAAACAAAACTTGTGTCCTCAGATGTCCATGTACATGACGTAGGCTAAAAAACGTTGCTCAGAACTCTCAAAAAAGAAATTTGCTCTTCCGGTAGAGCAAAAAGGATAATGAAAAAGGAAAAATCTGCAGGAGGGACGAGTTGGGGTCTTTGGGGAAACAGGGAGCTACTTTGCCGGGAGGCCTCCATCCTCACTGGCTTATCTGCCCAAAGGCGTCTCAGAATTGCTGTAGGTCAGATGCTTTGTTTCCTTTTCTTCACTTATCTGAATAAAGATATTGATTGCAATTATGTTATCGCTGTTCTCCCTCTGTCAATTGACTATATGAGGAGAAAGCAAACTCATGCATTTATTTCATAGGTTTCCAAATCAAGGGGGAACCATCTGGGTCTGATGAAGATATAACTGTGCATCCCTCTGAGTTCCTGAACTTTAAATTTGATGCCGTGATGTTGTTACTGGAATAAGCTTTTCAGATATTTCCTTTGGGGATGGGGCACGTGTATTTTGCCTGTGGGAAGAACTGAATATTTAGTGATAAAAGGTTCTTGTCATTGGAACTAGTGCATTCATCAGATATTTTCAAGTCTTCTTTCTTGGTACATGGATGTACTTCTTAGCTTCCTTAACCTTGAGTAGTGCCCAAGATATGATATGTGTTTAAGATATGAATATCATTCTGGGCCAGAACATTTAACTGTTCTTTTGAGGTCCTTGAGAGATCTCTGTTGCTCTCCCACAGCAAGCAGCAACGTTCAGGATGGAAGCTGCTTCATCATCCTAAAGGAGTTCGACAAGCATAGACTCCTTTCAACTTGTGGCAGATAGATATTGTGTGCAAAAGAGAATCTTTGTTGTTTTAAGCCACTCACTGAGATTTTGGCATTCCTTTGTACCACATCACAACCTAGCCTAAGGTGATTGATATAGGCAAGATGATAGTTCAATAGATGGATACATAGATAGATTTGATACAGATGTATCTATATGTGTATATATTCACATATGTCTATATATATCGCATGCATAGATATACATTTAGTTGGATGTAAATCTATGTATCTATATGCTTATACATATATACGGATAGAGATATTGATATATATATATTTGAGATGAAGAAATTCTACTACATTTATAACTAGTCAGAATTATTTATTAGAAAGAAAAAATAGAACTCTGCAAGAGGAAGACCATAAAACTGGTAGAACCGCACCTTGCAGAGGAGAGAGGGAAAGGAATCTAAAGTATAAGTGTTGTTAGGGAGGGAAACAATTTTCTGCCCTTTTGGAGTCCTTGGCTGAGACATCCCCTGTAATAAAGGGCAGATTAACAGGAGAAAAACAAGCAAAAGTTTAATAACACGTATGTATGGCAGAAATCCAGAAAAACCGAATAACTTGCCAAAATGGCTGAAGCCCTCACTTTAAATACCATCCTTAGCTAAAGACAAGAGAGGATGTTGGGGCTGGGAAGAGTCAGGGACTTCAAAGGCAAGGAAGGTAAGCCACTAGTTGGCGAAAAAGAGCAAAGTTTTGGTAAACAAATCTTTGCTTGGCTACACAAAACAATGGGGCACAGAAGGGAGTCTAACAGGCTTTTCTGGTTCTTCCCTGTCTACGCAAGTTCATGTCATGCTAAGGTGATAGCTTCCTTCCTGGAACAGGATTTTTTATCCGAATTCTTTTAGTCAGTTAAGTGGGAGATAACAAGAAAACACTTTCTGAGTCTTAAAAATAGCCAACCTAAAATATTCCCCACCTTAAAGAGAAACACTTTGGGGTGGCAAATTTTGTTCACCTTCATTGTAGACACTGGCTTTTATGGAAAGCTTGGCAGTTTATTCGTCATAATAGAATGAGATTGGAAGGGAAAAGAAAAGAGGTGCATTATCAACCAGACAGCAATTGTAGAGAACACATGGTGGTTTTAATAAGAACAGTAAATATAAAGATTTTTTTAAAAATGTTTGAAAAAACTATGTTTGGTGGAAATTTTGAAGCTTGTAGAAACTGATTCTCTATTTGGTATTGAAGTATTTGAAAGTGTCTCTGAGTTTCTAGTATAGATGCCTGGAATTTGTAACATTACTGATTTAGGTTAAGCACAAAGGTTTGGGGTGGGAAAAGGAAAGATAAACAGTGTATATGGAAAATAGCAGTATGAAGTATTGCTGGTTGAGTAAAACAAAATAATCTAGTTTTTTCTGAAGGTGAACTAAAATTATGTATACTATTTATTATTAGCAAGCAAATAAAAATTAATATTCATAATACTCTCAATGGACTAAATAAATTTTCTTGCTATATGTTTTAATTCTTTAAACTTACGTTATGATCACTGAACAAATAAACAGATGAGTAGATAAATCTAAATATTTTGATCGTTTCACAGGCTAGTTTTAATTAATTCACCTTTTTTTCTAATCTTCAGAGCAGTTACATAAGAGAAAGATTGTGTTTCACATTTTAAAGAAAAATAAAATAAGACAGAGATTAGGTCCTTTGCCCAGTTGACACAGTTCATAAAAAGCAGAGATCTGTTTCAAGCCCAAGTCTGAACAATTCTGCATCCCATGGTTGTTAGCAGGAAGTTATACTACCAAGTGTCTTACAATAGTTTTTTTTTTAAATCACTAAGCAAAGGCTCCCACAGCATTCAGCCCTCTGTACCACGTTGATCACTGGTTACAAGTATCTGCAAAGTTCTCAATTGCTCTGAAAAGTGACCCCAGCCTTACTGGTTGAGATTCTCCTCATCCAATCACTCCAAGAGGAATGCGTCAAATCATGTGACAAGGCAGCTACTTTCTCCATACTGTCTACATTCTTAGCTGAGCTGTTCTGTTGGGAACAGCTGCCTATATTGATATTAAAGCCAAGACTATGCAGTGAACAGATTTGCTTATGTTTGTGAAGCTATGTTGTTCAATTGTCATAATCCATAACAACGGTATTAACATTTCAATAATAGGTTTCTAAGACTTACCATGACTGATCATTTGTGGTCTGGAAGTTTATGTCCTCTAAATATATCTATAATTGGCTGTTAAAAAATAGAATTCTTTTACACTCATCAAAACCACTAAGACACATGGCATTTTACGTTGTAAAGTGTGAAGAAACTTCTTATGACAAATCCCGTTTGAGAGTTTGGAAATGTAGGGGAGGAAGACATTTCCTCTACCCACTCTAGGTCCTTCTGGCTGGGCTATAAATTAAATTCACATGAAACAGAATAACAGGAGAAAATTAAACAAAGCTTTATAACATGTATACATGGGAGAGACTCAGGAAAACTGAGCAAGTCACTCAAATGGCAGAGGTTTTCATCTTAAATACCATCTTCAGCTACAAAGGAGAATTTTGAGGGTTGGGGGAGTCAGTTATAGGATATCAGAGTTTATTATGCAGATTTAATCCTTGCCCTCTGCATTGATAAAAGTTTCTAGAGATAAGGTCATCCCCCCTCCTTCCTGGTACAGAGACGAGACACCTTTACAGATGGAGATTTCCCGTACAAATGTAAATGTCTCTTAGAAAGGGTAACTTCTACTTTTCAGAGTTTCTCACATGTCTGCAGTTTTTAAAAGTAACCAACCCAAAATAATCCTCATGCCAAGGAGACATTTCTTGGGGTGGCCAATTCCAATCCCCCACAGAACCCACAATAAACATCTGAAAAGATATATATAGGTAAGCTACATTCTTAGTCCCAGATGAAAAACACATTGTTAATCATACCATGCAGAATATATGCTTTTAAATTGGTGCTGTATGTGAAACTATGACAAAGCTATTGTTCTAAGATGAGTTTTCTTTTTGAGCTAAAACTACAACAAATATATTTGTCGAATTCAGTCAAGTAAATTATAAATTAAAAAGGAAACAAAAAGACAAAGCAGCTATTTGAATGGACAGGTCAGCAATAGAAACTTTCCTGATGTTGTTCTTCTATAGGGAAAACTGTACTTTGCCAGTGTAGAATTAATGTTCATATTGTAGCGGAGAAAGATGCTTTATTTACCTTCTAGGTCCTTCTGGCTAGTCTATGAATTAAATTGACATGAGACAGAATAACAGGAGAAAATCATCAAAGCTTTATAGCATGTATACATGAGAGAAATCCAGGAAAACTGAGCAAATCACCAGAATGACTCGTTTTCGGTTAGAGAGAAAGGAGGATGTTGGGAGTGGGGGAAGTCAGTTATGGGAGATTACCAGAAAAAGCACAGTAAACAAGAGTAAGGTTATGATGTAGATTTAAATCCGTGCCTTCTGCATTGATACTAGTTTCTAGAGATAAAGGCATCCCCCTCTTCCTGATACGGAGAGGAGACATCATTACAAATGGAGATTTCCCTTGCAAATATAAATGTCTTATACCAAGGGTAACTTCCACTTGGTTTTCAGAGCTTTTCTCATGTCTCCAGTTTTTTTAAAAAATAACCAGCCCCAAATAATCTTTATGTCAAAGAGACACATCCTGAGGCAGCAAATTCTGTTCCCCTACGATATAATTATATTTTTCGCTTTTATATTAAACATGGCAAGTTAAAAAGGCAAACATACAAAGCTTGCTTCATATTAACACTTAAGCCGATGGAGAATTCACAGACGAAAATGAGTAAACTATGTACACTTATGGCAATATAAAATAAAAAATGATATCTTTAAACATGAATGTAGATTGCTTAAAAACTTAGGTGACTCAATGCCATTAATCTCCAGAGGACAAAAAATAAATTTTAAAAGGGTAAAAGTGTATATTTTGAAAAATAACTGACAGAGTTGTGTTTTGTTTGTTTACAGATTTAGGGAATAAGAAATGTATCAGTATATTCTGGAGTTTTTCTCTTACCCAGGAATAGGATTGAAACTTTGTCCTCACAAAATGAAGCTACATTACAATTCACCGTAAAAGATACTGGATCATACATGCTCAATTTCTTTCTCTTTATTTTTCAAGGTTTTCTTTCTTATCATTAATGAAATTTATAAGAAATCATCATTTAAGAATAAGTATGCATAAATTTTCCTTTTGCAACTTTCTTATTTAAATGATAAATAAAATAATTTTCACCACATTTTATTCAAATTTTACTTTGAGAATAATATTCTAAGTGTATTATTACCTTGGCACAATTCTCATGAAATTCCCCACCACTTTTCAAATTCGGTGTACTAACTTTAACAAAGTCCTAAGAAAATTTGATGTGCTACACAAACACATATGGAATACTGTGAGGTGATCATAAATAAAAATTAGTAAACAGTTTCTATGTCGTACAATTTTATTTATACCTCTAATTGTTACAATACTCTCTATTCAGATTGTTAGTCACATAAACCCTCAGATCTGTTCTACTACACTTATGAATATCTAAAATTAGCCTAATTGATTTTGAGAAGTTTGTCATTGTTATCATTGGGGGGTTTTGATTTACTACCCAATTGGCTACACTTTTTGAAATATAAAACACAGCTACAGGGGCTGGCCCCATGGCCGAGTGGTTAAGTTCGCTTGCTCCGCTGCAGGTGGCCCAGTGTTTCGTTGGTTCAAATCCTGGGCCGGACATGGCACTGCTCATCAAACCACGCTGAGGCAGCGTCCCACATGCCACAACTAGAAGGAACCACAACAAAGAATATAATACAACTATGCACCGGGGGGCTTTGGGGAGAAAAAGGAAAAAAATAAAATCTAAAAAAAACAAAAAAACCCAAAAAAAACCCCACAACTACATAAACATCAAAAGCCCCAATGAATTATCACAAAGGAAATACTTGGGTAACCACCATTCAGATCAAGAAATAAAATAGTACAATTACCTAGAAGACTCACTTGTCCATTCCTTGTCATAATCTCCTCATTCCTTGCCAAATAATATTAACACTACTTTGATCTTTTATGGTAGAGTTTTGTTTCCTTATTTTTATAGAAATCAAATCATGCATGCATCAATACTATCTTGTATCAATTTAATTATACACAAGTATATCCTTTAGGTCCAGCTTCTTTGACTCGTCATTGTAATTGTGACCCATCCTTGTTTATGCATGAAGCTACAGTGCTTTCCTTTTTGTTGCTGTAAAGTATTCAATGATATGAAATGTGTTTAACAATTCTTCTTTTGCCAGAAACGTGGTTTATATCTAGTTTTATTTATTATGAATAATAATACTTTGAACATTCTTGTTTATTGATGGCTTATGTACAACAATAAATGCATTTATTTTGTATATAATCCTGGAATTGGAATTGCCAAAACAAGAGTGTCACCTCAAATCTAGTGGATATTGTCCACTTGAAATTCAGAGAGTGTACTATTTTATATTCCAAGTGTAGGAAAATTTACCTACTCCGTATACTCTCCATCACTTACTGTTTTCAGAATGTTTAGTCTTCACCCTTCTGATGGGCAAGCAGCCGTATTTCATTATAATTTTAAGTTGAAATTTCTTGACTACAAGTGAAGTTAGTCAACTTTTCATATTTTTATTGAAATCAGACAGTATCTTTAATGAAGCTCCTCTTCAGGAATTTTGTCCAATTTTCTAATGGAACGACTGTGTTTTTCTTAACGATTTGTAGAGGTTCTATCAGTATTCTGAATACTTGTTAAATTGTCTGTTTTTATCTCTGTTGCAAATATTTGCTCCAGTTTGTAGCTTGTAGTTTGATTTTTTACTCTTAATTGTTTCTCTTGATAAACTGAAGTTTCTAATTTTAATTTAGTCCTATTTTTCAATCATTCCTCTATGTGTTTTTGTTGTTTTTGAGGAAGATTAGCCCTGAGCAAACATCTGCCAATCCTCCTCTTTTTTCTGAGGAAAACTGGCCCTGATGGGGCTGGCCTGGTGGCGCAGCAGTTAAGTTTGCACGTTCTGCTTCTAGGCGGGCTGATGTTAGCTCAGTCTTCCTCAGAAAAAAGAGGAGGATTGGCAAAGGCTCAGGGCTAATCTTCTAAAAAAAAAAAAAAAAAAAACAGAAACAGAAAAAGATTGGCCCTGAACTAACATCTGTGCTCAACTTCCTCCACGTTATATGTTGCAGGGCCTGCCACAGCATGGCTTGACACCAGTGCCATGTCCACACCCAGGATCTGAACAGGTGAACCCTGGGCTGCTGAAGTGGAATGTGCTCACTTGATCACTGCACCACCGGGCCAGCCCCCATACCTGTTGAGTTTTAAAAAATTTTTTTGGCCAGTATGCGAACATTCCTTACCTCACAATCATGAATATGTTCTCCTCTGTTATCTTCTAGAAGCCTTGTGACTTTGCCTTGCAACTTAGATTTACATTAACCAAGAATTTATTTACATGTATAATGTAAGATAGGGGTCATTTGATTTTTAAATATCAATATGTAATTAATATAGAAGCATTTATTTAGAAAGACTATTTCCCTGATGCTATCCAATGCTACCTTTATCACCAACCAATTTTCCATATGTAGGTAGGACAGTTTCTAAGTCCTTTTTGTTTTTTTGTGGAGGATTAGCCCTGAGTTAACTGCTGCCAATCCTCCTCTTTTCATTGAGGAAGCCTGGCCCTGAGCTAACATCCATGCCCATCTATCTCTACTTTATATGTGGGACGCCTACCACAGCATGGCTTGCCAAGCAGTGCCATATCCGCACCGGGGATCCGAACCTCTGAACCGGGGCCTTCAAAGCAGGGCACATGGAACTTCAATCACTCAGCTATAAGGCTGGCCCCAAGAACTTATTTTTAATAGAAGCACTTTATTAACATTAAAAAAAGTTAAAGAACTTCTCCTCTATTATTAAATGGCTTTCTGCATATATGGAAAAGTTTATGATTTTGTTTGTTTTGTTAATGTGATAAATTACATAAGTACATTTTCAAATATTATAAGAACTAAGCAGTCCATAGATGGACCCAATTTGTTTATGATAAGGGTATAAATATATCCCCTCTATTTAAAAATAATTGCCTTCCTCATATTCTGTTTAGAGTTATTGCGTCTATGTTCATGAAGGATTTGAACTTGAATTTTTCTTTCCTGTCATATCCTTGCCAGAGTTTGGTAGTGTTAAAAAACAAAATTCGACTGAGTAAATTAGAAGATGTAATTCATTTTATTAAGCCATTCATGGATCAAGTAGCAGCCCATGTAGCAAACAGAAGGGCTCTCAGAGGGGTTGTACAGAATGGAAGCCTTTTGTAGGAAGAAGGGTGGGGCGAGGGAACTATTAGCAAAAGAAAAGAAGCGGTTATTTGGGGCCAGTACATCTTTTTTTGGGAGAAGGGAAATGGCACAGGTTTTATCATGAAGATTGTCTCTTCTTACTCTGGGGGATGGAGAGGGCCCACGTGACAGATTACCTTACAGATGCTTGCCCAGAAAATTCCAGTCTTATTGATTAAGATTACATTTCTCGAAGAGGTTAAAAGTGCAGTGAGATCAGGCATTAAATCCAGGTTTGGTATCATGGGCTTCTGGCACGAGTGATGCCATTTTAGGGCAGTGGTTTCTCTTTAACAGTAGCCATCTATGAGGACTAATAGAACACATTGGGAGAAATCAATATTTTTCTATTTGAAATAGTTGTCATAAGATTGGCATTAGTTTTTCCTTAAACGTTTGATAAAACCGATCAGTGAACCAACTGAGCCTGGAATCTTCTTGAGAAAATGTTTTTAATTAAGATTTATTTCATTTAAAAGTTATAGGATGATTCATGTTTTATGTATGTCTGTTTTTAGTAGTTATGTTTACGAGGAATAATCAATTTCGCTCATATTTTCTAATTTATTCACATAATGTTCATCATATCTTTATCTGATCTTTGATGCTTTTAGGATATGCTGTGATAGCTCCTTTGTCATTGCTGATATTGGACAGCTATGCCTTTTCCTTTTTATTCCTGGTCAATCTCCCCAATTATTTACTGAGTTTTGTTTTTAACAAAGTTATTTTAATTTTCTTTACATATTACTTTTATATATTTTAATTGTTGCTTCAATTTCTTAAATAAATTTTTTCTCCTTTCTACTCGTTTCTTGTTAATTTGATTTTTTTTTCCTATGTTATTGGGAATGATGCTAGGTCAATGGCTTTTAGCCTTTTTCCTTTCTAATATCTGTAATTAAGGCTCTTAACTTTCTTTGAGTCATTGATTTATCTGTATTCCACAATTTTAGTTAAATTTTATTTAAGGATAACATTTATGTAGTAAAGAACTTGAAGTTCACTAATCTTTAGTATACAGATTGATTATTTTCTACAAATATATACATCTATATAAACATAACTCAGATCAAAATATACAGTGTTTCTAGAAGTTCCAAAGGTTCCTTTGTATTACTTTCTAAGCAATATGACCCTATTACTATTTTAATCAATAATCTGATTTCTGTCTCTGTCCCTGAATTTTCTTGTGCTGGAACTTTAAATGAATGGAATACACTCAAGATTTTGTCACAATAAAATATCTTTAATGTCATCCATTTTGTTGCATGTATTAGTGTTTTCTTTACGTTATTATTCTGTAATATTATATTATATGAACATACCATAAGTCAGTCTATTTTCCTATTGACAGACGTTTTGTTATTATGCATAAAGTTATTCTTGTAAATGTCTCTGGTGCACATAGGCACTTGTTTCTCTTGTTGCTTGTTATATAGGAGTAGAATTTTCTTTGTCATAGGTTGTGTATATATTTACATTTAGTAGATATTACCAAACAGTTTTCCAAAGCTGTTGTACCAACTTGCCTTACAATCTGCAGTGAAGGATTACTATGTTATCAATATTTTAAATTTTAGCTATATTGTTGAGTATGTAACACATTGCCTTGTGATTTTAATTTGTATTTTTCTGATGAATAATGATATTGAGCACCTTTTCATATACTGGTTGGCTATGTGAATATCCTCCTTTGTGAAATGCAAGTTCAAGTTCTTTACCTAATTTTTAAATTAAATCGTTTGTCTTTTACTTATTTACATGTAGGAGTTATTTAAAATATTTGAGTGTAATTCATTTCTTTGATATACATAGTATGAAAATCTTTCCATATATATTTTCCCTTTTCATTCTCTCAATTACCCCCATTGGAGATAGATATCTCTATTGGAGTAAAGATATTCTTAATGTTAATGAAGGCTAATTTATCAAATTTTCCCTTGACTAGTTAGTGTTTTTCATGCCTTTAAAAAAATATATGGGGCCGGCCTGGTGGTGCAGCAGTTAAGTGCACACGTCCCGCTTTGGTGGCCTGGGGTTCACAGGTTCAGATCCCAGATTCAGATCCCGGGTGCAGACATGGTACCAGTCAGCAAGCCACACTGTGGTAGGTGTCCCATACATAAAATAGAGGAAGATGGGCATGGATATTAGCTCAGGGCCAGTCTTCCTCAGCAAAAAGAGGAGGATTGGCAGCAGTTAGCTCAGGGCTAATGTTCCTAAAAATAAATAAATAAAAATTAAAAAAATAAAATAAAATAAAATAAAAAAATATGACTACCCCAATGTCATGAATTTGTTTTATTTTTCTTGTAAAGATTTAAGTGTTTTATTTCACATTTATTTTATAGTTCACCAATTATATTTTTTATTAATGTGAGGTGGAGGTCAAGATTTATTTATTTCTCTATAGACTGACTTCATACACTTGCTAAACAAATTTTCCTTTCCCTTCTGAAATCTATTTCTGGGTCAATCGCTCCACTTTGTGTTCTATTAAACTCTTCCATTTGCAAATTCTTGCACTAGTAACACATTGTTTTGATTATTGTAGCTGCACAATAAATCTTGAATTATAGTTGTATAATACTCCAACTTTGTCTTTTTTCAAGAGTGTCTTGTCTTAGGTACCAAAGGTCCTTTTGTTTTCATATTATTTCTAAAACAAGCTTAAAATTTTTTGCAAAAAGATCTTTTTGAATATTTATTGGGATTGCACTGAACCTGTATCACAATATGGGAAATTGACATCTTTAAAATATTGAGTCAACCAAATCACTAAACAATGTATGGCTTCCCATTTATTCTTTATTCTTTCATTTATCTTATCAATGTATTGTTCTTTTCAGTCAGAAATATTGCACATACTTGAACACATTTATGCCTAGGTATTTGAACTTTTTGATACTATGGTATTTTATTTTTTTTAATTTTTCATTTATTTGTTTAGATATTTAGAATGGTTAGTATATGCTTATCAATTGGTGAAACTTTCATTTACACATATTTTTGTACCCTCAGATAAAACGTTTTTCCTACCAGACAATGGAATATATATTAAATAAAATAGACTATTTGATATTTATTTAAAGGAAATCTGAAATCACTATATATTCTGTAAATTTTCTCTTTGGGGTATAACATATGCGTGGATATCATGGCCATAAAATCAAAGCTAACATCCTTTAACCACCCTAACTCTTTTCAGCTTTCAGATCTACATAATACCTCTCAATATGCACTTAGACTTTCCCACAAATATATTTCAATGAAAACTATGTTTTAGTAACCTAAGAGAATAGATAAAATTACTTTAAGATTTTTAAGTCTCCTTTAAATTTCCTTTCTTTCTTTCAAAATGTATTTGTGTATTTATTTAGAAAGGCAGTTTGGATTGGTTGGCCACAACAAGCCCTATTCAAAACACTATGTAGAGCATAACTTCATGTCAAATTCATAAAAACACTGAAAGATTTCTATTTAATTATGTCAGTTTTCTTTTTTTTCTTGCTTTTTTTTTTTTTTTCCCTGAGGAAGATTAGCCCTGAGCTAACTACTGCCAGTCTTCTTTTTGCTGAGGAAGCCTGGCCCTGAGCTAACATCTGTGCCCATCTTCCTCTACTTTATATGTGGGACGCCTACCACAGCATGGTGTGCTAAGTGGTGCCATGTCCACACCCAGGATCCGAACCAGTGAACCCTAGGCTGCTGAGATGCGGAATGTGCGAACTTAACCGCTGCGCCCCTGGGCCAGCCCCAGTCAGTTTTCTTTTTTAACCTAAAATTAGGCAGACTGCCATTCTTAGACGTTTTTCCATTCGCTGGGTTATTTAAGTGTTAACAGAAACCTTCGGTGGACGCTGCCTCCTCTATGCACCAGGGGGCATTTTAGTAGTTGCCACATTATCCCCTTGATAAGCTGTTAAGTCTTCTAAGGCAAAAGTAAGAGCCTCCCCTTTTAGAACAGAGCCATTATTTGGTGATGCTATTGTCAGGATCAAAATAAATCTGTCAAAATTGAGGAAATCATACTCGCCACGCACCAAATTGAGGCCCTTATTTGAAATAAGTTGTAAAATAGGCAGTGGGGAGGGGCTTGATTTTCCCATCAAGAAGGCGATACACTTTAAATCACATTTCCTGTTTAGACAAAAGTCAGAATGCCATTCTAAGAAACACTAGAATCTTTTCTGTTATTTTGATGGAGAGCCCTATGCGACTTATAAATCAGATATAAATTTAGTGCACTAAGGTAGGCTGTATACCCTTTCATGTATCCAATGTGCTGTACAAGAAGAACAAAATGCCATCAATCTTCCAGCTCCACAGTACAGTAAGGTAAATTGCTAGTGCCTCATTCCTTCGCTCAGATTTTTCATCTCAGATGCCAGGGCAGTAAAGTCTATAAAGAAAGCCTTATTCAGAGTCTTTTGTTCCTATTCTTTTTCAGTTCTTTATAACTTTTATTCAAAACTCACAACCGTTCTCCTTGCTGCCTCGACAGCTATATTCATTACCTCTGCTTCTCAACCACCAGGTGAATGACCAACAGTCTGTGGCGAAGGCAGAGCAGAGTTCTCAGTCGAATATCTGAGATAGGTCAGCAGATACATCACTAGAGGTGTTACAGGCTCTTAACATCAGCCCTGATATCAGTTCCCCACACTGAACCCAGCATATATGAGGTTAAAACTAAAACCCGCCACCCCCTTTCCTGCTTCTCTAGCTCCACTCATATGTAAATACCTGTTTCTTTAAACTTGGACTCTTTGAGCTTTACAACTAAATGGGAGTTACAAATTGTTAAAAGCCCAGGTGGCCTGGAGTTGGAGGCACACTAAGGTTTAGCTAATCATGTGTCCTTGAGTTTGCCAGGAAAGCCGCTGTCTCAAGAGTATCAAGGAGCGGAGGCTTCTCAGACCTCAACTCCTCGACTCCTGGCGCTGGAACCCGCCTCAAACAAGAGGAGACAACAGCGAAGGATGCCCACCTGCCATCCTCCTATCTCACCCTCCCCCGCCCCCCGCCTTGCTGCAAGCAGCCTCTCAAGGCCAAATGCAGGCTGGTGGGAAAACGCCAGCCTGCACAGCTACATGGGCCCCCTCCCCTATCCAAAACCCCAAATAAAAATCCCTACCCATTCCTAACTGGGGAGCTAGCAATTTTTGAGGCATGACCCCTTGCTTTGCCCCCTGTGCCTGGCATAGTAAAAACCTTTCCTCTTCCACTCAAGACTCTGTTCTCGTTATTTGGATTGGCATCGGGTTCAGAGACCGAACTTTCGGTTACAGAGGGACCCTAAGTCCCAGTCAGCTGGAGACAACTGTAGATTATGCCTGTGGTTCCAGTGTCCCGTCTGGTTACTCTTGGTCCCACCACCCTTCAGTGTGAAAAGGGCTGCGGTCAGTATGTGGGCTTGTAGCGTCTCCCTCTCCATAACCTGCCATCTCTACTCTTACCTCGGGAGTAGGTAAGACAATTTTTGTAAAATGACAATTTGTTAGTATAATGTACAATTTATTAATTACTTTATTAAATCAAAACATGGACAACCATTTACATAAAATGTAAATAATGGATTTCAATGGAATCTCTTACTTCTACCAATTTCCTGTTTCAGCTGAAAGGAAAATGAGATAGGAAGATAGCTTTGCCTTGTGTTGTATATGCTTCATATTGGTAGAAAACATCCTATAAATTTCAGAGCGATTTATTCCTATTAATTTTTTAGTTATTTAAATTTTTATATTATTAAGCATGTTGAAAAAGATTAAAAATCATGAAAAATTTTGAACAGTAAGTAAATTTTGAATTTTAGTTTTGAAATATTAATATTGATAGTCACAGAAAAAGGTCATTATTTTCTTAAATTAATGAAGACTTTTATTTCACATTCAAAAGTTAGTTATTACTATTATATTTAAAATGTGTATATTATAATTCACATAATTAAATATATGTAGTACAGTGCCAAATAAAAATTAAACTATAGCCAGCTCTCTTTATATAAAAATATCTTTTTAAAAAAATCACAAAATTAAACACTATAATTCCAAAAATCGGATAGTTTTCCTGTAGGTGGTTAATAAAGTGTTTTGCTGTGACCCTTAGGGAAGCTATGATTATGCAAGATCAAAATATTTTAAATGAAAAACTGCACCATCAACATTCAATGATACTGAATTTAATATATCATTTATGCATTTCTGAAATATCTTTTTAATCTCTTTAAGTTTTTTGTTGAGTAATGTATTTTATTTCCCACTATAAAGTTTTGTTGTAATTATTTAATCCACTGATCAATTCTACGAAGGCATGAGAGTATGAATGGGCTGTTTACTATGTGACAGTCAATGAGCTGGTGAAGTTCCAAGCCAGGAGATGAACTTGGCCAAATCTTGTCCTAAATTCAAATCATGCTGTGATCAATGGGAATTGCTCGTAACTAAGATCAACATTAAATGCTGTGTACCTTGATGCTCCCTCTTCATTACCGTTTCTCAAACTTTAGTCCTTAAAAGCACAAGGGATTATTTTCATAGGCTTCATACATACAGTAAGCTAATGTCACCAAAGCTTATCTAATGGAAGTCAGGGTCAGAAAAAGAACTTACCCTCTGAATGCATAAGATATTCCAATTCCAAAAACATATTTTTCCCAGGTTAAAAAAAAAGTTCTGCTCATTTTCCTGTCTATATCTGTAGATACAGATCACCAGATCACCTGTGTGTGTGTGTGAGTGCATTCGGCTTTTACTTATCTTATTAAAATTGTTATTACTTTTCATGATCTCCTTGAAGTTATTTCTCTTTTATACCCATTCCCTAATTCCTGCTACATTTGTTTTTACATTTTTGGCTGTGCTAACTTCAGCTTTATGTTTTCTTTCTTTCTTTCTTTCTTTTTTTTTTTTTGGTGAGTAAGATTGGCCCTGAACTAATATCTGTTGTCAAACTTCCTTTTTTGTTTTTCTCCCCCAAACCCCAGTAGATAGTTGTAGATCCTAGTTGCAAGTCATTCTAGTTCATCTGTGTGGGATGCCACCACAGTGTGGCTTGTTGAGTGGTGAGTAGGTCCACGCCCAGGATCTGAACCTGTGAACCCCAGGCCACCGAAGCGGAACATGCCAGCTTAACCACTTTGGCATGGGGCCAGTCCTTATGTTTTCATTCTGTGCCACTGCAAAGAAGGTCTTTTTCGACATTGTTGTCCACCTCTTGTTCCTCTTCCAGCAATATTCTACTCTTACTTGCTACTTACTGTGTTTTATAGAGGATGGTAGAGGAGGAGTTCTCTGTTTTTCTGAGTAAGCCAGTCTTAGGCAGGCATTGTGTCCTTAGTCTCAGGTAGGGTGGTCCTCTAAGTGCCCCTGCCCCTCCCAGGCTCTATTTCTGGATACAGTACACATTTCTGCCTCTCTCCTAGAAGTAAAATGTTTTATGTTTTAATTTCCTTATTCAAGCTGTAATGGGCTTTCTCCAGCACCCTAAGGACCATGGTGAGTGTTGACCTTCCTCCAAGATGAAGGCTTTTGTCCCATAGGATCAATAGGGAAGAGCAGTTCATACTCCTGAAGCTCCTTCATTGCCTACTGTTGACTCCCCAGGTCTAAAACATGAAGAACATTTTCTTTAAAAAAATGAAATGCAGGCATCAATTAGCCATCCATCAAAGACAGGGATCAAAGTAAAAATAGGGTTGATATTAGTGCTACATAATAAATCCAAAGATATTACTTAATTGAAAGATAATAGATTTGTTTTCCCAAACTACTCTATTCAGTAAAATTGTTTTGAGAAATTAGTGAGTATGAATTATAGGCTAAAATAAGTTATGTGTTAGACTCTTATTTAAATATATATTCTGCATATGTGTTCCCAAAGGAGTCTTGTCATCAGTCTTTTAAAAATCCTACTGTGAAAGAATGAAGAGAAGTGTCTTTAAAAATCATTTATTCACTCAGCATGTATTGAACAAATATTTAGTGAGAAACACCTGTAAGTCACATACATTCTAGGGATAGGAATTTAAATCAGTGAACACCAACAAAAGGCAAAATCTCGACTGTTGTATACATTATTATTCTCTAGTAGAAAGAGAGAGAAACAAACAGCTAAAGGCAGACTATGATGTCAGATATTGATAAATACTATGAAGAAATATAAAGCAGAAAGAAGAGGATGCTGAGGGGGAAGCCGTCCTATATAAAAGGTAGGGATGATGCAGAATGCTCTGAGGACGTGGCATTTGAAGACACGTGAATGAAATGACAGAATGACCAGGGGATCTGTTGAGAGAATGTTCCAAAACAGAGGATCTCAAACCAGACTTACAGATACAGGATACAGACTGGTGGTGACAGGTGGGGGCAGGGCAGAGGGGTAGATGAAGGGGATTAAAAAGTACAAACTTCCAGTTATAAAATAAATAAATCATGGGGTGTAGTGTACAGTATAGGGAATATAGTCAATAACATTGTAATAACTCTGTGTGATGACAGATGATAACTAGACTTATCACGGTGATCATTTCTTAATGTATACAAATATTGAATCACTATGATGTACACCTGAAACTAATAGGATATTGTATGTCAATTATACTCCAATAAAAAAAAAAGAAAGAAATACTCATGACAGAGAGGTAAATAGGTAAATATGGCAGGAATAGTGAGCAAGGAAGAATTTTTAGAAAATGGAATATTTAAAAAAATGAAATACTAACTCAATTATGTTTATAAAAACCCTAAAAGACAAAATTATTACTTATTTACTGATGGAAGAAGAGAGGCACATTTATAACTTATCTAAGGTGATACATCTTGTCAATGCCTGAACTTGGATTCAAACCCAGGCAGCCTGACTCCATAGTCTGTGATATTAGCCACAAAGCTATGGACTAGTTAAGCCCTGTTTGTCCTTTTCTTTCACCACTCACTAACTGCTTTTATCAGATGCTTGTATTCTTAGAGCCTCCGGTCCTAAGCTCATTACTTTCATCTACTTGAAATAGGCTCCATATTCATTATATTCTCCCCAGTACCTTTAAACTCTTCTGGGTACACAGATATATCTGAGGCTCTTGTGCCTCTTTCACTAAACTAGCATTGTCTTTCTCGACTGGAACTGCTATTTCTGACCAACTACAACATTTTTTAAATCACCTTGTACTTTTTATTTTGAAAAATTATTTATTTGATTACTTTTATTACCTCTATTTTAAGGAAAAAAGGAGAGTTGTTCAAATATATGCTGGTAGTCTTTTGACAAATAAGAAAAAAATTGGGAGGTGAACTTTTAAAAGTTAAATACATAGTTGACTTTGGGTTCTTTAGCATCCTAGGAAAAGAGGAAATGTAAGCATTTATGTAGTTTGTTGTTCCTCAGACTTAAAAATTTAAAAGATGAAATATACATTTGGATGGTATACTTCATCTAAGAAGTGTGTTCGTCTAAGTATGTTCATCTAAGGTGTATGCTTCGTGGGCAGTGAACGAGGAGAGTCAATGGGGGAAGCAGTTCTGAAGTGCTATGGGGTAGTCAAAGAATATTGATAAAATGCTATAAAGCAACCTCTGAAAAATGAAACTTTTCAATTTAGTTCAGGCTGAAAATCCTTCCTGGGTGAAACTTGGCTTAAAAGGAAAAAGGTTGGTTTAGAAAAATCCCTGAAGCGTGTTTTGCCATAATTCATGCTGGTGATAATAAGGCTCCGACAAGCAGTGGCCAAGGGAACCTAGAAGAGACAGCTTTTGAAAGCTCAGGAACTGCCATCATCCACAGGTTTCAGTTGGATTTTAATCTAGATTATGGGGAAAAACAAGAAGTAAAAACTGATGTTGTGTTTCCATCTCAACTGACAGGGAGGGGCAGTAAAGTAAATATCTCAACTTGACTGGTTTTCCAAACTTTCATACACCAAATTTTAATCTGGAGCTTTCGTCCCATGACTCTATTCCCTCTTGCTAACTACCAACTGTAAATGTCACTTGTGCCAATCATATTTCCTACAAAAAATTAATGTAGAAATCTAGTGATAAGGAATACATATTATACAAGTCTATATACACACACTATATATATATAGTGCTGGAGGATGTTTTCATAGTAGTAGTAAGAAAACAAAACACAATGACATATTAACAAACTAATTTTGTTACATTTTTCCAGCACAATATAATCAGTAGTTTATTAGTTATCTGTTGCTATGTAACATATCATTGCAAAAGTTGGTGATTTAAAACCACAGACATTTCTTTAGCTCATGAGTCACTTAGTCACTGTGGGTCTGGCAGGTCTAGGATGTTCTTGGTTATGTACCTGCTCCCATCAGTGGGGTTTTAGCTGGAAGGACTGACGAGGTTTGGCTTTACTGAGTTCATATGGATCTTTCATATGTCTTGGGCCTTAGCTGAGATGAACTACCTGACTGACTCTGCTGGATTTGGTCTGTCATCTTCCAGGAGACTAGCATGGTCTTATTTATGTGGAGGCTGCAGGAGTCCAAGAAAGTGAGTAGAGACGTGCAAGGCCTCTTGAGTCTGAAGCTAGGAAGTAATATAACATTACTTTGCCTGTCTCTTGGCCAAAGCAAGTCACTACACCAGCTCGAATTCAAAGAGTAAGGAAGGAGTCTCCTCCTCTTTAAAAAAGACCTGCAAAGTCACTCTGTGAAGAGCATGGACATAAGGAAGCACGTATAATTGTGGCCCCTTTTACAATCTGTCATAAGTGGCCTTACGTATTCGTAGAGAAACTGTTAGCAACTTTCCCTAGCAACTTGCTGGTCTGAAGTTTTCCTTAAAGAATCTAGGGAGTTTTGTTTATATCACTATAATATTAGAAACAATTTACTACATGAAGTTTCTAGTTGCTTGCTTATAATGTTACTCTTCTTCTGATCCTATCTTTGTGGCACACTTCACAACTGTATCCTCGAGCTTCATCTCCTCTGGATGTTACTAACCTGCAATAAAGTGTGCTCATTACTACCCTAATGCAGCCATTAATTGGATTTCAGTACTAGTCAACTTCAACCAAGGTCATCTTAAGTCAGTTTCTATTTTGACAGGAATCTATTACTATCAGGAAACATCAAGCAGTTAATAGCTTATTTTAAATTTGGTTATTTTCATTTTTTTCTCCTTACATCTTAATAAATGGAAACACATATCAAACCTTACAGTTGTGAATTAGAATGTCTTTCCTAGTAAATGACTTATTGATGCTGAGGTGATTAACCTTTCATTAAAACTTGATATAAAATTCTTCCCTCCATATATCTATGTTTATTACTCAAGCTCCAAAGGAAATTGCATCAAACATAGGACAGCTTGGTTTTTTAAAACACTTTTGCAACTTAGACTCATAAAATCCAAATTTTCTAATTTCTTCTTCACTCTACCTACTTTATAATAAAAGGGAATAGGTTCCATAAATGAACACACACTTTCTTGAAATGTATTTTATTATTTACCTTCAGGATTGATATATGAAATTAACTATGATGATGCTCCATAAATCCCACATAACATCTAGAGAGAGGGGTAAAGAAATCTCTTGTTGTGGTAAAATATTTTACATTTTGAATTAATGTGGTGCAGAACTTTGTATATCTCTTCACAACAACCCTGTGACATAGCTGACACATATTGCATAAGGGACAGGTTATTTTGTGAGCTGAATGTAAACGTAGTGTCACGATTTCTGTAACTAAGAGAAGTTATGCGTCTCGATCTGGAGGAGCCTTCAAAGCCTCTGTCCTGTTTTTTCCTTCATACCCACAGGGGCTGTGGCTCTATGATCACAGCACAGCTGTCAGCTAACACAGAGCCATCACCTTTTACTCTTTCTTTTACTTTGACTCTGCTTCTCTTTGATAAAGTTCACCTTTCCAGGCCTCAGAAGGCCAGCAAACTCCCCACCTAATATTTCAGCAAGCTAAAGATGTTCAGAGCTGCCTGCGGGGCCTGCTAGGCTGCTACTGTAGCTGGTGCCAGCGTGGTGCTGGTGATACCGGACAATGCCCACTAGTAGGTCAGCACCAGGCTGCTCTGAAATTGCTCCACTGATATGGAGAGAATCCCTCCCCCTGTGCTATCACCTGGTATATTAGTAAAATCAAACTGTCTTATTTTTCAGACTTTAGAGAGTTTGCATGTGATATCAGGTCTTTTATAAAACAACTAAAAACAAAAAGAAAATTCTGGTCATCTCCCTCTGCCCTTCTTGCCCCTCTGCCCACTCCCCAGGTTCTTTATGGGAATGAGGCTGGGGCTGAGAACAATCTGAGTTTGGATCAGTATTTACAGGTTCATGTTTTTCTTTCCTGGTGATTTCCTAGACTTTGCCAATTATAAAACCTATGTGACTCAAGACAATCCAAATGAGCTTTGGGACTATATTAATTTTGCACTCAAGTTTCTCGATAATGAGAATTAGTTTAAACTTTATAGCAAATATTGAGACAATATTTCATTAGTAATTTTTTCCAGACTTATTAAGATATAGTTGACATAAAACATTGTGTGAGTTTAAGGTGTAAAATCTAAAATACGTCGTACTGGTGTACTGGCCAAACAAGGAAAGGCAAAGAAAAAGATAGAGAAATTAGGAATTCTCATATCTCTTGCTGTGCTGCGTCAAAATGTTTGTTAAATTGTCATCTGTGATAACTCGGCAGAGCATCCACATGAGGGCTGGGAAGCAATTGCAATGACTCAGAATTAATTATTCCTACCTGGGTTTTCTTTTGGGGGGGGGAGGTTTGCTGAGGATGATCAACTGGAGCTAATATCTGTGCCAGCCCTCTTCTATTTTTTGTATGGAGGACGCCTCCACAGTGTGGCTGCTGACTGGAGTAGGCCGTGCCCAGGATACGAACCCATGAACCTGGGCCAAAACAGAGAGTGCAGAAATGTAGCCACTCGGCCATAAGGCTGGGCCTGTTCCCAACTGTTTTAAACATGGTGTTATAAGAAAAAGATGATCTCAACAAAAATTTGGACCATGCACTGAGAATAAATGACATGAAGACTAGAGACTGAAAAACAAAGTATTTGCTCCCACCACATCAAGTATAAAATCATGACCCAGAACAGGATAACAAAAACAAACAACAAAATCGGCAGAAGGGAGAACTGAAGTCACACAGCAGTTTCTGGGCTCGAGCGATGATAAAATCAGCTGGCAGGGTTTGAAAGCCTCCTAGAATTCTAGGGTAATTTATCAAACATTAATAATAAAATTGGGAACTGGGTATAAGCTGTTCCTCATGCCATTCTCAAAGCCTTCCTACCAAGAACTCTCATTTAAAATGAGTCCCAATCCTGCAACAAAGATCATATTAAATAAAGATATCACCTCCTAACTCAAGCCTGTTATTTCAGATAGTTTTACTGTAACTACTAATAAAATAAGGGGAAAATTATAGATCTAAGGCAGTTAACAAGGCAGGCTTAAGAACTCTATTTAAAAAAGAGCATTATGCTTCATTACTAATCCATGCTACTAGAATCTTCTTAACTCTTTGAGAGAATTTTATGGCTAATTACCACAAGCCTGATCTGAATAAAAGGACTCAGACTCTCAAACATACAACAGAAATAGGTTATGAAGACCACATCCTAAAAGAGAGTTCTCCAACACTGGCTAGGGCCAAAGAAGAAAATGGTGAGGAAGACCGCTAAGAGATCATGGATGACAACGGGTAATGGAGTTCCTCTCAGAGAACAGAAACAGGGTCTTACTAAGAGGGGTAGGCTGAATATTGGCAAAGATTCTGCATCCTGAAAACTCCATAACCTAAGAATTAGTTAACTGCATGGTAAAATGGACCTTTCAGATGGATCTTGAAAAGGGGATGCTTATCCTGGTTTATTTGGATGGGCCCAGCATCCTTACAAGAGGCAGACAGAAGGATCAGAGTCATTAGTTGCATTTGTGATGAGAGCAGAAAGAAAAAAAGATCATATAGTGCTGGCCAGGAGCTAAGACTCTAGAAACCTCTAGAAGCCTCTAGAAGCTGGAAAAGGCAAGGCAACAATTCTCCCCTAAAGCCTCCAGAAGCGATGAGCTCTGCTGACACCTTGATTTTAGCCCAAAACAATTTCTGACTTCCAAAACTGTAATAGAATAAATTTGTATGGTTTTAAGCCACTAAGTTTGTAGAAATTTGTTACAACAGCAATAAGATCCTAATACACCAAGGAACTTACTCCATTGCCAGGTCCAGGAGGCTTTCAGACCCTGCGTGGCTGGATTTAATCATTGATGTGGGACAGGAACTGCTGTGTGATATCAATTCTTCTTTTTGCCAAATTTTTGTTCGTTTGTTTTTGTTAGACTGTTCTGTCTCCATAATTCTATATTTGATGGAGAAGGAACAAATACCTTGTCTTTCAGTCTGTAATCTAAAGACAATAAGCAGTCAAATACGGACCTGGTGCAAAGGACAATGCAGCACACAGGGATCCTCAACTTCTGCTGAATAATGTAACTTGGTGGCTGTGCAAGAAGAGAGTTGTGTTTGAGGTGCAAAAAGATTATTCCCATGAATTTCTACTTATGCAGCCGATTGCATATGGCTAGCTCCCCAAACCTATTATTCCCTTTTTCTAAGGCACAAAAAATTTCCAGCTAGAGATTATATTTTAATCCTCCCCCTAACCCACCTTTCAAGAGGCATGGGAATCTGATTAAATTTACCAATGGAATATGAGCACAAAGCAGTTCTACTTTACTTCATAAAAGGAAATTGCCACCTCTGATGGTTAATTCTATGTGTCAGCTTGGAGGGTTTTTTTGGATGAGATTAAGATTTAAATCGGTGGACTTTGAGTAAGCAGTTGCCCTCCATGATGTGATTGGGCCTCATCCAATCAGTTGAAGGCTGGAATAGAGTGGAAAACCAGGCTCCCCTGAGCAAGAGAGAACTCTCCAGCAGACTGCCTTCAGACTCCATAGGCACTATCAACTCTCCTAGGCCTGCAGCCTGCCAGCCTTTGGACTGGAACTACATCACTGGTGCTCTTGGGTCTTCAGCCTGCTTGCCTACATTGCAGATTTGAACTTGCCAGTCTCCATAATTGTGTGATCTAATTCTTTATAATAAATCTCTTTCTACGACTCTCTATCCTATTGATCTGTTTCTCTGGAAAGGCCAGACTAATACATGACCCTGAACTTCATTGCTTTCCTCTTTCTCCAAACTAGAATGCAGATTTCATGATTGAGTGTAGACCATGAAGGTGAGGACAAAGTTTCAGGGCTGGAGAGAACTCAGCATAGTAGACTAGCCCCACTAATATGCAGTTTCCTGCAGAGCTCTTTCAGAAACAAACAATAACTTATTTTCTCTCCTTGTAATTTATGTTTGTAATTAAGGGTATAGCACTGCCTTCTTTATTTTCTCTCCTTATTGTCTGGATTGTGTCTAACAATAATTATTCAAGAATGATATTTGGGTTGGATCCAGCCTGGTGGTGTAGCAGTTAAGTTTGCACATTCTGCTTTGGCAGCCTGAGGTTCACGGGTTCAAATCCTAGGCACAGACTTAACATGCCTTATCAATCCATGCTGTGGCAGGTGTCCCACAAATAAAATAGAGCAAGATGGGCACAGATGTTAGCTCAGGGCCAATCTTCCTCAGCAAAATGAGGAGAGTTGGCAGCAGACGTTAGCTCAGGACTATTCTTCCTCAAAATAATGTAGGATATTTGGTGGTGTTTTTTTTTTCTGAGTCTCAGTATGTGAGCTTTTTTCTATTGTATTCATTCAAAAGAAAAAAGACTGGCTGAAAATATTCTTAGGTTACAATTTTGTTTTCCTTAAGAATTGAACTCCATAAAATAGAAGATCCAGGTATAGATGCACACTGTCCTATATCTGAACAAAGTAGAAAATTGGTTGGTGGCAGAGGAGCTGAGGGCCAGTCACCCTTCCAAGTGAATATAGATTTATTCATTCAATAATTGCTATTCTTTATTTATATCAACAATTTTGGCGTTGATAGGCAATCTTTGCAAATGCTAGTGGTGTTTTGAATTTCCCTCCTGGTGTCTTACAGGTATTTTATGAGAATTTGAGACTTATTTTAATTGGAAATCTAAACCATGAGAATAGGATCCCCAAAGATCCACAAGACTTATTTACTCTTTCCGGGTTTCAGGGACTACTTTTTGACCAAAACATAACATGTTGTAAAAATATTTGATGATGAGCAGAGTGCTCTGGGGTGCTGAAGTATTACTCTAAAACAGTATCCAGATTTTAAAGGTATATAAAAGAGATCGTGTAGAAGGATCCAACAGCCCAGACACTCACTTTCAGTCTTTCCACTGAAGGAGCTATCATACGTTGTACTAAATGCTGTAAAAAATATGTTAAATATTTTGTCAACGTATGGTCATAATTAAATTTATTGTTTTATTTAGTCATTTTTGTAAGACACCTTAGAGTCTATTTAGAATGAATAAATGTAAAAATAGACATATTAATTAGATATTGACATAATTTAATTCAAGTTCAAGACCTGCCACACTGCAGATAAAATATAAATTTGGCACAAATACTTATTTTCCAGTATAAACAATGAACAGGCATTTGGAGTCTAAGATTAAATATTGGTTAGACATAGGAAATTTTGTAAGAAAGAAAGTTATTTTTTCTTAAGTTACATGAAAGAATGTCAGTATCGAATGTGAAATAAACACTGTGCTTAACATCAGCAGAATTGAACTCTGCTTCCAAGACAATTATCATCGAATCATAGTATGAAGCTTCTAAGAATTTGACATAGTCCAAGATGTTTAAATGCAAACCTATCACTGGTATAAATGTGCAAAATTTTTCTATAGGAAACAGATTATCTTTAAATTGGAAATGTTGATACACTGCTCCACACGTGTTTAAGACTGTATCAAAAACGTATTACGTATTTTAAAAGTTCCACTTACATTTAGATTTTTAGTTTTATCAAGCATGATAATATAATTTTTAAGTAATATGTTTTGAAATTGTATCCACATTTTAAAGTATAATAATTACTTTGCATTATGTGTTTTTGAAAAAAATAGATTGGCTAATAAAGTGATATTTGAAATTTAAATCGCATCCCTAAATCACTTTGTTAGTATGATATAACATACTATAAAATAGTGTTTTTTAGGTTTTTTAAGTTTTAACAAGAGCCCTAAAGATACAATATTGGGACCCCTTAAAATTACTTTGCACAAATTTTACAAGATTTATATGTACAAATATATGGTTGATACACCTAGAGGGAGTTAAAAAGAAGCATAAACTTGAACTTGTACCTTTATTCATTAACTTGGACTCTATATACTTTGATATAAAAATAATTCATTTTATCATAGAAACGAAAGAGTTGTAGCTGGTTTTATAACATCATTTAAAGGAAAAAGAAAAAAATGCGAATTTTTAACTAAGTATTTTAAAAGTAATCGAAAAATTTGCCAAGTCTTTTTGCTATGGTATGTTCCTTTTAGATTTCTGATTTCAGATGTTGAATTTAAATATTTAATGATGGTTGTAAGGATATTATGCTCGGTTTTATAATAGTGAATGTGAATAAAAATCTGGACTCGAACGGACTTGAATTTGCAAGAAACAGAACTTTATTTTTTGCTGTTGTTGTTGCTTTTAGTTGCCCTTTTAAGAGTACAATGAGTTTTAAAAATGTATAGAGTTATGTCAGCACCACCACCAAGATAAAGAACATTTTCATCACCCTAAAAAGTTTCCTTGTGCCTCTTTAAAGCAAGTCCCCATATACCAGAATTTTTTATCCATTCAAGAGTTGATGGAAATTTGTGATGTTTTCAGGTTGTAGTAATTTTGGATAAAGCTGCTATAAACATTTGTACTTAAGTCTTTGTGCAAATAAATGTTTTTATTCCTCTTGGGAAAATCTTAGTAATGAAATTTACAGATTTTATTGTAAGAACAAGTTTACTTTTATATAAAATTGCGTATTGTTTTCCAAAGTGGCTGTATAATCTTGCATTCCCACAAAAAAACTGCATGAGAGTTTCAGTTGTTCTTCATCCTCACCTACACTTGGTTATTGTCAGTCTTTTAAATTTTAATCATTCTATTAGGTATTTTGTCATATCTAATTGAGGTATAAATGTGCATTTCCTTAAATAATGAAGGTGTTAAGCCTTTTAAAAATGTTTTTACATGTCATCCGTGTGTCTTTGTTAGTAAAGCGTCTATTCACATCTTTTGCCCATTTGTAGTGAATTGTTTATCTTTTTTCTGGGCGTTTAATGAGAGTTTTTTGTACATTCTGGACCCAGGTCCTTTATTAAATTTGTATTTTGTAGACATTTTATCTTAGGTTTTCCACTTCATAACAACGAATCAAAAAGAGCAGATCATTGTTTTAATTTTGATAAAGTCTAATCTATCAAATTTTACATTTATGATTTGTGCTTTTTTATCATATCTAAAAATTGTTTGCCTAATCCAAAATTGCCAAATTTTCTATTATATTTTCTTGTAGAAGATTAACATTATTGGATCTCACATTTATTTCTCTTTTATTGTGGTAACATTGGTTTATAACATTATATAAATTTTAGGTGTTCATCATTATATTTCAATTTCTGTGTAGATTACATCATGTTCACCACCCAAAGACTAGTTATAATCCATTACCACACACATGTGCCTAATCACCCCTTTCACACCTCTCCCTTCCCCCTTCCCCTCTGGTAACCACAAATCCAATCTCTGCTTTGTTTCTTTGTTTGTTGTTGTTTTTATCTTCTATTTATAAGTGACATCATATGGTATTTGACTTTTGCCCCTTGACTTGTTTCACTTAGCATAATACCCTTAAGGTCCATCCATGTTGTCACAAATGGCCACATTTCATCCCTTTTTATGGCTGAGTAGTATTCAATTGTGTATGTAACACATCTTCTTTATCCATTTGTCCCTTGATGGGCACCTAGGTTGCTTCCAAGTCTTGGCTGTTGTGAACAATGCTGCAGTATACATAGGGGCACATATATCTTTATGCATTTCTGTTTTCGTGTTCTTTGGATAAATACTCAGCAGTGGGATAGCTGGATTGCATGGTAGTTTTCGTCTTAATATTTGGAGGAATATCCATACTTTTTTCCATAGTGGCTGCACCAGTTTACACTCCCACCAGCAGTACGTGAGAGTTCCCTTTTCTCCACATCCTCTCCAACACTTATTATTTCCTGTCTTCTTAATTATAGTTATTCTGATGCGTGTGGGGTGATATCTCAGTGTAGTTTTGATCTGTATTTCCCTAATGTTGAACATCTTTTCATGTGTCAGTTGGCCATCTGTATATCTTCTTTGGAGAAATGTCTGTTCAAATCTTTTGCATATTTTTTAATTGGGTGGTAAGTTTTTTTGTTGTTGAGATGTGTGAGTTCTTTATGTATTTTAGATATTAACCCCTTATCAGATATATGGTTTGCAAATATCTTCTCCAAAATTTTTAGGTTGTCTTTTCATTTTGTTGATGGTTTCCTTTGCTGTGCAGAAGCTTTTTAGTTTGATGTAGTCTCATTTGTTTATTTTTTTTCTATTTTTCCATTGCCCAGTCAGACATGGTACTTGAAAATATTTTGTTAAGGCCAATGTCAAAGAGTGTCCCAACTATGTTTTCTTATAGAAGTTTCAAGGTTTCAGGTCCTACATTCAAGTTTTTAATCCATTTTGAGTTAATTTTTGTGTATGATGAAAGATAATAGTCTACTTTCATTCTTTTGCATGTGGCTGTCCAGTTTTCCAAACCTCATTTATTAAAGAGACTTTCCTTTCTCCATTGTACGTTCTTTGCTACCTTGTCAAAAATTAGGTGTCCATAGATGTGTGGGTTGATTTCTAGGTTCTTGATTCTGTTCCATTGATCTGTGTGTCTGTTTTTTGCCAGTTCCATGCTGTTTTGATTACTATAGCTTTGTAGTATATTTTGAAGTCAGGGAGTGTGATAACTCCAGCTTTGTTCTTTTTTTCTCAGGATTCCTTTGACTATTCATGGTCTTTTGTTGTTCCATGTAAATCTTAGGATTCTTTGTTCTATTTCTGTGAAAAGTGTTGTTGGAACTTTGAGAGGGATTGCTTTGAATCTGTAGATTGTCTTATGGAGCATGGACATTTTATCTATGTTAATTCTTCCAATCCAAGAGCACAGAATATCTTTCTACTTTTTTGTGTCTTATTTTATTTCTTTTGAGAATATTGTATAGTTTCAGTGTACAGGGCTTTCACCTCTTTGGTTAAGTTTATCCCTAGGTATTTTATTCTTTTTGTTGCAATTATATTTGGGATTGTATTCTTGATTTCTCTTTCTGCTACTTTGTTGTTAGTGTATAGAAACACAACTGGTTTTTGTGTGTTGATTTTGTATCCTGCAACTTTACCACGTTCATTTATTATTTCTAATATTTTGGTGGATTCTTTAGGGTTATATCTACATAGAACCCTTCCAATTAGGATCCCATTTATTTATTTTTCTTGCCTGATTGCTCTGGCTAGGACTTCCAATACTATGTTAAATAAGAGTGGTGAAAGTGGGCACACTTGTCTGTTCCTTTAAGTGCACTGTTAGATCATTTATTTGAGATTTTTCTTTGTTGTGGAGGTAGGCCTGTATTGCTATAAACTTCCCTCTTAGAACTGCTTTTACTGTATCCCATAAATTTTGGCATGTTGAATTTTCATTTTCATCAGTCTCCAGGCATTTTTTTATTTCTCCTTTGATTTCTTTGTTGACCCAATCGTTGTTCAGTAGCATTTTGTTTAATCTCCACATATTTGTGGCTTTTCCAATTTTCTTCCTGTAGTTCATTTCTAGTTTCATACCATTGTATTCATAAAAGATGCTTGGTATTATTTCAGTATTCTTAAATTTATTGAGACATGTTTTGTAGCCTAATATGTGATCTATCCTGGAGAATGTTCCATGTTCATTTGAAAAAGATGTATATTCTGCAGTTTATGGTTGCAATATATCTCCTAAGTCCAACTGGTCTCTTGTGTCACTTGAGGTCAATGTTTCCTTATTGATCTTCTGTTTAGGTGATGTATCCATTGGTGTATGTGGACTGTTAAAGTCTCCTACTATTATGGTGTTACTGTCTATTTCTCCTTTTATGTCTGTTAATAATTGTTTTATTCATTTAGGTGTTCCTATGTTGGGTGCATAGCTATTTACAAGTGTTATGTCCTCTTGTTAGATTGTTCCCTTTATCATTATGTAATGCCCTTCTTTGTCTCTTGTTACAGTTTTCATTTTAAAGCCTATTTTGTCTGATGTAACTATTGTTACTGCAGCTTTCTTTTCATTGCCATTTGCATAGGATCTCTTTTTCCATCTCTTCAGTTTGAATTTGTGAGTGTTTTTAGATCTGAAATGTGTCTCTTGTATGTAGCATATAGATGAGTGTTTATTTTTACCAATTGGCCACCCTATGCCTTTTGATTACAGCATTTAATCCCCTGACATTTAAAGTAGATATTGATAAGAATGTAGTTATTGTCATTTTGTCACCTTTTTCTGGATGTTTTAGAATTTCTCTGTTCCTTTCTTTTTCTCTTGCTCTCTTCCCTGTTAGTGTGATGGCTTTCTTTAGTATTATGTTTGTGTCCCTTTCTCTTAATTATTTGTATATTTTTTATAAGTTTCTTGTTTCTGATTACCATGAGGTTCATATATAATAACCTATGTATATAGCAATGTATATTAAGTTGATGATCTCTTTAGTTTGACCTCTCGCTAAAAGCTCTACTCTTTTACTTCCCTCCTCCTACATTTTATGTTTTTGATATCATATCTAACCTTTTATTTTTTTGTGCATATGTATCCATTACCTTCTATCTTGGAAATAGAAAATTTTAGTACTTTTGTCTTCTGACCTTCACATTAGCTTCATAGGTGATTGATCTGCTACCTTTACTGTATCTTTGCCTTTACGAGTGATTTTGTTGCTTTTTAAAATGATTATCTTATTCCTATTTGTAGTCTTCTCTTTTCCACCTACAGAAGACCCTGTGGCATTTCTTGTAAAGCTAGTTTCTTGGTGATAAACATCTTTAGTTTTTTCTTGTCTGGGAACCTGTTTATCTCTCCTTCCATTCTGACTGATAACCTTGCTGGGTAGAGTATTCTTAGCCGTAGGTTTTTTCCTTTCAGTACTTTAAATATATTGTGCCACTCCCTTCTAGTCTGTAAGATTTCTACTGAGAAGTCAACTGAGAGCCTTATGGGGCTTCTTTTGTATGTAAGTTTTTGCCTTTATCTTGCGGTTTGTAGGATTCTCTCTTTATCTTTAATTCCTGACTTTTTAATTATACTGTGTCTTGATGTGGGCCTCTTTAGGTTTATCTGGTTTGGTGCTCTCTGTGCTTCTTGTGCCTGGATGTCTGTTTCCTACCTTATGTTAGGAAAGTTTTCAGCTATTATTTCTTCAAATAGATTCTCTGCCCCTTTGTCTCTCTCTTGTCTTTCTGGGACACGTGTAACATGGATGTTAGTGCACTTGATATTGTCCCAGAGATCCCTTAGACTCTCCTCATTCTTTTTCATTCCTTTTTTTTCTGTTCAGCTTGGATGATTTCCTCTAGTCTTTCATCCAGCTCACTGACCTGTTCTTCTTTATCATCTACTCTGTTATTGAGGCCCTTTAGTAAGTTTTTCATTTCCAGTATTGTAATCCTAATTTCTGATTGGTTCTTTTCTATATTTTCCAACTCATTGTTGAAGTTCTCGCTGAGTTCATCCATTCTTCTCCCAAGATCAGTGAACATATTTATGACTTTTTGTTTGCACTCTTTTTCAGATAGATTCTTTATTTCTGTTTCATTTAGGTCTTTTTCTGATGTTTTGTCCTGTTCCCTTACTTAAAACATATTCTTTTGTCTCCTCATTTTGCCTTTTTCTCCATGATTATATCTATGTCTTAGGTGTGTCAGCTCTGTCTCCTGATCTTGCAGAGGAGGGCTTATGTAAGAGATGCTTTATGAGGTCCAATAGTGTGACTTCCTCTTGTCACCAGTTCCAAAGTTTACAGGAGTGTCCCCTGTGTGGGCTACATGTTTCCTTCTATTATGGTAGAATTTCTCTTGCTATAGGTGCCTGGGGAGGCTATACTGTCCCCCTGGGCGGCTGGTTGTAATACTCAGCTGTGTGTGGCTGCTGTAGCCTTTCAGTCACTTTATTGTGCATGGGGAGCCCCAGCACAGTTGGCTGCAAGGTCTAATGTCACATTCTTCTTGCACTTTTCCTCCTAAGTCAGTAGACCCCCAGTGCAGCTGGTCATTATACTCAGGGGCTTACAATTGCTGTAGGTCTCCCATCTGCAAGGCTGTTGTTAGCTCTCTCAGAGCTTCAGCTGTGTGAAGCTGGCCCCAGGCATAGGAGCATCCAATTGTTTCAGGTTTTGGAAGGTGGAGTCTGTCCCCTATATGAGTGTTTGAGAAGCACAAGTCCTCTGCAGCTGAAAAGTCCCCTCACCCACAGGATCCCACACACCATCAACACAGTGCTGCTCCATGTGCACACCCCAACACACTGAACTGGACCAAGTCACTGCACCAATGCAGGCCTGCCCCTCCCACGTTCCCTGCCCTTCTGAGGTAGACCAACTAGCCCAGTTGCAGAGGTTCCAGGCACTGGAGGTAGAGTGCATAGGTTCCAGGCACTCCACATATGTGGGCCCACAAGTTGCCATAGGGCTTGCTGTTGTGTGTGGCCAGTCCCTCTGGTGGGCTGCCTGCCCTGGCTGAGCTGGATTAAATTGGTGCTCTAGTGGGTACCGCAATCCTCTGTGCGAACAAGCCAGGGGGGAGAACTCCAATGGCATCTGCCAGCATCTGTGTCAGCACACCTGTACTAGGGCACAGTAATGGCTGCCATCAATGTCTCAATCCTTGGAGCAATCTCACCTCTCACTGAGATGTACCCAGAGCCTATCGGGTGAGTCTCTTTTCACCCAAGGACTGTGAACCTTTCTTTCTGCTGATTTTCTAAAAATGGGTGAATTCATGCATGGGTCCTTTAAGAGCAGGCTTTTTTTCGCTTATATCTGATAGCTCTTCTGAGGGTATTTCCTCTTGTAGTTAATAGCCAGCCAAACCAGGTATTAGGACCCTTGTCTCTGTTGTGCTAAGTCCAAAAGCTGCTTATTGCTGTAATTCTCCCCTCCTCAGATCCCCAGCTCCTCCAGGGAAGGCTTTGTACCTTAAGATTGCTCCTGGCCAGCCGTGAGGTGCCCTAGCTCAGAAATGGCTTTTTTGTCTCCAGAAAGGAATTATTGCCTCTTCCACCTCAGTGAGAACTGTCCCTTGTTGTGGAGATTATTTTTATCCAGTTTTCTGTTCTCTCTTAGGTGTAATTGTTCAAAGAGTAGTTGTAAATTCATTGTGTCCATGGCACAAGGTGAGTTCAGAGTCCACTTATTTCTGTGTGTTGATTTTATAAACTGTAACTTTACTGAATTCATTGATTAGTTACAACAGTTTTTTGTTTGAGTTTTTAGGGTTTCTATATTAAAGATTATATCATTTGCAAATAATTACAATTTAACTTCTTGCATATACAGTCAACTAACATTTGGCAAAGGATATTCCCCAAGAATACTCAATGGGGAAAGGATAGTCTCTTCAAATAATCAAGTTGGGAAAACTGGATAACTACATGCAGAAAAATGAAATTGGACCGCTAGTCTATACCACTCACAAAAATTAACTTCAAATGGATTAAAGGCTTAAAAATAAGGCCTGATATAATAAAAACTGTAGGACAGAACAAAGGGAAGAAGGTTCTTCACATTGACCTTAAAGATGATTTTCTGGATATGACACCAAAAGCAGAAGCCACTAAAGCAAAAATCAACAAGTGGAACTACATCAAATTAAAAATCTTCTGCATAACAAAAAGAAACAACCAACAAAATGAGAGGGCAACCTACAGAATGGACAAAAATATTTGCCAACCATATATTGGATAATGGGTTAATATCCAAAATATACAAAGAACTCTTGCAACTCAAAGCAAAAAAATCAAAAAATTATGACTAAAAAGTCAGCTGAGGAACTGAATGGACATTTTTCCAAATAAGACATAAAAATGTCCACCAGACACATGAAAAGGTGCTCTGCATCACTAGTTATTAGAGAAATGTAAATCAAAAACACAATGAGATATCACCCCACCTATTAGAATGGCTATCATCAAGAAGACAAGAGATAACAAGGGTTGGCAAGGATGTGAAGAAAAGGGAACCCTCATGCACTGTTGGTGGGAATGTAAATTGGTTCAGCCAATATGGAAATCAGTATAGAAGTTCCTCAAAAAAATTAAAACTAGAACTACCAAATGATCCAGCAATCCCAGTTCTGGATATATATCCAAAGGAAATGAAAACATGATGTGTAAAAGATATCTGCACTCCCATTTTTATTGTAGCATTATACACAATAGTCAAGGTACGGAAACAAGCTTAGTGTCCACCAACAGATGAATGGATAAAGAAGATGTCAGATATGTGTATACACATACACACACACACACACACACACACAATGCAATATTATTTAGCCATGAGAAAGGAAGAAATCCTCCCATTTGCAACAACATGGATAGACCTTGAAGGCCATCTTTATGCTGAGGTAAGTCAGATGGAGAAAGACAAATACTGTATTATATCACTTTTATGTGACATCTGAAAAAAGCTGAAATAGTAGAAACAGAGAGTATAATGGTGGTTCCCAGGGACTGGGGAGTGGGTAAATTAGGGAGATAGTGGTCAAAGTGTACAAACTTGCAACTAGAAAACGTGCAAGTTCTGGAGATCTAATGTGCAGCATAGTGATTATAGTTAATAATACTACATTATATACTGCAAAGTTACTAAAAGAGTAGATCTTAAATGTTCTCAACACAAGAAATGATAATTATGTGAAGTGATATTGGTGTTAACTAATGCTATGGTGATAATCATATTGCAATATATAAATGTATCAAATTAACACATTGTGCCTCTTACACTTAACGCAATGTTATATGTCGACTATATCTCAAAAAATAATCTTGTAGCATAAGTCTTTCAACTTTGTTTTTATTATTTTCTTTTATTTTTTTTTCCAAATTGACTTAGCTATTTCAAGTCTGTCCTTTTTTAAAGATTGGCACCTGAGCTAACATCTATTGCTAATATTCTTCTTTTTTCTTCTTCTTCTTCTCCCCAAAGCCCCCCTCTACATAGTTGTATATTCTAGTTATAGGTCCTTCTTGTTGTGCTATGTGGGATACTGCCTCAGCATGGCTTGATGAGTGATGCTAGGTCTGCGCCCAGGATCCAAAACAGTGAATCCCCAGGAGGCCGAAGTGGAGTGCATGGACTTAACTGCTACACCACAGGGCAAGCCCCTTCTAGTCTCTTATTTAAAAGATATCATGAATTCAATTGTGGGTTTAATCTCAGTCCTCTGTGGTGATTTACCATCCTCCTCACTGTTTTATAGGAATTTTGGAAAGTGAATGTGTGGATATCTGGTTGATGAATTATTTATCCACCAAATCTGCCACTGAGATGACATTGTTTTTCATGGGCCAACAAAGACATTGTGCTCTAAGGCCTATATGCTACTTTCTACCCTTGCCTGGGTCAAAGTACAGAGACCAATTAATTTATTGTCCAAGCTCTGACACTTGATAGAATGAAAAGGGCACTAGTGGTACATAAGTCAGAACAACAGGCATAAATTTGGACTTGTCGAACGAAACAGTAACTATGTTGAGCAAGTCAGGGTGCATGGTCATGATAGGTAGGTGTCCTTCTCTGGACCTCTAGACCTGGGAATATCATGACCTCTCTCTCATATATGGCCACCTCCAGGGATTTATTTTTGAGAAATTAGGTCAACATGTTCTTCTCTTTCTGGGAAGTACATATTCGTCTCTCTCTTTTCTCTTTTCTTCTCCTTCCTTTTGGACAAATACTTTAAAATTTTATACTACATCCTCTTTTGTATCTTTTCTGTCAAATACTATCACTAATGCTAAATTTTGACTTCTTCCGTGATGACATCACTAATTTTTCACACTCTAATTCAGTATTATTTTTTGTTGAAAATTCCTTTCTTTGCATGTGTAGTAACTTCCATCTGCTTTAAATTAAATTTATTAAATTAAAATTATTCTTAAATTAAATTATTCTCTAATTTTTTCCCTATATATTTTTTAATTCTATGGTAGAATAGTACAGAAAATTTGTCTTATACTTCTTCAGCAAACTTTGAAGCATTGATCCTATATGTTAGTTGCTTAATAAATGCTTTTTTGTTTTCTATTTGAATTGGCACAGTAATAGCATGTTTAGAAATTGTTGCCTGTTACCAATAAAGTCTTTGGAGATCTATGTGGAAAACAAGGTTAAGAAAGGATCAATTTTATAATTTTGTTGTCTATGTGTGGCAAAAACCTTGTTATATGTGGCAATGTGGGAAGATAGGAGGCCTTTTCTGGTTATTTTACAATTAGAAATTCATTTGCTTTGCTATTATTTAGCATCACTGAGAATAAATATTGACATCTTGTAAAATTCAGATGTTGAGCAAAGTTGTCTCTCAACGATATAAGAGAAAATAAGAAATGTAATAGTTTTATAATTAAAAAAAAGATGTTGGGGATCAGTCTGGTGGTGTAGTGGTTAAGTTCACTCACTCTTCTTTGGCAGCCTGGGCTTCACAGGTTTGGATCCCAGGCACGGATCTACATACTCCTCATTAAGCCATGCTGTGGTGGCATCCCACATACAAAAAATAGAGGAAGATTGGTACAGATGTAAGCACAGAGACAATCTTCCTCACTAAAAAAAAATTTAAAAATATAAAAAAAGAAAAGATGAGAGTAGGTGTTTCTATTAGTTATTCCTCTATTGCCTCAGGTGTGTTTATTCATTATTTCAGGATAATTATCACCTCTTTCTATGGCTTCCCACTATCAATAAGTGTTCCTGGTTACTAGGTGTCTGTGAGAGAGTGTTTGTGATAAATCATTCCTTTTTCTGAGACACAAAAACCAAATCAGTCTTTCTGTCATCCATATCATTATTTACTGAAGACAAAATTTTATACTGAGTCAAAGAACTGTCTAATGTAGTTTCAGTATGGATATTCCTAATGGAAGGAAATAAATGTTGCAAACCAATGAGGGGAGAAGGACATTAACCACCAAACTTGTTTTAGCTGTTGTCCAACTTTGTTACAAGTATTACTCAAAAATTATTATCCATTTGGTGCCAGAGAAGCTTTCAAAACTCGATTGTCTTGAATTATTCTCAGTGGGTCCTATTACCACTCTTTTTTTTCTCTATTTTGAACAAAAAACATACTGCAAAGTTTAAAGGATTTTACAGTGAAATCTCTTATATCTACCTTAGCATTTTTCTGTAGTTGCTTTATCACGTATCTACCCATCAACCCAATCTTCTGCCAATAAATATGATTTATTTGTGTTGCAACTCAAAGCAAATTGTTGATAGAGGTCCATTTCTCCCTAAATTCAACATAGATATTTTTAAATTCAGTTCAATATTTGTTTACAGGCTTTTAAGTGGAAGTTACATTAAATGAAAGGCACAAATCTTAATTGCACATTACCTCATTCTTGACAAGAGCTTATACCTGTGTAATCCTGGCCCTGTCATAAGCTAGATTCTTTTAAAAAGCTAGTTAACTTGGGTAGCAACACGTATAACAGACAAAATAGACTTTAAAACAAAAAATGTAACAAGAGACAAAGACGAGCACTACATAATGATAAAGGGAACAATCCAACAAGAAAATATAACACTTGTAAATATCTATGCACCCAACATAGGAGTAACTTGATAATCCTCAAATACGACCAATCAAGAACAAAAGAGAGAACAAAAAATACCAATATCAGCAAGTAAAGAGGAGAAACCATAAAAGATTCTTTAGACATTAAACGATAGTAAAGGAATATTATGAGCTTTATTCTAATTAATTTAACAACTCAGATGAAATGGGTAAATTCCTCAATAAAACACAACTTACCCAAACTGATACAGATATAAATAGAAATTCTAAGTAGCAAAATAGATTTAAGAAAATTGAATTTGTAATAAAAACATTCCCACAAAAAGCCTCAAGCCCAAGATATTTTCACTGGCAAATCCTATCAAATATTTAAGGAGTGATTATCAATGTGACATAAGCACAGTCAAAATTTGGCTGAGGGACAATTCCCAAATAATTTCTTGAGTTAAATTCAAAACTGACACCAAGGCATGACAGAAATTGCAAGAAAAAATATTCCAGAGTAACTTCCCTGATGAATTTAGGTGTAAAAATCCTAAAACAAAACTATGAATACACAGAATTTCTAAAATATATTTGTAACAAATTACAAATTGAATTGTATCCCAGAAATGGAAGATTTGTTAACTAAATCCATTTAGTACATTTCACTAATACAACAAAGGAAACTATCTATATGTTAATCTCCATAAATGAAGATAGATATACTTGACCATATTCAATAGTCTCTCATGATCAACATCCTGAGAAAACTTGGGATAGAAACATTACCTCAAGTTGGAGTAGAGCATCTACATAAAACTTCCGCTAATAACATGCATAGAGATGAAATATTACTCTAAGACCAGAAGAAGACTATGATGTCCCCTCATTCTACTTCTATTTAACACTGTATTAGAACTACAAGCTTTTGCAATAAAGCAAATAATGCATTCAAATTAATAAAGATTTGAAGGAAAGGAAAAGAATAACATTTGAAGGAAAGAATAAAAGCTCTCTGTAACTGAATTCAATATGAATTACGTCTCAACATTGAAGTTATAATCTAACATAGCATATAATTCATGGTGGTTTTATCGTATGATATAATAGTATCCAAACCTTCTAATTTGTCTTTACCTGTATAAAATCTAGTTGGAAACAAATTTAAAATATGTGCTCCTTCAATTGTTGATACCTGTCAAATTAATTTTTAGTCAGGACATATATAATCTTCCCATTTCATGTTTATAACAACCTGCTAATAATACCTCTATATTTATTGTACAAATGCAAAGAACATACAATTCCTAGGGCACAATTAAATGCAATAAGTAAATGAAATAACAGAAAATTAAATTAACATCTTTTATGCTTATGGACTTTTCAGAGCAATTATCTTATTTTTCATATCCTTTGTATGTATTTAGCTTTAAGAATTAAAGCAGAGGCATGTGTTAAAGCTTTTCTAATATTTGTGTTTTGACAAAAGAGAGGGACAAAGGAGGTATGTAGAAAGTCTGTCATAATGAAAAAAATTGTTCAGAAGAGACAATTATGTAAAGCTCTAAACAATTTCTCTTTACCATATTCAAGGTAAGTCAATGCCAAAACACCTAATTTGAGATTCTTACAAATAAAGACCTAGAAATAATTTGAACAACAAGGACATGTCTCTAATAGACAACTAAAACTCTCTAACCCTATTCTTCATGAGTTACAGAAGACAGTAACTTAAGTGAATTCACAGTTGAGAAGACATTGTGATCAAATGAGTCAGAGGAACAAGCATTGTTAAAATTGTAGTCTTTTAAAATTTAACAGACATGATGTAGGTGATGTGTGCATGTTTTTGTCAGTTTATTCACCAAAACAAGACACAAATATATCATACAGAATAATGAATACATGAAGAATATTTTACACTTTTTCCATTAATAACAGCATGGAAACTTCAGGTGTCTATTTCCCAAGAATTTATTTTAAATGCTTGTAAATTAATTTTGATTTTCTTTGAATAAGGTCTGTAAATCATAAACATTTTACATTTTGCTAATCTGCACTTGAAATATCCTTTAAAAAAAACTTAAGCCTAGATATTACAAGTCACATTTGAAAACATCTGCAGTTGCTGAAAAGATGAGAAATAAATCTGCACATAATTTAATTCATATACAAATGGGTAGAAGTTGGAGAAGGATGCTGTGCTGCTAAATTTGGGTGGATATGAAGATTTAATATTAGTGGCATTGTTAAAAATGTGGCATATGGTTGATATCATGATGATACTGAATTCTTAGTTGCCTGCCCTCACAAAGGCAGGGGGTGTATGTTCAAGTAGATCTTCTGAAGTCGGCTTATATCAATCCGAAATTACAAAGCGAACAAAGAGTTATGCAGATGAGAGAAACGTGCCTGTAGATCAAAAGTGCGCAGTGCCACGGAGGAACTGAAACCACTGGCTTCATTATCTTCAGATCCAGAAGTAAAACAAGCAAGAAAGTGATTTTATTCTACTTGATTAATGGATGCTAAAGCCTCCCCACTTGTTTTAGGTGATGGGAGTGGGGTTCAACACACAAATTTATTGTATTCAATAATGTTTCTTTATTTATAAGTTAAAGCCCCTCCCCTATATAAAAAAGATGTATACTTTTATTGACACAAACAAGCAAAAGTAAGTGACAGAGATAAAATATGGGTAGAGGCTACCATGTCTTTTTTTGAGATTAGCAGTGTCAGGCAGGGAAGAAAAATCAAATTTGCTAGATAAGGATAGTGAGCCCAGAGAGAAAGTGAAGAATTTTGTTTCATAATGAACCTGAAAACTGAAGTACAAACTACAAGAGGAAAATAATACTGAGAAAGACAGTCGAAAATATTCAACAAGCAGGAGATAAATTCAAACTTGATGAAATGCAAGTTACAGGGCCATGTCCATATAAGGATCCATTAGAAACAGTGGGCATATCGTTGGTAATAAGATAATTTATCTTTGAAGATTTTTCTTCAAGAATATGAAAGAGCCCATTTCAGGCACTCAGAAATAAACAGAGGATGGGAGTTGAATAGAAGCCAAGCACAGAATAACACACTTTTGTTTTTCAGTATTGGTAGCAAGCATATTTATCAATAGATCAAGTGGTTCACATTCTTAAAGGTCTTTTTTGATTCATAAATTCAATCACTAATTATTTAATTATTCTATAATATTTATGTAGCATCAATTGGATTCTAATTATGGTAAAAAAGATTAGAGAGCAAGTCAAATAGGGAAGGATGGCCCTTCCGTGATCCTGACTTTTCCTTCCGTGAAGAAGAAGATCAATTATTATATCATTACAGAAGCCTCTCTCCACTCTTTTATTTACTAAACAGAAAGTTGAGAGAGAAAAACCTGAACCTGGTCAACTCAGCTCCTCATTGGTTGCCTGTGGCTAGTGTGGGGAAAGGTTACCAATTGCAAAGGGGCAAAAGTAAACATTCGAGGTGATTAGAATATTTTATATGATGATTTCACTGGTGGTTACCTTTTTACCTTTATTAAATGCATAATTTGTTACATATACATTTGCTAAATTTATATAATTGTTAAAATTCACCTACTTATACACTTAAAACTGATAACTTTCATTATCTATAAACTATACTTCAATAATGAAAATGAAATAAATATATAATTGCATCACCATCAGCTTTTCAAAAATTAACTATTCTAGCGAGATGAAGTATAGGTTGGCAACATAGAGAAATTATATTGGTGTACATTGTGGAAGTATAAATTAGTACTTTGTTGCCAACTGCAATCCCTAACAAGATATGTATAACCTAAAACTCAATTTTATTTCTAATTATGTGTATTTACAAGTAGACATGTATGGGTATGTTCCCTGTCAAGTTGTTGTTCACAGAAAAAACATTAAAATAACCAATTTCCTTCAGGAAGTAAGTGGAGAAACAGAAATTTATTTACAGAATATGTATTACTTTGAAGTTGAGATTCATAGACTTTAACAAATATCAGCGTGAATAAATCTCAAAAAAATAACAATGAATGAAAAAAGCAATTTTTAAAAGACAAGAAACCCAAATATCAATGTATGGTGTATGTGAACACATATATACTCAGTAAATGTAGAAATCTGTGTATGAGAATGCCACTCAACACTTTGATGAAAGTGATTACGTGTAGGGAGAAAGAGGAACCAACTGGGGTGAGACTTTAGCTGTATTAGTGACATAATTCATTCAAAGACTGTTATGAAGTAAATACGATGTAATGTTAACATTTGAGAGTGGATGTATGTGTGTTTGCTATACTGCTTCATGCAATTTTCTGAATGCATCAAATATTTTAACATTATATTAGTCGTATGTTAAAAATAAATCAATTAGTGTTCCAGATTTTATGGCAGGAAGTGAGGGATTTGCTTAGCGGAAGAGTCGGGATCTTCAAGAATAAATATGTGTGAAAGGGTAAATGAAATATATTCATAACTAATTGTTCTCCAATATGGAACTGGGAAAAATTTGAGGCTCAGAGATTTGATAGTGTATGAGTAGGAGGAGGGAGCAGTTCCAAGGTGTTTGAAAGAGAGAAGGGGGAAAAAATCTCACAGAGCAAACTATAGTTATTCCCTGAGTGACTTCTCTGATGAGGAGACTCCTACGTGTGTTTTCATCTTGCAGATCGTCAGTGATAAAGGCAGTTGATGTTTTCCCTGACAAATGGCATGTCCCTCTCTTCCTTGCTTAGGAGAACAATTACAGGTAGCCTCAAATCAGGTCAGTTATCCTGGGAAAAGACTGGAGCTCGGAAAGTAGGATACTCATACGATATTAGAAGAGATGCAAATCCAAATACTTGATATAAGAGGCAAAACTGCACCCTGAGGGAAATTTATGGATTTAGAAATATAAGGAATGCCTCAGCAAAGATGAAAGTTTCTTTGGGGAAGGAAAGCAGAACAACAATAGATTGATTCCCTGTAGGAGATAGATATTAAATGGATAAATGATACCTCGTGGGTGGAATTATCCAGCTTAGGAGGAAAGGATACAAAATATTTGTTTGAAAAATAGATGTTTTTATCAAAACTAGAATTTGTAGAATTCATAGATTTCACTGTGAAGGATGCCCAGTAAAAAATATATAGGTTGTTAGAAAAACAAATGTCTGTGCCTGAAAGCAGAGGTAGAGAAAAATGAAAGAGCCCCACAGATTTAGGCCTACAGAAAAGGAGAAATCTTAAGGAACAATAAATATTTTAATAACTTAAAAAGTCTCTCTTGTAGATATAGAAAAAATAAATGGGAAATGCAAGATAAGTGGCATATCCCACTGCTGAATAAAAATAAAGGTCCAAAATGAATGGCTCTGCTGCTATTGAAGTGTCACAAGTTGGTTGAGGTCTGGTAAATTCTAAAGGTGAAGTAAGACAAGTCTTAAGAGCCCGGGGGGAAGGAACTGTGCTCCTGGGCCTGGACACCGGGAATGCAAAGAATACCCTCAGTTGGAAATTAGCTAAGACAGATGTGAACACAAAGAGGTAAAAACATTTTGCTTGAAAAGAGAGTCATAAGTTTAAAAAAAATTTCAAAGCCTGAATCTTCATGATACAAGGGTAAAAATTATCTGAGGACCCATATGGATAGAGAAATCCACAGACAATGGGAAATCAAGGTGGAGAAGAATTTGTGAACTCTCTTTAGAAAGTTTCCTGATAAAGAATGTGGCGCATTGTTCACAGGAAAGTGGAGGCTATGACCCTTTACCACACACAACTTCTATTTAGCACTAGCTTAGTAGGAACACAAGGTAAGTACCAATTAAGGAGTTTTAAATGTGTTATGTGACAGATAATCCAGAAATTGACTACTCCCCCAGTATTCTCTTTCTCATCCCTATGTCTCTTTCTTAACAGAACCATGATTTCATTTATCTATCTCCTGATGGATGAGTTTCTAGAGGAGAATCATTATTCTAACCCAATCTCATCCTCATTTTGCAATAATACTTTAGGGGTACCATATTTGTAAGCCATATCTGGCCAATGAGACATGAATAAGATTTACTGAAATGAACTACTTCTGGAAAATTTTTCTTCAATCTCAGAAATAATTATTTCCATTCCCCCCCTCCCCCCAAGAATTACCACAGTTTGTGCCAACTTCTTAGCACTTCAACGAAACTGTCCTAGTTTCTGAAACTGAACCAACTGCTACCTCTCATGGGCAAGGATATTTACAACTATGGGGTACCTTCTCCATGTCAAATAGTTTCCTATGCTTTTGTTGTTGTTGTTGAGATATAATTGACATATAATATTATATTATTTTCAGGCGTACAACATAATAATTTGATGTTTGTATATGTTCTGAAATGATCACCACAATTAGCCTAGTTATCTTTAAAAAAATGAACTTATAGATATGCAGATGAGATTGGTGGTTGCCAGAGGTGGGGATTTGTGGGGAGGGTGAAATTTGTGAAGGTGGTCAAAAGGTACAAAGTTCCTATGTTTTTCACTTGTATTCTTCTCACCTAATCTCCACATCTTTAGGACGAACTCAAGAAAGATGCTAAAACATACTTGAGAAAGTTGTCCTTCTTACACAGTTTGCTAGACTGAGGAGGCAAGTCAAATAGTTTGAATCTAAGGATGGAGTAAAAAAAGGGATTTAAAATATTGATTACAAAGATACATTGTGTAGAGTTCAAGGAGAGAAGAGAATTGTAAGTTGAAATATTCCATTTTTTTCCTTTTCTTAAGACTTAAATCAACCATCTGGGGTAGTCAATTTGTTTGTTGCTGAGAAAAATAGAAAGAAATGAAAGCGGCTCTTTCAGTTTTACTGATATAAAGCAAAGATCCTCCTCAGGCCAAAGAATTTTTGGAATAGTTTCAAGAAGCTGCACAAATCAAAACTGCTCTGAAGTCTTTGCTACATACAGGAAGGGAAGGCAAATATACCTTTAACAGAAATGGATTTTGTGAAGAGAGAAAGGGCAAGAGAGGGCTGTCAAATGAGCCTTGCTTACTGGACCCCTGGACTGGTTTTGAGCAATGCTGTCATTTTGATGGCTGCAGTCAAAACCCAGGGAGTTTTCTGGAATCCTTAATAAAATACAAAACATTTGGAATCAAGATTTTCTGGTGTATCAAAGGTTAATTTTTTTTTTTTTTATATTTGTCATTGTGCCATTAAAATTACTGTGGCTTTACCATGGGAAGAGGGTTATAAGTCTCTCTCATAGTTTGAGAATCATGTCTTGTTTTCCACTTACTATATTTGATCTCTATGTTTTAGGTATGTATTTGGACACAGGATCCATAGGGCATATCATGCACAGTGATGACACCACCAAGGTATTTTGTAACACTGAATCCTGCAGCGCTCAGGATTGGGAAATAGAGTAATCAGTTGGACACAGGGAGGTTCGAAGGGGACTCTCAGGTCAGAGTGAGGGCTGCAAGCTGATGTTCTGTCTGCTGTCAATGACCCTCATTTACTCTGCTCCCCCATATCATAACAAATTAGGAAGAGGCCTATGTGAAATGCAGAGACTAAAATCAGTGCAAACCAAAGGCATTCTTTTTAATCAAATAAAATTGTATTTGTCCAAAATGTGTGAAATGCTGCTTTGTCTACTCCTATGAGCTTTTTTACTACTTGCAATAATAAAATCCCCTTATTTATTGGTAGAGATTTGTGCCACTGTCTCTTTCTAGTTTACTTCAGGAACCTCAAAGAGCCACAAATGGTGGAGAAAGAATATTGACATTAGAAAGACCAGAAACTTTTTGTTATTTCATTGTTTGTTCCATTAGACATTAACTGAGATATTGCTCAAGGAGTGCCATCCAAAAGCTGAGAGAAGAGTTAATGAGAGAATTTTAAGATGTACTATGTTGTTTGGGTGGAAAACTATCAGAAATTGGTAGAAGGATGTTTTCTTTAGACATGAACAGAAGAGAAAGCTATTCTGACACCTCGGGTCAATATGCCTGGGAGCAGCACGTGTGTTGTAGACCAGATGTTCCCAAACTTTCTCAACTCATGGATCCCTTAAAGTACCAAGACATTTTTCATGGTGCCCCCATGTCAAAAGAAATATCAATCAATTTCATTTAAATTGTTAACCCAAACTAGTAATCTGAAAAATAATACACATAAATTAAAACATAAAAAGAATATTTTTAATTCAATCACAATTTTTTATGATTGAATATGTCTACCTTTTGGACACTGCATAGCTTCTCAACTCTTGGAATTAGATTAGACACCACCACCCTCAAATTCTGTTCCATGTTGATTCTCATGCAGTGCTTGGTTTTTATCACAGCGATTGCTGAAAACCCAAATTTGCAAAGACATGATGCCTTGAAAAGGAATGCAGTGTGGATTATGTTTAACTGTGAAGTAGCACATGATGTGTGATGTTTGATATTGAATGTTACTTTGTTTCCCTTGAAAATTTGAAATACTCCATGGCAATTGGATATGATCACTGTTGCAATCCAGGCACCTCAGCACACAGTTTAAGAACTGCAGCATAGGCATTGCTATCATCACAGTGGATATAAGACAGAATAGCAACAACAAGTCGTGTCTCTAAGTAGCTTTACAGTCATGTTAGTCTAGTGGTTGATAGTTTGGATACTAGAAAAGACAAAAACTATACTGAATCCAAGCTCTGCCATCACAGCTCTGTTACCTTGAGCTATTTATCTCTCTGTACTTTAGTCTCCTCCTACATAGAATAAAAATAATAAAAATAAATAGCATCTGCCTCATAAAGCTGTTATGAATATTAAATGAAATAAAGCATATACAATTTCTCTTGAGTATAGGGCAGCATATTCATGCAAGAAAATTCACTGAATATTATCATTATTGCCAAATCTCTCTCCAGAAATGTTACATTCAGTATCATAGCCACCGGTATCTTGCCAACATTAGATATGTTATTCATAAGTATAAAATTGAAACGGAAACTTTTTTTTTTTAGTGAAGAAGATTGGCCCTGAGCTAACATCTCTTGCCAAACTCCCTCTTTTGTTTTTCTCCCCAAAGCCCCAGTATATAGTTGTAAATCCTAGTTGTAAGTCATTTTAGTTCTTCTATGTGGGATGCCACCACAGCATGGCCCGACCAGCAGTGCGTAGGTCCGCGCCCAGGATCCAAACCAACAAACAAGCCACAGAAGCAAAGCACACAAACTTAACTGCTTGACTATGGGGCTGGCCCCAAGAAACATTTTTTAAGTTCTAAGTTACTTACAACAAATTTGGTGATTTAATGTGTAGTTATTAGTTTTAACCTTCTAAGAGTAAGTTATATTATCAATTAACATTTGAAAAAATTTTCCTAAATTAGATTTATTTTTAAAAACATCCCTTATCTCATCTAGTAGGCTGAATCTTTATTGGAATAATTACCATATTCTGTGAAATTTTAATATTTCCCAAAAGCCGGGACTTGCATTATACACGTACATACACATACATACATATTTTGTTAGATGGCTAAGCTTCTTGCTGTTTAACAGTCTGTAGTATGGTTACTGTGATGATATACTAAGTTTTTAAATAAACACATTTACTGTTTGCCATGTGCCAGGTGCTGTTCTAAGTGCTTCACAAATATTAATTCATTTATGCCTTATAGCAACTTCATAAATTATTGAACACACTTTACAGTGTTAAGCTGCAAGTTGAGTATCCATTGCTTTCTGCAAAAGGCAAAATCCAGATTATCAAAACAACTGACAACCTATGTTTTACTATATGAGGCATTGTCTTAAATGCTCTAAGTGTATTAAATTGTTTAATCTTTACAATGGCAATATGAGGAAACTGACACAGAGATTAATTTTGTTCTTCAGGGTGCAAAACCATATAGGAGTAAGGAAAAAGTCAAGTACAACTAGAGAAGGAGAAAGAGAGAGAAAGACAGGGAGAGAAAGAAAGAGAGAGGGCAAAAGGTAGGGCAAGTAGAAGGAAGAGGAGGAGGAAGATTTGAGGAAGTTTATAAAAATGCTTTCATGCCAAGTATTGGAAGTAAAAAATCAAGGTCATATGAAATGACAATGAAAGGAGACAATTTGGCTTTTGAGTTTCTCAACTTTACATTCGATCACTTTTCCTCAGCCATCACTTGCTAAAACATAGAGGAGTTCTTGCTAAATTTTACCATGAAATTGTCCATTCTTACTTAATTTAGTCTATGCTTTTATGTGTTTTTGCATTGAAAACAAATCCCTAGAGGTAATTTAATATTTTTTTAAAAACAGTGCTCATTAGACATCGCGATAGTTTGATTCATGTTGTTTTATTTATTAAATTCTTAGACCAATTATATAGATTACTACTTCCATTTTATTAATGAGGAAGATGAGGCTCTGATAATTAAATAATAAATCTAAATTTTTATTGCCTGGGATTGTCCCGAATCAAAACAAATCATTTAGGATACCATAGCCCAAACATATCCACTAAAAGACTGGTAGATGATTTATCCAACTTAAATCACTATATAAGGTTGTGTTTTTTGGGTAGGTGGGGGACTCCTAAGATGTGTTGGTAAATGGCTATTTTGCTCTTGGAATACAGTTTCAAGACTCTACAACAAAAGAGCAGCCACAACTTTCTTCAACTTGCTTTTTCACTTTTTAACATCCCTTATGTTCAGAAAACATTTCTTCATGGTTAATCCAAACCTGTCCCACTTTATCTTAAATCTTTTCCTCTTAGCTTACTCTTGGAAGACACGAAGAGTAACTCTCTAAACTTGACCTCTTCATGTTTAGGGCAAGAGGTATTTCCTATTAACAGGTTAAAATGTTTCCATTTCTTTATTGTCTATTGTAAATTTTATATTCTAACCTCTTAATCTATTTTGTGTCTCCATTTCAGATTTTTTTCTGCTTTTTTCTCCCCAAATACCCCTAGTACATAGATGTATATTTTAGTTGTGGGTTCCATTTTAGATTTTTAATATCAGAAACCCAAAAGAGGAGAAAATTTCTCAGCAAATATCTAAGTATAATGGGAGGACTAGTTTAAAGTTTCTATAAAATATTTACATAGCCAATGCAGACACACACACACACACACACACACACACACACTCTCTCTCTCTCTCTCTGTGGCTTGCTCTCATTCTCAGATTTTCTCTTTTCTTGATTCAAGGTAGATATTCTCTCCAAATATTTAAACAGTACATGACAATGATAACTAGTTTATTTAGTTTGAATTACAGTTTTAATTAGCAGTAATAGTAATGAGAACACTTGCTAGCTTAATGAGTCATTTATTTGGTACCTCTCATGTGTGTCATGTGTTTATGTTAGTTAGCATGTATATATTGTTTGTATATCTCACAATAAACTGTAAAATCACTGTTATTTTCCTAATATTAAATAGCCAGAAACTGAAGTTCAAAGAGGTCAACAAAATTTCCTATGGTCACGCAGTTATTAATGCAGTTTGGGTTTGACTCCTGGTATTTGTAAATTTAATTTCCTTGTAGTAGTCATGTACTCAGAAGAATACTGGGAATCCTTGCTTCCTATAAGGGTGGTTAAAACAATTTACCATGGATTAAGGTTTTCCCTGAGGACAACAGAACACCAGCAAATACATTTTTAAAAGTTTTCTTAGAAGTTAACATACAAAGAGTCAACAAATACAATGAGGAATTTCTCGTCTATGACCTGACAAAGAAAGAAAAGAAAAGAAAAGGCAAGGCAAGGCAAGGCAAGGCAAATATAATCCCAATAACCAAGGTCTTATTATTCTGAAGGCATTTATAATTTAGGAGGAAAGAGCTTCAAGATGGATCTCTGTTTCTAGTCTACCATCCGGTATGTTAACCTAGGACCCAAAGATCTTTGCCATCACTTGATGTGTAACAGGACTAAAACAGCTGACCATGGACTATAGCTCATTTTTACATAGTCTTCTAAGGTTTGAGTTTAAAAATAATTCCTGAACTTAGATTAATATGATCAGAAATTTCATCAAAAACAAGGAAAACAGGGGCCAGCTCACAGGCATAGCAGTTAAGTTCACCTGCTCTGCTTTGGTGGCCCGGGATTCACTGGTTCAGATCCCAGGCACAGACATTTGCTACTTATCAAGCCATGCTGTGGCAGGTGTCCCACATATAAAATAGAGGAAGATGGGCACAGATGTTAGCTCAGGGCCAATCTTCCTCAGCAAAAAGAGGAAGATTGGTGGTAGATGTTAGTTCAGGGCTACTCTTCCTCAAAAAAAAAAAAACCCAAAACAGGAAAATATATCACCTATGAAAGAAAATAAAATTGCACTAAAGTTAAGTAAGCAAATATTATTAAAAATATTTTTTCAATACAAGGCCCAGTATAGAGTAAGAAATGACCAGGCACACAAAGAAGCAAGACACTACCATCAAGTATGAGCAGAATCCACAGAGAATTGCAATACTCCCACATAGACTATTTGGAAATATCAAACACGGGCTACAAGTTCAAATTATGATTACTATATTATAAAACATAACAGTTAAGTATGAATGCTTTGAAAACATCTGAAAACAATTAAATTAAAAAGGCATAAAATATTTGAAAAGTAAACATATATGTATATACACACAAACACAATAATTCAATTAAGAATTCAGTGCGTGGGTTTTATTGCAGATTGGACACAGTCAAACGGAAAATTAATGAACTGGATGATAGAACAAGCAACGCTATTTAAATTGGAGCATAAATAGAGAAAAAAACAGAGAATTGTCTTTAAGGCAAGTCTTAAAAATATTAAGAAACTAAAAGTATACCAAATATTTTTACTGTTCACACTGTAACTAGCTGAAAACATACAATTGAAACATAAGAAATAAACTTAGAAATACTATGAGTATCAAAGAAAAATTATAATAGAGATAAAAAAATATTCTGAACTTAACTATTCCAAAGAAGTTAAAAAAGAGGGTACAATCTACAACCTATTTTTGAAAAAGATTGCAATTTTTTGTTATGAAAATGTAACAAGATGAGAAGAAAGTACAATTATAGGTCACTGTACATCAGTGATCAGCAAATAGTTTCTGCAAAGGCCCCTAAAGTAAACATTTTAAGCTTTCCAGGCTCTACGGTCTCTATTAAAATGATTCATATCTGCTGTTGTATCGTGAAAGCAGCCGTAGACAATATATAAACAAGAGGTTGTGGCTGTGTTCCAGTAAACCTTATTTACAAAAATAAGTGTTTGCAGTGGGCTAAATTAGACCCAGATGCCCTTAATTGATGACTTCTGAACTTGAAGGAGAGAATAGCCATCAATCACTCTGGGGGAGATTGTAGAAAGAGAAGTTTATTAGGAATTCTGCTTTTGAACATATTGAGTATAAGATGTCTATTTAACATTTTAATAGAGATATTGAGAATGACCTTGAATAAAATATTATACAGTTCAGGAGAGGGGTCTGGATGGGCATATAAATTGGGAGTCATTAGTATAAAAATGTGATACAATGGTAGAATTTTATATTAAACAACTAGTCTGCTCTCCATTCAGTTTCTCTTTACCACGGAAAATAAAGAAAACAAATGACTTGGTCAAATCTCTTTATACTAATAAGAGTCTTCCTGACAAATAAACAAATGGTATTTGCTAGCAGAAGGCTCAACTTCAGAGTTGTTTTTAAAAGATGTATCTGATCTAAAATTGCTTACATTACAACTGTAATCTATGAATTTATGTGAGTGGCCTATGCAATATGTTACATAAGTTATTTAATTATCTGAGCATAAAATGATTTAATTTCTTGACCCTTCTTTGTAAGTGATCTCAAGCACAAGTATCCTTAGAGACCACTTGCATTCATCTGTGCTCAGAGTAGGTCCAGGGCAGAGTGAAATGACCTGCTGACCTGTGTTGATGGTCTTAGACCCCTCCCTACTTCAACTCTGCCTCAAAATTTATTAGTAATATTTGATACTGGGTAATATTTCTGATTCATATGAGGCTGAGTTGACAATGTGATTCTGTGTGTTATTTCTAATGCCATAGCATAGGATCAGATTATTATAGGGGTGTGTTTAGACGGAGAAGAGAACCAAGAACTGATATCCATGAGGTATCCCCATAGTAGAAGTCTGATAGAAGAGGGAGACTATGCAAAGAAGACTGACGTAGAACAATCAGTGAGGCTGGAGGAACTTCAAAAGTGTAGCCTGAGCTAGAAGCAAAGTGAAGAAAGGGTAACAAGGAGTAGACAGTATTGACTGTGTCAAACGTCAGTTACAAGTTTTGCAATTTAGCATGACAGCTAAAGTACATTGGTGACCTTGGCAAGAATAGGAGTTTTAGTGAAATGGCCAGGATAAATGCTCAATTCTAGAGAGAATGTGAAACACTTATTTGAAGACAGTAAGTATACACAACTATTTCACACAGAGTTTTGGGGCAAGGAAGACTAAAGACATTAGAGAAGAGGGGTCAAAAGGTTTTCTTTAAGATAGGACAAGTTTTAAAAATATATGCTCCTATGGTTATTGAAGTAATTTATTAGAGAGAGGAGTTTTAGTGATGTGGAAAAGAGTTATGTTGGAACAATGTCTGAGTAGGAGAAGGAAGAGGAAGAGAAGGGGAAATCAAAGATGTAGACTGAGCAATGGGCATTGAATAGGTAAATGAGTTCATTTCTCATGAATGGCAGAAAGTTGCTCCACAGGTATACAGATGCTTATATATGGGTAGATGTGGGAGGGAGAGTGTCAATATTGTTTTGTGATTGCCTCAGTCTCCCAGTGAAGTCAGAAGTATGGTCATTAAGTAAACATGTAGATGAGATACAGAATGTTGGAGGTTTTAAGAGAAAAGAAGGTGTGAGGTAATACCCAGGAACAGTAGGAGAATAAAGGGATTAGATAAGTATATTTTGATTATCTGACAGCATTAAGAACCCACTTTAGCTTTTTGGTCATACATTTAAGTAAGTATGTGCATTTTCTTTAGTCACAAACAGCAGTACAGGATTGCAAACTAAAAGAAATCAGAGATTGATTTGAACTATGATTATTTGGCAACAGTATGAAAAAGTGAGCCAGGAGCCTGGAATGTGAAGGGAGATTCAAGAGAGTAGTTAGAATGATTGACCATGGAACTGAAGTAAGATGAGAAGAATGGACAGCACCTCCAATGGTGAAGGACTATGAAACTGTGGAATGGTCAAAGATTTGGATGTCCTGGTTGAATTAGGGACTAAAGAGACTAACATAGAAAGCTAAGAGATGGTAGTTAGGGAGTTATACACGAAATTGTGACTATAAAGGCATTGCAATTACTAGTAATGATGACACTTCAGCTATGATTCTGGTGTTCAGTGGGGGAATTTAAGAAACTTAAGTCTGGTTGCTGGAAAGATTGCGTGTATACTAAAATAGACAAGAACTAATTTTGAAATTAGAGAGAGTACTTTGAGCAGAGGTTCAATGCACCTAGAAATTCCAGGGCATGCCCAGGTAATGATAGATGGGGTGATATATGATAGCAGTGAGTTATCTACAATTAATCTGATGATAGGAGATCGGATTTTTTAAATGTGGACAGAAGGAAAATTATCTGAAAGGAGTGATTCGGAGCAAAAGGAATGCCCATATCCAGTCCCAGAGGCCAAAGTGTTGTGGCTGTAAAAAGCCACTACTACAGAAATATTCAGGGATCTTCCCCCTCAGGAAAAAGCCAGGTGAAAGAAATATTCAGAGAAGAGACTGAGAATGTGGAACAATAATGGACAGTGAACTCCAAAATGATACAGTGAAATATTTTATGTGGTAGGACATGGTTAGAAATGAGCAGGAAATAAGAGATATGTACAAAAATCAGAAAAACAAAAATAAAATCTCTTATAATACTATTTTTGGTGATAATTTGAAGTAATATATTTTATTAAACATTGCTATTAGGAGTATAAATTGATATACCTACTTTATAAAACAGATGCTATCTGGTGATCTGGTAAGGTTGAATACATCAATAACACATGTGGTAACAATTCCATTCATAAGACTATGCCCTAGAGAAAAGCATGCACGTGTGTCAAGAGATATGTAAAACATATTCATAGTAGCATTGTTTATAATTCCCCCAAACTAGAAAATTGCCATGTGTCTATCAATAGCAGAAAGAATTAAACATTTGTGATACATTGCCAAAATAGAATTATAAACAGCAAGCAAAATTATAGACTACAGCCGCAAGCAACATAATGTTGAGCGAAAGAAGGCAAACACAAAATAATATACGCTGTATATGATAGCTATTTGTATACTATTAAATCTGAGAAAGAATTAATCTAAGCTATGTAGCGATACATTTATACTCGGTAAAACCGTCATGAAAACAAGAAAGTAATCCCCCCAAATGGTAGAATAATGGTTACTTCGTGTTAGCAACCCAAGTGTTGTAAGTGAGATGGGAAACATGAGTGGCTTCTAGGATGCTGATAATATTCCATTTCTTGACTTATTTGATAATTCCCAAGATGTTTCTTTCATAATTATTTGTTATACTGTAATCTTATGTGCTTTTCTATATGTGTAATATTTTATAATAAAATTAAACAAATAAAATAGTATTGAAATTGAAAGACCAGTGTTTCAATTTGGCACTTATTTTTGAGTGTAACCCTGAGAATATTATTTAAAAGCTCTGCTCTTCATTTTCTCTTTTGAAAATGAATAGATTATAATTTGAAAACTTTTATCATCTCATCTTCTCAGTCTCATTGACTTATTGCATATAATTTATAATGTCACTATGCTCATTTTACCCGCATATTTATTCATTTATTCATTCTTCGTTCATTCAAAAATGTGGGGGCTGGCCTGGTGGTGTAGTGGTTAAGTTCACATGCTCTGCTTTGGTGGCCTGTGTTTGCGGGTTTGGTCCCCCCGCACAGACCTGCACATCCCTCATCAAGTCATGCTGTAGCGACATCCCACATACGAATTGGCACAGATGTTAGCTCAGGGTCAATCTTCCTCACTAAGAAGAATATGTGTTGGACACCTATTATAAGACATTATTTTGAGCACTGGATGTAAAGCAATATGTAAAACAAATATATTCTGGGACTAGCAACATTTTTTAAAGTAGTGTATTTATACATATACACACACATACATTATATTAATGACATGTCTATTTTGTCTTTATATTAAGTTATGTGATCATACTCAAATATTTTTCATACTCTGGTTTTTTTGCAAGCTAACACTTAGATAAGATTTTCTTTTTTAGCTCTAAAGCCCTGTTATTAATTTATTCTACTTCTCAGAGGATGGGAGAAGAAATATTGAAACAATCACAGTGTCTCAACTCTTTTATATATACTGACAAAAAGCCTTGACACGGGTGCCTGAATTACTCTTCTGAGTACAGATAAAAACCTAATTGTCATCGAGTACATCTTTAAGCTTTGAAAAACAGAACCCAAACAAAACAGTATAGTAGATTTTATTATTTACCACCCCCAACTTGCTTCATAGACTTGGGCATTAGTGTTCATAATGACTTTCCCATGGTCACACAATATAGACTTGAGAGTTGAGTTCAAGGTTGACTCATTTTATCTTCAAACACAGCATCTGCCTCTCTTGGCTAGGTGGCTCAAGGAAGCAGAGTTCAGCTGCTGAGTATGTATTCCATGACCAGAGACTCATGCCATGATAGATAACTCAATATCTCAGGTACTTGTTACTTGTTTTCCTTAGAGAGTGTGTTTGTGTTTGGAGGAAGGATGTGGCAAGAAACAAGAAAACCAGGTATTCATTTTCAAGTAATTTGAAATGTTATTTCAAAATAATTTAAAATTTTAAATAATATAACAGATCACAGAAAAATATTGGGTAGATGTGGAATGGAATTTAGAAACCATTAAACCTGATCCCATTTTACAAATGAGTAAACTAAGACCCAGAAAGTTTATGTAACTTGTTCGAATTTCGCCAGGTATTTCCCAACAGTGCCAGAGGAAAAATCTAGAATATTGAACTTGTTTAATCATTTTTTAAACATTTTAGCAGGATTCATTTGCATACAAACAATGTGATAATTACATGATTCATATTTATTTATTAGAGTAAGTCCAGGAGGAATTATAATAAGCAATATTATGCCAACCTAATTTCCAGACTCATAAAAAGAAGCTTGTCCTTCAATTATTTAAATTAATGAGGTTTTACTCTATGTTTACAACTAACCTTCAAAAGAAATTTATGAATTGCCTTGCTTTAAAAATGGCATTGGGTTTTTATGTCCTTTAGATAAGATTGCACCTTGAAATCATTCAAAGATGAAGACCTAAATTATCTCCTTTATTTCACAGCAGGTGACTAATATTCACTGATCCAGAATGCTGACTTCTGGGAGAGCAAAAGCATTCAAGATTTACTGAAGTTAAAGTAAACACTTGTCAGTCCTTAGGCACTTATCTATGTTGTCCAGCATCAGTCACCTTCTTCCTCTTCCTCTTCCTTTTTCTGTCTTCCAAAGTGGCTGTACCATTTTGCATTCCCACCAGTAATGAATGCAAATTCCTGTCACTCCACGTCATAGTCGCCATTGCTGTTGTCAGTGTTCCAGATTTTGGCCATCCTTATAGGTATGTAGTAGGTATCTTATTATTGTCCTAATTTGCATTTCTCTGCTGACATGTGATGTGGAGCATCTTTTCACATACTTATTTGCTGTCTATATATTTAAGGTTAGGTATCTGTTAAGTCTTTGGTACATTTTTAAATCAGGTTGTTTGTTTTCTTATTGTTGAGTTTTAAGATTTCTTTGGATATTTTGAAGAACAATTCTTTACAATGTGTATTTTGCAAATATTTTCTCCCAGACTGTGGCTTGTCTTCTTACTCTCTTGACATTGTCTTTCACAGAGCAGAGGCTTTTCATTTTAAAGAAATGCTGCAAGATCACATATTTTTTCAATAGCAGTCTTTGTATGGATGATATTGTTTATCTTTATATATTTTAGAGTCTTGTAAGAGACAAAAGATTTAATAATTTTTCTTGGACATCACTTATTTACTTCACAAATGCCAATATTGTACTTATTATGTTCCAGCTGCTGTTCTAAATGCTTTATAAGGCTAAATCACTTCATCCTTTTTTTTTCTCTCTTAAAGAAAGGCAGACTATCACAGGCAGCACCTCATTTGGATGTGTCTGGAGTCTTGGAAGCTTGACTATCTATGTTCTGCTACAAATGGACCTTGAGAGCTTGTTTGGAGGTTCTAGCAGGTGAGTGTAGCTACTCATATACCCTTGACCAAAGAATGGTCTTCCTCTTTATGGGAAAGACATCCTCTTCAACTGAGCCTGTAGCTTTGGCAGGGATGCACATAGAGTGGTGAGGGAGGAAGGGGACACCTGCCAACCACATCAGCCAAATCAATCCTGGTGATCAATGTGGTGACAGATGTCACAGCCAGATCGCCCTCAGATCTTAACTCACTTAAGCTTAATAAAAGATTTAATAAAAGGTTTTTATTAGTCTCTGAGTGGTGAACATTCTGTAGTCTATGCAGAAATAAAAATATAATCATGTACATTTGAAATTTATGAAATGTTATAAACCAATATTACCTGAATAAAAAAATAAAAATTAAAAAGAAATACACCTTGGGTGAGTATTATCATAATCCCCATTTCACAAATGAGAGAACTGCAGCGTAGAAGGTACCAAAGTGACTTGACCAAGGAGATGTGGGATTGGGATTACTTCCCGGCAGACTGGCTACAGTCCCGCATCCTTAACCCTTGTGTTATACTGACTCTTCTATGAGAAACATGATTTTTGGAAGCATCGCCTTCTAGTCGTTGTTTGAAAATAACTGGCACATTCTTTCTCTCCCCAATTTTGGACTTACACTGAATACTAGCTTCGTAAGTGAGATGCTTCATATACAATTCCAAATGATGCTTTATATTTAATCTTCAGTCCACTATTACTTTCTCAGAGACTAAAATATTTTTAACTTTAGGAAAGCAAGTTTTAGTAAAATAACCTAAAATGGGAGAAGGTAGTATATATCTGAGATTTCCCTTTTTATGCAGTAGAAATGTAAATTCAGTTGCCATCATGATCCATCTGGTTTGTCAATTTATAACAGTGTTTTGAAGAACTACTTAACGTATATAATTTTGGATATTATAACATGAATGAGGATTGCTGATCACTGATAGAAAAAACTACACAGCCATGTAGACATGTACCTTACATAAAAATTATCGTTTTCGTTCCCAGTCAAGCCATCAAGTTGCTGCCAATCCTTCTACACTCTAGACAGAATATTCAGCTCACGGAAAAATATTTTCCTTGAGGTATCTCAAACTTACTTCTTTTTTGTAAATCCATAAGAAAGCCTCTTTCTTCTATGCCTATCTTTTGTTCTACACCTGAGATAATGGAGTGCTATAATCTACTGTGTGGGGTAGGTGTTATTATTTAACCATTTTATGATCAGCATCTTTTAACATAATAATCTATTCTTGGGCCAGCCCCAGTGGGCTAGTGGTTAAGTTTGGCACACTCCACTTCAGTGGCCTAGATGTAGTTCCCGAGTGCAGACCTACAGCACTCATCTATCAGTGGCCAAGCTGTGATGGTGGCTTACATATAAAACACAGAGGAAGATTGACAATAGGTCTTAGTTCAGGGTGAATCTTCCTCAGCAAAAAAGAAAAAAAGAAAATCTATTCTCATATAAATTAGCAACGTTGAAGTATGTACTCACTTTCCTTCTATGTACTATGTGCTCACTTCCCTTCTCCATTTGGAGTATGGAGGATTCTAAAAGTATTCCATTAGTCATACTTGATTATTCCCTAATTACAAAATTCTTTGAGAAATGCCAAACTGCACAGAACTTTAAAATAGATCACAGAAATACCTTAAGAAAATATGACTGCTATTTTCTTCCTACAGTTTCTTTATCCACCCAGAATCTATGCCATCCGTTTCCATAAACCCTTCATAGGCAGCTCAATGGGGATGATGAGCTTCACCATGCTCCCATGTCGCATGAAAATATGGTAAGTATCACTGATACTGTTGGGTATTACATGACTAAAGTGAAGCTAGAGTTTTATATGTTTGTTAATTTTTTATTTTAGAAACTCACTAGTAACTAACTTGCTTAAAAGCTTCCAGCTGTTTCCTAGTAGCAGCCTTAGGAAGAGAACTACCAATCCTACTCTATTCTCTTGTACTTTTTTTATACCTTATTCTACAGACCAGAAACTTATTCAAATGAATTATGTTAATATGTTTCACAGATCTATTCATCCTATTAAAGTAATGTCTAAACTCATGCCATAAACATTGATTTGGGCTCTAGAGGGCTTTTATAGTGGATTTCATAATATTTTCATATCCTTTTTATAATTAATCACACTTTAACTCCAGATCTACCACCTTTTTAACAACACAGATGTGTACATGGATGGAGTCATACTGCCAGTGGGCATGACTGAGTATTGAATTTGCAAGTCATTTTCATGATGAGGTTTTATTTATTTAGTGTGCTCTGCTTTCCTCTGAGATTATTTTATTAAACAAGTAATAAAGAGGTGTAGGTACAAAAGGGTATGTATAGAAGCATGTCCGATACATCACATGGTGAATACAAATGTGCTGTTGAGATTGCATCATATCACAAAATAATGAGATGAGAAAATTTTGCTGCTTGATACCCAAAAGCAAATATAACAGTCCCAGCTTGGACTGAATCAATAAACTCTGTATGTGACCAGACAGCAAACAATCTTTACAAACACAAAGATTTGTCTTTTCATTTGCCTGGGGTTTTTTCACTATATTTAAAAGAAATGAATTTGTGTCCTTTGCATAAATTGGAACAGTTACACAGTGGACAGTCAGAGCAGTGGGTAAAGTAGAATGGAGTTAACCATTACTACTGGAGTTTTCATCTTTGTGAATATGCTCAGTATTTGCATTCGAATATAAAAGTGGAGAATGAATAACTTAATGTTTAGTAGTAATAAAAATTAACAGACTGTATTAGCAAAAAAACCTATTAACATAAAAATGGCATGTCATTTTTATGTTGAAGGATAAGAATAAAAAGTAAATACCTTCTTTCTGCATTTATGCTAAATACTTTTGTAATGTCCAGAGAATGTCTGGGCTACGTGACCTTGAAGGAGAAAAATCACATGCACTTATTTAGCCATCTAGAAGCTGGGGATTTCTATGTACCTTTTAGATAAAACTGTAAGATTCTGATAATGTTTTATTATGTTGAGAGTATGCTCTTCGTCTGGTGTGAATATAGCCACACTCTGCTTCCCACAGTTTGCAAGAAGCAGCTGGCTCCAGGCTAGGTTTCCTCTGAAGTCACTAGTAAGCCTGATTGAAAGAAAGAACAAAGGAATGAAGCAGAGGTGTATTCTCCTCTCATACATGCCTTTAGTGTATTTAGACATTTTAGACAAAAAACGGTCATTGAAGTTTATCTCAGTCTGATTTTTGGAAGACCAGAAAAATACAGTCCAAGTTTTAATTACATACACACAATATTTCTTCCAATATACATTTCTCCAAACCTAAATCTATGTCTATTTTTCTTTTCTTCTAAATCCTTAAAAATGACTAAATGAATAAACACTACAGCATAAAGTGATCTCTGATTAGGAAAAAAGAGGGGCTTATTTTGCTGGGATGACTTGAGAATAGTAAAAACAAAAGGGAATTCTCAGGAAGTAATCCCACATAATATAACCAAGCATCAAGGATGCACAACAAAGAGAAGGCAATATTTTGAGCACGCTAATATTTTTAAAAATTTTAAGCTAACAGTTTAAGAACAAGCATCTCCAAGATCATGACTTTAAAATCAAGTAGTACGGTCTTGCTGTTTATTTGAAAAGCTATTTCTTGATTTATGGCGTTCTTTGCATCTGTAATATGAGAAACTGTTCTGTCCGTTCTTCTTTTCACCAGCATAGGCATAAATGATTACTGACAGACGTACCAGATGCTCTGAGGATATTCTCTACTGGTAGACACTGACACCTGCATTTGGAGCTAAAATTTGTATAAAACATCGGGATTAAAATGTTAATCAATTTCAATCATATTGAAAACAAATACTTATAAGAACAATGCATTTGACCAAATAGCGAAAAAACGGTTTAAAATACGGTGTTAATATTAGGAAAGAAGTGTTCCCGTGGTAATAATAGTTCAAAATTTGGCAGTGATGAAGGCCACTGGGGAAAAAAATCTATCCTGACTGCATTGCACTATATTATTTTTACACTAAAATTTCTGGTCTTGTAAAGTTTTTATAGTCAGTGTTCTTATATAATGACTGATACGTACTTGTTTATATTTCTTCATAAATATTTGCACTTTATAAATATTTGTATTTTTAGGCATTATTTCTTAAATGTGTATATTGCAAAATTGTGACAGACTAATAAATGTCATGAAATGGATCCTCATTATTTTATGAATTTTTTTTCCCAGAGTAGGGTCTAGACCTAACTATATTTTAGGATGTAAATTCCTGTTGTAAAAAGTATGTTTTCTTGGCTTATGACAAGCATTTTTAGGAATGCAAAGTTCATTTCCTTTTAAAGAATGGTGATGTGAACTGCAAGTTCTGGCTCTCATTCTGGAAATTTGAGTGTGTGCAGCTGCCTGAAAAATCATTCCTGACCACATCATGGAATAAGAATGAGGTGGACAAGCAACATGAGAAGTAAAATATTTTAATACTCAACTTATTTTATCATCAAATTGATAAACTGTCCCGTCTTCACAATGAAAATAACAACTTAGACATTATAATTTTGAATTCTATAACAAAATATGAGTCAGAGGATACATTTTGAATTAAAAATCAGAAATCTTTTCTAAATGAAATAATTGAAACACTCTACATAGTGCCAAAACAACCCATGAAAATATGAAGGCAATTTTTTTCTAAGTGCTGTTTACAACTGATTTTACTAACAAGGAATGAATATCACTTGACAGCTCAAAGCTAGACATTTTCTGAGGTTGCCTTATATGGCATGTGCAAGAATTAGAATCATTTAATGAGCCTATGAATATACATGTGCCCTGGACCATTTACTTTGTAAAGAATTGATAGACTGTGTTTTTTACAGTAGTGTTAGTTTTATTGAAAAATTGAGTGGGAAGTACAGAGAGTTCCAATATATCCTCTTACCCCGACCTATTATATGCCTCAAACTCCCCAGTTATTAACATCCTGCATTACTGTGGCACATTTGTTGCAGTTGATAAACCAATATTGATACACTGTTATTAACTAAAGTCCATAGTTTTCCTTAGGGTTCTCTCCTTGTGTTGTAAAATTCTATGAGTTTTGACAAAAAGTATAATGACATATCCATCATTACAGTATCATAGAGTAGTTTCACTACCCTAAAATTCCCTTGTACTTGTGGGAGACTGGTCTTGGCCACGCCAAGATATGTCTCTTTGGCATGATGATTATTTGAGGCTGGTTATTTTGCAGACAGGAAAGCAACTGAAAAGTAGAATTTACTTACTTTTTGTAAGAGACATTTACATTGTAAAGGAAATCTCCATCTGTAAACACACTCCCTCTCTGTACCAGGAAGAAGAAAGGGGATGACTTTATCTCTAGAAACTCTTAATCAATACCAAAGGCAAGGACTTAAATCTGCATAATAATCTTATTCCTGTTTCTGGTAACCTCCTGTAACTGACTCCCCCCACCCCCAACATCCTCCTTTGTCGTTAGCTGGATATGATATTTAAGTGGGGACTTCAGCCATTTTGGCGAGTTGCTCAACTTGCCTGACCTCTCCCATGCATACATGTTATAAAGCTTTGTTTAATTTTCTCCTGCTATTCTGTCTCACATGAATTTAATTCATCCTCCAGCCAGACAAACCCACATTGGGTAGAGGAAATGTCTTCCTCCCCTACGTACTCCTTCCATTCACACTTCCCTTCCCCAAATTTTGCAACCACTGATCTTTTTATTGTCTGCATAGTTTGGCCTTTTGTAGAATGTCATATAGTTGGGGTCACACAAAGATATACTTTTTAAGAAACCTCCAGAGATTCTGATGCACAAGCAAGCATAGTAAACAATGGAGTAAGGAAGCCAAACAGAAGAGTTCTCAATTTCAAAAGCCCACTGTTGTACTAATTAGTAGAGATGTTGCTGACAGATGTTAGGTCTAAGAAGACTGAATGTTAATGGAATGAATAAACTCAGAAGTCAGTAAACAGAATGAAATATTTGGGTTAAAAATCTTCAACAAACTTGAAGATTTAGTTTGCAGCAAGGCTGCAAAAGTGAATAGAGGTCACAATGGGAAGGCAGATAATTGACCATGGCATGTGAATGTAAAGTAGAGTAGGTTTCTTTAAAATATCATGAACATAATAAATCTACCAGACTATTTCTTTTAAACGTATCCCTGTGCTTACAAGGTAGGGTGAAAGGTAGAAAGGGAGGGGAGAGGGGACTAATATGTGCAAATAGGATAATGAGATTTCCTAATATACCTCTAGGAAAGTACCTGGTCTCAATGGATCTAACCTGAGGTCTCTTTATCACAGAATATTTTTAAGAGGAGATGATTAACTGCTTTTAGTATAACAAGAACAAAAGCCTTAGTATATACATTATATTTGCCTACCCTGACTCTGCACAGTTTGAATATGATTTCTATTTTATTTTTAAATAAAATAGAATTTTTAAATTTTATTTATTTTATTAAAATTTAAAAATTTATTTTTAAATAAAATAGAAATAGATTTTAAATAGAATCTGGATTTATATTAATTAAATATGATACAAATCAAATCTTTTGCTATTCAGAAATTTTGGGTGACAATACCTTTCAAAATATGAATCTCATTGATGGGGTAAAAAAAATACAAAGCTATTTACAAATAAAAGGTATATCTATACAACATGAATTTTGTTGCAAAAAAAGGGAATTAAACATGAAAATGCTAACATGAAGGAGGAATGATGGAGAGGAAAGTTTCACCTGTTTGAACCAACTGTATTTATATTAGGATTTAGAAAATCAGAAGCTTCTAGATAGAGCAAACTAAGACAGTTAGCAGTTGCTTTTCTTCTCCTACCTCAATTCATTCCCAATTGAGCATTGCGTTTAGTTTTAAATAACGTGCTTAGGTTGAAAATGATTGAAACGACTACTGAAATAATAGTAGGCAAAAGGTAACAAGATAATATATATGAATATCTCATCTACTATAATCCTTGCTTGTTTTTGTCCACTCCATCCCTCATTCCACTTCTATAAGCACTCTAAATTCATTTTGTGGAATCCAATGTTGTATAGAGATTTGGAGAAATGCTGAATCAAGTAGCCTGCTCTCCATCAGTGGAAAACAAAAGATTTCTTGGAGACTATTTCTAAGATGCTTTCTCTCGCCCTCCTGATACAGTCAAAGTAAAGACATGTTCAAATGCATCTTGGATGCTGATCTTAAGAAGGGGGTGAAGGTCATTTTCCCAGCAACAGTGACTTTACACACTTCTTATCGTGCGATTGTTTCTTTCTATCCTTACGAGGTGCCTCAGTTTCTTCTAATTTCCAAATGTGATTTCTCAGCCTTATCACTGACTTTCAGAGTTTTTAACAGTCTTAAAATCCATTTTGTCAAGATAGACATAATCGTAATTTCTGTAATTACTTGTGAAGAAATCATCATAATTTATATACAACTGACTCACGAACTCTCTGCCTATATGCCATGAGAAATGCAACTTGAGAGTGCCTGCATATTTACCCTCCACATGTGTACAGGAAGAAGAAAGAGGCTGTCTTTTACATGTAATATTAAGAAATAAAATTCTTGAGGGGGAATGTACGTATTTTGTTTAATAGAAATTCTTTCTTATGATGCTAGATAAGCTAAAAGCCAGAGGAGATTGAAGGGAATTATTACTGAACTTAACATTTAAGGTATCAAAATTCATGTTATCAACGAGTATTAATAATGAATTAAGGTTCCAAGTAATAACAATAAATAATAATAATGATAAAAGGAAAAGGCTGTTTCCATCAAATAATGAATCAAAAAGTATTTATTATTGTGTTTAATTTGCATATAAATCATTTATAAAGCAGTGAGCTACTTGGCAAAGTATGCACAAAGAATAATCCACAATGACAAAACATTAACAGTCAGTCAAGCATATAGCATTTATGGATTTACATAAATTCTCTCTCTTCTGCTATGTGACTGTCAAGGACAGATAAAGAATTTATGAATAATCTATATTCTTAAATACCAACAATTAAAAATAATTGTTGTAATACCAACAATTAATAATTGCACAAATGAGATTCCTGTCTTACCACACATATAACTTCCATCATCTAATAGCAAGAATAATCATATTGTAAATGAAAGCTTACTTTTATAACCTCATGAAATATATTTTATGATTTAAGGGGGATATTAAGGCCGCCTATTTTATTTCACTATTGTCCACTTCTTCTTTGGCCTTTCACTACTTTCTATTCTCCAGAATTATTTACAATATAGCTTGAGTCTTATCTCTCCAGCTGGTTGTCCTGGAGGTATTTTCCCATGTTATCATCGTATATTATAGCATATTGAAAATAAGCATAAGAAAGTAGGTGTGAAATCTATCAAATTAAAATGATTGTCTTCAATAGTATAAAAAAGGGCACCTTAAGGGCATTAAGAAAAGTTTTCTTTTTGGAGGAAGTGGCCAGAGGTCACAGCCTCAATTTTATTTATTTATTTATTTATTATTGCAGTAACATTGGTTTATAAAATTATGCAAATTTCAGGTTTACAACATTATATTTCAGTTTCTGTGTAGATTACTTCATGTTCACCACCCACAGACTAATTACAATCCATCACCACACAGGTACCTAATCACCTCTCTTGCCCTCCTCCCTCCCCCTTCCCCTCTGGTAATCACCAATTCAGTCTCCGTCTCTATGTGTTTGTTTTTCATTGTTTTTATATTCTACTTATGAATGAGATTATATGGTATTTGACTTTCTCCTTCTGACTTATTTCACTTAGCATAATACTTTCAAGTTCCATTCATGTTGTCACAAATGGCTAGATTTCATTGTTTCTTATGGCAGACACTGTTGAATAGTATTCTGTTCAAAGCTGAAAGGAAATGGAGAAATCCTTCTGATGCACTATAGCTGTAGTGAAAGCATTCTCACCGTAAAGACAAAGCTGAGTTCTAAGGATGTATAGATAAAAATGATGGTTGATACTAGATTGTGGAAACTTTAAGCACTAGACAAAGTAGCTTTCATTTTATAATGTAAGCAATGGAGACTCATTTAATACATCTTCCCTGCCTCTCCTCTCACCCCAGCAGATAATGCTAATTAAACACAAAATATCACTTTGACCTTCCTCATTCCCCACTGAAAATCAGAAAAGAGAAGAAATAAAAAGATCTTTTGCCCTGAAGGAAGCAGCATGCTGAACCATACTGTGAGAGAGATTGTCCTCTGCTTGATTCCCCCCTGAAGAGACAATCTGGAAAAGCCAATCCACACTCTTCTTATATTTGTCATAGCACAGCAAATGACTTTATTTTACTATAGATCCAGACAGCACTACAAGAAAATAGTACAATCATTAAAAGAATAGGTCAGTAATAGAAATGTGTTTTACAATCTAACAAATTTTTCCACTGTCAAAGAAGTTGGAACTCAGAGTGACTTTTTTTGTGAATGTGCAAAATGTCCATCAAGCAATATTAACTGCTACCCACAAAATTGACACTTTGTCCTATTGGATGACATCCATAAAGAAAATAAATCTCTTTTAATAGAATTAAACTACATGAATGACTCTATTTCAAAAAGTCATGTTCATGAATATTTGCACAGTTCTGCATTTAAATAAGTTGTCCATGTTCTAGTGACTCCAAGTAAATATGTAACACTATTTCTTAATAATTGAGTTAATTTTGAAATCAAGTCCCTGATTTTCAGGGTTTTACCATAAACTTTCAAATTATATCATTATATATTTTTTCATATATATTCATTAATTTATTCATAAGGTATTTTAGACTTACCATGTGCCAAGTAATGCCCTAGGAGCCCTGGATTTATGTTACATAAGGTAGGCTAAATACGTATTTTCCTTGATATTTATTCCATAAGCTCATGCTCTAGTCCAAGTCAGTTTGGGCAGCTGCAACAAAATACTATAGCCTGAGAGGCTTAAACAATAAACATTTATTTCTCTCAGTTCTGGAGGCTGAGAAGTCCAAGATCATCATGCTGGCAGATTTGGTGTCTGGTGAGAGCCGATTCCTGGTTTGCAGATGGCAGCCTTCTTGCTCTAACCTCACATGGTGGAGAGAGGAAGCTCTGGTTTCTCTTCCTCCTCTTATAGGGACATTAGTGGGAACCCATGAGGGAGCCCCACCCTCATGATCTCATGGAAATCTAACTACCTCTCAAAGGCCCCACCTCCTAAAACCGTCTGTGATATTGTGATTTATAATAAGAAATATATATGTGATCTTCGACTCAGTTTCTGTCATAGGGCTCCTAAAACCCTTGGAATATCCTAAGTGATGAGAGCAATAAAGATGTCCTTCGTTATGAGAATGAAGTGACTTTTGGTGAGCACCTAAGAATAGGGGTGGTTGCCAGGAGCACTGACCATGTGATTAGATGATTGGATCCCATCCTTCCCTCAGGGAAAGTGGAAGAGATGGAAGTTGAATCAGTCACCAATAACCAATGATTAAATCAATCATTCCTATGCAATGAAGCCTCCATAAAAATCTTACAGGACAGGGTTCAGGGAACTTCTGGGTTGAAGATTATATGGATATGCTAGGAGAGTGGCAGATTGGAGAGGTCATGGAAGCTCCACACCATTTCCCCATGCCTTGCCCTACACATCTATTCGATCAGGATGCTCATCTTTATTCTTTGTCATATACTTTTATAATAAACTGCTAAACCCTAGTAAAATGTTTCTCTAAGTTCTGTGAAACTTTCTAGCAAATTAATCAAATCTAAGCAGGGGATCATTGGAACATCCAATGTATAACCAGTTGGTCAGAAACACAGGTATCACCCTAGGCTTGTGACTAGCATCTGAAGGAGACGACAGTCTTGTGGGACTGAGCCTTTAACCTGTGGGATCTCATGCCGTCTCTGGATAGATGGAGTTAGAATTCACTTGAATTGTAGGACACCCAACTGATGTCCTAGAAATGCTAGGTGGTGTGAAGAAACCACCTCCCAGTTTATATTTGACATTGGGTGCAGAATCAGACATCACACTGGAGATTAGGGCTTCAACATAGGAATTTTGGGAGAATACAATCATTCAATCCGTAACAGTTCTCTTATGCCTCTATTGGTCCAAACAGATATGCATGGAGTTATCATTTTTCTCAGAAAAAATGACAGTTTTGATTTTCTCCTCATTGAAACATCTAAATATCTTTTAAAATTTTGTTGTTTTCTGTAATCTAAATTAATCCTAGAAAATAATCTTTAAAATACTCACTTTTCAATCAAGAGACCTCTGCATTAAGAGTTCCGTGTAAGGCATATGTTTGTATGCCTTAATTTTCTTTTTTTGTGTTCTTATTTCTTATGTCTTTTTGACCTCTGAATTTCCATATGTTCCATTTTGACCATAAAATTCTTTTCTATTACCAACTTCAGTCTATATAATTAAGTGAATATCTTCCAACCTCTTACAGAATGATCAAAAACTGACAGGAATTGCTTTTGCTAGCCTTTATAGAAGCTCCCAATCTCAAGCTGATATTTCCTAACTTTTTTCAGGATATTCATACTCAGAAATTCAATCCTACTTGAGGATGAAAGCTGATAAGACTGCTGAAAATAGAGCAGCCATGTCTTTATCTATCAAGTTAACTGCATTGTAGTGCTTCATTTCTTCATATAATTTAGCCTACTGATTTTTAAACTAGCTCTCTATTTATTTAACAACATAAACCAAAGTGCTTTTTTTCTTTTAATTTTGAGAATATTTGCCTTGTTTATTCCTACCTTGCCACCTCTGTGAGATCCCTTGTTAACTGATTTTAGCTTGGAACATCAGTTTGAATCTATGATGTTTTCCCCCATTATGTGCTCATTAAAATCAAAGGACGGATGAAGTCCTCATCTGTGAAATTACTGAAGCCATGAACTTTTTGTGCTCCTCATTCCTAAACTCAAATAATTGTGGACTAAGATATGAAATTTATGGTGCCAACCTTTTCATTTACAAAACGCATCTAGTTTCTCAGCTCTTTCACAGATCAGAGTCCATTGAAATGCTCAATAGATATTGTAAAACCTCAAGGTAATACTCCTTGAGTTAATTTGAATGCTTTTGCATTTGCTGATCAACAATCCTAGGTAGATTCCATGCTCAAAGAAAGCTGAGGCACATATGGAATCTGCTCTATAGGGTGAGAGTTACTGAGGGGAGGATGAAGTCGGAAGCTGAGCCAGTTTTGTCAGGCAACCCCCTCTTGGAATCACAAAGTGTAGGGTGAATGTTTGCTTTTACTACAAGTCTGCTGACTCAGTCTCTCTGGATCCAAATTATAGGGAGAGCCCTATGACTGATGACTCTAAGTAACAGAGGGGATTCTTGAAATGACAGTTGCTGCTCTGGAAGTCTCAACCAGCGACATGACCTGAAATCTTTTGAGTGAAAATTTCACACTACAGTTCACTTGACCTTAGGACCAGGAAAGCTTTGGATTAGTAAGTGATCTAGGAAATATACAGTTTACAGACAGCCTCCTAAAAACATGGAGATGTCTGCGAACTTGTAAAACAAAAAATCATAGTTTTGGTATCTCAGAACTCTGGAAAGTAAGGCTAATAGGCTTGGAGATGTGAGAACGATATTTTATCTGTCCCCCTGATACATTCTGGAAATCAGGGAAAAGACAAAATGACAATACACACCATGCCAAAAAGCAGTAACTCCAACAGAGGAAAAATGAAAGCAGGAAAAGTCCAGGTGTCAAGAGAAAACATGAGAAGGACTGGTATTAATTCTTCTTTAGATGTTCAGTAGAGTTCTCCAGTTACAATACCTCGTCCTGTGCTTTTATTTTTTGGGAGAATGTTGATTAGTAATTCAATCTCATTGTTTATTGTTGATCTGTTCAAATTTTCTCTTTATGGTTCATTCTTGGCAAGTTGTATGTTTCTAGGAATATATCCATTTCTTTTAATTTATCTAATTCATTGGCATATAATTGTTCATAGTACACTAGAGAAAGGCAAATATTGTCTGGTATCACTTGCATGTGGAATCTAAAAAAGAAAATTCCAAAAAAACACAAAAACCTATTTCATAGGAACAGAATAAAATTGTGGTTGCCAGGCCTGGGGAGAGGGAGGAATGAGGAGATGCAGGTCAAAGGGTACAAACCCGGTTATAAGAAGAATAAGTTCTGAAGATCTAATGTACAGCATGGTGGTTGTAGTTAACGATATGCTATTGTGTACTTGAACGTTGCTGAGAGTGCTCTTAAGTGTTCTCAACACACATGCATGCACAACACACACACACACACGAGTTAACTATGTGAGGTGATGGTTGTGTTAATTATCTTCACCTTGGTAGTCATTCCATCTGTATATCAAATCGTCAGGTTGTACACTTTGAAAATATGCAATTATATTTGTCCATTACTCCTGTAAAGTTGAAAAATCAGATAAACAAATATATAAAAAACAAAAAAAAAAGAGAAAATGTGAGATAAGCTTCTCTGTCTGGAAATGATTCAAAGATTTCCAAGCTATACATTTATAGCCCCCACTTCAAAATTTTGTCTGAAAATTTTCTACACTTCTCAATGTGCCCCTTAATATGGGTGAGAAGGATGTCCCACTACTGGAGGCCAAAGTGGGAATTGCAGGTGCCCTAATCTAGGTGAATGGAAATGGCGGTCAGTGCCCCATAGATATCAGCCAGGCCAGGGAAGACAATGACAGCTGAAATATAAGATCCTAGGAAATCAGACAGCACCCAGAGTTAGGATTAGGAGGAGAAGAAGGAGGAAAAAGAAATCCTGAATGAATGAAATATTTGTGCCAAACAAATTGATCTATAAACCCTGATTTGATTATTATTTTTAAAGTTTCAGAATTGGAGTGAGGAACAACATTGATATTGCTCAATTAAATTATCTTGCTAGTGAACTAAACAAGAGCTCATGAACCAAGCTAAATTCCATTCTATAACTATGAATAAAGCAGGGCATCTTTGTGGGCATTTGAGATTTGATTGTGGATTACACACCTGTCTACACACTGGTTTTTACAGTTTTGTCCAGTATTAATTCTGTCCTTTAAATTCTCCTTCTGAGACCCTTGTATTTGGTCTCCACAGGACCTCATTGCCATCAAGCCTCGTGGTGCATTGGCTATAACACTCCAATTCTGCCTGTTCCTCTCAAAAAATACCATAGTCTGGACCTTCTCACCCCTCATCAGAATTGCATTCACTCCAGCAAAATTTACATGCTCTATGTGCCACTATTTCTGGCCTAGAAAAAATGCTCACATCAATCAATTTAAAACCTGCCATAGAAAGAATTATAAAGGCACCAGGGTTATTTAACCTGGAACATTGTGGCCTTTAGATATTTAGATGACAGTTATTTTGAAGAAGAGTTGTTGAGAGTGATTTCAAGTGAAAATTGTGACATTATATCTGCACTTGCTACTTAAATGGTAAAAGTGTGTCATTCAACCCACATCAGGACTAAGCAGTGCTGGAGAGCCCTCTCTCAGTGTGCTATCCAACACAGTTGCCACATATAGTTACAAGCACTTGAAACACACCTAATATAAGTGAGGATCTGAATTTCAATTTAAAAACTGAAGAAATATGAGATCTCATTCTATAAACACAAGTTTATTGTTTTGCTACCACTGCTCTTCGCTTTAACTGCTACATTGTGTATGGTTTTTAAATTAAGTTGAAATATTTATTTTTACTTTAATTATAGTTAAATTATGTTTTCTAGTTAAAAATAAAAAGGTACGTATATTGATATTAAAATGAAGAAAGATTACTGAATTAAAATGGATTAAAGATGCAGAAGCTATTACTATGACAGGAAAAGTAAAGCAAAAACAGTCTTCGGAAGATGTATTTTGTTAATTTCATAAGGAATGCCAAGTGGAAATCGCTAGGCTGATTAAAATGGAAAAACTATATATTTGTTGCCTAAAATAAATTTATAAATAATAAAGTTGACAAAATTGAGACATTCACAATTTGAAAGGAAAATTCTTCTCAAAGTAAAAACATAATTGACAAAATTAGTCAACTGAAATCAGAATTAAATATTCAACAAAATTATTATTTTCTTTTTTGAGGAAGATTAGCCCTGATCTAACATCTGCCACCAATCTTCCTCTTTTTGCTGAAGAAGACTGACCCTGAGCTAACATCCTTGGCCATCTTCCTCTACTTTATTGTGGGATGCCTGCCACAACATGGCCTGGCAGCACTACCTAGGTGCACACCTGGGATCCGAACCCCAGGATGCCAAAGTGGAACATGTGAGCTTAACCACTGCACCACCGGGCTGGGACCACAACAAAATTTTTAAAATCATATTTAACAAGATCTGAGCATGTAACTTTGGACAGCTATCGAATGACTTCGTTCTTACACAAAATGAAACTATTTTTAGATGGCAAAATAATAAAATAAATCATTAATTTCTTTTATGGAAATTTTATGACAATTGTACTTTAAAGACTAAAAAATACATATTTTAACAAAGTGAAAAATCTTCACTTAATCCGCCAAACAATGATCTACACAATATAAAATCTTCCCAGCAATATTTATGATCAATTAATTCAAAATATTAAAATAGCAAATACTTTTCTTTAGTTTCAATTAGTTAGGTGGTGCAAGAGATATTGCTTGGTTAAAATATTGGGTATGTATTTTCTCAAAGTATTTTGAAGATAAGCAAAACTTGTTGCCAATTTGTAGCCTAAAAATCGAGCTTCATGGCATAGCTATTTTAAATTCTACTGTTTGTCAAAAAAGAATCTCAACTAGATATGTAATAATTAGTTCTCATGACAGATGATGCTCAAGTTATTTCATGTTAAAAAATCCGAATTTATTGGAACTTTAAAAAAGCAAATGATAGTTTCCTTATTCCTTTACTCCACTGTATGATACATATTGAAAAAATTATACTGTTTTTGAAGCAGATTCTATAGAAAATGCATGGATACATTTATTAACAGCATTCAAATGCTGTGAATCACCACCAGTTTACGTAACCATTGAAAGAAATGGAAGGAAGATAGTGAATTGTAAAACGTTATGGTCTTCGCCAAAGTTCATTGATTGACTCTTAGAATATTACTATAGTGTTAACTCCAATTCTAAATTTTCTTGAGAAAAAGGACTGCTTTCTAAATATTCAATATTCAGGGACAAAAATTAGTTGCACTTTATGTTGCTTCCTATCACACTGCATATTTGCAAGCCAAGTTTAAAGTTCTGAGGAAAATTAAATCTTATTTGCTACTGATCTAGACAACAAGACCAGGGACCTAATTTATGGTGTCTAATGCAAAATGAAGATGTGGCACCACTTGCTAAAAAATTGTTAAGAATTTTCAGACGTTGTCAGCAGAGCATTAAATCAAGACAGGCCCTTCTGAGTGTGAGGTCTGTGCAAATGCACAAGTGGTACACTTACGAAGGCAACCTTGCTGAACAAGCATACGAATTTGTGTTGAAATTGAACTTTCGTAATATACATCAACAATAATGACTTTGCCCATTTTTCTAACGTGCATCAATCTACATATGATATTAATTGCAATCTACGGCATTCTGTACAGTAGCTATAAAAATACAAAAAATTAAATAACATTTCACTGATATTGATAAATTTATGATTTCTTAAAATTTATTCAATATCCTTTAAATTTTATGCTAGTAATACTGAGCTGATGTAACAGTTATTGAATTTCCTTAATTTGGATAAACAAAGTTTTGAAACTGATACGCTTTTGCTTCAAAGTCAAATCAATTCTTGTAAAAAAAAAAATGAACCAGTTATTTGAACATGGATCATTAAAGGAAAATGATGTTTTGTTATCTGATTCAATTTCTAAGTATGCTTGGAACTACATGGGAATGTGTATCTACATTTTATACATGTATATGTGTATACTTTTTACTGTTTTATAAAACTATAAATTTTATAAAACCTAAAGCCAAATCATTTTCTCTGATGAAAATTTGTGTTCTTATCAAAATGTGATTTAAATGTAAAATGTACATTGAATTTTAACATCTTATATGAAAAATGAATATAAAATATTGGTAATCTTATATTGTTATTAAATTATGTTATTATATATTGTTATGAAATAATATTTTGAATTTATGGAGTTAAATAAACTGTATTATTCAGATTAGTTTTGATGTTTCTTCTTACCTTTTTGTATGAGTCTTCATGAAAAGGTCAATTTACATGCACGACCTACATTATATTTTTTGGGGCAAGACTGCTTTAGCATGCCAATTTTTACAGCAGTCACCTAATGATTATTTATGCTATCTTATATTTCATCAAGCCTTAGAAACAATGGTCTATGGACAAATTGATTCCACATCCTCTCTTTGTGAATAAAATTTTATTGGAACACAGTTACCCTCATGTTTTATGTATTGTCAATGGTTGTTTTTACACCATATCGGTATTAGAATCCTTGAGTCAATGGTGTATTGAGCCACATAGCTCACAAAGCCTAAAATATTTACTGCCTAACTCTTGACCCCTGCTCTAGATGATATATAGTATTTGTCTTATGGGCATTTAGCCAATTGATGCTGAACTTGGAGGAAGGATGCAAGAACTAAAACGTTGAACTGAGTATCACAAGATCCCGAAAGCTCAAAGGAAGAGATGGTTGTGGGAGACTTCTTGTATATCATTGGTTGTTGTTAATGTAGTAGTGACAAGAAGGTAATGGAACCTTCCTAAAATTCCACAGAATCAGAGAATACTAAAATTGGAGGAAAATTTGACTTTTGCCAGGAGAGTGGAATCCTTTTTTTTCCCTTCTATTGTATAAGTTTTGTTCAGAATGTCTATTTCAGAACTAGATTCATTCTAATAGTAGACTTAGTTAGTCCCAGAGTTTATAGATGAGTCTCATGATAACAATGTTTCCTACATTCTAAAAAGAAGCTTGTCTAAAATTAGGTTGCCCTTGGACCCCAAAAGCCCCTGCTAGTGAAAAGTACACCTTGAAATTATTTATAAAATTGACTTTCTGTGTAGCCCTAAAGGTCAGAAGACCAACTGCTGAAAGCTATATCTATTTATAGATCAAATGTTATTAGCCTTTAAGGAAGTGCACATCAAACCCACAATGAAATATCACTTCACACTGGAAAGAATGGCTATAATAATTTTTAAAAATGGAAAATCTCAAATGTTGGCAAGGATGTGGGGAAACTGGAAAACTGGAATCCTCGTACATTACTGGTGAGAGTGTAGAATGGTGCACAGCCGCTGTGAAAAACAGTTTGCCAGTTCCTCAAAAGGAACATAGAATACCATTTAAGAGCAATTCTGCTCCTAAATATATACCCAAAAGATTTTCAAGCAAGTGCTCAAATGAAAACTTATAGGTGAATGTTTATAGCAGCAAAATTTACAAAAACCAAAAATTGGAAACAACCTCAATACTTGTTAACTGAAGAATAAATAAAATATAGTCTCTCTGTAACATGGAATACTATTCAGTTATAAAAAGAATGAAGTACTGATACATGCTACAACATGAAAGAACTTTGAAAGGGTCAAAAAAATAAGACAGAGAAGGCCACACGATTCAATTGATGTTAAATATCCAGCATAAGCAAACACACAGAGTATTAGTGATTGTCAGGACTTGGAAGGAGAGGAAAATGGGGATTGACTTCTTAATGTCTACAGGGTTTCCTTTGGAGAGATGAAATGTTCTGGAACTAGATAGTGGATAGTTGCACAACATTGTAAGTGTACAAAATGCCACTGTATTGTGCACTTTAAAATGGTTAAAATGATAGTTTTTTATATTTATTTTACTACAATAAAAAATTATAATAATTTAGAAAATGAACCAACATATCACTAAAAAGTTTCATAATTATCTTAAACGAAAAGGATTCTTTGAAGGGTTAGAGAAGTCCTGAGAATCCAGTTCCCAGTATGTTGGCGATGGCATCAAGCATTTGCTAGCTGTTGGATATGATGACTTCTAAAGATCCCATAAAGTTAGAATTTTTGAATAAAAATCTGACCTATTCCTCCAAATAACACTTTCAAAATCTTTATACATTTAAATTGCTCAACCAGATGGCTATCTAATTTTGGAAATTTTAAATTATAAATGAGGGGAGGCAGTTTTGTTAAAATGGTCATTTTTGCATAACACAAACCACACTTTAGTATTATGGGTTGGCTCTCGGCAAATGTTATTGCTTAGGGATGGCACAGTTTGTTTCAGGGAATCCACTGGCTTGGATCAAGTAAATAAGCAGTTCACATCCCCTGGGGGAATCTCATGGCATCATTTATTAGGTAGTTGGTGTTGCATATGGAGTTGGTGCTTTTATTATATGGCTTGTTATGTATGTGTAATAGTTTTAAGAAAACAACAATAATTTCCTGGGTTGCTATGGAGAAGGTGGGAATGGGAAGAGGAAGAAATGCATAAGGATTTCATGGAGGAATTATTCTATCTGTTTATCAGGTATTAGGAATTGAGAACTATTAGAGTTGTTTCCAGCATGAATTGCCAAACTGGAATGAACTTTCAATAAATGTCCTAGTAAGACTAGAATAGAATATTTCTAGCTGTTCAAAAGTAGGGATTCAGAATTCTCAAAAGTTCCTGTTATTGTTGTTATTATTATTATTCAATTTTCCAGATGTTATTTAAATAATTCCCAACAGATATTGTTATATAAAAGTAACTGTGCTGGATGAAATTTACTTAAATACCACAATTAAGATAATGTATCCATTGAGACATAATTCTCCGTGAGTATCTTGTGTTCACATAGTCTGGATCTTCCGAGCAAAGGGCACTGATAATCTTTGAAAGCATATTTACATATTTGCAAAAATACATTACCTTTAATAAACTATGCTGTCATGAGTAAACACTTTCAATTTATCTTTGAGACAGAACTTTACTATGCATAGCAAATGCATAGGAAATATCCTCTGAAGATGTAGCTGGTGTCTCCCTTCATGCCAGAGAAGGCGGCTTTTTTTATAGCACAGACAGAATAGGTCTCCCTTCTCAGAAACATTGCAGGATAGTAAAATATCATTCACCTCTCTGGAGAAGATGTTCTTATATGTCAGAGTAAAGGCCAGCCCCCCCCCCCCCCTTAGATGGGTAGATCACCAACAGCCCTATAGAGGATAAGCATTTCCTAATGTGGGATTCCTCTTCTTTCTGCACCCCATTGCCTGTGCAGGTGCCATCTAGCCCTCACCAAGTCACCCTGTAAGGACTGATACCCAAGAAACTGACGCAAAATATTGCTGCTTCCCTGAGTAGTAAATGTCTTTGTCTCTGACCCAAAGTTCCAAGATCTGTGCACACACACACACACACACACACACACACACGTGTATAAATACTTGTAATATACATGTAACTTAAACATGTTCATATATATGCATAATGCATACGTATAAACAATGTGCAGATTTTTATACACGTACAGGTATTTATAACTGTAGTAGGCTGACTTGTTGGCTAGTAAGGAGGTAAAATCTCACACCCTTCAAAGTTCTTGACTAACAGTACCCACCCGTCAGGCAAAATCAACTAAGCAGCGCAATGAACACAGTGTTAGGTGTGTTAAAATTTTGTACTTCTCTCCAGAAGTGTTATATGACAAGTATCCATATATTATTTCTTTACTAGACTATTTTGAAAGAAATAAATACATCTAATTTGTCTTTGTGGCACAGAATGGCACTATATTAAAAGGGAAATAAAGTCATATATGTTTTATTGTCTGTTGAATCCAATGTTTTACAAATTTAACACAATATTTTGAAGCTTGACTAAATGTGTTGGTATTTGAAAGACTAGGGCTACTTAGAATTTTGCAGAACTTAGATCCTCTTAACTTATAGACTCTAATATATGTCAAACATAATGTAAAACTAATATATGTCAATACATAATGTATAATGGGTTTACCTAAGCTTTAAAAATAAAAGAATTTTGCTAATAATTTGCTTTTGAAACAATTCTGTATGATGAACTCATTAGATTTACAATTAGACATGACTTATGTTATTATGGAAGATCTGAACTTGAAAAGTTTTACAAAGTGAGAAAATAGGAACAAAGTTATTTTTTAAATATATTTTATAAATATAACATTTTTGATGGAAATGTTAATTTGATATAGTGTCATATTTTATATCATTTCACTGAATATGCGTTACTTGCTAACTTCCAAGTCTTTGTTGGTATATTTGAGACAATATTTTTGGGGGTATTATTTTAGGTCTGGTACGTTTTGTAGGCCCTTAAAAGTCTATGTCCATTTCACTTAATGAAAAAAAAATCTCTACCTAAAACCATGCTTAGGATCTTGGGTTACTTAAAAGATTTTGGGGATAATTCTGTGTTCCTAAGAGAGAGCTAGATTACTCTACTAATTCTTATTTTTTGATGGCATGTGGACTTGTGTACCTAATCCTTTGAAGGTACTATAGCTATCATTCATTTCCAGGGATTATTTCAATCAGCAAAGCTTGGGGTTCTGATTATTCACCTCTAACTTTCAAGAGAACTTCAGTTCTGTGGCATTTTTATTTCATCAAAAGAGTAGAACATGATTTATGCACAAAGGGGACCTTTTAATTACTTGGGGTCAAACTGAGGAATTCAGAACAAATTTCTCATAGAGGTTAGGAGGAAAGCCACAGGATCTGAAGATGGGATGGGCTCAAATCTAGCACTATAATGTGAGAAATTATGGAAAATGTACAATCTCCCCAGTGAACACGATACTACTTTTGGAATGGAGTTACCTAAATATTTTCTGATTTTCAGGGATGCTTTAGTAAAAACTATGAATTTAAAAAGTGATGACAATTACAAAAAATATTCTTTGCATTGTTTTAATTTTGTGGGTTTTCTGCATAATTAATTGAAAGTATTTTCATTTTAAAAATCTGCATATGTATATTTTAAAGGGTCTCTATAAAATATGAATTAGGAAAGCAAAAATTTTATTTAATCTTTTTGTAGAATGTTACAATTTTTAATCAATTTCCTTTTTTTCTGATCCTTAAATGAAAGTGGTACTACAAATATATTTAATTTACCGAAAGCCCTTACACTTTGAATAGAAAATGAAAAAATTAATTGCCTTGGAAACTGAAGAAGTTCATAGAATTCTGAATATATTATTAACCCATTATCATGCAGCTACTATGTCACACAGATAAAAAAGGTAATTGATTTTATGATTGTTTTCTTTTTTCCATGCAGTTTTATGTAAAGTATTTTAACTTAAAAGCAAAGTAGTTTTTGAAATACACTTGAAATTCCTTTGTTCCTCCTACTAGAAGTTATTTATTTGGGATGTTGTACATCCGTATTTATATTATTTATTATATTTGTATGATTGAACTATAACTCTTTTGTGTTTAATTATTTTGTATCTCTCAAAGTTATTTTTTAATTTTCTTGAAATAAAAATTATTCACTTCTGATTATATTAAATGATACATGGTTCCTACCAATACCTCTTATCACTCTTTAGTATACATTCAACATAGTTACTGTGAATACTAAGAAAATAAATTGTAACCTGACTCAATATTGTCGTCTGAATTAATTGAGATGAATTGTAGAAGTTAGTAACAAAACATCTCAAGTTACAGTTGCTCAACAAGAGAAAGATGTTATTTTTTTCTCAAGTACATTGAGTCTTCCAATAATCAATCTGGAACTAGTATGGTGTTTCCTGTTGTCAGAGACCAAGGTACATTCACTCTTTCCTTTGCTATTTCTGACTTCCATTCCCAAAGTAATCTTATTCACCAAGATGGTGTCTGGAGCTGCAAACATTGAGTCTGCATTTTAGTCAACAGGAAAAAAGACGGGATGATGAAGGACATCATGTCAATTTTTTTTAACATGTTCTGAAAGTTGTACATAACACTACGCTTACACACTATTAGCTAAAAAACATAAACATGGCCACACTTGGCTCCATGGGTGAGTGGGAATTGTATAATTTAATCCTGATGGTTGTGTGTCCCCTTGAAGATCTGGTATTTCAACGCTATAGATGGTGAGCAAGAGATAGAATGAGGGAGAGAGAGGAAAGAGAGACAGAGACAAAGGGACAGAAAGAGAGAGAAAACAAATATTGTGGAAAAATAAGCAGTCTCTGGAACATTCTACCTCTTTGGCCACCCACATGTCCACCTACAACTTTCTTTCCTACACAAACTACACGGTAATTCTCACAAAAAATATACAACTCCAAAGAAATACCTAGTTACTTTACCCATTTGAAAATGTATTCCTTATGTGACATGTAGTCCTCTACATCAAAGCCAGATGTGTTCCTCATGGTCCAGTTATGTCAGACACAAGACCTATTCAAATTATACTAATTAAGGCAATCATATTGGGGATAGACAAGTAGACAAACAGAAACACAGAGATCTTAAAAAAGACTCTCACATATACATGTACCCATGTTTGATAGAGGTAGAAAGGGAGATTTATTGGGCAAACTTGTATTTTTTTGATAAATGACACTGTGTCATATTTGTATTCATGCAGAAAAATATGACATTACAACTTTATATCATTCAATACACAAAAAACTTTGATGAATTATAGATATAAGTGTGAAAGGTATAATTCTACCTTCACACAATGACAACGTTTAGTTAAGTCAGTTTGAGTGATCAAAGGAAGATCCAGGATTGGAGAGGATCAAAGTTTTAAGGTGGCTAGCATATAATGCAGAATTTTTACATCACTACACATGGCACATATATAGAAAACTGGGGTTTCAGACATTGGGTAAATTCAAAGCAAATTGTCAAAAAGTCTTTGTTTTTAAATTTAAGGATTAATTCCACGGTAACTGCTTCAGGAAAAAATAGGTCACTCTCATCATACTGGTTTTTTTTTTTTCCCCCACAGAAAAATGTATCTCTCTGCTGTTTCATTTATACCATTACAAATAGAAAGTTAAGAAGGTATAATATCCATGTTATCATGGTAATTTAAAAGTATAGTATAATATGACCAATATTTAGGGAAGAAGATTCCTTATTTCCAAATAATTTTAGAATTATCAGTGGGTAAGTGTTAACTACACATTCTCTGGGATTGTGTTTATTCCTATCTCTTTAGGTCATTTGATATTGAATTGGAGTCCTTATTCAGATTTTTGTTGGTAGTACTCTCGTTATTACTGTTGCTACTTTGAAGGAGTTAATAATCCATAAGCAGATACTATAAATAGCGTTTATATTATACTCAGTGATTTGAAGGGATTGTACATCATTGATATTATTTAATGATAACAATCAAAGAAAAGGAGTTAGAATGCCATTCTTTTCTTCTTTTGGAAAGTTGGTAAAAACATTTTTAAGTTGCAACCAATGTTTTTACCATGTAGTAGATATTTCTTCACTGCGTTGTAATTTACATAAAATAAAATTAAACCATTCTAAGGATATTTTTGAATAAATTTACATAATCGCTCATGTTTACAGTTAAGTTTGAAATAGTATCATCACCCCAAAAGTTATCTTCATAGTGCAGACTGAGGTATCCACAAATGTGTATATTAGAGACATATTCATAATGATTTTCTTCCAAACAAAATGTCAAGAGTTTTATAATATTCTGTTTGTTTGTTTCAGATGTTTGTTTTGGACAATTACTCATAGAGTACATATCTTAGAACCATCTCTAAGGTTTTATACTTCCTCTTAATTTTTTTCTTTGTGGGATATATTGAGCCTATAGAAATATTTTTGTGTTTCTGCAGAGTAGGAACTTTATGCAACAATTTTGCTAAGAACTGGACATTCTGGGCTAAGAACAAGGCTTTGGAAGTCCATTTACATCTGTATAGATTTTGAGAGAACTCTGGAAAGATTCAACTAACTCGAAAGGTATGTGATTACATTGCAAGGGAAAATGAGGAGAAGGACCATGGAGATATACCAGATTGTAAAATCCTAAGACACAAAGACATATCTTGTCCTTAGAGATATCTAGACATCTGTTTACATTCCAAAATGTTAGTGTATGACTTCAGAATTCTTGCCATTGTGTCTACAAATAGAAAAGACTTTGCAACCTTCCTTAAGGAAGGAAAATTCGTGGCTGCATCTTTCTAATGCATATAACCAGAGAAAATCTGTTCTTTTTCTATTCCTCATCTATGAGACTTAGAATTTGGTATCTGTGGGACATTTAGGGCTTTTGTTGCAGTGCCCCAGCGGTAAGAATTGATGTGTGGGGAGCCCCAGAGTCATTATTTGATTTTGAGTAAACAATAATAATTTTTCTGTGATCCCAAGATCTTTTGTTAAAGAATTTAAAATAAATTAAATCAAAAAAGTTAAAATAAATTAAAAATTATTTTAATAAATTTTAAAATGTTATTTAAAGATGATTTAAATCATTTAAGATGACTAGTAAAAACTCAAAATATATCAAAATTCAAAAGTCCACTTGGATGAAAAGATATGTGCAGTTCTCTATTATCATTCATAATGAACCATGTCCTATTTTTGTGTAATTTTGTGGAAAATCATACAATTAAAAATAATTTATATTTGAATGGACTTCTACTCCAGTGATGAAAGAGTAACTGACATTAGATAGCTCTTAGTTCTCTAAAAAAGCATAAATCTGGATGAAATATATCAGATGAAAATATGAGATAAATGCTTTTCAGCATTTGGCAGTGCAAAATTGCGATAACAAAGAGAAAGAAAGAAAACTCATGATGTAAGCCCACGAATCACTCCAGCTCTCCATGTTCTATTTTCTGTTGAGGTCCCTCTGAGCTGAGGAGGCAGAGATCAGGGTTCAGGGCAAATGAAGTAGTTGAACTCAGCAGAGTAGAACACTAGAGAGCAGGGTGTTGCTCAGATAGGAACCCCGGAACTCTGCATGGAGATTCCCTGAGAGCCCTTGGACAAGAACTGGGCAGTGCGTCCTCAGAGCAACATCACATGAGGCTTACCAGAGAGAAGTTGCCACAAGATTGAAAACAGAACAGAGACACTGAATGTCAAACAATGCAATAGAAATGTTGGATTACCAGACCAATAATAATGATATATTACTACCCCTCGCATTCAGCTGTGAGAACAGAAGCACTATAATTATCAGGAAAGACTAGGTCTTAGGTTTTAGATGGATTACTATCTTAAGAAAGTATAAAAGTAACCCTGCAAAGTCCACAGAGGAGACAAAAATTCAAGGTTGTCTTAGACAGACTTGGAAAATCCTTGGATTTTTCACAGATATGTACAAGCAGAACTCAAAAGCAAGTTGCACAAGTTCAAGTGCTCAGTGAGTAATTCACTTCTTTTTTTTAAATCAACAGTTTCAGAGGAATATAACAGTCTTGATGGTGTTCAACATACCATTAACAATGTCTCGTCTAAAATAAAAATTATGCAACATGGGAAAAAACAGGAAAATATGACACATAGCCAAAATTAAAAATTTGTCAATAGAGACCTCTCTCAGATGACTCTGATGTTGGATATAGGAGACAAGGACTTAGAAGGAACTTTAAATGTTTTCAAATTAATGGAAAATATGATCAAAGAATTGAAGGAAACCATGAATAATTGATACTAGACCAACATGGATAGATCTCAAAAATATCATCTTGAAGAAAAACAAAGATAAAATAGTACAGACTGTATTATTTCATGTATATGAAGTTCTAGAATTGGTAATACTAATCTATTGTTAAAAATCACATCAGTAGTTGCCTGGTGCCAAGGTGGGAGGGGTTGATTGCAAAGAGGAACCAGGAGGCTAGCTGAGGAGATTGAAGGAAATGTTCTATATTTCTATTAAGGTGGTGGTTACAACAGTGTATGTATTTCAAGAGTCATTGAATTGTGCACTTAAAATGTGTGCATTTTATTACTTTTTCTTTCTTTCTTTCTTTTTTTTTTTTTTGAGGAAGATTAGCCCTGAGCTAACTGCTGCCAATCCTCCTCTTTTTGCTGAGGAAGACTGGTCCTGAGCTAACATCCGTGCTCATTTTCCTCTACTTTATATTTGGGACGCCTACCACAGCATGGCCTGCCAAGCGGTGCCGTGTCCGCACCCAGGATCCAAACCGGCAAACCCCGGGCCGCCTGAAGCAGAACATGGGCGCTTAACCCCTGTGCCACCAGGCCTGCCCAAAATGTGTGCATTTTAATTTCTGCAATATATGCCTCAAAAAAAGTTGAACTTTACTTTCTCCTCGTTGCTGAAGCCTAGAGATGAATTGACTCTTGAAATGCTTCACCGGGAAACCTAAACAGTTGAGCGAAAATTCATGGTAGAACTAGAAGAGGAAGCTGAGGCCCAAAGCAGCACCATATTCCTTCCTCTTTCTTCAGACTGAAGAGCCAGCCTCCTATAAAATGGCAAAAACGACAGATACTCATGTTCCTGTTCTTCCCTGAAGCTAGAAATGGTCACGTAACCCAGAGAAAAGTATTCTTAGCTGATGTGCTGGGTTCTATGAAGTACATGTATTCTGCTTATTCCTTGGGAAAAGCTCACTAAATGGGATGCTGAGAAAATTGAGGTTTGGTGACATTTACTCATATTCTTGAGTTGGTCACTGAGAACTCCCACTGACCCTGAAGCAGAGGTCTTAACCGTTGGGCCATACCAATTTCCCATTTCTGGCAATTGCTTTAACCTATTTTTTTCCTACCACAGTGGAGCCCAAGACAAAAGACAGAAGGAAAGACTCTCCCTGACGTATCTGGAAAACTTGACTTTAAGAAAAAAATATGGGACTCAAGAAAATGGATTCTGGATCCAGATCCGCATGGATTCAAATCCTGGATCTACCATTTATGAGACAACTTAAAACAGCTGCATGGGAGGTGAAGGAAGGAAGAGGAGCCAAGGAGTGAGTACATGTGTTTGTTCAATTAGTCAAAAAGGATGTGACTCTGGGCAAGTCATAGTGACCTCTCTGGGCCTCAGTCTCTTAAACTATGCAAGAAAAACAAGAAGAACTGGGATTACTCTCTGAGGCTCCCTTTGTATTTCTCTGGGGAAAGGGCCACAAGCTGGGGACTTGGGAGACAGGAGGAAGGAAGAGAAGGCAAAGTCTGATCGCAGGACCCAAGGGGTGACACTAATCATTTACACCACCAAAATGGGGTTCTAGGCTCCTTGACATGAACATACCTTCTGATTCTGGAAGGTTCCTGGTTTGCCACCATCTCTGTGTGACTTTGAGCAACTTAATTAGCCTCTCTGTGTCTTAACTCCCACATGAGTAAGATAAAAGTTTTGGACCTGTCGGAGTCCATCGAACCTTAAAACTCATGATGCTATGAAACCTAAGCTATTGTCCTTCCCTGCTGGTCCCCGAGCACTTGGGTCTTTTCTTTGATTCTGATCCTCAACAAAACTACCCAAAGCCTGGGGCAGTTCATAGAACATTCCAAAAAAGGAACTTTCATTTTTACAGAGTCAGAAAATGTCAGAGCTGGCAAGGACCCAGAGCTCATCTGTCCCAGGCCTTATCTGACATCAGAGTATACATCATAGACTCCTGGACTGGTTGATTATCTCTTTCAATGCAGCGGTCCCCATCTCCCTAAACAGCTTAGTAATTTTCCTGGAACACTCTGATTATCAGAAGTGTTAACTGCTTTCTATCTCAGCAGCCATTTATTTTACTAAATACATACTATTTGCCATGTTTGGTGCTAAGCCCATTAATACAAAAACAATTGCCTTCATCCCTACCCTGGCAATGTTCACAGTCTCTTTTCTTAACATGCACAGTTGTATCATTTGACCTCTCAGATGCTTATGTATATTTGAGCATTACAAAGAAAGCTCTGTCATCTCAGAAATATAGCCAAGCTTCTGAACTCTTGCTCTTACACATTTTCAATTAAATGATCCAAACTTCAAATACCATGGAAGCATATTTTAAAGGAGTTTAATGAAATTACCAAGTTAGAATCTCTCTGAGGCCTTGAGCTACGCAGAACAAACAAAAATCAATGGGTAAGATCTTTTCCATTAAACTTCCCACATGAAGAAGGCAAAAACCTTGGTAATCCATGAAAAATGAATGGTGTTTTAATGTTACAGTTTGCTTATAAATGTGAGAAGACAATGAGTTAATCAGAAAATGTTTCTTAAAGTCATCTTTGTCTCAATGTCAAATTAATGCACTCCAGTCTCCTGTCCCCGGAACACGGAATTAAGAGTTCACTACATATCCTCTTCACTGACATTAAGCAGATGGCTATGTTTGCAAGGCTTTTGGTCACTCTCCCTGTCCCCAGCTTACAAACCAACAGGAGACTAAATAGCCCCTTGGAATTTGAAGTAATAAAATTGAGCTATGTGCCTATCTTGAAGGAGATAGGATACCGGACAATAAAAGGAAGAATGGTTGATTACTGGAGAAATAAGAGTGAGGAAAGCAAGAGAAAGCAATGCAGAAAAACTAAAGAAGGAAAGGAGAAGAGGATAAGAAAGAAATAGAGTCTACGACAGTAGCTCCTCATGTTTTTAGGATCAGGGCCCCTGAGAATCTAATGAAAACTACAGATCAGAAAAATATACACACAGAGGTCTTGCATGCAGTTCCAGAGGGTTCATGGATCTCATTAATCCCAACTATGAGCTTCCATCCTTAGGACCTATCTGTCCCAGATGAAGAATTTCTCCTCTAGAGTCTCACCAGATGTCAGGAAACAAGAGAGAGAGACCACCTTGTTGTAATCAAGTACATATAAAGATCCAAATGGCAAACTGACCTGTCAAATCGCCCCCTTTCAACTTAATGACAACCCACTGAGACTAACTACACACTCAATGGTATATGAGCTTCCCTAGCTGTTTCAAGAACGATGTTATAAAAGACCAGGGGTTTTTAAGGCTCCTTCCTATCAGCAAGGTCAAGCCAGCCCCTGCCAGCAACACTCAGTCCCCAGAGAGCATAAATTGGCAGAATCACTTTGCAGAGCAATTTGGCAATGTCTCGCGAAGCTGAGGATGCATATAGCACACAACTCAGCCATTCCACTCCTGGACATATGTCCTAGAGAAATTCACTCACAAAAGTGAAGGGAAAGCTTGGTTCAAAATAGCCCAAAACTGGAAACAACCCAAATTGATAAATACATGGTAGAATATTCATACTAGAGAATATCATGCAGCAGTGAAAGTGGATGAATGAGAACTATTCTTGTCAATCAAATGAGTCTCATGTTGAGTGTAAAGGGCAGGCTGTAGAAGAAAACATTCGTAGAGAACAAACGTGCAAAACAGTACCATATATATATATTTTCTCATATATTTATGTAATAAAAGTATAAATACATAAATGCAGATAATAAAAACAAATTTCAGGAACGTACTTTTAGGAGAGAAAGGAATGAGGCCTGAGAAGGGAACACAGGGACTTACACAGTATTAGAAAAGCTTCATTTTGATGGCAGGTTCCTCCATCACCTCCCTGCCTTCACCTCCTCTACTCTCTCCCTCACTCATTCTGCTCCAGTCACCCAGGCCTCCACTGTTCATCAAACATGCCAGACGCAGTCCAGCTTCATGGCCTTTGCACTTGCTTTATCCTCCACCTAGCACTCTCCTCCTTCAGCTATCCTCACGGCTCATTTACTCACCTCTGTCTGGTTTTCATTCAAATATCGCTTTCCCACTGAAGTATTCCCTGGCTCCCGGCTTTGCTGTTCATAATGCATCGCATCCCTTCCCTGATTTATTTTTTCTTTGTGGCTCTCACCACCATCTAACAAACTAGATATTTCACTCGTTCATTCACACACTCATTTTGTCCTTCTTCACGATTAGAATAAAAGTTCCATAAGGACAGGGATTTTTGTCTGGTTTGTTCACTGCTGTGTCTCAGAGGCTGGCACACAGTAGGTGCACAATAAATATTCATTGAATGAATGCATGCATGTACAGGTATTTGTTATATTATTCTCTACTTCTTTTTGAATATCTGAGTATTTTTATTACAGATTTTTAACAACAACAACAACAAAGTCAGCCACTGAGCTGTTTCACAGAGGAGTTTCTTAGCAAGCTAAGATGAAAGTGCCCAGTGTCATGACGTGTCTCTGGAACTTGTCCGGGTCCCAAGCCACAGGACTGTAGACACAGCCAACAGAGGTCCCTCAGTGAACACTCAAGCCCCCTAGATTTAGCCCAGAGACTTTACAACAGACCACTCAAATCTGAATACGTCTTCTGAAACAGCCCAATACATCACAGATCCCTCTGCGAGAAACAACGTAGCTCTGAAATAACAAATGTGCCCAAAAGTGGACTTGTGAGAGCCCAACCAACACAGAATGGGTGCTAAGACCCACGACCTCTGCCAAGAGAGACAAGACATGGAGTAGCAACAGAACCTGGAGGAGAACTGTGACCCCACAGAGAACAACTGTGACCCCACGGAAGAGAACGGTGACCCAATAGAGGAGCACTGCGACCCCGCAGAGGAGAACAATGTGTTCCACTATCCGAACTGAAAATTTGAGAGATGATGTCTTATTATAAGATTTTAGACATTATCTCCACAAAGGGGAACTTTCACCCCATTGAGGAGAACTGCAACCCCATAGAGGAGAATTGTGACCCCACAGAGGAGAGCTGTGACCCCACGGAGGAGAGCTAAGATCCTATAGAGAACTGTGACTCTGTAGAGGAGAATTGTGACCCGACAGAGGAACCTGTGACTCCATAGAGGAGACATGTGACTCCACAGAGGACTACCCATAGAGGAGAATTGTGACCCTACTGAGGAGAACTAAGATCCTGTAGAGAACGGTGACCCTATAGAGGCGCACTGCGACCCCGCAGAGGAGAACTATGTGTTCTACTATCTGACCTGAAAATTTGAGAGATGTGTTTATTATAAGATTTTAGGCATTATCTCCACAGACCAGAACTGTGACCCCACAGGGATGAACTGTGACCCAACAGATGAGAACTGTGACCCCACAGAGTAGAATTGTGACCCCACAGATAACTGTTACCCCACAGAGGAAAATTGTGAACTCATAATGGAGAACTGTGACCCCACAGAGGAGAACAGTGACCATACAGAGGAGAACTGTGACCCACAGAGGAGAGCTGTGCCCCCATAGAGGGGAATTGTGACCCCACAGAGAACTGTGACCCCATAGAGGAGAACTGTGACCCCACAGAGGAAACCTGTGACCTTATAGAGGATAACTATAAGAAAGCCCTCCCAAAGAAGTCTGGGAAGAGAAGAACCCGACTTAGCTTGGGGGAGAAGTGTGGGTGGGCCAGGAGCCAGAAATCGGCACAAAATGGTTATCTCCATACTGGCATCTAATAAAAGGCTTCGGGGCCTTTGGCAGAGGTTGGCTGGCTATTTATCAAATCCATTTTCCTTTCCTTCTAAGCACAAGCTGACATTTCCCAGCTTCCCTTGTCATGATATGTGGTCATGTGACTGAATTCCAGCCAAAGGAATATAGTGGAAGAGGTATGTGCTCGGTCCAGCCAGTCCCATACAGCCTCCCATGTATCATCTTCCATGCTTGTTTCTCTTCCCTGGTTTAATGCAGACAAGCATAGAGTTCTTGGAAGCTGTAGATCAACAATGAGAAGCCACAATGTATCAAGGTTCTGGGTCTCTCTATCACTGTTTGGAGGAGAGAAGCTTGCCAATGAGGGACAGCTGTTTTGGACTTTCAATGAGTGGGAAAAAAACTTGTGTTGTGTTTAAGTAAAAACAAAAAAGGTGAGAAAATATTTTTGACCAAAAGTCTTGTTTCATATTTTTAAGTTATGCTTCCTGGTGGAATGGTTTCTATCTTTAAGCAGTACTGCCTAAAGTCTTATAATGACATATCTCTCAAATTTTTAGTTCAGATATTGGAACACAAAAAATTCAAAAGCAGCACTACAGATTCCCAAGGAGAAATTTTGCATCACAGCAGGCATCTTAAAACTGTCATCATCCTTTGCTTTGGTCCATTGTTTTCAATGCACTGGGGTGTGTTTAAAGTTACAGCAGATGCTGGTTTAACTGTAGTATAATATGATTATGCTAACACTTAGAAAAAAATGTTCTTAGCTAGCAATAATGAAGCATCTCATAAACTTTAACCTGTTTTCCCTAAAATTAAGGCAAAAGATCTCATCTATATATAGTCATCATTCAAATTTTGCCTACATTTCCATACATACTTAATGTTTTCTGGCAATGATAGAAAAGAAAGTCTCTATTTTTATTTTAACAATGCTTTCATTTTTCATCTTAATGACTAAGTAACCAAAAGAAATCAAATATTAGTTGACACATCAATATTAAAACATCTGTTACATACACTACTTGGAGATGGATTTTTTTTTCTTTCTTTTTTATTAAGATTATGATAGTTTACAACCTTGTGAAATTTGGAGAAGGATTTTTTAGTCTTCCGCTTCTTTGTAAGTCCATAATTGTTTGACTCCCTAGCTTGTTTTTCTACTACATTGAATAGGTTTTTTTTTCAGAAGTTCTCTTCAGATTTTTTTTAATCAAAATTCGACCGACCAGGGGCCAGCCCAGCGGTGTAGCGGTTCAGCACGTGTGCTCCACTTCAGCCGCCTGACGTTCGCTGGTTCAGATCCTGGGTGTGGAGCTACGTGCTGCCTATTAAGCCACTGCTGTGGCAGGCGTCTCATGTATAAAGTCGAGGAAGATGGGCATGGATGTTAGCTTGGGGCCAATCTTCCAGCGAAAAGAGGAAAATTAGCAGCAGATGTTAGCTCAGGGCTAATCTTCCTCACACACACAGAAAAAAAATTGACCGATCAAAAAACCACTCTTTTCTATTGATTCGTTCTTAAGAACTTAACTGAATTAACTTCATGACAGAAAGCAATTAAAGTTAATAATAATAAGCACTTTCTGTTATCGTTGTTCAGATGGTTATTATGTTATCTCTGACTTAAAGTACTGTGATCCAACCTTTCTTAAAACTAATATTAGAAATTTATATTTTCAGGTTTTGTAGTCTGGTTAATATAAATCTGTTTAGATAAAAGTGCATAACATATGTGTAGAAGATAGAATAAATTTTTTCTTAGAACTCAGAGTAAAAAATATATATATATAGGTTCCTTGTTAATGCTAGAAAGTTCAGTCTTTCTTTGACATTTTTTTCAGCAATGTCTCTCTCTCTTTCCAAGGCTATCATTGTTCCCTGCTGTCAGTGACAGGCATTGAAGCCTACAGAAATCCCTTTCCTGCCACTATTTTCAACAGTTATACAAGATAAGCACCAGGCTATAGTACTCTGGGGCCTCTAATGAAACTGAGTCAGGTTCCCTCCTCCCAATCTATAAAGGGACCCTGCAAAGAAATGATTGACAAACATTATAGTTTCTAGCATAAGAATTCTAAAAATGTTTCACATACATAAAGTTCACATATCATTCAGACTAGTGCTATGCTTGAAGGGATTGAATTCTGTTTGAATGAGCCACACAAAATATCAACTGTTCAATATGTACTACTTATATATAAACTATAATGAAAATATGCAAACGATTAATAGTATATTGGCATATATATAAACTATAATGAAAATATGCAAACGATTAATAGCATATTGGCCCCAAGGATAATCTCTTGATCCGAGTATGTAAATCACAGTGCCACTTCATCTGAGCATCACGATATAGTCAGAGCTGGACAAATGAACAAATATTTGTCTACATACACTCTTTTCTGGATGGGGAGGCTTGGGCTATTCATTGGCCCTCTTGCTGTACTGAGCACACAGCATAGTCAAGTAAAGCTGAGAGAAAGAAGAAGAAACAAAATTCATAGAACCTATTCTGAATGTTAGCATCTAGCCATTCTTTTTTTTTTTTTTTTGAGGAAGATTAGCCCTGAGCTAACTACTGCCTGTCCTCTTTTTTTTGCTATGGAAGCCTGGCCCTGAGCTAACATCCGTGCCCATCTTCCTCCACTTTATATGTGGGACGCCTACCACAGTATGGTGTGCTTCAAGCGGTGCCATGTCAGCACCCAGGATCCGAACCGCGAACCCCGGGCCGCCGAGAAGCAGAACTTGTGCACTTAACCACGGCGCCACCAAGCCAGCCCCAGTATCTAGTCATCCTAAAGTAGGCTCAACCCAGTAGATATCCACCTATATTTGGCAATTAATATTTCTTCTCTTTCTTTTCCCCCTCTTCCTCCCTTGCCCCTTCTTCTTACTTCTCCTTCTCGTCCTCATTCTTCTTCAGCTTTGAATAATATTTCTGGCATTTTCAGTAGAAATTTTATTGTTAAAATGTCTTAAGTATTATATATATCACAACAAGAAAATGGAGTATTAGATACAGCTTAAATAGTATTTTTCACGATGATGGATATTTCATTAATTTTTCTTTGTGATGCAAAGTATATGTATTCATTAATTCATCCATTTACCACATATTTATTGACTACTATTATGTAAAAAACACATGTTAAGTTCTGCAATTATAGCAGTAAAGAAAAGAAAATTTCAACTTCAAACCCCCAAGAAAATATCAAGAAAAGCTATCAGACACGGTGTCATGTGAATCAAAATGAGGAAGAGCATACAAACTGAAGTAAACTTTTTCAGACTTTGGAAATGAAAAGTACTCTAGAATAAAGTGTCACTGGACAGCCCACTCTAGAATTCTCTGTTTTTGTTTTTATTGAGGTCACAGTGGTTTTAAAATTCTCTGTTTGAAGTGACAAGATCCAGGTGTGTGGGTAGCCATAGATGAGATGAAGACCATTTGAATAGCACTTCATTTCTAAGGTTAGAAGAGCAAACAATGGACAGATGAAAACAGAAGAGCAAAGAATGCACAAGAAGCAGATCAACATATGACTCTGATTTTCTACAAACCAGTCCCTTGACAAAAATGAGATGGTCAAAATGGAGGAGGGGGAAACAGTGATCACCAAATTACACCACCAAGAAATTGTGTCTTAGTGTGCTTCATTGTGAATCAAACTCTCTTTCCTGAATAAGAAAAGCTGAACTGAAAAATGCCTCTGGAAAAGAGAAGAGAGTAAGATCTTTTAGAGGGTGTTTTAGACGAGTAATCCAATTTTAAGTCCTTGGTTACTCCAATTCAATCCTATTTCCTGTGTAGTACTGAGGTAATCCACTAGTGGTGAGCTGCTTGGCCCCATTGAACATTAAAGAACAGGAGAAAACTGTGGTTACAAGAAAAAGATAAGGCAGAGATAAAGGGAATGCGGATGAAGAGCGCACAGCAAAAGACACATACATGAAAAGGAAGCAGAGGAAGAGATCGGAGCTCTCCATGACTTCAAAGAAAAGAGAAAAAGAAAACAGATCAGGCAGCATTCACACACACTACGTACACTCGCTGTCACATATGCACATGTCATGATTAAAACAAGTAAAATGCAGTATATTTGATGAAAACATGGCCGGGGAAGATAGAACAAGCTCTTTTATTAAGTATCACCCTTTACAAAAACAATAAATGACACACATCTAATTCATCTTCTTTCAAGATGTCTTAATTTCTCTCAAGGGAATCCTTATTTGCTAACAAAAAATTCAAACATGAACTATTCTCAAGGAATAATTTTTATCTTCAGTTCACTTCTTTACAAAGTCTCATTTGCATTCTGCCAAAACCATCAGATGTCTTAATTACATTTGAATTCTTGACACAATTAAGGTGACTTTGTCTCTGTGTGACAGAGATCATGACATAAAAATCTGTATGTCTTCTTTGACCGGAGAAGTGTCTAAAACTCTTAGAGTAGGTGCTCAATAAATAGTCATTGAATTGAAACATAGATACTATTTTAACTAAATGCCTATGGCATTTCCAGAGCTGGTAGACTTTTCTCTCTCCTTGGAGAATACAGAGAAGTATTTTGAGGAAATAGAGATTGGAGAATCATTTTGATTATTTTTTAGAAGGAAGTGTGGAGGGTCACAGACTGATCATATTGTTACGTACAATAAGTAAAAATTAACAATTAAGAAAATATATTTCACCAAACATTAAGTCAAACAAAATTGCCTTCTTAATTTTATACACAAAGATCCTTAAATATGTCATTTATGTATCTCCATTATTTGATCTGACCAAATCAATTGATTCCGTATTTGTCACCAATTTACTTTTGACCAGTAAACAAGGACATATAATAAATATGCGTCATAATAAAACTATTGATAGAAATACATCACAGCATAGAGTTTTGATATAAAGAGAAACGTAAAATCAGTCAGGCAAATAAGCTTATTGCCCCATATGAATGCCACGGGAGATTTCCCTACTTTGATGTGGAATTGTGTGGTTTTTTATGTGTTTGCATTGGTAGAATGAGACAACACTGTACTCTCAGTAGTATGATAGTGTACTTTGTTTGAATTTAATTTAAATTTTATGGCTGCTCTATATAACATATAATTTTAAAAAGTGAATTATTTTTACAAGGCTCAAAATAAAACTACTATTTATCACCTGCTTTCAGTTTCTTCTTCAGACAAGCAAACATTTTATACTCATTGAGTAGTTTATTCTGTTATTTTCCTATGTGTTTCAAGGTCATCATATTTGTAATTCTTTTTTTTAAGTTTTAGATATTATCAAGGAAGTTTTTATCACAGAATTTGAAGATTTAGCTCTTTTACAATATGCGTCTCTTCTAACACCCCAACAAAAACGTATATCAATATTTTTTTCTTTCTACCATTTCCCATTACTGTCATATAATTTTAGGTTGAATCAATATTCAATGTTTAAAAATGCTGAACTTATAATTTTTTCAAAACTGAAGAATATAGTACATTTCCTTTCTAGAGCAGCATTGTTTTCCCTAGGAATTAATAATATTCTATTTGTTAGATTTTTCCATAGAAAGCATAATTTCAAACCCAAATTCTAAACCAATACTATAATTATATTTTCAATAATGAACAAGTATACAATAACTTCTTTTTAATTTTTTTTTTTTTTTTTTGGAGGAAGATTCGCCCTGAGCTAACATCTGTGTCAATCTTCCCCTACTTTGTGTGTGGAATGCCTCCACCGCATAGCTGATGAGCCGAGCAGGTCCACACTCAGGATCCAAACCTGTGATTCTGGGCGGTCGAAGCAGAGTGCACAGAACTTTAACTACTCTGCTACAGCGCCAGCCCCCCGTTTCATTTTTTTTATAATGTATATCTCTGCACCTCTCAATCTCCCTACTGTCATCATGATTTGTACTCAAAATTTACTTTCCGGCTTTAAAATGCGATAGGCCTTTGCTTGACCCTAGGCATTCTCATTCCCTCTCTTCTGAGGCCAAGCTCTCTTCCCTTACTCCCATCTTCCTCTTCGTTTTTATCCATCCCATTATTTTAGTTGATGTAGTTATTTCCAGTAATAAGGAAAGTAAATATTTTCAGAGTTCTGAAAATGTGGTTTGCTTTCATTCTCAAATGATAATTTGTTAGCTACAGCTATCTAGATTGAAAAGCACTTTATTTTGTTTACCTTCCACATATGAGTGAAGTCATATGAGATTTGTCTTTCTCCATCTGACATTTTGCTTAGCGTAATACTCTTAAGTTCCATCCATATTGCTGCAAATGGCAAGATTTCGTCTTTTTTATGGATAAGTTGTATATATACGTATATACCACATCTTCTTTATCTTTTCATCCATCAATGGGCACTTAGGTTCTTTCAAAGTCTTGGTTATTGTGAATAATGCTGCAATGAACATAGGGGTGCTTATATCTTTTCGAACTAGTGTTTTCATGTTCTTTGGATAAACACCCAGAAGTGAAATAGGTAAGTCATATGGTAGATTTATTTTTAATGTTTTGAGGAATCTCCATTCTGTTTTCTGTAGTGGCTACACCTATTTAGTCATTTGTGGAAGATAAACAAGTGTATCCACACAGAGAACAGATTGGTGGTTACCAGGGAGAAAGAGGGCAGGAGGGAGGGTGAAAGGGGTGAAGGGGCCCATTTGTACTGTGACCGATGGAACTGGACTTTTGTTGGGGAACATGATGTAGTCTATGCGGAAGGTGAAATATAATGATGTATGCTTGAAATTTATACAACGTTATAGTTACCTCAATAGAATAAACAAATAAAATAGCAAGCAAATAATAAAATAAAAATGGAAAAGAAAAGAAAAGCATCTTCCCAGTGAATTAGATGGGCCTTCTAGATCTCCAGGACTGCTATTGACAGATCTGCTGCCACTCTTTATCCTGCATGTATGAACTCTTTCCCTTTAAACCCTTCCTCAAAAGCTTTTAGAATCTTTGTGCTAAAAGAAAAAAAAAATGACAATAATATGTACTGACATGGGCTTTCTTTTTATCTATTTTTTTTCAGGTCCCTCTATCTACATACCTGTGTCTTTTAGTTCTGGGAAGTATTCTTATAATAGTTCTTAGATCATTTTCTTCCTCCATTTCCTCTCGTTTAAGATTCTGGATTTTTTAATATTCAGAATATTATTTAATATTCTCAAATTTTTTATCTTTTTCTGTTTTATTTTCTAACTACATTCCCCTGTACTATATCTTCTGAAAAATGTATCTTAGAACCTTTTATGCTCTCTAAATGTTCCATTTATAGTACTCCATTGTGTTTGTCAGGAAAGTAATATCTTCTTTTATTTACCTTTCTTGGGTTATCAATTACCAGATGTTTTGTAGTTTCCTTTTTCCTTGTTACATATACTGTTTTGTTATTTTTGTTTCCTTGTTTTTTTTATTTTAATTTTTAATTTGTGGTTAATTGATGCATGCTGCGATTTGTTTTTATGTTAGAGGATTTGCTCAAATGTCCGGTTATATTTGTCAATTGTTTTCATATTTAACAGTAAGGCACTAAAACACTGCTGGGAATTTGTGAGCATCAGTGGAGCTTATTGACTAGAGGGCTTAATATTAACATGCTGGGCAGACATTCAGCTATTTCACTCTAGGAATCCCAATAGTTGGTATATTAGGCCAGAGAGGCATCTTCATCTTTTTACTGGTAGTGGTAAAAGTGGAGTTGAGGGTGGACTATGCATGAAACAGGTAAAGACTGATTTTATGTTTCCTGATAGCCAAGTGAAAGAGCTTGGGGTAATCATCCAGACTTTCCCATAACTCTCTGCATCTTCTATCTAGCACCCCAGTCTTCACGGCGTTTCAATCCTCTTAGTCCAATGCCTCTCTGCTTGAAGATCTGCAGAGTACAACTCCAGAGTTGGAGCAGGCAGGGGAAGGAGCCGGAACTGTTTGATTTGCAGGCCTTAAATCATACCTTGTTTTTAGATACGCCTATCTACCTGCCTTCAAATGGATATAGTGCCTGAAATTACTAAAATCTCCCAGAGTTCCAGTGTGTCATTCAGCTTACCACTAGATTGTCTACTTTCCGCTACTATCAGGTATTTAGATTTTGGTTTCACAGATCCAATATGCCGGTTAACACACGTTCACATAAATCGTTTATGGAGTTCTTCTCTTTATACATCTCTTAAGCTGACATCTGCCCCTCCACGTTCTTTATTCATCTAACTTCACACATTGTCAACAGTCATTTTATTGAGGTTTCAGAAGGGGAAAAATAAATTGTGTGCTCATTTTTCCATGTTTAAATAGAAGTCGTTCTATCAATATAAAATATCATGGGACTCCGTGCATATATTTAATAGTTTTTCTGATCCTCCTATTTATGAAAATAAATATAATTAAACACAATAGAATAAAATTTCTAAACTGTGCAGCTGCTTATAATCTAGCCAAGATATTAAATTTTGCATCAGTTGGGTACAAAAACTTTAATAACAAATTAAGCCAAAAAACTTCTTACTCAATATTATGAAATATCAAACCTCCTTTATTTAGAGAATGCTCTATTCCAAAAATGATTTTCTCATATTTACTTATAAATACTAGCTTAAACGGCACCATGTACATCTGTTGCAAAAGAGCGTTTTGTTTTTATTCCTAAGACTTGACACAGTTGCCATACATATACATTTTCCACGTGAATTTTAGCTTTATTTTATGTGGTTTACTTAGATTATACATACTCTGTTTTTCTCTGTCTATATTACCTTTCCCATTTTAGCAAACGACTCATTAGAATCTCATTTTAGAACATGTTCTTGGGAAGGAGACAAAAGAAAAATTTTGCAACCTAAAAAAGGGTAGAAACTCTGAGCTTTTTGGTTAAATTTGCATTGACCTTCGTTTTATGTCTGCAGACGGTTTTCAGAAATGTAGGAAGATTTTTTTTCTCTACTAGCGTGTTCTATAATTAGAAGCACATGAACCAGAAATGGTAAAAGGCAAAGAAATGTATGGGAATTTGAAAATGAGAAAAGAATTCCAGTAAATATCAGTATTTTGATTTAAAGCTAATCTATGTTAAAAGTTCATATATTTATGCCCTGATATTTTTAACAATGAAGCAGGATTGATAGAATACAATATATATGAAAATAAAAATTATTGTATTATTAAATAATTACTTTTTGCTTACCTTCAGTTTTCTTCACTTCCACAGATTTACTCTTAGTGTCATTGCAAACAAGACTACATCTCTCTCATTTCGAGAATACAAAATATTTTGTATTTGAAAGATAAAAACATGATGTCAACATAAAATCAATCATAAAATAAGATTGGAACTTAGGGAGCATCTGAACTTCACACATCCAAATCTTCAGTTGTATACAACAGCGTGACTGTTTTTAAAACAGTCCATTTGATAGTAAATAATTAAGAACAAGGAGTAATTACAAACAATGAAGAGACATAGTTCTGAAAAGAACTACTTATGCACACACACACAAAATATGTAACCCCAAGATATTTATCTGACTGATTCTTTGTTAAGTAAAAGTTCTTTAATGCAAAAGCATTTCAAGTATGACCCAGACATCTGGGAAAAGGCATACACACTTGCAAGTGATGCGTGTTTGAGGGGTGTTGAACGTAAAATTGTCTTCAATTTAGCAGCTTCATTAAAGCATAAATTACATTGGTCTGTTATCTTTCTTTACGCTATGGATTATGCATGTCTCTAATCTTATTGTCAACTAAAGTTACTTTGGCCTGTACAAAATGATATCAATTTTTACTTGCATTATGTTAAGTTAGTGATTTCAATGGAAAGTTCTCTATTTAAGATTGTAATTAATTAGTAACTATTTTGAATAATGATTATTTTAGAAATGTTGAGAGAAAATTCAGCATATAGACTTTGTAGTGAAACCAAGGAAGAGATTTTTGCTGCACTTTTAAGTTATTTGTAAGTTTATTTCTAATGCATAGTGGTTATAGCTGAAGTTATTTGCTAAAATAAAATTGCTTAAAGTTATATTTTTTATCTGGGAATTATGTTGAAAAAAGTGAAAAAATTTACAAACTTCTTACCCTAGGGTTTCCAGGTATTATACATGTTTCCATACTAACTATATATTATAAATTATAATTATAAAAACTAAATATGAAAACTATATTATAAAGATCTTGACAAGATTTCCATCTTCAACTATTGCTAAGTCGTTTAAAACAAGTCCTCAGAGTGTGAACAGATATACAAGCTAAACAAAATATTAAAAGAATTGGGTTAAAAGTATCAGAGAACGATGAAGTTGATAAGATTTTGGGAGCCAAAATCGAAGAGAAAAAGAAAGCACCAAACATTCACATATTTCCCATTAGGGAATTATTGATTCCATAATTAGAGAATGAGCAGGTGAGAATTTGAAGGGAGATTTCTGCAGATTTAGCGCTGAAGAAAAATCGGAGTTCAGAGATCATCGGGGACAAGTCGCTCCTCTTTCCCTCCACTGCTTAAGCAATTTTTTTTATTTGTTTATTTTTATTTTTACATTATGCCTGTATACTCTCACATCTCAGTAGTCAGAGTGACCGAATACCTTATGTGTGAATTTTCATTATTTCATAATTGTTCTTCATTCCTCTTCAGTGATAAATAAAAATCATATGAAAATCTGTTTAACAATTTCGAACTGGCTATTGTATAAGAAAGTTGATTCCAGATTTTGTTTTGTATAACAAACAATACAACATTCAAGTCCATCCTATTTTCCTAAATGACTTCTATCTGATGATAAATATTAATGATTATTTTCTCAGTCTTGATAAACTATATCTCTATTTGATTTCTTTTCTGTTGTTTTGACAGCAAGAGTTGGTTTGTTGATTCAAGGCAAGAGAATTGAGACACGAATTTTAAAAATTCAATTTAGTGATCAAGTCAATTTACTACCAGAGTTTATGCACAATAGATGTGGGTCAAATTAAGAATTGTGAAAAGAATTAGATACATATTCTTTTTTTAAAGGAGAACGCTGGTATAACAATCACATTTTTTAAACTTTGCCTTTGCAAAACTTTCTGTTCTATTTAATTTTGAGTAAAGTAATTGTAAACTTTGTATTAATCAGGGATATTTTGTTTCTCAAACCCCACAGTAAAGATTTATGAGTTTTGGAATAACAGTTTAAGCAAAATCTATACTAATAATACTTACATGGAAAAAGTTTTTATTTTCATATATTAGGTTTCAAACTTTTAAAATTTTTTTTTATGTTTTGAGGAAGATTAGCCCTGAGGTAACGTCTGCCACCCATCCTCCTCTTTTTGCTGAGGAAGGCTGGCCCTGAACTAACATCCGTGCCCATCTTCCTCTACTTTATATGTGAGACTCCTGCCACAGCATGGCTTGACATGTGGTGTGTAGGTCTGCACCCAGGATCCAAACTGGTGAACCCCAGGCTGCTGAAGTAGAACATGTGAACTTAACTGCTGCACCACTGGCCAGCCCCAGGTTTCAGACTTATAATCAATTTTTCATGGACTTTTTGCCTATTTCTTAGGATTCAAAATTATAATAAATTACATTAAATTTAAAAAGTGAAGAGATCCTTCACTTTTGTGCCAATAATAATAGATATAATGTCTATCATATCAATGATTATATCAATAATGTCAATAATAATAGATAATCTCAGAACTCTGTCAGAAAATATTAAAAGAAAATGATTAATATAGTTTACAAAGCAAATTTTAAATGCTTTTTTCTTCTTTGAAGAAACATTGCTTTATTTTCGAAGTTTAGTATTATTTTAAAGATAATTGAATACTAGTCAAGAGAAAGGAATTTTAATTTTTATACATGATTCAGTTTACATATTCTTATTAGTGAACCTCTTACTTATACTGAAATCAATTATCAAAATTTTTCCTTTAATCTGAATACATATCCAAAGCATATGGCTCTTTAAGCAAATGTATGCCTGTGAGATAGAGGGAAACATCTTGGACAATATTGAAACTACTTAACTTATTATGAAATGCACTTAATGGTTGGAGATTTAACAAAAGCTTTATTATTCAGATGTTACCAATGGTAGCAGTTTATAGTGAATTTCAAGAGAACCGAACTTAAAATTAAAGAGAAATTAATATCTCATTTCCTGATACAACTTTATGTTGAATAAAGTTAAGTGGATGTAGAACTAACCTTAATCTTTTAGCTATGACTAAAGATTCCCTTTTCCATTTGATTATATTATTAGTCATATTTTTCCTCCTTTGTAGGCATGCTGCCATGTTTCTGCTTTATTTCTGTTTATAAAATAGGCTTGTATATATGTTGATTGATATCTTACGTAATTGGTCATGACACAAATAGTAGGTTTACAACTCATTACAAAATGGGAAGGAACTTAGATGCTCTCCTTCAGTGTTACAAATCATTTTTTTATAAAGGAGAAAATATTAAGATAAGGAATAGTTGAAATATTTGGACTGTTTAAAAAGTGGATTAAATATAAAGCCTGTTATCTCTGTTGTCATACAGATTCAGTTTATGAAAACTCTCTGAATGTTATACTATTTAGCTCACGTTCATTGTTTGAAGAGTGTCAAATTAATCTTGTTTTCTTTGTTGTTTGTTCTCTTTAAGTATATACATCTACAGTAGATCACCAATTTAAACACAGTTGCGTGTAAGATAGATATGCATCCATGACTGGATCTAGGCTCCCTTATTTAACCCCAGTTAGATAACTGTAAGGCGATCATTCAAACAAAGCATAAATCTGTAAGTTCAAAGAGAATAGGCTGTTTATTACAAAACAGTAGAAACTGAAAAACAGAATGCCTGGAACCAAGTACATAAATGCAACTGAACACATGAACCAGAGAAGAAAAATAAATTCTGAAGAAACTAGTTTTAACTACACATGTATTCCACACCTTTTGAATATTAGGAGCTATAGTGAACTGAAGGAATGCAGTCCTGTGTTTTCTGATACTAATTTGTCAAGAGAAATTTGAAATATATAGCATAAATATATTTTGAAAATAATATACTGGATAAACCACTGTGGAGGCATAAATAAGGAGCACACATTTGTACACCAAAAGCAGCCCTCAGGCCATTTGAACCCCTATGCAAAATGCTTTATCGTATATGGCAAAGTCATTAGATGTTCTTTAAGGAGAGAACACTGATTTATTGCCTATTTCGCTGGACATTGATATTGATAATGGGAGGCCAAGATTTTAGTTGAGTCATCTTCTTATCTGTGCCTTTTATCTTGAGTACAATAAAAAATGGTTTGGCTATACTAAACTTTTTTAATCTTTTCAACTGCTTGTATGAAAGAAACTTTACTCCAAGCTCTTTTCTAGTTTCTTGACAAGCATCATTGGTTTGTTTTAAGCTCTCCTGCTACCACATTGCACATTTTTCGCTTGAGCATACAGTTTCTATTTCATGATTGTTAAAAATGTTTATATTCCTTTCGTTTATCCTTAGATACCTGAATGCTACAAGTAACGTCAGTTCTGCTAGGCTCTACTTGAAGCTGTAGAATGGGATTTCTATTAGTAATTTTGAACAGGACTCAGTGGTTCTGAATGGTAGCTTATGTGGTATTATTGATAATCAACAGAAAGAGTAGTCTGAACTAAGTACAAAATTATAGTTTCTCCTATTTTTTTTTAATATTCAGTGAAGCTGTCTCAGAGCTCAGCAGTATATGTCATTGAACTGAGAACATTAGTGACCTGAAAGGTTAAATGGACACTGAAGCTGTTAAATGCTCTTTATACTCTGGTGATGTTTAAGTGTTACTTAAAACACCAGTTTAGGTTCCTGAAAGGAAACATTTATATAATTATCATCTCTATTAGTTATCTATTTCTGAATAACAAATTACCACCAACTTAGTGACTTGAAACCACACGTATATATCACCTCATAGTTTCTGAGGTTCAGGAATTTGGACAAGAATCGGTGGCCTTTCTGCTTCAGGGTGGCTCATGAGGCTTTAATCAAGATGTTGGTCAGGACAGAGGTTTCATTTGAGAGTTTGGGTAAGGATCTGCTTCCAAGCTCACTGACAAGGTTTTTGGCAGGACTTAATTCTTTTGAGGTTGTTGGACTGAAGATCTCACATATTATTTGTTGGTGGGAAGTCATCCTTAGTATGTTTCCACATTCGCCTCCCCATTACGGCAGCTTGCTTGAGACAAGATAAGAATGGCAGATTGCGAGTGAGAACCTGTACATTTGGATTCCAATAGTCAATTATACATCTTCACAAACCTACTACTACAGGCTTAAAACTCATAACTTCCAAGATATTCTCTGTTTTCACACTATTAAAAGTTGATTGATAAGATTAAGTCAAATTAAAAATCTGGGAATGCATTCTGCTGGCTGACCCAGGTAAGAATTGCATCAAAGATCCACTGCTGAAATTTCCCGATCAATACATTTCATCAACTCTATGAATCTGATCTAGTTGAATTTGACCCAGGCTGTAATGTAAACTTAAACTCTCTCTTAAAAAAATAATTTTAGATTTACAGAGGATAGTATAGAGTTCCCATATGTGCTTCGCCCTGCTCCCTCTAACACTAACTGCTTAGATAATGATGGTACATTTATCTAAACTAAGAAATTAACCGTAGCATAACGCTATTAACTAACAATAGACTTTATTCAGATTTCTTGATTTTTTTTTCTATTAATGTCCTCTTTCCAATACAGGTCAGTAAAGTACATTTAGTTGATATGTCTCTTTAGTCTCCTCAAATTTCTGACAGTTACTTAGTGTTTTTTTTTTTTTTTTTTTTAATGACCATTATGCTTCTGGAGTACTTTTAGAGTGTTCTTCAGTTTGGGTTTGACTAACATTTCTTCATGATTAGAATGGGATTCCAGATTTTTGAGAAGACCACAGAAGGGATGATATTTTACTTTTATTTTTATTTTTACATTATCTAATCAAACACTGGGTTTTAGTTACTTAGGTTGGATCTTTTCTTCCATGTCACCTTCACTAAAGTCATGTGCTACTTTTGTAACGCAATTAGATTAATTTCTCAGTTTGAATTTTATCCTGGGATTTCATGATATCTGATTGATGTTTACCTAACTTACATATAGTAAAAATGCCACTCTTTTTGGTGCGTAATTCTGTGTGTATTGATAAATACATAGAGTCATATAACCATTACCAGAGTAGTACAGAGAACATATCTAACACCTGAAAATTCCCCACGTTTGGCCTCATTGTAGTTCACTACTCTTCAGTCCACCAACCCTTTGCAACTAATGATCTTTCTGTATTTATAGTAAAATCATTATTTGTTTCTTTGTTTCATTTTTTGATTGTTTTGTGAAGAAGGGTAAATCCTTTCCCTGTTACTCCATCTTGGTTAGAAATGGAAATATTACACTTCTTTTAAAAGAAAAGAAATTTTAAGGGGTGACATTGATTATAGTTAAAATAGTAGGATTTCTTGGAAGTTAACCAATGTACAAAATTTGTTATCATAAATAGGTTACATAAATAGGACAACAAAGTTTAAAACCAAAATTTAAGTGAAATCTTAACTTTATATTTATTTTGTAATATTTAATACAATTTTACAACTAAAATATTTATAAAATTAGGGGCTGACCCCGTGGCCCAGTGGGTAACTTCATGCACTCTGCTTTGGAGGTCCATGGTTTCACTGGTTCGGATCCTGGGTGTGGAGATGGCACCACTCATCAACCCGTGGTGAGTCGGCATCCCACGTAGCACAACCAGAGGCACTCACAACTAGACCGTACTACTATATACTTGGGGGCTTTGGGGAGAAGAAGAAAAAGGTAAATAAAAAAGAAGATTGGCAACAGATGTTAGCCCAGGTACCAATCTTTAGAAAAGAAAAAAAATATATAAAATTATTATTCTTTTCTTACACTCTGGTTTATGAAAAATAATTAAATGCCATTTAATTTTTCTGTTTTTTTAATCTATGATAAAATATTTCCTCATATTTCTCCTTAAAATACACGGATGTCAGTTCTACATATGATTGCCTTCAAATCTATTCACTTGTCATTCTCCTAAACTCTGTATCAGGATTGTTTGCGCCTCACAATCTATTACACACTTCCCTGTAGAGGAGGAAAACATTCTCCTTTACCATTTTAGGGTCTCCAGCTGGGCCTAAGAATTAAGTTGACACAAGACAGATTAACAAGAGAAAAGTATATAAATTTTCTTACGTTTTTACAAGTGCATGAGAGTTTTTTTTTTTTAAAGATTTTATTTTTTCCTTTTTCTCCCCAAAGCTCCCCGGTACATAGTTGCATATTCTTTGTTGTGGGTTCTTCTAGTTGTGGCATGTGGGACGCTGCCTCAGCGTGGTCTGATGAGCAGTGCCATGTCCGCGCCCAGGATTCGAACTAACGAAACACTGGGCCGCCTGCTGCGGAGTGCGCGAACTTAACCACTCGGCCACGGGGCCAGCCCCGCATGAGAGTTTTTGTAAGAGAAAAAAGACTCAAGGAAGTGACTAGAGCAGGAAGTTATATATACCTTTTAGACAAGGAAACAATATATTGTTGAAGAATTAACAAGACAAAGGGATTTGGGCTGTGGTACTAAATGATAAAAAAGTAACTGGAAAGATAAGGGTTAGTTTAACAAAATTTGTTTGCACAGATTTCTCAGCCTCAAATTCTCCATTTCCTGTAATAAGAGGGTCTTCCTTCTTCCCAGTACTGGAGGAGTACCTTTCACATTAGAGTTTTATCTATCTCCTACTTTTAGAAAGAAAAAGGAGGGTCAGAATCTTTTTTGAACCTGTTGTTTCTGACCTACCTTTAAGTCAAAATAATCAAAATGTCAGAGTCATATTTAGAGGTGACATATTCTGGTTTCCTTCACTCCCATGCAAGCTGGCTCTTACCTTGGTTTGAACAATGCTTGATATCTTTAGAGGGGTAGAGGAGAAGCCTTTGTAGTTTTCATCCTCCTTCCCCACCTCTGAAAGCATATCTAGGACCTGTAATATCTGACTCTATATTCCTCAAATCTCATCAGAAAGACAAGCCATTGTTTGACTTTCACCAGTGACTCATACTCTAAGTACAGTGACACTACAACTATACTCTGTCTCTTCAGTCTGTTTTAAGTACTCAGAGTGGTTTTTGTTTAGCAGAATTGACCGTGACTAATAAAGTTCTTATTACCATGAGTGGTCCCAGGACACAGAGCATAACACAGGATTTTGAAAGTAGGTTACTCAACTCTTTGAGTCTGAACATCATAATGACCTCTTTGCTTGGGAAAAATATGGAACAAATAATTTATATATCAGCACAAATATCACCTGTTGTTGCATGGGTGAAGCAGTAGTTGAAGCAAGTATTAGGAATACCAAGTAATTGCTGCATACACCTGATGTAACACAAATTATTAGTACAAAGGCTATAGAATGGGCTGGCTGCTCCTGAAGACATTGGGGAGCTTTAAGAAATTAAGTGAGAAACTCAGGGCTTCAAATTCTCAGCTACAAGAATGGATGGAGACACAGAGGAATTTACGGAGACATTAGCACAATATTGTACTCTCTATAAATTCAAGACATACGCACCTGCTATAGGCTGAATATTTGTGTCTTCCCAAAATTTATATGTTGAAATACTAACATCCAATGTTATGATATTAGGATGTGGGACATTTGGGATGCGATTAAGTCATGAGAGTAGAGCCCTCGTGAATGAGATTAATACCCTTGTAAAACAGACCCTGGAGAAATACCTTGCCCCTTCTGCCACGTGAGAATACAACCAAAAGTCTGTGACTTGGAAGAGGGCCCTTACCTGACCATGCTGGCACCCTGATCTTGGACTTCCATCATCCAGAACTGTGGAAAATAAATTTTTCTTGCTTATAAGCTACTCAGTCCATGGCATTTTGATAGAGCAACCAGAATGGGCTAGGAAATACCTGAGCATCAGGCCCTAATTTGATTGTGGTAATTACTGAATTAAAATTCAGGCTTAATATGTAAACTCGCCGAATTTCTTAATCTAAGTTTGTTGTGTTAGTAGAGTAAACTGGGGTACCTGAAACTTGGTTTGAGGACATTAATATAGATTTAGGTAAACTGAAGCTCTTTGAAAAAAAACAAATCTCTTCTTTCTTATGGCCTCCAAGACTATAAAGTAAGTCAGATCCTAGGAAGAGCATTGCAAAATCTCTAAGAGAAAGACATGGCCTTTTGGCATATGAAATTCCATATGCCAAAGGAATTTCAAGATCTTGCAAGTTTTAATAGCAAATACCTTATGAGAATGAGTGAGAATGTACTTTAAGAGTATTACACTGGAGGATAAGGTTGAATTTGACTGGGATTGTCCATATAAAGACAGTTAATCATATTTAGAGATTTACCATACTAGCTTAGGCAGCTAAAAGTAGCCCTAATATTTTGCTGGGTTCAGTATGTGAAGCCTGGGTTTAACAGTGTCTTATCTACATTAAATGATGTTAGATGCCTGAACCACTTGGTGTAAAGTAGTTAAAGAAATGTGGAGGTGCAAATGACGTGTTGCATTTATTATGTAAGCGTCACTTGCCTTCCACCCATAGATATTCACAGAAAGGACCCCAAAAATACTTCTTTCTCCAAGGCATTGAGAAAAGTATTAGTGACATGAACACCAGCACTTTTGGAAAACTCTTTAGGTCGGAAATTAAATAGGTTCTAGTATCAATTCCAATGTGTAGGGGAGTGGTTTCCCACGCCAACAAACAATTCTCAGGACACCAGCTGGGTATCCTAGAGTTCCAGTCAATTCTGGCACTGTCTCCCCAGAGCTTCTACTAGATTCCACAGGTTAAGAGTTCAGTAACAAGACTACACCCTCATCCCCTTCAGAGGTTAGTGGCAAGCTCAGGTTGTTACCTCTACTTCTGACCTACTAGCTACAAACTGGAGGTTCCCACGACCTCCTCCTTTGACTTCAGATGCTGTTTACAAGTGCAGGTTGTCCCCTGTACTTCTGACTGACTGGCTATAAATCAGTGATTCCGAAGACCCATTCCTCAGGTGTGATTAATATGCCAGACTGGCTCACAAACCTCAGAGAAACATGTTACTTACTAGAGGACAGGTTTATCATAAAAGAGTATAATGCAGGAACAGCCAGATAGAAGAGATGCCTAGGGCAAGTTATGTGGGAAGGGCATGGAGCTTCCATGCTCTCGCCGAGCACACAGTTCTCCTCAAATCTCCATGCATTTACCAAACTGGAAGCTCTCTGTACCTTGTCTTTTTTGGGTTTTTATGGAAGCTTCATTGCATAGGCATGATTAACTCATTGGCCATTGGTGATCAATTCAACCTCCAGCTCCTGCCCCTCCCACAGGTTGGGGGGTGGGGTGGGACTGAAATTTCCAATCCTCTATTTGGCTCCCTTGGCAACAAGCCTCCATCCTTAAGTGCTTTCCAAAAGTGACCTCATTAACATACAAAAGACAGCCTATCACTCTCACTTCTTAGGAAAATTCAAGAGTTTTAGGAGCCCTGTGCCAGAAATGGGGATGAAGATCAAATATATATTTCTTGTTATAAATCACAATACCAGAAGAATAATGATAGGAAATGTCACCAGTGAAATGGGATCCCTCTTCAAGAGGATAATGGCGTACTAGACTGGGAGAGATCAGGTAACTAGGCTTAAATATCAGAGACAACATAGGTGAAATTACTATTAATCAAAGCCTGGATGGAATAGTAATTGTTGGTTTGACATGCAATGATGTATTTTTGTTAATTTGTTATGGCACCTTTAAAAATGGAATAGATGGTAGCGTTGACTGAGATAAGGAGTCTAGGTAAAATGTTAAATGTAGGAGTTTATTTGGTAATCAAAGTGAGGAACTCAAGTCCCAGGAAACAGTCCAACAGTCTGTTATGTGGAACTGCTCCAAGGTCTACAGATCTGAGTACACTTTATATACCTCTTAACAAAGCAGTGTATGTGCAGGAAAGTGCTTACATGTCTAATAGTCGTAAACTTCTAAGATAACAAGAACTTTTTAGTTATGCATCAAACAAGGCTTGGAATGTTGGTGTTATCTGTGGTTGGAAGGAGGCAAGGGCCAGGGTTGCTACTTTTCCCCTCAATCTCTAAGAAATGCAGCTGGGAAACGTGGTAGCAAGGTACATATTATCTCTTCCTGTTGGGGATTCATCCTGCTGGCATCTTCAGTCATGAAATGAGGGGTTGCAAGCTCATTTAGACACAGGCTGCTGCGTGGCTACTTCATAGCACAGCATGGATTTTTATACTGACTTTAAGCCTACGCAGCTTGCTCGTTAGATTCACCTGTTAGATCAGAGAGAGGGGTCCCAGTTTCATTCATGGTAATCTAATAAAATATAATTTTAAAATAATACATTATTTATTAGAAATAAAACTTGGACTGGTGCATAGATGCTTGATTTGATTTGCTCTAATGTGATGTCATGGCTGCTAACCTAGTTCCTACATTAAACCAGTAAATTGACCCACATCTACTTAAGGAAGAACCTCCACATCTTCACGTGTATACTCTGCAGGTTTTCTTCCAAGCCTTCCACAAGGAGACCTGGAGATTTATATACCAGAGCAACCACTCTGTTGAACTATAATTATCCAGGATGAATAGATACTGATAGTGAATAGATTCTAATCTTTTAGTGTCTAAAATACTAAGTGGGCTCTATTAACTTAAGTGAATATTTATGGAGGCTAAGTAATAAAGAAAGCTTTGACCAAGTTCTGTAGTACAGTGATTTTCTCAATGGGATTCCATGGTTTGAATAGACTTACTTAGCAAATGGCAGAATACGCACTTTTGTCTCCCTGACAACTAAGATGTTATTACAGAAAGGGAAGAGTTAAGTAGAAGATCCCTAGAACTTACTTTTCTTAACAAAATAGCAAAATAAGAGCAACACCAAATTCCTGGAGAAACTGGAAAAATTAGTGCACTGTATAAGATTTGGAAGATATATGAGTCGCGGTTCCTCTCAGATCTTCAGTTAACTGACGTGTGTGGCTGGTGCAAAAGCCACATGGATTGTTATTTAAAACTTAAGCAGGTGACCACTCTAAATCCAGCTGCTGTTTTACATGTTATCATTTGACCAGATCAACTCACTCCTTGTAAATTGAGGGAAATTATATTTTCCTCCAAAGCAATTAACAAGGATGAGGAGAAGAAATTCACTTTCATTAGGTGGAAACAAGAGTACATCTTTCCTGTGTTACCTAAGGATTACATGAGCTCTCCTGCTCTCTGTCTTAAAGTAGTTGTGAGAGAAATCAATTATCTGAATTTTCTACAGAATATCATGGTCTTCCACTACTGGTAACTCAAAATGATGGGGTCTGGTCAGCAGAAAGTAGCTACAAACCGGATACTCTAGTAAAATGTATGCATGCTAGTGGTAAGAGATAAACCCAATGAAAATTCTGGATCCTATCAGATTAACAGAGTTTCTAGAGGTTCAACAATTTTGAAAATGTTGGGAAACCCCTTCTAAAGTGAGAGACACTTTTCACTACTTAACATTGAGAAAGTGGCAAAATTCATCTTCAGTCTCTTCAGATTTTAGAGGCAACGTAAACCACGTTGGACTTCCTGCTCCAACTCATTACCAATTAACTCATTAAGCTGAAAAGTTTTTGAGCAGAGTCAAGAGAAAAGTATGGTTCCACAGCAGGTTCAGACTGAAGTGAAAGCCCCTGAAAATTAGGCCTTAAACAGCAGATACAATGGTGCTCACGCTGCCAATCATCAATAAGAGATGCTTTATGGATACTCTGGCTAGCCAGACTACAATATATAGCACAGATTCTGAGGATTTTGCAGCAAAATAATGCCCTCCTCTTTTGATAGCTATTCTCTTTTTGGAGGGCAGCTCTTGTGTTTCTACTGGGCCCTGATAGAGACTGAACATAAAACTGCGTTATGTGACTATAACTATGAGACCTGAACCGACCATGAATTGAGTGAAATTTAGTCCAACAAACCATAAAATTGATTTTCAGCATTAGTTTTCTGCTGCTAAATTATAACAGGAAGGAATATATTTGGCACCTGTAGTATTCACTGAGATACCTCTTAGTACTTCCACGGCCACGTTTAACGGAGGTATACAGCAACTCGACAAACCAAGGACCGTTGAGGACTCAGAACCTTCAAAATGAAGGTTTGGATCACCTAATCAGATTTAAAAAAAACTTGACCAGCTCAAGTGTGGGCTATGTGCCAAGTTTTGGATGAAACAGCTAGTGAATGACAACTATACCCTCATGGTCAGCACAGATATGAGAATGATACCAGCTACATCACTTATATATTACATTACTTATATATTAACCAACATTCTGTTTTTTCCCTTTCCTTTCCCTGAGCTGTGATGCTCAACTACAGAATTTAGACCTTATGGGAAGAGTTTGTACATCACATTGGTTTGGGTATGATGTCTAATAAGAGTTTGGGTTTACTTTTCTTAGAGATCATCTTTGTATTGTGGATGTTCACCTGAGGTTAAGTTAAACATAAAAGATTAAATAAAGATAAATAATTTATGTAATACAGTCACACAATTCCTGAGTTTCATCTCATTTTTGAGTGTCATCCTAGCTCAAGAGGTTACCTGAAGATCAGAATAATATTTGTTGATTATTAGCAGTAAGTTTTCTGGGAACATAAACTTTGTCTTGTTCACTTGTATGGGTATTTCCATGTACTCCCAAATAAATTTAGACTTTGAATCTCATTTCTCCTATTGATTTAGTATTGATACATTGATCCTCTTGGTATATTATCACCTAGTTACTGTAAATGCTTCTTAGAGTTTCATATTTCCAAATCACACATATTCTGAACTTTTCATAAACATAACGAATATATAAAATTTTCAAAACCTGTAACATGTAGTAAAACTTAGCTATCAAAAATATTTTATTTGAGGCTTAAGTAATTTTTCAGTTGCTAAGTCCATGGAAATATATTTCAAGCATAATGGAGTATAAAGACTGACTCTAATATTAGAATTTGAAAAACTACTTAATATTGGTGTTTTCATTAACACTTTTTTCATCAAATTAAATTAAGATTATGTTGATAAAATTGACAAGGAGATTTCTACAAGCTTTAAGTGACAATCTTTACTTTATTTGAAACTTTATCATTAAAGTCAATGAAAAGAAGTTTACTTGCAAATGAAATTACTGAGTTGTTCTCATCATGCACGAAAAAGCCAAGAATGATGTATAAATAATCTATGGCATATTCAGAAAGTTTCTCTTCTGTCTCCATGACATTTTGGTTCAAAATACCATACTACTCATGAACACTTACTATTTGCAAACCACAGATTATATTCAGAAATAAATGATGGCTACATTTCCCAATTCTATAGATGATAGTTAATCGCTGGTCTTACTTATATTGCAAAAATGATCCAATAAATAGAGTGTGGCATTTAAATTATCTCAAGATAATTCTGACAATGTTTGGTTGAAAGATAGAAATTTCTCAGCACAGGCTAGTGGAGTTTGCAAGTTTTTTTTTTTTTTTTTAAAGAAATGAGAGGTTTGAGAGATCAAAGCTGCTGCGGCATACATGGGAGCCAATCTATTATCAACAGGAATGTCATCACTCAGAATCACTTTATGCCTTGTCATTTTTCCTGACATTCCTGTTGAAGCTAACCATAGCAACAAGCTACAGAGCTGACATTTATGCTTTTGTCATGATGAGGAGTCCTACTAAAGTACACTACCAAAAATACCAAAAGAAGAATCAGAATATCTTCATGTTAACTAATAAGATCTAAATAAATTAAATTTTTGATTAATTTTTATAATATTATATAAATTATAATATCATATAAATTTTATATAAATGTTATATAAATAATATTATATAAATTTCAGGTATACATCATTATATTTTGACTTCCATACAGACTGCATTGTGTTCACCACCAAAAGTCTAGTTGCCATCTGTCATTGTATATATGTGTCCCTCTACCCCTTTAGCCCTCCCCTCATCCCTCTTGCACATTGGCAATCATCAATCAATCCTCTGTGCTTGTGTGTTTGTTTGTTTTTCCATTTTTTTATCTTCCACATATAAGTGAAATCACATGGTATAATTACTGAAATATACTGGAAAAAAACCTATAACCTTAAGAATCATGCAAGTGGAGAAACCAGCCTGAGTTTCATGCCACACTGATAGAAAATCACGGAAATTAGTGTTTTTAATGTTAAAATCATTTAAAGAACATTTGATTTCATTTATTTTTTGAAAGTATTAAAACTGAAGTAAAGTGTATTATTCTCTGAGGAAAATAGGTTGTAGTTAGAGATTTTTCTTCCTTTTAAAATAAAAGTGGTTATATATTTACGCATCTCTGACAGCGCTGAATATCTACTTTGCAAATAAATGCCACAATATATATTTAATGAATGAAGTGATAAAATTATGTATGAAACAATATAATAGTACCTGTGGTTTATTTATGGTATTCTTCTAAATCTTTGATTTGCCATACCATCTTTCTCTGATTTATTCCACAATCCTTTGCAATACTACACTTACCCATTAGAAATAACATTTTGGCAAATGCCTCTCTGAAGAAAAGAGCTATATTAGATAATTAACTGCAAGATCATTTATGCAAAGTGGAAAAATATGAGGTAATTACCATAATTGTCATTACAAATAATACTCTATATAAAATATATCTTCATGATTCAGAAGTACACTTGCAGAGTGAAGTCTAATTGCATATTATACTCAGCTTAAATTATTGGGAAAAAAAGAGTTTTCCTCACTCATATGACTCCTCCTTTTTATCTGTATATTAAGTAAATTTTAACTTATTATAGTACCCTTGTCGAAATGCTTATACTTTACAATATGCTAGTTATGTATTCACCTAAAATGGTACATCTCTAAAGGTGGAAATTTTGGGGGACATTGTGTTACCTGAATGCAATTGGTTCATTTGGTTTTGGGATTTCTTCTGAATAAGCATCTAGTCATCACCTCACATAGACAAGATTCAATTTTTCAGACATGCTTAGCCAGTTTTCCTATTTTTTAAAAAATTACATGAGCTTTTACAGGAAACTTATATTATAAAAGGACAATTTTGGTTAAGAGCAGAGTTTTGGTCAGAACTATAGAGAAGTCATTCTTCCTTCTTCATGAGTAGTATGAACAGGAGATATTTAAGAGGACTTTATTTTAACATTACCTCCTATTTGGAATAATTTTATATCACGGTAGTTAATCAGGTGCTGCAATGAAAAACCATCAGAATAAAAACAACCTGTCACTCAACTTTATTAACAAAATCAACATCAGAATTTTTAAAAAAATGATATATTATCCTAAGATTCACATTTAAGCATTACTTTATGATTGCAATTATACTGGGTAATCTAACACACTGAAATGTTTATTATGGCGTTTAGTTGAATAACATTGTTAAGTGTTAACTTCCAATTCAGTGCCTGGAATTGCTGTGCACAATACAGAAGAAATGATTAGCATATGGTCATGATAAACTAGTCACTGGGCTGGCATTTTCTATATATTATATCACTGCTCATAAGGATCCCATTTGAACTGTGCCATTTTTTGACTATACGGTTAGGGAAAAGGGCTTAGAGAGATTTAATGAACTAGTAAAGCTTACGAAGGTAGACCGTGTTAATACTCATATGTAAGCCAGTGTCTATCTGACTCCAATAGTTTATATTTCTCAATTTTGCCAGTGTGATAATGATTTGTAAACACCAACGTTAAACAGTGTAGCACGCACTTTAGATTCTACTCGCTTTTTAGTGTAGAAGATTTTAATATATGATTGTCTGTCAGAGTTACACCTCAGTTGGGCAGACAGTAAACCTAACAATCTTCATCCTATGTGTCATTGGTTATAAAGGTCATAAAATGTTATGCTAGCCAAATATGAAGGGAGACAGTTGTTCTCATTTTCAAATTTACATGCATTCTTCCTTTATCTCTGTCATATGGGTTTGACATGTTCTTGACAATGCTACTTCTGTGCATCACGAAGTGTCCAAAGGGCGTCTATGGAATGACTTACCTGCAGAAATTTGGCATTCTTGCATGTCAACTTTGAATATCACGAACTATTGGGGATGATCTTGAAGGGCTGATCCTGATCACTATGCGCCTGAAATGAAGTGGTTTATCCCATTCAGATTCCTTAGGAAAAGATATTTGAAAGTCACTCTCCCTTTTGTTTAAAGTTATTGAAAACACATTGTTCATTTTGGTAAGTTTTCATACATGAGATCCCATGGAGAAATGGATTTTCATAAAGCTATATATTCTTTTTCTATTTGTTAATAAGAAATCATGAATACTTTTTTTGAGGTGATGGTCACAGATTTTGCATTTAATTAAATGATCATTAACTATAAGTGTTTAAGCTATCAATCATACATTAATTAAAAAATTATTGAGAGCATATTATGTGTTAGCAACTTCTGTAAGCATTGAGAATACAGTAGAGGAGCTGGCCCTGTGGCACAGAGGTTAAGTGTGCACGTTCTGCTTCGGTGGCCCAGGGTTCGCCGGTTTGGATCCCGGGTGCGGACATGGCACCGCTTGGCACACCATGCTGTGGTAGGCGTCCCACATATAAAGTAGAGGAGGGTGGGCACGGATGTTAGCTCAGGGCCAGTCCTCCTCAGCAGAAAAAGAGAAGGATTGGCAGCAGATGTTAGCTCAGGGATAATCTTCCAAAAAAAAACCAAAAAAGAGAATACAGCAGAAAATACAACTGACCTAAAAACTCCCCTCATGAAGTTTACATTCAAATAGGGAAGAGTGATAAGAAATAAAAGAAGATAAATAAGTAAGGGAGAAACACAAATCAGCAAAGAGTAAATAGAAAGTTTCAGATTGTAGGGGTTGAGGGAATGAAGTATCAGTTCTGGGATGAGATTTGATGAGAAGATGATTTTTGACCAAATACATGAGGGACAATAATAATATATTTATGTATTTTAACTGGTCTTAAATAATTTATTAAAGACAGAATAGTTTATTACACGTATTTTTTAACCTATGGGTCTCATAATACCCCTTTCAGCCTCTACAAATCATTTCCTACTTCACTGCACCTTACTAACTATACTCCAGAATCACTGATATTCTTTAAGTTCCTCAAAGTCAAGAAAGATCCTTTTTATTTAAGGACCTTTACACATATTGCTCCTGTAGCATAAAATGTTTTTTCCTCTATCTTTGTTTTTTTCCTCATCGTTTAAGGTCACTTCCTCAGTCATTCCATAATCACCCTACATAAAAGTATTTCTTTGTAATCCACTGCAAACACTCTTCTGTTTACATAATAACACAATTTCTTTCATCAATTTTTATGGCTTCTCAGATTTCTACTTATCATGTCAGTTTGGATATTTTCTGTATTTCAAGGAATTTCTCCACTATATGTAAGCTGTTAGTCATTGGTATAAATTTTTTTATAATGTTCTCTTTTCATCTTTTTACTCTCTGTTGACTCTTACGCGATGCCTCTCTTTCATTTTTAATTTCAGCAGTTTGCATAGTGTCTACTTTTTTCTTTTACAGTCTAGTTAAATGGTTACCAAATTAACAATATTTTAAAAGCACTTTATTGCTTCATTGATTTTTTCTCTATTTTTGTCTTACTATTGCCTTTAGTATTTCTTATAACATTTTTCATTTAATTTTCTGTGATCTTTCTAGATTCTTAAGGTGGAATCAGATAATTATTGTAAATCTTTCCTTTTTTTCTATTATAACATTTAAAGATACGACTTTCCCTTAAACATTTCTTTAAGCACATTCCCAAATTATTAATATGTTGTGTTTTCCTTATCATTCAGTTCAAAATATTTCCCAATTTCACTTGTATTTTTTCCTTTGATATGTTGGCTATTTAAGATTGCATTCATTTAAAAATTGGGGGTATTTTCCAGATATTATTTTGTTAATGATTTTTAATATAATCTATTTTGCTCAGAGAATAGTCTCTAAAGATGTCATTTTATATTTTATGAAAAAGCATCTGGTCTATCATAGTCAATTCATGTGTGTAATTGACAAGAATGTCTATTCTTCCAATATTGGGTGGAGTGCTGTGTATATGTCATTTAGGTCAAATTGATGACTTTTATAGCCTTTTTATCTTCTAAACCCTTTGTCAATTTGTAAGGAAGAATTGTTAAAATCCCTGAATATATTTTGGATTTTTCTATTTCTCTTTCAGTTCCAGTTTCTTGTATTTTCAAATTCATACGTTTAGTATTTTACAATATTTTTGTTAACTTAGTTGACTTCTTTATTGTTATGAGATATCCCTTTACATCCATTGTATTCTTCTCCATTTTGAATTTTACTTAGAGTTATATTAATATAGAAACTCCTGACTTTTCATAATTAGGGTTTACATGGTATACTTTTTTCCATCCTTTTAATTTGGCATATAGATGAATATTACTCAATTTTATAGTCTCACAGTCTTTGCATTCTAATTGGTGTGTTACATCTATTTATATCTAGATTAATAAATGGCATGGTTAGGCTTGTGTTCATCAGATTGGATTTTGTTGTCTTTCTTTAAAGAGTATTGACTTTTGTTTTCTTTTTTTTATTTACATATGGATCAGTTTTACTCTTTCAAAGATTAAAGGATTTTTTTTTTTTGGACAAGATTAGAATATATTTTACTGTATGGCTTTTTAATCTTGTTCCCAGAGCATATACTTTTTGCGATTTCTACTAAATGCCCCACAATTTTAATTAAGTCTCTCTACTCCGGTGCAAACTTGAATGTGTCTAACCCTTAAAACTTCCTGGTAGCTGTTCATTTCCTGGTTTTAACACAAATAAGTAAAGCACGCAAATTAACCCTGGTTCCAACATCATGATTCATGTTTCCTTATCATAGCACACCTTTATTCCGTACAACTGAGACATTCTCTACTTTAACTCTACGAAGCACTTAATGTTATATCTTCATATGTCTTTCCTTTACTTTATATTCTTCTTTCTATTTATAATTCTGGAAATCTCTCTTTGGCATTATGTTCTTAGAGAAATTTTATCAGCCTGTCTAACATCTAGTGAATAAAATGGGAATTTTATCTTCTGAAGATTAGTTTACTGGTTTGCTAGGGCTGCCATAACGAACTGGGTGGCTTAAACAGCAGTTATTTATTTCCTCACAGTGCTGAAGGGTAGATGTCTGAGATTAGTGTAGGCAGGATTGATTCCTTCTGAGAGCTTTCAGACAGAATCTGTTCCATATCCCTCCTCTAGCTTCTGGTACGTCACTGGCAATCTTTACGTTACGTGGTTTGTAGATGAATCATCCCAATTGCTGCCTTCATCTTCATGTGGTGTTTTTCCAGTGTGCTTGCCTGTGTCCAAATTTCCTCTTTTTATAAGGACATCAGTTTTATTGGGTTAGGGCCCAACCTAGTGACCTCATTTTAAATCGATTACCTATGTAAGGAGCCAGCCCCGGTGATCTAGTAGTTAAGATTTGGCACTCTCACCACTGTGGCCCAGGTTCCTTTTCTGATCAGAGAATCATACTACCTGCCTGTCAGTTGTCATACCACGGCAGCTGTGTGGTGCTGAATGCTATGCCACCGGTATTTCAGATACCAGCAGTGTCCCCCAGAGTGGACAGGTTTCAGCAGACTAGGAAGACTAGGAGCTTACAGACCAGGAAGAAGGATCTGTGCATCGCTTCTGAAAATCTTGGTCATGCAAACTCTGTGAATAGCAGCAGAGCATTGTCTGATATGGCAAAAGAAGGTGAGATGATGGCGAAAAAAGACCTGACAGGATTCCGCTCTGCTGTACACAGGGTGGCTAGGAGTCGGAATTGACTCAACTGCGATAACAATAACAAAAACCTGTGTAAAGACCTTGTCTACAAATACATTTTGAGATACTGGGGATTAGGGCATTAACATATGAATTTTGATGGCAAACAATTCAACCCACAGAAGTTGAGTGTAACATATGTATATCGAATAATATAAAGAAATTAATAAATGAGAATTGATATAATGGGCATATCTAAGATGTTCTAGTTCTTATAGCTTCAAAGCAGATACAAATTTCCAAATTGAAATATACTCTATAGTAGGAATAAAAATTTAATGTCATACCTTAACACAAACATAAGGAAAATAATCAGATATTATCACAGAAAACAGAAGAGTAATGAGAGTATACTTTAATCAGATTCTAATGTACTACATTAGTTTTGGGAATGTCTATGAAGTACTTTTGGAGAATATTGTAGATTAAAAAAATAACAAGGCCAAAATACTAACTTTATAGAGCTTATGTTGTAGCACAGGTATACTCTACTCTTAAATAATAATAATTCTATTAATAAAAATAAGAGAAGAAACATTCCGTAATCTATAGGCCTGATCATAGTCAAATCAAAGTAATTAGGTCTCAATGTAAATTTACTGGTGATCTGAAATTTCTTATGGTTAAAATATTTACTAAGCATCTCACAATATTTTTTTCATGCTTTAGCTTTGAAATTGTAATTTTATTTTTATAAAATATTTAAAAGATTATCATTATTTTACCCACTATATTTTGAGAGCACAATGAGCACAGAAGAACTTCATGAAAGTGTCATCTCTCAGGGGTACACGTGATAAACTTATGACTAAAAGAAAATAATAATGAATTTCTTAGGCTGTTTCATGTGGCGCTTACCTGAATATCTACATCTTGCATTAAATTTTATTCCATGGTTGACAATATTCCTGCATATTACATAGTAACACTTCTCTCTGAACAAAATTTATAACTTATTACCTGTGCATTCTTTGGACAGTGAGGATGCTAAGACCATCGTAAATTTATTTTTAACTTTTTGCTTAATATTTGTGATTTCTGTTATTTAATCAGAGTTATAAATTATAACTACTTCCTCTATTAAACTTTTATTATTTTCTCCCTATTAAGAGAACAACTATGTTTTCAGCATTTAATATAAAAGACACATACTTCACTTAAAATAAAACTCATTTTCTTTCTGGAATCCTAAGATTTCATATTAAATTCTTACCTATAAACCATTCTGTGTTGTACCTTTAAGTTTTTAAATGTTATCTTTATGCTATTTTCTTCCTAAAACACTTCCTTGAGAATACATTTTTCTTTTCTAAATCTTGATTACTTTTTCCTTAGGTTCTTGGGAAGGTAATCTTAAAAGGAGATTTTTAATTTACTTTTTCCATTTTTTTGAAGTATAATTGACATACAATATACTATTAGTTTCAGGTATATGTCATAGTGACAATATTTATCTACATTATGAAATGGTCACCACGATAAGTCTAGTCAACATGTCACCACACAAAATTATTACACTGCTATTTACTATATTCCTTATGCTGTACATTAAAACACCGTGACTTGTTTATTTTATAACTAGAAGTTTATCCCTCTTAATCCCTTTTACCTGTTTAACCATAATCTCCAAGCCCTTCCCCATCTGGTAACCACCAGTTTGTTCTCTGTATCTATGGGTTTTTGCTGGGTATTTTGGGTTCATTTGTTTTGTTTTTTAGATTTCACATATAAGTGAAATCACACAGTATTTGTCTTTCTCTGTCTGACTTATTTTGTTTGGTATAACAAACTCCAGGTCCATCCATATTGTCACAAATGGAAAGATTTCATTCTTTTTTATGAATGAGTGATATTCCAGTGTGTGTATTTTATATATATATATATATACCTACCACATCTTCTTTATCCATCATCTATCTATGGACACTTCTCTTGCTTCCATATCTTGGCTATTGTAAATAATGGTGTGATGAACATAAGAGTGCATGTATCTCTTTGAATTAGTGTTTTAGTGGGTTTTTGTGGGTAAATACTGAGAAGTGGAATTGCTGGATTGCATGCTAGTTCTATCTTTAATTTTTGTGGAACTTCCATGTAGTTTTCCATAGTGGATGTACCAATTTACATTCCCTCCAGCAGAGTACGAGGGTTTCCTTTTCTCCACATCCTTGTCAACACTTTTTATTTTTGTCTGTTTGGTAATAGCTATTCTGACAGGTGTAAAGTGGTAGCTCATTGCGGGGTTTTTTTTTTTTAGGAAGATTAGCCCTGAGCTAACATCTGCTGCCAATCCTACTCTTTTTGCTGAGGAAGACTGGCACTGAGCTAACATCCATGCCCATCTTCCTCTACTTTATACGTAGGACGCCTACCACAGCATGGCTTGCCAAACAGTGCCATGTCCGCACCAAGGATCAGAACCGGTGAACCCCAGGCCGAAGAAGCAGAACATGTGCACGTAACCACTGCGCCACCAGGCCCGCCCCTCCTTATGGTTCTGATTTGCGTTTCCCTAATGACTAGTCATATCAAGCATCTTTTCATTTGCCTGTTGTCTATCTGCATGTCTTCTTTGGAAAAATATCTATTGAAGTCCTCTGCCTACTTCTTCAAGTGGCTTGTTTTTTTATGCTAAGTTGTGCAAGTTCTTTATATATTTTGGATATTAACTCCTTGAAAGGGGTTTTTAAAATACAATGTTTATGTATTCCATTTTACAGTAAGTGTTCTAAAACCTTTCTTTTTAGAGCAGTGTGTGTAGCTACACACACACACACACACACACGCATACATACCCACACACACAATTGTATTTTGCAAAGACCAAATAAGCAAATTAAAAGGTGCTGTAATAAGAATCTTTTAGATTGTTCATGGTGATACTTTGTCATTCACTTGGGACTACACTATTGCTTTCAGTTTAAACTTTGGTATGGAATTGGAATTCCCTCGCACTTGGTCCATATACCTGGTCTTTTCTTCCATAATAAACTTCATTCAAAGTTTAAGGTATCAAATTGGAGGATTCCAACAATTTATAAGTATATCTGGTCTAAGCTTGCATTCACTGTCTGGTGATATATGCAAAAGATAGCTTTGTATACACTAGGATCACTGTAAGACATCTTGGGGATAAATCACACATTACCTGATCCCCATGAGCCCTAAGACCCCAGTGACACTCTATATTTGAGGATAAATCATGATTTTATGGCAATGTCCAAAAAGTTCTAAGATTGGTTTATTTCTCTTTCCCTAGAGCCTTGTTACCCCAGTAAAGAGTCTTTGGTCCTTTTGTGGAAGGTTAGAAATAAGATGTATAGTTAGTACTTGCATATTTGTAGTGTGATTGGATGATCTTTTCTTGAGATCATATGAATTTCCTTTAAGATGTGCTGGATCCGAGAACTTCTTCATGTCCAGGAGTTGGAGGAGAGACCATAAGTTTTCATGGCAAACAAACCTATATCTGTTTGAAAGACCTTTAGCCTCTGCTATAAAAATCAACTGGTCACAGTGTGGTGTCCAATTATTTTAGTCATTGACACCTCAATATTACTTAACCACAACCACAAATCCCTGTTGTTTAAACCTGAGGCCTAATTTGTCTCTGGAAATTATAAACTAATATTTGGCTTCTTCCAATCTGAGAGCACTTCATTTCTGATAAAATCAAGGAGTAGATATCAATGATAGTATCTTTTACTTTATTCCAGCTTTTAGCAGGTAGAAATTTCAATGCTTTTTAATGATGCTAGAGCTTCCCTTATCAACTTTCTCCATAGCATGATCCAAGTCATCTCTGGGGATACATTTAAAGGTATATGAGAGAATCACATGATAAATTCCCTCCAACATTTTTATCTCTAAAGCATTTTATCCATTTTTCAAATTAAAATGAGTAATATTTGATACCTCAGCTTTATGAGTGAATTCCATCAGAGTCCATGTTTTGCTCAACTGCTTAAGTAAAGAGCTAGGATTAAATTACATGTTGATTCAGTGTTTGTGGTAGGTAGACTTGTGCTGATAAAGCACACATCTGAAATTATATTCTGTCTTCTCATTCCTTTCATCCTGCCTTCTGAAAATCAGCAATGATATTAGTATACACATCACAAGGTTGTTATAAAAATTAAATGAGTTAATATTTGTAAATCTTTGAGAAAATTGCCTCTCATGCTGTTGCTATGTAACTGTTTGCTAAACAAAAATTTTTATAGAGTATATAACAGCCGTTGAGCAATTGACTTTCTTTAGTTCTTTGTCCTTTGATCTCACACTTTTTCTAGAAGCTTTTCTAAGTGTTTTCTTCAATTAAACACACTTGCATTTAAGAAAAATTTAACCTAAAATTCTTTCTGGTGTAATAATTGTGGAAGTGCCATTCATTTAACATTTTCTTAAAACTAACAACTATGAGTCTGTAACAAAATTGTGTGCAAATACAATACATTGTCTTTTAGGAACTTACAGAAGAAAAGAACAAATAAGAATATAATATGATAAACAATAACAAAAAAAAACAAATAAATGATATTTGTGACTGGAGAAAACATCAAGAATAGATTTATATTGAACATGACATTTATTCTAGATCTTAAATGATAAAGAAGATATTAAATGACAAGAGTAAGACAATCCAATGTACTAGTGTATATATTGCATAGGAACATGTAAAACATTCTTTGAATATGTAAATACTTCCCATATAGTGCCTATGCTATTACTTTTTTATTACATACGAGAATATAATCACCTGCAAGTAATGGAAACTAAACTTTTAATGGACTAAACAGATAAGAAGTTTATTTCATATCTCACAGTACAATATAGATACATGGAGACTGAAGTTGCTTGCTGCCCAAAGCCCTTTAATAAACCAATTTCTTTCCATCTTTCCACTCTGGCAATCTTAGAATATTGGTTTTCTTCTTTATTTGTGCTATCTTGTGTATGTACTGAAGTCTGCTAAGTGTATAGTTTCTAAATCCAAGAAAAGCAGAAAAAGAACATAAAAACAGTACCAAATACATCAATAATATTTTATAAAATATGACTGTCAGTAAAATATTCTTTTTGATTCTCCCTTGCCTTTGATTTAGAACAATCAGTATGGTCTCAGCCCCAAGTTGTCTTACAAATGTTTTCTCGAAATCACTCAGCAGCATTGCACTTACATCTCATTGGTTAAAAGAGAATAGTCAATAGCTGCAAAGAGCCTGGGTAAATCATTATTTAGCTGGACATATTGCTGTACCAACAAAGATAAGAAGAATGGGCAATGGATATTGGATAAGAATTGCCAAGCTATGCTTCAATTTTTTCTAACAAATCCATGAGCTTGCTAAAAATACTAAAAGTGATTTTCTCTCAATAAAACCATTTCCTTGTCTTGTAATAAATGTTTCTTTTGACTTCATGGCTCTACCCTCAATAATAGATTACAGCAGTTTGCTTCATATATGAGACTCACTGATCTGTAACTCAGAGGATTTAAGTTGATTATCTTATTATAGACAGAAACGATATTGATGAATTATCCATCCTTCAATTCAATGTGCATTCTAAAGGCTATAAATTTGGGATAACAGGCACTCAATTTCAATTAAATTACTTAAAAATGTTCATATAAAAGTTATTTAAAAGTTATTTTGTTATTAAGGTCATTTAAAAGTTCTTGACTGTGCCATAAAATCTCTATTATGTATTAATGTATCTTATGATAATCATATCTATGATGTTTGTAGCTATGTTAGTTATTACTTTCAAATTGTCTTTTTCAACAATGAAGAATAAAACTAAGCATTCGTTGACCTTCTCATGTATTGTCTTTGTGTTCCTCAAAAAATCTTGCACACGTATCAATAAGAAGAATAATCTTTTGACAAAATGATCCTCAAGGTTTTATATCACTCAATTATCAGTAAAATGTTTTCAGCATTAGAAACACATATGAAACACTTGTTTCATTTGCCTGTATGACTATGCTAAAATGATATGTATATTACAAAACAAACAAAATAAGAATAAAAAATAATGGAATTTCCTTACTAAGCTAATGCTGCGATACAATATACAAATAAAGAGTTTACCACAATTAAGAAGAATGCAAGTTCTTCATGTGTTTTTTTTGTTTTTTTTGGTGAGGAAGATTGGCCTTGAGCTACCATCTGTTGCCAGTCTTCCTCTTTTTTTTCTCCCTAAAGCCCCCGTACATAGTTGTATATCTTAGGTGTAGGTCATTCTAGTTCTTCTATGTGAGATGCTGCCACAGCATGGCTTGATGGGCAGTGTGTAGATCCACACCCAGGATCCAAACCAGCGAACCCTGGGCCACCGAAGCAGAGTGCACAAACTTAACCACTTAGCCGTGGGGCCAGCCCTGAATGCAAGTTCTTTAATAGTCTTTCTCCCAATATTAAATTTTTATTGCTCTGTTGTGACATATATAATGATTATTTACCCCTACCCATGATCTGACAGATTATATATATATAAATGAGAAAGATGAGCTCTTTATTTGCTTGTTGCTTGTCATGCTTTTATTCTTAGTGTTCTTAGTAATTGTTTTTTGAAATATTGTTTGTAAATGTATGTAAGAACAATATAACATAATCTGTATATCCATGTGGTCAGTTACAAATAAACTGCAATTTTTCAGAAATCTCTGAAATCTAGGAACAATAAATAAGAACGGTACTGACAACCACTACTCATCAGAGAACTAAATTTATTTTTATAGAAAGATGGATGATAGATAAACAAATACAGATAGCAATATTGATATATACATGTATAGGTAGGCACAGATATGTAAAAGTATTATTATGTTTTACTAACAACTTAATAAGTTGGACTTACTTTCTTTTTAATTTCTATGTGGAAAAAATAGAAATTTGACTAAGTTTTTTCTCCTCTACAGTAAATTGATTTTCTTTTTTGCCCCTGAAGGTACACAATCACATTTGGGGACCACTCTTCCAGCTGGATCCATAACTAAATTTGGTATTATTTATGTTGTGTTCTCTTGGAAAATTTCATTTTTTAATCTACTTGGTAGGTCCATATATTAGCCATTCATAGAAATGATTTATGTATTCCCTTAGTTTCTCTGTTGACACAGCTTTCTCCAAGGTAAAATTTGACCAACTAAAATTTAACCGTTTATAAGCATCTTTGGATTTGTTTAAATTCATATATTATTTAAACAAAATTTCACACATTTTATCATTCTTTGTTCTTTTTTCATTGTGATATCCTGATTCTTCTCGATGATCATTGAATCTTTACTGCCACTATTTTTTTTCTCTTTATAAACAATAGAAAAACTTAAGAATCAGTCCATAGTTATTTAAAACATGTAGTTTCCTATTTAGAAAAATCATTTTAGATGAACAGTTACTTTTTTAAATAAAAGATTGTCCATCTTTTACATAGCTCCACTATTTAGATTTATATTCATGAATGATATTCGTTTGTCTTTGTTTTTTTTCTACAATGCCTTTAGACACGGACAATGCAGAGGTAATTAAGAAATAAATGACCCAGAAAAAATTAATTTCAATAGTGTAGTAAAGCAGAAACTAGAATGCGATGAGTTAAGAATTGGAAAGTAGTTGATGAATGGTTTTACAGTGAACTGGAAGAGTCAGTTATTTTCAGAGTGTAGCAGAAAAGAAGGTGGCTTTGGATTCTGATGAGCAGAAATAATTGAAGCAGAGATCTTTTTAGGTAAAGTGTGAGGTCACCGAGTGCTAGGGAGGTGGGAAAAACAAGATCATTAAAAGTTGTGGTCATAGACTGGAACATCTAATTAGAAATTCTGAAAATACAGTAATTTAAAGGATAAACAGTGAATTTGAAGGTTAATTCAATGGAAGAGTGTAAAAGATTGTTTCTGTAAAATGTTTATTTAATTGGGAGGCTCTCAATAATAGAAGGGTGTATGAAGGAAATTGTTTCTCAAAACAGTGTCAGAGGGTTATTTAGAGAGAATAATCAATGTATTAGCTAATATAGTACTTATAAAAACACATCGTAGTTGGAGAAATATTTTGGCCCATTTTTCATGTTCTTTTTCACACTATTTACTACTTATCAATGTTAAATTTTTCTGAAAACGGTTGTATAACTCTGTGTAAGTACAACTTTACTAAATTTATGGGGATAAGATAGATGATTGGCTTGTTTATTACAGCTACCTTCATCTTAATAAAAATGTCCTTTTCAAAGTGTTAGAAAGTGGGACTTTTGTTTTAACATGCTCATATTTTAAGAGTTGTCCTCTCTTATTTTCAAACTGTAAACACAAAAATGAGAAACTGGCCCTATATCTAACTGAAATAGCAATATGATCTAATAAAAAGAGAAGTACATTCAGAGTCACACCAGAGTTTGATGTTAGGAATTATGTATGTTAAACTTCCACTTCCTTAAATATAAGGCAAGACTAATATATAGTAAATATATACAATTTGGGTTAACTTATATGAGTTAGTATATGTAAAATGTGTTGTAAATTCTAATGAAATAGAAAATTTTATGTCTAATATTGAATTAGAAATGAAAATTTAATGTTCCTAATATCCAGTTTAATATTTTGTTTACTTTATTGTTACTTTGAATTTATATTTTCAATTATAATCCTCAAAAATTCTGAGGTAATATTTAAGGCATCATATTTCTTCTGGCATCTTTGTCCTTCTGAAAGTAAGGCTTCCAAACATTCATCTTCAGAGCATTCATTGTTTTTAATAGTTATTATTAAATTGCTGTTTATTCAGTGACTATCCTGTTTAAGGGTCTTTGCTGAATTATGAACTCAACAAAAAGCAGGATTTAGTCTCAAGTTTTAGAAGCATTTAGCCAGTCAGTTCTTTATGATTTGGTATGTAATGATGAGTTAGGATTGAAGGTTATGGCTCCTAGGCAAAATTATTATAACCACAAATATCTTCCAACTTTCTCCTGTTTCTAAAATTCTTTGCCGTAATGAGCCACTAATCAATAATAGGGAATCTTGAAGTTGAGATAGGGATGAAAAAGTTTGAAAAGTTTGAGAAATACTCTTTTAAATTAGAGTATTTTTTGTTTAGATTGTCACTTTGTGTATGTGTGTAAAACAGCGGTAAATCAAAGATTGGAAATGGCAAATTAGAAAGAGAAGGGAATAAAACAGGTAGGTATGAAATATACAGACAGCAATATAGTATCAGCTTAAAGCAAGGAAGGAGATTGTTATGAACACTTGATAAATTGACCGTTTGATTAAATATACTATACCTCATTATCCCTGATAGCATTCCTTGCCTTGAAGTCTACTCTGATATAAGTATTCATACTCCAGTTTTATTTTGGTTGGTGTTTACATGATATGCATTATCCATTGTTTTTTCTTTTAGTTTAACTTGATGCTTAACTTTTTCTTAAAGAATTGGGTCTTCTTTTTCTTTTAATCCAGCTTGATCATCTCTCCCTCTTAATAGTGACATTTAGTTTACAAACGTTTAATTTAGTTATCAATATGATTGAGATTAAATATACTGTCTTGTTCTTTGTTTTTCTTTCTTCTTCTCCTGCACACTTTTATTTTGTCATATTTTATCTCTACTAGTCGATTATTATTTAAATATTTACTTTTCAAATGTTTGCTGAGAGTTTTATATTATATCTCTGTAGCATATCACAGTCTATGTAAAAATAATATAATGCCAGCTGACTTACAGTAGAAAACATTGTACTATCATTTCCTCCCTCCTGTTCTCACATATGCTACAACCCCCACATTAGATTGCTAAAAATGTAATTGTTTGTTTTAACCACAGAATATGTTTCTACTATTTTGTTTTAGACAGTATTTTACCTTTAAAGATATAAGAAATGAATAAAGTGGCTCTTTTATATCTATTCTTATTTTCTTCCAATTTTAGCTCTCTTCATTTTTTTATATAGATCCACAGTTCCATCTATCGTAAATTTCCTTGTGTCTAAAAAACGTAAAAGTTTTTGCCATTGCAAGTATTCTGGAAATAGGTTCTCCCATCTTTTATTCTTTGAAAACAACTCATATTTTGCCCTGATTTTTGAAAGATATTTTAGACACATATATAATTCTGAGCTCAGAATTTTTACTTTCGGTATGACAAATAAGTTCTTCCATTGTTTCCTGGCTTCTGAACTTTCATAAGAAAAGTCTGGTGTATTCTTAGATCTGTTTCACTATGTGTAAAATTTCTTTTTTCCTTTTGACTGCTTTTAAAAATTTTTTCCTTATATTTGGTTTTCAGCAGCTTGACTGTGATGCAATTTTTTAAAAAATATTTCTTGCTTTGGGTTCTTTGGGAGTCTTCTATCTGTGTGTTGCATTCTTGTATTAAATTTGGAAAAATTTTGGACATCATTTTTTCAAGCAATTCCTCTGCACTTCTTTCCCTTTCGTCTCTGTTGGCGCTATATAGGTAACATTGTCCCATAGTTCCTGGGCTTTTTTTTTTTTGGATACACTCTTTTGTATCTTTGTTTTAAAGTTTATATAATCATTATTGACCTATCAATCTTCACTGATTTATTATTTTATTTACTCTGAGGATTTTGATAAACCTTTAAGTGTGTTGAAAAACCTTTTGAACGAATTCTTTATCTGTGATATTTTTTATAAATATGCTTTGTGTAGCAGATTACATACAATTTAGCATTTGCGTTTAACCCTTTGTTTTACTTTCAAATGTTTGCCTGAAATTTCTTACCTGTCCATACATATTTTCAACTTTTTCGTGAGATTCTTTAACATCGTAGTCATAACTTTATAGGTGGAAATGTCTTCCTGATACATCTATCACCTGGTTAATCTGCTGTTACCTTACGATTTATGTTGCATCTGAAGTGCCAGAGCACTTTTCTCTGTTCTCTTATGGATTTGTCCCTTCCCCAGAAGCACACTGTTATTTCTTATATTTCTAATTTTCTGAATTCTCCTCTTCAACTCAGTCTTAGAAAAGGCTTATGTGCCAGACGTAGGGGTGGGGTTTTGTCAATATTCCCTACATTCTGTAGAACTCTGGGGCATTAAATTTGCCTCATGTCTATGGAGGTCTTTCTTGGGATTGAGTGTCCTGCCGCTCTCCCAGGGAAAACAGACTTCTGGTTTATATCAATACAGCATCCTTGGTCTGATTGGTTTCCCTGACTCTCTCACTAGGTCAGGTGGCTTTTTCTTCTAATATTCTCAGTGAGCCTTTCCCTTGGAATAGAGTTTTCTGTCCCTCGCACACTGCTAAGTGCCTTCCTTGCTTGTTATTTGCAGTGGTAGGACAGGGGTCTTTCCTTCCCGTCCTCCATGGGCAGATGGATTTTACTTCTACTCCTCCCTCAGAAGCAGTGAATCTTTGGCAGAGATCCAGAACAGGAATATTTCCTGCTTCTCCAACCATGGCTTATGGCTTTACCATCGTATGAGAGAACAGCCTGAGGAGCAGACAGATTTTGTTTCAGTGTACTGCTAAGCAAGGACATCTCCTGCTTTTTTCTTAAACTGATTTGTGAGTTCATGGTCAGGCCTGTGGAAATAGCTGCTGAGGGAGTGTGGATTCCACATGTGTCTGTGACTCTTCACTGTTCTATATTGTCACTGCAGCCCACACACAGGCTTTAAGAATGTGTAAAACCTCAACTGTTTTCTCTTTTGGTTTGACGGCAAAGTTTGACACCACTCTGAAAAAAAAGTGAGACATTTCATTTTGCCCACGTCTCCTTGGAGGTACTTGTCATACGTTGGAATTTAGTTCAAATGATTTCCTTACAATCACCCTTCTTTACCTTCAGTTGATTGCAGCTCCCCTTGATGCTCAGAGTTGGGACAGAGCAAAGTGAGCATGATTCTAGTGCGTAATGCCTTACGATTTTCACAGTTCCTAAAATTAAGCCTAGTTATCCATCTAGTATTCAAAGGAAGAAAAATATTTTCTAACATCAAAACTGATTATATCGAATTCCGGAGAGGAAGTATATCTATCTATTTCGTGGCACCTTCCAGAGAGATTGTTCTGGGTAATTTGACTGTGATACTTGAAAAATGTACTGCCTTTATAATTGGACCCTTATATAAATCATAAATCACTGTATGATCTTAGGTTGTATTTTATATTCACCTGTGTCTTTTGAAAGTACAACTGAAAAAAAAGTTCGAAATTATACCACATAGGTTCACATCACAATAATGATATTTTTCTCAGTGAAACGTTGAGAATGAGAACAAAATTTCAAGTCTTGCTTCAGTAATTAATTTTTTCTCTGACCTTGAAGAGGTAATTTAATCCCAGTTTTCTTTTCATGTAAATATTAGGGTGCTCCATCTCTCTTTAGAAAATGATGTCAATTAAATAGGCAATGGTTTAGATCCTTCCAGGTATATAAACTACTCCCTGAGTGTAAATTACATTGTACTAACTGCGTTAAACCACCAGTGCCTGAAATTCAGTAAATTACTGTTCTACTGCACTAAATGTTCCCTAATGACTCGAAAGAGTCAATGTACTTTAGAAAATTTCCACCTTAAATAGTAGGGGTTTTGTAATTTTTTCAGAAAACTTGAAGAGAGGCATATTACCTATACGTGGAATGTTTTCTCACTACTAGTGGAAAAACAAAACTGATGGGAAGCTTGAACACTAATTAGGTTTTACAATACACCCACTGCTTTTAATTTATAAGATGCACTTTAAAGGGAACAGAAAACATGCAAGTGAAGGATACTATTTAAATTCATCATGCTAAACAGGATTTCTGAAGCATAAAGCAAAGGGTGTCTCAAAACACTTGGTAGCATAATACCTGTCAAAATACCTGCTAATTAGTAAAATCTAAGAGCAGTTCCTAGTGGATGTAGCTATCCATACTTTCAAATTGAGTACATTTTAAGGCCTTGAAAGGCCTTTAAGGCCTCTATATTGTCACTGAATAGCATTCCCTTGAGACCTTTATTATGTACTGAAATGTGTTACAGTTTTAGATAAGTATGCTTACACGATTAGCTTTCAATGGTATTTTTTTCAATTTAATCATAATAGTTGGTTGTTATATTAGTGTTTCTATGATAATTAATTTCCAAATCTTTTGATGTAATTAAAGATATTACCAACTTGAATGTCATTTAGTATATCATTAGTTTTTCATCTGAGTTACAACAGCAACAACATAGCAGCAATTTTTTAAATGTCCTCACATTTTTATATTTAATGAATATGCTATTTTGGCTTCACTTTTCCTTCCTTGATGTAGGAGGACCCAGATATTGTGTTCTTAACTCACTTTTCTCACCTCTCTGTTCACGTTTTCCTACTCTTGTGACATCACCTTCACCTCTGATCAATTGCTGCACAAACCAAACTCTCTTCTCTCTTCCACAGTCCCACAGATATGCACACAACTTTTACATTTTTATACATACCTGCCCCATAATCAAGTGTCAAAAATAAAAAAAAATCTTGACTGCTAAATCAGTTTGCACTCTTAGCATATCTCTCACATGTTTTCTCCTCCACTCATATTCGACTTTTCCAAATGTTACCTGTTTTCTAATCTAAGTAATAAATTTTCTTATGTTATTTGAAATTTCTTATTTCCAAGAGACTCAACACGAATTTCTGACTCCCTTCAAAGTGATTATAGCATGCAAGAAATAGGATAAAAAACTGTGGAAAAACCCCTTGAGTGTATGGAGACTTGTTTTTATCTTACTATTATGTTTTTATGTTATATTTATGTGTGAAAGTTATGGAGGATGGAAATATGTATTGTTTCCAATATAATTATCATAATAAAGCAACACACATTTGGATCCCTATTTATAAATCATTATAACAGATTTTTAGATAGGTACAATTATTGTCTATCAACTCCCAAATCCACCTTTAATACTCTGTGATGTAAAAGCTGGAACTCAGAAAACTACATTACCCACACATTTTTGTCGGTTTGATTACTACTACATTTTCCCAAGAGGAGTCACTAGAGGGACATTGGAAGTTAGGAGGAAAAGAGAATGACATCTTCCTTGTGTTTAATTACACGTTTCTCAGCCATAAGAAAAGGACCCTGTAAAGGCATTCCCAAGCCCCGCTCTTTTTTCTTTTCTTTTTACCTTTTGATCCCCTTCACTTTTTTCTCCCACCTCCCACCTGTGCTTCTGGCAACCACAAATCTATTCTATGTATCTACAAGCTTGGTGTTTTTTGTTTTGTTTTGTTTTGTTTTAGATTCCACACATAGGAGAGATCACACAGTATTTTTCTTTCTCTAACTTATTTCACTTGGTATATTGCCCTCGAGGTCCCTCTCTGTTCTCACGAATGGCAAGATTTTATTCACTTTTATGGCTGAATAATATTGCATTGTACACATATCCCACAATTTCTTCATCCATTTATCCCTCAATAGACACTTAGCTTGTTCCCATATCTTGGCCGTTGCAAATAATACTGCAATGAACATAAGGGTGCGCATATCTTTTCGAGTTAACTCTTTCATTTTCTTTGGATAAATACCCAGGTGGAATTGCTAGATCACGTGGTAGTTCTACTTTTAATTTTTTGAGGAGCCTCCGTATTCTGTTCCATAGTGGCTGCACCAATTTTCATCCCTATCAATAGTGCTTTTTTCATATTCTCGACAGCGCTACCCAGTTTTGGAAGTTACCCCCAGCACCAGTGGGTTGGTCTAGATTCTTCTGGCAGTCCTCGAAACATCTCCATTGAGACGCTTTAGAAAGATCTCTTTCAGAGACATCTGAGTAAAAGTGTTCCATATGACTCCTCTGAAGTCCTGAGGTACAAGATTGTTTAGGTGACCCATTCCTCAAATATCTAAATGAGAACTGTAAAGAACCCCTTATTCAATCTCCTGAGTTCTGGAAACCCAACCTCTTTCCTTTTGTTTTCCTATCCTTACGGTGATAATGCTTCCTGCACTTATATTCTCTGGTTGTCCTTATTGTTTTTTGCTTTCACTTTTTAGCCTTCTTGCCCCTGTAAACAATTTGCTATATAGAATCTATCATTTTATTTGTTTATTTTTTTAAAGTATGCTTTTTTGGTGAGGAAGATTGGCCCTAAGCTAACATCTGTTGCCAGTCTTCCTCTCTGTCTCTTTTTGTTTTCTCCCCAACATCCCCCAGTACATAGTTATGTATCCTAGTGAGAGGTCCCTCTGGTTCTTCTGCGTGAGATGATGCTTCAGCATGGCTTGATGAGCAGTGTGTAGGTCTGCATCCAGGATCTGAACCTGCGAAACCCAGGCAGCCAAAACAGAGTGTGCAAACTTAACCACTCAGCCACAGGCAAGCCCCTGAAGCTATCATTTTAAGTAGCTAGTATGGGTCCTGTTTTATTGGCTAGTCCTTGACTAATAAAAGATATTTATGCTCCTGATTATAAACTGAAAAATTAATTTCCAGAAAGCTTTTGACAATTTATGTTACTGGAATCAATTCATAAAGATGTATTTTTCTCTATTTATTTTCACCCATCTACATAGTTTTAAAATATTTATTGACATTGTGAATTACAAAAGACAGCTTATTTTATTTTAATGCATTTTTATTTCATCAAAATGATTTTTATGAACACGTTATTCACAAATTTTAGCCAGTTTTAGAGGACTTTGAAATCCTTTAAATAGATGTTTTGCTGAAAATATTCAGATTTCTTTCTACTAACCATAATTTTCACACATATCAAGTACTTCATTTTCCGCATAGTTTTTGGAGAGTGGTAGAAAGGGATATACTCTAATTTTCTATTTACATCCTACAGATTAAAGTTTCAAGTGATTATTGTAATTTATTAAACTCCTCTACTTACAAATAGAAATATATTTGTAATAGAAAACTAGCTTTGAGAACCCTCAATGTACCTACTGGTACCACTCACAATTTATTTGAAGGCACAATAATTAGAACAAATAGTATAAAGAATAGGACAATTAGTGCATTTCCACCTGCGGTGCCAACTGTTGCCAACAGAAATATCAGGAATTCATCTGTATGTAATCATTCTATCTTATTTCGAGTGAAATAACTGTGTATCATCTGTGCCTTTCAGCTTTCACCGTTTGTTCTTCTTATTCCATCATTAATACTTAGCTATTTTTTTCTAAAATATTTTAAACAGAAAAAAATGCATCCACTCTCCTGGGACCATTGCATTTTTTTTCAATATATCTAAAGGTAGTTTTTATTTTAAACAAACTTTCTATTTTGGAACAGCTTTAGAGTTACGGAAAAGTTTTGAAAATAGTACTGTGAGTTCTCATATACTCTGCAACTAGTTTCTCCTTTTATTAAAATCTTCCATTAGAATGATATGCTTACCATAATTAATGAACTAATAGTGATACATTGTCTTTGGCTAAATCCATAGTTTATTAATATTTCTTTAGTTTTTATGTAAGTCCATTTTTCCACTCCAAGATTCAACTGGGATGCAATATTCCGTTTAGTTGTCATGTTTCCTTTGGCTCCTCTTGGCTGTGACAATTTCCTAGATCTTCCTTGTTTTTGATGATTTTGACTGTTTTGAGGAGTACTGGCCAGGTATTTTGTTGAACACCTCTCTATTGAAATTTTTTTATCGTTAGAATGATAGAATAGAATGGAGTTTTGGATTTGGGGGAGGAAGACCACAGAGGTAAAGTGTCATTCTCATCGCATCATATCTGAAGAACATACCATCAACACGACCTCTTGCTGTTGAGGTTAGGCATGATCACTTGGGTGAGACAGTGTTACATTTCTCCACTGTAAATTTACTATCCCTGGCCTTCATATTTATTAACTCTTCAGAATGAAGTCACTATGCACAGGTCACACACAAAGAATAGGGATTTATGTTACCCTTCCTTGAGAGCATCGAATCTACATAAATTACTTGGAATTCCTCTGCATGAGAGATTTCTCTATCCTTTTCTATTTACTTATTTTTTTCCAGTATTTTATTTACATCAACATGGATTCATGCATACTTATTTTACACTTTGAGTTATTATCCAACATGACTTTTTATTTATTTATTTATTTATTTATTTATTTATTTATTTATTTATTTATTGCAGGGTCAGATTTGCCCTGAGCCAAGATCTGTTGCTGATCTTTTTTTTTTTCCCCTTCCTAAAGCCCCAGTGCATAGTTTTAAATCATAGTTGTAAGTCATTCTAGTTCCTCTTTGTGACCCACCACCATTGCATGGCAACTGACAGACGGGTGGTGTAGTTCTTTGACCGGGAAATGAACTTGGGCAGCCGAAGCGGTGAGAACACCCAACTTTAACAACTAGGCCATCAGGGCTGACTCGAATTTATTTATTTTGATGCTCAAATCATTCCATCATTAGCCACTGAAAGGTGTTTCAGTTGGTTCCTCTATCCCTTTGACATATCTTGAGCACTGTGTTTTTATTGACACATATTTGCTTTCCAGCACTACAAGATATTCCAGGCTCATCTTATATATTCTTTGCGTCAACCCTAGCATCAGCCATTTCTCCAAGGAGTCCTGGTTCCTTATATTGAAGAATGGTATTAGATGCTAAGATCTAGGTGGTGGATATGTTCAGTCCCACTGTAATATCCTGTTTTCTAAGCCCTCTAAGCTGACAAAGAAAGGAAATACATGTGTGCATTATACCCAGTCTATATACACATATCTATGAATATATCTATGTGTGTCTATTGCTGTCTAAATCAAGGTAAATGTGAGTCCATATTGATGCCTCTACCTCTACTCCATTATCACAAGTACTATTCTACCAATCTCCCTTGCTTGTATGTAAACTCTTATTGCAAGAGTGAAAACTCTGACCCCCACTAACCTCCATCCCTCACTTAATTGTTCAATGCCAGTATATATGTATAATGGTTTCAGAATTATTACCATGCAAATCCCTAAAAAAGAATATTATCGACTAGAACACAGTGCTTAGGTACAGTTCCTTTGCTTTAGTCTTATGGCCGCCATTCATTATCAAATTCACTTAAGTCCACATATGTTCCCCCACCCACTTTAGTGAACTTACTTCATACATTGTCTTCAAGTTAGATTCTGTCCTCACAGTCTGCATTCCATTCTGTGATCTTTCAACTTCCTAAAGGATTTTTTTTAATCAGCAACATTAAAGATCATTCTTTATCCAGTAAATTTCTATCACTTTTGTAAATGGATAGTATTATGCATCCACCATAACATATTCCACGTAATAATTGCACTAGCCTAAAAAGTCCCCTGTGCTTTACTTGTTCAATTCTCTCTTCTTCTTTCTTAAACCCCTATCAGAAACTGATCTGTTTGTTATCTCTATACCTGTACCTTTTTATACATGTTGTATACGTGGGATCATATATTACGTAGGCTTTTTAGACCAGCTACTTTCACTTAGTACTATGCAGTAAAGACTCATCCATGTTGTTTCATGGAAGGCTAGCTCATTCTTTTTAATTGCTGAATAGTATTTCATTGTATGGATATACCACAATTTTGTTATTCCTCTATTGAAAGACATCTTGCTTGCTTCCAGCTTATGGAGATTATGAAAAAAACATGCGACACATATCAGTGAGAAGATGTTTGTGTGGACATAAGTTTTGAATACCTGTTGAGTGAATACCTAGGCATTTGATTGCTGAATCATATATTAAGACTACATTTACCTTTTTAAGAAATTACCAATCTGACTTCCAAAGGCTCTACATTGAAGCATTACACTAGCAATGAAGAAGAGTTCCTTTTTCTCCACATTTTCACTAGTAATTGATATTGTCACTTTAGGTTTTTCGGGCATGTAAAGATTTAGGCATTCTATACAATGTGCAGTATAACTCATTGTTTTTCTAATTTGCACTTTCTTAATGAAAAATCATTTTTCATATGCCTATTTCCCTTGTGTATATCTTCTTTGTGAGCTGTGTGTTCATAGCTTTTGTTCATTTTTTAAATTGTTATTTGCTTATTATTTTAAGTATTGTTTTATATTTTGCAAAAAATCTTTTTTAGATGTGTGTTTACAAATATATTCTCCCAGGTTTTGGATTGTGTTTTCATTCTTCTAATAACGTCATTCAGAGAGCATATATTTTTAATTCTAATAAAGTCCAATTATCAAATCTTTCTTTCATGAATAACTCTTCTTGTGTTGTATATAAAAAGTCATTGCCAAGCCTTGATCTTCACCTATGTTGCCGTCCAGAAGTTTTAGACCTATGATCCACTTTGAGTCAATTTGTTTGAAAGATATGTAGTCTGTGTCTAGACTGATCCTTTTGCATATGCATGTCTAGTTTTTCCAGCATCATTTGTTGAGAAAACTATTTTTTCTCCATTAGACTGTCATTACTCCTTTGTCAAACATCAGTTGACTATATTCTGGACTTTATTCTATTTCATTAATCACTGAGTTTGTCCTTTCATTGACGTTATTCTGCCTTGGTTACCACAGCTTGATAGTAAGTCTTGAAGTTGGGTATTATGTAGTGTCAGTCCTGCAATTTTGTTCTTCTTCTTCAATATTGTGTTTTGTTTTTCTATACAAAGGTTAGAGTTGGTTTGTTGATATCTACAAAATAACTTTCTGGGAGTTTGATTATGATTGCATTAAGTCTACAGATCAAATTGGGAAAAAATATCTTAAAACTATTGAGGCTTCTAATCCATAAACAAGAATATTTCACTATTTAGTTAGATCTTTTTTGGTTTCTTGCATCAGAATTTTGTGGTTTTCTGCATAGACATTGTACATATTTTGTTAAAATTATAACTAGATACTTCATATTTAGGGTTGCTATATTAAATGGCATTGGTTAAATTTCAAAGTCCAATTTTTTAATGCTGGTATATGGAATAGAAATTGAATGTTTCATAATGACTTTATACTCTGGATCTTGCTGTACTCACTTCATAGTTTAATTTGGTCTTTATTTTCCCCATCTTTTTCTGCCTTTTCTGGTTTTAATTGAACATTTTATATTATTTCATTTTAGTTCCTCTTAGTTCCTCTATTAATGTATCAATTGTACATCTTTTTAAAAATAATTTTTGCTTCTATTTGAATAACTTCTATTACTATTGTTTCCAAGTCAAGGTTGGTGGTGATAAATTCCCTAATTTTTTGTTTGTCTGAGAAAGTCTATTTCTCATTCACTTTTGAAAGAAAATTTTGCTGCATATAGAATTGGTAAGGTGCTGGGTTTTCTTTATTCTTTCAACACTAAAATTTTCACTCTATCATCATCTGGCTTAGATGTTTCTGACAAGAAGTACAAGAAATGTAATGTAATTCTTATGCTTATTCCCTAATAACGAAAATGTTTTCCTTCTTCTTCAGCTCTAGCTTCTTCCAGATTTTACGTTCAGTTTCCATCAGTTTGAATATATGACTAAGAATGGTGGTCTTCATGTTTGTTTTGTTTTGTATTGATATTTATCTTGCTTTATGTTCTCTGCGGTTTCTCAATCTTTGGTTGTTGTATGCCATTAATTTTGGAAAATTCTTGGTCATTATTACTTCAAATACTTATTCTTCTTTGTTCTCTTTCTTCTCCTTCTGATGTTCCAATTGTTTGTATGCTATGCCTTTTGCAGTAGCCCCATAGTTCTTGGATGTTCTGTTCTGTTTTTATCCCCCTCCCCTCTTTTTTCATCTTTGCATTTAAGTTTGAGCCCTTCAAAGGCATTCTTCATTTCTCTTACAATGTTTTTTATTTGCAGTATTTCAGTTTGATTCATTCTTAGAGATTCTCTCTCTCTGCCTTAATTTTCTATCTTTTCTTGCATATCCTCCACTTTTTCATTAGAGCTCTTCACATATTAATCATAGTTATTTTAAATTCTCTATCTGATAATTCCAATATCATATTATAGCTGAATCTAGTTTTGATGTTGCTTTGTCTCTTCACACTATTTTTATTTTTTGACCTTTGTCATTCCTTGTAATTTTCTTGTTGAAGTCCAGACATGTTATATCCGGTTATAGGAACTGAGATAAATAGGCCTTTACTGCAGGAATTTTTGTTAGTCTGGCTGGAAGTTGTGCTGTGTTTAGTACTTGTTCAAATTTCTCTAATGCCACTTTTTTCTGTCTCCTTTCTTAACACTGGGCTTCACTATGCACTTCCCCGTAAAAACTCTCTATGTCTTGAAGCACTGTTACCTGTAACCCGAATTTATTATAGCAGAAGCTTGTTCATGTGATAGCAAGATTTGAGTTTGTTCGATTATCTTCCAATGAAAACTTAGTCTCTTACTGAGCCTGTGTCTTGGGACTATGACCTTCAGAGGTATTTTCCCATTAGTATTCTCTTTTTTCTGCTTCTCCTACCTGCTTCCCTGGTCACATTGTTTATAATCTATTTCTTTAAGCACGAATCCCTGATTTCTATGTATTTCTCCCCCTAAACTTGGGTGCAAAAGGAAGGCTAGAGGTGGCAACAGTAGGAGGAATGCCATCCTCCAACTAGGAAAAGGCTCTGGTAAATCTTTTTCTCTAGATAGCAGGCCTTTGTTTGGAGTAATATTTGGGCATCCTTCACAATGATTGCTATTGCCTTCCTCTCTCAGAGTCAGAAGGAGATTTTTTTTGGTTTTACCATGACAGCCTAGTGGGGTTCCTATATATTTATAAAGCCTTTGAAAGTATAGGGACCACAAAGACTGTGGCCAGGGGTTTCTCACTGTCGCATTAGTCTGTATTCAGCTTCCGGCAGTTCATCAAAATTAACATTTAAACATTTCCACCAGTTTATGGCTTCATCAGTTTCTGCTCCAAATAAATTAATCTCAGTTGTTATATCTCTCTGGATGCATCTGTATTTCTTGAGTTTGAAGTGGTTCTTTACTCACTGACCTCGGTTCTCTGAAGGGTTAAAGAAAATTTGTTAATTTTTAGTTTGCCCAACCGTTTCATTTTGCGGGCATGCCAGTCGTGAGTTTGGGCTCTTTACATTTTGGAGCTGAAACTAGATTTCCTGGATCATGTATTAGAAGATGAAAATACTCTATATGATAACTCACAAACTAAAATATCAATGGAGGACAACAGAAATATTGGGGAAAATGACTTCAGGAACATTTAAACACACATACTAATTTTATGATTATTGCCTGATGGAATGGCCATGCAAATCTAATTTTCATTCATGTCCACATATCCAAACCATCGGGAATAAAATAACAAATAGCAAACCCAAAGGGTATCACTATTTTGTTTAATAGCATTTATTAACCTTTTCACCCAGTCAAAATATCATTGCTGTTTTTATCTTAGAAGGAGTTGTTCAATTTAAAAAAAAGCAAACGTCCAGATAAAAACATACTTGTTTACACCAGAATAGTGTGCTTTCATTTTAAGTCCAAGAAGTATGGGTAATTAATTGATCCAATTGAATACATTAAAATTATACTTGGATTAAAGATAAAAATGTAACAAAAATGGCGCAAAGATCACATATTCAGGATATGAGGACATGTTTCCGACTATGATAATTTTTCTAATTATTTTCCTGTTCTTCTCACTCCCTTAAGGTAGTACTGCCATATATAAAGCTCCACAAGCCTTAGACTAATGGAGAACTAATTTAGGTACTAAACCTGTTAATTACCAGAAGTGTGAAACTGAATAAGATAATCATCATTTCAGGGATTTACTTGAAAAATTTAAGGATAAATAATATCACCTGGCAATTAGATAGTAGTTATTATGGTCAGATTTATATTGAACACTATTGAATTATTGAGTACAATGCTGGGTATATAATAAACTTTCAGTATATATATATATGTGTTTCCTTTTATTCCCAATGCCTAGAGTGTGATACATTTACCTTATTTGAAAGATAGGTCAGAACATTAGTGTGCAAGTGAAAAAAATGTGTATGTATATGTGTGAGTATAGATGTTATTATTGCAAGCAACAGAAATTGGCTAATGAAGCAACAGAAATTTTAATTAAATAATTTTGGGAATCCATGGAGTTAATAGAAATATTACGGAAAAAAAACAGGCCTGGAATATAGATAGGAAAATGTTGTAAATGTTGGAATCAAAAGCATATTCAAAACCTTACTAAGAATGAATCCTAGGGAGATACTAATATTGGTATAGATGTTCTTTACACATTATTGCTGGCATTCAGCTTCTGTTCTTCCTAAAAACTAGAGGTTTTGTTGCTGCTGAGATCCCTACCACTAAAACAATGTTTCTTTGGGGCACCAATTCTCAAATCAGTGTGAAATGAGCGAATCTGCTTAGTTTCCTGTAGATGCTCTAACAAATTATTATAAGCTTGGCGATTTCAAACAACAGAAATTTCTTCTTTCACAGCTCTAGAGGCTGGAAGTCAGAAATCAGTATCACTGGGCCAAAATCAAACATCGGCACTCCCTCCAGCTGCTCTAGGTGATAATATGTCCCTTGCCACTTGCAACTTCTGGTGGTCGCCGGCATTCCTTGACTTGTGGCAACATTGAACCAGTCTCTGCTGCCTTGTTCACATTGCCTCTTCCTCTTCTATGTCAAATCTCCTTCTGCCCCTTTCTTAAAAGGACACTTTTGATGGCTTTAGAAAACACAGCGATATTCCAGATAATCTTGCCATCTCAAGATCTGTAACTTAATCACATCTGTAAAATCTTTCCTATTTTGGAGAACATTTCCGATTTCCAGGGATTAGAAATGAAAATTTTTAGGGGGCCGTTTTTAAGCCTACCACAGAATCTGACTGTTTGAACCATATTGCAAAACCCATCCCACATTATTCACATGTGGAAATGCAGTTCACATTGCGGACAAATAGAAAACGAAGCATAGGTGCAGTTCCTCAACGGGAATTTAGGGTCTCAGAGGATCATCTCTACTGACCTAAATCTAGCAGTGCTAGTAAAAGCAATGGTACAATATTAAAATTCAGACTTAGAAAAATCATTGAATAAAATGCCTTTGAAATTAAACTCAATTAAGAAAGCCAAGGCTAAAACAAAGTTTATTATATTTCATTATACATAACAAATAGAGTATTAACCTTACTTTTTCGTCTCCTCTGAGATCAAAGCAAGAATTTTCATGTAACAAGCAACCTAGATTAGGCACAAAGAACAAATTCTTGGACATTGAAATCATGTACATATCAAGAATTTCTTTTCTAAAACCCTCAAGAAACACCTTTTTCCAAAAAAAATCCAATTTTTCTGTAACTATTTACTTTAGAACTTATTGGATATCAAAAAAGTAGATCAAAATCTCGTAACTTGTATCCTTATATCAAATCTAAAAATGAATAGTTGGTATACTGCAGTAAATGTTGAGAATAGTTGCATGACAAATATATCAGAAAAAAATTAAAATAAAATAGAAGATTAAAAATGAATATCAATATCCTCATGACCCATAATTTTCATTGACAATTAAATCAAAGCTATACATCACAAAAATAGTTCCAAATGATTCTTTTACAAACATAGTCAAATGAAAGAAAAGTCATAGTATGCTACCTCCATAGATTGAGGGAGAAGATAAATACTTTTGATGTCAAATATTATTCTTTTTTGAAAATCTATTGGTGAATTGCATTTTTTGCATGACTTCAACATGAGTCTCCTCTTCCTTAAATATGATATTGGCAACATATATATTTAGAAAGTTCCATCCAGCAACTTCAGTGGAAGCAAGGCCTGGGTAGTTGAGCTTCAAATACACACAAAACACACACACAGACACTACACATACATACGTAAATACGTGTGTGTGTTTGGTTTTGGCAAATGACCCATATTTGTTGCAATTAATATGTAAACTGTGTTATTATATTCTATCTAAACACAATGATTCCTTGAACACTATGGGAACAAACAAACAAAAACCTAGAAACTTATGAACATCAAAAAATTAGATTAGTGCAAAGCCTTTAACTATTTTACAAATGAGCTTAAACTCTGAATGACAAGCAACAAAGCTATGGCAATACATTTCTTCTTAACAGTTATAATCAGATGTGTACTGCACTTGACCTATCCTGGATTGAGACAATTTTTTGCACCTCATCTCAACTCAGCATTCATTGACATCACATTGATAGCTTGAAACTGACCATGGCAGTAGTATTAACAACATGGAAATAAGCAAATACTGCATATTTTTCCCAAGACACCCATGTGTTAAACATTTATCAGAAAAGTATTGATTATACTCTTGTAACTTAAGTTTATTTTAAATTTCAGGAGCACATCTTGAAAACATTGAGTTGATCAAAGATAGAATGTCAGAAGTTCATGAGGGTAAAAATTTCAGGTGTGATTACCAACTAATTATAATCACATGTGAATAAACAATCTATCTCAGTTTAAAAATTATCCGTCTACACTCCAGAGGCCGGCTCCGCGGCCTGGGGGGGAAGCTCCAGAGTTCCAACCGGGCAGCAGACAAAACTCCCTGTCTGTCATTAGCGGAGGGGCAACTCCCAGCATTCACAACTTTGGGAAAGTCCCAGAGAGAATCCCAGAGGGCGTGGCGACCCCCAGCTGCCGTTGCCCGCCCAGCCAGGCAAGGGATTGCCGGAGATCTCGAAGGAAGAGGACTGGGGCTGGGTGGAGCTCCAGAGGCCAGCTCCGTGGCCTGGGGGGGGAAGCTCCAGAGTTCTGCCAGGGCAACAGACAAAACTCTCTGTCTGCTATTAGCAGAGGGGCCATACCCAGCATCCACAACACCAGGAGGGTCCCGGAGAGGAGAATGTCAGGCAGGGCAGCAGCTGACCAGCTACCACTGAAATCAGGATCTCCGGCTATCCCCCAGACAGAGCAAAGGGCTCCCTGAGTTCCTGGGGAACAGGACTGGGGATGGGTGGAGTTCCAGTGACCCGGCTCTGTAGCCTAGGGGGAAACCCTACAGGCTCACAGCAGCCTTAGCAAAAGCCTCTGCACAGCACTAGTAGAGAGCACCTATCTGGCAGCCACAAGGCTGGAAGACGCGAGGACAAAAGTAGCATAGCTAGGTGAGCTAACCACAGACTGTAGAAGATGCCAATAGCTCTGCTGCGACCCATAGTGGACAAGTGAGATTTGGTGGGTGCTGACAGTGACAGAGCGGCAAATATAAGTGATCCTACCCCTGGTCACTGGAAAAGCCCATAACACCGTTGCAGACCCCAAGGAGGGAGCACATCTAGGTGGGCTGCAACAGTAGGCACCAGCAGCCTGAAGCCCCCTGTGACAGCCCCCACGGCAGAAGAGGGAATCCAAAGGAACACTGAGACTACAAGGAGGGGACCAGGCCCAGTTAGCAACTGCAGATAGGGTTCCTGGTTGGTGCAGTATAAACAGCTGCTCCCCCATGACACCAGCAGAAACAAGTGAAAGGAGCAGCTAAACTCTATCTCTATGCAGAGGCACAAATCTACAACATCAAGCAATATGAAAAATACATTAAATCTCCAGAACAGACGGAAAATAACAAATACACAGAAAACAATCCCAAAGAAAATGAAATATATAACCTAAATGACGATGACTTCAAAACAGCCATCATTAAAATACTCAATGAGTTAAGAGAGAATTCAGATAGACAACTCAAGGAGTTCAGGAGCTATGTCACAAAAGAGTTTGATACTATAAAGAAGAACTAAACAGAAATACTGGAAATGAAGAACACAATAGAGGAGATTAAGAAAAATCTAGCTGCACTGAACAGTAGGGCAAATAATATGGAGGAAAGAATTAGCAATTTGGAAGATGGGAATATAGAAATGCTGCAGGCAGAGGAGGAGAGAGAAGTAAGACTAAAAAGAAATGAAGAAACTCTCCGAGAATTATCAGACACAATTAGGAGATGCAACGTAAGGATTATAGGTATACCTGAGGGAGAAGAGAAGGAGAAAGGGGCAGAAAGCCTATTCAAAGAAATAATGGCTGAGAACTTCCCAAATCTGGTGAGCGAGATGGATCTTCAGGTGACAGAAGCCAATAGATCTCCAAACATTATCAATGCAAGAAGACCAACCCCATGGCAGATAGTAGTGAAGCTAGCAAAAGTCAACGACAAGGAGAAAATACTAAGGACAGCCAGACAGAAGAAACTAACCTACAAAGGAACCCCCATCAGGCTATCAGCAGATTTCTCAGCAGAAACGTTACAGGCTAGAAGAGAGTGGAATGATATATTCAAAAATCTGAAGGACAAAAACCTACAGCCGAGAATTCTCTACCCAGTGAAAATATTCTTCAAATATGATGGAGAAATGAAAACTTTCCCAGATAAACAAAAATTAAGGGAGTTCATTGCCACAAAACCTCCTCTTCAGGAAATCCTCAGGAAAACTCTCTTTCCTGAAAAATCAAAAAAAGGAAAGGGGCTACAAAACCAAGAGCAGAGGAGATAAGTAGAAGGACAACAACAGAGAGTAGCAGCTCTCCATCAGAACAGATTAAACCATGGGACGAGAAACAAAGGAAATTGAAGAGAACCAGAAAACAAGACATAAAATGGTAATGGTAGGCCCCCACATCTCAATAATCACTCTAAATGTAAACGGATTGAACTCCCCAATCAAAAGACACAGAGTGGCAGGATGGATCAAAGAACAAGACCCAACAATATGCTGCCTCCAGGAAACACACCTCAGCCCCAAAGACAAACACAGACTCAGAGTGAAGGGATGGAGAACAATACTCCAAGCTAATAATGAACAAAAGAAAGCAGGTGTCGCTATACTAATATCAGACAAGGTAGACTTCAAAGCAAAACAGATAAAGAAAGACAAAGAGGGACAGTATATAATGATAAAAGGGACTCTCCACCAAGAAGACATAACACTTATAAATATATATGCACCCAACACAGCAGCACGGAAATTTGTAAAGGAACTCTTAACAGAACTAAAAGAAGACATCAACAACAATACAATAATAGTAGGGGACCTCAACACACCATTAACACCAATGGACAGAACGTCCAGACAGAAAATCAACAAGGAAATAATAGAATTAAATGAAAAATTAGACCAGATGGACTTAATAGATATATATAGAGCACTTCATCCAAAAACAGCAGGTTATGCATTCTTCTCAAGTGCACATGGAACATTCTCAAGGATTGACCATATTTTAGGAAACAAAGCAAACATCAATAAATACAAGAGAGTTGAAATAATATCAAGCATCTTTTCTGATCATAATGCTATGAAACTAGAAATCAACTACAAGAAAAAAGAGAAAAGTGCAAAAATGTGGAGACTAAACAACACGCTTCTGAACAAACAATGGATTATTGAAGAAATTAAAGAAGAAATCAAATATTATCTGGAGACAAATGAAAATGAGAACATGACATAGCAAATCATTTAGCATGCAGCAAAAGCAGTCCTAAGAGGGAAATTCATCGCAATACAGGCTCACCTCACTAAACAAGAAAAAGCTCACATAAGCAACCTCAAACAACACCTAACAGAACTAGAAAAAGAAGACCAAACAAAGCCCAAAGTCAGTAGAAGGAGGGAAATAATAAAAATAAGAGCAGAAATAAACGATATTGAAACAAAAAAGACAGAAGAAAGGATCAATGAAACAAAGAGTTGGTTCTTTGAAAAAATTAGCAAAATTGACCAACCTTTAGCCAGACTCACCAAGAAAAGGAGAGAGAAATCTCAAATAAATAAAATTAGGAATGAGAGAGGAGAAATCACAACAGATACAAATGAAATACAAGGGATCATTAGAGAATACTATGAAAAACTATATGCCAACGAATTGAACAACCTGGAAGAAATGGACAACTTCCTAGACTCCTACAACCTCCCCAAACTGAATCAGGATGAAATGGAGAATCTGAATAGGCCAATCACAACTAAGGAAATTGAAACGGTAATCAAAAACCTCCCCAAAAATGAGTCCAGGACCAGACGTCTTCTCTGGAGAATTCTACCAAATATTCAAAGACTTAATACCTATTCTTCTCAAACTATTCCAGAAAATTGAGGAAGATGGAGTACTCCCTAACACATTCTATGAAGCCAAAATCACTCTGATCCCCAAACCTGACAAGGACAAGAAAAAGAAGGAGAACTACAGGCCGATATCACTGATGGACATAGATGCAAAAATCCTCAACAAAATTCTGGCAAACCGAATACAGCAATACATGAAAAAGATTATACATCATGATCAAGTGGGATTTATAGCAGGGACACAGGGATGGTTCAATATCCGCAAGTCAATCAACGTGATACACGACATCAACAAAATGAAAAACAAAAACCACATGATCATCTCAATAGATGCAGAGAAAGCATTCGACAAGATCCAACACCCATTTGTGATAAAAACCCTCAATAAAATGGGTATAGAAGGAAAGTACCTCAACATAATAAAGGCCATATATGACAGACCCACAGCCAACACATACTCAATGGACAAAAACTGAAAGCCATCCCTCTGAGGACAGGAACAAGACAAGGGTGCCCACTTTCACGACTCCTATTCAACATAGCACTGGAGGTGTTGGCCAGAGCAATTCGGCAGGAAAAAGAAATAAAAGGAATCCAAATAGGTAATGAAGAAGTAAAACTCTCACTGTTTGCTGACGACATGATCTTACATATAGAAAACCCCAAAGAATCCATAGAAAAACTATTAGAAATAATCAACAACTACAGCAAAGTAGCAGGGTATAAAATCAACATACATAAATCAGTAGCATTTCTATACACTAACAATGAACTAACAGAAAAAGAACCCAAGAACTCAATCCCATTCACAATCGCAACGAAAAGAATAAAATACCTTGGGATAAAACTAACCAAGGAAGTGAAGGATCTATACAATGAAAACTACAAGACTTTCTTGAAAGAAATTGACGACGACATAAAGAGATGGAAAGACATTCCATGCACATGGATTGGAAGAATAAACATAGTTAAAATGTCCATACTACCTAAAGCAATCTACAGATTCAATGCTATCCCAATCAGAATCCCAAGAACATTCTTCACAGAAATTGAACAAAGAATCCTAAAATTCATATGGGGCAACAAAAGACCGCGAATTGCTAATGCAATCCTGAGCAAGAGAAACAAAGCCGGCAGAATCACAATCCCTGATTTCAAAACATACTACAAAGCTACAGCGATCAAAACAGCATGGTACTGGTATAAAAACAGGTCCACAGATCAATGGAACAGAATTGAAAGCCCAAAGATAAAACCACACATCTATGGACAGCTAATCTTCGACAAAGGAGCAGAGGGCCTACAATGGAGAAAAGAAAGTCTCTTCAACAAATGGTGCTGGGAACACTGGACAGCCACATGCAAAAGATTGAAAATTGACCATTCTTTTTCACCACACACCAAAATAAACTCAAAATGGATCAAAGACCTAAAGATTAGGCCTGAAACAATAAGTCTTCTAGAAGAGAATATAGGCAGTACTCTCTTTGACATCAGTTTCAAAAGAATCTTTTCGGACACTATAACTCCTCAGTTGAGGGAAACAATAGAAAGATTAAACAAATGGGACTTCATCAGACTAAAGAGCTTCTTCAAGGCAAGGGAAAACAGGATTGAAACAAAAAAACAGCTCACTAATTGGGAAAAAATATTTACAAGCCACTTATCCGACAAAGGGTTAATCTCCATAATATACAAAGAACTTACACTGCTTAACAACAAAAAAACAAACAACCCGATCAAAAAATGGGCAGAGGACATGAACAGACATTTCTCAAAAGAAGATATAAATATGGCCAATAGACACATGAAAAGATGTTCATCATCGCTAATCATCAGGGAAATGCAAATCAAAACTACACTAAGATATCACCTTACACCTGTTAGATTGGCAAAAACATCCAAAACCAAGAGTGACACATGTTGGAGAGGCTGTGGAGAAAAAGGAACCCTCATACACTGTTGGTGGGAATGTAAACTGGTACAGCCACTATGGAAAACAGTATGGAGATTTCTCAAAAAGTTAAAAATAGAAATACCCTATGACCCAGCCATCCCATTACTGGGTATCTATCCTAAGAACCTGAAATCAGAAATCCCAAGAGTCCCTTGCACCCCTATGTTCATCGCAGCATTATTTACAATAGCCAAGACGTGGAACCAACCTACATGCCCAGAAACTGATGATTGGATAAAGAAGATATGGTATATATACACAATGGAATACTACTCAGCCATAAAAAAGACAAAATTGGCCCATTCGCAGCAACGTGGACAGACCTCGAGAGTATTATGTTAAGCGAAATAAGCCAGTCAGAGAAAGACGAACTCTATATGACCCCACTCATAGGTGGAAGTTAACATATTGACAAGGAGATCTGATCGGTGGTTACCAGGTAAACGGCGGGGTGGGGGGAGGGCACAAAAGGGGAAGTGGTGTACCCACAACATGAGTAACAATAATGTACAACTGAAATCTCGCAAGGTTGTAATCTACCATAACATTAATAAAAAAAAAATTACCCCTCTACATAAAAATAGGAAATAGACCTTATTTAATTGCGTTTATTATAGAATTAGAATATAGAAGTAAGTTTTTTCAAGAATTGGACGACTGAGGGGCCAGCCTGGTAGTGTAGTGGTTAAACTTGAGTGCTCCACTTGAGCAGGCCGGGATTCGCAGGTTTGCATCCCAGGTGTGGACCTACACTCTACTCATCAAGCCATACTGTGGCGGTGTGCCACATAGAAGATAGAGGAAGATGGGCACAGATGTTAGCTCAGGGCCAATCCTCCTCAAGGAAAAAGAGGAAGATTAGCAATAGATGTTAGCTCAAGGCCGATCTTCCTCGGTAACAACAACAACAAAAAAGAATTGGACAACTGATGAGGTACACTCCAATTCTTGAGAAAAAAGGAAACAGACTAGAGAAACATCAGATTTAAATTTGCCTTCCTCCTAGGACATCTCCCAATCCCCAAAACAGGAAAAATAATTTCAAACTGAGAGCAGTAATTTTATGGAGAGAAAGATACAAAGATCAGAGACAGGCTATTGATGTAGCCAAAAGGTATGGGTGCGGGAAACCCAGAGCCTCTAGCTGGAGAAGGAACTGTAGAAATCTGGCTAGGCGTCCCTTGAGCATTTGCTCATATTCTAAGTTATACATTGAATAGAAATTTGTCAGTTTCTGCAGCTAGATTTCCAGGTGTTTAGATTGGACAAAAGCCATTAAACTCAGTTGAGACTACAATAGGGTCAACTCTTAGAAGTCAAGTTGCACTGGCCATAGAATCAGGTCTAAGCTAGACCCTTACTAACAAACTGTAGAATTAAATCTTGACAGGATCAAAATAAAAGGCCAGTAAATTAACTTCCTGCTGAAACATATCACAACACTTTAAAGGAAGTCAACATAATCCCGATACTCAAAAACATAATCTAATCTTTCTACAATCTCTGGCACCAAAAATCAGCAAACAAAAATAAATTACCAGATATGTGAAAAGCAAGAAAATATGACTCAAATAGGAGGACAAAAACAAGTCAATATAAACAGACCAAAATATTACATGGTAGAATTAGTAGTCAAGGACTTATAAATATGTTACAGTTTTGGGATTACCATATATTCCATAATTAGAATTATTATAAATATGTCCAAGAATTTAAAGAAGAAAGTGGGATTATGGATAAACACGTGAGAAATTTTAAGAAAAATAACAATTTTAAAATATGAAATGTCTGTCCCCTCCTTCCATCTTATATATAGACTATTCTCTTATTTTTGGTAGAGAGGAATTTAATTATGATATGTCTAAGTGTGTTTTCCTTTGTTTTTATCCCTCTTGGCTTTAATTGTGGTTCTTGAATCTGTGGTTTTATATTTTTCTTTTAATTTGGAAAATGACTCTTTTTACTTTTTGTAATTTTTTGTATTTCTTTCTGAATCTATTATTATTTCCTCTTTCTTTCTAAGTCAGTTTCAAAGTTTAGAAACTTCTTGTAATTATTCTCCAAGTTACTGTCATTTTGTCCACTTTTTCCCCCTGTGTTCTCTCCATGCTTAAATTGATACAGTTCCTATTAAGTTGTCTTCAAATTCATCAATCTTTTCTTCTTTAGTGTCCAGTTTGTTGAAAGCACTTTTGCTGATTATTTTACTTCAGATATTCTATTATTTAGCTAAAATGATGAAACGACACTGAGTAGGTTTTCTGGTCATAGCAGAAATAAGTTAGAAAGGACTATTGGATTGTAAGGCCCTTACTGGACACAAGTGATGGTTCAAGAAAGATAGTAAAGTTCAAGAAAGATAATAAAGGCACATAGTGATAATCAGCAAATTAAGGCTAAATGTGAAAGCCAGAGATTTTCCTTAGCAACGTATAAAGTAATTTTCATGTGCAGCAGAGAGCAGAAAAAGCTTCAGAGTCTAGGATTAGGGACTTGAATTAATCAAATGTAGACAAGCTTCAAGTAAGGTTTCATATCGACCTCAGGAAACCTACCACAGCAAGGCTAGGGCTGTGACTGGGAAGAGATGAATCCTGACCTGTGAGATGAAGATCATCTGAAGAATGAACTGAAGGCTTTGAAACTTCACATTTCCTTGGAATATTTATTGTAACACTTATCTTTCTTTCTGTTGAAAGCCAGTGTCCTCCCTTTGCTTGGAAACAATATCAGCAATCTCTGCTTTGCTAAGTAAAACACACTCCCCTGCTTTCTTGTCCACTTTCATTGCTTCATCTTAACTTTGGCCTTGTCACTTTCATTAGTAGAGATGGTATATTTCACACTCTTGTGTACCCCTCTGACTATTTGCTGATTGACACAGAAGGGTGCAGGTTTTGGAACAAACCAAAAATACAAAAGTGTTCTACAGCAGGTCACATAAGTGATGTGAGCAGCTCTGCTACTTGGGCCAAGTTTCCCTCAGTTCTATTGGATTAATGACATCTTGATTTACAGAATATTGTGAGAAGATTATGCCAAAATCCTAAAAGAATCAAAATGAAACCTCACTAGAGAGTTGGAGCAAGGCCTTGATTTCTACAATAGCAGAATTACATATCATTTGAAAAACAGCTCTGTTGGTACTATTAGGTCCTAGTAGAAATGAAGCATTTGACTTTGAGATATTAAGTAATCATACAGTATGAACTGTCCATCAAGTGTTGACTTCCATCTGACCCACCACACCATGATGTCGGGCACATCCAGCAGCAATCCACTGTAATGTGGAAGTGATATATCCAGGTTAACACCTAAGCAGACATCTATGTCATCTATATCTCTGGAAATGTCAATTCCAATGTCACTTCTACCTCAACTTTACCTATACCCACATAGGGTATCTCTTTTGAAAAGTTGGAGAATGAACAAAAAAGGCAGAGACTTGGCCATGATGGATTGACTTGATATTTGGGTACAAGCCAAGATTATACATTTGCTCTATACTAGGGGATCCCTAAAAGGCAGTGAGTAGGAGAACACCTCACTCTGAACAGAGCTTTAGACATCTAGTTATTCAGCTTGTTTGGAAATAAAAGTACCCATGTGAGAAGATATTTGAATTGATGAGCAGTGGAGAATAGTTTTGCTGGTTGGTCAGAAGCCTGGAATAGTAAAGACTGGGAGATCAGTGTAAACATACAATGCATTTCATCGTATGTGGATTATAAAAAACAAAACTATGTTCAAGACTATTAAAATTCCATTTTGCAAGAAAGTTGAAGCCACTCCAGTGCTTTAGGCATGGAAACAGGAAATTCTGAGCATGAATTTGACCTCAATAGAGAATAGAAATTAAACTTTCCAACTCAACAGGGGAACCTCAGCCAATCTCATGAGTGGAAGGAGAAGTATGATGGGGGCTTTCTTGCTAAAGAAAGAGATGGAGAAAACCAGCTGATGATTCTGCCTGAGGATATATTTTATAGAAACTGACTGCTCAATGAGTTTGAAGAAAAAATATGTATATGTGCTGAACAATAAGGAACTCAATCAAGCCAGTTGTGGACTATATATCTGACTCTCTATTATTCCAGATATGTTCATAAGACTGAGACTCCAAATCTAATTCCTGGTCTAGAGTGGGTACTTGAGGAGTGAGGCAAAACACACACACACACACACATATATGCACACATTTGTGTGAGCACATGTAATGGTCCAAAAAGAGAAATAAAGAAAAAAGAAGGGGGAAATACATAAATTTCTCAAACATCCTACAGAAAATGAGTTTGAAAATCAAAATTAAATAAGATACATAAATGTGATTTTTAAAAAATAAATGTTTAATAACCACAAACACTGTATACAAAATAATGAAACAAATAAAGCACAAATGTGAGATATTGAAGAAAGCCATCTAAATTTTTAAATATAGTAAGTTAAATTTTAAAATACAATACATGAAATATATACGTCTTGAAAAATTAATTAATGAGAAATTTACCAATTCACCTAGAAAGTAAAAGTTAGGATTATTTTTTAAGATATCTATTTCCATTTCAGAACAAATTAAAATGTAACTGGAGCACATCAAAAATAAGAAGGCAAAGTAATTTAAAAGCTCCCAGATTGAAAAGACAGGTAACCTTCAAAAGAAAGAAAATCCAATTATCATTAAATTGTTCATTAGTAACTGTAGGAGACAGACGTGAATGTAATAAAGACTTCAAACGACTGAGAAAAAAATTACAGTCAGTATTCTATTTTATGTACAGTGTAATATCTGTTCAAGAATAGTAAAAAGCACTTTGTTCAGTCATGTCCATAGCCAAATATTTTATGATAAAAAACCCCTGTTGAAAGATTGATTAAAGGATATGCTTCTTTAAAACACATATGCACATACACTCATATCCTTTGTAAGGAAAGGTATGGTACACAGGAAACAATACTGATTATAGAAATTGCAAAAATACCTTGAAAATGTTATCAAATATTTTACAAACAATGTGTGGTGTTGTTCTAAGTCGGGGTATGGAGCATGTGTGCACTTGATGGGTAGTTAAGGCACTTCAGGAAATATAATGTGACTAGCATCCTAGGGACCTAACCTATGTACTCTGCCAGTCACCATGCCCTGCTCCTATCATGACTTTTAACCCCATAGATTAGTTTTGTCTTTTTTGAAGTTTCTGTGAAAGGAATCATAGAGTACTATTATTTTCTAGCTGATCCTGTTGGTCAATGTTTGTACCATTCATCCATGTTGTTACACATGGAATTAGGCTTAATTTCATTGTTGTACAGAATTCCATTGTATGCACCCTCAGTTTTTCTTCTTGTGAACAAAATGTTAATTCTCTTTCACTTTTTAAAGATATTGTTATAAGATATAGAATTCTGGGTTAACCCACCCACCACTTCAATACTTTTAAGATGTTGTCCAATGCTTTCTTGCTCATAAACTTTCTGATAGTTTTGTCTTTGTTCTACTATGGATAAATTTTTTTGTTTCTTTTGATTTCTTTTTGATAGATTTTCTCTTTGTATTTATTTTGTTTCAGCAGTTTAATAAGATATTATGCATTTTTTAGTGTATTCAGGTATTTATACTCTTTGCTGTTCTTTGAGCTTCTTGGTTCTGTGATTTGGTGTCTGTCTTCAGTTCTGGAAAATTCTTATTTGTTATTTATTCAAATACTTATTCTGTCCATTCTATGTTTCCCTATATAGAATCTCCATATGAATTCCAATTGTAGGTATGTTACACCATCTGAGGTAGTCACACAAATCATAGATGCTATGTTCTCCAGTTTTTTTCTTCACTTTTAGTCTTTTTATCTATTTGTATGTGCTTCAGATGATTTCTACTGATCTTTTTTTTCATTCACCGATTCATACAGCTGGACTTGTCCTCCCTTGAATAAAGACATCAATATCACTGTGGAGGGGATACAGGAAGTATTTTTTTAAGTATCTAAATAATTGCAATGTGCGGCAGTCTTCAGAACCACTGTTCTAGTAATTTAAATGTCAGAAGAACTGATGGAGAATGATGACACCTGGAATATGCTTTTTGCCTGTTTCTAAAAGAGTCTAAGCAAAATAAGCAGATGTAGAGATAATAGTCCATTAGTGGTACAGCAGAACTGATGCAAAATTTTATACATGGACTGATAAAATTTCAATTAGAGTGCTATTAAGATATTTCAATAAATTTTATTAGACCTGGAATCCAAAAATATAGACTTGCAATTTTAAAACCTAATAGTGGTGTTAATAATGAAAAAATTACATATTCTTCATGGGCCTCAACTTCGGAAGTTTTTAGTTTGTAGAATATTGGGATCTTTTGGATCATTTTTAAAACAGAAAGAAAACTGTACAGAAATTTCTCTAACATTTCGCTTTAAAAGATCTTTAATGGTTAATTTCATCCTTTTGATATGACCACTTCATTGATAATGAGGACTATTTTTGATGGCCTTAATATAGTTCTAATTTATATTAAAAAGCAGGACTCCCAAGTATCTTGGGGGTAATGGCAGCCTGCTAATCCAAATCTTTCACACGTCATACAAAAACTAAGTGTATGTATATATACACACACACATGCACACATTTTAAATTAATATATTATCTTTTTAGCAGTTTTAGGTTTCCAGAAAAATTGAGCAGACAATACAGAGTTCTCATATGCCTGTTCCCCAACCCACCCCGGTTCCACTATTAACATCTTGCACTGATAGTTTACTTTGCAAGATACTTTACAGTCAGCTTCACTTTTTGTGTTTTACAGTCTATGATTTTTGACAAATATATAATTGACATGGAGCTACCATTAGGGTATCATACAGAGTAGTTTCACTGCCCTAAAATTACTCTTTCTTCATCTAGCCATCCCTCCCTCCCCCGAACCCCTGGCAACCGCTGATCTTTTTACTTTCTCTGTAGTTTTTCCTTCTCCAGAATGTCATATATTTGAAATTATATGGTATGTAGCTTTTCCAAATTGGTTTCTTCCACTTAGCAATATGCCTTTAAGTTTCTTCTGTCTTTTCACACCTTAATGGCTTATTTCTTTTTAAAACTGAGTAATATTTTATTGTATAGATGTACTATAGTTTGTTTATCTATTTAGCTAGTCAAGGCTATCTTAGTTGCTTCTATGTTTTGGCAATTGTGAATAAAGCTGCTATAAAGATTCACGTGCAGGCCTTTTGTGAACACAAATTTTTAATTCATTTGGGTAAATTCCAAGTAATATGATTGCTGGAATATCTGATAAGAGTATATTTTTATTTCTCTCTACTGAAAAAGTGTAGGAAAATCAATAACTCAGGAACAATGAGTCACTGTAGCATCCCAATCACAGTTTCTAAATAACTCTACTAAAAGGAACTCAGAGAAATGATTCATTCTTGACTTGGTGCAAAATGAACTTGGAGCATTCTGTCCTATAAAAAAGCAAGAAATCTACAAATGGCTACTGATATCATTAAAAGGACACAATAATGAACTTAAAGAAACATTTCATCATCAGCTAGAAAAACCTTAATGGACCAGCACACACCAAATATGTTAAGATGGACACATTGTTAACAGTAATAATAATAATTTAAAGACACCTTTAGATCACCAATTGAGGATGTTAGGGAACCAGTTCCCTCTGGTTGAATATTGGTAAAATAAAGGAAAACATTCAGGAATTTTCTTGCTTTTTCTTTTGAAACTATACCATAGTGAAACTAAATAATGGACAAGGTAAATTGTCTTTATAGACATATACAACCTAATTACTAAAGAAAAATGATAGAATATCAGTATTTGCAAACCCATGATGAAATAATGGATCTATGGAATGATCATAAATAGTGGTGACATCACACAAACAAGGATCATAAGATGTTGCTCAATAACATCTATAGCAGTGTTGATAAAATCAATCCAATCATAACAGATCAAGTCTGCAGATATTGCTAGTAATGTTTTTAAAGTACAAGAGACCAAGGGAAATATTACATTGTAACAAAGGTATGCCATCATTAAAATCCAGATTGTGAGACCTACAAGACAAATGACTTGCTTTTTTCAACAATTAAATTGTAAGGTAATAAAATCATTAGAAGACATTAAGCGAGATTTAAGAGTACAATTTGTAGATTTTACTTGGATCATAACTCAAACAAATAAACACAAATAGAAATTAAAATCAATAGGGGAAATTTGAAAACTGATATATATTTGATGATATTAAGAATTTTTGTTGCAGGTTTTTATAGATTTAAGAAAAACTGTAAATTTATGTTTATAAGGACCATTGCATTTTAGGGATATCTTAATTTTCAGTGGACAAAATAATATGATATCTGGGGTATGTTTCAAAATAACCCAGAAGAAGGAATGTGTAGGTCTGAAGATGAAGTATGATTTCCATGAGTTAATTACTTTAGAAGCTTGGTGAGGAGTACATGAGTTTCATTATACTCTTATCTTTTCTACTACTTATATTTAATTTTTTCATAATTATTAGTTAAAATTGAGTTGCATGTGGCAATGCTTTTACGAACTAGAGATTATTCTTTATTAATCATTGGTGGAAGTTCTAATTTTATTGTACAAAATAAACTGAAATTGTCTAAGGATATTAAAATGAATCGACTTTATTAAAGTTATTTTGAAATTGTTTTACAATTTATCTTCCTAAGGCTTATACTATTTTTTCATTTATATGTTATTTCAGGATTCATGTAGTTTTTAAGATCTTTTATCTCGGATTATAGGAACTATAATATATTACTAAATATTCTGTTTTATGCAGTTATCTAAAGTTTAAAAGTGTATAAGGAGGTGTAGAGTCTAGTTGACATCAAGCAATGGTGCTCTATAGTGAGGATATTATATCTTTCTCAAAGAGCTTTGAAATAAACAAATTTGAGTTGTATGGATATGATTTAACATATGTTCTTTCCTTCTAAAATAGTAGGATTCCTGGAAGTTATAAGTAAGTGAAATAAATTACAATTAATGAATAAAAAGAAATTAAAATGTATTACTATCTTCTTCTCAATTTCTTAATTTGCCTTTACTATCCCTTCCATCTTCTATAGAATTTTTTTTTTTTTTTTGATGAGGAGGATTCACCCTGAGCTAACATCTACTGTCAATCTTCCTCGTTTTGTCTGTGAGCTGCCACCACAGCACGGCCACTGACACACCACTGGTGTAGCTCTGTGCCCAGGAACCGAACCTAGGCCTCCAGAGCAGAATGCCTTGAACTTAACCACTAGGCCGCAAGGGCTGGCCCCTCTTTAGAATATTTTTATTATGTTTGTTCTAATTGTTTACTGCAAATAATATTTCCTGCCCATTATGCAAGTATTCTCATTGAGAATCACAGGTGTAGTATTATTCAGATTCTGATTCATTTAAAAGCGAAAATCTCAGTATATATTTTTGCAATTAAATTGGTTTCATTGGATAAGATTGCCAATGTGCAATTCTTAAGTAAGGATTCATTCATTCATTGCGTTTCAATAGATAAAACATCAATCTCACAAGAGCTTTAAACATCTATATTTATTGTGTCTTCAAAGTTTGATCTCTAAGAGAAAGTAGGTATATTTTATAAAAATTAATGTATTCTTCTCACTATGATTTGGAAAGCTGACTGTAAGAAGAGTTAAATTCTCTCCAAATAAAATAATTACATAAAGGAGGGGGCTGGCCTAGTGGCATAGCGGTTAAGTTCACATACTCTGCTTCAGCAGCCTGGGGTTCACCAGTTCGGATCCCTAACGTGGACCTACCCACCGCTTATCAAGCCATGTTGTGGCAGGCATCTCTCATACAAATTAGAGGAAGATGGGCACAGATGTTAGCCCAGGGCCAGTCTTCCTCAGCAAAAAGAGAAGGGTTGGTAGTGGGTGTTAGCTCAGGGCTAATCTTCCTCAAAAAAATTTCTGAAAATTGCATAAACGAATGTGAAAGTGACAAAATGATACATGGATAGGGTTTTCCTTTAAAGTTAGTTTTCAATTTTTTAACTAAAAAATCCCTCTAAAGGAAGAATTGAGGATCACTGAAGTGGATATGATACTTTTCTCAGAAAACCTGTTCAATTCTTTCACATTCAAAAACAAGGGGAAAATATTTATGTAACAGTAGAATTATGGTTTAACATTGCTTTCACTTTCTTTTAAAGATGCTTTTTTTTCCTTGCTTAAGACTCTATATACAAATGATACTTATTGTCTAGTTGTAGCTTAGATTCTTACTCTGTCTTGTCCATAACACTGCAGGTGGTAAACACATGGATGAGGACACTTCTTTTTTTTTGCTTAGACAAACCTGTGGGATTATAAAAATCTCACTGATAATATGCATGACTCATATGTACCTCTTGCAAATTGAATTACTAATTTTTCATTAATTACAAGATAGTTTTTAAAGTAATTTTAATGTGCTAAAGTTTCTAAAGCAGTAGATTTGCACTCTATTGCCTTCTGTTTGATCTGTTAATTTCATTCTTAAGTCTGAATTGTTTGTCATGTATTTTTAATGGGCTTTAGTCGTTTTGCATAGCTAGTATGATGTTTCCAAAATTAGGCTACATGTTTCTGAGAGCTAGCAATTAGACTTTTTGTCTCTTGTGTATGTCAGCATATTGCTTATATTTAGACTGATTATATGTCCTTACTAGCCTTGGCTAATTTTGTTTACAAATGTTGTCCTGGAAAACCATTTATTTTATATTTGACCCCAGATTTTTTACATTTTCTGTGTCCTTATAATTTTTAATTGCATTAACAAGGCCAGGATGAGCTTGTTAGGCTGTCACTCTGTGCTTTGGCTTCTGTCAGACTCTTCTTTAGTAGAGGGTGAGATGCATGTGCTGTGAGCAGCATTTCACTGCAACAAATAGTTAAGTCTATCCTTTGAGAAACAGTGTCACCAACATCTCCCTTTCAAGGAAGTATTTGATGTGGCTCTGTCTGGTGGTCACCTGCTCTATCAGCCATTGTGTCTGAAAGCCTGTGTCACAGGCCAAGTCATAGCATATACAAAGCCAAGCCATCATATGTAGAGGTTAGAGGAAAATACGTGAGATCACAGGTTCGGTACATGTAAAATGTGTGTGGGAAATAGAGGCTACATAGTCCTATCTTAGATTGCATAGATTCGTCTGAACATTCTTGTTATAGTGGTAGCGTAATTTCTTGCATGGGATAAATCTATAGCAATTTATTTTATCATTTTGTGAGATTCTCATTTCTTAATTTTAAAATTAAATATTTTCACAGCTATGAGCTCAAAAAAACCCACAAACCCCTTAAATTGCATGCAAAAGAAAAAGTGAGTATTGAATTTCTGCTTTTTTCAAGTGAGAGAGTTGATAATTATGTAACTTTCACAAACTATTCACTTGACATCTAATCTGTGGGCATAATTGTTTTACTGACAGTATGGAAACCAGAAGATGCAAATCTTCTGAAGAAATATCAGCATGACTTTCCTAATAGATCAAATGACTATTGTAGTAAATTGCAAATTAAAAAAAAGTAAGATGAATTATATATGTTTGTGATGATAATATGAATACAAATTTTAGTGGCGCACAGCATCATGCTTTAAACAATATTCTTATTAAATTAAAAAAATCTATTCTTGGAATTGGTTGTGTACATATATGTTTAAAATACATATAAACTGTGATTTCTAACACTCCACGAGAAGATCTTGTGGTCAAATAGTACAAATATTTATATATATATACAGCATAAACTATCAGCAACACTATGTTTTTATAATAAAGCTAATGTTGAATAAAAGATGTGTTTATATATATTTTAGCAGAATTTAGTACATACTTTCTTTCTTGCCTGAGATCAATTGAATTAAGAAATATTAGACTCTTTGATTCCTGATTCTCAACTTTTATAAAAACAAATAAAAGTATCTTATAAAGTTTTATTTTGTATTTTTTTTTTGAGGAAGATTAGCCCTGAGCTAATTGCTGCCAATCCTCCTCTTCCTTTCTGAGGAAGACTGGCCCTGAGCTAACATCCATGCCCATCTTCCTCTACTTTATATGTGGGACACCTGCCATAGCATGGCTTGCCAAGCAGTTCCACATCCACACCTGGGATCTGAACCAGAGAACCCTGGGCTCCTGAAGTGGAGTGTGTGCACTTTACCGCTGCACCACTGGGCCGGCCCCAAAAGTTTTAAAATAATTTCGTAAATAAGCTCTCAAATGTTTGTTACTTTTAAAGAAAATCAATAGGTTGCTGTTAGAGTATTCAACAAATGGAGTTTTGATGTGTTTATGTAACAGATAGCAATTATTAAAACAAAAGTTACAAACAGGTTGAAATTGAATTATGTTCCTTTAAAAGCAAGAGAGAAAATGAAAAAAAGAAGATGGGAGTTTCAAATTATATTCAGGATTTACTTTTGACTTCCATAATTGCTCTTTGGAATATTAAATTGTCAGAAGACTCTATGGATGGAACTACTACTTTTAGTTGAGGAATCTTATACTTTAGTTGATGAGTTGTATAAAAATGTATATCAAAGACAAATATCTTCAGTGAAGACATAAAGACAGAATTAATGAAACTATTTGGGTTGAAATATTTACATATTTTAATATGAAATGTATTAGAATTAACAATATCCTTGATTTGTTTGAATTGGCTAGGCCTACTTGGTGCTTCAGTGTGTGTAGGTAGTGTTTTGTTAATTTAAAAAAAAAGGTCTAGTGATTAAAATATCAGCCTTAATAAGTTAATAGATTTACCTCAAAAAATGTAAAGAAGATTTCAGGCAGTTTTTATAAAAATTAAAAAAAATATTGAAAATATATATTTCCTCGAAAAATGCCAGTGATTCAGGATTGACAGTTAAGAATTTGATAAAACGTGTGAATCATTCCAAGAATAATTACTTGTTTTGATTTTTTTGCTGAAGAAGATTGGCCCTGAGCTAACATCTGTTACCAAGCTTTCTCTTTTTATTTTCCTCCCCAAAGCTCCAGTACATACTTGTATATCTGAGTTGTAAGTTATTCTAGTTCTTCTATGTGAGATGTCACCACAGCATGGCTTGATGAGTGGTGTGTGTGTCTGCGCCCAGGATCCAAACTGGCAACCCTGGGCTGCCCAAGCGGAGTGCATGAACTTAACCACTCGGCCACTGGGCTGGACCCCAGTGTTATTTTTAAATGTTCAAGTAATCAAAATTAAAAAGTTTTAAAAATTTTGGCTTTCAATGATATGGATACATGACATTTTACTTTCAGAATTATGTTTTGCAAATATATTTCTAAAGGAAGTAAAGTCAACCAATTTAGTAAAACCAACTTTGGCCAATAAATAATTATTTCAAAAAACAAAGTGTCCCAGGTTAACTTTCTTATAACAAAACTCTGAAATTAACAGCTTCTCAATAAGTCGTGCTAACTAATTAGTTTCCTTATTTTCCTTTCCAAAATTCCAGTTTTACGGTTGTTAAATTCTCTGAAACTTTTGAATTTTATTTGTGATTAAACTTAAGTTTTAGAAAATCAAGATTCTATAACAAGTGCTGTAAGATTATAATTGGCTGTTTTGCTTGCTTTGCCTACTATTTAAATAATTTGACTACATTGAAGGTGAAGAAATATCATTAAAGGTAAACATATGCATTTATTTTTTAATCCATTGACTCACTCCCCCAAAATGAGAATGTGCATATTAAACATTTCACAGGTACTTAGATATCCAGATTCAAAAATGAAATAAATTCAAATTTAAACATATACATAACAACAAAATGCCCTTAGACCATAAGAGGTACTAAATGAGATAGTTTTCTTTTTTGTCATGAGGTTATCACTAGGCCTAAAAAATATCCTCCAACAATTTTTCCAACGAAGAGTTTACTGGTACTTATGTCATTGTAGCTCCACTGGAAATCTTTTGTCTTTAACTGTAATGGTTCTTCATTTTATTTTATGGAGATCTATTTCTGGTTCCTAAAAGTTTCTATGGTTATGTTTGTTCATTAATGCTTTTAATGTTCTTGTTTATATTGCTGCTTGAATTTTTACTATCTTGCTCACAACAGGTTCTCACAGCTTGGAGTTTACCTTGAGTCATAAAAATTTGAGATTGTGACCTAAACTCTAATGATGCAGAACACTGCGTGATTCTATAGAACTCAGTGGGATTAATGGGGTTTTGTGTACTTTTAATCAAGTGCTATAATGAACATATACTGAATTTTGTAGAATAGCTACAAGATAAATAGGCCTTTTAGGAGGGAAAAAGATGATATGCCGAATCACGAAAATATAATGATCAGGGGAGAGGGAGCGCTACAGATCTCTACTTAAATATAAGAATCCCGCTGCGTATTCGCAGTGTGTTCCTACCTAATGGCCGTAAATAAGCATCTATTCCATACAGAACAATTAACTTTTATACCTTTAAGACAGAGTGTGCTAGGAGAAACCTGAAGCAATTCATGCGTAACAAAGCATAGGAAAAGGAAAATCTCTTCCAACGTTAGATATACCATTTTTTAATTAAAATTGAATACAAATAATAGTTTTGAGACGTGAAATTAAGTTTTGCCCCGGTTTATCTCTTAACACTCCTCATGTCAGCTCGCTTCACAGAACTGAGGCAGTTGAGGCAGAGTTGCTTTAATTTAGAAGGGCTGAGATGCATGAAAACCTGTGCACTGGTGACGGTTACCTGCAGCGCTATGCAGGGAGGGACTCTGGGCTACTTCGGGACGCAGCAGGCAAGAGCATTGCGATGGAAGAGAAATGCCCACAACCGGCTGTGGAGGGATGATTTTGCTGGTATAATTGCCATGCATCTTCCATCCAAAACCTTGATTTTTTTCAAAGTTAAACAGATCAATTTGTGTGTATGTGTACAAATATCTCTTAAAGCCAAGCTTCCTTTTTTTTTTCAATTATTTAAATTGTAGTTAGTTTTGCGTAAAGACACATACATACAAGACTTTACATAAATTCATAAAAGAAATGGTATTGTTACTGCTGAGTGCTTTTTTTAAATAATTTCTTTCTTTCTTCTTCTTTTTTTTTAAAGATTGGCACCTGAGCTAACAACTGTTACCAATCTTTGTTTTTTTCTTTCTGCTTTTTCTCCCCAAATCCCCTCAGGATATAGTTGTACATTTTAGTTGTGGTTTCTATAATTTATTAATGTCTTATTTCCGCAGTCCCATGGGGATTCCTTTCTCTCTCAGCCCCTCTCCATCCTCATTAGCACCAAATATGTCAACATCTCACCTATTCTAACGACATAATGTACATAATTTGGAATTTTATTTTTGCGTTCAGATAACTCTCTAAAGACATGCACAGTTGTATACAGGTATACAGGCATAAGTATAATGAGAGAGATTTTTGTTATGGTTTGTTTTAAAAAGTAACATATTATGAATACTTTCGGGCATCTTGACTTTTTTTATTCTCACACAATGGCATATGATGAAAATCCCTACATATTATGTATTAATGCTCTTAGTCATACTTTTTAATGTATGCTAAATTGTACATCTTTTGTACATACCATAATTTTTAGTCATTTTTCTATTAACATGCATGTACCTTCTTCCCACATAAGCCTATCATAAGAGAACTTTGCCCATTAGAAATACGTTTTAATAAACCTGCCAAATAATATTTATGAATTTTTACATGTTAGATTTATGTATGGAACATTTGGCACCCATTCACACATGAATGCATTTTCTTTCAGAGTTCCTGAGTTTACAAACTTGACTAGGTATGTATTCTCTACCTCTAGAATATATATGTATTTTTGTTCATATTTTTTAAGGTATGCATATTGATTTTTCTTTTTTTTGAGGAAGATTAGCCCTAAGCTAACATCTACCGCTGACCCTCCTCTCTTTTTGCTGAGGAAGACTGGGCCTGAGCTAACATGAGTGCCCATCTTCTTCTATTTTATGTGGGACGCCTGCCACAGCATGGCTTGATGAGAGATGCATAGGTCCACACCCAGCATCCAAACCAGGGAAGGGAACCCCAGGCCACTGAAGTGGACACGTGCAAACTTAACCTCTGCGCCACCAGGCTGGCCTTGCACATTTATGTTTTTGTGACTAATTCTATTTGTATTTTATTTTTAAAATACTGTGAGATGAGTGTCTATCTTTTTTAAAAACTTGGATACCAAGATATGACAGAACCATTAATTAAATAATATATTCACATCCATTTATCATATTTCAACTATTCTCCTATATTATGGGATTTACTGTATTATTAATTTCTTATTTATTCTTATTCTGGTACTCTATTAATTTAATTACAGTGCTTCCATAGTATGTTCCTCTAGTGAGATATTCTTCCATCATTGTTATACTCTGGTAGCCTTTTCTTGACTACTCTGAAATATGGTTCTTTGAGATGAAATTTAGGAATATTTTACAGAATTCAGAGAAATTAAAATAACAGTAATAACTCTTAGGGGATTCTCCTTGTAGTTTAATTTAATGGATAAGTTTTCTGAGAACTTACATTTTTATAATATTGTCTTTCCAATCAAGAACAAAACATTTCAGAGAGTGAACAAATAGACACACAGGGAACACTATAAAATTTAAAACCATATCCAGTGTACATTTAGTATATAAACAGGCAAATTTTTCCCTTAAAAATAAATTATATCCGTGAATAAAAATACAAACAATCTAAAGTTTTAGCCAGAAGAACTCAATAAAGATATTTAAATCCAGTATAAATTTAATACCAAAACTGGAAATCTTCCTATGTGAAAATTTTACTCATTTTGATATTAAATTTATACTGGATTTAAATATTGTAAAGTTTTCTGTGTGTCTTTTTGACCACCTTCTCAAATGCTTTGTACAATTCTTTTTCATCCTAATTTATTATTATTATTATTTTAGGTCAGTGGAGTCTTGAGAGAGAGATGGTGAGATCTCCACTTTACATAAAAGTATATTTATCAAGGTAGCCTTAAATTTCTAATTATTTTTGATTTATGTGTTTATTTAAAACCTTATTATGTACATCAAGGTTTATTATCATATTTTCATCATGTGTTGTCATCATTACGTATATATTACGTATAATTACCTATTCTGTTCTCATTATTGTTTTTCATTTGAACTTCCATTTGCCTGACATTATTATTAATATCTCCATTCTTACTTTTTGCTTTCATTTTCTGGTATATTTTACCCCATCTCTTCAATAAATTTAGTTCAAAAATTGGTATTTTATTCTATTTTTTTGCAAAGAATATACTACTGGATTTAATATTTCAAATAGGTCAGGTTAAGATGGGTAGCAAACAAATCTGGACTCAGTAGCTTAGAATAATAAGGTTAATTTTTCACTCATATTTTATATCTACTTCTGGTGGGCCTGGTTTACACACTATCTTGACTTCACTCAAGGACTTGGGTATGGTTAGGGCAGTTGTATTTGATAGCGACCTTAATTAAAAATCATCTGTGATTTCTCTCCTCTGTTAGTACATGTTGTATTTTTACACTATAATCTTTATAGGAAGAAAACTGTTGATAAAAATCTAGCAGGTACTTGAATAATTTAAGCATTATTGATAAAGTTTTTGTAAGTAAAACTGTTTTTTTCTTTTTTTGTAAGGAAGATTGACCCTGAGCTAACATCTGTGCCAATCTTCCTCTACTTTATGTGGGATACCACCACAGTGTGACTTGACCAGCCATGCTAGGTCTGCGCCAGGATCTGAACCTGTGAACCCCAGGCTGCCAAAGCAGAGCACACAAACTTAATCACTATGGCACCAGGCTGGCCCCAAAGTAAAACTAGTTTTTGTTCTTGTAATTTTCCATGAAGTCCTACAAAATGTAGATCCCTGTAAAAAATCAAATTAAATGTTTTGTTCATATATTGGACATGTCTATACAGAAATAAGCTCAAGTTAGGACAAATTTCAGAGCCAGTGCATATCTACATGTATAAGGAAACTAGAAGATTATTTCATTTGGGACTATGGTTAATAATAGCATTACTAAGAACAGTGAATATGAAAACTTTCATCAATTACATATAATGAAAACACAGTGGCTTCTGCTATAGATCTCTATTTTCTACTCATTAGGAACATGAAATAGTAATTAACTAGTGGTCCAAGAGAATAATACCCATTAGAGTGAAACCTCAGGATTCTTCTATTTTGGATGATAATCATTTGATACCTCTTTGCCTGGCCCTTTTTACTAATTACTTTAAGTCACTGATATTTCTTTATCATCTCAAACAGAATCTTTAAGTTCAGTGTTTTCACACATTGACTTCTATAGGAAAATGTTCTTCTTTTCAGCATGCACTCTGAAATTCTGGCTGCCAGTGGTACTGGTTAATGACTATAGCCTCATGATGCTACAGCCTTCTGGCTCTCTCTAGCCTAACTGTGCTGTGTCTACGTTTTGTATGTTGAATGATGAGAAAAACATTAAAAAACTCAATAGGTGGGAAGTCACCTCCTGCTTGTAGTCACATTTGAAAAAAGGGTCCCCTATAGTGCAGCATCATTAAACATCCTCCAAGCAAACATACTCCTGAGGCATTGCTCTTCAAAATATTCATGTTCCATATGTAACTAACATTTATTGTTATTGTTCAATTTCAGCTGATATTTGGTACTTCCAAGAATGAGAAAATAAATGAATACTCATTATTTTTATCAATAATTCAAAGAATGTCACAAGTTTGTTTCTTTATGAGCATTTAAAAAAGAATCAAATTTGTTTTATTGTAAATGTTAACTACATTTTTCTTGGGTAGCAATAGTCTGAAGCTTTAGAGGAGAGCTAAAAGCATGTCTTTATAGATCCCGTCACACTGTATTATACAGAGCGGGATTATATATGTTACATAGGAGCATCTCATAGAATGTTTTTGAAACCATTTTCCTAGTTTCCCATCAACATATAATTAATTTTCAAAGAAAATTGCACTGCAATAGCTTTCAGAATTACATCATTTCTCAAAAATAATATAATAACAAGCTAGAAATCGAATTAGATCTTTTAAAAAGTAATGGTATTAAGTAGCTTCAATAGAAATAGCAATGGCAAATGAAAAGGTATACAGTTGAATTCTAGTTTTGTGAAACTGTTATGAAGATACCATTTTTCCAAATGTTTCATCTAATGTTTGAATAGATATTTCTCATATTTTGGAATGCAGAGATGCCCTTTGCACTCTTCTGTTTAATGCTACATGTTATATGGAAACAAAGATCTGCACAATCTTCTATTCAGAGGCTCTTGCCACTTGCCTTCTGGTTAGCTGAGCCAAAGGGAAGTGACCTTGGAGTATCAGAAGTTAGGAGGAGAGGGGAATACTACTCTTTCTGTTTCAGTTTATATTTTGGCAGTATCTGTCCAGCAGCAGCAGATAACAATTGAGTCAGTTCTACCATCCCCAGCTGAGGACTTCTTCTCAGTGCCGGGTGTTAGTGTGTCCCTGTTGCTCCTAGTCTCATTCATGTGATGTTTCTTCTGTGGTTGCAGCACAGTCCTAGGAAGCCCATTCTTAGAAGTTCCAGCCCTGGTCAGGTGGTCCTACCTTAATATTTATAGCATCCCACGTGGTACCAGAAGGGTAGCAATAAATGAAATGCCACCCCAACCCCACTGAACGAAGGGGAAGTAGAATTTCCTGCAATTACTAATATTTGAGTTATTCAATTTTCCTTTTTCCACTTCAGTCATCTCAACACTTCTACTGGTTCCCTGTACTAGATGTCCTCTTTCTGAAATATCTAGAATAGATTCTGTTTTGTTGACTGATACTTACTACCCAACTAACTGCTACAATATATAATACAATAAAATGACTTAAGGATTATAAAAGGAGATTTTTTCTGAAATGCCATGGAAAAAATAAAATCTGGATCATAGAATGGTTTGTTTGATCCATTGTTATGCTCATGATTGTAATATATCCAATAATATGCAATAATATGTAATATTGGCAATTTATCCATATCACATAGTTATCATTGAAACACTTGTCTTGAGGAGTCGAGATATATTCAGAAAGCCAATAATCTTATAGGAGGTTTAGAAATTGATTCCAACTGTTTATTTTTAATCAAGAGTTATCCTGTGAGTAAGTTTGAACTGAAATGCAAATTCATGTTTAATGTTAAAGTATAACAAATTTTATGTATTGAAAAACTTAGTTATATCAATGTTGAACTTTAAATATTTTGATTTATTTTAATAACAGAAATAGTAAATTCTCATTGTTAATTTAACTTGACAAAAATAAATTTGAAAATGCAAAAATATTCAAAATGAAATTCTCTCTTCTCTTGGGCCCATACTTCAGCAAGGACCACTACGAATTTTAAGGTATAGTGATTGTATATTAAAATTTAAAATATCAGAATAAATAAGTGAAGAAAACACGAGAGTTCCAAAATGAAAACCTGGGATCACTTGTTGAAGATGTGGATATAGCGCAAATAGGCCTATTTATTGATGCTAGTGAACAAAGAGACAAAAGGAAAAATTAGTTGCACAAATGTGCCACCCTCCTTTTCCTCCCAGACCTATTCTTGGGAGAGAATATGCTGTTGTTTAGCTTTACTCCTGCAGAATGTGATATTAATTAGCCCATTTAGACTGTCCCCTGTTTACCACGCTTGAACTTTCATAAGGGCAGAGATAGGTCAGAAACTGGGGTTTCGTTGAGTCTCATTGTAAGAACTTTGTTTTTTGTTGTACTGGAAGTTTTTCTGAAGCTTAGTTTTCTTATTACCTGACCGTGAGAAAGCATGGTAACTTATAAATCTATAGACCACTGTTAACCATTTCAAATTGCTTCAAAGGTTATCATATTCACAAAAATAGACCTAAGTTATGTATTATTTCTTAAATATTCTCTAAAAATATTTAATAACCATTTATACAATAACCACATATTCAACCACATGTTCAAGTGTATACAGGTATAAATTAGATGTAGTTGTTTTAAAAATATCTCTATTTCATAGTTATGTGAGTAGAGTGGTACAATGGTTTTGTGATATTAAATGAAGTCTGTATGAAACATTTAATTTTTCTCTATTTGACCCTAACTCCATCTCCAATAATGAGGAAAAGAAACAAGCAAATAAAACTAAACATTATAACAATGTGTATGATTTGAATTCAATATTAACTCCAATTATATTTTACTGTTCCATGTGTCTATGTATCTATTATCTAAGCATCTATCTACATATCTATCTATCATCTATCTGTTGAGAGAAGAGAGACACTTCAAAGTGAAGACATTCAAATTCTCTGAAATTATACATGGATAAAAAAATGTTTCTATTATACCAAAGGTTGATTAATGAAATTAAAAAATATGTCATTCTTTTTACTTCTAAAGATTATGGAAACAATGTTACTGCACTATCAACAATATAATATTTTTGCGCGTTTAAATTTTAAAGGTTGAAATTGCACATTTGTCTGACTCTTAATAAATTAAATATCACAAAGACTCTAAGTAAGAATGTTTTAAAATGAAATCCAACCTGATAAAAGTGATATCTAACTTTCAAAGTAAGAAGTTTGTATTACAAGCATAATTTTTTAAGGAATTGATTCTTATAATTTTTTGGCACATTATCTTTTCTGCCATGATGATTCCCTTTTGAGAGCACATAGAAATAATTTTAATTCATAGAATGTTTGGATGTTATGATGCATAATTGGGTCTTATGAATGATTACTACCAATACTACTGATTCTTTTAAAGAGGTAAATATTTTAAACACACAACTTACAGAATATTCCCTTAACTCATTATCGCTTTTTGCATTTCCTTCCAGTCCAAAGTCTATCATGTCACCAGGACAATCATGCTTTTACACACACACATACACACACAAACGGACATACATATACACATATTATGATTCAGTCACTTTTATATACAGGTCAATATTCAGTTCCAGAAAAGCTGAATCTACAAATTTCAGGGGAATCATTTCAGAGTTTTAGGTAACTCATAAAATCACTTGGGACTTGCTAAACAAAGCAAATTTCCAGGCACGATTCCTAAAATCACACCATATATCTCAGTTGCAAGAAATGGTTCTTCTCAAGGCACCATAAGGATGCTTAAAAGCAGAAGGATAAAAATGAGTTGAAGAAAAAAGACAATCAGGGATATGAAGGGTAATACCAAACAGTCTAACATACAGGTAATTAGGCTCCGAGAAGGAGAAGAGCGAGAGTATGTGTAGGAAGTTTTTTGAGAAAAGAAAATGGTCAAAAATTTCCTAAGTTTAATGAAAACCACAACGTTCAAGAAGCTCATCAAAACCCAAGCGGGATGAAGAGGCACGCAGTGGTCAATAATATTAATCCTGCTTCCTATGGTGTACACATTCAAAGAACTCTGTAACTCTCATTTGAAGCGCTCATTTCTACCGTAATTTAAAAATGACATCGGCCTCCTCCACCAGTCTGTTAACTATATGAGGGCAATTTCCCTTGTTTATCAGTGTAACCATGTCTGCTAAGGCCTCTGCATAGATTTGTGGAACGAATGATTATTGATTAGTGATCACGGCAGGGTACAAAAATAACATAGTGTGTAAAATGTTAATGAAGAGCGGTTAACATAAGATATAAGATAATATTTTCTGACTCAAGTTCAGATTATAAATCTCTCCGATTTCAGTAATCACCTATTAATGGACACATGCAAAGTGTTATGGCTGATACAGTTATAAGAGTAAATTATAAATAATAAACTGGATCTAATAAATGGAATGTGCATTCTGGATGATTCAGTATAGAGCTTAGAATCATGGAGGAGATAGAACAGATCAAAAATCAAAGCTCTGGGGGTAGAAAATGGATCAGTGACTGGGGTTGGGGGTGTGCTTGACTACAAAGAGGCAGAAGGGGACATTTTTCATCACTGGGAATTTTTTGGATCTTGATTTGGTTGGTAGTTAAATGATTTTAACTCACGCATTTGTTGAAACTCATAGAACTGTGCCCTATTTTGCTGCATGTAAATATCTTCATAAACCAGTATTAGAAAAATAAAATAAAACTAATAGGGAAACAAAAATCTGCTATGTTCCCCCTAATTACAACAGGGTTTAAAATGTATTTTTATTTATCAAATTAAATATTTCTACTCATTTTAACATTCTTTATTAAGAAAATGTTTTTCAATCTTTACAAGATTTTTAAAGCTTTTCCTTATTTATATCTTAAATTTATTACAGACGGAGGATGTGTTCATTGGCTTATGCATGCTGCATGGTCAGTCTGCATTAATATTTCACTTTTTTATTAAAGATGTTTATTTTCCTATTGTTCATCTCTGTAAACCTTATCTCTATAAAATCAAGCTTGTTAGTTATGTTATTAAAACTTGCATATACTTTTAAAATTTTTTTTGAATGCTAAATTAACCAGTTGCTGACAAAAATGTATTACAACAAAGATCTAGGATAGGTAATTTTTCAGCTTCTCTTTGTAATTCTGTCAAATGCACTTTTATAAATTTTGAAGTCACCTAATCATTTGTGAACAAGTTTGGACTATTTATATTTTAAGTTCATTAATTTTTCAAAAATAAACAGTGATACTGTTACTCTGAAGAATGTTCCCTACTTTTCCTAAAAATGTCAATGTCCTAATCTTTGGAAACCATGAATGTTGCCTTATATGGGAAACAAACCAAAACATAACAAAAACAAAACAAGATCTTAGTAGATGCAATTATCTTAAAGATATTGAGATGGGGAAATTATCTTAGATTATCTGTAAGGGTCATAAATACAATTATATGTATCCTTATAGGATGGAGGCAGAGGGGGATTTGACTAGACACAGAGGAAGTCATGATGTGAAGACAAAGCAGGGAGAGATTTGAAGACGCTGACCTTGTAGATTGGAGTGATGCAGCCACAAGCCAGAGAATGCTGACAGCCATCAGAAACTGGAGGAAGCAAGGAACCAATTTTCCCTTGGAGCCCCCTAGAGGGAATGGGGCCCTGCTGTGATCTTGATTTCAGTCCAAACTGATTTCAAACTCTGGCCTCCAGTGCTGTGAGAATATAAATTTCTGTCTTTTAAGTTACTAAGTTTATGGTCATTTTTTAGAGGAGACACAGGAAATTAATACAGATACTCTCTTTCACTAATAATTGTGTTGTTTTGTGTGTGTGTGTGTCAGGAAGATTGGGCCTGAGCTAACATCTGTCACCATTCTTCCTCTGTTTTATATGCGATGACACCACAGAACGGCTGGATGAGTGGTGCTAGGTCCACACTTGGGATCCAAACCTGCAAACCCCAGGCCACCAAAGTGGAGCACTATTTTTTATGTACTATTTAGGATACCAAACACTTTTCAGTGATCATTATGAGAACTTTAAAACACATAAATTATCAGGCCTAAATTGAAAGATATTGCCTTTCTTTCTGGACAATGAGGATCTTAAAGCATTTTATTTCCAATCTTCTTTTTTTTTTTTTATTTAGGTGGTTTTCTGATCAGTGTTAATTTTATTGATTACTAATCATTCAAATTTTAAAAGTATATTTTTATTTTATGTAATTGATTTAATTGTTTTGTACTTTTCTTGGTCTTTTTTTCTGGTATGTCAAAACTTCTTACATATCATTTCTTCTTGGATTTCAGATTTTCTTCCAGAAATACATCTTTCAGTAGTTTCTTTAATAAGGTATGGACAGTGATAACAAAATGGAATAATATGTGTCAAGGCTTCTAAAATGAAAGGGTTTATTGTTATTATGTTCCTTCATTTGTTTGGACAGGGAAAAACTTGGGCTTTGTTATTGAATGGTAAAAAATGAATTCATAAATGTACATTGAAATTTATTTTATCTCAAATAATTAGTTGATATTATTCTACTCTACTGTTTTCCATCGTTGCTGGTGACAATCCAAATATTAGTTTAAATGCAATTCTTTATAGATAATAGTTTTGAGCCAATTTTAGTATTTCCTCCTTATCTATAGTGTTCTTTCTTTCTGCAAATATAGGTTTGCTTGCTATTTACTCTTTGCACTACTCAGAAATTATCCTCTCCTCTCCCCAAGCTGATTCTATTAGTAACATTAGATTCAGGTTAATATTTCCTTATATCTTATATAATTTTTCTATTGTAATAACAATACTAAACATTTATATTATTAATTTTCAGTTACGCTATCATCATCTCACTTACATAGTTCAAGGCTGAGTGTTCACTCTATTTTGTGTTATCATTTTTTACCTTAATTTTGTTTTCTTTTTTCTAATTCACTAGACACATTGTTAAACGGATTCTAAGCATTTCTTTAAATAAAGCTTAATGATTGTTACCAACTGTGATCCTTACAAGTCTGAAAATATTCCACATTACCAGATGAAGGGTAGCTGATGTAGGATTCCTGGATTAGTCAGCTGCTCTCACATGTGGAGATTCAGATGAAATGCATCATCCAGGATCTGCCAGCATGCTGTCACACTTCAAGACAGGAAGTTATGAAAGGAGGAATCACGGACTTGTGCTTAGCCTGTCATCTTCAGAGATTATCTATGTCCCTCAATTGAAGGAATAATATTCATTATTTCTTTTGTTTTTATTTTTGAGGTTCTGTGGAGTTTTAATATTATTTAAGTGATATGCATTGATCTTCGGATGGTATTTAACTCTACTTAGTTAATAATGTCTTTTAATTTAGTGTTTTCTTTGCTTAATGTGGGCAGCACTCTGGACAAGCATGTAGAATATCCAGAAAAGTTACTCTTTAGCACTACTGATGTAATGCACATTCAAATTCCAATGTTTGGTACATCAGTGTGGAAGATCCTCACTTTAATAATAGAAGCATTTAAATATGCGCAGTTGGCACTCTGAAATTCTTTTTTTTTTTTCCCCATAGGAAAATATAAGAGGTGACACAAGTGGCAAAATGGCATAATTAGAAACTTTTCAAAGAATTTTCAAGCATGTGTATGAAATGCTTTTATTAGAGAATAAGTCACATGCAGAGATTACTTGGGGTGTTCACTTTTCCCTGGTTGACTATGAAAGTCACATCACCTGGTAAAGCATGAAGAAAAATAGAACACCATGATGAAACTGGGGTAAATTTCTAAAAGAGATTTGGGTCAGCTCAGATATGAGCTGAGATTGAATTAATTTAACTTTAGCTAACATTGATTAGGTAATCATTTTGTCCACATCATGTTTTTTTGGGGGGTAAGGAATATTGGCCCTGAACTAACATCTGTTGCCAATCCTCCTCTTTTTGCTTGAGTAAGATTGTCCCTGAGCTAAAATCTGTGCCAGTCTTCCTCTACTTTCTATGTGGGTTGCTGCCACAGCATGGCTTGACGAGTGGGATAAGTTTGCACCCAGGATCCAAACCTGAGAACCCTGGGCCACAGAAGCAGAGTACACTGTACTTAGCCACTATGCCACTGGGCTGGTCTCTGTCCACACCTTTTTTTGCTGCAGAATGAAAGCATGTGCATCCTGAAAAGGTATCTTCATATGTAAACAACTAAATGCATGTGGCTTTGGGGAGATATTGTTCAAATTTTTATAATGATAGACAATTGTGCATACATAAATATACAAATAAATTGTGGTAGACAGCATCTAAAATGCCCCTGATGCCCTCTGCCTCCTGATACTCACACCCTTGTATAATCTTTTTCCTTTGACTGGGAGCTAGATTTGTATCTCCCTTGTAAGGCATAGAATATGGCAAAAGTGATTGAATGTCACCTTTGAGATTAGATCACAAAAAGACTTAGACTTTCAACTTGCTTGCTGTCTCTCTCTCAGTTCTTGTTCTGAGGGAATCAAGCAGCAATGTTGGAAATGGACACCGATGTTTCCTGTTAACTGCAAGCAAGGACCTGAGTCCAGCTAAAAGCCTCATGATTGAGTTTGGAAGTGGTACTTCCCCAGTCAAGCCTTAAAATGACTGCAGTCCCGGTTCCCCCCTTAACTGTTGCCTTGTGAGAGACGCTGAGTTAAAGGCAGCTAACCAAATTGTGCTCACTTTAATGACCCACAGAATCTGTGAGATAATAAATATGTGTTTTTGTTTTGTTTTGTTTTGTGAAGAAGATTGTTGCTGAGCTAACGTCTGTGCCAAACTTCCTCTATTTTATGTGGGATGCTGCCACAGCATGGCTTGATGAGCAGTGCTAGGCCTGTGCCCAGCATCTGAATCTGTGAACTCTGGGCCACCAAAGCAGAGCACATGAACTTAACCACTATGCCACTGGGCCAGCCCTTACATATATGTTGTTTTAAGCCATAAAGTTTTGGGGTAATTTGATCTGAAGTAGTGAGTAATAATTATCTGCTAAAATATGAATTAAAACTTAACTTACAATAATTTTGTTATTATCAATACTAATTTTCAGTCATTTCTATACCTGTTAAATTTATATTTGGTCCCCAAAATCTTTTTTTTTTTTTTGAGGAAGATTAGCTCTGAGCTAATATCTGCTGCCAATCCTGGTCATTTTTTGCTGAGGAAGACTAGCCCTGTGCTAACATCCATGCCCATCTTCCTCTATTTTATATGTGGGACGGCTGCCACAGGATGGCCTGACAAGCAGTGCATATGTCCACACCTAGGATCTGAACCAGCGAACCCCGGGGCCACCAAAGCAGAATGTGCGAATTTAACAGCTGTGCCACCAGGCTGGTCCCCCCAAAATCTTGAACGAATATTATTTGATTGCTTTACAACTATTTGTGATAACATGTTGTGATGGAATATATCCCAGCTTCTTTTTTGGAAACAACGTCAAAAGGATTTTCTTACAGGGAAGAAAAAATTATCCCCTCCAACTTCAGTTTATTTTAATTAGTCACTTTATCAAGAATTAAAGTAAATATATTTTGGCTATGAATTTGCTCAATTTTCATTGGGGAGATGCTATGGTGATTTCTGGCGTTCTACATTTCATTCACAGATCTGAATTACCTCATATCTAATCGGTTCCTCTTTCTACAAGATATTTATCTTTTATTTTTCAACAAATTTGCTTTGGTATCATTGAGGTATCATAAATATATTATTAGCATCTAAAATCAAACGATAATAATGATTTTATAATCTACACCTTGATATTCTGTTGTTTGAAAACCAAATTCAAAACAGAAGTAATTTACTTTGATAATTGACGTTTGCATAAAAACGGTATTAAATGCGTCACACACAGTATAGCAGTATAATCTAGTAGAGTCTAGCTAATTTAAAGGAGAAACAAAGCAAAAACTCAGCCTTGAAACTAGAAGTAGACATATAAGCAATCCAATTGTATTATGTTCTAATTTACTCTAGGAATAGCTGCACAACTCTCAAAAAACAGGAGATTAAAAGAATATAAGCAGTGACTGATAAAGCAGAGCTTACATCAAGATCAAAGTGAGTTTGAATATATTAAGGAAATGAGCAGGTGGGAGGACCAAAGGTTTATTTTGGGTGACTTTAATATAATATGACTTCAATCAGGACATTATGTTCTTGTGTAATGATCAGTTTTTGTGGTTTAGGCTTATAATGAGGGTGTGCAGCCCTGCATACATCTTTGCTCATCTTTAGCAGCAAAGCCTGCTTTTATTTGAAATGTCTAGAATGATTGAATCAAATTGTTTTTCAACCAGAAGGAAAGAGATTGTTGACTTGAGTAGAGGAGAGTGGTCTCAGATTTGGTGAGACATTGATACCTCTGGCAGAGAAGAATGATGGGACTACTGTGGTTTCTGAAATTGGTGACTCCATGGAATCCTAGTATACAAGACTGGGTGAGAAGCCCAGAGAGCATTGGCTACAGAGAGGGCTTAGATTAGACAATATGTCAATCATTTCTTTAGCTATATACTATATATATATTTTTTTCTTTTTTTAAAGGTTGGCACCTGAGCTGACATCTGTTACAAATCTTTCTTTTTTCTTCTTCTCCCCAGAGCCCCCTAGTAGACAGTTGTATATTCTAGTTGTGAGTGCCTCTGGTTGTGCAAATATTTTGATATAAATATTGTATACAGAAGATGTAGCATTATTAAAAATGAAGAACTTAACAGATATATCATATTAAGCTGATTTCAGAAAAAAATGTCCAAAATTAGTTGTTAATGCTATTAATCATTTATCTAGTATACACATAATGTAATAAAGTTATTTTAAAAAGAGGAACATAAAAATGATATATTCACATTTAGAAAAAAGAAAGTATCTATCTATTTGAAAAATGGAGACAGGGTATATTTATTTCAAATCATACACTATAAAGCTTATCCATAACTACTTGCTTTAAAACTAGTCAGAAGGAATCACATTTTAGTTGGGTTAAGTCAACACGCATTACAAACAGGATTTTTCATTGAATTTAGTTGACAAAAATTTTATTAGATTTTCTCTCTGCTTATTTATCCTTTTTTCATATTCTTTGAAGTTGATATAGTCACTGTCCTTCAGAAGACTTTGGATATGTCATTTCATTGTTAATTTCCATGATGTCTGCATGAAAAACATAAAGAAATAAAATTGAATGAAATGAAGAATATATCCTGAACAGTAAAACTCGGCTCACAATTCAAGAAAAAAGCTTCCAAGAAAAGATGAAAGACAGCAAATAAATCCAGGGCAAAAATGACAACAAATACAGCTGAAAATGTTACCAAGGTCAATACTCATAACTCCATCTAAATAAATGCATTCTTTTTTCAGGCATAAATTCTATCAAGAATAAACACTTTTTAATGTTATGTTTAATTATAGGGAGAAATAAGAGCAAGAAAGCTGTTTTTGATAATAAAGGAACACCATAGTGTGTAATGATTACTGTAACATCCTAGTCTCTGTATTCTCTATCTTACACTCGCTACTTCTTCCATAACCTCTGTACATGACCAAATATTTATTGACTTTTCTATCTTATACCAGACAGCCCACTTGTTGCTTGAACGATACAAACTGTATTATCACAGTTATAGCAAGGAACAAATTCAGTCATATAATTCCCTCTCTCAAAATTCCAGTGGTTGCCATAGAATGAGTAAATTTCTTACTATGGAAGCTACTTTTTTCCATTTCTGTGTCCATTTGCCATCAATGTTTATCTATGTTTGTTTAAATTTGAAATAAGCACACTTCACAGAATTTGTCTCACATTTTTCTATTTCTATGTTGCTTTGCAATCTCCTTCTATCTATAATTATTTCCCCTTTTGTCAAATTTCAGCAACTTTGAACAGAAAAAAATTAAATACTTCAAAACTTATCTTAAATATCAAGTTCTATATGACTTACTTTCCCCAGCCTCTCTTATAAGCAGGTGAGGATCTCAAATGAAGATGCATCAAGTCGCATTGAATGGTCTTCCTTATGATGCTCAGTTCAGAGACAATCCTTTTGAAAAATAAATAATCCTTTATCACTTTGAGCATGTTAAAGTAAATTCAGAACTTTTGTTTTTAAGAAAAGATGGCATAGATTCACTTTTGCCTGCTCCTATCCTCTATATACAACTAAATACACTGGAAAAAAATCCAACACAATCATAAAAGGACTCAAAAAGTTGAAAAGAAGAAGGTAAACTAGCTAGGGACATCAATATTTAAAGAACAACATGTCAGTGATTTCCAGATTGGGTGGCAGAATGCTGTGCAATCCAGAAATGCCAACAGGCATAGACACGCACACACACGAACACACAAACACACACAGAAATAAAAAAAATAGAAAGAAAAAGAAGATCCTCTTTCTCTGGATAGAGAACGAGGGAAGGTGAATCTTATCTGGGACTTAGGAAGGAGACCCACATTCAGTAACAGCAGGTCCAACCTACCCGCAGCAACATTATCAGCAGAGCCTAAGGGACAAGAACTTCCCCTTTTCCAGTTCCACAACTTCTGGCTGCAGTGATCCAATTTTCCCATGGAAGAAGCAACAACAGGACTCAGACAGGACACGCCAATCTACTCCATGTGCCCACAAGAGATAACAGCAGGCAAGCCCCTCTGTCTGCACCGGCAGCACCAAGAGATCTTGCATCTCCTGGCTCTCTACTCAACTAAAGCAACTAAAAGCAACACAGAGAGCCAACCAGACACAGTGACTGTGTGGTGTACTTACAAAAAGGCAACATGAGGTATCTTTGTAGGTATGAAATCTTCTCTATATTTTCTGTGGTGGTGGAGACACAAACATAAGGATGTGATAAAATTGTCTAGAATTAACTGCAAAGACATACACACACACACACTCAAATGAGTACACATAAAACTTCAGAGATCTGAACAAGATCAAAGTCAATATCCTAGTTGTTATCCTTTGCTATAGTTTTGCAAGTGCTTATCATTAAAAAAATTAGGTAACAGGTATATGGGATCTCTCTGTTTTAACTGTCACAACTGCATGCGGATCTTTCAAAATAAAATGTCCAATTAGATATAAATAAAGAAGTTGAAATGTTTCATATCTTTTAGTAACAGTTGTGAGTATCCTTAGTCACAGCAGTACATGATGCATCAGATAGTGAAGATTAATGAGAAGCATCCCAAAAACGTCTTAGGATCATAAGGAGTGCCTAGAGGAAACAATACCCAAAGTAAGAATTAAAAGAGAAAGTATTCAAGTGAAAAGTGAAAGCAAGGTGATTAAGATCATTCCAGGCAAAAGAAACAACATGAGGAAAACAATATAGGTGTAAAACTGTATTCATTGAGGGAAAAGTAGCCAGCATTGTCTGTAAGTGATCGAGCAAAATAGGAAGGGATAAATAAAGAAAAGCAAAATAGGAAGAAGACATGTAGAATATTTTAAGTTAAACAGAGAATGATATTTGACCTATATCTTGAAAGCCCTGAAGAGCTATTAAAAAATATTAATGAGGAAATGATGTGAGTGGCTTTGCATTTTTGGAAAAAAAATTGTTGAAGGTAATATTAAAATAGTTTAGAATGGAAACTGAAAGATCAGAGAAGAAGCTATTGAAATGAAACATCATAGCATTAAGCCTGGACTGAAATAAACCCAGTAGAGATAGGGGGTCAGTAACGGAAGTCAGGGAAAATAATGAGGCATCTAAGAGGGAGAGAGATTCTTAGTCCCCATAGAAAGAAGAGAACAACTGCACATGGTAAGTCATAGGAAACAATCTAAAGGAAGAAAGAAGTATTCTGGTAGTACCATGTGTCCTCCAGAACAGAATGAAGAAAAGCTTTGAAAAGAAAAGTGCAGAGGAGAAAAAATGCAAATGTTAAAGAGGAGACAGCGATAAGCCATACCTTCCAAAGATAACCACTGTGTTTACGTACAATTAATTTAGTTCACTTAATCATAATGTAAATAGTTTTTCTCAAACACTTAGTTTCGTTTGATCCTCTAAGAGACCTAATCAGGCATTCTCAGCAGTAGAATTATCTGAGTCTAGGTGGAACGCCTTAACTACATGGTCTTTGGCCTAAAGCACAGAGATAAACATTTATAATGATTTGACCTTCCTGGGCTCCCTAGAGCTGGTTAAATGATTCTCCTCTGGGCTTTAATACATTCTTTTTGCCTATGTAACTCTCAAAAATCCACCACTTTTTATTGAAAATACCTATTACTCTCACAAAACTGAGCATTTTTCCCCCCACTTAGCTTCTGAGATGTGGGGACCTATTCAAATGTGTTGTGATATTCCCAGAGATTCATTAGCTATTCAGTAATAATCTTTTGAACCAAGCAGAATTACTTGATTAACAAAAGACTAATTTCTACACTGTAATTATGAAATGCTTCTAGCATGAAAACATTTTTTTTAATTTTTATTTATTTATTTATTTATTTTTTGAGGAAGATTAGCCCTGAGCTAACATTCACTACCAATCCTCCTCTTTTTGCTGAGGAAGACTGGCCCTGAGCTAACATCCATGCCCATCTTCCTCTACTTTATATGTGGGACGCCTACCACAGCATGGCTTTTGCCAAGTGGTGCCCTGTCTGCACCTGGGATCCAAACCGGCGAACCCTGGGCCGCTGAAAAGCGGAACAGGGGCACTTAACCACTGTGCCACCAGGCCGGCCCCAACATTTATATTTTTTGTATCCTGACTATAACTTAGCGCATAGAAAGATTGTTGAATTGATGATACATGAGGTAACATTATGATTTCTGTTAAAACAAAATTATCATACTGAAATTTCAACTACTTTTTGAAAATATTTGAAGAATTTAGATATGCTTTACCTGTAGACTATTGAAGAAAAGTACATCCTAAAAACAACTGAATAATAGGTGGATAATAATAGGGATCTCTACTATGCAACTTAATTCCAAGTATTGTTCAATACCTGTGAGTGATTTAATTCTTTATAAATAAAGATTGCATCGATTTGATAGTATATCTAAAAAGTTCCTACTAGGATACCTTATTTGCTTCCAGCTCAAATGACAATATATATTCAAACCAATACAAGTACATTTTCTTAACAAAATTTTTGGTTAACGCAATAATTACTTCCTACACATTTCTGAATTATGGAGATTTCAATCTTTTATTTCCAGAAGTATTCTTAGAAACTCCTTTCTTTTCATTATAGGACAAAAGAAAAATCATGAATGTTTATAGTGAGACTACAATGTTCGTTGTGGTGGAATCTTTTCTTAGAGAACCACTATGAGATAACTGGGTTCTCTCAAAAAGTTTAACTGATGTTTCCCAATATCAGTTAGTAAATTTCAAATGTGAGGTTCAATTTTGGACAAAGCGATTTTAAACCTCATGCTTTATGCTTTTCCTGGTAGTTCCCACATAGAGGAAACCTCAGTAACTGTAGATAGAGGCAGTAAGTCATGAGGCTCAGGAGGTTGGCTTTGAAGTCAGATGTTATTTCAAGTGCCTATTTTGTCAGCAACTAGGGCTGTGAACTTGAGCAACTTTAACTTTTTACTTTGGCTGTATAGTGTGCATAATAAAAGTAACTACTTATAAACGTGCTGTAAAAATCACATAAAATAATGCCTGTTAAGATCATAGAACGGTTCTACAATAATGATAAAATTAATATATATTATGTTAGATAATGATTGCCATCATCAGTGTTCATAATATTCACAAAACTTATCTAAAGCTGTTTAGAGACACAGTCAAGGAGGAATTTGGAAGCTTGCTAAACTCTTAACGGATAATTGGCTAGTTAATAGACATATACCAGCATCACCATTTTATTCAAAGTATATTAATATAAAGACAGTTGTCATCTTTGCCTGGTATATTAATTGACACCTATATATATTGGAACCTTGTCCTCATTTTCACGTGGTTCCACAATAGCCAGGCCATTGTAGCCAACACATAGTAGCTAATCATTAAATTCTCATTGAACTGAATTCAACTATCAAGTTTAAAGCTAAGCGAAACTTTAGAAGTTATCTGGTGCATCTTAATTCTTCAATTTTTTCCCAGAATTGTTAGATATATAATAATAATGAGTTACTTACCCAAAGTCACATACAATTTCTCATTTATTTCTTCTAGGTCTCCCTCCATCCAAATTCCTCAGGCTTGAATAATTTAAATTAATTGTCTCATATCTGAACAACTGCATCTAAGCAAGAGTCAGAAATATAATTTCTGTGCTCTTCAACTCTGTAACATGTGGAATTTAATCAGTTAATACATATTCCATATTTTTATCTTGTGTTTCCTTTCTAAAGCATATGTCTTAAAACTCAATAGCATTATAAAAATTGAAATTAATGCAAAAAATCGATCAGGTGGCTTAAAGCTAAATCTTGACAAACAAAGGTTACCGTTTAAAGCTGAATTTAAGTTCTTTTAAGGCATGTCCATGATTAATAATAATAATAATAATACCCTACATATCTTTGAGATCTAGCTTTCATAGTAAATCTTAACTATATCGTGTTACAAAATTTCTGCCTTCACTGGAGACATTGGCAGGACAAAATGAGACAGTAACATAGTGAAAAGTGCCATGAAGGAAGGAAATCATAAGTGCAAAGCATAGCTCAGTCACTTACGAGTTAAACCATGTGAAATTGCCTAGGTTAAAAACAAAAATGGCAATTTCATATTATTCTTTGTATGCATAACTTCTTTGAACTCAGCTTCTTAATTTTTAAATTGGGGTAAATATTTCCTTTGTTGTAAAGAGTAAAGCTAAGGCAATATTAGCACCGTGTTTGGAATACCTAAAGGACTAAATAAATAATAGCTATTTTATTAATTCAGGCATATCTCTATACTTATTTCATTTGTTTTACAAACTGCCATTTAATCCCACTAGGATTAATTTAAATGCAAATGTTGCATTCAGATCTTAGCAGTTGCATACTGGAAAAAAAAGATTACAGCTTTGAAATAATGATAAATACTCTATTAGCTTTAATTGTTATTTTCTAGGAAGCATGCAAGAAAGTGTGACAAGAACATCACCATAGGCAAAGGTCTATTAGCCAACTAGACCAATAAAAATTATACCTCTTGTCAAAATTGGAAGGGCCAGTAACCATTAACATGCCTAATAAAGAATTACAGTATTAATTTAAAAGTTTATTTTCATTCACTTGTGAACCTTGGGCTAATTCCAGAAGTCACATGAAGGAAATGGAAATATTGCCAGTGTAATCTCCGTGCTTGCCTTATGCATAAGAATAGAGTTGACTCTCCAGTCAAGAAATCAATTATCAGTCAGTGCAAACATTATTTTAATTTGGAAGAAATTTGTTTCTAAAAGTTTGTACTGTTGTTCTTAAATTGATTCTTTCCTTCTCAACAGTTCCACTGTCACAAACCCACCCTCTCTCTTTTACTAGTAGCAAGATTTCTACCTAGGTAGAAAGGTTATAAAGTACATGACAAAATAACCAGCATTTCTATTTATGCTTTTTTCATTACATTAGGCAACATGTGTTCATTTTATATTTAACTATCTCAGATAACTAATTTAGGAAAAAAACAAAAACTAGAGACTAAAAACAGATATAAAAACCTCAAAAATATTGTCTGGTTGATAAAACTAAGTTATTAATATATATCATACGTAGTCATAATATATTTAACTCATTAATGTTATAGTGTGTTTCTAATAGTCTGTAGCCCCTGCATAATGCTAAACTAAAAGAAAAGAACTGAGAAATAAGTGTGCAAATGTGTTGTCTTTCAAATTATTTTATGGAAAGTAGAATTAGGGAGGAACAGTACAGATTAACCTTAATGAAATCTACAATATTCTTCCAACACCGCATGGTAAAGGTGGATGTACTGTTGTTGGCATCAATTTGGAGAATGGTGGTCTTCATTAAGAGCAGTCCCTTTAGCTGAGCCTGCTCAAGCTGAGAAGCTTGACATTAACTTGAAAGGCTACATTTTCTTACCATTACCTCCATTTCTCTATTTCAAGTCCTCTGGGGAAGCTACCACACTTAAAGAGCGAAAGAATTATTTTTTCTTTGATCTTCTCTGTCTACATTTTTTTTTCCTTTCTTGTTTCAACCCTTGTCTTGGCAGTATTTTAAGCCTTCAGTGACATAATTGATGATTAAAAGGTAGAGAAGACTCTTGAAAGGGCAGGGTGTCATTTCAATGTCATCTGAATTCCTGTAATCTATATATATAAATATGTACTCACCAGTATACCTAACTAAAGAATATCCTCGGTAACATAGCACTAGGATGAGATTATTTGATGATCAGAATATATACTAGTTAGCAATATAAATATCTAACTTTTATTGAGAGGTTACTGTGTACCGGACATTACTCTAGGCAATATTCAGCTATAAAGAGGCCCTGTAAAGCCCCACTTATTGTTGAAGAAACTAGCAAATGCAAATAATGAAATTTCCCTAGTATCATATAGACAAGAAGCGTTAAAATTTGATTCCAAACAGTCTGTATCCAAAGCTTGGCTCTGAATCTTCACCTAGTATTCCTTGTCTTAACATGTGGCACATGTGCCATCCACATTGCCTTTCTCTATTATATTGACAACAATTAAAGCTTCAATATATTCCACAAATTCAATCTGTTCTTCAAACAAAGAGAAATGCTCATAATTAACTAAGATTTTCCTGATATTTGCCTATGCAATTTAGATATCTGTGCATGCACACATTGATATAAAGTAACTTAAGGACTACTTTTTAACATTGTTGCATATCCCATAAAATATTTTGTCTAAGTTACTTTTTTCAATTATGATATAGTATGGAAAAAACTAAATTTTACAATAGACTAAAATATGGCAACACCCCTTTGGTTTTGCAGAAAGTAATTTGCAAAATATTTTTCTTCAAAAACTTTGAGGGGTTAAATAGTGTTTTTAGAAGTAATAAATTTAAATTTAAAAGGGATAAATTTAAGTTTCCAACACTCTAAGAGTGAATTAATCTTTATCACACTACTCATTGTTCTTTTGACTGGGACTGCTAGATGTCCATCATAAAGTGGAGAGACGGTCGCATCTCTACTAATCATTGAAAACTTACTCTGTCTATTGAGGAACATAAATCCCCTGCCAATCTGTTTTTTCTTAGTGCAGAGTTTTTACAATTTCCTTTTCAAAGCAGTAAATTACTGCAATATTGCATGTGTTCTCTAAATCACTGTCTTTAGTGTGAACAACCATGACTACAAGTTTACACATCATTGGTTTCTTTAGAGATTGGCAGGAATTCACTAAGTTTCTTGTAAAAGAAGGATTTAATTCTGGCACATGCCCAAAGCAAGCAAAACATATTCTGCTTGCTATTTTCAGTAATACCAAAGAATAAACTCAGCCTTCATAGTATAATATTAGGTATAAATTACGTATATGATAGAAAATATATATGAATGAATATTGCATTTATTGTAAGTTTTTGTTTGTTTGATATAAAGCATTTTTAAAAGACTCTCTCAAACTAGAAATGGATGGACAAAACATGACAAAATATTTTCTTTCCTTCTTCCTGTTTTTCCTAACTTACTTTGTGACACTTGGACTCTTAGGAAAGAAAAAAGTCATTAAATCCCCTGACCTAGTGATAGATTATTAATAAAAGAAAAGGAAGTGAACACATTATCTTTCTTCACTTAGAGGAAAGAATAATAAAACGATATTTGAAGCAAAAGTACGGAGAATAGCTCTCATCTCTCTATTCTGGCCCACCAATTGAAATATCTTTTCGCCTTTACTAAATGAAGCATAACTTGGAAGCAAAACAGGACGAATGGTGGCACCTTTGGGTGTGTGAGAGGTTGAGCTTGATGACTGTGCTCTACTCAACGGGACCACCTGTGGGCCTTTCTCTTTTGTCAGGGAGCAGTACGCTTGCTTGGACCACAAGTAGAAAATTCAACCGAATTCTTTTGCGAGTAGATCAAGAAGCAAGCTGAACTTCACAACTTAATTTATTCTTAAACAGACTTGTGTAGGGTAGAGTCACTCACTCCAGGCAATTTTAATCTCTTTTCATGTGATAAAACCAGATATTTCAGTTAACGCTTTAAAAAATGTGGTTGTGAACGTGACTTATTTCCCCAGCAGTTGTTCAACACTAAAGCCCTGACTACAGCCGTTATGCATTTCTTTTTCTTTTTTTTTTTTTGAGGAAGATTAGCCCTGAGCTAACTACTGCCAGTCCTCCTCTTTTTGCTGAGGAAGGCTGGCCCTGAGTTAACATCCATGCCCATCTTCCTCTACTTTATATGTGAGACGCCTACCACAGCATGGCATGCCAAGCAGTGCCATATCTGCACCTGGGATCCGAGAGGGCAAACCCCGGGCCACCGAGAAGCAGAACCTGTGAACTTAACCACTGTACCACCCAGCCAGCCCCTTTATGCATTTCTATAATTTAACTGTGGGAAGAGTCCTAAAGGATTTTTGTTGGTTATATTACTTTGAGTAAAAGGCACTGCTTAGATATTTTTGCCAACATCAAAATGACAGCAATAATTTGTAAATATTGGAATGATATGTATTTTTAATCACGAGGATAAAAGTAAAATTATTTTGCAACCAAAATAATTTGCCATTTAGAGTCTGTTAGTTTCCATTCAGACAAAAATTCTTCTTTAGATGTTTATGTTTTCAAAATAGTATTTCTGATTAGTAAAGAAGCTCCATCACCAACAACAACCTACTCTGCTATGTGTGTTAATAACATATTTCTAAAACTTGTGTGATAATGCAAACAGCATAGGCACTCTCAAATTTTGATTTGATTTTCATTGAGGATTAGTCATCAACAAGAAAATGAGCAATATTGAGTGTTGTTACATTTTAAATTTATAGAATTAATTATAAATTCCTAACAGTTAAATTGTCTTGACTGTGGCTTTTATTAAAAGAGAAAACTGAACCATGACAGGGCTAATTTGTTCTAGGCTTTTTAGCTAAATCAAAAGTGAAATAAGCTATATTAGAAGTTAAGTTGAAAAAGATTAATTGATCTGCTCTATTATATCTTACTACTCTCCCATATGTTACTAGTGGAAATAGATGATCTTAGCCTCACTTTCCCTGGAGCAACTTGAACCTTTCCTGAGTATTAGTCAAAAGAAAAAGACATCATCTGCTACGAGAGAGATTCAGAACCAGAATATCTGAATCTCAGTAAATCTGTTTCTTTAGAGTTCTGGTAGAATTTAGTCTACCAAGTTCAGTCATATATTCCACTCTGATACTCCTAGCTTGGGTTCCCTATTCTCCACAACACAACTTGTATTAAACAAGCCTGATAAAGACTCCTTAAACAACTGCCATATCATCTCAATAGGAAGAAAACGTCATGACCTCCATGCATATTGATAAGTGAAAATCTTTTCTGATCAAGATGTGTGTTTGTGTGTGGAATGTGAAATAGTATAATCAGCTTTGAGCTTCTGAGCATATTCTTCTGAAATATTAAACTTCAACGTTTTGACATAAATACCAGGAAAAAACAGAGTGGAGCTCCTCTAATACTCTTTTCAAGGTCCAGAAAAGTTTATTTATTCCTTCTCATTATCCATTGTGTGTTTGTCCAGGTTAAGGCTGTAGTTATACAGCACATTTTGTCACTGCATCTGTCTTTAGATATCACTCACGGTTCGTGTGCAATCTACTTCAGCATAAGAAAGTCTCTCCACTTGAAAGAATAGGCCTTACCAGTTCGAATTCTCCACGTCAGTTGGCAATGATGTAGGCTTTCTCAGTAACTCTGGTCCAAGATGAAATTTTGTAAAGTCTCAGGGATATTATACTCAAGTTGAACTGTTCTTAAACTTATTAAGACAGAAAAGTAGATTTATAAGAAAAGGTGTCAGCAGATGACACCCTACAGATGCCAATATTAAACACTTGTGTAGATCTCTAAAAGCCAAAAGTTGTTGCCATCAACCTAATACCATTTAATAATAATAATAATAATGCAAACTCTCATTTAATCAGAGTTTATCTGCCAAGAACCGTTTTAAGTAAGTTCTTTATACATTATGTCTTTCAACCTATGAATATAGTACTCTTTTTTCAGAGATTAATGAAAAAGGCAGCTAAGATTCAGTGAGGTTAAACCATTTACCAAGTTAGCTAGTAACTGACAGAAGCAGGATTCAAATACACATATGTCTGATAGTGTTAAGCTATCATTTAATTAACAGATACTCAATATTCACTGAAAATATATATTCCTCACAGGTAGCTTATATACATTGTAAGTTGGTAGAAATTCTATGCATGACAATTTGGAAAAATCTATCACAGTATAAAATGAACGAAATGTTTTGTGCATTGTGTGTACTTGCAAAACTTCAGCAAGCCACATATTAGGGCTATCCAATTAAGTGTTTTCAGTAAAAAAGAATCATGATGCACTACAATAGAGTTGTTTAAAAGAATGATGGTGATACGTCTCTGCCGATATAGAAAGATCTTCAAGTCATGTTATTTGTTTTTTGTTTTTAAATCAAGCTTGGAGTAAAAGAGCAGTGATCTCTGAGAAACAGGAAACAAAGAAGGTGAGCCTCATATTTGTGTGAGTGAACTGGTTGGAGAGAGTTTCCAAGCCCTGGCGCAGGAATGTTGAACCCTGAGTGGAGAAGAGGGAAATGGGCATTGAGGAGGCGAAGGTGGTCAGAGGTCACAGAGCCGAGTACCAGAAAAGAAAGAGCAACACAGAGCAAGAGCACTGGAAACCTGCAGAAGGGACCAATCAAGTAAGTCCATGCTGAGGAAACTAGGCTGAGCACATGCTAAGGCAAGCTGGTGTGAGGAAACCAGCTAAGACTGTAAAAATTCCATCTGAAGAGATTAGACAATACTCAGAGGTCAAAAAATAGTTGAGTGGCAAGCCTCGCAAACCATAGAATATTTGATAGAGTATACAAATGTGTTTTACCACAGTAGTGAGGGGAATTAGCTGAAAACACTGACTTTTGCATCAACTAACAAAAGACCTAGAAGGATTAAACTGTAAGTAATTTAACAAAATACTAGATTGAAACTCAGAGATATTTATAGGAACAAAGATATTCAGCATATAGTAAAACTCAAAATGGTTAGCTTTCAATCATAAATTAGCAGGCATTAAAAGAAATAAGAAAACCCATAATAAGGAGAAAAACCAATCAAAACAAATCTAGAAATGACTAGAATGATATAACTAATAGACAAGGGTATTAAAAGTTATTTAACTGTTTTCCGTATGTTCAAGACCCTGGAAGAAACAAAAAACATGCTAAGTATAGATATGATTTTTCTTTTTTGAGGACAATTAGCCCTGAGCTAACATCCACCACCAGCCCTCCTCTTTTTTCTGAGGAAGATTGGCCCTGAGCTGACATCTGTGTCTATATTCCCCTACATTCTACAGGAGATGCCTGTCACAGCATGGCTTGATAAGTAGTACGTATATCCACACCCAGAGTTCTGGAGAAAACACACATAAAATGAAGGTAGCAGGGAAGAAGATATATGTCTGCAGAACTTGGTGCAAAGAATAGGCTTATTTTCTGAGAAAATATTAATGTCATCCAAAGGAGAATTAGGTTTGTTAAATATTAGCATGAGTAAGGGGAAATACGTGGAAATATGAATATGTGGAAAGCACTTTCAGTCTTATCACCATAGTATGACTATTAGTAAAATAATTTGTGAGAGTTTCTGAAGCAGATGGGTTATAGCAACAATCACCCAAGATGACACATTTATCATATAAGAAATTGTTTCTGAATAGAAATGGTGTTGCTCACTAATGAAGTTTGGTGGACAAAACAATCAAATGGAATTATTGAGATATAGTGAGTGGATTTCAGGGATGCAAAACATCTTGCAAAGAAAGGGACAGTCATGTGCAACAAAGAATTCACTTTCAACATGACCTTCACATGACCTGCGTATAGTGATGAATGCAAAAATTATCTGTGACTAGAACCTAAATCTATTTTACATACATTTTTTGTTTTGTAATATCTGGTTTTAACATGCCCTGTGATTTTCTTAAATACATCTATCATTAAATTTGAGGGAAAAATTTATTTCATTCTTCTAAAAAGTTTGCTAAGAACCACCTCCCATTTTGGAAAAATAACATTATCTATGTAAAGTCACTTATGGTATTTAAATACCCAATACGGCACAATTGTATTTCATATGTATTTGTAGCTGAAACGTTGTAGTATTCACATTGAGTCTATTATATAGTTCAGGTTTATATCCTGTTTCAAAGTAAAACTTTGAGTAGCTTGAATAAAAGTGGTAATGTCTTTATTTAAGGGCTTGTAATATAGTTTTAAAGCTCCACATGCAGTTGAAGGTACTAATGCCCTACTCTGCTAACATTTATTCTTTACTACTATTACAATGAATACATGAAGATTAAGTAGACATTTTAAAAATAAACACTCTAATACAATATTATATGCATGTATATTATTTCCCATATTTATGAGAAATATTGAAGCAATATTATTCTCTCTATTATGATTTAAAAGTCTTGCATCATGATAGCGCCCTCATTGAATTGCGTTATTTTTCGTCGAATAAAATGAACAACATGAAAAGTTGGAAGCCACATAATATTAGAGAATGATTAATCTCACTTTCTGCACAATACATGATTAGCATGGTGATGGAAGGAAATCTAAATGAAATAATTTATTCCATTCCATTGGACAATGACATGGTTTCATGAGGAATCAATGGAATAGCGAAAGTGTTGAAAATCAGATGTGTAATGAACTGAAGTGAAGCAAATTTTCATTATAAGTAGATGAAATCACACTGCGTGATAATGAAGATTGACTACTTGCATCTGTAATCTTTCTAAGAAAGGAAAAGTTCTGGAGAAAAAGATAATTCTAGCATTTATGAGAGTGACTAAAAAGAGTTTCAATTATAGAAATCTTTAAACGTTATTTATTGGAAATATATTTATTTTTCTAGTCACTGTGCATTAGAAGAAGTACCACTTATGGTAGTCAGCAGCGTGGATGGTGGCCTTCATAAAAAATATTCCAGGTGCTTTTAACAACTCATTATGTTATTTACCAGCAACGTTTAGACACTAAGAATCATAGAGAAAAATAAAATCCACAAATCAAGTAGAATTACCAGTGCCACCAATATATTAAAAGCAATTTCTCAGATAATAAATTTCCTCGAGCTGTGAAACAAGATTAAAAGAAATATCACTTTAGGCTACAATTAGTAGCAATATGAATTTCAAAAGCATTATTTAAAAATGTTTACTTATTCTGAAATTAATTGTAGAACTTTTTTATTCATTCATTGAAAAAGTCAACATTGGAAATAAAATATTGATAAATTTTATATCATATTTTAGTTAAAGAGTGTGTTTAGCGTGTAAAGGTAAAAGATTATGTTTTATGCTAAAAGGAAATAAAATTCATCTTATTAAGGTGAAGGTCTTATTATAGAATTTATCAATTATTTTAATTTTTAAATTTTTCTCATTCTCCGTGTTCTGGGTTTTTATCTTTTCAGTTTTTAGGAAAAGGAAGGCTGAAAGTTACTGATTTGAAAATGCATTGCTCTTTTTGATTCTATTAAATTATATAATTAGTAGATCAAAAGATTTGTCTGAATTTACATGATTGGACTGGATGATTAGTACATTTGAAGCAGACACAGGGCATTCTAACCAAAACTTAAAGAGTCAATTGAGCCATAGCATAATCTTAATAATAATAAAGTACTTTAGACAGTTAAAATTTCTATACACACTTCTCTTGAAATAAAACTACCTTTATTTTCATTTCTAAGCATATTATTTCAAATTGGTTTTAGTGAAGTGCGCAATTACAACAAAAGCATTAAAATGAGCAGCAATTATGTAATAGAGGAAATTTGAGTCTCATTTTAGAAAACAGATTTAGAACCAGGTTCTTCCTGGTTCTTTTCCGTGTGAGGGAGAATCTTCCTGCTTTTGAGAATTTGATCTCAAATTGCATTTTTTTTTTTTTTTATTTTTTTGCTGGAGGAAGATTAGCCCTGAGCTAACATCTGTGCCAATCTTCCTCTATTGTTTATTTGTGGGTTGCTGCCACAGCACAGCTAACGAGTGGTGGAGGTCTGTGTCTGGGGTCCAAACCTGCAAACCTGGGCCCCCAACATGTTAGAACTTAACCACTATGCCATGAGCCCCAGATCTCTGATTCTTTCTGTGTAGTGAAACTTCCCTGCTCATTTCTATTTAAGCAAGAATCTTCCTGGATGGATGTTTTCTTGGCTCTTACTGAGGAAGGATTAAATACTTGACTCTTTCTGTTGAGTCCTCCTGACTTTTTTTCTCTTGAGTAGGAATCTTTCCAGTTCTTTTGTGTTGGCTGTTTTGTTTATTTAAATTCTACCATAATCTCACGGGTAATTTTCACTCCACAGTGCAGCCTTCCTCCTTCCCTGCTGACTATATGTTCCACCACCATGGTACTAATTTGGGCCAATATCTCCAAAATGGAAACATTTGACAAAGGATAATTTGCAACTTCATGGTCTCTTTCGGGAAACTTGAGAACTCCCCAGACTAACTCATCTAAGATGTCTCCCTTCCCCTGTTCCTTTTCACTCTTTTTTACTACCTTCAGTCTTTCCTTCAGCTCTGTTGACTCCTTCATTCTTCCCAACTTCAACACCTGTACCTCTTTCATCCCTGATTAACCCCGGTCGCCAGATTTTCCCTTTCTACTTCTGCCCCTCAACTCCTTGTAGTACCTCAAGATTGTCCATAGGAGGCACTGGAAGGGCTCAGGGATCCAAGAGCAACTAGCTGAGGCTGAAAAACATAATTGGAGACAGGCTGGCTGTTTAATCCACTCATATGGGCTTTGGAGACACCCAGATAGCTGCTTGGTCTCTCCTTGGTCCCTAATCCCAATTTTTTTCTACAGCCTCCATAAGATTGCACATCAGAGAAGAGACAGTCTTAATGGTCTCCTCCTGAAGTATTGGTGGGTGTGTATCATACTGAACAGGCAGCCTCAACTTGTTGCTTCTGAGAGAAACACAATCCTGGTAAAAATATAAAGATATTCTCTCTCTCTGCTGCTCTTTCTTCTCTGGTACTTGTCGATTGTATTAAAAATTTATTTACAGCATATGGAAGGTAGTTAAATTACTGATTAGTTGTTAGACAGATCTCACGTACTTAGAAAACCTCTATTATCACAGAAAATTCTTGATAAGTAACATTCATGATAATTAAGAAAATTATTCTGATTTTAAAGTTTATGTAAATAGGACTTTTTTGTATCTGGTACAGATTTTTTTTTTTTTTACTGAGTTATTGATAGGTTACAATCTTGTGAAATTTCAATTGTACATTAATGTTTGTCAGTCATGTTGTAGGTGCACCACTTCACCCTTTGTGCCCACCCCACACCCCACCTTTCCGCTGGTATCCACTAAACTGTTCTTAGTCCATAATTTTAAATTCCTCATATGAGTGGAGTCATACACAGATTATCTTTCTCTCGCTGGTTTATTTCACTTAACATAATTCTCTCAAGGTCCATCCATGTTATTGCAAATGGAATGATTTTATTCTGTTTTGCAGCTGAGCAGTATTCCATTGTATATATGTACCACATCTTCTTTATCCATTCGTCCTTTGCTGGACACTTAGTTTGCTTCCACGTCTTGGCTATTGTAAACAGTGCTGCAATAAACATTGGGGTGCATAGGACTTTTGGGATTGCTGACTTCAAGCTCTTTGGATAAATACCCAGTAGTGGGATGGCTGGATCATATGGTAGTTCTGTTTTTAATTTTTTGAGGAATCTCCATACTGTTTTCCATAGTGGCTGCACCAGTTTGCATTCCCACCAGCAGTGTATGAGGGTTCCTATTTCTCCGCAACCTCTCCAACATTTGTTGCTATTAGTTTTAGATATTTTTGTCATTCTAACAGGTGTAAGGTGATATCTTAGTGTAGTTTTGATTTGCATTTCCCTGATGATCAGCGATGATGAGCACCTTTTCATGTGCCTACTGGCCATCAGTATATCTTCTTTGGAGAAATGTCTGTTCATGTCTCCAGCCCATTTTTTGATTGGGTTGTTTGATGTTTTGTTGTTGAGTTGCGAGAGTTCTTTATATATTATGGACATTAAGCCTTTGTCAGATACATGACTTGCAAATATTTTTTCCCAGTTAGTGGGTTGTTTATTTGTTTCAATCCTGTTTTCCTCTGACTTGAAGAAGCTCTTTAATCTTATGAAGTCCCATTTGTTTATTCTTTCTATTGTTTCCCTTCTCTGAGAAGGCATGGTGTCTGAAAAGATCCTTTAAATACTGAAGTCAAAGAGTGTACTGCCTTCGTTTTCTTCCAGAAGCCTTATGGTTTCAGGTCTCACCTTTAGGTCTTTGATCCATTTTGAGTTTATTTTGGTGAATGGTGAAAAAGAATGGTCAATTTTCATTCTTTTACATGTAGTTTTCCAGTTTTCCCAGCACCATTTGTTGAAAAGACTTTCTTTTCTCCATTGTATGCCCTCAGCTCCTTTGTCAAAGATAAGCTGTCCATAGATGTGTGGTTTTATTTCTGGGCTTTCAATTCTGTTCCATTGATCTGTGCACCTGTTTTTGTACCAGTACCATGCTGTGTTGATTACTGTAACTTTGTAGTATGTTTTGAAGTCAGGGATTGTGATGCCTCCCGTTTTGTTCTTTTTTCTCAGGATTGCTTTAGAAATTCGGGGACTTTTGTTGCCCCATATGAATTTTAGGATTCTTTGTTCTAATTCTGTAAAGAATGTCATTGGGATTCTGATTGGGATGGCGTTGAATCTGTAGATTGCTTTAGGTAGAATGGACATTTTAACTATGTTTATTCTTCCAATCCATGTACATGGAATGTCTTTCCATCTCCTTATGTCATCATCCAATTATCTCAGAAAGGCCTTGTAATTTTCATTATATAGGTCCTTCACTTCCTTAGTTAAGTTTACCCCAAGGTATTTTATTCTTTTTGTTGTGATTGTGAATGGTATTGTATTCTTGAGTTCTTTTTCTGTTGTTTCATTACTGGAGTATAGAAATGCTACTGATTTATGCAAATTGATTTTATACCCTGAAACTTTGCTGTAGTTGTTGATTACTTCTAACAGTTTTCAATGGATTCTTTGGGGTTTTCTATATATAAGATCATGTCGTCTGCAAACAGCGAGAGTTTCACTTCTTCCCTCCCTATTTGGATTCCTTTTATTCCTTTTTCTTGCCTGATTGCTCTGGCCAAAACCTCCAGTACTATGTTAAATAAGCGTGGTGATAGAGGGCATCCTTGTCTTGTTCCTGTTTTCAGGGGGATGCAGTTCAGTTTTTGCCCATTGAGTATGATGTTGGCTATGGGTTTGTCGTATATGGCCTTTATTATGTTGAGGTAGTTTCCTTCTATGCCCATTTTGTTCAGAGTTTTCATCATAAATGGCTGTTGGATCTTGTCAAATGCCTTCTCTGCATCTATTGAGATGATCATGTAGTTTTTATTCCTCAGTTTGTTGATGTGGTGTATCACGTTGATTGATTTGCGGATGTTGAACCATCCCTGTGTCCCTGGTATGAATCCCACCTCATCCTGATGTATGATTCTTTTGATGAATTGCTGAATTCTGGTTGCCAAAATTTTGTTTAGAATTTTTGCATCTATGTTCATCAGTGATATTGGCCTGTAGTTCTCTTTTGTCGTGGTGTCCTTGTCAGGTTTTGGTATCAGCGTGATTTTGGCCTCATAGAATGTGTTAGGAAGTGTTCCATCTTCCCTAATTTTTTGGAATAGCTTGAAAAGGATAGGTATTAAATCCTCTCTGAAAGTTTGATAGAATTCCCCAGGAAAGCCATCTGGTCCTGGTGTTTTATTCTTTGGGATGTTTTTGATTGCTGTTTCAATCTCTCTCCTTGTGATTGGTCTGTTCAAATTGTCTGCCTCTTCTTGAGTGAGCTTTGGGAGATTGTAGGAGTCCAGGAATTTATCCATTTCCTCTAGGTTATCCATTCTGTTGGCATATAGTTTTTTGTAGTATTCTCTTATAATCTGTTGTATTTCTGCAGAGTCTGTTGTTATTTCTCCTCGCTCATTTCTGATTTTGTTTATTTGAGCTTTCTCCCTTCTTTTCTTTGTAAGTCTGGCTAGTGGTTTGTCAATTTTATTTATCTTCTCAAAAAACCAGCTCTTTGTCTCATTGATCCTTTCTACTGCCTTTTTCGTTTCAATAGTATTTATTTCTGCTCTGATTTTTATTATTTCTCTCCTTCTGCTGACTTTGGGCTTCATTTGTTCTTTTTTCTCTAGTTCAGTTAGGTGTGCTTTAAGGTTGCTTATTTGGGATTTTTCTTGTTTGTTAAGATGTGCCTGTATTGCGATGAATTTTCCTCTTAATACAGCTTTTGCTGTATCCCATATGAGTTGGTATGGCATGTTATCATTTTCATTAGTTTCCAAGTATTTTTTGATTTCTTCTTTAATTTCTTCAATGATCCATTGCTTGTTCAGTAGTGTGTTGTTTAGTCTCCACATCTTTGTGCCTTTCTCAGCTTTTTTCTTGTAATTAATTTCTAGCCTTATAGCACTATGATCTGAGAAGACGCTTGTTATTATTTCAATTTTTTTAAATTTGTAGAGGCTTGTCTTGTTTCCCAACATATGGTCTATCCTAGAGAATGTTCCATGTGCACTTGAGAAGAATGTGTATTCAGCTCCTTCAGGGTGGAGTGATCTATATATGTCTATTAAGTCCAATTGTTTTAGTTTTTCATTCAGCTCCACTATTTCCTTGTTGATTTTCTGTCTGGATGATCTGTCCATTGATGTGAGTGGGGTGTTGAGGTCCCCTACTATTATTGTGTTGTTTTTAACATCTTCCTTTAGGTCTGTTAATAGTTGCTTTATGAATCTTGGTGCTCCTGTGTTGGGTGCATACATATTTATAAGCGTTATTTCTTCTTGATGAAGTGTCCCTTTGATCATTATATATTGTCCCTCTGTGTCTCTCTTTACCTGTCTTATTTTGAAATCCACTTGGTCTGATATGAGAATTGCAACACCTGCCTTTTTTTCCTTGCTATTTGCTTGAAGTATTGTCCTCCACCCCTTCACCCTGAGTCTGTGTTTGTCCTTGGGGCTGAGGTGTGTTTCCTGGAGGCAACAAATTGTTGGACCTTGTTCTTTAATCCATTTTACCACTCTGTGTCTTTTTATTGGAGAGTTCAATCCATTCACATTGAGAGTGATTATTGATGCATGTGGACTTAATGCTGTCAATCTGTCGCTCATTATCTTGTTTTCCTGCGTTTCTTTTCCTGTGTGCTTTAGACTACCCATTTAATACTGCAATTTCTTATGCTGGGTTTCTTAGATTTTTCCTTATCTATGATTTGTGACTCTGTTCTGTACTTTATTTTAGTGTCTACCTTGAAGTTTGTATTTAGAATCTTGTGTATAATACAGTCTATTCTCTGGTGGTCTCTTACCTACTTGACCAATACTGATTTAGACCCTTTGCTCTTCCCCTCCTAAATAATTATTTTCATTTTTATTCCAATTCGTCTTATTCAATTGTAGTTAGAGTGCTAAGATCGTCCTTGTTTTGCTAGTTTCCTTACCTTTACCCTAATGCTATAATTGAATATTTGCTATCCTGTTCTGGTTCTATTCATCGGTCTCCCTAGCCCGTGGATTGTGTCCCCTTTCTCCCTTTTTTCTTTTTTTCAAGTATGAGAGCCTTCTTGAGGATTTCTTGTAATGGAGGGCTTTTAGTTACAAATTCCCTTAACTTTTGTTTGTCTGGAAAAGATTTAATTTCTCCCTCATATCTGAAGGAAATTCTTGCTGGATAGAGTATTCTTGGCTGAAGGTTTTTATCCTTTAAAGCTTTGAATATATCACTCCATTCTCTCCTAGCTTGTAGGGTTTCTGTAGAGAAATACGCTGACAGTCTGATAGGGGCTCCTTTATAGGTTATTCTCTTTTCTTTTCTTACTTCCCTGAGTATTCTTTCCTTATCATTCCTATATGCCAACTTTACTATTATGTGCCTTGCGGTGGGTCTTTTTACATTGACAAATCTAGGAGATCTAAAACCCTCCTCTACACACATTTCTCCGTTGATCCCTAGATTTGGGAAGTTCTCTTCAATAATTTCATTAAGCACACTTTCTGCTCCATTTTCCTTTTCCATATTCTCGGGAATTCCTATGATCCTTATGTTCTTACTCCTCATTGAATTCATTATCTCTCGGAGATTTTCCTCATTTTTTTTAATTCTTAGTTCTCTTTCTTCCTCTGTCTGGCGCCATTCAGCCTGTCTGTCCTCGATTATGCTGATTTGCTCCTCTAGGTTGTCTACACGGGCATTCAGGGAATCCGTATTCTGTTTTATCTGGTCCATTGTGTTTTTCATCTCAAGTAATTCTGTTTGATTCTTCTTTATGATTTCAATCTCTTTTGTGAAGTAACTCCAGAACTCGGCTTGTTTCTCTATCTTTCTCTCTACCTCATTGAGTTTTTTGATTATAGCTGCTCTGAATTCATTATCACTTAGTTTACCTAATTCCAAGTCCTCAGGACTTAATTCTGTGTTTTTATTGTTTTCCTTCTGGTCTGGGGCTTTTATAAATTGCTGGATGGTAGAGGAGCGGTTTTTTCTCATGGTGGTAGGATTCAGTTGCAGTTACAGCCTGTCGCCACTAGATGGCGGTCGAGAGCAGCATGTTAGCTCTCCGCCTTCGGGGCAAGATAGCTGTGCCCACTGGCTTTGTTGGGGGGGAGGGGCTGTTACTCACACGCGCCGTCTGTGTTCAGATCAGTTCTGTTCTCTGGTCTCCCAGGGCCCTTGATTTATGGGGTCCCCGCGGACGGAAGCTTTGCCCCCGTCAGCGGGTCTCCACTGAATCAGTGGCAGGAGTCCTGGATGATCCCCTGGTCACGCAGCCCCTCCCCAGCTCCTTCCCAACCCCCACCGCAGTGATCGCAGACTCTAGGGGAGGGAGCGATGTTCTTTCCTACCGTTCCAGCACCTCCGAAGGTTTAAGCAAAGTTTATGATCTCCGCCTTCTTGGTATTGTAGGTCTCTAACAAGCTGGCATTATTTTTGTTCTCTGAAATTCAGTTCTCCCAATCTTTTGTTGTATTTTGGAGGGGAGAGAATCCCGGGTCAGCTCACCCCGCCATTTTGCTCTGCCCCCTCTTTTCTGGTACAGATTTTTATAGGAGTAACAAAACAGAAAATGTTTCTATCATTCCTTACAACCAACTTTGCTAGTTAATCTAGATTTTATGGGATTTCCTCAAAAACATGAATATTCTGGACCTGTTGTTTAATTTGATTTCAGCCAAGTTTGACTACTTATTAATGGAATCCGTAGAAATTTACAGGAAATCAGAATGACATTTAAAAAGTATTTATCAATAGATATTTAATAAATACTTCTTGTAATAAAATGATTAATGTATGTGAAAACATGTCAGTAGTGTACCGTGTCTCATAATGCCTAAATTGTTCCTTCTGAAGCCTCCAAAATATTTTCCCCCTATTTAGGGTGAGGAAGAGGGAATTATTTTTCCAAAATAATCTCTGATGAAAACCTTAAATATATGAAACATATTAAAGAGATAGACCAGGATACATAATGATGGTAGCATATATTTGAGAATCCCTAATTCCTCTTACAGGAACAAAAGAACAAATAAATATCCAAAGTAAACAAAACCCAACAAAAAACACCACAAATAACAAAAGCAATAACAGACCACTAGAAGAGAGACAACATCGTCAACAACAGTAGCTGAAAAATTATCCCAGAAAAAAATGCAAGAGGGAGGCAAATCATCTATAATAGCTGGATTTACACAGAATGCCCATAACCTGATACCACGATCATGAAGAAAGTGATGGGTTTGTTTGATGGTCTTAAGCTGAGGGTCCAGGAATTGCTTACAAATACCCTCAAAAGGGGATGACTCTAAAAAGGTAGAATTACTAGTATGTGGATGTGATAACAACCAGTGAAACTGGTGGAAAACTGTAGACTTTAATTTATGAGTGAGTGATGCTAAGAAATATTAACAAAAACTAGGAAATGAAATATGAGGATGTCTGCATACTTTGTCATGTCATTGCTTAGTAGAGTCAGCCAACAATTAATTATATAGGATAATATATCTTTGATGTGTATTATTTGTTAAGAGTCACAATATTCTAAAATCACAGGTTAACTTACAAATGTTTCTACAGATACGCCCTCATAGGTTGCAGATTTATTTTCCTATTGCATATTAATGAGTTTTGTATCAATTAGGAAATTTATTTCATTATTAACTGACTGTTAAATCCCTACTTAGCTCTGTGACCTCTGATCACCTTGGCCTCCTCAAATACCCATTTCCCTCTGCTCAACTCAGGGTTCAACATTCCCGCACCAGGGCTTGGAAACTCTCTCCAACCAGTTCACTCACACAAATATAGGGCTCCATCTTGATTTCCTTGTTTCTCAGAGATCTTTGTTCGTTTACTCCAAACTTGATTTAAAAAAACCCTGATAACATGACTTGAAGATCTTTCTATATCAGCAGAGACACATCACCGTCATTCTTTTTTTTTTTTTTTTTTTTTTAAAGATTTTATTTTTTTTCCTTTTTCTCCCCAAAGCCCCCAGGTACATAGTTGCATATTCTTAGTTGTGGGTCCTTCTAGTTGTGGCATGTGGGACGCCGCCTCAGCGTGGTTTGATGAGCAGTGCCATGTCCGCGCCCAGGATTCGAACTGACGAAACACTGGGCCGCCTGCAGCGGAGTGCGCGAACTTAACCACTCAGCCACGGGGCCAGCCCCACCGTCATTCTTTTAAACCACTCTATTGTAGTGCACCATGTTATTTTCTTTATTGAAAAAGCTTCATTGGATAGCCCTAATATGTGGCTTGCTGAAGTTCTGCAAGTACACATGATGCAAACAACCTTTAGTTCATTTTATACTATGGTAGATATTTCCAAATTGTCATGCATGGAATTTCTACCAATTTACAATGTATATTAACTAACTGTGAGGAGTATGTGTTTTCAGTGAATTGAGTGTCTGCTACTTAAATGGTAGCTTAACACTATCAGACGCATGTATTTGAACCCTGCTTCTGTCAGTTACTAGCTAACTTGGCAAATGGTTTAACCTCACTGAATCTTAGTTGACTTTTTCATTAATTAAACTCAGTTTTTCCCCAAAAGAAATTGTTTAAATATTGATAAGTTTGATTCCGGGCCAAGCACTACTTTAAATCAAATTTAATATAAACAAAATAGCTACAAAATTCTCTCACTGAACTGTATTCCATTAATTAAATGAAATGTTACATTTTCTCACACTTTTGGAACCCTTCCTAACAATATCCACTTGATAATCTCTAAATGCGACTGAACTTTCCGTTAATCTCATTTTGAATGTTTGTGCTGCTTCACTGGAGCGAAGTTGAAGTTCTGACTTTGAAATGAGGGCCTTTCATAGCTTCAAATGCAATACTTGCCTTCCCGTTTTCATAGGTGCTGTTAAGATATATTTCTCTATTTTTATTTTTTGAGCTTAGAAATTATTGAAACATTGCATAGGAAAAATACCGAGAGAGTTCCTATTTCTTTTAAAACCTTTCTAACCCACAGGGAAAATTAACACTGTTATTTCTAGTAAATGATTGTGTTAGATTCTAAGGAAATTCTGAGTGTCTTAAGCAATTTGACATACATTTAGTTTGGCCCAATAGCTCACAGTTTCTGAAGAGATCTCCAAAATGTTTGTAATCTGACATATTTTGTGAGTTGATTAATCACCAAACTCTTGTTAAAGAAGAGTATAGTTACGTGTTTTGTGCTACGCTCAAGACACTGTCATCTAATAAATAATGTGTAACCACAGATACACAAATAACTTTTGCAAATAGTCTGTGGAAGGGGTGAGCCCAAACACAATGTGCAGGGCAACCCAGATCTATCTAAATCCCCTGGCATATAATTTGTAAATGCTGTGTTATTGATTCATTATAATCCTACAGTTTTTTTTTTTCCTTCACATATGTCATCAGCAGGGCAGTTTAGCCTGCCTCTCTATATGCAGTGATCCCTCCAAGAGCGTTATCCTTTTTTCCAAAGTTTCAAAGTCAGTTGGTCTAGAGAGAAAAACATAATTGTTTTTTTAAGCCATCCTTTTTGGTGAGGAAGATTGGCCCTGAGCTAACATCTGTTGCCAATCTTCCTCTTTTTTGTTTTCTTCTCCAAAGCCCCAGTCCATAGTTGTATACCCTAGTCGTAAGTCCTTCTAGTTCTTCTATGTGGGATGCCGCCACAGCATTACTTGATGCGTGGCATGTAGGTCCATGCCCAGGACCCAAACCTGCTAACGCCAGGATGCCAAAGTGCAGTGTGAACGCAACCACTACATCACCTGGACAGCCCTGAAAAACATAATTTTTGATGACAAAATACTCATGTATCTTTTGTCATGTACCTAAAATATTTCCCTAGCAATAAGGGTAGTTGAAATACTTTTTAAATGATTTATATAGATTATTAACTGACTTATCAGAGGTGGCTAAAAGAAAATATTTGAAAAGTTAGCTAATGAAAGTGAGAGAATATTTTCATTTGTTTTCTTCTAAGAGGCAGCAATTTTTCTTACAGTATTTGTGTCATTATTAATGTCTGACAAAGGCTAATATTTTTATAAAATTTTCTTTGCATTTAATTTTTCACCAAGTCTAAGACTGGAGGGAGTAATCTAAGTGTAAGTGATTTCATTTTGCAACATATACATGTATCAAATCAGTACATTGTCGAGAGTTTAGCTAAGCTACTCCATGGTATTGCTGCCTCGGCATCCATTTCGTTTGGCCAAGATGCCTGCAGGGACGTTAAATGGATACTAGCCCTTCATGCAAGCACATGGCGTAGATAACAACCCTCAGACTCACAGTAAATGTGAATTCCTGATATGACTTCCCCAACAGACCTCGTGGTGATAAAGTGTCCCCTGTGCCTCCCAGAGCCTTCCCCTGTGTGCTCCTTAGGTAAGACCCTCACAGAGCTTACCCAAACCTCACTTTTTTTGGCTTGAATTGACCAATCTGGCTTTAGCCCTGGAACCCCAAAGCACTGCACTCACGAACCCTGATAAAATCATGTGGCCAGGCCCTGTCTCTTTCTGACTACATCCTGTCTTTACTCCCCATGTGTTCCCTCAAGATGTGCCACGTACTTCCTCCAGAACCTGGGAACTTCTCTAGTTCAATTCCTTTGTAGTCTTTCCTTGAACCTCAGGACTCACCATGTGCCACCCTTGCATCTGCTTACCAGAAGTTAATTTAATAAAGTCAGAACATATGTTATACACCTTAAACAATGTGATATGTCAATTATATATCAATAAAGATTAAAAAATTAAATAAAGGTGTTGAAATTATATTCTTCTACAAAATGTCATGTTATTTCTATATATTAATAAGTAAAATTAATAGTAAAGATAAATAATATTCATCAAGGGATAACACTATATCAGAAATTATACTTAATACGGTTTTAACATGCAATTTTTACACAATATTAAGTGGAATATAATCTCCTTCTCCACAGTTTACAAATGAATAAACTGAGTTTTATAAATGTTAAGTAACTGGTAAAAGTAGTTAGGAAAGCTTTCTTAGTGGGTAACTTCCAATTTTATTTTAATGTGGTTGTGTCATGTCTCTCAACTCCACCTCATTCTCCAACTCCTAAATGAGAGTAACCCAGGGTATAAAATTCTAAAATGACGACTATTTTTCCTGAGAACTTTAAACGCTATTCATTTTTTTCTAGTATTTATTGATAATGCGAAGTCAACTCTAAGTATAATTTTCTTTTCTGAATTTAGCTGGATAAGTAATAGGATGAAGGCAGTATTTCCCCCAACATTTTCTAGTTATTATTTTATTTTCCTAGGATATTGTTGCTGATGAAAACTCATCTATCAGTACAGTCTTCTTTCTTCATAAGTAATATACATTGTTTTCTGAGTGTCTTTTAGACTGTTTATTTTTTCTTTTCTTTTTTTTATGATTTGGTATTGTTCTTTTTTTTTATTTCCTGAGGAAGACTGGCCCTGAGCTAACATCTGTGCCCATCATCCTCTGCTTTATATGTGGGACACCTACCACAGCATGGCTTGCCAAGTGGTGCCGTGTCTGCACCTGGGATCCAAATTGGTGAACCCCAAGCCACCAGAGCAGAACGTGCACTTTGCTGTGCCACTGGGCCAGCCCCTAATTATTCTTTTACAACTTGATTTTTTCACTTGGTGTTTTGATTATGCGACTTACCTGTGTTGTCGCATGTAGCCATTTTTTCTTCATTTTTCTTACACAAAAATACAGATTATTTTCCTCTATCTGGCTACCCTGCTAAATTCTTATTATAACTAGTGACATGATTTCTAGTAACTCTCTTAATATTTCTAGTAATTTCTCTGTTCATTTCTTCTAGGTTGTTTATGTTCACAATCATAACTTTGCAAGAACAAGAGCTTTTTGCCTCTCCATTCTTTAGATTTTCACTTCTTTTTCTTTTGGTTCACTCAGCTCCAGATGCTCTCCAGTACAAACTGAATGGTAAGAGTGATAATGAGCAGACTGTTTTTTCCTTAAATTTACGTGGAAGAAGGCTTCAAGAGTTATGCTGCAATTTTTAAGACATGTTTGAAGCAAATGTTCTTTTATTACTCATTTACCTTTTAGAAAATCTCTAATAGATATCGCCGGCTAATTATACTGCAGTTGGAATACATTCTCTATGATTTCAGTACTGTGCAATTAGTTGTTACTTGAAATTACAACTTTTTGTAACTATATTATATGTTCTTAAAGAGAATTATGTTCTTCAATTCCTAGATAACAATGTTCTGTATATGTGTATTGGCTCAGGTTTATTAATTTCTATTAAAAATTTCTCTATCTTTTATGATATTTTCTCTTTGTTTATGTATTACTACTGTATATGATTTCTGGTCATTTTACTAAATTCATACAAAATTAGACTTGTTACATATTCTTGGTGAATTGAAACATCATTTAAAGTGACCTATCTATATCTGGTTAAGTTTTGCTTTAATTTTTATTTTATCTTATCATAAAGTCATTACCTCAGCCTTTCTATATGTTTATATATATCTATTGGAAACAGCTGTAGTTGTTCTTTTTTATTGTGCAGTTGTTTCTTTGCTTTATTCAACTTTTTTTCCATTTAGACAACTTATGTTTTAAGTGGAGCATGCACCCATATATAATTAGCACTATTACTGATATCATATGATTTTAATATACTTTATCTCCTTCTTTCTTTTCGTTCTTGTGTTTCTTCCTATATAATCTGTTCTGTATTCATTTCCTCTGCTTTCTTGCCTTTTTAAGGTTGATAATTCCACCTTTACTATACCACATTCCCTTCTATTAGCTTAGAAGCTGTATTTCCTTTTGTTGTTTCATTCCAGCAGCGGTTAACTGAGAAAATACAGCATATATCCCTTAGTTATCAAAACCTACTGACACACTCATTCTTCTCACAGACAATGAAAGAAGCTTAGAACATGTTAATTCCACTTATCTCCATCCCAAATGTTTTTCCTGTTCTTCACATGTGTGATGGTTAACTTTGTGTGTCAACTAGACTGCTTAAGGGATACCTACATGGATGGTACAATATTATTTTCAGGTGTATCTGTGAGAGTGCTTCTGGAAGAGATTAAAATTTAAATGAATCAGTAGACTAAGAAAAGGAGATCTGCCCTCACCATGTGGGCAGGCATCATTGAGGACCTGAATAGAGCAAAGATGCTGAGGAAGGGAGAAGTTCTTTCTCTCCCTCGCTTTAGCTGGGACATCCATCTTCTCCTGCTCTCACACATTGGAGCTCCTGGTTCTCAGGCCTGCAGACTTGGACTGAATTGTGCTGTAGGCTTCCCTGGGCTTCCAGCTTGAAGATAGATTTTGGCACTTTTTGACCTCCATAACCAATTTCTATAATCAATCTCCATTTATCAATCTATCTATCTATCTATCTATCTTTATCTTGTTGGTTCTCTTTCTCTGGAGAACTCTGACTAATACAGCATGCAAGTTAATTTTTGTATAAAGTGTTTGACACTAAAGGATAATCTCATTATTACTTTGTAAAATCAATTTTCACTTAGATTTTCCCACATTTTTATCATATTTATTGTTCTTAATTTATTTTTGCACCACTGATATTTCATCTGACAGCACTTCTTTCTACTTGAACTTGAAGAATATCTTTAGAATAGCCTTACCTTAGGTCTTCTGGTAGCACATTCTTTCTTTTAGGTTGGCTGATCTGAATTCTTGAAATGTAGATTATTAATTATTTGTTTATTCAGCATTTTAAACAAAGTCTACTGTCTTCTGGCTTCAATTACTTCTGATGAGAAGTCAGGTATTTGTCTAAATTTGGCTACTGAAATAAAATTTCTCTTTTTTCCCCCTCTAGCCCATTTATGATTTCCTTTTCTTTAGATTTCCACAGTTTCATTATGATATGTTTGGTTGTGATTTTCTTTATGATGACCATATTTGGGATCATCTGAGCATGTTGAACCTGTGAAGTGATGACTTTTAACTGTTCAGAAATTTACTAGCCATAACTTATTCAAAAGTTTCTTTTACTCCATTTCTTCTTAATTCTCCAATTAAATATTTGTTAAATTCTGTCTTCTGTATCTCTTTTTACTGGTCTGAATTTTCCATCTCTCTAGTCCTTATGCTATATCACTTATTTTGACCTATCTTCCTGGCAATTAATTTTCTCTCCAGATGTGTTTAATCTGATAAATCCATTCCATGAATTGTTAATTACAATTTCTGTGTTTATCAGTTTTTATAATTTTTCTAGGCTTTTCTTGGGTTCAAATTTGATCTGTCACTATTTGTTAAAAATTTCCAATTATCTTTTGAATATTTCAACCTTAGCTATCATCCCCTTGAAATATTAGGCATAATTTTATAACAGTCTATTTCTTATAATTTAAGTTCCTGCAATTGATAATGTCCTACGTATTTAATTTAAAGCAAATTATTTTTAGAATTATTTGAAAACTAACATGAAGCTTTACTCCTTCAGAAAGGATTCTTTTTTCTTTTCTTCCAGGCAACTATAATCATTGGTATTATTTTATCACCTTATCCAGTTCCGAGGCATAAGATTTTCTAGGCAACTCATATCTTAAAACCTGAAGGTAGATCATTTGAATGTTCATTTTCTTGTTAATATTTTGGCCTGGTGTGTAGTTCTTATGATCCCTAAAAATCTTTATGTCACATGGTCTTTAACCATAATGGACCCTGTTTTGTCCTCTAGCTTGTAAGCTTTTTAAACCAGCAGCTCAACTTCTTGGATGTCTCTACTCTTTTGAGAATAATTCCAGGGCAAAAGCACACACCAATTTTGAAATATCTTGGTTGTGTAATGTTTATCTCACTTCCAGTTCTTTCATTTTAGGAATCATCTTATTATTTTCTAATTTTAAGCAGATCTCCTAGTTTTATTTAGCTGTTAGATTGACCCCAACTACCTGTTCTATTATTAATGAAAGTTAAGATCTTTTTCCTTGTTGTTGTTTTTGTTTTTACCAAAATCTAAACTGTTTTTAATGTCTCTTTATTTGATCCTAATATTATTCGTGTATGCTTCTCTTTTCTTCTCTTTCCCCTACAATAGCCTGTCTGTTGTACTTTCTTTGGTTTTATTCCAATATTTTTATAACTCAGAAAAAATCACAACTTCTTCACTTTTTATTTTTTCTTACATTCTAACAAACACTATGGCTGCAGATTTCTCTCAAATTACCACTGTTGCTGCAATCTAACTTTCAAAATTTTTGCTAAAATTTTCATTGTCATTCAGTTTCCAGCTTTTTCTAAATGTGTGTCATAGTTTACTTTTTGACCTATGACTTATTATTAGTGCTTTTTATGCTATTTATTATTATTAATACTAATTATTTATCGGTAGTTATTGTTAGTCACAATAACAGCTAACATTTACTTAGCAGCTACACAGCACAAAGTTCATGTTTAGTTTTCATGCTTAACCCTGGAGGTACCCATGTGGTGTAGATGCATTTGTTATACCTTCCTTTTCAAACAGCTTTGGGGAAGTTTAATTGACATACAGTATATTACACATATTTAAAGTGTACAATGTGATAAGATTTGCAATAATACATGCCTGTGAAATCATTACTATGCTCAAGGTAATGGATATAACCATCACCATCAAAAGCGTTCTCCTCCTCCTACGTAGTCCATCCCTGGTCACCCCTCCACACTTCGTATCCCTTCCGCATGCAACCATTGATCTGCTCTCTGTCACTAACGATCAGTTTGAATGTTCTTTAATTTTACATAAATGTAATTAGGTGAATGCACTCTTTGTCTCATTTCTTTCATTCAACATAATAATTTTGAGATTCATTCATGTTGTTGTTTGTATCAATAGTTTCTTCCTTTTTATTGCTGTAGATCATTACACTGTATGGATATCCAAAAAGCATTTATCTATTCACCTTAACTGAATGTTTTGAGAATTTCTAATTGTTTCCTATTACAAGTACAACTTCTACAAACACTCGTGTCCAAGCCTTTTTGATTAGCCCATAGATTTGTTTAGACAAATAATCTGGGTCTGCCTTTCCTATCCACAGGACCTCAGTATGTACTACCATCTGAGATTTATGGAGAAGCTAATCCACATAAATCACATCAGATCAGGAGAACCACTTTATATTAAAGAAAGTATAGGATTGATTCCATGAGCTTATAATGTACTGTCATATCTCATAGTGCGCCACCCTGAAATGACTAGGTAATTAAAGCATTTGAACAATCTGCTGAAGATGTAGTTGTTGGCTCCCTTCAGAGATAGCATACAAAGTTGAGGCACTATCTTCCAGGATGCAATATACATACTGAATTAAAGACATTTGTGTGTTATTTTTTCCCAATAGGAAGAATATGTAAGTCTGATAATTAAAGATGGAAGCTGAACTTACCCCACTTATCATCACTCTTAATAACTAACTGGGGAGTTTTGTCCTCCTGCTTTCATGCACTCTTGCTCTGCAAAGTTATAGTTCCTGTTCCCCAAAGGGGATATTCTGTCATCAAGGGTCACAACATAAGTCCCAATGAACCGTAAATTATGGCTGCCACTCAGGCACTTCAGGTTATTTGTGTCCAGGGACCAGTAGGCAAGGGCATGAATTAGCATCTTGGCAGGGGTAATTGACTGTTTCATCTGAGAAGGAGATAGGGCCGCTGTTCCACAATGGAGGCAGGGAGGATATGTGTAGCTATCCTCCAGATGATTCGCTTTGCGTGTAGCACCCAGCTGATCAACTCTGGGGCCTATTGGTACATACTTTCCCAATTGTGACTGTAAATGAACATCTTCGTCAACATCAAAGAAAGACATGGTGACCAGAGTCTCAAAACTCTTAGGAACGGGGGACAAGTTCACAGCACCAGAGAAGCTACTGATACTGGCAAAGGTAGAAGCTGAGTCGAATAAAGTGGAGGGCAGGAGATGGTGAGTAGTCCACAGGATGGCCTTTGATGGGTGCAGGGATGCGTTAACTAAATCTGCCTTCGAGGGAGGACTTGTTGCACTAGCTTGGAGGGCGACTTGTGGTAGCTGTCAGCAGACAGACTGCAGCTGTCAGTCTCTTCAGAATTGCCTCACCTTGTCTTCCTAGGGCTTGCCATATCCAATGGCTGATTAGAGCAGGTCAAAAGGCTGGTCGTCTCTGAGGAGCCATATACACTCTTAAACTTTCTGTAAGGTTGGCTGAGATTTTTTTCAGGCCTCTATTGCAAGTGGACTTCTACCTTCTCCCAAATCTTCTTATTCCCCCTTTCTTCCACAGGTGTTGATGGCTGATGAATACCATACATACCAAACTCCATCCAACATCTGCTTCTGGAGATTCAACCTACAAAAGTGTTCATAATGAAATGAGGGCTGATTGATACCTGTTTCTGCTGCCTTCTTGTCAGTGGCCTCCCACATCATAGTACTGGTACGGTTACATAAAAAGAAACAGAAACATAAAAAAAAAACCTCATCTCCATCTATTTTAAAATAATTCAACAATTATTCAAGTTTATTATTGTTTTCACTGAACACTCAGTTTAAGTTTAATTCATGTAACTCCCTATCTATAATCTACCTCTTCTCCCATTAAAGTGGCATTTCTCATAGAAAAGCATGGGAAGGGTTTACATTTTCCTCTCGGAAGGAGAAAGCTAATCAAAAAGCTTAAAGTGGTTCCTCAGAGGCCGAAGGTATGTAAAAGATAGGTGTTTGTTATTCAATATCCCCTGAAACAATCATTGTTATGCAGGAAGAGGGAAAAAGTAGTATTTGCTTGTCCTTATCACTAAAAATGTAATGTGAGCATATAATATATTCTAATGTGCCTAAAATATTAAAGAAAAAGTTATCTTTCTTTTCTGAAAATAATGCTATCATATGCAAAGTTAAGACTTTCTTATTTTCACCTGTGACCTTCAAAAGAAAATCTACATTAGCTGTGGTAATTTTAGCAAGTGGCATAGTGACTATATGTCTGGTTTTTGACTCTTTGGAAGCAGTAAGATCAATTAAAAAACAGCGTCACAAAATAACCTATGAATACTGCTTGTCATATATCTGCCTAAAAATTCTACCTATGATTAACTGGGAAAATTCATCCTAAAATGAATATTTTAAGATAAAGTGGTAGGGATCGTGACAAGAGATATTTGTGGGTATTCAACTGATTTTAACGCATTTTGGTTGAATTCTTCTTGTTGATATTTATATTTAAAAGAACAGGTTATATTTACAGATCTTATTCAATTCTTATTTTTTCACAATGCAACAAAATATAGGTACTATTTTGGAAATGATGCAGTTTTTGTAAAGTCAAAAAACAATGTGCCCAAGGGCAAAGGAAGAATTTATATATCAAAACACCCTGGAGAGTTGTCTAGGCAATGAATATATAAGCTTAAAAATTTATGTCTTAAGTCAAGAATTAAAGATGGTATTTACTTTGTAGTTGTCTAGGACAGTTAGTGCTGGCACAGAATAAAAGTCTAAATTTATTCTCCTATGCTGGTCCAACTTGCCTCCACATCTTCCATAGTCTATGCCATTTTTATAAAGTAACTGTAGCTTAGTCACTCAGTAAGTGACAGAAATACCAATTTAGTGTAAGCAACAGCAACTTGTTTCCCCGAGAATAACAAACTTTATCATGTTCCTGATTAACATTTTTGTATGTATTTTAAGTTTTAAGAAATGAAATAAATTGTCCATCTTTAGTGTTATATCTCTCTGAATTCCCTAGACTGTATTATTCATAGTATCAGGTGTCATTTCAAAAATACAACTGAGAATTTTAGTTTGAAACTAGTAATATTTGCTGTTTATGTTCTTAATTAGAGGAGTGTCTCTTTTTCTGTTATGAGTAGTATGTCCATTTGATAATCCAAATAAAGCTACAACATATGTAGCAAAAAAAAACATATGCTAGTAAACATAACTTTTTTGACAGAAATTAGGGAATATCTCTGATATTCTAATAAGGGAAAAACATCAGAATAGCCTTGAGTCCTGTCCATGAAACTTCAATGGTTGTAAGAATGTTAATTAAAGAACACCTGAAATGGATTATAAAAGACAATTAATTCTCCATCTGTTATGCATTTATATGATATTCAATTAAAATTGTTACTCTAATTATGGAGTAATCCTAACTGGTATTCATTACAAGATTAATCATAAATAGTACAAATAACTATAGCTTTTGAGTACTTATTAGATCACAATGCACTGTGCTAAACTTATTTGCACTCTCACGTTTATGTCCTCAAACTAACTTGGATGCAATTGACTATTAATATTACATTTATTATAATATTATATTATATTAATATTCTCATTTTTACATGAGAAAGAAGCTCAACAACACTAACTACATTTTATAAGTTCAAAACTTCAACAGAGCAGCCAGATTCCATGTTTTAGATGGTACCAAAGCTCTTAGCCTTAATAACCAGTTATACACTATGAGAAAGTCAGATGATCAAGATTTAACATCTTCAAGAGAAAAAATTGTACTCAATACAAGCTAGTCTGTCTATTGATTTTTTGTTTTTACACTATTGCTTTTTAAATTATATTGACTTTTAAAGAATGAACAATATATTTTGCATAAATTGTAAATTGACTTTGCTATACTGAATTTTGTTTTAAATGATTTTATTATAAAAATATTTCACATCCATTGTACTTATATAAGATGTGCATATGAAGTAAAGAGAGTTGAAATGAACACCCATGCATGCAACATACTGCTTTTGAATTACAGTATTTCTATCTCATCGAAGCCTCCTACATCCTTTTCCATCACTACACTCTCCTACATGAAAGTAAACACTATGCTGAGTTACATGAACATCATACTTACAATTTTCAGATTACTTTTCCTGAATATTAAATAATGTATTCATAGTTTTCTCTGCTTTTGAAATTTTCCACACTCATGATATCCTGTGATTTTGTTTTTACATTTTTTTTTTGTTCAGCTTTAGAATTGTGAAAGTTATATGTGTGGATGTGTGGATGTGGATAGCTATAGATATTTCATTTTTGAATCCATGTATATTTCCATGAATGAATATAACAATTCAACTATCCAGTCTTCTTTGATGGACATTCAGATTTTTCCCAATTTCTTACAAATAATTTTTATATGAACACTGAATCATGTCTTGTGAAGCATATGCATGAAAGATTTCACTATGGAATATACCTGTTAGTACATTCGAATTCCTGCTAGATCATTGGAAAACTTGACATTTTCAGGTTTCATAAATACTGTATTTTTCAAATGTAGTGGTACCAATTAACACTCCCATGAGAAGCATATGTAATACTTCAAATCCTACCAAAGTGGGTATGTATTAGCAGCCTTCTATGTTTTTCTAATCTGATATGTAAAACTGATGAGCATTTGTCATAGTGATCTTCAGTTCTCTATTAATGTTAGAGCATCCATTCATGTTTCCTTTCGGTGAAATGACCACTGTTCTTTAAGATTTTTAAAAAAATAATGTACAATATGTAACTCATTGGCCCCTTATATGTGTTAAATATATTTTCCCAATTTATAGCTTGTTTTGCCATTTTCTCTATTGTGTCTATTTTGAACAGAATTTCTAATTTTAATTTAATGATTCAATTATTTGACTATTTTTGTTAAGAAAATTTTTCCTACAATATTTCCATATTTTATACTAAACATTTTTAAGGTTTGAGTTCAAACTTAAACCCTTAATCTATCGTGTATTAATGTTGTAGGAATTGAAATTTCCTCTTTTCCCTTATGAATTGCGTCTTAGTCTGTTTGGACTGCTATTACAAAGTGCCGTAGACTGCATGGCTTATACACAACAGACATTTATTTCTCACAGCATTGGGGGTGGAAAGGCCAAGGTCAGGTGTCAACATGATCAAGTCCTAGAGAGGTCCCTCTTTCTGGTTGCAGACTGCTATCATCTCACTATATCCTCCCATGGCAGAGAGGGCAAGAGGGCTCTCTGAAATGTCTTTTATAAGGGCACTTATCTCATACATGAAGGCCCCACCATCATGAAGTAATCATATCCCAAAGGCCCCACCTCTAAAGACCATCACACTGGGTATTATCTTTCAACACGTGAATTTTGGGGAAACACAGTCTATAGCAGAATGTGCATGTTTGTGTGTGTGCGTATAATGGAGTAAAATTCCACCATTATTCCACTCTCTCTTTGCACATTCTTGAATGTTCTTCTCATACACCAACACTAATCTTGGCTTTGTTGAACAGGTTTGAAAAATAGGATAAAAAAGCTAGTGTGGCATAGGCAGAGATTCAAAAAGTGCTTGCTCTTTGAGACTTTATGTTCATGCTGCTGACGTTTCTTCTGTCACCCTTTAAGGAATCCCAGGCTCAGCTACTGGAGATTTGCAGCCTGTGGAATAAAAATGAGGTGTATTAGTAGACACCTTAGATCAACCATTCTAGCAAGACATCCTAGATCATTCAATCCCAGCCACGCTGCTAAATGACCACAATCATTAGCCAAGCCAGTGAAGAACATAACCACATGAGGTGATCCATAAAACTGAGAGCTGAATAAATTTGTTGTTTAAATCCTCTACATCTTGGAGGAATTTGACTTGCTGCAATAGATAATTAATACAAGATAATTAATATTACCACCATTTAATTCTGAATGTTTTACCCTTTCTCTATAAATCTGCAGTGTCCCATCAGCCACAGAGATCCAGTTCTATATATGCATGAGGTCTCTGGACAACAGTTATCTATTTTTTTGTTCAAGTGCTCTTTTTTTAATCTATCTCTAAAATATCACTATTCTATCTTAATTATCACATCTTTATAATAAGTCTTGGTTTGTAGCACTTCACCCCCCCCCCCCCCGTATGTTTCTCTTCCTCACACTCCACAGATATTCTTAACGTTTGGCTTATTCATAGACAAATTTAAAGGCATTTCAGGTTTCCAACTGGTTTTGATTGAATTAATTTAACTCTATTGATCTCCTTAAGAAGAATTGGTGCCTTTCCAAAATTTAACTGCATGGATCCATTTAACTTGTTTATACTTCAAATCTTCTTTTTCAAAAAGGTTGACAATGATTTCCACAATTTCACACACATCCATATATATATATACATATATAAATATATATATGTGTGTGTACGTATATATGTATATTTATAATTACTGCTTTTCTTGCACATATAGTCCATCTTGGTGTTTGCTTCTCAAAGGATCCCAAATAAAATACATTCTTAATTAAAGCAAAATAGAATGTGTTAGTTTTAATGAATTTCCAATTCATCATTATTTAGTTATTAGTGTTTTTTTTATATCCTATTTGAATAGGCTTTGCTTGAAAATACGCTCTCCTGTGTTTCTTACAAGAAGTTGATTGTTTTGGCGTACAGATCTACAACACACTAAATTTCTGTTTATGTATGGGGTATGGTGAGGATATGAGTCATTTTGATCCACATGTTTATCCAATTGCTCTAGCACCATTTATTGAGAAGTCTATTATTTCCTCTCTAAATCGCAGTGATGTCTTTGTTGTAGATACAACGATTGTATATATGTGGGCTCTGGACTGTGTTCTGTTTATTAACTTGCTTTTATATTATTTTATTAATACAATTTTTAATTATTGCTGTTTAAAACCTGATAATTCAAGTACTCAAACTTTGTTAGTTGTCTTGAAGATTGTTTTGACTTTCTTAGACATTTTGCATCATCATATAACTTTTAAAACCAGCTTGTCAAACTGCGTCAGTCTGCACACACACACACACTCACACACACACACACACACACATTGAGTATTGTATTAACTCTATTGATCTATTTGGCAAGATTTGCTATTTTAACAAAATTTGATATCTTAACAACCTTGAATCTTCTAATATCTCTCAATTTTGGGGCCCCCTTTTGTATTATTCAGCAAATTAGTAGGTATCAATATAGATATTTTTGTCTTCCTTTGTGAGATTAATTCTTAGCTATTTGATTCTTTTGAAGCTCTTTCAAATGATTTTCTTTTACTTTTAATTGTTGTTTTTTGGTTGTTGAAATGCAAACAGCATTTTAACAGCTTTTTATTCAATGACCTGCTAAATCACCATTTACTGATGATTTGTGGATGTTTTTATTCCCTACAATTATTTCATCTCCAAATCATGACAGTTTTATGTATTTCCTTTCATCTTTACACCTTTATTTCTACTTCATGTGTTGCACTGTGTAGAATCACCATTACAATGTCAATTAGAAGTGGTGAAAATGGGGGCTGGCCTGGTGGCACAGCGGTTAAGTCCCCAGTCTGCTTCTGGGTGGCCTGGGTTTCACGGGTTCGGATCCCAGGTGCGAACATGGCACCGCTTGGCAAAACCATGCTGTGGCAGGCTTTCCAACTATAAAGTAGAAGAAGATGGGAATGGATGTTAGCTCAAGGCCAGTCTTCCTCAGCAAAAAGAGGAAGAGTGGCAGTAGTTAGCTCAGGGCTAATCTTCGTCAAAATAAATAAATAAATAAAAGAAGTGGTGAAAATGAATATTATTGATCTGTTCCTGAATTTAGGGGAGAAATATTTAATAGATCACCACTCAGTATTGCCACGAGGATAGTTTTATTTATTTTTTTGTTTCTTTAGATATCACTTTTCAGTTTAAAGGAGTTTGCTTATAATATTCCTAGCTTGAGTAGTTTTAAAATCACAAATGTGTATTAATATCAAATTATTTTTCTGCTTTTTGGCCCATTGATGACATTTTATTAATATGGTGAATCATATTTACCTTTTTTGCTCTTATTTTCTTTATTTAAATAATTTCAAACTTACAAAAATATTGCAAGAATTAGTCTTCTGTTAAATTTGCCCACGTTTGTTTTGTTTTGTCATTCTCTCTTGAGATAGATAGATGGTTGGATGGATAGATAGATGATAGATAGAAAGATAGATATGATAGAAAAATAGATATGGCTTTCTGAACTATTTGAAAATAAGTTCATATGTTATGCCACATTATTCCAAAATCTTATTGGGGTTTATAAATTCTATTAATCTTTTTATAAATAATTTTTGGGCTTATTGATTTTTAAAAACTTTATCTATGTTTTATTTAATTGTTAACTCTTCTTGTCTTCATTATCTCCTCCCTTCTACATATTTTAGGAGGCGTTTGCTATTTGTTTTTTTAAAAAAACTAGTTTAGGATAAGATTAGATAATTTATTTTAGACAGTTCTTCATTTCCAGTGTATGCCTTAGAGCAAGAAATGACTGATTGTAAGCACTGTTAGCTTGAACCCACAATGTTGAATATTGTGTATATATTTACCTTACAGTTCAACATATTTTCTACCCCCATTATGATTTCTTTTTGACTCATGTCTTACTAAGAAATAATCTATTTAATTTCCAAAGATTTGGGTCTCTTTACTTTTTTTTTCACTTTTAAGATTTTATATTTCTATATACGCATTGTGTCTCTTTAAACACGACATGGCTAAGCATGGAATTTTTGTTTACTTTTTATTTTGTTTGTTTTGTAATAGGACAAATCTTAATGTACTTCTGAGACAATTAACATTCAATGGGATTATTTATATATATTTGAAGTTAAATCTGCCAATTTTCTATTTGTTCTATTTCCCCCAGTTTTATTTCCAGTTGTTGTTCTTTCATTTATTTCTCCTTTCTTGCCTGCTTTTTGATTATTTGAATATTTCGCATTTCATACTTTCTCACTATTGGCACTTACTACATAATTTAATTGTGGTTGCGTGGATATCCTAAATATTTTCAAATGCAGTATTGATTGCCATATATTTAAATAACTACTTTTACTGTTTGCTGACTGTGCAAGAATCTTACAACAATCATTCTATGTACCCCTTCAAACTTTGTGCTTTTGTTGTCATATACTTCGTAAATATACATATAATATGTTCATATACATATATACAAATACATGAAATATATGACAGCAAGAGTATATGTCTGCGTGTGTATGTCATTGTCAAAATTTTTGTTTCCTGAAGCAAAAATATTTTTATATTTGCCACATTCTGCTGGGTTTTATTCTTATAATCTTTTTTTCCCAGCTGAGATCATTGTTCCTTCTTGAATGACACATTTTTATACTATTTGTAGTACTTGTTACTTGTGGCAAACTTTTTAAACATCTTATCTGTAAGATATCTTAATTTCATGTTAATTTTAAGACATTATTTTTCCTTAATACAGAATATTATGTGGTGTAATATTGCAGAGATACCCTCCTCTTCAATGCACACCCTGCAAACTTTAAAAGTATTCCGACGTCTTCTGGCTCTTACAGTTTCTATCAAAACGTCAGCTAACAATCTTATTGTTGTTTCTTTAAGATAATTTCTCTTTTTATTCTCTTCTGCTTTTAAGATTTCTTCTTAGACTTTTGTCTCTGTTTATGTGATTTCTAAATTTGGTCATCTTTTTATTTATCTTATTTGAGACATTAAGCTTCTTGGATCTCTGGATTAAAATGTTCTGTTGGTTTCAGAAAATTGTCAGCCACTGTCCCTTTTAATATTGCTCTTTACCATATTCTTCCTCCCCTTATTCTTTTTATTTTTGAGCTTAAGTTCTGACTATTTTAGAGTGTTTAACTATATCCACCTTGTCTCTTTCTTTCTATTCTTCCTCTTTCACTTTTGTTCTGTTTCTTTCTCTCTTTCTTTTTCTTCTTTCTCCTCCTCCTATCTTCTTTCTTGCCTTCCTTCTTTCAATATTTTCAATATTTTCCATTTGCTTGATTTTACAAGCCATTAATTCTGTCTTATAATGTCACCAATCTGTTATTAAACTTAGTGGAAGAATATTTAGTTTCAGAATTCTGTCTTTTGTGTTTTATATTCTCCAAATTATTTTTATATTAATTGAAATTTATGTTGAAATTCTTTATGTGTTGTGTTTAACTTCTTTATTTTTTCTTTATTTTCTTATCCCTCCAATAACAGAATCGTGGGGGCCACTCTGAATATATTTTTCCCTTCTTTCTTTGTTCCTTGATTTTTTGGTATGCCTTGTGATTTAAGATAAGATATTCTACCTTATCACTGAAAAAATATCCAAGCTCTGAAATGTTGTCTTTCTTCGAAGTAGCTGAAATTTTTACGTCGTGTAAACAGTTTATCGCTGGATCACCCTGATCCGATCTGGGCTTCATTTTAAAATTTATAAATTTTCCCTTTAAAATTGAAGATTGAATTTTGTCATATCTCAAAGAAAATTCAAAGGATGTTTACTATGTCTCTCTTCCCTATCATGACTTGATCTCCAAACTGTTTTCCCACCACATGAATGATCTCTTGTTAACTTCATGAAAACTCAGGGATGTTTTCCCCACGGTTTCTTCGATGCTCACTCTGTGCGTGCCTTGACCATGGTCCTCTTGCATTCAAGTAAAACATCTGCTCTCTGCTTTGTTCTCTTTCCTCCTACTGCACTAATAAAACCGAATGGGTATGGAACAGAATTCAGTTCCCATGTTTCCTTCTCTTTCAAAATTCTTTAGATACTATTTTCACTGGGATACTCCCTCTAATGAGTTCAAAAATATATTTTATATATTTTCCAAGTTTTATAGTTGTTTTTGGTTAGACATTTACTCAGATACAATCTAGACCAAGAAATCCTGCAAGATTTAATTTGTGTTCAAATGTTTGAGTGTTTCCTATTGTGCATGGAATAATAAACAAATGCATACATTCAAATTTTGGGAGAAAGCTTTAGATTACATAAAATATTTGGGTTTTATTATCAATTTTATGAAAAAATAATGTTTTATTATAATTGAAAATAATTTTTTCTGACAGTATTATATTTTTGAATGCACTAGTGACTATGAAGTTGTTGAAAAACGTTATAATAAATTTATAAAGGCATTATTTTATATATTGTCATCTTTGCTTATCTTCATCACCATTTCCAATTTTGTATTTTTTATTACTGTTTATTATTAGTAATGATTTACTTTTATACCTTTTGCTACTCACTCTTTCTTTCTTTGTTTTTTGCTGAGGAAAATTCATCATGAGCTAATATCTGTTGCCAATTTTCCTCTATTTTGTACGTGATCTGCCATTGCAGCATGGTCACTGATAAACGAATGGTGTAGTTCTATGCCAGGAACCAAACCCGGACTGCTGAAGTGGAGCATGCTGAACTTAACCACCAGGCCACTGAGACTGGTTCTGCTAGCCAATCTTTTTGTTAAACATTTGTAATAGAAATCTATGCCTGGGAAGATAATGGTTCTGACAAGGAATTTTAAAAACATATATATATTTCTTGATCTCCTCTTTAAAAACAAACCCTGAATTCTATGATAGAGCATACATAATGAGATGTTAAGTCCCCTAAACATGGGCAGGCATTTTTATGAACTCCATAAAACCAGAAATTAAGAGCAAATCTACACCTTTCTCAGTGTATCTGTGATGATTAGTATTAGCAAGTGGATATGTACACAGGTTGGCTAATAGCTTTCCCAGGGAATAGAATCTGTTTGTTCAGTAGCTAGCAAGACTTCATAATTCCCTCGGGCTACTGATGAAAAGTTTTCCTCATTAAGAGAACAGAGAATACATTTCCCATAAAATTGTTAATTACAGTATTCCAATTTTAACTCTAAAATAAGAAACTATTTTCCACTCATTATATGATTAATGATCCCCAGGGCAAAGCGAGAGAGCCCAGTTTCTTACATGTATTATAAGACAAATGATATTTGTATTAACCCTATTAAAATTAAAATACAATATTAAAAGTGCTAATACATCAGCTTTCAAATTGAAAACACATTTTTCCCCTTTACAAAGGTTTTTATTTGATTTAAAATAGAAGAGGAATTGTATTGCTATTTAATATGTATTTATTTTTTTCTAATTTAGAGTTGATACAAAATATTTGAGTTCTCTAAATCTCTCAATGAATCTGGAGATCGATACTCTTTAGGAATATTGAAAAACCTCCACCTCTTAATATTTCCCCTTCACACAGTTTGATTGATTTTAACAAATATGTCTACCGAAACTGAACTATATAATCTATATATAATTTATGAAATATATAATATAGATCATTTATTTATAAAATATAATATACTTAATAAAAAAAGCAAAAAATAATTTTTGCTGGGATCACCAGACTGTAAGGATGATTTTAAAAGTTTAAATTATTAAATTTAAAAGAACAACACCTCAAAATTTGAGCAAGGAACCAATAGGATAATATGGATGGCTTGAAGAAAAAAAAAACTCCTATCAGGAGCAAGATTCTAACATCAAGATTTAGGATGGCAAGTTAAAGCACACTGTCATTGAACATTCCTCATTAAATGAAGTTTCTTAAAGTGAGCCAAAATCCAACACAAAGTAATGTAAGTATTCCCAGTCAATAGTTATCTACTCAACTCTAACAGAAGTGAACATGCTTATTTTGGAGAATACATTATCATTTTGACTCAGTAAATACTGAAGATTAAATTGAATGAACTATGAAATGAACACAAATAAATAAAAATTATAAATGCACAAGAAATAACACCAAGAAAGAGTTAATATTTTTTGTGGTTGTCATTATTTGGAGACACACATTCCACACACTCACACACACACACACACACACATGCAAACTACATCATAAATCAACAACAGCAGACTCTGGAACTCAGCAAATCCCTTGAATATTTTCTTTTTTGCTCTGGCCAATTTATATGTTGCTATTAATATTGCATTCTACTTTGTATAAATAGCTATTTTAAAAGAAAATAAATTTAAAAAGTTGGGGCTGATTTTTGTGAGAAAAGAAAAATTGAAACAAATGAGATTCATACCAACTTCACACGATTTTGAGAATCAAGTCAGCTCATGCTTGCTTTTCTTAGGATTTTTTAGAATAATTATTCAAAAAACGATTTTCATTTATTTCTTTTATAGAATATCTGAAATAATCTATGACGGTAAATCTTGTAAATACTTCTACCACCCCTGTACTTCTTTCTGTCATACTGGTTACTTTTAGCTCCCACTCCTGGCTCTCTTTGGCATGTTATTTACATACTGGTTATTCACAGTTATGGCTTTGTCTAATTATCCCACTTCATATACTCTCTTTTACTGATACCATCTTAGTTTCAGGATCTCTAACTCAAATTGTTAAAGATACCTTGGATAAAGATAATGAAGATCATTTCATGCTGAGTCAATTGAGTCTAATATTTATATTTGCTGTTAAAGCAATATTGATATTTCTTTGAAATAATTAGACATATATAAAAAGCAATATTTAAATTGCTTAAACTATACCACCTAAAATATTTATAATTAATATTTTGATACTTCTATCCCTATTAGAAATATATATATATATATGAATAAAATTTGGGAAAAATTGGAAATATAGTGTTATAAATACTCATATTATTTATATTATTTTCATGTTTTAGCTAGATATATATATAATTAACGGCTTGCTGCATCATTAAATATGCTACAAAAATTATTTTCAGGATATCTGGCATCCATTTTCTGGGAGTACCAATTTATTCAACTAACTATTTATTACTGAACATCTATCTTACTAGCTTCTCAATACTTCAATATTAGAATAAACATTCTTGCAACTAAAACTTAAGAGTAAATACTTGATAACTTCTTTATAATCCAGCAATGTGGAGTGTCTGGTCTAAGGAATATGAACAAGTAAGCAATTTGCTATGTTTATTGAAAAATTGTTTTCTGTACAAGTTATGTAGGAGAGGAAAGTTTTTCTCGATGTTCTTAGGGTCCTTGGCTGGGTCTCAAAATTAAAATGACAAAGACAGATTAACAGGAGAAAGTCTTACAAACTTATCTAAATTTTGCCTGACACGAGAGCCTTCATAAGGAAATGAAGACCTGAAGAAAAGGTTAAACCTGATTGTTTTTATGCTAGGTTTTATGAAGAGTGGGCAGTTGTGGAAAAATACTATAGGATGAAGGATGTGAGGTAAGTGTAGTAAATGGGGGAAAACTTAGCAAGGTTTGTTCATTCAGACTCTTCTTGGTGTCCCTCATCTTAGAGATAAGGCTATTCCTTTCCTCTGGGTACAGGAAGGGCATCTCTCACATGAAGGTCTTATGACTTATATATCGTCTAATCATAATTCCAAATATATATACATATATGTTATATTTATGAATATATGATTAGATAGATTTTTAGTTTGATTTTTTTTCAAACAACATGTTATCTAGCAATTCTATGAGACAGAAAAATAATTCCTGTGTTTTCACAAGAATATTGTCGGTTTCATACGTCAAAGTGGATTTGCCAGATGGGAGAAATGGAGAGGCAAACTGAAAATGAATTAAGTGCTTTGTTTATAAAATTATAGAAATGGTAGAGGAAATTCAGTAGAATTTGAAGAGAGGTTAAAAAAGTTAAAAAATTCAGGACAGTGGTGAGAATGAAGTCTAGGGTTCAAGGGAGGGTGGGGGTGTGGTTGCTGAACCAGGATTTTAGGATGTGCTGAGGTTCCAAAGCACCTTAAATCCACAGCTGACCATTTTTACACTTGATTCTGAAATGCGATCCAAGAAAAAATTTTAAGAAAAAGAGTACATTAGTCACTTCTATGCTTTTGAGTTATACTGTGGAAAGGTGGAAATTTACTATAGATGGGAGAATTGTGAGGCTGGGAAGCTATCCGTAGGCTGTTTTCATAGCCCAGGTGAGAGACGGTGAGAGTCTAATGCATGAGGCATTGTCTTTGAAATGAATACGAGGGCATAACATCAAGACAATTCAGAGAGAGAAGAGCAGAAATTAGATATGAGATGTACACTTGTAAAGAATTTGCTTTGCACCTTTGTTTCTATACAAAATACAAAAAGATTGATACACATCACTCATCAAGAAATAATTGTAACTTAAAGAAGCTATTTCCCTTCTAAGAAGTTTAGATGGCTATTAGATAATCAGCATTTTCATAAATAATACGTAAGTTTTTTAAGTTATAATGAAAAAGATGATAACGGAGTGATGAGATTATTGTTTTGTTTTGTATATACCAACGGATTAACAAAATTAGCTAAATTGTTTCTCATTTATGCAGTATTATGCTTATTTTATAAGTAGTAAGAGGCAATTGGATTGCAAATTGAATGAAGATAAAAAATTAAGTAATAATCAAATTAAGAGAAAAAAGAAAAGTTCTTCTCTACTATCCCCATTGATTCATACCATATATTCTTCACCTACTCTTATAAAGACCTAGTGCTGTGCTAATTGAAAAATGGAGAAACAGTGTCAAAGACTACAATGCTAGACTTATTTTTTTAGAACTTGGTAAATTGGCTGATGAAGTTTTATACTCTGCACAGCACCCAGTAGTAGTGTGAGCAGAGCGCAATATGTCTTTCACCCTCCCATTCCCTTCTATTCTTGTTTAGTAATTTCTACTTTCTGACTGCTCTGAAATCTCTGCTCATGTGCCCTGGTATTTGTACTTGCTTTCTCTTCCTTCATATTCTCTTCCTCTCTCCTTGAAAATTTAAAGATTTGTAGATTTTTATAAAATCAGGGTTATAAAACCCCTTGTCTTCATACTTCACATCCATCAAACATATTCAGAGACCAATTACTCACTCTGATTAATCGATACTGAAGTCCTAAACTTATCACTGCTCTGTTAACCAGAATTTTACATAACCATTTTTCTATGACTAAAAATCTTTTGAATGTAGACAACCTTAATCTTTTAACCTGTTTTCTAGAGAGTAATTTTTTCCAGTATGTGTAGTCCCAAGATATTACGTTCTATCAACATGTTATCTTTTATGTATGCTCTATATAAAGCTGTGAAAATAGTGCATATTATACAGTTCGGTGCTAATGCTTATGCTAGAACTGCTGTTCTAAATTTAGAAATAAGGCACCTTGAAAATTCTCACAGAATTCTAATAGAGCATTATTATCATCATCTGTAAAATGGGAATAACAATAATAGATACTTATTAGCGTTATTTTAAGAATTAAGTAATAAATTCATGATAAATCACAATAAATATTGCTATTATTATCAATGTTCATTTTAATCAATTATTACTATTATTCTATGATTAGGGAAATGTAATGTTAGCTTCACAAGGGAAGATATTTTGTCTGTTTGGACACTGCTTTAATACTATAACCTAGAGCAGATAGGTATATAAGAGGCATTAAATAAATAGTGATCAATTAAATGAAAGTTAATTAATCAATAAAGTTAGTAATGTTTAGATCCTCATCACTAAAACAGAGTATTTAAGAAAAAGTCACTCTTTTTCTTAATAATATATAGCTGACAGATTAAAGTTGCCACACTGTACATTATTGGCTGTGTCATCATTGATGACTCATAAATTAATTTAGCACTCAATTGTTTTATCTGGGACATGAGGTAAAATTAGTATGTAGTTCATATGGTTTCTTTGAGGATTAAGTTTGAAGATACTTACATGATCAGAGCTAATATTTAATAAAATCCATATGTTCTTATGAAGACGTGATTTCATTCTCAGGTAAGTTAAGTGATAAAAGTAGAAAAAAGATTATAATTTGAAACAAGTTAATATACTTGCTTTAAGAATAGAAAGGTGTACTTTCTAGAGAAATTCAAAAGAATAAGATAAAAAATTGAATAGTAGGAGAGAATGAGAAAAGGCTTTATGAAGTTGACAGCATTTTATATTTTCAAGTAAATTAGGAAGTTAAGAAGCAATGGTGAATATTTCAAAATGGAAAAAAAAAGAACATGATGGTAATAATGTGTTCAACAGCACATAATTTTCTTTGCCTAGTGTAAAGCCTGAAAAAATGGAAGAAAAATTATATGCTGAAAAGTAATTGACTACTTTCCTAAGGCAAGTGTGTGTGTGTGCGCGTGCGTGCATGTGTATGTTGGCTGGGGAGGAAGGGTAATAAACTAGTTTAAAAGCCTGTCGAGAGCATATCTCAGCAACATTTCTAAAGTCAGGATCAGATTAAGTAGAATATCTACCCAAAAGTATAGATGACATTTTAAATTCACTTTATAAAGATCTCACTTCAGTGATAAGAATGATAAAAGAAGGTGTGTGTGAACTCTACATGGAAATGTTTCCCAAAGACATCAGAAAGTTAGGAGCCATTTGAAAGAAACATGAAGGTAACTAATGGATATTATGATCTGATTTAAAGAGATATTATTTTGTACTGGTCAGCATAACTTGACAGAGTAATATAGTAATTTATTAATACTGTTTTCCTAAGTATAGTGTAGTAATTGAATCAATGATATTTAGAACCCTATTTGAATTTAGTCAGGAATAGGTGAAATGAAGATTATACCCTAACTGTCTTCAGAAAAAGCAATTGTTGAAGAGACAATCTTGATATAAAGGAATGTACCCAGGTGGGAAGAAGCAATAGAGAAATTTTGAGCACTAATCCTATTTTTGGTATTCTAATGAGTACCCATATTTTACACCTATAAATAGAAATTTGTTAGAGGTCACCAAAAGGAGTCAACTGTGGTTTAGAATAAGCAGTTAGTATTACATCTGTATTCTACAACACCAGAGAAGAGCAAAAACATACCTGAAATCTGACATTATTCCAACATGTTCCAAAATCCAAAAATAAAATCAGCACCAATTTCTGGCTGATCATTTTACTGCACATTCAAACAGGGCACTATGCAAAAAAGAACGTGAAAGCAAAAATAGGCAATTGAGGTTTATTCTTTTTTTCTTTGGTGATGAAAATTTACCCTGAGCTAATATCTGTTGCTGATCTTCCTTTTTTTGCTTGAGGAGGATTGTCCCTGAGCTAAATCTGTGTCAATCTTCCCCTATTTTGTATGTAGGATGCTAGCACAGCACAGCTTGATAGAAAGTATGTAGGTCTGCACCTAGGATCCAAATCTGTGAAACCCAGGCCACTGAAGTGGAGCATGCAAACTTAACCCCTATGCCAGTGGGCTGGCCCCAGTGCAGGTCTATTATTAAAAGGCAAAACTGCTTTTTCCAAGGTCTGAGAGTTTTCTGTCCAAAACTTTTTAATATTCTCTACAAATAGGGTGGACTTTGAGTTCGACATAGAGTTTTCCCAAATAATTTGTTGATTGCTAAACTACACAGACACAGGGGAATCTCTCCAGGAGGACAAGAAAAATACTAGCAGACAGAAGAAAAAAGAAATGAAAAACAAGAAACCTGAAGAGAATCAGCAACTGAATACTTATAAGATAGATTCCATAGGTTGAGACCAGTTAATTACATATAAGAGTAAAATAAGCCACAAAATAACAAAATTCCGGAAACATTTCAATATATTATATACAATGTCCGATTTTCTACCAAAAATTAGTATATGTCAAAAGAAACAAAAAAAATTATTAATCCATACCAGGAAAATAATGAAGTACAAAGGAAATGATTCCAAATAGGCCTAGGTTTTGATTAAACAGAGAGAAATTTCAAATAGATATTGCATATATGTTCCAAAGTAAAGGAAACATCTTTAAATAACTAAACAAAAATATACTAATAATGTGTAAAGAAATATAGAATCTAAACAGAAAATATATATTTTATATATTAAAAATAGAAGTTCTGGAGATAAAAATTAAGATAGCTGAAAAAAATCTTAATAAATAGATCCAATGGAAGATTAGAGATAGTATAAGTGAATTTTAACATAGATCAATACAGAGATCTTGTCAAGATGGTGGCGTAAGCAGACTATGAACTCACCTCCTCCCACAAACACAACCAGGTTACAATTATTCTTGGAAAAATTACCCTGGAGAGAAAACTGAAAACAGGATAAAAAGAGCCCCAACCACAAGAGACAGTCCTGACTGAGGTGGAAGAGGCAGAAATTCCTTCTGGAGAGAAAAAAAGTCACCCTTGTGAGCAGCAGAGCTTCACAGTCAGCTGGCTGAGCCACCCTAAGTTATGCAGCCTTCCCTGGAGGAGTGGGGACCCTAGCTGGCACACATTACTCTATCAGCATCCTTCAGACTCAACACAACTGAGATGAGTGTCCTTTTATCTGGTTTTGCTGACCATTAACTGCAACAGGGGAATAACTCCAGAAAAGCTACTGGATGAAAGGCAAAAAAACCTGGCTCTTAAAATGCCCATGTACAAATTCACCCATCTCAGATAGAAACCTAAAATCACACACACTAAGCTGCACAGTCCTTTGGTGAAAAGAGACTGATCTGGTAGGCTCTGGATGTATCTCAGTGAGAGATGAGACCCCTCCAGAGACTGAGACATTGGTGGCTGCCATTGTTGTGAGCTAGAACAGGTGTGCTGACCCAGACTTTCGCAGATGCCATTGAAGTTATTCCCCTGGCCTGTTAGCGCAGGGGTCTGCCACACCCACTAGAGTGCAGATTTAATCCAGTTAAACCAGGGTAGGCAGCCCCCCTAGAGACTGGCCCCACCCAACAGCGAAGCCTCAGGCTACTTGTCAGCTTGCATAAATTGGGTGCCTTTATCCTCTACAGGCAGGCAAGTTTGTCCACTTCTGTGGGGCAGGGCATGTGTGAGGACCAGGTGAACTGTGGGGGGCATTGTTGGACAAGTAGAGGCCTCTGCATGGGGGTGGCTGGGTATGCTTCAGGGGGTTGGGAAGTGTATATAGACCAGGGCTGTGTAGAGAGTGTGTGTGGACCTGTTGGGGGTGGAGCTTATCAGTGCCAGAAGACTTCTGCTTCACAAAACAGCCACAAAGAGGATGGGCCCCACATTCCAAAGCCTGAAACAATTGGGTGCTCCCGTGCCTAAGGTCAGCCTTACTCAGCTGCAATTCTAAGAGAGCTCACAACAGCTGTGCAGGTCTGAGGCCTACAGCAACTGTAAGCCCCTGAGCGTAGCAACCAGCTAACTGGGTACCTTATCAATTAATAGGAAAACTGCAACACCAGTGTGCTATTAGGCCTTGTAGCCAATGGTGCTGGGACTCCCCAAACCCGATTTACAAATAGCCAGCCAAAGAGGGAAATACTAGACTCCCTGGGTACCTGCAGTAAAAGCAACCCTACCACAGCAGAAGTATACAAGTAGCCGACACAGGGGTCACTCCTGGATCACATAGACTGGAAATGACAGGGAAGCACACTGCTGGACCTCAAGAGGCATCTCTTACATAAGACCACTTCAAGATCAGGAGACATAGGGGACTCATCTGATACATAGATATAAGACAGAGAGTCAGGCTTAATGAGAAGTGAAAGGAATACATTCCAAGCAAGGGAACAGCACAAAATGCCAGAAAAAGAACCAAATGAAACAGAAATAAGCATACTACATGACACAGAGTTCAAACAAAAACTCACAAGGATCCTCACCGATACTGGGAGAAGACTGAATAAAGACAGTGAGAAAGTCAACAAAGAATTTAAAAATATAAAAAAGAACCAATAAGAATGAAGAACACAGTACTGGATATGAAAAATTCACTAGAGGGACTCAGTAGCAGAGTAGATGATACAGAAAAACTGATGAGCTAGCTGGAAAAAAGACAAGAGGAAATCACCCAAGCTGAACAGATAAAAGAAAAAAGAATAAGACAGAATAAGAACAGTCTAAGGGAAGTCTGGGACAATATCAAGCACACTAACATTCATATCATAGGTGTCCCAGAAGGAGAAGAGAGAGACAAAGGGGCAGAGAATCTGTTTGAAGAAATAATAGCTGAAAACTTTCCTAACTTAAGGAAGGAAACAGACATCCAAGCACAGGAAGCATAGAGCACCATATGTGGCTGTCGCAATCCAATGTACACATCAGGATAGATGCGGAGAGGGCTGATGGCCACTCTGAGTTTATTATAACCAGCGTTTCAATATGCATAGCTTACATCTGTTAAACATACACAGGTGTTCTGGACAATGTAATTAGCAAATGCTAAGAATTCTTAGTGGTTTCTCAGACTCTGTTTTGATATTATCATGTTATTGCTGTGCTCGTACATTTTATCTCGGAGTATGCAAGGTCTCCTAGACACCAGCCCCTCCTGCTCCCGATATCGTGTCTCCATCTGTGCCCCCGGGCGGCTGTGCCTGACTCAGGTTGCCTCCCTCTGGAGATCTTACCCATCATTAGCTAACCAGCCTTCTCACCTCTGGGTCACAGTTTGTTGGCAAGCCTTTTCCAGTGATTATTAGCCCTTCCTGCATCAGGGGTGGCTACACCATACAAGATGAAAACAAAGAGGCCCACACCAAGACACATTATAATTAAAATATCCAAAATTAAAAATAAAGAGAGAATCCTAAAAGCAGAAAAATAAAAGCAACAAGAGACATACAAATGAAAGCCCATAAGCTTATTGGCAGCCTTCTCAGCCAAAACCCTACAGGCTAGAAGAGAGTGACATGACTTATTTAAAGTGCTGAAAGGAAAAAATTTACAGCCCAGAATACTCTATCCAACAAGGCTATCATTCAGAATGGAAGGAGAGACAAAGAGTTTCCCAGACAAGTAAAAATTAAAGGACTTTATCACCAAGAAACCATTTCTGCAAGAAATGCTGAGGCACTTATTTAAGTGGGAAAGAGAAGAGCACAAATAAGGATAAGAAAACTATCCAAAAAAAAAAAAAAAACCACAGCAACAGGCAAAACTCACTGGTAAAGGCAAAAATACAATAAAGATAGAAGATCAACAACCCATGAAGATAATATGAAGGTTAAAAGACAAAAGTGCTAAAATTACCTATTTCAATAATAAGATGGCAATGGATAGACATACACAAATGAGAGATTAGATATGACTTTAAAAACATAAAATGTAGGAGGAGGGGAATAAAAGAGTAGAGCTTTTAGAAAGAGGTCAATCTAAAGAGACTATCAATTTAATATAGATTGTTATATATGTAAATATTATATAGGAACCTCATGGTAATCACAAACCAGAAACCTACAATAAGGAAACAAATAAGTAAGAGGAAAGAAATAAAACACGTTACTAAAGAAAGCCATCAAACTACAAGGGAACAGAGAAAGAGAAGAAAGGAACAGAGAAGAACTACTAAAACATCCAGAAAAAAGTCACAAAATGGCAATAAATATACATTTATCAATAGCTACTTCAAATGTCAATGGACTAAATGCTTCAATAAAAAGACATAGGGTGGCCTACTGGATAGAAAAAAAAAGACCCCATATATATGCTGCATACAAGAGGCACACTTCAGACCTAAAGACACTCACAAACTGAAAATGAATGGATGGAAAATGATAATCCATGCAAATGGTAAAGAAAAGAAAGTTGAGGTAGCAATACTTATATCAGAAAAAATAGATTTTCAAACAAAAGCTGTAATAAAAGTCAAAGAAGGGCACTACATAGCGATAAAGGGAACAATACAACAGGAAGATATAACAGCTGTAAATATCTATGCACTCAACATAGGAGCACCTAAATATATAAAGTAACTGCTAACAGACATAAAAGGACAAATGGAGATAGTAGGGGACTTTAACACTCCACTTACATCAATGGATAGATCACCCAAGTAGAAGATCAATAAGGAAACATTGGCCTTAAATGACGCCTTAGAACAGACGGACTTAGTAGTTATATATAGAGCATTCCATCCAAAGCCTGCAGAATACACATTCTTTTCAAATGCACATGGAACACTCTCCAGGATAGATCATATATTAGGCCACAAAACAAGTCTTAATAAACTTAAGAAGATCAAAATAATACCAAGCATCTTTTCCGAATGAAACTAGAAATCAACTACAGGAAGAAAATCAGAAAAGCCACAAAAATGTGGAGATTAAACAAAATGCTTCTGAATAATGATTGGGTCAATGAAGAAATCAAAGGAGAAGTCAAAAAACACCTGGAGACAAATCCAAATGAAAATACAACATGCCAAAATCGTATGGGATACAGCAAAAGTGATTCTAAGAGGGAAGTTTATGGTAATTGAGGCCTACCTCAACAAGACAAACCCCAAATAAACAATCTAACAGTGCACCTAAAGGAACAGTAAAAAGAATAACAAAAAAAGCCCAAAATCAGCAGAAGGAAGGAAAAGATAAAAATCAGAGCAGAAATAAACAAAACAGAGACTAAAAAAAATAGAAAAAATTAATGAAACCAAGACTTGGTTCTTTGAAATATAAACAAAATTGGTAAACCTTTGGCTAGACTCACCAAGAAAAAAGAGAGAAGGCCCAAATAAATAAAACCAGGAATGAAACAGGAGAGATTACAACAGACACCTCAGAAATACAAAAGATCATAAAAGAATCCTAAGAAAATCTATACGCCAACAAATTGGATAATCTAAAAGAAATGGATACATTCTTACAAACATTCAACCTTCCACAACTGGATCAAGAAGAAGTAGAGAATTTGAATAGACCAATCACCAGTAAGGAGGTTGAAACAGCAATCAAAAACTGCCCAAAAAATAAAAGTCCAGGACCAGATGGCTTCCCTGGTGAATTCTACCAAACAGTCAAAGAAGACTTGATACCTATCCTTCTCCAGCTGTTGCAAAACATTGAAGATGAGCAGAGCTTTCCTAAGGCATTCTATGAAGCCAACATTATCCTGATACCAAAACCAGACAAGGACAACACAAAAAAAGAAAATTACAGGCCAATATCACTGATGAACATCGATGTAAAAATCCTTAACAAAATACCAGCAAATCAAATACAATACATTAAAAAGATCATACATCATGATCAAGTGGGTTTCATTCCAGAGATGCAAGGATGGTTCAACAGTAGCAATCAATTAACGTGATACACACATTAACAAAATGATTAAATATCGCATGATCATCTCAATAGATCCAGAGAAGCCATTTGACATGGCACAGCATCCATTTATACTAAAAACTCTAAAGAAAAAGGGGATAGAAGGAAAATACCTCAACATAAGAAAGGCCATATATGAGAAATCAACAGCAAATATCATTCTCAACAGAGAAAAACTAAAAGCTATCCATCTAAGAAGAGGAACCAGACAAGGATGCCCACTGTCGCCACTCTTATTTAACATAGTATTGGAAGTCCTAGCCGGAGCAATCAGTTAAGAAAAAGAAATAAAAAAGATCCAAATTAGAAAAGAAGAAGTGAAACTATCATTATTTGCAGACAACATGATTTAATATATATAAAGCCCTAAAGAATCCACTAAAAACTTTAGAAATAATAAATGAATATAGTCAATCACAGGATACAAAATCAACACATAAAAATCAGTTGCATTTCTACGCACTAACAATGAAATACCAGAAAGAGAAATTAAATATACAATCCTATTCAAACTGCAACAAAAAGAATAAAATACCTAGGAATAAACTTAACCAAAGAGGTGAATGATCTGTACACCGAAAACTATAAAACATTCTTGAAAGAAATTGAAGAAGACACAAAGAAATGGAAAGATATTCCGTGCTCTTTGATTGGAAGAACCAACATAGTTAAAATATCCATACTTCCTAAATCAATCTATAGATTCAATGCAATCCCCATCAAAGTTCCAACAACATTTTTCACAGAAATAGAAAGAATGCTAAAATTTATATGGAACAACAAAAGACCCCAAATAGCCAAAGGAATTCTGAGGAAAAACAACAAAGTTGGAGGTATCATGCTCCCTGATTTCAAAATATGCTACAAAGTTATAGTAACAAAAACAGACACAGAGATCAATGGAACAGAATCAGGAGCCCAGAAATAAAGCCACACATCTATGGACAGCTAATTTTCGACAAGGGAACCAAAAGCATACAATGGAGAAAGGAAAGTCTCTTCAATAAATGGTGTTGGGAAAACTGGACAGCCACATGCAAAAGAATGAAAGTAGACTGTCTTACACCATGCACAAAAACCAACTAAAAATAGATTAAACACTTGAATCTAAGACCCCAAACTGTGAAACTTCTAGAAGAAATCATAGGCAGTACGCTCTTTGACATTGTCTTAGCAGCATATTTTCAAGTACCATGTCTGACTGGGCAAGGGAAACAAAAGAAAAAATAAACAAATGGGACTACATCAAGCTAAAAAGCTTCTTCACAGCAAAGGAAACCATCAACAAAACAAAAAGACAACCTACCAATTGGGAGAAGATATTTGCAAACCGTATATCAGATAAGGGGTTAATATCCAAATTATACAAACAACTCGTATGTCTCAATAACAAAAACAACAACAACCCAATTAAAAAATGGGCAAAAGATCTGAACAGAGATTTCTCCAAGGAAAATATACAGATAGCCAACAGGCACATGAAAAGATGTTCAACATCATTAGCTATCAGGGAAATGCAAATCAAAACTACAATGAGAATCACCTCACTCTGGTGAGAATGGCTATAATTAACAAGACAGGAAACAACAAGTGTTGTAGAGGGTATGGAGAGAAGGGAATCCTCCTATACTGCTGGTGGGAGTGAAAACTGGTGCAGCCACTATGGAAAACAGTATTGAGTTTCCTCAGAAAATTAAGAATAGATCTACCATATGATCCAGCCATTCCACTGCTGCGTATCTATCCAAAGAACTTGAAAAGACAAATGCATAAAGATACACGCACCCTTATGTTCATTGCAGCCTTATTCACAATAGCCAAGACTTGGAAGCCACCTACATCCCATCAAGGGAAGAATGGATAAAGAAGATGTGGTATATATACACAAAGGAATAGTACTCAGCCATAAGAAATTATGCAATCCGGCCATTTGTGACCACCTGGATGGACCTTGAGGGTTTTATGCTAAGTGAAATAAGTCAGAGGGAGAAAGTCAAATACCATATGATCTCATTCATAAGTAGAAGATAAAAACGACGACAAACAAACACATAACAACAGAGATTGGTTTGGTGGTTACCAGAGGGGAAGCGAGGGAGGAGGAAGAAAGGGGTGATTAGCTACAAATGGGTGGTGATGGATTATAGTTAGTCTTTGGGTGGTGAACATGATATAATCTACACATAATTCAAAATATATTATCATGTACACCTGAAAAAAAATTTACAAAAAAGATAGATCAATACAGGGGGCTGGCCCAGTTGCTGAGTGGTTAAGTTTGCCGGCTCCACTTCAGTGGCCTGGGGTTCCCCCATTTGGATCCTGGGTGCAGACCTATGCAGCACTCATCAAGCCATGCTGTGGCATCATCTCACAGAGAAGAACTAGAATGACTTGGAGCTAGGATATACAGCTATGTCCCGGGGCTTTGGGGAGAAAAAATGATCTTCAATTACTTGGAAAAAGTAGAGCAATACAATTTACCTGAAAGAAAAACAGATAGAAAATTATTGAAATAAAAATGTACAAACACTTACAGTCCTGTGAGACAAGATCAATATTTACAAAGGTATGAATCCCATAAAGACAGAATTGAGAAAAGCGGAGAGAAATAATGATGAAAAAATGGCAGAAAATTTCCTAAATTATGGGAAAATATAAATTTACAGATTCACATTCAACAAAACCCAATCAAGATAAGAAAAAGATAACCAACATAGACTTATCTTAGTCTAACTACTTCAAAACAAAAATGAGAAAAAATTTTGAGGGCAGCCATATTAAAATAACACGTTTTATTCATCATAACAATGTACATTTAAAGCTTGAATTCTCAATAGAAAGAATAGAGCCCAAAAGAGACTAGGAATTCATTTTAAAAGTGCTGAAAGAAAAATACTGGAATTGTGTATTTAGAAAAATACCTTCCACAAATGGAGACAGATTAAATATATTTCCAGACAAATGAAAACTGTGGATATTTATTGGCAACGCTTGTGTACGATAAGAATATGAGAAATGCTAAAAGTTGTCCTTCAGATTGAAGGGAAATTATATGAGATAATAAGCTGGATATACAAAAGGAGTAAAGTACACGCATATTGCTAAATGTGTGTGTATTTGTGTATATGTAGCAATATGTAGATTGGCATATCTATTTGCCACAACTGCCTCTGCTAGAACTATTTCACTTTGCTGTTGTAGCATGAAATCAGCCATAATCAATACGTAAATTAATGGGTGTGGCACTGTTCCAAAAAAGTTTTCTTTACAAAAAAATGTGGTCAGTTGGATTTGGGCCGTGGGACATCAGTTGCTGAACCCTGTTTAAAATCAAAGGTTATAACACTCTCTTGTTGGGTTTATAAGACAAATACATGGAATATATGATTTAAACAAAATACAAAGTAGAGATGAGGATAGAAATATAATGGCACGCTGTTTCTATATTTTGCCAGAAAAATTCAGAATTAAGTTTAAAAAGATTTTAATAAATTACAGATGAAGATTATAGTCTCTTAGGAATCAACAAAATCTAATTCAAAAAATTTAGTCTTGGAGCCGACCCTTTGGCTGAGTGGTTAAGTTCGCCCCTCTGCTTCGGTGGCCCAGGGTTTTGCCTGTTCGGATCCTGGGCGCCGACATGGCACCACTCATTAGGCCATGCTGAGGTGGCATCCCACATGCCACAACTAGAAGGACCCACAACTAAAAATATACAACTATGTATGGGGAGATTTGGGGAGAAAAAAAGCAGAAAAAAAAAGAGATTGGCAACAGTTGTTAGCTCAGGTGCCAATCTTTAAAAAAAAAACATTTAGTCAAAAATTCAATAGGGAGACTAAAATGATAAAATAAAAGTTACAAACAAGAAAGCAGGAAAAATGGAGAAAAGGGATAAAAAAGAGATGAGACAAATAGCAATGAAATATTAAAATATCAATGTAGCCAACTATATCAATACTTATATTTATGTAAATAATCTAAAAAGTCTAATAAAAAGGAAAATATTATAAGACAGGATAAAAAAGTAATATTGAAATACACACTCTCTAAAAAAATGCGGTTTAATATCATATACATATATAGGTTACAAGGAAAAGGATGAAACAGTGTTGTGCGTTTGGTTTCTAGTCCAATATATAAGAAGCTGTAAGACTCCACTCCATTCTAACAAGTAAAAAGCCAAATGAACTGAAAAATAGACAACTTTCCTCAGATTTATCAGAGATATGAGGTCACAGGGAAAATTGCTGTCCCCCAAATAAGAGAAACTGAAAGAGGAGGACAGATAATTGCATCTACAGGAACCCCTGAGAACAAGCCTCCGGGAGAACCAGTGGCATGGTAGGGAAACCTGAACTGTAACTGACAAATTGCTGAAGGCTCAGTGTGGACAAGTCTGAGGAATAAAAACTCCAGGGGAATCCAGCCATGAGAGACTCCACGTAACTGTGTGAATTTTATCTCCAGGAGCTCAAACAGGTTCGCACAGTGAATCTTGGGGGAAAATCCCCTCCTGTTTCCCACAGGGGCAGGGGAATAGGAACCATTTTGAAATATGCCAGACCATTCTGTTCTTAACAAGGTCTGCCCTCAGGAGAAACTATTTAAACAGCCTAATCTGCTGAGGTTTTACCAGAGCCTGACTGAACCCAGGGAAAGGAAATAGTCCGACTGCAGCCAGCTCTAGCCTTCCACATGGAAGAAGGGAAATATCCCACTCAAGCCTATTCTAGCCAACCTGTTCCATCAAGCATGGGCAGGAAGAAGCATTTGTGAAGTTCACTGTTCAGAGGCTCACTAAGAGACTGAGACCTAATCAGAATGCTTCCTTTCCCCACAACATTACGACCACATTATTAAAGGCCTATTAGCAGCTCCTTCAACCCAGTACATCAAGTGCAGCTATCAAGAAAATATTATGAGACCTACTAAAGGACGAAAAACACAGTTGAAGGAACAGAGAAACCATCAGAACCAGACTCAGATATGGCAGGAATGTTGGAATTATCAGACGGGGAATTTAAAACGACTATGATTTACATGCAAATGGGTCTTGTGGATAAAGCAAACAGCATACAAAAATAGATAGGCAATGAAAGCAGAAAGATAGAAATCTTAAGAAAGCACCAAAAGAAATAGAAGAGATAAAAAAGCACAGTAACATGAATGATGGGCTTATTAGTAGACTGGAAACAATTGAGCAGTCTCTCAGCTTGAGGACATATCAATAGACACTACTTTCGCCAAAACTGAAGAACATGGTGGAAAAAATATATATTATCTTAGTACCGAAATAATCATGAACCTATTGCTAGCAGAAATATGGATGTTAAAGGTGCTGCTGTCGAGGGCTCAAAGGAAATGAGGAACATGTTATTGGATACTGGAACAAAGGCCATCCTTCTTACATAGTGTCAAAAAGTTTGTCAGAATTGGGTCTGGAAATTGCTTAGAAAACAGAACTTGTAAATGAAGAAATTGCATACTTCAGTGAGGAGATTTCCAAGCAGATTTTTTAAGTCACCTCAGCGTTGTTTCTTCTTGTCACTTATACTAAAATGGGTGTGGAAAGAGAGAAATTGAGTGAAAGACTCTTAAACTAAAGGGAACCAAGACTTGATGATTTGGAAATTCTCAATCTAAAAAATTGTAAAAAGTACATAAATTAAGATATTCAGTATCAAGAAAGCATACTTTACAGAAAAAGCTAAGGTAGGGCTGTACAAAAAAAGGTCGGAATAAGCTAAGGTAGTGCTCCTCAAAAAGTCAAATGGTCAGAGTATTCAGTCACAGAAAATCTTCTTTGAAAAAATTCAGGGGTGGTTTATAGATCCCCATTCCCAGGCATTTCAACAGAAGCCAAAAATAGAGATGAAACTATCTAGTGAATATCTGTTAAAGAGCCTCTTGTCTAACAAAGTGAATCTGGTGACTTACATTGGACACATATAACATTCCTGAGAATTTTACACCAGCAGAAACATTGACAGCTTGGAATGGAAAGGACAGAGAGAATAAGAGATGAAAGAAGGCTGTCTGTCTCCAAATTTGTCGGGCATGCATAAACATGTGTTATCTCTTATTGAAAAGGAAGAAGACCTCAGAGGATGGAGCTGGGAGCCCAGAGTGGGAACAGAAGCCACAGAGGATTATCTGAAGGCCTTGAAACCTAAAGGAATTTGTCAGGCTGAATTTAAACGTTACTTGGGCCCAGTGGCTCACTTTTTCTCCCAGTTTTCTCTCTTTCTGAAGAGGAATGTCTAAAACTTTCTGTAGCAATCCTATGCCTGTCCCACCACTGTATTTTCAGAGAAAAAAACCTGTTTTTTTAATTTCATTGATCCACAGATGAAAAAAATTATGCCACAAGATGGATTAAAACAAGAGCTACACTCATACCTGCTTAAGTTTATTTAGATGATGGAATTTGTTACTTTTGATGTGTTTTAGATGACATTTTGGGACTTTGTGTTTATGCTGCAATGGTTTAAGGTTTTGAGGATGTTGAGATGGACTGAATTTTTTTGCATGCGGGACTAACATGAATCTTTGTGAGTGAGGCGGACAGTGTTTGACAGAATAATTCCCTCTCCCCAAAGATGTCCTGAACCTTTGAATTATTTACCTTACCTGACCAAAGGAACTTGGTGGATGTGATTAATGTTAAGGACCTTGAAGTGGGGGGATTATTGTGGATTATCCAGAAAAACCCAATCTAATAATATTCAACTTCAAGAATATAGATATTTTCCTGACTCTGGTCAAAGAAAGGTGTGAAGACAGAAGCAGCGTCAGTGATTCTGTGTTGCTGGAGATAGAGAGCCATGAGGCAAGGAATATAGGCAGCCTATGGAAACTAGATAAGGCAAGGAAATGTATTCTCCCCTAGAGCACCCAGAATGGAACACAGCTCTGCCAACATCTTGATTCAAGGCCAATCAAAGAACCACTTGCGTAGACATTTCTCTAAAGATGTACAAATGGCCAATACAGCCATGAAAATTTGTTTAACATGACTAGTTATTAAGGAAATGTCAATGAGATACCACTTCACTTTACACCCATTTGGATGGTGATGTTTTTTAAAAAACAACCAAAAATAGCAATTATTGGTGAAGATACAGAGAAGTCAGAACTCTTGAACATTGCTGGTGGGAATGTAAAATGGTGCAGCTGCTATGGAAAACAGTATTTGGGTTCCTCACAAAATTAAACATAGAATTATTGTATGATCTAGCAATTCTGCCTCTAGGTATATACCTAAAATTGAAAGCAGGGCCTCAAACAGATATTTCTATGCCAATGTTTATGGTAGCATTATTTGCAATAGCCAAAAGCTGGGGGGAAAAACAATGTCCACCAATGGATTAATGGATAAAAAATGTGGTATATACATACAAGGGAATATTATTCAGCCTTAATAAAGAATGAAAGTCAATGTATGCTACAACCTTGAAAATGTTTTGCTAAGTGAAATAAGCCAGACACAAAAGGGAAAATATTGCATGTTTCTACTTACATGATGACCTAGAATATTGCAATTCATAAAGACAAAACATAGAGTAATGATTACTTGGACTGGAAGAGAAGGATACATGGGTTGTTATTGTTCAATGGGTACAGGATTTCAGTTTGGGATGATGAAAAATTTTAGAGATGGATGATGGTGATGGTAGCACAGCAATGTCAATATACTTAATGCCACTTTGTTGTACTTAAATGGATAAAATTGTCAATTATATATTGCATGCTTTATCACAATTAAAAAAAAAAACTAATATAAGGACAGAGAGTAGATGAATGGTTTCCTAGAACCAGGGTGGTAGGGAAGAATGGGAGGGAATGTATTAGTGGATATTACAAAATATTTAGGGGTAATAAACTTGATGTTGATGACAGTTTCACAGCTGTATACCAATAGGAAAAGTTTTCTAATTAAACACTTTATTTACTCTTCTTTTATGTCAATTATACTTTATTAAACATATTTCTTTTTGCAGATTCTGGTAACATGGCCTAAAAAACAAAGAATTCAATATTCATTGAAAAGTTTAGTAGACAATTTGAAAACAGCAGGTGAAACTACAAGAGTTTTGGCTCACTTCACTAGCCAGTGAATGCCAAATGCCTGGCTTGAATGAAGTCTCAAAATATGACAGCCAGGGATTCTTCTAGGAGAGCATCCCACACTGAGGAGAATCTGCTGGGTAAACAGTAAAGACTGAGCAATATAAAACTCAGAAAGATAAGTGAAAGAGCAGGTCCAGATAAATGTTTGGCAAATTAAGTTAATCCAGAAAATCTCAGAGAGTAAATCACTATATATATTATTCAGCAAAGTACACACACCACACAAAAAAAGAGATTGAAGACCTCAATGATTTTAGAATAGGTATATGTATTTTTCTAAAAGTTGCAAGAAAATAAGTTCACATAATAATTAATGATAGAAAATGTTAAAGTCAAAAATCATACATATTTGATATTGTTTTAAAAGATTAGCACTTCTACAAAGAGCACATGCCTAAATGAATTGCCAAAAGAAAAAATGAAAAATATAATTCAATATTTTAAAGCAAGCTAATATAAATTGAGAAAATAAATAAATCATGGAAAATAACAAGTACATCATAAATTTAAATTAAAAATAATGGAAAATGATGTGAGAGAACTCAAGTAATAATTATAAATAAAAGAATAATAATTTCAGAATTATAGACTAAATGAGAAGAACCATAAGAGCAATTGAGAATAACAAATAATTCCATAAGGTAAATAGAAGTTTTAAAAATCAGGAAATTTTAGAAATAAATAATAGTAAAGATAAAAATAAAAAGTGTTTTAAAGTAACAAATTCTAAAAATAAAACATTATATTCAGCATCCAGGTAATAAGACTCCCTGTAGAAGAAAATCAAAATAAGAAAACAGAATATATAAAAACTACAATTCTAGAAGACATTTCAGAAATTAATTTAAAAATATGTTTTGAATCTCCACACTTAAAGACCCTATTGTGTACTTGAAAATATTGATCCGAAAGACCAACAAAACATGTCTTAGTAAAATTACTGAGTTTAAAGAAGAAAAAAATCTTTGTATATATAAGCAAAAGGTACGTGTTCATACGTAAAGATTATGATTAGATATTTTAATAGCAATGCTTTAATGAGAGAAAAACAAAGGTGGAAAAGTATATTTAAAATACAACAAACAAAATTTACCAAGAAATTCTTAATGACCTTAAAATAAGAAAGTCATAGATGACCAGTTTTCAACATTCATTCTCTCAGGGAATATTCTCATGTGTTTTTCCTAAAAAGTGTTCTAGAGAATAACCTCCAGACTTCCGACGTTACCAGAGAGACATAGATATTGGAATTGGCACATCATCCTTTTGAAAACCTCAATACGTTCATGGATCTGTACATTGAGGAGGAATAATATATAAAAAGAAATAAAACGTGGATATTTTGTGCCTCCTGATGAAAGAACACACCATCACCTATAATTATACCAAAGGAATAAAACCCAAATCTGAACAAATCTCTGGATCCAGGTGTTAATTTGTAGGAAATTTCGACAGGGGAACATGTTGAATTGCATTATGTACATGAAATCAATAAAACCTAGATTGTGGGAAAACCTAAAGGTCAACAGTCTAGTTTTCTCAACATAGAAGTTGTAGGGAAACAAAATGAAGAGTACAGTTCTGTGGTTTAAAAAAAAGAAGAAAACATTGCAATTTACACAATTAATTTATGAGGCGAGTAGGATTGGTTAGGTTTAGATTCTAAATTTGGCTAGATTAGCATTAAGGTCAGAAAACATAATAATATAGTATGATTATAAACATCACAAAAATATATCATCAGAGTTGCTCCCTGAAAAATTTCTAACATGTTTTAGTCTGATTTTAGTATGTATGTGATCATGGAAACTGAATTCATACTACACATTTAGTTTCACAGGTAGACTTTTATGAATAGCAGTATGTAATGAGATTTAAATATTATTTGAACATCATTTTCTCTATTGTGTTTCATACATTATCAATTACTATACAGATAAATATTTACTTATTTTTAAGTTAATAATATATTTAATAACAATCTAAATAATTACACATGTGCATCAAATTAGAATTGTTTTGTTTTCCTATGAGATCCCCAAAATAAGAACTACTGAGTCAGGTATTAATAATTTGAGCTTGCAGATATTTTATAAACAACCTTTACATTATTATATTCATATAAATTATATCCTTACTTATTGTAATCTTGAACTATAACTAAAGCTACATTGAAACAAAACTGATGAGTTACAGGTTAAAGAACCCTGAGATAGGGGTTCCTAAATTTTGCTGTACTGTTGTTCACTGAATTCTTGCCTCAGACGTTCTGAAATAATTGGTATGGGGTGTAATCTAGACATAAGAATTTTTTAAAAGTTCTCCAAATTATTCTAGTGCATAGGAAAATGTGGAAACTACTGTCTCAAAATAATAGGTTTTCATTTAATGTCATATTTTAATTTAATTTCTGGAAGGAAGAGTTTTTTTAATCCATCAATGTCTTTTTTTCTGTCACATAATTATATTGTCATTTTGTCCATTTTGTGTTTAAAATTCACAAGATGACCCAGTACATATATTATTTAATGCAATTTTTAAAATAAACATGTATTTATTCTGCATTTTGTTAAAACATCATGCTTGTTATTTTTTATTATTTTTATCTTTGCCTGTTACATAACATCCATTATTTTGTGTTTGTTGCAATTTTGTTTAATATATAGTTCTTCTGAATAGCATGTAAGTCTGGAACCCAATTTAAGAGTATTTGTATCTTAAATAATCTTCTGTCAGTTATTTGAAAGTTATTAACTGTAATTTACTTTCCTAGTTTTTGGTTTTACTAAAAAATATAATTGAACTTTTTTTTATCTCGTTTTTAATGTAAGAGGTAAAGTAGATGGTTGTTGGTGGAATGAGGGGTTAGGAGCCAAATGAATTCGAAATTCTCTCAAAGTATTTCCAATGTCAGAAAGAGAAAGGAGTTGCTGATATTAACTCACTAGTGGTAAAGAAATGTATTTAAGGTGCTTACTTTAAAGACTACAAACAAATAGAAAAAGCAGAAAGTACAAATTTCAAATCAGCAGGAGAAAACACACTTTATCCAATGAAAATCTGGAAAGAAAAATATTACTCAAAAATTAAATGAAGTAAACAGGAAGCATGAAAGGAAATGATGAAAATAAGTACTATTAATGTGATAATTCCATTAATATAGTTCAAATGTATGCCCTGAAAGATAAGACCAGGCAGATTTTACACAATGAGTTCTAATATTGCAGTGTCTGCATTTACAACATGTAAAAAGGGATGAGAAAGAGTTTTAAAAATAGAAAGTTAGCAAGCAAACGTAAGCCAAAATGAAATAAACTTATTGCCTTAAAATTATAAGTTAAAAAAGTCATATAAACAAACAGAACATCACATAAGGAATAAGATTTCACATATTTGTAAAGGAAAAAAAGAATAAGACAATAGAATAAGAATGAATATATATGCAGCATGATGAGAAGAAGACAAAATGAAGAGATTATAACTAGTCTCAAATGCATCTGGGAGAAATGACGAATAAATTCAGTTTAACTCCAGACCTCAGCAGCGAGAATTTCTTCTTTTGTTATGTCAAAGCAATGGATTTTTTCAAATGCAAATCAAAAATCACTTGCACTAAAAGGTTTTTTGAAAGAAAATCTTATCTATTATGAATGGTTATATTTTGTAAAAGCCTATCAATAAATATTTTAAAATTTTGATTTCTACTTGGTATGTGTCCTATTTTTTTATTTGCAATGGCAATTACTCTGCATGACTATTGGATCGACATTTGAGTGCTTTATTTAAGGCATAATAATAAATTTGCCCCATCCAATTTGTCCTCACATTCTCGGTTGCCTCATTTATAAAAAAGACATAATCAAAATTTGTCTATTATTTGTAAATCAAAAGCATGTCTTAAAATTTTAATACAATTTACTTTATTGTGAAGATTTTATGCAAATTACTTCACACTGGTTTGGGTACATACTAGGGATTTAATAAATATTTTATTTAGAGATAAAAAAGGCTATAATTTAAGGAGACTATAACGTAAAGGGAGTTTTAATATTTAGATAAGTTAATTGTAACACTCGTTTATACCATGGCAACTGAGTGTCCAGCTTCTTGTGATGGCATGAACATAACTTTCAACAAATTATGTGCCACAATAAAGCAGCAAGATGTCAATGCCACAAGTAATAAAGGCACTCTAGATTATGACTGTAATGACTAATCAGAAAAATATGGTCTAGGTATTTGGCATTTAAATGAAATTAAGTCCCACATTGACCTTTACAACTATATATGCACAGGATGGTTATCTCCGTCAAATAGCACAGCTTTTAGAACATTGGAAATAGCCATATTTTTAAAGAGAGTCACATCGATATTTTCCTTATATTTGACATACTGTACAAGGAAACCTGCCTTTCACCAAATCTAAACAACACATTTATTGAAAATTGTGTTTGTCTTACTAGAATATTTAAAGAATTGAATATTTACCCTAAAGAAGGAAAATAGTGCAAAATATCACACTTAGCAACAATTTAATCTACAACTGAGGAAACTGAGAAGAAGAACAGCCAAGGATTCCATTTGGGGTCACTTAAAATATAAAATAACATTACCTAATAACCTATAGAGTTGCTTAAACAAGTTTAGTTTTCTGTTTTATTTCTTTGTGGTATAATACAAAATGTCAAAAGTATGTTTGATTAGAAGAATATTGTTGAGAATTTCGAAAATGCACACATTTGAAAGATCCTAAATAATAGACCCATACTTCAGGTATATAGAGTACCCTATGCATATTTAGTGGTTAAAGGAAAATTAGAAAGTGTTTAGAATTTGAGACTAATTAAATCATGTTTAATGATAAAGATTCAGATTGACGAGGTGTCTCAATTACTATTTATGAACAACACCTTTATGGGAGAAAGATCTGAATTACTGCTAAGTATTTGACCTTATTTTGAGTTTATATCTATCAATATTTATTTTGGAACTGCATGACAGTCTGCCGCTAATGTGATACTGTAAGTAAAATGCATTTAATGAACTCATAGTGATTCATTTTTATTTATATTTAATGACATAGTTTTTCCAAGGTCATAATAATTTCTTTTCTAGTAACTAGTATTTTTTTGCTAAAACATCATTAATCACTGTAAATTTTTGTGCTCATTGATTTTTAAATTATGTTTTGCCATTACATTTCCTTGTTAGCAGAACCGTGATTTTGTCTTTATGACCTATGATCCTAAAGTTCTGTTTTATCTATAATAAATGCAGAAATAACTCTAAAATCATTTTCACAATTGTTTTAGTTTGTATTTTGTTTCTTTCCCTTCACATACATTTCTGGGTAAAGCCTTGCAGATAGACAATTATAAGGAAAAGTAAATACGATCACCTCTTTTCTTTTCTTTCTTTCTTGTTTTTTTTTTTTGACAACCATTTATTGAACACTAGCTGGAAAGATAAAAGCTTTTCTCTCTACCATAGAGTCTTGTATCTCTGGTTGGAAGTTTTCTCAAGAAAAATTCTTGGTTCTTCTATTTGCATAGTATTTCTAGACCACAATGTAATAAAAAAAGACTAAGTATGGTCTATTGTGTCTGTCTTTGAATAGTAAGAAAGAACTCATGATGAGGATGAGCAGAAGTTCAGTTCAGGGGGAGATGATTGTTTTGCATACTACTTTGCATTCCTTATGTATTCACATTGTATTCTTTTCACCATCATAAAAATAAAAACAAAAAGTAATTCTTAAAGAAAAGACGTAATCTAGCAGGAAGTCTTGGTAAGGTTCCATTAGTAGCACACAAAATACAGATTTAGTACCTGAACACAAAGTCAAATCTTTTAGAACAGGAAGGTAAATTGGGAATGCATTCTCTCAGTGCACATAAGATGCAAAATTCAAATTGATGGGTCAGTTCCTATTCAATTAAGAAAAGCATATAATAATTGCAAAAAAAAAGGTTATTCCACAAATACGTATATCTTGACTTAATTTAGAATATTTCTCTTGTTGGTTTAATAAAACAATCGCTATTTTACATAAACCTATTTCACCAAACTTCTGCTCTACTTTGATCATAGCAAATGAGATAACCTCAAAACATAATAATATATAAAAATAGTATAACTGACTAAATTATTACTCTAATTAGAAAATCCCTAATTACTTAACCAAAATCATAAACAAAACTTCCAAGCCCTTGATATATTTGTCATTAGTTTTATTAAGCTTGAAGTTCAAGTTTTACTACAATTCAAACCATAATTAAAATTTTTCTCTTTCTGGATGTGATTTTGAACGTGGAGAATGAATAAAACAAATTTATTAAACAAATTTACTACATTTAGTTTCTCTTCATTTTAAAAGCTTAATAGAAGCAAAATGCAAGATTTTTTAATGATTTAATTTTTTCCTGGTAACTTGATTTTTTTTTGTTAAGCTATCATCATACTTCAAATTAAATCCTGCAATGTGGATTCCTCTAATTAGAATATGGTTTATGGAGAACCACGCAGTAACCCTAGGAAACTAGCTCCTAAACTGAACTTTAAGCAGTAAGAAAGGGAAACTATTTTCAGTTGTAAGAACATCTTAGTATTCCGTGGAACAAGTCAACAAGGCAACTGGTAGCAGAAAGCTCATAGAATCATGTCATCTACTCAGCTCCTCAGCATTTCTACCACCTCCTAACACACTGCAGGTAGCATCATTGCGTCTGTGCTCTTGAGCTTTGTGATCCTATTAATTGAAATGTTACTTCTACATTCAACTCAGAGTTTAGCAGAGTGTGAGAACTTCCCAAATGATTCTTAAAGTTAATTAGAATATGAAGTTGAGAGAATATTCTGCTAATATTCAAAATTGGTTATGGGCTCAATAAATTCAAGTTCAACCTATGGAAGAGAGAAGAAGCCGAGATTTGACTACTCACCACTTCCTAGGAAAACAGAATTTTAAATTGTCACCCACTCCTTTCTCTTTATCCAATTTTGATTAAAGATATTCAATGAAGTACCTCTTGGTAATTGTAGCAACTCATTCACACATAGAAAGGCCTCATAATAGACAAAAAATAGTCATTTCATACACACAAAATATAAAAGCACTTTTCCTTCCTGCCAGGTATATGAGGCAGTTTGAGAGCAGTATATCAAAAGCATTTCAGATACTCAAATTTAATTGCATAACTAGGAAACATGAAGAAAATTAATTTGTTAATAATGAAGATCACTTATGTGGTATGGCACAAACTTGGTGGAAATGCTAAAATGTATATAATAGTAGACATTATTTAAATTTTAAAAATATTCCTCTACGTTCTAGAACAGTCATTATTTTTTTGAGGAAGATTAGCCCTGAGCTAACATCCGTGCCCATCTTCCTCTGCTTTATATGTGGGACGCCTGCCACAACATGGCTTGATAAGTGGCGCACAGGTCCATTCCCAGGATCTGAACCTGAGAACCCTGGGCCGCCAAAGCAGTGCATGCGAACTTAACTGTTGCACCACCAGGCCAACCCCTAGAACAATGATTTTTGTTCTTCTTTCTCAGAAATAGTAGCCAAGACCACTGTTATAGATATTATATCTACCATATTATAGATAAGCAAAGATATAAATCATAGGCCCAATTGATTTGGAGACAGGTAAATATTAAACTTTTCTATCCTTCTTCTGGTTAAATATATTACATTACATTTTTCCTAAAGACTGTATTTTAGAGCAGTTTTAGGTTTACCTAGTTTTAGATTTAAAATTGAGGAGAAGTGGGGCTGACCCAGTGGTGGAGCGCTTAAGTTCACATGTCCTGCTTCGGGAGCCTGGGGTTCGCTGGTTTGGATCCCGGGTGCGGACATGGCACCACTTGTCAAGCCATGCTGTGGTAGGCATCCCACACATAAAGTGGAGGAAGATGGGCAGAAATATTAGTTCAGGGCCAGTCTTCCTCAACAAAAAGAAGAGGATTGCCAGCAGATATTAGCAGAGGTATGGTCTTCCTCAAAATAAGTAAATAAATAAATAAATAAATACAATTGAGGAGAAGTTACAGAAATTTCCCATGTACCCTTTGTCCCCACACACATAGCTTCCACCATCATCAACATCCCCCACCAGAGTGGTTACATTTGTTATAATTGATGAATTTAGAAGGACACATCATAATCACCTCAAGTCCATAGTTTATATTACACTTTCGCTCTTGGTGCTGTATACACTGCGGGTTTGGACAAACGCATAATGACGTTTATCCATCATTACAATATTATACAGAATGGTTTTACTGTCCTAAAAATCCTCTGTGCTCTGCCTATTCGCCTCTCCACCCTCAGCCCTAGCAACCACTGATTCTTTTTATTGTCTCTAGAGTTTTGCCTTTTCTGCAATGTCATATAGCTGGAATTACACAGTAGTTCAGATTGGCTTCTTTCACTTAGTAATATACATTTCAGGTTCGTCTTTTCATGGCTCGATAGCTCATTTATTTTTTAGTGCTGAATAATATTCTGTTGTTTGAACATACTATAATTTATTTAACCATTCACCTACCTAAAGACTCTTGGTTGCTTCCAAGTTTGGCAATTATGAATAAAGCTGCTGTAAATATCTATGTGCAGATTTTTGTGTGGATGTACGTTTTCAACTCCTTAAGGTAAATACTAAGGAGTCTGATTACTGGACTTTATGGGAAGAGTATCTTTAGTTTTGTAAGAGACATTCGGACTGTCTTCCAAAGTGGCTGTACCATTTGGCATTCCCACCAGTGATGAGTGAGAGTTCTTGTCGCTCCGCACCCTCACCTGCATCTGTTGTTATCATGGTTTTCATTTTCGTTAAGCGTAAGTATGCTATTCTTTCTCTTGTGACTTCGTCGTTGACATATGAATAAATTTAAATGTACATTATTTATTTTCTGATATTTGGTGATTTTCCAGATATCTCTCTGATATTGATATTTGATTTAATTCCAATTTAGTTGCAAACAATACTTGGCAATATTTCAATTATTAAAAATACATTAATATTTGTTTGATGCCCCAGGATATGGTTTATTTTAGTAAATCTTCCTTGTGCACTTAAAAAAAATAGTTTCCTGCTGCTGTTGGGTGGAATGTTCTACAGTTGTCAACTAGGTCGAGTTGGTTGATAGCATTGCTCAGATCTTCTATATTCTTACTGAGTTTCTCACTGATTGTTCTATCAATTAATGAGAAAGAAATGTTGAAGTCTCCAACTATAGTTGTGTAGATCTCTGATTTTCAATTCACTTTCATATGTTTCTTGCTTCATAAATATTGTAGCTCTATTGTTACATGCACAAACATTCAAAATTATTATATTTTAAGGATGAACTTATTCCTTGTTTGAAGTCTCTCTTGACCCATGACATTCTGAAGCCTGCTTCTTCTGATGTAAGTATAGCCAATTTCTTTGTCTTCTAGTTAATCATCACATGGTCCATCTTTTTCCATCTTTTTTTAACCTCTAAATGTCTCTACAGTTAAAGGTGATTTATTGCAGACAGCATATGGATGGGTCTTGCTTTTTAAATTGTCTCACAGTTCTGTCTTTAAGTTGTGTAATCTATAAGATTTAATTTAATGCAACTATTAATATAGTTGATTTAAATCTACCTAACATTTTGTAAGTTGTTTACTACTATTTGTTCCATCTCTTTTTCCTTTTATGCTCTTTTTTCATCTGCTTTTAGATTGTGTGGTTTATTATTCCATTTATGTCACTATTGGCTGAGTAGTTATACCTTGGGATTTACAATTTTTATCTTTGATTAACACAATTTATCTTCAAATAATGTTATACAAATCCTCACGTATGATTAGAACTTTAAAACAGTATACTTTTAATTCCTCTAGTTTTTATGCTATTGCATTGCATTTTACTTTTGCAGACGTTACAAACCCTATAATATATCACTTATTTTGCTTTAGACTCTTGATTGTCTTTGAGCAAATAAAATTAGAAAAAATTTATATTTATCTACATCTGACCTCTTCTTTCTTTCCTTTAAATATAAGCTTCTGTCTTGTATCAGAATCTTCCTGCTTTAACTTTCTTGGGATAATGTGATAATAACTAATTCTTTTAGGTTTTCTTTTTTACAAAAAAAAAGTATTTTGTCTTAATTTTTAAAAGATATATTTTCTGTGTATTAAATTCCATTTTTTTCTTTCTGTACTTTTAAGATATTATTCCATTGTCTTTTGGCTTACATTGTTTCTGGTGAGAAGATTGCTATGATTCTTATTTTTCATTTTTTTTCATCTGTGTATAGCATATCCTATTTCTTAAGCAAGAACGATAGTCTGTGCATTGCGTCCTTTGTTCTTTTTTAAACTTTTTTACAGGCTCTTCTCGTTGGTGAAGTTTTCCCACTTCAGCACCAGACTATTGCATAACATTTCTCTCTGCCAGGGTAACTCTATCTTCTCCTCTCTCCAGGCCCTCTTGAAATTCTGATTCAGAGCATGTTGATACTTCTTGCCCTGAAAATTCTGCCTGTGAATTATTTATTCCTTTTTCTTTTACTTTCTTTCTCTTGCAAGTTACTATCTGGAAAATATTTTCAGAAGGAGATCTAAAGCATATTTATTCCCAGTGAGTCCTACTAGCTTAACTTTCACATGTATGCATCATGAGACTGTAGGAAATTTCACTCTCTTTCCCAGACCAGCCTCCTAAATCCATGAACCCCTCACCTTAGAACATAGCAAATGTTCCATAGAGTAAACTGGCCATGTGTTGGAGCATTTCTGCATTCCAATCTGTCACATCAGCTTCCACAGCTTTCAAAAGCTTCGCTGATATCTCTTTCCACTAACATAGTTCCCTCTGCCTCTGGGAAGCGTCAGCTTCAGCCTCAGGAAATGAAATAGCCTATAATAGCAGTTCTACTTATAAGGATTCTTCTTGTCTCCTGGAATTTTAGTATATACAGTCTTTTTCATCCTACTGCTCTTTTTCTTTAAAATAGATAAAATTGGATAAAATCCAAAGAATGATACATATGCATGTTTAAACAGGTGTACTAAGGTTAAAAAGGCAAGAGAAATAGACACATTTATCAGAGTTGAATTCAGAGCCAGAAATACAAAGCCAAAGAAATGATAGTTACAGGACAGCTAAGACTCTAATGTAAGTTCCTCCAAAGGTTGTCTAGCTTTAAAAGATTACATAGTTTTTCCAAATAAATCTTATTAGATTAGTTTTCTCTTTGAATTTATCTTTAAGCTGAAATGCAATTTTAAAAAATGTGTTAGATTTAGAATCCTATCACCAGGGATTTTCTTAGATTGGGACATAGGTTAATTGGGCTTCACACAAGCTGTAGTTTTAACAGCATAGAGTTAGTAATTCGCTATCACTCATCCGTTTATATGAGAATGCAAGCACTTTTTCATGAAATTTCAAATATTATTCTCTTAAAAGGAAGTGACATATGTTTGCATTTTTAAGTTTGGTTCATTGATTGATTAAGGAACCCATGAATAATTGCAAAATCCCATCTTTATAGTGGGACAGTGAGATGGCAAACTCTCTCAACAATTTAGGGATATCTGAGTCCACGTGTCAATTTGGGAGGCTGGGGCATTATCAGTTTTCCAGTTGGCATATATTGCCAGGGTCCAGGTCAAGGCTGCTGAGAGGATATCTTACTGAAACCAGATTAAGATAATAGTTTTTCAATATTCTTTGTGGCCTAGTACATAATTATTTTCTCTTGTACGCTATGTGGACATTTACAAGTAAAGTATATCCATTGTAAAATATGATGTTTGTTATTACATTTATTCTTTTAGCTATGTTATTTATTTTAACATATGTAATATTCACTATATTCTTATTTAAATATTTTTATTATAACTGTTATCTACCTATAGAAATAATAATAGCAATGTATATTATATTATTTATTTATAATACTAGATAGAATTCTCTAAATATTACAGAAGTTCAACATAATTATACCATTGTATAGTCCAAAGCCACAAACTTCATAAATGTCTGATATGCTGCTAAGATGAAGTTACTGCTGGTTCCCAAACTTGACATTTTTGGCTTATGACTACTACCTGATCCACCAAACCTGAACAAATATAGACAGATATACCACTATTGAAGGTAATTTCTTTCTGATATGGCTCACTCATAGTCTCTCCTTGGCTCATTCCTCTTCTGTAAGTCAACCTCCTTCTACTTTTTAATCTTTCCAAAAACTTCCCGTCAACACAACAAGTAAAAAGCAACAGAAGATAGAACACTGTGTCCAGAATATGCAAGATCATTAGCACTATCAGTTTTGAACATAGGTTATAAGACAAACTTAGAAGAATAGTTTTCCATTTACTATTCCTGATGAAAATCTATTGTGTGATACTCATTAAATGAAGATAGAAATGATTATGTTTTTTAATTCAGCCCTTTGAAGGAGATAAGTATTTTTTTTTCCATTCTAGTGCATTTTTAACAGTTTTCTTTCATTGCAAAATTCTTTTTCTTTTGTTCTTTTTCTTTTTAGAAATTTCCTTTCTTTTCTTGTTTTGGCTCGGTTTTGTTTGTCCTTGTTTTCCTAAACATTTTGGTTGATATTTAGTTTCTGGCATTGCATGATAAACCCGCTGCCTTCCTATGCAATAACTTAAATTTGTGACATTTACTGGAAATTCTTATAATCATTCTCTCTTGTACCTTAAAAAATTACTGAAAATTTACTTAATTGCAAATAAAGTTGAAGTCCATTTCCCAGAGATATTTATACCATCAATAAAAAAATGTGTCTACTCTTCTAATTTTCTCCAGAAACTCTTTTAAATACTTCTGTCCTCAAGTAAGAGTTGCAAAGTGATGAGTTTTGTGTCATCCTGAATATCTGAACTCTGACCTATAATCTTTTTTCAGAGAAAGAATGGCAAATAATCAAATTTAACTTTTCTGTGATTTTTTAAATTATCTCAAATAATTTAAAAGTTATATAAATATTCAGCCAAGATGACAATGAGTGTTAAAATTAGAATTATTCAAAGTCTGATCACCTGCTTTTAAAACACCCATAGCGATTAACTGTATTATCAGATTTAATAATAGCTGTAAGTGATTTAAAAAATGTTATTTTAAATGTTGTCATCAAGATCCTCTTGAGGAATGGATTGACTCTGCTTGGGAACATGACTTGACAAGCTCTTTGGGGTTGAAAAGTCCTTTTAAAAATAGGGGCCAGCAGCTTCAAGATATTCAAAGGAGAAAAAGAGCCAGTATAGAGAAAAACCCCTTCCTCCACTGTGGTGGAATGATAAGAAGAGTCAAAGCTAATTTTTGGTTCCAGGTTATATTTTAGTCTGGATCCTCTGTGAAGCAGATACTGGGTCAGTGTAGGTCCTATCAGGGAAGATGAGTCACACAGTAACTTTTTAACAGGGGAAATTTAAACTTCTTCTATTATATATATATATACACATCTGTCTATCTATCTATCTATCTAGCTAGCTAGCTATCTATCTATCTATCTATGTAATATTACTATAAAAGTGCTTATCTATAACAGGGAATTGGAGCAAAAAGTATTAGCTAGTAGGAAGTATAGAGAAATCTGAAGAAAATAAAAATGGTATTAAATGTAAAAAACAGCCACTACTCCAGGATGGAGACAGAACAACCAAGACAGACAATCTTCTCCCCTAGGGCTGAGATGATGACTTTGTTGGAGAGACCAAGGTCATGGTTTTCTCAATAATAGAAAAGTTACTGTGGTGCTATACTGGAAGAACTTGCTGAGACTCTGCCTCCTGGATGTACTAGGAATGCCCCTTGTAGGGTACCGAGGAAAGCTGTTTATGACGAAGAGGGGTGATTCATCACAGGTATTCTGCCTGATAAACTGCCTAAGGAGGAGAGGCGAGGGGAACTGCTGGGTGATGGGTGCTAATAGCCACTGTGCACCTGAGGAGCCAGGAGTTTGAAAAACTGTGAGTGCTGCAGGAAACGGATCCTGACCCTGGCAGGAGCTGCACACAGAAGGCTGTCAAGTGAGCACATTTGAACTAAGAAACAAAAACCCCCTCTTTTATACAGTGTCTTTTTAGTGTCCTCATTGCAAAGCTTTATATTATGCCAGCTGTCGGAATAAAACTATCTAAAAGGCCCAGATCCGTTTTCACAGATGAGGAGATTAAGGGTGAATTTGGAGCTGACAAGCAATAAATTGATTATTGCTAAGATGAGATTAAACACACAAGAATTTTATTAGGGGAAAATATTGTGTGATAGACCATAGGGAGGGAGCCAAGTGAGTCTGGGAGAGCCAGCTGACCTTAATATAAGACTGAATCTGAGTGAAGGAGAGAGAGAAGGTTTGGTAAAAGTATGCTAGAATGGCATACAGATAGAACAATTCAGCCGTGTCTTTTAGCCAAAATTGACGATTAGAGGAGTCTCATATCAGCCAAAAATGGACCTGATTTAGTAAATCCACCTGATCCTGCCATGCTCAGACCTACAGCGGGAGCAATCAATGGGAATGTGGGTACAAACATGACAATGGATTTCAGAATTTCAGCAGTTTGAGCCTTTAGTAAATTATAGCCCCTAAATTTGCAAGGTATATTCTCATGGATAAAACAAGTTACAATATAATTATAATCTCTGAGCAAATATTTATAAAACTCTACTCTATGCATGGATCTTCTTTGAGACAGAAAGATAAAGTTAGGACTACAGGAAGAAGAAATATGGAGACTAGAGATAGAATAGAAATAAAGATGTAGGTAGAAATAGTATTAGAGAAAAGAGAGCAGAAAGAGAGAGCTGTTGAAATCCATATCTGGAATCATGTGAAACATGGAAATGTGATTTATTTAAAGAACCCAAGAGGTAAGGGAGGCTACAAGAATATTTGCAGAGTCATTCCCCAACTTGGGAAATAGGATGAAATCTTGGAGAATACATTGAGCTTCCAGTCATGAATCAGGAGGGTATAATCAGAATACATGGAGACATTCTCTATAAGAAATGAAATAATTTTTGAATCCCTACAGGCTTGTTTAATAAAGGATACATTTCAGTCTCATACTCTTCTGATCCTTTTTCAGGACCACGGTATCTTTGCCATAATATACTCGCTATAGCAGGAGAATAAATCTCTTTACTTCAGACTATACCCACACTCATGTCCTGGATAAAGTCGATTATTTCCTACTGACATTTTGTGTACATACAAATAACCGTGGAATGTTAGCATCTGGAAATGCAACATAATGCTCAAATGCCTTTCTAGTCATTTTAATACAACAAAGATTTCTAAAGATTGAAATGGAATGAGGAAACATGATTACATGTAAATAAGAATAAATACAATAAATCCGTTTACTTTGTGACTCATACCTCCTCACCCCACCATTGTGTTGCTATAAATTTATATTGTTTGAGCATAGTGTTTGCAAGCGAAGGGAAAAAATGATAAATAATGACACCAATAACATCTCTCCTTCAACTCCTGAGTATGGCTTTGTCTTTTTTCTCCTCTGAAATTTCTTTGAAATGTGTGACTATATCTTCCAGCTAGTTGTATAATATCATATTCCATGTAAATGAAATTCAAAATAAGATTGCCTAAAGGAACACTTGCATTTCCTTTGACCATGTAACCTGATGACTTTTTTTTGCTAAGGCATTCTTTCCAAATGACAAGTGAATGTAAAAATAATGGGTAACAGGAAAATAAATAACATTTGAAGTAGTAAGTGAATATTTGAAAGTAACGAAATAAAAATAAAACTGCTCAAAAATGCCAACCAGGTAAAAACAAGTTAGGTCCCCACTAAAATAAACTTGCTGAGGTTTGAATGCTGTCAGAAACTTTGACCTAAGTTAGGTTAGTGAAATACATTTTTAATATCCTAATACTCTAAGTCAGCTTTACCTTTCAAAATTTTAAGAAGCATATGCATGTGAGCAGACATCCAAAACTGTGATAAGTTATTAAGGTAGTACTTTGTATATTTTTATAATCCGTTATTTTGTGCCATTATGAATGTGGGATGCCATAGTAAAACAGATGGGTACAATTTTTCACCCTGGATTCCTGGAAAAGAAGCACAAGAGATGAGACTACTTCTTTATTCTTTATTAGTTGTCCTTTGTAAAAGGAATCAGATGTCTGACTAACCTACTTCCAAGTCTGATTAGATTTAAAACAATTTAATGGAAGCAACGTTCTCAGACTTGAAGATATGCCAAAAAACATCTGTAATAAACCATTATGACCTCCGTATACCTATTACCTTGTAAACTCTCCTACTATGTGAGCATATTCATTTATCTCTTGTACACATTTCACAGGTTTTAAAAATAGAAGTCAAACTTGTTCCCAGCTGTGCACCACCCTAAGTCAATTGGATTATGTACATCAATTAGGTTACTTTTGGTATACATTGGTAACCACCACTCTCAGTCATATTTTGCCGTGCTTAGAGACATTTATTAGGGAGCAGGGTGCTAAATAGTTGTACACTCCAGCTCTCTGTACGTGTCAGTGCTCTAACACTTCCTGTGTGAAAGGTTCACCTAGGGGAAATGCGATGGAATTTCAGACACAGGTTTAACCACATCTCATTTAGATCCTGCCCAGGAAGAATATTCTGAAGCAGCGGTGGGAACATGAAAGAATCAAGAGCACCATTCTGAAGGACTTGAATTATATAGGTTTCTAGATTCTTACGACTTGCTTCTTTAGAGGTAACAAATTATGTTAAAATAGTTTAGCCAATTCACATATCTTGACTTATTCCATCAATGAGAGCTGTTGTTCAATATCCGTTTGCTAATTCACAAGTCACTAACTTTAACAATGAAAATTAATTTCTTACCTTGTTTAAAACAGACAAACAAGCAAGCAAGTAAACAAAAAAAGAACATTTCATAGCAGAAAAAGGCAGGTAGGCCTAGGACAACAAAATCAACTTTTTTTATTGATGGAAAAAGTATAGACTCTCAATTACTTTCCATAAATACAATTAATACAAATAAATACAACTTTTTGTGACTGTATGGATCTGTTTATACTCATATATTTACTCATTGTAATACATTTATCTAATTTGAGCTAATTGCACCCTTATAAAATAAGTAACTCTTGGACACTTTAAACCAAATTTAGGTAAAATTACACAGAACAAAGTTTATTCAGTGAAAAAATCATATAAGCATGCATGTTTAACTGAAAGTCTAGTGACTTATCAGATGAGTGAAATTTCTAAATAATCTCTATGGACTAATCTTAAAAAATAAAATCATCTCGGTCTTATGTAATGTATCCATAGTGATGGAAAGCAGGAAGTTCAAAATATAGTCTTTAAGGAAGGGTTACATCACCTCTTCTCTCTCTCCACCCGAATTGGTGGCCTTATGGAGGACTCACCATAACCAGCTGAATGAGGGAGAAAAAAATGGTCCTAGTTTACACTATGCAACTGTAGGAGAGGGAGAACATTTCCTCTACCCACTCTAAGTCCTTCTGGCTAGGCTATCAATTAAATTGACATGAGACAGAATAACAGGAGAAAATCAAACAAAGCTTTATAACACGTACACGTGGGAAATGCTCAGGAAAACTGAGCAACTCACCAAAATGACCAAGCTGCCGACTTAAATATCATCTTCAGCTAAAGACAAAGGAGGGTATGGGGGGTAGTGGTTTGGGGCTTCAAAGGGAGGGAATGCAACTCATATAGAAATGGAAAAGCAAATCTTTGATAAACAAAACTTTGATGAGAGTGGGCCTAGCAAGGACCCTCACAGTCTACTGATACCCAGAGTTACGTATGGTGATGGCTTTTCCTGGGGACAGGGCTTTTATCTTAAATTCTTTTAGGCAGTTAGGGGGCAGGTCAAAGTTTCTTTCAGAGTCTTTTGTTCTATCAAGGAAAAGAGATACATTTTGGGGTGGCCAATTTTGATCCCCCACACTACCAACCTCTGAAAGTTGTTAGTTTAGTTCTATTGCCTTATTTAGGGATGACCCTGAGAAATAGTGATGAAAGGAAATATTGCCAGTGTACAGAATTTTAAGCAGTAAATATGTATGTTGTTCTTTTATTGTTTTTGTTTCTGCAGAGAAGGAGATAGCCAAAAGTACATATCTAAAGTGATTCATGGGCAATGAATCAGTGGCTAATTCTAGGGCTATATGGTTAGAGACTTGGAAAACAAAAGCAGGTAGAATTCTGCATATAAGAGTATCTATGAAAGATGTATATATAGGTATCATCAAATGGACCCAAAGTGTGAACATCTGTGACTTACATGAATTTCACCAAAGAGCAACTTCTGCAGAGGAAAATCCTAATAAAGGGTAGCAGAACGTGCCATCCCAAATATGCTGCTTCAGTATATTGATTATTTTGAACTTGAAAAACAGTAAAAGCTAGAGGAGGCTTTCTCTGAATCCCCTTTACTCTCCTCAAGACAGACCCTCCAAAAGGAACTCAGTTGTTATAGATTCCTTCCTCAGGAGTTTCACCAAGTAGGGAGGACTGACTTGTCTCGGGAGAGGAGACTGCAAGTGAGCGCTGCACCCAGGCATACTTTGTTACAAACTATCCTTCCGCCCATTTCTTCTTATAAGGGCCTATTCATTTTTCCTGAAAATCATTTGCTTTCCCTGAAGAGGCCTGCCCAATCCACTTTCCCTATTAAGATGGTATTTAATCTTGAATTCTAAAGCCACCTATTTGAGTTACTCACTTTTTCCCTGAATATCTCTTGTGTATACATGAGGTATACATACTAATAAACGTGTGTTTGTTTTTCTCTTGTTAATCTGTCCTTTACTACAAGAGCCTCAGCAAAGGATTTACAAAGATAAAGCAAAAATTATTTTTTATCCCCTACATTAATAACCAGGTAGGCAGAATGACCGGTTGTTGAGATGCCAGCCATCCCTACCCTTGCTTATGAACAAAATGCCATCTGTCCTGGGCTTATGAGCAAAGTGGCCACAATGACAGGGATGGAGTTTAAGCCTGAGCTTAGCAACATATACTTTACCCACCAAGGCAATCCGGCTATGATCACCTGAACGCCAAGCCTACCAACAGCAGATACCAACCCTGTACATGTGTCTTTGCACCATTTACCCAAGAGACCAGTCATTCAGCCACCATGGAAGGGGAAACAATTTATTAGCCCTGGAATAAGCCATGAGAATACAGATTGCCTTTCTAGCCTATTGCTTTTCTGCCATAATCACCATCAGTGGGCTTAAAGAATATCTTATTCACATTGTTATTCATCACAAAAGTCTTCTGACAGGGGATTGACATAACAGCAAATAAAGTGTTACAAATGGCTGATGCTTCTTGAATTCACCCATCTTAAAGTGGCAGTTCAGGTTTTGTAATTGTTTTATTCGGATGTTAAATGTGATTAAAAGAGGTGTGTAAGGAGATGTTGACCAAGCATAGGCTGTGGTGATTTGGGCTATAAATTTCCAGTTCTTGGTTAAGCTGGAACTCAGAGTACCCAAAGGTCCTTTCCTTGTATGCTGCCAGATTAGGGGTGGCCAAAATATAAATTTGCAAGATATTTGAAAGGTAGAAACAAAACAGTAATTATTACTTTTTGAAGATCATCATGGTTAGAAAAGAAAGACAACTGCAGAAATTCCAGCTTGATTTGTTTGGTGACTCCTCTTATTTTACTGTCTCTGTTTCTGATCTTCACCCCACAGCTCTGCCTTATTCCATAACTCACAGATATTCTGTGATGGAACCCTGGCTGAAACAAACCCCTGATGCCATGACTGCGTCAGGCGAGCACTGTAAATGGGTGCTGTATTATTAGGTAACGGGGACATGTCCTCCCTCTCTCTTCCCAATGGTACCTAATCATCAAATCATAGATTTCTTTCTGGCCATTTCTGGCTATTTGGGGAGCATGTGTTTTGCCTTGTGGAACTGATCCAATTTAATATCATTAATATTAGAAAATAACATGCTGTGCCATATGATACGGTGTGAGAGAGATATATATATCTCTCTCACAGTTTTTACATCTATGCTGTGCCATGTGATATGATGTTACATATCACAATTTAGAAGAGCAATAAGATATATTTTGAAGAAAGAAGTATTCTAATTTAATCTATGTGCACTCCTACTTAAGAATTAAGCACCTTCCTAAATTAGTGTGTTTGTATGCACACACATGTGTGCACATGTGTGTGCTGATGCCTATATTTTTTGTTTCTTTGTTTTTACTCTGTTGGTATTGTTCCCAGCAAAGTGCCTTGTACTCAGGTGAACTTCCGAAGTACAGATGGAGCACAAGGCCTCCAGGGAGAAACTGATTTTGCTGGCTTCTCCATGAGATGCTTCCCAGATGGTCTCTGGTGGCCTCTGCTCAAGTCTTTCACCAGCCCATATTGTAACCTTTTCTGAAACTTTATAGTTTAGAAATTCAGAGGCAGATTTCCATGTCCATGTGTGAAAGAAATAACTGGAATGTCAAGACAATATCCCTTCTTTTGAGAAAGAAAATATTCAGATCTTATCAGTTAGACAAATGTAAATATGCTTCTAAGCAGAACAGAAAATAGCAGAACGTTTGCACAAGAGTAATAGGACTTCAATTACAGTCAGGCGTTCGTTAAAAAGATGAATTCAATCAAGTCTTACAAACTTATCTAGGGGTTTGTAATGCAACAGAATTATGTTTCACAAAGTCATAATCAGAATAATCTAAATTTTATTGCCTAATTGCAAAGAATGCATAAATCATACACATATTATCTCACCATTTTGTCTACCATCATCTCATATGAAACTGAGTTGTAAGTGGTGATTTTCTTTCCCCATGAGTAAGATGTTTGGAGAAACACATAGGGAAATGTTTTTACTTCACTATTTTTATCAACAGGAATTATGGTAAATCCCAGAAATGTTGTATTAAGGCTTTGTGAAAATGGGTTGTTTGGTTCACATGAAATTATCAATCAAAGAAGGAATTTTGTTAAGATTTTAGTACATAGCAATGCTTGATGTGCTCTAAAGATATAAATGGTCTTCTTAACAGGGTAATGGTACCATAGGGAAACAAATGGGAATGTCAAAGCATGTGTTTTTACTGTCAGAAAATATATAACTAGGGGCTGGACCCATGGCCTAGTCATTAATTTCAGTGTGCTCCACTACAGAAGCCTGGGTTCACAGGTTTGGACATCAGGCACAGACCTACACCACTCATCAGCCATGTTGTGGTGGTAACCCACATATAAAGTAGAGAAATATAGGTACCGATGTTAGCTCAGGGCTAATCTTCCTCAGCAAAACAAAAAAACAAAACAAAACAAAATAAAATATATAACTAAAACCTCCAGAGTCTGTACAGTGTTACTGAACATGGACTTTTGTTCTGTTCTCTATTTTAGCTTTGGAATGTTTCTTAAAGAATGGTAACTGAGGGTTCATATATATATTCAGTGCTTCTTTTCTTCCCATTCTTTCTGCCAGTGAGCTGAATGAGATTGCTGCTAAGTTTGGATTTTTGAGATGACAAATTAAAGGAATGTGAAGGATGACGTGTTAAGGAAGTAAGACGATGGCAAAGACTTTCAAAGAAAACGTAAGTTGATAAACACAATAAAGATCTGAAAGAAAGAATTTAGGAGCAGCACTAAGGCACAAGAGAACTGTGGATATCAAGACTGAAAAGTATTATTAAATGTTAAGAATCAGATTGCTCTGAATACTCATAATAAAGACAGTAAGTCTTTGAAATAATTTATAATTATTAATTTTACTTTTTATTAGACTTTGCTTCATTTTATGTGCAAATTTACACAAAGACTGAACTATGGGAATCTCCATACTTTGTTAGAGATACATGAGCCAAAACTCAATAAGAATAAAACCTGCAATTTGTGGAGTTTATACAATTGGACTTCAGGTTTGACACTTGAGAATATTGAAAGCAACATAATTGACACAATCACTTATTGTCTATTTAAACACAATTAAGAGAAAGGCTAATGATAAAGATCATTTTTTGCTTAATTTCATATATTTGTAAAGTTATTGTAAGAAGATGCTGTCATTATGTGGGAAAATGACATATTTCCATTTTGAGTATTATGATGACCTTTGAAGGACCATGCTCTTTGGCAATATTCATGCAGATCTATTTTCTCCTTTGAGAAATCCACATCCACATATGGGATAGCCTTTAAGATGTTTATTTAAGCACTGCTTAGAAATCCGAATTTCCTGCAAGCGTAATCCAGGAAGGTTAGAACTATCTTTTCATGTAATTTTTCTTGAGTAAGTGTAATATATCTAGGATAAGTTCAAGCATAGTAATATTTTTCTTGCAAATGCCTGCAAAAAAAGTATTAACTGTCTTTATTGAACTACAGCAGGAAAGTAAACTACTTGCCAGAAATTACGTTAACTAAAATATATGTTTACCAAAACATTTTTGGGATAATATTGCTAGTAGAATTTTTCTCATCTCAGAAACATTATAAGATACTTTATAATGAAGCTATGTGTTTGGTAAATAAATGTTTATTTCATTTTATTTTTATTTGTTGATATTAAAATATCATGGTATTTGTAGGTATGAAGAGTCTTATGTCAGCCCAAACTTTTTTGACATATGTCACATATAATGTAATAAGAATTATTAGTAAATATCATTAAAATACATTACACTAAGATGTAGCAATTTGACCCAATGTCAAAGGACAAAATCAAAGTAAAAGGAAATACATTGTAACAAAATACAAAACACCTTTAAAACAAGTGAACGCTTAGTTGTATCTAAGACTTTAACGTTTACTTGGAATTTAACTCCAGCAAACTCTGCTCTTGAAATGTCTCTACAAGTACAAAAGGGATAGACAATCTCTCATAAAACAGTAGCCATATGCATTAGAAAAAAGACTTGGTTTGGAAAAGGAAATGTGAGTAATTCAGTGCTGAACAAATTTAAAAATTACTTATATACACTTTACATACTTAAAAAATACGAAGAGTTAACAACTGCTCCATATCTCTCTTAAAGTTGCTCTAAGAATAAAATATTGGTAAGAATGTGTGTTATAGAGTTGGATAACAATTATTGTACGTGTTGTATTAAGTCAGCTCCACCTGTGGGTGAGTGGAATGTCTCAGAAGGAACAACCATGTCCTCCCCACAGCTAGGAGCTGGTAAAGATTTTCAAGGACCTGTCTCAGCAAAGCAGGAAGACAGACATGGAGACTAGAGCGAGAGCATAGTGTGAACTAAATCCGCAAAGAAAGGAGCAGAGAGAGAGAGAAAAAAAATTACAAGAAATTTAAAGCGGGAAGAATAATTAAAACCTGCTGAATAAACATATTCTCTATTTTTAAAAGCCTTCATTTATTCAATAGTTGTGAAAGAGAGTAGTTTTCCACAAAAGCTACCAGATAATCCAGGACAATGTCCCTACTTGAAAGTCTGCAACCTTAACTCCATCCGCTAAATCTTTTTTGCCTTTTAATAAAACATATTGACAGGTTCCAGAGATTAAGGTGTGGACATCTTTAGGGGATCGCTATTTTATCTACCACAGTAATCTAGTAAGTTATCATTTGTTTTGGAAAAAATCCTGCAACATATTTGATTATGTAAAGAACATCTTTAGAAGCTACTTAAAAAACTAGGAAAACTGAAGAGGAGAACTGGGTCTCTAAGAGGGAAGGGATGGGTAGATGCTTTTCAACCCAATGTGTATCTATGTGTGTGTGTGTGTTTATAGACAGATATACACTTATATGCACTCATTTGAATTTATGGATACATATTCAAAATGTAAGCAGAAATATTAAAAAAATACACAAGATCACCTATTCAGAAATCACAAAAATAACAAAAGATAAAACAGAATTTTTGCTGTGGTGAAGATTAAACTAATTGCTCCATATCTAGAAATATGACACTGGGAAATGCCTGAAAAGAAAGATTTAGTGTAAATGGAAAGAAAAAACCCTTATATCTACAATGAAAATTTTTAATGTTTTCAGTTATTCAGGATGTGTTAATAATTGTTATGAAGAAGGCTCTAGGGGCCAGCCTCGTGGTGTTGAGGTTAAGTTGATGTGCTCCACTTTGGAGGCCTGGGATTCGTGGATTTGGATCCCAGGCATGGACCTACACACCACTCATCAAGCCATGCTGTGGCAGTGTCCCACATACAAAATAGAGGAAGATTGGCACAGATGTTAGCTCAGGGTCAATCTTCCTCACCCAAAACAAATAAATAAACAAACAAACCAATTCAATAACTGAAAACAATAGATCCAATAAGTACATTTGAATATATTAGAGCAAGACACAACAAATCAGTAAAGCAAGTGGGATATACAGAGAAACTGTATGCTCTTGAATTAGTATATATAGCAAGAGAATATGGAATTGTGAAACAAATGGCTTTTGGAAGAGGGATATGATGTCCCTTAAAAATGAGTACGTGGTTATCACAGAAGGAGTAGTATGAGATGGACACAGAGAGACGTCAAGACGTGTACTTTAAGAAGTTAAAAGTGCATTAGCAAAGTTACAAAAACCTCTAAGAATGGTAACACAAAATGAGAAAAAATAGAGTTGTCTCCCAAACAGGTGTGGTCTCCTTTGTTCCCAAAGATCCCATATATTCTTAAGGAGAGGGAGATTCAATAACTTGAGTTTGCCATTTTTGTGAAGGTTTTATGCTTTTCTAGCACTTCTAAGCTTTTCTGAGAACTTTGTATGCCTAAGGCACGACAGTGTGCTTGCATCTGGGAACAATGCCGTGATATTCCTGAAGGTTTACTGTTAGACCAGTGAAGCCAAGATCAATTTTCCCATAACATCTTTCAACCAACCCTGATTTCAGGTCCTTTTAAGAGACTGATCCTCAGAAGTAAAGGAGGGAACTGTGTCAATAATTGAGAAGTTATCATTGGCATACAGGAGGCCATTTAAGCAAGTTCTCAGGTCAATTTTCTATTATGTTAGTTATATATGACTGTTGCTGAAGTGTGTAGTCTCATCAAGGAGACCCTTTGTTTGGTAAATGGAGGAAATAGGGTTGGAATGAGGAAAGCAAGATTACAGTAACATTTAGTTCTTATATGGACATATTTTAAAAAGCAGAAAATGACCAGAATTTGTGCGGGGGTTCTTTCTACATTTTTTACTGTTTTGAATTTCTAGTACAAATGGAGTGCTATAGTACTAAAAAGAACAATAATTTTTAAGAGGACATAATATAAATTGTAATGCAGGAAGATAGATAATACTTGACAATAGAGTAAAAGCCATTTTTAAAAACCTTAGAAATGTATTGAGTAAAAACATCAAGTGAGTTCTTTAGCTTAAAATAATGTAAATAAGGATGAAGATATTACAATTATTTTTCTATGTGGAATAAAGAAGGATGAGGGATAAAGAAAGAGAGAGAGAGGAAGGGAAGGATGGAAAGAGGGAAGGAGGCAAAGAGCGAGGAAAGAAGAAAGGAAAGAAGAAGGAAAGAAGGAAGGAGGGAGGAAAGAAGGAAAGAAAGAAAAAGGCCACGTACATAGCCTCAAAATGCTTTTCTCATTTTGAAGTGTCCGCCTCTCTTGAGTCCTTTCCTCACCCTTCCACCGCTGTGTTTTCTGTTGCAAGGAGGCTAACCAAGCAAATTTCATTCCAGATACTCCTGTATATAAGCTTCTGGGTGTATCTGATCAATAGAGAGTCCTTGCAGAAGAATTGAGATGGGAGAGGTAGAGGCTTCTGGTTGTTGCTAATGTCTAGTTCCCTCACAGTCTGCTTCCATCGCATGAAGAACTGATTTCCAACAGTCACTCCCCATTTTGCGTGATGCAACACTATGGATTCCAGAGATCTCAGGCCACATCTCTAGGTGTCCTTCAGGGAGCAAAGAGGAAGTTTTGATTTAATTTCTTCATTTTGATAGTCGTATAAAGTACATTAGAAATCTGAGGCTGAAGATAAAATCTACCTAGAGATGAAACAGTGCAGTACTATTCCTGGCATATGATTTCAGCACAAATATTTGTACTCATAGTCAAGATATTTTTGGTGACAAACATACTGTTTTCCCCGGATAGCAAAGAAAGAAAAAAAGCAGAAAATATATAAATGTTTTCACATCAAGTGAAAGCCAAGTGATATAATGGAGCATTAAATTCTCCAATAAAAAGCAAGTATTAGAAAAACAACAAAAACAACGACAAAAAGAAGTTTACTTCTCCAAGGCAAAAGCATAGAAACCACAGTTTTAATTCTCAAAAATTGTGGTTTTCTTTGAATATTTTAAGAACTTTTAGTATTTCTACAGTAATTTTCAAAGACTACAGGAGCAGACTATTAAAAATGAATGAACCTGTTTTATACTAAACATTTCAATGTGCTTTTTCTTTAATGTTTTGTCTTTTTATAAAAACTAAAACCATGTTCTACCTGCAATGACCTCATTATACTGTTTCCTTTCTCTTATCTAGTGGTTCCACAGCCAGACAAGCAAATTGGAGATAAAGCTGATAATATTAGGAAGACAAAATTACATTGAGTCCTATGGGGCTTACATATCAGCTTTAGAATTTAACTCAGTGAGCCTCTCATATAAAATGCTTTATAACCGCAATGTATATTTTTAGTTAGTTGTACTTTTACTTATGCTAAACAGTTGAAGACTGTACATTGTATAAAATTAGTAAAATTTTATGTAATATGTATAAATGTATAGCTATATAAGCCTATGTAATCATTTTATTGAAAATTATAGAATGCATTAAGTACATGAAAATAAATACCCACCTTTTAGAGAATAATTATTAAATGTTTAACCACCTATCCACCATCTCACCCAAAAAGTAGAAGACTATCAAGATTCGTAAGCCTCATGCATGACTCTCCTAATTTCACCCTCCCTCAGTTCCTTCCTGAATAAATTAACACAAGCTAGAAACTACACTCAAAAACTTCCACATCTGTGCCACAGAGTGGTTCAGAAACCAAAGTTTCCTCTGCATGGTCTGTCATCCCTTGAAGTCTTAGAATATTTCAATGAATATCCTTCCTTGGCTGGTAGACAAAGGATGTGAGAGTGCATGAAGCACAGGGCAATGGGTTTTATGAGTCAAAGCATATTCCATTGAACAGAATATAAAAGAGTATCAAGGAACTACTTGTGAGCGCTACAGTTATAGTCCAACCTCACCTAGGACAAAAGGGAAAACATTTGGTGAACTCCCAGGTAGTCTTTGTCATTACATCCCTGCTCTCACTATGCTGAATTAAATACTAGTTATTGCCTTGCATTTCTTTACACTTTTTACTACCCACACAGTATCCCTAAAGATTTAAACAAAAAAAAAAAACTGTTGACCTTTGTTTTTAATGCTAGTTTAACTTCTCTCCATGTTATACTTTAGATGAATTCATTATGGTATATGGCCTATTTGTTTCACCGTGTTATGGTATCCCATTATATGAATATCACACAGCACATTTATCTATTCTGCTGTTAACAAACATCTTTTTCTGGTTCCATGTTTGTTATTATTAGAAATGCTTGATTAAATGTTATTTCATATATCTCCTGCTGTGCACACGCCAGGGTTTCCCAAAGGTATACAGATAGTGGTAAAATTCTTTTGTTGTCAGGCATGTACTTGTTAAGTTGTTGGTTAATACCAAAATATTTTCAAATTGCTGTGCTTTCAGTATTTGGATGAGGACTCTCATTCCTTCATATCTTCACCAATGTCTTGTACTGCTAGACTTTACTTCATTTGTTCAATCTAGTGGATATAAAATTATATTGATTTTATTTATTGTTCAACAAATATTTAATGAATGCCTATTACATACCAAGTACTATGGACCTTGGAATATATCAGTGAACAAAATAAGCGAAGGACTATCCCTCATGGAGCTTACATTCTTAAAGGAAGGGACAGACAATATCAACAGATAAAATAAGCAATTACTTTAGAAAATACACACACACGCAAACACAAGTGAAGAGAAGAAAAGAAAAAGCAGAGCTAGTGTTCTATAGAGTGTGGGATTTAGTTTTAAATATTTCAGTCAGCATAGGAGTGTTGAAAAGTGTATTTAAGGAGACTTGGAATTTAGCCATGGAGACATATGGAAAAAGAACATCTTTCCTTACATGTATTCTTGTCTTTGTTTTTAAGTAAAAGACATGGCTTTATACATGTATTTTAAAATTTTAATTCCTTATATATTGGAATATAATTGATATTTTTTATATTGACCTTGGATCCAATGTCTTTACTAAATCCACACATGAATCCTAATGGTTCTAAGGGTCCATAAATTAATTTAGTTTCCTATGTAGATAATCATGTCATCTGCAAATAATTCATTTTCTCCAACATTTCCAATTTTATGCTTTCAAGCATGATTAAACTTGAGGAACATGAACATTCGTTTTTTCTTTTTTCAGGGAGATTAATCCTAAGCTAACATCTGCCATCAATCCTCCTCTTTTTTGCTGAAGAAGATTGGCCCTGAGCTAATATCCATACCCATTTTCCTCTATTTTATAAGTGGGATGCCTACTACAGCATGTCCTGATAAGCAGTGTGTCAGTGTGTGCCCAGGATCCAAACCAGCAAACCCTAGGCCACAGAAGCAGAGCACATGAACTTAGCCACCCTGCCACTTGGCCAGCCCAGAAAGTGAACATTCTTGTCTTGTTCTCACACTCAGGGAGAAAATATGAATATCTCATCATTAAGTACAAAGGTGGATAGTTCTTATCCTTTCTTCCTTTTTTTTTAAATTTTTTATTGAGTTAATGATAGGTTACAATCTTGTGAAATTTCAGTTGTACATTATTGTCTGTCAGTCATGTTGTGGGTGCAAGCCTTCACCCTTTGTGCCCCCCCCCGCCCCCCCTTTTCCCTGGTAGCCACTAAGCTGTTCTCTTTGTTCACATGTTTAAATTCCTCATATGAGTGGAGTCATACAGAGATTGTCCTTCTCTATCTGGCTTATTTCACTTAACATAATTCCCTCAAGGTCCATCCATGTTGTTGCAAATGGGGCGATTTTGTTCTTTTTTATGGCTGAGTAGTATTCCATTGTATATATATATACCACATCTTTTTTATCCAATCATCTGTTGATGGGCATTTACATTGCTTCCACATATTAGCTATTGTAAATAATGCTACAATGAACATTGGGGTGCATGGGGCTTTTGGAATTGCTGACTTCAAGCTCTTTGGATAGATACCCAGTAGAGGGATAGCTGGATTGTATGGCGGTTCTATTTTTAACTTTTTGAGGAAGCTCCATACTGTTTTCCATAGTGGCTGCACCAGTTTGCATTCCCACCAGCAGTGTATGAGGCTTCCTTTTCCTCCATAACCTCTCTAACATTTATTACTGTTTGTTCTAGTTATTTGTCATTCTAATGGGTATCAGGTGATATATTAGTGTAATTTTGATTTGCATTTCCCTGATGATCAGCGATGATGAATATCTTTTCATGTGCCTAGTGGCCATCCATACATCTTCTTTGGAGAAATGTCTGTTCATGTCTCCTGCCGGTTTTTTGATCGGGTTGTTTAATTTTTTGTTGTTGAGTTGTGTGAGTTCTTTATATATTATGGATATTAAGCCTTTGTCAGATATATGACTTGCAAATATTTTCCCCCAGTTAGTGGGTTGTTTTTTTGTTTCAATCCTGTTTTCATTTGCCTTGAAGAAGCTCTTTAATCTGATGAAGTCCCATTTGTTTATTCTTTCTATTGTTTCCCTTTTCTGAGAAGACATGGTGTCCGAAAAGATCCTTTTAATACTGATGTCAAAGAGTGTACTGCCTACATTTTCTTCTAGAAGCCTTATGGTTTCAGGTCTCAGCTTTAGGTCTTTGATCCATTTTGAGTTTATTTTGGTGAATGGTGAAAAACAATGATTAATTTTCATTCTTTTACATGTGGCTTTCCAGTTTTCCCAGCACCATTTGTTGAAAAGACTTTCTTTTCTCCATTGTATGCCCTCAGCTCCTTTGTCAAAGATAAGCTGTCCATAGATGTGTGGTTTTATTTCTGGGCTTTCAATTCTGTTCCATTGATCTGTGCACCTGTTTTTGTACCAGTACCATGCTGTTTTGATTACTGTAGCTTTGTAGTATGTTTTGAAGTTAGGGATTGTGATGCCTCCAGCTGTGTTCTTTTTTCTCAGGATTGCTTTAGCAATTCGGGGTCTTTTGTTGCCCCATATGAATTTTAGGATTCTTTGTTCTATTTCTGTAAAGAATGTCATTGGGATTCTGATTGGGATGGCGTTGAATCTGTAGATTGCTTTAGGTAGAATGGTCATTTTAACTATGTTTATTCTTCCAATCCATGTGCATGGATTGTCTTTTGATCTCTTTATGCCATCATCCGTGTCTTTCAGAAAAGCCTTGTAATTTTCATTGTATAGATCTTTCACTTCCTTAATTAAATTCACTCCAAGATATTTTATTCTTTTTGTGGTGATTGTGAATGGTATTGTGTTCTGGATTTCTTTTTCTGTTAGTTCATTATTAGAATATAGATATGCTACTGATTTATGCAAACTGATTTTATACCCTGCAACTTTGCTGCAGTTGTTGATTACTTCTAAGAGTTTTCCAATGGATTCTTTGGGGTTTTCTATATATAAGATCATGTCATCTGCAAACAGCAAGAGTTTCACTTCTTCCCTCCCTGTTTGGATTTCTTTTATTCCTTTATCTTGCCTGATTGCTCTGGCCAGGACCTCCAGTACTACGTTAAATAAGAGTGGTGATAGAGGGCATCCTTGTCTCATTCCTGTTCTCAGGGGGATGGTGCTCAGTTTTTGCCCATTGAGTATGATGTTGGCTGTGGGTTTGTCATATATGGCCTTTATTATGTTGCGGTAGTTCCATTCTATCCTCATTTTGTTCAGAGTTTTTATCATAAATGGCTGTTGGATCTTGTCAAATGCCTTCTCTGCATCTATTGAGATGATCATGTGGTTTTTATTCCTCAGTTTGTTGATGTGGTGTATCACGTTGATTGATTTGCAGATATTGAACCATCCCTGTGTACCTGGTTTGAATCCCACTTGATCATGATGTATGATCCTTTTGATAAACTGCTGTATTCAGGTTGCCAAAATTTTGTTGAGAATTTTTGCATCTATATTCATCAATGATATTAGCCTGTAGTTCTCCTTTTTCGTGCTGTCCTTGTCTGGTTTTGGTATCACCATGATATTGGCCTCATAGAATGTGTTAGGAAGTGTCCCATCCTCCCTAATTTTTTGGAATAGCTTGAAAAGGATAGGTATTAAATCCTCTATGAAAGTTTAGTAGAATTCCCCAGGAAAGCCATCTTGTCCTAGGGTTTTATTCTTGGGAATGCTTTTGATGGCCGTTTCAATCTCTTTCTTGTTAGTGATCTGTTTAGATTGTCTGCTTCTTCTTGAGTGAGCTTTGGGAGATTTTAGGAGTCCAAGAATTTATCCATTTCCTCTAGGTTATCCATTTTGCTGGCATATAGTTTTTCGTAGTATTCTCTTGTAATCCGTTGTGTTTCTGCGGAGTCTGTTGTTATTACTCCTCTTTCACTTCTGATTTTGTTTATTTGAGCTTTCTCTCTTATTTTCTTTGTAAGTCTGGCTAGGGGTTTGTCAATTTTATTTACCTTCTCAAAGAACCAGATCTTTGTTTCATTGATCCTTTCTACTGCCTTCTTTGTTTCAATAACATTTATTTCTGCTCTGATTTTTATTATTTCTTTCCTTTTGCTGACTTTGGGCTTTGTTTCTTCTTCTTTCTCTAATTCAGTAGGTGTAGTTTAAGATTGGTGATTTGGGATTTTTCTTGTTTGTTAAGATGTGCCTCAACTGCGATGAATTTTCCTCTGAATACAGCTTTTGCTGCATCCCATATGAGTTGGTATGGCATATTATCATTTTCGTCTGTCTCCAGGTATTTTTTTATTCTTTGCTTTCTTCAAGGATCCATTGCTTGTTCAATAGCATATTGTTTAGTCTCCACATGCTTGTGCCTTTCTCAGCTTTTTCCTTGTAATTAATTTCTAGCTTTATAGCATTGTGATCAGAGAAGATGCTTGTTATTATTTCATTTTTTTTTTAAATTTGTAGAGGCTTGCCTTGTTTCCCAACATATAGTCCATCCTTAAGAATGTTCCATGTGCACTTGAGAAGAATGTGTATTCTGCTGTTTTTGGATGTAGTGTTCTATATATGTCTATTAAGTCCAACTGTTTTAGCTTTTCATTTAGCTCCACTCTTTCTTTGTTGATTGTCTGTCTGGATGATCTGTCCATTGATGTGAGTGGGGTGTTGAGGTCCCCTAATATTATTGTGTTATTTTTGATATCTTCTTTTAGGTTTGTTAATAGTTGCTTTATGAACTTTGCTGCTCCTGTGTTGGGTGCGTAGATATTCATAAGCGTTATTTCTTCTTGATGAAGTGTCCCTTTGATCATTATATATTGGCCCTCTATTGTCTCTCTTCACCTGCCTTATCTTGAAGTCTGTTTTGTTTGATATAAGTATTGTGACACCTGCTTTCTTTTGTTTGCAACTAGCTTAGAGTATTGTCTTCCAACCCGTCACTGTGAGCCCGCATTTGTCCTTGGAACTGAGGTGTGTTTCCTGGAGGCAACAAACTGTTGGATCTTGTTCTTTAATCCATTTTGCCACTCTGTTTCTTTTTATTGGAGAGTTCAATTTGTTTACCTTGAGGGTGATTATTGATGCATGAGGGCATAATGCTGTCATTCTTGCTCGTTTTCTAGTTTTCCTGTATTTCCTTTGTTTCTCATCCTCTGTGTTTTCGCCTACCCATTGACTTCTGCAATTTCTTATGCTGGGTTTCTTAGATGTTTCCTTATTTACGTATTGTGTCTCTGTTCTGTTTTTTAGTTTAGTAGCTACCCTGAAGTTGTATTCCGAATCTTGTGTATCACATAGTCCATTTTCTGGTGGTCTCTTACTTCCTTAGCCTAGACTGATTTAGTCCCTTTGCTCTTCCCCTTCAGAATTATTATTTTCATCTCTTATTACAACTTGTGTTGTGAGTTTGTAGTTAGAGTGATAAGATTGTCTTTGCTTTGGTGATTTCCTTGCCTTTATCCTAATGCTATAGTTGAATATTTGCTATCTTAATCAGATTCTATCTATTTGTCTTCCCTACTCTGTGTTTTGTGAACCCTTAGTCCCTTTTCTCTTTTTTCAGGTATGATAGCCTTCTTGAGGATTTCTTGTAGTGGAGGTCTTGTGACTACAAAGTCCCTTAGCTTTTGTTTGTCTAGAAAAGATTTAATTTCTCCCTCACACCTGAAGGATATTTTTGCTGGATAGAGTATTCTTGGCTGAAGATTTTTACCCTTTAAATTTTTGAATATGTCACTCCAATCTCTCCTCACTTGTAAGGTTTCTGTAGAGAAATCCACTGAAAGTCTGATGGGAGTTCCTTGGTAGGTTATTTTCTTCTGCCTTGCTTCCCTGAGTATTCTTTGTTTGTCAGTCATTTTTGCCATTTTTACTACTATATGCCTTGCAGTAGGTCTTTTTACATTGACAAATCTAGGAGATCTGAAAGCTTCCTGCACACATATTTCTCTCTCAATCCCTAGATTTGGGAAGTTCTCTTCTATTATTCTGTTGAGCACACTTTCTGCTCCATTTTCCTTTTCCACCCCTCAGGAATTCCGATGATTCTTAAGTTGCATTTTCTCATTGAGTCAGTTATTTCTCTGTGATTTTCTTCAGTTTTTTAAATTCTTGGTTCTCTTTCTTCCTCTGTCTGGAGCCGTTCAGCCAGTCTATCTTCAATTATGTTAATTTGCTCCTCTATGGTGTCTACATGGGCATTCAGAGAATCCGTATTCCGTTTTATTCAATCTATTGTGTTTTTCATCTCTAGCATTTCTAATTCATTCTTCTTTATAATTTCAATCTCTTTTGTGAAGTAACTCCAGAGATCGTTGACTTGTTTGTCTATATATCCCTGTACCTCATTGAATATTTTCATGATAGCTATTTTGAACTCATCTTCACTTAGTTTACCCATTTCCTAGCCCTCAGGACCTACTTCTGTATTTTTATTGTTTTCCTTTTGGACTGGTGCTTTTATAAATTGCTGGATGGTAGAGGACCGGTTTTTGTATATGATGCTATTATTTCGTTGCAGTTACAGCCTGTCGCCACTAGATGGGCATTGAGAGCCTACCTGGATTGGATCAGCTCTTGCTGTCTGGTCTCCTGGGGCCCTGGCTTTCTGGGGTTCCCCCAGGGGAAAGCTTTCCCCCATTAGAGGGTTTCCACTGCACCAGTGGTGGGAGTCCTGGATGATCCCCAGATGCACAGCCCCTCCCCCACTCCTTCCCTCACCTGCAGCAGCAATCCCAGTCTCTAGGGGAGGGAGCGAAGTTATCTCCTACCCCGTTCCAGCTCCTCCAAGGGCAGCACCAGCCTCTCCGACCTCCATCGTTTGGCTGCTTTGTGTCTCTGTTGATTTCTGTTATTAGGATTTTTTTTTTTGGTTGGAAACAGTTGTTCTTTTTGTTTGTAATTTGGAAGGGAGAGAGTCCTGGGTGAGCTCACACTGCCATGTTGCTGACATCACCCCCTCTTCTTTCTTTTTGGTAGGTATGTTTTATCAGATTAAGGAAGTTTCCTTCTATTCCTACATTGATGGGAATTTTTTTTCTGAGGAAGATATGCCCTGAGCTAACATCTGTGCCAATCTATCACTGTTTTGTACGTGGATTGCTGCCACAGCATGGCTGCTGTCAAGTAGTGTAGGTCCATGCCAAGGAACCAAACCCAGGCTGCCAAAGTGGAGTTTGCCAAACTTAACCACTAGTCCATGAGGTCAATGGAAGATTTTATTTGTGGTTTTTTTTTTTTGATGAATCAGTATTGATTTTATGAAATATTTGCCTACATTTATTAGATGACAGTGCAATGCATTTATTTTGTTATTGTATTAAACAATATTGATTGCTTTACAAATGTTAAACAACTTTTCAATCCTGGAATATATCTCTCTGAGCCATAATGGATTTTTATTTTTGCATAATGTTGCCTTTAATTTGTTCATATTTTATTTAGTGTATATTCATTAGGTTCAAGAGAGTTATTTTATTTGTAATGTAATGTAATGTAATGCAAACAGTAATTTTATTTGTAATGTGTTTATCAAGTTTTGCTACCAGGCTTCAGCTGGCCTTACAAAAGATATTGGAGAAGGTTTCCTCCTTTTTCTTTGCTGAAACAGTGTGTTTAAAATTGATATTCTTTCTTCTTTAAATTTTTGGAAGAATTTACTAAGGAAACCTTCTGTGGTGTTTTTTTTATAGGAGGTTTTAAACTAATGTGTTCATTTTTTAATAGATGTAGAAATATTCAGATTTTATATTTCTCCTCTGTCAGTTTTGGAAGGTTGAATTTTTCAAAGATTTTCCAATTTATGTTAATTTGAACATTTTTCTTCTTTGAGTCTTGTAAAGATTTACACATCTTATTAATGTTAACAAAATTTTGGGTTTGTTGAGTTGTTTTTATTGAACATGTGTTTTATATTTCATTGATTTCTGTCCTTATATATATATATATTATCTTATATCATCTATTTTCTTTGCTTTTCATTGTCTTCTTTGAGCTTCTTGAGATCTATTTAAATTTTGGTCATTGATTTTCAGCATTTCTTCTTTTATAATGTATGCTTTTAGTCTCTAAGCACTGCTGTAGCTATATCCAAAGATTTAAGATTTGACGTATTTTTGTTATTGTTCAATGCAAAATATTATTGGATTTTGGCTGTATTTCTTTTTGATCTCTTTGATCTTTTTAAATGTGCTGCTTAATTTACAAGCACTTGAGAATTTTCTAGTTTTTCCTAAGCTGCTTCTACTATAATAAAGGAATATAATTCTTTATGTTTGTTGTTTTCAAGTGTGTTGTGGCTTGTTTCATGTCCCAACATCTGGTCTCTTTGGTTAAGCATTCCCTGTATACTTGAAAAGAATGCCTTTTGCAGCTGTTGCATGTAATGCTCTATATATGTCAATTTAGGTCATTGATTAAGTGTAGTGTTCAAATCTTCAATGTTATTATTGATTTTTATTTTGCTTCTCTTACCAGGTACTGAGAAAGTTGTGTTTACATGCCCAGCCATGATTGGAGATTTTTCTTTTAGGTCTCTCAACTTTTGTTGTCTTATTTACTTTTAAAATCATGTTATCTGATGCAAATTTAAAATGAACTTTTTTATAATGAGTGAAGAAGAACAGCAGAAGAAGAGTACATACACTTTAGGGAAGGAGTTGGCAGACCATGGAGGGTAGTCTGGATAATGGGAAGAACTATAACTTTACTAGGAGGAAAATAGGAGCTCTTGCAAGGTTTTGTCCAGAACAGTGACACAGTGACATGAAATGACTGGTCAATCTTGCCTTGGTGTAGAAAATAAACTGTAGCAGAGCAAGGGGAGAGTCATAGAGACCATTTAAGAATACCTTGTTTTAATCTAAGTGAGAGACGAGGATGGCTCATTAACATGAGTGGGGAGAGTGATTGAATTCTCTCTGTATTTTTAGAGTAGTAACAAGAGTGTATCCTAATGGATGTAGAGCAGCAGGGATGGGGAGACGGAGGGAGATAAAGAAAGGAGTCACGACAACTTCCAATATTTTTGGCTTCAGAAATTTGAAGAGTGGCATTGTCATCATCTGTAATGAGGAAGGATTCACAAGGGGTCATGGTGAATCATGCAAACAAATGTGTTGCCACAAAGCAGCCTAGCTATTTATCTAAAGAAGATGTCGAATTTGTATAACATTAAAAGTTATTTTCTCACAAAAGGCATTACACATTCTTTGTGTTTTAAGTTACAAACACAGAAAAAAAAAAAAAGAAAAGAAATCAGTCCATAGTATGGCCTTAATATATTACAGACTTAGACATTTCTTTTGTAAGCTAAATAAGGAAAATTTGTTTCAAGAACTTGAACAGTGAAGGAATTAATTTGCAGTGATTCTGTTTTTTCACAGACTTTTTACAGTAATACATTTATGTAAGTGTAAATGATAGAATACAAAAAGGTCTTATACCTATACTTAGTTTTATCTGTATCTTTTGTAAACTTTATTATGTCCTCTATCAATGTAGACAATTATGGATTTTATTTCTCTCAAGCCATCACACTTGGTTAGCTTAAATTTAACCTCACATATTTAGCATGATGTCGTAAGACTTCAAATGACACCTTCTCTAATTTGAAGAAGACACAATTTATGTCCTGCTGTGGCTTAACAGTACCTTCTCCAATGTTTGTTAAATTCCTAGAATGTTACATAATGGATTCTAATTTTGATGTTTTTCCTTGGGCTAAATTGCTTGAATTCCATCATGACAGAAGCCTCCTTTGAGTCACCAACTAATTATCCATTCCTTTGTGTCCAGTCCCAAATGAGGCTTTAGATCCTCTACAAATTATTAATATAATTTTCAAAGACATACACATAATGAAAGGCATTTTACACTGATAATAGAGAACTTCTATAATGAGAAAACCGTTCTATGTAATGACAGTATCAGAATTTTACTCCCTGCTGTTTTTTCATTGTCTACTAAAAGTGTCCTCTCAAGAAGAGAAAAAAAGGTAAATTGAAAAGATAAATAAAAGTAGAAATCTTTAGAAACGAATGAGGTGTGCTATCATTTAAATTCTACTGTTTCTACTCTACTGTTTAGCTCTGATTAAAGTGTCTTTCTTGAGAAATGGAAAATGTCTATCACTTAAACATATACATTAGAGTGAATTATATTTTGCTTCTGCTTTCACAGCCTGACCTAAACTTCATTGGTGACATGCAAGTTAAAATATAAATGTTCCTCTTAAACATATGCAGTGCTGTATGTTAGTTATATCGTAATAAAACTGGAAAAAATATAAACGTTTGTTAAATTCAAATTATTATTCACCTATAGTCCAAATATTCCCTTTTGTAACAAAACAGTATAATAAAGACAGGATGAAAAGCTGAGAAAAAATATTGGATGATAGTTTAAAGCTTAAACTTTCAACCAAAAGATGAATACTTGAATTATGCCATCAAATAAATTCTGCAATGTAGGCTTTTATTTTAAAGTGGAATGCCAGGAAAATAATTACATAATATAAATAAAAATTGTTGTACAATTTTTTTAGAGTAAGAGAAACACTCAACTCTACAGTACAATCATATATTGTTTTAAATGAGATTTTCACTATTTTAAGAACATTTCTGTGATTTTATATTTTTATTTATAAAAATCTATTTTCCGTTAAAGTGAAAAAAGAATAAGATGCTATCCCAGTCTACACTAACATTAATTAAAAAATAGAGTGAATAGACTTAAATATCAATTATAGTCTGAGCTAGCAGAAAGGTTTCCTTCAATTTTGTGTCTATGTGACTAAGATGAAAAATAATGCATAATAACAAAAAAGACAAATAAAACATGATGTGCTTTTCTACTGTCCTTTAAAGAATCTAATTTTTTACAAGTATGGTAGAATATAATGAGCTAATATTTTAGCATGGAATTTAACATTGTAATGTTTTTTTTAGCCAAATATCCTACTGCATCTTCCTAACATATTATAAATAGACTTGGATGTAGTATGCTTTTTTGCATACTTTAATATCTCTTCTGCATGGATGTGAGTGTCTTTTAGACCTAGCTTGAACACTCTCTTATCCTTAAAACTTGTTTTTATTCTCCCCTCCTTCCAGACATAAATAATTGCTCTTTATAGATTGTGTTTAATTTATTGGTGCCACCATATTTATCCATAGCCTGAGATTTGCATAAGTTTCTGGTTGACAAGGGCCCATTCCCTAGGTTCCAGAAGATGTAACACAGATGTAACCATATAATGAAAGACTCAGAACAATCATAAGTTTATGGCTCTATGCGACCAATGTTAGTAATATATCAATACATGCCACAAGAGAGAGAAATAGTGTTCAGTGAAAAAGATGCTCCATAGAAATCTGGTTGGAAGTTGTTATTTTCAAATTGTGAGAGGAGTCGTCATCAGAGTTTTCAGGCATAGCAAGGAACAGGGACCGTATTTATTCATATTGACATCTAAAAAGAATGACAGTGAATCATAAAGACTGGAGTTCACTGACTCAGCAAAAATTTTTTGAGTAGTCACTATGTTAAAGGGCAAGGAATATGGAGGTGTGGGAGTTGGGTATGAGACAGTTCTGTGACCATGGAAACCACAATAAACATATTCTGACTACTATCGTGTTGTGCTCTGAAGACTGAAGCTAGTGTAGTTTTAGTTACTTTGCCAGAAAAATCATGATCTGCGTTCAGTTATAATCGCTTTCTGGCAGAGGTAGATATGAGGTGGGCATCTAGTATATTTGTTTTTTTCAAGGATCTCACACAGAATACGCCATATGGTAGATGAGTCCTTACTATTATTTCAAAACGTGTAACCCAACTTTAAGATAATTTAGTCTTATTAGGATCATGTTAAGACTTTATAACACTCTCTTTTTGTTCTCCAAGAACAGAAATATTTCCAACTGGGAAGTACTTTGTCCACATTCAGTGAGCCATAGAAATCTGCTGTGAATCATTTGGATTGCTTTGCTACCTGAAATTTTACCAGCTATGATGTGGCTATTCCATCTGGCTTCTTTTAGTTTATAGGTAGAAATCAATCACTGAGTCTTTTTCCTTCTGCCCCAGACCTAAGCTAGTCAATCATCTTTGTCCCCTCACCAAGGGTTCTGTGCACATCATGCAAATGCCATGGACAAATAAGTAATTTTGTAACAATATCCCCTGTCTAGGACCCTCCTGCTGATAGTACATTTTCATCACCCTGTTCATGGTGGAAGTGATTATATGGATATCTTCTCCGAGAAGCCATAGACCTCTTCTTAACCTAGTTAGAATTTTATGCCATTAGTTTCAACGTCATCCAGCCCTCTGGATTCCTTCCTAAAGATTTCTAATATCTCTTCTACTCTGCAAGATTGTGGAAAATGAGTAGGAGGCAAACCAAAACTATAGAAAATGGGTGCTCACTTTCCCATGATTTCCTTTCTTTATGAATCAAGAAGGGCCTAGCTTCAGGCTGTTTGTGTCCTTTAAATGACACAACCCTTCTTCCCTCTGCAGAAAAAATGTATGGCCTAGCCTTCATAGATTGAGAAGATATATTCTGCACATGATGGAGAAATGTTATAATACTCTCACTTGGATTTTATATGATAGAGAGTTTATAAGGTGTCACCTCTTAGTAAAACTGGCTGTAAATCCTACTGTGTTGGGAGGCAATCCTATTTGGAACACAAGAGACTTAATATTGATCACTTCAATCTCTATTATTTTTTTCCGTGAAAATCATACTCACATCCTCCATAAAACTTGGTGACAGATGGATTTCTCAGGTTGGCTAAAATTATGTCATGCAAAATAAAGTGCAAAAGAAAAGAACCTACATGTATCTTTAAAAATAGTGTTATCCGTAATGTGTTTATTAACTAATAACATTTCTTTGATTCAGATATATTTACTCTTTAGAGTTAATATATCATTTTTTTTGCTTATACAAAGAAAATTTATTAGCAGAAACAGTGATTTGAGTAGTCCTGTTCGTAGTCCACAACCACAGTGACCCCCTTCCTGCAGGCACTGTCCGGGAATGTAAAGGACATCCTCAGTCCACTCGATATTCATTTGGGACTGGCAAAGGCTCTGAGGATTAAATGGGCCCCATTTCCTCAGATCTTGGTCCTATTTCCTCCTGTGACCTGGAGTTTGGTGCCTAGGGCAGTGATGTCCAGCTCCTTGTACCTCTGGGCCACTTCCTGGGTGGCCGACATGGCAGCATATAGTGAAGATTCATTCTGGTCAAACTTCGCCTTCATCCCACAAGTTACACAGCCAATGGTTTCCTTGCCAGAGAGATCAGTGACATTGACAAAAGTGTCATTGAAGGATACAACAATGTGGCAGATACCAAATATATTCTCTTCTTCAGCCGCCTGAAGTTCAAAGCTGATAACTTATTCTTCCTTATTTTCTTTTTTTCATAGTGTCATTTCTGTAGTTGTCTCCACATTCTGCCACCAGAAAGAATATATATAAATATATAAAGAAATAAATATACATGGGTATGTCAGTTAAAATGAAATTAGAGTCACGATAATTTTGCTTTAAAATTCTGTTACAATGAAACAATATTACATTTATAGAGGGCCAATTAATGCACATAGAGGCTTTTTGTATATCGATTTATGCTGAAATTCATTTAATTTTTTTTTCTTATACTTGAGAAGAACAAAACCAAACCATGGAAATCTGAAAGAGCTTATAAAATATAAAAATGCATTAAAGTTAAAATATGAATTTTAAGGTTAACTATAATAAAAGTAACTTAAAACCTTTCAATACATATTTATGTGCAGAAAAACCTTATACAGATTTCTGATATGGGCTCCCTCCAAGTGAGCATAGACTACTATTAGAAATACTAAATATGACATGAAATATTTTGGTGGAATAAATCATTTCTCCATGTTCATGCTTATAGTGACAGAAATAACAAATGGTAAACAATAAAATAAAGGCAACATATTTTGAAAATTCAACATTATAATTTTTAAAAGTTTATTTTGACATTGTTTTGTTGATGATATCACCGCCCTCTTGTGTTCCCTACACAGATTTTGACTTTGTGATTTCTATTCAGTATAATAGCATTGAATATATGGCTGGTGAGACTGCATTCGAGCACTTAGGCTTTTAAAACTGTTAAAAAGTTGTTTGATCCAATAACATAGACATTTCAAAATATCTTTATCAATCAAAATATTTTTTAAAAACGTTATTTTAAGCTGAGCCCAGAAAGAACTCATTAGCTTTTTCTTTCTACATGATTCATAAAAATATACTATATTTCTCCCCCATCATTTAATATATACCATGAAATGTTCTCTTCTCAAACATATTTTTTTAAAATTGAGATAGCAGAGTCATTTCAGATTTTTGAATGGGAGAAGTTATATGTCAAACTTTTTACAGTGTTTCCGTATGTAATTTAAAAGTCTATAATTCAAAGTGATTCAAAATTTGTACAAAAATTTGCAATGGAAAACATAGAAGAAAAATTTTTGAAATGAAAAGAATCTCTATAGATGTTTTAATCTCTCTCAGTTCCCTTTTTCTTAGCTTATTGTCAGTCTTTCATTTCATGCATTTTTGTATATTAGAATGATAATTTCAATAGTTCTAATTGGTTTTTGTCTCTAGTTTCTTTGTTATTTAATCATCCAATACCCAACTGCAATATTTACAATCTTAACCAAATAAACTGAAATATAAAAATGAAATCAAAAATAAAATTGCCTCAGCAATAAAATAAAGTAAAAACAAACAGAAAAAAACAAAACTGCAATAAAATTATCAATGCTTCTCTATTGCCATCCTAATTAAATCAAAATTCTTAAGCTGGAAGCCAAGCCTCTTTATTACGTGTTTTCACATTTACCATCTAAATGTATCTCTTTCTATGCAGTTTTGACCTGCCTGTGACACCATTCAAAGAGATTACTTGAACAGTTACTCTCCCTTAGTTCCTTTCACATGAAATGCAATATATATGGATAATGACTATCCTAAAAAATGTAATCATCTTTCAAGCTCTATCTCATCCATTAAATATTTCTTAGTTCTTGATGTTATTCTATTCTTAAGGCAGAAGTGCTGTCTCCTGTTTTAAACTAACATTTTATTTATTTGGACATTTGCTATTTGGGATTTTAGACACATCTGTATATATCTTGTCCCATTAATCATACAACAAATCAAAACTTCTCAATTTTTAAAAACACCTTTGGGGTGAAGTGTTGCACCTACAACATGACTAACAATAATGTACAACTTAAATTTCACAAGGTTGTAAACTATCATAATCTTAATAAAAAGTTTTAAAAAAAAACACCTTTGTGCCCCCTCCATGCAGTGCTTTGTATAAATAAATATTTTGCAACTCAGTACATAGAATGTAAAAAAGTATCATTTTCTTAACTTTTCATTTGTTTCCTATTGGATAAAATGACCAAATTAAATTAAAAGATTGAGTAAAATCGATGTTGCATAAGCCTTCTAATATCTACATATGAGTACTTCCTTTTGGTGAATACTTGATCTTACCCCACATTTACCATCATGCATTTTTTTCACTTAACCACACATCCCAAAAACACAAATCCAATTCCCCAATATGCTGGTGAATATTTTTACCAAGAATTTCAAATAAGATGGAAGAGAAGGCCATATTTTATACTATTCATGGAAAAACTTACTTTAAAATACTTTCAAATATATTTTTGTCCTAGTTCTCGCCTTAACAGAGGCCTCCCTTTCCTCCCATACAGCAGTAAATAATGCACCAAATTGTGCATCTTACCCAGAATTAGGAAATCAGTTACATAGTGAATCTTGTCACCCATGCCAAGTCTTGAAGAACCCAAACCATTGCCATACTGACAATCAATGCTAGTGATGTAAAATTATATCAAAAATATTCTAATCAATGAATAATCTTAGGAAATATCACATGAGATGGATGTATTAACTAACATTACAGAGATAATCTTTTTGCAGTTATATATATACCAAATCATTATGTTGTACACAAACTTAGACAATATTATATGTCAATTATATCTCAATAAATCTGGAAAGAAGAAAGAAATATTAGACAAATATCTATTGATGAAGATTCAAGGCAAGTTGCTATAGTTGTACTAGACAAAACTCATGAATCAATCTGATCATTTGTCAATTCATCCCCAGCCATCCTTCCCTTTGATGGGTTTACTCAGTGTCTCCCTTGAAGTAGTGTTACAATTCGAATCCCCAAAGAGAGGCTAATGTTTAAAACCTTGAGTTTTTCTAAAACAAACGTTTTATCTCCACACTTGGTTTTGTTTTCATGTGGAGTGACATCTAATAGTTCTTTTTCCAATGCAAGGGACACGTATTACAGAAACAAACAAACACAAATAAGAAGCAGAAGAGAACTTACATTCCCTTTGTGTCTCTGACTCTCAGGGGAAAGAGAACAGAAGAAATGTGAAATAATTGGATAGTTTTGCTTTCCAAACTTGCTACTCAAATAGGCTGCTCTGTTTTCCCAAGTACGGAGTAAGTGAATCTGCAGAGAGACTCCAAGAGTGTTACACTGTTAGAGGGCCTTCTACCTGGAAAGCAAAGTCAGGAGTGCAAAAATGTTTACTTCCTAATATCCTTCCATTTCTATTCTCTTAACCCACTGGTCTTAACTTTGAAGACTACAGTCAACTAAGGATGTGGCTGTGTATTTCAAGGGACTAGATCAGCCACTTAGACAGTTATATTTGTACCCTTGCAAAACCAATTTCTCAATAACTGCTACTGCTTCTTTGGGGCCCACAAAAAAGAAAATTATGACAAAACACTGAATTAATAAAGTCTATCTCAAAGGCACACTGTATCAAGTCCATATAATTCCCTACATTCTATTTCCCTTTCCAAACTAGGTCCAGCTTTGAAGTCTACCACTGCCTTTAAGAAATCTTTCACTGTAATTAAATAGCATAAGAATAATACAATTATAATACATATAAAGATTTTCCAAGAGTAATGCTAAAATTATCAAGTGCTCTTAACTAAGAAGAATCTCTCCCATTATAAAATGTCTAAGGATACATTAAAACCTCTTGGAAATTAAAGTAAATAATGTCAAAATTCACACATTAAAATCCAAAATTGATTTCTTTGTGAGTTAAAAATAAAAAAAAAGGAAGATTTGCTATTATTGTTATTTTTGTTTTTATTCTGCTCGATCTCAGCCACATGCTAAGATTGGGCTAGAATTTCTTTCAGAAGGTATAACCTGGGCTGTCTCTCACTGCATTAATATTATCCCCATCATGGCCTCATAGATCACATAAATATAGTTCCAAAGCTCTTGTGAACCTCACTTTTATAGGGTAAGAGACTTAGTAGGACACAAAAGATTATCATACTTATGAATCTCCAAATGCCAGCTTTAGAAACAGCCCGCCCCCAACCACCAGAGCTGACCTTAGACAAAATTACGATCCCAGAACACAGTTTCTAGTGTTGCTGTAGGACTATATAAAAAACACAGCAATGTCTGCAGGATGCAGAGTAGGTAAGAAAAATCCTGGTTCTGCTTCACCAGAATCACAATTAATACCAGCTGAGAGCAATGTAAAATCTGTAAACTTAAACTCATTTGTGAAATATCTTCCTGCAAACGGTTAATTTTGGCATGATTTATTTACCATACATGCCGGAATATTCAATCATGCATATGTGTTCTCTCTTTGAGAGAGATATTGAAACAATGTTACCTGCATGCAAAATTTAGAGATCTGCAATTGTGGTAGCTCCATTCAACATATCTTATTTGAGGCATATTTCTTTCCCTTCCAGCACATTCTAAACATATTAATATTCATTACCCTGAAACTCTGTGTTTCTGGCATCCCTGGATTAGTAAACTGAACTTGAGTTGGATTTAATTACATGAAGTCCAAACTATTTTGGGCAATGAATTTGAGTTGAGTCACAGCGACTGTGTCTGTTGCCACTTGTAATAGAAATCCTTAGGTCTAACAAATTTGTCTCACAGAAAATGATTCATCCTTCATATATTAACAGCCAAGATAGAGCCAAATTGAGACTTTGTTAGATGATGACTCATATGCCTACACGTAGATTACAGAGTTCACGCTTCTCTCTCCCCTCCATTCATACCACTGCCATGACCCTGAATGGAAAATGGAAATTGAAACAACTGATTCAGAGTTGCCTATGTAGATCTGAACCTAAAATTTAAAGCTGGGGTCTCCCCAATGCTGCACAACACATGCTGAACTCAGTTTAAAGCAGTATGTATTTTTCTGACCCCTTACGTCTAAAAAGCCAGTATTTGCACTGCCTGTTTTGTCATGTTTGAATCTTTGCTTCACTGATGCTTCTTTAGATAAGGTTACTCCTGATAGAGCAAGACCTGCACATTTTGGAAAAAATTCAGCATAAGCTACAGTCACCCACTAAGATCATAATATCACATGGCCTATAGCATAAAGCTTCTCGTTCACCTTTAAAACAATGAAAACCAGCCTCATAATTCAGTATAAAATTCTGCAAACTGCTAAATTAAAAATACCAGGTCCACTCACAAAAGTCCAGAAGCTGAAGTGATCTGACTTGACTGTATAAGAAACTCCAATAGTCCTCATGTGTCTTTTTCCCTGAAAATTTACTCTTTGACTATTCCTCAAAGTCAAAGGCCAGTCTCCTATAAATCAAATTTGCCTCTCAAAGCCACAGCCCCCCAATCCTGCTCTCCTACTCCAGTGCACACATACACATACTATAGGCAGGGCCTTCACCTTAAGATGCATGTCTTGGAGGAAAGGTGAGAATGTGTGCTTTCTGCAAGTAGCTCCCGCCTGAAAAAAAATAAGTAGAGGGGGCTGACTGATTCAAGCCAAGTTTCTTACCAGTCAGATACCTACATCAACTTCTAAAGCAGGGGAGTGAACAAGGAGTAGAGAGAAGTCAAGAACATTCTATGAATTCATACTGTCCACATAGAAGACACATCAGAAGAGTTTTTATGGGTGAAATAAAATCTTACCGTTACTTTAATTTTAATTTATGGATTATCAATTGATCAAATTTTTCAATTAAAAACTACAATTATACTTCTTTATTGTGAATTATTTTCCATGTTCCTTAAACATATTTTTCATCAATGTGTAATTTCTATTTATATAGAAATAAATCAACCCTTTGTTGCAACTGTCTTAGAAATAAATTGTTTTTTGATAAAATCTAATCTAAAATTCTCAAAATTTAAACCACATGTATTATGTGAAAATAGGTATATGCTACCATTGTATTGGTTAGGATATAGTTTTAGCTACTGCAACAAGGGCTTAAACAAAATAAAAGTTTATTTCCTTATCATGTAAAAGTCATGGCCGCCAGTGGGAAGAGAAGGGAAGGACAGTATGGTTCTTTGCTTCCTGAGCACAAGCTGGAAGTTGCACACATAATATCTGCTTCTACATCAATGGTCCTTTCACAAGGCCACATCCAACTCAAAGGTGCCTGGGAAATTTATCCTTTAGCTGAATAGACATGCAGCTAAACCTAATATTTCTCAAGATCAGAGAGCAGCAAACATTATTTGTAAAGGGACAGAGAGTAAACATTTGAAGTTTTGGGGACCATATGACCTCTGTCACAACTACTCAACTATGCTGTTCTAGCACTAAAGCAATCATAAATAACATGTAAATGAATGAGAGTTGCTTCGCTTCAGTAAGATTTAAATTATGGACAATGAAGTTTTGATTTCATATAACTTTCACACTACAAAATATTATTCATCTTTCAACTTTTTTCAACCATTTAAAATGCAAGAGCCACACAAAAACAGGTGCTGGGACTGGACCTGCCCCCTGGTAATAGTTTGCAAGCTCTACTCCATAGGAAGAGAGAAAGACTATTGGGGACCAGTGATTAGTTTCTGCCACAGGTAACTAGTAAGATATATTTCAAGAATGAAGGAACAGCACAGCATTACTAAGTCTGTTGATATATTTTATAATGTTAGTCCTTAAAATCATGAAGCATTTTTATATTATCTCAATAGATAACAAAACATTGACAAGATTAAAATCTATTCACAAATTGTGCAACAGACAAAATCTTTAGATATGGATTCAATTCTGGCTCCACATCTTACCAGATGTAAATATTAAACAAATCTTTCAACCACATTGATGCTAACTTTCCTGACTTGTAAACTGATAACATTAATTTTGGCTATCTTAAGTCAAGAGGTTAATTATCAACTGCATTGAACACTTGCAACTCTCATTTTCTTCTCTCAAGAATTTCACATAGCCATTTCTCTTCATGGAAAAAAAATTGTAAAGAATTTCTCATTACTTCATCCACTAGTTTCCATTTTACTTCTTTGTCAATTCGTTCTCAAATCCCTTAATATGTTTCTACTTCTTTTATTTATTAATTTTGTGTCAATTTCCCCCTGGGTACCATTTTTAGTCTTTTTCTCTCTACATACATTTTCCCCTTAAAGGTCTCATCTAACTTCATGACTTCAATGATCACTGATATATAATACCAATATACTCAAATACCTACCAGAAATCTCCTTCTGGATGCCCCTAGGCAGTTCAAACTGATCATGTCTCCTATTCTGCAAAATGTGATTTTTCTTCTATAATAATCATTTCGTTTATATCACTATTCACTCAGTTGTCTACGTGCCATTGTTTATTCATCTATTATTAATCACATGTATTTGACCTGACATTCAGTTCTCTAGGCACTATGCTATAGTGTTGAGCAAGAAAGAATAGTCCCCAGTTTTCATGAGCTTAAATTCTAGATGGGAGAGGAGCAGAAAAAAAATCAAGTGAAAAAATGCAGAAAAATCATTCATAATTATTTTTGAACTAAGTATTATGAAGATAATACAATGCACCACCCTGTTAGAGAGTAAATATGATGGAGTACAAAATAAACAGGGTGGTCAGGGAAAGCCACACCTGGGAGGTGGCATTTGAGTTGGGTTCTGAATTATTTGAGGTGAGCCATGTCAAGCAGCCAGAAATCTGAATGACATCCTAATTGCTGCCTCACGATATATCCTGTGTCTAGTCTGTTATCCTAAACTAGCAGTTATGGTTGCTCAACAGCATCCAAAATCATCAACCTCTCTCTTTCTCCTCTCTTACTGTTTGAGTCTTGTCTCCTCCCATTAATTCTCCACATTTTGCCAAAGAGACTTCCCTATAATGCAGATCTTATCAAGTGACTTCTCTAATAACAACTTTCATTAGATTTTAAATTGGGGATCTCCATTTTCCCCAAACTCAAAATGTCCGAGGCCCCCAAATATGCCTTGATTATGTGTTAAAACTTACGTTTTCCATTCCCTTACCACCATCTATGCCCAGACTCTACTAGATTACTTCAGTCCCCTTAATAGTCACTATTTAATTTTGCCTCCTTGCCTTTTCGAATGTCCTTCCTTCTGTTTGGAGCCCTTGTTCTAGTTGGTTAACTATTGTTCACTTCACTTTGATGCCAACTTAAGTGTGATACCTAATACATCGTAAAGAAAATGTCTGTTGAATTTTTTACACTTTCAGTATTTGTAAGTTCCTTGAGTGCTGGAATTTGCATTGGCTCAACTTTGTATATCTAATACTTAGCACAGAAACTAACAATATTGCAAGTAACACTCAATAATTATTTATTTGGCAAATCAAATAAGATTTTGAAAAATTTTGATCTTTTAAACTGAACAGTTTTTACTCAATTTTTTTATAGTAATAACACAAATTGAAGTCTTTGTTATTCAACTTTGAATCCCTAACACATGCACTGGCACATGGTAGTTTCTCAACAAAAAATATGTATTTTTATGTTTGTATGTATTCATATGTATTTATATTTACAAGCAAAAGTGAGTGAATGGATGAAATTATTTTCAGTTGAAAATGCAACATAAGAGGGGCCAGCCCCATGGCACAGTGATTACGTTTGGCGCACTCAGTTTTGGCAGCCTGAGTTTCCTGGTTCAGATCTCAGGTGTGGACCTCCACCACTCATCAGCCATGCTGTGGCAGTAAGGCACGTATAAAGTGGAGGAAGATTGTCGCAGATGTTAGCTCAGGGCTAATCTTACTCAGCAAAAACAAAAACAAAAGCAAACGAAAAACAAACAGAAGAACTATGTAGGGCAGGAAGATACATGACACTAGCTTAGTGTTCTCTGGAACAGTGCTATTCAAAGAGTGGTCAAAAGACTGTTCCTATTGAAATTACCTGGGGCTTGTTAGAAATACAATTTTCAGGACCATCCCAGATGTGATAAATCAGAATCTCTGGGGTGGGGCCTAGAAATTTGCGTTTAATAAGCCATTGAGATGATGGAGGACATGTTACGTTACAGGTTACTGCAACACACACCCCAAAATGCTGATTTTGTAGGTATGGAGTGAGGTTTGATAATTGTATGTCTTAGAGGCTCTCAGTGGATGTTGATGATTCTAGTTTGTGGACCACACTTTAAGAAACACTGCTCTAGAGTAGGAACTGGAAAACTATAGCAGGCCAAATCTAGCCAGCTGCCTGGTTTTATAAACAAAATTTTGTTAGAACATTGACACTCATTCCCTAAAATGTTATTCATGGCTGCTTTGGTACCACCACGGCAGAGTTGAGAACTTGTGACAGAGACCATCTGGCCCACAAAGTCTAAAATATTTACTTTCTGTCCCTTTACAGAAAGTTTGTCAAATCTTCTTAAATTTTGTTCAAGTTAAATTTAATAAATTAAAATGAGTAATTATTAAAAAGGATCAAAAGGAAAATCAATTAAAGTAATTGATTGCAGAACTCTGCCCAATATTGCAAACCATCAAAACTTACTCTTTAAATGAATAAACACTGTTAAAAACAAAATCAAACAAAGTAAATTTGAAGATCTAATTGGCTTTATTAGGTGATTCATGAATTGGGCAACATCCCATCTATAGAGTAGAAGGGAGCAAAAGGGTGCTCCTAAAGGTTGTACAACGTGGAAGCTTTTTATAGCAAGAAGGGTGGTGCAAGGGAGCTATTAGCAAAAGGAAAAAAAAGGTTACTTTGGGCCAGGACATCTTATTTTGAGAGGGTTTTCTCATTCAGATTCCCTCTTTATCATCTGGGGATAGAGGGGATAGAGAGGACCCACTTGCCAGATTACCTTACTGATGCTTGACCAGAAAATTTCAGGTTGGTCAATTAAGATTACATTTCTGGGAGAGGTTGAAACTGCAATGAGATCAGGCATTAAATCTAGGTTTGGTATCATGGACTTTAGCACAAAAGTACCACTTTAGGTTTGTGGTTTTCTTTTTTTAACAGCACCATTTTAATTGGTGAACAACCCATCTCATAGTGAAGCTTCAGAAAGTATGTTTTCTTAAGTTTACTGAAAGAAGCTCTAAATTAAACTTAAATGATATAAATACAACATGAAGTAACATAATATAAAACAATATTACAATGGAACTCATTTAAATAAGTATGGAAGTAACAGAACAATTTAAAAGATATATATTTTTGTGTTCTTAACCAGAAAGAAACAAATTCAACATATGTCACAAAAATTTAACAAATAAGCTCAGTAATGATTCACATTCTAAGTACTAAAGTACAAAATACACTCATTTGAACTGTAGAAATACCTCAAAATAGTAAAACTGTAATGGTGCCATTTCTCTACAATTGAATAAAAACATATTAATTTCCTGCCTTTATAAATTATATTATAGAGAGAATGTTTCTTTAGCAAAAACATATTGAATAGATTTACCAAAGCATGCTTAAATAAAAAGTAAATGTTTTAAGAACTACAAATAAATATTTAATTTATTTTTGTGTTAAATAGTTAACACATTTCTTGGAAAGAACACTTACTTATCACTGAATTTGGCTTATGTTTCTGATAAAGTCATACCATTAAAACCATAGTAGCAGGTTCAGTATGAAATAATTCAACTTTCGTCTGTTCTTTTAATATTCTAAAGCATGAGGTGAGTGATTAGTTTGGGAAATTTTCTGGCTTGAACCAGCATTTTTACAAATAGGTTCATGCTTATCTATAGTGAAATTGTGTTTGTATCCATCTATAGAAAATAATTCATTGTGTTATTCCAGAGACATTATTGGTATCATCTTGGTAAGTAACCTATAGATGAAGAATTTATACATACATGTGTGTATATATATACACGATCATAATGTTACCACACAAAGGGCATGATCTGCCCCCTGCAAGATAAAAGCCAATTGTCAAAAGGCAAGATGGTGGTAGAGAAAAGGCATTTTATTAAGCGATAAGCTAGCAAATCTGAAGATGGAGGAAGTAGTGTCCTGAAGAATGATCTTAAGCAGGGCACAGACTCTTGAATCAGTTATACAAGGCAGTGGGCTATAGGAGAGCTAGGAATGTTGACCCTCTGGTGTTACAGACTGGGAGTTGCCACACCAGATCTTTCAGTTGTCATTGATGATGGCCATCAGCATACACTGTCTGCCTAGGGGACATGACATTCCTAAGGAAATCGAAAGAACAAAGGTATTATCTTATTGCAACTGGAAGGTACATACACAAGCAGGGATCATAAAATCTGCAGAGCAGGTGGATCTCCCGGAGGATGCATATCCAGCTGGGTTAGTTAGTCAGAGGTCATTCAAAGTTACTATTGGGTTTCTTTTCTACAATATGGCTTCCCTTAGGTCAACCTTGTGTTGAGCTGGTATCATCATTTTCATTAGGTGTTCTTTTTAAATTTTTATTTATTTATTGTACAACCTCATATATTATACATTTTAATTCTTGTTATAACTGTCATGAAATTTCCCAAATTGCCAGTTATATTTTAACTTTGATTATACTGACTTTTATCACAGAGAATTTTGAAAGTTCCTTTCTTATTTCTTTGATTTTTTTGGTAATTTATAACAATTTACCTAAAATTTTGTTTTATTTTCATGTAGAGATGATCTTGGTTCCCCCTTCCACAATTACATAGAAAAGTGTTCCCATGGAAAACTACCTTTGCTAATAGATTATGCAAGTACTCTTGACAAATTAAAATATGAGAAAAGTATAGACTACACAACATCTCTATTATTTTACTGGATATTTTCACAAAATCACTAAATTTATCTGGATATAAAAGAATGGATCTTTGGTGAGGGAATGACAATATGAAACCTAAAATGTCTTAGACGCCACTCTTGAGAGTTTATTTCACACTTGATAGCTTAAGTGGTATAACATTTTAGGATTAAATTTCCTCTCTACCATTGAATATTGGATACTGAAAAGAAAATCCTGGTCTCAAACCTTCCCCAAGACTTAAATGTGGACACCACCTCTAAAGGCTGAGAGTTTGAACCTAGGATTGTTTTGAAATCTCTTGCTAACTGAATAGCACTTTGGCGTGGTTATCTTGCATTAGCTACAGAATTCACTCCCTCTCCCCTCCTCCTTAAGTCAACGTTGTCTCTTCTGGCCCTCTTGAAATGTCTCTTTTCAATCAATTGCAAGCCTTCTCCATAACCATTGTTAAGAATAGTCTAACTATATACCAGTTTGAAGTACCCCATTGTGACTCCTTTCTGATTATAACTTTGCAAACCTTTAAAGCCTGTTCACTAAAGTAAAAACTGCGTGGTTAGAAATTCAGATACTAAGTATGATTTTCTTTCATAGTTTGATTATCCCTCCCATTCAAATAACAATTTCTAAAATGGTTTGGTTTTATGATCCCCAAATTTCAAACCCTGTTTTTTTAGGAAGTTCTTAGTATGTTGATATTATCCACTGTGGGATGCTCAAGATTTTGTTGTTTGTTCAAACTTGAAGACTTATTAGATGATGGAAGACCATAAATTTAAAAGATTTGAAGAAACACAATTTTCTTTGGTATATAACACTATATGTGTGAGCATGTGTAATAGAAACAGCCATATCTTTAAACAGGCCTGATCCTGACTACTCCTAATATACTCTGATAATTTTTGTTCTATTCTATTCTATTCCATTCCATCCCATTCTATTTTATTCTATCCTATCCTATCCTATCTTATCCCATCTTATTCTTTAACATTGCTTGTTACAACCAGCTAAATTGATTTTATAATAAAATACTAGAATGGATACACCATTTAAAATGCTTTTGGCTGCAAGTAATAGAATATTAAAAGTTGTTAAATATTATGAAATAGTATCATCCCAAAGAAAAATTTGTCCAGATTTGTTATATCACATAACCGGCAATCCCATAGTACATTAATTCAGTAAATAAATAATGTCAGGAAAACTGCATGAGCATTTCATGTGCTTGCTTTGTCATATTCAGCATACTGGCTTTTGTCCACAGCCTTACATCCTGATGGTTGTAAAATGGAAGCTATAGCTCCAGGAATTTCAGCCTTACACAGTTGTTTGGAGAAAGAGAAAAAGTTTATTTTTTTCTTGAGTGTATAATTTTATCAAGAAAGGTACATTATCCCTAAAATCTCCACAACAAATATCTCCTCTATCATATGCCCAGAGCTAAAATAATCACAAGAAAGGAGAATGGGATTACTGTGATCAGCATAGCATCCATATTTTCTACAAGAGGCTGAGGAAGAGCCAACTTTTTCAAGCACACTACTACTCGTTGCCTGAGTAAAACCATGATTTATTAGTAAGGATGAAGGTAAAGAATGGCTGCTGGATAGTCAACATCGAGAACACTGGTGATGCTCTACCTTGTCACCTTAGTGCTATGTGTAAGTGTTCTGGCCCACAGCCCTAGCTAAGTCCAGCCTTCCAGATATTTTAGCCAATGCTGCAGATCCGTGAGTGAAACTCACTAGTGGACCATTCAGACCAGCCCATCTGCCAACTGAATACCACCATGTGATATATTTCCATGTCCCAGGGAATAGAAGAATCAACCAGCTGATGTCAGCCTGAATTTCTGACCAAGAAAAAGATGAGATGCAACAAAGTTATTTTCTAACCCACTAAGCTTTTATGTGAGGTTGCACAGAAATAGATAACTGGAACATTCTCTAATTTATTCTTACATCTTTGTGTACCTCCTTGTTTAGTTTGCTTTTCCTTCAATTGACTAGCATCCAGGAGTCTTTCTAAAGATGCTCTTGGGTTAATTAAATCTTCTTTGCTCAGATAAAGGGATTACCTGGAGTGCTGGGGAATTTATGTCACCTCCTTGAGCAGGCGCTTATGAGAAGGCCAATGGATTTGAAAGTATGAAAGCCACAGGAAACCTTGCTGACACCTAATTTATACTCCGAATTTCCTCTGATGGATCAGGCTGAAATTTCCCTCCATAGAACTCGGTCTGAACTCACTATTTTTGGCTTACTTCCTTTTCCTGCCCTTATTCTTCATTTCCTTACAAATATGAATAAATTACTTGCACTTGAATCCTTGCCTCAGGATCTGCTTCTAAGGAACCCAATTTATAGGCCTAGACTTGGGATTATGGTGGGGAGGTGGGTGGGGACAAGTGGGTTGTCCACCGCATTGCCTAAAACTCAACGGATCAGCAGGGACAGATGTCAGACCCTACAACTCTTGAACAAGGTGCCCAACTGGGTCATCTTAACTATGTATAGCCCTTGTGAGAGAGATGATATCCTTTATTTACTTATTAATGTTATTGTATCTACACAGTGTTGCACACACATCTTTTGATGGCTAAATATTTATTTTACTTTAATACAATCTATTTCGTTTTTATTTTACTTCATTTTTGCTTTCCAAACGTTTAAAGCAAGACAATTCCCACAGCAGCATTGGTTATAATAATGTCCACTGACAATGTAAACAAAAGTAGGTAAGACTTACTGAATCATTATTACATGTCAAATATAGTGATAGATATTTTCAAAAGTGTTGTAAGCTAAGTATAGTGGAGCTTTACACCCATTTTGCAGATGAGTCTTGATAAGACTGTCCTGTTAAAGTGAAAATGCTGCAGATCTTACTATTTGACTCTCCTAAACAACCTGGTTCCTGCCCATTTACTCATTATGGCCTTCTAGCTTCCATGGGGTGTGTGAGCAGCAATTAAAAAAATCCACCTTGTGATAAAGTCAGCCAGCTTTTTATGTCATTGTCATTGTCAAAGCCAGGAACTTTCACTGATAAAGTGTGGTTAATTAAGAGGCATTTCTTCCTTTCTATATGTGCTTAAATAATCAAACATTAATATCACCTATTTTTATACAGATCTCCAAAATTCCATTTGTATTACAAAGTATGAACCTATGTATTAAAATTTTCATTTCCAGCTTTCAAATACCTACTTAGGGTCAAGAATTCATTTGAAATAAATATATTTGTAAGCCTAAATTTATGAAAAGGAAATGACAAATCTAAATTTAAGACGTCTACACTAAATGTGTATAAATTGAATAGCTGAACAATTCCTTATGCTAAATCTTTATGTTAAATAGAATAAAGAGAGGAAATAGACGTAGCTCCATAAATTTTCAAGTGAATCAACAAGCATATGGCTACATCTGATGGAATATATTCTTTGGATAGGCCTTATACAAGTTGGAATGGGACGAGGGGATATCCTAAGGCTTGTATATCTAAATCAGATACCCATAGTAGATAACAAGAGGAAAGAAGTAAGCATTGCATCTTCATATCATAAGATTTGTGCTCGCCTACAACTGAAGGCATTCTGTCATAAGGGGGATATTGTCCTCCTGGTTTATGATCATGGTCTGTCCATGCTGGACTCTAATTTGTCTTGTCAGATATGTATCTGTTACCAATGTTATTAAAGGCTTTGGTTTTCAAGTCCATATGCTCTGCCTCCTCTTAGGGTTCACTGCAGTCCTCTTTGGCTGAACCAACTAAATCTTTGAAAGGTGTGAGAAATAGGGGTATTAGAACTTTAATGATGCTCTTCTGCAACACAATTGATATGTATTACTCAAGGCTATAGCCATAGACATAGGCAACTTAATCAGTCATTTTTATTGTACTATTCTGACACCATATTGCATGTAAACTTTAATTGTGTGGCTTGTATTACAAGAACTTTTCTTTTACAAGATTCCTCCTACAAATATTAAAGTTTATACATCCCATTCCTCATCCTAGATCTTAGCCTAGCAAGCTACTGATTTCAACTTCAAGGATCTAGGCAGTGTTCAGTCCTAACCCTGCCCAATCTCCTTGCTCCATTTTTTGGTTTCTGGGAGTAGGAAAGAGGACCCTTCATCCTTTACTAATATCTCTTTTTATAGTTTATAACCTACACATTAAGACTTCCAGACTTAGGCATCTTTTCTCCAATTTATTGTTACATGTCAATAGTAGCGCAATTTAAGAAAAGGAGAAGACACAGTGTCATAAACTGTGAAGTGTCTAAGATTTTACCCATTTCAGAAGCTAACAAGCTAGAACATTAGCAAATCACGGTTTTATGCATCTTGGCAGAAGACACAAAAATCCTGGGTCAGAGATTAGGAAAAGTTCATTTCTCATAGCAATAGCAGTAGCCATTGTAGCAGCATTATCTTACACTGGTTCCTCAAGCTCCAAAGTCCAGAGGGCAACATGAAGGGGATCAAGTAATATCTGCTCATGCAGTGGTGGCTGTGTTTCAGGAAAGAAACTCTGAGCTTAGGGAATCCAAGTCATTTACAATAGACAATAAGTATATCTACTCTTTTCTATAGGAAGACATCAGCTTTATTATATTGAGCAGTAAGCCCACTTGTCCTTTCTTCTAGAGGAAGGCACTATGTTTATCTTCCAAGGATGAAAGCAAACTTGTCCTTTGCTCTAGATAGAAACCTTACTCTATTTTCCAAAGCTCTGCAATACAAAAACATCCCTTAAAAAGTAAGCCAAAACAAAAGTGGTCAGTGCCTCTGCTCAGGAGACATACAGAAATGGGAGACATTCATGGAGAATTCCCTTCCAAGAAGACCACCACTCATTTCTACAGTGTCTTGGTTTTTGAAAAATTTCCCTGAATGTGTACTCTATAAGCCATTCTTATTAATCTGGTGAACAGCCCAGAATCAAATCCAGTCATTTAATTTCTCCCTTTCAGTATTTATTTAAGGCTACTATCAATGGGAATCTAAAGAGAAGGATGAGGGAACCCTGCAGTACTGACCTCAATCATGTCCCCCAGGGCTACAAAACCAATCAGCTGAACAAATCTCATAAACTCTCATGGGCTATCTTGCAAAACAGGTTGCTTTCTTCCTAAGTTTCTTTATTGACCTTTCTATTAAGGCCAAGGCATTAAACCAGGTACAATGATATGTAGCAGTAATTTTACAGACCCTGCCTTGGCCCTCAAGAAGAACATTTAGGGCAACCCAAAAACCTACACCAACTCTGGCCAATAAGTTGAGCGTTATCTGAATGGCTTCTAGGGCCAAGTTGTTGTTATCAATCGCTTTAGTTCAAGTCAGGAACAGATTTCAAAGCATCTTTTCTAGTTGGATGATTACCATTATAGAGGTAACTGCCTGCTTAAATGACAAGTCAATTTGCTCTCCAAGAACTTTGCCTAATTAACCAAGCCTCATTTTGGAGAGTTATCCACATGATTTATCAGTGTGATGTGATTTATTGGTGGTGTTTTCTTAAACCCTTGATAGCGTCATATGGCCACCACTCAGGTGCACATCTCTATATTTTCAGAAGGGAATTAAGTTAATGCTTGGTTTTGACATAAAATAGTATAACCCTGAGGGTACACATGTTGCCACTGGAAAGAAAAGTTTGTTTAAAACCTTCATCCTCTTTTAAGTGGGTTCTGTATCAGTGAGTGGGCATACATTGTTAGTGTTTCCACCTGGCCTCTAGACAGCTGGTAAGACTTGCATTTCCTAGTTAACTTCAAAAAACTGAGTCTAGCCCTTGATTTCGTGGTGACAGTCTGAAGGCAGTTTGTCCATTCTGTCCTATTTGTCCATAAGTCTAGCTGCATGGCATTTGTCTACCCCACGAAATGATTGAGTGACACCTTTAGGAATGAGCAGGGGAGGGTATTAACAGAAATTTTGTGTTGCTGGTGCTGAAACAGGAGACAGTCTTTGCCATTTCTGCTAACCTTATCAGTAAGATTAACGGGAATGCAGATTAATTCCTGATAAGTAACCTCTGGGAGGGATGGAAAACCCAACAGTCAGTTGAATTTAAGCTGCTTCCAACTGCTTGGGAGAACCACACCTGGTGGTTTCCTTCATGAAGAAGATTTCAGGGGTAATTCTTAATGACAATGATCTTTAATATCTCCTTTCCCTATATCCTCCAGAGTCAAGGTGTTCCCTCCCCAGATGCGAGAGTTATTGCTCTTCTTCTGTTACCAAAAATTGGTATCTCATTCCAGTAGCTCTAACTTCCCTACTTAGATCTAGCTCTTTGGTTTGAAAGAGTCAGATGTGAGGTGAGCAAGTCCATTTTATAAAACTAACAGAGACTGATTATGCCTCACACTTTGGCCTACATAGGCAATTGGAGGTGGTTTTGGTGAGCAGTGCTCTCAATCACATAATCATTTTCATTATGATCTATGACCATGTCAATCCCATGAGAAAATCCAAGTGGCTAAAGAAGAATTAAATTTGAATCCCCTAAGCCTTCCTTTAGCCAAGCTGTCACTCAAAGTTATTGTTAAGGAGAGAAACAAGCATAACCCCATGATGGAAACCCAAATTTTCAAACTAATTCTTTGTAATCCCCAAACCCTTTCATTCTGATCATTACCCAGTAATTGGGCAAGCAGAGATGATCATTTTCTGGAGACAGCCACATTAATTGACCAAAATGCCTTAATAAGGTGTGTGTATTAGGAGGATACAAAGAGGTAGAGTCAGAAATATTTTAGGGTCAATTTCTGAGGCAGATGTTTAACAAATGGCTGCAGATGGTATGGATGGTTCACCTTGACTATCAGCCCAATGTTGAGTGGCTTTTATGGTGAAAGGTACACTGTTGTCAGACTGCAAGTAGTATAGGCATCTGAAATCACGACCCAGATTGGTTTCAAGTATCACAATTACAATCCTGGAGTCAGCTGATTGGTTTGAGTACCAATGTTTAACCTGAAATAATGTCAACAACATTGAGGCTCCAAAATTAACCTCAAAGAAGGTAGGGGTTAAAGGGTAATGTAGTTAACTGTAAGAGGGAGGCAAAGGCTATGCCCCTTGAAATGAGGCCGTCTGCACCATGATATAAATGTGTCAACTTTTGACAGTAGTCACAGCCTAGCATGCAAGTTAACTTCTGCATCAGAAACGTAGAGAAATGTAGAGTGCTTTACTTTGCTGCTAGTACATGATAGTGGATTTCTTATCATGCTGACCATGCTTCTTACTATATGGTGACAGATCTAGTCAGCAATAATGCCTGGATAGTGAAATTCTAGGAACAGAAGTTTCAATTAATAGTGAGATTACATTGTCTCATCAGAGAATGGTCTTTACAAGGATATTTACGTGAGCGTCCCAATAAGGGTTATGTTTTGTCTGTCAGTTGGTAGCTTCCCAAGGGGCAGACCAAAAAGCTCGACCGTTGGTTAAAATTGAAGAGAAGTTAAAAATAGAGGACAGCCTTGTGGTGTAGTGTTTAAGTTTGCGCACTCTGCATCAGTGGCCCAGGGTTCACCAGTTTGGATCTTGGGGGTGGACCTAGCACCGCTCATCGTGCTGTGGAGGGATCCCACATACAAAATGGAGGGAGGATGCCAAGGATGTTAGTTTCAGTGACAATATTACTTGGGCAAAAGAGGAATATTGGCAATAGATGTTAGCTCAGGGCTGGTCTTCCTCATCAAAAAAAACCCCCCAAAATAAGTTTCAACAAAAGGTGTGTTAGCAGGTACTATGAGAAGGGCCACAAGTTTTGCCCACTCAGCAGAGTGATCATATCCATTCTTGATTTTGCAAAGCTGTTGCTGAAGTTGAACAGCAACAGCAACCCATAGGACACTATTGGTTATCAGCTTAACCAAACCATCAATGAATCAAGCTCAGGCATTTAAGAGATCCCCTGAATTTGGGGTCCATTGAGTCCTTGGCTTTGCTTCCATGTACAGATGTAAAGAATGAGAGAGAAGGTTTCCTCCACAGGGAAAGGTCCCACTTTTTTCACATAAAAGTGAGATATCTCATCAGTCAAGCCAGTACATTCTTTTTTTTTTTTTTTTTTTGAGGAAGATTAGACCCGAGCTAACTACTACCAATCCTCCTCCTTTTGCTGAGGAAGACTGGCCCTGAGCTAACATCCATGCCCATCTTCCTCTACTTTATACATGGGATGCCTACCACAGCATGGCTTTTGCCAAGCGGTGCCGTGTCCACACCCAGGATCCGAACTGGTGAACCCCTGGCCACGAGAAGCAGAATGTGCAAACTTAACCACTGCATCACCTGGCCAGCCCCAAGCCAGTACATTCTTTAATATACAATTTTCACTTGACAAGTGAGGCTTTTTGGGCCTTTCCTGTATTGTTAGTCTTTGAGTTTGAGCTGACTACTCCAATCACCCAAAGGAAATATCAGGCCAGAGATTCACAAGACCTCCAGAGGTAAGGAGTTCAATTTGGGAAGAGCCCAGTAGCAAAATGCTTTTCAAAAGATGTACCTAGTAGTTATGTCAGGGAGGCAATGAATCTACCTATAAGGGCACCTCTGGATGGAGGCTGTCTCCCTTTACCAGAGGCTCCAGTTGGCAAAATCGTCAATCATATAGACTTTTAGCTCAAAGGTGTAATTCAGTTTGTGGGGCCTCAAAGATATAACTCTCCTCTATATGCAGTTCTTCCTGACAGGGAGAATACCTTCAGTTGCAGTACAGGAATGTAAAACATCAATATTAATTGTACATTCAGCACATGAAGCCATGATGATAGGATAATGAATTGACCCAAATGGTCTCACCCATATGGTTGCATTAGCTTCTCCACTCTTCTGCAAACCTTGCCCTAACTCAATTAGCTGAATTCAGCTTGTCTCTACTCACAAGGGACAGAGTACGATGGTGACTAGGATGCTTGTATTCAAAAGAGCCATAAAAGTTTGAGGCCCTCTCCTTCTTGAATTATTGCATCAATTCATATGGACCTCACAGGGGGACCTCAGCCTCACCCAATCATTTTGCTCCTTAAATAAATGGAGTTGGGGCTGAAAGGAAGGGAAGGATTGGCAGGCATGGAAAGAGAGAGCAACTTCACCAAAAAGTGAACAGTGGAAGCTGCTCAAGACTCACCCAAATGACCTGCCAATGTTTTTGGTGTCTCACACCCCTGTATTAGACATGCAGGTCCTCTTTATTGATAGTATCTATTTCAGTCTCTGGAATTCCTTGACTCTACAGTCCAAGCCACATTGCTTTCTGGCTGGAGCCCCAAAGTTTGTGCCCTTTGACTGACATATTCTTTTTTTTTTTTTTTTTTAAGTCCATGAGTGCCATCAAGACTTATCTTTTTTTTTTTTTTTAAGATTTTATTTCTTTCCTTTTTCCCCCCAAAGCCCCCTGGTACATAGTTGTATATTCTTTGTTGTGGGTCCTTCTAGTTGTAGCACGTGGGACACTGCCTCAGCGTGGTTTGATGAGCGGTGCCATGTCCGCGCCCAGGATTCGAACCAACGAAACCCCTGGGCCACCTGCAGCGGAGTGCGCGAACTTAACCACTTGGCCAGGGGGCCAGCCCCTGACTGACATATTCTTAACTCACAAAGTGGGGAATTCTTTTAGGAGTTCAATTTAATCTGGGGAATTTGCTGCTTGGCTGTTATGATAACATCTCTTAAATATTCGCCCTGGTGTAAAACAAAGACCAGGGAGTTTATCAAGATGTCATGGCTCACGACTATAAGAAAGAATTTTCCTAAATTACTTTGTGTCACTTTCTCATTCTCTAGAGGCTTTGTAATGTCCACAGAATAGATTAATAGATAAACTGGTATATCTATACAATGAAATACTACACATCAACTAAAAGGAATAAACATTTGATACAGGCTATAAGCTCAACGAATATCAAAATAGTTGTGTTGAGTGAATGATGGCAGACCAAAGAGACTGTATACTACATGATTACATTTCAATAAAATTAATTATTTACTTAAAATATTTAAATAAAATATAGACTAATCTATAATGACAGAGAGCTCATCAGTGGTTTCCTGGCAACCGGGAGGAGGGGAGATTAGGAGAGATTACAAAGAGACATGAGAAAACTTTTTAAGAGTTGGTAATGTTTTCACTATCTTGATTGTGGTGACTATTTCAGGTATATTTGTATGTCACAATTTACCAATCATACACTTCAAATATGTGCAATTTATTACGTCAGTCATACCCCAATAAGCTGTTTTTTTAAAAAGCTACTGCAACAGTAATAAAAGAAAATGACATGATGAACAGAAGAGAATTTAGAAATAGGCCCATACATAAGAAAAAAATGACACATTCACATATACAATTCTAACTGCAATTGCTCTGATAAAAAAGAACTAGCTTGTTGCCATAGTAGACCTAATCAGAGCTCAAGAAAAATATAATATCAATTCAAAGGATTATAAAAAGCAATAAATCTTATAGTGAGGGACCAAAGACATGGAACTTCATTCAGCAGAAATTCAGATCATAAATGTGAGCAAGTGTGAGGATAATATCAGAACTTCTGGAAGTTCAAATTCCTCTAGCCATGATTATCTTTCTATGTGTCTGTGTGTATGCGTGTGTGTGTATTGTGTGTACATACACACATACATCTGTCATGTTTCACTTTCATCCTGCTGCCATTTTATGTATATACACTTTTTTGGTAAAACTTTATTTTCAGGGAAAGATTTGCCCTGAGCTAACATCTGTTGTCAATCTTCCTCTTCTTTTTTTCCTCCCCAAAGCCCCAGTGCATGATTGTGTACCCTAGGTGCAAGTCCTTCTAGTTCTTCTATGTGAATCACTGCCACAGCATGGCAAATGACAGACAGGTTCTGCGACTGGGAAATGGACCTGGGCCACCAAAGTGGTGAGAGCACCAGACTTTAACCACTAAGCCATTAGGGCTGTCTTGTGGCTGCCATTTTCTTAACGTTGGAGTTTTACTCCAACCAATCAAAGTGTGCCCAGCAATACAAAATTTTTCTGTTGACAATAATTTAGATCCAATTCCCAAATTTTTATAGAAACAGATAAGAATAATACTTCTTTATGATGAATCTCACAAAGAGAGGCATTACTTTGTTCAAGAATGCTAAAAGGGGTGTTCATAACAAAGTCCCCTTCACAAGTGGGCTGAAAGAGGAATTTTTTAAATGCTTTTTCTTTTTATGACTTTCCTGATGGGCTTTAGTATGCAATATAAAGACCTTCACAATTCGTGTGCACTCTCAGAAGTCTCTGCACATGCTTCTTCTACAGAACTTCTTGTCCTTTATCTTCTAATTCTTGTCCCTTCGGGAGCCTGATCTCAGGGCTCAGCAACTTCACACTGCTCATGAATCTCGGTGTACTCTGATTGTGTACCACTTTTCTTTCCACACAAAGTAAATGACCAGGTGTACAGGCTAAACCTCTAGTCAATGGGAAGGTTTCCTTTCACTGCTGTTTTTCAGGGCTGCATCTGAGTGGGACAGTAATTCAACAGTAGTCTATTTTCATTTTGCACTCCAAAAACCTGCCAACTTACCTCTGAACCATGTCTTGCCATTTTCTGTCACTATCAGCTGAAATTAACTCATCCCCTCCCACCCACCAGGCAACCATAAGTGTGAGTTGAGGAAAAGCTGTTTCTGTTATCCTTTTTTTAAAAAAGTGGTGAGACATATGTGATGCATTTGTTTGATAATTTATCTTATATTTTGGTGGGAAATGCACAACTAGATCAATTTAAAAAATTCATTCATCTAGTGAGTCCTAAATTTTTGTGGGATTTATCGCCCATATTCAGGAGTGCTTGTGTCTTACCGAGGCCTTCAATGTTCTTGTCACTTTGTACTCATGTACCAATTAAAACAATTTCATCAATACAGAGAAATAATGTGATATTATGCAGAGGGTACAGATGTTATAGGTCTCTTTAGCTACATTATGACAGTGAGCAGGGGATTAATATAACCCTGGGGCAAGAATAAAATATATTCTGTTGTTTATCCTACATCAATGAGAACTTCTTGTGGTTGACTTCCTCATAGAGATGGAAAAGAACACCTTCTGCAGATCGATGATCATATATCACATGCCAGGGATCATGTTAATATGCTGTGACAAAGATACCATATTTGACTACTCCTTGGTTGAGTTTTCAGTAGCCTATCATCATTATCTAGGGTCCATATGGCCATTGTAATGGCTATATTTGTAAATTAAGGGAATATGATAAGGATCAACCTTATTGCACACTTTAAATATTTAATGATAGCACTGATTTTTACCATTTCCTTTGAGATAAATGTTGCTTTTGCCTTACTATCTTGGCAAGGCCAATGGTTAGTTTCAATAGCTTCTATTTGGCCTTCCAAACTATGATAGCTCTTATATCACAGGCCAATGTTGGTATTCTGAAAACTATCAAATATATTTATTATAATTATCATTTTAGGGGCTGGCCCTGTGGCCGAGTGGTTAAGTTCGCGCGCTCCGCTGCAGGCGGCCCAGTGTTTCATTGGTTCAAATCCTGGACGCGGACAAGGCACTGCTCATCAAACGACGCTGAGGCAGCGTCCCACATGCCACAACTAGAAGGACCCACAACGAAGAACATACAACTAGGTACCGGGGGGCTCTGGGGAGAAAACGGAAAAAAATAAAATCTTTAAAAAAAAAATTATCATTTTAGAGGTCAGGGAAATCACTACTGAGTAGTCCATGGCCACAGTGGACCTGCTATGAGTTGGACCTGGGCCACGACTCTGTTTTTACAAGGCCCTCACTAACAAGAAGGCTATAAAAATTGTTTGCATGTCTAAGTACCAATATCAAATTGAACCTCTGTCTAAGAGTTTTTGAAATGTATCCCCCCTTCCTTAAACATAACTGTCAGAATAAATGACCATATGCCTCATTGGGAAAGAACGTTGGTGATCATTATCATATAAACTTGCCCTGGTGTTGAAGGTTCTTTCCTAATGGGAAACTGCCCTTTCCTCCAGTAAACGGGTTCTGGATTTTAAAACTGGCACATATCTGGAAACAGTGTATAAAATTATAATGTTTTATGGAGTTGGCTGCCCTTCACATCCTAATCATCCATGCTTCATTTCTTTTGATTTGCCTAAATTGAGAAATACTCTTAAAAGTTGCCCATCTTGTCCTTAAGAATACTGTACTCTTAACAATCTCTGTAGTTCTCTGACTGCCTGGCTCCTAGTTTCCACTCTAATTTTTTCTGCTAAATTTAATAAGTGAGCCCAGATTAAGTACTGCCACCTGGAATATTATTCTGAGACTCTATTATCCCCACTGCTATCAAGCAACTACCATCAGTCATGGCCTGTAGGAAATCACCACTGATCCCATGATGCCAGTGACTCTCTCACTGTGCTTTTCTTTTTAATACTCGTAAGCGTGGCCATTTTAGGGAAAATAATCATCTGGTATATTTTCCAATTTTAGGTGGTGTATCCATGTTAGCCTGTCAAATTCACTGAGCCTTTTGATTTCTTCTTCCCCCGTCCAGTTCTGGCATTTCTACTGCTCTTGGCATGAGCCATCATTTTCCCCAATCTTCCAAAAGCCATCCAACAGGATGTTAGTCCTACACACCAAGGTCTTTGTAAGGTATGAAATCCTTAATCAGGAAGAGTGCTCTCATCCTAAAAGATTCTTTTTACCTAATTTTACATTCAACCACTCTTGATCTAGTCTCCTTAGGACTCTGTTCCATAAATACACTCCTGTCTCCTGGCAGTACACATTGGCTGGATCCTACATTTTCACTGGAGTATAATCTTTTAGTAGGAGTAGTTATTAGTAGCATCTTCCTTGATGGTATATATTGAGACTTATCTTAACTTACTGGTCTAGTGGACAGAAGGGAGGTTTGGACATATCTTGAGAAGACACAGTTGTCTTACAAGGCAGAGGTCTCCGCATCATATTTAACCAAGGAACAAGCACTAGCCTTTAACAAGAAGGGCCATCTTTGTAGGACCAGGAGGTAAAAGAAATCTGAGAATTTAGGATTTCTGACCCAGATTTACCCACCCTATGTTTCAGTATCCCTTTCCTTTCCAATGAGAGTTTTGCCCTTGGTGTAGCACTCTGAATTGAGAATTTGAATTTTCTGTATTTCAGCTATCCTTCTAATTAAGTCTCAGGCCTTAATTTAGCTTTTCTCTGCTGTCTAGATGTGGGGAGTGCTTATATTTATGTATGTATGTGCTCTGTTGCCTTAAATTAGTGATTAATCACTCTAAGCCTTTCATTGTCCTTTTTCCCCCATTGTTTTAATGGCCTCAGTAATAGCTATCCCATTCCACAGTCCTTAAAATTATTATTTCTCCTGAATTTCTTAAATGTCAGAGATCTGAGATATTTCACCAACTGATAATCCCCCTCCTGTATCATCCCATCATGTTTCATTATCTTGGAAATTTTTAATGATTGCACCATTACTACATGTCAGGGACTCTCAGTACCCCATCTACCACCAGTCATGGAGTTCTCATTGCCAGCTGGCTAGCAGATGCTTTTGTTCCAAAAATTTCATTTCAGTGTCTGCTTTTTTGGACCATAATTTGCACCAACTGACACAGATAAGGTTCCCTGGGAAATAGATTCTGAGACAGTTATTCGAATGAAGGCAGTTTACTGAGATGAATTCACTGAAACAACACCTGTCTGAGGGTGAGAGAAGTGAGCCTGGGCAGAGATCTCTGGCATGGCCTTTCAGATAGGGTTGCCAGATTTAGCAAATGAAAATACATGATGCCCAGTTAAATTTGGCTTTCTAATAAATAATGAATACATTTTTATTGTAATTATATACTTTGGTGTACTTCTGTGTAAGTCTGCCACAAACATTGCCTGAGAGACACTTATACCAAAGAATTATTCATTGTTTATCTGAAATTCAAATTTAACTGAAAGTCTTGTATTTTTTTCTGGTAGTCCTACCTTCATATTCATCATGAATTGAGTCAACAGATGATGCCTTTTTTCTCCCCAAATTGAAAAGTTTTTAGGTGCAGGCTGCCCTATAGAACGAGGGCAGATTTATGAGAGGCAACATTCTTTAGCTAAAGGCCATTCTTAGAGGTGATGTTAACTATGAATTGTAAGCAACTATCATTCCTAAGGGAATAAGTCCTTCTGTTCTGGACAGAGGAACTGAGCAGTTTTCCAGTCTTCATGATTATGTGTATGGGAGAGGGAGGTGGAAGGGGATGGAGAAGAAGAGGAAGATGGATAAGTGGCAGGAACTATATCGCTATCCCATCCAGGAAAGATACATATGATCAATCTCAGCACTTTATAGTATACAGTAACACTATAATGTACAGTATAATACAAACAAGCAGACATGAGCTAATGCTTCAATCAGAATTCTTGGCCTTGCCAGACCAGTGCATTTTCCTCAGGTTACCACATTCCTGAGTTTAGAGCTGTGGAAATAGAACAAAAGTCAGTTAACTAGACTTTTCTGGAAGCCATGCGGACTAATAGATGAATTGTACAGCTTGAGCTTTGATACCCAAAGCAATCTATATATTCACTTTTTTTCTATCTAAAGCACCTGAAAGTCATTTGAAAGGTATGACTTTGAAGATCATTGTCTATGTTGTCATTATGCAAAAGTCTCTTGAAGCAACCAAAATTAAAGATGTTACTATAATCTACATTATTCTTATTATGCAAGCATTACAAATGGAAAGGTACAGTTGCTATCTGAAAGAGGGAGGGAAGGGTAGATGTAAAAATAGCATTTCATGACAAGAGCATGGCTATCAGTTTACTGGTCATTGAAACTCATTGAAACGTATTAGGAATGGAATTGATGGAGGACATTCTGTGGGATTGCAATACTAAAGTGGATAAAAAAATTAAAAATTAATATGCAAAACGGAGAAATATTATGAAATATTAACTTTACATAGACACATAGGTTCATTGAATAATTATGAAAAAGCAGATCATAATAATCTTATTTGAACTTTTTATTTATGGATCAAAATATTAGAAGAAAGAAACACAAATAACTGTCCAATTGATTTCTAATCATAAGCAAATATAAGAATAGCTTATGATTAGGAATCAATTCTATTAGAATTTGAAAAAATAAACAAAAAGAATTGGAAATGATTTCTCTTTAACTCCATATTCTGTCATAGTTATTATGAGAGAGAATGAGGAATTTTCCCAAATCAGTGGGATAATCATCAACTGTATGCAATTTTGCCCAGAGGAGATATTTAGCATTGTCTGGAGACAGTTTTGATTGCTACAACTGGGGAAGGGGGAGAGTGCTAACTGATATCTAGTGATGGGGTCCAGAGATACTGATAAACATCCTGCAAACTAAGGAATAACCCACACGGTAAAGAATTATCTGCCCATAAATGTCAATAACGTGAGGATTTGGAAACCCTATTCTAACTTCATCCAAAAATGATAAGCAAATATTCATCATCTGACAATGAACATCTATTAAGCATATTAGTATCTTGGAATCAACTGAAACTCCATTTCTTCAGTCAGCTATTTAATCAACAAATATTTATTGAAGGTCAATTGCATAATAATTACAATGCTATTTGTTGAGGATTCAGGAGAATGAAGAAAATGATGTATACCCTATAATCATTATATTCTCTTAGGCTTCATAGTGCTTGTGCTCTTTTACCTAACAATCTGCGATTGGCACACCAACTAACAAATACAAAGATTCCATTCTGGACTACTCATTTTATTAGATATTTTAGAATGAAACCTACAACAGGGAGCATATTTTAAACATCATTATAACTAGAAACCTATATTTCATCTCTAAGTCATCAAATTCTAGAAACAAGTGAACAAAATATTTTCACTTAAGGGAGAAGAGTGGTATCCTGTTTTGAGTATTTATAATTATGACCAATAATAGACCAGAAGTAATGAGCTTTAAAGTGTGTCAGGCAATAACTCTGTTACACATCAGACATAGTAAGTGAATACTAAATATGTAGTTAGTAAATAAATAGAATATGTAGGATATGATACACATAAAAATCATATGTCATAGATTTCATCTTTTTTATGTGTATCACATAACCAAAGCTTTGTAAGATAAAAATGAATTTGCTCACTTAAATAACAAGTGAAATAATTAATCTCTGATTCTTTCCTATATCATAACTAGAAAATATATTTTAGAATTAAAATTATAAAATTAATGTAATTTATAGAAGATAGAGAACCATTTTTCTAATTCATCTACTGCATTCTGAACACAAAAGGAAAGCAAAGTCGATTGTCTATTCAGTGCTACCAAGTTTGCCTTGGAGCAAAGACATGTTAATAAAGGAACAGTATTTAGACACAACACATGTGAGCCTATCACTGCTTAGGATTTAAAGAGAACTAAAGATTGTGGGTAACAGTTGTATTTTTGTGATCTCTTTTCCAAAAGCAATTTCCTAATAATAAATGACAAAATATAATGAAAGAAACCAAAAGCCCTTTTGATCCTCCTTTCTCAGAACATCTCAGCATTAGCAAAATTAGGCATATTATACCAACATGAATAATACCTGGAAGGTGGATATGCCTAATATCCTATGGTCTATATTTCAACTTCAGGAATTCCCATGTCTCACACCTGTAATAAACTCTGGGCAGTTTATAAGATGTGGGTGATAATCCTTGTCAAAGCACTCAGAGATCAGTAACTTTCCTTATTTTTTTTGATATTTCTATTATTATTTCCAATCATTTACCAGTGACTTATGGATATTTAAGAGGAGAAATCAGGATTATAATCTAACCTAGAGTAGTCCCTAAATTTGGTTATCCCACATCTATTCAGTTCTGGATTTCTATCTCTTTGATTCAAGAAGCAAACGGAATTCTTGTGAAAGAGCAAAGCATACTGTGACTCCATCTAGTCATCTTAGGGGTTTAGAGCATTATCAGGAGTGGTGTGGAAGTTTCATTTTATTTTCTTTTTCAAAACGAAAAATCCCTTCACAATGTTACTGGAAAAAATGCTCTAAAATGATGTATTTTACCAGTGAGTATAGCAAATCTATGACTAAGTTCTTGGACATTTGATGAGTTACATTTAATGACCAAAAAAACACACAAAAAAACTAAAGCTAAATTTAAGAATCTTTTGGGGAGTTTGATTATACAAATGTACCATGCTCAGATCACCTTTGGAGGTATACAATATTAATTATTCAGTCTGTATTTAAGAATATACTTTTCAAAGGTTTTCAAATGGCAAAAAAATATCATGAAATTTACATGAAAAGGATATTTTATGAATAATAACAAAAAGAACACAAAATTGTAACTGTTCTGCTAATAATAAATACAAACAGAACTAGCTTCTGACTGGAATAGATCTAGTTAGAGCTGGCAAAAGATAAAATGTCAAGTCAAAGAACAATGAAAAACAATGGAACCTGGAGACAGCAATCAGAGATACAGATCTTCATTCAGAAATAATTCAGATTCTGCCAGAAAGATAAATCAATACAAACATGCTCACTCTGGCAGTATTGTTCAAATATATCTGTCAATATATTTAAATGTCAAGAAAAAATTTATATTAAATGACTCATCAAGAAAAAAATAAATAAATAAAATCTTGGGGCTGGCCCTGTGGCCGAGTGGTTAAGTTCGTGCGCTCCGCTGCAGGCGGCCCAGTGTTTCGTCAGTTCGAATCCTGGGAGCAGACCTGGCACTGCTCATCAAACCACGCTGAGGCAGCGTCCCACATGCCACAACTAGAAGGACCCACAACGAAGAGTATACAACTACGTACTGGGGGCCTTTGGGGAGAAAAAGAAAAAAAAAATGACTTATCTACAAAGAAAAATGGCCTACTCATATGCTACTGAATAAAAGTTTGAATTTTCAAAATTATCCTGATTCTAAATCAGAAGAATGGGTCCATTCAAAATGTACAAGAATTGATTTTCTTTTTAAAGTCATATCTCTATGTAGCCTCTTTGAAAAGGATTGTGATCATAATAAATTGTGACATACCTATTGCAATATATTTAGATGGTAACAATATCTGTTCTTGTCTCTTATACATGTCAAAACTTGGAGACATGAAATAAATGTCTACCAAAAAATGTGGAGGATGGAGGGTAGAAAGCAATGTTATCTGAAAACAGAAACATAAATTGCTCTTTGTGATGGGTTTCAAACAGCTGAAAATGAAACACAGAAAGATCAATGAACCACATTGCATGAGAGTATGGTGACAGCTAAAATGTAACAGGGAAAATTCCTTTAAGAAAGTAAAATTTATGTAATGCATCAAAGATGCTATTGCCCAAATGTTATAAAAATTCAAGTAGTGAATGTGATTACTCTAACTAGGAATTTGAAACACTGGCCTCTGCCTATAAAAACGATATTATCAAAAGAGAGTATTTTGTATCCAAATTGGCACATCAGAAAAATAGTTTTAGGGACTGTTCTATAAAAGAAAAAGATTTTGTGTTTCAAACTGATCCCTAGTCCCAATTGGTTAATGGTGAGACATCTTCCGTGAGTATTTTCCCTTTACCTTGAAAGTTGCGTTAAAAAACTATTAGTTTGGATTGCATATAGCAGGTTTTTCTCAACCTCAGCACTTTTGATATTTTGAACTGCATAAATCTCTCTTGGGGTGTGGGAAGGGGTTGTTCTGTGCATTGTAAAATTTATAGGAGCATCCTTGGCCTCCAACCACTAGTTGCTGGTAACAAATCCACTCCCAGCTATGACAATCAAAAATATCTCCAAACTTTGTCAAATGTCCCAGTTGAAAACATTGGTTTGTACTAAGACTTGTTAAGTGTTAAGAATGTTGGAAACATAAAAATATCTAATCAAATTCAGACAAATGCATGTTATGGATAGATTGGAAAACATTGGATAAAAATATCAAGATTGGCTTACTAAATTGATCATTTATTTACTTTGGTGTGTTTATATAGAAACAGGCAGAATACTGAGGTGAAGTGCTACATGTAAATTAAATGAAAAACACTATAGAATCACAAAAAATTTTAACACTATAGTATTATTGCAATTGTTAATAATTAAAATGAGTACAAATCAGTGAAAATACCTAAATATAAAATAACATTTAATTTTGGAGCTCTAGCAGTCTTCACACTGCATCATACTATAATAAAGTTCATTCCTTCTCACAAAAAATGTGAGGAAGATTATTTTTCTAAGAAAATCAAGATCAAACAATCAAGTAAGTTTCTGCATTTAATAACCTAAAGTGCTGAAATGTGCTATAATAAGGGAAAGAATCATAGACTTTCCTTATAAACTTTTATGGTCTGGTGGAGGTGGCATATGCTATTTTTAAGATAAAAAAATAGCTGTAAAATTGCATGTGCAAGAATAGTTGAAGGATAAGTACTCTCGATGCAATACAAGTATATGATTCAGAGAAATATAGAAATGTTTCTCTCATGAGATCAATTTCATAATTGACCTGTGATGGAAAAATTACTAGAAAGTTAGTAGTCATGGAGGGAGGGAGTGTTCCAGTTGAGAGAACAATATGTACAAAGCCCTGAATTGAAGTGTGTATGATTTTTTTATAGAAGGCTCCTATAGCCATTTGGAGTGTGTGAATGGGTTTGGTTAAGATGAAGAAAAGTGTGTCATAAATGATACATCATGAAAGAATTTGAAACCAATAAGAGGACCTGAGTCTTATTTAGAAGAACAATGGGAAATCATTAAGTGTTTAAACAGATGGAGGTAGTATGCTCAAATTTGTAACTTAAAAATAAGTGACTGTACGATATTGAAAGAGAACAAAATTGGAGGACTGACACTACCAGACTTCAAAACATACTATAAAGTTATAGTAGTCAAGACAACGTGGTATTGGCAAAAGAATAGACAAATATATCATTAGAACAGAGCAGAGAACCCAGAAATAGATCCCCATAAATATAGTCAACTGGTCTTTGACAAAGAAGCAAAGACAATACGATGGAGCAAAGATAGACTCTTCAACAAATGGTACTGGAGCAACTGGACATCCACATGCAAAAAAAAATTAATTTAGAAACAGACTTTACACTCTCCACAAAACGTAACTCAAAATGGATCATAGATCTGAATGCAAAATTCAAAAGTATAAAACTCCTAGAAGGTAACATAGAAGAAAAGCTAGATGACCTTGGGCATGGTGATGCCTTTTTAAATACAACACCTAAGACACAATCTATGAAAGAAATAATTGAAAAACTAGACTTCATTAAAATTGGAAACTTCTGTTCTGCAAAAGATAATGTCAAGAGGATGAGAAAACCACAGACTGGGAGAAAATATATGCAAAGGACACATCTGGTAAAGAATTATTTACCAAAATATACAAAGAAATCTTAAAACTCAACAAAGAATTATTTACCAAAATATACAAAGAAATCTTAAAACTCAACAATAAGAAATCAAGCAAGCCAATTAAAAAATGGGCCGAAGACGTAACAGATACCTCAACAAAGAAGATCCACAGATGACAAATAAGCATATGAAAAGATGCTGCACATCATATGTCATCAGGGAAATGAAAATCAAAACAATGTACCATGACATGCCTAATAGAATGTCCAAAATCCAGAACATCGACAATACCAAATATTGATGAGGAGGTGGAGCAACAGGAATTCTTGTACATTGCTGGTGGGAATGCAAAATGTTGCAACCATTTTGGAGGACAATTTGGCAGTTTCCTACAAAAATAAACATATTCTTACAGGTATTTTTCCAGTAATTGCACCCCTTGATATTTACCAAAAGGAGTTGAAAATGTATGCCCACACATAAGCTTCCCACATAAATCTGTTTATAGCAACTTTCTTCTTAACTGCTCTAACTTGGAAGCAACCAAGATGTCCTTCAGCAGATGAATGGAAAACAAACCGTGTTAGATTCAGATAATGGAATATTATTCCACACTAAAAATAAATGAGCTATCAAGCCATGAAAAGACATGGAGGAAACTTTAATGCATATTACTAAGTAAAAGAAACTAATCTGAGAAGGCTGCATACTATATGTTTCCAACTATAAACATTCTGGAAAGGCCAAACTACAGAGGCAATAAAAAGATTAGTGGTTCCCAGGGTTGGGTGGCTGAAGAGATGAATAAGCAGAGGAAATAAAAAGTCACTAAAGGACTTCCAATTTCATCTTGGACATGTAAAGAGCTTGAATGTCTTCACTCTCATCCTTACAAGAAAAATTAAACAAACTGAAAATCAACAACTTTTGTGAATGTAGTCACAAATCTGCCTATCGGGAGCAAAGACTGATGGAACCATATACTGATAGGAACATGTCAATGATATTTTTGACAAATTGTTGGAGACTGAGTATAGACTAACGTGAAAGTGAAAAACTCCTCTGGGCAATAGTGTTGTGGGAAGACTTTCCCAAATGTTCATAGGCTTTTCGTCTGGGAATTCCTCTCATCACAGTAAAGATTTTAGAAAGAAATCATCATGGCTTTGGCAGCTGAAGAGGAAGCACAGCGCATTGTGAAATATGCCTAGAGCCTTCTCCACAGCAGAGGACTACTAGAGAAAAAGACTGCTGAGCCTCATCTGAGCTGCAAGGGCATTATTCTACTCCAGTCCTTTCTACTGCTCCACTGTCTCCTGAAAGAAAAAAAAAACGTAGTCAACAGGGGTCAGAGATTTAAGGAAATTGATTGGGAACTCTGTAGGTTGGGAAGAGAGTAGGAAGCAGACAGGGAAAAAGCTATACTGCTGGAGAAAATCTTTCCCATTAAACATAGGCCCACTGAAAGAAAGATTCAATTGGAAGGATATAGCATGTCCCCTCCCCATACCTTAGCACCACACAAACAGGACTTTGGTATAATAAGAGTGGATTGTCAAAGATAAACACAACCAGATTTTATAGTGGTGAAAACAGATTTTATTCAGTAACTACTAGTAGTAGGAGAAAGAGCTTCACTTCAATTGCACAGAGGTGATGGCGTTTTAAAGGGAGAATGAGAGAAAGGGATGAGAAGAGGGTCATTGGAGTAAGAGAAGTGAAAAATTATAATGCGTTGATTGATGTAGATGCAATTAGGCTTGCTGTGTTTACTAGCTGGCACTTATCTAAGTCGGGATTCTAGTCTCCCACAGAGAAAAGGAGGCCCCATACTTCTCTAACTGAGCAAAGGCTCATTCTGCTCACCACTATCCTGAAGCCAATCAATTGCAAGATGAGTCGGTTGTTGAGAAAGGGTTTTATTCAATTAGTTAGCTAAATATGAAGATGGCAGACTCCTGTCCCAAAGACTGTCTTAAGCAAGCACAAAATCTTGAGGCTTTTATGCAGGGAGGAGGGAAGAATTAGGAGGGGGTCTTGTTATTTCTGACTTCCACTTTCCAGACTTCTCCTCTCTTGTGCTGCCCACAGGGTCTGCCATTATTGCCTTCTTTAACAAAGGGACCATGGGGTTTGACCTGGGCTGGCCTCCTCATTCTTTTTTTATTCTTGAAAAATAACTTATCCCAATGTTAGGAAAAAGCCATATCGGACTTGAGAAGATGCTGAGACATGTCAAACACGTCCACTTAGGGATGTGGCCCTTGCATAGTAGCCTGGCTATTATAGATTAGTGATCAGCTAGATTAGTGGCTAGCAGTTACACTTAGTGATGACTACATTTCAAAAGAATGGCTCTCAGTTCCTTGATATAGATACTTCTGAATTGTAAGAGATATATATTCACAATTGTAAGCCATTTTTAGTAAATGCTCCAAGGGAAGTCAGGGGCCTATCAGGTGTTGACTAGAACAAACAGTAAATTCTCCCAATCACTTTAAGCTTTTTCTCACTGCATTTTGATGGAGGGGCTGAGGCCATCTTAGGCACATGGCTTTATGAAGCTAAGCCATGCCAGAGCTTCGTTTTCTCTAAGTGCAAGGGTTTGGATGGAATAATTATGTTCCAAGAGTTCTACAGTTCTCAGGATTACTGCTAAAGAGATGCAAGGCACAGAGTGTTCGAGGAGAAACCCAAAGTCAAGAGGGGAGACAAAAACAAGGACAGAAAAGGACTTTGAAGCCTCTTGTACCTACAGTTGCGGCAAACTTCAAAGAGTTTAACTCCTAGCAAGGTTAACGTAAAAACTCATGCTAAAGGCTTATATATCTCATTTCCTATTACCCAATAAAATGTCTCTGGCTCTCAACCAAAAATTCAAGGCATGGTAAAAAAGCAAGAAAAAGATACTGTGAAGAGAAAAAGCAAGCATCAGAACCAGACTTAGATATGACAAAGTTGTTGGATTGACAGCCTGAGAATTTAAAACAAATTAAAGACTCTAGTGGAAAAACTAGGAAATACACAAGGACAGATGAGTAATATAAGCAGAGAGATGAAAAGAATCAAAAGAAAATGCTAGAAATAATAATTTTAAAAACCTGCTATAATAGATGTGAAGAATATTTTAATAGGCTTATTGGCAGATTTGATATGGCTGAGGAAAGAATCAGTGAGCTTGAAGATATGTCAATAGAAACTTCTCAAACTGAAATGTAAAGAGAAAAATAGAATGAAAAACAAACAAAAAAGAATAAAATATTGGGGGTGACCCGGTGGCACAGTGGTTAAGTGTGCACGTTGTGCTTCAGCGGCCCGAGGTTTGCCGGTTCAGATCCCGGGTGCAGGCATGGCACCGCTTGGCAAGCCATGCTGTGATAGGTGTCCCACATATAAAGTAGAGGAAGACGGGCACGAATGCTAGCTCAGGGCCAGTCTTCCTCAGCAAAAAGAGGAGGATGGGCCACAGTTATCTCAGGGCTAAACTTCTTCAAAAAAATAAATAAATAAAAAATAAAAATAAAAATAAAATAAAATACCTACAAAAAGTAGGAAAATTGCAAAAGTGTGTAACATATACAAAATTGGAGTAAAAACGGCAATAAGGGAGAAAAAGTACAGAAGAAATACTTTTAATAATAATGACCAAAAAATATTAAAAGATTATGGTAAGTGAAAGAGGCCAGTCACAAAAGAACACATGCTATATAATTTCATTCATATGACTGTCTAGAATAGGGAAATCTATAGAGACCGAGAGTAGATTAGCAGTTACCTAGGTGAGGGGAGATGCTGATGGAAAGGAGAGTAACAGCTATAGAGCACAGGGTTTCTTTTTGAAGTAATAAAACTGCTCTAGATTTTACTTTCATGATTGTAGAACATATCTATTAATATACTAAACATCAATTAATTTTAAATGGGTGAGTTTTGTACTATATGAATTATATCTCAATAAAGCTGCTAAAAATCAAAGTAAAATTTAAAAAATAATGGCCCCAAACTTCCCAAATTGATGACAGACAACAAACCACTAAACTACAGATTCATGAATCTCAGAGAACGCTAAACAAGACAAACACTAAAATGAAACAAAACAGGTTAGAAAAAATCCCTGGATACATCATATTTAAGTTACAAAAAACCAAAGACTGTGAGGAAATTTTGAAAGAAGCCAGAGAGGAGGCAGTCACCTTAGGTATCAAGGAATAAGGACAAAAATGACAGCTGATGTCACATCAGAAACCGTGCAAGCAGGAAAAGAGTGTTGAAAGAACAAAACCATCAACTTACAAAACTATATCCATTGAAATTATCCATCAAAAATGGAGGAGAAACAGACTTTCTCAGACAAGTGACAACTAAGGGAACTCACTGGCAGCAGTCCTGCCCTGCAAGAACTGTTGTAGGTCAGAAACTTGGATGCATATAATGAAAGGAAAAGCATCAGAAAAGAAATAAATGAAGATGAAATAAAACTTTTTATTTTCTTATTCTTTATTTATCTACCAAAACTCTTTGTTAATAATAACAAAGTATTCTAGGGTGATTAGGGTGTATAGGTAAGTGAAATGAATGACAGCAAAGTCACAAGGGATGGGAAGGAGGAGCTGGGAAGAAGATGCGGTAAGTTATCTGCACTACACATGATCCAGTGTAGTGTTACATGAAGTTTCACTTTATTAGTTAAAAATGTGTAGTATAATCACTAGAACTATCACTTAAAATCTTAAAATGATATATTCAATAGCCTAATAGAATTGATACAGTGGAACCATATAAAATTATAAAATGCTCATTTAAAATAGGAAAAGACAAAATGATATAAGAAAAAAACAGCAAATGTAATGAATAGAAAACAGTTACATACATGTCAGATGTTAATCCAGCTCTATCAATAATCATTTTAAATGCACATATTAAATACAGTGATTGTCAGAGTGGATGAAAAAGACAAAAGCCCAAATATATATTGTCCTAAAGAAACCCATTTTAAATATGAAGATTCAAATATGTTAAAAGTAAAATAATGAAGAAGGATAGACCACAATAATAATAATAGAAAGTTGGCAAAGCTATATTAATTCCAGAAATCAGACTTTAAACCAAGGAATGTTATCTGGGATAAAGAGGGCATTACATAATGATTAAAAAAGTCACTTCTCCAAGAAAACGTAACAATCCTAAATGTATATGCGCCTAAGAACAGAAAGTCAAAAACCATGAGACGAAAACTTATAGTGATGAAATGAGAAGTAGACAAATCCACTCTTATAGTTAGAAAATTCAACATCTTCCTGTCAATAATTAATATATCAAAAGCCACAAAATAAGTGAACCTACAGACCTAAACAGAACTATTAATCAACTTGATCTAATTGATAGTTATAGAATACTCCATCCAACAGAATAATACAAATTCTTCTCAAGCTCACATGGAACATTCACCAAGTCCATATTCTGGGCCATAAAATACAGCTGAACAAATTTAAAAAGAATACAAATTATACAAAGCATATTCTCAGGCTATAATGAAATTAAAACAGAAATCAATAACAGAAAGATACCTGAAAACTTCCAAATTGCTTGGAGAATAAACAACATACATAAACAACACATAGATCAAAGAAGTCTTAACTAAAACAATAGTTTGAACTAAGTGAATATGAAAATAGAACTTAAAATCTGCAGGATGTGGGGGAGGAGGAAGTACTTAGAAGGTAATTTATGACATTGAATGCACATACTAGAAAATATTTAAAATAAAAACCGTAAACTTTCACTATAAGAAACTGGAGAAAAGAGAGCCATGTAAGCCTAAGGTAAGTAGAAGAAGAGACAGAGTAAAAATTTGAGCAAATATCAATTAAATTGAAAACAAGAAAACAATAGAGAAAATCAATGTTACAAAAAGCTGATTCTTTGAAAATACAAATAAAAATGAAAAAATAGTGACTTTGGTATCATTTTTCCATCCTACTTAATCTAAAATAGTGTGTAAGTCTATATGGTGTAACACATCAAAGCATTAAATTAAAGATTTTACTCTGTGTAAATATTTAGGGTTGTATCTGTTTATACATAGAGGATATAGTAACAGAATCATTCATCTCCTAAATGACCATAATCCTTTTTTTGCCCTGATGGCATGCATATTGTTAATTATTAATTTTGTATTGATGTTGCACTTTTCTTTCAGTTTGAAAATGGATAATATAATTACTGTGAGAAAATAAAAATCCTATATTACTAAGAAATTTTTTCCTTGTTCAACAATGTCATGGTTTTTCAGTTTTGTTTCTATTTTGAATCTTTATGGCCTGTTGTCTCAATTATCTGCAGGTGATCTGCAGATTTCAAGGAAGCCACTTTTAATACTGCAGGTTATTATTTTCATAAATGTCGTGATTCTAAAAAGCAAAGAATAAATGAAAACAAAAATACAAAAAGCCCACTATCCAGGAAATCGTCAGGAGAATAAGAAGGCACTTGTCTATCATATCTAACATGAAAAAAGTTCAAATAGTTGAATGACATTTATATTTAAATTCTTTTACTGTAGTCCATTTTTTAAAAGAGTTAGTAGGCCCTCTTATTTTCAGTCTGCTTCATAAAGTGAAATTTCATGTGGACTATTGATACTTGTACCTAAATATATACTACAGAAAAGTACAAATCTGATATGTTTGTGTTTGGACGTTCCACAAAATGTAAGAAGTCCTCATCTACTAAATACATTCATAGAGAAAGATGAGGATTCCTATCGTTTGTGAAACGTATTTATCTGTATACATGCAAGATAAGTGATAGAAATAAGGGGTTCACATCCCTTTTATTTGGAACACACACTTAATATACAATCAGATGGGAGGAGGTTGTGGAGCCTAAGATAAGAGTTATGGACACATCAGAGTTGAATCTTGGGAGAGAAGCCAAGACAAGAATTTAAGAGAGCCTCATCCTTGCTGATTGACTCAAATAGTCAACTGGAGGAGTCTTTGATGCACTGAGAGAAAGCTGCAATTGCATATTTTCAACTAGTATCTATCTGGGCTGTAAAGTACATTCATACAATTGGATCTCAGCAACCAACTGCCAGCCAGCAGCTTCCATTCCCATACCTGCAGGCATCCCTGTGAGCCCAGGACTAGATATCTCGTTCACAGAAGTGTCTCTCCCTCTTTTCTCATTCCTTTTTTGTTCTTCCTATATAGACAGCTTCTTCCTCTTACACTGTAGTTCTAGTTTTTTCAATAAACAGCTAGTTTCATCATGCTTATAATTTTGCCCACACCCTAAGCAGTGTCTTAATAGAACAAGATTATTGTCCCTAACTTAGTTTTGACATTTTATTAATTCTTCAACTTATAAATTATGCTGTTTTATTAAGTTCAAATATATAATATATACTTAGATGCATAACCATATGAATCTAGGAATAAAGAAAACCCAGTAAAAATGTAATACTGTCAGTTTGAAACTCTTTAAAGCTGAACTTTGTTAGAGGTTAAGGAAGGATATTCAAAATCCTCTATGTTTCTATGATACTAATGAAAATAACATATTTTAGATAATCATCAATAGAGAGAATAGATAAGAAATCTTGACCAAAAACGATGAGATAATTCACTTAAGTATTATCAAAAATATACTTTAAAAAATTGAAAAACTCTGTAGCTATTATGTTTTCTTCAGTCTTTATTCAACAAACATTCATACAAGCAACTAACATTTAGCTTTTATTGGTAAGAATGAGTCTAAATTACACTGAATATGGAAAACACAATTTAAGATTTGTAATTGAAAGTGTTTATTTTTCAGACTCAACTGATTATAAATACACAAAAACCCATTCTTCACAGAGTTTTGATTTTAGTACCCCATGCTTTATGTATTATAGTCATTTAATTATGAAAGCATATACTTGACTTAGAATTCTGGCTGACAAAGGAATTTTTTATGTGTTATAATAAAGATAAAATACCACAGGTAGGTTATCAAGATGGTAAAGATATTAAATAAGGTTATAAAAATAAATTTTGTGTTGTGTGCAAGAAATGAAAGTACTCGTTAGGAACAGAGGGTAAAGAGTTTGTGCTGTTTGAAGAAAAATATATGCTTGCCTTGGGATTAGAGAAGTCAGCAGGCAAATTGCTGTTAGAAAAAATGCCGAACAATCAGAAAGCTGTAACTATACATTCAGTTTTTTTATTTCAGAGAAATAAATACTCCATATTTAGAGCTGAGATAATTCAATAACTAAATAGCTTTTAATTGTATATACTAAACAGGTTATTCTTTGTAAGAAGTAAGCAGAAAAGATTATTAAATTGCTGTTAATCATATTTGTTAATGCATCTTGTGCACTTGCAAACCCTTACCTAAATATATTCAAATATATAATGACTGAAGAATTAAAAGTGGTCCTGACTGAATAAAAAACCTGGTTCATTTTCAAACTATTTTCATTATCAAACTCCAGGGGAAAATAAACATAAACGTTAAATCCACTAGAATTTAATATCCAAAGGTGCTAGAAATAGACACATGCAGAGTACTTAACCTGTGCGAGACACTGTTCAAAACGGTTTATAAATAGTATCTCGCTTAAATCTCATGAAAATGCTTTGACTTTGGTCCCACTGATATGTCAGTTTTGTAGAATGGCTAAGCATCTTATGCAACGTTATCCAACCAGTAGATGGTGGATCTTAACTTTGAATCCAGGCAATGGATAAAGAGTTTGGTTCTTCCTTAGTAAGAAACACTCTCTCTTAAAAGAAATTAAAGTCCATAGTCAAATTATTTTGTCCTTTTGAGAAAAAACACAAATTCTAAAATTCTTAATTATATCAAAGTTGAAAAAAAATCATTCTCCCCATTTCATTTGGTGGCCAAGATGAGAGTAACAGGAAAGGACATTGAATACTCAATCTTATAACAATTGAATTGGTCAAATGTCAAATCTCTGATATGTCTCAATTTATAGAGACCAGAAATAAGAAAAGGAAAGATTACCATTACGTTCTTCTATTACCTTTAAGATTTAGAAAAGTGGCCAACCACCCAATCATCAGGCAGTCATCTCAGGTGAAGTAACGTTCCCAGAACTGTTCTATATATTGCAAACGAACTATAACAGAAATTCAATGTATCTGAGTGAAGGAGAAATTTGTCAGGCTCATCAGCATGACAATCAGTGGATAGAAGTTGTCAGGAATATAAAACATCTAAATTTAAACTTATTTTGATAATCTTTCAACAATATTCTAATTTTGTACAATATCTGTGGAGTGATTCCGCCTAATGTGGATGAATCACAGCTGCCTTTTTTTGCAAAGTTTAGAAACTTGTCATTTTGGCAAAGCCCCAGTTAGCATAAATGATTCAAGATGACTCTTTTATATCCAGTATATTCGGAACTTCTTAATTTCAATTTCTTCTGAGTCCCATGTTTCTGGCACTCTCTATTCCATTGACAGTGGTCCCAATCTAGTATCTTAGCCTTACATTCTTGTGAGTAAGCCTTCTATTTTTTTTTTTTTTTTTAATCCTGAGACACAGTGGATATTTCCTCTGCTGTTTGCTATGCAGTTATTGAGACCTTGGAAACCAGCTTCTGATAGAGGATTTCATCCTAATTCTCAGCTTTGATCAGTTGGAGAATTTGCCCCAACAAACTTCCCAACTGAATTTACTTCCATATTTTCTGTAGAATAGAAATCAACATCCATACCACTACCATGTAAATCTGAAAGCTCTGTCATTCCTCCACTTTTGAATGCTCCAGCACTGCTTTCAGCTATGTCATTTTCTGAATAGGAGAGCCGTCTATGATAGAGTTCATTTCTCTCTACCATACCCAGAGTCTTTTTGAAAAACTCAGCTAAATTAGGTTTACCCTGTTGCATAAGTCCATTTTCTCCCTTCTCCAAGGATGCAGAGCTAATATAGTTTGCTGGAATTGAGTGCAAGCCTTCATTTTGCTTTCCATTTTCTTTTTTGCTCAATACGTTTGCATTTCTAACATACTATCAATGATTTTAACTTGTTGGGTCTCTTAAACAAATATTCACTTTAACCATCCAGAGTTAATAACCCCACAAAGGATTTAGGCTCCCTATCAAACCCACGGGAGCACACAATCTACCTATTTTGCTGATTCCATTTCCACGAGTCTCATCTACCTTCCCGTGTGGTCCTAATTCCACAGATTTCTCCACGTTTCTTTTGGGGCAAAAGCAATAATTCTGTCCCCACTTACAATGGCTGTATTTTCTTGAAAGGCATAGAGAAATACAATACTCTTTCAGTGTTTCCACAGATCATGTATCTATTTAATAAAAATGTCGCAATATTTAAGAGGTATTTCCACAGTTACTGTTGCTATGGATTGTCTACTTTTCATCACAAGACGTTGTCTCCAAATACTCTGCTGGTTCCTGAATATCAACTCTTACCTCCTGGCTCTTGGTTTTGGCTGTGGGCTCCTGGGTATTTCATATTATTCTTTGAAATCAGTGCCTTCACTTGAAAATACTGTTTAGAGTATCAAGGCATAAATGACGACAAAGTCTTCATATTCTATACAATATCTTTTTCCTAAATCACCATACTGAGGAAATGTGTAGTGAATACCCTGACCCAGCCTGCATCTGGGCAGGATCATGAATCTTGGCTCCACTAAATCTTCTCTTTATGTATATTTAGCCCCAAAACTCTACTCTTTTGATTTTATATCTCAATATTTCAAATAAACACAATTAAGTAGTATTCACAGAGAAAGTCACCAATAAATGCTGACCCTTTTTTTACCTTGGTTTTGAACAATTTGTGAAATAAAATGAAGAGTAAGGTGAAGGCCAAAATGTATTTTATTAGAAACAGAAGTTTATTTATTACTGACAGAGGCTTATTTACTACTCACTGATAAAAGCAGAATATAGAGCTGGGCTCCGCCTACACTGCCCAAATTCACTTGTTACTTACCATCCCTCAGAGAGGAGAGAGGAAAGAGGTGCGGAATATCTGGAATCTACTTAGGGAAAACCCAGAGAGGAAGGTATTTTGTCTCATAACTTGGTTCTTATTTTTTATTCAATTTTCACTACATAAGAAGTAGATATTTGAGTTGTTTACTCACAAAGGATATTAGGAGGTTTTAGTACCCAAATCCTTGGAAATCAATCCAAGAAAATGTTTATATCACATTGGCACTCTAATTATACTTGATTATGAATAGAACTGTTGAGAACAGCCTTTTTGCTTAAATATAACTTTCATTGATGAACTTCCTCTTTTATTTATAGCATATTTTTATTTTATCCTCTATTCATTTGAGTGTTTTCATTAACATCTTGCAGTCTGAATATTTTAACAGAATATATCTAATAGTGATTCTCTGTCCATAAAATTTTCCTATCAAACATTGGAAATCTCAAATGTCAGGAAAAATATCCTTTTTTGAGGATTTTTTGGTAAATATTGAATTGCTCTTACTCTGTTTGGTCTTGTATATGTCTCTATAAGTCTATTATATGTAAATTAGATCAATAGACTATGGTCCTCCATAGTACATTGGGCCTCAGATATCTTTAAGAATTGTGCAAATCCATCTTGACTAGGAGATGCCAGGCATACTTTGCCTCAGGACCTTTGCACTGGCTGTTGCTTCTGCCTGAGATGCTCAGATAACAGTTTGGATCAATCTCTTTCCTTCTCTCATGAAGCCTTCGAGACCTCCCTATATGTACAATTATCTGTTTTCCCTGGTATTTCAGACCCATTTACTCAGGTCTTATTTTTTTTTATTTAAATAATATTGATTTATAACGTATTTGATTTATTATATCTAATGCTTATTTTCTGTTTCTTTGTCAGAATGCAAGTGTCCTAAGGGCAGAGATCATTTCTTTCTCTGATGTAGCCCAAATGCCAGATCTGTGTCTTGATCGAAGAAGTGATAAAAAAAAATGTTGAGCAAATAAATTCTCATTAATGGCTCTATTCCTTTACACAAATTTTGGGTAATAATATAAATATTATTAAAATTATTAAAAATTAATATGCTTTTCTTCTTAAAATTTTTTTCCATAGTTGTACTTCAAGACACATAGGTGGTGGAAACTGTGCTTCAAACAGCTTGTATCACTTTACATTTCCCCTAACAAGTGTCTCTTCCTCAATATTCTCGTTAACAGCGATCATTATAGTTTTATATCTTCAGTGTGATAGACAAACATTTCCCTTTATTCATTCCTTGTTTTTAACTTTCATTTACTCTTTCAACAAGCAGTTTTTTCAACTTTGAGCATCCTACTATATGCCAAGTGGTGGTGTACATCCTGGGAAATAATATTCGACCTGTCAAATAATGACTTTACATTCATGAATCTTTCTAGTAGACAAGGTTAAGAAAAATTAAACACCACAATGTCTGAATGAAGTAGAAATATGTCAGGATAATGACTGTGATAACAGTGATTGGGTAGCTATTTTGCTTTACACGGACAGGTGAATCTTCTTTCAGTAAGTTGAAACCAGAGTGACAAGAAGGAGGCACTAATGTAAAGAAGGACAGAGATGGCAAGGAAGAGCACTTGACCAGCGGGGGCAGTTAAAAATAAAGGCAACAGGCAACGATAGCTTTGGCATGTTTGAGGAAGTTAGATAACAACAGCGAGTTAAATAAGTACCAGGGTGAAGGTGAGTGGTGGACTAGGGTAAGTTTAGAGAGTGAGAGAAATATGAGATCTGAAATTCATGTGATTATTGGACAGTAGGAGAGGATTCAACGGGAGAGAAGAAAAGAAAGATACACTGTTTTAAGGGGCTTTTTCATTTGTTAAATAGCTAAGTATGCCTAACTTAAGCATTCAAATACACTCAAGAATTTCAAACCATTTACCCAGAACCAAGCTCAGCAAATAAATAACGCTATGTCGATTTCGGAACTACGTCTACTACTTTGTTCAAGCCTTTAAAATGATCAAGGCTTTCAAGTCCAATACCAATAGACTTTCATTTATTATATTTATTGCAAACCACAAGTAACGAAACATTACAGTAAAATAGGCCTCTTATAAATCATGCTGATTGTTTGATTGTCTTTGAATGACCCTAAATAACTAATCTATTTAGACAGAATTTACAAGGACGCATATTTAGCAATTCAGTATATACTGCATTCTGCAAATATTTAACATGTTTCCATAGAAAAAGTCCTCTAAACATATTTATTTCTGATTACTTTTTATTATAAAAACAATAATTATTTTTTCCTAAGGCAAATGGCTCTTATAAAGTTAAAATATTGGTTAAAAAAGTACTACTTTCATTTATTTGGAAAAGTCAGTTAAGTTCAGAGTTGTACTACCAAAGAAAGGATGAGATCAATGAAATAAAAGCAGGAAACATTGGTGTGTTAAGTAATTATTTTAAATTTTTCCTTCCAGAATTTTTGTGTTTTGTTAATGGAGAGAAATATTTTGTGTCCAACTGAAGTGTTGTAGTAGAGAGAATTTGTAGTAGATAAGATCTCAAAAATCAATTGAGAGGTATACTTATATTCTTAGAGAAGATTAAAAAAACAAGTGGGGAATAGAAGAAGTGTATATTAGCTAAAAGTTGATATATTAAGATCTCAATATGCTTGACACATATACTCATGACAAATATTTATCAATATGTGTGTTTGTGTTTACAGGAAAATATTTCAAGAAAACCATTAGAAGACCTTGTGTTGGAGGAAAAGTTGTAGTTATAATACTGAGTCAAAACTAATTTTATAGATTAGGATGAGAGGACAAAGATAGAAAGATTTTTATTACTGAACAAAGGTTGTAATCTGTTGATAATTCCACCTCAATACAGCAATCGTTACTGAAAGCTGCTTTTACTAAGGCATTCATGATGTGTCCTCTGGCCTGAAAGATAATGGCGCTGTCATTGTTGCCTGAAAGATCTTGTAATGGTTTATAGAATTTCTTGCTTGAGAGTATTAGTCAGTTGACAATATTTATGTAGAAGTTTGTGCAACTTTTATGTAAAATAAGTCCTGTATGATGTTGTAACTAGAATGAAAATACCTAGTCAGAAAAAGTGCTTTAGATTCTAACTGTTTTTATATACCAGTACAAACTCAGTTACAGTTTTGCACTGCCGTTTTTCCACTGTATTTTGCAAAAGAAAGTAAAAATAAACAAATAATATACTGATTAGGTAAACAGTATTATGCATGAATAGTTATTTCACTAATGCATATGTTTCAAAAGAACAGAATGATACTTGTACCTCCAGCTGAAAGGGTAATGAAACTTGTTAAAATAACGGAAGAGCTACATGCAGAACTCTCAAAGATGTTTTTCCAAGGACTTTTTATAATGCCAAATGTCAAGATATTTTATTAAAATATACCTTGAGCTGAAATTCAGGAGAAAGAGGTTGGAGTTCTAGAATATTTTTACTATTAATTCACTCACTGAGGATTTTTAAATACTGAATAAACTCTTTCATTCCTCACTGAATTTCAATTTGTATTAAATAATATAAAGGTTTTGAAAGGCTTTGATCATTTAAGAAGAAAGAGAATAGATAATCTAAGAAGTTGCATGATATGCTATTACTGCTATTATTACAAATTTTATATTCCTGTGCTCTCATAACTTAAATGATAAGGAGAAATCTTGGCTTACATATGAAGATCAAGCCTAACGTTCTCACCAGTATGTTATAGATTTCTCTACCCTTCAGAACACGTATCAAAAGTGGGGCATATATGTCCAGTGTTATTCCACTTCACAATGTTTTTGTATCTGTCAACATGGGCAAAAATTGAGCTCCAGACATAGGACATTTTTACCAAGAGAAAGACCAAGATTTGGTGAAATTGTATTATTTAACTAGGATCTCTTAAGTAGGACATGGCAAGGCTGAGAGTGGAATATCAGGGTCATTCTTAGGAATGAAATTAATAAAATACCTGCAGAGTTATCTTGTGACTGTGAACGTAATTTCAGATGATACATTTTAATCACTCATAGTCAAAGAACCTGTTTAGTTACATTTTTAAGTGAAAAATATGGGTTGTATTTGATTTTCTGTTTCCTGATATTCTTTTTTTCATTATCACGACTATTCCAGATTCCAGAATATTCCTTATGCCCTAAATAATTATAATTTGCTTTATTTGAAAATTTGCTTAAATTCAAATTACTAATACAGTTATTTTTGTATTAGTTACTTTTAGGTGAAAGTAATAGTAAATTGTTAAAAATTGCAATGGTATTATGAAATATTAAGTTTAAAAATTATTTTGCTATACTTGAAATTTCACATTTCAAACAATAGCTATTAAAGTTTTTTAAAAGTCAATTATTTTATGAACTTTTGGACAATATTTGAATATTTTAATACTTTATTCCGGATAATAAAATTATTAAATATTTAAAGCAAAATTAGTATAATATTAAATAGTTTTACAATTTATTGATTTCAAGATCCAGGCTTATATAATTTGATTTATACACCTGCTCAAAAAAATCTATATATTTTCTTTTGTAATGTATGTCCCAAAGAAGAAAGAATTCATTACTTATATCAAAGGCAAGTGAATGCCTTTAAACTCATAAAACAGCACTTTTAGATATATAGTTTATTATGTGTTGACTCTAAGACCACTTGGAACTTCAAAGCTGAAATGTCTTGTGCCCGAATTCTAACTTTATGAAGACTAAAACATAAGAAACGGTCTTTCAAGTCAGGTTTTAAAAATGGCAGTCCAAAGATAAAAGCGAGTGATCTCAGCGATGGGGAAGAAGTATGTGCTTATAGAGAATTTACGGTGTGTACTACAAATGGTGAAGATGGAAACTTCTCAATTTAGATCACTGTGTAGCTCCAGCTCAGATGATTCAGTTTTAGGACTTCTGTCCTTTATGAAATACAGATAGAAAATTATGAAAGCGCCTTCCTATTCCTTCATACAAGCACCATTTTTATTTGCTAAGAATGGTTATAAATAATTCTAGCTTTATTTTTTTAATTCTACTATATTTCATGCCATCTCTTTCATTCTACTTCAATAAAAAATACAAAAATTTTCATGACAGATAATTTCGCTGAAGAAAACATCCAGTGTAGCTATTATCTGTGTTCTACTACACACTAAAACAAACAGACAAACACAAAAACTTTCCACTTCATGCTGCAGCACTGTAATGGCTGCTCAGAATTCTCTAATTTTAAAGCACAAGTATGAGCACAAATCTCAAAAGAATTACTTTTTATTAATTAAGTTTCTTTGATCGCATGGAAAATAAACCAATTGGTTTATTAAGATCTCAGAGAATCAGCAAGGAACCAAGAGAAACAGTTTGTAAGTAATTTGGAAAGCTAGGGATAAAAATAATGGCTAACATTTAACTTGTGCCTTTGTACCTCAGCTGTTCATCTAGATGACCAGGTACTTGCATGTATTTGTTGTTTTCAGTGCCGAGAGTGGATTCCGACTCCTAGTGACCTGTGTACAGCAGAGCGGAGCCCTGCCCTTTCTTTTAGCACTATCCTTTCACTTCTGACTCTGGGTCAGACAATGTTCTACTGCTATTCACAGGGTTTTCATGGCCAATGATTTCAGAAGTGGGTGGCTGGCTGGCCAGGTACTTCTTTCTAATCTATCTTATTCTAGAAACTCTGCTGAAACCTGTCCACCATGGGTGGTACTTGAAATATTGGTGGCATGGCTTTCCTCATCACAGCAACACACATCCACCACAACATGACAACCACAGACAAGCATTGTGGTTCCCTGACCAGGAAACAGACCCTGGCTGCTGCAGTGAAAGCACTGAATCTTTACCATGAGACCACCAAGGCTGGCTACTTACATGTATAGCTATTTAATATTCAATTAAGCTCTCTGAGGCAGTATACTATTTTTAAGTTACTTCTTCCACTATTGCCTTTTCTTTGTAGATGATATATGCAAATATTGATAAGCTATCAAGTTGCTAAGGCTACTAATTCTAACTATATACAACCAGAAACTGGACATAGATACTAGATGGATTTGGGGTCCTACCAGACCTAACATGAAGTTTTCCATTGTGGCATCTCAAACATCTGGAAAAGTATATTTTAATTAAATAGCAGAGTTAGCCAACTTTTCTTGTAAAGTTCCAGGGAGTAAATATTTTAGGTTTCGCAGGCCACAAGTGATCTATGTAACATATCTGGAATTCAGGTAGAAAGGCCTCCCACCGGCCAAATATGGAACAGTTGAGCAAACTAGATTACATCTTGTTGAATACAATCTATTCAGGCAAGAATAAATAATAAATGCTAAAACCAGTGATTAACAGTTTAACAACAAATGGGCCATTTACATAATCTCAGCTATGTCCTATAAAATAATTATGAATTACAAAGGAAAAAATTGGGTGATTTTACAGTAGAGAAAACTGACAGCCACACCTTAGTCTGGCTAACAAAGATTACATAATCAGTAATTGGACACATAGAACTTGCGTAACACCTGATAAAATGCAATTAGAAAATAATAAATAAATTAGAGTCATTTCTGTGATATTTCTGCCAAAATATGGGTAACTTGGATTTATTCATGAGGAAGCATCAGACTAATCCAAACTGAAAAATGTTCTACGATTGTTCTCGTAATGTTTCTGCAAGGTTGAAATCATTTTGAAATAAATAAATAAATAAATAAAATCCTGGAACCCATGCCAGAACAAAAATATCTGAATCTCTGGAAACGGTGCCCAGAAAATGGTATATTAACCCCCCCCAGGTGATGTTAATTTGCAGCAAGCTTTGAGAACTACAGCTCTACATAAGGTAGAGAACAGTAATTGGCAGTATTGAGTGATGTGTTTTGGTTTGCATGACCAATACAAAAATATCAGTAAGTCAACCATATCCGGCTGCAGGATCTATTATGTTAAATGTAGTCTCATGAAGTATATCCATTTCAGACATCATACAAAACTAAAACTATGCTTTCTTTCTCAACCACGTACCCTGAGGCTTCATTACCAGAACTATTCAGTGGAAACATCCTGGTAGGAATTTAAGAGTTTTAATTTGCACCTTCCTCCTTGGGACATGCTGGGGTCCAATTTTACTTACCCATCTTGTAAATGTGAAGGAAGTTAATTATTATTATTACTAAATTTTCATAGGACGGAGAGTTAAATCTTTTCAATCCATGGAGAAACAGCTTCTAAAGACAGAGTATGGACAGTGAAAGCCATTCTTTGAGCATTAGGTTTTGAGAAACTTCCAGATTCCTGCAAATAATATTATCCTCGTGATCAGGGACTTAATCCCTGAACAATGGTCTAATATACAAATAAGTGAGCAAGAGAGATTACAAATTCAACTGACAGTCACATCTGTGTAATCAAGTTTGTAGTATTGTTTTCAGGACTCCAACATGAATCTACATAAATAAGATGTAGTCAGGACCATCATAGAATATTTGAGAGTTTCAATTTGTACACTCAGAAGAAAATACTTAAATGTAATATTCAGGTAAAATATTTTGTTATAAAAATGCCATTGGCCTATGATAGACACAGAATACAGAGTTAGATTTCATGGATACTGGCCCTGCACCCTCTAAGTCCAGGGGCTTATAGTTCCTTTCCCTCTTATTTTCTCATCTTCTCATTGAGACTGGCTCCTCTGCTTCACTACAGTTTAACATGGTCGACAGGACATGATTCGCAGGAATTCTTAACTGTGCTAGCCCAAGATTTGACTTTATTCTTTGTCATTCATTCCAAATCTCGAGAGAATCTGACTTGCTACCACTTGTCTAATCTTGAGTCAAGTAGACCCAGTAATTTGGTCCAATTACTTATAACCTATTTGAAATTATACAGATCAAATTTGCTTGAGATGAAAAGTTAAGTATTTTACTTTGTCACTCTCTTGTGTTAAATCATGACAGATTATCAGATGCAGCCACTCACTATGATCTTGATTACAGTATTTTATTTTAATTATTTTCTGCTTTGCTGAAAGACTTGTCCCCTGTTTCTATGTGTCCACAGAAGCTGATTTAGCTATTTCACCACAACTTTCTGTAGGTCCCATCTTGGCATATAAATGTCTCCCTTCCCTGCTTGATGAGGAATTGTAATTGGAGCAGAATAGAAGGAGTTCTGGAGTGCTACTCAAGCTAAACTCTAGGAATAGTCTTAATAGCAGTAACAGTAGAACACTTCTACTGGATGAATGGATATTAACTATTTCTTCTGGTCTTGAACCATTTGCTTAAGATTCAAAGGCTGAGGAAAATTCATCTGATTGGTAGAGTTTAGAATATGTTCCTACTGCATGGCTGTTTTGGTATGATCAGTAAATGGATAGTGCCAAAGAACTTCCAGGAAACTCATAAGATTCTGCAGAGAAATGACAGGCACTGAGCTATAATATCTCACAAAAAAATACAAAATGGGATAGGTTTTCTTGACACACAGAAAATCAGAGTGCTGGTAGGAAGGACAGATGGATGCTGAGGATGGAGTAAAAGCAAAACATGAAAGTAGTCCTTAAAAATGTTCTTACAAGATAGAATAAAAATTATATCATTCCCTTGAAAATAATCTAAAATACTGACTCTGAAGATGGATATAGTCCAGGATAATTTTGGAAATAAGGAGTAAAAAGAGTTGATTTTTCCCAATATTGTTTTCAAATATAATTTATTTAAAGTCCATATTTGTCCAAGAGTTTCCCTATTTTATTCATCTATCTCTAAATTAGTTTTTTTTTTTTAATTTCATTTATTTAACACCACTTTAAGGCAAGATTACATTTATGATCACCCCATAAGCCAGAAAACAATAGACACAGGCATATAGATACAGAAATAGCACATAATCTCAGAAAGTTTACGAGTTACCGTCATAGCTCACTAATACAAACTTAGGCGGTCTGGGGTTGGCCCAGTGGCATAGTAGCTAAGTTTGCATGCTCCACTTTGGTGGCCCTGTGTTCAGATCCCGGGCAAAGACCTACACACCACTCCCTCAAGCCATGCAATGGAGGAGTCCCACATACAAAATAGAGGAAGATTGGCAGCAGATGTTAGCTCAGGGCCAATCTTCCTCACCAAACAAACAAACAAACAAAAACCAAGAGGGTCTGTGGTTTTCATTTTAAGAAAATCTTTCTATAAGATGACCCATGGAGATACTTCAAATCCAAGGTAAGTCTTCAGTAACATCATTACTGCTTCTGAAATTTCAGCTCCAGAAATATTTATCTTAACTGTTATTTATAAAGATTATACATGAAGTGTCAAGAGATTTTATTTTTCAATGTTATTTTTATGACAAAAAATAATACATAATTATTAGAGAATACTTAGCACATCTTAAAAGCTATAAGAAAAAAAAGGTATAATCCTATCACTCAGAGCTAATAACTATGAAATTATCAACATTGTTGTATACTTTCTCCCTCTATTCTACTTCTATTTTATTGTTTGACTCTTTAGGTAATTTAATTTGATGCCTTGTGTGGCGCTTTTCTTTTAATATTTTGTCAGGCATGTTTATCGTTGCTATTAAAATTTATCTACAAACTTCAATTATGCATTCACTTGAAATAAGTAAACCATCAGCAGAGCCCATTTCCAGATTGATAGAAATTAAAGTGCACTGAGCTTTTCTCATTAGGGAGCAAAGTGAATATGAGGCAAATAGGACTGGATTTTAGTCATTTGGAATTGATTTTATGTTTTTTGAAGGAGATCGTTTCAGTTAAATTTCTGATGGTTGGAGTATTTTAATGAGTGACTGTGTTTAGGTGTGTCTTCAACTTCATCTCTAAGGGGTACATGGATGATACCAGGATTAAAGAAAAGCAAGACACTTTCCATGTTATTCTTAGGAGACTATGCCATTCTAAATAAGATGGGATTTATTATTTAGAGAATGAATCCAGCAAAGGGGCAGTTGTCTCCTATCTAAAAGTTCCACTGTGAAATATCAACTTTCTATCTTCTCCTTGACCCTCAAATAAATGAAAACAACACGGTGACTTACACATTGTGAAAATCATTTTTAAAAATTTTTCTAGATAGAGGAGTAAACAAATTGATTATAGACAAATCTGAGGCATTGTAGTATATAAAATTTAAATATATATTTGTTTTCTTTACTGAAGTTATATGCAAAAATTCTTGCTTGAATATTATCTGATTCCTTATAAAAATTAAATCTGGGAAAGCAAAGTTGAGGGAGAACCTTCACCTTTCTACTTATGATGCTGTATAAAGACATATCATCAAAACTTGCATAAGGCCTGGTGATGGCATAACATATGAAATGTCGACTTTATTTTTTAATACTTATGGGGGTCCTGGATTTCAAGAAATGTGACAATGCAGCAGTATGAATGATTTATTTGAACACTCATTTATTTTAATAATTTGTGTTCATTTCTTTATTTCATTAAAATTACCAAGCAACTATGTCTCAGACACCGTTAAGATCTGACATACAGAGACAACAGGGGTAATAAACTTTTCAAAGCTTCCACAGTATAAACGGGAGAAAGACAAGTGAAGAATTACATGCAATGCAATGGGTGTAATAGCATTTAATGTAATAAGGATAAACAGAATTGTGTGGGAACAGTTTAATAATTGAAGGAGGTTCAGGGATGCCTGAACCTTATGTAGTTAAGAGTCAGTGGGAGCTAGTCAGGTAATGTATTGGGATTGGGAATGGAAGAGGGGCATTCCTGGCAGCGGGCAAAGCTTGTAAAAAGGCATGAAGGCAAGCTATGCCTTAGAATATATGAAAATTTGCAAGTAGTTTAGTAAGTTTCTTAATGAGACATGATTGGACAGGAGCTAGGTCATAAACCAACTGTATGCAATATTTTCGAGTATGATTTTGATGCTGAAAGATATATGAAGCTATGGAAATTTGGAAGGGAAGGGTTAACATCATCAGTTTTTAATTTTAACATTTTGTTAACATTGTGAAAGCAGATTAAAATGTGCAGAGATATAACAAGTTATTATTCATTTTAGGCTTACTGAAAAAGGTCATGAAGACCCAAGTTATATAAGTTATACAAGTTATACAAGCAGATAATGATGTGAAAGATATTTAAAAGTGTAATCAATGTAACTAAACTAACAGTAAATTAGAGAAGATTTCTCTTTCTTGCAACTCCAATTGAAAGTTTCCATAAATCCCATGAAAATTTCCTCTGTCAGGTCATTAGGGCTGCTCTAACAGAAGTGCCATGGACAGGGTGGCTTAAACAACAAAGATTTATTTCTCACAGTGCTGGAGACTGAGAAGTCCAAGATCAAGGAGTTGGCAGATTTGGTATCTGATATGTGTTGGTGACCCCTTCCTGGTTCATAGACAATCATCTTCTGGCTGTGTCCTCACAACACAGAAGGAACTAGAGAGCTCTCTGGAATCTCTTTCATGAATGCACCAATCCCATTCATGAGGTCATCACCTTCAAGACCTAATCACCTCCCAAAGTTCCCACCTCAAAATATCATCACATAGGGGATTAAGCTTTAACATATGAATTTTCAGGAGTCACAAACACTCAGCCTATTACAACCTACTTTGCTCTTTAGAGAGTAATTTATTTAGGGTTTATATCTCTGTTTATTAATTTTCTTACAATTAGATGTGTTTATCACTACATATGTTGAACCACCCATTAGAATAGTGCAAAGGTTTTATGAATAAAATTCTGGTTCATGCATGATGAATGAATGTGTGTTGGACTTACTCTGACACTGTAAGCAATTAAAAATTGTGGAACAATATATTAAGCAACTTTTGTCTGGCATTGGAGAAGAGACAGTTCAGGGTCATGATCCTTAAAGGAAGGAAAACAAAGTGAGCTCCACAATCACCCTGACCTTATGCCTAAGAGGAGTATCCAAAACTGAGCATAGAGAAATGAAATCCAAAAAGAGAGCAGTGGAAGGTAACTTCTTTAGGATGGCCCAGTAATGTCAAGGGAATAAGAACTTGATCACTCCTGACTAATGCTGGATTCTACTAATAGACAAGGAATCTCCGCTGACCTGGCCAAGCCTTTTTCAGAACTTCGTCTCAGTCTGAGGTTCTTTCTTTTCATTCTTTCATTCTTTCCCTCCTTTTATAAATATTAGATCCCTATCATCACAGTCTGGAGTTTCTCCCTGACTGCTTTTGTACTCTCTATCTTTATTGTTCATAAGCTTTTTCCCCAAGAAATCTCTTGCCCATCTAATTCCATCTTAGTATCTTCTTCTCTGAGAAGTCAAACATATACAGGTGATACCAGGACAGTCCAAGAAAATAGGTGTTAGTGAGAGTTTAGGCACTAGTCACTCACCAACTGAAAGAGGATATGAGTATTATGTGGGATCTGAGTATTATCAATAGATGCTGGAACAAAATAGCAGGCCGCTTACTGTGGAGTTCACCTGCAGTGACCTGGGGAAATGTTCCTCTGGAAAGGAATACCTTTACTAATATGAAGATTCAGGTATTTGAGGGATATGGGAATAGCAGTGCCTGTAATGATGGTGGAGTTGGCTCGTTTTTACTAAGCTGATTCAGTGACCTGCAGAGAGATAAAGTGAAACTGAGGGCAGAAGAAAAGCAGTTAAAATTTAAATGCAAAAGCCAGATAGTTTCTTTAGTAGTTTACAAAAGAGCCTTCAGTACAGAAAGGACACAACTAAAGGACAAAGTCAGGATGCGATAGTATCTTGGAATTCCAAAAACATGTAAATTCTCAACCAAGACAGGTCTGGAATATTTTATGAGTCCTCATTTGGAAAATCTGGGTCCTTGAAGCATGTGGTGGAGACATCTGTGTACACACTTCAAAGGATTTTGAGACTTCAGACATTCATAATCCCTCAGGACTTTCAGAGGAGGCTCAAGACCTTGAAGTAAGAGCTAGCACTTCCCCCATGCAGGAATAAAAATAAAAAAGTCATCCTTCCTTTCTCCCTCAAGAAGGCAAAAAGTACCTACATGAGGAGGTGCTCTAATGTCTCTCCTGGCTGGTAGGTTGAATACAAGGAGTAAATTTCAATATAACTCAATGATAGATATCCTGGACTTGATGAGTGTGAAAAGTGTTTACAACCCCCCCCCCCCCCCCAAGAAGCTTAAGAAATAGCTAGCATGTATGTCAGGATCCAGGAGAATACTCTTGGGGTTGGATTTCGAAGTTTCATGATCAAGTGATCTGGAACATAAGACTGGATAATTAAGAATTTATTTACCTGGGGGCACTTTCGTGGGATACAGGATTTAATACCTTAGCATGGACCACAAAAGATGTGGTAAACAAGCTGCTAACATGAGTTATAGAAGTCTGGAGAAAGTAATTGTCCATTCTGAATAAAGTGGAAATGCCTGACAGATAGTAGAGGAATGAGTGGAAAATGGGAATACTGGAATGGCTATATTATTTGAGCCCAGAAGAACCCACCCCCAAGAAGATTATATTTTTCAAAAGGGCAAGGACTTAACACCAATCATGAAGACTATTAGGAACATGCTACTAAGAGGAATACCATAATTATTGAGATAGTCAGTGATGGCTCTTCCCTGCAAGCCAGGGCTGAGCTTCATCCATTAATAGTCATGGGAATAATGGGACCATCAACTAATGGAAGTCAGATAGTGCTTAAATGCTGTGGACACTAACACGATGGCTGTCATGACTGGGGGCTGCCAAGGGGCCATGAAACACAGAGAATTGGGAAGACTGCCCCACCCAGACCAAGAGGACAAATCCTGTAGGCTATAAGGACTAATCTTAGACAGCCAAGTAGATTTTTCCTTAAGGCTTTGTATCAGCCATTCCACTTTGTTTGCTTCATTGATTCATGCACATCAAAGCTGCAGATGCCACTGTAACCAGTCAGCAAAATATCTAGAGTGATGTGATTGTCTCTTACTACTCATGCCAATGAGTTAACTGATCTATATTCCATCTCTTGAAGGGATTGTACTGTTAACTTCTGTGAAAGTTAGTGATAAGCTTATTGCACTCTATTTGTAAGATTCCCTCCTTTGGGAACAGCATTCTGATTGTTTTCATAAACAAGCAAGTAATTACCCAGGTTGAGTGCTGAAGAATTAAGATGGACACTTTTGGGGGCTTATATCTGACAGTGAATTTTCAGCCAGTGTGATTTGTAGAATTAAAGTCTCTGTATACATATAAGTCTCAGATTATTAGTCCTAAACAGCATGAGGTTTTAGTTTGACAAACACCTAAGGCCTGAGCACAAAGAGAGTAGTATGCAGAAGGGACACATAGAGATCTAGGAAAAAAGGAGTTGCTGATGACATGAGGTCTAAACAGAGGACTTGCATTAGCTGGGTTACATATTTGGATTTATCTTAGGTAGAAAGTAATTGGCTCATCACTCTACAAAGTTTGCTGAATTAAAATTTAGGCATCTAGAGCCTGATTTATAGATAGTAATAACGAGTTCTTTTTCTGAAAGAGAGAGACACTAGCAAGTTCACATGTTGATTTGTTTAGGGTCATCTGTCAAGGTAGGTACAAGTGGAAATGGCTTAGCTGTAATTCCTATGATATCACTTGCTGAGAGCAGAATTTTCAAGAATTTTTTTTATCATGAACATCCAGTGATGGATAGTATATCTAACAGTCAGGATGATTAAGAGCAGCACTATTGTTTCAGATAATCTGTGAATAGCATTAAAACAAGTATATTACGAGCTAATTCTTTTTTTGTTGAGGAAGATCACCCATGAGCTAACATCTGTTACCAATCTTCCTTTTGCTTGAGGAAGATTGTTCCTGAGCTAACATTAATGCCAATATGCCTCTATTTTGCAGTGGGATGCCACCACATCATGGCTTGACAAGCGATGTGTAGGTCTGTGCCCATGATATGAACCCTTGAAGCCTGGACTACTGAAGCAGAGTGGGTGAAATCAGCCACTATGCCAACGGGCTGGCTCCCTGAACTAATATTTTTAATAAAAAGTAAAGAAAAGAGAAAAAAGGAAGTTATGGATGGATCACAACCAGGGATCTAAAGACAATGAGAAGGAGAATGATTATAAACAAGCAGATGACAAACAAATCATGAACTACACAGAGGTCTTGGTCTAAAATCATAAGCAGAAGCTGTCTACTCTTTGAGGAAGACTACTTGTCCAGAATCTCTTGGTTCAGCTGACTACTTCTGAAAATCAATTGCTTCTAAAGAATTTCTGAAAATACTCAATTTGAAGACTCGTATTGGCATAACCTTCAAATTTTGTGGAATTCTGGATTGCTTATTTAGTTGTGAAACTAAATATCAATTCCTTGGAGCTTCACTACTATATTTTTTGTTAACAACAGCTGATAAGGTCCTTTCCAGTGTGATTCAGGAGAACTGTCTCTCTGATTTCTCTTCAAATAGAAAAATCTGCTGACTGGAGTGTATGGAGAGACTGCTTAGGAAGATGTTATGGGAATGAAGCCTTAAGCTTTTGGTGATAGGATGGGTGTAGTACATAAGTCCCTTGTAATATTGTGTCATATTTGTGTGTGTCTGTATCTTAATCTCTTTTTCTTATAAAGGCACTAGTCATATTGGATTAGGGGCCACACTAGTGATCTTACTTAAACTCATTTAACCTTTAACCTCACTTAACCTCTTTAAAGGCCCTATCTTCAAATGCAGTCATGTTCTGAGGTACTAGGGGTCAGGACTTCAGCATATGAATTTTAGAGGAACACAATTCAGCCTATAACATGATTGAAGACCAAATGATGGTGAAATTATGCCATTTTGAGAGATACTCATAAAAATTAGGATTGTAATGAGTACATATAAGAAGCAGAGTTTTTCCTGGAATATAAGAAGATTTAGATTTAGAGAGCTCCATGATATTTAACAGTGGTCAATTGAAAGTTTTGCTTGGGCATTGGAAGTTGAAAGTTGTATTTCTGGCTCCCCATTTAATTGTTGACCACTTTCTCTCAATGCAGACCCAATAATCAGCAACCTCTGGAAGGCAGAAAACCAGAGATCTCTCAATTAAAGTCAATCTATCAAGATAAAAAAATGAAACAGAAGGAGAATCATATCTTGTTTTACTAGTGATCAGCAGCAAAGCTGTCCAAATGGGTGCCGGTCTGGCGAGAACAGAAAACTCAATGGTCCAGGAGGCCGATTCAAAAAGGCTTATAAGGTCTATTCCTGTATTCTGCTTCATTAATCTCCTTTGTATGACAAACACTTCTAGACAGCACAACACAAAATGAAAGAACAAAAGAGAGCAGAAAAGAAAGAGATGAAATGCCCTGCTTTTACCAAAGATGCCAAAACAAATGGGAACCAATAACAAAATCTAGGGAGCAAACTGAGAAAAAATAAGGACTTCAGCACAGAGTTTAGAACCAATTCTGATTTATCAAGTAAACTAAGCGTCAACAAGCTGTGAGAAGCAAATCAAAGGGTGCCTTCAGGTGTACTAAACCTGATTGAAGACTGAGTCTGTTGTGACTTAATATCTTGGCATTGTTGTTGTTAGAGCTATCCAGTCAATTCCGACTCCTTGTGACCCTGTCAGCAGAGCAGAACCCTGCCTGGTCTTTCCGCGACTTCCTTTTATCTTCTGGTGCTGTATTGGCCAATGCTCCCCTGCTATTCATAGGCTTTTCATGGCCAATTTTTTTGTAAGTCAGTGGCCAGGTCCTTCTTCCTAATCTGTTTTACTCTGGAACTTCCACTGAAACCTGTCCACCATGGGTGTCCCTGTTGGTATATGAAATACCAGTGACATAGATTTCAGCATCACAGAATCACAGGTGTAGCCTCTGGGAAAACTGGAGAAATAAATAATTTCAGTCAAATGAACAGTTTCTTTATTCAGAGCTTATCTATATAGAGATAGATAGATTGACAGAGAGACATACACTATCCTCTGTCCAACTCCATGGGAGAGACCAATATATATGAACAGAAGAAAAGAAAAATATAAAAACAAATTGTATAGAATATTCAAGAAAAATTATTGGAGACTTTTTGAGGATAAATTCTGAAGTATGTTTGTATGTATGGATTAAGGAGAAAGTCAGGTAAGGCTTTGCTTAAACATTAAAACAAAACAAAACAGTGTGTGTGATCTAGTTAAAGACAGGAACAGAGAGGCTATTTCCTCTAGTGGCATAAGGATGCATGGGCAAAGACATCCAGACGGTTAAATAAAATTGTGTGTAGAGAAATAAGATCAGTCAAGTGTGTTCAAATACAAACAGAGTCAAGAGAATGGATGGACATGTGGGCAACAGCCTACACTGTGGATTATCTGGTTAAGGAGCTTATGTTTTGATCTTCACATGATGAAAGCTATTGAAGCTTTTAAAGGGACCACTGACTTAATCTGAACTTTTAAAAACTAAATTGCCCAGAAGATATTGGAGGATGGATTACACTGGGTTAATCTACAATCAGAGAAAGCAGCTTCTAAGTTAGGATAAGGACACTCAAGCGATAAGTGGCTAAAATACATCAGTGGAAGGTAATAGAGATGAAAGTAGGAAGCAGAATCACGAATCAATTAAGAAGTAAAAGCAAAAGGACTTTGTGACTCAGTATGGAGAAGGAGAGGGAGGAGTTGAGTTCTATTTGATGGCTGGAAGGTAAAATCACTGATACAGATGGGGAAAGCTGGACAATGAATTAACTAAAGATGCTATTTAATGTTGAATATGTTGAGCTTTCCTTTCCTGTGAGAGAGCCAGGGAAATATTTCCAATAAATATTTTGACATACTTTCAAACTAAAGGAAGAAGCAGACGAAGATGCTATGAGTTTGCAGGGAAAAGCTGGCACCATTATAGAGTTAATGGGAGAAGGTAAAGTGGAAAATGACCATAGGTGTCTGCATATGTTTATGTAAAATTATTTCCTTTCTCCAAATAGCACTTACCATAGCTCTACATTCTTAGAAGATTATTTAGCTGACTGGTTTATATAATCCTTTGGCATTCTGACAAGAGGGAACTTAATATCATGTTCACCATTCTAATTTTAGTGCCTCGCATAGTCCTAGAATGTTTTAACAGCTTAATATTTTTAAATAAATCAATGATTAAAGAAATGGATGAAAATATAATCTTGAAGCAAGCAGAAGTTTAAAGGATATAAGAAGAAAGAAGGACACATAAAAATGACGGTGAAAGAATGGATGAGAACATGAGAGGAATCGTGCAAGTGTGCTGTCAAGGAAGCTAATGGAAGAGAGAATTTAGAGAGGTAGATAATAAACTCTGCAGTTCAAATGGAACAAAAAGCGTTAATAAGTAAGAACAAAGATCAGCTGGCTTTGGCAACAGGATCTTTGCAGATAGTAGCTAGAGTTATTTCCACGGAGTGAAAAAAGCAACATCAGAATGCAGTGGATTGGAAGGGAGAGCAAACAGAAGAGAAAATTAAGACAGAGATTGCAGTCTACTTTTTTAAGAACATGAGTGAAGAAGTACAGAGATTATAGGACCATTTTCGAGAGAGATAAAATCAAATTATATTATTCTTGTGCTTTGATTGCAGTTTTGAACCTGTGAAATTTGTATGTATTTTTAAGTTAAGAGGAAGGTGCAAGTAAAGAGAAAGAGAGATAGAAGATGCAAGAGGGGAGAAAGAAAAGGAATGACTAGTGAGACCAATTCCCTGTTGGAAAGAAAGGAGAGTATGGATGAAAAAAATATTTACAGGTCCTTAGGAAGAGATTGGGGGAGGGGCAATAGAAGTGAAAAGAAATCATAACTGATAATCTCCTTTCTCTTTATGGGCTAGGATTTGATCTCACATCACCTGGGTTGAAATACATGTTAATTCTCAGCATAAAACTAAACATACACAGATATTTGGGAATTTGGTCAGAATTAGAAAATAAAACACCAAATTTTCCCACATATTAGGCATCTGTGGCAAGTTGTACTTTTGATAATGGTCCCGACAAATTCTGCTATCCCCTGAGTTCTTGTTAGAATTTGATGTTGATACTCTTCCCATTGATAAATGGGATTTATGTTTCCTGCTCTTGTATTTGGGTGAAAATTTGGCTATTATTGAAGTTACTTCTGAGGATATGTCATGAAAAAGAAGTGATACAGCTGCCACATGGTTCTCCTGGGACACTCATCTTTGGAACTTAGCTACCACCATACTTTGAGAAAGCCCAGACCACTGAGAGGCCACAGATGGGTGTTCTGTTTCACAACTCCGGCTGAATTCTTACCCAACAACCAGCTCCAATTTGTGAGCCACATGAACAAGCCATCTTGGAAACAGATACTTTAGCCTCAATCAAGTTTTCCAGCTGTTGCTGAATGAAGCAAAGATGAACTTTTCCCTGTAAGCCCTGCCTGTATTGCAGATACATGAGCTAAATAGATGACTGTTGTTGTTTTAATCTACTACAGTGTGCACTGGTGTGTTAGGCTGCACTAGTTACTTAGAACAAAAGCGTTATAGATATATTCTATTAAACAATTTTATGCAGAGCAAAGCCAAAAAGCTCAAGGCCAGAGAAGCAGTAGAAGCAAAATCCCGACCATCTTTTTTAGGAGATAATTTACATTTTCTGACCTATGACAGATTAACTAAGGGACGTTATTTATTTTAAAGCAAATCTATTTTAAATCTATTGATTTATCTAATAATTTTCCCTGAAAATTGTCCTTCCTGAAATATTTTAGCAAATATAAATTACTTTCCAGAAATGGCTTAGCTGAATGGGCATAGTTAAGACATACGTACTTGAGAATAAATCAACTATTCCATTTCCTCTTCCTCTCTGTTATTTATTTTTCTCTTGTATGTAGACAACTTTCTATGTAGACAAAATTGGCAGATATCCCTTGAGATGTAACAATTAAATCCTCTGAGCACTTTATAATGAATAAAATAATTTTAAAAAATATTTTGTTGCTATTACACCAACATATACATCTGGAAGAATTTTCCTCTTTGACATCATCCTCGCTACTTGACAATGAAGATTGTAAGCTTATCAGTGATAAGGCAGTGTCTGTTTCAGTTGCTTAGTACCACATTATACTTAGAGTTTCTCTTAGATTGTACGATACTATATAAGCAGAGAACTTATCTCGCTGTTAAGAACTAAAGAAAAAAGAAAACATTTGCTTAAAATAACTCAAGGTCAACAAATAAAATAATGGTACTAAGTGATACCATCCTTAATAAAAATGACTTTTCTGACCTTTGGAAATTTTTCTCTTGCCAATGCTACTTATGATTCATAAACGTCTTGGACAAAAAGAGGGTAAGAATATGTTTCAAGGATTAGTATAAGTGCAAAAATGCATTTATCTGTGATGTCAAAGTTAGTAGTTAGACTCGGAAATTAAAAGATAATATCAATGTGATGATTAAGGCTTTTATATTAAGTGAGAACCGAGAAACTTTTAAAACTACAAAGAAATGGTGCCTTTTTTATCGTGTGTATGTAAAGGGATTTGAAAACTAAAAAGTATTATATGAGGTAGTTTTTAATGCTTATAGCTATTAGACTTGAGAAAATTATTCTAGTAGAATATGAGATAAAAACTTTTACTGGGAAGAAAGATAAGGAACAGAAAGAATATACAATTATGACTTAACAAGTTCACTGAGCAGCAGATGCAGTCATTAGTGAAGGATGAAAGATAAAAGATAGGAAATAAAGAGACAAAGTTAGAGGGGTTAACAATCTGGGAAAACATCAAAGCATCAAAACTAAAAAGGAAAATGTGTCTACTCAAAAAAAGAATCTATTACTCAGATACTAGTAAGGCCAAGACTATGGGTGTTTTGAAATCAAAGTAGTTGTATTTGAACACCTAAAAATGGAGAAGAAAACCATGTGGGAAAATGTGAAGACCTGAGCTGAATGGAATATCAGAATTGATATATCAACCTTTAGATATTTTAAAAGGCATATCTAAAACTGTCTTATAAAGCATTTTAAATAGAAATTATACTCTTGAAATGTGACCTTTTATTCCGATTTCCTTTAGTTAACAGTTAATCTGTGTAGAGAAATAACAAGAGAAAATGTCTATTATATATAGAAAGAATATTAGAAATTATATATAATGTATATATAACAGATAAAAAATAAGAGAAGCATTTTACTGTGCCATATAGTATAAAAGTAAGATAAATTTAGATAGTTAATAGATTTAGGAGCAAAATTAACTTATTATAGCAGTATATTGTAACAAAATAAGTACTTTGTGATCAAATTAATCTATGAATTTAATGAATATCTGTTAAACATGTGAGAACATCTGCCAGCTATTTTGATATTTATCAAAAGTTACTTAAATGTACATAAAGTAGATCTCTGGAACAAATTTCAAATGATAAAATATTTCATTTAAATAAGAAACAATAGCAATTGTCTCAAACCGTGAGATGTCACTGGGGTTTATTTTACTGAGACTACCATGTATTTTCAATATATCATAAAAGTGAATCTGAGGCTCAGTTACAAATTGAGAGAGATATAATGAATCAATGAATGTAGATTTTCTAACTGGAAATGGGACTGACAACTAGTGCATTTCATAAAATTGTTGATTATTGAGAATACAATGAACAAAAGTTTGATATGCCATTGCATTAAATTTAAATTATTGGCAAGGATTCTAATAGGATAAGAAAGCTGGTAATTCTTACAAATATTCTTATAATTATTCCTACAATTATGATTATTCTTACATTATGAGTGTTGTAATTGACTAGTCCTGAGGCATCAAAGTCTTGGTTTTGCAGTCTTCCATGACACATATCAACCAAAATTTCAACTAGGGGGTTTGAGGAGAAAAAAGACAACAAAAGATAAAACCATTAATGATAAGTATAATAGAAGTACAGTGAATTTCATCAAGCATATTTACTGCATTACATCATGTGGTGCCATAGACATAAAAAACGGACCATGTTTGCGTGATATTGATTGCTATTGATCCAAAATTATTTGACTTTGCAGTATTCTCTTTACATTATTGAGTTATTGAAACTATCTATTCCAAGTCATCATAAGTTGCTTTTCTTTCAAAACAGATTGAGCATTTTAAAACAGAAATATTTCGAATCTTAATATCAACAGTTCATATCTGTATTACACACTGTGTAATTTGGTGGTCAAAACCGTGTTTCCTTTTCCAAGGTTAATAGCCCTGAAATATTTATTTCTTAATTCCTAAGAGGGACAAGCTTCCTTGGTGTTTATAACATCATTAGAGAATTTGCAGATATTTTCATAGCTTACTTACCATTTTTTCCTGAAAAATTATCACCTTGAGGTCTTAAGCTAAACAAATGCAATACAGATCAAGGATCTACAAATCAGCAGATCCCAATATGATTATATATAAATACTAAAAGAAATAATTGATTTTAGCAAATTAATATGATTGCGTAAACTATCTTGATTTATACACTATTGTGTATAAAACTTTGGTTATCCAGAGAGAAAAATAACCATTTTGTCAAAAAATCACTAAATATATAGTCAGTGGCCTTTTACTCTGTTAATTTATCTGATTTTGTAAAGAGATAGCAGGGTTAGTATAGAAATGGAAGAGATATTTTTCATTTTATACTATTTTATATTTTATGTATATTTACTATATGAATGCATTCTTTACTGTATGAATGTATTCTTTATGCAAAAGCAAATAATTTGAAAAAAGGTGATGGTAGTCGCAACACATTGTAAATGTCTAGTATAAACCAGTTTCTCTGACTTTCTAGGTCACACCAAAATTAACAAGTGAAGAAAAGTCAAAAAATATTTGAGCTTGATCAAAGATAATAGGTGGTTTAAGAAACTCAATGTGTGAAGAACTCGGGGGAAATAAATGTGTTCTGATCACCCGGTGGGCTCTGGCAATAATGCACTTTTCCAGTCATTGAGATAACTACACTAATGTTTAGGAACTGTTCTAAACATGAAAGCAGTGGAAATCTGACCATTCATTAAAAGCAATAGAAGAAGATAAGGATATTCTATCCAAACTTTGGTAATTTCAATGCAGAAGGTTATTTGGCATAACAGAAAATAAGCACCCAAATAAATCACCAGAGTTTTGCTTTTAAATAGCACAAGAGTTGTTTGAAAATGCAAGCAAAATTCTGTTAGACATGGATTAATTCAGAATTGGAAAAATCAGTGACTCTATAGTTGCCAAATAGAAGAGACCAGAATCAAGATGACATTTTGGCTCTCCAGGTAGCCCCGAGAAGTTAAAGAAGTGATAATGTTTGGCCATTCTGTCAGAATAGATTACCTAGTAATCTCTACAATAGCTCTACTGAATTAAAAGAAGTAATGCTTTACTGGCTCTACTGCTTTTTTTGTGAATTAATCTGCACTGCCCCAAATTGGAAAGGAATTCTTCTTTGGAATGGGCTTGTTGCTGTTTAGAGATAAACAATTATCCACCTTCAGAAGTACATTTACAATATCAATTAATAGGGCTAAAACTTATTTCCATTGGTTCTTGTTTAAGTAAAAGCTCCTCATTTTAATGACATTTACAAACCTGTCATTTCCATTCATCAATATTACTAATAGAGTTCATTTCTTCAGGTCTCACCTGTGTTCAAACGTTATATTTTAAAAATAACTTTCATTTATTTGGAAGTCATTATAAAAATCTAACCAAATTTCAAAAGAAGTTGTATCCGGGGGGATGAAGTAAAGCCACAACATGCGCCTATTATGCTTTATGTTATGTCGAGAAGTTCAGTCACTAACTTTTGAAGCCATGGGTTACTTTCAGTTTACTTCTGATGAAGTCTCTACTTCTCTACATAAACGAATTAGGCAGTGGTGATCTTTTTATTAACTAAATATATGCTAGACCTCTTGAAATCAAGCCATATATGAATACTAGAGTCTCTGCATCTCACAATAAAGTGAAAAATTCTCTGAGTTAAGGATGTTTCTATTTTCTCTTACATATTAAATTTTCCCCTTAGGTGAGACAAGAAGACTAGAGGGGACTGAAGTTAGCTAGTCCTTTCTCCAGGTAGATAAGACTCTGATAAAGTAGTTTCATTTGGAGAGCAGGTCTTCAATATGGAGAACATTCTGGACATAAATCAGAATGACTTTTCCCCTTCCCATGTCTGAAACGTGGGAATATTTCTTGGATCTTAACCTAGATAAACTGATGGACTTCCTGGAGGTAAAACAAAAGATTGGGCACCCAGGATTGGATGCTTTCAATCTAATCCACACTCAGCCTCCAGCACTTTGTAAAAATTGTCATCTAAGTGTTTCTAGCAGTTTATGGCTCACAGGACCGTTGCTCCAAATAAACTTATCTCAATTGGGAGTCTCTGTTTTTCCTATCTTTTCATATTTCGAGGTGGTAATTTGCTCTGTACCATTAACTATCTGATGAATTAAAGAAAAGTCATTGATTTCCAGTTTGTTTACCTTTTTTGTTGCTGTTGTTCAAACCATTCGAGTGAAGTCTTCCAAGCTTTTTATATGTCAAAACAGAAACTGGAAATCTCCACGTTAAACTTTAAAGGCTTTTTTAAAAGATAATTTTACAAAAAGAAAATATATGGATAGATATCAATGGATAGACAGACATATATAAAAATGTCTTAAATTATGCGTTTCTACGTCACCTTCCAGTTTTTTCATGATCGAATAAATATCACTTTATTTTCAGTCAAAGGCTCTGACACCCACACTTCTTTCTCTCCAGGTGTGTAAGCATATTTTTAACTAAGGCAGTTACTAACAACCTTAGGTCTTTAAAAAAACATCACTTTTTAGTTTAGTTATTTCTATCATTTCTCTAAAATGCTCTTTCTTAAAGTTTTTACAAAGTAGACACATTTTTTATGCTCATTTATATTATTTGTAAGTTTGCTGTAGTGACGATTTTACTTTTTCTAAGAATTGTTATATTTTTTCTTTAGGAGATATTGTGTTTTACTGACAGCCCTTCAATATCTTTCCAAAAACAATGAATGATTTTTTCCTACCAAGAAATATGTGATTATTTGTACAACTAATTGTTCCTACATAGGAATCACAAATCTGTTTCCTAAAATTTCTTGAAACAATACTCTATGATTTTACAAATAGCATTGATAAGAGAAAAATGAAAGCACAGTAATTAAGAAAACATATAATTTTATTTTCGTGATTTTTAATTTTGTGCTGACTCAATCTAGCCCCCATATGGTGTCTTAAATTGCCAAAAATCAGATTATAAAATGTTATACAAGAATGACTGGCAAGAAATGAGATATTTCACAGTTCCTTTCTTCTGCAGATCCCAGAAGCAATCATGTGGCTTCCATAATGAGAAGAAGGAAATGTAGGGAATTTTGAAGGGTGCTAGAATTAAATAAAAAAGTATTGAACTTTCAAAAGAAAATAATGTGTATTTTAAATATTATTTTTAAGATTCTCTCTCTAAATGTAAATTGTTATTGTAATCAGTCATAATGAAACATAGAACTAATTATAACATATAACATTGAGAAATATCTCCATTTTTTAAAGTATCTTTGGTTTTTGGACTAATCATTTAATCCATTGTATTTACTTTCTGTACTGCCATACTTGAGGATACAGCATCATTTACATGACTGAAATGAATTCCAGTGTCAAATGGAATTGAGGGAATCTAGACCACCTGGGTTTGTTCATTGGCCTTACTCAAAGGAAGAGTAAATTTTCTTGTATCTTCATGAGAGGCAGTTCTACAACTCGGAGCAAGGCACCCACCAAAGTTGAAGCTGTGCTCCTGTCTTCCCACAGAATCTGGGAGATACAAGTATTATCTTCCTTGATGATTATATTTCAAGGAGATGGCTCCCAGATCTTTGAAAGAGATAGTCCTGGGTTATAAACCAGTAAGAGATTTTTAAAAAGGTTTTTTTCCAAGAGGCAGAAAAAGATTTTGCAATTACAAGTTTTCTAAGTAAATGCTCTAACAAAAGGGAAGAGAGAGACCTCTGTGATTAGGTCACATGAAGAGAGGGAAGTCAGGGGCTTAGAGGTAGGAAGAAGCTTGTCTGAAGTTTAGTCAAGATGAGAGAAATGTCAGACATCTCTCTTACTTAAAAAGAAATTAACTTACCTTGCGCATGCCTGTGTTATTCCACATTTTATATTGAAATAACTTTAAAAGATTATACTCACACATACGCATACACACTTTCAAAAAAATTAGAAGAAATTCCAAATGTTTAGATCTCTAATTCAAATGACAGACAAAATTTTGGGGAGTATTTTTATATAGTTCATACAATACATGCATATAAAGGTGTATGCATTTATATAACATATAAACTTATCTGGAAAAATTATCTATATGACAAATAAATTTAATTAAGCCCATTTTTATGTACATATGTATATAGAGAGTCTTAGGCATATATATAATCTTAGGCATACCCATTTACTCTCAAGTGTGTATATACATAATTCTTATATATATAATCTTAAATCAATATCAATTTAAGAATTACCAGCAATTTAGAGTACAGATTATAGCTTTATTTTGAAGGATAATCATATGTAGTACTAAGTTCTATGAAAATAAGAATTAATTCTATGAAAATATGGGATGCTTGGTAATGTAGGAAAATGTTTGCAATACAAATGCAGGAATATTTTGACATTTTATAGTGACATAAATAATTTCTAGTGATATAAATGATTTAAGGAGTATTAAAAATGCAAATGGCTAGGGTTCTTATTTTCACTGTAACATGATTCTAATTTGAAAATTTTCTCTTACTTCTTTCCTCAGATTTAAAGGAGGTAAGATTTTAAACTATAATACATGTACTAAATATGTTAATTATATCTGAATACTTTCATCAATAACACAGTCAATACAATTCTGAGAACTTTTTTCTCTCCCCAAGGTTTTCTGGCTCCTAATCCTTGCACAAAGAAAACAAAGGACATTGTTTTGGTTTCACGTCTTGTTCACCTATCTCAACATGACAAAGATGAAGAGTCAAGGGAAAGACAATGTCCTGGTGAAAATGAAGGTAGCCTCTACAAGCAATATTGTTAACATTGTTAAAAATCATGTTACATCTCTGTACTACCAATCAGTGTTACTGTATTGCATTTAATAGATAAAATAAATCCATTAGTTGATCAAATAAAACCATTATTTGGAAAGGTGTAGATATACATGCCTTTCTAAACACTAAATGAGTAAACTCTACTCCTTTAAGTTTTTGATATTCTTCTATCTATTTGTTTAGAATTTAATTTGTTATCTTCATAAAAACCAATACAATTCTAATAGCTCAAAGTGAGAAATAACCTGATGTTCATTAACTGCTTATGGATAAACAAGCAGTTACTATAGCCCCACAATGGAAGACTATTCAATAATTAAAAAAAAATTATAGACACAACACCACGGCTAAGTCTTAAAAACATTAGGCTGAGTGAAAGCAGCTAGGAACTAAAGAATAGATACTTTATAAATCCATTTATATAAAACTCTTATAAGGCAAAACTGATCACTCTACTGTAAGAAAAACTAGATCAAAGGATGCCTAGGTCCTGAGATTGAGGTAACAGTTGGTTAGAAAGAGGCATAAGGATACTTTTTGGATTGAAGCCATGTTCTATATCTTGATTTTGGTGGTGATTACGTCGTATACAAATTTCTAAAAGCTTCCTGAATGTTCACTGAAAATGGGTGCAGTTTATTATGTATAAAATACCCTTCAATAGCATAAATAAAATAGAATGACATGAATTATTTAAACTTTCAAGATTCTATTTAGCACATTGAATTGTTGAAATTTAAAATCATTGCAACAAAAAATATATTTTTTCTTACCTTAAAGTTTTAGAAAAACAAAAAATAAACTGATGAAAACATTTTTTATGACAAATAAATTATTAACATTCTTAATAATACTGAGTTGTCATAGAGAAATAAGAAAAATAGAAACAAGTCACAATGAAAGTAGGTAAAATATCCTAAGCCATAATTTACAGGAAAAAAACACAAATAGCTAATGAATGTATAATAAATGTTCAACCTCATTAATTATATTCCAAAATGCCATTTATACTTCTTTAAAACTGCAAGTTCTGTCTCTTAAAATGTTGTTGTATTATTTCCATTTTTTATCTTTATCATTTTTAAATAATAAACCCATCATAATCAGGGCATGAGGAAATAGATAATCTCATATAAAAATGTTATAAGTAGTTGCTAAAATGTGAATAGACTGATAGGGTATATTAAAAACCAGTACACTCATTAACATTCTTCCAGGAATTTAAACAACGCATTGATATGTACTTAATTTATTAGCTATAAAATATTGAAAATAGCAACAGTAAAAAGCAAATTGAGCATCAAAAAACACAACACTTTCAAAATAAGTTGAAGTGTTTTTTATACTGGACTTATTATACGGGACTTTTATACTGGACAGTTATTTATAGTAATCTATAGGAGGAGTATTGTTTATTAGTCTACCGTATGATTACATTTTATGATATATGTGTTTATGTGTGAGACTATATCATACGCATTTATGGAAGAAACAAACATAAATCATGTGAAACCCAGAAAGACACATGCTAGATGCTTCAGAATACATACAGAAACTGTGTGGAATTAAGGGAGGGATATTTTTCTCTTGCAATTTAAGGTAATGAATGTAAAGATTAGTAGAAAATATCAAGTTAATATACATTGAATAATAATAAAAAATAGTTTTGCTTCATTTCTTCCTCATACAATTTTGGACTGCAGTCCCTAATTCATTTATATTTTTGAAGAGATACAAAATGTCTTCAATAAAACAATGAGTCTTTTCTATTAGGCATAGTAAACATTAATATAAAATGTAAAGTTTTGCATTGAGTTTTCAAACGTTTTATTTTCTTGAAAGAACATTATGTGTGTGTATGTGTGTTCATGTAGATATATTCTTTATATATATTCTGTCTGTCATCTGGTGTCATCTATCTGTTTATCTTACCTTGAATCTGCCATTTAGAATATATGCGCTCTGGGATTTTGTTTTTAGAAACCCTCAATCTCTTTGCTAGCTACTCAATAATGATAACAGATTGGGGAAACGATATCAAAGATAAATCATGAAGGGATCTATTCCAATCATTTCTTTACATCAGTATTTCACACTCTCTGTTCAAGGTAAACTGCTTGATAACATAACAATGTCTGTCCTGCTACTCTTTTTAAGTTGGCAGCCTGATAAAAAGTTATCAAAAAGAATAGGCCTTAAATGTAGTTGCAATAGGTGGCATGACTCCAATGACAATAGTTTGGTCCAGTTAAAACAGTTCATTGGCTAAATTAAAATTTATAGCTAAAGAATTAATAAGCTTACATAAATCTTATTCTTTAATATCGCCAATAAGCAATTAATTTTCTTAATTAATTTTTACATGTTCAGTTTTTTAAGGCTTAAGACATGAGGCCTCAGTAAACCTCTTTTCTCAATCTCTTTTCTTTCTAAGAATTTATTTTAGAATAGTTTTAAGTTCTCAGCAAAATTGAGAGAAAAGCAAATAGATTTCCCACATACCCCTTGCCCCCATACATGCATAGCCTCCCTCATTATCAACATCACCCACAAGAGTGGTACATTTGTTACAACTGATGAACCTACACTGACGCATTATAATCACCCAAAGTTCATGGATTACATTATGGTTCACTCTTGGTGGTGTGCATGCAATGAGTTTGACAAATGTATAATGATATGTATCCATCACTATGGTATCAAATAGAGTATTTTTATTGCCCTAAAATTAATTGTTGATCTACCTATTCACCCACTCCACCAACTCCTGGCAACCACTGATCTTTTTACATCTTCATACAGATTTTTTTCAATTTATGATGGAGTCACATTCTAATAAACTCATCGTTAGTTTAAAATATCATAAGTTGAAAATGTGTGTAATACACCTAATCTACTGAACATCATCACTTAGCTCAGCCTACCTTAATGGTGCTCAGAACGCATACATTAGTTTACAGCTGGGAAAAGCCTATTTTGTAACAAAGTGTTGAATATCTTCTGTAATTTATTGAATACTGCACTGAAAGTGAAAAACAGAATGGTTGTGCGGGTACAGAATCGTTGTAAGTTGTTTACCCTTGTGATCACATGGCTGACTGGGAACTATGGCTTGCTGCTGCTGCCCACCATCACCAGAGAGTATTGTACCACACATCATTAGCCTTGGAAAAGATCAAAATTCAAAGTTCGAGTGTGGTTTCTACTGCACGTGGCTCACTTTCACACCATCATAAAGTCAAAATATTATAAGTTGAATCATCATAAGTCGAGGACTGTTTATAGTTATGCCTTCCCCAGAATGTCATATATTTGGAATCATACAGTATGTAGCCTTTTCAGATTGGCTTCTATTCACTTACTAATATATATTTAAGGTTTCTCCATGTCATTTCATGGTTTGGTAGCTCATTTCTTTTTAGTGCTGTATAATATTTCCATTGTTTGGATATACCACAATTTATTTGCCCATTCACGCACTGAAAGATACCCTGGTTGCTTCCAAGTTTTGACAATTATGAACAAAGCTTCTATAAATCTTCATGTTCAGACTTTGTACCGACATAGGTTTTCAACTCATTTGGGTAAATACTAAGGAATGTGAGTGTTGGATCATATGGTAGGAGTATGTTTAGTTTTGTAAGAAACCACCAAAATATTTTCTGAAGTGGCTGTACCGTTTGGCTTTCTCAAAGCAGCTGTTAGTGAGAGTTCCTGTTGCTCTACATCCTCACCAGCATTTGCTGTGGTGGGAGTTCTGGATTTTGGCTGATAGGTGTGTAGTTGTATTTCACTGTTGTTTAAATAAGGTGCATTTCCCTGATGACATATGATGTGGAACTGCTTTTTGTATACTTACTTGTCATCTGTATACTGTTGTTCTTTGGTATCCCTGGGGCATTTATTACAGGAACGCTCATGGATACCAAAATCTGTGGATGCCCAAGTCCCTTGTATAAAATGGTATAGTATTTGCATTTAAACTATGCATGTCCTCCCATATACTTTAAATAATGTCTAGATTACTTATAATACCCACTACAATGTAAATGCTATGCCAATAGTTGTTATACTGTATTGTTTAGGGAATAATGAGAAGAAAAACCTCTGTATGTATTCAGTACAGATGCAACCATTGTAGGCCTTTTGACCTGTAGTTGGTTGAATTCATGAATGGGAAATGGGCCGTGAATGGGATACGAAGGGCCAACTGTATCTCCTTTGGAGAAGTATCTGTAAGGTCTGTGGCCCATTTTTTGATGATGTTGCTTGTTTTCTTATTGAGTTTTAAATGTTCTTCCTGAATTTTGGATAATAGTGCTTATCAGTTGTATCTTTTGCAAATATTTTCTCCCAGTCTGTGGCTTATATTCTCATTCTCTTGACATTGTCATTTGTAGCACAGAAAATTTTAATTTTAATGGAATCCAGCTTTTCAATTATTTCTTTCCTGGATGATGCTTCGGGGTTGCATCTAAAATGTCACCACGTTACCCTAGGTAATCTAGGTTCTCTCCTGTATTATCTTTCAGAGGTTTTATGGGTTTCCTGGGTCTTTTGCCTCTCCCCACAAACATTACAATCACTTTGTTGATATCCACAAAATAACGTGCTGGGATTTTTACTGAGATTGCATTGAATCCATAGGTTAAGTTGGGAAGAACTGACATCTTAACAATACTGAGTCTTCCTGTCCATGAACATAGAATATTTATATCATTTAGTTCTTTGATTCTGTTTTTCGAAGTTTCACAATTTTCCTTGTGTAGGTCTTATACATATTTTTTTATTTATTATAAAATAATTATTTTATTTTTTTGCTGCCAATGTAAATGGCATTGTGTTTTTAATTTCAAATTCTACTTTTTCATTTCTGGTATAAAAGAATTTGATTGACTTTTGTATATTAACGTTCTATCTTTCAAATTTGCTGTGCTTAATATTTCCAGGAGGTTTTTTTTTTAATTCTTTCAGGTTTTCTACACCGACAATCATATTATCTGCAAATAAAGAGTTTTATTTCTTCCTTCTCACTCTGTATACCCATTATTTACTTTAATTTTATTATTGCATTAACTAGAACTTCTAATATGCTATTGAAAAAGGGTGATGACAGGGGACATCCTTATTTGTATTTGACTTAGTGGGAAAGCTTCAAGTTTTTCATCACCAAGTATGATTTTAGCTGTAGGTTTTCTGTAAATGTTCTTTGTAAAGTTGAGAAAGTTCTTGTCTATTTTTAGTTTACTGAAAATTTTTATCATGAATTATGGCTGGATTGTGTCAAGTGCATTTTCTGAATTTACTGATATGATCATGTGAATTTTCTTATTTCGCCTGTTGACATGATGGGTTATATTAATTGATTTTCAAATATTGAACCAGGCTTGTATAGCAGGAATAAATTCCACTTTCTTGTGGTTGATAATACTTTTTATACAGTATTGAATTAGATTTGCTAATATTTTGTTCAGGGTCTTTGCATATATGTTAATGAGACATATTGATCTGAAGTTTCTTTGCTTGTAATATCTTTGCCTGGTTTTGGTGTTAGGGTAATGCTGGCCTAACAGAATGAGTTGAGAGGTATACCCTCTGCTTCATACTCTGAAAGAGATTGTAGAAAATTACTATAATTTCTTCTTAGTTGTTTGGCACCTTCTGACCTAGTGCCTTCTGTTTGGGGAGCTTATTAATTATTAATTCAATTATTTTAATATAGGCCTATTCAGATTGACTATTTATTCTTTTTTGAATTTTGACAAAATGTGTTGCTCAAGGAATTGGTCCATTTCATATAGATTATCAAATTCGTATCTATAGAGTTGTTCATAGAATTCATTTACTACAATTTTAGTGTTCATTTGATCTGTAGTGATGTCCTCTTTTTTATTTCTGATATTATTAATTTGTGTCCTTTTTATGTTTCAATTAGTCTGGATAAAGGCTTATTGATTGCATTGATTTTTTCAAAGAATCAGCATTTGGTTTCATTGATTTTCTCTACTGATTTCCTGTTTTTATCATTGATTTTTGCTCTAATTCTTATTATTATCTTTGTTCTGCTTACTTTGGATTTAGTTTTCTCTTTTTTTTCTCGTTTCCTAAGAGAGAAACTTAGATGATTTATTTTAGATCTGTCTTCTTTTCAAATATATGCATTCAATGCTATAAATTTCCCTGTGAGCACTGCTTCCACTATATCCCACAAATTTTGATGTTTTATTTTATTATCATTTATTTCAAAGTGTCTTTTAATTCTGTTGATAGTTCTTCTTTGAGTTATGTGTTACTTAGAAGCTTGCTGTTTAATCTTCAGGTATTTGGGGATCTGCCAGTTCTCTCTCAATTATTGATTTCTAGTTTAATTTCACTATGATCTGAGAGCACACATTGTATGACCTTTTAAAAAAAAATTAGGTCATCTTATGACCCAGAATGTGGTTTATCTTGGTGAATTTTCCATGTGAGCCTGAGAAGAATGTGTACTCTGTTGTTGTTGGATGAAGAAATCTATAGAAGTCCATTTATCCAACTGATTGATGGTGTTGTGTTCACCTATGCCCCTACTGACTTTCTGCCTGCTGGATCTCTCCATTTCTGATACAGGGGTGTTGAAGTGTCCAACTACGATAGCCAATTCATCCATTTTTCTATTAAATTCTGTTAGTGTTAGTCTCACACAATTTGATGCTTTGTTTTAAGGCACATACCTGTTAAGGATTGCTATGTCCTTTTGGAGAATTGACATTTATCATTATCTAGTGCCCTTCTTTGTCCCTGATAATTTTCCTTGCTTTGAAGTCTACTTTTTTTCTTTTGATTAGTGTTAACATGGTTATAGTTTCCTCCATCCATTTACTTTTAATCTATATGTACTTTTATGTTTAAAATGGGTTTCTTGTAAACAAAATATAGTTGGTGTTGTCTTTTGATCCAGCCTGACCTTCTCTGTGTTTTAATTGATATATTTAGACCATTGACATTCAAAATGGTTATCTGTATAGTTGAATTAATATCTACCATATTTATTAATGTGTTCTATTTGTTGCCCTTGTTCTTTGTTTCTAGTTTTGTCTTCCACTCTTACTTCTAAATTTATGTTTTTAATTAACCATTTTATATGACTTATTTTCTCTCCTTTCTTACCATATCAGTTATATTGATTTTTTTCACTTTTTTATTGGCTGCCATAGAGCTTGAAATACACATTTACAACTAATCCAAATCTATTTTCAACTACTACTACACTATTTCATGAGTGGTGTGAGTATCTTATAATAACAAAATAATCCTAATTCCTGCCTCCTATTTCTTGTATCATTGCTGTCAGTCATTTAATATAAGAATACATAAGATATACACATAACCATACTTAATCAAATACATTGCTGGTATTATTATTATTTTGAACAAAGTGGTATGTATTAGATAAGTTATGAATAAGAAAAGTAAGTTTCTATTTTACCTCCACTTATTTCTTTTTTAGTGCTCTTCCTTACTTTATGCAGATCTGAGTTTCTAATCTATATTATTTTTCTTCTCTTTAAAATACTTCTTTTTCTTTGAACATCCCTTTCAAGGCAAGTCTACAGGCAATAAATTCAATGTTTGTTTGAGAAAGTCTTTATTTCTCCTTCACTCTTGAAGGATAATTCCACAGGCTACAGAATCTTAGGTTGGAGGGTTTTTTTTTTTCCTTAACATGTTAAACATTTTACTCACTTTCTTCCCACTCTCTTCTATGCCTAGGTATAGTTTTCTTTTACAATCATCCTACTTGGTCTTCTCTGAGCTTCTTGGATCCGTGGTTTTATGTCTGACACTAACTTGGGCAAATTCTCTGTCATTATTGTTTTATATATTTCTTCTGTTCCTTTCTCTCTTTCTTTACCTTCCAGTATTCCCATTATTTGTTTGTCACACTTTATGTAGTTGTCGCATAGTCTTTGGATGTTTTGCTCTTTTTCTTCAGCCATTTTTGTCTTTGCTTTTTTTTTTTTTTTTTGAGGAAGATTAGCCCTGAGCTAACTACTGCCAGTCCTTCACTTTTTTGCTGAGGAAGCCTGGCCCTGAGCTAACATCAGTGCCTATCTTCCTCTATTTTATATGTGGGACGCCTACCACAGCATGGCATGCCAAGCAGTGCCATGTCTGCACCCTGGATCCAAACTGGAGAACCCCGGGCCACCGAGAAGTGGAATGTGCGAACTCAACTGCTGTGAAACTGGGCCTGCCCCTGCTTTTTGTTTTTCATGAAGTCTATTGATATACTCTCTAGCTTGGAGATCCTTTTCTCAACCATGTCCAGTCTACTAATAATCGCATCAAAGACTTTCTTCATTTCTGTTACAGTGGGATTTTTTTTTTTGTATCTTTAGCATTTCCTTTTGATTCTTTTATAGGATTTCCATCTCTCTGCTTACATTGCCCATCCATTTTTACATGCTGTCTACTTTATATATTAGAGTCATTAGCATCTTAATCACAGGTGTTCTAAATTCCCCGTCTGATAAGTCCAACATCCCTGCCATATCTGAGTCTGGTTCTGATGCTTGCTCTATCTCTCCAAATTGTGTTATTTGACTTTTGGTATTCCTTGCAATTTATCCTTGATAGCGAGATAGGATATACAGGCTAAAAGGAGTTGTTGTAAATAGGCCTTTAGTAATGTGGTGGTGAGGTGTGGCAGGAGGGGATGTGTTCTACAGTCGTTTGATTAGGTTTCAGACTTTTAGTGAGCCTATACTTCTGAAGGTGTGAATTTTACCAGTATTTCTCAGGTTATTTCCCCCCTTCGGTGGGACAAGATAGCTAGAGTGGGTTGGAGATGGGTATTTCCTTTATCCTAGATCACTTAGGCTCTGATAACACCCCAGCAGGTTAGTCTTTGGTTAACTAAAAACAGAGTTCTTTGGCTTATTTCAGAATGCCTCTTTTTCCCCCTCCCCCTTCCAGAAACACTGGAGGATTTCTTTTTGATATTTACTGTGTAAACCTGGTTGAGGTCCTAGAAGTAAGTTACAAAATTCTGGGTGCCCCCTAGGGCTGGGTCACTCTGGAATTTTTAATTCTCAGACTTTTCCACACTAAGTCTCCAACTATTCATCATAGCTCAGATTTTTCTACCCTGCCACTGCTGCTTGAGGTAGTTTCTCCAAAGTACGAAACAAAAATCCAAGACTATGAATGAGACGATTAAATTATTGCCAGCTTTTCTGTGAAGCCCAGTCCATTTAACAACAGAAGCTTTATAATTAAAAAATATTAGGGAGGGAAAAATTTATAAATTTGGAATTAGGTAGTTGTTTCTTACAACCCTCAAAGAGGCCTGCTAGTAAGAAAGCAATTTAAAGACAACTTTGTAGGAAAAGGAGGGACAAATTTAAAACATGTGAATATACAAGATAATTTCACAGTAGTTAGAAGGAAATAGAGGGAAAAACTAGCAAGAAACCATGTGAATACATAGTAGCAACATTCCAGATGAATGAGAATATCTAAATATTGTTAGAGGAGCAAAACAAAGCTTTTAGAAAGAACAATTAAATATCAATCATAACCAAAAAAAAAGTCAATAATAAAAATGAGAGTGTCTTGCTGTTTTAGTAGAAGTGTTCTCATCATTAACTGTATAGCAGAAAATAATGGAACCATTCCCACCGTGTTCTATGGAAGACAACAAAATATATTCACTAGGAAAGAAGACTGAAATTTCTGTGTTTGGTAATGATAGAATAAGATCCTATAGAAGTAAATACTCTGTGGGGATTGTATGGTATAAATATAAACAGACAGAATACAGAAAACAGTTACCTGAAGTCACTGGAGAGGGAAGAGTGGGGGACATTCTCTAGTCAAGAGTATGCTGTGTGTGGATAGGAATCATATACAATAAATTTTCTTTTTACAGTTTTTAACCTTGGACCAGATTCAGTCTGTGAAGTGCCCAGGAAACCCTGGCCACTGAAAAGAGTTAGAAGAATCCTGTAAGGACAGAGTTAAAAAGGGAATTCCCAAACTCTGCTGGCAACATCTCAGCCTGACCCTTGAACCATGCAGCTCAACTATACAACAATGGTGAACTTAGACAGAAGTTGCCACCCAAGAGACAGAGTACGTCATCTAAGTCCAAACAAGTTACTTTCTTGCTAAAACGAAGGGCATGGCACTCATTGGAGAGAAACAAAAATACAATATTTCTACAACTTAATCCAGAATCTCCACAATTTAGTATTCACAATTTCCAAGATACGTGCAAAGTTACCCAACATATGGAACCAGGAAAATGAACATTTCAGAAATGAAAATTTCACCTATAAGATGTTCAACAAACACCAATTAGAAGAGACACAAAGAACTTCATGATGAAAAAAAGAACAGATATTAGAGAAACTTTTGAAAGCAAAAGATTAAGAGCAAGTCTTAAATGCAGTATGAGAAAAATGATGTGTTACATACATGGGACCAACAAAAAAACTTGAGATGTAAGTATAGAGTAGGGTAAAATTTTTAAAATGCTAAAAGAATGAAAAATAAATAAGTACACAATTCTATATCTAGTAAAAATATTCTTCAAGAAGAAGGTAAAATAATGACAGCTGTAGAAAAACAAAAAAAAAGACAATTTATTGCCAGCAAACGTGTAAAAAAAGAAATACTAAAGTAACTACTTTAGGCTAAAGAAAAATAATTTCAACTTGGAAACTTGGATTTGCAGAAAGGACTGTTTATAATCAGACATGTTAAACATCTGAGTAAATACATAAGGCATTATTTGTGTGTATGTATGTGTCTTAAATTTTTATAACACTATTTAAAGCAAAAAAGTATTTAAAAAATCTTCATGGGCATTTTAAAACCATTGTAAATTTAATACATATATAAATCATAACATAAGGAAGGGATAGTGACATAAAAATATTTCTGCATTTTACATGAAATGATACAATAGTACTGTAAATTGACTATCGAAAAGCTAAAGATGAATATTTTAATCTCGAGTAAAATCACTAGGAATAGTGCAAATAAGTATAGGCTTAATGTCAAAATGAAAATTAAAATAGAACTGTAGAAAATTAGATAATCAAATAGAATGCTGCAAAAAAGAGACAAAATCGGATGACATAAGTAGAAAAAACATAATTGTATGTAATCCAAGCCAATTGTATGAATAATTACATGAAATACCAATTGACTAAAGACTCCAATTTAAAGTTAGAGATCACAAAATGAATAAGAAAGTCTAAAAACAATTATATGCTCTTTAAGAAAGACACTTTAAATATACATGCCTCAGAGAAGAAAAAAGTAAATGATTGGAAAAAGATATATCATCGAATCAGTAAGAATAAGCAGCCTGGAGTAGCTATATTACTATCAGGTAAAATATATACCAAGATAAGTAGTATTTTTTGATATCGAGAGAGACATCTCATAATGATAACACAGCACATTCATAAGATGGATATTGCGATCATAAATGTGTATGTGTGTAATGACAGAAGTTTAAAATACATAAAGCGAAAAGAGACACAATTAAAGGAAGAAATAAATGATAGACAGAGAAGATTTTAAAACTCCTCTTTCAGGAATTGATAAAATAACTAGAGAAAGAAAATATTGATAAAGAAAATATCACAAAAGGCAAAACAGACCTAAGTAATACTGTAACTACCTTAATTATCATCTACAGAATACTGCATCCCAAATTAACATATTGTGAGTTATTTTAAATGTACACTATACATTTATTGGGCTATATTATGGATTAATTATTGACCATTAATTAATTAATGGTAATTAAATAATAAAATGTTGAAGTCACACAGAACATATTCTCCTACTACAATGGAAATTTATTTGAAATCAATAATGATAAGATTTTTAAAACTTCAAATATTTAAATTAAAAGGTGTACTCATAAATAATCCATGGGTCAAAAAGAGTCACAAAAGATTAGAAAATAATCCGAAATAAATTAAATAAAATCACAATATATAAAAATTATGGGAGGCAGCTAATACAATACTTTGGGGGAAGCCAATAGCCTTAAACTCATATTAGGAAAGAAGAAAGATCTAAAATTCCCAAACTTAGAAATAGAAATTTCCTATTTTAAGAAATTAGGAAAGAAAAGATCAAATTAAAACCAAAGTAAGTAGAAGGTAGGAAATAATACAGATGAGAGCATTAATATGTGAAAAAGATAATGAACAAATACTGAAGGAAAATCAATAAAATTAAAAGCTGGTTTCTTGAAAAGATAAATAAAATTCATCAGCTTCTAACTAAACTGATAAAGGCTAAAAGAGAGAAGACACACGTTATCAATAAGAAGGCAATATTATGAAGGGCTTCATGCCAGTAATTTGACAAATCAAATGAAACCTACAGATAACTTTAAAAACATAAATTTCTAAAAGTGAGGCAAACTAATAGAAAACTTAAATAAGCCTCCCGCTTTAAAAAAATCTTTCCACAAAGAAAACTCCAGCCCCAGATAGCTTAGTGGTCAAGATCATCATTTATTTGAGAAAGAAATCATATCAATATTACTCAAGCGCTCTCAGAAGATATAGACGAAAGGGGTAGTTACCAACCTATTTTCTGAAGTCAGTGCTATCATCTTACCAAGCAGGCGATATTTTGAAATGAAAACTTCAGCTTTAGCCTTGATATTTAAAAAATGAAATTATATCTTATTTAAATAACTATATTCTGTGACTCTTGTTACAGAAGCTTCATCGGTACAGATGCTATTACACAATACCAAATTTTGTTTGTTGTTTATCATATTATTAGTTTTTATTTGCTCCTTTATAATAGCCTTCCTTATTGATAAAAAAAAGCATTTGCAAATTTCAAAGAATGTATAACCAAGATAAACCACATTTTATCATTTGACTTACAAACATTCAGTTTTTTTCTGTACATTTTTCTGTTATTAATAATAGGTACAAACAAGCTTCTTTGATTAATCTTACAGTATTTTGATGTTATGTAATATTCATAATCATCTTTAATGATTGGATACATATTAATGACAATAAAAACAAGAAATATAATTCATTTGTCAAAATGATTTGCCAACTTCTATACTGAGGAACTTTAATAAATTATCTACAATATTCGATGTAACTCAATAAATTAAGTAATATTATGCCAATTTTTACTGGATACAATTTAGTATCCAACTGTTTAAGTAATTACATGGCATCGTAAAAGTCATACCCAGGTCTGCTTCATTCCTAAGCACACGTTAGAAAGACATCATTAATATTTGATAAAATAAGAATTACTTTATAATAAAACAATATTTGATCTAGAGATCATGCCCCTGTATTTGGTTATTTAGTTTGAATGTAATTAGTTCTATTTTCTCAGTATAGTTGTCTAGAAGATTTATATTTTTAGGCAGCTTCATATATGTATATATATATTTTAGAAAAATTCCTGAAGGTGATGTTGAGAAGATTAATTTTAACATAGATTTATATATAAATATTTTAAGAATATTGTGTATTTTAAAGTAACTTGTATTAAACTTATAGTATGATATAATTGATTTATCACATATATAGAGGGAAGAAACTATTGCTTGTCTTTCATTATATTTGCTAGAAAATTTGAAAGACTAAAAAAGACTGTGTTCAAAATTATTAACAAGAACATAGCCTATGTGAGCTTCTGAATGTCGTAGTTAATCCTAATTTATCAAAGTGGTAGATTCTCAGACCTAGAGATATTCTAACATGAGTATTTAAAGATGTTCATTTTAACATAAAAACCGAAACCTAGGAAAACGATATATGTCTTAACCTAGTTTTGTTCTATTGTTCACCCATCAAACACAGCACTTTTCTGCGTTCTAAGGATTAAAAACAAACAAAACAAAAACGACAAATCCTTTGCCCTTTAGAAACTCTGGTCTAATTATGGAAATTGAGGAGAACTGACCCCTTTGGTTAGAACAGCCATCAGCAATTCCACCCTCCCCTTTTCTTGTGTTTGGCAGTAAGATGCTTCAGCAGCACTGATCCCTCTAGGTGGACAAGCACAAAGCATCTCCTAATATAAGCATATTTGTATGCAAACCCCTCAGCAGAGTGTTGCAGGCTCCTGAAGCCCTATTTATCAACTACCTTCCAAACCAATGGGCCCTTGGTTTTACATATTCAACTAGATGACACCTACCCGTTCTCAATTCAGTCTATAAATCTGAAAAAGATCAATGGAGAAAGAGGCCCCACTTCTTGAAGACTTTGCACAGAGCATCCAGCTCTGCCTGGACTCAACTGCTGTGAATCAGGGAGAACCTGGAGGGTCTTGTGTGCTTTTCTCCTTCTCTATCTTTAAATTTCCACATTCCATTTTCCCTTACACCAAGTAGCGCTAATGATGCTTGTGTCGATGACTGATTAATCTTCTGACATACCTTGTTTATTTTTTCATTCCATGCTTTCAGAACTTAAATTATTTGCATTTGTGTTTGGTATCCTTTCTTTTCCTAATATTCAAGGTCTTTAATCAATTAAACACACACACACAAGCGATCTAGTCCCTGTTATTGGAAAACAGCTCTATGTGATAGCCAAATCAAATTCCACGTAGGCTACACATAACAAATACCACATTTCAGTCATCTGTTTTTTTTTAATCCACTTTCTTTGTGCAAATCTAATATTAGTTCCTGTAAGTCACAGCTCCTAACTCAGTTTTCCTTGAAGATTTATCTGTTTAATATTGCTCCACATTGATCTTTCACATCTTGTATCTTACAAGTTGCTGACGTGTTATGGCCTTCTATCTTGTAAGACCTTTCAACTAATTTAAGATAAGTATGCTAATAAGTTAGCAGGCTATTTCTTTCAGTTAGCATAAAACTAGGAAACCTAGGGTACAATTAAAATATTCTTGTGAAATGAATGAATAAATAAGTGATCTTAGTGAGCATTTTCTAATATACAATGTATATGTTTTGTGATAACTGATCTTTGTAAAATCTGGATATATAAAATAAGTAACTGTCTTCTAGCTGGTATGGACAAAGAACTGGTGTATTGGAATCAGAATATGTATGTTTTTTTCTTAGTCTATCATTTATTAACAATGTGTGGTTAAGCTACCTTAACTGTTAGTTTTATAAATTGTGTAATAGGAATACCAAGCTTTTGTCTTCATTTTAGCAGTTAAAGATGATGTCATAAAGGATACTAGCAAATATTGTTTTCCATATACCTAATACTTTATTTTTGCTGTTTTTATTTCATTTTTAAATCTCTGAACTTTTATGGAACTCCATGTTTATAGATGCATTTTAAATATCATGATATTTTAAAATACATTGTATTTTGATTATACTTGTCTTTTCCACTTTTTTATGCTATACTTTGTTAGTCTGAATTTACACACTTTAAGGGAAAATCATATAGTCTTTCTTACGAGATACAGTCTTAAACATAATTCCTTGTATCTAATGGATGTGAAGGAACTATATTTGGTCAAGAAAGCTTTAATTACTTTTTAGTGGATATTTTATAAGACGTAGAAAATAAAATAGATTCCCTGTTAGATGATGATGGGAAATCTATCCTCAGTTGTGTGTCCTGTTTTTTTCTCTAGCATTTCTTTTTTTTCTCCAGCTTTATTGAGATGTAATTAATACATAACCTTTTATATGTTTAAGGTGCACAACATGCTGACATGATACATTTATCTATTGTAAAATTATTACCACTATAGCGTTAGCTAACACCTCCATCCCATCAGATAATAATCATTTGTTTTTTTGTGGTGGGAACATTTAAGATTTACTCTCTTAGCAACTTTCAAGTGCATAATACATTGTTATTAGCTGTAATCACCATGCTGTACTTTAGATCCCCAGGACTTGTTAATCTTATAACTAGAAGTTTCTATCCTTTGACGAATATCCCCCCCTTTTCCACCTCCAGACCTTAGTAACAACCACTCTACTCTCTTTCTCTGAGTTTTGCTTTTTTGGATTTCACATATAAGTTATATCAGAGTATTTCCCTATCTCTGTCTGATTTATTTCACTTAGCATAATGCCCTCAAGTTTCGTCCAAGTTGTCGCAAATGGCAAGATTTCCTTCTTTCTCATGGCTGAACAATATTTCGTTGTATATATATATATATATAAAATATACGCTATATATACACAGTTTGTATATATGCACTATATATATACATTTTATGTATACATACACTATACACATACGTTTTGTGTATATATACTATATATATGTACATTTTGTATATATACGCACAATAATATGTATATTTTCTGTATACACACACAATATATATGTACATTTTGTGTATATACACACGTATATTTTGTATATATATATACTATATATACATACATTTTGTCAAATGCTTTTCTGCATCTCTTTAGATGATCATATTTTTTTCATTCTATTATCTTATTTATTGATATGTGTGTATTGAATCTTCCCTGCATCCCTGGAGTAAACCTCACTTGATCATAGTGAATGATTCTTTTGCTATGCTGTTAAATTAGGTTTACTAATATTTTGTTGAGAATTTTTGCATATGTATTCATCAGACTGTTGGTCTCTAATTTTCTTCTGTTGTCCTTATATGGTTTCGATCTCAAGGTAAAGCTGTTGTAATAAAATGCGTGGGAGTGTTCCCTCTTCTTCAATTTTTTGCAAGTGTTTTAGAAGGAGTGGCATTCATTCTTCTTTAAGTGGTTGGTGGAATTCACATGTGAAACTATCTGATCCTGGGCTTTGCTGTGTTGGGAGGTTTTCAATTACTGATCCAATTTCCTTACTCATTATTCATTTGTTCAGATTTTTCTGTTCCTTCCTGATTCATTCTTAGTAAATTGTGTTTCTAGAAATTTATCCCTTTCTTCTAGGTCATCCAGTTTGTTGGTGTATAATTGTCCATAGCAGTGTCTTATGGGCCTTTGTATTTCTGTGATATCGGTTGTAATGACTTCTCTTTCATTTCTGATTTTATTTCTGAGCCCTCTCTTTTTTTCCTGAGTCATTCTAGGTAAAGAATTGTTAATTTTGTTTATCTTTGCAAAAAACTCAGTTCTTAATTTCATTGATTTCCTCATTTTTTTTTTTGGTCTTTCTTTTCATTTACTTTTGCTCTGATCTTTATTTCCTTCCTCTACCTGTTTGGGATTAGTTTGTTCTACCTTTTCTACTTCCTTGAGGTATAAAGTGATGCTGTTTATTTAAAATATTTCTTGTTTCTTTATGAAGGTATTTGTCACTATAAACTTCTCTTAGAATTGCTTTTATAGTATTTCATAGGTTTTGATAAGTTGTGCTTCCATTTTCATTTGTTTCAAGATATTTCTTGATGTCCCCTTTGATTTCTTCTTTAATCCATTGGTTAGTCAGAAGCATGTTGTTTAATTGCCACATATTTGTGAATTTCCAACTTTTATTCTGCTATTTATCTCTAGTTGTGTGTCATTTTGGTCAGAAAGATATTTGGTATGATTTCAATCTTCTTAAATTTTATAAGATTTTTTTGTGATCTATCATGGAGAACGTTCTGTGTGAGCTTGAAAAGAATGTGTATTCTGCTACTGTCAGACAGAATATTCTGAATATGGCTGTTGGTTCCATTTGGTCTGAAATACAGTTCAATGTTTCCTCATTGATCTTTTTCGTCTGGATGATCTATCCATTGTTGAAAGTTGGATACTGAAAGCTGCTACTATTATTGTATTGTCTGTTTCTCCCTTCAATCCTGTTAATATTTGCTTAATATATTTAGCACTCCAATGTTGGGTGCATATATATTTATGATTGTTATATGTTTTTGATGAATTGATCTCTTATCATTACATAAAGACCATTTCTGTCTCTTGCTAACTTTTTTAAATGTCTATTCTGTCTTATATAAATATAGCTACACTTGCTTTCTTTTGATTTTCACTTGCATGGAATATATTTTGCCATCCCTTCACTTTGAATCTATGTGTGTCCTTAAAGCTGAAGTTCATCTCTTTTAGGCAGCATATAGTTGGGTCTTGTCTTTTTAAAAATTTTTATTATTACTTTTTATTGAGGTTATGATAGTTTACAACACTGTGAAATTTCAATTGTGCATTATTATTTGTCAGTCACCATATAGGTGTGCCCCCTCACGCTTTGTGGCCACCCCCAACCCCCTTCCCCCTGGTAATCACTAAATAGTTCTCTTTGTCCATGTGTTTGTTTATCTTCCACATATGAACCAAATCATAGTGCTCATATTTCTCTGTCTAGCTTATTTGAAATGACATAATACCCTCAATTTCCATCCACATTGTTGCAAACAGGACAATTTTGTCATTTGCTATGACTGAGTAGTATTCCAATGTGTATATATATATACATATATATATATATGTATATATATATAACACACACCATATCTTATTTATCCAGTCATCACTCAGTGGACACTTGGGTTGCTTCCATATCTTGGCTATTGTGAATAATGCTGCAGTGAAGACAGGGGTGCATAAGTCTCTTGAATTGTTGATTTCAAGTTCTTTGGATTGATACCCAGTAGTGGGATAACTGGGTCATATGGTACTTCTATTTTTAATTTTTTGAGAAAATTCCATACTGTTTTCCATAGTGGGTACACCAGCTTGCATTCCCACCAGCAGGGTGTGAGGGTTCCCTTTTCTCCACAACCTCTCCAACATTTGTTATTTTTTGTCTTGGTTATTATAGCCAGTCTAGTGGGTGTAAGATGATATCTTAGTGTAGTTTTGATTTACATTTTTCTGATGATCAGTGATTTTGAGCATCTTTTCATGTGCCTATTGCCCATCTATATATCTTCTTTGGAGAAATGTCAGTTCATATCCTCTGCCCATTTTTTTATCGGGTCATTTGACTTTTTGTTATTGAGTTGTGTATGGTGTCTTTTTTTTAATCTCTCCAGACATTTTATGCTTTTTGATTGGGGAATTCAATCTATTAACATTTAGAATAATTATTGATAGATAAGGACACACTAATGTCAAGTATCAACTGTTTTCTGGCTGTTTTGTAGTTCCATTTTTCTTTTCTTCTTTTCTTGCTGACTTCCTTTTCAAATTGATGATTTTCCATACTGGTTTGCTTCACTTCCCTTCTCTTATCTTTTGCCCATCTACCACAGATTTTTTTCTTTGTGGTTCCTATGAGGCTTCAATAAAACATCATATATAGAAACAGGCCATTTAATACTGATTATTTAACTTCAATTGCATTTAAGAAATCTATCCTTTTACATGCCCTCACTTTTATGTTTATAATGTTACCATTTACATCTTTTTGTCTTAGATATCCATTAACAAATTGTTGAAACTATAGCTATTTGTAATATTTCTCTCCTTTAACCTTTACACTAGAATTACATATTTAACACATCACCATATTACGGTCTGGGTAATATGAGTGAATTGGGGTGAATCTGACAATATGCTTACCTTTACTAGTGTATTGTATATTTTCATATCTTTTTATGTTGCCTACTAGCATCTTTTTGTTTCAGCTGGAAGAACTCATTTCAACATTTTTTTGTAAGGCAGATTTAGTGGTGATGAAATCTATCAGCTTTTTCTTTATTATGGAAAGTCTTTATTTCACCTTCAATTCTTAAGGACAACTTTGCTGGCTAAACTAGTCTTGGTTAGCAGTTTCTTTCTTTTAGCACTTTAAATATGTCATCTCATTCTCTCCTGGTCTGCAGGGTCTCTGCTGAGAAACCCACTGATCACCTTGTGGGAGTTCCCTTTCATGAGATACTATTTTTTTTCCTGCTGCTTTTACTACTATGTGTCTTGGAGAAGATTGTTTTGGTTTGAAATTTTGAAGTGACCTATTAGCTTTATAAACCTGGATGTCCAAATTTCTCTCCTGGTTTGGGAAGTTATAAACCATTATATTTTTAAATAAATAAACGTTCAAACCAGCCATGATGGCCTAGTGGTTAAATTTTAGCTCTCACCACTTCAGCAGCCCAGGTTCATTTCCTCATCACAGAACCATGCCACACATCTGTCAGTTGCCATGATGTGGTGGCAGCTCACATAAAAGAACTAGAATGACTTACAACTAGGGGCTTTGAGGTGGAAAAAAAAAAAAGAGGAAGAATGGCAACAGATGTTAGCGTAGGGTGAATCTTTCCCTATAAATAAATAAATAAATAAACTTTTTCCCTCTCTTCTTCTTAGGAAGCTCCAATGATGGGTACATTATTTCTTTTTATGACATCCAATAATTCCTATAGACTTTCTTTATTCCTTTGCGATCTGTTGTCTTTTTGGTCCTCTAAATGGATGTTTCCAATTGATCTGTCTTCTAGCTCACTTATTCTCTGTTTGCTTGTTCAAGTCTGATGTTGAAGCTCTGTATTGAATTCCTCAGCTCACTCATTGCATTCTTCAGCTCCAAAATTTCTGTTTGGTTCTTTTTTATGTTTTCTATCTCCTTGTTGAACTTCATGTTTTATTCTTGTGTTGTTTTCCTAATATCATTAAGTTGTCTCTTTGTGTCCTCTTGTTGCTCTCTGAGCATCTGTAGAACAATTATTTTAACTTCTTTTTTATCAATTCCTGTATCTTCATTTCTTTGGGACTAGTTACTGAGGTTTACTGTATTTCTTTGGTGGAATAATGTTTCATTGACTCTTTATGATCCCTGTAGTTTTTTTGTTTGTTTGTTTGTTTTTTAAGATTTTATTTTTTCCTTTTTCTCCCCAAAGCCCCCTGGTACACAGTTGTACATTCTTCGTTGTGGGTCCTTCTAGTTGTGGCACACGGGACGCTGCCTCAGCGTGGTCTGATGAGCAGTGTCATGTCCGCGCCCAGGATTCGAACCAACGAAACACTGGGCCGCCTGCAGCGGAGCGCGCGAACTTAACCACTCGGCCACGGGGCCAGCCCCTGATCCCTGTAGTTTTGCACAGGTATCCACACATTTAGAGAAGCAGTCACCACTTCCATACATAATAGACTGACTTAGGTAAGGGAAGAAGGTGGGGGCATGTTGGATCTTGCTGTGACTCTGGGTGTAGTGGTGCAGGGTTCTGAATGTGGGGGCATGTAGCAACACCAAGTCCAAGGGGTGTGATGTCTTTTTGGCTCAGGCCATTAGGTACCACAACATCAACAACTGTGTGGTACTTGGCAAGCACTATCAGGAGCCTACAGTGGCTGGAGGGCCATTGTGGTTCTCAGGGGTGCCTTCAGGTCTGTTAAGAACCAGGGTAAGGAGTGGTGGTGGCAGGAGCCAGTGGTATGCACACACTTGGCTTCAGGAGCCAGTGGTAGGTACCTATGTGGTGGCAGGGGCCAGTCACAGCCACACATGCAGTGCTGGGGGCCGGGTCAGTTATCAAGGTTTGGGGCCAACTATGGGCTCACTGGTCAATGTTGAGGATGTGGCAGTCAGGCTGCTCTGCTATGGCTTCACACTCTCCCCCTGGGCATGCACATTGCAGGGGAGTCTGGTGATGGGTGTCAGGCTTGGGAAATGTAAATGCATGGTTTAGAGGTGCTAACTACAAGTAGGTGTGGTGATTCCAGTCAGTGATAGAAGGTAAGACTTGATTCAGGCCCACAAACACCTGGGGGGGCTTGGCTGTCATTGTGCTCCCCTGTGGCTGAACAATTTACCCAAGACGTGCACACTGCAGTGGAAACTGGTGATGGGGGTTGGGCTGAGCATACGCAGGTGCAGAGCTTGAGAGGCTAACTACAGGTGGGCACAGTGGTGCTGGCCAGTGACATAAGGCAGGGCTTGATCTATGCCCACAAGCAGCTGTTGGGGCCTTAGCTGTTAGTGTGCTCACCCTTGGCTGCATACCTCTGGGAGAGTGCACTGCAGTAGAGGCTAATGAAGGGCACCTGGTCTATGGCAGACAGGTGCACAGCAGGAGGGGCTAGCCCAAAGTGTGGGAACAACAGTGAGGATGAGTCAGGGAGTACAGGGCCTAGGCTGGCTTCTTGCACTCACACAGCTGCAGAAACCAAGGCTGGCTTCCAGGGTGCCTCCCAGGGTCCAGTAGGGTAGCTGGCACCTTACGCTTGCAACCACAGAGAACTTGGATGGCTGCTGGTGCCAGTCCCAGGTTCCAGTGGGGGCATGGGTGGTAGACGTAGCAAGAAGGGACTCAGACAGCTGGCAGGTGGCTATCTTCAGTGAGCCCCAAATCCAGTGAGGCAAAATCTGGTAAGAATGGCAAGGAGTCCCCAAGGCTGTGCTGGCCATTGGCTTGTCAGTGGCAAAATCTGTTGAATTTGTCTGCAGAGCAGGTCTCTGTGAACTGATATCTCTCCTGCTGAATGTCTACTAATAATAGCCTCTGCTTTTCTTCTTTGTTTCTAGCTAGCTGAAAGTGTCTCAGCTTTGCTGGTCTGGGTAGGGAGAAACTGAGGCAAGGCCTTTGTGCAGATCCCTGAGAGGCTGGTGATCTGACCACCTATGCTGCTGTTCCTAGCCTGGTGAGAGGAACTCTTTCTAGATGGTAAGCTCTTTCTTGGCACTAAGCAATGACAGCTTGGGGGAGGTGATGATGCAATTACTCTTAGTTTTTTTGTTCCACTGTGTTGGTAAAACTTCCTAAGTGGACCTTAAATGCTCCCATAACCTTTTTTGTTCATGGATAGCTGCCTAAGAGTTGATCTTTGTGGAATTATGGGGAAGCTGGACTCTCCTATGTCACCATTTTTTTCTGCAATCCCTCTTGAGCAATTCTGTTCTTTCTCCTTATTTTCTTACAAGATCCTCCAGTGCATGTAACATCACGTAAATGTCAGGCTTCAGAGTTATGCAAGAAAGTAACCACTTGGAATTGAGATTTAGTGGATTAAGAACTGCGGAGTCTACAATTTCATGTATAGCTTAAAATAACGTAAATTCATAAACTAATATCAAAATAACCATAAGAAATATAATGTATCTTTTGCATAAATTTGTGTCACCTTTTTGAATGACCAAAGAAAAGAGCCATTTATGGCTCACTGTTACAAAGCACATTTCAGACACCAAAATTTGTGCATACATGTATCTAGTTTATACATTATTTCCTGTGATCTTAACTGATACGTAAACCATATGCACAGCTGTAAGAAGCCATACTAGACAATGTCCTTGTAACAATGTGTAGAAAACTTGTTTTTCAATTATATGATGGTTGTTCTTGCTTGAGAGCTGAAGTATAGGTTATTATTGTAAATGAGGCAGAAAAGAATTGATTATAGTGTGTTTAATATGTATTCAGGGCTTAACTCTCTGGAAGTGTTATAGTTAACAGGAATTTTCAAGACTTGTTTTCTGATCAAGATGCTCACTGTATTTTATGTGTCACTTTCCAGAATCAGTGCTTATAGCAGTTATCTTTTATTAGAGTAAAAACCACTATGAATTTAAGCCCTTAATAATTAGAAAGACAGCATCACAACTTAGTGTTGTCTTAATGTCAAACATTGTTTTTCAATAACAGTATTATCTATAGACAAAGAGAAGGAGAAAATCTTTCTTCTTTGGTTTGACAGAAGAAGAAAGATGACTATTCTCCAACTACAGGCACCCACACAAAGTTTTCCTTCAAAAAAAATGTTTCATCATTTTGCTAAAGTGAAGACTGAACATGAATACATTTCATTGCAGTAAAAGAACATCACCATTAGGGACTATCATTTAAGAAATAATTGCTGTCTCGTGGCATAAAACCAGAAACCACATAAAATCGTAAGGCAAGTTTTCTTATAAAAATTGATTTCCAGAAGTTTTTCATTGGTTGTAGAAAAAGAAACATCCAATGCTATTGATATCTTTATAAATTATCTTTTTGTGATTTATTATATTGTCTATAATATGAATGTTGATTACTACTTTCTATAAGATACTTTAAATTTCATAAAAATCATAATCTTTCATTTTTAAGCTACCCACTAGATGATTATTGTCAACAGTGGTTTATTTCAATGAATCTTAAATTCAAATTCTGCCTGACTTCAGTTTCTTAGTCTTTACTTTCTTTTTCTCCTCAAATATTGACCTCAAGTGGAAAATTCAACTCCTTAGAATCATTTTAATTTCTAGACTGGAGGTTTCAAAGAGTGCTAGCTCAACCCAGTGACCCTCTTCCTTCTTGCTGGCGGGTCACATTCCATATGCTTTCCGGACTGGGCTCAGCTTTGCTCTTCTGAAACCTCACCTCTTTCCAGGTTACAGACTGGGTGCTTTCCTTTGAACTACATGTATTGCATGCTACATCAAATTGTTGGACTTCAATTCTGATTCCTTCTATAGAAATGTAATCATGAACTTCTCATAATCATAGGGCTTCTGCAAAATTTGTTATCCGAACTCCCTTGTCCAAATCATTCCTGATACTTTGCTTTGGGAAGTTCACAACTAGTAAAGGAGTCCAGAACTTACCCTATGCCTCTGGGGTCTGTCCATCCCACTGCAATTAACCAAACCCTTTCAAATTAAGGTTTTGAAGTATGACGTTTAAAAATAAAGACATGAACAAACTTTCTGAAAATTTGACATGTGTAATGGTAACAAGTGATAACATAAGGTTAGATTTGAGTTAAGTGTTAGGGACTCTCATAAATAGTGTTTTCTATAGTTATTATAATTATCCTGGCCTTGCTTTTTTCATAGAGTGTTCGTATTCTATTTGCTTTGCTTTGTCTTATATATTCTTTTATTTGCACAAGTGTTAAATGACTCATTTTTCATCACTATCTAAGTCTGTATCTGCGTCTAAAATTTATTGATCACATTTGGTCCTTGGGAGAGACCAATCCAATGGGTAGGCTTAAAAATAAACCTGCTTTCATATTTATTATACTCAGATCCATACTTAGAGTTTTAATGTTCCAATATAAGGGTTCTTTTAAACTTAAATATAGTTGGTCGAGAAAAAAGAAACTAACTACATTATGAAATAGCATAATTTAGAGATTTACAAACTCCAGCTACTTATTAACTTTACATGTTCTCCACTGCTAAACCATTTTAACGACCATTTTCTGATTATTTCTACTTTGATACCTTACTGTCTTTCCAAATTCAACACACACAAAAATAAACTTACTATATTTCCATTTAATAATCTGCACACCTTCTAAACCTTTCTAGTTCTAGCAATAATATATTTAGATAAAAAATATTTGTGAAACAATCTTTGTTTCTGCTATAGAATAAAATAAAAAATAATGAAAAAAAGGATTTATAGCTGTGCAATTCAATTCTCAGATCATTCACATAAAAATATATTTTGAGGATCTATGCAGTACTAGGAATTGTTCTAGATCTAGGAATGTAGTAAATGGAGTATGTTGTCTGGTCTAGTGGTGGAGAAAGTCAACAAACAAAAAATGTAAATGTATAGTATGTCACCTTGCAATAAGTGCCCTGGATTGACTTCTGGATTGACAAATGAAAACCGTGTATTTCAGTCAAGAAACATTCATCCTCAATGAATGGCTAATCCTAGCCTTTAGCTTACATAAAAATATAAGAAAATGTAATAGTCTAAAACTAGTACTTCCTGAATTATGTAACTTAAACATCAATAGTAGGATAAAATAGTCTAGATCGAGGCTGCAACATCTAAGTCAGTTTCTTTCTACTTCTATTACAACGTATTTTTTAAGTGTATGCACATGCATTCTAAAGAACTCTCTGACTTTGCATAAATTGCCAGAAAATAACAAATGAACAACTGAACAAACAAAAACAAAAACCAGAAGAATCCATATCTCACCAGCCAAGAATATAAGCAGTCATACGAATGTATGAGAAGTAAAGATATTTTTAAAAGACACCTGCCCATAACAATCATTAATATTAATAAAGAGTTTCCTTCTTTTGCCATGTTTTTCTCCAATGTCTGAATTTTAGAGAATATCTTTAATGCATTTTTGCATAAGTACACTTTGAGTGTGTAGATGTTTTTTTCCAAAAATAAATGGTGTTTTTCAAAGTAAAATGAGGCATTCATCTCCTGGAAGGGAAAAATAGTATGGAACGCGAAACACCCTGATTATATTTTATTTTTTATGTTATTTATCAAAGGCAAAAATAAAAAACATGACAAAGAAATCTCTAGAGTCCAGCCAGGTTCACCCAAGGTAAACTTATTACATACATAAGATTCCTATAACCGAGATAAGTACATTATGGATCCTCAGGCAATATCATTTCCATTCCTATACTCTTCTAAAACATGTAATAGTTAGTTGGTTTACTGGTCTCCGACCTGTCAGCCTAATCTATACTTCTTACATGTAAATAATATCTTGCAAAGTGGTTGCTTTTTCAAATGAAGAGACATATTCGCCTTTTTGAAAATACCACATTTATCGTTGTACAAGTTCAGCAAACAAGTTCTGAAAGCCACTTATGTTTCCCTGTAATTGTTTTGCATCATTTTAGTTTTAGCTCTGTAAATACTTTATTAGTTAGTCCAGGATCATGACTTACACAAATTAGGTACAACGTAGGTGCTCAATAAAATCTTATTGATACATTGCCTGATGAATTCAGACATCTTCCTATAATAAACTGTTGTATTACGTATAACTCTACTTATGCCTGCAATCTTTTTTGAACTGTTGAATGAAAGCTTCTGTCAAAATATATCATATTTACGCAAAATGCAGAGATTTGACTTTAAAATAATATAATGGCAAAGAGGAGTCTCTAGGTGAATACAGAGAGAGATATGATAAGGTATGAATGACAGGAAAGGTTGAGGATTTTTACAGCATAATTTAAAGAAGACAGGAAAGTCAAAGAAATGATTAGAATTCCGGAAATTGAGTGACAGGATTTTTCCAAATGACAGTGAAGAGAAAACTCAAAATAAACAAGAATATTCTCTTTGGGAAGTAGTAAGAGAATTGTATTTCATAAGGATAGGTATGGTAAAAACATAAGTGGATAGAAAAAAATGGTGTCAAAAATCCTCCAATACATAATATTGCTATTTCAAAGAATAAATTCTGAGGGTTTTTTTTAAGAATATGAATATTGGAATTAAAGAAGAAATTAAAGGCAAACAGAATTAACCTTTAAAACAACTAGCTTTAATTGAATTGGTAATTTTAAAAGTACATAGTGAAAAGCTTCCATATGCATATTTTTTCTTTTTCTATTGAGATGAAGTTTATGTAACATATGATTACACATTATAAAGTGTACAATTCAGTAATATTTAGTTTATTCACAATAGTGTGCAGCCACTACCTCTCTCTAGTTTCAAACTTTTTCGTCAACCCAGAAAAACATTCTGTGCATCAAGTAATTACCACCATTCCCACCTCCCCCATCCCACAGTAACCGCTAATCTGCTTTCTGTCTCTATGGATTTGCTTCTTCTGGGTGTATCATATACAAGGAATCACATAACAGGTGATCTTTTGTTCCTGGCTTCAGAAGAGGAGAAATGGTAATTTAAACTAAAGCATTTACTTCAAAGTATGTTCTGAAAATTTGAAGAAAAAAATTAGAATAAGTTCTCTGACAAAAATAACCAGAGTAGAATTTTTGTCTAGTCAATTTTATTGTATGATTATTTTAACTAATTTTCATTTTTGAGTCATCAATGTAACTTATCAACTATGAGTAGATTTGCCACAAACATAATTTAAATAACCTATGCAGGGATCATGAAATGGTAAAGAATATGACGGTAGACCAGGGCTACTTTCTCACCCTCCTAGCAGGTTTATGCAGTATTTTGGGACAATACATTAAAGGTACCTACCGAACTATGTTGTAAAAAATAGCAATTTAAAAAATGAGGCTCATCTGGCCCTGTGGCCGAGTGGTTAAGTTCGCGTACTCCACCGCAGGCGGCCCAGTGTTTCATTAGTTTGAATCCTGGGTGTGGGCATGGCACTGCTCATCAGACCACGCTGAGGCAGCGTCCCACATGCCACAACTAGAAGGACCCACAACCAAGAATATACAACCATGTACCGGAGGGGCTTTGGGAAGAAAAAGGAAAAAAAAAATAAAATCTTTAAAAAAAAAATGAGGCTCATGTTTAGTTATTTGATGCCTGTTCACACATAAACATCAATTTTCTTCTCACGAAAACAATGAAACAGTTTCTGTTGCAAACAAATTTTATTAAGACACAAATACTTCCATACAAATCATCAAAGGCAAAAACAAGAAAGAATATCATATTTTACTTTAACTGAGACCAGTTCTGAGAATTTACTTTTGAAATAAGAGTGAGTAATATCAGAGTTCTGATCAAAAATCCCTGAAATTGCATTGGCTTCTCTGTGGCCAACAACAAGGAAATATGCTCCTTCTGGGAGCTTGCTAGCATTTCAATGCACAGCAGGCTTGGAAATAATTTTCCAAGCTACCGCTTTGTACTGAGTGAGAAAGACCGACTGGGTTTGCCTACCATGCTAAGAATTAAAACTCAGAGAGTTATGGTGTCACTACTATTATATAAAAATTGGTATAAAATTTGAAAGTTGATTTAATACACTGATTAATTATAACAACTTTTCTGTCAAATCTAAACCCCATTAAAATGTAAGCAAACTAATATATCCTTTGCATATCAATATTGAAAAATGAATGAAGGAAGGAAGGAATCTACAGGGTAGGAATAGATGCCACCATAAGAAAAGCTTTTCAGGTTAATTAAAGGATAAAAGCTATTATTATTTCTAAGGCTGCATGTCCTTATTGGTAAAGATATCTTTTCCTAGCAAGGTTTTTCCCCCAAATAATTTGACTTACTTAAATATCAAAGCCTTATTTTTCAATATATATTTAAAATTTCATTTAATCTTTAATGAGTTTCTTCATTCTTTTGAGTAGGACTGACCCCTCCTTTCTTTGGGCTTCTTTCTTTCTTTCTTTTTTTTCTGAGGAAGATTAGCCGTGAGGTAACATCTGCTGCCATTCCTCCTCTTTTTGCTGAGGAAGACTAGTCCTGAGCTAACATCCATGCCCATCTTCCTTTACTTTATATGTGGGATACCTGTCACAGCATGGCTTGACAAGCGGTGCATAGGTCCACACCCAGGACCCAAACTGGCGAACCCCAGGCTACTGAAACGGAATGTGTGAACTTAACTGCTGTGACACGAGGCCAGCTGCTGAGTTCTTTCTATCCCTCTAAATTTTCTCCATTCGTAGACTTGTTACTACTATGTTCCATTTATGGCTGAAATCTATGTCTTTAAACATAAACCTCCTGTGCTGTAACAAACACAATGATAGACATGTTTACTGCTTTTGCCCCTGTGGTTTGCACAGCAAATGACACATAATTAACACTCAATATATGCCTGTGGTAACAATCACAATATGTGAATGAATCAAGGGTCATATTGGAAATGATGTTATGTTGTAAAGTTTTACCTACTTAATAGAAGCTTGTAGTATTTTTGAAAAGTAATCACTAGTATTTACAATTATTTTCATCTTTGATGAAACATCTATGCTCTTAATTTTCTGTCCCCTATTGACTCACAACTTTGAAATTCATGCTGAACTTGGGAAAATTTTACTGGAGATCTTCTTTTCTATCTGCATTTTGAGAAAACTAGATGATTTTCTGTCCTGTATCCAATGGCCAAAACGTTTCCAGAAATGAAGGCTTTGGGGTGTGTTGTGTGACCCCTTTACTGGGCTGTACACCATCCCCCAGATGTGAATCTTGACTGCTAAGGCTTACAGATGCCGCTTCTCTAGAAAATCAATCTCAGTCTAACTGGGATAACCTACCCTGAGAAGGCAAGCACCTCTCCCTTGTCCAGACAGTCAATACATAGCCACTGACTGGGATAGGGGTAAAAGTCCCTCCTTTTGTCTCAAATATGAAAAGCCTGTGTTGAGACCTCTTTGTGGGACCAGAGGGATGCTATTCTCCAAACAAGACACTCTTAATTAGCTTTGTCGCCTTATCCCACTTTAATCACTTCCTTTTCTCTAGAGGGCCCTCCTTAACAGATCACTTTCACAATAATCTCTAAAACTCCACTGCTAATTGCTCTCTGATGCAGTTCTAAGGATCAAACTCTAAGGATGGCATTGATTTGAAAGTGGGTTGTTCTCCAGCTGGACTGCAAAGAGGACCACAACACTAGTAGTAGGTAGAATGAACTGATAGTCCTATTATTTGTAACAGTGCAATTTTCACCTGGGGAGACCTGTAATGGAATAGTGGTGTAAGAGGTAAAATGACAAGCTTAGATAAGTTAAGCATCAAATTAAAGCAAGGCATAAGTGCCATAGGGCTTCTGGGGCAGTATTCAAGGTACACATCTCTTCAGATGGAGGGCTAACCAAGCTGAAAGCGAGACAGATGACCTAATTGTTAAGAGTGGCAGAATGTCTAAAAGGTTTGAATTCCCGGGCTAGAGAATATTCTGATATCAAAGTCAAGCTCATTATAGAAAAATATTGGGAAGCTGAAATTTTGGATTGAGGATATATATGAGAGAGATTTTAAAGAAAATTGAACCCCCAGATTCTTATGGACCTTCCAAGACTGCATTTCTGATTTGGGGCACTGTCCTGTACCACAAAATTTAATCCCTTAACAAGGGCCCGGGAAGATGGGTGCTTGGAAGCTTAACAAAAGGGAGTCCCACATTACAAATAAGTCAGAACTGCTGCGACAGACTGCTGTGAAATGGGGGCAAAAGAGTTCAAAGAAGTGGGCATGATAGCATTTAATTAATATTGAAATTTAGTTAATATATCAAAATGTAAATAAAAATGGTGATGGTTTCAATAAGTAAATTGACTGCTAAACAGATGAAGATTTGTGAGTATATCCATTAAATTGTAATACTTGTTCAGCGCCATTAACTTTTCACAGTGTTTTGTTGGTTCTATGGTCTTAGAAATAACATGATTTAATGAAATGACCATGAAAACACCGTTTTGTCTCTTGAAATGGAAATGGTGTCACTAGAGAGCTATGTTTCTGGATTGGTTGAAATATTCTTCTCATAACGATCACTCTTTGTTACTCATTCTTTTGGTTAAGTCTCAAGGACTGTTCTCTTTTCATTTAAAGCTTCACAGAAAATGTATATTTCTCCAGACATAGTCATTATTCAGTTCATGATATTGACTAACTACAAGTTTCTCATGTGTTTATTTAATCAATATTAAGGAATGGAAGATTAGGAGTATTTGCTTTCCTTTGTTTTGTTTTCCTAATCCTTAGTACTGTAAATTAGTGTGGTGTTAAAAGAATAGGATTAGGTAATGTATAGTAAGTGGGAAATAGAGTTAACATCATCATAGCAAATACATTCACATTTTTGTCTTTAAAATTTTAATACACATGTGTTATAATATATATATATATGTGTGTGTATATGTATATGTACATATTTAAAGCAGAATCAACATTCTCTCAAGCTATTCTCTCCTAGTTAATTTTTAATAGGTAAAATACAACAGTCCTGTTTCAATGAAAATGTGTGCAGGCTTAACAGGGAGTCTCTACTCTGTATATGGTTGGAGATAAAGTTCCTTTTGCCAAAAATAAATATTTATTGCCATCTGATGGCATTTCCTTGAATAAAAACTTAAAAAGCTTGGGGCCGGCCCTGTGGGGCAAGGTTTAAGTTCACATGTTCCACTTTGACGGCCTGGGGCTCACTGGTTCAGATCGTGGGTGTGGACCTACCATGCTGTCAAGTTATGCTGTGGTAGGTGTCCCAGATATAAAGTAGAGGAAGATGGGCATGGGTGTTAGCTCAGAACCAGTCTTCCTCAGCAAAAAGAGGAGGATTGGCAACAGATGTTAGCTCAGGGCTAGTCTTCCTCAAAAAAAAAAAAAAAAAACAAAAAGCTTGATGATATTCATTATAAAGAACATTTTATTATTAAATGAGTTTCTAAGAATTTCAGAAAACTGTTTTTCCAAACTAGAATAATACAAACTAAGGTCGCAGATAATTGTTCTGTTTCTACTCTCATTTTTTTCTTTTATGCCTGAGTAGCTTTATCTGGTAGAAGGAGTTTTCATCAGGGAAATTTTATGGGAAGGGATTTTTAAATCCTTTTCTGAAAACAATATCCTTATTGCACAGTGTTTGAAAATCTAACCTTTATAAGATTGAGGGCAAATATTATGCAAATAAAGACCAAAGAATGATCGTGTGATGGTAAAACATTCCTTCAAAGACCTTTAATAGTGCTGAGTTAACACTAAAAATCTTTGAGGAGCACCGCTTCCTGACATATTTAATTCCCCCTAATACGGTGTGAGAGGTCAAGTGAAATACAGTAGTTGTCCGCCTAGCTACATTAAATTGTTATTTGACTTCATAAGTGTTTTTCTTGCCGCTAAAGTCACACAGCAGGCTCAGGTTAAATATTGATGCTGAACACTTTTCTTTTGTGTCCACCTAAACCAGAGGTTGGCAAACTCCAGTCTGTGGGCAAAATGCTGCCCACCACCTGTTTTTGTAAATCGATTTATTGGAAGACAATCACACTCACTTAACTATCACTGTCTGGGACTGCCATTGCATTACTCTGACAAGAGTTGAGAGGTTGCAACAGAGACCATATGACCTGCAAAGGCTAAAATATGTATTATAAAACATAATTATAACAAAGGTTTCCTGGGGCTGGCCTGAGGGCATGGTGCTTGGGTCTGCATGCACTGCTTCAGTGTCTCGAGGTTGGTGGGTTAGGATCCTGGGAATGACCTTACACACAGCTCATCAAGCCATGTTGTGATGGCATCCCATGTACAAAATAAAGGAAGATTGGCACAGATGTTAGCTCAGGGCCAATCTTCCTCACTAAAAAATAAAATTCCTAATCTGACTTAGACTGTTCATAAGCATAGTCAATGTCAAGGTTAAAAAGTGTATACATTGCTGAAAACAAAAATCTGATCTGTTGACACTTCTCATAACTCAAGGGAAAAAAGTTAAAATCTTTTAACTGGTTTATTAATTTATTTTAAAATACTTTGTGATTTTTAAAGCTGAAGAATTAAAAAAATTGGTTTCTGTTTTTCGCAGTGGATCTTTAAATTTATTGTGATATTTTATCATATTTAAACTATAAAGTGACTTTTACTTAAAAAACGACCTCCTAAAGCATTTCATATAAAACATGCATAAACATAAATCTTAGAAAAATATATAGACATCATCTTATTTATTGTAGTTGGAATTCTACATATGAGAAAAATTAAACACAAATCAGAAAGGAATAATTTTGAAATAACTAATTTGACACATTGTTTTATAGAAACCTGCTAATTTGGGGTTTTTTGGGGGGAGATAATTTATCTGGGGGGTGTGAAGTGGTCATGGGCAGATCTGGAGAAAAACACTAACAACTAAGAAGAATTTTCAAAGTTTAGTATTATGCTGTTATAGTAATGCTTGTTACTTGATGCTATAAATTTTCAACACAAAATACCTTCCTCCATTTCTAACAATCAATATTGAGTTAGAAAAAATTCAATTCACTCTTCATAATAAAAACTCCTTATGTCCAAGGATAAAATTTTGTTAATCACGTAATTTAAAATTACTGCTCTGATCCACAGATTAATTTTTTAAATATATTGCATAACAAATATCATACTTCATTTAAAATTTGGGCAATATTGTTTCATGGATTAAAGTATAGGAGACCATAATAGTTACAGAACTATGACTATCTCATAAACTATAAGAAATAGCACAGAAGTCAAAGGGCAGTGGGTGGGAATGATCACATATCTTTTTTACTTCTCCAATTCATCTCAGTAAACTAACGCTGATAAAGAACCCACTAATGTCAGGCACTGCATTAAGTCTTAGACGTATAATGATTAATAAATCATAGCCCATGATGCCAAGAGCTTTCATTACATTTTAAAGATGAGAAATTGGCTTACATTGTATTCACCTGTTGTACTATAACTGGTCTATAAATAATACTGTATTCTGGAATATATGGCAGCTGAGGGCTTGACAACTCCACAAAAATTATTGACAACATTCAATATTAATTTAATTAAATTTACTTTCTACAATGTGCCAGGCAGTGTGATAGTTGCTAAGGTTAAAATGATGAGTAAAACAAACACAAGTGCTTTTTCATGAATTTTGGGTTTACTAGGGAAAATAGAATTGATCAAATATGATATGAAATATTTATAATGGTAAGCTGTGAAAATTGTATAATCCTGATATCATTTATACCTTTGCAACCATTTTACATGTAGAGAAATTGAACTAGCTAAGATTTCTTTGAATTCAAAACTGCCTGTGATGTTACTATATATGGTACTGTATATCTGTACTCATGTTTCAGCATCTAATGTACCAAAAAAACTTTCCCTTCCTTAATATCTACATGAAATAAAGAGTAGAAAATAAACGCCAAATTTTTAGATCATTTGTGAATAAAGTAGAATTGATTCCATACTTGTGAATATAAGCAAAAGTGTTGTAAATCACATCCATGCAAATACCTTAGGCATTATGATTCATAATATGGACTTTAGATTCTTCACCTTATGAACATCTATTGACCGCTTTATGTATTTTTTTCTGAAACACACATATTATTTTTGCCCTTTGCCCCATTTAATCTATTTATCAATTCTGTTTTACTCTTTTCTTTCTCCTTCTAGCACAGAAAAATATTTTACTCCTATATTTCCATGTGCAAAACGTTAAATTACGAGCTGGACAACTGAAAAAAATCTAATCTCATGAAGTATTTCTATATAGAATTTCCAGTCTAAAAGGAATTCTCATGCCAGCTACTAAGTTCATAAAGTTTCCATTCCTCCAATTGCTATATGTAGAAAACGCACTGTCTTATGAGATATATAACAGAGGAACCTTGCTAATTATGAAAGAAATATTTTAGTGGTTTTCTGAAGAATGATTAGATCTCCATCAGATGCTGCACATTTATTTAAATGAATTCGAACATGCATAAGTCTCAGGAAGACTTGATAGTTATTATACAGTTATTAGCAGAAAATAAATGTGTTCTTATAGCTTCTTCTGTGACTTGATGAAGTCCCAGCTCTCTGGTCTTTCTGATGCACTAACCATACCTGGAGTGTAAGGTTCATTGGAAACATAGAACAACCCACCAGAAGCAGAGTTGTGAGATTTCTATCAGCATTAGGCAATTAGAAATCCTTCCAAACTAATGGATGGCCAGGGTGATTAGCAATCAGTTCTTTGGTAGCATCCAAGAAGAGAACTGATCCCAGTGCAGTTTTCTCAGTTAAGCCCAGAGATTTCTTAGTATCACAGTAATCTATTAGTTTTATGTATTATGTTATCATGCCCACACAATTTAGTAAGTATTTCTGCCTTAACTTAGCAGCTATTTGGCAAGTGTTGGAATCCAATTAGATACTGACACCCTTGCTTCCTGCTCCACATTGATTCTCATGTGACATTTGCTTTTTATTACAGTAACTGCTAAAAACTTAACTTTGTAAAGACATGACACAGGTATTACACATAAGAGCTTAAGTTATAGCAGTGGAAAGAAAGTAATCTGACAGAACGTATGTTCTAATAGGGCTTACACATTACTGGGTATGCAGCAGACAGAAAACAGAAAATAAGTTTTTAAAATAAATATTATGTTAGAAGGAAATAGTTCCCATTAAGAAAGGTAAAGGAGAGGTGGGGATGAGTAGAGGACAGAGTACAGTTTTGAATTGGGCAGCCTAAAAAGGCTTCTGAGAATGGGACATTGTGGCAGAATTTTGAGGAATATGAAAAATTGAATGATTTCATCAAGAGTGTTCTAGACAGGGAGAAAAATAAGAGAAAGACCTCGAAGCAGTATAAATCTGCCTAGTGAATTCAAAACACGCCAGGAAAGTCAGTGTGACTGGAGGTGAGTGAGCAAATACACATGAATCAATGGATTGGAGACAAATTATAGAAGGCATTAGAGCTCAGTGTAAGGATTTTGGCTTCCACTCTGATGACAAAGGAGCCATTGAAGCCGTTTAATCAGAGAAGTAAGATTGTGTAACCCACAGTTAACCTGGATCATTTGGCTGCTCTGTTGAGAATAGAGTTTACATGGAGAGTCAGAAAGACATGTTAAAGTAGTATCACAATCCAAGCTAGAGTTGGTGACATCTTGGATGAGGATAATTAGTAGTGCAGGTGGAGAAAAGTCATTTTATTCTCAATAATTTTTTAACCGGAGCTAATATGACTTGTTGATGAATTAGATTTGGAAGGTGAGAGAAAAAGAAGGGTCAAAGATGTATTCAAGTATTTCCATATGAACTACTAGAGGAATTTAGAAGGAATCAGTTAGGAAGAAAGATAAGTTTGGTATAGAATGTATTAAAATAGAGATTCTCACTAAATATACAAGTGTTCCCTAACTAAGGCTGTCAACAAATCTCTTATATCTCACTTAATAAAGGATATTGCTTCAGCAATTCTCCCTTCTACCAAGTTGTTCTCATCAACATAAAAAGATCTTCAGATAATCTCTAATGAGATGCCTCTATTCACTGTCTCAAAATTCTCTCCCCACATCCACTAACAAATTGACTCAAATCACAATTACATGAGCCCTTTCCTCAGAAATTTGCTTCCACAATGCCAAACCCTGTGGTTAGCTCTAAGTCTTCATGTTGCTTAACTTATAGCAGCTATTGACAGAGTTATCACTTTCTTCTCCATCACGTATTTACTTGACTTACCTTGGTTTTTTCACTGGATGCTCATTCTCATTTTTTTTTCTGCCAGTTTCCCATAAACTCCCCTATTGTAAATGATAGAGTGACCCAAGACTCAGGTCTTGGTATCCTTTCTCTTCTCTATCCTCATATATTCCCTGGTGATGAAGTAGCTGAGGTATAGAATAAAATGTTACAATCAGTAGAGATGATTTGGGAAAAAATAGACCTTTAAAGTTGGGATACTACAGAAAGCATTGGAAAGATCAAAGTGTGCAGTTGAAGAATGCAATACTTGAAATTAAAATTACGTAGGAATTTTTGCTATTGCTAATTAAGAGCTAGAAGTGACTGTGAAAATGAGTTGTTGAAGTGGAGTGGAAAACAAGAAATTTAAAGAGGAGAAACTCAATAAAAGAGAAGACAAGGACTTATTACAATCACCAAAATAGACATTAAAATTAACTAATATTAAGAAATAATGGTGTTATAGAGAGCGATAGCAATCCAGGAGATGAACTCTTATGAAAAAATGAAGAAAAATGTGGTCAGCGAGTGATTTCAGTAGAAAGGGCAGGTAGCAGTATAAATTTATGAAGATAATTTAAAAGTGGGAGTTGTTAGAGAGGAGAGTGAGAATAAATTTCAAATGTCAATAACAAGCTAGACAGTAATTTTCAATTATACCTACACAAAGGAATCACTCAGAAAGTTTAATAAATACTAACGTGTAAATTCTATCCCTAGTGATTCTGATGAAATTAGTCTGGGTACATCCCAAGCATTGCTATTTTTAAAGTCCTCCAAATAACGGTTATGTGAAATCTAGAGTATTTACTTATCTGCAGCTCCAGTGGTAACGAGGAATGGGGAAAAGAAAATACCTACCATACAAGACCTATCGGGAATAAAATGACCCCAGGGAAAGAGAGGTTTTATTCAGAGGATATAAAGGTTAAGAGATAGGTTGCCTCATTAGATTATTTTTCTGATAATTAATCATGGGTTTCTAAGGATTGAAAGGAAAAGTTTCAGAAGTGCGAAAAAGGAGACGGATAGGCAGAGGATTGTCCTGTGGTGTAGGAAAGGCCATAAGGCTATCAGCTGACTTCTCAGGCAAAACCCTACAGGCGAGAAGAGAATGGCATGACATATTTAAAGTGCTAAAAGGAAATAATCTACAGCCAAGAATGCTCTATTCATCAAGGTTGTCATCCCTAACAGAAGGAGAGATAAAGAGCTTCCCAGACAAGCAAAAATTAAAGGACTCTATCACCAAGAAACCAGTTCTATAAGAAATGCTGAAAGGACATATTTAAGTGGGAGTGCAATGACCACAAATAAGGATAAAAATTATCAAAAAAAACCCCAAGAAACCAAGGCAATAAAATCACTGGTAAAGATAAAAATATAGTAAAAGTAGAGGATCAACCACCTGTGAAGAAAATATGAAGGTTAAAAAACAAAAGTACTAAAATTACCTATTTCAATGATAAGAGGGTAATGGATAGATACACACAAAACAAGAGATTAGATATGATTTCAAAAACATAAAATGTTGGAGGAAGGGAATGAAAAAGTAGAGCTTTTAGAAAGAGGTCAAGATAATGAGTCTATCAACTCATTCTAGACTGTCATATACATAGAATATTATATAAGATACTCATGGTAATCACAAATCAGAAAGCTATAATAAGTAAGCAAATAGGTAAGACAGAAATCAAACATATTGCTAAAGAAAGCCATCAAACCACAAGGGAAGAGAGAAAGAGGAAAAAAAAGGAACAAAGAACTACTGAAACACCCAGAATAAAAGTAACAAAATGGCAATAAATTGGTATTTATCAATAGCTACTTTAAATGTCAATGGACTAAATGCTCCAATCAAATGCCATAGGGTGGCCAATTGGATAAAAAACCAAGACCCATATATATGCTGCATACAAGAGATGCACTTCAGACCTAAAGACACTCACAAACTGAAAATGAAAGGATGGAAAAATATATTCCATGCAAATAGCAAAGAAAAGAAAGCTAGGGTAGCAATACTTATATCAGACAAAATAGATTTTAAAACAAAGACTGTAACAAGACACAAAGAAGGGCACTACATAGTGATAAAGGGAACAATCCAAGAAGAAGATAGAACATATGTAAATATCTATGTACCCAACATAGGAGCACCTAAATATATAAAGCAACTATTAACAGACATAAAAGGAGAAGACAGAACACAATAAAGCAGGGGACTTTAAGACTCCACTTACACCAATGGATGCATCATCCAAACAGAAGATCAATAAAGAAACACTGGTCTTTAACAACACATTTGACCAGATGGACTTAATAGATATATATAGAACATTCGATCCAAAAACCACAGAATACACATTAGTTTCAAATGCCCATGGAACATTCTCCAGGTTTGATTACATAGTAGGCCACAAAACAGGTCTCAACAAATTTAAGAAGATTGAAATAACGCCATGCATCTTTTCTGACCACAAAATTATTAAACTGGAAATCAACTGCAGGATGAAAACCAGAAAACCACAAAAATGTGGAGATTAAACAAAATGCTACTGAACAAAGATTTGGTCAATGAAGAAATCAAAGGAGAAATCAAAAAATTCCCAGAGACAAATGTAAATGAAAATACGACATGCCAAAATCTATGAGATACAGCAAAAGCAGTTTTAAAAGGGAAGTTTATAGCAATTCAGGCTTACCTTAACAAAGGAGAAAAATCTCAAATAAAGAATTTAACAGCATATGTAAAGGAACTGGAAAAAGACGAACGAACAAAGCCCAAAATCAGAAGAAGGAAGGAAATCATAAAATTCAGAGCAGAAATACACGAAACAGAGACTAAAAAAAAATTTTAAAAATGAAACCAAGAGCTTGTTCTTTGAAAAGATAAACACAGTTGAGAAACCCTTAGCTAGACTCACCAAGAAAACAAGAGAGAAGGGTCAAATAAATAAAATCACAAATGAAAGAGGAAAGATTATAATGGACACCTCAGAAATACAAAAGATAATAAGGGAATACTGTGAAAAGCTATAAGAAGAAATTGGATAATTTAGAAGAAATGGATAAGTTATTAGAAACCTACAACCTTCCAAAACTGGACCAAGAAGAAGTAGAGAATTTGAGTAGACCAACACTAGTAAAGAGATTGAAACAGCAATCAAAAACCTCCCAAAAAATAAAAGTCCAGGACCAGATGCCTTCCCTAGTGAATTCTATCAAACATTGAAAGAAGACTTAATACCTATCCTTCTCAAACTCTTCCAAAAAATTGAAGAGGAGGGGAGGCTTCCTAACTCCTTCTACGAAGCCAACATTATCCTGATATCAAAACAAGACAAGGACAACACAGGAAAAGAAAATTACAGGCCAAAATCACTAATGAACATCAATGCAAAAATCCTCAACAAAATACTAGCAAATCAAATGCAACAATACACTAAAAAAGATCATACATCATGATCAAGTGGGTTTCATTCCAGAGATGCAGGGATAGTTCAACATTTGAAAATCGATCAACGTGATACACCACATTAACGAAGTGAAGAATGAAAATCACATGATCATCTAAATAGATGCAGAGAAAGCATTTGACAAGATACAGTATCCATCTAGGATAAAAACTCTAAATAAAATGGGTATAGAAGGAAAATACTTCAACATAATAAAGGCCATATATGACAAACCCACAGCAAATATCATTCTCAACAGAGAAAAACTGAAAGTTATCCCTCTAAGAATGGGAACCAGACAAGGATGCCCACTGTCACCACTCTTATTTAACACAGTATTGGAAGTCCTAGCCAGAGCAATCAGGCAGGTAAAAGAAATAAAAGGGATCTATATTGGAAAAGAAGAGGTGAAAGTGTCACTCTTTGCAGACAATATGATTTTATGTACATACAGAAAACTCTAAAGAATCCACTAAAAACTTTTAGAAATAATAAACAAATACAGACAAGTTGCAGGATACAAAATCAACATACAAAAATCAGTTGTGTTTCTATACCCTAACAGCAAAGTAGCAGAAAGAGAAATTAAGACTACAATCCCATTTACAATTGCAACAAAAAGAATAAAATACCTAGGAATAAACTAACCAAAGAGGTGAAAGATCTCTACACTGAAACCTATAAAACATTGTTGAAAGAAATCAAAGGAGACACAAAGAAATGGAAAGATATTCCGTGCTCTTGGATTGGAAGAATTAACATTGTTAAAATGTCCATACTTCCTACAGCAATCTATAGATTCAATGCAATCCCTATCAAAGTTCCAAAAACATTTTTCACAGAAATATAACAAAGAATCCTAAAATTTATATGGATCAACACAAGACCCCAAATAGCCAAAGGATTCCTGAGAAAAATGACAAAGCTGGAAGTATCATGCTTCCTAATTTCAAAATATTCTACAAAGCCATAGTAACCAAAACAGCATGGTACTGGCACAAAAACAGAAACACAGATCAATGGAACAGAATCGAGAGCCCAGAAATAAATCCACAGATTTATGGACACCTCATCTTCGACAAGGGAGCCAAGACCACACAATAGAGAAAGGAGAGTCTCTTCAATAAAAGGTGTTGGGAAAACTGGACAGCCACATGCAAAAGAATGAAAGTAGTCCATTATCTTACACCATGCATAAAAATCAACTCAAAATGGATTAAAGACTTGAATGTAAGACCTGAAACTATGATGCTTCTAGAAGAAAACATAGGCAGTACGTTCTTTGACATCAGTCTTAGCAGCATATTTTCAAGTATCATGTCTGACCAGGCAAAGGAAACAAAAGAAAAAATGAATAAATAGGACTACATCAAACTAAAGCCTTCCTCCCCCCAAAGGGAATCAACAGAAAGAAAAGACAACCTAACAATTGGGAGAAGACATTTGCAAACCATATATCAGATAAGGGATTAATATCCAAAATGTACAAAGAACTCATACATCTCACCATAAAAAAAAAAAAAAAAAAGCAACAACCCAATTAAAAAATGGGCAAAAGATCTGAACAGAGATTTCTGCAAAGAAAATATACAAATGGCCAACAGGCACATGAAAAGATGTTCAACATTATTAGCTATCAGGGAAATGCAAACCAAAACTACAATGAGATAGCACCTTGCTCAGGTCAGCATGGCTATAATTAACAAGACAGGAAACAACAAGTGTTGGAGAGGATGTGGAGAGAAGGGAACCCTTGTACACTGCTGGTGGAGGTGCAAACTGTTGCAGCCACTATGGAAAACAGTATAGAGAATCCTCAGAGAATTAAAAATAGATCTACCATATGATCCAGCTATTCCCCTGCTGAGTGTTTATCCAAAGAACTTGAAAACATAAATGCATAAAGATACGTGCACCCCTATGTTCATTGCAGCATTATTCACAATAGCCAAGACTTGGAAGCAACCTAGGTGCCCATCTGGGGATGAATGGATAAAGAAGATGTGCTATATATACATAATGGAATACTACTCAGCCATAAGAAATGATGAAATTCAGCCATTTCGGAAAAGATGGATGGAGCTTGAGGGTATTATGCTGAGTGAAATAAGTCAGAGATAGAAAGTCAAATACAGTATGATCTCATTCATAAGTAGAAGATAAAAACAATCACAAACACATAGCAACAGAGATTAGATTGGTGGTTATCATAGGGGAAGAGATTAGATTGGTGGTTATCACGGGGGAGGGCAAAAGGGGTGATTAGGCTCACATGTGTGGTGATGGACTATATTTATTTTGGGGGTGGTGAACATGATGTGATCCACACAGAATTCAAAATATATTATGATCTACATCTGAAAGCTATATAATGTTATAATCCAATGTTTCTGCAATAACAAAAAAATAAAAATAAAAACAAACAAACAAAAAACAAATAATTACATTCCTTGCAAGACTGGTAAAAATCTTTAAACTCTCTTTCTTAAAAGAGGAATATCTTTGGTAAAGGGAATGCTGGTATCATTCATTGAATTGGAGTTAGAGTCCATCTGGTTTTACATTCCCCATATGTGTGGGTTTAGACATATTTCAACCAACAATATCAGCAATATCTGTTCATAAATTGACATCATTCTTTAAATTGTTTGCTTTATTAGTACATATTTTCCAGGCATATTCTCATCATTATGAGAACAATTCAGTTTCTGTGGGGGGATTTTTATTTGAACTTGGGTTTTTCTAGCACACACATTTTATTTGCCATTTTTTATTTATATAGATTTTATATCATAGATATAATAAGATTCATTAATTAAAACAAACAATGCTCATTGTTTTATGTTCAAAATAAATACCATAAGTCATATGTTACTATTGAACAGACCAAGGCCAGAAAAATAACTTTTTCTTATGAAGATATCTTATCATACTTCAGGGCTGCATTTTAGATTTCTTCTATTGTCTCAGTGTATATTTTCCTTTTTTCTGTCCGTATTACATGCTGTACTCAGAGACCAGAAGCTAAGTACCCACTGGCTGTTTTCCTGCAGGTTTCACCTGCAGTTTTTAAAGATGAGGGCTCGTCTTCTTTACTCAAGATTCCAAATTTTGTGAGGGTTCCTGGCTTTCTAGAAGATGAAATTTTTACCACCTATAGGACAGGTAATCTCGAAGGTACAGAACAGGTATAAGTTTGAATTTGGGGGAGGACTTTACTGAAACTGTTTCCATATATAAAATGTAACTTTTTTTTCTTAGCAGATCCCTTAAAATATTTGACTAAATGCAATGTATCTTTACATGCTTCTATCATCTTCAGTTTTACACACCCTGTTTATGTAATTATACCTTAGTGTGAAGGACAGGTGAATCATATTGACCCATGCAAATAGCTATATCTACATGGAAACAAAGTAACTATAAAATATCTGGCAACCATTCTGAATAGTTTTGCAAACAAGGTCATCTATATATATATGTATCATATTTCCAACAGAATAATTATGAACTCTGGCAGTGGCACTGTCCGCAAATAGTGGTTTGATTTTTCACAAATGTGTTGCAGTTAGAATTTGGAAGATTTAACCCAATGCCTTTTATCAAAGAAGAGCAGTGGTTTTTCTAAGCTGAGCTCATTATAAAAGTACAGTTTAAATCTGCAAAATTGAGAATTACAGATTAAGAAACAAAAATCTTCATTATCTATCAGAAAATAAAATATTTAAAATGATACCTCGATGTCTTTTCTAGAATTTTTGGTCTATGGCTTCTAAATCACGGCAGGACATTCAGTCTACTGTTAAAGAGCAAAAGTCATCAGCTAATGACAAGGCTGAATGGTTCAGTTAATTTATCCCAAGAACTAACAACATTAAAATGGGGGAGTGTGAGTCTGCAGTTGGGATGGTTGTACATAAGATAAGGCCTGAACCCATAACCTTTTAATAAGCTCTTAGAAAGTTTTATGGATAGTGACTGCATAGTGGGCCATACAATCCATTTGTAAAGTCAAATTAGTGCCCAGATACTAGGAATTTTTGCTTCTCTTTAGATGTAGGAAACACATTGTTAGGTTATTTTTTCTCACTTTAAAATAATTATCTTTTTGTAAGCATTACAAAAACAAGAAAAAAAGTATATGACCCTATGAAGAGTACAACTTGAGTTGAGTGAGGCAAAATCTATGTTACCCAGGTAAAATACAAAGAAAATAAAAATTAATTTTTCTGTTTATTTATGAGAGGAAAATATCTACCCAAAGAACATATTATAGTGTGCTACCAGTGTTCTCCACTCTATTATACATAAACTTCTCTCTTTTAGAGAAACAGGTATATACCTTAATATGTATGTCTTTTAATTATACGTGTATATTTAGAGTCAAAAAAGTAATAGCAGATTGCACTTAAAATTTTAATTTTAGAATTCTAAATATAATCTTTCAAAAGATATTTATGACAAAGTCTGCTGCATACAGCTATTTTAGCTTCTTAATTTGAATATTATGAATAATTAACATATTTGCATGTACACAGATCACAAAGATAACAACTGTTCAACTGTTTTGTGGTGATTAAATACTTTTCTTCATCTACTCATTTAAATTCCTTAAAAACATTACTCATTAATTACCTCAACATTATATTAGTTCAAATATCTACAGGCAAGTATATACATATATTACCACAGACCTAATATATATTAATCAAATGCCTAAGTTAAAAAAACCTGTATTTTAATTTTTTTTAAACAGTAAAACTGTTGATATTAAAATTTATTAGTGAATTATGTCAAGTAAACTTAAGTCAGACAAAATATGCATGAATCTCTATTGATAACAACAAATAAGTGAATTAATTAATGAGTGAATAAATTAGTAAATGAGGGAGAAGAGACAAATGTCCTGTACAGAAGAATTCCAAATAATTAACGTAGATACTCCACCCAAAAGGAGAGGGAGCATAAATCCCAATTTGTTAAATTTGGGCTGCACATAATGACTTCCTTCTGAAGAATACCATATGGGAAGAAAGAAAAAAAAGAGTAACTTTTCAGAAGAAAAACTATTCAGAAGACAATAGCACTTCAGCCAGGTAATCAAGGACACTATCAACACTCATAAGTCTTGGGATAATATATATCCTTGATATGATGTGGTAAAAATGACACTTTACCTTTGTGATCTTCCTCCCCAAAACCCATATCTGCAGTTTAACCTCTAGAAAAGAATCATTCAAATTCCAATACAGGAGCTGCCTACATTCTATCTGAACCGTATTCTAAGAAACCATAAGATCATCAGGAACAAAGAAAGTTGAGAAGCTGTCACAGCAAAGAGAAGCCTAAGGAGACAAGCCAACTAAATGTAATGTGGTGTCCTGGATGGGACGTCTAACAGAAATATGCAGGGACCTGTCAGTGTTGGAAACCAGGGAGATCTCTGGGGTAGGTCAGTGGTTTGTGGTTGGGACACTGATAATCTCTCTTAGAGTCATTTAGGTGGATTTCCAGAGGTCTTCATTAAAGTGCATAAGAAAATTGCTCAGATGATTCAGAAATACTTATTCATTCCAGAAGGAGCAAGTAATCTCAAGAAAAGATTCTGCTTCAGCTCAAGTTTGGAAGAAATTTTGTTCCTACAAATAAAATAGCAATGTGATGTTGTGGCAGTGACTATAAAAGACGAATAAAACATGGAGTTGGCAACGCTGTAGGAAAATGTGTATTTTTCTATATTGTTAGAGATAGTATAATTTGTTTCTATCTTTAAGCGGGGCAGTATTTTATATTTTTCACAGCCATGTGCAATATCATCTAGCCACCTTAATTCTAGCTACAATAAACCTTTACTTGATAATTACCTGAAAGCAAAGATTCATGTAAAATGATGTTTATGATAACAGTGTTTGCAAAATATAGAAAAGCATAGAACAACCAGATCAAATTCTATTTTTAATTCTTATAAATTATATGCAGATTTTAAAGTGAGGATAGTCAAACTTGGGCCACCAGTCTAGTCATCTATAAATAATGTTTTTTCTGGACAACAGCTATGCTTATTTATTTACATAATGAGAAGAAAATAAGAGGGTCATTCAAATAGAAGGTGAAAATAGGCCAATGAGAAATTGCACCTTCTTCATTGTTTTTCTGAGGGCTGTGTTACAACTCTATACATAAGCAAAAAATAAAATAATGATGTACTCTACCTTTTGGCATGAGACTTTGTGTGTGTGTGAGGAAGATTGACCCTGAGCTAACGTCTGTTGCCAATCTTCCTCTTTTTGCTGAGGAAGGTGGTCCCTGAGCTATATTCCTCTACTTTCCATATGGGATGCCACCACAGCATGGCTAGAAGAGCGGTGTGTAAGTCCGTGCCTGGGATCTGAACCTGTCAACCCCAGGCCATGGAAGAGGAGCATGCAAACTTAAGCACTACACCACCAGGCTGGCCCTAGTATGAGACTTTCGTTTTTCAATACGTGGAGATGTATGTATCTGAACAAAATGAGGCAGTATTGCTAACCTGGTTTATCTATGTCCTCTTACAAATAAGTTTAACTTTGGTGATCAAGTTGCTTGTTCATAAAATTTTTGTAAAATATTATCACTACTTCTATCTCTCCTGCGTTACTGCTATCCATTTTTGATCAAGTGATAAATGACCAATCTTAAAGAATAAAGCTTCAACTTGAGTCCTTTCAGTTTGTAGGGTGGTTCCTATTATCCTTTAAAATAATTTAAGGATAAATTACACTAGAGTCAGGTGCCTCATAATGATGTTTGGTCAAGGACAGGTCGAACATACAACAATGATCTCATAAGATTACACTATATAGTGCAGGTGTGTAGTAGGCTATACCATCTAGATTTGTGTAAGTACACTCTATGATGTGTGCACAACTATGAAATCACCTAACAATGCATTTCTCAGAAAATATCCCCTTGTTAGGTGACTATGTCTATACTCTCAGACGTGATTATATTCCACTGTCATCATTCTCTTCCTGAGCATTAAAACTGAATATTATACCAGTTTATCATATTATCAGGCACATGATTTTAGCAGGCACGTTAGCAGTTTTCTAGATATCCAAGGAAAAACTCATTTTTAAAATTTGTTTTATATTTTAAAATTTCATTTTGATATTTTAAATGAATTGTTTCTCTCTCTCATTCTTTACAAGTGAGTAGAAGACAAGAACACCTATAGAACTACATGGTGGCCCCAGCACCAAATGACCACATTCAGTGGTGAACTACTTTTCTTTTCCTAAAAGTATGGATTATATATTTAAAATTTCCAAACTTTGGTGTTGACCCAACTAATTTATTCACCCTTTCAAATAGTACTTTTATGTGTCATAAAATATATCAAAAATTAGGCTCTGGTCATGGAGAAAAGAATAACATACACAAATTCCTTCTATAATTGCATTCATGTTGTAATGGAAAAAAGCATTTGACCAAACAAATAAATAAATGAATAAACAAATAGATACGAATGCGTGAAGAAAATAAAATAATATCATGGGATCGAGAGGGTAGGAAAGTAAGAATAGTTTAAAAGAGTGGTCAGGGAATGCCCCTCCAGAGAAGTAACCATTCCCACTTGACAATGAGCCAGCCCTATAACAATTCTTGATTTCCAACTCAGGTGTATGGCAGATCAGGTACTCAGAGGGAGCCTCCTGTCTGAAGCACCTTACACATAACATGTTTGCTATAAAATGAAAGAAAAACAAAATATCATAATGAATCACTAAGCTGGCATATATATAATATACATATGTTGTCCATAATATATCTTATATGTACACACATGCATTTATATGTGACATATATTTATCAAATATATGACACATTTATTAAATATGTAACATAGAGATCAAATATATGTGTGTGTGTGTGTGTGTGTATATATATATATATGTAAACAAATATATGTACCAAAAAACATTCTTCTAAACAGGGGTAACCCTAGGAGGTATGCCAGTATCAACATTAACTTTGGTGTATACAGTTTCTGCTAAAACCTAGAAAATACACTTTCATGTTCTTATGGAACACAGGGGAACAGATGATAAGGAATAAGGCCTAACCAAATAGAAAGCTATTGTTAAGACCTTTATAAATCAAGATCCCCATGGGGCTAAACTTCACTGTAAGGGAAAATGGGGAAAGAACCTCCCCACATAGGATGCGACTTCAAGGAAACTGCTTGTTTCAAACATGGCCCTGGAAAGAGAGAGAAAAATAAAACAGGAGCCTCTTTCCCTCATAATTCATAGTCACTAACTACCCCAAACTTATGTCTGAGGATTCATTCATGTTCTCCGTGTAATTTGAAAAATTTAAAAAGAGAATCTAATGGAAATATGCTTCAGCCTGATAATATTTTACAAACACTTTATGAGCAAGCAACTTGATCACTAACCTCTAGAAAATTGTTTCATAATATAAACTCAGTAAAAAAAATGTATACATTCTTCAAGTCACATCCACAAGAATCTTATTTATGCATTTTAGTGCACGTTATACATTAATAAAATAAAAAATAATAATAATCTTGTGTATTGTCATCCTCTTTCCTTTTTACCTTTTTTTACTCTCAATATAAGAAATATTATTGATTATTTTTACTGCCTGTATAAGGAACACATAGTCTGTTAATGTTTCTAGATCTTATTCCTAGAGTAATGATATTTTATGAAACTTGGTAGAATGCATAAAGGTCTTCAATCAGTATGATTAATTTTATGTGCAAATTTAGTAATGACAATTTAATGGAAACCTATGGATTAGTATTTTTTCATGTATTTCTAGAAAGAGGTACGTTTGGGAAAATCAGATTTTCCCAAGTGTAGAGAAATTAATGCTCTAATATTCATTGCTAAAAGATGAAGAACATTGTAAAGTAATATGGCAAAAGATAGAGAATTATCATTAATAGGAGTTAAATAAAATTTTAAAAGTCAAGTAAAATAGGAGACTGATTTCAAATGTATTAAAATGCTTTTCTTCTAATTTGAATGAAACATTTTCAGAGATTCTGTACTTTTGCTCTATAGACTTTACCAATAATCTCTTATTTTAAATATTATGTATGTATTTTTTCAAAATCGCTAAAGAACTTTCATGAATGTAATCTAATTTCATAATCATAAGAATCTATAAATGTAGTCACTAAGTAGATATTTTATTCCCATTTTACTTTTGAGGAAGTTAAGCTTTCTAAACCTAAAATGCCTGGAACAAATGCAAATTTTTGACTTTCTTCTTTTTTTGTGCCTCACATATAATCTGTTTCAAATATTATTTTAGAAGCTTGAATCCATAAAGAATTCTTGAAAAAATACTTTTATTGGCATACCCTTACTATTTTATGATGTTAATTTAATATCATCTTAAATTTATTTTGTCTCTTTCACTGCTATAAAACTAACATGAGAGGAATAAACAGGTTAAGAGAAATATAGGCATAATTTTTACTTAAATCAATATAGAAGAGAAGTTTGCATTCTTGATTTGGTTTGCTCTTTTTCCCTCAATACCAATAATTATATATGTAATGATAGAATATAGTTTTCTTAATGTATTACATTAAAGAAATCATTTTACATAGTATTTCAGGTCACAAATGTTGGCAATAGGAATTAATTTGTAAGATTCTTCAAGTTATTCTTGGAGATCACCCAAAGTATAATTTCAGTAAAGATCAGCATTAAAGACTCAGACTCAAATTTCCAATAAGAAGAATGAAAAGTTTTATATGCAACATTTTCTCACTTAGCAATTGCCACAAAAGTGGAATTGTCATGTTCAATTTTCTTTTCTGTTATCTCTTTCATGAGAAAGATGTAGCAGGAAACACTGTTCCACACTGTTAAAAAGAGTAATTGAACTGGATTGATGCTCAAGTTTCATTTGCTAATTGTCCCAGATTGTTTTGTTTTGTTTTTCTGGAAGAGGTACAAGAGAAAAGAATTGAATGAAAAATAGCCTTATGCATTCCATCAAACTTAATGCTGCAATCTGATGAGAAGAATTTTCCAGAAATAGAGAATTTCATGTGAGTATGTTGAGAATTGAAAAACAATGATTTATGCAAAGACTATCAACTTATAAAGTGAATATTATGTTCATATGTGCTTTCTTGTGAAGCAAAAGTTCTGTGACTGACCCCATTATAATATTATGATTGTTTTAAAATCAACATATTTTATGTGTGTTCCTATAACTCAGATACACAGACAATGAAGCAAGAGTTGCTTTCAACTAGGCAATTTGCAATTAAGGTCAGGTTTAGCCATGTTGTAGTTATTTCTGATTTTTCACCTTCAAACGTTTCACATATACATTGAGTGCCTGCTATATGTTAGACATTTATGTAACTACTAATTATTCATAGCATGAAAAATTAACAAAAAATTATCGGTCCTTATAGAACGCCTACTCTAGGGCTATACATGTGCAACACTCAAGTAAATTAATATATCATCAAAATTAACATGATGTTTGCATTTTTTCGAAATAAAATATATTGTCTTTTGTAGCAACTGAAAACACATTCTACTTTTCTACAGGCAATATAGATGACTGAGACTGTCCTTTTTATACAGTTACCAAAATTCAGAGCTTTCCTCAATGATCGACATAGACCTAGATGAGTTTGCCAAGAACACTCTTTTCTGGTTTTGTTGGACCAGGTGTCTTCCTGTTTGTTCAAGGGTCTTCCTGTTTTTCCAAGCTTTTTCATTAAAAGCTATTCTTAATGTAGCCCACAGTTCTGGGATACAAAACAGAAAACTAAACAGTAATACAGTTTTTCTTAGGAATTTAAGAATGACACTACTTCCATAAATTCAGTATTTATCAATATGTATTTCTAATTCACCTTTAAATCTTCTGCCAACTTTATTGCTGTAGTTAAAAGGAGGCGTCATGAAGTTTCACTTCTTTTCAAAATGATATAACAAGGAATGATTTAATCTTTCATTATAAACAATTATAAAACTGGACTAAGTACATGAAATGACTGTTTTTAGAAATTGGAAAAGAGGCAGTGCAGTATTATGATCCCTGTAAAGGATGAATATCCAGGAGATTCCTGCAATCGCTGTCAGTCTCCTCCTAGAGGAAATTTCTAGACCAGAGCTTCAGTGAGGGGAAACCCAAACTAGACATGGGGACCTCACTAAGCCTAGGAGATAGAGATCAAGAGTTCAGAGAGAAAGGTTTGGGTCGCAGTTCAAGAAAGAGGAGAACTAAGCATAAAAAACTTCAGAAACATGAAAAATAATTGATTAAAGCAACAATTAGAAACTAACAAAGTATTGTGCAGTTTGTAATATATGCAGATTTAAATTGCATGCCAAGAGCAGCCCAAAGAAGAGAAGGTATGTTGAAGTATAATGCTGAAGAGTTTTACATTAGAGCTGAAGTGATATAATATTATTTGTGGTCGACTGTCATAAGTTAAAGATGAATATCATATACTCTAGAATAAGAAGGAAAATATAAAATGAACCATAGTTAATAGTTAATAGTAGACATGAGGGCCGGCCTGGCTGTGCAGTGGCTAAGTTTTCATGTTCCGCTTCTCGGTGGCCGGGGGTTCGCTGGTTTGGATCCTGGGTGCAGACATGGCACAGCTTGGCATGCCATTCTGTGGTAGGCATCCCACATATAAAGTAGAGGAAGATGAGCACAGATGTTATCTCAGGGCCAGGCTTCCTCAGCAAAAAGAGGAGGACTGACAGTAGTTAGCTCAGGGCTAATCTTCCTCAAAAAAAAAAAAAAAAATAGTAGAGATGAAACAATCATAAGAATTTCTAATTAATAAAAAGAAAATTAAAAATAGACATAAGAAACAAAAAGCAGGATGTCAGACTTAAATAAAATTGTACTGAATTACTTTTAAATATAAATTGTCCAAAAAATCCAATTAAAAGATAGAATTTGCCAGACTGGATAAATAAAACAATTATTTACTTTATGCTGTTTATAACAAACCCACTTTAAATCTAAAGACACAAGTTGGTTGAAATGATGCAAAGGAAAATATTTAGCATGCAAGGGCTAAACACAAGAAGGATGAAGTGGCTATAGTTGTATCAGAGAATGGGTATTCAAAAAAAGAAATATTATCAGAAATAAAGAAGGATATTTATAATGATGTGTGTTAGTTCATTCAGAAGAAATAGCAATTCTAAAAGTACTGCACTTTGAAGACAGATCTCAAAATATATGAAAGCAAATCAACAATTTTTAAAAAAGAAATAGACAAATTGGCAATTACAGTTGAGAATTTCAATACTCCTCTCTCATTAATTGATAGAACAAGTAGGTATAAAATCATTGCATATATAGAAGATTTAACCAACTCTATCAACTGACTTGAACTAATAGATATTTAATGAGAATTCTACAGAAAATAACAGAATACACATTCTTTATATTGCACCTGATATATTCACTCTCATTGACCATATGGTGGTCTATAATACAATACAAGTCACAAGAAATTAAAAGCATACAGAGTATGCTCTCTGGTCACGTTGGAATTAAATTAGAAATCAGTAGCATAAATTTACCTGGAAAATTCTCGTATGATTAGACATTAAACAGCACATTCTTTATGGGACAAAGGAAATCCATAATGAAAATTAGAGAATTATTTTGAACTGAGTGAAAATAAAAGCACAATATATCAAAATTTGTGGCGTACAGCTAAACATGTGCCTAGAGGGAAATTTGTAGTTGTAAATTCTCATGTTGAGAAAGAAGAGAGGCCTATCAATAATCATAGCATCTAACTTGAAAAGGAGAAAAAAGGAAAAAGAAATTATCCACAAAATAATTTTGAAAAAAAAGAATTAAGATAACATCAGTAAATGATGGAGAAAATAGACAGCTAAATGAAGGAAAATATCAATGATCTGAAAAGTTATTTTTTAAAAAAATCAATAAAATTGATAGACCATTAGGTAATGTGATCACGATAAAAAGAGAGAACATACAAATAAGCAATACCAATAATGAGAGTGAAAATGTCACAGCAGACCAATATATTTTAAAAGAATCATAAGAGAATATTGTGAACAACTTTATTCCAATAAATTTAACAACCTATATGAGATAGGTCTTTGAAAGACCCAAAGAACTACAACAGACTTAAAAAAGGAATAAGAAATATGAATAGCTCTCTTTCTTGAAAGAAATTAAATTTGTAATAAAATCTTTCCAAAAGGAAAACTCTAGGCCCAGGTGGCTATGATGATGAATTCTACAAAAGATTTGAAGAAGAAATAACACAATTTTTATACACTTTTATAAAAATAGAGGAAGAGAAAATATTGTCTAACTCATTTTTATGAAGCTCATATTATCATCATACCAAAGCCAAAAGATGTAAGAAATTCAAAGCCATAATATTCCAAGAAATGAAAAAGATGCACATGGATGCAACATCACTAACAAAATATTGCCAAATAAGGGCAGTAACATATGAAAAGGAAAACAAATTAAGTTTTGTTTAACATTTGAAAATCCATTAATGCAATTCATAATAATTACAGAATATAAGAAAATAAAGTCATAGGACCATCTCAATAGATTCAAGAATAGTAACTAACGAAATCTAACAGCATTTTTTCATAAAATAATAAAAAACAAGCTAGCAAGAATAGAAGGGCACTTCCTCAAACAGGTAAGGGTAATCAATACGTCTCGTAGCTAGTACTATACATATTGGTGAAATACTAAGTGATGTCCTTCTGGGATTAAAAATGATATAAGGGTATCTCATCCCAGATATTATTTTCAGCATTAGGTTGGAAGAAACCAAAGACTTACACATGGAAAGAAGGAAGAACACTGTGATTGTAGATGGCATGATTCTGTTTAAGTAAATTCTAAAGAATTTACCACAAAAAGTTACTGCTATCAAATTTCCAAGATTCAGTTTCAATATTCAAAAATTCATTTATTTTCTATATATTAACAATTAACAAGTTGAAATTTAAATTGAAAAGCAACATTTAAGAGAGCAGCCTAGGGGATGAGCCGGTGGTGCAGCGGTTAAGTCCGCATGATCTGCTTCTCGGCGGCCTGGAGTTCGCTGGTTGGGATCCCGGGTGCAGACATGGCACCACGTGGCACGCCATGCTGTGGTAGGTGTCCCACGTATAAAGCAGAGGAAGATGGGCACAATGTTAGCTCGGGGCCTGGCTTCCTCAGCAAAAAAGAGGAGGAGCAAAAAAGAGGAGGATTAACTCTAGGCTAATCTTCCTCAGAAAAAGATAAATAAATAAAAGAGGTCAGCCCAGTGGCATAGTGGTTAAGTGCACATGCTCTGCTTTGGTGGCTTGGGGTTCACAGGCTTGGATCCTGGACATTGACCTACACACTGCTCATGAAGCCATGCTGTGGTGTCATCCCACATACAAAAGAGAGAAATATTGCCACAGACGTTAGCACAGGGGCAATCTTCCTCAAGCAAAAAGAGGAAGATTAGTAAAAAATGTTAACTCAGGGTCAATCTTCCTCGCCAAAAATAAATTAAAAAATAAAATAAAATAAATAGCACTTGAAATGGCATCAAAAACATGAAATAATTAGGGATACATTTAACACAGTATGTGCAAGATCTTTACAGTGAAAAATAAAAAACTCTGGTGATAGCAATTATAGAAGTCTTGAATAATTGGATAGATATACCATTGTCATAGATTGAGCAGCCAGCACACTTCTGTTATCAAAGTAGTAAAGTTATTATGAAAAGCAGAAATAGGGGCTGGCCTAGTGGCTGAGTGGTTAATTTCGCACACTCCACTTTGGTGGCCCAGAATTCATTGGTTTGGATCCTGGGCATGGACCTCCACACTGCTCATCAGGCCATGCTGTGGTTATATCCCACACAGAAGAAGCAGAATGACCTACAACTAGGAAATACAACTACATACTGGGGCTTTGGGGAGAAAAAAACAACAAAAAAATAGATGAAGATTGGCAACAGATGTTACGTCAGGGCCAATCTTCTTCACTGAAGAAAAAAGAAAAGGCACACTTTAAAAAGAAAAGCAGAAATTATACAACGTCATTTAACTTATGAAGATTTCCTTAAACAAAATTGTAGCAAACTGATTCCAGCATTGTATAAAAAAGCAAACACACAATGAATATGTTAGCTTTATTTCAAAAAGACAGTTTAGTATTTAAATTATTTACAATGAAATTCACATATAAAGAGATTATAGAATAACATAGTATGATAATGTTAATAAACAGAAAAAGATATGTGACAAAATTCAATACGAATTCATTATTTATACAACAACCCTCTGAGAAAAGTTGGAACAAAAGGGACTTTATATGATCATATTTATTCCCATTAAGATAAGTAAAGAGTCAAGGATATATTATTGCTTCTTTTTCACTTCTTATTGAAGAGCCTATTCAGTAAAAACTTATTTAAAAAAGTAAAAATAATAGTAGGGAGGAAATTAAAATGTCATTATTTTCAAAAACATTGATAGTATACATTTTAAGCTAAATAATCTTATAAATAATAGGAAAACTTGCAATACAGCTGAATTGTCTCAAAAAAATGTCAATTATAATTCCATACTCTGAAATAAACTAACAGAAAAATAATATCATTTACAACACCATCAATGGATGTGAATTATTTTGAAATATATATAACAAGAAATCCTTAATAATTCTATGTAGAGAGCTATTTAACATTTGGGGAAAGAAACAAAACGTAAATAATGAAGAGAGGGGCCTGCCCGGTGGCGTAGCGATTAAGTCCCTGTGCTCTGCTTTGGTGCCCGGGGTTCAGAGTTTGGTATCCTGGCTGTGGACCTAGCACTGCTCATCAAGCCATGCTGTGGCAGCATCCCACATGAAATAGAGGAAGATGGGCATGATATTAGCTCAGGGACCATCTTCCTCCTGAAAAAGAGAAAAATAAATAATGAGGAGAAATTATACATTTATGGATAGAAAATAAACATTGCAAAGAAATCGATTTTTCACAAATTTTTCTGTTGATTTGATGCAATTCAAAATAAAATGCTGACGGAGTTTTTATACCAATTGATAAAATATTTCAAACATTTATATGAAAGAGGAATAGGACAAGAATAACCAAGATACATCTGAATAGTAAGGAGAGGGAGCTTGCATTATATGATATTAATATTTCTAAAGCCATTGTAATTAATATAGCATGTAATTAGGATATAATATATTAATAGACAGCACTGAATAATTCAACTTATAGAATAGAGAGACAAACAGAAACAGTTTTTATAACTCTTTGAAAATATGATAAGTTAACTTGGAAGATCAGTGAAGAAAACAAAAAATTTTTAAAAATTAAATAGAGCAGGAAAATTCATATTGATGTGAAATCAATTAAATTAGATTCCTTTCTCATACCATTAACCAAAGTCAAATCTATATGAAATAAGAAGTTAAATATCATAAGTAATATTTTCAAAAATTCGATATAAAATTCAATTGGCTCTATTTCTGAGCTTGGGATAGTGAAGTAGTTTTTTAAATAAGGCAAAAATTGCCATTTATAAAGCAAAAGGTTGACAAATGGGATTACATTAAGATGAAAAATCCTCTAACTCAAAGCCACTTTACAAAAATTGAAAACACAAGTTAAAAACTAGAGGAAGATTTTGCAACACATATAACTGATAAAGAAATATAAAGAACTCCTACAAATCAGTATGAAAATGACAAACAACCTAATTTAAAAAATACATAAGAAAGTACTTTACAGAAGAGGTAATACATACGGTTAGTGAAGATTTGACGGGGTATTCAATCATATTTATGATCAGATAAATGTAAATTGAAACCAGAATGAGATTCAATTTTACGCATTTTCAAATGGCAAAAATCAAGTATGACAATACCATGTGCTTGAAAGAGTGATTCTTCACAATCTCATAAATTGTTGTTGGAATTTTGCAGATATCATTTTTGGCCATTTGTACAGACATTTAAAAAATAATTTCACTTTATATTTTCAATTTAAGCATTTAATCCCCCTTCCTATTAATGAATTTCACTTCTAGATACATCCAAAAGGAAAACAATATTGTACAGATGCATTCTAGGATAATACTCAAGGATGTTAAGAGTAGCGCTGTGATAGTATTCCATTATTTGAATATTCCATACTTGATTTATCCATTCTTCAAATGTGTTGATGAACACTTTTTTGTAATTCTGAACAGTGCTGCTATTAACATCCTTGAATATTATCCAAGGCTTAGAGTAAATGATCTACCGCTAGTCACAATAATATAGATGAATCCTATTTAAATAACATTTGGCTTAAAAATCCCAAAATGTTGCATAAAGTCAAAATATCTGAGGCTATATATTTAGCAAAAATGTCTTGAAATGTGACAAAACTAAATTTTTAGCAAAGATAATGAAAAATACAGGATTAAAAGAATGGCTATTTTGGGTGGTGAAAAGTGGGAGAATGGAGTAGGCTAGTATTACACAGGATGAAATGAGTTATTGTCATTATTTTATTTTTCATGTTGGGTGAGCAGCGTATAGAAATATTTTTAAAAACAAACAAATATATACATACTTATATGCACGCAAATGAACCACGTATTGGCCAATGATAAAACAATGTCATGAATTAGACAAAGAGTAATCCAGCTCTATGCACCTGAGACCTAGAGATTAAACACACACACATGACAGACTCCTTAGGATAACTTTGAAACCTTTCTTTATATGGTCATAGCTATCCTATGCAGCCTCATTTTTCACCATTTTGTAGGTAATATTGCATATTATAACAGCACCAAGCAACCTACATTTTCAGCAGTATAGAGTCCTACTTTCTTCACGTCATGTCTTCAGTGCTTATACATATATTTCCTTCTCTTAACCTAGCACGTTTTATTCATCCTTTACAGTTCAGTTCAGCTTCTATTTTCTTAAAAGAAGCCTTTCTCATTCTTCCAATGCTCACAATAGATATCCAAATCTGTGTTTCCATAATACACTTAGTTGTTTATATGTGGAGAGTGTAGTTTCCTTCACTAGACCTGAGAAATTTAAAATATAGTTAATCTGTATATTCCCAAACTAGGAGCTATGCTTGGAATGTAAGCATTCAATAAATATCTAATTAACTCGAGTAAGTATCACTAATGAACCTGCTAATTGAAATCTATTGGACTACATCTGTTCTAACTAGTGCTCATTTGAGGTTACCATCTTTTACCACCCTGTAAGCTGTTCAAGTTAATAAAATGGAACTCCAGGAATTGTTATGCTACAAGCATAATCTCACAACCACCCTCAGAGGTGGAGAGAAAAATTTAAGATCCATATATTGCTTTCCCCAAGCAATCTTTCACCTGTTTTAACATCTGTTAGTGATCTTTGTTTAAACAGGTTATTACATTGTGCTTTCTCATTTTATTATCCTTTATATATTTATTAATTGTCATTCTTCAATAAAGAGCTTCCCTTTCCCTCCCGGCCTCTTTTATTGAGTACAAGTATAGACTGATGGGTTTTTATATAAACCAGTATTAAATACGTTATAATAAAAATATTATTGGGGTGATGATGATGATGATGATGATGCTCATAATGCCCAAACTTAGGCCAGTAGGAACCCTTTCAACTTGGCTCCTTGTCTTTTTGACACAAGCCCATTTCAATTTGATGCTTCAGCTTCACATACAACAGCTCAATTTTCTTTCTCTTCTTTCTCTCTCAGTAAAAATTATGGCTTCCAACATTATCAATTTGGTCATTATCAATTATTTATTTGGTCTTTTACACAGTACACAGATGAAATGGTTTCAGAATTATAAAACAGATAATATCCCAACAATAAGACTGCTAAGTAAAGTTCAAGATTGTTCTGCAGTTTTCACTGCCCTTAGCATATATTCCATTAAAGGTGTACAATCAAAATAAATTTTCAGTATTACATGAATTATTCTTCCTCTATGTATTTATATAAATTTGATATAAAGTGGGTATAAAGTTGGGATAGCATTTGTTTTTATTCAGGTTCAGGATTTGCTTTTGGGTAACCAATTTTGGCTTTTTTGAATCATCATATTATTATTTCTCTGTAATAAAATTGTTATATCATGTATTATCAACATCTTTTAAGCAAATCAAATCACTGTCAATCTTGAATATTTCAACATTTTGTTTGAAACTCTCCATTTATATTTCTATGATTCTCTACCTCGATATTTACGCTTTCTCTATTGTTCTTCATAATGAAGGTATTTCAGTTTTTCTTTTCTTTTATCATAGTGATTGATTAACTAATTGGCTGACTTTTTTTCTATAACCCCATGAAGTTCCAATACACATTTGAATTTGAAATGTAAAAATAATATCTTTCAAGAAATTCGTTCCACCCTCATATTGAATATACTCTTCCTTAATGATGTTTCAGTGTATATACACATATATAATATACATATATACTTATATATGTATTTGCATATTTATAAATAATACAAATATGTATGTATATATACATGCATTACTTTGAGCTTAGCTCTATTTTGAGATAAATATTTTACTTTTGAAGCTGTTTATGACATTGAGGTTTGTGTTTGTTTTAAAAATCCTATAGTCAAAAATGAAACTTGGGGGCCAGCCCGGTGGCGCAGCGGTGAAGTGCGCACGTTCCTCTTCTCAGTGGCCCGGGGTTCGCCAGTTTGGATCCCTGGTGCGGACATGGCACTGCTTGGCAAGCCATGCTGTGGTAGGCGTCCCACATATAAAGTAGAGTAAGATGGGCACGGATGTTAGCTCAGGACCAGGCTTCCTCAGCAAAAAGAGGAGGACTGTCAGTAGTTAGCGCAGGGCTAATCTTCCTCAAAAAAAAAAAAAAAAAAATGAAATGTCTTAATGATTTTAAGAGACACAAACTGCAAAAAATTTGAGCTTTTTCAAAAGTGTCTGGTTTTTTTTCCTGCAACCAACTTAATAACTATCTACTGTACCACATTCCTAATTCATTGTTGACAATGCAATACCAATATTCTCTCTCAAAGCCTCAAAGAGTCTATTAGGAGAAAATAATGATTTTCCCTATTTTCTAAATCATAGAATTGTATAAAATGGATGTCCTTCAGATTGATGACAAAATTCACTCCATATATTTCTTCTATCACTTTGGTCTTAAAGATTTGTATTGACTTGGTAAAGCAGCATGTTGTAAGACTGAAACACAAAAAATACCGTGTCATTCTTCAGGGAGTAAAAAGGCAATGGTTTGCCATTAGGAATGTGGTTTTGGCTGCAATATTTACTTAATCTTGCCGTTGTTTTACTTTGCTTTTGTTCACTACCTTTCCCAAGAGAAGATTCTTTTCTTTTCTTTTTTTTTTTTGAGGAAGATTAGCCCTGAGCTAACATCTGCCACCAATCCTCCTCTTTTGCTGAGGAAGACTGGCCCTGAGCTAATATCCATGACCATCTTCTTCTACTTTATACATGGGACGCCTGCCACAGCATGGCTTGCCAAGTGGTTCCATGTCCACACCTGGGATCCAAACTGGCAAACCCGGGGCCGCCCAAGTGGAAAGTGAGAACTTAAAGGCTGCACCACCTGGCCTGCCCAAGAAGATTCTTTTTCATGTGTGAAAACATCATTGCCTATCAGGTTAACAAAAATAAGGCCTTTTTATGTCAGCATCTCTTGAAATATTTCTTTAAAGTTTCAAAGGGTATTTTAAAGCCAATTTGTTTATAAATGTAACTCTACCTCCCAAATAAGTAGATACAAGTGAAAAGTATGTGAGTCAAGTATTGCCAGTTCATATCATATTTAAATCAAGGGCTATTGAATAGAACCCTAAAATAAATATATCCTCTTTTTTAATGTATGTGATGGTCTTTTAATGTGTCAACTTGACAGTCCTCAGTAACTCAATGAAACGCTAATTTATGTGTTGCTCTGAAGGTATCTATAGATGTGATCAAAACACATGATCAGTTGATTTTAAGTAAGGAACATTAATCCGAATAATATGTGTGGGTCTGAGTCAACCAGTTGAAAACCTTAAAGGTCTCACTGAGATTTTCTTGAATAAGAAAAAATATTGCCTGTGTACAGAAGCTTCAACTCATGCCTAAGAGTTCCAACCCGCCCTTGCTGATGGCTATTTTGGATAGCTCCATATTCAGATAAGCAATGAGAAATGTTACTGCAGTAAATCGCTTCAAATATATCTGCTATGGTTCTTCTCTGGTTGAACTCTGACAGATTTTGGTACTGGAAGTGGCTACATATTTCTTTTTCCTTTTCGTTAGGAGGTGTTTTGAATTATCCATGTTACCATTCAATTTCACTATATTTGGTATTTTGAAATCATCGTGCTTATAAGTATTAAAATTTTGATTTTGAATAGACCATCACTGTCATTCCTCTCCTTATTTGCGCTTCACACTGCAGTAAGATTTATCTTTTCTTATCTAAGCTGTAAATTTAACCTTGTTTTTCATGTTTGTAGGGTTTATATGATTTGAAGTCTTTCACAAAGACAATTCTGAATATTTTTTATTTTATTTCAAGATCAACTTTTCAGGGAGGATTCAACTAAGGATAAAAAAAAATTACATCCAAGGAACTCCAGAATCACCTTCTTTTTCATACATTGAAGTCTGTTTCAGAGATGCCAAAAACATGCTCAAATTGAGTGAATCTCTGGAAGGACTCGCATGGGTATAGACTAGTTATAGTCACAGACAATGTTTACTATAGCAAAGGATTCAGAGTAAAAGGGAAAAGAAAAGGATATATATTGACAAGGTCCAGAGAAGTTAGGGGCTGGCTTCTAAGTTTAGTTTTATCCAGGTCATATAACATGCATTCTCTTCAGAAGCCAGCTACAGAGACACAAGAAAAATGTGGGTGCCAGAAAAGCCCACTCAAATCTCAGTGTCCAATGATTGTATGAAAATGGTATTAAGAAAATTGCATTGCCATCCTGGAACAACTCAGAATGTGGGAACTTTGTGCTAATTTCTAGATATATTCCTTATCATTTCCTTGAACGCTCACTAGAGATTGTCCTGCCCCTTAGAGATATCTTGTTCTAGCCACTTGACAAAGTCTCAGCCTTGGACTCTCCAGTTTCTGCTCCTGCTCCAATTAGTCATACTAAAATTGGTCCTAAGTTTATCAACAAGTCCATTTGTTTTCTTTTTTCCCCATGTATGAATTTCGCATCATAAGAAAAAAATAAACTTCAAATATATTTCTTCAAAGCTTGTAATGTTCAACATTCCATTTAAACAATCATTTTCATTTGTGTAAGAGCATCTTATCTTTTTACAAGATATCTTCTGCATATTTTATCACTTCAAACACTTAAGGCATTATAAATTTTATTTTCTGACTTTCTCTATCAACTTCAAGTAGGTTATGCATACCTCTTTCAAAGGAGTTGCTGAAATTCTGTTCCATGTAATGATTATTTTTCTCCTCACTGCATCTACTTTATTCAAAATTGCATTTGGATTTCTTTAATAATTTAAGATTTAGTATATGCATGAATCAATTCCCATAATCAGTAGAATGGGGGCTAGGATTACCATTTGGGCCGTTACAGAAAAACTAATCCAGTTTATCAAGTCAAGCGTTAAGACTGTGTTGTTAATGACTAATACAAAAATCAGAGAATAACTAGAAATATTGTATTTCCAATGAAAACAATGCATTTTCAAAATCATTTCTAATCATTCATAAGAACTTTAAAAAAATCAAACATATCAAGTTAACATGCTGAAAATAATGGATAAAAATAAACATGTGATGTCTATTATTGTAAAAAGTCTTAGGCAATAGTACATCCAAATATATTGCTAGACAAGATACTTGGGGTAACATCATTAAGAACATTTTGAACAAAGGATATTCAGAACAATTAATGGACTTGATTTATAAAATCCAATCTTACGATGGAACAACTAGGCTTTAATTGCCTGTTAGAGGCATGGATGGTTTATTTCTTGATTCAATTAATATTATTAAGGGGTCTATTATGTTCTTGCTACCTGAGCAGACTCCTCCAGGGAGGCAAAAAAGTACTGGAGCAATGAGGAGAAAATTTAAAAAAATAATGTAACCTTAAATTATGAGATAAATTCCAAGAAACTCATGAAGTGGTATTTCTGTAGGAAAGCAAAATGCTGTGAGAAAAAAAAAATTATCATACTTTCAGGTTGTGTTGCCAGAAACCACAGACCCTAGATCTGGTCCTACAGAATTTGGCATCCCTGACTGGTTATATAATGGTTGATTTTTGAAATGTACTTGATGGAAGAAATAAAATTCTTGCCAGATTTTGAAGTACAACCATAGATGAAAAGGAAGGCTGTCAAGTAAGTGTATTATATATATTTATCCTTTAGGAAGGTGACAAGGAGTGATCTGAAGAGAAATGAAAAGAGGACAGCTATAGAGTTTAGACGCTAGAGTGTGTCCTTGATTCCTGTCTTTCGTCTCTTACTTTGGAACTCCAGGATGGATACGAAGAGTCCTACAGAGGCACCATACCAATAGGAGGGTACTGTACAGTGGCACTGTGCTTTGTTAGAGAAACAGGCCCTAACTCACCATTCATGCCCTAACCCTCTGACTCTCTTGCCTATTAGTAGCCACGGAGAATATCCATTAAATTCCCACATGTCTGAATGGGGCACCAATGGTATGTGAACTTGAGAATCAGCATTCCTGGCAGTAACTCTTCATGAAATATATACAGACATCTCATAGAAGAGAAAATGGGCTATATGGCATAAACTGAAGTCTGCTACAGAAATTCACTTTGGAAATAGTGGTTTCAAATAGACTAAGCTAAATGTAAAATGTCTTAAGAAATATGGTTGATATATATGTTAGTAATATGGAGTCAAACATTATGAGATGAAACATTCAAGGAAGAATTGTTGACTGAAAATCGAAAAAAGAATGATCAGGAATATGGCAGGATGAGAAGAGAAAATATTTTTTTCCTTCTTGGCCCAGATATGCTGCAGTAAATACAATACAATAGTCTTCATATACACAACGGTTTCCATGTAATAAAATCATCAAGCATGCTAAAAGATGTTGGAAACTGATTTCTCAAAATCAGGAGTATAAACAGACAATATAAAGAAATTCACAAAGGATCCAGACATTGATGTTAGCTAATTACGACTATAAGAGAAAAATATATAGAAAAGGACAGAGAAAATAGAACAAAAATTAAAGAAAGTCACCAGATAATTGGAATCTACAAAAATACGTAACAGAAGTTCTATAAATTATAATTAAAATATCTGAAATTAAGATCTCATTAAATTAGTTTTATGGTGCCAGCCCTGTGGCTGAGTGGTTAAGTTTGCATGCTCCACTTCGGTGGCCTGGCGTTTCATGTTTCGGATCCTGGGCACGGGCATGGCACTGTTCTTTAGGCCATGCTGAGGTGGCATCCCACATGCCACAACTAGAAGGACTCACAACTAAAAATATGCAATTATGTACTGGGCGTATTTGGGAAGAAAAAAAGCAGAAAAAGAAAAAAAATAGTTTGAGAAAACATTAGACACAGCCAAAGATATACTGTTGAACTGGAGGACAAGCCATCAAAAAATGTAACATGAAACACTATGGTGTGGGGAGAAAAGAGTGCCACATACTGAAAAGAGATAGAGCAAGAACAAAAGAGAGATGTATACAAGAGTGAAAAAGTCAAACATTATTCGAATTAAAAGCACATAGAAAGGAGAGTATGAAAAATGATGAAACAATATTTAATAATGACCAAGAATTTTTCAAAATGAGTACAGCATAAACAGATTCAAGACGCAGAGCAAATGCCTAGGAGAATAAGTACAAAAAAATACCATGCCTAGACACATCATAGTAAGAGTGTAGAATACTAAAGACAAAGGGAACAAATAATAAAGGCAGTAAGGGTGGAAGAATCCCTTTTCCTCAAGGGATAATTAAGAATACAAATCATTGTGTTTGATTTTGATGTCAAGGACACATTGTAAACTCTAGGGTAATTTCAAAAGAAGAGTTAACATATTGTATAACCTACAATTTAATAGAGAGATAGAAAATGGAACAATAACAAGTTACAGATTGTTATGTAACATATATGATAATAAAAAGTTATAGATGAGAGAAAAGAGAGTAAAAATAAAAGACAGAAAACTAACCGTAAGATGGTAGTCGACTTAGACATACGTCTGTGTGTGTGTGTTTGTGTGCGTGTGTATATATATGTCAGTTATTATATAAGAAACAATTCAACTAAACACTACAAGTAATAGAGTGAGAATGTCAGATTAATTTTATAAAGGAAAATTTGGAAATGAAGATACACTTCAAATATAAGGACACAGAAAGCTTGAATGTAAATGGAAGGAAACAGATATCCTTTAAATATAAGCAAAAAAACAAAAAAGCAAGCAAACTTTGTGGAGCTATATTAACTCAAAGGGTATATGTGGAGTCCATACCGATGTGTGAAGTTTTCAGCGCCTACCATAGCCATTTACACAGGCTTTTCCTGGCAGGCCCCTCTGGGGAAAGTTACCTGCTTCACACCAAATTTGGTGCATAGTGAGTGCATCTAACCTCTGAAGCAAGTTGCAGTCAGGACTGCAGCACCCCCCGCCCCCCCCCCCCCGGGCCAGTCATGCTCTTATAGAAAGCTACATTCCTAGCCCACATGTCTATATTTCAAGGCCTCTTTATTTGAGGCCTTTGGCTGAGGCCTTCCTCAGGTGCCACTGGTGGGATCTCTAGAGGAGAGAGGAGGGGCTTGAAGATGCTTCTCCACCGATTCAGTCCTCAGCACTTTGTCTCTCCTAGACCTACCTTCTTTCCCTTCCACCAGTTCACAGAGCCATAAACTGCAGAAGCTTTTTGTTCAGGGTTCCTCTGCAGTGAGAGGACCCTCATGTCTGCCCTGATCTACCTGTATTACTCTGTGTGGGAAAATAGAATGGATGGTCAGGAAATCAGTGCATTCTCTGGCTTATTCTCTTGCTTACATATACTATCACAGTACATGACTATTGCTTTCATATTAGTTTATTTTCTTAATAGGATACTCCAATTCTTTGCAGCTCATTTCTCTTGAGCTGAGCTTCTGACGGTATACATTAAAAAGAGAAGCATTCTAGAGATAATAAAGGAATGTCATAATGACAAAAGAACCAATCTTCTATGAATAAATCACTATTCTAAATCTGTATGCATAACCTATGTAAAGGAAAAATTAACAGAACTTAAAAGATAGTGAGTGCCACCTACATATCTTTTTAATAGCTAACAGAGCAAGCAGACAAAGCATCCGTAAGGATATAGTGTATTTAAAGAACGTAATTAACCAATTTTACCTAACTTTCATAGGTGGAACATACTACAAATCAATTTTGAAAATTATTTGGCAGTAATAACTACAGCTCAATAGACGCATATTGTCCAACATTGCTATTCCACACTTTGGAAAGCACTCTGCAGAATGTGTATATCTTTTCACCAAAGACCTAGACTGGAATGCTCATAAATTTATACTAGCACAAATCTGGAAACTACCCAATGCTCATCAAGAGTAGAATAGATAAATTATTGTGATATATATTTACCTGGTCAATTATTATTTGGCAAAGAAAAGAAACTGCAGCCACTCAACAATTTGGATAACTAGCAAATATGATGTTGAGAAAAGAAGCCAGATACTGAAGCGTGTATTCTCCATGATTTTATTGATGTAAAATCAAAAACCTGGAAGAGCTCATCCTTGCTATGAGAAGTCCAGATAGCTGTCATCCTTTAGTAGGAGATGCTACAGGGGACACAGTCTATGACTCTGTTGTACCAGTAATGTTTTTCTTGATCTGTGTGCTCATTCCAAATAAGGAAAAACGTTGAGTTCTTGATAGGTACATTTTTATGTATGCATGTTTTACTTCAATAAAAATTTCAAATATGACGATGGAGTTTAGGATTTAAAAGAATTTAAAAATAAATAAGTTACAAATAATCACAGAAGAAAAGATATTGTATAGCCCTTATTATCTATGTGAGGTCATAGAATGAGACTTAAATCTTTCAATGAAAGTTGATTATGCACTGGATACAGACACCAGAAATTGTATTTCTACTGACGTAGGAAAGGAGCTCTTGACAATAAAAGCTGCCGATATAATTGCTGCTACCTCTGCATCCAGAAAATTAATGCAGTTGCCACTACTTCACCCAGCTCTCTCCTCCTTGCTGACTTCCACGAGAAATAATTTACTCAACCCTTAATCCTTCGTGTCCCTGGGTTCTGATTCAAGGTGCTGGTGGATGACTCAGAGCTCCACATTCTATTTTTGTGGGAATCTTGGACAATGAGTCCAGAGCTCCTGTGTAGGGAGATTTGCTCTGCCTCATGGAGAGGGAACTTGCTCATAAATACAAACTGGGGGCAGAGGGAGTATTAAATAGTAGGATTCATATCTTAAGGTATTTGTGCCAGATTGTTCTATGTCAAGTTGGTTATGCTGGGGCTATATTTCTCCGAATTCCCTTCTGCATATAGGATTGGGCTAGAGTTCACTAAAAATGAAGTTGAGCTGATTTAGGAGGGAAGTAGCAACAATTACATTTTATTGGTTAGAGGTGGTGAGAGACAGTCTCAGAACACAAAGAAGCTATAACCATGAAGAGCCACAGCTTTCTATACATTTCACCCTGGCTTCTGTACCAACTAGCTTCTCTAGATGGATGTTCCTAGCTTTCAGATATACCAGCAAACTCAAGGGAAGCTGTTCAGTTGCACCAGGGTAGAATAATATTATATTATCAAAACAAACCAATGCTATAGCATTCATTGATTAAGAACTTGCTCAATTTTTTCTTATATAAACTATTTTATATTTAATGATTAATAATTTCTTAAAGATTTTTAAGGTTGTTTAGGGCAGTGAAAATACTCTATATGATACTATAACGGTGGATACATGTCATTATTACATTTGCTCAAACCAATAAAATATAAACACCAAGAATGAATCTTAATGTAAACTATGGATTTTAGGTGATAATAATGTGTCACTGTAAGTTCATCATTTTAATAAATGTACCATGCTGGTAGGGGATGTTGATAATGGGAAAGGCTATGCATGTGTGGGGGCAAGGAGTATATCGGAAATCTCTGTATCTTCCCCTCAATTTTGCTATGAACATAAAACTGCTTTAAAAAACAAAGTCTTGGGGCCAGCCACGTGGTGCAGTGGTTAAGTGTGCACATTCCCTTTTGGCAGCCCAGGGTTCGCTGGTTTGGAACCTGGGTGTAGACATGGCACCACTTGGTAAGCCATGCTGTGGTAGGCATCCCACATACAAAGTAGAGGAAGAGGGGCATGGATGTTAGCTCAGGGCCAGTGTTCCTCAGCAAAAAGTGGAGGATTGGCAGCAGATGTTAGCTCAGGGCTAATCTTCCTCAAAAAAAAAAAAAAAACCAAAGTCTTAAAAAGTAACTTTTTTTTTTATTGAGTTAATGATAGGTTACAATCTTGTGTGATTTCAGTTGTACATTAATGTTTGTCATTCGTGTTGTAGGTGCACCACTTCACCCTTTGTGCCCACCCCCCACCCCACCTTTCCCCTGGTAGCCACTAATCTGTTCTCTTTGTCCACATTTTTAAATTCTTCATATGAGTGGAGTCATACAGAGATTATCCTTCTCTAACTGGCTTATTTCACTTAACATAATTCCCTCAAGGTCCATCTATGTTGTTGCAAATGGGATGATTTTTTTCTGTGTTGCAGCTGAGTAGTATTCCATTGTATATATATACCACATCTTCTTTACCCATTCGTCTGTTGATGGGCACTTAGGTTGCTTCCATGTCTTGGCTATTGTAGATAATGCTGCAATGAACATAGGGGTGCATAGGACTTTTGGAATTGCTGACTTCAAGCTCTTTGGATAAATACTCAGTAGTGGAATGGATGGATTGTATGGTAGTTCTATTGTTAAGTTTTTGAGGAATCTCCATACTGTTTTCCATAGTGGCTGCACCAGTTTGCATTCCCATCCAGAAGTGTATGAGTGTTCCATTCTCTCCACAACCTCTCCAACATTTGTTACTATTAGATTTAGATATTTTTGTCATTCTAATGGGTGTAACGTGATATCTTAGTGTAATTTTGATTTGCATTTCCCTGATGATCAGCGATGATGAGCATCTTTGCATGTGCCTATTGGCCATCCGTATATCTTCTTTGGAGAAATGTCGGTTCATGTCTCCAGCCCATTTTTTTGATTGGGTTGTTTGATATTTTGTTGTTGAGTTGTGAGAGTTCTTTATATATTATGGATATTAAGCCTTTGTCAGATATATGACTTGCAAATATTTTTTCCCAGTTAGTGGGTTGTTTTTTTGTTTCAATCCTGTTTTCATTTGCCTTGAAAAGCTCTTTAGTCTGATGAAGTCCCATTTGTTTATTCTTTCTATTGTTTCCCTTCTCTGAGAAGACATGGTGTCAGAAAAGGTCCTTTTAATACTGATGTCAAAGAGTGTACTGCCTATGTTTTCTTCTAGAAGCCTTATGGTTTGAGGTCTCACCTTTAGGTCTTTGATCCATTTTGAGTTTATTTTGGTGAATGGTGAAAAAGAATGGTCAATTTTCATTCTTTTACATATGGCTTTCCAGTTTTCCCAGCACCATTTGTTGAAAAGACTTTCTTTTCTCCATTGTATGTACTCTGCTCCTTTGTCGAAGATAAGCTGTCCATAGATGTGTGGTTTTATTTCTGGGCTTTCAATTCTGTTCCATTGATCTGTGCACCTGTTTTTGTACCAGTACCATGCTGTTTTGATTACTGTAGCTTTGTAGTAAGTTTTGAAGTCAGGGATTGTGATGCCTCCCGTTTTGTTCTTTTTTCTCAGGATTGCTTTAGCAATTCCGGGTCTTTCGTTGCCCCATATAAATTTTAGGATTCTTTGTTCTAATTCTGTAAAGAATGTCATTAGGATTCTGATTGGGATGGCGTTGAATCTGCAGATTGCTTTAGGTAGAATGGACATTTTAACTATGTTTATTCTTCTAATCCATGTACATGGAATGTCTTTCCATCTCCTTATGTCATCATCCAATTCTCTCAGAAAGGCCTTGTAATTTTCAGTATATAGGTCCTTCACTTCCTTAGTTAAATTTACCCCGAGATATTTTATTCTTTTTGTTGCTATCGTGAATGGTATTGTGTTCTTGAGTTCTTTTTCTGTTAGTTTGTTGTTAGAATATAGAAATGCTACTGATTTATGGAAACGGATTTTATACCCTGCAACTTTGCTGCAGTTGTTGATTACGTCTAAGAGTTTTCCAATGGATTCTTTGGGGTTTTCTATATATAAGATCATGTTGTCTGCAAACAGCGAGAGTTTTATTTCTTCTCTCCCTATTTGGATTCCTTTTATTCCTTTATCTTGCCTGATTGCTCTGGCCAGGACCTCCAGTACTATATTAAATAAGAGTGGTGATAGAGGGCATCCTTGTCTTGTTCCTGTTTTCAGGGGGATAGCACTCAGTTTTTGCCCATTGAGTATGATGTTGGCTGTGGGCTTGTCATATATGGCCTTTATCATGTTGAGGTGGTTCTCTTCTATGCCCATTTTGTTCAGAGTTTTTATCATAAATGGCTGTTGGATCTTGTCAAATGCTTTCTCTGCATCTATTGAGATGATCATGTGGTTTTTATTCCTCAGTTTGTTGATGTGGTGTATCACGTTGATTAATTTGCTGATGTTGAACCATCCCTGTGTCCCTGGTATGAATCCCACTTGATCATGATGTATGATCCTTTTGATGAATTGCTGAATTCTGGTTGCCAAAATTTTGTTTAGAATTTTTGCATCTATGTTCATCAGTGATATTGGCCTGTAGTTCTCTTTTTTCCTGGCGTCCTTGTCTGGCTTTGGTATCAGCGTGATGTTGGCCTCATAGAATGTGTTAGGAAGTGTTCCATCCTCCCTAATTCTCTGGAATAGCTTGAAAAGGATAGGTATTAAATCCTCTCTTAAAGTTTCGTAGAATTCCCCAAGGAAGCCATCTGGTCTTGGGGTTTTATACTTTGGGATGTTTTTGATTGCTGTTTCAATCTCTTTCCTTGTGATTGGTCTGTTCAAATTGTCTGCTTCTTCTTGAGTGAGCTTTGGGAGATTGTAAGAGTCCAAGAATTTATCCATTTCCTCTTGGTTATCCATTCTGTTAGCATAGAGTTTTTCGTAGTATTCTCCTATAATCCGTTGTATTTCTGCAGAGTCTGTTGTTATTTCTCCTATTTCATTTCTGATTTTGTTTATTTGAGCTTTCTCCCTTTTTTTCTTTGTAAGTCTGGCTAGGGGTACGTCAATTTTATTTATCTTCTCAAAGAACCAGCTCTTTGTTTCATTGATCCTTTCTACTACCTTTTTCTTTTCAATAGTATTTATTTCTGCTCTGATTTTTATTATTTCTCTCCTTCTGCTGACTTTGGGCTTTATTTGTTCTTCTTTCTCTATTTCAGTTAGGTGTAGTTTAAGATTGCTTATTTGGGATTTTTCTTGTTTGTTAAGATTTGCCTGTATTGCAATGAATTTTCCTCTTAATACAGCTTTTGCTGTATCCCATATGAGTTGGTATGGCATGTTATCATTTTCATTAGTTTCCAAGTATTTTTTGATTTCTTCTTTAATTTCTTCAATGATCCATTGCTTGTTGAGTAGTGTATTGTTTAGTCTCCACATCTTTGTGCCTTTCTCAGCTTTTTTCTTGTAATTAATTTCTAGCCTTATAGCATTATGATCAGAGAAGATGCTTGTTATTATTTCAATTTTTTTTAATTTGTAGAGGCTTGCCTTGTTTCCCAACATATGGTCCATTCTTGAGAATGTTCCATGTGCACTTGAGAAGAATGTGTATTCTGCTTTTTTAGGGTGAAGTGATCTATATATGTCTATTAAGTCCAATTGTTTTAGTTTTTCATTTAGCTCCACTATTTCTTTGTTGATTTTCTGTCTGGATGATCTGTCCATTGATGTGAGTAGGGTATTAAGTTCCCCTACTATTATTGTATTGTTTTTAACATCTTCCTTTAGGTCTGTTAATAGTTGATTTATGAACCTTGGTGCTCCTATGTTGGGTGCATACATATTTATAAGCATTATTTCTTCTTGATGAAGTGTCCCTTTGATCATTATATATTGTCCCTGTGTGTCTCTCTTTACCTGTCTTATTTTGAAATCCACTTTGTCTGATATAAGAATTGCAACACCTGCTTTTTTTTTCCTTGCTATTAGCTTGAAGTATGGTCCTCCACCCCTTCATTCTGAGCCTGTGTTTGTCCTTGGGGCTGAGGTGTGTTTCCTGGAGGTAACAAATTGTTGGGTCTTGTTCTTTAATCCATTTTGCCACTCTGTGTCTTTTTATTGGAGAGTTCAGTCCATTTATATTGAGACTGATTATTGATGCATGTGGACTTAAAGCTGTCAATCTGTTGCTCATTATCTGGCTTTCCTGCTTTTCTCTTCCTGTGTGCTTTATCCTACCCATTTGATACTGCAATTTCTTCTGCTGGGTTTCTTAGGTTTTTGCTTATTTATGTTTTGTGTCTCTGTTCTGTTGTTTAGTTTAGTGTCTACCCTGAAGTTTGTATTTAGAATCTCGTGTATAATATAGTCTATTCTCTGGTGGTCTCTTACTTACTTGGCCTACACTAATTTAGTCCCTTTACTCTTCCCCTCCTAAATTATCATTTTCACTTCTTGTTCCAACTTGTGTTATGAGTTTGTAGTTAGAGTGATAAGATCATCTTTGCTTTGGTAGTTTCCTTACCTTTATCCTAATGCTATAGTTGAATATTTGCTATCCTATTCTGGTTCTATTTATCTGTCTCCCTACTCTGTGGTTTGTGACCCCTTTCTCCCTTTTTTCTTTTTTCAGGTATGAGAGCCTTCTTGAGGATTTCTTGTAATGGAGGACTTTTGGTTGCAAATTCCTTTAACTTTTGTTTGTCTGGAAAAGATTTCATATCTCCCTCATATCTGAAGGATATTCTTGCAGGATAGACTGTTTTTGGCTGAAGATTTTTATCTTTTAAAGCTTTGAATATGTCACTCCATTCTCTCCTAGCTTGTAAGGTTTCTGCAGAGAAATCTGCTGAAAGTCTGATAGGGGCTCCCTTGTAGGTAATTCTCTTATTTCGTGCAGCCCTGAGTATTCTTTCATTGTCATTCCTTTTTGCCATTTTCACTACTATGTGCCTTGCAGTAGGTCTTTTTACATTGACAAATCTAGGAGATCTGAAAGCTTCCTCTACACACATTTCTCCCTCAATCCCTAGATTTGGGAAGTTCTCTTCTATAATTTCATTAAGCACACTTTCTGCTCCATTTTCCTTTTCTACATTCTCGGGAATTCCTATGATTCTTAAATTCTTTCTCCTCGTTGAATCTGCTATCTCTCTAATACTTTCCTCATTCCTTTTAATCCTTAGTTCTCTTTCTTCCTCTGTCTGGAGCAATTCAGCCTGTCTATCTTCGATTATGCTAATTTGCTCTTCTATGGAGTCTACCCAGGCATTCAGGGAATCCGTATTCTGTTTTATCTGGTCCATTGTGTTTTTCATCTCTAGTAATTCTGTTTGATTCTTCTTTATAATTTCAATCTCTTTTGTGAAGTAACTCCAGAACTCAGCTTGTTTCTCTATCTTTCTCTCTACCTCATTGAGTTTTTTTATTATAGTTGTTCTGAACTCATTTTCATTTAGTTTACCTAATTCCAAGTCCTCAGGACTTAATTCTATGTTTTTATTGTTTTCCTTCTGGTCTGGGGCTTTTATAAATCGCTGGATGGTAGAGGAGCGGTTTTTTCGCATGATGGTAGAATTGGGTTGCAGCTACCGTCTGTCGCCACTAGATGGAGGTCGAGAGCCACGTGTTCTGAGCTCTCCGCCTTTGGGCAAGATGTTGGCGCCCAGTGCGCTTTGCCAGGGCGGGGGCAGGGGCGGTTTCTCTCGCGCACCGATCTGGATTCAATCAGTTCTGTTCTCTGGTCTCCCTCCCTGCATTTATGGGGTCCCCGCGCCCGGAAGCTTTGCCCCCAGGTTTCCACTGTACCAGCAGCAGGAGTCCTAGACGATCCCCTGGTTGCGTGGCCCCTCCCCCGCTCCTTCCCAGACCCGCGTGGCAATCCTGGTTTCTAGCGGATGGAGCCATGTTCTCTCTTACCCTATTCCAGCTCCTCTGAGGCGGGCAGTAGGGGCTCTGTCTTCTGTCTTTTGATACTGTAGGTCTCTGAGTCCTGGCATTAGGTTCCTTCGCTGAAATTCAGGTGTTTGTTTTTTTTTTTTTTCAGTCCTTTGTTCTACTTTGGAGGGGAGAGAGTCCCGGCTCAGCTCACCCCGCCATTTTGCTCTGCCTCCAGGGCTTCCTCTTTATTCTTAAAAAGTAACCTTTGATAGTTTTAGAATCAACTTTCTTTCTAAACCTAAGTGCTAAATAAAAAATATGTTAGGAAATACATTATCATCTGTTAAAATATGAGTTCTTAACTTTTTAACCATTAAGAACATTTCAAACACTTGCTAATCTTAAAAAAAGGAATGAATAAATATGTTATCATTCAAATTTTGCAAAACAACTTCTTAATGAATTTTGTTTTGAGAAGTTTTTAGAATAATCTTGTTTCCTCTCTAACGATGGGGATCAATCTTTAAAACATTTAAAAATTTACAATGCATAAAATATTAGAGAGTATGTTTTATCTTCAGTAGTTATATCAATTACAAAATATATTAAACCATTATTTAAACTGATTTTATAAATAAATGTATCCCTTAACTTCTTACAATGTTCCTCTGTAGCATCTTTATAACTTTCTGAAAATATTGTCATGGAGTATGACATTTACTTGAGGGCAATGGTTCTATTCCATTTTGTGGCTACAGCTTAGGTGTCAGAAGGTGAACATGAGAATCATACAGCATTTCTCATTGAAGAAGGAAGGTTAAATTTACGATCCAGTGTAAATCCTCAATAAATTGCAAATACCAAGAAATACACTCTTTACTTTTGGGACTTTTTTTTTTTACCCTAGATAGAAAAACAAGACTACACTAAAAGATCAAAAGCATTTGGTGAGGTTATGTGTATTTTAAAATATAACTTTTGATTTGGGTAAACAACACATGTGTTCAATAACATTTTTATACTTTTCCAATCAGTTTATTACTCAATTTTCTTAATATTTTTATTGTGCATGTTGGTATAACTAATCATTTTCAAGCTTTCAAATGATTGAAATATTGAACAGCTTAGTTCTATTACCTCGTTAAATTCTACTTGGATGTGTCAGGGTAGTATTATTTCCCCAAATATTATGAAATTGACTTAGAAATTGTTTTGTAGATTGAAATGGAGTTTTGCTTTGATATAATAAAGAATTTCTGAGTATCTAACAGAGAAAATGTATTGTAAGGTATTGTGAGCATTACAAATTTGAATAACACAGTGACTTTTCCATATTTTCATCTTAATTCATCAACAAAATATCTGTAATTGCTATCCAATGTGTTTTACATACGCCTTTTTTAAAGAACACTTCTTTGATTTTATGACTTAATGAATTATAATACTCCTTGGCTCATGACTGCCTCTCAATCCTTTATTTTCCCTTGATTTAGAATCAAGTACAAATTCTTGAAATGGGGGGAGGATTAAAAAGTGTATTTTTTCTTGGAAAAAAAACAGTTTTCATAAGGACAGCACTTATATTAAAAAAAATAATAATTGTATATTGTTTTCTAAATTCCTAGAGTGTTTAAAGAATATCCCACTTCTGAAACATTGGAATGAAAACAAGCTAAAATTTAGCAAATATTTCCTAGATGACTTTGTGATGCAGTACAAATTGCAGGGGATGAGGCAACTTAAAATCTGACAAGTTCTTAGGATTGAGGTACAAACGGCAGACAAAATACAGTCCCTGTGACTTCAGAACCTTGCACACTCTCTGAAATGCCGGAAGCACTATTTATGTCTTATATTTTTGTCTTACTGCACACTGTCCCCAGATGATGTTGCATGTGGTATAAATTAGACAGACAGTTTATTGAATCTGCTTTTAGTCCATCTTCGATAACACACACAACTTTCAAGGCATCACTTTCAAGGTGTCACTTCAGAGGAATAAAGACAGACTACAGCAATATTTTAAGTCTGACTGGGTAAAATATGGCTTGGAAAACTGCAAGCACAATATTATCGGAATAGCTCAGCAAAATACACAGCACAGTGGATGAAATTTTAACTGTGATTATTGAGTCAGTTTCTTGTATTTGCATAAAATCACATGAAATAGATACATATCACTCATGAAAAAATTGGGAGTTCAGCATAAATTTATTCCATTCAGTTTATGTTTTTCCCTCACCATCATCACTATCTCCAAGTCATGACAAAGGCAGATCTCTGAATTTTGCTGCATCTAGGAGCCAGAAGAGAGATAAATAATAATGGATTGGATAAGATTGGAATAATTTACTCATCTTGTGTATTTGATGAGTATTACAAGTCAGGCTATATATACTTTACATTTATAAGAAAACATTTTTAAACTTACCCTTAGAAGGAATAGGACTGAGAAACTTGCATATCCAGTCATAGCAGGTAACACTTCCATAGAGACAGAGATTATAGGAAGAGTGAATAAATGACTATCTAAATTCTTCTAAAAGTGCCAGGAGTTGTATAGCAGTGGTTCTAGTGTTAAAGATACTTGGACAAATAAAAGAGAAGTTGTTTTTAGTAAATTGTACAGCATTTTGAAAATTTCTAGCTTAGCTTGAATTTTATTTCAGAAAAACAGATAAATATAAGTAATATGAAATGGAGAGGAGTCAGGTCAGTATCATGGTGGCATAAGACATTTCTACTCTTTGTTCATCTTTTTCTTTTTTTTTAATGAGGAAGATTATCACTGAGCTAACATCTGTTGCCAATCTTCCTCTTTTTTGTTTGAGGAAGATTGTTGCTGAGCGAATATCTGTGCCGATGTTCCCCTATTTTGTATGTGGGACCCACCAAAGCATGGCTTGATGAGCTGTGGGTAGGTCTGCACCCAGAATCCGAACTCATGAACCCCAGGTCACCAACGTGGAGCACATGAACTTAACCACTATACCACCAGGCAGGCCCCTTTTTGTCCATCTTTACTAACAACTAATTAGGCACCCATCCATGAACAAAAATGCTTATGTGGGAGCTGCATGATCCGGCACCATATACTAAGGAATCCAGGAGGAGTCTTGCCCACCTATGCATCTGGTAAAAGGCAGGCAGACCTTTGTATGTGCTACAAAACAAGCAGGAGCCATAGAATGTGTCCCAATCCCTCTCACCCATGGTTGGGGAAAGCACAGAGAGTGCTAACTTGGGCAGAAAGCCACAGACTAGAAAGATTTTGTACACTTAGTTGGAGAAAAATAAAACAAGTTTGGATGCATTGAAGATAGTAAGAGAAACTTTGCCAATGGGCACCTTACCCAAGGTGACATTGTGTGGGGCAGAAATAGCCAGTGGCAACCTCTCATGCTAGGGAAAGGGAGAGCAGTGAGTGAGTACCTGATATCCCTGGCAGTGCAAGACACTGCTGGAGAAATTTGTTTATTTCCAGCAGCACCCAGAGTACTGAGGTGGGACCTCCCTGACTTGGAGAAGGGAGAAGATCAGGAAAGAGGTAAGACAGAATTTCAAAGGGATTAAAGGGATACATTTTCTGCTGACTTCACTCAGGACTTCAGCAGGAAGCCTGCTCATGCACCTCTTGGGGAAGCTAACAGGAAGATACCCCTACCAAGTCTGTGGGTAGCCCCAAACACCCGAGTGGTAAACTATACCTCCCCTCACTCTAAAGCTGGCTTCTTGTGCATGGTTTCAAGTGCCAAACTGAAAGCAAGCTCCAATAAACAGTGTGCTTTAAAAAAAACAAACCAAGGTCTGTGGGAAAGTGAGAAACTACAAATTTGAGTTGTAGTACCACCTTCTGGAAAACAAAAAAGAAGTTCCCAGCAGTCAACCTGGTGAGTTGTAAGAACAGAGAAGATATAAAAGCTTAAGAATTCTACTACAAAAGACAGCAACAAGTGTGGAGCAGGTGTATCCATATAGGTTTGGAGAAAACCCCAGATATCACAGGACCAATGAAGAGTATATCTCACTTGAAGGCAACTAGTAAAGATTTGAGGAAGTGTCTGCTAATTCAAACACAGAAGCAGCAACTCAAAACCAGGAATGTGAAAAATCAAGGAAACATGTCATCACCAAAGATAACAATAATCATCTGATAACCAAACTAAAAGACATGGACTTTAGCAATCTAGTTGATAAAAATTGAAAATATATGTTTTGAGGAAACTTAAAAAACTGCAAGAAAATGCAGAAAGACAATTCAACAAAATCAGGAAAACGACACATTAAAAAATGAGAAATTGAACAAAAAGAAATCATAAAAAAGAATCAAACAGAAATTCTGAGTTGGGGTCGGCCCGGTGGTGCAGCAGTAAAGTGCACATGTTCTGCTTCAGCAGCGTGGGGTTCGCCCATTTGGATCCTGGGTGTGGACATGGGACTGCTTGGAATGCCATGCTGTGGTAGGTGTCCCACGTATAAAGTAGAGGAAGATGGGCACGATGTTAGCTCAGGGCCAGTCTTCCTCAGCAAAAAGGGGAGGATTGGCAGCAGTTAGCTCAGGGATAATCTTCCTCACAAACAAACAAACAAACAAACAGAAAATCTGGAGCTGTAGAATTCAATGAATGACATGAAAAAATGCAATGGAGAGCATCAATAGCAAGATATACCAAACAGAAGATAGAATCAATAAGGTCGAGGTTAAAAACTTTTACACAGGGGCTGGCCCCGTGGCCGAGTGGTTAAGTTCGCGCGCTCCGCTGCAGGCGGCCCAGTGTTTCGTCAGTTCGAATCCTGGGCGCGGACATGGCACTGCTCATCAGACCACGCTGAGGCAGCGTCCCACATGCCACAACTAGAAGGACCCACAACGAAGAATACACAACTATGTACCGGGGGGCTTTGGGGAGAAAAAGGAAATAATAAAATCTTTAAAAAAAAAAAAAAAAATACACAATCCAATCATAGAAGAACAAAGAAAAAAGAATGAAAAAGAACAAAGTCTGTGTGATCTATGAGACTCCATTAAATGCTCAAATATTACAATAATCGGAATTCCAGAAGGAGATGAGAGGGAGAAGGGGGCAGAAAGTTTATTTAAAGGAATAGTAGTTGAGAACTTCCCAAACCTGGGGAGAGACTTGGACATCAAAGTTCATGAAGCTAGTAGATCTTCCTATTATCTCAATTCAAAAAGAGTTTCTCCAAGAGTCATTAAAATGAAACTGACAAAAATCAAAGACAAAGAGAGAATCCTAAAGAAGAAGAAGAAGAAAAAAAAGACCGTAATCTACAAAGGAACCCCCACTAGGCTATCAGTAGATATCTCAGCAGAAACTCTACAATCCAGGAGAGAATGGAATGGCATATTCAAAGCATTGAAAGAAAAAAAACTACCGGCCAAGAATACCATTTCTGACAAAGTTATCCTTCAGAAATAAAAGAGAAATAAAGACTTTCCTGGACAAACAAAAGCTGAGGGAGATCATCACAACTAGACCAGCCTTGCACAAAATCATGAAAGGAGTTCTTCAAACTGAAAAGATGTTAATTATTGACATGAAAACATATGAAAGTACAAAAGACACAGATAAAGTTAAAGACATAGTCATATTTAGAAAACTCTAATTCTGTAATAGGATGATGTGTTAGTCATTTAGCTATAGTATAAAGGTTAAAGGAAAAGAATATTAAAAATATCTGTATTCACAATATAAAAAATGGAATTATGACATCTAAAATACAAAAGGGAGAGTAAAAGAGTGGAGCTTTTGTATGTGAACAAAGTGAAGTTGCTATCAGCTTGAAATAAACTGTTTAAACTCTAGGATGTTTTAGATAAGCCTCGTGGTAACCATAAAGCAAAAGTCTAGATAAATAAAGGGGAAACAGAGCATACTACCATAGGAAATCACTGATTTACTGAGGTAGGCAGAAACAGAGGGAAAAGAATCAACGGAACTACAAGACAGCCAGAAAGCAATTAATAAGATGGCATTACTAAGTACTTACACATCAATAATTACTCTAAATGTAAATGGTTTGAATTAGCAAATTCAACCTAGCGGATTGGCCTAGTGGTTAGACTTTCAGGGCTTACCACTTCAGTGCCCAAGGTTCATTTCCTGGTTGTGGAACCACACTACCCATCTGTTGGTTGCCATGCTGTGGCGGTGGTTCACATAGAAGAACCAGAGTGACTTACAACTAGGATATGCAACTATACACTAGGGCTTTGGGGAGGAAAACAAAAGAGGAAAATTGGTAACAGATATTAGCTCAGGGTGGATCTTTCCCTGCAAAAAAGAAAAAAAGTCAAAGAGTGGCTGGATGGATAAAATAAGACCCAAATATATGTGATCTACATGAGGCTCACTTCACATTCAAGGATACACATATGCTAAAAGTGAAGGGATGAAAAATGATTTTCCCTGCAAATGGAAACTGAAAGAAAGCAGGACTAAATACACTTGTATCAGACAAAATACACTTTAAGCCAAAAATAACAACAAGAGACAAAGAAAGTCATTATATAGTGATAAAGTGGTAAATTCATCAAGAAGATATAACAATCATACATATATGTACACTTAACATCAGAGCACCTAAATATATCAAGCAAATACTAACATATCTGAGGAGAGAAATAGATAACAATATATTAATAGTAGAGAACTTCAATACACCACTTTCAACAATGGATGGATATCCAGACAGAAATTCAACAAGAAAATATTGGACTTGAAACATATGTTAGACGAAATAAACCTAACAGATATTTATAGAACATTCATCAAAGAGCAACACATTCTTCTCAACTACACAAGGAAGATTCTCCTAGATAAATCAGATGATAAGCCACAAAATAAGTTTTAGCAAAATTTTTGAAGATTGAAATCTCCCCCCCAGCTCAGTGCCGACCCAGAGGGAGAAAACTCCCAACTCCTGGCTTCTCCTTTGAATGGAGAGTGCCTGCATCCAAATTGTGGATTCTTGGAAGGTTGACCAAGGGACTGGTTTCTGTCTCACCTGTATCAGAATGCCCATAGGACCTAGAATACTCTAGATGCTTTCGACCATCAAATATGCTGGGCAAAATACTTATGCTTCAAAGGACCCAGGGTAGAAGAGACAGAGGTTGATACAGCTCAGTGGCTTCTCCCTTGGGGAGGAAAAGGAAGAGTAGGTAATGCATCCAACCTTCCAGCTTTAATGGTTGGCTGCCCAAGAGACTGGCTTCTGTTTCACTGGACTCAAAGCGCTCTTGAGACTTTAGATGCCTGGAGGCTGCTTGGGAAAAAAACGAGCTGGGAGGTTTTTGGGAGCTCCAGAGAATGTGCAGTACTCCAGACATCAGAGGCAGCAGGAAATATGAACTCCTAAAAAAAGTAAACGGCAAACTTTTCTAATTAGCAATTTATATGCAAAAGTCCAGAGATGATGGATATGCATAAAGACTGAGAGGGCCCCAAAATCTCTAGGTGGGCTGATTGACAAAGATATTTCTGTGTACAATGGAAGTCAGTAAACATTGGAAGAAGTGGCTCTTTTTCTAAATATGTGAGTCCCAACACAAATTAACAAGCACACAAAAATACAGAGAAACCTGGCACCACTAAAGAAACACACAAATCTCCAGAAATTAACCATAAAGAAATAGACATATGAATTACCTGACAAAGAACTTGTGAAAATTAATGAACAGAAATCTCATTTAAAATGGAGTTAGGGTACCAGAAGGAGTACTCTTACACCCTATGATGATGGCAGAGCTAAAGAGGAAGAGCAAAGACTTCCTCTTCTTACTCAGCAAGAGTTCAGGCAATGAGAGAGTATCACAACTCAGCCAATGAAAAGCCACTGTACTTCAAACTCTCAATTCCTCCAATGGGCTCTCTGTTTACAACAGTCCTTTCAACTTTCTCTTCCCCACTCTAAAAGAGTTTCTCCTCTCCCTGTTGCTCAGAACTTGCACGTAGCTTGCCATGGTTATAGATCCCAAATTGCAATTCTTTGTGTGCGTGTGAGGAAAATTTGCCCTGAGCTAACAACTGTGCCAATCTTCCTCTATTTTATATATGGGACACCACCACAGCATGGCTTGGTGAGTGATGTGTAGGTCCATGCTCAGGCCCAACTCGCAAACCCTGGGCCACCAAAGTGGAGCATGTGATCTTAACCACTATGCCACTAGGCTGGCCCCCCAAACTGCAATTCTTTGTCGATCCTGAATAAATGCATTTTTGCTGGTGAAATAACTAGATGTCTTTGTTTAAGTTTAACAAATTAAAAATAACTGTTATAAAGATTCTCAAACAACTCATAAAAATAATGCAATAAACAAAATGAGAATGTCAACAAAGAAAATATAAAAAAAGAAACAAACGGAAGTTTTTGAGCTGAATAATACAATAACTGAATTGGAAAGTTTACTAGAGGGATACAACAGTAGACTTGATTAAGCTGAAAGGAATCATCAGCAAATTCAAAGACAGACCATTTGAAATTATCCAATCACAGGAGCAAAAAGAACAAAGAACGAAGAGTAAAGAGAGGCTAAGGTACATAGAAGAAACCATCAAGGGGATCGATATACACATTATGGGTGTCTCAAAGGGAGGAGGAGGTGGAGAGAGTGAGAGAGAGAGAGAGATTATTTGAAGAAATAGTTGCTGAAAACTTCCCAAATCTGGAGAAGAAAATGGACATCCTGATTCAATAAGCCAGATATATCCCAACTAGGAGAATCCAAAAAAGACTACCCTGAGACACGTTGTAACCAAATTGCCAAAAGTGAAAAACAAAGAGACAGTTTTGAAATTCATGAGAAAAGCAACTCATTACTAATAAAGTAACCCTCATAAGACAATCAGTGGATTTCTGAGCAGGAACCACACAGGACAGAACATTTGGTAGCAACACAAGAGCATTTGAAATTACAAAGTTCACTGGGAAAAGTAAATATATAGACAAATACAGAATACTCTAATACTGTTATGGTGGTGCATAAACCACTTTTAGCTGTAATATAGAATTTAAAAGACAAAAGCATAGAAAAACATTAACTATAAAATATGTTACTAGATACACTATATAAGCATGTGTAAATGTTTACATCAATAACTAAGTGTGGAGAAGGATTAAAAGAGTCAAGTTTGTGTATACAATTGAAGTTAAGTTATATTAAAATATATTTTTATAAATATAAGTTTTTTTATGTAAGTCCCATGGTAAAGAAAAATAGAATACCTATGGAAGATACACAAAAGAAAATGAGAAGAAATCAAAGCATGTCATACAAATAATCAACAAAACAAAAAGAAGACAGCAAGAGAGGAGAGACAGGGACAATAAAACTACAAGATGGATAGAAAACAATTAACAAAATGGCAACAGTAAGTCCTTCTCTATCAGCAATTACTTTAAACGTAAAACAATTAACCTCCCTGAATAGAAAAACATAAAGTGGCTGAATGGATTAAAAAACTAAGATCCAAGTATACACTGTTGACAAGAGACTCACTGTAGATTTAACGACACACGTATGTTCAAAGTGAAAGAATGGAAAAAGGATTTCATGCAAATGGTAACCAAAGGAGAATACGGGTGGCTATATTTATATCAGACAAAATAGACTTTAAATCAAAAACTGTCACAGGGACAAAAAAGGACATTATATAGTGATAAAATTGGGAATTCACCAGGAAGATATAACAATTATAAATATGTGTGTACCCAACAGCTGAGCACCTAAATATATGAATCAAACATTGATAAACTATAGGGAGAAAGAGAGCAACACAATAATAGTAAGTGATTTCAATACCCCACTTTCCATAATGTATAGAACAACTAGATAGAAGATCAAGAACTTGAAAATCACTGTAAAAACAAATGGATTGAACAGATGTATACATAACATTCCACCCAACAGAAACAAGGTGCACATTCATCTATAAGTGCACATGGAACATTCTACAGGATAGATCACAAAGTAGGTCACAAAAGAAGGATGAAGAAATTTAAGATGATTGAATTCATACCTAGTGTCTTTTGGGATCACAATGGAATGAAACTAGAAACTAATAAGAGAAGGAATATTGTAATATCCACAAATACATGGAAACAAAGCAACACAGTCCCAATTATTCAATGCATAAAAGAAGAAATCAAATGAGAAATTATAAAATAGTTCGAGATGCATGAAAATTAAAACATAACACAACAAAGTTTATAGGATGCTGCAAATGTAATAGTAAGAAGGAACTTTATAGCAGTAAATTCCTATATTACAAAAAGAAAGATGCCAAATAAACAAACTAGCTTTGCATTACAATGTGCTAGAAAAAGAAGAATAACTAAGTGCAAAGTTAGCTGAAGGAAGAAAAAATAAACATTTTAGCAGAAATAAATAAAATAAAGGAAAAGCAATAGAAAAAATCAGAAAAACTAAGAGGGTTTATTGAGAAAAGATCAACAAAATTGAGAAAATTTTAGCTATACTAACCAAGAAGAGAGGAGACTCAAATAAATAAAATCAGAAATTAAATGAGACATTATAACAGATACTAAAGAAATAAAAATGATCACAAGAGACAACTGTGTACAATTATACACCAACTCATTGGACAACCTGCAAGAAATGGATAAATTATATAAAAACATACAGCTTACCAAGACTGAATCCTGAAGAAATACAAAACCTGAACAGACCTATTACTAGTAAGGAGATTGAGTCAGTAACCAAACCCTCTCCACCCTAAAAACATCCCAGGAACAGATGCCATCACTGGAGAATTCTACCAAACATTTAAAGAAGAATTAGCACCAACCCTTTTCAAACTCTTCCGAAAACTTTAAGAGGAGAGAACATTTCCAAATTCGTTTTACAAGCCCAGCACTACCCTGATACCAAGATCAGAGAAAGATACCACAAGAAAAGAAAATTACAGGCTGATATCCATGATAAACATAGATGCAAAAATCCTCACTAAAATCTAGCAAATTTATTTAAAAGCACATTAAAAGGATCATACACCAGGAATGCAAGAATGGCCAACATATACAAATCAATCAATGTGAGGCACTACATTAACAGAATAAAGAATATAAATCCCATGATCATCTCAACAGTTGAAGAAAAATTAATAAAATTCAACACCCTTTCATGTTAAAAACACTCAACAAACTAGGAATGAAAGGAAATTACCTCAACATAATAAAGGCCATATATGAAAAGTGAACAGCTGAAATTATACTCAACTATGAGAAACTAAACGTTTTTCCAGTAAAATCACAAATAAAGCAAGGATGCTCATTTTATCACATCTACTTAAAATCAATTCTAGAAGTCTTAGAGCAATTAAGCAAGAAAGAAATAAAATGTATAAAAATTGGAAAGGAAGAAGTATAGTTATCTCTGTTTGCGGATAACATTGTCTTACGTAGAAAACCCTAAAGCTTAAAAAAAACCCTATTAGAACATAAAAAAATCAGCAAAGTGGTAGGATATAAAATCAACATACAAAATCAGGTGCATTTCCATACACTAACAACAAACAATCCAAAAGGAAATTAAGAAAATAATCTCATTTCCAATAGCATAAAAAGAATAAAAATCTTCGAAATAAACTTAACCAAGGAAGCAAAAGACTTGTAAGCTGAAAACTACCAACCTTGCACTTTTTTAGGAAAACTGTAGGAAATTTTTTAAAGCTGTAGGGTATTTTAAAAAGCACAAGTAATTGGAAAGACATTCTATGTTCATGGCTTGGAAGACTTAATATTGTTAAAATGTCCATGCTATCAAAAGCCATCTTCAGAGTCAATGTAATTGCTATCATAATCTCAATGGCATTTTTTGCAGAAAGAGAAAAAAAAATCCTAAAATTTGGTTGGAACTATAAAATACCTCAATTAGCTAAAACAATCTTGAGAAAGAAAAACAAAGATGGAGGCCTCACACTTCCTGATTTTAAAGCATATTACAAAGCTACAGTATTCAAAACAATATGATACTGGCATAAAGACAGCCATACAGAACAACAGAACAGAATAGAGAATTTAAAAATAAACCCATACACAGATGTCACCTGGTCTTCAACTTAAGAGACAAGACAACTAGACAACACAATGGGGAAAGGATAATTTTTTCAACAAATGGTGTTGGGAAAACTGGATATCCACGTCAAAAATAATGAAACTAGAGCCATATCTTACACCACACCTAAAAATCAACTCAAAATATATTAAAGACTTAAATATAAGATTGAAATTATAAAGCTCCTAGAATAAAATCAGGTAAAGCTTCATGACATTGGTCTTGGCACTGATTTCCTGGATGTGATACCTCAAGCACAGGTAATAGAAACAAAAATAGAGGGGCAACATCATACTAAAAAGCTACTGCGCAGCGAAGGAAACAATCAACGAAATGAAAAGACACCTGCAGAATGGGAGACAATATTTCCAAACCACATATATGATAAAGGATTAATATCCACAATATTTAAGGAACTCTTACAAAATTTGCTCAATAGCATAAAAATGGAACAAAAAATTGAAAATTGAGCCAAGGAGTTAGACATTTCTCCAACGAAGACATGTAAATGACCGACAGTATATAAAAAGATGTTCAACATCACTAATCATTGTGGAAATGCAAATAAGACCTCAACGAGTTATCATCTCATACTTGTTGGGATGGTTATTATTAAATAAAGCATAAAATAACAAGTGTTCGTGAGGATGTAAAGAAATTGGAACCCTTGTGCACCATTGGTGAGAACATAAACAGAGTGGCCACTGGAAATAGAAGTTCCTCAACAAATTAAAAATAAAACTACCATATGATTGAGAAATCCTACTACTGGGTATTTATCCAAAAGAATTGAAAACATGATCGTGAAGCGATATCTGCACTCCTATGTTCATTGCAGCATTATTCCCTATATCCAAAAGGTAGAACCTACCTAAACGTGAAAATGGATAAAGAAAATGTGGTATGTACATATGATGGAATATTATTCAGCTTTAAAAAAAGAAGAAAATACTTTCATATGCTACAACTCAAATGAACTTCAAGAATATTAGGCTAGGTGAAATTAGCCAGTCACAGAAGGACAAATACTGCATGATTTCATTGATACAAGGTATATAAAGTAGTCAAATTCATAGAAGCAGAAAGTGGAATGGTGGCTGCCAGGTGCTGAGGGTAGGGGGAAATAAGGAGTTGCTGTGCAATGGGTATAGAATTTCAGTCACACAGGATGAAAAAGTTCTAGAGATCTTCTATGCAACAGTGTGCATATAGTTAACAATACTATGCTGTACACTTAAAAAATTGTTAATAGCATATAGATTTCATCTTATGTGTTTTTACCACAATAAAAAAAGAAGAGCCATTGATCTAATCCCTTTCTTCTGACTATTTGTACAACCTTGTCTTAATTATTATACAATTATATTCAAGCTTGGTAATTGTAGAGCAAATCTAATAGCAAATTTACTTTTCTTAGTTCTCCACTAACCACCCCTCTCAACTGTTTCCAGCTTCTTCTTTTTCCCACTGGACAGAAAGTGTGCTTATATCATGCCTGATGGTAGAACTTTTCAATGATAAAACTGAGAAAACATAAGAGACTATCAAGGAGACGTTATGAATTTATTTCTATTTACCGAACTCAATGTCTGAATATAAAGATTTAACCTCATACATTCTTAACTTTATTTAGAATATAATCTGATGAGTCCTATAAAAAGAAATCCCAGAATGAATGTGACTTTAGGACTTGATTTTCCATTTTTTTACCTCTGTTTTAAGATCATCATAAATCAACACTTAATTTAAAAGTATCCACATTCTAAATTACAGTTTCCATTTTTATACATGTAAGTTTCAAGTTCTCTAACCACTAAGATTTCTTTTAACCATTCATGTTGTAAATTTACTTTTTAATGTTAGTTTGAGAGATTTACAAAACAGATAATCCATATCCTACTAAATCTATCCACGCATATACTTGAAAATTAGTGAAATCATCACAATTTTTGTTAACTCTATTTTTGCAATAATAACAAAATTTCTACTTATGTGTAGTTTCACCCTACAGTGAACATTTTAGCAAGTTTCAAAACTTTTACAATGTAACACTTGTCACAAAATGTGTATGTGAACCTACAAATGCTCATTTCTAATGTAACTGAACTGAAATTGTACCAAAAATTATGAAAATTCATTTAAGCAATCTTACATGGATTAGAAGTTATATAATTCTGCTGTAAAAAAAGGATCATGTGTTTATGCTTCAGAGTAATGAAAAGCATTTTTGATCCTATATTCCAGGCACAAAGGGACTAATCAGTGCAAAATACGTTCAGAACAAAACTAATAGCCATATTAGCATAAAGAATATATCGATTAGAGAAGAGAAATACACAGAATTCATATTAGGAAGGTGCAGAGCAGCTACATCAAGTCGCCACAGCCAGCCCTTTTGTGTCAATATTTTGGAAGAAACTAAAGTGCTCCACAATAAGGCAGAGAAGTCAAAATGGTTTTGAAATGCCTAAACATATTTGGACTCAACTATTGTGGTTTTGTACAATAATGGAGCACCAAAGGCCAATGGAATGTGTGGACTGAAAGATAGAAAAATGATCACATGCAGACTAGACCAGAAACGTGGTGACAATTAAGTGTTCCTGGTTCTCTAGTGTGGTATAACATGAAATTGATATCAAGATCCATGGTGTGTAACTTACAAATATTTGGATGTGGGTAAAATATTTCTTTTAGATTATTCATTCAGCATATCCTACCAAACACTTTTGCCACATTAATAAAACTGTGTTAAAGAAAGGCAATTAAAATGGGAGGTGCAGACCTGATTATTATAGTCTCCATTCTTCTGCCTAGTGTAAACCTCAATAGTAGATTTTGTCTTGATTAGTATTACTTCTGTCTAGGGGCGCCATACATTGAGGATGCAGTGGCAAACCCAAATTAAACAAAAAACAATCTGTGGACTATTACAATCTGTTTATAAAGTCTCTCCTGTGTCACAAAATGCAAATTTTACATTATATTAAATTAAGGCATGATTAAAAATGTTTTTTGGAAATTAAGCACTGTTTTTCAAGTGTGGTGGTCTTTCAAAAAGATGTTCAGGAAGTAAAAAGTCTAATAAGAAATATTCCCTTCATTTTTTGATGGGAATTTAAATTTGGTCAAAAATGCATATGGAAAATTTAGTTGTATGATTCAAAATCCTTAAATCTTTCTATTATTTGAGGAACAAATTAGAGTAGTGGTTTGCTTAAAGAAAATTATGCAGTTTGATGAAAAATTAAAGATGATATCATTAATTGAAATATCAGTGATGTGCTAATTGCTGTTCTTAAGAATAGGGTCATAGGATATGAGTGATTTGGCCCCAGAGGGTAGGAATTAATTGAATTAAAAGGAGGTGATCTCTCTGTCTCTGTCTCTCTCCCAATTTCCTTGTACTTGATCCTCTATAACATGCAAAACTGAGTGTGGTTAGTCTTGGGAAAACATCTTTGCTCTTACTAGAGTAAGAACTGTACCTTAGAGTTGCCACTATAAAAACTGATGTGAAGCAGAGCAAAAGAGATTGTGAGGTTCACAGAGGTCCAACACAGCACAACAGTGAGGCAGAAAAGAAGGCATGCTACAACCCTTGATATAAATTCAACCCCAAACTACCTGCAACATCCTTTGGAATCTAAGGAGTTTGACAGGTAGTTGCTGGACCTGGTCGCATCTCTGCCTAGAGATATGACTATGAAAAGTCTTTGAAAAATCTAGTCAAAGAAAACAGAAAAGAAAATACCTATGAAATAGAATGAGGGATAGTATATAATTGAGAAACTATTTATGCACATTGTTTTAAAATGTTAATGAAATAAATATTTGCTGTTGAGAAAAAATCAACAAAACAAAATTCAAAAATGAGTACATAGGATAAATGGTTGTATAATTAAGGAAAAATGGAATAACATAATAAAATTACCTTTGCAAATTAGCCAAAGGCCTAAATAGTAAATAGTAAATAAATACATGTCTTTCCAATGTTAATGAAACAGATAATTTCCTTGCTACCTAAATCTCTCTGGGACACTCACGTACAGAGAATGACGTAGATGAATCTAGTTCATTTTGCAAAGCTAGCACAACAATGATGCCTAAAACATTAATATTTTAGCTGCAAAAATAAATAAGTATAGACAAAGCTTGTTATTAGCACATATATTCTCTTACCTTCCTAAGACCTCTTTTAAGTTTCATGGCCTTTGCAAGTGCTGGTGCTTCTATTTGAAACTCTTTTCCGGCTACACTTCCTGGTCACTCCTTAATATTCTTCTTGCCTCAGCTGAAATGTTTCTTATTCAGTGAGACTCTCCCAGATTCCACCAAGCAAAATTAGATTTTCCCTTTCTAACAAATATTACAACTGAATTTATATAGTGGGATTTTCGTTAATATCTTCCCCCTACAACTAAACTTAAAGCATGTGATTTACAGCACTTTCTCGGGCACCTAAGAGAGTGGCTGAAATATAATAGGCAGTCCTTCCATAATTGCCAAATAAATTTTTGTATGACTAATTGACTAATTGAAAATTAGCAGAAATACTAATAAGTCATACTAGAGAATATATTGGTCACAAAACTCTGTCTCCTCTCACTTCTAGACCACCAGTGTTATAAGTGATTTATTACATCAATAAATGATAGATAGATGACAGATAGCTAGATGAAATGAAAAGAGAAAGCAAAAAAGAAATAATTTTAACACATTTCTATAAACAGATGGTGACAGTTGATTCAGAGGTAATTTACAAATGTGTAGAAAAAAACTTAATACGTTACATTTAGAACTACATACTTATAAATTTAAAAGCACTATTAATCATAATATTGCATATGTTCCCTAGGTTCCATGTAAAATTTTTAGTATTATGCTAATTTTTGACTTCCTTCAGAATCACAAAAAAGATATGAAGAAAAGATAGAAAATGGATGTTTGCTACTGCTAGAAACTATTACTTCTTTGCATTTCAATATCTGAAAGGTAGAATTTGGCAAGCAGATAATTTGTTTTTGTTCTTACAAACTTCTGCCAATCAAATGGCTCCTCACTCTAAAGCAATGATTGACTTTAATGTTGGCAGTTACACAAACCTCAAACTTTTATAGCATTCAGACATAGTCATCTTTTGTTCAAAGCACTGATCTCTGTTAGTCATCAAAGCTGATGTTTAGGGTTATGGATTATGTTGCCCTGGATTAAGTACTAGATTCTAAGTCACTAAGTTCTCATAGGCTTCTCCAAAATATTCTATTTTTTTCTTATGTTGGGTCTTCTAAAATGTGGTTTTTAAGGAAGGAGACCTTCCGCCTGGGCACAAAAGAGATCCTTAGTGAAACAACCTCCAAATCTCAGTGCATTACAATTGCTTATTTCTCTCTCTTTATTCTGCTTTCTGTAAACTCTTCATTCCAGGCTGAGAGAACAGGCCCTATCTCAAATAATTTGTTCTCATGGCAATGAAAAAAGAAAATTAGAAGAACCACATGTCACATAAAACTTTGGTGGCACATGTCTATTTCTCTCGCATGCCATTACCAAGCAATTCGTATGTCCATGCCTGAGGTTAAATGGAGAAGGTATGTATTTTCCCTTCTAGAAAAACTCAGTAGGTAGTTGAGAAAAATAAGGCAAATCACCCATATCCATTTACTATTCAAGGCCAATTAGATTGTTACCATATTTTGATTATTATGGATAATGATTCCATGTAAAATTATAAATTATAATTTTTATATTTATTTTATACTTCTTTTATTGCATATTTACATATCTATAGGATGCAAATCTTAAATTCTAATAGATGATGTCAAATAGATTTGCAAAGTTGTAACAAGTCACATCCTCACTAGCAATATGTGAGATTTCACAAAGTTTTCCATTCTTGCCAAGACTTTCTAGAAGATGAATACATATAAGTTAATGAAGTGAAATAAAACAACTATTAATATGTACTAATATAAACAGGAAAAATTATCCTTTAAAATGACAGCAAAATAGGGACTGGCCCAGCAGTATACTGGTTAAGTTCAAGCAAAAAGAGGAAGACCAAGAACAGACATTAGTTCAGGGCCAATCTTCCTCACACACACACACACACACACACACACACACGCGTGCACACACACACGCACGCACACACACACAAAAGATGAGAAAATAAAGGTATTTTCAGGAAAGAAAACCTTAGTTTCCCAATACCCCCACTTAAAAATTTCTAATAAATGTATTTTAAAAAGAAGGAAGTTGATTCTAGAAAGAAGGCTGAAATTCAAGGATGAAAGTTGAGGGAAAAAATCAACATTGGGGTAAATATAAACAGAAACATTATAAAACAATATTCATAATATCTAATTTATAGAAGCAAAGAAGATACAACTAAAATACTGAACAACATATAGGTGGGGATACTTGGAATCAGAGTAGTCTAACATCTTTTTGTTGTTTTAGAGTAGGATATATTATCAATTAAAATAGATATTGTTTAAATATTCACGTTAACATTTACAGGCTAACTGCTAAAATAATAAGAAAAAGGTATGATTATTTACTAATAGAATAGAAAAAAGAAAGAAAAATTCCTATGTAGAAATGTAGAAAAATGTAAGAAATTAAAGGAATAGAAGTAGGTAAAATGGAAACAGAAATTACAAAATACGATGGTAGAATTTAATGCTACTATATCAGAAATTATACTGGATAAAAATAAATCAAACTCTCAAGAAAAAAAGTAAAATAAAGTTAAAACTTAAACATAAGAAGAGAGAATAGTTGGAAGCAAAAGGATATCAAATTGCAAAGCAGAAAGCACTAACAGAAGAAAGTAAACATAATGATAGTAACATTAGAAAAATGCGTTACTAAAGAGGCCACTATATATTTTAGAAATTCAATCATCTATATCTAAAAAATCTAAGATTCTATGCAAGCCAAAAAATATTTCAACATGCATAAATAAAAATGTAAAGGACATATATTGTTAGGGCCAGCCCGGTGGCATAGCAGTTAAGTTCACACGTTCTGCTTTGGCGAACCCGGTTTCGCCGGTTCGGATCCCAGGTGCGGACGTAGCATGGCACTACTTGTCAAGCCATGCTATGGCAGGCATCTCACATATAAAATAGAGGAAGATGGGCACAGATGATAGCTCAGGACAGTCTTCCTCAGCAAAAAGAGGAGGATTGGCAGCAGATGTTAGCTCAGGGCTAATCTTCCTCAAAAAAAAGAAAAGAAAAGAAATATTTTTTTAAAAAAGACGTATTGTTTTATATCCCTTTACTATTACTTGTTTGTGTTTTTGTATTTAAAGTATGTTTCTTGCACGCAGGATATATTTGAGACATGTTTTGATCTAATCTTTTCTTTTCACTGTGGTGCTTAGACCATTTACATTTCATGTTATTATTGATATTTTGGGGTTTAAATGTATCATTTTGCTATTTTTGCTATTTGTTTTCATTTGCTTTTTTTCCCTTTGTCTATCCTTGTTTGAATAATCGAAATTCTCTACTTTTGATTTTATTTATTTTTTGTTACATTAGCCATAATTATTTGTATTATTATTTTATTATTGCTTTAGTGTTCATATATACATTTTTTATTTATCTTAGTCTCCTTTCAAATGAAATTATCCACGTTCACATATTGTATAAGACTCTTACAATAGCGTACTCCCATTTATCCTTTTCCAAACTTTGTGCTATGTTTGTCATACTTTTTAAATTTTCTACATGCTATAACTTCCACACTCTATTATTACCGTCTTTTATTTTTAAAAAGTCAATTTCCCATGTTATCACAAATGGCCTGATTTCATCATTTCTTATGGCTGAGTAGTATTCCATCGTGTATAAATACCACATCTTCTTTATACATTTGTCCCTTGATGGCCACTGGGGTTGCTTCCAAATCTTGGCTATTGTGTATAATGCTGCAATGAACCTTGACGGTATTATGCCCAGGGAAATAAGTCAGAGCGAGAAAGTCAAATACCGTATGATCTCACTCATAAGTAGAAGAGAAAAACAACAACAAACATAGCGTTGGAGATTGGATTGGTGGTTACCATAGGGGAAGGGAGGAGAGCAAAAGGGGTGATTAGGCTCACATGTGAGGGGATGCACTATGATTAGTTTTTGGGTGGTGAACATGATATAATCCACACAGAATTCGAAATATATTATGATGTACACCCAAAAGCTATATAATGTTATAATCCAATGTTACTTCAATTAAATAAATAAATAAATAAAATATTTTTAAAAGTCAATTATCTTTTAAAAACATTTAAACACTTCAGAAAATATTTTATATATTTAACCGTGTACTTACTATTTCTGGTGCTCTACTACCTTTTTCTAGATTTATATTTCACTCTATTTTCTTTCTGTTTGAAGAAGGTCCTTTTACGTTTCTATAGCGTAAGTCTGCTGCTGCTGAATTTCTTTCCAGCTTTTGATGCGTAAGAAGGTAGTTATTTTGACATTGTTTTTGAAACATTTCCACTGAATATATATTCTTGGTCATTTCTTCTTTCTCAGTATTCTCAGAGTAGTTTCTCTACTGCCTTTTTGCTTGCATTGTTTCTGACGGGATATCTGTTGCCATCGTGATCTGTTTCATTGTATGCACATATCTTTTTTCTTTGGTTCCTTTTAGGATTTTCTCTTTATAATTTCTTTTGAATAATTTCACTATGACATGCCTTGGTATACTTTTCTTCATATTTCTTGTGCTTCAGGTTTGTTGAGAGTCTCACATTATTTGTGTTAATAAATTGGAGTATATTTTGAAAAAACTGTTGGTCATTGTTTAAATATTTTTTCCAATCCACACCACCCCCAATTTGGGGAACTCCAAATGCACATATATTAGGCTGCTGGACATTTTCCCACAGCTCAGTAATGCCCTGTTTATTTCTTTTTTAATTCTCCTGCTTTTCATTTGGGATAGTTTATATATTGTTGTCAAGTTCACTAATCTTTTTTTTCTCTAGTGTGTGATCACTGTCAATAACATCCAATGTACTTTTTCATCTTTACATTGTAGTTTTCATTTCTAGAAGTTCATGTAGATATCTTCCCTGTCATTTAGATATTTTCCTTGTCTTTACTTTTTGAACATATCAATATATTTATAACAACCATTTTAACGTCATTGTCTGCTAAATCTAACATCTCTTTAAACTTCAGGTTGGTGTGGCCTGATGTAGTTTTCTATTCATTTTGCATCATATTTTTTTGTATCTTTGCATGTCTGGGAAAATTTGCTAGATACCAGACATTAGGATTATTTTCTTGTTTGGTGCTAAATATTTTTATATCAATTGGTGAGCAAAATGCTTGCATGGGCCAAAAGCATGGGATCTCTTGCGTCAATAGTTAGAATAAACTTAGATGGAAACTGAGACAGTCTATGCCCCAATAAGAGCAGTGAAGGCAGACTGTAAGTGTTAAGAGGCAAATTATCAATAGACATAGTAAAGGTAACATGTATGAATTTCTTCTGTTTTATATTTTCTCATTTATATACATACCAAGGTAATTATATGAAATAAAAATAAGCAAGAAGAGAAAGAGTAAAATAATATAGAATAGTGGCACAGTGACTATACTTAGGAAAAGCTGTATGGTGCTGCACTAGGTTGAATAATGTCTTACAAAGCCCATATCCACCCAGAACCTCTGAATGTGACCTTATTTGCAAACAGTTTTTTTTTTTACAGATTAAGTCAAGTTAAGATAAGGTCATACTGGATTAACGTGGCCCCTAAATCCAATAATACTATCGTCCTTATAAGAAGACCGAAATTTAGATGAGAAAAATCACACAGAAGAGGAAAATACCGTGTGATGATGGAGGCAGAGATTGGAGTTATGCAACCACATGCCAAGGAACTAGAAGCTAGGAAGTAAGTATGGAACGAATTTTCCCTCTGTGCCCTCCAAAAGGAACCAAAACTGAAAACACCTTGATTTTGGAGTACCTGACTCTGGAACTGCGAATGAATGAGTTTCTGTTGTTTTAAGCTACCAAATTTGTAGTAATTTGTTATAGTAATCCTAAGAAGCCAATATAGTTATCTAGAAGGCCTGATGGTCTAATCTGTCATCACAATTGTGCAATTCCTTCCCACCACATACAGTTGCATTTTAAACATAGAGTAAGCAAAAATTTGGACTTAACCAGAGTTGGAGCTTGCCAATTAAGTTCAAAACAGGAAGTGAGAAGAAAATCAATTGTTGATATATGTAAGGTTGTAATTATTATGATTCAGAATGGAATCGTAAGGTGGTAAAGTAAATTTAGACATTCATAGATGGAGCAAGAGTCAAAGGTCATAGAATCATTGCATTTTAGGTGCTGGGTTTAAGACATATTGGAACTGGAATGCTATAAAGAGTGAGGCAGAAATATAGATAGTAAAATTATTTTAAGTGAGATTATGAAATTTTGGGTATATTTACTCTCTTTGCCTCTCCTGATCTACAATCTATCCTTCATGCTGATATTTTCCCCAGGAGACTCACTTCTGTGGACCACACTCATATTCTCCCTTGTCTTTTCAATACAGAGTAAGTCCAGTCAATGGGCAACTCAAACGTGAAATGACAGTGCAGGGGAGAAGAAGATCAGGATATCTATTCTGTAGATTGTTTCTCTGTGAGATCCCCTTAGACTGGCTCTGTTCCTCAACTTAAGGCCACCACTCCTCTCTACGCAGTTTTCTCTTTATAACACCCTGTTACCTGAAGTTATCCCTTGGGATTTAGGTGGAACAGAATCTGTTGCTACTAACCCCATTCTACTGCACTATAATTGAGCTTCCCCTACTTCCTTCTCACACCTTTTCAAATAGCCATCTTGTAAATAAATCTCCCATGAATTAAGCTAAATTAAATGGACCTTCTGCCTGTCAGGACCTCACTGATACAAAGAGTAGATTTTTATTGCTAAGGACAAAGTCTTAGAAGCAAATAAGAGAAGTATGGTAAAGATCATTTGTAGGCAGAAGTTCTAGGAACTGAGTAGACAGTATAGTGGAAAAAAAATCTACGTAGTTACTAAACTATAAGAAATATAACAGTGAGAAATATTAAGAATTTATGGGTAATGAAATACATGCTGAGGATGTGTGTAGCAAGAACACATAATCAGTGATAGCCTGAAAGTAAAGGTGTCAATGTCTGGAACCAACAATAAAAATCAAGAATGGCATCTAGTCAACTCTGTCATAGACCAACATGAGAGAAGAGAGCCATACTTTAGAAGGCTTCGGAGTAATATGTTTCCTCAGAGAAAGCTGGGTTCGGAAAGAGTAATAAAATTCAAGGAATATGTTACATCTTAATGAAAATATTTCAAAAATTGGGAGAGGTGAGATGTCATCATAAAACATGTACACTTTTCTCTTATATTAGTTAACCTTTTTATGAAAGATTTAACAAAGTATGCTAAATATCTAGTAGAGTCCCTAGTATGTATTAGGCATGAGATAAGTAACTGATCAACTTTGAATAAACTTCAAGAAAGTCAACTGATAAAATATCTATGAATAATTTTAATAATAAGTGTATTTGAGCCATCAGAAGTAAAGGACGCAATTATGTGTGGCAATAATGGAATAGTTTTGAATAAATATTGAAATATACTACTTTTAACTGGAAAGACTGAATATATCTTGAATAACTTATATGTTTAATGCAATTCAAATAAAAATCTAAAAGAGTTATTTTGAAATAGAATAAATATTTTTAGACCCTTTCTTTGGAAGAAAACCATAAAGGGAATAAGAAGAGCAAAAATAATATTTTTAACAAAATAAAACTTTGAAAATACAATGCTTCTCAGATTCATTTAAATAACAAAATCCAATTACACATTTTTTAAGAATGATGAAAAAGTGTTAATAAAAGAATATAAAAACAAACAAGCTCTCACAGATATAAATCAAAGATTATTATTTCAATGTAAAAGCATAACATTAAGCTTTATAACTTTCTATTGAGTACAAAAATCTTTAGAAAATATTTTATAAAATATGGTGTATGATTATAATATTCAGAATAACCATAAATTTACAGAACATGTCATTTCAAGGGTCCAGAGATGACTTCCCAAAAACTAGTGGTAAATATCAGGACTCTTTTGGGCAAGGCCAATTTTTTCACTATATACTTCAGGAATAATCTATTATTTTAATAAATATATTTGCTATTAACAAATATTTACATGTTAAAAATATGCATTTTCTATAAAGTTAGTAACTAAAAGTTTTATAAAAACTAAGTGTGCTTTGTGTGGTTCCAAAATATTTTTACTACTCGTCCAACGTACAAAGTTGTAACAAGTACTGAGTCTTGGATATAAAATTCTAAAAATTGTGCATTATTGATGAAGCACTAGGAATTGTATAAAAATCACTGCTAAACAAAATACATTGTAAATGAAGTTCTTCTGAAATATTTATTATATTTCAATTGCTAATCCATAATATTTTTCCACCAAATTATTTACACACTATGTTTGCAGGTTGCTGCTAGTCAACCACTTTCACCACAACGCTGTACTTTCATCACCTTGAAACTTGCTTGTGTACAAGATAAGTATTTATACTCTTCACAGGTGTGTGGATAGGAAATGGAAGCTCTGCTTCAAGAAGGTCTGCAGGCCGGTTGGAGAGATTCTCTTCTGCGCGTCTTACCCTCGTGTCCAGGTTGGAGGGGCAGCAACCCTTCAGGGAATGTTCTTTTCTTGACAGAAGTTAGAAGTTTCTGCAGAGATGAACATAAACTGTTAATGAGTCTTACTGCCTAGTCTTGGAATCAGCACACTATCACTTCTCTCTCTATTCTATCAGCTAGAGCCACTCACTTGGAAAAGCCCCAAATCAATGAGCTGGGGAAGTATTCTTTTCTCCAGAGGTGGAAGAAGTGAGGGAAAAGGAAAATTTGATTTAAAAAAGTAATCCGCTACAGTTACTCATAAATTATAATTACTTGAGTTTGACTAAGAAATCAAGGTGAAACCAACACATCTTTCTAAAAATAGCAAGTGAGTTTTTCAATAATTAAATTAACCCAGATGATATGCATGCTTAAATAGTGAAATTTGTTCAAGTAGCAGCAATGAAAAATCTTATTGTTTTAAAGTGATATATGTCTGTAAAATTTTTCTTTATTGTTAAAAGTAGAATAAATTAAAGATTGTGGGGGAAAATTAGGAAAAGAATTAGAAAGATCTTAAGGAAAATTGGTGAAATTCAAGTAATCAAACAAATCGTACTTAACTGTGAATGAAAAAAAGGGCCTTCCATTACATAGCATTCTTGGCAGACCCAATAACAACTGTATATACTTCTTAAATAATTATTTCCACTTACTAAACATCTAATGAAAAGTCACAATTGTGATATTACTGGCTTTTATCTTGAGACAAAAATCTGATTCTATACTTCTAGCTTCATTTTATGTAAAATTTGTTCAACTATGAAAGACACCAGTTTACTATTCATAGCAGATGAAAGAACATATGCCTGTGGCTGCAGCATCTCTCAGTCCTGACAGGTCTGAAAACACAAGGCTGTTGACAGAAACATCTATCTCATTAACTTCCCCATTTGTATGAATATTGTTAAACATTTGTGTTATAACATTTTCATCACACATATAGGATAACAATCGAGTGTTAGAATGTGGCACCCTCTCTTCTAAAATATCTATTACGTTTTCCTTAAACATTTCCTGTGGCATTCTTTGTCTAATTTAATACCATATCTTCTTCCTAGAACTCACTTTTCTTATGCTATTTCCATTACAGTACAAATATTAAATAAAATAAGCTTTGTCAACTATAAATCTAAACAATTACAATTTCCAAGTCAAGGACACTACTCCCCTGCCAAAAGTTCAACTACATAGTTGATCCATGTACATAAAGGATTAAAAGGTCCACTCTTAAATCTTAGCTCTTAAATCTTAGCTCTTAAGCTTTTAAAATATAGAAGTGTTTTGTTTTTCATGAAGTGAATCTTAGAAACCTAAGAAATACAGTGGCTACAAAATTATTTTACTATTTGATTATCTTCTAAGGCTTTAGATTCTATTCAGATTTTGTAAACAAATAATGTGCCTTTTTTTCTTACCATATTTAGAAATCTCAAAAAAATTGACCATAATTACATATTATCAAAAAACCAAATCTGAGTAAAATTCAAGTAATTTTAATATATTAAGCACAATTGAAAATTAACAAAAAAAGATAAACAAAAAGAGATAATCACTCAGGAATTTTAAAAAGTCAATCTAAAGAATATTTAGTTAGAGATTAATTATAACTATATTGTTAACTATACTGCGTATATATAAATGTATGTATTAGAAAAATAAAGATAAAAATGAGTAATATAAACATTTTACCAAAAAACTTGAAAAATACCAACAAAACAAGCAGATAAATGTGTGAGTAGTAAAAAAGAATGCATTTCAAATCCTAAAGATAATTCTCTAAAACACACAGTAAAATAAAAAATTAAGTTAAACATACTCAAAAAGAGAACAATTATTTCAAAGTGAGAAGACAATACATTATCTCTTAATATTTAAACTCCCAAAGTTTTTAGTTGGTGAAAGTAAAAACACTTGAATGTTTTGGTCACAGCAAGTAATTACAAGTTTAATTTTGAATGAACAAATTCATAGAAACAAACCTATCAATGGAACAGATGATTTCTTTTTCTTTTCTTTTTTTTTTTTTTTGGTGAGGAAGATTGGCCCTGAGCTAACATCTGTTGTCGATTTTCCTCTTTTTACTTGAAGAACATTGTCCCTGAGCTAACATCTGTGCTAATCTTCCTCTACCCATGGGACATCACCACAGCATGGCTTGATAAGCAATGTGTAGGTCCACACCCAGGATCCAAATCCACGAAACCCAGGCCGCAAAGTGGAGCATGCAAACTTAAGCACTACATGACTTGACCAGCCCCAAAAGATGATTTTTTTTTTCCAAAGGATAATATTAAAACATTTTTGTTTGGGATAAAAAGTATAGAGAAATTTAATGTTTGTCTTAATGAACATCTAAAGAAACTAAAGAAATTGATCTGGAAAAGGCATAAGGAAAACATTTTATAAGTTGTAAAATGATCTCTTGGCAAAATTACTTTGCTTATAATTCCTACAGAATGACTCTGCATAATCCATTACAAGGATTTTATCCACTTACTACTAATTAATCAATTAATTAATGTATAATGTTAATTAATGTATAAACCAAGCAATTCATTAATTATCTAATGTTTTATAAAACACTTACAGAGAACCAATTCTTTGACAGGTAATGAGAGATGAAAAAAAACCACACAGCAACCAAGTGTTGCCTCAACACATTTCAGGAGTTGCAAAAACATAATTAACAAGATGAAGCTAAGGAGAGATTTGTTAGGATGTCTCTCTCCCTGCAGTGGATATAACCAATACATGTTAGAAATACTAATAGTTACTACAGACTTCTACAGTTCTTTCCTTTTTATACAACAAGGTTATTTTCTGGATATTTAGAAATCAATTCTAAAGATTATATGGAAAGGTAAAAGACTCAGAAGATCCAAACAATGTTGCAGAAGAACAAAGAGAGAAGGATGACACCACCTAACTTCAAGACTAACTAAAAGCTACGTAATGAAGACTGTGGGGTTGCTCAAATAATAGAAAAATAGATCAGTGAAACAAAATAGGGACCCCAGAAACATCCACAAATTAACTTTTGTCTTTTGTCTGTGATGTGAACCTTTAAACAAGACACTCTCTACCTGGTGAGAATTTTCAGTGTCCTTGGCTACATTCGTTCTTGGGTTTAAAATGACAAAAAAAAATTATTTTCATGCAGTTATGCTTGTTTTGTCTCTCTCGTCCACAGGTTTTGGTGGCTCTGTGCAATTTCTTCTGAATTTTCTGATTCAATTCCCTAATGCCATGCTCTCCAGCAAAGCAAAAGATTATCCCTCTTAACTCTTCTTTTTTTGTGTGAGGAAGATTGGCCCTGACATCTTTTGCCAATTTTCCTCCTTTTGCTTGGGGAAGACTGTCGCTGGGCTAACATCTGTGTCAATCTTCCTCTGTGGGACGCCGCCACAGTGGGGCTTGACAAGCAGTGCCAGGTCCACATCCTGGATCCGAACCTGCAAACCCCAGTCTACCGAAGTGGAGCTCACGAAATTAACGACTGCACTACTGGTCCCTTAACTCTTCTTTTTATTAACTATTTCGATTCAACAGAGGTAAAAATAATAATATTTAAGCATTATGAAAGCTTATTATATGCTGGGTATAATTCCAAAGGCTTTGTATGTATTAATAATTAAAAGCTACAAAATACCAGTGGGATAGATGCTATTATTTTCTCCATTTTTAAAAAGGAAACTGAAGGATAGAATATCTGTAACTTACGTGAAGTTGCAAAATTGTTCAGTGACAAAGCTGAATTGCTATTTACTTTACCAATGTTTACACTTTTCACTAACTTGATATTGGGGACAAGAGTGTTTACCAAGTTTAAGGAAGTCAAGGATGATATGGTAGCACACATGTTAAAATCATTGCTTGGTTGCATATTAGATTAGTTCTATATGTATAAAATGTCCATATGTATGTGTGTTTATATGGAATTATCCTATTTGGACTATTTGGAGATTTACGAAAATATTATAACATGTTTCATGTTTCTAAAACTCTAGATCAGATTGACTAATCTCAGGTACGAAGTTTTTAGAGATTTCTAAATATTTTCCAACGTCTAAAGCTCAGTTTGGTGTCATATAATAGATGGCAGTAAAGTATTCAATACTTCCACTTTTATAAAACTGTTTTTCATTCTGCAGTTCTCCTGAGATTCACTAGCATTTCTTGGGCATTCAAAGCATTTTATCATCTTCCAAACAATAGTTCATTGTATGCTTTTGTAAATATCATGTTATTCTACGGAGAAGCACACATTCCTCTAGTAAGGTACAATTAGATTACATAATGAAGAAAGTTTAAGCTCCATTTTTGGTAAGTATAGGGAAATATTATCTTCTGGAGGAAAAAAATAAAAATGTAATTTTACAACCGTATTATGCATTTCAGAATATACTATTCTTATATGTTATGAAAAGTGTTGGAGAACGATGGCAATGTGAACATATATTGTGTTAATATGTTTAGCTCCTTCATTCTTACATATCCCTCAGAATAATAAGTAGGGCACAAAAACATAAAGAGCAAATACATCTATCACTACTGTTAACTTAGAACAGACCCAGTTCAGAAATATCAAATACATTTTCCTTGATATAGCAGGGATGACCCAAATAATATCCCAGAGTAAAACCCATAGCTAGATACCTTTTCGTAAGGACTTACAGTGACTCAAAAGTAAAATAGCAGGGAAGCTATGATGCTTAACCCACCCAGTAAGTGGGTCCAATTGATGTGTCATCTTTTGAGTGAAAAAAATAGATTTATATCTTCAATAGAAGAAGAAATGTCTCCTTGTGCTCATATATCTTTAAATCCATTTCCTCATAGTGTGGACAAAGAGGAGCAAGGTGTTTTTTTTGCTAGATTTCCGAAGTGCTTTTTGCTTGTAAGTATGAAAATATTTTTTAAGCACTGCTTAGGATTTTTTCAAAGGAAACCTGGCCAATGTGAATATAAAACGGGCTAAGATGCACATCGTTTTTGTATGTTCTACAGCATTGTACAAAGTTGGTTGTATACTTGGTTGGTTCCTCATACTTATAGGTACTAACTATTAATGATTAGGAATTAGTCCTTATGCCTGGATGTTTTCTTAATGCTAGAAAAATAATTTCAAATCCATCAGAAGTCAAAGTTCTGTTGCTTCTTAATACAAAACACTCTAGTGTCTTCCCACCTCACGGAGGCTTAAAGTCCAACACCCTTCACTGTCCTACAAGGTTCTCGGAATCAGAAGCCTCCAACACACATCATTACACCTTGGACAGCATCTCTCCTCTACCGCTTACTTTCTTCATTCAGCACCTCATGCCTTCTTTTTGTTATTCCCACAGTATAAGCATAATGTTGATTCATTTACCTAGAATAAATGGTCTTCTTCAAATATCCATCTGCTTGGCTCCTGTCCTCAACCCTATTACATCTTTGATAGACTGTCAACTGCTCAGTGAGGTATTCTCTAACTACTCTACTTTAAATTGCAAGTAGCCCCGAACATTCAATATCCTCCTTTCAAGATTTATTTTTATTCTTAACATCCATTGTTGTCAATAAATTCTATATTTTATTATTTATTACATTAATGTTTGTCTTTCCGTACTAGAATATAAGCACCATGAAGATAGACTTTAGTGATTTACTGTTTTGCTTACTAATTTACTACCCACCTGTTCCCCATGTCTAGCACCAAGGGGTGCTCCATAAAACATTTGAATAAATGAAAGAATGGTTTAGAATAAATATTTCCTCTAATGAATGAAAAAATGCATTTGCCTACCCAAAATAACTTTATAGATGTTCAAACACCTATAATATAAATTTACTTTAAGCTAATTATTAGGATTTTTTCCTTAGAGCAGAAAAATTTCTGAATAAAACACACACGCGTAAGTATGAATTGGCTCATTAATTAAACATGTATGAATTAACTCATTATTTAATTGAATCCCTAAAGTACATGTCAGAAAAGCCTCAAGACTAATTGCAGATGTGAAACAAGTCTGAGTATTAATGTGACCATTCTAAATATGTGAAAAATACCAACAAAATGCTATTTTTAAGCACCAATATGTGTCTAGATAAAGATCAATTTTATGGAATAAAAGCTATGAATTATCGGGCATATTTATGGGTTTTATGGTATCAAACAGAGAAACTATAAGATAAAGAATACTTTATACTGGTGTTCAAGTGAAACTTAAGCAATCCATAAAAATATCAGATTCACCATTAAATCTCTATTGAAAAAGAAAGAAAAATATTAGAATAAAACCTGAGGAACTGAGAGACCACGTTCTCTTTGTGTTAACTGGTTAATAGTTCAATTTTCCTCATCCTCTTTTCATAGACCTATCTTGCAACGAAATTAATCTGGATAATCCTAATTGATTGTTCCTTAAGGAAATACCTATTAAACCATTGTTACATTTTTGAAAAGTAATTTCTATAAATTTATCATCATTAAAAACTAACACACAGACATATTAGTACCTGCAATTCATTTCTCACCACCAATACTCTTCATGAATTCTATGAAGAGAGCATTCTACTTCTAACTATCATTGATCAAGGATGTCTTTCTTGTCACGTTGTTCAATAATCAACACAAAATTCAATGCTCAATCTAATAAGACTTCTCTATACTTATATAAAATAATTATGAATGTTCATTTGAAAGTGGCCAATATTGATTTTCCTTATGATTCTAAAATATTGACACAAAATTATCTTTACATTTTTTTTAACATTTCAACATTTAGTAACATTTTTTTTAGGTCTTGTTTACCACTTAATTATTTTCTTATGACTTTGCTATTTACGATCAATACAGAAAACTCTTTTTCAGTGAGGATATATTTTTATTTTAGATTTTTAACTTTTTCAAATACTTTTTTAAAATTAGTAATTCCTACAATAAATTTAGTATATTTTAATACTATTCTTCCCCTTGATTTTCACTTTTAAGAGAAAATTATGTTTAATTGTGGAAGAAAAGTATGTCTTATATTTCTTTTCTATTTCCTCATTCAAATTAAACCTACAACACTGATCCTTGTGCCTAATTGGAAAAGAAAATTCCAGGTCAATTAAAGCAACAGTGGCAGAAATCTGAAGACACTTTTGATGTAATTACATTAGTAAATTAATATGAAAATAGTTTCTGTGGAAAAATACAAATTAATTCAGAATGAGGCAAAATCCGGGCAATCTTGAGGGCTGTGCAGGTATTTGATTAGAAGTAGCTATTTTTAATTGGGAAAGATCATATCAAATAAACCTCCCATAATTGTTTATTCTTTCAACCATAGGTGATAAATTTTTTGAAGGCTAATTATTTTCCTTCATCCAAAGTGAATTTTCAGTGGCATTTAGCAAATTCTGATCAGTTTGTCTTCTGAAATGTTAAATTTCATGTGAATTCAAAGCATTACTTGAATATTTCTTGATATTCAACCTTATGGTTTAAAACCTACCATATATATTAAATATCCATTGAACAAAAAGTGTTGTGATAATGATGGGAAAATGTGCTTACCAAATCCTCAGCGTATAATAAAATTTCCTTTCTGAACTGCATCAAACTAAAAAACAAGGCAAAAGGAAGAATGGAAAGAAAATGCCAGGCATTTGATCGAGCAAGTTGGTTTTCCTACTAAACGCACAATTAAGAGCTTCTCACTACTTCTCAGGGCATGTTCTTATCTCATCTCCAGTAGCAGCTCAAAACTGATTTTGTGATTTCTCTGACTAGGTCTCAAAGTTTCAGACAACATTTGCTTCCATTTGTAAAGTATTTTAAATCTGGATACATCTGTTGGACATAAACCATGCTGCACCTCTTTGAATTCTTGATGCAGAGGTTTTATCAGGCCTACACATCTCACATACATGTCCCCAAAATGATGTCTTACAGAGTTACAGAACAAATCACTTCCCCAATTTCAATGTCAGATTCAATGACTAAGTAAATCTTCATATTATTCTGGAAATTAGTTAAGCAAATTTTCTTTTAAGTCAGTGGTGATGCACGTGGAAAACAAGGTAGGGAGACACAGGTTGGTTGGAATTTTTATTCTTTTATGTATTTTGTCCATGAATTTCTGGTTGGTCTCTTGATCTTATCCAATTACCACTTCCATTTTTCTGAATTTCATTGGGAAACGTTCATTTGCAGCAACTGCTATATTCTGGATTGTCATTGCAAATTGTTATTATTTATGCCTCTTTCCCTTTTCAGTTTGATATGCCAGCTTTGATCAGAATCACTATTTCTAAGAATTTTTTTTTTTTCCTGAGGAATCCTTTCCCTGAGTTAAAATCTGTTGCCAGTCTTCCTCTTTTTCTGCTTGAGGAAAATGCACCCTGAGATAACATATGAGCCAATCTTCCTCTATTTTGTATGTGGGTCACTGCCACAGCATGACTGCTGATGAAGGTTATAGGTCCATGCCTGGTAACTGAACCCAGGCCACTGAAGCAGAGTGTGCTGAACTTAACCACTAGGCTATGGGGCCATCCCATAAGAATGTTTTAATTAAAACAATTAAGAAAAATACACACCTGTTTAGATTATTATCATTCCATATATGCTTAAGTACATGTAAAATACCTTTACTATTCAAATCTATATAACCTTTTGAGTTTCTGGTCTTCCAGCCTGTTATAGCCTCTTGTCCCTTTAATGCAAATAAAATACCTCCAGCTTTCATCCCAGATCCTACTGAAAATCTCCCACTTCTATTACTAATACTTCTGATGATTCCTGAAGAGTTGCTTAGGGTCTTCTATGACTTCTCATCCCTGATACCAGTTCCCAGACCTAGTCTCAATTATCACCTGTTACAGCTGTCTTTTTTCCCTTCTGTTCTGTCCATGTGCTTATTTTTCCTCAGCTTTAATTCCTTAAAAAATAAATAAGACCGTTGTCAGCAACATGGCAGAGTGAGCAGTTTTCTTTGTCTCTCCCCCTTTGAACTCCAACTAAATGGACAGTCACTGACCAATGTAGGATATTCTCAAAGCACCTCTGGATGCCTGAGAGACCTGTGCTGCTATACATCAGAAAGTGGATGGACTACCCCTGTGGAGGAGATGGAGATAGTTGAAAACTCTCTGGTCCCTAGACAGCCTAGTACATGTGAGTGACTCTCTCCCAGCACTCACAGCACTGCCATGGTCCCAAGGGTGGGTGTGCACATTGGTGTGACTGTGGAAACAGGTGACTGCAGCCCTAAGCCACCCGTGATTGCCCTGTGTACCAGTGGGAATATCCACGGTCCCACAGCAGCCTCACGGAGAATCTCTCATCGGCCCCAGTGGAGAGGCCCAGTCCACCAAACACAAAAGCTGGGAGACCTTGGAGCAAGAGTGGTTCAGCCAGGTGAGTTACCCACTGGCTGCATTTAACAACCACAGCTCTATTGCAGCTCTGAGGGGGCAAGTGAGATCCAGCAGGAGTGCAGAAGTGCATGGGAACAATCTGGAGCCCCAGCATGACTGCTCCTTGGTCCAGGGGGAAAATCCATGGTCCCACAGCAGTCCCAGGGAGATCATCTACTTGGCCCTAGTGGAGAGGCTTCACCCACCAAGCACAAAAGCTGGGCAACCTTAGAGCAGAAGTGGCATGGCTTGGTGAGCTAACCACTGGCTGCATTAGATGCCCATAGCTCTGCTGTGGCCCAGAGTGGGCAAGTGAGAACCAGCAGGACCATACAGTGGCAGAACTTTGAGTCTGGGTGAACGAGCTCCCAGCTGCCACAAAATCCCCTAACACCACTGAAGATCCTAAGGATGGAACACGTCTAGGCGGGTCTGTGGGAGCACACACCAGTGATCTGAAGCCCCCCTGTGATTGTTACCACAGCTGATGGGAGACCCCACAGGGCCACTGTGATCCCAAGAAGGGGCCCAGGCTCAGTCAGGAACAGTAGACAGGGATCCTGGTCAGCACAGATTACACAGCTGCTTCCAAAGGCAGGAAGTGGAAGCAGTAACCAAACTCTATCTCTATGCAGAGGTGCAAATCCACGCCATCAAGCAGTTAAAAAAATATATTACTTCTCGAGAACAGAAGAAAATGACAAGTAGCCAGGAAACAAACTTGAAGACACAGAAATCTGTAACCTAAATGACAGAGAATTCAAAGTAACTATCATGTAAAAACTCAATGAATTCAAAGAGAACACAGATAGACAACTCAATGCTTTCAGGAGCTATGTCACAAGAAAGCTTGAGACTGTAAAGAAGAACAAATCAGAACGTTGGAGATGAAAAGCACAATGGAGGAAATCAAGAAAAATCGAGACTCTCTGAACAGTATGGCTGATAATATGGAGGAGAGAATTATCAGTTTGGAAGATAGGAATGTAGAAATACTTCAGAGAGAGGAGGAGAAAAAACTAAGACTAAAAGGAAATGAAGAAAACCTCCAAGAAATATCTGACTCAATTAGGAATTGTGACATAAGGATTATAGGTATTCAAGAGGTAGAACAGAAGGAGAATGGAGAAGAAAGCTTGTTCAAAGACATAATATCTGAGAACTTCACAACCTGGGGAGAGAGATGGAAATCCATGTGACGGAAACTAATAGATCTCCAAATTTTATCAATGCAAAAAGACCAACCCCAAAGGCATATAGCTTGCAAAAGTCAATGACAAAGAGAAAATATTAAGGGCAGCAAGGCAGAAGAAAATAAGGTACAAAAGAATTCCTATCAGGGTGTCAGCAGATTTCTCAGCAGATACCTTACAGGCTAGGAGAGAGTGGAATGATATATTCAAAACTCTAAAGACAAAAACTTGCAGCCAAGGATACTCTATCCATCAAGAATATCCTTCAAATATGATGGAGGAATAAAAACTTTCCCAGATAAACAATAGTTAAGTGAGTTCACCACCACAAGACCACCCCCACAGACACAAGAAATGATCTGGAAGGCCCTTATACCTGAAAAAAAAGGAAAGGGGTTACAAAACAATGAGCAAAGGAGATAAGTAGAAAGACAAAATCAGAAAATTGCAGCACTCCATCAGAACAGGTTAGCAAATGCTTAAGTATAACATTAAAGATAAAGGGAAGGGAAACATCAAGAATAAATATAATCTTGTCATTTTAACCACAAACTCAAAACTAAAGAAGAAAAAGATATCTGACAATAAGAACCTAGAAGGGGAAGAGGAATGGGATGGAACCAGCTTAGTCTAAGAAAACAACCGGCTATCAGAAAATGGACTTTCTCATCTATGAACTGTTTTATACAAACCACATGCTAACCACTAAACAAGCAAATTACAAGTAAAAATAAAACCAACATAGAAAACTACCTCACTGAATTGGTAGTCTGAAATCCATGGGATAAGAAACAAAGGAAATGCAGAACAGGAAAATAAGTGATAAAATGGCAGCATTAGGCCCCACATTTCAGCAATCAGTCTAAATGTAAATGGATTGAATTCTCCAATCAAAAGACACAGAGTGGGAGGATAGATTAAAGAATAAGACACAACAGCTGTTCCTCCAGAAAACATACCTCAGCTCCAAAGACAAACACAGACTCATAGTGAAGGGATGGAAAAAGATATGCCAAGCTAACAGTGAACGTAAGAAAGCAGGTGTCACCTTACTTATATCACATAAAGTAGACTTCAAGGCAAAACAGGTAAAGAGAGACAAAGAGGGGCAGTTTATAATGATAAAAGGGACACTCCACCAAAAGGCATAACACTTATAAATATATATGCACCCAACACAGGAACACCAAAGTCTATGAAGCAACTATTAACAAAACTAAAAAGAGATATCAACAACAATACAGTACTAGTAGGGCACCACAACATCCCACTAACAACAATGGATAGATCATCCAGACAGAAAGTCAACAAAGAAATTGTAGAATTAAAGGAAAAACTAGACAAGATGGACTTAATAGATCTATATAGAACACTCTGTCCAAAAACAGCAGGTTATTCATTCTTCTCAAGTGTGCATTGAACATTCTCAAGGATAGACCATATGTTAGGAAGCAAAGCAAGCCTCAACAAATTTAAGAGAACTGAAATAATATCAAGCATCTTTTCTGACCATAATGCTATGAAACTAGAAATTGATTGCAAGAATAAAGCTGGGAAAGGGGCAAAGATGTGGAGATTAAACAGCATGCTACTGAACGACCAATGGATCATTGAGGTAATCAACGGAAAAAACAAATATTATCTGAGACAAATAAAAATGAAAACATGTCACATGAACTCATTTGAGATGCAGCAAAAAGAGTCCTAAGAGGGAAAATCATTGCAACACAGGCTCACCTCAATAAACAAGAAAAAAATATCAAATAAACATTCTCAAACTACAGCTAACAGAATTAGAAAAAAAAGAACAAACAAAGCCCAAAGTCAGTAGAAGGAGAAAAATAATAAAAATTAGAGCAAAAATCAATGAAATCGAAACAAAAAAGACAGGAGAAATGATCAATGAAACAAAGAGCTGGTTTTTCTAGAAAATAAACAAAATTGAGAAACCCTTAGCCAGGCTCACTAAGAAAAAAAGAGAGAAGACTCAAATAAATAAAATCAGAAATGAAAGCGTAGAAATCACAACAGATACCACAAAAATACAAAAGACTATAAGAGAATACTGTGAAAAACTATGTGCCAACAAATTGGACAACCTCGGAGAAATTGATAAATTCTTAGATTCTTACAACCTCCCAAAAGTGAATCAGGAAGAAAAAGAAAATCTGAATAGAACAATCACAAGGAAAGAGATTGAAACAGTAATCAAAAACCTCTCCCAAAATAAAAAGTCCAAGACCAGATTGTTTTTCTGAAGAATTGTACCAAACATTCAAAGAAGATTTAATACCTATCCTTTTCAAATTATTTCAGAAAATTGAGGAAGATGGAGTACTTCATAAGACATCCTATGAGGCCAACATCACCCTGATCCAAAAGCCAGAAAAGGAGAACACAGAGAAGGAAAACTACAAGCCAATATCACTGATAAACATAGACACAAAAGTCCCTAACAAAATATTGGCAAACTAAATACAGCAATACATTAAAAAGATCATACATTGTGATCAAATGGGTTTTAGACCAGGGACACAGAGATGGTTCAACATCTGCAAGTCAATTAACATGATATACCACATTAAAAAAATGAGGAACAAAACCACATGATCATCTCAATAGACACAGAGAATGCATTCAACAAGATCCAACAACCATTTATGATAAAAACGTTCAATAAATGGATATAGAAGGAAAGTATCTCAACATAATAAAAGCCATATATGACAAACCCATAGCCAACATCATACTCAATGGGCAAAAACTGATCTCCATCCCTCTGAAAAAGGATCAAGACAAGGGTGCCCACTCTCACCACTCTTATTCAACATTGTACTGAAGGTTTTGGCTTGAGCAATTAGGCACAAAAAGAAATAAAAGGAATCCAAATAGGCAAGGAAGAAGTGAAAATCTTGCTGTTTGTAGACAACATGATCTTATAATAAACGCTACAAAAATCCATTGGAAAGCTACTAGAAGTAATCAACAATTAACAGCAAAGTTGCAGAGTACAAAACCAACTTACATAAATCGGTAGCATTTCTATACTCCTATAAAGAACTAACAGAAAGAGAGCTCAAGAACACAATCCCATTCAAACTCACAACAAAAAGAATAAAATATCTTGGAATAAATTTAACCAAGGAAGTGAAAGACCTATACAATGAAAACTACAAGACTTTCCCGAAAGAAATTAATGTCAACATAAAGATATGGAAAGACATTCCATGCACATGGATTGAAAGAATAAACATAGTACCAAAAGCAATCTACAGATTCAATGCAATCCCAATCAGAATCCCAATGACATTCTTCACAGAATTAGAACAAAGAATCCTAAAATTCACATGGGGCAACAAAAGACCCTGAATTGCTAAAGGAGTCCTGAGAAAAAAGAACAAAGCTGGAGGCATCACAATCCCTGACTTCAAAATGTACTACAAAGCTATCATAATAAAAACAGCATAGTATTGGTACAAAAACAGGCACACAGATCAATGAAACAGAATTGAAAGCCCGGAAATAAAACCACACATCTATTGACAGCTAATCTTTGACAAAGGAGCTGAGAATATACAGTGGAGAAAAGAAAGTCTCTTCAACAAAGGTTGTTGGGAAAACTGGACAGCCTCATGTGAAAGAATGAAAACTGACCATTCTTTTATGCCATTCACAAAAATAAACTTAGAATGGATCAAAGACTTACAGGTAAAACCTGAAACCATAAGACTTCTGGAAGAAAATATACGCAGTACACACTTTGACATCAATCTTAAAACGATCTTACCGGACACCCTGTCTTCTCAGACAAGGGAAATAATAGAAAAAATAAACAAATGGGACTTCACTAGACTAAAGAGCTTCTACAAGGCAAGGAAAAACAGGATTGAAACAAAAACACATAAACTGGGAAAAAATACTTGTAAATCGTATATCCAACAAAAAGTTAATCTCCATAATATATAAAGTACTCACAAACTCAACAACAAAAAATCAAACAACCTGATCAAAAACTGGGCAGGGGATATTAATAGACATTTCTCTAAAGAAGATATATGGATGGCCAAGAGGTACATGAAAAGATGTTCATCACTGATCATCAAGGAAATACAAATCAAAACTATACTAAGATATCACCTTATACCTGTTAGAATGTCTAAAATAACCAAAACAAAAAGTAATGAATGTTGGAGAGATTGTGGAGAGGAACCTTCATTCACTGCTGATGGGAAGGAAAACTGGTGCAGCCACAGTATGGATATTTCTCAAAAAAATAAAAGTAGGAATATCATATGACCCAGCCATCCCACTACTGGGTATCTATCCAAAGAAATTGAAATCAGCAATTCAAAGAGACCAATGCACACCTATGTTCATTGCAGCAATATTCACAATAGCCAAGACGTGGAAGCAACCTTAGTATACATCAACTGATGATTGGATAAAGATGAAATGGTATACACACACACACACACACACACACACACACACATACACAATGGAATACTACTCAGCCATAAAAAAGAATAGAATTGTCCCATTCACAAAAACATGGAGGGACCTTGAGGGTATTACGTTAAGTGAAATAAGCCAGATAGATAAAGACAATGTCTGTATGACCCCACTCATACGTGGACGATAAATAAACATGTGGACAAAGAGAACAGATCAGTGCTTACCAGGATAAAGGGGGCACGGGGGGTGGACAAAGGGTGAAATGGTGCATCTATAATATGACTGACAAATAATGTACAACTGAAATTTCACAAGGTTGTAAACCATCATAACCTCAATAAAATGGAAAATAGAAAATAAATAAATAAATAACAAGTCTATAGCAGGACACTTTGACTGAAAGTTTGAGGATAACAGGAAGATAGTGGGAAAGTAGAGATTAAAGCCCAAATAAGAACAAGGAACAAATTAAACACTTGCCATCAGTATTATTGCAAGTTCCTATTTCATCCTTCATCCTTGCTAATTTGTATTTCTTACCCTTCATAATTCTCCCCAATGCAACCTTTCCACCATTTCCTGGGTATTTCTTCCTCTCAACAGCTATTTCTAAACTCCAAAATTTGTCTTTTCTCCAGAGTTTTGAGAAGCCAATTCCTACATTTTTGACTATATTATGTGTAATTATTATATATTATATAAAGTGACATAACTCCTAAATTGCATTAGTCCTTTAATTTCAGTATACCTTCTCTCTCCATTCAAATAAATAACAGCAAATAAAAATAAGCAGACAAGCATTCAAAAGCCATTAACAGTATTTATCTAAATTACTCCAAAAGTGGATCATTCTTATAAGAACCACTTAAAGTTTAAAATGGAGGTTCTTGGACCTTATCCTAGACTTATTTATTTGGAATCAGTGAGATGTTGGCACAGCAATTTGCTTTTCAATGAGTTGGCAAAGTCATGCTCAAAACCACATAAGACTTGACAGCAATCTATGTGAAATCAAGAGTATTTTTCTCTCTTCTGAGAATTACAGCATCCTCCTTAGATCTCTTCTCAAATAACAGATATATTTTTTATTTTTATCTCAAATAATTTCCACTCTTTTGAAACATAGAGCTTTAGAAAATGTTTCTTTTAATATTTCAATGAAAAATAATGAGATATGTTAAGAAATGTAAAATGTTTTATAATCACATTTATATAAGTGGAATTTTTCAGTAAAAATGTTACAACAATGACATCTTCATTGCTTGGAATTCACCACATGAATTCATCATTTATGAGAAAACAAAGTTTATGCAAGTCATCGTACTAGACTTGATGAAAATATAAAAACTGCCCTCCTGAAACTTACAGTCCGGGGGGAAGACTCAATATAAGTACAAATTGGTAGCAAACCAAATACAACTTGATGGTGAGTATTGAAAGAGCCCACAGTGACAATTTATGCATACAGAAAATATTTTTAGCTGTAAACCAATTAATGACCCATAACTATTTTTTAAGCTGTTGTTAAGTTGAAAGTGACTGGATGTTTGCAGATGGCAATAAACAAATGATGGAGGCAGTAAAAGAGTATGATTGTGGAACAATTAGTTAGGAGATAAATATCATTGTTTAAGGATTAAATGAGAACGTATGCAAAAGAACTTAAATTAAGTGATTCTAAAGCAAATATTTCATAATATTAGTGTAAGTAAATGATACTTTAAATTGCATGATGAATAATAGAGAGCTATAGCTAAACAAGTGAGTTATTGACCATGATTTGAGTACCAGGAAATCCATATAATAAATATAATTTTGTTTAATAAATAAATCAAATACTGAAAATATAAAAACATTGGCACAAAAATTATTGAGGCATTTGCTAGATTCAATAACTTCAAGAGTTTTGATAAAAAAATTAAAAGTTAGCAAAAAGATATTTCTTAAGACCTGTGAAATGTTAAATGCAAATTATACAAAAACATGCTGTCAATTCTAAGTACAGTCTCCAAATTTTCTTATAAGAAGAAATTTTTCAAAATGATAGCCATAAAGGTTAAATATGTTGCAATACAGCTTTTGTATTCAATTTTTAAAAATTGACATGTTTAATTAGGTAAATTATCAGCGTAGCTACTGTCATTGATAATTTAGTCATTGTTTGCAATTATTTATGATTTATAGTAAACTATAATCAACTATAGAAACAAACCATAATCCTTAAAGTCTTTAGCATGCTGTTTATCATTGCATAAGTTTTTGGCTAAGGCGTAGTGATGACTATTCTCACAGAGATGACAAACTGAGAATAAAAAAAAGACATCAAATGATTTTCAACATCTCAGATGATCTCTAAAGATCGTCAGTAAAATTGAGTGTTTTCTAAGCACTGTCACCAAATGTAGCATTTAGGAAGATGGAACTGAGGGACTGACGGTCAATTAGAAGTTCAAGGACACTGTGATATGATGCGTCTCCTGATTATAGGGGGGCGTAACTCTAATGGAGAGTAAGTGGTTGATATCAAGATGAGATGGAATGACAGCTGTTAAGTAAATATCAAAGAAAGGGTCTCTTTTCAGGAAAGGTTACACTGAAAAGAAATTTTCAGTTTAGTTGTTAATTTTTGTTGGCACAGTCAGAAAAAGAGACACTGAGAATTTTTTTAAGCATAGAGTTCTGTAGGACATATATTAACTTTGCAATTGAACAGTGAAGACAGGAAATTCAGCACCTTCAGTGGTATGAGATCTATTTGCATAAAACGAATTTTATTTATAATTTTGTTTTTTTAAGCAGTATAAAAGCTTAGAATTGAGTTGTATACAGCAATCTATCAGGAAAAGAGTGAATATTACATTATTTGAAGGCAGTGGAGGCTTTGGGAAGAAAAATGTGCAGGTAATATTATAAATATAGCATCACAGAACACAAAAATATACTCACAAAAGTACAGGACATATCATTAAATGAGTGATTCAAAGGAGCATTCAAAAATTGATGGACAAAATTATTGCCTCAATGATCATATGTGTTCATCTACAAGGTAACATATTTTGTGTTCCCATCTAATAACTTCCATCTACAGTTACAGGTGATAATAAATGAGCTGGTACTTGAAGAAAAAGTGGGACAGCCAACATACAATGACGTTAAATTTAGAGAATTCTAGACAGAGGAAGCAGCGTTAACAAAGACAAGGTATGGAATAAATGGGCATATTTTGGAGTAGTTGGAATATAGGATGAGAGAATAGTATATCAAGGCAGAAATATAGGCTAGGTAGTCTAGGAACTGACCATATGTATTTTGTTTTTATGCATCAAATACAATATAATTTTCCTTAAAAAGTATCAAGAAAAAATTAACTTTATGAGATATTTTACATACTAATGATTGTAGTATAGAGATATGTTTCTAGAAGATTTAGACTGAATTAAGAAAATCTGCAAATAGAAAGAGCAGTTACAGAGATATTAAATTACTCATTTTATAGCTGGAGATGTGCTGGGCAAAGACTGTAATATTATAAATTAAAAAAAAGGGTGCACTTATGAAACATTTGGGATGATTCATTATTTACTCAGTGATGTACTAAGAAGAAAGAGTCGTAATTATAATAATTTTTCAAGTCTGTATGATTTTATAGTAATATGACTGAAGACAACAAATATAACGAAAATAAACATTTGGAAAAGGAATAGTGATTTTAGTACTGAAAGGTTTAAGTTGTCAGTGGGATATCCACTTGGAGATAATATGTAAATGACAAGTATTTTCAGAGAGAGCTCAAAAGAGAAAAAAGATGTTTGGACAATCATTATTATACTTTTGTATTTTGAAGTTTTTTGTTTTAGTTAACTTTTGCTGTGTAAATCATCCTAAAACAGTAGCTTAAAGAAATTTAAGCAGTTATTTAATGGATGCATTTGCAGATTGGCAAAACATCTAGGTGGTTCTTTTGGACTGGATCATTCTTAGCCAATCTCAGCTGGGCCCACTCGTGTTATCTTCAGTCAGCCGGTGGGTTGACTGTGGCTGGTTCATTTGTAAACGTCATTCATAAATGATATCTTGGAAAGCTTGGGTTACTATTCATGTGGTCTCAACCTCCAGCATGCTAGCCTAGGTTTGTTCACTTGGCTTCAGAATTTTAACAGAGGGACCAGGAATATATAAAGCCTATTACAGTTAGGGCTAAGAAGATGCGTACCACCACTTCCACTACATCTTGTCAAAGAGGGCCAGCCCAAATTCAAGACGAGGTGAAGAGACCCCACTTCTTGGTGATGGAACCTATTGCAAAGAGGGAAGGGAAGAATATGAGACCATATAGGATAAATTTAATAGGAAAAATTCAAGTTCAGTAATTTTTTAAAAGATGCCAATAATAAAACAAGAAAAGTAATTTTCGATATTATGTTGAAGGTTGAAACAATGAAGGAAACCAATTAAAACCAGAAAAGGTCAGATGCCTAGTGCAAGGACTATAAGAGAATTGTTTAAAGAATTACAAATCAAAAAAATCTAATCTCAAAAGTACTTATTTCAATATTTAGTTTGTTTTCATTATGTACATGTTAGTGGTGAGATAGTAGTGCTGTGATAATCAACTGCTTCATTTAACTTCTGGCAGTTTTCTGATGGAATTAGTCACTTTTACTTCTAATTTTATAAACTCATTATATCCTTTTTTCCGTATTTTAAGAAATCTAATTTAATAGATTTTACATGTTAGAGTATTTTTAGGTTTACGGAAAAAAAATGTGTTCTAATTACAGAGACTTCCCATATATCCCCTCTCCTGCACATAGTTGCCTCTATAATTAATGTCTTGTTTTAGTGTGGTACACTTATAATTGATGAGTCAATATTGATACATTATTATTAACTGAAGTCCATATTTTCATTAAGTTTCACTCTTTGTGTTTTACATTCCATGGGTTTTGTGACGTGTGTAACATATATCCACCATTATAGTATCTTACATAATAGATTCACTGCCCTAAAAATCCCCCATACTCCACCTATTCATCCTTCTCTCCCTTCCCCTGAACTCCTGACCAACCACTGATTTTTTTATTGTTTCATTAGTTTTATCTTTTCCGGAATGTCATAAAGTTGGAATCACAGAGTACACAGCTTTTCCAAATTGGCTTCTTTCATTTAGCAGTATGCATTTAACGATCCTCCATGTGGTTTTGTGTCTTGATAGTTCAATGCTGAATAATATTGTGTTGCCTGGATGCACTACAGTTTATTTATCTGTTCACCTACTGAAGGATATCCTGTTTGCTCCCAAGTATTGGAAATTATGAATAAAGCTGCTAGAAACATTTTTGTGCAGGTTTTTGTGAGGGTGTAAGTTATCTATTCATTTGGGTAAATATTGAGGAGTGTCATTGCTGGATCACACATAGGAGACTGTTTAGCTTTGAGAGAAATTGCCAAACTGTCTTCAACAGTGGCTGTAACATTTTTCATTTCCTCCAGCAATGAACAAGAGTTCCTGTTGCTCCACATCCTCACCAGCATTTGGTGTTGTCAGTGTTTTGAATTTTAGCCGTTCTAGTAGATGTGCTGTCGTATCTAATTGTCATTTTTATTTACAGTTCTTTAATGACACATGATATTGAGCATCTTTTCATATGCTCATTTTCCATATGTTTCTCTTCTTTGGTGAGAAGTCTGTTTGGATTTCTGCCCATTTATTAACTGAGTTGTTTGATTTCTTATTATTCAGTTTTATCAGTTTTTGCATATTTTGGATACAAATCCTTTATCAGATATGTTTTACAAATATTTCTTCTGTTTTGTGGCTTGTCCTTTCTTTCTCTTAACAGAATCTTTCACAAGGCAAAAATTTTTAACTTTAATGAAATACAGCTTATTGATTTTTTCTTTCATGGACTATGCTTTTGGTGGTATATCTTAAATGTCACCACAAAATCCAAGGAAGTTTACCTAGTTTTCTTCTGTTATAGTCTAAGGGCTGTTTTTCCTCATTTAATTACTTTTGCTCCATTGTCAGATATCACTTGACCATATTTGTGTCAGTCAATTTCTGGGTTCTCTATTCCTTTCCAGTGATCCATCTGTCTATTATTTCACTGATACCACATTATCTTGATTACTGCAGCTTTATAGTGAGTCTAGAAGTCAAGTAGTATGCTTGATTTGACTTTGTTCTTCTCCTTCAATATTGCAGTGGCTATTCTGGGTCTTCTGCCTTTTTATATATACATTATAATCAGTGTGTTGACATCTAAAAAGTAACTTTTGGGGATTTTGATTGAGATTATGTTGAATCTGTATATTAGAGTGGGAATAACTGACATTCTGACCACATATATTTTTTTCTATTCATAAACATGAATATTTTATTATTATTTGCATTTATTTCGATCTTCTTTGATTCTTTCATCAGAGATTTGTAGCTTTCCTCATATGGATCTTATAAATATTTGTTTGATTTATGGCCCGATGTTTTAGGTTTTTTTATGTTAATATAAATGGTATTGTGTTTTTAACTAGAAATTCTAAAAGGTTGTTGCTGATATATAGGAAAGCAATTGACTATTCTATATTAACCTTGTGTCTTGCAACATTACTGTAATTGCTGATTAGTTGCAAAAGTTTTTTGTTGACATGATTCTTAATGATTTAATTAATAATGTTGATTTCTTCATAGATAATTAGGTCATCTGCCAAAAGTAAGAGAGTTTGTTTCTTTCTTCCCGATAAGCATACATTTATATCTTTTTCTTGTCTTATTGTACTGGTTAAGACTTCTAGTATGATGTTGAATAAGAGTGGTGAGAAAGGGGAGACATCCTTATACCTGACCTTAGTAGGAAAGAATCAAGTTTCTCACCTTTAAGTATGATGTGAGCTGTAGATTTTTGTGGATGTTCTTTATCTAATTACAGAAGTCCCCCTCTATTCTTAGTTTTCTGAGAGCTTTTATCATGAATATTTGTTGGATCTTCTCAATTTTGTTTGCTGAATCTGTTGACATGATCATACAAATTTTCTTCTCCAGCCTATTGATGTATTTTGGATCTTTTTACTCTTTTCATATGGTAAAAACACCTAACATGAGCTCTACTCTCTTGACAAAATTTTGACTGCACAGTACATTATGGTTAACTATGGGAACTATGTTTTATAGCATATGTCTAGAACTTACTTATCTTGTATATAATAGAACAAAATATTATTCTGGCTTCTCGTTGTGGATTGGATTGAATAATGAACATTATAGAATTAGGGAGATTAGAAAATTGAAATGATTTAACTTAGGGACAATCACTGTTTGGTCCAAAAGCTATGGTGAATATTATGGAGAAAATTCAACATGGAATATTTTTAGATCTGTTTTGGAATTAGTACTGATGGGGCTGGCAGATAAATTAGATGTGGAAATTAATGGACAGTGGAGAATAAAAAAAGACTTTTATACTTTTGTTTGAGCAATTAATGTCATTATGTGAAATGGAGAATTTAGACAAGGAACAGTTTGGGAGAAAAGAGTGTAATTAATAAACCTGTTTAGGGCGTATGTCTCAAAGATGTCATTTTTAGCTATGATACACCTAAAGAGTGAGTGAATGCAGAAAAGACAGTAGCATCTAGTGCTCATTTTTGGTTTTAGAACATTTAGAGAGTGAGTACAAGAGTACAAGAGTAACTTCCAGTAAAGGATACTGGAAGGAGCAAGAAAAGGATGATGTTAGAGAAGTCATAAGAAAAATAAAAATCCTTCAAGGAGATGCGTTTAATCATTTATCTTAAAAGCTGTTGTGACTTTGTGTTGGAACATTGTGTTTTGATCTATTACATTTGTATTTTTCTCTGTATTATCCTCGCTAGTACTAGTAAGAAAAGCCCAGTACTAGCAGTAAAGGAGACATAATAAATGTATTGCATAATAAAATATGTATAATAATAATATAATATTGGCATTATATATTGTTATAGATATAATTGTGTCCACTAAAATTTATGTGTTAAAACCCTAACCCCCAGCACCTCAGAATGCAACTCTATTTGTAGACAAGGTCTTTAAAGAGATGACTAAGTTAAAATAAGGCCATTAGAGTGATTCCCTAATCTAATATGACTGATGTCCTTATAAGAAAAGGAAGAGACACCAGGAGTGCATGTGAACAGAGGGACAACCATGTCAAGAGACAACAAGAGACTGGTCATCTAAATGGCAAGGAGAGAGGCTTTAGAATAAACCAAACCTTCCAACACCTTGATCTTGGATTTCTAGTCTCTAGAAATGTGAGAACATGGATTTCTGTTGTTTAAGGCACTCAGGCTGTGGTATTTTGTTCTGGCAGCCCTAGTAAGCTGATACACATATACAATCGTTATACAATCGTGCACTGCATAATGATGTCTGGGTCAACGACGGACTGCATATACTATGGTGGTCCCATAAGATTAGTGTCACATAGCCTAGGTGTGTAGTAGGCTATAAGATCTAGGTTTGTGCAAGTAAACTCTATGATGTTTACACAACAAAAAATTGTCTAACAATGCATTTCTCAGAATGTATCCTCCATTAAGAGACACGTGACTATATTTATTGATTTTAATATATCTCTTATTTGTATATAATTATTCCTCAGTTGTCTTGTTTCTATAAGTAGCTACCTCTAACAAGTTAAATAAGTCATCAGTCTCTCTGAGACACAGCATAATGAAGTTAGAAGAAGCAGAGGTGCACTAAGTCATATATAATTGAGTTTTACAGAAGTCGAAGACAGTAATGTTAGAAAAATGCCCAAGTTATGTGCAATGTCATTGACTATGGAGGACCTGGTCATTAAAATAATGGATCATTATTACTTCATTAAAATAATGAAAATTAATAGGAATGATGGTATGATAAATCCCTCAAAAGAGACTTGGTTATCAATGGAATGAATAAAAGGGGTCCTAGGGAAATTGATTAGGCCCTCAAATATTATTGGTAAAATTAAAAATTTTATGATCAGATTATGAAAGTTCAATCTGAAGTGAAGAAAGGTATATCTCACTGGTTTGTCAGAAAACCGGCAAAAATTTCAACACTTTATTCATCATTTGTTCTTTTGAATAATTAGCAAATTTTATTATAACCTAAAATGCATTACATATAAGGTAAAGTAGTTTTTTCTATAGTTTTAATTTTTCTAGATATGTCCCTATTGAAATTTTCACCATAAATATGTGCTTATTTTATGAGTGAATTCATACCAAATCATCGTTTTGAAGTAATCATTAGCTTTCAATAACAAAATATCCTCTATGTCTGCAAGTTTCTCTCAAGCTTACCACAAGACATCTATAAAATATTTGTGTCTGTGCACTAAGCAGATAGAAATATAGGTCTATTTAGGATGCTACCAAAAAAAATGATAAAATTATCTTGATAATTGTTTTATAGCTTTATTCTGTTTAGTATAATAACAAATAATAATGCTAGAGGATGTATGTCCAGAACTTTAGAGAAACATTTACTTAATTTCACCAAGAGTATGATATAATAATCTTCACGAAATGATGTAAACATCTTCATATTTACAAGAATGGAAATTATTTAAAAAACATTTGGGTTTGGATAATGTCTGGTAAATGCTTTATGAACAGTTTACATCTCTCATGGAGAAATTCCATATTTAATATATGCTTCATATTTCATTTAGTGTTTAAAGAACATAGAATTAGTCATTTAATAGTAACTACCTGCATTTGCCATGTACACAAAATAGAAAATCTAATATTTTCGACCTGATGTTTGATTTGACTACATTTAATAACTTAGTTTTATATTTTCTTATTCTCCCTGTTGAAAGAATGACACCAACTAGTTTTTCCTGTCCTACTCACTTCAAATTTAATGAAATAAACGGTTTCTCAAAAAAACAGAACATTGTTGAATAATGATACTTTTTAAATTCTAATTATTATAGGCATAGAATTCCTTTGAAGTTGACAGCAAAAGATTGTATTTCTGATGTTCTTTTTAGTCTGGCAATTACTGAACCATTGAATAAATCTCATTATAACTATTTTCTGAGAAAGAATGGAAATATAATGAGGAAATGGAACAAAAATAGTGTTTGATCCTCCATCTGCATGTCAGTAAGATCGTTTTTTACTACAGACCCGTTCTTGGTGTATATGTTGTAGCTAATGTCTGTTATAGAGATAAAAATACGCGAAAGTTTGCATCGCAGTCTGTTCGAGGGAACAGATAACTAAGTGTTTTTGCCATCCTGTAGACTTGTTTTTACATTCCTTCATAAATCTGTCACTTAGGAAGGTGATCCAATTAATGTTCTTGAGTTAACTGTTCAAATAAACACATTTTTTTTTGAAAGTAGAGAGAAGAAAGGCAGAACAGGTGGAATGTGAACTTGCCTTAGAGCTAATTTTTCCCAAAATCACAATCCCCTAAATGTATAAAATTTATAACCCCCCCCAATTTTTCCAATGACATAGAATTCAGCTAATAGTAGGTTTATAATCATTTGCTTTTACATATTTCCAGCTATCTGTAAAAAAAAGTATCCACAGGGAAAGTTGTATTTATGTCACTTCATTCTCTTCGTAGTCTTCCAGAGGACTTACTATTCATGTCAACATTCCGTTCCCCAGAAACAATTAAGTCTGCTGTGAAGTAATGCAAATAAATCAATAGGTAGAGAGAGACACAGAAAGACAGACAAATAAATAAAAACAATCATTAAACTGTCCTAAAACTCTCATGAAATATCCAAGCAATTAGCATGGATCTTAAGCCACTCACTGAGATGCTGGATCAGGAGAGGAAGGAAAAGGAGCAACATCTATCCTATGAGCTGAAGAGTTCAGCAGTGGCCCTGAGATAGACAGTGATCAGAGTAAATAGGCCATTCTTTTCACAGACAAATAACTGTTTTCTGTGATTGCCAGATAGGAAATTTAAAACAAATAAATAAAATGTTAAATATAAGACAAGTATTATAACCTTCAGTTAATTTGCTAACGTATAAAAAATATCCATGAGAAAATTCAAAACTTGACTTTATTTAAAGATCTTAAGAAAGGAATTTCAGCCAAAGGCTGCCTTCTTCCCATAAATCTATCTCATGAGAAAGAGCGCAAACCTTAATCTTACCTGATTAGTAGCCCCTGAAACTGCAGCACAGCAAAATTGGTGGATGGATACCACAATTGTGCAACAAGTAGCACACTTTCCTACCTTATAGAAATACTACCTCCATTTCTCCAGCTACCCAGTCAGCAAAGGGCTCACTGGTTAGTTATTTAAACAACACACACACACAATCCCTTTGCCTCAATGATTGTTTTTCTATTTATGTCATCTCTATTTGCCATCTCTCTATAATAGTAATTCATGCTTGTTTCTAATAAAACAAAAGAAAATTCTTAAAATAATGAATATACACATGCACAGATATTTTACTACATGTATATACACTATGTATATAATTTAAAAGAGTTTAACTCTGGATGAGCCACAAAGACACCTCTGATGGTCCAAGACTTTGCCTTAGACAGGAAGACTTCTTCAACTGTAACAGGGTAGATAGAGAAAAATTGTGTGCAGATGAATTAAATTTTTAGTTGGAGTAACAGGGCATTTCAGGGAAAGTTTTTCACAGGTTTTTGTCAGTTTATTAGATTCTTGCTGCCCCATCCCTTCCAATTCTTCACAGCTAGTTTCTGTAAGACGGATTTTCTGGGAGGTGGCCAACAGCATGTGCCACTTTGACATCGATAAAATGTCACATGAATGAAAAGAACAGTGTTTTCCTGGCTGAGTTGAGGGCGCAGATGTTCCTGAAGACAATGCTCAGATTTATAAATTATAATCACAATGAGATACCACTGTACACCCACAAAAATACCTAGAATTATAAATACTGAAAACAACAAGTTTTTGCAAGAATGTGGAACAACTGTAACTTTTATCTATTGCTACTAGTGATGTAAAACGCTACAACTTATTTGGAAAAGATGAAAACTTCTTATAAAATTAAAAATGTACTTACTGCATAACACAGCAGTTCTACTCCTAGTTATTTATCCAACAATAATGAAAGCACATCTCCATGCAAGGGATTTTATACACAGAACGTTCATGAAAACTTTGTTCATCATGGCCAAACCTGGACGCAACACAACCATGAATCAAACTATTTTGTGTTTATACAAAAGACTACTACTCAGAATACAAAGAACTTAGCTGTGGATACACACACAACATCGATGGCTTTCATTGCTCTCTCTGTGGAAAAAAAAAATAGCTGGACACAAAACAACAATATCCTGGTGGCCTCAGGGTGACCAAGCTGTGGCTGTTGAATGAGAAGTACCCCAAACGGAAAAAATTTGAGTTTTTAAACATTTTATGTTTTGAAATGGATATAAGCTACATGGATGAATACACTTGTTAAAACTTAGCAAATTGTATGCATAGGATTTGTGCTTCTCACTGTATATACATTTTACCTAAAATAAAGAACTGTAAACAAAAATTATCCAGGCTTTTGTAGTTTTTCTCCCCACTCTACTCAGCAGTTAAGTAAAGGGGTACTAAAAACAAAAACTGGAGTCAAACTCAGAGTTGTGAGAGAGCAAGAGAACAGCAAGAGACAGAAGTTGAAATCATTAGGAAGAGTATGGTTAAAACGAAGAGCTATGGGGGTTGACTGTAGCGGGAAGGAACTGAACATTGGAGGGAAATCAATGGGCAAACGCAGAGAGGTCAACTTCAGTCAAAGAAAAGGTTTAGAGGGAGTAGCCAAGAAAAATGCTGGAATCATAGGAAGTCGTAGTCAGAGAGTTCAAAGTTCAAATTTAAGATTTTTATATGATTAAACAATTCTAAGTTTAACAAGGCCCAGGGTTTGTAGACGTGGGTGATGGACTGACATACAATGGCATTTTAGTTTCTTAGGGTGCTGTAACAAAGTATTGCAAACTGAGTGGCCGAGAACAGCAGAAATTTATTATCTTGTGGTTTGGGAGGAGAGAAGTTCAAAAGAAGATAGCAATTCAAAATCAAGGTGTGAGCAGGGCCATGAAAGCACTAGGAAAGGATCTGTAGCAGGCCTCCTGGCTTCTGGAGCCTCAGGTATTCCTTGGCTGTAGATAGCATTCTCCCTGTGTCTTCACACAGTCTTCTTTCTGTACCTGACTCTCTCTCTTCACCTGGCATTCTCGCTATGTGTGTGTTTCCGTGTGCAAATTTCCCATTTTTCTAAGAACGCAGTCATAACGGATTAGGGCTCAAACTAATGACCTCATCTTAATTAATCTGCTACACCTTATTCCCAAATAAGGTCTCTTTCTGAAATACTGGGGGTTAGGACTCCAACATATGAACTGTGGGTGACACAATTCAGCATGTTACCCATGGATAGGGAACTGGGTTATTAAAGGAAGTGAGAAGTTAGTTAGATGGATATTGAGAGTGGTGAGCAAGGGATGATATGGTTATCTGACATGGAGGAAGGGTAACAGTCTAGACATGGCATGGGGAACAGAATAGGTTGCCACCAAGGAGTGGATAAAAAAGTAATAATTTTTTGAGGGAAAATCATGTTGACTTTATATGCAGGCTGAGAACGCAGAAGAATTGGATTGTTGTTAAAGGTGGCACAGTGAAAGCCCGGGTGGAACAAGCGAGGTCAGAGAGAGCAGTCTACAATGTAAGCACAGCTGACAGGGCCTCCCTGGCAACCCAGGCAGGAGCGGATTCTCCCTCTCAACAGTGTGCTTCCTCACTCATTGCACTTACAAGATTTGCTTAAAATGACACAACAATCTATGTCCTTTGCTGCTTAGGAAGAAAAGGCCAAACTCTGTTCCTTGAAGGGCTTTGCAATAGCTGTTTCCTATGTTTGAAACATATTTGCATGGCTGGGTCAGAATGTCATCTGATTCCTAGTCTAAATGTTACTGTATCAGAAAAGCCTTTCCTGCCAATGGACTAAAAAATGGCTATATGGTAAATATCTCTCACATCTCATCATCTTTTAACTATTTGCATAGAAGGCATCACTCTCTGACAAATTTCTAATTTATTTCTATTTTATCTGTCTATTCCACCACACCACACTGAAATGAAGAGGAACCTTAATTCTGTTGATCTCTTCTGTGTTGCCAGAAACCATGGCAGTGATTGGCACAGGGAAGCCTTTAAGAAATATTTATTGGTTTATTTATTTATATTTTTTACTGAAGTAACGTTGGTTTATGGCATTATATAAACCTCATATATACATCATTGTATTTCAACCTCTGCATAGACTACTTCATGTTCACTACCAAAAGAAATATTTGTTGAAAGAAACATAATGTCTGTTTCCTCATTCCACAGGCACATAGCATATTCAGCACACAGCACAGAACCTGCCATATATTAGGTGCTCAATAAATAATTTTTAATTTGTTAATAAATAAATAGATGAATGACTAAATGTAATAAACATTTCAACAATTACCAGAGATAACACAGACTGAGGGACATGATTAAATTTTCCAGATGAAAGTTTCAGGATGAATTACTCCCACCAAAATACTAAGAGATATGGCAAGTATGTGGGGACTGGATAAAGGTCCCAAGAGATATTCAGTTCTAATCTTCAGAAGCAATGAATATGTTACCTTACATGTTAAAAGGCACTTCCCAAACGTGATTAAATTAAGGTCCTTGAGATAGGGAGATTATCCTGGATTATGTGGGTGGGCCCAATGTAATCACAAGGGTCCTTATAAAAGGGAGGCAGGAGAATCGGTGTTAGAGGGAAATTGATGCAATGGCAGAAAGGGAAGCAAGTTAGGGAGAAATTTGATGATTCCTCACTGCTGGCTGTGAAGATGGAGGCAGGGACCACAAATCAGGAAATACAGGAAACCTCTAGTACAGAGAAAAGACAGAGGAAAAAACTCTCCTGTAACGTGTCCAGAAGGAATGCTGCCCTGGTGTACCCACTTTAGATTTCTGATTTCCAGAGCTGTGTGTGTGTTTTAAGCCACCAAGTTTGTCATAATTTTTTATAGTAGCAATAGGAAACTAATACAGTGGGTGAGGGACAAGGACGGGAAGGTTAGATTCATGGATTCGTTGAACATGTGAAGGGATCCTTAGATAGTAAATTTGATTTGCCACATTACATTTATAATGCAGTTACTATATTACAATATATAACTGAATATGTATTATGCATACGTATATTTATATAGTTTTCTTACATGATACTGATAAATAGAATAAAATGAAATTGTTATTACCTAGTTACTATATATTTGTCAGTGAACTAAGATTTTAAAAGCCAGACATGGTTTTCTACTTTAGTCTTATTAGAAACCTAGGATTGCCCTCTATATTCTCTATCCTTTAGACTATGCATAATTTTATCTCTTACAAAAACAGGAATCCAATAAATGGAATCCTTTAATGCTGCCTCAAAGTAGACTAAATCTAAGTCATCAAATGGCAATAAAAAGCGAAAGTTTAGAGTTTTTATGTGGTTACTACTCAAATTATGATCCAGAGATCAGCAGTATCCCCATGGCCTGGATACTTACTAGAAATGCAGAATCTTACTCCACCCAACTCTTTAGAAGCAGAATTTGCATTTTAATAACACCTTCAGGTAATTTGTATGTGTATTAAATTTTAAAAAGCACCAGATTGTTTCATCTGATCAGAGAATAATGAACACACATCTTTGATGTAAGTCTGAAGATAACCAGAAGTCATCACTGTTGTCAAGGCAATACTAGCAATTTATGTTATTATATTTGAAATATTTAATCCTTAAAATTGAAACCACCAACTACTAATTGTGACTGAATATTGTACCTTTAATTACGAGTACTGCTGAGGGTTGTGGGGGTGGTGGAAGTCATGCTGTTTGATATATGAGAATTTTCTTTATTTCAAAGTGGTGGTGGAAATGTCCATAACAGAAGGAAAATGACCCTATTAAGTTGAAGAAGTCAACAAGATCTTGAATATTAACAAGAAATTCAGCCTAAAACCCTTGTAAAACCCATGTACAAATGAGAAAACAATATGAAAAGTGTTGATTTGATTAATGTTTGAATTATAAATTAAATTATACTTATTGTGCTATCCATTTGGCTGATTTTTAAAAAATATTACATGAGCACTAATTAAAGTGACTTGCAAAATATGAAATAAAATCCTCACATACGTCATTTAGAATAAATGTCTTATTTTCTGAAGACAAAGATCTAAAATAAAGCTATTTAAAAGGAGATCTCTTAAATATGATTGATAAAAATTTCAATTTAAATAGCTTCCTCTGGTATATTGATTATAATAAATCAACCGGTGACATAGATGACACAAAATTTAAAATCAGAATACAGCCAAAAAGAAAAGTATGGCCATTTAAGCAGAGGATTAAATAAAGGATTTATAAGAGAGAATCTTATTTTATTATAATTATCTTGTCTGAATCTTTTTTATGTATTGTCAAACTATACTCGTTTTGTAAATTTTCTATAGGAGAAAATTATTTATTTACTTTTAACAACCTAAAACTTAATCTTATTTATAGTATTATAGTTCTCTGGTATTGGAAGTTCTTTGGTATACTTAACATAACATGCATCCAATTTTTACAGTTTTATGCTGATCACAAATAATTCTTTCTTTACTCCACTGTTTCTCTCCAACCTTTCAGACCTGTCATGTAAATATACAGTACCCACAATGTCATTCCTTGAGAGTCAAAATGAAAGAAATCACGTTTTGAAGATATAAACATATTCAGGATATTTCATTATTTTCTTTATTGTTTAAGGTATTGGTGAAAAAATCCATTACATTTAAAATTGAAATAATAATGAGATATATCACAAGTCATCAAGTATGCTTTCTTTTCATAAAATAAAATCAAAACAACAATGACTAGATTGATTAGGTGGAATTCGATTTTTCTACATTTAGCATGAAAAATGAGAAACAAATTATTTAAAATCAATTCTATGAGAGTAAACCATATCTTAGGCAGTATTAATATAGATAGGAAATAGATTGCGCATAGATGGATGTTTGGTAAACAGTCTCGTATAAGAGACAGATAAATGGATAGATGACTGATAGCTCATATGTAAACTCAGAAAACACATTGCTGTTTTGTATAAAACTGCTGTATAGATTAGAAGACATGTATTAAAAATAGTGATAAGCCTTGTAAGTCCAGGTGTACTGTGAGGTATAGCTGGCTATGTCAGGAAAACAAGCCCCTTCATTATTTACTAGCTGTGTAAATATGCTAGTTACTGAACTTCCAATTACCTTCCTTTCTTTTCCTGTTAAAAGGTGTAGATTTATAAACTCACCTCCTAGGGATAAAGTTGAATGAATCTATTAATATTTAAACAATAATTGCATCAAACCAAGTATAGGCATCATGTGAAAATAATGTGAGAATAAATCTGAGTAATATATCTGGATATCTCAGATTATATCTGCATGGATATAACAAGGTTGTCAGTATCACATATATATATGAAATAGGCATAGGTCAACATTTAATTCAGAGATAGCACCAACAAAGTGTCAAAATAATGAATCAGTCTATCATGACATTTTTGTACTGAACATTTAATTCAAACATAAATTCTTTCTTTCCTTTCCAAGAGCAACTAATATATCTAAAATGAGATATATCTGCTCTTAGATTTAATATTATAATATAAATATATAATAATATGATTATTATAATTATATTGATATAATTTGTAAATAATTATTAATTTATAATAATGATATAATATGTTAAATGTAAAGGACTTTGCATGTACTCATAAGCATTAATTAGGTAAATAATAAATATTCCATTGAGCATGACTAATAGAATATCACATTTGCCTGTTTTGATACAGATGCATCTTTTAATAATTCCCCTAGAGAAAACAAAGATTCTTGAGCCTCTTATTTGGTCAGGAATCTTGGTTCAGATGCTTCTGGCGAGAAGAGTTAGGCAGAATCCTTCTCTCTAGCCTTTTGTGTCCATAGGTGTGAGTCACTTATGTCTGACCAAGGGCAGAGTTTTATTTTGGGGGTTTTTCTCCAGGTTTATTGAAGTATAATTGACATACAACATTGTATAAGTTTAAGATGTACAATGTTTTGATTTGATACACTCACATATTGCAGTATCATCACCACCATAGCATTAGCTAACGTCTCCGTAAGTCATATACTTATCATTTGTTCTTTGTGGTGAGCATATTTAAGATCTACTTTCTTAGCAACTTTCAAATATATAATACAATAATGTTAACTGCAATCACAATACTGTGCAATAGATCCCCAAAACTTATTCATCTTTTAACTAGAAGTTTGTACCCTTTGACCCAAATCTCTGCATTTCCTCCACTCCTAGCCCCTGCTAACCACCATTCTACTCTCTGTTTTTACAAGTTCAGCCTTTTAAGATTCCAAATATAAGTGATATCAGATAGCATATGTCTTTGTCAGTCTGACTTATCTCCCTTCGAACAGTGCCCTCAAGTTCCAACCATGTTGTTACAAATGGCAGGCTTTCCTTCTTTCTTATGGCTGAATAATATTCCAGTGTGTGTGTATGTGTGTCTGTGTGTGTGTGCATGTGTATCACACCTTTATCCATTCATTCATTAGTAGACATATAGATTGTTTCCATATCTTGGCTACTATAAACAATACTGAAATAAACATGGAAGTGCAGAAATCTGTTTCTTGTTTTCCTTTCCCTTGGATGTATACCCATAAGTAGAATTGCTGGATCATATGGTAGTTCTATTTTAAATTTTGAAGAACTTCCGTTCTGTTTTCCATACTGGCTATACCAATTTACATTCCCACAAATAGTTCCCTTTTCCCTACTTCCTCTCCAAAACTGGCTATCGCTTGTCTTTTTGATGACAGTCATTCTAACAGATGATCTCTCGTTGCGGCGATCTCTTATTATGGTTTTGATTTGAATTTCTCCGATTGCCGATGTGGAACGTCTTTTCATGTGCCTGTTGGCCATTTGTATGTCTTCTTTGGAAAAATGTCTGTTCAGTTCTTTTGACCATTTTTAAATCAGATTTTTGGCATTTTTGTTATTGAGTTGTATGAGTTCTTTATATAATTTAGATATTAATCCCTTCAATATATAGTTTGCAAATATTTTCTCCAGTTTCATAAGTTGCCTTTTTATTTTGTTGATTGTTTCTTTGCTGTGCATAAGCTTTTTGCTTTGATTTAGTCCCACTTGATTATTTTTATCTTTGTTGTTTGTGCTTTTTGTGTCATAACCAAAAAATTATTGCCAAGACCAATGTCAAGGAGTTTTTTCCCTATGCTTTCTCCTATGAGTTTTATGGCATTAGGTCTTACATTTAAGTCTATTTCACTTTGAGTTCATTTTTGTGAGTGGTTTAAGATAGGGGTCCAATTTTATTTTTCTGCATATGGTTACCCAATATTTCCAACACCATTTATTGAAGACACTATCCTTTTTCCACTGTGTAATCTTATCTCCTTTTTCATAAATTAATTGATAACATGCATGAGTTAATTTCTGGGCTTTCTATTCTATTCCATTTATTTTGTGTTTGCTTTTATGCCACTACCAAAGTATTTTGATTACCATAACTCTGTAGTATAGCTTGAAATCAGAAACTGTGGTGCCACCAGCTTTGTTCTTTCTCAGGATCATTTTGGCTATTTGGAATATATTTTGGTTCCATACAGATTTTAGAATTATTTTTTCTATTTATTTGAAAAATGTCTTTGGAATTTTGATACGGATTGCATTGAATCTATAGATAGCTTTGATAATATGGAAATTTTAACAATATTAATTCTTCTGATCCATGAACACAGGATATCTTTTCATTTGTTTGTGTCTTCTTCAATTTTTTTCATCAGCATCTTGCAGTTTTTATTTTACAGATGTATTTCACCTCCTTATTTGGATTTATTTCTAAGTGGGTTTTATTGTTTTTAATGCTATCACGAATAAGATTGTTTTATTTCTTTTTCGGATACTTCAGTGTTAGTGTATAGAAATGCCATTGGTTTCTGTATGTTGATTTTCATTGATGAGTTCTAATAGTTTTTTGTTTTGATTATGTTTGATGTTTTCTGTTTGATGAGGCACCAAGTAAATATGCGGAGGACTAAAGGAATGTAGGGAAGTGGAGGTTGGCTGTCTCTGCCTTATCTGTAAGTCTGGATTTCAGTCTTCACAGAGAAATTACAAAAACTGAGATTGAAGGAGTCATGCTCAATGTGAGACTGAACAAAAGCAACGCCAGTGATAACATATGAACAAGATTTGAGAGCAGAGTCACTTATCACAAAAATCTGTGTACAGACACAAACAGATGCTCTCAGAGAGCTCACAAGAAAATATCTCTATATCAAGACAAGCAAGAGGAAAACCTTAAATAAGTGTCTGGTGGTCTACTGGTTAAGATTCAATGCTTTCACCATTGTAACCTGGGGTTGTTTCTCGCTCAGAGAATCACCCCCCCTGTCTGTTGGTTGTTATACCATGGCGACAGTGTGTTGTAGTGATGCTGAAAACTATGCCACCAGCATTTCAAATACCAGCAGGTCTACCGACAGTGGACAGGTTTCAGGGGAGCTTCCAGACTAGACAGACTAGGAAGGAAGACCTAGCCACTCACTTCCAAAAAAATTGGCCATGAAAACTCTATGTGTAGCAGTGGAGCACGGTCTGCTAGGGCTGGAAGATGAGAGGATCTCTCACACACACACACACACACACACACACACACACACACACAAAGACCAAGCAGGGTTTCGCTCTGCTGTACATATGGTCAGTAGGAGATGGAATCGACTCAATGGCATTAACAACAACAAAAAAGTAGTGTAAGATGGAGAGATCAACTTATATTTCTCTCACTTAACAGAAGCTTTGTTACCTGAACAAATTTAAGAAGATTTACCCTGAGGCCAGTAGTTTTGGACGACTCCAGAGACCAAACTTTGCCAGTGACTGCAGAAACCATCCTCAGGTGTGCTATTTTACTTTTCACTCCATCAGCAAGTTAGAATTACAAACTGTCCCACTGAGGATACAGATGTCCAGTCTAAGGTTTTTATAGTTATTTGGGCTGAAGACTCCCAGGTAGGTAACTAATAAAAAGATATAGGTTTAAAACATCAAGATTAAATATCGGCATAAGTGTAACACAAAGATTGAGAAATTCTTAGATATGTAGTGTTTTAAATGATGGTTAATAGCTTAGTGTGTTATCAATCAGTTTTTCAAAAAATTGATCCCAAAATTATTGTAACAAAGACCCCATACACTGATAATTCTCATTAGCTATCTTTCATCTTCTTTATTCATGAATAGAATAGATAGATAAGATTATAGAGAAAAACATTAATTTTCAGAATAATTTTCCAATTAAAGCTTTTATATAATGGCTACAGAACAAAATTCAGGATCTCTCTTCATCTTTCATCTAAAATAGAAGCTAGGCATGTCGAGATATTTTAAATGCAGTCCTTGCAGAAAAGGCTTACACTGAGTCTTCTCTTTCACAACAAATTACTCTATTCTGGTCACAGCATGCTTTAGGATTGTGACAACCTAGGGTAAGAAAGGTCAGCCCTGTCTCTTCACTTTATGGATGAGGATATTGTGATCAAGTCATCCATACTTAGTAGCGAAATTCATGAACCCAACTAAGAGTATGCCTTGCCGCTGTGCCTACATGGTTGCTGAAAACTTAATCTAACTTATTGCTATATATTAGGTGGGAAAGCTGGGAGCCAGAAGGGTCAAATTATTCGCATGTGCTTAATATCTGGTAGTTTTCAAGAGACTAGAATAAATGTATCCTGATTTCATTGTCTTTAACTTTCCGTGGTTATTTTTGTAGCATTGCTTTCTGTTACTCTCCTAAGTTTCCCGGAGGACAAGGATCATGGTCCACATTATGAATATTTTAAATAACTTCGAACAATCTTTCATGTTGCAGGTACTCAACCGGTGATCATTGAAAAGGTGAATGAATTCGAAGGAAATAATTCAGCCAACAAGATAATGAATTAACATAACCAACATTGAAAGACAGGAAAAAGCCTCATTCAAATTAAATTTATTTGTGCTAAGGCAAAGAATATAAAATAATACGGCAGGACTTTCTTATTTGAAAGTAAAGCAATGGTGGCTTTCTAAAGTAAGGTCACACAAACTGAGAGTATAACACATACTTATCTCTAAAATATATTATTCTTGAAGCTTTTGAATTTCTAAAAATGCATTATTATTAAAGCAGACATAGCACAGCTTGTCTAACCTTTGATGTTGGATGACTAGTTTTTAAGCTCTGTTTTCTTTGTGGTTAAATCCTTGGTTGAAGGGTTGGCAAATTTGCCAAAATAAAATAAAAATTTAAAAATGCCAGATGGCATATATCTACATCACTAATCAGTAGACTAAAGTAAAGAGAGATTACAAAAGTATAGTGACATTTACATTTACCTTTTAATTTCAATAATGATGGTGATATTTTTCTTTTAAATGTGAGAATGTTTATTTTATTCTATAATTCTTGGCTTATTGTCTAGTGACAGCTTGCTCACATTTATTTGGCTAATGTACATTTACCAAGTCAAACATAGTATAAAGTTCTCACAATTTTGTTATAATGTCTTATATTTGCAAAAATACTTAAGTCTAAGTGATTGCTTATAAGGAGTTATATGAACATGTTTTCATTAGTCCTTTATTAAAAAGCAAAGAATTTGAGGAAAAATAATATACAACTGGGTATTTTGTGTGCAAGTATATTATGTGGAAAAATAAATTCATTGACAACCTGAGCATCACAAATGCATAAGCATTCTTTATTGTCCAACCTCAAACCTGATCCCCTTTTAATACGATCATGAGCTGGAACAAATACATTTATATGCAAATAAAATTTAAGCAAATATTAGCTATATAAATTGTATATATGTAAAATTCAGAAAATATGTATTTTTTAATAAATTCAACAAAAATTTCCTGACTGCCTACTGAAGTTTAGGCATTATATTAGACAGTAAGAATACAGGGATGCAATCTTCTGCCTTCTAATACAGTGATCTGCCACCATAGCTCTGGTTCATTATTACTTACAGAGCTAATAAAGATACCTAATCCCACTTCTGCAAACTGCAATTCAGAACCTCTGAGACAGATCCTAATGAATTATATTACAACTCTGTGATTCAAATGTAGAAGTATTTTTGAAAAACCAGCCTTCTCTGTATGACCCACTGCATGAGGAAACATAATTAAAATAATTCTAAGAACACCATAGAAAGATGCCCTGGATACAAAATGATCGTTGATGATATATATCTGGCTCATTGTATTTTTCCCCAAAACTCATTTTATAAGTCTCAGATTGCTTGACTTGGGTTTTAATAGTTAGGAGGTAAGATACTACAAAAAAGTTTTTGCAGAGCATGAGTTATAGGGTAGATGAGGTTGAAGAGGCAACCATAGACAGATCACGAAGTGTGCTGAGCATTTTGGAATCTTCCTTGAGACAACAGAGACTCATTACAGAATTTAAGTGAAAGAGTCATACCTCTGTTCTACAAAGCAAGCCCTGGCTGCAGAGTTACCATCCAGAGTCTCGATTCTTACAGGAATTGGAGACTACATCTCCCAGCATGTCCCACCGTGGCTGCAGGGCTAGGCAAGGCCCCTTGAATCAGAGCAACACGGTAAACATTTGGGAAAAAAAAAAGTCAGAGATAGTAGAATTAGTAAATGAAGACTTTAAAATAGCTGTTATAAAATTTATAAATATTTAAAGTAAAATAGGAAGATAATGGGAAATGACATGGGGGACATTTTTAAGAAGAAACAAATAGAACTTTTAGAACTTGGAGATTATATATAATATGTATATAATATATAATATATAATATATAATATATGTGTACATGGTCACTGAATTTACTTAATAGCAGATTAAATGCATAAGAAAAGATTAGTGCAAATTAGAACATAGCAATAGGAATTATCCAAAAAGAAGTAGAAAGAGAAAAGAGAGTGAAGAAAAACGAAGGCCTCATCAACCTGAGGAATAATATAAAATGGTCAAGCATATACATATTAGACTCACAAAAGGGCAAGAGAGAAAAAGGGCAGAAAAAGATGAGCTATCTAATAAAAGCCCAGGCAGATAGTCGAAGACAGGAAGAGTACAAGCAATGGAATAGGCAGGCAGTTGCTGTGTTAACATACACAATATTGTACCTGCCATTGATGAAGTTGGTGCAAATTGATCATGTAGTTAAATTGGAAATTAAAGCCTATTTAATCATGTGGAAGCTATTTATTTTTGTCACAAGCTTGTCTAGGTGCTTGGCAGTGACTTGAACTCTAAGGTGCATTCTAGATTGATTTTTAGAATGGATTACACCAAGAAAAGAAAGAGGGCAGTGCAATTCTTTAGGAGACATCTCCTATTGTCTAGTAGTAGGAGACAGTGAGGGCCTGAATTTGTCCACTGGCGAGCTAAACAAGAGGATGGGTTTAAAAAGCTTTATTAAGGTAGAATAGCACTTAGCCAGTGACTGAATAAGGCTAAGGAATAATTCATATTAGATTTGAAATTTTGACACATCAAAGAAAGAAAAAATTTTGTAGAGAGAGAAAATATGTTCTAAAATAGAAATGTAAATAATTCAAAGCACTGCCAGGACAAGAAATTACAAACGTTAAGAATATACACTATAGGGCTAAACCTTGTGAGATCAGAATTGAAAATTTAGATTTGGAAGTTGTTTTAGTTTTGTTATCTCCCTAATGCCTAAAACTGTTCTAGTAAGTTTTTTGCAAAAACAGTTTTTATTTAATTAATTGATTAATATTATTTCTGTATAAGCATTTGGAGAAGACTGCAATATTTCTCACGTTGAGAAGTAAAGGAGAGGAAGCCATAGATACTTGGAAAGACTTACAGCATTTACTTAGAAGACTGAAGCCATAAACTCAAAGAATGCACTGTAAGAATGATTGTACTGTAGAAATTTTATGGAAGATATTTTACCTATTACCAAAAAAGTTAAAGGATCATGCATGGGTACTAGCTTTTGTTAAGGCTATTGGACGTGTGAAATTGAACTGAGGACACAACACACTGATTGTTTATTAAGGAAAAGGTGAGACACTGTATATTTAACTAGGTCACAAAGCAATGAGAATAAAACTGATCTGAGGTAATTTCTCTCCATAAACTTAAAATACAGCCAACATGAATATTTCCAAATGTTAATGCTTTTAGTGTGCAACATAGCAGTGCATGGCCATAAAGTGTTCTGTGCCAAAAGCAGCATAATCATCTAATAATAAAAGCATTGATTAGAAGGAAGTAAGCAATTGTGGCAAAGTCTATGGAACCGTTAACATTTCAAAGTATTAAGCTGCACTGCATTCTTTTTAATATGCTGCCTCAGATGGCCTTTCCATTGCTAAATGTTGGAGAGCATGTATGAGCTGTGGCACTGCTACTATCTGCTGTCAAGGTTAATCCATCCAGATCAATCTTCGGTATCTCGGGGTTGTTTCTATCCTGTTTATAAAAATAGTACAATTAAAATCAGCTATGTTTCATATTAGTCACATGGAGGACTTGTATACTGATATGTAGAGTAATTTCATAATGTTTTCAATTTATTTTATTGCAAGAGCAGTAAATAGTAAGTATTTTAAAATATCTCTTTGTCTTCCCTAAGAGACACCCCACATTTCTCCTGGTTTTCTATAATGGCTGGACAATTATGCCAGTGATGAAAGTGTCACATTCAATTCATTTTCTCTCACTTTCTAAAGTAGTCATTACTGATTTTATACATAGATGGATAGACAGACAGACACAAACACACACATACATACTGTGCTTCACACATATGTACACAAATTATAAAGACGTTTGACGGAAGAGATAGCTCTTTTAATCAAAATCATAAAAATGCATCGAAAAGGCTGGTCAGTAACTCAAGAGCTTTATATGGACTATGTCCACTTATTAGATATAGAAGAAGACTTGCAAATAATGTAGGTATTTTTGCATTTTGTAAATCTGTACTGTGAATTTTTCTCACCTATGGCTGTATCTGTGTAGTCTTCATTATTCATTTACTGGACAATTATTAGATGCATGATATGTCATCAGGCTCTAGGAATGTGATCAATTTCTCTCCTAAACCAAATTATGACTCTCACATAAGTACTGTATAATTTAGTTTAAATATAAAATCATTAATTTTTCATTTTAGAAGATGTCATCTAAAGGCATAAAAAAAAGGCTACCAGTTTACATCAGCAATATACTTAAGAATAATGTTAATGCATTCTAAACTCATTCCTGGGAACTATAATTATATAGCAACTTGGGAGAAAGGAAGAGAGTAAAACCTAGTGATGGAATGTAGCAATCCATTCAGCAGTTATAGATCAGTAGTAGACATTTAGTCTCCTTCTGGAATTTTTAGAAACTAGCTCCTACCTCTATAATCCTCTTTATTATCATTTAATGACTTCAAAACAAAAAGAAAATAATGACATGGCTCATGTTTTACTTACACTCTTTCTTACTTTTTGATGATTTGGGGAAATATCTGTCCGAAATACTACTACTATATCCACAAGAATATACAAGATTCTGATTATCAAAACCATATATTTGCAACAACAAATATGACCCAAGTGTTAACCAAAACCAAATTGGGGATAAATTCGGAAAGAAAATGGGTTTGAAGTTTATCTGCAAAACATCAGAACCACTTAACTGTTTGAGAGAGTTCACTAAATGTTAGGATAAGGTGAGGAGAATTCATATGGCTCATTATTATCAATATGTATGTTTTTGGCATTTTAAGTCTACTTCCAAGGATTTGACTTCAGTATGTTAAGCGTTAAGACCATTTCTTAGGTCAATTGCAGTTTTCCATACATCAACTGACGAATAGTGAGCTATGACATGGTACCACATATCTAGTCAACAGTTCATTTGTGGTGCTGTGACAATTTATGTTATACAACAATATTTGATCAATTATTCAATATATTATTTAATTTACTCTTTCATGCAATTAGGTACTGGAAAATAAAAATCACTAATATTAGTAATGAGAAGTCTAGAATTCCTGTTCTTAATGCAATTATAACCTGGAAATAACTAGGTTTTCCAATGCAGCAAATTTTTAATATCGACTGCAAAATTCGCTAATTTTTAAGCATAGTGCCTATATATTCCATGGTGAATAAAAACATAAAATTGAAAATATATCCAAATGCTAGAAATACAATATCAAAAGTTGCCAAAAATTTTGTAATATATTTCACTCTTCAAAACTATATCTTTTACATAACTCTAATGTCTATTACTTGATTTTGGCAATTTGATTGGTGGTATATATTCACCAATCTGTCATGTAGTAAAGAACAGATTTTTTTTTTTTTTTTGGTGTGAGAGATTGTCCCTGAGCTAACATCCATTGCCAATCTTCCTCTTTTTGCTTGAGGAAGGATGGCCCTGAGCTAACATCTGTGCCAATCTTCTTCTATTTTGTATGTAGGTCACCACCACCACATGTCCTGATGAGGGGTCTAGGTCTGCAACCAGGATCCAAACCTGGGAACCCAGGCCACTGAAGTGGAGCACGCTGAACTTAACCACTATGCCACTGGGCTGGCCCCCTGGTATTTTTTGATTAATCAGGTGTGATTTATGTCGTTTATACTCATAACATCTTCTGTTTCTTGTTTTAACAATTAAACTTGTTAACTAATCAGTTTATCTCACCTTCACTTTTAGAAGAGAGATGGAGGGAAAGAAGCAATAAGTGAAGCCAAGCAATTCAAATAATACCCCAAATTTAATTAGGCTGTTGTAGTTACAACAATACTATTGGCAACAAGGATTTGGTCAAAGGTCTGTCTTTGTTTAAATGTGATGAAATGTTCTGATACAGGCAACTTTCTGGGGGGGAAACATCCTACCAAAACTGTGAGTCCCACTGGATGTCTCAAACAGTTATTTTAGCATTTCCAAATTATCCTCAGGATCCGTACTTGGTGATTCTTAGTGCCACCAAGAGCTTACAAAATCAAAAAAAAAAAAAAAAAAAGACAAATAATACAAGAGTATAGTTTCCTGGCAATATTTCTTGCATGTACAGTAAACAGTATTCTACTATTCTTACTGAAATAGAAAGAATAAAGCATAAAATAATAAGTAATCAATGTTAAAACATAATTTTTAAAACTTAATAAAGAACTTATGTATTGTAAATGATCTAATACTAATGCTAAATAATAAACACTAAATGCTAAATAGTAAAACACCATACAATTACGTTCAATTATTAGACTTTAAAACATTAGCTTTATAAAAAGTTGATTGTATCAAAATGCTAGACTCTAAAAGACTAAAGAAAATTCAGATTACATTTTCTTGGCTTCCAATTTCTTGTTGCATGATGGAGAAAATAAAATCAATAAAATAGAATAATTGGAGTATGATATATGGTGGCATATAAACAAGTGTTATAATATTTGTTAAAACAATAATTTATATAGTTAAGTTAGATTAAGAAGGGAGCATTATAGAGTGGAAATATTAAGGAAGGAGATATTAAAGAGACAGTATCTGTTATGGACTTGACAGGATATTTTTGCATAACTAAGATTCCACCTAACTTCTCTTCTATTTTCTGAACCATGCATGCCATTTTTATCCATATCACTCCAAGAATGGATGTCAGTACCTATTTGATTCTCTTCGAAAGATTAACAAAACAAATTAATTAGGTACTGTAGATTTTACTAAAGAGTGTGCAAAGAGGAAAACATTACATTATACATTTCCACAAAATAAATCAATACAAAATCTCCTTAGACATATCTATTTTCCAATGTCCAATGTCCCTACTCAGATTTTTCTCATGTATTTCTTATACAGTGACAGCCTTGCTAGAAATGTTTTTGTTCTCCTCTCCTGGATTTTCCTGAGACTTTCAAGTTCTCTTCATTATGCAGAACATATCAGCCTACGCCCAAGTCTTACCTTTAAGTTTGCATGTCCCCATTCAGAAAAAAGTGCTTTCATTTTACAGGATCCTCCACTGAGTACAGTTTTAAAGTCTCTCTTTGTGTCTTTGAGAATATTCATAATTCTACTCTCACTTAATCTAATTTCTTAAACAATTATATTACATTCTTAAAGAGAAATTGGGGGAAGATATATTTTTTACTAAAATGTACAGACTGAATCATAAAAGGAGAAGATCAAGCAAAGCACAGAATAAGAAATAAAAACGGGCTGTGTAGAGTAAAATAGGAAGTTGAAATTTTTGGAATAAAGTTCTTATCTTTGTACCTAGAGGAAGATAAATTTAAGTTGATAATAGAAAGCCAGGTGATTCTTTTTTGACTCTTGAGTACTATAAGGGATTAGAATCCAATGTGATAAGTATCAGCAGCACCCTAGCAATTGTGACAGTCACAAAGTACGAGAACTAAATTTAAAATACAAATGTGGTGATGGGTCACAGATTGGGTCAAAAGTGAAATAGAGTGTGAGTTGATAGAAAAGAAGCCTATTGAAGCAAACCAAATATGGCGTGATTGGGTTTCAAAACAAGTAGGAGCAATGAGATAAAAAGAGTGAATCTGAAGACTTAAAAGAATAAATCTCACGCCACACTAAGACATATGGTGGATTTATGTTTACACAGAAAATTTACAGGGTTAGAAACATCTAAATTGCAGACATGTTAATTCTGAAAGCAGTCAAGGGCAAACAAACAAAGTATCTTGTACTGTACTAAACAGTAAGTCTAGAAATCAGGTTTCACAAGGCTAAAAATAAGCTTAACCTCTTGAAAAATATGTATTTTACTGTATAGGTTCTTTCTTATCTGTTTTGTGAATTAGGGAATTTTCCTACGATTTTTCACAAAATGAAATATATCCTTATTTTTTTTATTTTGCATATACGGATACTAGAATATCTGACTCTAATTCCGAACTAAATGAACATAATTTTGAGAATGGGTTTCTTAAACTGTGTATATTCTGAGTGGTCTCTAAAATGGGGTGGCTATGTTACAAAAAGCTTAGACAGGCATGCTAGCATCTTTGTGGGGAGGAAACTATTAGAACTTCTTACATATATTTTAAATTTGCTTTTTTTAATATCGCTTTTGTATATGTTTAAAATGCATATACTTGGGCCAATGTGTGTATATATATATATGATTTATAGATGAGTATATTTATGTTTAATAAATATGTATGTTTTTATATGTGTGTATTAGTATGTATACACATGACGTCTTAATTCTTTTGCATAATGAAAATGATCTGAGATCCACTGTTATAATCATGGCTGAAGATACCCATAGACAAATATCAAACTATATTAAATTATATTTATGTTTCTCTTCACAGCATTGTTATACAGAGGAGAAACAGCATCTAAGCCCCTCCCAGTCCAGCCACAACAAGGCTCTGCCGCTTTAGAAAAGAGGAAGATCCTTAGCTCTTACTGGAGGAGAGGCTGTGAGCCACAAAGCAAGGTTGTTGGATAAAAAGGCCCTCAGAGGGGCCAGCCTGGTAGCTTACTGGTTGGGTTTGCACACTCCACTTTGGAGGCCCAGAGTTAGCATGTTCAGACCCCTGGCTGAACCTAGCACCACTTGTCAAGCCATGCTGTGGCAGCATCCCACACAAAATAGAGGAAGATTGGCACAGATGTTAGCTGAGGGCCAGTCTGTCTCACTGAAAAGAGCAAAACAAAAGGCCCTCAGAAGAACTGGTAGCCTTCTCTTGAGCAAGCCCTTAGTCACACTCATTACCTTGGCCACCACTGTCCCAGGACTGAAATGAAAATTGCTCAGAGGCCGCATAACATCAATATCGAACTGGTTTCCTGCTTTTCTCAAAAGACTACCATGAGGAACTTCATGGGTCTCATACACCCCTTTACACCCTTAGAAACCCATACAGCATAGATAGCTTTTACACCTTATACACCATTAGAAACCCAAGCCTCCAGGTCTGCATGTCTATTAGTCTGACATAACTTGTTATACAACCTCCGAAACCATCCTATGATATATTTTGACGGACAAGATCTATAATCAGCAAATTTCCTCAAATTTTCAAATTATTTCTGCATGTCCATCCACCTCTTTATAACAGAAATTCAGTTGTATCCTGACAACTATGCTATCTCCAAAGCCTTCTCAAATGAACGTGTTTTTATTTTCTTTTTGTTTTTCTTTAACCACCACCTAAATTAGGACTTAGAGATAGGTGAAAACAAAACAGAGCAAAACAGAAAACTACTCTCTGAGCATGTTTTCTATCATTCTAATTCAGTTTTTTTTCTACAAACATTTTGACCTTACTGAAAACTCCAATTGCTTTTTTTCTGTGAAACTCTTTCCCCAGCCCATGTCTTCATTTCCTGTCCTGCTCAACTTCGATTCAGTGCTCCGTAATTATAACAGCACCTTTGCAAACACTTTTAATTCCCTTTCCCCTTGTCCATCTGTTTTACCTGATATCTAATTAAACTCAATTTTCTGCCTTCTCCATGACTGCACACATCAGAACTGGCTTCTCACCTTAAATCCAAGACTACAAATTTGAAATGATCAGTTTACACTACTCGGAAATCTGCCTGTATTCTTACACTTTAAAAAATTTCCTACTACCCAAAATCTTTATTACTCATTTTCTATATCCCTTTTAATTTTCTTTTTCCCTCTTCTTTCTTCATTCTCAGCTAATGACCTTGGCTCACGCTTCATTGAGAAAACAGAAACAATCCGAAAGGTCTAATTTCATCTTATCGGGAGCAAATGCACAGTACATGCATCTGTGTTCTCTGCCTTCCTTCTTGCTACCATGGATGAGAAATCCCTGCATTTCCCAAGCCACCGGCAGGCTCTTCACTTATACTTGGTCTCTCTCCCCTCTTTGTTCCTCAAGAAGTTATTCCTACTCTTTCCTACACTATCAGTTTCTGCATTTCAACTGGCTCATCAATATAGACATACCAATTCTATTTGTTGGTGATCCCTGATTTCCGAAACTCAGACTTCTTACTCACCATGCTGACGTCGATTTCTTATAGCAACTTTAAATTTAGCATGTTAAAAATATCTTGATTCTTATTGCTGATGCTCCCATCACATTCTCTTTTAATCTTTCCCACTTTAGTAAAGATCATCACTTCCAATCAGTTCCTTAAGTTGAAAATTGAGGACTTTGAGGCCTGCCTTCCCCTCATGCCAATACATCAGTAACTCTTAGTCTTCCCTGTATTCAAAATCTGTGTTAATTTCTAATGTCTCTATTTTGCAGTAGCTCTACCATCACTATGCTAATCTCTTCTTGGATTACTTATAGCTTCCTATGTATTCTCTCTACTCTCACATTTTACCTTTATAAACTATTCTCCACGCAGTTATGTAAAACTCTTCAGAGTCTTCCATTGACACTTGAAATAAACTAAACATTCTTCTAGCTAAAATAGCTCTATATCACCTGACTTCTTCACAAGCCCTGAAAGATGATCTCACCCTATAATCCTCTTTCTCGTGCTTCTATGTTCCAGTCACACTGTCCTTCTTTTCCTTTCTCGAATACATGGAACATGTTCTTGTTTTGGAGAATTTTCTTGGAATATCATTCCCACTCGATCTTTCCATAAATACTTCTAATTTGGTATATATGTGTTACCTTCTCAGAAAGGCAATTTTTTAAAGAAGATTAGCCTTGAGCTAACATCTTCTGCCAATTCTCCTCTTTTTACTGGGGAAGACTGGCCCTGAGCTAACATCTGTGCCCATCTTCCTCTTTATATATGGGACACCTGCCGCAGCATGACTTGCCAAGCAGTGCATATGTCTGCACCTGGGATCTGAACTGGTGAACCTAGGTTGCTAAAGTGTAATGTGAGAACTTAATCACTGCACCAGCGGGCTGGCCCCTGTAGAAGGGCATTTTTTAACCACTCAACCTCATGGAGCCACGCTGTCATTGTACCATATCATCCTGATTTATTTTCGATATAGCACTTGAACATCTGGTCAATTTCTTGTGTAGGTATTTATGAAGTTGTTGAATTATAAGCTGTCTCCTTCAATGGTATTTAACTTCTCTCTTCAATGCTACATTCCCAAGTCCTAGCAAAAGGCTTGACACATTGTAGGGTCTTAGTAGATATTTGTTGAAAAAATAATTTTGAGATATTCATTGACTTTAATATTGTCAAGAAAGGATCAGTAACTCTCAGTGTAATGAAGATCTACTTGGTCCCCCTTTCTTTGGGATAGACTGAAGACCGTGTACATCTTGCTTTGGAATCTCACAGCTAACGCCTCCAAAATCTAGAAGCCACTTTGTCACCTCACAGTGAAGACTTCACTTTAGAGGTGTATTCAACATCCCCACAGTAGACAGTAGTGGATAAGCCTACCTTCTACAATGTTCAGAAAAACAAAGAATGTTATTAACAACACTCAGTAATTTTCGTACTTTCCCAAACTGTGCTGCACTACAAAAGAGAATAAACATTATGCACAGGATCAAGGGAAAATAAATTATTATTAACTTAGAATAAATTTTTTATTTTTTATTTTTTATTCTACAAGTTAACAAAGCCCCATTTAGATACTGTTGTCCTGAAAAGACAGTACATAATAAAACGAAAGCAGGTGAAACGTATACTGTCGTCCAACTTTCTTTCTTTTTTTTTTTGAGGAAGATTAGCCCTGAGCTAACATCTGCTGGCAATCCTCCTCTTTTTGCTGAGGAAGACTGGTCCTAAGCTAACATCTGTGTCCATCTTCCTCTACTTTATATGTGGGACACCTGCCACAGCATGGCTTGACAAGAGGTGCATAAGTCTGCACCCGGGATCCAAACCAGCGAACCTCGGGATGCCAAAGCAGAACGTGCAAACTTAATCACTGTACCACTGGGCTGACCCCTCATCCTACTTTCTAAATGGATTTTGCACGTTTCCCACAAACTATTCTTATTTGTAGTAATTTGGAATAGTAAAAGGAAGAAAAAAATAGAATGAAAACCAGGCAAGGACAAAATTTAGTCTTACTTCAAAAAATTTACCAACATCTCGTCAGTATTTTTGGCAATTATTTAGGTAATTATATCATCTACTATGTGATAATGATGAATATTCTGTAGAGGCTAGCTTTTTACCATGTATGCATGCTCAGAGAATTGAACACTGTGTTGGGCTTTTGTTTTTGTTTTTAATAATAGATGAATGGAGTAAACAGCAGACCATCTTCCTGTTTATGTTATTTTCCACTCATGGAAATTTTAGAATCTCGCTTTTGTAGCATCATGCATCTCATATATGGACACGAATAATAAGTGAATTGAAGATTTACGCAATGTGCCTAAGAAAAGGGCCATCTGGAGGAGGAAATAGGGGGGTGTCATTAGCTGGGTCAGGAAAACTGTCCAGTCTTCTCTGATCAATCTCGTATGGATTTAGTTGGAGAAAAATTTCAGAAATTAATGGAAAGGGAAATAGATGGATAAGTGCATAGAGAGAGATAAGTGGAATTCTAAGCACTTTTTAATATGTGGAAAGAGCACAGTAAAATTGTGTGGAGATACAAACAGGCACTTTAATAGGCATAGATCCAACTTTGTCTGTGTAATATACAGACATTTCAATAACCAATCTGAAGCTCTGTCTATATGGATTAACACAAAATCATTATCTTGTAAGTCATATAGTTCAGAGAAAGAAATGATTCAGAGCAAAACATGTCTCAGATTTTCTATGTAACTTTTCTCTTGCGATAAGAGATCTCTGCTACAGAATATTAAATGTTTAGTCCAAAAGAATGAGGGTAGAACAAACCAAGAATTGTTCAAACCACAAAGTCAATGGCTTAGAAAAGGCAGAAACTTTTTAACTTCACTATCAGCTATGTGACATCTTTTCATTCGTAGTGTGTCAACAACTTAAAAAATATATAACTCAAGGCATAGTAGAAGATGCAAATGATGAAAGGGTCTAAAGTAAACCAATGGGAAATTAAGCCTCCTCTTGCCCTTGCTGGAAGACAGCCTCACCATTTTCCATTTTATGCAAGTTGAAAATCTGTAATACCTTTAATATACTCAGCAACAGCTCATAAGAATTCATTATGCAACACCGGGCACTCGATATAGATATTCATTTCTATTCCCCTTGACTTATCTCTTCCACATGCTGTTTTTTCTGAGGATGTAATCTATGCTTTGGACTTGCTATTCTTTTTGTCAACTGTGTTTCATTTTATGCATGCTGACTCCAGCAATAGAGATCTCCTGGAATTGGCAAAGCAGCTCTATAAATGGATACTCGAACAAAAATTGTCAGTTTACCACATGGAGATCGAAACGAAAAAGGACTGAGACAGATCATTTTCTCAATATAAATCTAGATGTGAATATTTTTTATGGAATAACTTAGATTCTGGCTGATTTAAAACAAAAGACTATTTTATCTCTCAACGAATGTTCCATGTTTTACGAAAGATCATAGATTCACTACATTCAAATCATGTCACATAAGCAGAGTAAATCTAGATTCTTTAAAATAAAATCAAATTATTTTAGCTTAAAATTTTCTCCAATTTTGTTAATACATGCTTTTTTACTTGAATTTAGTGAGTTAATAAAAATAATACAAAAACTATGAGCTCTTTTAATTGTAAAAGTATTTTTTTTGAGATTTTATAAATAGTTCTTCTCCCTTGTTAAATCAGATGTAGGCTTTAAAACATCTCACAGCAGCTATAAGGTCTAAAGTAATCATTAGTACTATCAGAATATGGTCACTTCTGTTAAAAAAAAAGCTTTCTGAAAGGAATATCAAACTTTATTCTAAGGGACTAATTAGCATTACATAAACTATTAGAATTACATGAACTATGACAGGAATTTCAAAAAGATCACTAGTTTGGACCTTTGGTCTAGAATAGACTTCAACAACTGTTCATCCTACGTACTTCTGTAGTCTTTCTCAACCTCCGAGTTTTCACTCGAAGGAGAAAGATCCAGATGCCAGCTTGTAATAGGTCGTAGCGAATTCTGCTACACTGAATTAGGAAATAGGTGTGCTTTGCAGCAAGAAGTAAAGTATGTAGCTCTGAAATGGCTGGGCATACAAAATATGATGCTTTGTAAGCATTATCAAACTGGGTTATGGGACTGGAACAGCAAGAAATTATAAAGTTCAGATGTTAAGCCTGAGTTAGATGGGCTGTTAAGTGCCCCACCTTGCCCTGGACACAAATGGAGGAGAAGACAGCAGGTAGCACGCATTTCTGGGCTCATCAGTCCCAGCAGGCATCTCTCTCCATGTTAACTTCTGAGACCATTGAATTCCAGAAGCACTCCCTCTAGAAATATGGAGGCACAGTGGAGCTGCCTTCTCTTCCGCCATCATGTATATTTGACCTTCTATGTTTCTTTTTCTTTGCTTCCCTGCTGAAGCAAAAGTTAAAAGGAAAAAAAAGGAAAAGTAATTTTAACCAAGTTATAAATATACCTTTATATGCAGACTTTATTTAATAAATGACTCATATTTTCTCTCAGATTCAGAAGTACACAGGAACCACGTCTTTGACCATTTTTCAACTGAGTTGTTCTCAGTTTCACTTGTTTTCAAGTTTAATTTTCCATGGCTGAAAAAAAAAAAGAGAGACCGAGAGAAGGAGAGAGAGAATAGCCATCTTCAGCACCGCTTACTAAACATTTTGGAGATTATTTTCAGGTCTACCACGAAAATCCATTCCAATTTTTTGCAAGTTGTGGAAACACAACTCAAATCCCACTTTCTTCTGAGAATTTTCATTATTCCAGTTTTTATTTAGTACTATCTTTTGAAAATATATCATAAGCTTTCATAGCACTGAGATGTTGTGTTATGTAAAGTAAAACTCCAGTGAGACACTTGGTATCTGGTCAGCTCTATTTATTTGGTGGTCAATATTCTTTTCTGAAACCTAAAACCAGAATGAAGACACAACAAAACCCACTTATTGTGTTTGTGGATGATACAGACTTGGAAATATTAAAAATCTGAACAGGCAAGAAGATGAATCAAAATCAATACAAAAAAAATGTAACAGGAAAAGTAAAGACTCAAAATTAGTTAAGATAATTAAAAACTTTAGGACCAGGAGATCAACCCAGAACTGAGTGCTTCACGGTTTACTATTACTACAGCTCACAATAAAAAGGGGGGCAAGTTATATGTTTCAAGTTAAATGTGCAGTCATGATGTAATATGTGGCATGTCCATAAAATACAAAGATTCAAATTTGGGCTACATTTCTCAAGGTATAATATATAGAGTCTGTTTTATTGACATGTATGTATTTCTTTATCTGTTAATAATTCTGATTTTTCGGTTATCTTACTTTTAGTAATTTTGTGTCATACTTTTGATGTTGAATTATTTTATTCCTGTGTACATGCCATCTAGTTAGCACCACAGGGCCTTTGTAAATGCTATTTCTCCTAGCTTTGTACTTCCATTTCCATTTTTGCTTTATTGAACTTTCAGCTCTCAGTTCTATCAACACTCAAGGGAAATCTTTCTAAACCAGGTCAAATACCCATATTTCATTCCATCAGGTCACCATGTGCTGCTCCTCTCCCAAACTAATGACAGTTGTAATTTTACACTTAATTCATCATTAATTGACTAAAGTTCATGACTGAGACTCAGGAAGCCTTTCTGTTTTTACTCATAATAATATCTTTAGTGTTCAATTCATGTCTTTTCACGTATTTATTAAATGTATGAATGAGTACATAAATGAAAATAATAAATGGTAAAGATAGTCTAATTTTATACCTTCCGTGTTTCTTGATTTTTGCACTTTATTTACAGTTTGTTCTCTTTTTACTGTAAAGATTCTATTTGTTTTAATGTTCTGTATTGGCTTAAAAGTAGAAAGATATCTTTCTTGGGACCGGCCCAGTGGCACAGCTGTTAAGTTTGTACGTTCCGCTTTGGTGGCCCTGGGTTAGCCGGTTTGGATCCCAGGTGCAGACATGGCACTGCTTGGCAAGCCATGCTGTGGCAGGTGTCCCACATATAAAGTGAAGGAAGATGGGCAAGGATGTTAGCTCAGGGCCAGTCTTCCTCAGCAAAAAGAGGAGGATTGGTGGCAGATGTTAGCTCAGGGCTAGTCTTCCTCAACAAAAAAAAAAAAAGTGGGAATGTATCTTTCTTACCTTTTTTCCTCATTTTGGAAAATTTTCTTGTTCAGTGAAGTCATTCAACCACACCTCTTTTTGCATATCCCAAGCATGTGACTTTATAATATTTTTTGATTATTACAAAAAAAAATCTCAATTTAGAGAGATGGTTTTCTTCTTAATTTTCAGGCAATATTGCTTTTTCCTTATGATATATTATCATTTTATTAGCTCCGTGGTGTATATTTTTTATTTGCTCTTTTTTATGCTTATTCATTCTTGAATATAAAGATATGTATTCAATATTTGTACCTCTACCTTATATTAGGATGCAGACTTCTTGCTCTCAGATTTACCATTGAAGTTCGGTATTTCTATTAGCAGTACTCTTGTTCCAGGAATATCATGGAAATTTGGGGGATATGGGTGCAGGGGAGAGGATGTGGCAGTATTTTTGTCTTCTAATGAAATGGTCTTCAAGCATTTTTGCTTTTCAAGTTTGCTAAAATTATTTTTAAATAATTATGGTTCCTCATCAGGCAATTGAAATTTCAAATATATAATCACGCAACTCTCACAAAAAATATATGTATAAATTTAAACTTAAATTTTTCCATTAGGTCGTGGCACTTTGACTTTATATTTTTATGAATGAGCTGTCATCTCAAGTATTACTGGTATTCAAGTGAATAAATTAGAACTCAGAGGTATTACAGATTTTGACAACTAAATATTAAACTAAAGAAATAATTCTTTGGAAATATATTTCTTCATTAGACGATTTTAGCTATTTCTTTGGATGATTACTAATTATTGTTTCAATGAAAATAAAATTTGGTATCAACTATTTTTCTGAGTTGCATTTCCATGTATGGTTATTGTGAGAAATTGTGCTTTCTTATAAGAATGTCACTCAATTTTTTTAATTTATCTTTTTTTCCTTTATTTTTTTGTAAGATTGGCACCAGAGCTAACACCTGCTGCCAATCTTTTCTTCTTCTCTTCTTCTTCTTCTCCTCCACCTCCTCCTCCTCCTCGTCTCATTCTCCTTCTTTTCTTCTTCTTCTTCTCCTTCTTCTCCCCAAAACTCCCTGGTACATAGTTGTATACTCTAGTTGCGAGTGCTTCTGGTTGTGCTATGTGGGACGCTACCTCGGCATGACTTGATGAGCAGTGCCATGTCCATATCCAGGATCCGAACCGGCAAAACCCTGGGCAGCGGAAGCTGAGCACATGAACTTAACCATTCGGTCATGGGGCTGGCTGTGATTTTCTTATTATGCACCAAAAAAATCACAAAGTGAACTACAAGCACTGAAGATTTTTAGTGAATTTTAGTCTGACGTTTTGAATATATTCACTTTCAATTTTTGAAAGGAAGAAAACCGTAGGACTTTCAAAGAATTTTTTACCCAGTTTTGGAATTCCTTTTGTGGTTTCTGAGAAATGTAACAAAAATTTTTGCCAATCTTGGAAAATAACAATTAATTTCACCTGTTGTTCTTTCACTTAGGGGAACTCAGGAAAGCTTAGGTGATTAATTACTTTTTATTTTAATATACATTTGCCAAAAAATATTTCTTCCTTTCCTTCTTTCTTTCATTTTTGTTGTGGTAACATTGGTTTATAACATTATATAAGTTTCAGGTGTACATCATCATATTTCTATTCCTGTATAGGTTACATCATGTTCACCAACCTCAGATTAATTACAATCCATCACCATACACATTTGCCTAATCATCGCTTTCTTCTTCTCTCCACCTCCCTTCCCATTTGGTAACCACCAATCCAGTCTATCTCTATGTGTTTGCTGTTACCTCCTATTTATGAGTGAGATCATACAGTATTTGATTTTCTCCCTCTTACTTATTTTGATTAGCATAATATCCTTAAAGTCCATCCATGTTGTCACAAATGATGAGGCTTTATAATTTTTTATGGCTGAGTAGTATTCCACTGTGTACATATACCACAACTTCTTTATCCATTGGTCCCTTGATGTGTACCAAGGCTGCCTGCAAGTCTTGGCTATTGTGAATAATGCAGCAATAAACATAGGGGTGCATATTTCTTTATGCCTTTGTGTTTTCATGTTCTTTGGATAACTACCCAGCAGTGGAATAGCTAGATCATATGGTAGTGCTATTCTTAATTTTTTGAGGAATGTCTATACTTTTTTCCATAGTGGCTGCACAAGTTTGCACTCACATCAACAGTGTATGAGTGTTCTCTTCTCTCCACATGCTCTCAAACACTTATTGTTTCCTGTCTTGTTAATTATCACCATTCCGATGGGAGTAAGGTGATATCTCATTGTAGTTTTGATTTTCATTTCCCTGATAGTTAGTGGTGTTGAACATCTTTTCATGTTCCTGTTGGCCATCAGTATATCTTCTTTGGAGAAATCTCTGTTGAGACATTTTGCCAATTTTTTAATTGAGTTGTTAGTTTTTTTATTGTTGAGATGTATGGTTCTTTGTATATTTTGGATATTAACCTCTTATCAGATATATGATTTGCAAATATCTTCTCCCAAATGTCAGGTTGTGTTTTCATTTTACTGACGGTTTCCTTTCCTGTGTAGGAGATTTTTAGTTTGATGTAGTCCAATTTATTTATTTTTACTATTGTTTCCCTTGCCTGGTCAGACACGGTACTTGAAAATATGTTGCTAAAATCAATGTCAAAGAGTGTACTACCTGTGTTTTCTTCTAGAAGTTTCATGGTTTCAGGTCTTATATTCAAGTCTTTAATCCATTTTGAGTTAATTTTTGTGTATGATGTACGATGATTGTCTACTTTCATTCTTTTGCATGTGGCTGTCCAATTTCGCCAACACCATTTATTGAAGAGACTCTTTTCTCCATTGTATGTTCTTGACTCCCTTGTCAGAAATTAGCTGCCCAGACATGTGTGGGTTAATTCCTGGGCTCTGTATTCTGTTCCATAGATCTGTATGTCTTTTTTTGTGCCAGTACCATGCTGCTTTGATTACTAAAGCACTGTAGTACATTTTGAAATCAGGGAGTGTGATACCACCAGCTTTGTTCTTTTTTCTCAGGATTGTTTTGGCTCTTAAGGGTCTTTTGCTGTTCCATATAAATTTTCGGATTTTATTATTCTATTTCTGTGAAAAACGTCATTGGAACTTCCATAGCGATTACATTGAATCTGTAGGAAGTATGCACATTTTAACAATGTTAGTTCTTCCAATCCAAGAGCACAGAATCTCTCTCCATTTCTTTGTGTCTTCTTCAATTTCTTTTAACAATGTTTTATAGTTTTCAGTGTACAGTTCTTTCACCTCTTTTGTTAAATTTATTCCTAAGTATTTTATTCTTTTTCTTGCAATTGTAAATGATATTTTATTCTTAATTTCTCTTTCTGCTATTTCACTGTTAGTATACAGAAACACAACTGATTTTTGTATGTTGAATTTGTATCTTGCAACATTACCATCTACATTTCTTAATTTTAGCAGTTTTTTGGTGGACTCTTTTTGGTTTTCTATATATAAAATCATGTCATCTGAAAATAGTGACAGTTTTACTTCTTCCTTTCCAGTCTGGATCCTTTTATTTATTTTCTTTCCTGATTGCCCTGGCTAGGACTTCCAATACTATGTTAAATCAGAGTGGTGAAAGTGGGCATCCTTGTCTGGTTCCTGTTCTTAGATGAATGGCTTTCAGATTTTATCCATTGAGAATGACATTAGCTGTGGATTTGTCATATATGGCCTTTATTATGTTAAGATATTTTCTTTCTTTACCCATTTTATTCAGAAATTTTTATCATAAATGGACGCTGCACCATGTCAAATGATTTCTCTATATCAATTGAGATGATCATATGATTTTTATTCTTCATTTTGTTAATACGGTGCATTACATTGGTGATTTGCAGGTGTTGAACCATCCCTGCATCCCTGGAATAAATCCCACTTGATCATGATGTGTGATCTTTTTAATGTATTGATGTATTCGATTTCCTTCTATTTGTTGAGGATTTTTACATTGATGTTCATCAGTGATATTGGCCTGTAATTTTCTGTTTTTTTGGTCTGTTTGTCTGGTTTTAGTATGAGGGTACTGTTGAATTTTGTAGAATGAGTTAGAAAGCTTCACCTCCTCTTCAATTTTTTGGAAGAGTTTGAGAAGGATAGGTATTAAATGTTTGCATCTTTGATAGAATTCACCAGGGAAGCCATCTGGTCCCGGACTTTTATTTTTGGGGAGGTTTTTGATTACAGTTTCCATCTCGTTACTGGTAATTGATCTATTCAATTTCTCTGTTTCTTCTTGATTCAGTTGTGGAAGGTTGTATGATTCTAAGAATGTTTGTATTTCTTCTAGGTTATCCAATTTGTTGTCATATAGCTTTTCGTAGTACTCGCTTGTAATCTTTTGTATTTCTGATGTTTCCATGGTAATTTCTTCTCTTTCATTTCTGATTTTATTTACTCAAGGCTTCTTTTTTTCTTAGTGAGTTTAGCTAAAGCTTTGTCAATTTTGTTTATTTTCAAAGAATCAGCTCTTTGTTTCATTGATATTTTTCTACTGTGTTTTTAGTCTCCATTTCATATATTTCTGCTCTGATTTTTATTATTTCCTTCCTTTTCTACTGATTTTTGGCTTTGTTCTTCTTTTTCCGGTTCCTTTAGGTGTGCTGTTAGATTGTTCATTCGAGATTTTTCTTGTTTGTTGAGGTAGGCCTGTATTGCTATAAACTTCCTTCATAGGACTACTTTTGCAGTAACCCATAAATTTTGGCATGTCCCATTTTCATCTTCATTTGTCTCTGGGTAATTTTTTATTTCTCCATTGATCCAATAGTTCTTCAGTAACATTTTGTTAAATCTCCACATATTTTTTACTTTTCCTATTTTCTTCCTTTAGTTGATTTCTAGTTTTATAACGTCATGGTCAGAAAAGATTCTTGATATTATTTCAATCTTCTTAAATTTATTGAGACTTGTTTTGTGGCCTAATATGTGATCTCTCCTGGTGAATGTTCCACGTGCATTGGAAAAGAATGTCTATTCTGTGGTTTTTGGATGGAATGTTCTGTATATATCTACTAAGTCCATCTAGTCTAATGTGTCATTTAAGGACAATGCTTCTTTACCAATCTTCTGTTTCAATGATCTATCCACTAGTGTAAGTGGAGTGTTAAAATCCCCTGCTATTATTGCGTTATTCTCTATTTCTCCTTTTATGTCTGTTAATAATTGCTTTATATATTTAGGTACTCCTATGTTGGGTACATAGATATTTATAAGTGTTATACCTTCTTGTTGGATTGTTTATCATTATGTAGTGTCCTTCTTTGTCTCTTGTTACAGTGTTGGTTTTAAAGTCTATTTTGTCTGATATAAGCATTGCTACACCAGCTTTCTTTTCATTGTCATTTGCCTGGAGTATCTTTTATCATCCCTTCACTTTCAGTTTGTGAGTATCTTTAGGTCTGAAGTGCGTCTCTTTTAGGCAGATATATATCTTGATTTTTATCCCGTCAGCCACCCTATGCCTTTTGATTGGAGCATTTAGTCCATTGACATTTAAAGACACTATTGCTAAGAATGTACTAATTGTGTTTTTTCTTTTTACTTTTTTCTCAGTGTTTTAGTAGTTTTTCTTTGTTCCTTTCTTCTTCTCTTGCTCTCTTCTCTTGTGGTTTGATGGCTTCCTTTAGCATTACGTTCAGGTTCCTTTCTCTTTTTCGTGTATTTATTATAGGTTTCTGGTTTGCGATTACCATGAGGTTCGTATATAAAAACCTATGTATGTAGCAATCTATATTAACTTGGTGGTCTCTTTAGTTTGACCTCTTTCTAAAAGCTCTATTGTTTTACTCCCCTCCTCCCACATTTTATATTTTTGGTATCATATCTTAGCCTCTTTGTTCTGCGTGTGTATCTATTATTCTCTTATCATGGAAATCGATAATTTTAGTGCTTTTTTTTGACATTCATATTAGCTTCATGGGTGGTTGATCTTCTACCTTCATTGTATATTTGCCTTTACTGGTGATTTTATTTCTATTTTTTGTTTTGATAATTTTCTTATACCTATTTTTGGCCTTCTCTTTTCTGCTTAAATAAATCTCTTTAGCATTTCTTGTAAGCTTGGTTTCTTGGTGATAAAATCCTTTAGTTTTTGCTTGTCTGGGAAACTCTTTACCTCTCTTTACATTGTGAATTATAACCTTGCTGTGTAGCATACTCTTGGCTGTAGGTTTTTCCTTTCAGCACTTTAAATATATTATGCCACTGCCTTCTAGCCTGTAAGATTTCTGCTGAGAAGTCAGCTGATAACCTTATGGGGTTTCCTTTTTATATAACTTGTTGCTTTTCTCTTGTAGCTTTTAGGATTCTCTCTTTATCTTTAATTCTTGACATTTTAATTATAACTTGTCTTGGTATGGGCCTCTTTGGGTTTATCTTGTTTGATGCTCTCTGTGCTTGCTGTACTTGGGCGTCTGTTTCCTTCCTTAAATTAGGAAAATTCTCAGCTATTATTTCTTTGAATAGATTCTCTGCCTGTTTGTCTCTCTCTTCTTCTTCTGGGGGAAGGAACACCTATAATATGGATGTTAATGTTCTTGATGTTGTCCCAGAGGTCCCTTAGACTGTCCTCATTCTTTTTAATCTTTTTTTCTTTTATCTGCTCAGCTTGAGTGATTTCCTCTAGTCTTTCATCCAGCTCACTGATCCATTTTTCTGTATCATCTACTCTGCTATTGACTCCCTCTAGTGACTTTTTCGTTCCCAGCATTGTATTCTCATTTCTGATTGGTTATTTTTATCTTTTCCAATTATTTTTGAAGTTCTCACTGAGTTCATCCATTCTTCTCCCAAGATCAGTTAGCATCCTTATGACTATTAGTTTGTACTCTTTGTCAGGTAGATTGTTTATCTCTGTTTTGTTTAGTTCTTTCTCTGGGGTTTTGTCCCCTTCCTTTACTTGTGACACATTCCTTTCTCTCCTTATTTTGCCTCATTCTCTGTGCTTATATCTGTGTATTAGATAGTTCAGTACAAAATCCCAATCTTGGAGAGATGTCGTTATGTAAGTGACGCCTTATGAGACCTAGCAGTGTGCTTCCCTTTTGTCATCAATTCCAAATATTCCCAGAGTGTCCCACGTGTGGGCTATATGTATCCTTCTATTGTATCAGGGTTGTTCTTGCCACAGGTGCCCGAAGAGGCTAGGCTGTTCCTTGGCCAGCTGGTTGTAATGCTCAGCTGCTAGTGGCTGCTATGGTCCTTTTAATCACTTTAAGTTTTCAAATACTTTTACAATCAGTTCTCTGTCAGGGATAATTGTTTCAAGAGTAATTGTAAATTTGTTGTGTCCATGGGAGGAGGTGAGTTCAGATTCTGCCTACACTGCCATTTTGACACTGTCTCCTAAAAATATTTCTGATCAAATAGTTTATCTTTAAGTGCTTAGATATGCTGATTTAGCTCACTTGACACAGAAAATATCCATCACATAATCTAATAGAAAAGGCAATCTTCATTTCAAACCCAACCAACAATAAGACTTACTTTCTGTTGAAACATAAATCTACTATAGTTTTCTGTAGAAATAAACATTGATGTATTGTTTAGCATATAATAAAAGCCACTATTATATTATATAAAGGGAAAAAACAACTTTATTGAGTGCATTATGTAAAATGGACTAATAAAGAAATCCAAGTTCAGGTTAAAATGACACAGATCTAGTATAAGTTAGTTATTTATTGTCATACAAGAATAATTATGCTACTTTTTGTTAATCAATTTTTGATAATGAAGTGTAGTTAAACAATATATTTTATAAGGATCATGATAAAATGCATATTACTTTTCAGTAATTGTGAGAGAGTGCATATATTTATCATGTGTTTACCTTTTGAGACTTTCTTTTAGAGATCATAAGTGAACTTTTAGATGTAATTCCATTAATTTTATTTTGAATCGTGATTAATTTTTCTTAAACTAAACACTAAAATCTTTAGAAAGGCTCTGTGTTATCTTCAGGGTCACGTCTTCTCAGTTTATAGACTATTGCTCTGGTAGAATTTGCTTAAGCTTGCATATTAAATACAGTTCATTATACATAAATACTTTCATCCATCTTCTTTACTATAGTTAAGATAGTTTTGTAAATGTTATAAGTGTAGGTAAGTTGTATCCTCTCTGGATATCATTTCAAGATAATAAAAGGGACATCAAAAAATATTCTATATCTGATAGGACTTAAAATCGCAAAATTAGATTGATGTAGAGCAACTTGGCTTAATCTGTGATACTTCGCATGCACTTATATCTCCACTGAACTTAGGAACCAAGATCAGAGTTCCCATTCTTCTGATCATCAGATATGCTTTAGATGCAGGTTGGGTACTTTGTTATCTGTATTGCATGGAAGGTTACATCCTTTATCATGTATTGGAATTGTTGTTTTATTAACTCTGCTTAGAGTGTCAATATTTCCCTCTCCCTGACTAAGGAACTTAGGATGCTTCACATTTCCCCTTGATTTTCTACATTTTCCTGGATAGTGCATTTTTACTTATGGTATCCTAAGAATGTAAAAATCAGAAAGCTGATGGTGGTGGAATGATGGCTAAAGTACAAATTTGGGTCAGGCAACTCAGCAAATAAGAACTGGGCAATGGCCCTCAATTTGTTTAGATTACTTTCTGTTCATTGTAGTCACTGTGTCCTTGAGGGAAAGTATATAATAGAATTAGTTTGAAAAGTTTCCTACCTTTTCATGGGTTATTAATCGACTTGGAGTTCAGTATAAAGGGTACGTTTAGTTCAAAATTGTCCTTTGTAATCCACCTGTGTGAGTTGCATAATTAGTGGAAAATCCCTCTAAAATATGGTTCATGGCATTCTATTAATTAGGATTAGAAGATTGTCATCAATTTTGATATCTCTGTGTTTATCTACAGGGGTATTTTCATGAAGGGTTGGGATAAACTATATTAGATATTGCTTGTTAATACCTGCTTTGACTAGGGAATCACGTCTGCTATTAAGAGGACCAAAATTATTTTGGTTTTCAGAGTTTTGGAAATGCTTTGTTTGATTATAAATTGCTTCTTCTTTTAGTGAATCTTTCATGTATCTTATTCATCTTTATTCCAACTTCAAATTATGCTAGTCCTGGCTCTCACCCTTTGAGGACTGATTCATTAGAGACAGTCATTTTGTTTAATACTTCCTTTATTTCATCGTAAGACATATTTCTAAATACTGGTTTCATTTCACAACTCTCTCTTCTAATAAATATGGAGCAAAATGTACATCAAAACTACTACTTTCATCCTTCTCCTACTATCTTCCAAATTATCCACTATTCTTCATCATATGCACCTTCCACACATTTCAATTTTTTTAAGGATATATCAACTTGATTATTGTGTATTCTACATTTAATACCTAGTGTTCATTCTTAACTTCACGTCTTTTTAATGTTTAATCCGTATTCAAATATCTCAGATCACTGATAGTAACCTTCATCAAGCAAATCCCAGCTATATGTTTGCTCAGAATGTAAATGTATATAATTTTATTTAAATAGTTATATTTGGTGTCAGTCAAGTTATAAAATAATGTCATCTAATTTGTATTAAAGTGTATATTTGATATTTCTCCATGACTTTGAGTGATATGATTATTTCAACAGTCTCACAGTGGAATTGTTGCCATATTCATATGTCATCACATCTAGAATCCAAAATTTGTTAGGATTAAAGAAGCATTTTAGTCATAGTAAAAAAAAAAAAAACATATCTTGAAGGTGTTGGAATGTATTTAAATTAAGTGTGTTTCAAATTGTTATCATTATTTTTCCTTCTCTTAGAACCTAAGGGAGTCTTTCTCGTAATGTATACACTTCTTGAAATTTCAGATCTATAAGCACTCTATGTGTTTATTTTTTAAACTCAAAACATTTTTGTCTCGGTCATCTGTTAAACTTTATATTTGTAGTTGCTTTCTAGATTTAAAAAAAATTCATGTCTTAAAAACACACTTGAGATGTGTTTATATTATTTTTATTATTTCATCTGTAATGTAACTACCATCTAACAATTGAACGTTTTAATAATTAAAATAGTCTTTTCATCCTCTATTGTCTTTTCATCTTCTATATTATGGTGAATATATAAACTACAACAGTTAGTGTACCAGTGATTGTGTTTGTTGAGGTGTATTAAAATATTTAGTTAAATGGCATCAGATACAGGAAAAGAAAACTTTCTTCTGTATCCCTATTCTCCATTACAGCCATTCTCCAGATGCCTTTGATGGCCATGGAATGTCAATTACTTTTGTTCTTCTCTGTTGTTTCTTATTTGTTACTTGGCTTTAATTCAATACTCTGAAACAAGGAAAAGGAAAGAAACATATTTTGAAATATTTAGTGTACGATAGCTAAATTATTTTCAAGTGCTGTGAATAGTGAATCATCTAAAGAAAAACTGTGGAGGCTCTACAAAACAAAGCATCAGAAATCTTTCCTTTAGCCTCAATTGTTACACCAGTTGCCATGATGTTGGGAGGAACTAGAACTGGGAAGAGACTGGAGAACTTAGTGAAATTTTAGAATTTATGGAAATTCAGTGCAGTTTCATAGAATCAACTTTGGACATGGGCATTCTCTGAACCCCATAGTAAAATTCATGCATCTCTCAATCTTGCTCTCCTTTTTTAGGCCCCAAGTGCCCAAATAGCTAAAATGCGTGTGTGGAGGAGAAAAGTGAGAAAAGTTATTAACAGTGCAAATTATTTGTCACTTTATTGTTAGTTCATGTTTCCTAGGTATTTTCCGGATTGACTACTAAATTCTTGGATTACCTAAATATCTTCTAGCATCTTCAGCTCCATTTAGCAGAGTCACCCATGCAAACAGTGAGGGAGAGAATGGCATGCTATCACAGAAGGGTCTAGTATTCTCTGACTTGTAAGAATTATTCATATCAACCTAGAGCTGACCATGATAAAGTGTAGCTGAAAATTTAATCCCAGTTGAAGGAAGCTGGTTTATTAACCTGTGCCTTTGACACTAGCTTGTATGGTCCTTATTTAACTCTTAAATTTTCTAACTGCAGAACCATAAAATCACTCTCATCTTTAATTTTGTTTTTTAAGATGACTGAAAAAAATATACAACTAAGCTACTCTTTTAGATATATTTGTTGGCTGCAATGTATAAACTAAGTAATTTTACTTATTATTGCTTGTGAACCTATATTTCACCAGCAAATAATATTCAGGATGCTAGCCCACTACATCATGATAGCAGACTAGCCACAACGTAGAAACAGGCAAGAGTGTCTGAAAAAAAGATCTTTCGACAATCCATATATTATATATTATATTATATAGTATCTACAATAATTATAATATATATTATTATATATTATCTATAATATAAATGTTATATATAACATCTATACAAAATTAGAGAATAAATTTAAAACTCATAAATATCTCCCAGAGTTTTTTCTAAGTGTATTTATGGTATCAACTTTAAAAGTTCCTCTCAAAAATAGTGGCTTAGAAACATATACCTACACTGTTTAACTCTTTTAAAAGACCATAAAAAATATTTTAACCAAATATATTTATTTGATGTGACTACATATGGCATCTTAAAGTAAAGGTTTTTATTAACCATTTTATAAGAAAGATACAGTCGGGATATTAGGGCATTGCTGCCCATGACCACATGCACCACTTCCTTTCCTGCCAAAGTAATTGTGGTCATGCAGCTTCGACCTCTGTTTGAGCAAGATATTTATCCGTCTTTGTTTTAATCTGTCCTAATTACTTTGGTTTCTTTACCAGCATCACTCACAAAGAACCTAATTGCTTTCTTGGAGATGCCAGCCCTACTTGAAATCACCAATATGCTTTGTCACTGAAGGAGACACTGAGCATCTGGTACCATATCATCACCTCCTCTTCTCATGAAAAAGCAGCTGCAGCTGGTTTTAGTAAGATTTCTCATTTCATGTTCAGGGTTATAAAGAGGTTGATGTCTTTTGTTCTATGAGATAATCCTCTGAAGGAAGGCCGGGTTTTAAGAAGCTTCTCCAGCATTTAAGGCAGCAATGAGGCACACTATGTTTTATGTCATGGAGTCACACAGAATATTTCGTCCTAGTCTTCCATGAAGTGATACACAATTTTTATTGACTACTTCTAAATTAATTCTACTATCTTGTTTATGTTATGCTGTGTTATTTCTAACCCAAGCCATCTGTACAGATGTAGAAGGTATTCTTATTCTAGCACTTTCATCTCAATTGTAACTTATGCTTCCTCTTGTTAGTAAGTCATGATTTAGAAAACTTCCTCTATTTTCTATGTCCATCATAAAGAGTTTCAGATAATGAATTCTGAGTGCATCAAAAAAATAAATAATTGGATTTTGTGAAGGAAGTCATTAATACCAAAATGTCTTTAATCATCACTTTATAGGTTTTCAAAATATCTTCCTTTTAATCCCTTGTCAAGATAACAATTGAGTAACAAAAAAAAAAAAACACACACACACACAAAAAACCCTACAATAACATAAATGACTCATTTTCACACCAAATGGCTTATCCATACAGGTAGTGCAGGAGGAATATTCTATTAGGAGACCCAGGAGGCCTGTGCCCTGAACCTACATGGTCAGTAACTTTGATGTTAACACTAAATCTCTTTTACCTATTCTTCTACCATGAAAATAAAACTACTACTTGCAAGCGTTTGAGACAGATATGAAGGTTTAAAATATTTTGGCCTCTTTTTCTTTTCTTAATGTTAACTGAGGACACAGACACTCAATTTAACAGAAAATAGATTAATATGACTGCACATACCCACAACTGGGACTCAAAAATTTCCTCCACTCACCTTACATGGAACAAGGGTAAGTTTCAAGATAGAATCAGATGATAGAAACAATGATATTAAACCCCTTATTTACAATAGGAAGATTTTTCACTTTTTCTTTGTAGAAATCTAATTCCACCCAATGATGTTTCTATTCATCCACTTGAATTCAAGTGGATTACCACTGAATTCAAATTCATGTCGTATGACTCCACCACAGGTTATTTTTTTCCCAATTTAACTGATAAAATTAGGATCATGATGTATGAACTCTCAACATCCTATCACCAAACCTTTGTTAACCATTAATTCTCCTTTGTGTGTCTAAAAGTCTTTGACTACTAATATATCCCTTTCTTTTCCTTTTTATACAAAATCTTTTTGAAAGAGAAATGTACACACATGCAATAAGAATGAAGGCAAACCACTATCTCATGCCATACTCAAAAATAAACTCAAAATGAATCAAAGACTTGAAGATACATCCTGAAAGTATAAAACTCCTGGAAGATGATATTGATAATACACTCTTTGACAGCTAACTAAAAAGGATCTTTTCAAATACCATGGCCTCTCAGATGAGCAAAAGAAAAGAAAAAATAATCAAGTGGGAATTCATCAGACTAAAGGGCTTCTGCAAGGCAAAAGAAACTAGAATCAAAACAAAGAGACAATCCACCAATTGGGAGAAAATATTTGCAAATTGTATATCTGACAAAGGGTTAATCTCCATAATATATAAGGAACTCACACAACTGAACAATAATAAAGCAAAAAACCCAATCAAAAAGTGGGCAAAGGAGATGAACAGACATTTTTCCAAAGAAGATATACAGATGGCCAATAAACACATGAAAAGATGTTCAACATCACTAATCATCAGGGAAATGCAAATAAAACTACACTAAGATACCAAATGTTAAAATGGCTATAATCTCTAAATCTATAATCTAAGCGTATAATCTAAGAGTAAAAATAACAAATGTTGGAGAGGGTGTGGAGAGAAGGAAACCCTCATACACTGCTGGGAGAATGCAAATTGGTGGAGCCACTAGGGAAAACAGTATGGAGAGTCCTCAAAAAACTAAAAATAGAACTACCATATCACCCAGCTATCCCACTCCTGGGTATCTATCCAAAAAATTTGAAATCAACAGTCTAAAGTAACATATACACCCCTGTATTCATTGCAGCACTATTCACAATAGCCAAGACATGGAAGCAACCCAAGTGTCCATCAACCAATGATTGGATAAAGAAGATGTGGTGTATATATATACAATGGAATACTACTCAGCCAGAAACAAAGACAAATTCTTCCCATTTGCAATAACATGGAAGGACCTAGAGGGAATTATGCTAAGTGAAATAAGCCAGTCTTAGAAAGACAAACACCAGATGATTTCACTCATATGTGGAATATAAACAAGTACTTGGACAAAGAAAACAGTTCAGAGGTTACCAGGGGAAGGGGCTTGGGGGATGGGCACAAGGGGTGAAGGGGAGCACTTATGTGGTGACAGTCCAGAAATAATGTACAACTGAAATCTCACATTGATGTAAACTATTATGAACTCAATAAAAAAAAGAACTGTACATTTGCTGTCTCTGCTTTCAGTTCTCAATTCACTGAATCTGACTTCTACTGAATCTGACTTCTACTGAATCTGCTTAGCATGGAGATCACTTGTGATTCATTTCTAAATCCTCTGTAACTTTAGTAAACACTTTCATAGTATTTGCTATGTAAAAGTCACTGTTCTAAGAGCTTCACAACTATCCTTTATAAGAGAACATTAACAGGAAATCAGGCTCATGATAAAATATCATTAACAAATGTTGTTAATCTTTATTCAGAATTCATTGCTGCATTTGGCATTTTTTCTGCTTTCTTAAAAACTCTCCTTTGTTTTTTCCCCATGATGAAACTTTCACTGGGATTTCTTTTATACACCCTTAGTCCTTTTCCTTAGGCCTCTTCTTGGGCTCCTTTTCAAATCTTAGCATCTTATTTCTCTACTCTTTTTCCTTTACATACTTTACTCGGGTGATTCAAGCACTCCAAGGGCTGAAATGCAACTCAAATCTAGTTTTCTTCCCTTGGCTTCAAATTCAGTGGGTTTTTTTTTTTTTTTTTTTTGCTTATTTATAGTCAATAAATGTTTCCACTTGTCCACAGCCTTTGAAAGGGAAGAATTACAAACTAAAAAGTGTTAACCTCAAAACCAATCTCCCTCAAACTTCCCCCATTTGCAGTAGACGTTTCACTACCAATCTCATTCCGAAAGCCAAGTAAGAGTCTCCCAAATTAGTTCATAGATATTTGATTCTACATCTTTAATACTTTTAAAACTTTGGCAAAAATTTGCAACACTGTAGAATGTATGACTATTTATTTAGTTCTCTCAATCTTTATGAGAAAAATCAATAAGCAAAAGATAGGCAACATTAGCTTGGTCTGTTTTCCAGAATGTGAATATTTTTTTCAAAGCTATTTTTTTTTTTGATGAGGAAGCTGGCCCTGAGCTAACATCTGTTGCCAGTCTTCCTGTTTTTGCTTGAGGAAGATTGTTGCTAAGCTAACAACTTGTGCCAATCTTCCTTCATTTTGCATGTGGAACACCGCCTCAGCATGGCTTGATGAGTGGTGCCTAAGTCCACACCAAGGATCCAAACCCTTGAACCCCGTGGTGCCAAAGGGGAACACGCAAACCCAACCATCATACCACTGGGCCAGCCCCCAAAGCAATTTTTAATGTTTGAAAACTAGACATTTCACTTTTCATATATTATCAATTTAGATTTAGAACTTATTCAATAAACAATATTGCTTCATCATTAAATACTTGAAGGCTTATAATCACAGGAAGAAATAAGAAAACTAAAGCTCAATCTACAATCTAGATGAAATCTACTCATTTTGTATAATGGTCATTTTAATTATATCTCCATTTGGTTAAGATTTCATCTAAAATGTAAATGATTTCCTCTTTACCATTACATACGTAGCGTTCTGCAATATAGATCATAAAAAATGATTATTAAATTTGAAACAATATTAAGCTAAATAATTTAGAATATTGAAAATGTTTTTAGGGTAGTTATTAACAAATCATTATACATGTTTTCTAAGAGAGATTTAAGTTGAATATACATCATTATCATGTTCTGATTGATTTAAAACAGGAATGCTAAATATTTTCCTCAGAAATCAGTGTCTGAATCAGGTGAATTAGATAGAGAAGTTTTCTTAAAAAATAACGTTTATTGTGAAAATGATATGAAGAACCACATAGGAATTCCTTATAATAAACCCTCAAAGAGTATTCTGGATTCTTTGAATGACCAGAAGTATACAAAGCCAGAGTTTATAAAAGATGAACACAATTAGGGATGAAGTGAGAAGGAGTAGTCATCATTTTTTAAAAAATACATTTTATTTTATCAAAAACTACACACAATATTTTACTATGCCAAAAATTTTAAACTTTAGAAGAGAACATAAGGAAATATTAGAAGGTCCCTTCCTACATCTATTCTCATTTGTTAATTCCTAGAGGTAATTGCAGTTTCTGGCTCTTTCTTACAAAACTAAATTTGCAATCATTAAATTTAGTAATTTATTTTTTATTATTTATATGTGAGTAGTATTATATTTAGATACTGTATTTTAAAACATGCATATGTCATAAAAAGTTTTTCATGTTAACTGCACATGAATTGCCTCCATCCTTTTTTAGGACTACATATTACTTCATCTTATTGGTGTCCCATAATTTATTTAGCAATCTTGTATTGATGGATATTTATTTCCTTTTTAGTTACCTTTTCCTTCTATTACCAAAAATCTTACAAAGAATTTATATATGTATATCTCTCTATCATTTGTTATGCCACTGTACCCTGTGTCCTTAGGAAGGATAACTTTCTTACTCTACGTCACGCTGCTTATCTTGTGTTAATCCCATGCTCACCACACATCTCACGTTGATTTTTCCCACTGCTGCATGTATATTCAAAGAGCAATTTCAGACTCTAAAAATACATTCAATTTAGCTAAATCATGAAGTTCTCCCTCAATAGTCAGCTACATTTACTGTTATCCCTCCAAACTACTTCTAGGCTTCTAAATTAGTGACAGTGTCTCATAACTGAAATTCATGACAACTACAAAGAATTTCCTGCAAGGAGCAGTTGCCATATATATCACTTGTTCCTCTTCTCAACTTTTTTTTTATTCTTGGAAATAAACTGCAAGTACATATTTATTTCCAGACTCATATGTAAAATAATTAGTTGTCAATCCAAGTCTGAGTAAATATAAAATAAAACATCTGTTTTCTTTTAATATAAGCTATATTCATTTCAGAGATCTTTTTAACTTAATGAGAATCACCTGACAGAATATGTTGAGGATCTGTATTAAAAATCTAGCTATGTCTGGGGCCAGCCTGGCGGCATCATAGTTAAGTTCTCGTGCTCAGCTTCAAGGGCTCAGGGTTGGCAAGTTCAGATCCTGGGCGTGGACCCACACACCGCTCAAGCCATGCTGTGTGCCACATACAAAATAGAGGAAGATTGGCGCAGATGTTAACTCAGTAACAAATTTCCTCAAGCAAAGAGAAGATTGGTAACAGATGTTAGCTCAGGGTCAATCGTCCTTACACGCACACACACACAAATATATATATATATATGTTTTATGACACAATTGTATTTTGCTCAATTATGATGGGTGCTGCATTTTTTTGTGATATTATTTTAATTCTGTGGACTTATACTTTGAATAACAATGTAGTAACAAAGCTCATAATCGTCTATATGGCAGTGCCCTCTCCATCTGCTTCCTTTCTGACCAGACTTGGTTCTTTAAGTTTGCATGAATGATAACTAGAAATATTCAAAGCTGTTAAGTTTATAATCATATGCCAACCTAAAAAGTGGTATAAAAACAAAGTTTAAGGTCATATGAAAACTCTCTCTTCTTCATATCAATTAAGGAATAACAGAGATCTTTCTCTATGCCAATCTTTTATTTACTCTCCATTTTATGCTCATTTTTCTTCTCTTATACTACTGCTGAATTCTGATGAGGATGCAATGTCCAATCCAATCTGTTCAGCCTTCAGGTAATTACTTTGTGTATTTAAACTTTCATTCTGTTGAAATAAGATGAATAAAATGCCAGTGAACAAAATGGCACAGTGACCATTTGAGCAGCAAGCAGAGGTAATTGTCAGTCTTAACCTTTGCCAACCCAGTGGATGTTGTTTGATAATGTAGTTGTCAGGGACATTTCTCCAATGACATTCCTGCCTGTCTAGGCACTGCATTTTTAAGGTTGAAGTTCTACCATTATAGAATCTTCTTTTATAATTAATTTTGAATTATGGAGATTCCAAATTGGAAAGCCATGAATGGCCAGTACATTAAATAAATAGTGAATCACTTTAAAGCAGATAGAAATTACTAAAATAGCCAAATGACTGTTTCAAAGTCTAATCCAGTGTACATATGCTGCAATAAAATAATTAAAAGTAATAGGAAATTAAATATTAAGGAAACGTGTGTCCAGATTGAAAGAATGAGATTACGGAAATTATTTATTTATTTTGATTACCCTACAAATTCAGTAGGCACACAGAATCTCACACACATAAATGTTTTCAGCTTTGGTTTTTGCCCTGATATCTAGGGCAATGTAGAAAAGAAATTGTTTCTAATTGTTTTTCTTTAAAATAAAACGTGAGATGATCTAGGCAACTTTCTCAAAACAAAAATTAAATCTGGCTGTTGATTTAACTACTGCTGCCTACATTCTGTAATGCGTAACTCAATACCCAGGCAACTTCACTGACTCTGTGTCATAATGAGATCAATCTCCTTCATCAACAAAGGGAACTTTAATGTCGCCCTCTCCCCTGTTGTTAAAAGTGTCTGTCTGCCACTTACATTGGTCATCCATGGAAACTGAGGTTGTAATACAAACCCTCCACACTTATATAATAATTTACAAAATATAATTACATGTGCTATCTCGTTTAATCAACAATCTAGCAATATCTCAAATTATTCCCATGTTTAAAATAAAGATATTGATACTATAAAACAGACGTACCTGGCATCAAATTAGTAAGTCTTAGAACCAGACTTGAACTTAGAGTTTTTCTCTCCACAGATCATAACCTCGACCTGCTCCACAGGAGATGCACAGATCCTTCTCTAACATAGCATGCAATCCTTTCAACAAGTGAGAAATAATACACCAATGACCTGTGGTTGGCACTATTGTTCTTAATGTAAATATGCTATCAGGATTTTCCTCTTCCAAGACCATGTTTTCACTTTATAACTCGAGAATATATAAATAAATTGGCTGTGTACCAAAGTCTGACACTTACATGTAAACTAGAGGCTATTTTTTAATAATTTATCATCCAGAACTATCCCTCTGAGGAAATTTAACATTCTTATGGTGTTTCCGTCTTTGTAGAGAGCCAAGTAAAATTAAAAAGAAAAAAGAGTAGATCTTGATTCAATTTTCATAATGGTGCCCTTGAGAAATTTATCCTAGTTCCTTCACGTCTTGAAAATGCAGAAGAAAGTATGTTAGTTCAGTTAAATCTTCCCTCCTGGATTCCCTTTTTGACTTCCTATTTTGACAATGGCAATATTATTCTCCCATTTTACTAGTCTAAAAAACTCAGTGATCTTTCATCTTTAATTTCTCCCTCTCCTGTACAACTTAATCAGATACCCTGACTCCCCATTTCCTACCTGAGAACATTCTCTTTGCCACTTGTTCTTTGTGCAAGTCAAACTGTGCTTCAGTTTAGTCAATGGTGAAATAGAGATAATAAAAGTATCCATCTCACATGGCTCTTATAAGTATAAAATGTGTTATTATTTCTTATATGTAGAGCCTTTTGCACAACATCTCGCTTATATTAAGTAATACATAAGATAGCAATCTTAGTTGAGTACACAAAATCCTTTGAAAACTACATTCCAAATTTACACCAATTCCCGGCCATTGCATTCAGTATTTCTCAACTGCCAAAATGATATTGTTAGTATCTTCTAAATGTGTCATCACAAAGCCATTGCCACACCTTTCCCCTAAACTATGTGAGTTATTTACAATGTCCTCTTCTATACTTTAGAATGACGCAATTCCAAGTACTAATAACCAGACACCTTTCCAAAGTAATTTTAAGCCTTTCCTCACAGGTAAATCTCTCCGAACTCTGGACTCATAGGACTTATAGTATAATTTATAAGATTTTTCTGAGGATAGAATGATATGAAGAGTTTAGTCTAATGCCTGATAAATAGTATTCAGTAAATGTCAAATATCATACATATATATAAAAGTGATATATAGAACCATTATTTATTAATTATGTTCACTACTACTTGACTGTCATGCATTATTTTGACAAATCCTGTATTTCTGTATTGTCTTCTAAAAAATATTTGAACATGTGCCTTTCATAACCATGTTCATCTTGTTTTGTCAATTCGACTGTAGATTATTTTAATTAGATAAATATTATGTCTTCAAAATTTATCAAATATGTGCCAAATTTTGACAAAAAAATTGTAACGGCACCTCTACCCACTGAATTCACTTTAAAATATAGGATTCATTTCATTTCCTAAATATAATAACATGAAGTTTAAAATGAGTATTAAGCCACAGAATTTTGTATGAGAAGCTTCGCAAGAGAAAATGAACAGTTTTTAAATCCCTAAAACAAAAATGGAAGAAGTATCGTTCAAAACATATCAGCCATGTGTTCATTATTTCCTGTCAATGAATTGTAACAACTGTTTGATCAGTTACAGTTGCTGGAATGTAACCAGGTTTATTCTAGTGGCCTGGGAACATGAATTATTGAGTAATGGAATGGTTGGCCTCAATCCTCTTTCCAAGAAGATCAATTAGATGAAAGAGAACATTAAGGCTCATCAATAAATCATTAAATCATCAATAAAAAATTGAGGGAGGAAAAATATTAAATGAAGCCATGACTATGTGAATTTAAGTATGTGTGTTGTAGGGGGGGTGTGTGTGTGTGTGTGCATCTTCTCCAACTCATAGATTTAAATAGACATGTAAATTTTGGCTTCATAAAAAAAGTTCATTAGTTGAGAGAAGGCCCTTATTCCATACATTAACATCCTTAATAACAAACATATGTGAATCCAAAAATTGGTAAAATTTCTCTTTCTTTAAAAATCCTTGATGTTCAGAAATTTTTTCTTCATAGAAAAATCTGTAGAAAGAGAGACTATATTTTTGTGACTTTTTCTCTCTCATCGGTTCTGGCTGATGGCAGTGAGCTTAGCTCTCATTCACATGCGTGACCACTTGCTGACAAAGTCACTGCCCTATTCCACAGTTTTAATTATAAAAACTATTAAGAGAGAAGGATTATACCCAAACCACTTACTACACCAATGCATAGCTTGCTTTCCTATTGTCTTTAACATCTAAGGATGGCATTCATTAATTTTTAATACTTGAACTCCCTCACAGAGTGAAAATTTAAATCAATATTAGTTTGTGAAGATTCTTTCGTATCATTTTCTCCCCTCAGATTACAGGACAATACTCAGACCTCTTAGCTTTCATAGCATCTCCTTTCCCGTGTAAGGAAAGGATATATATTCTTAGGTATTAAACAATTATTGCATGAATGTATACTTGTTTTACAGCCTCTGTTTTAGCTATTCGTCACATGGAATAATTTATGCTTCATGTAAACTAGAAATGGGCTTGTAAAATATGAGGCTTGTTTCATACTTTTCAGAATCAGTAGTAATATAATAAGAAAATATTAGCACAGAAAACGCTGCAAGAAAATATGAGAAATTTTCATTAGGAATTGTTATCTATGCTATGTAAAACACTGTTAAAATTATGTATCAAAGTTAAAGATAGTAGAAGAGAAAGGAACAAAATTAAAACAAACAAATGGAATTAAAGATAAAGCAAATATAATTAACTCTAGCATATTATTCAAAGTGATCAAGGAAAACAGAGGCATGAATACATTTAAACAGTAAATGAGAAAATAAAAACTTTCCTATTCATTTTAATTTGAATTCAAAATATATACAGGATTTTTTTACATACATACGTTCATGATTACACCTTGCTCAGTTACATTAAATTAATATGTGGATAGTTTATAGTAACCTAGAATTATATTGGTTGCTAAGAGAAAATTCAATATAAAATATGCTACCTAGCAAATGTTTAAGATGAGTCAGCTTTGACTGTACTGTACACAATTCAAGCGAAAGTGAAAATTTGACTTTACTCGAAGTACACAGGGCAAGAATAAGGTGTTTTACAGATCTGAAATTAAAGTCTTCTTCTAAGAATTTTATTTGGGAAAATAAAAATTTGGGAAAAAATGACGTCTAGAAGTAATGGTTTTCAATAGATTATATATTAAAACGTATCTGAGTAAACTTAAATAAACCTCTAGATGACCAGAGTGTATCCTCTAAGAAATCAAGTCAACATGAAATTTAGAAAAAGAAACCTCAAGTTCATCACCGTGTTTACAACATTGGCCAAGATCTAATTTGGTATTCTGAGTAGCTCTGTTCTAAAGAACAACTGGTTATAATAAGATGATGATAGCATTAGATTTTGAGATCACCTAATAAACACTTTTTCTGAATGTGTATCACCAAGAAACAAGTTAAAATCAAGTTTTCTTCTATTTAGGGAAGAATGTCTTTCTGTATTGAGAGATTGCAACAAAATCAATCTTGACCATAGAATGTGCTGTTCAAACAAGATATTATCACATTACACTAAAAGTAGTAGTTCACGGGGCCATGTCCTGGTTAAACTGTAATTGCTCGAAGGACAAACGATTTCTTTGTTCTTTCTGTATCCACTCAATCTGGTAGAGGCCCTGGTGTCTACGAATCACTTAATGTTTTTTGAATAAACCCTTTAGTCTTTTCTTTCCACTGCAAAATTAAAATATTTCATTTTTTGCGTGCAATATAACATTCCCAATCAGCAAAAATCAAGCTCAAATTGTGATTATTTTTTAAGATAGGAAACACTTATCAAAGGCCTAAATCTCTATATAATGTTCTCCTATCACCTTTTACTTTACCTCATCCTCTTTTTTTAATTAAGAGATGTCCAATCTCAGTTTACTCTAGAGAAACTGCTGAGCACAACAGTTATTTAATCTTGAAGCCTGTATGTTCTTAAAACTGGAACTTGGCATGGGTACAGCGTGAGCAGATGTTTATGGGAGTTCCAGAATAGGATAGACACTTAAAGATATTGAGTGATTCAGTGCACTGATTCTGCAAGCTGCTGTCAGAAAGCTGAAAGGCTCTATGGCCTTTCTGTGTATTGCTGTTTTCAGCAATAAAATTTGCATTTTAATCTGCAGGGATGTTCATATCTTTCTGCCAGCTAGTATCAGCATCCTGTCCAGAATCATCAAACTAGAAGCATGATGGCCTTGACAAATATTTTCATTTCACTTAGCAAATATTTCTTCCATCACTGAAAAGTTAACGCCTCCATAACCAGAACTTATATTACTTTGGAGGAGTCTAAAACTTCATTTATACAAACAAAAGTGATTTCATAAGGAATTATATTGCCATAACAAATCAACAGTTTGAATAAGGGAATAGTCATAGGCGTCTCCATAGCATCTGGAGCTCATAGAACTCAAAGTGCTCAAAGGGGAAAACATTGTCCTTAGTTATGCTTGCTCACTTTAGTGGAAATTACACATGCATATCAGAGTAGAAGCAGTTCCCGCTCAACTTACTGAAAATTATAATTAAAGAGATCCACACAGTCTCATCCAATTATATCGATGGACTTGCTAAAACCACTTATGTAAGCAGGAATATAAGTTAACATGGGTTGCCTAAAAAATACATACAAGAAGAAATCGCAACATCGAATTTAGAAAGAAGACCAGCCATCAAAACACTAATACTTTCAGTTGCTGGAGGGCTACTTAAATGAGATCAAAAGGAGAATAAAATAGGTTCTCTGCTTCATTTTCTCAAAGAAAATCAGTAAGTAAAATTTCTCCCAAGAGTATCCCCAGAGATGCTTGGCAAAATGTCCCCAAGCAAGCTATTGTAAATTCCAGAAATTTATTGAAGTTATCCTTTTACTTTCTGAAATTTAGATTAAAAAATAAGGACAAATTGTACAAACTTTAAACTTGAAACTTTATAGTGCATTATAATATCGCATTATATGAATAAAATATTATCCCTTTAGCTCCCATATCGCAGTCTTGTCTCATTTCTTTCACTACAATTATGAAACTCTCCACTTATTTCCGACTTTTCCTCCTCTTCTTAAATAATAGGCGCATGTTTATGACACTAAGCTCTAACAGAGGCACGATAGCACCTTGTTTCAGAGCCCAGCTCTGGAGTCAGAGACAACTGGTTATTAACATTGGCCTATTATGATCTCTGTAATAGTCATCCAGAAAGTCACTACTAAAGGATCAGTGTGAGTTGACAGCAACACAACACCAGTATTTGCCATCCCAGCATTGGCTGTCTTTCTCTCAACTTTGCGGCTCCAAATCATTGACAGACAGCAACAGCTTTCTGTCATCCCTACGACCGTCACCTTGCCCAGTTTACCCGTATTGTACCTAGCCAGGCTGATAATAAGGAAGCGTTGGCCGTGATGTGCTCTGTTATGACGTATATGAACACTTCATTTTCGGTACTTTCATTTTTTGTATAGTTTATTTTACGAAAATCCAGATCAGATATATTTAGTTCTATGCTATATGATCCTTGAAGCTAGAATCACCCATTTACTCATCCACAAAACTTAGCTCAGAGCTATATAAGCAAGAGGCGCTCACTGAATTATCATTGAGTTAAAGAAACTATATATAGTTAGTTACTTGACTTTCCTATTTAAATATTTACTGATAACTAGAAATAATATATATTGCACATACTTTTCTTTCTATTATTAAATATTATGTGCTTAGACATTCATGAATCTTTGGATCAAGACAAGAATAACATTCTGGTATTCTTTCTAATGGAAAATAATATTAAGACAATATTTTAATTTGCAATTGATTGCTCAGGATAAAATACACTGCAAAAAATGTCTACACAGTTTTCTCTTAAGCAGTTCCTCAGCACTTTCTGATTATTTTTCTATACTGCAAGCCATGTTTTGAATATTTTGGGACTTTTTGTGTTTTGCTGAAGAAGATTGGCCCTGAGCTTACATCTATTGCCAATCCTCCTCTCTTTTTGCTTGAGAAGATTAGCCCTCAGCTAACATCTGTGCCAATCTTCTTGTTCTTTTTTTTGTTGGTGAGGCAGATTGTCCCTGAGCTAACATCTGTGCCAATCTTCCTCTATTTTGTTTGTGGGATGCTGCTACAGCATGGCTTGTTGAGTGGTGTGTAGGTTTACGCCCAGCATCCAAACCTATGAACCCGAAGCCGCTGAAGCGGAGTGTGTGAACATGACCACTATGCCACCAGCTTGGCCCCTTCTGTTTTTTCATATGTGAGTCACTACTACAGCATGGCTGACAAGTGGGATAGGTCCACACCCGGAATCTGAACCTGGGCCACCAAAGCGGAAGGTGCCAAACCTAACCACTGTTGCCACGGGGCTGGCCCCAACATAATTTTCATTGAATCTTCTCTTTACAGAATTTATGGTAGCTACTATTTCTATAGAGTACTGTCCACTGATTAAGGATAATTCTGAACCTGACTAGGACCTTATATTTTATTAGTTAATGCTGTCTCAAAATTTCCTATCATTCATGTTTTTTCAAAGCCTTGTTGAAAATATAAATCCTCATTATTGAACACGCTGCCGGGTAGTAATTTCTACTGCTGATTTTTACCAACAAAGTAGAGCTTGGTCTTCTTATTAACATAACAGTTTTATTTGCTTTAACTTCTTCTACTTCTACTTAGAATCATTCTATTTCATCTGTTTGAAAGATGACTCTTGAATATTACCGTTTTCAGTTCTCCTCCTTTGCTGTCAATGTGGTTTTCAGTTTTGGATTATTTATTTATTTACATATACTTTTCAAAATGAGTACTTCTTCATCAACAGCAAATTATCTTTCAGGGTATATAGTTACCATGATTTTTGTTAACACTAATGACAGAAATGTAGATACGTGAGTTTAGGTGTTTGAAAAGGAACCGTCTCCAAATACTGCATTTATTGTTGCTAAGTGAGTAATATAAAAAGTTACCATTTAATTTCAAATACATGTAGCACAAATATCTATCTGCTTAATATTCCTCATTCTTAGTAGCAGATTGTTACCTTCCACACTCCCCATAAATGCCTTATTTTGTGTTTTTTTGGAAGTCCCAAAGAATTCCTTACCAATATTTCCTCAACCAGTATATCCATCAGAGTCTTCACCAGATGTCTGTCCTAGTCCTCCTTTTCTACCCCAGCTCCCACTTTTTGACAGCTGCTTTGCTTGTAAAACTTCTTGAAAAGTTTCTCTGGCTCTGCTGAAGAGAACGCTTTGTCCATGGTTATGATGTAATTCCTTCATCCTCCCACAGCTTCATATCCTTAGGGTCTTAAAGAGTAAAGAGTTCTGTGCAGAGCTGGAGAGAAAAGACTCCTGCATAATTCTGTTAGTCATGCATATTGAGCCCTGATTTTCACCCAAATTTTCTATCAACTTCTGCTGCTAATCCTCTGTTAGTGTGGGCTCAAAGCAAAGCCAGGTGATTCTGTGGGGAACAGAGGTCATTTCTTCCTCTCTATCCTCCTCAAACTCTTCCACATTATTTTGCCCCAGAAACATTCCTCTTTGCTCCAGGAATTTGATAACTAAGTAATCCACATATAGGAATTGGGATATATGTGTATAGTTATCAAGGTGTGCCTACCTTGGGGAAATCTACGCCATGTAAAACAGTGGAACTAGCCACATGATGCTATTGAGCTTGAAATTAGTCTAGTCTGAATTGGAGTGTGCTGTAAGTGTAAAGTCAACCATATATTTAGAAGACTTAGACAAAAAAAGTGTGTAATCTCTAATGTTTTATACTGATTACAGTCTAAAAGTAACATATTTTGTATATACTAAATATATTACTAATATGAATATCATCTGATTCACATTACCTTTTTAACGCGGATACTAGAAAGTTAAAAATTATGTATTACATTTCTATTGGACAGCGCTGATAGAGAGAATAACACTGAATTAAAATTTATGGTTACATTGTCTTTCTCTAATAGTAACATTTATTTTCAATGATAGTGTTAATTTTCTAATAATCCAATGTACAAGGGTGACTCAAAAGATTCTGTATTTTCCATATGACATATTACGTCACTTAATTCACATAATTCATTTAAATTTGTTAGAATGTAAATAAGTGTGCCATAGCCCAATTATTGAATAATTTTCAGAATAAAATTACTCTCAAAATAATTTCCAATATGTTTGATATAATCAAATATTAGCATGTTTTTCTTCTTCCAACAGGTCATTAAATTCCTAATTGCAATCAACAGGTAATAGAAATCAATTAGCAGAATGTTTACTCTTGTTTAGAGAATTAAATAAAATATATTTTGCAGCAGAGTTTTTTCTTTATTATATTGAATTATTCTGTCCAAATATTGTATTTGGATAGGCTAAATAGTATAAAATTTCTTCAGGTAAAACTATTCCTGACATTCTTTTCTTTGCCCTCCTCCTTGGATTGTCTGATCACTTATAATAAATGCCTGTAGTGTTCTTCAGGTTCTACCATAAAATATGCATTTACAGGTTTTATCTATACGACAGTAACAAAGGTATCATGTGGCAAAATTTATATGGCTAAATATCATTATGATAAAAATTTCTTTATGTGTTAAAAATTATAAGATATATAGTCTTTCTAAAACATAAATACATAGATTGGATACAAATTCCCTGGAAGTAAAGTAGCCAATTGACAAGGCATTGTTTGATTCAATTCTCTCTTTTGGAGCATTAAGTGATAATTCTTATGGTAATGCCTGTGATTGGTGAAACCTACCTTCCCTGTGAGGGAGTCCTGATAAGATAATTATCTGGATGTAACTTTAAGAAGATGAGACACATAACATGGGAAATACCAATGAGATGGGTAAGCAGTCACAGATGTTGGATGAACACAAATAAGACAAATGATCGCTATGATAGGTATTTGCAAGTGTCTATTTTTCCATAATTCGTATATGTATTATTCTTCCTTAGAATGGATTTATACTTCTGTCTTCAATAGTTTCTTTCATTCTAATTGCACTGGTTTATAAAAGAAAACCTAATCTATTATCTGTGCAGTTCTTAGTCTTGATATTCAACAGCAATAAAGTGTTGATTCTGTTAAATAATTCATTATTAACTGAAGTTGAGGGCATGTATATACAAAAAGATACTCCTTATGTTGAAAATATTACAAATATTTCTAAAATAAAAAATTCACTGTGCTGTCATCTAACTCATGGGATTTTTGTAGGCTGGACAAATTGAATAATATATTTAGTGGTATACATACTTTCTTATAAAAATTATAAGAAAAGTTTAAAAATACAAGAGAATGAAGAGTGCTCTGAATATAAGGGTATATGAATTATTTATCCAAAAGAATTTTTGTAAATTGCTTCTTTTGTGTTTGTGGTTTCTCTCCTGATATCACATCGTTTTGCCCAGTTTTCATAGCATTATGGACAGATGGTAAATATATAGAAAGCAGAAGTCACGTTTAAGAAATTTCATGAAAATATAACTGAATTTCAGATTATTGCTTCCAATACATAAGTGAAGTTTTCATAGCAGCAGTAGCAATTTGTAAACATATAACCCATATTTTGTAAACATGTACAGGAACAAAGATGTTATGTTCTTTCATAAAATGACTAAAAATTTTTCATTAATATGACATCAAGCTATAGGGCACATTTTTTTTAACGTTTAAATGTCTGTGAGAGCCATTACAGACTATCGAAAAAAGAGTCTCCTATAGTTGGTGTTAGTCATATAAGTTTCGTTTCTTTTCATATTTGTTACCCTTCTTATTATTTGATAGATAAACCTCATAAATGTATATTTTATTATACAACCTGATGACCACTACAGGATTTTAATAATTAAAATTTTCTAAAAATTATCCTGTTTCAAAAGATATTTTATTCATTATCCTGAACAGGAATAAATGTATTTCTAAATGATCTCAATCTGTCTCTGTATTGCAATTAGAAAGCCAATGTCTTGAAAGAAGAATAAAATGCTGACACTGGATTATATGAAACACATGGAGAATTTGTTTGAGAATAATATTAATTAAGCATATTATTAGATAATTGTATTCTGATAATTTTACTGCAATTATAGCAGTTTAATTTTATGTAAAAATTGAATGTATTATATGATATATGACGAATATGGAAACTTATGAGTCACCCTTGCAAACTGGATTATCCAAGGTATTAGAATTTAACACATTTTTAAAAATGTGTATTAATAAAAGGCAACACAACTATGAATTTTAGTTCAGTATTATTTTCAAAACTTTGTATCCAATAGAAATATAATAAGAGCCATAAATGAGAACCACATATGTAATTTTAAATTTTCTGGAAGCCACATTAAAACGAGTTAAAAGAAACAGATGAAGTTAATTTTAAACATCTTTTACTTATTTCAATAGATTTAAGTATTTTCATTTTAATGTGCAATTAATACAAAATATTAAGTAGATATATGGAATTCTGTTTTTCGTACTAATTCTTTAAATATTGGTTTGTATTTTATTTTTAAAGCATGACTCAATTTGAACTAGCTCAAGTGCTCAGTAGCATGATGTGTCTAGTGAATAATGTATTGGAAAGCAGAGCTTTATCTTTTAGATATCTCAATGAATGAAGTATCCAGTGTTCACCATATAAGTGTTCCCATTGTGGTCCATCACACAAATTTACTCCAGATTTTTCCTTTTGCATTCAGTAGGGATCTGGGAAAATATTCCTTTACACAACCAATCTTGACAAAATCTCAGGAATATTTTCTTTGAGATTCTCAACGTTTAGCCAGGAGTAAGCAGATAATGGAAGGAAATGCACTGGACACTAGAACCACAAGTATGAACAAAGAGTTTTATTATTTATCAGCTGAGACAGGACATAGAGAAATAAGTCGAATGCAGTGAGAAAAGGGCTGTGGTGTTAAACACAGAATGTAGAGACAAAAGAAGACGGGAAATTATTTTAGTAAGTGTGAAGACTTGAATTAGATAATTTCCTATAAAGAATATCTTATTTGGAATGGTCCTTAAAAGGTAAAAAGAAATTCAATGACGTTGATCTAAGTCTGTATTCTCATTCAACCCTGCACTACTGAGCTTACGGGGGAAAGTCATATGACACTGAACATGGGACCAATTTAAAGGCAAAATCTGCAACTTCAATAGATTCTCAGTGATATCAGAAAATCTATCTTTCTGTAATCAGCAGCTAGCTAATTCTCCACATTGTTTCTCAAACCTTCAGTTCCCTGAGACTGCCAACCCATCCATTCACCATTCACAGAGAACACTGCTTCCTTCTTCTGAGACAAAATACAAGCCATAAGACAGGAGTTATTTCACAGAAATTTACAAATATTCCTGCAACACGTACACACATCTATTTTATTTTTCTCCCCTTGAACTGTCAAAAATGTGTCTCTATTCTTGTCCAAGTCTTAGCACTACAAGTTTGCTATCCTGGATCGTGTAACCTCCCACTTTTTCTAAAATCTTGTTCTGTTAATTGTGTATTTTCTACCCAGTCTCTTCTCTATATCTTTTCTCCTTTTCTCTTTTCCTTCTTGTCCCCATATACACTTAAGCACGTTCACATTTGTCACATCTTAAAAACAAATGAATACAAAATCCTTGCTTTGGTTCCACACCCTTTCTTGCATCCAACAGTTTAATAATCAATATTTTAAAAGGAATTTCCATCTTTGTTATTTTCAATTTTCATTCCCCAGTTACCCCTCAAACCTTGGCAGACTCTCTTCTGTCCTATTACTCTATATCCAATGTTCTTGCTGAGGTCACAAGTTACTTCTGTTTCCTTCTACTCAAATGAGGACCATTCATTGTCTTCATCATTTTCTTCTTTCCTGAAACCATTGCTTCCCTTCCTTTCCGTGACACCTAACAACTTTGGCCATTCTTCCTTAGCCTTCTTTACTGGCTCACTTTCTTCCTTACATCCCAAATACATAGCTACACTTCAGGTTTTCTTTCAGACTATCTTCTCTCTGCATGTCACTTTGCAGTCTTTGTCAGGAATTTATATACTATATTTCTTCACTTACCATAATTTCTAAACGTATATTCCTAATACAAATCTCCTTCAGAAAATCTAGACTATGTATAAAATTACCTTCTAGATCTCTCTCTGGATTGCCCATAGTTAACTAAATTTTAACATGTTGCAATTGTAATTTTTATTTATCCCCAAATTACTTATCCTCCTGTGCTCTTGATTTTATTCTGTAGAATCACAATTTAGCCACTTATTCAAAATGAGGACATCATTTTTTGCCTTTGACTTTTTGCTAGCCACCTCGATCCCCCCTCCTCACCTCTCGTTCTTATCTAATTAGTAACAACGCGCTTTTCTTTCTGCCTCCCAAATATCTACCATTACTATTTTATTCATTTTCTTTACATTGTCACTTTTCTGGTTTAGGTGGATAGAATCAGATTAGTAACTTAAAAATAGCTGTGCTGTAGAAAATGTACTTGAGGATTCTATGTATAATAGGTAAGTTTGGCTTTTGTTACAATAATCTAAGTGAGAATGTGATGTCCACCTATATTTCATTTTCTTTAAATATGGCACACAGCTATTCTTAACTGAAGGATGATTAAGAAAAACAGGGCAATAAAGGTAGGTATAGCAGCTAGCAGAAAGTTTCTACCACAGTTTGTTTTTGTGTTTGTGTGTGTATGCATTATATTTGTGTCTGTGTGTAGATGTATATAAAAGGGGTAGAGATAGCATCTTGACGAGAACAAAAGCACATAAGTCTGGTTGTCAACTTCACATGCTTAAGCAACAATCTTACCATTATACACTTGTTATATATCTAAACTATAACAAATTGTAGAAAAAAATTTACAGTCTCTCCATGTTTCAACCTCAAAGACTGAGAAAAAATTGGTTCAAAAATGATGGATATAGATGAGATATATAGATAGATGCAAGATAGAGAATCAACATCTATTTTAGTAAAGACCCACTGTGTCCACTTTCATGAGCCTTTATCTAGTTGAATTCTTGACTACTTACTTCTCTTTCAAAAAGCCTGTACACGTCACTCACGATCTCCTTCATCCAGTCATCAACATTTTTAAAAAATATCAAATAATAATGGTGATCAGAATAGTGAATAGAATGTTGTAATATCATATTTTTGAAATCCCATTTTCCAGTATGCACTGTAGTTTATACAGTACTCATTCTTTTTAGTATAAAATTCCATTATTTCTACATATACAAAATATGTGGAATATAAAATTTTACCAATCGAGATGCACATATTAAAATTGTGTATCAAGAGAATGTGCATTACCTTACATTTCCAGAAGTTTTCCAAAGAAAGAAAAAAGATAAAGTGTGTATTATAATAACAATCGTTCCTCTATGTAAAGACTTTCTTAAGTTAAAAATTAAAATGATGGTATTAAAAATGATATAATTAATTCTACTTTGACGTATCCATCTATACATATTGGATCTGGAGATCTCAAAAGTATCAAGTAAAAGATGAGATTATTGAAGTTGAAGGAGTCAAGGGGACAATATTTGTAATTAGATTTTAACTGATTTTTCATCAAGACTCATCTAGAACATAGTTAAAAAGAACTTTTTTGACAGCTGGAAAATTAGTAAAGAATATGCTTCAGATCTGATAATGACACAAATGACAAACTTGTATCCAAGAATCACAATAAAGTTACATAATATCATTTAATTTTATATTTTATGACTGATTATTCTTCACTTACATGGGATTTACATTTTGTGTAATTTGCTGTTAACAATTTGTATGAGAATCACAATGCATGTTAAAGTTTATATTTCATTATTAAACATATTTTTGGTTCTATGACACGTTTATAAGTTATTTTCAAAATGCTTTTAATATTCAGTATATGTTAAACTATCAAATAACATACTGATATTAATACTGATAATTAAATAGTGCTACTGTTATTTTGTTCTGGCAATGCAATAATTAAATAATAATGATAGGATTGGAAAACAAAGATAATAAAGCAAATGAAGAATAACAGGAAAGAGATTAAATATTATTTTATATTTTAAAATCATTTTACAATTTATAAACACTTTTAAAAATAATTTTCTTGATAATCCCCTCCAAACCAAATTATTCAGTATCTAATCCACCTCAGCAATCCTCTGGCAGGGTCATGCATTAACCTGCGCATCACTGGAAATATCATTTATTAAAAGATCTCCAAATCTAACTTTCCTCCATCAGATAGACAATTCTTTTCCTTCCCATCCTCTCATTCATTTATTCCCAATTCATATGTTTATTTACAATATTCTTACCTCTGGTCTTGATACTAATCCGGAGTCAGTATACTAAACAACTTTTGCTTCATTTGTCTCTGCATTGATGGTGAACTATTTTAATAATTTGTATGTAGAGGAAAGGAAGCAATGATGATCAGGGAATGCTGCTATCTATCTACCCAACTGTTATGAAATCCAAATGGACAGAAATATACTCCCTAAGAATCTGTCACATAAGTGCCAAGTGGGGTTCTTGAGGTAGAATCTCTCTATTTCATCTACATGATTAGTGATAGGCACTCTAGGAATGCCTAATATAAGTGCTGAGCACTGATTCTGGAGCTAAAAGTACTTTTCTATCTCAACAAAACACACAGAGTTGGAGGTAAGTGGGTAATGGGGAAAGAGAGAGGGAGGGATAGGAGAAAAAGAAGAGGAAGAAAAAGTAGAAGATGAAAGGACAAAGAGGAGAAGGAAGAGGAGAATTTCAGACTTTCTAAAGGTCTCATCTGGAGATGAGGAGAGAGAGAAAATAATCATGTTCACAAGGAAATGTCTTATTGTGAGAGGAGACATACGGAATACTGTATTAGTGAGTGAAACAGTTGGTGTCTTGTTTTTATATTCAAGAAATGAGTCCCACATTGAGAATAGTAATTTGAATGTATCATCAGTGTCAAGGCAAAGGGAGGAAGAAAATAGCACATTCATTCAAGTCATCTTATGAAAGAAATAATGTCAATTTACCATATTCTTCCAAAAAATGAAAAGACTGAATTTTCCTACTAAACGAGAAAAATTTGTCAGATTGAGTTAAAAAAAATAACTTCAGCCATGACATTTTCAAGAAACAACTTCAACGATGTGATAAAGAAAGGTTAGGGGCCCCCGGTGGCGCAGCAGTTAAGTTCGCACGTTCTGCTTCTTGGTGTCCTGGGTCGCTGGTTTGGATCCCGGGTGCGGACATGGCACAGCTTGGCAAGCCATACTGTGGTAGGTGTCCCACATATAAAGTAGAGGAAGATGGGCATGGATGTTAGCTCAGGGGCAGTCTTCCTCAGCAAAAAGAGGAGGATTGGCAGCAAATGTTAACTCAGGGCTAATCTTCCTCAAAAAAAAAGAAAGAAAGAAAGAAAGAAAGGTTAGATTTAAGGCATTAGTTGTTGCTTATTTCATTCACCTCCGATCCCATCCATTCTATTTTCTCCCAATGTAGCAGTGACTTGAAGGGTAAAAACACATCCACCCTCTCTTGCAGGTAGAGTTCTGATATAATACAGCTTCTGTGAATGAGGTCAATAGTACAGAATTTGGAAGTGAAGTTGGCGCCATCTCCCTGCAGCTGTGGTGTCTGGAAAACAAATGGTAATAGCTGTGAGTTATTGTGGTTCTTGAGCTCCAGTTCCAGTGTCTGTACACCAGGATCATGAGCATGAAGAAGCAGTGGTGAAAGTCGAAGCAGCTTCAGTTTCCTGGATTCAATACTGCCAGCAGGGTCATATAACCTTGGAAACAACAGCCTAGTGGTAATTCCTTGACTTTCCCTTGTCTAGCCCTTCAAATCACGTTTAATCACCAAATTTCCTTGAAATACCTACAGTGGTTTTCTGCATTGAACTATGATAGATACAGATGAGAAAAGAGAGAAACCAGGAAAATACAAGTGAAAAGAAAGAAAGAAACAAGATAATGAGCTGTATTATATAATGGAATTTTTATACCATCATACAAATTATATAATGCAGGAAGACAACACTGGCCTCACTTCCAAATTCTGTGCCATTGTCCCCCCTTTGCAGTAGCTATTCCTAGCAGCAAAAGAGACAGGGAAATATGTTGTTACTTTTCTAGCCACTGCTATAGCAGGGGAGGATAAAATGGATGAGATTAAGTACAAGAGAAACAAACAATATCTAATGCACATACACATATGCTCCTTACATCAAACCTTTTTTGTCACTTAATTTTGTCTTTTTTTTTTTTTTGATGAAGAAGATTGGCTCTGAGCTAACATCTGTTGCAAATCTTCCTTTTTTCACTTGAGGAAGATTGTCCCTGAGCTAACACCTGTGCCAATGTTCATCTACTTTTTATGTGGGGTGCCACCATAGTATGGCTTGATGAGTGCTGTGTAGGTCCACACCAGGGATCAGAATCTGTGAACCCTGGGCCCCCAACGTGGAGTGGGCAAACTTAACCACTAACCACTGGACCCGCCCCAAATTTAAGATGCTTTTTATCAATATCATATTGCTGAAGTTTATTCTGAATACTTTCTATTTTAGTAGGAAAATTTTGAATTTAGTAGAATATATTTACATGCATATAATTTTTAATTATACCTACACACTCATGTAAAAATGTATCATTTTTCTTTTGTGCATGCTTATGGAGCATTTACAAATAATTTAAATATTTTATGACCTGTTTAGAATGACATCTGTAAAATATTTCCAAAGCTAAACTTTACAAGACATTTATCTGATCATAACACGTTCCAATTAAAAATAAATAGTAAGACACAGAACAAAGAATTTTACTATTTGGAAATGAAAAAATCCATTCTTAAATGACTTACACAAAAAACGAAATAAATAAAACTAGAAAATTTAAATCATTTGTAAAGCTATGAAGAGAATTTCATACAACAATGTTTACAACCTAAGTGCCCATCAACTGATGACTGGATAAAGAAGATGTGGTGTATATACATACAATGGAATACTACTCAGCCATAAAAAAGAATACAATCATCACATTCACAACAGCATGGATGGACCTTGAGGGAATTATGTTAAGTGAAATAAGCCAGATAGAGAAGGACAATCTGTGTATGACTCCACTCACATGTGGAAGTTAAACATGTAGAAAAAGAGAACAGATTAGTGGCTACCAGGGGAAGGGGGGTGGGGTTGGGCACAAAGGGTGAAGGGGTGCACCTACAATACGACTGACAAACAGTAATGTACAACTGAAATTTCACAAGATTGTAAACTATCATAAACTCAATAAAAATTAAGTTTAAAAAAATGTTTACTCACAATGGGAAATTAAAATGCACAATCTTACAGATGTCAAAATATAATGATGTACACCTGAAAAAAAAAGTATAGTCTTTATCGCTTTGCCATAAATGAACCAAAACTAAAAATAAATGAATTTAAATTTAGGACTTGTGGTCATACCAACCGCAACACTCTGTTTTTCCTTGACAGCAAAGATTCCTTCTTCGTTTTTTTTTTTCCTTTTTTGAAGCAACAATTTGCTCTGTGTCAGGGAATGAATCATGATCACTCCAAAACTGCAAAACCCAAAGGCCAAATCTGGTCCGTCGCCTGTTTTTATAAATAAACTTTGGTTGGACCACAGCCATGCTCACTTATTTACATAGTCTATGGTTGCTTTCACACTACACTGGCAGAGCTGCATAGTTGCAACAGAGGCTGTATGGCTCGCAAAGCCTGAAATACTACTTTCTGGCCCTTTACATAAAAAGTTTGTGAGCCCGTGCTTTAAACCATTTCTGACAATTCTATTCTTTCCTGCCAGAAGTTCAATATTTATGCCTCCTTTGAGTTAGAGCTGATTATGTGAGAGTCTGGACAATAGGACTAAAGCAATTGTCTGATGGAAGGCTCCTAAGGAAAATATTTTACTTTTAAAAGAAAGAGACAGAGGCAAGCGAAGAATTAATGGCTTCACATTTCTCCCTCTCTTCCTTTCTTAAATTTCCTCAAACTCTGGCAGCCGTGTGATAGCACAAGGGAGCAAGAATGAGAAAAACATCATCATCCAATGATCATCACCTTAAGCAACAACAATGCCATGTTAAGATGGCAGATTAATAAATAGTGCTTAGTCCTTGATTTCATAGTTGTACTCCTGTGCTAACCTTTGCCTGCCTACATCCATAGATGTTTTTTTGTGAGAATTTTTGATGTCTTTAATTTTTAAACCAACGTTTATAATCCATTATATAGTTTTTATTTAATTGCATTATAAATTCCGCACTAGAATGCAAACTGAATGAAAGCAAAGAAAATGACTATATTGTTTATTGTCATATTCCTGGTGCACAGAACAGTGCCTAGAATGTGGTAGGCATTCAATAAATCTTCACGTCTTTCAATATTTAATAATACATTGCAACTCTATAACAAGAAATTTGAAAACCTAAAAGAATTTGAAGATTTCTTGTAAAGCACAGATTACCAAATTCATCCCAGGATGTAATGAACTTGAATAGACTAATTAGTATAGAAAAAAACTAGAAAAAAAGTTTAAATATTTAACAATAACTAAGTAACAAATTCTGGTTCCAGCAACTTGTTAACTAGAAAGCCAGAAACTCTTCCCACTGCAAATATTAGAAATATCACAAAAAATTTGAACATTTCTTTAAGTGTACGACTTCAAATACTATGAAATTAGATTAAACCCTTCATGGCAGGCATACAGAAGAACATAAACCAGTTCAGTCAGCACTTAGTGGTGGGAAGTTTTGGCTACCCTGGGAGGGCGCAAAGAACCACTCCAGTACATACATGGGAGAAGGATGTAAGACCTGAACCCATGGGAGACGCAAGTTGAATTTAGACCCTCATGTAAAGGAGGAATCCTCAAAGGGCTCCATAATTAGTAAAATGGTAAACTAGGCAAAACAAAGAACCTACCTACAACCAAAGGAAGATGACAAAAACTTTCTATCATGACCTGGTCTCTAGTTTGAAAAAAAAAGTCTCTAGATAATTTGATACCATGAACTATATCACACATGGTTTTGAAGTTGGACTTTATGTCCTACTTTTGATATAGAATGCCTAACTTGAGAAATCTTCATAAAAACCAGTCCCAAAATACTGACAATCCCTGAGCACCCAGAAAAGCAAACGCAAAGTTCCTGTCAGAGACAAGTCCTCCACCAGGGCTGCACAGAATTGCTGCCCTAACTCCCCAGTTAAAATTGCTCATGTTGTAGTGTGCAAAAGCATATGAGCAAAAATCAGCATTTCCAACAAGGGGTCAATTTAGATTCATAAAGTTTTAAAATATATATAGATATATATAAATTTTATGAAATTGTTCTATATATATTTTTATATATGTATGTATGTTTAAATTAGAATATGAAATTTAACTTTCTAAAGCTCCCAGAGAGTAATAAAGAATTCTTTAGAACTTAGAATTCCATGAAATAAAAAATTCATTTTATTAAATTGAAGACATTTTTAACATTTTATTTGAAACCCGAAAGAATTCAAGCCAAAATCAAAATATGCCCTTTTTGAACTAAAGCCTCCAAAAGTTGAAGTCCAGCATCAATCCTCATCCTCTACAATTCTAATTCTGCTTGCTCTCAGTTCCGGGTGCCTCACGCAGGTCCCCAGGGGGCAATGAGACAGCCTGGGCTGCCTTTTTCTGGAATGGATATGGTGTCTTCACTTATTAGTTCAACAATAAGTCTCCCACATCTTCTGTTTTTTAAAAAAGTCCAAAAAGTTAAAATTTGCAAGACTATCACAGCACTGGTCCCACATTAAAAAAATTCAGAATCACAAGCAAATCCACAGCTTTTAGAGAAGTTATCTTGGTCCAAATTTTCTTCACTGAACCCGGGATCATATTTAGCTTTGCTAGATATCAGGGCAGAAGTAGATTTAGGTAGTAAATGCTTCTTCTTGGAAGGAATGTAGTTGGAGAAAATCTTGATTTCAGCTTTGCTGGGATAACAATGTCCATCTTTTTTTCTTTCATCTCTTAATCTTCACTGCCTTATCGATTCTGAACCAAGTTAAACTCCACCATCTGGTTTCTCCTTTTACTTCTGAACAGCTGAGGGCTTCTGGAGAAATTCACAAAACTGTCGCAACAGCTTCTGCTACATTTTCATGGTTTCCCACCCTGAGTGTCTCATTACAGCTTCATCTGGCAAACTTTGATTTGCTTCTAATATTCTTCTTGCATGTCCCTCAAAACATTAATTCAGATGCATTCTCTATATTCAAGCTTAAAATTCCATAATCTAACATTTCATAAATTGCCTGACTTTGTACTTTATTAAAAAATCATACAAACAAAGCACAGCAAAAAAAGTAAAATATCTGAGGGGCGGGCCTGGTGGTGTAGGGGTCAAGTTCGCATGCTGTGCTTCAGCTGCCTAGACCTGGGGTTTGTGGATTCAGATCCCAGGCTTGGACCAATGCACTTCTTATCAAGCCATGCTGTGGCAGGTGTCCCACATATAAAACAGGGAAATATGGGCACAGATGTTAGCTAAGGGCCAATCTTCCTCAGCAAAAAGAGGAGGACTGGCAGCGGATGTTAGCTGAGGGCTAATCTTCCTCAAAAAACAAACAAAATGTAAAATATCTGGGAATTAATCCATGTCTTTGTATTTCCTTTGTGAAAAAATTTTCAAATGCTATGGATTTTCCCTTAGGGACCGTTTCTTTAAACATTGTAAAAATTGGTAACAATTTAGCAATGAATAATTTAGGCTTGTATCACTACTTGCATATTAAGAAATTTAGTACAGAATTACACAAATAATGTCAAAATTGGGACCAAAAATCTTCAAAAACATTTCTATCAGTTAAATTAAACAGATATAGTGTTTCACTTATACTACTCTTATAATTTAATCCTATTTTGTAGTGTTACCAATGATACTTAACCAGAATTGCTTTTTAGCTCAATAGTTTTAGTTTATTTCTATATCATTTTCCTCTACTTTCCTTATAGGAATCCCTTATTCTGTATCCTTGCTCCAGAACACACACACACACACACCCCCCTTCTGCTATATGATGTCTATTCACTAAAGAACGGGGCGATAACAGGAAAGTCCGCCTTCATACATGAAAGTCTGCTCTACTTTTACCAGTTGGTTCAGACACCGTGAATCTCTGTTAAATCCTAGATTTTAAAACTACTAGGGTCAATACCCATAACATCCCTGTGGTATCAAGTGTATCCATCTGTAAAGCAAGATTGCAAAGGACCAGCAACAACTTCCAGATAATAACACCGTCCATTCAACAACCTCCACAGGAAGGAAACACCAGTAACTTCTATTATTCTATCTATAATTACTGAGGTTTCTATAGTAAAAGAAAGCAACTAGAAGGATATTGAAATGAGTGAATGAGTCTATCTCTGATGTCAGCTACAGGAGTAAAAGCTAAAACCTACCCAAAAGCTGCCTCTTGTTAATATTTTCTTCTTGTCCAGAAACCCATGCAAATCCTTGGTATTTTCCTAGGACCTTTCTACCATAGGCAATTCCCTATTCCCGAGACATATTTTTACACCTAAGTGAGAGAGGAATAAGGTAAGGAAATGTATGTTGCCCTCTTGATGGAGGATTTGTTCACCTTTTGCAAACATTTTCCTGAATCCTATAGTTCTACTTTTTTCAACATATAGACCAGATACATTTCTATTATCATTCCTTAGCTTCTGTATTTTTCAGGAAAGTTATCTGAGATGACTACTTGAATGCAGTAAGATATAGGGTCTAAAATTATTACACATATTTATACATGACATTTTCTTTTACACATGACATTTTCTTTTTATAATTGATGGATGCGTTGTATAGTTTTTAATCATTTAGAGTATACTCAAAATAGGGCCTACGTCTTAAAAATATCTTGAATCTACTCAATAGATATTCATTGTATTGACTTGATTTTGCCAACTGTTTTGTGAAAGAATTATCAAACTAATGTCCAAGGATCTTTTCAAATGACTATTAGATATGAATACAAATTATTAATAGCATTTTTAGTTTTGCTTTACCCAAATCTATTCTCTTACTTGTGATATTTGTTATGATGCGGCTATCTCATCAGTATGAAAAATTTCAGGAATCATAATTTAACACTAGAAGAGCACTGAGAGATCAGTGGTTTCAACAGAGAGAAACCACTGTTTGTACCTAAGGAAACTAAAACAAAGAAAGTTAAGAAACTAGTTAATGAATGACAAACCTCAATTTTCTGATACTTTGCCAAATGTTCTTTCCGTTATATATTGTTACTTTATGCTTAGATTTTTGTTATCTCTTTATTTCAAAACTGCCACCATATAAGTATGTATATGTTTACAATAAAAGTAACACTTCATTAAAATATCAGCATCTTTTGTTGTAATAAGTCCAAATAGGTTTTTAAACTTCCAATTAAATTAACGAAATATTTGCTAGCACCTAATCATGTTCATTGTTTAATGTTTCTTAAGTCATCCATAAAGATCCTGTCAGATGGGCATGAAGGATCTGATTCATTGTCTAAACTATACTTTCAAGGTCTGGAATTGTTAGTACTGTATTATAGGCTAAATTTTAGGCAAAGTCAATATTTAGGGAGAACCAGCCTATTTCCATTGACAACTGTTCATATTGCAATTTTTTAACCTCAGTGACTCTCACTGGTTGCAGATGAGTTAAATATATTCATTTTGCCTTCTTCTCAAAGGCTGTTACAGACTTCTGACAGTACATTTGAGTATCTTATTGTCATTTGGAAGTGGAGATTATCTAGCCCATCAGGGTTACTTTACAATGATCATTACTCTAATAATGTTGAACTCCTTGTTGATCTTTTGTTCCACTGAATATGGAATAGTGAGAGATCTCTCCTCTCAGAGTTTAAGACAGGATTTTTAATCCTGATTTTCCCTAAACTAGCTCTGTGTGCTTGAATGCTACTTACCTCCCTTGAGTATTGTCTGTTTTGTTTTGTTTTGTTTTTATGAGGAAGAATGTCTCTGAGCTAACATCTATGCCAATTGTCCTCTATTTTATGTGTGATGCTACCACAGCGTCACTTGACAAGGGGTGCTAGGGCTGCGCCCGGGATCCAAACCTGTGAACCCCAGACCACTGAAGCAAAGTACATGAATTTAACCACTATGCCACTAGACTCCCCTCCCCCACTTTGAGTTTCTAAAATGAGGAATTGAACACTAGCTAGGTATTTATCAAAGGCTGTTTATCAGTTAGTTTGCCTAAGCTGTAAGAAAAGGAAAATTTAACAAACTTAGATCAAATGACAAGAAAAAGATACATTATCTACCGTTGATTTAACTGATCTTTCAATATTTCTCTGTAGAATAAGGTTATACTCATGTTTCCTAATATCCAGGGACAATTTAGGAATTCTGGTTTGCCTCTTTAACTTGGTGATCAGTGTCCCATAAGCTAGTATACTGAATAGCTAAAGAAGATTTATTGATAAAAGTTAAGTTTATGTTACTATCTAAAATTAATGGCTTTGGGGTTTCTATGGTGGAGACTAACTCATAATCTAAGCATTCTTTAGTATTGCAAGTGCGATATGAATCATCCATGATCACGTTGGGACCCGCTTTAAAGGACCCAATCATTGGCGCGAAATGGTTCTTTATCGAATGTGTCCATGATATTTGATATTGTTTTTATTCTATCTCCCTTAAAGACTGGCTAAGATGTACAAAAACAATTTCAGAAACAGTCACCTGATCTTGTGTTGGAACACTCACTAAATTTCTACAACATAAAAATATCTGTTCTCACACACGTGTTTGTTCGTAAACATAGCACTAGTATATGAAGGTGGCAGGCATCCAAACAGACATTAAATAAGTACCTTAAGGATAACGTCTGAAAAGCTGATGAAATATCTACCCAGGGAAATGATTCATAAAGTAATATGTTACACTATTTGTTATGTAGACCAGAGAATTTTATTGTAAATCTCAACTACATTTGAACATAGTGTCATACATTTAGGTTTTAAAAGAAACAATAAACATTAAATTAAAAGCATGAAAATGAAACATAATTTTGGTGATTTATTTTGGTTGAAATTCAAACAACTTAACCTAACTTACATATTTTCTTGAATAAAAATGTAAAACTATATTGATTATTGTCACGAAGTCAGTTTCCATCAGAAGTATGTGGAGATCATTAAAGTTGGTTATGCATTTTTAATATTTAAAAAGTATTGTAAACAGATGCTCATCTTGAAGAAAGAGATTGAAACTAGGGAGAGATGGAGAGAAAGAAACAGAGGTAGAGGGTAAGAAAGAGTGAGAAAGAAACTATATCAATGGAATCTCCACTATAAACAGGATATGTTTTTCAATAGCATTTGCTTGGTTAAAATATATTCATTCTAAAATAAGGTAGTTTATTTAGAGAATAGAAATACATGTAAGGAATAAATTATGGCTTAAACACACTTAAAGAATATAATAGTGAGAGTCAGGTTTCCAAAATGATATGTGATAAATAGAGCAATAAATAAAGGAAAATTAACTAGAAAATAAATCATAATCGGCAGTTAATGGATACCAAACTTCACAACTTGTTAAGTCAGAACTATCAAAGTTCCACCAGCAGAGAGTTTAGGAAATAATTTTAGTGACTAAGTGTTTCTATAAAAATTCCCTGTTCATCATTTCTCCTTCATATTAATAATAAAGAAGAACATGCAGAACTCTGGGGTTTACCTTCATTATAACTTCCATTCCAGGAGGATAATGAAACATTTCTGGCAATGTAATTCAGAGTCACTTCCCTTTTTGTGTGTTCTCAAAGTCACTTGGCCTGTAGAAGCAGAGCTTATTAGATCTTGCTTGAATGCTTCTTACAAGAATACTGTCCTCTTGGGTCTTGTCTATGGATCTCACCAGTATTCAGTCATGCTGTATCATTTGAACAATTGCCCTTATATACCTCATTATTCTACACGTGGCACAACAAAATGGTTCAAAAGTCATTTGATAAGTTATTTTAAACACATAGTGTGCAAACACACACACACATCCCAAAAGAATTTTTTCACTCTATGTGTGTCAAACCAAATACTATACCTAACCACAATCAGAGAATTTGTTTTCACAAAAATAACTTTACATTGTAGTAGTAAAATTAATTCATGTTACCTACTTTTACTGCAATTTCTTTTTCAAGTAGGAAAAAAAGGCAAAGTGAGCTACATAGTACTTGGTATCCTGTATCAAATTATTTTCACTAGGGCAGACACAAGTGATGGAAAAAAAATAAGAAGAAATATATACTCTTAGTCTTTTGAAAGAAACAGAAAAAAATAAGCATCCACTGAGTTCCTACCATATTGTATTGCCTCATTTAATCCTAGGACAACAATGCAAAGTAGCTGTGGCCCTAGTACAAGAAGAGGGAGTGGGAGGGAAAAGGCAAGCCATAGAAAAGACAAGAACATATCCAAATTATCTAACTGCAGAGTAACAGATGTAGAATGTAAAACTGGAATATTCCCTGACTCAAAAGTACCAGACTTTTTATTATGTTGCTCATCCTCAAGAAAGAAAGAGAGAAAGAGAAACAGAGAGAGAAAGAGAGAGAAAGAAAAGAAAAACAGCTCTAATGTGAGAATTGCTGCGATCTAGTATTTTAATAAAAAACAATGTTATTTATCTGATTATTTCATCTGATTTTCTACCACTGGGAATATAATCTGATTGCATATACATATATATACATTATATATTACATTATACATATATATTTCATTTTTGTACAAGTGAAAAACAAAAAGAAAACAAACTCTCATTGGCATATTTTCTTTTAATGTAAGAAAGGTATTGCCACGTCAGACAATAAAAATGTATCGATTTGATTATATTTAAAAACAGAACAACAATGCTTGACCCCCAGCATACTGGAGTCAGACAGATCTTAATGCTGCCTCCTTCTGACATTTAGTGGGTATGACACTTCGGGCAAGTTAACTACTCTTAGTCACAATTTTCTCATTTGTAAAATTGGGTTAATAAAGACTGTTTCCTAAAGTTGCAGAGAGAGTCAATTATTTAACACATACAAAGCACCTAGCATGTCAGTTATTCTTATCATTGTTGTTATTAATAGCAGAAGGGATAAAACAGCCTTTAAGCTACAGGCATATGTAATTAATATGCAAAAATACAGTAGTTTCAACCTAAAAAAGATACAATTAATGAAAAACATTGACAGATTTCTTTTACATATCAATTTAATGTATGTGAGTATTTTAAAACTAATTCGAAAAGATAATATTAATGAGCCCCAAGTATGTATATTCAAAGGAACGTATTAACTTAAAAAATCTCCTTAAACATTTGCAAATTCATCAAAAGAAAATCTTTAGAGTTTAATTTTTATTAATATTTTATTGTATTTCTGAAACTATGGACTTTATTTGTAGAAAATATTCTCTAACATTATCTTATGCCAAAGATGTATTATACCGTAATGAGGAAACTAAGGAATTTATTTATTTAGACAACAGAAATTTAAGTGTAGAATTAATCTATACTTTAAAAATTCTATGTCAGATATTATAAATGTGCATACTTTTTATTCTGATTCTGATTTTTCAAACTCCTTTCCAAATGACATATCCATATTTATTTGTGTTTATTTGGCAAAAAGTTATTTCTTTTAGATAAAATATCATTAACATTTAATGCTGAATTAACTTAGAAACTTTTCTATATGTGTAGAGACTTCCCAATATGTTACTTCATATCTGATACATTTTAAACCCTTGGAATCAAAGTAACTTTAAGCCAAAAAGCAGTGCCCTCTATAAATGCATTATCTTTAAAGAAGTGAGTATTTGACATACTTATGCTTCTGATATATTAGGTGCACTAAATGGGAACAACAAACAAATTGTTCAGCTTCTGTTCATCATAAACAGTCCACAGACAGCAGAAATACTGCAAATAAATGCAAGTCAAAATGTAATTACAAAAGATGGTGATGCATCAGCAAAGAATAAACAAGAAACTTTGAATCCAAACGGTAAATATGGAGATTCATTCCTTTGTCGAGGTAGACGGCTTTACAGTTTCTCAAGCTTTTTTGCAATGTGAACACTTTGGATGGATTGTGAGAATCTCTAAATGAGTAGAGATATTAACTTTATGTTAGCTGTACCAATTACAAAATTTATTTCTTGTTTTCATCTAGTTTTAAAGTACTGATCAAGAGGAAGGAAGAAATTACATTAGCTAAATATGAGCACTCATGTGACTGCCTATAAGCAGTTAGCCAGGTAAAGCCATGAACTAACAAGTTAGATTCCTCTATTGATGACATAATATATGACTATAATCTTGAATGTTGGAGACCCAGAGTAGGGTTTCAGTCACAGCCAGGTCATGAGCTGAACAGAAGGAAAAAATAAAATAAATAGAGGATTTTACGATTTCCTGTTTTAGCTTGGACATATAAAGGGCATAGAAGTTGTTACTCTTGTCCTTACAACAACAAAAAAAAGCTAAACAAAGTGAAATTTAATGACACTTCTTAGAACTATCAGAGAATTTAAGTCATGGGGCAAAGCAACACCCCAAAAATCTGGAGATACGGGTGAAGACAGAGAATCATATCTGAGATCAGCTGACCTGGAGTAGAAGCCTCTAGAACCATAAACCAGTAGGAACACTTTAAGTGTAATTGTGACTAATTGCTGGAGGCAGAATGTGGACCACTATGAGGATGAGAATTTTCTGATGCCCTCGGTCTTACGACTCCCACTCCCCACCGCCCACAGTTTGTGGTCTTTACTTCCAGGAACCTCATCAGTTCCTCAAGTAGAAGAACCAGGAAAATCCTCAGAATAAGTACCTATTTTGTAATACATCCAGAGCAGTCCCCAGAACCAAGGTTTATTCAACAAGGGCAAAGACTTTATAAGACCCTTACCTAATTCCAACCCCTTCACCCTTTCTTTCTCTCCTAAGGGAGGCAGGAGGAAACTGAAAAACACTTGTGAAGATCAAAGACATAGGCCCACTAAAAGATTAAAATTTATAATAAGATTATATAACGCTTCCCTTCCCCCTAAACATTATCACTGCCTCAACAGAGCTCCAGCATAATAACGATAAATTACAGCTGAAAAGCCACAAAAGGTAGATTTTTTCTTTTTTTTTGGTGAAGAAGATTGTCCCTGAGCTAACATCTGTACCAATCTCTCTCTGTTTTGTATGTGGGATGCCGCGATGCCACCACAGCTTGGCTTGATGAGTGGTGTGTAGGTTCATGCCCGGGATCTGAGCTCATGGACCCCAGGCCGCCAAAACAGAGTGCATGAACTTCATCTCCATGCCACTGGGCTGGCCTCTAGACTCTATTTTTAAAGAAGGATTTTTCAGGGAAACCCAATCACAGTAGAGAAGACAAAAAAAGAGGAAATTGAAGCCTCTGACAGCTACAGCTATAGCAAATATTAAACAAGCCCAATTCCTAACCAGATTAACATAAAACCCCATATTAAAGGCCTATTTAACTCACTTCATATTACCAGGTACATCACATCCAGCTTTAAACAAAAAATTTCAAGACACATTAAACAGAAGAAAATAAATAGTCTGAAGACATAAAGGAAGCATCAGAACCAGACTCAAATATGGCAGTGATTTGGGAATTATCAGACAGGAAATTTAAAATGACTAAAATGAATATGTTCAATGCTCTAATGAAAAAAGTAGACAACATGTAAAAACAATTGGGCAATATAGGCAAACAGATGAGAATTCTAAGAAAGAATCAAAAGGAAATACTGGAAATTAAAAAAAAATTAACTGTAACAGAACTGAAGAATGTCTTCGATGTGCTCATTAACACACTGGACACCACGGAGGAAAGAATTTATGAGCTTGAAGAAACGTCAGTAAACGCTATTTACACCAAATTGCAAAAATAATTAAAAGTAGAAAAGCATATTCAAAATCTCTGAATTATAAAAGGTTGTATATACATAATGGAAATAGCTCCCCCCAACACACACAAAAATGAAAGGAGAAACAGCAAAAGAAATATTTAAAGTAATAATGGCTGAGATTTTTTTCCAAAATTAATGCCAGACACCAAACCACAGGTGAAATTCAGAGAACAACTAAGCAGGGTAAATATCAAAAGATCTACACCCATGAATATCATATTCAAACTGCGAATAAAAACACAAGTTCTTGCAAGCAACAAGAGGAAAAAAATTCTTAGATATAGAGGAACAAAAAGAAGAATTATGTCATACTTCACTTCACAAACCATGCAAGAAAGAAGAAAATAGAGTGAAATATTTAAAGCGTTGAAATAAAAAAATCCACCAAAGTATAATAATTTTTTTTCCAGTTTTAGTGAGAAACAATTGACACAATCAATGCACAATCTTAAGATGTAGAATATAATAGTTTGACTTACGTATATTATAAAATGATTGCCATTATAAGTTTAGCTATCATCCATCATCTCACATGGATACAATAAAAAGAGAAAATAAAAAAAGAAAAGAACAACAAAATTTTTTCCTTGTGATGAGAACTCGTAGGATTTACTCTCAATTATTTTCGTATATATCATAGAGTACTGTTAACTGTAGTCATCATGCTTTACATTATATTTCTAGTATTTATTTATCTTGTAACTAAAATTGTGTACCTTTTGATTATCTTTATCCTGTTCTTTCTCCCCTCATACCCTGTCTCTGGTAACCACAAATCTGATCCCTTTTTCTATGTTTGTTTTTTGTTATTGTTGTTTTGCTTTTAGATTCCACATATAAGCAAGATCATATAGTATTTCTCTTTCTCTGTCTCATTTATTTCATTTACCATAATGCCCTCAATGTACATTTTGCTGCAAACGGCAGGATTTTACCATTTTTTATGGCTGAATAATATTCCATAGTGTATACATAGCACAATTCTTTATTCATTTATCAATGGACACTTAAGTTGTTTCCGTGTCTTGGCTATGGTAATAACGCTGCTATGAACATGAGGGTGCAGACATCTTTTTGAGTTAGTGCTTTTGTTTCCTTTGGATATATTCCCAGAAGCAGAATTGGTGGATCATATAGTAGTTCTGCTTTTAATTTTTTGAGGAATCTCCATACTGTTTTCCATAGTGGCTGTACCAGTTTACAATCTCACAAACAGTACACAAGGGTTCTCTCTTTTCTCCACTTCCTTGTCAGCATTGTTATGTCTTATCTTTTTGATGATGGCCATTCTAGCAGATGTGAGGCAGTTTTCATTTGTATTTTCTTAATGACTAGTGATGTTGAGTATCTTTTCATGTACCTGTTGGCCTTTCTATATTTTCTTTGGAGAGATGTCTATTCAGGTCTTTTGCTCATTTTTTAATTTGAGTATTTGATTTTCACTGTCCTATGAGTCTTTATGCATTTTGGATATTAACCTCTTATTAGACATATGATTTGCAAATATTTTTCGCCATTCCATAGGTTGTCTTTTCACTTCATTGATCGTTTCTTTTGCTATGTGGGAGCTTTTTAGTTTCATGTAGTCCCTCTTGTTTATTTCTTATTTTGTTGCCTGTGCATTAGGTATATATCCAAAAACTCATTGCCAAGGCTCATGTCAAGGAGTCTCTTTGTAAGTTTTCTTCTAGGAGTTCCATGGTTTCAGGTCTTATGTTTAAGTCTTTAATCCATTTCGAGTTCATTTTTGTGAGTGGTGTAAGAACTCAATATTCAGCAAAATTATGTTTCAATGGAAAGAAGAAATAGACTTTGTCAAACAAACAAAAGCTGCATGAATTACCCACCAGTTTAAATTCTCAAATAACTTTCTGTGCAAAAAATGTTGAAAGAAGAGCTTCAAGGGGAACAAAAATGATACAGATCAGAAACTCAGATCAATAAAAAGAAAGAGCATCAGAGAAGAAATAAAAGTAAAATAAAATATTTCATTTTTCTAATTCTTAAATGATCTAAATGATACCTGGTCAAAGTAATGATAGAGGCAATATATTGTGTGATTATAACACATGGATAAATAAAATGAAAGACAGAAATGTTGTAAGGGATGAGAGGGAGGAATTGCGAATATTATAAGAATTTCATAGTATCGTTTTCCAGCAGACTTAGATTAATTATACATGTACATTGCTAACTCTACGGAAACCACTAATTTTTTTTTAAAAAGTGGTATAATGACATACTAAAAGAGAAGATAAAATGGAATCATGTAAAATGTACAATTAAAACTGGAAAAGACAGAGGTCAGCCCCATGGCCAAGTGGTTAAAGTTCCACATGAACCACTCCGTTGGCCCTGGGTTCTCAGGTTCAGATCCCAGGTGTGCACCTACTTCACTCATCAGCCATGCTGTGGAGGCATCCCACGTACAAAATAGAGGAAGACTCACACAGATGTTAGCTCAGGGCGAATCTTCCCCACAAAAACAAACAAATAAAAAAAAAAAACAGGAAAAGAGTTAAGAATAAAAAGACCAAGTGTAATGAATAAAAAAGAAAATTACAGATATGGTAAATGTTAAATCAATTATAGCAATAATCAACTTATATATAAAAGACAGACTGGAAAAGGAGATAAAAAAATATCTACACATTTTCTCCAAGAAACAGGCTATAAAGACATAGATGGGTTAAAAGTAAGGGGATGAAGAAAGATATGCCATGCTAACATTAATCAAAAGAAAGCTGGAGTAGCCATATTAATTTCAGACAAAGCAGACTTCAGAGGAAGGACAGTTATCAAGCAGAAGAAGGATATTACATAATCAGAAAGGGGTCAATTCTCCAAAAAGACATGACAATCATTGACCAACATAGCATCAAAATATGTCAGGCAAAAACTGACAGAATTACAAGGAGACATAGACAAATACATTATTATACTTAGAGGCTTCAATAACCACATTTCAGTAACCGATAGATCAAGCAGGCAGAAAATCAGTAAGTATATAGTTGTCCTGAATTGCCCCTTCAATCAACTTGATCTAAATGACGTCTATGGAATACTTCACCCCACAACAGCAGAGTACACATTTTTCTCAAGAACACATGGAATGTTCACCAAGAAGGACCACTTTCTGGGCCATAAAACAAAATAAATAAATATCCCTTAAGATAAAAAAATAAATAAAATACACCTTAAGAAAATGGAAAGGATAGAAATCATACAAAGTCCTCAAATGACAATAGAATTAAACTAAAAATTTATAACAGAATGATAGCTCAAAATGTCCCAAATATTTAGAGATTAAACGACACATAAAAAGCGTACAGATCAAAGAAATCTCGAGAGAAACATAAAAATACGTGCAAATAAAATGAAAATGCAACTGATCAAATATTGTGGGATACAATGAAATCAGTGTTTAGAGGGTAATTTAAAGCATTGAATACACGTATTAATAGTTTTTGTTAAATAGACAATATGTCATTTGGGGGAGTAGAAGTAGAAAAAAAAACTCAGGCAATATTTCAGCCACAAAGTCCAAAAAATAAATTTCAAAGTCTTGTTAACAAAATAATATCTCTTGAAAAATTAGGTTTGTTTAGGGAATCAAAAAGTAACTAGAATCATTTTAAAAATTTGGTTAATGAGAAAGTAAAACTAAAAGGAAGCCAAAATATATATATAATTATACACATTTATTGTGTACAATATAATTATAAAACTACCAAAGGTTCAGAAACAGCCAAAGTAAAACCAATGAATCACTGAAGTATTAATTAATAAAAACTTATCATTCACACACCAAAATACAGTTTGCAAACTAGGAATGCTCAAACCGAAACAAGGAATTAGGCCCAGGGTTATACTGCTATAAAGCAGATTGTAGAGTGAGAAAGAAGTGATTCTTTATTCTTTACAGTGATTGGTTATAATGTTAGAATTTTCAGTGCTTACCTCTTATTAACCTCGGGAAACAGTTCAAGTTTTGTTTATGATTTCCAGAGGCATAAGCAAGAAATGACTCAGATCAAGTTAGACTTGCAGAAGAGGCTAAATTAAGCTTTGTATGACTAACCTGGTTCTACCTGCTCAGGGAACATTTGTGGTTGGTCTCTATTTGGTTCTGATTTTAACAATGTCCCCCTTTTGGTCATTCCCTCAGCAGGCTGAGAGTATAACAAACCAATAGGGCATTATTCTTGGTTAGCGCTATTGATGTAGTCAAGTCAAGAATCACATACAGGTTTCCCCTGCTCTCCGAAAGTTCACTTTACGCCACTTTGCTTTTGCAAAAGACCTACATTAGTACCCGTTTTCACTAACCGAAAGAAATCTGAAGATTTTCGCTTTTACAAAAGAAGACAAAAAGTGAAAACAATGTTCAGCATTTGTTTTGCAATGGGCAGGTATAGAAGCTAATGAGTCAAGCATACTGTTGTATTTCAAGGCTGACTCATCAGCCAAAACAGACAACCAACTCAAACTTCAACATCAAGGCAAGCAGACATAGAAGAAGGTGTAGATGTCAGTGACCTGCCTGCCTTGATGGATTCAGACGATGATGTTAATAGATGACCTTCTTCCTCTCTCTCCTGCTGTCTGTATCTCCCACCACCCCAACTTTCCATGACTCAGTCTCACACACCGTCACCACTGCCACCATCTCTCAGCCTTCCAGTGTGCCCTCTATCTTCTCGATTCTGGTAAGTGAAACCACACTGTGTATACAATATTTCTACTTCCTATGGGCTGTGTATTAATCATATTATTTCCGCTTTTACTATATGTTAGTGTTATTTTAGGTCTTATGTGTTATTTGGTATGATATGGTACATTATTTTTTGGATCTGGGAACACAAAAATTTTTCCCATATAAGTTAATGGTAATTGCTACTTCATTTTACATCATTTTGGCTTAGGACAGGTTTCATAAGAACTTTCCCTTCAGGATAGTGAAGGAAATCGGTATTCGCTCGTTCCACTAGTTGTGTCATCAGGCTGGAGGGTAATGTAATCACTGTCTTCATCATTTATGTGGTTATTGGTGATTTCATTCAGTTGTCTGATCCTAATGGATACCTTTTGGCATGTGAGTGACTGCCAACAGGCATTTAAAACCCTCGAGAGTATACAATGTACTAGAAAGGCTAATATGATGACCGTAAGGGGAACAATAGTCAAGGATTAAAAAAATTCCCCAAAGCAGAGATTCCCAGGAACCAAGATCTAACTAATTAAGTAACTCAGATAGGTTGCGATCTTTTTAAGTTGTTTACACATGCACAACATGACCTGTTAGCAAAATACATGTTCTCATGATTATTTAGGACAGGGTAAATGTGAGGATGTTTTATTTCAAGAGCTGGTGTTACAGGTGACCTTCTACCTAAATTAGGTAACTTAATGATAGTCATTTCTATGGAAACAAAAAGAAAGGTTAATAGTCTAAGTAAATTACCTATTCAGTTTCTGAGTTTGGAGAGCAGCCAGTTGAGAAAATTTCTAGATATCAGTTTCTAAGCATCTTTCGATGGAGTGAGGGCAAGTAGAGGCAATCTGACAGATTTGCCTAGTTTGCAGTTTGAATATCTCTGGTGATCTTTCTGAGTGGCTACACAGCAACAAGCACGAACATTGTCCACACGTGAGCTGTTGAGGTGCTTTCCTGAAGTTTATGTTAAGTTGTCCAGCTTTAGCTTGCATAGCTTTGGGAAAAGGGCAGCTTTAGTTTCATAGTGATACCAAGTGAAAAGAGTGAAAGAAAATTGAAAATGTTAGTTTGGAGAATTCTAGCCAAATATTGGAGGAAAATAAAAGAAGCCAGGATTCAGGATAGTTCACAGGTAGAAACAAAACTTTGAAGATAATCAGCAGCATTAGAATCTAGTATCCATAAAGGTGTGTTACTGAAACATAATTTTTTTCTTTATAATCATCCCTATTTCTACCAGTAACACTAATTTGTTTGCAAATTAAGTCTAGTTTCAATAAACTTGGCCTGATTATGTACAGAAGTGCAGAAAGAATAGTGATTAACCTTATAGGATTTTTAAAATCTGCTTTGCTGGAATTTTTTATAAGGAACCTCACATTGGACTTTCAAAAGCTTCTCAAGGCTAGGAAGCCAAGCCAAAGACTTGTCCAATTTTGTCTTGTTACAAGGAGAGCAGATTCTTATTGAGCTTTTGCAAACAAATATATCTTTGTGAAAAATAAGAATATTTAATAAGAGTTTCAGAATTTTGGAGGGATCAGGTAGGGAGAAAAAAATAAATGTTTCAACGTTTGTTGTAAAGATACTCTCTATCAAGTTGCTGTTAAGTTATACATAGTTTAAAAGAGGGGAGAAAAAGCAGTCCTTTCTGTCTGGGAAATAGAACATTAAAGAATCAGCAATGTTTTAAATAAACTCATAAAAATTATCATCATTCTTATTCTGTAATTTCTGTTTTGCTTCATCTTGGGTTAGCAACTTTATGAATCAATCAATTTTCCATTAGAGTTTTAGAAATTTTTACCCAGTTAAGTGTTACGTTCTTAAAGTCATCAGAAACCTGAATTTCACAGTACTTGTAAGGGTCTTTTCTATAAATCTCTTTGAAGATGAAGTATTTTTGCCAGAAGACTTTTGCAAAATTATCAGCATAAAACAACTGTTAGTAAATGACAAAAGACATCAAAACTGCTATGGTTAAAGATCTGCTGAAAGTTCACATATACACATACAAATAATGCAATTGGTAAGTAAATTTGGTTATTTTTGTGATATACAATATTTTAAGATAGCTGGAATTATGATTGCTATCATTATACCAAAACATAACAGATATTTAGAAATTTTAGATAATTTCTGAATTACTTATTTTAATAATATATATCACATATAAATATGATCTAATGAGGTTAAACATTACTTTTTATTTGACGTTTCCCATGTAATTTAATACATCGAATAAGACTAGATAAATTAAGATTTCTCTTTTTACTCCATTTAGAATTTGATTTTGGGAAGTTTGTTAAAAATGTCACAAGATTTAAAAGCCTTTATCAAATAGCATCACAGATTACTGTGAAATAATAGTTGGTTTTCCATTAAACCAAAGGTACAATTAAAAAACTTTAAAAGCAGACACAGAAAGTTAACAGTTGTAAAAAGAAGTCTTTGTTATTTAATATTGAAAAGACTCATTTTTTAAAAAAATAGTCAAACACCTGATAAAGACAATGTGGAGCACAGGGAATATTTTCATAGTAGAATCTTTGCTTTCTAGGCAGATTACATTAAAGATAAAGTAAAACCTTTGTAATTTCTTATTAAGAGCAGATCAATAATTTAAGAAATTTTGGTCCTTTTAATAGAAAGAAAGCCAAATTCTAATTTTGTACCAGTGTACTTTTGATACCAAAATTCTTCTCTTCTTCTTAACTTAAACAAGTCTATTCTAATCTCAGTCAGCTTGACCATACGTAAAATTTCTTTCTCAAGATTCTTTTTCTATAAACTTTCTGCAACTTTACACAAACCTTCTGCAACTTTTTATATCCAATTAGGTTTTGTCCTATCTTTTTTCTTTTTCTGTCTTGGAACAGTCATTTCGTTTTAGGACAAAATCACTTTTTTTCCCTTTACCAAAGAAAAATGTCCTTTATATCTTTCCTTATTCAAATACATATTCTATTTTTATTACCTACTTTTTTATATAGTCATTTTCTTTTCCCTTATTATTTCTAGTAGTTTTGTAAAAAACTTTAGTTCTTTTCTCAAATTAATTTTGACAAGAGAACTTCCATAACAGTCTGTATTTTTTAGTCTTTTTTTTCTTCCTTCAGTTTCTGTGGACAATGTTTTGGTTAACTCCTGGGATGTTTACATTTGAAAGACATGATAAGATTTACAACTTCAAGCAACAGATAAAAACATTCAAATTTTCTTCTAGGCATTTTGGGGTAATTGCTACTTAAAATTTTCTTTTGCCTTAGGGGTTAGACTGCATGGGTCATTTTGTCTCTTTCCCCATCAATCACCATAAAATCCTCTTTTTTATTTTCATCACTTTGCCAGAGATTCTGTCTCTTCAGTCTAATTAGGCTTTGTCACAAGCACCTGGATCTTAATCCATGGCATCTTTTGTCCTCTTAGCTTTGAAAAATGGCACTCTGAGTTCTCAAATTTATTATCCTGTGCTTTCACCTTGTCTGCCAGCCCTGAAGCTGGAAGGATAGCGAACAACTGCATGTCCTTCTCTAATGTCAGCCCCTCTTCCAACTTTCTAACTTGAGTTTCAGCCTCTAGTTGGGCATCAGTGTCCAGCTGAACTGCCTACAGTAGAGGCCAGCCCAGTGCAGCAGCCATTCATTTCTCTTCTTTGCCAAGTGTGCTATGTATGGGTTTTCAAAAAATACATTAAAGCAGCCCATATTTTCTGGACTTCTCTGTACTCCTGAAGCAGGCCACAAGCATCTGATATATGGGATATGCCTTGCCACATAGAAATTTTTCAGGCTAGCACAAAACATGGTTATTAATAGACCTAAATATGCATTAGACAGTTAAACATCATTTTAAGTTTTTTCTTGTTGGTAAGGTTTGAAAATATGTCTGCTTTATAAAACCAATGAATTTAAACTAGGATTTATTTATCAAAAATTATCCAAGATCGGGGCTGGCCCCGTGGCCGAGTAGTTAAGTTCGCGCACTCCGCTGCAGGCAGCCCAGGGTTTCGTTGGTTCAAATCCTGGGTGCAGACATGGCACTGCTCATCAAACCACGCTGAGGCAGCGTCCCACATGCCACAACTAGAAGGACCCACAATGAAGAATATACAGCTATGTACCGGGGGACTTTGGGGAGAAAAAGGAAAAAAATAAAATCTTTAAAAAAAAAAATTATCTAAGATCATGTGAACTTGAAAAACATTTGGGTTAGATTCTACACTTCTGAAATTTAGAAATAATTAATTTATAAGCACCTATTTTTAAGCTAATTAAGTTGAGCTCTTTTACAAATTAATTTTGGCAATACTATCCAGAGGTAGAAAAATATATCTACAACATATATATATAACACAACATAAACACATACACAGATGGAAACAGAGATCATACAGATTTTGTTTTACTAAGTTAAGTTTACCTGCTCAGATGACCAAAGTATTTTACTAGAGATTTTTTTATTTACATGTTTCAGGGATCCTTTTAGAACAGCTTTTGGAGTCATTTTGCCTTTGAGAAACTTCTGCATACCAATTAAAAAATGTATTCTATTGTCTTTGAGAGACGTGAATTTCTCTCTTTTAAGGGAATCCCTTAAGGTGGACTTATCTAAAACAAGATTGTCCTAGAATGGCCATTACAATTTGAAATTATCTGAAAGTTTGCATATTTTTCCAGTAAAAGTCACAAGATCCTGATCCAACGACCAGGCAGAACTTATCTTGTTTTTGGATTCCCTAAAATGTCTTGACTATGAGAGGCTCTGTTTTCCAAAAGCTGTTCTACAACACAAAGAATGACATGTGTTTCCACCTTTCGAACAGAATGAGTGACTTACTAGGAAGCTTCAACAAATAACAGATAAAAAAACCAAAACAGAAACAGAAAGCAAGTATGCATAATAAAGCTAGGGAGCTCAAAATACAAAAGAGCAGAGCTCAGATCCAAGAGAAACTTACCCTCAAATATCAGGGTTGGCAAGAGAGCAGTGAGGAAAATGTGGAAACCAGTAACTGTTTGCTCATCAGCATTGGAGTCATTGAGAGTCTTTTTTGGATCACACTTCTGACTCCATGAAATGTCAAAAATTCAGAAATAGAGGCTGGCCCAGTGGCGCAGCAGTTAAGTTCACGGGTTCCACTTCTTGGTGGCCCGGGGTTCACTGGTTCAGATCCCAGGTGCAGACATGGCACCACTTGGCAAAAGCCACGCTGTGATAGGCGTCCCACATATAAAGTAGAGGAAGATGGGCATGGATGTTAGCTCAGGGCCAGTCTTCCTCAGCAAAAAGAGGAGGATTGGCAGTAGTTAGCTCAGGGCTAATCTTTCTTAAAAAAAAAAAAAAAAAAGTTCAGAAATAGCCAAAGTAAAACCAATGAATCACTGAAGTAGTAATTAATAAAAGGTAATTGTGCACACACCACAATACAGTTTTCAAACCAGGAACACTCAAAGCAAAACATGAAATGAGGCTCAAGAAGATATTGTTATAAAGTGGCTTATATAGTGAGAAAGCAGTGACTGTTATTCTTTATAGTGATTGGTTATGTTAGAATTTTCAGTGGTTACCTCCTGTCAACGTTGGGAAACAGTTCAAGTTTTGTTCATGGTTTCCAGAGGCATAAACAAGAAATGACTCAGGTCCAGTTAATCTGGCAAAATAAGGTTTTTTTGTGTGACTAAAGTGATTTCGTTTGCTTAGGAAACTTTCAAGATTGGTGCCCATTTGTTTCTGATTTTAACAACTACCTATCTGAGTGAGCTGTAGAAAGAGATGCAGCAATCTTTAGTGATAAGCTGAAAAAATATAAAACATAAACCCAGATCTCTTTTTCTTTTATTTTTCCCTGTTTTATTGAGATATAATTGACGTAAGGTTGTGTAAGTGTGCAATATGTTGATTTGAAATGCTTATATATTGCAAAATCATTACAGCCATAGCATTAGCCATCACCCTCATCCATCACATAATTATCATCTCTTTTTTGAGGTGGGAACATTAAAGATCTACTCTCTAAGCAACTTTCAAGTATATAATACAGAATTATTAATTATAATCACCATGCTGAACATTAGATCCCAGAATTTATTCACCTTATAACTGGAAGTTCATACTCTTTGACTAGCATCTCCTCATTTACCCCACCCTCCTGCCTCTGTAATCAACATTCAATTATCTGTCTCCATGAGTTTGGCTTTTTTAGATTCCACATATAAGTGATATCATACCATATTTGTTTTTCTCTGACCTATCTCACTTAGCATAATACCCTCAAGGTCCATCTATATTGTTGCAAATGGCAGGATTTGCTTCCTTTTACTGACTGAATTATATATATATATATATATATATATATAAAATTATATAGATATCATAATTTCTCTATTCATCTGTGATGGACACTTAGGTTATTCCCATATTTTGGCTATTGTGAATAAAGCTGCAATAAACATAGGAATTCAGATATCTTTTCAAGATCCTGTTTTAATTTCCTTTAGCTATATACCCAAAAAACAAAAGAGGGATTGCGGGATCATATGGTAGCTCTACTTTTAATTTTTTGAGGAATCTCCATACTGTCCTTGTAAGACTAGGCCTTGCCAGTCATTCTAGGGACCTAAATGAAAGATGCAAGGATAAGAGTGGAAAATATTGTAAATAGATGAGAGAAAATGAACTGGGAGTCAAAGATATCTAAGAGAAAGAAGGAAAAGGCCTTGAGAGAGTATCCTAAGGTAATTTCTAGAGAAAGAAGATCAATTCAAAATAGGTATTGAAAGTACCTCTTACCAATAAATGAAAGGTTCGTAATAAGAGCTAATATGAAATTACCATTTAAAGTTTCAAAACAGGGGCCAGCCCTGAGGTCAAGTGGTTAAAGTTCCATGCGCTCTGCTTTGGCAACCTGGGGATCACAGGTTTGGATCCTGGGTATGGACCTACTCTACTTACCAGCCATGCTATGGAGGCATCCCACATACAAAGTAAAGGAAGACTGGCACAAATGTTAGCTCAGGGACAATCTTGCTCAAGCAAAAAAAGAGGAAGATTGGCAAGTGATGTTAGCTCAGGGCGAATCTTCCTCACAAAAAAAAAACTAAAAAAATGTTTCCAAACATTCAGAAAGGATATACTTGAGAAGGGGAGACTGGAAAATCAGCAGAAAATTCTTAATAATTGTTGGTTAAATATTAAACCTGCATTATTTTAAATATAATGTACTATACCATAAATATGATGTAGATAACTTTGCTTCCTGAGCACATGCCCATGCAATTAATGAACTTAAGACCTGAATTTTCTAGTTCAGCAGATTAAAGGGTATATTCAAACCAAAATAGGAAGAAATAACTTGGTATAACAGTTCGTGGGCAAATGCAAATCTAACTGTAACTATGAAAATTTGAGATTTAGTTCTTTTGAAGTTTCTTCTTAACATGAAAAATAAAGACAAATCTATTGCTTCAAAATATTAGTTGTTTTATAAAGCTGAAAATAGTTCTCATGGAGCTTGGAATTTTTATCTTGAACATCTAACCAAATACCATAATCTATAACATGCGTAGGATTTAACCAGCTTTACTTAATTATTTCTGGTCATTAAATTAATACACAAATTATGATCATTGAAGCTCAGCAAGAAAAATATGACTTTTATTACATTTTATGAGTAGTTAATTTTTATATTAATATAAAACATACAGTGGAAATTGCATGTGCCTATAACCTGTTTAAATATATTATCACATGATATCTTGTTTGTGCAGCAACATAATTTTTATGTCTTGCAATAGTTTGTGTATATTACTAATCATGAGAAAATGCATGTTTTGGTACAAGATTTCTGAATTGTGTTTTACTATTGCAAACAATTTTAATAAATGTGTTTTCTAGTAATAAAACAGACTTCAAAATCTATATCTTATACCAACTTCGCTTGAGTTCTAAAAAGCTATATTTTATTTCCCAAATAATTGCCATATTTTGACCTCTACAGTCACCAGCACAATCATGAAACATTAATTTCGTCAATAAATACTTAAACCTCAATCAAAGTATTCAGAATTTACAAAGTAAATACAAAGGAAAATGTGACTATAGTTAATTAAACTATTGATAAGGAAACTCTTCATAAGGATCTTAGGATTTTTATTAGAGTTATATTCATAAAAAGCTGAGGCAATTTGTTAGATAATGTATGGGAAATACATGAACTTAAAATCAATAAAATCAAATTTAGAAAATGAAGAAATATTTTTCATAAAGTTCTTCAAGAAAATATATATGTTTATAAAGGCATTAACAAAAATTAATTTAAATATTTTTGAGTTTACAGATCATTATATGTTAACATTAAAACTGTAGTGAATTGAATATTAAATATTAAAAGATTTCTCCGAAGTTGTTATAGATCTTCATAATAGTGGAAACAATATATTTATTAACATATAATGGGAAAAAAGTCTCAATATGAGCCTTAGTCCCAGTTGAATTAGCTAATAATCATATGACATTGGGCAAGGCCCTTAAAGTATAGAACTTTGCATGACACCAAAACCCAGAAACAATTCTGATTACCTCCAAAGGAAGAGTGAGTGAATAAATTATGAAATATTCATACAATGAAATAGTGTACATCAATAATAATGAATTTATTATTTAAGTGATTCGTATGGATGATCTTTAATATAATTACGGTGAAAAAATGCGACACAAAAGAGTACTAACGCATGCTATTCATTTTATAAAGTTAAAAACAAGTAAAGTACATGTGTATAATTTAGGAATAAATTAAAAATTCAATAAAGTGATAACTGTAACATGTTTAATGCTCAGCAAACTTTTCCTTAAAATTTCAGATTGTAACTAATTTAGCCTGTGGGTCAAATGGTGTTTATTGCCATTACTCAACTTGAATGTAACCACAGATATTACATAAATAAAATTTTATTTACAAAAGCAGATGACCAACCTCCACACTGCAGTTTGGTGCTCCTAGTCTAAAAGATTGAGGGAAGCAGAGGATAGTGGTAGTAGGATATAGATATATTTCTTTCTATCTCTTATTTTGGATGTGATTTTTGAGTGTCTATTTCATTATTAAACTTAAATACTTAACTCAGAAAAAGTGACCTATGTAAAAACTAATTAAAAGAACAGGTCATAAATCAAGGATTATAAATGATCCAAATCTGTGCATCTTTGCTGTAATTTTTAAAATGCCACTACATAAAAAAGGAAAATATGAAGAGGAAAAGCAAACAACAGACAAACCACCTAAGGAGATAACGTTACCAAAGGTAGTATATTTATTTTATGCAGCTACTTTCCAATGAATTAAAAATAATTAAGTAAATAAAATTGAGTCATGAATCAATAGCACAAAACAGAAATAAAAGTTTAGAAAGATAGAATAAAGAGAGCAATTAAGGATAGAAAGAGTTTTAAAAGGAAATAAAGCACAAGTCAGGAGAGCTCAGGACAAACAAGAAGCAAAAAATAAAATATTCACAAAATAAAGTGAAATTGGAAAGAGCATAACAAGGTAAGACCCTACTGAAAGCAAAGTGAGGATAAGAAAGCTGAAATATCAAAGAGAGAAAAATAAAATTAGAAAAATGAGAGTTTCCTCTTCCAGTAATCATTAAGTTCCTTCTATCATAGTGACATCACCCCTCCCACAACTCAAATGTAATGACAAAAATTCTGGAGAAAGAACCATAAGAAAAATGTGATGGCTTTTTTGATATGTCAACTTCCCTAGTCTAAGTTGTCTTGTTATTCAATCAAAAATCAAACGTTCATCTAGGGGGTGTTTTAATCGAGGTGTTGCTTTGAATGCATTTTGCAAATGTAATAAAAATCCCTATATAGAAAACTTAAGTAAGGGAGATTATACTGTGTAATATGGGTGAGCATGATTCAATTAGTTGAAAGGACTTAAAAATAAGCAGAGGCTTCCTCAAAAAAGAGAAGACAATATCTATGGATAGCAACTTTGGTCAATGTCTGTGAGTTTCATCCTGCTCAGGAACCTGCATTTTGATGGACTACCCTATTGATTTTGGACTTGCTTGGTCAGCCGCCATGATCACATAAACCAATACCTTGTACTAAATTTCTGAATATCTCTACTGATTCTGCTTCTCCCCATAAACCCTGACTGATATACATAAGATCTACAACAATAAAAGAATATCTACAATATATCTAAAGATGCTGGAGACTGAAGAAAAGCAGACACTTGTAAGGGTGTCAAAACTTGAATTAAAAAAAGGTAATAAACAACCTCCTGATGACCCAGATCTTGGAATTAGCAAACATTAAAACTATGCTGAAGTACATAAAAGAAAATATGTTCATAGAAATTCAAATACAAGAAATGCTATGGGAACAAAATGAAAATTATAATTGAAAATTGAGTTGAAAAATGAAACATTTGCAATAAAAAATTCAATGATTAGCCTTAATGGCATATTGGAAATGATGGAAGAATAAATCAGTGAATTTGAACATCGATTTAAAAGAAATTATCCAAAGTAATGTACAGAAATAAAAACAAACAAAAAATGAACAGAGACTCAGAATCTCCTGGTTAAACATAAAATCCTTTACATATGGGTAACTGGAGTCCCACAAAGAGAGAAGAGCGAAATTGGAGGTAATTATTTGAAAAAATAGCAATCAAATTTTTTGAATATTTAATGAAAGATAAACTCAAAAATTCAAGAAACTCAGGATCGTTTACACAAGGAATATAAAAATAAATCAACACACAAACAAAAAAGACTGAGTTAAGAACCATAAGCAAACCGCCACAAACCAAAGATGAAAAAGAAATGTAAAAGCAGCCAGAGAGTGACATATTACCTACAGAAAAAAAAAATTTTAATAACAACTGACTTTTCACAAGAAACAATAGGGGACAGAAGAGTGTGCAAGAATGACTTTAAAGAGCAGAGTGGGAAAAGCAAGAAAAAGAAGAAAACCCTGTCAATCTAGGATTCTAAACAAAATGAAATATCCCGCCAGAATGAAAGTAAATTAAAGAGATTTTCAAATAAAATTTAAAAAATAATTAATTTTCAGCTACTTTGCAAGACAAGAAATGCTAAAGGAAAGTTTTCCTACTAAAGGGAAATAATATCTGATATAATGTCAGATTTCCAGAAAGGAATAAAGAGTATAAAAAATGGTAAATATGGAGGATGGTGTCAAGATGGTGGCATAGGCAGACTCTGAACTCACCTCCTACCAGGGACACAACAAATATACAACTACTCTTGGAACAATTACTCCTGAGAAAGAACTGAAAACTGGATAAAAAGAATCCTATCAACAAGGACACTGCTGACAGACATGGAAGAGGCAGTAATTCCTTTCCGGAGAGAAAATAGCCACAATCTACCTGACAAAGAGTACAAACTAGTAGTTATAAAGATGCTCACTGATCTTGGGAGAGGAATGGATGAACTCAGTGAGAACTTCAACAAAGAATTGGAAAATATAAAAAACCCGCTAGTAATGAAGAGCACAATACTGGGAAGGAAAAATTCACTAGAGGGATTCAACAGCAGAGTAGATGACACAGAAGAACACATTAGTGATCTGGATGAAAGACTGGAGGAAACACCATAGCTGAACAGATGAAAGATAAAAGAATTAAAAAGAACAAGAACAGTCTAAGTGACCTCTGGGACAACATCAGGTGCAATAACATCTGTATTACAGGTGTCTCAGAAGGAGAAGAGAGAGACAGAGGAGCAGAGAATCTGTTTGAAGAAATAATACCTGAAAATTTTCCTAATCTAAGGAAGGAGACAGACATCCAAGCACAGCAAGCATAGAGAGCACCAAATAAGATAAACCAAAAGAGGCCCACATCAAGAAACATTATAATTAAAGTGTCAAGAATTAAAGACAAAGAGAAAATCCTAAAAGCTACAAGAGAAAGGCAACAGGTTACATACAAAGGAAACCCCATAAGACTATCAGCTGACTTCTCAACAGAAATCTTACAGGAGAGAAGGGAGAGGTATGATATATTTAAAATGCTGAAAGGAAAAAAACTTATAGCCAGGAATACTCTAGCTAGCAAGGTTATCATTCAGAATAGAAGGAGAGATAAAAGAGTTTCCCAGACAAGCAAAAACTAAAGGAGTTTATCACCAAGAAACCAACCTTACAAGAAATGCTAAAGGGACTTATTGATGGAGAAAATAGAAGATCACAAATAGGAATAAGAAAATTATCAAAAAATAAATAAAATAAAATCACTGGTAAAAGCATATACAGTAAAGGTAGCAGATCAATCACCTATGAAGCTAATGTGAAGAGCAAAAGACAAAAGTACTAAAATTATCTATTTCCATGAGAAGAGGGTAATGGATATACAACCACAAAAAAAGAGGTTAAATATGATATCGAAAACGCAAAATGTGGGAGCAGGGGAGTAAAAGAGTAGAGCTTTTAGCAGGAGGTCAAACTAAAGAGACAATCAACTTCATATAGATAGCCATATTTGTAGGTGATTATATACAAACTTCATGGTAATCATAAACCAGAAAGCTATGTTAAATACGCAAAAAGTTAAGAGAAAGGAATCCAAACATAATATTAAATAAAGGCATCAAATGACAAGGGAAAGGCAAAAGAAGAAGAAAGGAACAAACAAGAACTAGTAAAACATCCAGGAAAAAAGTAACAAAATGGAAATAGGTACATTCTTATCAATAGCTACTTTAAATGTCAGTGGACTAAATGCTCCAATTAAAAGGCACAGGGTGGCTGATTGGATAAAACTAAAGACCGGTATATATGCTGCATACAAGACAAATGCTTAAGATCTAAAGAAACTCACAAACTGAAAGTGAAGGGATGGAAAAGATGCTCCATGTAAATGGCAATTTAAAAAAAAAAAAAGCTGGAGCAGCAATACTACTATCAAACAAAATAGACTTTAAAACAAAAACTGTAACAAGAGACAAAGAAGAACACCACATAAGGATAAAGGAAACAATCCAACAAGAGGATATAACATTTGTAAATATCTATGCACTGAACACAGGACAACCTAAGAATATACAAAGCAATTATTAAGACACAAAAGGACAAATAGACAGCAACAAAATAATAGTAGAGGACTTTAACACCCCACTTACACCAATGAATAGATTATCCAAACAGAAAGTCAATAAGGAAACGTTGCCTTAAATTACACATTAGACCAGATGGACTTAGTAGATAAATACAGAACATTCCATCCAAAAATAACAGAAATATATATTCGTTTCAAATTCACGTGGAACATTCTCCAGGATAGATCACATATCAAGCCACAAAAGAAGTCTCAATAAATTTAAGAAGATTGAAATAATACCAAGCATCTTTTCTGATCATAATGGCATGAGTCCAAAAACCAACAACAGGAAGAAAATTGGAAAAGCCACAAATATGTAGAGTTTAAACAAAATGCTACTGAAAAAATTAGGTCAATGAAGAAATCAAAAAATACCTGGAGACAAATGAAAACATCAAAATTTTGGGGATATGGCAAATCTAAGAAGGAAGTTTATAGCAATACAGGCCTGCCTCAACAAATAAGAATAATCTCAAACAAATGATCTAACACTACACCTAAAAGAACTGGGAAAAGAAGAACAAGCAAAGCCCAAAATAAGTAGAAGGAAGGAAATGATAAAAATCGGAGCATATAGATGAAATAGAAACTAAAATATATATACTTATATATATATATATATATATATATATACATATATATATAAAATGACTGAAGTTGAGTTGCTTCTTTCAAAATATAGATAAATTGACAAAACTTTAGCGAGACTCACCAAGAAAAAAAGAGAGACGTTTCAAATAAATAAAATCAGAAATGAAACAGGAGAAATTACAACAGACATCTCAGAAATACAAAAGATTATAAGAGAATATTACAAAAAGCTTTTAGCCAACAAACGGATAATCTAGAAGAAATGGATAAATTCTTAGAATAATATAACCTTCCAAAACTGAATCAATAAGAAATAGAGAATTTGAATACATCAATCACTATTAAGGAGATCGAAACAGTAACCAAAGACCTCCCAAAAAATAAAAGTCCAGGACCAGATGGCTTCCCCAGGAAATGCTACCAAACATTCAAAGCAAACTGAATACCTATCCTTCTTAAACTGTTCCAAAAAATTGAAGAGGAGGGGAAGCTTCCTAACTCATTCTATGAAGCCAACATTACCCTGATACCAAAACCAGACAAGCACAACACAAAAAAAGAAAATTACAGGGCAATATCCCTGATGAACATCGATGCAAAAGACTTCAACAAAATAATACCAAATTGAATACAACAATACATTAAAAAGATCATACACCACGATCAAGTAGGATTTATTCCAGGGATGCAGTGATAGTTCAACATCCATATATCAATCAACGTGACACACTACATTAATAAAATGAAGAATAAAAGTCACATGATAATCTCAATAGATGCAGAGATAGCATTTGACAAGATACAGTATCCATTTAGGACAAAAACTCTAAATAAAATGAGGATAGAAGAAAAATACCTCATCAAAATAAAGGCCATATATGACAAACCCACAGCTAATATCATTCTCAATGGAGAAAAGATGGAGGCCATCTATCCAAGAACAGGAACCACATAGGATGCCCACTTTCACCACTCTTATTTAACATAGCATTGGAAGTACCAGCCAGAGCAATCAGGGAAGAAAAAGAAATAAAAGTGATACAAATTGGAAAGGAAGAGGTAAAACTGCCACTGTTTGCAGATGATATGATTTTTTTTATAGGGAAAACCATAAAGAATCCACCAAAAATCTTTTAGAAATAATAAATTAAAATTTAAAGTTGCACGATGCAAAGTTAATGTACAAAACCAGTTGTGTTTCTATACACTAACAATGAAGTAGCAGAAAGAGAAATTAAGAATAAAATCCCGTTTAAAATTGCAACAAAAAGAATGAAATATCTAGGAATAAACTTAACCAAAGATGTGAAAAACCTGTACAGTGAAAGCTATAAAACGTTGTTGAAAGAAATAGAAGAGACAAAGAAATGAAAAGATATTCCATGTTCTTGGGTTGGAAGAATTAACACAGTTAATTAACTTCCTAAAGCAATCTACAGGTTCATTGCAATGACAATCAGAATCCCAATGACATTCTTCATGGGAATAAAACAAAGAATCCTAAAATTTATATGGAATAACAAAAGACCTGAATAGCCAAAGGAATCCTGAGAAAAAAACAAAGCTGGAGGTATCACACTCCCTGATTTCAAAATATACTACAAAGCCATAGTAACCAAAACAGCATGGTACTGGCACAAAAACAGACACACAGATCAGTGGAACAGAATTGAGTCCAGAAATAAACTCAGACATCTATAGACAGCTAGTTTTTGACAAGGGATCAAAGAATATACAATGGAGAAAGGAAAATCTCTTCAGTAAATGGTGCTGGGAAAACTAGACAGACACTTGCAAAAGAATGAAAGCAGACCATTATTTACACCATACACAAAAATTAACTCAAAATGGGTTAAAGACTTGAATGTCAAGAACTGAAACCATGATACTTCTAGAATCAGTAGTATGCTCTTCCACATTAGTCTTAACAGCATATTTTCAAGTACTATGTCTGACCAGGCAAGGGAGACACTAAAATAAATGAACAAATGGGACTACATCAAACTAACAAGCTCCTGCAGGGCAAAGGAAACCATCAACAAAATGAAAAGACAGCAAAACAATTGGGAGAAGATACTTGCAAACCATATATCTGATAAGGGGTTAACATCAAAAATTTTTAAATAACTCTTATAGGTCAAGAATAAAAAAACTAACAACCCAATAAAAAAATGGGCCAAAGATCTGAATAGACATTTCTCCAAAGAAGATACACATATAGCCAACAGGCACAAGAAAAGATGTTCAACATCATTAATTATCAGGTAAATGCTAATCTAAAATACAATGAGATATCACCTCATCCCCATCAGAATGGCTTCAATTAACAAGACAGAAAATAAATAACAAGCATTGGAGAGGATCTGGAGAAAAGGGAACTCTCATACCCTGCTGGTAGGAATGCAAATTGGTGCAGCCACTATGGAAAATAGTATGGAGATTCCTCGAAAAATTAAGAATAGAACTACCATACAATCCAGCTATTCCACTGCTGGGTATTTATCCATAGAACATGAAAACACAAATACATAAAGAAATATGCAGGCCTATGTTCATCGCAGCATTATTCAATAGCCAAGATTTGGAAGCTACCTAGGTGCCAATCAAGGGACGAATGGGTAAAGAAGATGTGGTATATATACACAATAGAATAGTACTCAACTATAAGGAAAGAGGAAATCTTGCCATTTGTGACAACGTGGATAGACCTTGAAAGTATTACGCTAAGCAAAATAAGTGAGAAGCTGAAAGACAAATAACATCTGATCTCACTAATAAATAGAAGATAAAAACAACAAGAAATGAACACATAGAGACAGAGATTGTTTTGGTGGTTACCAGAGGGGAAAAGGGGAGGAAGGAGGGTGAAGGGGTGATTAGGCACTTATTAGGCTGATGTATTTTAATTAGTCTTTGGATGGTGAACATGATGTAATCTACACAGAAATCAAAATTATAATATTGTACACCCAAAATTTATATACATTATAAACCAATGTTACTGAAAAAAAAGAACACTATAAATACAAAAAAAAATGGTAAATGTGTGAGTGAATTTAAAAAAACTGCGTTTTCTTTTTAACTCCTGTAAAATATAATGATTATTTAATATCTAATCATGGCATTACATTTTGTAGATTAAGACATATAAAAATGTAATACATTTGGCATTGTATAAAGGATGAGGGTAAATTGACCTCTTTTGTTGAAAATTTATTGCTATTTCTCAGACATCTATGGACAGCTAATTTTTGACAAGGGATCCAAGAACATACAAAGGAGGAAAATACTAAAAGTAAGAGCATAAATCAATGAAATTGAAAACAAATTATAAATTGTACAGAAAATTGAGTACAAATGTTCTTAGAAGATCAGTACACATAAACTTTTAGCCAATATGACCAAAAAGTATGAGAGAAAAGAAATTTATCAATATCCTACAGACATTAAAAAAAATTAAGGTAATACCACAAACCACTTCAAAATCGTAAATTTGACAATTGACATGAAATAGACAAATTTCTTGAAAGATACAAATTGCCAAAGTCCAGTGAATAATAATTAGTTAAGACCGAACAATTTTGTAACTATTCCTTGGGCATCTTTGGCAATTTAAGGGTGGAGGGTTTAGGTATCTGAAAAAGACCATACTGGCCTTTTGACTAATTAGGCATGTGTATTCTTGATTGTTAATTTATGGAAAGTATATCTGAATATCTGCTAGTAATTTATGCAACAGACTATGTATTGTGAATTTATAAAGTACTTCACACAGAGGCTCAGAAATGTTAAACCACTTCCCTAATGACACAATTTGTGAGCAAGAAATGGAAAATTGGGTTAAATTAATGGTGTGTTCTGATTGCGGTAGAGATACTCTTTTTCCTATGACTGGATTCTAATTAATTTCAAGATTGCTATTCTAGAATTTCCACAATTCAGGGCTTGAACATGGAAAAATTCATATGTCAAAAATTATTGCAGCTTAACCAAGGTAATTGTGTATTGAAATGATATTAGTATTCTGCTGTTTGCTTTGGAATGATTTACAGGACAGAGTCTCAATTTCTAAATTTTGGCTTTATAATGGATGAGCCTTTGCAAGAATCAAGGAAATGATGTCGTCATTCTGTTTTCTCAGGGAAGAAGAAACTACATCTTCTAGGATTGCCAGTGGACACACAGAATGGCCATTAAATTAAGTATAGTTTTAAAAAAAGTTAGCCAAATCTGTTTTAAAATAAAAAAATAAACAACATATCACACAGAGCTTTAGCATTATTTTTTCATGATTCCTGACATTTTAGTCTGAGTTTTGTTGTCAAATTTTGGAAACACAGTGAGAAAGCCAATGCTGTGTTCCTGTGGTAGTGGTTTAGATCCTGCCAGCAGTATGAGGCCTCACCCGCGTGTCAGAGGTGATTAGACGATGGCATTTTAACTGAGCTACTTCCCTGTACTGGTCAGCTCAGGTTGCATAACAAAATACCATAGACTGGGTGTCTTTAACAACAGGAATTTATTTCTCACAGTTCTGGAGATTGGAAGTCCAAGATCAAAGTGCCAGCATCAGTGTCTGGTGAGGATTCACTCCTTGGGTAGCAGACAGCAGTCTTCTTGCTGTTTCCTCACATGACCTTTTCTCAGTGTGTGAAGAGGAGAGAGAGAGAGAGAAGAAGCAAGCTCTCTGGAGTCTGTTCTTAAAAGGGCATGAATCTTATCCTGAAGGCCTCACTCTTATGGCCTCATCTAAACCTAATTACCTCCCAAAGGCCAAGGCTCCAAATGCCATTACTTTGGTCATTAGGTCATCATCCTACAAATTTGAGGGGAACACAATTCAGTCCATAGCACTTCCTGAAGTGTTACAGATGGAAAAGGTGAATGAAAGCAGAAAGTCCAGGAATAAAAAGTAACATAGAAGTAGATGTCCTATTGGAAAGGGCTACACGTGGCCCAGAGATGGGGAGGACTGGGTAACAATTATTCTCTAGTTGTAAAGGAAGATAGGCAGGAGTCTGTAACTTAAACTCTTGTCGATATTAACTACTGAAGCACATTCTCCTTGTCTATTATTTTACATTTTAAAGACCAGACAATATCAGGGACCTCAACATTAGCAGTATATCAATGTCTGTTGAGAAGCTGATTAGTAGATTAATCATCTAATCAAATAAATGTAAAAGCAGAAATGCTCTTTCTTTGCCTGAGGCAGGTTTCCTAAGAGAAATATTTAATATGTATGCTTACATTTCTCACTAAAGCAATTGGAAATCACAAAAGAGATCTTTTAAATTAAGTTGCGTTTAAAAACTTGTTTAGTAAATATTCATGATAAAAAGGCCCGTGTTTAGGGTTGACAAATTTAGCAAATAAAATAAAGGACATCCTGTTACCTTTGAAAAAGAGCTCTAACCGATAAATTTTTTAATCTAGTGAAAAAAGTTGAATACAAGACATTTAGGGAGTTCTGACAAATTTGTTACATAACTGAAGATAACAACATTAAATACATGACATGTTCTGTCTATACAGCCAACGACCCTACCTACCTATGTCTTGCTCTTCACTTGTGTTCTTTATAACACTCCAAAGCCAAAGTTAATGATTAGCATTGATTACAAAATAGAAAACAAAAGGTCAGAGACATGGTATCCTCCACGGGACAAGAATCTCAGTTTTTAAAGCATTTTTGTTGTTTATACAATACCTGTGTCAATGTGAAGCTGTAGTAACAGAAATATAGCACTTTGAAAAACTTGCGGATATTCAGGGACTCACAGAGTAATCTTGTCACCAGTTATATTTCTGAATTTGTAGGTGTTTTAGATTTTGAGTAGGACAAATTGAAGAAATGTGACCAAAATATAAAAGAAAACAAAAGAACAATGAACAAGGAGGACTGATAGAATCTAAGCGATTCTGATTATACGAATTATAAAACCAAAAATATACTTGGTTTTAAATCTGTGGCTGTAAAAGAGTGAGGTGACATGACAAACAGAGCTGACGTGATTTGTTTTGAAAGCCATCTTGCATGTCAGAATTCCTGTGGCGAAAGCGCAAAACTGAAGTGGACTTAGGGCCACAGAAGAAAGTATGCCTTTAGCATCTACAATAAGTGAAAAGCAGGCATTTCATCTACCCTTTGTCCTACACTTGGGAGATAGGGCTGAAGGCCCTTTGTACTTGGGATAGTATGAAAGCACTCCCAGTGAGGGAGTCATTTTTATAATTACTCAACACAACTGGGTGTTACTGGGTGTCTTAAAGGTCAAGCTAACACTGGCCATAAAGGTTAAAATTGGCATTGCTGGAGGTGGGAAGAATACAGCAAAAACCTTTACCATTGGGGAAAATCAAACACTGAAACAAAAAATATGTGATAGAGAACAAAGTTAAAGGATATTCAAGAGAAAAAAATGACTGTAAATATTATGCAAAATACTCTGAGAAAGTGTGCATTTGCCTTACATGTGAATCACTTTCTCTGAGTAAGGGCAGTTGAAGTACTGAATCAAGACCTGGAAGTCACGTTACATGGACCAATTCAATCACTTCATTATAGTGTGTTCAAGTAATGGCAAAATTATCTGTAAATATATGTTTCTAAAATAATACTACAGTGGAAAAATGTGAAAATATAAGAAAATATAAGGACATAATAAACGTCCCATTCAAAACAGCTTTCATGGGTTATGTAGAAATTTTATCATAATCCATTCCTTGATTTTCAGAAATTGTACTGTAATCATTGTGCTTTAATTGAGCATTTATATTTTTGAGTGCTGACTATGTGATACTAACAATAACTCTATGAAATAGTATCATCAGCATCTTTATTTTATAGAGGAAGAAACTGAGATTCAGAGCTTAGATTTACACCTAAGATGTCTAATTTCCGTGCCTGTACTCTTTATATTTATATTATCTTATTGGTGGTTATTTTAGGGCAATTTCCAATGAATGCAATGACTAACTCAAAAATATGAAGAATTGTAAGACTCTCGACTGATTTTGCCTAATATTCCTCCAAAGATGCTGTAGCAATTTATTCTCTCACTATGTTTATGACAGTGGATGAAGGTTCATTTTCTCTGCTAGTAATAGAAATTAAAATTAAGAGAAGGAAAGAATTTTGCCAAAGAGTAGCCACAAAATTGTTTCTTACAGAGTACATTTTTATTTCTCCTATTATTAACTCGGTTTGATTTAATATATTTGATTTTATATATATATATTTGTAAAATTACACATACACATCTACATACTCACTGCATCTGGAGGAAGACTAGAAGGAGATGCTGCACTTAGGGAGTGGAAGTTGAGGCTGTGGTGGAACTCCATCAAGGACGTTCGAAAGTCTTTGACTTAGTGGAGCAGGACATGAAGTTGGTGGTGTCCACATTGCACTTGAGTGTTGTTGAAAACGAACCAGCCAACAAATATTTCACAGATCTCTAGCAGCCTCATATATTCAGATATTAAAGAGGACAGCAGTGGACTTAGCCAGGATTTTCTGCAGGCATTGCTGGAGAAAGCGGTGGCAACCTGGAAGCCCAAAAGCCACTTCCTGACACCATGATCAGCCGCTGGAAAACAATAACCTTCGTGGGAATGAGGGAACCAAATCTTCACTCAGGTGAAAAACTGGCAGTTCCTGGACCGCTGGAAGCCCAGCCACATGTGAGGGATGCTCATCTTGTCCTGAGGGGCGTGGATATTCACACGTCCATTCTCAGGTTTACATGGGGCAATGGAGGAAGCTGGAAGATCGCCTCTGAATGTGAGAAACCACACTCAGATGATGTGGGCAGGAGTGTGGTGTCACTTCATCCTTTGCAGGGAGTCTTCTGCCTCTAGCCCCTCCCCAGACTGCTCAGGTGGAGGCAAAACAGGGCCACACCACTGTTCCCTCCAACTCAGGCTGCAGGGGTTCCTGGCACTAAGCGAACAAAGCCCACCTCCTGGTCTTGCCCTATCCCTTCCCCCATGCCACAGGGAACCCCATTAGCTTCTCCTAGAGGCTAGTCAGGCCTGGCTGTGACTCTTAGCGGGGACCTGCTTCAGGAACCTCTGGCTTCAACTCACACTCAAGCTTAAGACAGATGGGCATGGTGATAGATGCCCATTCTCTCAGCCTCTGGTGGCATATTTAATTTTAATTTGTTCTTAAAGACAGAAACTACCTTTCTAATTATTAGAAAAAAAATGTATACATGCATGTGTGTGTGTGTGTGTATGGTTTATGTATATGTGGTTTGTGAGTATGTGTTTGTGTGTGTTTGCGTGTGTGTGACTTGCCTGTGATGTGGCTGCAGCTGGCATAAGACAAGCAATAATTAAATTTTCAGGAATCTTTGCAAGCCTGTTGATTGGTAGTTTGAAATCAGCCATCTTGGCGGTATTTACCTAATGGAAAAGAACAAGTTATAGATCACAAAACTCTACACACAAGGATTTTTATCTCCCTAGAGACTCCCTGCCCATTAATTTTGTACATTAGTTTACAGATGAAGAAATTGAGGTCCAAAAGTTGACAACTGACATGTTTATGGTCACATATGTAGATAGTGGCAGAGAAGCTAACCATTGAATAATGTCTCTGAACATGAGTCAGTGGTTTCATCTGAGATAATTGATTTGACTTATCCATGAGATTCTAAGTCACTGACTATTTGTTTTGTTCCCTTCAAAATCAGTTAACACCACTATCAATGAGCACAACCAGTGTCTGGATCTTGGTTTCTCATACCTGTTTCCACTGAAAAGAACCAGGGCTCCTTGGAGAAATGGCTCATTTTAGGGCTAGGACAAGAATATACAAGATGAGCCTGTATTAATGCCGGAAAGTCAGTGCAAATGAAACAAAGGGATAAGGGCATGTTAAAGGGAAAGGAGTAATCTGAAAGGGCTACCAGTAGCCAAAGCTGGAGAAGTTTGAGAAAAAAGTAAATAACATAGAACTGGATTATAACCCAAAGCTTAAAATAAATATTCATGAGTCCATACTGAGGTAATTGATTGATTGAATACATAAGTAGGGCAGAACAGATAAATGTTCCACACAGAAGAATTCCATATGATTTATGTAGACATTCTCTTCTCAAGGAGGTGGAGCACTCCTTAAGTGTGGGCTGCTCATAGTGACTTCCTTTCAAAGAGTACCGTATGAAAAGAGGGAGAAAGTTACTTTACAATGAAGAAAAATGAGAAATACCACCTCATCTGGGTAATCAAATTTAACAATGTTAGTCACAAGTAACATTAATAGCATGTGATACGGTGTGATGAAATGGCACTTTGCCTCTGTGGTCTTCCTCCCTCCCCAAAATCACCACAGTTTATTAATGAGAAAAACATCAGACAAACCCAAACGGAGGGCATTCTACAAAACAGTTGGCCAATACTCCTTAAATTGTCAAGGTCATCAGAAACAAGAGAAGTCTGAGAAATTGTCACAGTCTAGAGAAGCTAGGAAATCATGACAGCTAAACATAATGTATCCTTGATGGGATTCTGAAACAGGAAAAGGACATTAAGTAAAATCTAAAGAAATCTGAATAAAGTGTAGACTTTGGTTAATAACAATGTATCAGTATTATATCATTAGTTGGAACAAATATACCAATACTGATGCAAGATGTTAATAAGAGAGGAAACTGAATGAGGGATATATGGGAATTCTCTGTACTAATTTTGCAAATTTTGTTATTCTAAACTATTGTAAAATAAAACGCTTGTTTTAAAAAGCCAGTTTATGGCTTACTATCATAATAAAAACTTTACCATGAATTCTTTAAATAGGGCCACTCCATTCTTTATTGAAGAAAATCAAACCCATATGTCAGCAGCTTCTGCAGAACTGAGTCATGGCTGGAACAGTGGAGAGTAAGATTTTCTATGACCCTGGTCAAGGAATTTTGAAATCCTACTGAAGAACTAAGCATGTAGTGTGTCCACTCAACTGAATATTTGGAAACACAGTCAGCAGCAGCAGATGCAAAAGCACCTTGCTTGAATCTTTGCTTGAAAGTCATAACAAACTATTTAGAATATTCTAATTCTTTGTCCCTCTTTAAATATTCAATGCTTGGTCATTTCAAGTTAACTTAAGCCATCTGTATTATCCAACAATACTTATTTTATCTTCCTTTAATACGTTCATATTTGGCTAGATAGTTGTCCATTAATAAACCCATTTAAAGACTAGTATTTTTGTAAGAGAGAGAAGAAGGAAACTAAATCAGTTACATTTACTGGCTTAGAGCAGCTCTGAGGAAAAAGCCAATGGCAGAAATATGTTGAAGCTATTAGTAAAAAAGAAATTTGAAGAATGACAACTATTCAATTTTATATATTTAAAATTTCTTCATCTTATTGGGAAAGAATTGACAGTAGACTTCTGAAAAGGTAATTTTTCTAGTATTTTTCAAGGACTATGATAACAATTTTTATACATTTTAAAGTATATCAAATTGGAAAGCTGGATTCTCACCTCCCAAGTTCTTTGTAAAACAAGAAGGAAAACACTAAAAATGCAGAATGAATGCTGTTAAGAGTTGGATTAATTGGAAGTTTGGCCCGTATATGTCGATATCTACACATGTTTCCTGGAGAGGTAGCCCACTGGATTGTTTGCAATTCAAAAGACTGAAGGAGACTGTTAAAATTAAAATTAATTTTTCTGAAGTAGAAAATTTAGTTAAAAGTTTCTATTTATGTAACAGTGGTAAAAAAATACAGAATAATTTATAATCAAATGAAAAATATATACCAGACTAGATATATACAGTCCTTTGTATATCGATTATACCTCAATCAGGCTATTAAAGATAAAAAAGTAACTACTTTTCAAAAAAAAAAACTTATATTTATCCAAAAAAATTTTCAAATGCTATGTAATGAGCTGTTAATTTCAAATTTTTGTTAACCTGAAAATTAAAAAGGGAGTCATTTATATTGCAACAGACTTTGCTCTGAAGGGATCTAGCTATTTCTGTTTTTAAATGACGTTCCCTTGATTGTATGAAATAGGAAACAGGGCATAACTATGCCATAATCATTGCAGTTTGAAATTATAAAAGGGCAGAAACGAACATTAGCTTCAGATTCTCCAGAAACTGCAAGCTGCCGTCAATCAATAGTAATAGGATATTAATAATTGAATTAATATTGCTCAGTGAAAATGGAACTCAACAAGATCGGCAGCTTAAAGGAGTTTAATTTAGACTCAAGTCAATTGTTATGGGTAGAGAAATGGCACATTTGTGACAAAGAAAGAGACGAACTATCATCATCCTGTAATAGCCGAAGAGTGTTCAGGAAGGAAAATTTTATTCTATGTTATTACAATAAGCCAGGATGATTGAGCCTTCTTTTTTTCTTGTTTCAGACTAGTATACCAATTAGAATATTAAAACAATCGCTTGTGATTCAAAAAAATTTCATTATCATATATTTTAGAGCACTTATAACAAAGTTTTGCTTGTTTTATATATTCAGTCATATCTAGACAGTTTGACAATTAGTTATGACTTTTATTACTTATTATAATGATTACTAAATATTTGCATTATGAGCTCCTTTAGAGAGCATTGATAATAAATTTATTCATCTCTATCAATATAATTGAGAACTATCTGGTCGGTGGAAGGATATCATAGGATAGTTTTATAAAATACCTTGATTTTCTAGATTCTAGATTAAAAGTGAAAACAGGTTTCAGATGGCAAAGTTGCTTCTGAGTGGAAAGATACAAAACACTAACGTAGTCCTCTTCCTTTGGAAGAAATCCCAGATAGAAATAATGTTAAGAAGTAATATTCCCTAACATGAACCAAGTTCTTCTTAGAATTGTAGAAAGTCGGAATTGCATAAAAGAATCTTGCAGTCTGTTTCTGCATATCCTTTGAAGTTCATAAAAACAGCAGAGGCAACTTTTAAACGCTAATTCTAAGTATAAAAACAAATCACTTTTTACTAAGTATATCAGACAGGTCAAATCTGATGATACTAATATCTGTATTAAGTTTAAAAATAACTAGTGGAATTAATAAGGGCCAGCTTTAGAAATGGGAGAGTGCTGAATGGTACATTTTATACAAAAACATGTTGATCTTTAAGCCCCTAAGACTGGAAGGATATGATAATTCCAATATTTCCAGGTCATGGATGCCATCTCTGAATTAAATCAAGTTCCTCAATCATTCTATTATTTTTAAGAAATATATAACATTGGTATAAGGTATATAGTATATAATTATACCATGATACATGAATTAAATCATCTAGCGAAGATGAATGAGAATGATCTATTCCCTATATATTTTCAGAGAAACAATTAATTTCTAACTTGGGAAGTATCTTTTTTACATTAGGTTACATGACATCTATCCTCTTTTGATGTTCTCAATTAATTAGTTTCACTCTTCTTTCCCTTTTATTTCAGTCACTGCTTTATTCCATTTATATATAATCCCCAAACAACTGTGATGGTGAAAGATAGTCGTTTTAGTGATGGAAAGGAAAACAACGTATTTGGAAATATATTTTGATATCTTCAATAAGTTTCAATAATCTCTAAAGTTATTGCAAACCCTTAAATTCTATACCTCCTTTTCCCGTAATAGCTTAACATGATTTTTTTCATCACCAGCACTCACAATAAATAGCCAGATAGATAGATAATCTAATACATTTGAATACATGCTAGAAATTCTTATTTTTTGTTAAAGATTTTTTTTTTTTGTGAGGGAAAGTGAGATATCAAGTTCACTTTGAAGCTATAAATTAGCTATTTTGGTGAATACAGGAAAAAGTGTCCAGGTCAAGGAAGCTTTGAGAAGGAACTAAAAAACAATATCAAGAGACTTTAGATCTTTAGAAGGCTTTATATTCTTCCCACAGCTGGAGAGGGACAGCCATGAGAATAATCAGAGTCCCGCAAGGTGTAATCTTATGTTTAGAAAATATTAAACTAGAGATTATATATCATAGTGGTTCAGGGCACGTGGTCTGGAAACACACACTACCTCAGTTTGACACCCAGTTTGCCACTTATTGCTGTGACATTTGGAATTTTATTTAACATGTTGTATCTCTGTTTCTTCATCTATAAAAAGAAATAATAACTATAATAATGCCTTAGGGTTATTGTGAAAAATAAAATAGTCCATAAATAATAACTATAATAATGCCTTAGGGTTATTGTGAAAAATAAAATAGTCCATACATGTAACATGCTAAAAACAGTGCTCAGCACATCACAAGTCCTCAAAAGAATTAGCTATTGTTATTTTTCATCAGTTTTTGTCAATTTTCTTGACAATAACTTTCTTATGCAAATGATATATAATGAAAAGCACATGCAAGTAATCGTAATTAGAGACAAAACAATTTTTAGAGAAGGTATTCCTCCTTCCTCTAAGAAAAAGTTTCTAAGCAAAACCTACATCTTCATGACTTTTTGCAACTAACAATCTAGATGAGAAGTAGATTGCATGCAAAAGCGTAAGTCTGAAAAGCAGAAGGAGGCAGACATTACTGACGTGAGAATGTGAAGCAGGTAGACTCTGCATTCTATTAGCTGATTACCAGATTTGTGAGCGTCAGAGGCAGTTTTAACAGTCAGAGCTGAAGAAATAGTAACAGTGGCTGCAGGACTTATTGACTTTCCATTATGGCATCACAGGTGTGATCTTGACTTGAACAGGGGGAAGGGAATATCTATTTGAGTTTCTTCAGGAAATTTCCCCCCAAACCAGATAAGAACCCAAGATTTGAGCACAGATATCATTTTGGAGGTAATAACAGAAAGCACTTACAGAGAAGATAGCTAATGGCATGTGTGCTTTGTGGATGGTTTTCAACTATGGATATTGACCATTAGTTTCTATCAGTTATTAGTTGAGAGAGGCTCTGGGCGTCATTAACACCTTGGCACTTCTAGCCTGCAACATGCACAGGCTGAGCCTGCCCCTGATAACTATTTTTTCATACTTGAAAACCTCAAAGCTTTAACCCATATCTGTAATCAGGGAATTATTCTGATTCCTGAAATACTTTTCAAAACTCAGTTTAGTGCCCCATGATTTTACATCATCTAATATCATACGTCCTAAAGTAATACTGTACCATACATAACCAATAAATATTGAATAGTAAACTCTAAGAACTTAGAAAATGCCTAAGTTAGAGCTCTTAGATCAATGTTAACTCAATCACATGCTATGCGGTCAGTCTGATATATTTAAGAACAAACAAACATTACAATTATTGTGCAGTATAAAAAATAAGAAAAACAGATTTTTTAGAATCTTAATTTTAAAAGTATGTGATTATAAAGAGTTGATTTCATATTTTAGTACTGAGATTATTTTAAAGCAATATTTGGAGACCTAAAGATTTATGAAATGCCGAGAAAGAAATGACACAACAAAATGAACTTGCTGATCTAGGAAAAGAAAGTAATTTGCTCCTTTTTGGTATCTTGGAAAGTCTGAGACAGTTGGAATAGTTAAGAAGGATTCTCAAAAAAATTTTCGCAAAAACTTTTGAATTAACGTATCTGACACTAATATATTATTTTCATTGATCACTGCAAAATAACAGCAAATTATAATAAAATCTAATGAAAATAATGTCTTATAACATAAGAAATGCCTCCTTTTAGCAGAGAGTCCAGATGTTTTTGGAAATATCTTGCACTTCTGTGAGAAGGGGTAGTGAGCAAAAGATGTTTCATCATATAAATTAGTGAAGAATTCTTTCAGCAATATCACAACAGATGTGGATTTGAGGTTTGATGGCAGCTACCAGCTGCACTTCTCCCTAACACACCAGAAATCACGCACATGTGACATCTGTGCATAACATGGAGCTAAGAGAACCCGCAAAGACCTCTTATAGGTATTATTGGGAAGATCCTTTCTTTCTTTGTCTTAGAAGATGTGGGGCCTTTGCTACAGTGTGTGAATTTTTTAAATAAAAAACATAATTATAGTGATCTTGAGTCTAATGTGTAAATTCAAAATTTAAATCTATTTCAGTAAGATCTAGTTTCTATCTAATGATCCATGTTTTTCCTCTTAGAAATCTCATGTAGAAGCTAAACAGTTTTTACATACTTTTCAGTTTGTTTCTAGATGACTGATTTAAAACTTTTACTATGTGACATATAAAAATTTACCTTGGGATTCCTCAGTGCATCTCCAAGGAAGTGGCAGTCTAGACATCTGAAACTGAGATGAAATGAGAGCCTGGAAAATCATGATCAGAAGAAACATGTTCCAAGTAGTGGGATACTTGGACAGAAATAATTGACACTGAGCTTGAACACAAGCCCCAAGTTAAAAGTCACAAAGGAAAACATCGCAAGTTGATTTGCAATTTGCATCTTATATGGGAAACTCTAAGAAATACACTCTACAATAAATGACCTCAGGGATTTATTAATAAGAGCAAAAGTTTAAGATTCACCACTGTTTTTTGAACTAGGCACCTTAAGTATGTTTTAAACAGAGGTAGATACTTAGGAAAAACAAGATTAAGATACTCAGAACTTACTGAGGAAAGTAAGAGAAAAAGAAGCCTTAACTGCATTGTTTGTGCTTAAACCTGAAGACATTTCTTTCAAGAAATTGATGTCAGAAGTTGAGCTAGAGTCATTAATATCAAAATATTTGGGCCTAGAAACACATTTATAGCAGTGTGATCACAAAACACTAATAGCACTAATACATCCTATGTGTGCACGTGTTGTAGACAAGACAACAAATGTCTCATGAGCAAATTGCTTTTTCTTTGCAAAGTTATCAAAATTTTATTCATCTATGATATTTCTACTTTGGATCTCTAAAATATGTAAAAATAAATAATAAAATAGATTTTGAAATGAGAATTAAATATAAGATACAAATAAGCATTTGCATTTTATCTTATTATACATTATAAAATAAGTGCTCACATCTCATTTAATACAGAGTTTTGTGTATCTTTATTATCTACTCAATATTCAAAACAATTGTTCAAGAAGATATTTATTTCCATGTTGCTTCAAATATATTTCTATATTTTGGTTTGTATAGAGTATAATAGAAACATTCCATTTCTCACAGATACAATGTAGCAATGGAAAAATATTTTTATTACAAACCTTGCAATATTTTGGAAATACTGAACTAAACTAATATATCTTCTTTTTAAAATATTGAAAAATTGCCTCATTCTCTTTCACATATTAATAGACTATTTTATAAGCAGTTTTAGATTTGTAGAAAAATTGAGCATATAGTTCAGAAATCTTACATAACCCTTTTCCCACATTTTCCCCTATTTTTAACATCTTGCATTAGTGTGGTATATTTGTTTCAATTAATGAATCAATACTGATACATTATTATTAACTAAAGTCTATAGTTTAGACTAAGTTTAGCTCTTTGTGTTTTACAATTTCCTGGGTTCTCAGAAATGCATGATGTCATTTATTTTTACAGATCATTACACTATCTTTCTGTATAGAGTCATCCTGAAAATACCCTGCACTTCATCTAGTCACTCCACCCCCTCCCAGACCCTCTGGAAACCACTAATCTTTCTACTGTCTCTATAATTTTGCCTTTTCCAGAGTGTGATATAACTGGAAATATACATTTTGTGACATAGCCTTTTCAGACTGGCTTCTTTGACTTTGCAACATAGATTTAACTTTCCTCTATATTGTTTCGTGACTTGATAGCTCATTTCTTTTAATTGCTGAATAACATTCCACTGTAAAGATGTACCAAAGTTTGTTTGTGTATTCACCTATTGAGGTGCATATTGATTGCTTCCAGCGTTTGGCAATTACTAATAAAGCTGCTATAAATACGTGTGTATAGAATGGACCTAAGTCTTCAACTCATTTGTTTAATACCTAAGCGCTCAATTGCTGGATCATATGCTAAAACTATGTTCAGGTTTATCATAAACTGGCAAACGGTCTTCCAAAGTGGCTGCATCGCTGTGCATTTACCCCAGCAAGGAATGAGAGTTCTTACTGCTCCACATCCTTGCCTGTATTTAATATTGTCAGTAGTTTGGATTGAAGCCATTCTAGTGGATATGAGGTGGCATTTCAATGTTATTTTAATTTGCAATTCCTTAATAACATGATGTTGAACATTTTCTCATATGCTTATTGGCCATCTGTATATTTTTTTAATTTGGTATCTATTCAGATTTATTGTCCATTATTTTGTTTTGGCTTTCTTATTGGTGAGTTTAAAGAGTTCTTTGTATATTTCAAATAAATGTCCTTTATCAGATGAGTTTTTACCCTGAGTGGATGCTGGGTTTTGTCAAATGCTTTTTCTGCATCTAATGATATAATCATATGTTTTTTCTATTTGAGACTGTTGATGTGATGGATTGCATTAATTGATTTTCAAATGTTGAATTAGTCTTGTATATATGGAATAAACTCTATTTGGTTGTGATATACAATTATATTTACACATTTTTAGATTCTGTTTGCTAGTATTTTGTTGTCAGTCTTTATATTTACGTTCATGAGAGATATCATTCTGTAGTCGTCTTTTCTTGTCATATCTTTCTCTATATTTGGTATTAGGGTGATTCTGGTTTTATAGAATGATTTAGGGAGTATTCTGTCTGTTTCTACTTCCGGATGAGATTGCAGAGAATTGGGTCTGATTTCTTCCTTAAATATTTTGTAGAATTCAATAGTGAATCCATCTGCGCCTAGTGATTTTATTTTGGAAGGTTATTGATGATTGATTCAAATTCTTTAATAGATATAAGCCTATTCGGATTATTTATTCCTCCCTATGTGAGTTTTGGAAGATGTGTCTTTTAAGAAAGGGTTCATTTTATCTGAATTATCAAATTTGTGGGTATAAAGTTGTTCATAATATTCCTTTATTAGCCTTTTAGTTTTCATGGGAAAAGTGGAGAGGCCTCTTTTTCATTTCTGATATTGGTAATTTGAGTCTTCTTTCTTTATTTCTTAGTTAGCTTGATTAGAGATTTATCAATTTAATTGATTTTTTCAGAGAACGAGATTTTGGTTTTATTGATTTTTCTTTATTGTTACCTGTTTCAATTTCACTAGTTTCCACTGTCACTTCATAGTTCCCACTGTAATTTTTATTATTTTTTTCTTACGCTTGCCTTAGATTTATATTGCTTTTTTGCCTCTAGTTTCCTAATGTAGACACTTACATTATTAATTTTAGATCTTTCTTCAATTGTAATACGTGTGTTCAATGCTATAATATTCCATGTAAACACTGCTATTACTGCATCAAATTTTGCGAATTGTATTTTCATTTAGTGCAAAATATAATTTTTAATTTCTCTTAAGATTTCTTTTTTTGACTCAAGTGTTATTTTTTAGTCTTTTTGTAATCTCCAAATATTTGGAGTTTTCCCGCCATCTTTCTGTCATTCACTTCTAGTTTAATTCCATTGTGGACTGAGAACATGCTCTGTGTAATTTCTATTCTCTTACGTTTATTAAGAAGTATTTTACGGCCCAGAATGTGGTCTACCTTGGTGAATGTTCCGTGTGGTCTTGAGAAAAATGTTTATTCTCCTCTTGTTGGATAAAATATTCTATAGATGTCACTTAGATCCAATTGACTGATGACGCTCTTCAGTTCAACTATATCCTTTCCAATTTTCTGCCTGCTTGATCTGTCAGTTACTGAAACAGGGATGTTTAAGTCTCCAGCTATAACCTGGGCTTTGTCTCGTTCTCCTTGATCTTCTACAGTTTTTGCCTTGCATATTTTGATATTGTGTTGTTAGGTTGCCTACCCTTTAAGGACTATTATGTTTCCTTGCAGAATTGACTCCTTTATCATTATGTAACACTTCTCTTTATATTTGATAATTGCTCATGTTCTGAAGTTTGCTTTATCTGAGATTAACGTAGCAATCCATTATTCTTTTGATTATTATTAATATGGGATATTTTCCTCCAATCCAACTTTCAATTTATGTCTTTATGTTTAAAGTTGGTTTCTTATAGATAACATGTAGTTGGAGCTTGTTTTATTTTAATCCATTCTTTCAGTTTCCATCTTTAACTGGTGTTTACAGATCATTCACATTTATAGTCATTATTGACATAGTTGAGTTAATAGCTCCCATATTTGTTAGTGTTTTTATTGATTGGCTTTGTTCTTTGTTTGTTTGTTTGTTTGTTTTCTTTTTGTCTTCCATTCTTTGTCTGCCTCCTCTGGTTTTAATTGAGCATTCTGTTTTATTCAGTTTCCTCTTTTCTCAGGATTTTCTTTCTTTCAGGATTTTTCTTTGTTTCTGTTTTTCTACAATTTGAATATGAGATATACCTAGGTGAAATTTTTTTTTTGGTATTTATCCTTTTTCATGTTCTCTGAGCTTCCTGGATCTGTGGTTTCGTGTCTGCCATTAATTTTGGACAATTCTTCAGTCATTATTAATTCAATTATTTCTTCTGCTTATTTCTCTCTTTTTTGCTTAATGTTTTTATTACATATGTATTACATTTTTTGTAATTGTCCCACATTCTTGGATATTGTTACTTTTTTTCATTCTTTCCATTTTGGTTGTGGAAATTTCTATTGACATATCATCAAGCTCGCTAAATCTTTCCTCTGCTGTCTAGTCTACTGACAAGCCCTTCAAAGACATTCTTCAATATTTTTCATTTCTAACATTTTCGTTTCATTTTTTCAAAGATTTTCCATCTCTCTTGTTATATTATTAATCTGTTCTTGCATTATCCACTTTTTCCATTAGAGCTCTTAGCATATTTATCATAGTTATTTTAAATTACTGGAAGGACAATTCCAAAATCTCTTCATATGTGAATCTGTTCTAATGCTTGTTTTGTTTCTTCAGACTTTTTATCTTGCCTTTTAGTATGCCATGTAAATTTTGTTGAAAGCTAGACATGATGTACTGGATAAAAGGGACTGAAGTAATTAGTCTGCTGTGTGAGGTTTCATGTGTATCTGCCTAGGAGCCAGTCTGTGTTCAACGTTTGCTGTAGTTCTTGGTATCAGACGCTGCAATTTCCTCTAGTGATTTTGTTTCTTCTATGCTGTTGTTCCTAAGTTTTTCTACAAACTCCTTAAATAGAGTCTGTGTCTTCCAGTTCTCTCAGCAACAATTCACTGTTATTATCCTGAAGGCTTGTAGTGGTGGTGGTAAGATATCCGGGCAGGGAAGCTTTCTATAATCTTTTTATAAAATCTCCCTCTCTCTCTCTTTTTTCTTTTTCCTAAGCCAGTGTCTCTGGACTGTGAATTTCAGGATAGTTTCTCAGCCTTTTCTTCCCTCCATTTCTGTGAGGCAGTAAGGCTAGAGGGCACTGGGGTTGTCTAATTGCCTTTCTCCCAGGTCAAATAACACTTTGGTAAAATAGTTTCCCTTGAAGGGCAGCCTTTGTTACAGAGAACATAGTGAAGAACAGAAAGTTGTGGGTGTATTTCAAAATGGCTACTTTTACCTTTCCTCTGCTGGAAGCCTGATGGGATTTTCTTGAATCCTCACAGTGTAAAGCTGGTAGGTCTCCCGGAAATAAAACTCGAGAAAGTGTGGGGCTCCAAGAAGACTTGGCCCCTGAGTTTTTACTCTCAAGTTAGTTTAGACTGAGCCTGAAGAAATTCATCAGTCACTGTTTAAATGTTCCTCCAGTAACTGGGTCCAGAGGATTCTCCTGGTAAGTTATGATTCTCGATATCCAGCTGTATTTCCAGTTTTATGGGCAGCAGTTTTTCCCTGTGACCTCGATTCTCTGATGGTCTAAGAAAACTTGTTGAAAAAAAAAGTTGTTGAAAAAGTCCAAGCTTTTTTACGCGTCAGAAAGGAAACTGGAAACCGCCTCATGCTTTTTTCTTTAAAATTAAGTGTATAATTTTTCATCTTTATTTAAAGTATTCTGATATATTACTTATTTGTTTCAGACATAATTTGAGAACAAAATAATTAAAATTCCCATTTGAAACTTTATGCTATCAAGAGCACTGGACAAAGGTGCACTGAATACAATTTTGTTACTTATTATTGAATGAATCATGAAATATCCCCCAAAATATAAAATTGTAAGAAAAGATAAGTCATGTAGCCAAACGATTACCAAAAGGACTGATTTTTTTTTTCTATGAACATTGGGTAAAATCTTTGTTTGGCACTCAGAGTTTTTAAATGTTCTTATATATCTTAAACCTTTATTGAGTTCAATATTCAAAGTTTTGAAGTTTTATTTTCCATTTTGTATATTTATTTCCAGTAATTTTTTCTAATGGGTATTACTGCATATATAGTAAAGTACTTGCAATGCTGAATTCTCACATTGTTCCTAATGGCTTTTCAGCTAATTTGCTTGGGCTTTGCAGTTGTGCGTTATCTGATCTTACCATCTCATCTGAAAATGACATTTTTTGCATCGTTTAATAATGTAAAATACTATATGCGTTTATACTACACATTTATCTCGTGCACACACACGTTAATTTTGATTCACTGCATTTGATAGTATGTTCAGAATCCTATTACATGAACACGCTGATAGTCGTCATCCTTGCTTTGTTTGACTTTTAAAGAGAGTGTTTCTAGCATTTAACTACTAAAGATTATGTTTGCTATGGCCCCTCTTCCTTTTCTGAACCTCTCTCTTCTTTCTTCCTTCTCCCTCTCTCTCTCACTGTTTCTATCTATCTAGTTAGCTTTCCTGTTAAAAAAGGATCCATCCATTTTCATTAGAGTGGAATTAGAGAATTTGTCAAAAGCTTTCAGACTTCATAGAAACAAACGATTATTCTCTTCTTTATCAATAAAATCAGAAATAGAAGTATCCATTTAATCAGATAAAAACAGAATTAGTTTTAAAATGGTGATGTTTTTTACTAAGATATAAAAATATCTTGCTCACACTCTGTTTTATAAAACATTTCCTTTAACTGTTGCGAAAGCAAAGGATCAGAGTGTTTACAATCCAGGGAGGAAAAAAAATTAGAGCCTGACTTCTGTCTAATGAGACTGAGACAATCACTTAACTCTAGAATTGACGGTGGTCAATTCTAAGTGGCAGACTGTCTGTATTATATTTTCTTCTCATCGAGTGTAAGAGATAAGAATGATATTTCTTCCAAATTATTTTATTACTGAGGCTGTCTTTAGTCATCTGAAATATAACCTTAACATTGAGGTTTATATTAGCCTCAAAAGCTTCTCTTGTTTTGTTTGAAAAAGTTTTCAAGACATATTTTTAGAGGTTGGAGTGGTAGGGAAGATGTTAGTTAATAAAATATGGTACTTGCAGTAGTTCACTTAATTTGTAAGTGAAATCATTTGTCTATTTTTTGTTTTATTTCTTGTTTTTGTTCTAAAAAAAAAAAAAAGCTAAAATAACCCTCCAACTTTGTTTTGTATACTTTGAGATGCCTCCAATATTATGGTTTTTTTCCTTTGTCAAAAGTTTAAAAACTAAACAGTTTTGACAATTTCTGAACCTAAAAATATATGAGCTTGGTTTATATTTTATATTGTAAATGTAATAATGATTCAGAGCTGAGGACCTGGCCCAATCTGAGTTTCTATCTACCCATTCTGTGTAAGTTATCTCATACAATTACACGGCTTGGAATACCATTTTCAAACTGACAATTCTAAAATATCAAATCTGGCCCTGCTCTCTCTTCTGCATTTTAGAATTTCACCTTCAGTTGCTTATTTGTCATTTCAGGCTGAATATTTAATAAGAATTTTACACCTTTTTTGGCCAAAACAAAATGCTCAATCCACTGCCCCACCAGCAACAGTGGTACAAGGCTCCTTTATCAGCATTACTCCATCATCGAACTAGTTACTCAGATCAAAACCTCCAGAATGAGTCTCAATTCCAATCTTCAGGTATTTTCTACTTAAAGTTTGCTCCTGGACCACCATCACTTGGGAAATTGTTTGAAAGGCAGTATCATGTGCCCCAATTCCAACACAGAGATTCAGAATCTGCATTTTAACAGGATCCTCAGATTTATATAAATATAAAGTTTGAGGAACACTGCCACAAATCATCCCCTACATCCAATCTGTTGGTCATTATTACTACCTCTACATCCAAGACAAATGCGAAAGAGGATAAATTCTATCATTTGCATTGCTACCACTCTAATTCTTTATCACCTCTCAACTGATCTACTTCCCACTTCCACTTTGTTCCCCCACGGTCCATTCTCCCCACAGCAGCCAGAGTGTCCCTGTAGAATTGTATATCAGACCCTGTTGGTTCCCTGTCTTATCGTTGCAGTTGAAGCTCTTTAGCCTGTCCTATAATGTTCTGTATGATCTGTCCCTATCTGCTTTTCTGCCTTTATTACCTACTACTCTAACCTCATCTACTACTCTTCAGCTACAATAGCCTATTCTGGAGACATGGCCATGTTGTACCTCATGATCAGTGTTCTGTCTCTACAAGGGCCCAGTAAGATGCTGGGAGATGTTTTTCAAGAGGTGTAAAATCTTTCACTGTCAATAGTGTGACCCTGTCCCAGTACCCTAGGAATCTGCTTTGTGATTCTTCTACCAGAATTTGTCATAAACTCCAAACTGTATCTTTTCTCATCACTGAGACCTACAATAACACAGTGTCAGGCAGATCATATACCCCAAGCCTCAGGGCTGCTAGCACTGCAGTCTGGACCTGCTGCTGAGCACTGTATTGCTCTGAGCCTCACTCAAATTTGACAGCCTTTATGTTTCCCAAAATATGGACCTGAACAGTACATCTGTGGTGGGATGTGTTGTCTCCAGAAGCAAAATAAGTCTACTAGGTGCTTCCTTCCCTGTAGTAAAGATAGGCAAGATACAGCAATTTGTATTTTATTCGGAAGGAATATTCTTACATACTCCTGGCCACCAGGCTGTAAAATTTTAATGGGTGCCAGGTCCCTGAAACTTCATAGAGCTCATCTCCCAAAATCTGGAGCACATGCATTGTCAAGACCTTTGGCATAGCAGGCACTTATTGCTTGTCCCTTCCACAACATGATGTCATCAATATGATGCATCAGTGTAATGTTCTGAGGGATGCCCCGATGGTCCAGATCTTTTTGGACTACATTATTACAAAAGGCAGGAGAGTTAACATAGCCCTATGGGAAATCTATAAATGAATATCATGGCCCCCTCCACATGATTGTGAACTCTTTCTTAATCCCTATACTAACAGGAATAGAGAAAAAAATATATACACTAAATATATGGCCAATATTTCATGTATTGAGGCTTTACTAATCTGTCCTGGCAATGATAGCACCTAAATATAGCAACTACTCTAGTGGCTTCTGTTTGGTTGAATCTATTGTCTTTCTCAAAGATTCAGTCAGCTTCTGTCAGAGCCAGATTTGTGAATTAAACTGAGATGTGACAGGGACTACTTACCCTGAATCTTTTATTCTTTAATGATATCATTCATCCCCACTCTCCTTCCAAGGTTGTGATTTTATTTCATTTTTTTTTTGAGGAAGACTGGCCCTGAGCTCACATCCATGCCATTCTTCCCATTCTTTATATGTGGGACTCCTGCCACAGCATGGCTTGCCAAGCGGTGTCATGTCTGCACCCAGGATCTGAACTGGCAAACCCTGGGCTGCCAAAGTGTAACGTGCAAACTTAACCGCTGCACTAGCAGTCCGGCCCCTGTGATTTGATTTTTGATTCACTCTCTTGGCTGCAAGCATAGGAGGCAGGAGAAAGGCAGCCTCGGAGCTTCCACTCAGGCTTCTGCACTACAATAGCTCTTATCTCACATGTTAAGGATAACATCTGGAGCCATTCCAAGTCTCAAATATTCCAATGCCAATTATATACTCAGTGTTGTGTACTGAATTGTGTTCCCCCCAAATTCATATGTTGAAGTCCTACCCACCCCTGTGACTCTATTTGAAGATAGGGCCCTTGGGAGGTAATTAGGGTTAAATGAGGTCATAAGAATGGGGCCCTAATATGGTAGGATAAGAAAAATAAGAAAGAGAAATCTCCTGTTCTTTCTCTCTGCATGCACACACACATAAACACCAAGGAAAGGCCATATGAGGACTTAGCAAGAAGGTGGTTGTCTACAAGTCAAGAAGAGAGACCTCACCAGAAGCCAGTTGACCGGCACCTTGTTCTTGGACTTCCCAGCCTCCAGAACTGTGAGAACTAAGTTTCTGTTGTTTAAGCCACCCAGGCTGTCATATTTTGTTATGCATACCTAACAGACACTCAGGAAGAGATGAGATGACCACAGATTGGGACCAAGGACCCAGTGGACCTGTCACCACTTGGCCCTTATTACTTCAACTCACTAGCCCTATTGATGTTGAAGAGGCCAGCTCTGTGACCACCTCTGCTAGCACCAGCCCTGGCTTTCACAAAAGATCCAACAACGAATGTAATAGTGCTACCAATTCCCCTTTCACCAGAACTTTTCTGATAGAGTGGTCTTAGCACACCTAATGATGTTTCCAAAATGACAGCAGCTGTGGCTGTTAGTTACCTATTTTCCTGCAGCAAGTTCTCTTGAAGGATTTCTGAGTGGCACACATCCATGGCCAGGAGAACTCCCACACAAACCAATCAAACCCAAGTCCTTCTCTCCAGGTCTGCTTTCACAGGAAAGCAAACTAAGATAACGGTCCTTCTTTTTTTCTATTTTCTCAGTGAATTTATGTAATAGTGGTGTAACCCGTGAAAATATGGAGAACTTTTGACAAACAATTTTTTTCATAGATTTTCTTGGTGGGAAAGTTTAAACTAGTAATTTTATTTCTTTAATGATTATAGGACTACTCATATTTTTAAACATATCTTTTAGAATCAGTTTTGATAACTTATTTTATCTTGCAATGTGTACCATTTTGGCTATGTTTTAAATATTATTGGTATACAGATGTTCATAGTATTGGAATTACTGGTGCCATTATTTCCACTTTTATTGCTAATATAATTTATCTTGCCTTCTAACTTTTCTTCCTAGTCAATGTTGGCAGATATGTGTCTATTCTTTTAGCCATTTTAAAGAACCACATTTAAGCCAATCATATCTTCCTATTTCATTAATTGTTTTCTCTGATATTTATCTTGCATCTTCTAATTCTTGATATATTTTGCTTTGTTAATTTATTTTGTAATTTTTAAATTGGAAAATATGCTCATTAATTTTTTAGTCTTTCTTCTCTTCTAAAAGATGTTTTAAAATAATAATTTTACTTGTAGCTATTAGTTTAATATTCATTTGTAAGGATTTTTAAATTATGCATATAATGGTTAATGTGTCTATTTGACTGGGCAGTGGGGTGCCCAGATATTTGGTTAAATGTTATGCGGGGTGTGTCTGTAACACTATTTCTGGATGAGATTAACATTTGGATTTATAGACTGAGAAAAGCAGATTGTCTTCCCCAATGAGGGCAGGTCTCATCCAACCTGTTGAAAGCCTGAATAAAATAAAAGGCAGAACAAGAGAGAATTTATTCTCTCTGTCTAACGGTTTTCAAGCTGTCATATCAGTCTTATTCTGCCTTCAGACTCAGACTGGAACTTATACCATCAGCTTTCCCAGTTTCCAGGCCTTTGGACTGAAGATCACAGGATATCAGCCTACAAAATTGCCTGAGCCAGTTTCTTACATTAAACTGTATATATATCCTGTTACATATATCATATGTTTGTTATATTTATGTGATAGAGCCCAGTGCCTATTAAGGCTTCTGGATGGATTTCGAACAGAATGAGTGTATAACAGTGACAGACAGTTCTTCCTTCTTTAAAATCTGATGCTAAATGAAAAACTTAAACTGACTCCCATAATTTAAAACCTTTTAAAAATTATATATATATGTATATATATATATATATATATAATTTTATTGTTTTTTTTCTCTGGATAACATTGACTAGTATAGATTTTAGTACTGTAAATGATTCTATAGGAACAGAATTTTAAGAATAAATTTTCTGAATTGATTGTAGGGTTTCTAGAATTAGTGTCAGTATAGAGCCAGTGTCTAGTAGTCCATGAAACATCTGATCATTTTCTTTTTCCAAGTGTACCACTGCTCTGGCAAAAGTAAAAGTCTGTAGGTCCCTTTGGGAAAGGCTGGGAGAAAGATTAACTGTAAATTTTTGAAAGTATATGAGGGTCCTTCCACAGAGGGACCAGGCTATCCTTTTATTCAAGAGGTTCTAGGTCCATAAACTGGCTCAATCTAGGAATTGATTGAGGGGCCATAACTGTGTCTTTATGATCCAGATTACACTTTTATTCATGTGCTCTAGAACTTTTCTGCTTATACAGCACAAGAGAAATTTCTATAAGTCTAAGCTGCTGTGCAGGCTTCTCTATTGCTTGGCCATATGATCTAGGCAATCCAATGGCACTTGAAGTGTTAGTAGCAGATGGGGAGGCTGTTTGGAGCCTTGGACAGGCCCTTATAGTTGAATCACAGCCCAGGCACTTAGAATTTTGAAGCAAAGCTCCACCATCTTCCAGCAGTGTCTACTCTCTTTGAGAAACATCCTCTGGCCTGCTACTGAGCCTTAGTAGAGACTGAATCTTTAACCATGGGCCACCAAGTTACCACGTGATCTGAGCTGCCTGTAATGAACCTGGTACTATCTTACCTACCAAGCCATAAAGCTGGGTGAGCAGAGCAGCACTCCATCATCAAATGGAAGTGGTATATGTATAATCAACCTGGGCAGGCCCTGAAGGCACAAGTAAGTTACACAAAGTAGCTCAAATGCCCATGGTACCCATTCCTGCTACATTGCCTTTTCTCTCCCAACCTGTACCTATAACCTCACGGGGAGTTTCTTATGATCAGTTGACAGAGGAAGAGAAGACTCATGCCTGGTTTACAGATGGTCCTGCATGATATGCAGACATGCAGGCACCATCTGAAAGTGGACAGCTGCATCACTACTACCCCTTTCTGGGCCATCCCTGAAGGACAGTGGTAAAAGAAAATCCTTCCTGTGGGCAGAAGTTTGAGCAGCACATCTAATTATTCAATTTTCTGTGGAGGAGAAATGGCCAGCTGTGAGATTATATACCAATACCTGGTCAGTGCTCCATAGTTTGGCTAGGTGGTCAGAGATTTGAAAAGAACATGATTGAAAAATTGGTAACAAGGAAATTTAGGGAAAAGCTACATGGATAGACCTCTCTGAATGGGCAAAAAATGTGAAGATATTTGTGTCCCATGTGAATGTTCACCAAAGGGTGACCTCAGTTGAGGAGGATTTTAATAATCAAATGGATAGGATGACTTGTTGTATAGATACCAGTCATCACCCAATGGGCTCATGAACAAAGTGGCCTTGGTGGAAGAGATCTGGGTTATGCACGGGCTCAGCAACATGGACTTCCACTGAATAAAGTTGACCTAGCTATGGCCACTGCAGAGTGCACAATCATCCAGCAGCAGAAAGCAACACCAAGTCCTTGATATGGTATTATTTCCCGGGGTGAGAAGCCAGTTACCTGATGACAGGCTAAATACATTGGACTGCTCCTGTCAGGGAAGGGGGTACACTTTGTTTTCACTGGAATAGGCACTCTGGAAATGGATTTACCTTCCTTGAATGTAATGCTTCTGCCAAAACTACCATCCATGGACTTATAGAATGGCTTATCCACCATCATGGTATTCCAGAAACATTGCTTCTGATCACAGAACTCACTTCATAGCCACAGAAGTGTGCCAAAATATAGCAATGGCATAATCATGGACTTCACTGGTCTTGCCATGTTCCCTACCATCCTGAAGCAGCTGGCTTGATACAATGGTCTTTTGAAGTCTCTGTTGCAGTGCCAGATAGGTGACAATACCTCCCAGGTGTGGGGCCACGGTCCTCCAGAAGGCTGTATATGCTCTGAATCAGTGTTCAATATATAGTTCTTTCTCTTACAACCATGATTCATGGTTCAGGAATCAAGGGGTGGAAATGTGGGTGGCATCACTCACTATTACCCCTAGGGCCCACTAACAAAATTTTTGCTTCATTTCCTGCAACCTTATGCTCTGCTGGCCTAGAGATCTTAGTTCCAGAGTGAAGAATGCTTCCACCAGGAAACACAACAATGATTACATTGAACACTGCTGCCTGGCCACTTTGGACTCCTCATGCCTCTCATTCAACAGGCACAGAGGGAGTTACTATCCTGGCTGGGGTGATTCATCTTGACTATCAGGGGGAAATTAGAATACTACTTCACAGTATAGGTAAGAAAGAGTAAGTCTGCAATACAGGAAATCCTTTAGGCTGCCTGTATGGGTAAGGTGAATAGAAAACTACAACTCAATCCAAGCGGGACTACTAATGACCCAGACCCTTCAGGAATAAAAGTTTGGGTCATTTCACCAAGTAAAGAATCAAGACCAACTGAGATGCTTGCTGAACACAAAAAGAATACAGAATGAGTAGTGGAAGAAGGTAGTTATAAATACTGTTACAACCTTGTGGCCAGTTACAGAAGCAAGAACTCTTATTGTCATGAGTATTACTTCTTATTTTGTTATGAATACATCTGTATGCAAATATGTTTGTTTTCTTTCCTCTCTTATTTCCTAATCGCATAATATAAGATATATTGACTTTACATCATGATATTTAAGTATTATTAATTTTACATAATGATGTTTAAGGTGGAAAGTAGACATCACATGGGGACTTTACCTCCTTTACTGGGGTAGGCATTAGTGCATTTTTAATTGGATAAAGGATAGTTGTATCATCTTGGTGGAATTATGACATTATTATTGTCTTCATTTGGAGATTAAGTATGGTTTAAGGATTGCAAATGGGTGCCAAGTTGACAAGCAGTGGACTTGTGATGATTAACTTTAGGTGCCAACTTGGCTGGGCCATGGGGTGGCCAGTATTTGGTAAATGTCATTCTGGATGAGATTACTATTTGAACTGATAGACTGAATAAGGCAGATTGCATTTCCCAGTGTGGATGGGCCTTGTCCAATTTCTTAAAGGCCTGAATAGAACAAAAGGCTAAACAACAGAGAATTTGCTCTCTTGACCTGATCTCCTTCAAGCTGGGACACCAGTCTTCTACCTTTGCAGTTAGAATGGAACTTGTAACATAGGCTGCCCTGTGTCTCAGTCATTTGGACTGAAGTTCTTGGAAGTTCTCAACCTCCACATTTGTATGCCAATTACTTCTATGAAATCATATGTACATATATATATCTCCTATTGGTTCTGAATTCCCTGTAGAACCCTGTCTAATAGAATCCATTAGGCTTTATTTTTTGATTGATGACATTATTTTTTACGTGTGATTTTAGAATTCCAAATGTATGAGTATTCTTATTGATAATCTATTTTATTGACATCAAATTTATCTCATTGTTGTCAATGTACATGATGTACATGTTACCATTTTAAAAAAAAATTGTTATGACCTGATTTATAATCAACATTTGAATATTTCACATGTGCTTGAGAAGAATATCTGATCTCTAATTTTGCAGTGCTAGGTAAATAGATAGATGTCTAGGAATCAAGTTTGTTAGTTGCATTTTTCAAATTAACTACACATTTATAAGCTTTTCTTCTATAGGATATACCTATAATTGCATGAAATGTTTTAAATTTCTTGTTATTCGAGTAGATTTTTCAATTTCTTCTTCTTGTTTTATATGGTATATAAGATACATAATTTTGTATCTTCCTGATGAATTATAACCTTTCTCATTATAAAATGACCTTCTATACCTGATTATGTCTTTGTTGTAAGATATATTCTGTCTGACATAATTAAAGCTATTTGAGATTTCTTTTGACTAGCAATTGACTGGTATTCTTTTTTTCATCCCTTTACATATCTCCAAGTATTTATGTTTTTGGTTTGTTTCCTATGCATAGCATATTGCTGTATTTTTGAAATCCATTGGACACTTCTTTTTAAATAGTATATTTGCATTTTTCATGATTGTGTACACACTGGAACTTAGCTTTAACTTCTTACGTTTTGGATTTTTTATCCTGCATTTATTTATCTCACTTATTTTTCTCCTTTCTTGCCTTTAAAATATTTCATTTTTTAAATTATTTTCGTCCTTTTCAACATTCCCCTTTCCTCATGTACAAGTAGTACACTCTATTCTTTACCTGGTGCTTCTTAAAATTTTACCAAGCATAATTTACTGTATATAGTCTAAACTTAATATCTCCCTCGCAAACAAAATAAATGCTGTAGAAAACTTAAACTCTAAGAAATACACTCCCAACTTAAATCCTTTTCTAGGATTTTAATCCTGTCATTTTTAATATCATAAATGAGACTTTTAAGAAAATCAGAACAGAATTTTATTTATTTTTACCACTCTCTGCTTGCCATTCTTTCTTGCATCTCAGAGTTCTGTCCTAAGTGCATGGGCACATTTTACGTCTCGTGATGAACTTTCTTGAGAGATTCTTTTCTTTTTTTTCTTTTTAAGAAGATTAGCCCTGAGCTAACATCTGCTGCCAATTGTCTTCCTTTTTGCTGAAGAAGACTGGCTTTGAATTAAAATCCATGCCCATCTTCCTCTACTTCATATGTGGGACACCTGCCACAGCATGGCTTGACAAGTGGTGCCATGTCCACACCCAGGATCTGAACCAGCAAACCCCAGGCCTCCAAAGCGGAATATGCAAACTTAACTGCTGCGCCACCAGGCCGGCCCCAGAGATTTTTTAGTATAGGTTTGCTAAAGGTAAAGTCAGGTTTTGTATTTAAGAATTGTCATAATTGCCTTTTTAAAAAAAGATACTGTTTCCAGTTACAAAAATTTTGATCAACGACAATTTTCTCTCAGCACTCTACACCAAAATGCGGAACCTTGTTTTCAGGCTTCACAGGTGCTGAGAAATTTGGTATTAGTCTAATAGTGATTCCTGTGTATGCAATCCTCCACATCTCTGGCTACTTTTACAATATTTTCTTTGTGTCTGGTGTTTCTCAGTATTCCTATAGTGGCTTTAGATGTGCACATCTTTGTATTCGTCGTGTATATTTTAAACTGTGCTTCATGTACCTGTGGATTTACATCCTTAATGTCTTCAGAAAATTTTTCAGTCATTCTGTTTTCAAATATTTTATTTTTATCCAACTCTTCAGTCTTCACATTTGGATATTCAATTAGGCACATGAACTAGACTTCCTCATCCTATCTTCATATCTCCTGAGTTCTCTCTTGTACTTTTATTTCCTCTTCTATCCACCAACTATCTGGAGCTACTTTAGCCCCTTTCAAAGTGTGCCGGTTTAATTTAAGGGTTTCTAGTTCTATCTTGCATTTTGCTAATGGCCAAAAACTTTGTCTGCTAACAGTGACACTAATATTGGGGATGGCTCTTAGGGTAGCTCCGCCTTTTACAGGGGCTTTCCGCTATCTGTTTCGATTCTAGTCTCAGCTCACAATCTATTTCTCCTCACTTTTTGTTTGTAGGAAGCTCTTCCAAAACTCTGGATTATCACACTTCTTTTGTCAATCCTTTTGTGCTAAATAGTTCAATTTTTGGTTAATTTAATTTTTAACCAACTTTGTGTAGGTATAATGTGCACTATAGCATTCAGACACTTTAAATGTTTAATTTTACGAATTTGGACTAATGTTGATAGTTTTATAAACATCACAATAATCAAATTTTAGAACAGTTCCATCACACTAAAATTTTCCTAGTTCTCCTTGATATTCTACACCCTCTTTCCTGCTCACTAGCCCACGGCAACTAATGATCTGCTTCTTGTTACTATGGTTTTAAGATGTTTCTCTTTTGTAAAACTGCTTGCCATTCACCTAGAAGATTGTATTCTGTCTAGTTTTCTAAAAGGATTATTTTTATTGTCTCATTTGCTTTCCGTATTGCCAAAGGCAGTTACCTTTAGAAACATCCACTCAACTTCTTTTTAGCTTAGAGCCACCAAATAAGCGGGATCCAGAATTTGTTTCCTGCCTTCGGTAGGATACAACAGTGATAAGAAAAGAGCTTCCGCTCTTTTGCCCAAGGATGTTTGCTGCACCTCTCTGTCTGTCCTTGTAGGAGCCTGTGTGTGCATGCGCACATGTGTGTTGGGATTGTTGTAAGATTTTTTTCAGGATTTCTCTCTTCTACCTTTAATTTTTGCGCTCTTTCCATGTAGGGTAAAGGATGGAGATCTGAAATCTGCATGGAACTAAATTAGAGAGACTTCTAAAAACATAAAAATGTCTCGCTTTCAATGAGCACTTCTTTCAAAGAGATTAGTACATGAAGTTTGGCAGCATCTTAGTCTAAATGCTGCAGCTGTTTTCCTGGCTTGCTTGTTTGCTTACTTTTTTATTCTTCTTAACATTAGTTTCTATGAGTGAGAAATTTAGAAGTTTAGCCTGACTCAATCATATTACCCCAAAATTTTAATTCTGTAGTTTTGAAACCACATATGTTGGAGTAAGGAGTATTGTTATCTCTAGGAAAATGGCGTATTTTTAAATAATGGCAATGGAGAGCTTTTAAAATAATATTTAGATCAAAGTTATTTAGTTTTGTAATTTCGTAAAAAGAGGTTGTTAAAATTCTCCTACCTCAGTAATCCAGAATAAAAAGATATGCAGAGACATTTTAAATACTTTGTCTTCACTTTATTGTAGAATTGATCTATAGGCCTGTCTCCATATTATGCTGTAATTTCTTTAAAATGTGTATCCTTTGTAGCCCCAGGGCCTAGTAATGTGCATGGCACATAGTATATGTTTAATCAAGGATTTTTAATTGAATGAATGGAATATTGAGATTTAAAAGAAAACTACACCTTCAATATTTCACATATTTTGAAATTAAGCCACAAACATAAAAAAGGAATATAATTTCTGTTAAATAAAGGCTGGAATTTAAACTTTATTTAATAGAAACATCAATTCTTTGCAATTTGTATATCAGCTCTGACAAGGACATAAATAGTTTAATTCACACTAGAAAAGCTGACTATGCCAGGAAATATCACACAGGATCCAACAGTCAAACTACAGATCATACCATACTAGGAAAACGGCAGAAGCAGCAGTAGGGCAGACATTATATGGTTATGTAAGATTTTCCTGAGCGGCCCACTGAGGATGAATGGATACTTTATAATAGAGCCTCACACTTATCAAATATTTGTAGATGTTGTAAACATATTTAAATTGATTAATTCATGTGGATTGCACTATTCTTAATGAATGTGTTTCTAGCATCTAGAAGGCCTGCATATTGATAAGGCCTGAAGGGAAGATACTTAAGCAGAGACTGCCGGCTAATAATCAAAATGAATTTTCTCTTCTTTACAGATCTAGAGACAGAATCCATGTGAATGGAAATGATAAGTGCTACCTCCACATCAGGCCCTTGGAAGCCTCCATGTGCCTGTCACCAGCTTTTCCATTTCCAGATGACTGGGATGGATTCTGCCCTCAGAGAAACCTTCAAAGGCAAGTGTGGAAGATGTTAGCACCTCCGCCAGCCTGGGTTCCTGGATTCTAACAGAAATAAAAGTCCCCCCATTCCCTAACCCCAGGACATGAACCAAAAATAACCGTGCTGTTTTTGAGCCATTATATATTTGGGGTCTGTTTGTTACCCTAACTTACCTTAACTAACCATATTCCTGAACCTGGTAGTATTCACCAAACCTTAGAGCTGCCATCTTGTTATTAAAAAAAAGAAAAGAAATCTGTTCTTGTTTGGACACATTCACCCATCAAGAAAAGCCATCTCTCTAGCCTCCCTTTCTATATAATAAATGAACAACACATAAATATTTATACATTCAAATATTCCATAGAGCCATTATTTCAATACAGATAAATTAATACCGCAAAAAATATAGAGAGTTTCAGAGATGAAGACAGACTTTCTCTCCTTTTTGTCTCATACTCTTAGAATAAACTAGAAAACTCTGTGTCATTACTTCTTACACAAGTGAATGGACATGTGTGTGAAATATGATACATAACATTTTTAAAAAGCAAACACAGCCATTGTATTTTTGTTCCTTTAAACACTTGCTTTACATGAAGTATCTTTTCTTCAATATTAGAACTTATCACAGGATTTAAATGAATTGAGTTGGTTAAATTCTCAGGCAAGCTACTTTTGCTCCAGCTGAGAGATAAAAGCAGTTACTTTGTAGTACTTTCCGAATCCTTATATAATAAAAATGTGTCAACGTTTTTTTCTACTCAGAAGGTAGAAAATTGAGGCCGTAACAATAGGCTTGTCACTAAACAGTTCTGATACATCAGTGTAACTGTGTTCCCTGTGGGGCAACAACAAGACCTTCAGCAGGAAATTGTATCATTGTTAAGGTCTTATGGACGGTCATTAGAGGTAGCAGAGGACTCGTGTTCTGTGGGGGAGTGCTGTCCAGGGCATTCTCAGCAGTTTTCATCTCATTTTCTAAAGAGGAACGTGCAAAACGGCATGTGTACACCTTGACAATTTGCCCACAGGGGCTTCATTAAAAGAATTTACCATGAAAAATCTTGATAACATCCTTTTGTTGGAAAAGGTAGCTGAAAGCAGTCAAATTATGGTCTTTTGTGGGGCATAATGAGCTACTGACATTGCTATATTGTTCTAACTAAAGCAGAGTTCTAAATGATTCTTTAGGAATAAACTCCTACATTTGTCAAGTTTTATGTAATTTGGAAATTTTGTTCTGAATGTTTATGATGTCACTCACCTAAGCTCTGTAAGTTGTTCATCCTAAGCTCATGCCCTGATAAGAAGAGAAGGACAGCGTTAAAGACAAAGATACTCTTCCAAGAAGACAACAGACTCTCCGCTGTGGTTCTCATTTGAGTTAGTGATTTGCTCCACATGTCCTAGTTCCTATTGCTGTAGAGTTTGAGTTTAAATTGTTCAATTTCCCTGGAATTACCAGTTTCTTTATAGTTTTGCTGTGCTTATTCCTATATATTCACAGCTAACATGTTATCCTCCCAGAAACCAAATTTTTTTTCCCTTTAAAATGGAAAGTAAAACATTCTATTTTAATTCTTAGGCTACGGCAGTTGGTAGGTGCCTAAAATGAAATGAGTAGTTTGAAACTATTTATATGCCCTGAGTCCTTTATGCACATCTTACTTTAAGTACAAACCAGTTCAAAAAAATATGATTTTTATGCTTTTTTTTGTAACACCCAAATTGTGGATTTTAAATGCTAAAGTATAGGCAGACAAGAATTATCATACTGCAAATATTCTTTCTGTCACCTCGTTTTTTCCTTGATCATTTTCTTTAAAGTAGACTTTATTCAGCGTCATTGGGTTTCCCTGGTGATGTCTGTTCAGAGCTCAATCATCCCTTGCAGCGTGTTGACTCTACTACTGCTTGTCCCCACAGGAACTGATAACACATTGATCCTGCCACCTATTTTCCAGTCCTCATCCCTAGCCTAGCCTCACTTTTCTCCACTTCCAGATTGGAATTCATGGCCTATCATCATTATCACTCCCTTGAAACATCCGCAACAGCCTACATAATCTGTTTTGCCCATAAAACTGCCCAGAGAATCTTCAGTCTGGGAATCTTCCATCAACTCTGTGCTTGAAGAAAAAGACCCAAACTTGTTGACTGGACTCATTTTAAATCATGACCACTAACCTCAGGTGGGACCCTGATGTGACTTGGCAATCCTCTTACAATTCCCCACTCCAGTAACTCTCCCACTCTCTCCAAGAAGTATTTTACACCATCTTCTCCTTCCTCAAAATGCTATACCACCACTACTCCTATCCTACTCTTAGTTTTCTTCTATTTCACCAAGAAAACAGTAATAATCACAGAAAACAAATTCTAAATGTACACAGCATGCCATTTCTAGCTCATCCACCATTGTTCTCATATATTTAGTCCTCACTCCTATTAATAATGATGGATGATTCCACTTGTTCTCTAAACACCAGAACTATCCCTACCTACTGTACCACTTTACAGCAAAACTGCTCTCTCCATGTCTTCTTCTTTCAGTCTTTCTTGAACTCACTAATTTTCTCTCATTACCCAACAAAATATCTTCACTTATACCCATTTTACTAAATTCAAAGGGAAATTTTCTCTTTACCTTTTACTTAATCTATCTGCTTCACTCAATTTGACACACTTTAAACACCATCTCCTTGAGAATGATTGACAGATACTTCTGGTTGAGATATTTGCCCAGAATTCTAGACTTCTCTATTAACCTAGTTACTTGACATCTCCACTCAAATGCATTAAACTTTACTCGTGATTTCCATCTTCAAACATACTGCTCCCATAGTTTTCTCCATCTTAGTAAATGGAAATGTCATCTTTCCAGTTATTCAGGCAAAATAAATCTTGAATATATTTTAGAATCCTCTCTTTCTTTTTACATTTCATGGGAAAACCATCATTGAATATTTTCTCTACACTAAAAAACGTTCCAATCTGTCCTTTGAGCACAGCCTCCACCAGTAACAATGTGGTCCAAACTATCATGCTTTCCTCCACCTAGTTTGTTGTCATAAGCTCCCAAGTGGACTCCCTACTTTCACACTTGTCCTCCTATATCCCTTTTTAACACAAAAATCAGAAAGAATGGGGTAAGACAAACCACTACACTTCTCACCATTTTTATCTCTCTTGGAGTACAATTTAAAATCCTTAACTTTATCCTGTAAAATCCTATAAGATCTGGCCATTGCTACTTCTGTGACTTAATATATTACTTCACTCAGCACTGTTCACTGTGTTGTAGTCATGCAGGTCTCCTTGCTGTTCTTCAACATGTCAGCACCGACACCTCTGCCTTTGCAGTTGCCTTTCTCTATTTCTGGAATCGTTTTTGCCCCAGAGAGCTACAGAGTTTACACCCTCCCTTCTTTCATTTTTTGATGAACATTACACTCTCCAGCCTTCTGTTACTATCCTATATAAGAAATTTCATTTACTTGTTCTACTTCATCCCTTTCCCTTTCTTTACTCTTTTTCATATACTTTATCACCATACGTCATAGTACATTTTTGTTCATTGTATTTTCTGGAACTAGAACATGAGTTCCTTGAGAGTAGTGTCTATATTGTGTTTCTAGCTGCTACAACAGCTCATATGTGTTCCATCTAACAGAGATATGCAATAAGTATTTGTGGAATGAGTGAATTAATGCATTTTCTTGCAAATAAATTTTAACAAGTATTATACCTTCAATTGTTATAGAGGACATATATGCCAACTTACGTTTTATTCATCATCAGTCAACTGAAAAAATGTCAAGTCCTTAATTATACAGATTTTGGATAAACAAGAGACCATTTGGGAATCAGTATTTGACTTAACTTACATTTTTTATTATTTCACCCACATAAATTTAAGTCTTACTCTCCCCTAGTTACATAGTCTTTTGATGTTTTAAAGATACAAACGGTTAGATATTCATTGGTCGATGAAACACAATGATTTTTTTGTGAATCGTTTATGTTCTTATTTTATTGTTTTTTTTTTTTTTTTTTTTTGCTGAGGAAGGTCAGCCCAGAGCTAACATCTGTTGCCAATCGTGCTCTTCTTTTTGCTTGAGGAAGATTAGCCCTGAGTTAACATCTGTGCCAGTCTTCCTCCACTTTTTTTATTTGTGGGTTGCTGCCTCAGCATGGCTGAAGACTGGAGTAGGTCTGCACAGGGATCCAAACCAGTGAATACTAGCCACTGAAGAGGAGCATGCCAAACTTCACCACCATGCCACAGGGCTGACCTCAATTCTTATTCAATTTTTGAATACAAGATATGACATATAAAAATCATAACAAATATAAATTGAAAAGATATATTTGATTTTGTCAATTTTTTTTTTACCTTTAGGTTTTCATTTATATTTATTTGGTAGATGTCTTTTGACACATTATGTTCTGTGATACCATGGCCTTATTATTTATTAGTTTTAATATAAAATCACCTTCTTCATTACAGGTAATATATTTCACTTTGACGTCTGCTTTTCTGTGTTTCTAATTTTACCGGCTTGTTTATTTTTTGTTTGCCTCATATACATTTCCATTTTTAATGTTTAATTTCCTTCTATCATTTACTTTTAAACATTTTTATGTGAGAATCTTAATTTAATTGCATATTGTTTTAAACCACTCCATAGTTATTTTCCTCTTGATAGGAGAGTTTATGACTCTTGTATTTATTGTCAAGACTAATACAAAGCTGTTTTTGTTTACTTTTATGTAGATAAGACCTTGTTGTGTGGATCATATTTGTCTGCATTTATCTTGTATTCTTTACAAATTAAGAATTATATTTTAAATACTACTCAGCAATATAAGAATACAAAATTGTCCCATTTGCAACAACATGGATGGACCTTGAGAGTATGATGTTAAGCAAAATAAGCCAAAGAAAGACAAATACTGCATGATTTCACTCGTATGTGACAGATAACAAATACATGGGTAAAGAGAACAGATTAGTAGTTACCAGAGAGGAAGGTAGTTGGGTAGGGGGTGAAAGGGCCAAGGGGGCACATATGTATGGTGATGGATAAAAATTAGACTACTGGGGGTGAGTATGATGAATTGTACTCAGGAATTGATAAACAATAATGTACACCCGAAATCACACAATGTTATAAAGCATTATAATCCCAAAAAAATTACTTTAAAAAAAAGGAAGCCCTTATTGAAAAAAGCAATACAATGTAACCCTATTATTATACAGGTCTTCGTCAAACAGAATTCAGTCACGTTCATGGATAAGTTCATAAAATAAAATCAAGATATGAAATTAAAAAAAAGAATTATATTTTAAATTCCACTGGCTGTTTATCTTTAAATTTATTAAATGTAAATATGACACTATTTCTCTAGCTATCAAAAACAAGGAAAGATTTTTTTCTGATTTTTAATAAGGAATATGAAATATATTCATAATTTTTTCCCTTTTTTCCTCCCAGTTTTCATGGTTGCTAATTTATTCCTGTGGTTTAGGTGATATTATTATTTTTACTATATATGAAATCTTCTAAAATTGAGTAACTTGATGGAACATCTTAAAGCATACTAATAAGGTATTGGTATGAAAAAAGTATCCATGAAGATACTAATCATGTTTTGATTTTGTGGATGAAATAAATGAATGAGAAATATTTTTTAACCAGTCAGTATTAACTTGCAACATAAATCATTTACATTTCAACATAGGTTAAAATTTATCTCACAAGTAATATAGAACTATTGAGCTATTCATAATTAGAATTCAGTTCCTCTGAGTAGTTGTAGGAATTGATCAGGAAGTCAAAGATGTATTTTCATTTGTCATGACACAGACATAAAAAATATGGATTATTGGAGAGCTAGTCTTATCTGACAGAAGACTACTGAAGGCCACATTGCAGAAAATTGGATGACGTATTTAGCCACTCCAAATTCCATGTAAAAAAGTCTTGGCATGGGTACATTTGAGAAAAGTTAAAGGCCAAGAGGGATGACTCTTCATCATTAACGTATCTTTTCCTATTAATAGATGAGCAGATATAGGGAAAATGAGGAATTGAATGCACTTTCTTTTTGTCCAAAACATTCAATAAATAGTCCTAAATTTTCTAATGTTGAATAGTCAATGAAATTAACCCATGTGTAAACTATGTACATGATTTTGGAATATAACCCTGACTGGGTTCCATTTCTGTGGCTAACTTGGACAATAGGGAGAAAAATACATATAATGCACATTTATAAACCATGGTTTATCTCCCATATACACGTATACACACATCAGACATATACATAAAAATTTATGTTATTTGTTCACTGCCAATATTTCTATTCTATGCATTTTCTATTTGTCATTTACTGATCTTGGTTTTTCTTTCACTTGGCTGGAAACTGCTTTTGGATAGTTTACTCAGGAAAGTATATATTATCTCTACCTTTGCAGTCCTGACACTTTTTAAAATTATTTCATCACATAGACATCATTGATTACCTGCAATGACCCTCCAACAGCCACCTTCCACTTCCTGCTCTATTGCATCTCAGGTGCTATAGCCTCTCCGCATACATAGACAGAAATGGTGAAAAACTTCAGGAGGTTTATTCTGGGTCTTGACTTGAAAGGGAGATCCTGAAATATTTGGTGGTGACTTGCTATTTTTCATTTGATTCAGCCCCTGTTTCTTGACATAATGCCTAATCATATATATGCTATTTTTCCATTTTTGAAAAACATTATCTTCCTAGTTCTGTTTAAGCTGATGGAGTTTTCCTTCATATGTAGTTCATTTGTGATGCAATTGAAGGACATGGAAGAGGTCACATATGTTTGTAATGTGAATTTCCTTCATGCAGACAAGAGGTAAGGTACACATTGGGAAATAAAATATTTAAATTTCCAGTCTAATATTAAAATAAAATTGAAAAAATCAATAAAAAATGACTTTCTAGTGATGTCAACAACATGGTAGAGTGAGCTGTTCCTTTTATCTCTCCCCCTTTTGAACTACAACTAAATAGACATTCATTGACCAGTTCCTGAAAGGAAGCCCTGCCCACCAGGCACAGTCCATGAAAGCATTTGAACACTTTCCAGACCAGTATAAGCAGCTATCATACCCCCAAAACTTCCAGCAGAGTGGGAGGGAGAAGAAACTCTGCTCCTGCTTCCCCCTAGTGGTACCAGGTGGAATCTGCAACCTGACACTACAACAAATGCTCCTACAAAAGATTAGTTCATTAAACACGATGAGAAATTGCAGCAAAAATTCATATCAGAAGGAAATTCCAATTCTCTAGAAACCAAGGCTGAAAGCACAGAAATTTACAATCTAAATGACAGAGGATTCAAAACAGCTTTCCTAAAGAAACTCAATGAGATAAAAGAGAACACAGAAAGATAGCATGATGAACTCAGCAACAAAATAAATAGCTTCACCAAAGAGATTGAAACTATAGAAAAAAAAAGCAGAAATTATGGATATGAAAAACACAATTAATGAAATAAAAATAGTCTAGAATCCTTAAGAAATAGAATTGATGTTATGGAGGAAAGAATTAGTTATTTAGAGGATAAAAATATAGCTATTCTACAAGTGGATGAGGAGACAGAACAAAGATTTTAAAAAAGAAGGAATTCTTTGAGAAATATCTGACTCAATTATGAAAAACAACATAAGGATTATAGGTATTCCAGAGGTAGAAGAGAGGGAGAAAGGAGCAGAAAGCTTGTTCAAAGAAATAATAGCTGAGAACTTCCTGAACCTGGGGAAGGGCCTGATTTACAAATACACAAAGCTAATAGAATGCCTAATTAGATCAATGCTAAATGATCTTTCCAAGATGTATAATAATAAAACTGGCAGAAGTGAATGACAAAGAAAAAATATTAAAGCCAGTAATGTAGAAGAAAACAACATACAAAGCCACCCCTATCAGGCTTTCAGCAAATTTCTTGGCAGAATCTCTACAGGCTAGGAGAGAATGGAATGTTATATTCAAAATACTGAGAGACAAAAACTTTCAGCAAACAATACTCTATCCAGCAAAACTTTCCTTCAGATATGATGGAGAAATAGAAGCCTTCCAAGACAAACAAAACCTGAGGGAGTTCATCAACCCTAGAACTCTCCTACAAGAAATAATTGAAAGTGTCCTCACACTGGAAACAAGAGGCAAAGGAGATAATTAGACAGACAAAATTAGAAAAGCAGCTCTCTATAAGAACAGGGAGGCAAATACTCAATTATAACTTAAAAGATAAAGCAAAAGAAAGCATCAAAAGTAACTATAAATACTTCAACTTAGTCACAAACTCACAGCATTACAAAAGAATTATTTGTAGTAATAATGACTAAGAAGGAGAAGAGAAAAGGAGGGAACCTGCTTAGGTTAATGGAGATAACAACGTGTGAGAAAATGGACATTTTCATCATCTACAAGATCTTTTATACAAACCTCACGGTAGCCACTAAACGAAAAATCAGAGCAGAGCCATAAGTCACAAAAAGAGAGAAAATTGAGAAAATCTCCTCAAAAAACCACCAAAATAAAATGGCTGTCAGAAATACAAAGGAAGAGAAGCAACAGAAAAATAGAATAACCAAAAAATGAGATAAAATGGGAGTATTAAGGCCTCATATATCAAAAATCACTCTAAATAAAAATGTATTGAATTCTCTAATCAAGAGCTACAGAATAGCTGCATGGATTAAAAAACAAGACCCAACAATATGCTGCCTCCAGGAAATACATTTCAGTTCTAAGGACAAACATAGGCTCAGAGTGAAGGGACGCAAGATGATACTCCAAGCTAGTGACAAATCAAAGAAAACAGGTTTTGACATACTTATAACAGACAAACCACACCTCAAGATAAAAAAGACAATGAGAGATAAAGAGGGGCAGTATATAATGATAAAGGGGCCATTCCACCAAAAGGACATAACACTTATTAATATATATGCACCTAATATAGGAACACCAAAATACATAAAACAACTATTAAGAGACCAAAAGGGAGAAATTAACAGCAACACAATAATAGTGGGGGACCTCAACACTCCACTTACGTCCATGGATAGATCATCCAGACAAAAAGTCAACAAGGAAATAGTGGACTTAAATGAAACACTTGAACACATGAACTTAGTAGATACATGTAGAGTATTCCATCCAAAAACAGCAGAATACAGATCCTTCTCAAGTGCACATGGATCATTCTCAAAGATAGACCATAGGTTGGGACACAAAGCAAGGCTCAATAAATTTAAGAAGATTGAAATAATCTCTAGCATCTTTTCTGACCACAATGCTATAAAACTAGAGATCAACTACAAGAAGAAAAACTGGGAAAGTCAGAAATATGTGGAGATTAAACAACATGCTACTGAACAGCTATTGGATAAATAAAGAAATCAAAGGAGAAATTTAAAAATACCTGGAGACAAATGAAAATGAAAATGCAACATACTAGTTTTTATGGGATGCAGCAAAAGTGGTTGTAAGAGGGAAATTCACAGGAATATAGGCACACCTCAACAAACAAGAAACATCTCAAATAAGTAATCTTAAATTGCACCTAACAGAAATAAAAAAAAGGAGAACAAACAAAGCCCAAAATGTGCAGAAGGAGGGAAATAATAAAAGTCAGAGTGGAAATAGAGACTAAAAAAAACAGTAGAAAGGATTAACGAAACTAAGAGCTGGTTTTTTGAGAAGATAAACAAAATTAACAAGCCCATAGCCAGACTTACCATGAAAAATAGAGAGAAGGCTCAAATAAATAAAATTAGTAATAAAAGAGGACAAATTACAACAGATACTGCAGAAATACAAAGGATTATAAGAGAACACTATGAAAAACTATATGCCCACAAATTGGATAACCTAGAAGAAATGGATAAATTCATAGACTCATACAACCTCCCAAAACTGAATCAAGAAGAAACAGAGAATCTGAATAGGCCACTCACAAATAAAGATGAAACAGTAATCAACAACCTCCCAAAAAACAAAAGTCCAGAACCAAATGGCTTCTCTGGTCAATTCTACCAAACATTCAAAGAAGATTTAACACTTATCCTCCTCAAACTATTCCAAAAATTTGAAGAAGAGAGAACACCTCCTAACTCATTCTATGAGGCCAACATTACCGTGACACCAAAACCAGACAAGGACAACAAAAAGAAGGAAAATTACAGGCCAATATCACTGATCAAAATAGGTGCAAAAATCCTCAACAGAACACTGGAAAACTGAATACAAAGAAACATTAAATGGATCATACACCATCATCAAGGGGGATTTATTCCAGGACCTGGGGCTGGTTCAATATCCACAAATCAATCAGCATGATACATCACATTAACAAAATGAGGAATAAGAAACACACGATCATCTCAATAGATGCAGAGAAAGCATTTGACAAGATCAACATCCATTTATGATAAAAACTCAATAAAATGGGTATAGAAGGAAAGCGCCTCAACATAATAGAGGCCATATATGACAAACTCACAGTCAATATCATACATAATGGTGAAAGCCATCCTTCTGAAAACTGGAACAAGACAAGGGTGCTCACTCTCACCACTTCTTTTCAATATAGTACTACAGGTTTTGGCCAGAGAAATTAGGCAAGAAAAATAAATAAATGGAATCCAACTTGGAAAGGAAGAAGTGAAACTCACTGTTTGCAGATGACCTGATTCTCTATATAGAAAACCCTAAAGAATCCATCAGAAAATTATTAGAAATAATCAATAACTATAGCAAGGCTGCATTGTACAAAATCAACTTCCAAAAATCAGTTGCATTTCTATACACTAACAATGAACTAGCAGAACGAGAAATCAGGAATGCAATCCCATTTACAATCACAACAAAAAGAATAAAATATCTAGGAATAAACTTAACTAAAGAGGTGGAAGACCTATACGCTGAAAACTATAAGACTCTATTGAAAGAAATTGAAGAAGACATAAAGAAATGCAAAGGTATTCCATATTCATGGATCAGAAGAATTGACATAGTTAAAGTGTCCATATTAACTAAAGCAATCTACAGATTCAATGCAATCTCAGTCAGAATCCCAATGACACTCTTCACAGAAGTGGAACAAAGAACCCGAAAATTTATCAGGAAAAACAAAAGACCCTGAATAGCCAAAGTAATCTTGAGAAAAAAGAACAAACCTGGAGACATCACAATCCCTGATTTCAAAATATACTACAAAGCTATAGCAATCAAAACAGCATGGTACTTGCAAAAAAACAGACACACAGATCAATGGAACAGAATTGAAAGCTCAGAAATAAAACCACGTATCTATGTATAGTTAGTCTTTGACAAAGAAGCCAAGAACATACAATGGAGAAAGGAAAGTCTCTTCAACAAATGGTGCTGGGAAAACTGGACAACTACATGCCAAAGAATGAAAGTAGAATACTATCTTACGTCATACACAAAAATTCACTCAAAATGGATTAAAGATTTGAAGTTAAGATGTGAAACCATAAAACTCCTAGAAGAAAATTTAGGCAGTACTCTATTTGACATTGGTCTTAGCAGCATCTTTTCAAATACTGTGCCTACTCAGGCAAGGGAAACAAAAGAAAGAGTTAACAAATGGGACTACAAAAAGCTAAAAAGCTTCTGCAAAGCAAAGGAAACCATGAACAAAATGAAAAGACAATGCACCTACTGGGAGAAAATATTTGCAAATCATTTATCTTACAAGAGGCTGACCTCCAAGGTATATAAAGAACACATACAACTCAACAAAAAAAACAAACAACCTGATCAAAAAAAGAGCAGAGGATCTGAACAGACATTGTTCCAAAGAAGATATACAGATGGCCAACAGGCACATGAAAATATATTCAATATCACTAATCATTAAGGAAATGCAAATCAAAACTACAATGAGATATCACCTTACATGGGTCAGAATGGCTGTAATTACCAAGACAAAAAAGAACAAATGTTGGAGAGGATGTGGAGAAAAGGGAAAACTCATACATGGCTGGTAGGAATGCAAACTGGTGCAGCCATTATGGAAAACAGCATGCAGATTTCTCAAAAAATAAAAAATAAAAATACCGTGTGATCCAGCTATCCCACTGCTGGGTATTTATTCAAAGAACTCAAAATCAATGATACTAAGAGATTTACGCACCCCTATGTTCATTGCAGCGTTATTCACGATAGCCAAGACGAGGACACAACCCAAATGCCCTTCTACAGATGAATGGATAAAGAAGATATGGTATATATATATATGGTATATATAAAGAAGATATGGTGTATATATATACATATATAATGGTGTGTGTATATACACACACACACACACACACACAATGGAGTACTACTCAGCCATAAAATGACAACATTGTCTCATTTACAACAACATAGATATTCCTTAAGAGTATGATGTTATGTAAAATAAGCCAGACAGAAAGACAAATACTGCACGATTTTACTCATATCTGAAAGATAACAAATACATGGATAAAAAGAACAGATTAGTGCTTACCAGAGAGGAAGATTGTTGGGGGGGGGGGGGGTGAAAGGTGTAAAATGTACATATGTATGATAATGGACAAAAGTTAGACTACCGGGGTGAGGACGATGAAGTATATTCAGAAACTGATAAATAATAATCTACACCTGAAATTACAGAACATTATAAACTGAAAAAAAAAGAAGAAAGATTTTCCAGCTGGTGAGGCCATCGCCCCCATCTAAAAGTAACTCCTAAAAGTATCTTTAAATTACTTTGAATGGTCATACATTTACATAGTGATTTTTCTCTCTTTAACTCTTTCTGCTACCCTGACTAGTTGCTAAAATAATAATTTCCTTTAGTATATAATCTCACTGATATTTAGATAGCTTGCCCTTCAAAGCATAAGGCTGAATCTGTTGGTATATGCTAATGAATAACAGAAGATATATAGCACTCAGACAAGATAGATTAAAAAATTCTTCTCTCTATATACCTCTTGTGTTTTACTTTCTTTAATAACTTTTCTTTTTGATTCAGTTTTGAGCCAGAACTTTGCCTTCCTTTGAGGAAATTATAAATACTATTTAATATAATTCTTCTAAGATGTGTCTTAGTCAAGGTTTTGCAGAGAACAAACAGAATCAAAAGTGTATGGTGTGTGTGTGTGTGTGTATAAAGCGATTTATTTTAAATCATTGACTCACAGGATTATGGAAGTTGACAGATCCAAAACTCACCTGGCAGGCTGGGGCAGGTTGGAAACTCAAGTAAGAATTGATGTTGCAGTTTTGATCTGAAATCTGTTGGGCAGCCCAGCAGGCTGGAAACTCAGAGAATATTTCCGTTACAGTCTTGAGATAAAATTCCTTCGTCTTGTAGATGACGATCAGATCTACAAAATACCTTCACAAAAATATCTAGACTAATGTTTGACCAAACAATTGGCACCATATATCCTAGCAAAGCTGACACATAAAATTTCACCATCACCATATGCCCAGCAAAATGTCTGGGTCAGTAGAACACAGCACTTTAAAAGATGATAAATCCTCAAAACTTATAGAATACGTATACCATTAAAAATACTTTTATTTATGTAAAATAATAACCATTTAAATATTTTCTATACTGATAAAAACAAAACAGTAAAAAAAATAGACACTTACTCCATCAGTAAGGATGCAAAAAATAAGTTATGATATATTCACACAGTACATTACTATATCTGTTTTAGACATCCCTTGTGCAGAGAAAAGTTTAAAAACTGGGACACAACATTTAAAAAACACAATTTGAAATGATCAGTTATCCAGGAAGTGACAAAGATGAAACAAAATAACATTTTGAAAAAGAAAGAAAGATCTTTAACAGTATAAATCCAATTTGATATCAGTCCAGAAAAACAACAAAGTTGGCCCCTAATTCACACTGTTCACAATTATGGATTGTAATTCCAAATTATAACTCACATTGTAGATATAAAGGTAAAGATAAAATAATAAAATTACTAGAATATTACTCAGAATAATATCTTCATGAGTTTGCTGTCCAGAAAGCACTTACCATAAAGGAAAAGATAATAAGTTAAACTATGCTAATGTTAACAATTTCTATTCATCAAAAGATACATGTAAACATAAACAGACAAACCATAGACTATGACAATATAATTGCTACTCATTGCAACAAAGGATTCTTATCTATAATATCCATATATTCTATAAAATAATATGAAAAAGCAAACCCAATAAAGACTTGGGAAAGAATTTCACAATAGAGTGTCCACCTGGCTGCAAACATGAAAAGATGTTCAAACTTGTGGTCACTCAGGAGATACAAATGAAAATTACAAGCGATATACTTTTAGAGACCCTCTAGAACTGCTTAAAAGTAAAAACACTGAAAATACTAATTGTCAGTGAGGATGTGGAATAACTGAATTCTGATACAGTACACTGAAGGTGGTAAATTAATACAAACACTATGAAAAAAACTTTGGAATAAATGAAAAGATTTAAACTGTTAATTCATTGGGCACCTTAAACATATTTTTTGTTAATGATTTCATACTTCAATAAAATTATTCAACACAAGAATATAGTCATGGGCCATATAAAAACATTTTGATCAAGAACAAACCAAATATACCATGGTGGTCTTACAAAATTGTACCATATAGCCTACGTGTGTTGTAGGCTGTAACATCCAGCTTTGTGTAAGCACACTCTATGATGTTTGTACAATGATGAAATTGCCAATGACACATTTCTCAGAACGTATCCTAGTCATTAAGAGACATGACTGTAAAAAGAAAGTGGTATATGGAGAGCTATATGGAGTGACATTGGAAGGCTATATTTTATTTTAAAAAGTTAAAAAGTATTAAAATATGTACTATATTGTCTCATTTGTGTATATAAAATTGATAGCCTTTTCTGGAAGCAAACATAAGGAAATGTTGAGTACTTGGCAAGTAGAAAAGTGGTTGGAATTTTCTTTTCATTCTATAAATTTCTGTTTGAACATTCTAATATGTAGATGAATTGCTTTTATATTAAAACAAATAAAAGAAAAAAGAAAGAGGACTATGTACTTGTGATATTAATGAAAAATTTTGCAGTATAATTCTATAATAATGTAAATGAATTCTAAAAATAGGCAATTCAAAATGAGATCAGCCTAGCTGCTGAAAGAAAAGTGCCAATAATAGTATTTCCAAATTCTCCCTTGGTTTCTTAGTGTTTTCTAAATTAATAAATTATTTAATATTCTAATATTCTACTTATTTAGGTAAATATTAAAGTTATACTAGTTATTTGTTTTATATGAGGATTATATTTTTATTAGAGAAATATCTTGGGGTTTAATTAATGTTTAATATAAGCAAACAAAGGATCATATTATCGAGATCTAATTCTTGCACTTTTCACTTCTATGGAATATAACCTTGTGTAAGTTACCTAAATTTTCAGTTTGCCACACAGTGGATAGACAATATTTTCCATTTCAAATAGATATTATTAGATGTAATTAATTATTCTTTTTTTTTCTGTAAGGAGGATTGGCCCTGAGCTAACATCTGTTGCCAATCTTCCTCCTTGCTTGAGGCAGATTGTCACTGAGCTAAAATCTGTGCCAATCTTGCTCTATTTTATGTGGGATGTTGCCATAGCGTGACTAGATGAGCAGTGCTAGGTCCATGCCTGGGATCGGAAGCTGCGAACCCTAGGCCATGGAAGCGGAGCTCACAAACTTAACCACTGCACCACCAGGCCGCTCCATTAATTATTCTTTTTAAAGCATTCAGACACTTCATGTTGAGGATTTCAGAAAATTAATTTTTATTAACGTTCACAGTCTTTTTAAAATATTTCCTCCTTTCTCTTGTGCTCTCGTGTTACTCTATAATTACATTGACTTGAGTGTTGTGTTACAGATTTTCATTTGTTGGAGTGCCCTTGCAGCTGTTTTTGTTATGCTATCTAATTAAAAGCATATTTTAGTGTTCTCAAATACGGTAGATAAAGAACGAATGAATGAAAGAACTAAAGAAAGAAGGAAGGAAGAAAGAACGGCAAAAGAGGAGAAACAAAGAAAGAAAAAAACTAATTGAAAAGCAACATCAGGAAAAGGATACTTTAAAGTAAAATGTGAATATTACTGCATAAACTGAGAGCAATGAGGCTGGAAGCTTGTTGTTAATTTTTCTTAATTTTTTTTTGTTGGCATTGACATCCTTCTCTGTATTTTCCTGTGGGCGCTGAATGTCCTAGAATTATGTTTTACAGACTTTCTCACCTTTAGCATTCTGGATGCAATTCGCAATCCGTCAGTGATATACACATGAAAGAGATTTGAAAGGCAGTTAACAGACAATGCTGACTTTGACAGATGTGGAGTTTTTTTTAGCAGCCTCTGCCTGACAGTCACCCACTTCTGCTCTACAGATGGAGTCAGCAGCAGGTTACTGTGGCATTCTGACCATGGCAAACCACAGCAAGCACTTCATCTCTGGCCCACAGCTGTAGCAGTTAATATGAAAACTGTAGTGCTTTTTCTTTTACTCGTCCAGCATTTCCAAAGCTTTTGTGGGCACCACATTCTCTGTATTAATTCTTTTCTGCTTTAAATGCCTATAACAGTTTCTGTTTTGTTGACTGACCCTTAACTAGAAAAATATTCCTGAAATAATGTTCATACTCAATTGACAACATTTTCTTGGTCCAGAAGGTAGTCGTTTTGGATGATATTTGAAGTAATTCTGTTTCACTAAATCATCTAACATTACACTATTAATTATTTCCTGTGTCTAAAATCTTGTTTCCAAAATTTCAGACTTTTGGGAGAAAGCAGAGACAACATAAACTTCTTTTCAATCCCAGATGAAATTATCTTTCAATCACTATATACTAAAATTTCTATCCTTAAACTTTATTTTTGTCCTACCGTCTTTTTATGTTCGATAGGACTATCAAAATAACTATCAGTTATTTTGGCTAGCATTTGTCTATTACGCCCTTTGCATCTCTTTACTTCTCATTCTCTTCTGTTTAATTATACATATGTCTTTGGTAAACAACAAAGAGTTGGACATTTAGAAAATTATCTGTTCTGATAATATTTTAACTAGAAATTTTAATTCATTTACATTTATTGGTTAACAATATATTTTGACTTGTTTCTACTCTCTTATTCAGTGATTCTATATGATCCGATGAACTATAAGCAAAAGAAAAGTAATGTTCTTTCAACTTATCTATTATGCAGCAATGGGCAAGAAAAAAGATTACTAAAATTTAAGATTTGAAATACTATGCCCTCTGGATAGAAATAGTAAGGATATCCTATCCCATGAGTGGATTGAGTACTTGTTTAGCACTTGTACAATTTAGAAAGATCCTCCTTTTCCTTTGCCCTATGGAGAGTAGATTCCTTATCCATTTTCCTACATGACTATATCTTACTTGGGTATTGAGAGAGATTCTCCTCCTCAGACATGCAAAGCATTTACAATTCACTTTTTTGGTATAAGCTTAAGAGCCAAAAGATAGGATCATCAGTTGAAAAGTAAAAGTCACTGATCACTAGATCTTATTTGGCAACATAATTCTCTCAATTATTTGTGTGTAAGTTAGTGGAGAGAGAGTTCAATCTATTTAAGCGTAACTCTAGCCAATTGTTTTATCCATACAGAGTCTTTAAGACTTAGGAGTCTTGCATTTTAACATGCTTCTGTGCTTGTCCCAGCCCCTTAACTTCTATCTAATGACCACTGCCTTGAGAAAATTTGAAGGAGTAGTGTCAGGAGGAGAGGTACCTTAAATGCTCACTTATTCAACAGAAGTTTATTGAGCTTTCTTCCAGGTACTCTTCTAGGTGCTAGAAATAGAGTAAACAAAAGAGAGAAAAATTACCTTTCTCCTGGAGCTTATAATACAGTAGAGGGAAATAATAAGAATTAAGCAGGTAGCATACAGTTTGTCAGATTGCAAAACATGTTATAGAGAAGAATAAAGAAGGATGGGGAATGAGAAGTGTGTGCGACAGAGAGTTGTAATCTAACATGCACATTCAAAGATGGCGCCCAGGATTACTCCAACGTGAATAGCTAAGGAGAAAGAGAGGAACTAGCAAATGAGAATGATGAGGAAAAGTTACCAGTGAGAAGGAGGAAACTAAGATCGTGTGGTAACTGGAATTTGAGGGAAGAAAAGTGTTCTAAGAAAGAGAGTGGCATCTATTGTTCCCCGTGCTATGGAGATCAGTCATAACATTCACTGGATGGTGTTTGCTCAGATGTAGGTAAAAAGAACTGATTGCACAAAGTTTACAAGATAAAGGGAGGAGAATCAAAGGGAATATCAAGTATGAGCAATTCTTTCCAAATGTTTTCTATAAGAGAAACATAGATAGGGATTTATCTAATGAGAGAAGTGAGGTCAATAGGGTTTATGATGATGGAAGAAATAATAGAATTTCTTTTTCTTTTCCTGATGAGAATGAGAAAGCAGAGAGGAATATTTGACAACCTAGAAGACAAAAAAATTAATATAGTTCTGTCATTAAGTAGATGAGAGAGGATGGGATCAAACACCCAACTTGAAGATTAGACCATAGAAAGAAGGAGTACAGACAAGTGATTACAGTGTGAGAAGTGAAAAATGAGTGAAGGCATCAGGGAGAAGTGAGAGTGGATGCATGTAGAATTCTTTTTCGGATTTTTTTCAATATTCTGAGTAAAATAAGACACTAACCCATGAGGTGAGAGTGAGGAACAAGGAGGATGTATAGGGAGATTGAGGAGACGTGAGAAGAAATGGAACAGTCTTCTAGGAGAGTGGGAGACTGAAGGGAAATGTAGGGTGGTTGCCAGGCAGATCTTAGAGTCCACTGATATTCATGGTCATGGATATAAGGTAGAGCAGTCAGCTAAGGGACTGACTGATACCAGCTATAAGACTTATGAAAGGCATTGATATGTATATATCCAGAGTAGGAAGTGTTTACATTGTGACACAGATGCACTATAGTTTATAGCAGATTGCTTTAAGCCAGCCTACCAACACAGAGCCCCAATTGCTGGGTGTATCACAGAACAGTCAGGGTTTATGAAGGAACTTCAAGAAGGGCTCAGTTCTCACCCCAGTGGTGGCATCATCGACATTTGTGCATACTTGAATAGGAAGCACGATGATGGCCCTGACTGCGACACCTCTACTTGGTTCAATGGTTCTGTAAGTCCTATTGTGCCTAATCATTTTTATACACACAATATAAATTCTTAATTTCTTAGACGCTAAACTCTAGTTAAAACTACTTGTTCATCTTTTGTTTGGGTTTCCTTATATCAATCATTGTCACTCTCATGACACCCCTATGTAAATATCGAAGGTGTTTTTTTGTTATACTATAATTCCCAAAGCTGTTCATTCTTTACTCTATACTTAAATTGATTCACTGTTTACTACCAGTTCTTTCATTCTATGACTTTTCTATTCCATAGTTATTTTTCAAATGTTTTGAAACATTTGAGACAAGAATTAGAAAGACCAATATGGTGAGTAGACATGTACTCATCACATCACACAGCTTAAGAAATAGAATATTGATACAGTTTAAGGTCTGTTTATCGAACTCTCTGCTCATATACCTTTCCCTCTATGCAAAGTTATCATTATGCTATAATTAGTGATTATAATATCCATGTATTTCCTATATTTTAACAGCATATGTTAAGCTTTTTATTTTATATTTTAACAACATCTGTTGAAAGAACTTAAGAAGCATACCTCTACTATTCTATCATTTATGTGCATTGTTTAGTAGGATTTCAAACTTTAGGTGAATGATAGTATACTGCACATCTCTCTCTTAACTTTTCCCTTACTAGTGTGCTATGAAGGTTAATTTCTGCAATCCTAGAATTAATCTGAATTATTTTGCTAAAGTTCCTACAGGTCACTAACTCTGATAAAGTCATGGAACATAATGATTGATAGTGTTTCTTAGTAATCGTAGGTACAAGGAGTTTCAGAGTGGTTTGCTACCAGCTTGTCATCATTGTTTATTGATAACATTGAGACTGATGATGATAAACCAGAAGGCTTTACTGTTAAACTGGCTGTATAGCAAGAACATCCTTGTATGACCAGCCACAGTTTAAGAAATCCTGACTAAGATTCCATTTTTCACTTCTTGGTTCTAAGGTATTTTGTGTACACCTTGATGATTTCTGATCCAAGGGAAATATATAGAAATATATGTATTTATTTTCTCTTTTTGAGGGAGGAAAATAGGAGCCAGAATCTGGCATCTCAAGACCACATGCTGTGAAATAGCTTTGGGTTATGAAATAAACCCTTAATTTAATGTTGTTGTGGTATTGCATCTTTTCCTGTAATAAACTGCAGATTTGTAAACATTGTCATTTGGGGCCCTGTAAGTCGTCTTTAGCAGTTGAACATTGTCTACCTACCACTGTGCACCTAGCAGCATTATATTTGTGAAACTAATTCATGTTGATAGATACAGCACTAATTACTTCATATTTCTCGTCACCTGTGTATTTCCATTGCAAGAAAATACTGTGGTTTACTTTTCCATTATCTTATTGATAGATATTTAAGTTGTATTTTTTATTGAAAACAATGCCTCAATTAGCATTCCAGTACATGTCTACACCTGAATTTATGTATGAATTGAGCTTCTAGGTCAGAGGACATAAGTAACTTCAATTTCATTTAATTTTGCTGGAATGTCAAGTTCTTATATCAATTTATATACACAGAAGCAGTATATAAGTGTTCTCATTCTCCTTATACTAGGAAAAATTTTTATTTTTATACTTTTACATGTTGGCTAGTCTGTGAAAATGGTCATTGTGTTAATACTGTGATTTTCCTGGATTACTAGTATGTATCCTTTTATATATTTATTGGTCACAAATATTTCCTCTTCTCTGAATTACTTTTCTGTGAAAAGTAAAAGTAATTCACAGAAAAGTAATTTTTCTCCTTTTTTTCCTACTTTTTGCTTATTTTTTCTACTTGGGTTATTTATCTTTTTTTACTCCTTTGTACAATTTCTTTACATAGTCTATATAACAACACTCTTGTCTACAGATACAGCAAATATCTCCTGTAAATATGGGGGTTTTGTTTTCACTTTTTATTGTCTTTTGATGATTTTTAAATGTAATCTATTTTATAAATTTTCCATTTGCTTCTGCTTGTTTTATGTCTTGTTTTAGAAATACCTAGATGCTCTGAGATCTTAAGGATATTTTCCTATATTTTCTAAGAAATTCTAAAATCTTAGAGTTTCACATTTACATTTTTAATCCATCTTCAATTAACTTTATGTACTGTGATAGGTAGGAGTCACTTTTTCCCCATATTATAGTGAACTTTATTAGATTTTTTTTATTGGTATTTCTCCTTTAAAGATATAAACCATATTAATGTATTTTGTTTTTTTGTGGGGTTTTTCTCTACATTAATATATTTTGCTTTGCTAAAATACTCTTGCATTCTTGAAATTAAACCTAAGTTGGTCATGACTCTTGGGTATATTTCCATATTTAATCTGAGTTTTTCAATGTTTACATCTATGATGATAATTGAAATTATCCTATAATTTTTGTATGCCTTTTGGAGTTTTGATAACATAGTTTAATAGTTCATAAAAGAAACTGATGAATAATGTTTCTTTTTTTATGCTTTGGCAGAATTTGTATCAATTTGAGATTTTTCTGTTCCTTGCATGTTGATAGGACTAATTGGCACAACTATCTGGGGTAGGTGCTTTTGTTGTAAGACGTCTTAAATATTCAATTTATTTTATAGTTATAAGAATAATTTAGCTTTTCTATTTAGCATGTAGTCTTTCTTAGGAGATAGTTTATCTTGGTTTTAAATATGCATCACAGAATTTTTCATAGAATTTTCTTAGCTTTAACTACTCTACCCATACCAGTGTATCTGACTTTCTAACATATCCTCCAGACTTTCACTTCTCCAAATTTTTGACTAAATCCTGAGTGATAAAGTAGAAGAAGTGGCTATTGGGAAAGAGAGTCTTGAGGACAAATGAATGATTTTCAGGAAGATAGAACAAGAAAAAAAGAAAAATCCAGCTGTATGCTTTTAATTAAGATACACTGAAACTATAAGGAGATAGAATATAAGAAAGCCAAACAAACAACAGGATAATACCGATGGAAAACCATTATAGCTATTGTACTGCCAGTTATTGTCAATTACTAAAGGATAGTAAGAAACTGAAGGTACTCAAGGTTAATACTAACCGATGGATAAATCCCGATAGCTATATTAGCATCAGTTAAAATCTATAGAGTCACCACTTAATAAAGAATTCACCAGATATAAAAATTTTAACTTGCATGAAATTGGTAACACAATCTGAAAATACATAAAACAAAATTACAGAACTGCGGTAAACAAATCAATAAATGAACAAGAAATCTGCCATTAATGGAAAGTACCCTCCCTCGTTCCAATTATTTAAAGAAACTGCGTCCTTTTATCTATAGAATTTAAACTGTGGTGTTGTTTATTCATCCCATGATTCAGTAACCGGATAGTTATGTATAGAAGCTTGTTTAGATTCGGGTTTATTTTGGGGGGTAAAAACATATACTTCCTATGATCATGTTAGATGAAATATCTGATTGTCCTACTTTAAGTAGTGTTAAGATTGATCAAGTTTTTAGCCTGATTAATTTAATATAAAGCTCCTTATAAACTGTTTACCTATTTCATTATCATTGATGATTATTGTCCCAATTCATTACATTAAATGTGGCAAAATGGTATTTTAAAAATTCCGTCATTCCTCTGTTTTTAACTGAAATTGTTCTACATCAATGTCTGCATTTTTCAGTATGCTTTTTGGTTGCTTTGGTTACATGCATTTGAACTAGTTTTGTTCATCATTTAGGACTTTTTCTATTGATAAAACACAAACCAAATTGACTCAAACAAAAGAAAAATGTATCACCTCCAAAAATCCAGGTAAAAGGGATACTTTTGGATCAGCTTTATTCAGTGCTCACATGAAATCCCTAACATCTATCCCATGGCTCTAAATTTGGGTGTCAGTTTTATCTTGATGCTTTACTTGTGGGCTCCCCACATCGATGGGTTCACATTTCTACCACATCCCCTCCAATGCAAAAATTTGCTTTAGCAATAGTTCAAGAAGAAGTCCTAAAATTCAACCTCACTGTCTCTGATTGACATTTTCCAGGTCAAGGACTTACCCTGAAATAACAAGGTGCACTAGTTGGGTACGGAGAGAGCCCATGTGACAGATTACCTCACTGGTGCTTTACCAGAAAATTCCGTACTGCTGGATTAAGATAACATTTCTGGGAGAGGTTGAAACTCCAATTAGATTAGGCATTAAATCTAGGTTTGGAATCATGGGCTTTAGCACAAGTGATGTCATTTTGGGCCTGTGGTTTTCTTTTTAACAGTTGAAAGGTGATTCCTCCAAAACATAATCAGAATCCTACCTGCGGAAGTCTGGAAAAGGGTGATCATTAGGCCCTTACAAAATAAATACACCACAGCTTGTTGTTAAAACACATGATTTCAGCTTTTCTATCTCAGCCAAAGATAGTGAAAACTTAATGTCTTCTCATGTCTAGTGTTGTTAATTTAAAATATAAAATGAGCAAAAGTTATATTGTACATCATATCTGAATGTCTTATAGTGTCCTTATGTTTTAAAATCAGCAACATCGGGCTTGGCCTGGTGGCCGCAGTGGTTAAGTTCATGCATTCTGCTTCAGCAGCCTGGGGTTCATGGGTTCTCAAGGAAATTACAAGATATTGTGAATAAAAGTGCTTTAGTTAGGATTCTCCAGAGAAATAGAACCAAAAGGATATATAGATATAGATACATTTTTATCTATCTATCTGTCTATCTATGTATTGAGAGATTTATTTTAAGGAAATGGATCACTCAATTGTGGAGGCTGGCAAGTCTGAAATTTGTAGGGCAGCCAGCCTGGAAATTCCAGTAAATAGTGACATTGCAGTCTTGAGCCTAAATTCCTCAGGGTAGCAGCCTGGAAACTCAGGCAGGCTTTCTGTGTTGTAGTCTTGAGGAGAATCCTTTCTTTGGGAAACCTCAGTCCTTGCTTTTAAAACCTTCCACTTATTGGATGATGCCTACTCACCTTATGGACGGTAATATACTTTACTCAGTCTGCTGACTTAAATGTTAATCACATCTTTAAAAAAAACCCAAAAGACCTTCACAGAACATCTAGATTGGTATTTGACTGAACAACTGAACACCGTATCTAAGTTGGCATGTACAATTCCAAATAAATTGTTAAATTAAAGCACCATTGTCTTAAAGGAGAGGAACACAAACTTGCCTGAGAGGAACTAGAGGTGAGGGATCTAAAATCTCTAGGATCAGTTAATCCTCTAGATCAGCTGATCTCTAGGATTTATTCACCTTGTATAACTGAAACTTTATGTCCTTTGACTATCTGACCTGAGGGCAGGGCAATGAGACAAGTGCAGTCCCGTCTAGCCTTCCTGTAGCACACACGGGAGAAAAAAGTACAAAGACTAAGAAATGCTTCTGAATGTCACAGCACAGGAACAAAGGCCAGTAAAAAATAAACTGAGATTTAATAGCAAGATTATAGAATGCTTGCTTCTCCAACACCTTACCACCACGGGAATGGGGCTCCAGTGTAATAACAGTGGATTACAATTGAGAGGGCTACAAAACACAGACTCTATTTAATAAAACATTCTTAGGGAAAAACAAAGACAATGAGGAGAAAAACAACACAAAAAGACTGGAGGAAATTAAAGCTTCTGGCACCTACGGCTACAGCCAACATTAAATGCATGCCTGTTCTTACACAGATTCATAAAATAAACTCACACCAGGGGCTGGCCCCGTGGCCCAGCAGTTAAGTTCGCGCACTCCGCTGCAGGCGGCCCAGTGTTTCATTGGTTCGAATCCTGGGCGTGGACATGGCACTGCTCATCAAGCCACGCTGGGGCAGCGTCCCACATGCCGCAACTAGAAGGACCCACAGCGAAGAATATACAACTATGTACTGGGGGGCTTTGGGGAGAAAAGGAAAAAAATAAAATCTTTAAAAAAAAAAAATAAACTCACACCAAAAGCCTGATTATTGCAGTTCCTATTACCAGATACCTCATTGCCAGCTTTCTACAAAAAATTAGAAGGTAAACTAAAGGCAAGAAAAAAAGACAGTTAGAAGAGACAAAAGCAAGCATCAGAACAAGACTCACAAATGACACAGATTTTGTAATAATCAGATAGGAAATTTAAAATAACTATGATTAACTATGTTAAGAGCTCTAATGGAAAAAGTTGACAACATGCAAGAACAAATGGATAATGTAAGGAGAATGATGGAAATACTGTGAAAGAATCAGAAGAAAATGGTAGCAATCAAAAGCACTGGAAAAAGAAAGGAAGAATGTCTTTGATGGGCTAATCAGAAGACTGAACACAGCCTAGGAAAGATTCAGTGATCTCAAAGGTTTGTCAATAGAAAATTCACAAACCAGAATGTAAAGAGAAGAAAAGAGAAGGGAAAAAACTGATAGAACTGCATGAAAAAATAGACAAATGCACTATTATAGTTGGAGATTTAGCTACATCGCTATCATTAATTGACAGATCAAGCAGTCAGAAAATTGGTAAGGATGTAGTTGAACTGAACCTCACCGTTAATCTAGATCTTGAGATTTACAGAATATGTCATCAAACAAGCACAGAATATACATTCTTCCCAAGCTCCCATGTAACATTCATCAAGATAAACCAGATTCTGAGTCATAAGACAGACATTAACAAATTTAACAGAATTGAAATCATGTGAAGTATGCTCTCAGACCACAGTGGAATTAAACAAAAGATCAAAAAACAGAAAGATAACTGAAAAACTAAAAAATATTTAAAGATAATAAAACACTAATTAATGTGTTCTAAATAATGCATTAATCAAAGAAGGAGTCTCAAGAGAAATTTAAAAACATTTTGAACTAAATGAAAATGCAACTCATCAAAAATTTTGTGATGAAGCAAAAGCAGCACTTAAAGGGAAATTTATAGAATTGAATATATATATCAGAAAAGAAGAAATATCTAAAATCCATATTGCAAGCTTCTGCCTTACGAAACTAGGGAAATAAAGCCAAATTAAATGCAAAAAGCACAGAAAATAATAAGTAACAAAAATTAGAGCAGAAATCAATGAAATAGTAAACAGGAAAATAAATAGAAGAAATCAATGAAACTAAATGTTGGCACTTTAAAAAGATTAATAAAATGAAAATTTGTAGTCAAGCTAACTGGGAAAAAAGAGAGAAGATACAAATTACTAGTGTCAAAATGAAAGAAGACATTACTACTGATCCAATGGACGTTACATGGATAATAAATGAATATAAGGAATACCTCTATATTTACACATTTATACCTCAGATTAAATGAATCAATTCCTTGAAAAACATAAATGACCAAAACTCATACAAAGAGAAATAGATAATCTGGATAGGTCTATTGTTATTAAAAGTAATAAATCAATAATTTATGAAATTCCAAGAAAACAAGCACCAGGCCCTGATGGTTTCCCTCATGTACCCTACCAAACATTTAATGAAGACATTATGCAAATTCTCTACAATCTCCTCCAGAAAATAAAAGTAAAGGTAACATTTCATAACTCATGCTGTAAAGATTGCATTAACAGATAAAGGCATTATAAGAAATGAAAACTCTAATGAACATAGATGCAAAAATCCACACGATGTTAGCAAATCAAATCCAACAATGTACAAAAATAACTATTCTCCATGGTCAAGTTGGATTTATTCTAAATATGTAAGGATTTTTTCAGCATTTGACAATCAATTAATGAAAATTATTACAGTCAACACGCTAAAGAAGAAAATCCGTATGATCATATTGGTAAATGTGGAAAAAAATCTGAAAAAATTCCATATCCATTCATGATAAAAACTCTCAATAAACTAACGATAAAGGGAAACATCTTCAAGTTTACAAAGAATATGTACAAAAAGTCCACAACTCACATCATACTTAGTGGTTAGAAATTAGATGCTTTCCCCCTACAATCGAGAGCAAAGCAAGAATGTCTCCTCTCACCACTTCTGCTCAACATTCAACTGGAAGTCTTAGCTAATGCAAAAAGACAATAAAAAGAAATAAAAGGTAGATAGTTTGAGAAGAAAGAAATAAAACTGACATTGTTCATGATGACATGATTATCTATGTAAAAATTCCCAAAGTCAACAAAAAAACTCCTGGAATTCACAAGCATTTGTAACAGCAAGGTTACAATACACAAGGTTAATATATAAACTCAATTATTTTCCTATATATCAGCAATGAACAATTGGAGTTTGAAATTGAAAACACAATCCTAGTTACATTAGCACAAAAATAAAGGAAGCACTTAAGTGTAAATATAAAAAAATATGCACCAGGCCCACATGAGGAAAATCAGAAAACTCTGATGAAAGATCTAAATAAATGGACAGGTAATAGATGTTCATGGATGGGAAGACTCTAAATCATTAAGATATCAATTTTTTCCAATTTATAGATTTTACACAATCTCAGTCAAAATTCTACCACATTATTCTGTGGCTATCAATAAACTGATTCTAAAGTTTATATGGAAAGGCGAAAGATCTGGAATAGCCAACACAATACTGAAGAAGAGATGAAAGCTGGAGGATTGATACCACTTGACTTCAAGACTTATTATAATACTATAGTAATCAAGACAGCATAATATTGATACAAGAACAGACAAATAGACCAGTGGACAGAATAGAGTTGATAAACAGGCACACAGAAATATACTCAACTGATTTCTGTTAGACAAAGGAGAAAAGATAAGACTTTCTCAGTGTTGCACTGCACTTTGAGGCTCTTCCAACTCAGTCCTCCTTCTTTCCCATCTCCCATCACAGCTGTCAAACCTGGGTTGTGGACTGAGGCTCTCTCCAGCTACTCTACCTCATTGCCTTTTTATCCTTCACAGATATTTCTCCAGTCTCTCTCTTGTGTTTCTTGGCATCTGCTTCCTTGAGGATCTGAACTGACAGACAGTGCCTGCAATTGTGTTGTATAGGCAGTAGAGGATCAAATATTTGTTAAATGATTAAATAAACTTTTGATCTGGTTACGCCACTGTAGAGTTTTAGTTAGGTAAACATAAAGCAAACAGCTTTTATTGTTGAAGGTGGAAGAAAGGAAAGCCAAATAAAACTAAATGTAATTTTCTGTTTGGTAGTGCAAATTGGGTTGATATTTTTAGCAGTTGCGTTTGAAGATTTCTTGCGTTTTAGATGTAGATTTGGATTTTTCTTGCCCTGAGCATTAGTGCTCATGGAAAGAATGTGTGTGCTTATGTTCAGTCAATTGTTTACAGAAAGTTCAATGAGCAGACTTCAGACTTGAAGAGAGAAGTTACAGAACACTATCAGCCTGTCATAGTCTTACATATGGCATTAATGATGACAGACTATGACCGGTATATACTTTTATGCAGGTATTATGTTCTGTTTTTGTTGCTGCTGCTGTTGTTGATGCTAGATCCATATATGATTAGACAACATCTGTGGTTAATGCACAAGGTAATCCCTGAAGGAAGTGAACATTGCCATTCTCAATTATCTGGAAGAAGGGCAAATCTTGGAATAGAGTGTGAGTTGGGAGTGTAGCCTTAGGCTAGGATGAGAAGAGAAATGTCACCTCTCTCTTCCTTATTTGGAAATGATTATGAGAATCCCTGTTGGATATAAACTTGCCCCAGTCACGTGGTGGCTGTTAAGATCCAGCAGGGTACATACTCAGAAAGGGACCCCAGTGGTGGGGCCTTGAGACTGGGAAGTATGAAAGCTTACTCATTTTTTATACTAAATATTTGGTATTAAAATTGCCTTTAATTATTTCCAGGCTTACCATATCTCTGTCCTGGAATACTAAAGAAGTGTCTTTGATCATACTTTTTCTTCATCACACAAGAGGTGGCTAGGGTAAGGGAAAATAACCAGATAGCATAATGTTTAATACCCAAGGCTCTGCAATCAAGCTACCTGGTTTCAAATCCTTGAAATACTGCTTCCTAGCTTTGTAAAATTTACCTGAGTTTTCATCTACAGAATTAAGGTAATAGTGGCATCTAGAAGTAGTAATGACATTTATGTTTAAGCTAATCAACACAATTTATCCAACCTGGCCATAGTGCATTACTACAGAAATGAGTGTGAGGCTTATATTCTCAAGACAATTCAAAAGTGAAACAATTTTTATTACTTATTATGAACATAAGGATACATAGCCCTGGAAAATGACAACAGCCATCTTGCGAATACGAAAGAAGTTCCAAAGCTGCAAAAGAAAGGTTGGCAAACAATCCGTCATGGTTATCAAGCTACATCTGAAGCCATTCTATCCTAAATGTCTTGTAAAATAAACTATTTTATTTAAGAAAATTTGGGCTGGGTTTCATTCATTTTCAATTAAAAATTCTTAACATTCAATTTATTTGATTAAAAATAAAAATTAAATCAGATTAGAAGAGTTATAGGCAAAGAGCAATGGTAACCAAGGATGTTGAATACCCTGATAGTGAATCTAATAATTATTCAATATAACTATGTTGTATTAAAAAAAAGGGAGAAATAAAATTTTAGACTTGTGTCCCCAATATTTCTCACATCATGACATAAACAGAAAATTAAAATGTTTCAAATAAAACTGAGGTACAAGGGCAAGACTTCTCACCACCAGAGAGCTAGGAGCTCTGGCGGCCCTAGTCCCCACCTGGCATCCCTTATGGAGGTAGGGATTGCCATCTGTTTCACAGTTATATGCCATTCATATCACATCTTCACTGAGTGGCACAGAGTTTGGGAAGTTCTATTCTAGAAAACTATCACATAGAACGAGTGAGGCAGGGAAAGAAAGGGAAAACGCAAAACGTTCCTGTCTCATGCATAAGGAGAACAGAAACACCAAGTATTTTATCGCCTTCGTAAAAAAAAAAAAAACATGACTCATTATGAAATCTAAAATTTATAGCTAACTACTAAAGACTACAATTGGAATTCAGAATTTCCAATGGGCAGAAGCACTAATTAATAGAGGGCACAAAAAATAAGTAACAGTTGATTTGTTCAAAGAATAGGGGAGAAAAAAATGAAGGAAAAAAATTGAGCAGAGCAGAGAGAAAATGTAAAATAAGATAACAGAAATTAGTTGAAATACATCAATAATAACAAAAGTATAAATGAGTTAACCTTATCAATATTAGAAAGCTAAAACTCTCACATCGTCCATAAAAATATCCATTCATGCGTGGTATACTAGAGCATTATCTAACATGAAATGAAAATGATTGAAAATAAAGAGTTGAGAAAAATATTATAGCAGATAAATACTGACCAAATACGGCAGTTATATCAACATGACATCATGTAAACAGACTTAAGATAGGAAGAGGGATATCACATTACAGTAAGAAAAAATCCACAAAAATATGAATATAATTAACATTTATGTACCTAACAATATAGGCTCAAATTTTCTAAAGAAAGAAGTAACAATTAAACAGAGAATTACAACAAGAACATAATAAATGTGATTAACATAACTTTCAAAGGAATCATAGCTCAAGAAGGTGAAAAGTAAGTAAATATATACAAGATCAGAAAAATGTGATTAACCAGTGTGATATAACAGGTACAGAAAAAACCTTTAACCCTTTATCATGCTTTTAAAATACATATGGAACATATGTTAATATTGACATTTTATACCCTAGAAAGGATGGCTTGAGAAACTCTGGAGACACTAATATATTCTCTGATAACAAAGTGATTAAATTAGAAATAATTAAAAATCAGATTGTTATAACACAATTATACCATATATAAAAACTGAAAATATAGCCATAAATTGTCCATAAGTTATAACAGTAATTAACATATATTTAGAACTAGGTCACAGTGGAATCATTATATCTCAAAACTATGGGAAGCAGAAAAATTGTTACTTATGAATAATTTGTAGTTTTTAATACATATAGAGAAAGCAAAAAAATCACAAATAAGCAAAATAAACATTCAAGTCAAGAAGTTAGGGTAAGATAAATGCATAAATTTGAGGAACTAGAGAATAAAAGAAATTGCCTCCGAAATAGAACAAAACCAAAATACAATTCTTTGAAAATTACAATACATTAGAAAAAAGAAATCATGAGATCGACTAATCAAAGCAAAAACAAAACAAAACAAAAGACACTAACAAAATCCAATAAGTGCAAATTAGGACATCAGATTAATCTATCTACATATTTGTAATTTAAAGGTCATAGGAAAATTTTATGAAATAATTTAGGAACCTAAATTTGAAAATATAAATAAAATGGATACATTTTCAGATAAACATAAATGATCAAATTCATTTAAGGCTGTAAAATTTTAAAAATAGACCAATATTTATATTTACTTTGTATAAGTAAGAAAATTTCACACACACGCATACATACACACACCCAAGTTTTACTAACACTTCAAAAAACAAATAGTCTTTAATCCGTATCTTGCACAAACTTTTGCAGAGAATACAAAAAAGGATAGCTACCAGATTCATCTATGTATTTTATATAATCTTTATACCAAAATTGGTGAAGGATTGTACAGAAAATAAAATTACATGACCCAATCTCACTATATTAATATAAATGCATTCCTATAATTTAGAAATTAAGTCCAGCACTTTATTAAAGATAAATCATGATCATTAGGCTTTGTCCAGAGAATGTCAGAATGGCTTATCAAGATATCTAGTAATGAAATTTACTACGTTAACAGATTAAGGGAGAAAAATAAATGTGATTCTCTTAGCGGCAGAAAAGCATTTCTTAATGTCAGGTTTAGTAAGTGGCCAAGCAAAGGTGTACAAGTTTAAACCTAGTCTTGCTTGACTGTGCTTCCAACACACCATGGGAGCTGAGAGGCAAAGCTTCAAAATCCTTCTGTTTTTATAATGCCATGCATTGTTTTGTATCACACACTAATTAATGTGAATCTCCAAGTTCTCTACACTTTGTTATTCTTTTAATCATCTCACTTGATCTTCTTTTTCATCTCTACCTTGTAGGACGTAATCGTTTGCCTTGTTCTGACCTCTGCTGTAGTTGACCTGCCAGGCCTTTGAGCCATCTGTAAATAACAGATTCAGTATACAATAGTCCATGTTGTAAAAACTATTTCAGGAATGCACCTAGAAGGTAATGCAACACCAAAGTACAAAATATTTTCAGATTTTCTTAACATAAAAATAATTCCACAAAAAACAATTATAATTATTTAGGAATTGAGCATTATATAAATCATCCACAATATAAGCACAGTCAAATCTTCCTTATTTCAAACCAAATTGAGAAACTATATAGTAACTATATAGGTTTTTATATAAATTAAAATTTATTTACATGCACATCTTATTTCCTTAGAAAGTAGTATAGATTCTGTTGGAAATTTATACTTGAGAAGCAGTAATCATCTATTTCAGCATAAAATTTAAAACTACTTTCATTTGGAAACAAATCAACTAATAAATTACAAAAGAAAATAATGCCCCCACATCTCTCACGGCATTTCCCACTATGGAAATGTATCCAGAATCAAGAAACAATATTTTACATCGTTGAATTTGCAGGGAGAAAGCGCAACAGTGCCTAAAGCCATAATTTGTAATGGCATAGTAAAAAAATATTCATCAACCACAGATGGAGCCCAAATTATCTGCAGGACAAAACTGGAAATACCTGTAACTTAGAGGTAGTTTGGAAGGTAATAAAGGCAGTTGGTAGATTCTTCACCAAATGTTCCTTCTGGAGCGTTAGTCGACTCTTTTCAAAGAAAACATCATCCTATTGCCAGATTTGGCATGCTGATTTGGAGAAAAACCCCTGGTGTATTTTCCTGTACCAACAGGAGTTTAAAAGTGACCACACATTTTCCAGAACAATGTAACTTTGCCTACACTGCCATTAGTGTTCTAATACAGATTTTTCTTTTTTTCCTCTAAGGGCTAAAGAGGAATAAGTGTCTGAAAAAGTAACTATTGTTCATTTTTATGTTGCTTGCTTTGAGGGAGTTTTTAAAAAATATATTAAAACCTATTTGTAGTTTTAGACTAAAATTTAATGTAAACCTTATAAAGTATTTTTAAATGTTTATAATTAGTACATCATCATTTGAAAAAATAACAAAAAATCATGAGAAGTAGTCTATTAAACAAAGCTTTGGCCAGGAGAGACTGGTAAAGATGTTGCGGAGACAGCTATATTCTTTTCTACCTTTTCGTAATATTAAAATATGGGTATGTGTTCATCTCAAATCCTTTAGGGGAAATTGTGGGAAATTTCAAATAGATTAACATCAATATATGAATGAATATATTATAAGTGAACCAATTAGTAAATATATGAAATGCAGGGAGATGGATTAGAAAGTAAGAACAAAAGATAAGGGGGGAAAAAAAGAGGTGACATAGACTTCAGACTATCTTGAAAGAGTGGGTTTCCAAGTGTGATCGCTGAAACAGTGGCATAAGCATCACCTGGGAACTTCTTGGGAATGCAAATCCTCATGTTCCTCCCCAAACCTACTGAAACCACAACTCTAAATATGTGGCCCTGTAACCTGTGTTTAAAAAATATCTGCGGGGGATTCTGATGCATGATAGAGCTTGAGAACCACTGCCCTAAGATCACCACCCACAGGTCCTAAAATCCCTCACACAAACTAGATTCCATGACCCTTCATTCAAATCTCATCCTTGCAGAAACCCTAAATTCCCTTGCCCCTTTATCACCTCATTGTACCTTTCCAGCAAACAATAATCATTAAATCCAACTCACTGCACAACTGAATATGGCAAAAGAAATACCTATAAACATGAGAAGATTGGTCTCACTTTAAATTCACAACTGCTAAAACCAAGTGGGCCTTTTGTGCCACTCCAAGATCCTACTACATAGCATAGCCTGTTCACTCTTCCATTCCCCCAGAGTACTTAATGCCTTCTCCTCATTCCACATACCTCCAGATCTCCTTTCCCATTCTCATTCTAATTGGATAATCGCGTTTCCTATTTACAGAGAAAATGGAAATAATCAGAATAGAATTTCCTGCTGACCACACCAACAGATTTAACAACCTAACTTGCATCTGCCCAGTTACTCTATTGTCTTGCCTGTTGCTATGGAAGGACTATGTATGCTCCTATTTAAGGCAGCAGCCACTCTTGCGCATTTGGTCCCATCTGCTCTTACCTGATCAAAGATAGAACTCCAAAACCACTCCCTATGTTCCCATTTACTGGAACGTTTTTTATCAGCATATAAACATCTTATAATTTCTTCCATTAAAAAAAATTCTCTCTTGTCCCACATGATAGTGTTCCCTCACTTCCTCAAATCTTTATTATTATCTCATCTCTCTCTCTTTTCTCTGCTTCAGTCACACTTCTTTGTGCTTCCTGAAGTACTCCAGGCACACTCAAACCTAAGGATCTTTGCTCTTAGCTCTTTCCTCTGACTGGAATTTTCTTTCCCCAGATAACTGCTTGGTGAATTTCTTCCTCTTCTTCAAGGCTATCTTACCTGTCACATTGTCTGTGAGGCCTACCTGGACAACGCTATTTAAAAGTGTGTTATCACCCTGAGCCTTGGTACTCTTGCATCCTCTTACTTATGCAAGTTTTCCTTGTTTCTACAGCATTTAGCATGTTCTAAATGTATGCAATTACTTATTTATTATTCTATTAAAATATAAGATAGACCATGAAGTCTAAAATGGTAAAAATCTCTGTTTTACTCACATATGCATCCCATATCTAGATCAGCTCTGAACTCTTGCATGATTAATAACTGTTCATTGAATAAATTAACGCAAAGAAGTGAAACACACTAGTATCAGGATGTTTTTTAACACTTGTTAGCAGAAAATGGGAACATCAGAGAACTTCGAGTTGAAACACATGTTTGAAGAATAAAAATTTTCTATCCCAAGAATGTTCTACGCTTTTACTATGCTTTTTTCATCATTCCTTGAAGGATTCTCTCAAGCCTTGATTCACCTTTGTAATTCCCAGACCATGAAGGAAAGGGAATTCTGGGAAATGTAGTTCCAACTTATCTAAGTTAATATAGTATGAAACATCCACAGTCTACCTCTCATCACCTAGATATCCCTACTAGATATTCTCTTTTAACTATTCTAAACTTCCAAAAATTGGCAATTTCAACAATATTTAAATTGTTTCCACAGAACATAAAGCAATTTTTGCTGTACAACCAAAAACATGCTAATTCACTCCTCAAAAGAGGATGTAAAGCCCCACATATCATTTATTTATCCTTGATTGAAGTTTGAGTCCACTTCTAATTAAGTCACAAACCCTGTCATATCCTTAAATCCTGTTATATACTGTTAATCCTTATTAAAATATTTTGTTTCAGCTGATAAGGCAATGGAATTAAGGAAGGAAATAATTACTTAATATATATACCTACATATTTGCATAAAAATAAAGAACAAACTATAATAACTACAATTATAGCTATCACATTCTTCATTTCATATTTCATCACTGGCATTTATATCTGCTTCTTCCACTATCCAATTCATATTTCCTTCATTCTCAGCAAGCAACTTTCCTGTTTATGATTCCTTGCCTGTGGGTTTTCTGAAACTTTATCTTAATGGGTATAGGTCATAGCAGTCTTGCCTGCTACAGGTTGTAATAGTTTCCCATTACCTTTTATCACAGGACATGGGAGACCTGAGAGGTATCTCATGGATTATCCTTCATTCCAGACATACAGTGCCTTGCTCCCATTATGTAGTAGCAACCCAATTTCTCTTTGAAAGTGAGGGTTAATGGCCCTATGCAATATAGTAACTCACTTCTCTGCCAGTTGACTTATTGGAATGAAGAGGCTAAAGAAGCTATATGGTAGTCTCAACTTCCAGTTTAATGAAACCATTGTCATATCCCCTGCTGAAAGCATTCCTTGCATTGAAACTAAGATCAGGATATCTGCAGAGACCACAGTTGTAGAAATGGGAAACAAAATGTTTGCTGCTCAATCGTTATGTATAATAATGAGATAATCTCTTCTCCTTTCATCCCTTTGAGTCCTGGATCTGTGACCACTAGTTATGGGATAAAGAACACCATATACTGGCTATTGGTTTGGAACATATACGTGGAGGAAGGTCCAAATGGTGGCACAGAAAGACCCTGAACTCACTTCCTCCCACAGACACATTGAATCTACACCTAAATATGGAGTAATTTCTCCTGATTAACATCAATGGGCAGATTGAACAGCTTCTGCACAACAAACAATAAAAGGATCACATAGAGATGGGTAAGATAGATAGAGACACAGAATTAATGGGAACTCCACCTCTGGAGTGCCAACCTGCAGCAGGGAGAGATATCACTGAGAGGCCCATGTGTAAGCTTTCCCACCCCAGAGTACAGTGAAAAAACAGTGTTTGAAAAGGCACCTAGACTATATTGGAAGGAAAGCTATTTGCTCACTCTAGAACATCTGCAAAAGGGGTGGAGAACTGCCAGAGCTCTCTCCATGGTCAGAGGCAAGCACTGGTTTTTGCATTCCAACTCCACCTTGATGGTGCAGGTAGCAGCACAGTCCAGATACCCTAGCCAGCCTGCTAAGGCTGCCCCCATGCACCCTACACCCCTGACTTCCAACAGCTTCAGCCATCTCCCCAAGATGGCCCTGGCACAGTGCACCCCAGGAGCTCCTGGCCTGCACCCACTCAAGCTCCAGCCAGCCTACCAAAACTGCCTGGCAAATAGTCTACACAGGGGGCACTATAACACAAGGCCACTCCTTCAAGACAGGGAGAGGTAGCTGTTTCATCTAATTCATAGAAACATACACAGAAAGTCCAACAACCAAAACAGAAAAAAGAAAAATAATTTAAAAAATGAGAACAGTCTAATAGACCCTGGGACAAAATCAAGTGCTGAAAGGAAAAAGCTTACAGCCAAAAATGCTCTAGCCAGCTAGGTTAATATTCAAAATTGAAAGAGAGAGGAAGAATTTCCCAGACAAGCAAAAACTAAAGGAGTTCGTCACCACTAAACTGACCTCACAAGAAAAGTTGAAGGGTCTTCTTTAAGTGGAAAAGAAAAGACCGGAACTAGAAATAAGAAAATATGTGAAAGAAAAAATATCACTGCTAAAGGCAAATATTTAGTGACAGCAATGGATCAACCACTTAGAAAGGTAGTATGAAGGTTAAAAGACAAAAGTAGTAAAATCAACAATAACTACAATAAGTAGGTAAGAGATACACAAAATAAAAAGATGTAAAATATGACATCAAAAACATAAAATGTGGGTGAGGGGACTGAAAATGTTGTGCTTTTAGAATGCATTCAGACTTAAGCAATTATCACCTTAAAATAGACTGCTATAAATGTAGGTCAATATATATGAACCTCCTGGTAACCACAAAACAAAAACCTATAATACATCCACAAACAATAGAGAAAGGAATACAAATATAATGCTAAAGAACACCATCAAACCACAAGGAAAGAGCCAAAGAGAAGAAGAAAGGAACGGAGAAGAACTACAAAAACAACCAGAAAACAACTAACAAAATGGCAATAAGTGTATACCTATCAATAATTACTTTAAATGTAAATGAACTAAATGCTCCAAACAAAAGATATTCCTAGACACACACAACCTTCAAAGACTGAATCATGAAGAAACAGAAAACCTGAACAGACCAATTATAAGTAATGAAATTGAATCAGTACATAATTTAAAAACTCCCAAAAAACAAAAGTTCAGGACCAGACCACTTCATAGATGAATTCTACCAAATATTTAAAGAAGAATTAATACGCATCCTTCTCAACTTATTCTGAGAAATTGAAGAGGAAAGAATGCTTCAAAGCTCATTTTATAAGACAGCATTACCCTGATAAGAAAATCAGACAAGGATAACACAAAAAAAGGAAATTACAGGCCAATATCCCTGATGACCATAGATTCATCCTCAACAAAATACTAGCAAATTGAATACAACAATACATTAAAAAGATCATACACCATGATCAAGTGGGATTTATTCCAGGGATGCAAGGTTGGTTCAACATCTGCAAATTAATCATTGTGATACTCCACATTACCAGAATAGATGAAAATCATATTATCATCTCAGTGGAGGCATAAAAAGCATTTAACAAAATTCAACATCCATTTATGATAAAAACTCTCTAAAAAGTAGATATAGAAGGAATGTACCTCAACATAATAAAGGCCATATATGAAAAACACATAACTAACACAATACTCAACAGTGAAAAGCTTAAATCTTTTTCTTTAAAATCAGGAAAAAGACAAGGATATCCACTTTTATTCAACATAATATTGGAAGTCCTAGCCACAGCAATTAGGGAAGGAAAAGAGATAAAGGCATCCAAATTAGAAAGGAAGAAGTAAAACTGTCACTATTTGCAGATGACATGGTACTATATATAGATAATTCTAAAGATTCTGCCAAAAAACTCTTGGAACTAATAAATTAATTCAGGAATGTTGCAAGACACAAAATTAATATACAGAAATCAGTTGCATTTCTATACACTAATAACAAGCTATCAGAAAGAGAAATTAACAATCCAATTTACAATGTTATTCAAAAGGAATAAAATACCTAAGGATAAATTTAATGAAATAGGTGAAAGACCTGTACAATAAGACCGTGATGAAAGAGATTGAAGATGACATAAATAAATGGAAACATATATCATGCTCACGGATTGCAAGAATTAATGTTGTTAAGATGTCCATACTACCCAAAGAAGTCTACAGATTCAATGTAATCCCCATCAAAATACCAATGGCATTTTTCACAGAACTAGAACAAAGAATTCTGAAATTTGTATGAAACCGCAAAAGACCCCAAATAGCTACCGCAATCTTAAGAAAAAACAAACCTAGAGGTATCACTATCCCTGATTCCAAACTATAATACAAAGCTATAGTAATCAAAACAGCATGGTACTGGCACAAAAACAGAAACATAGGTCAATGGAAGAGAATAAAGAGCCAAGAAATAAACTCAAGTATATATGGTCAATTAATCTATTACAAAGGAGACAAGAATATACAAAGGGAAAAAGTCTCTTCAATAAATGGTGTTGGGAAAATTGGACAGCTACATGCAAAAGAATGAAGATGGACCACTATCTGACACCATATACAAAAATAAATTCAAAATGTATTAAAGACTTGAATGTAAGACCTCGAACCATAAAACTCCCAGAAGAAAACATAGACAGTCAGTTCTTTGACATTGCCAATCTTAGCAATATTTTTTTGGACCAGTCTCCTCAGGCAAGGACAACAAAAGTAAAAATAAACAGATAGGATTTCATCAAACTAAAAAGCTTTTGCACAGAAAAAAATGAAACCATCAACGAAATGGAAGAGTAACCAACTGAATGGGAAAAGATATCAGCAAATCATACATTAGAAAGGGGTTAATATACAAAATATATAAAGAACTTACACAAATTAATATCAAAGAAAACCAGAAAACTTATTTAAAAAAGTTGAATAGACATTTTTCCAAAGAAGACATATTAGATGGACAACAGGCACATGAAAAGATGCTCAACATTGCTAATCATCAGGGAAATGCGAAGGAAAACCACAGTGAGATACCACTTCACACCTGTCAGAATGGCTATCATCAAAAAGAAAAAATGTAACAAGTTGGCTAGAGTGTGGAGAAAAGGGAACCCCCACTGTTGGTGGGAATGTAAATTGGTGCAGCTACAATGGAAAACAGTATGAAGGGTCCTCAAAAAATTAAAAATAAAAATACTGTATTATCTAGCAATTATACATCTGGGCATTTACCTGAAAAAAAAGAAAAAAGCAATTCAAAGAGATATATAAACCCTATGTTCAATGCAGCATTACTTACAATAGCCAAGATACAGAAGCGACCAAAGTGTACATCGATAGATGAATAGATAAAGAAGATATGGTATTTATATAGGATACGGTGTGTGTGTATATATATATACACAAAGGAATATAACTCAGCCATAAAAATGAATGAAATCTTGCTGTTTGTGACCACATGGATGGACCTAGAGGGTATTATGCTAAGTGAAATAAGTCAAACTGAAAAAGACAAATACCATATGATTTCACTTATATGTGACATCTAAAAGCCAAACCAAACGAGGAACAGACTCACAGATACAGCAAACAAACTGGTGGTTACCAGAGGCAAGAGGGGTTGGGGGAAGGTGAAATAGGTGGAGGGGAGCAAGAGGTAAAAACTTCCAGTTATAAAATTACTAAGTCATGAGGATGTAATGTTCAGCATAGGGAATATAGTCAATAATATTGCAATAACTTTGTATGGTGACAGATGATAACTAGACTTATTTTGGTGATCGCTTCATAATGTGTATGAATATTGAATCACTACAATGTACACCTGAAACTAATAGGATATTGTATGTTAATTACACTTCAATTTAAAAAAAAGAACATCTACATAAGCTGGATTACATTATCCTGGCCCTGCAAGTTATTGCCATCAGCTTGTACTCTACATGAATTTTTCAAAAGGTCATTTGCTATTTTACTGGAACAGCTATTTCAGGGTGAGACTGAATAAGTAAGATCAGTCAATTCCGTGAACATGCATTCCTTGTTAAACCTCATCTTATATAAAATGAGTTCTTTGATCAGAGCAATGTAGTGTAGAATACCATAATGGTGAATGTCATTCTCTGACTACATCATAACGGATTAGGCAAAAGCATTTCACGCAGGGAAGGTAAATCCATAAACAGTGTAAGTGAAAACTCCCTCCTCTAAGCTGGGAATACTCAATGTAGGCAATCTGCCATGGGTAGCTAGATGAATCTCTTGGAGAATGGTGCCATATTGGAGGCTCAATGTGTCCATTGAGTGTGCACACAGGAAGCACCAACTTGCTGTTGGCAAGTTAGACACTCAGCAGTAGATATTGTTTAGTGAGTCCATGCTTAAGTTAGCTCCTGCTGTCACAGCCACTTTGCTCATGAGCCAATGGCACAAGGACAGACTGTTTGGGAAAAAGGGTGAATAATGTCTACAAGAGACAGCATTTTTTTTATCCATCTAATTACTAAGATTCTTTTCTGCTGAGATTTCTCCTTGATTAACATCTGTGTTGGACACATATATCTTCACAGTCTATGTGAATTTGGAGAAGTCTATCCATACATTTATTGAGCAAATATCCTTGTTACAAATGTTGCTATTGTATCCTTTCTGAGTAACCCACCATCCAGCCATTTTCCCACTGCTCATGAATGTAGATGTATACATTTATCAATCTCTCCTTCCATCAGGGGAAAATTAGTGCACAGCTCAAAATTCTGCATATGGGGAAGATTTCCCTTTACTTCTGTCCTTCAGAATCATCTTTGTGAGGGGCTGTGGTACTGCAGATATCCACTTCAGATGATGTTAGTATATCTTCAAACTTACTTGTAAACTATGCCCAGCTTTTATGTCTTCTTAAATCAACTGGTCATAGGGAACTCCTGATGATTGTATAGGTGTATATTGAGAGAGAGGAGACAATATAGTAGTAATTAGGTCCATGGGCATGTGGGTCACTTGTTCTTGCAACACACTTACACTGCAAGAGCCTATTATTATACATACCACAACCATTTGATGAAGGAGTGCTGCAGTGCATGCCCACCTTTGTGGCTGGTAAATTAAACAGTATGTCATTATGACGTAAAGTTCGGGTTACGTAGTAATGTTTCACGATACTTTGGGCCCACTGTGAAATGAACCTGAGCCAAGACTTATGTTCTGTCCTCCATAAGCTTCTCACTGGTGAACCACATGGCATTTGGGATTCTAGGAATTAGTGACAGTTGAGGGCCAGTGTCTAGTTTTCTCCCCAAAGTCTGACTATGTCCCTTTACCCAATGCTCAGTCACCCTGGTAAATAGCTACAGATACCTTTGGATAAAAGCTAGAATTTCAGACAATAAGCATTTTGCAGTGTAGCAGGAGCCTTCCTCGAGGATTAACCAGCCAAAATCAGTGATCTGTACTAGTCAGACTATTTTGATTACAGCTTCTACTCTGTCACCTATTATGATAACCATGTGCATCTTATCTCTGGCAATTAAATACCACAACTTAATTATTAAGACTCTAAAATACCATCTGTCCCAAGGAATTGCAGGAATCCAGTGGACTGGAAGCATATTGCAGTGTCATTTCTGGCCCTAAAGAGAACAAACACCACAGAGCCTTTCAACAATGCCAGGCTCTCCTCACAAATGTATTTCTTATAGCCTTGGTATAGGGAATGTCCTCTGGATGTTCTCACATGACTAGTGAGGGAATGAAAGAGCAGTCTCCACATAATAAATCCACTCTAGCATTCCAAGCTTGATGTGCCTTTGGATAATTTCTTTTACAGTATACCAAGGAAGTTCTGCCATTTCATTTTATTCATTGTAGGTCACCTTTGGGTCCATGTTTCAATCAAACAACACAAAAACCTCTTAGACTCTCTCCCAACTGCTAGAACTAATACAGTCAATCCAGAATATCTGCTAACAAATATGACTTGGACCAACATTATTTTATTCCACTTTCATTCACCTTTAGGAACCATTGTTATAAACTCAAAAAATCTTCCATTTTTTGTTCTCTCTTCGCAGGATAAAATTTATAACTTACTGCTTGGGGCCTTCAGATTTGAGTCTAATTTAGTTATAGAAGCAATGAGAGATGGTAGGTGTAGTTTCACCTCTTGGGGGAGGAGAGGCTGCTTCTGTGGGCAGAGGAGGCTCCACAGAACTAGGAAATCAAGATTCCTAGTTTTATAAGAATTCATGCATATAGCTCCGTCTCACTCTTCAGTGTCCTGTTCCTATATGATCAATGCCTTAACTTTAACATAAGAGTACTTGTGAGATTGTGAATTCAGTTTGCATTGCAATTCAATCACCTATAAGATTAGACTGTAGGTTTGGCTTTTATAATCTTGGCTTTGTGTCTACAGAGGACAAGGATTTGTTTTAGAATCATCACAAACTTTTCTGATCACTTTCCCAGACCTCTAGTTGTGAATTCCAAGCCTTGAACTAATTACATTTTTTTCCCACTCAGTACTGCAGCACAATTAGAAATGACCAATAAATTACATTATACTTCTTATTTTTGCTAAAATATTTATGGTGGCAACTACTTTGTCCCTTAAGCCTCACCTTCTATAGGGATTCTATCGTAAGAGATTAAGTATGATAATTTAAGTGAATGTTTTGCCATAGCTTGCCATGGGCTACCAGCCCCCTTTACCATTGTCAACAGTGACATTAATGCCATTAGAATTAATCATGTCAGAGAAACATTTCAGAGAACACTTCCTAATGTTATGTTTCTTGGAAACACTTACAGGACAGGTGATTGATCAAGGATGCAAAAATAGCGTGAATGATACAGAGTTGAGGATATATTATTGTGATTAGCTTTTCCACAATTGTGGGAGCATATGACAAATTGTATGGAAGGCTCTTGCCTCTGCACCTAATCATGGGTCTGAAGTAGCTGGAAGGTAAAAAGTCACTAAAATGCTGGGCATGAAGTAGATGAGAGCGAGGACACACTAGAACCCATGAGGATAAGCCAGAATTCATGAACCACCAACCTTGATAATGTGGATGATCTAAGAAAGAAGCTGGCCCCTTGGAATAGTGCTGCACACATCAAGCCTGGCCCAGAATTGAAGCACATAAGAGAGGACACCTGGAAGGAGCTGAGAAACTGGGGACCTGGGTGCAGCCCCATGCCAACAGCGATCCAATAGATAAGTGACAATGCACATGAGATATAGTGGTAGCAGGCACCCTTCATCGATATTCACAGTATAATGGCTACTGCTTCACTCCTACCTTCCAAATCCTACACAAATTCTTCTGTTGCTGACCGTAATTCAGATCCATACAGGAAAGCGATTTCTGGCGAGTGTAATTCCAATTCAGTTAAGGTGACAAGAGTACAAATCCACCACAACCTACGTCAGATATCACCACAATTGCATGCTTAATGCCTATTTCCCTTACTTCACAACATCTTTAAAGGCAAACACAATATCTTGTCCATTAATTTATCTATAGCACATAGTCTAATTATTAAAACATAAAAGATTCTACGTAGATGCGTTATATAATAAAATATATACATAATCTTAAAAGGTGAATAGAACTGGAGTAGCCAGTGAAAAGGAATACATTTTTGGAGTGGATAAATTGAGGTGAGTAAAGAGGGTAAAAATGACAAAATGCAAAGCATGTTTAGGAGTCAGTGAGCATATAAATTTAATTGAGGGTGACGTTAATATAGAGAAAAATGTAGAATTACTTTGGAAATATAGTTCAAAAACAAATTCTGAAGGGCTTTTAATGACAAACTGTGGAACATGAACCTGATATATGCCATAGTTCGATGGACACGTAATGTCTTTCAAAGACAGTTTGATTTAAACATTCCTACATTCATGAATAAATATGTGTTCTCAATCAAAAGGCATTAGAAGTTCCTTATCCAGTATTAATTAACCCTGTGAGATTTGTTTTTATGTATCTCTTCAATGGCAACAGGATTTATAAGCCTTCTGTTCATGCTCTGGGCTCTTGGCTTTTCTGATACACTCATAGAGGTTAAGTTCTTCTTCATTCTTTTTTTTAGTACTCATTGGAGAGGTTATAATTTAATTTCAAGTACTAAATATCAATTTAGAAGATACTTTCTATCTAGAGAATCCCCTCTATTTGTATCTACTGCTTTAAATAAAAACAGTTTGCATATTTCAATTAATACAGTGATACACCAGCAAACAAAATAATTTAAATCACAAGTACTTGAGTCTACATCCATATTACTAACAGAAATCCACTTCTTTTAAAGGCCTCTATAGCTTTTTCTTATTTTCATGAGTTTTCAAGGACAGTTTCCCAATATTCTTCCATTTTGTGCTCTTTTTCAACCCAATTCTCCATCCCAACATTTAGTGTAGAGTCATTCCATAATAGAAATCACCAATAATACCACCACAACAACCCCAGTGAGGGCCTCTGGTTCTTCACTATGCTCCTCCTAGGTAAGGAGGCTTTCCTTGATTATCCTGAAAATATCTAAGGCCAGGTTGAAATTTTTAAAGATGCTTTTGTGAAAGCCTTCTATGTTTGTGATTAGCTTAATTACTTCCAGAAGCATTTCTTAACTTTCTCTTGCAAGCTACATTTCAAAGTCTCCCTTGCTCCCTTGCTTCCTCATATATTTGGTCAATGGGAGACACAGTCCAAGATTTAATGGCAGGAAGGAGAGAATAAAGGAAAATTAGAACAATGAAGTGAAACCGAGGATATTTCTCCTCATTTCTTCTGCCTCCAGCAGTGGGTCTAGCAGTAGCTTCATGTGATTTCGATGCCATTGGACTGACCCTCCTTTTGTGCCACTGGCTTCTATAGGGTAGCACTGCTTTGGTTCAAGCTCAAACCAAAATTCTGTGGTTTCTGGTCTCCTCCCTGTGCACCCCTTGCCCGAAGGATGATGGCATCTTCTGGTTCTAATCTCCGGGTTGCATTACTATCTATTGCTTACAAACCTCAGCTTATCAACCTTGAATTAAATTCTCTCGGCTTGAAATATCTGGAATAGTCCTTATTTTCCTAAGTAGACTTTCACTGATACTATTGCCTGACAATAACCAGAAGAAAGTAGAGATTTTTCTAGCTGCTCCTCCATCCTTTATATCCAAGGTTTTTATCTTCTGTAAATCATTACTTGCTAACAGTAAATGCAATGTAATAGAAATGGACACTACATTAGTCCGAGTCCAGATGTACAAAACAAATATTTTCTAATGAGTATCATAATTTGCAAAGGCATAGTTTATATTATTAAACAGAATAGTCATCTTAATCTTAAACATCTGTTCTTGGATTACTTTACTTCATGCAGGTTTTCACAGCGGATAGATACTTTTCTTAGATGGGCGTAATTAAGAGTTCACTAAAATGTTTTCCATTTCAGATCTACCTCTAGAAGAAAATTACTCCAAAAATAAAATCTTGTTTCTATCTGAAAAGGAATAAATTCTTGAGAACTTTCATCATTACAGTTTTTGTCCTGCATCTTAAGCAAAGCAACCCTGTCACATACATAAGTTTGATGAAAACATATGATAGCATTTATATATAAACATAAATACAAATTTAGAGATATATAGACACATCTGAACATTCTCTCCATTTATTATAATAGTTTCAAAAAGATTAAGAAAATAAACAAATAACATCTATAATGGTAATCTTCCTTTATGATATTCGTCTCTGTTATTCCAATTCTCTAATTTCACTGTGCGATTTTATATCCACACTTGGGGATTACATGAAGGATGTTTCGCCATATCATAAATCAATAAACCGGGGAAAATCTACTCTGTTCCAACACAATGAGTCATTTAATCTGTATGAGTCATAAATTTTCCTATTCTGGTATATCCTAAATATGAGAATTTGCAAGTGTTTGACTTCATGGCAAAGAAACTTTAACTTTTTGCATTAAATAATTTAACTATTTTCCTTTCAGTACAAGTCTGCTACATACATTGTCTTCAATCATACTTTTAGAAATTTTTTCAATCATCTTCACCTTACTATCTTCTTGCTGTTTCCACAGACAGCTCTGCTTTCTCACATACTCTCCTTGCTCCTACAGAAACTGGTCTCACCATCTTCTCAGTCTACTCATTTGACTCACCCACTCTCGCACTTCAGCTGCATTATGCCTAACTACTTCAAATATGTTAGCTCCAAAAGGTGAAAAAATATAAAATCACAAATCATCTTTTTATTATCTTTATAGGGAAAGAAGAAAATGATACTTTTTCCTTCTAAAATTCTTGTTTCAAGAACATTGTCACGTCTTGGTGACTCAATGAATAAGCTCAACTATGAACTTGTTTAAATATGTAAGGCACCATTTATAAGTAATAATACCGTGTTGTTAGGACCATAATGGATCTTATATTCTAGTTCTGAGTGACAAAAATAAACAAGTAAATAAGGGGACAGTATTATTTCAGAGTATAATCATTGCTATTTTAAAAAGATTGTAAGATTTGATGTAGAAAAACTGAAGGTGTGGTGAAAATAGGCCAACTTTAGAAATGCTGTCTCTGAAGAGGTTACATTCAAGCTGAGGCAAAGAATGAGACAGGGACAGCCATTTAAGTTCTGGGCAATACAGGCTCTTGATAGAGAATAAAAGCTTGGCATGTCAGAGAAACAGAACAAATGTCAGGGTGGTGAAGAAATGGTTACAAAAGGACAGAGTTGTACAATAAGCAATCTAGATACAGGCTGAGGACAGACCCCACAGCTTTCAGGCTTGTGTGAAGAGTTTGGATATTTTTCCTAAGTGTCATTAGAAGCCATTGAAAGATTTAAAGCATGATAGTGACATAATCTAGTTTAAGTGGAAGATGGGAGACGATTTAAGAGGCTACTAATTATAGAATTCTAGGTAAAATATCTGATAGCACTATAGTGGTGGCAATAAGGATGTGGAAAATAGATGGATTTAAATTTTATTTCTGGAATAAAGGATACAAGTCTTGCTCAAGGGTTGGAAGAGGGTTATAAGCATCTGTGAGAAATAAAGAAACAGTTATTCAGTTACAGATAATAGCATTATTTGGTCCTGTTCTTGCCGTCTCTTGCATGTGCTTAATATTTTCATGTGCTCTCCCTTAATATCTATGCAAAGTGGACTCTCCAACAATATATTTATCCATTTGATTATTATGCATTTTTCTGCACATTAGTTATTTTCTTTTGCATTATATAGCAACTCCTGTGATGCAGGTCGAATCTGAGACAATGAACAAAGTAGAAAAATAAATTCAATTTTTATAAATGTAAAGTAATTATCTTAGTAAGATATCTTATTGTTATGGCATTTCACAGAACACCTTTACATTTAAAATTTTACACTTTTGAACAACATATGTCTTATACAGAGCATTGGATTATAAATTTAGAAAATAATGATTAAGAATTTGACAAGACAAAATCAAAACTAATTAGTTAATAGGTCAAGAAAAATTTCTTTAAAATCTAAAAATAATTTGACAGAAAATAAAATGTAGTCTATACAAATGATTTTTAATGCAACTAGTTTTTAGAATTTGAGGAAATTTAATTAGAAATAATAGGATAAAGAAGAAAACAAAGTAGTTCAAAGAAGGCTTAATCAATGGAGGAATGAATATCTAAAAACATACTTGCACTCAAGAATGACAGCCACGATGAATTTTTGCCCATGAGTCAAAAATGAACCTGGTAGATTAGCATATGTCAAAATTCAGACCAAATTCGAAGAAAAAGGAGAAATTAAAAAGTCGCTATTTATAATACTAAATATGATAAAGCCTAAAAGTCAAAAGATGGGAAAAAAAGATACAATTTGCAGCCATCTTTATTTTAGAAACTATAAGATTATTCAAAATTAGGTATTTTTTCCTCTTTGTTTTGGTTCTCTTTCACCACATACTTTTATTTTCAGAGCTAATGAGTTATAGCTCTCATGTCTTCTGTGTTCACATTATCAGCTTCAGTATTTCACAAACTTCTTGACTCACAATTAATGTTCACAATAATCTGTAGAATCTCAACACTTTACCTTATTTAGTCATTTAATCACTTCTATGAGTTATGTAAGATGTTATTTTCCCTTCCCTTCATCCAGCCTTCGTTAACAAAAGATAAAAATGATTATTTTTTTTAAGATCAGCATCCGTGGGTCATGTTTACTTCGTCCTTACCTTTTTCTCCATGAAGAGAAAATAAAATTGCCTTGACAATTTTGCTGTGAAAGGATGACAACAGTTTCTATATAAGAAAATTTGGAATAATTTAACGTAAAGGCAGGAAAACAGTTGCGCTACAACTAGAGAGAATAATGAACATGAAGCTCTCTCTTTCATTAATGGGTTATGATCATAGCATAATATGAATATCCAAAACATTTCTCATGGCTTTGGAGGCATAGTGAATATACCCAGGCCAAAGCAAAACATGTCATATATTCATCTCTTCACCTGTAATCACGTATAATTAAACGAAAAAAAAGTCTGAACAATTGGCAATAATATTCCTTCTAGAAGAGATAATATCATAGTAAAAAAAACATAGAAACAAGCGAACAAATAAAAATCTTAATAAGCCTTTCTAACGTGTGGAGTGAAAGTCAAGATCCTTTAGTTACAGAGTCAAAGAAGAAAAAATAAGGTATAGACATTCTATAGAAAAATTAATACAATTTTCTCACTTCCTAGGCTTGTAACTTATTATCAGTTATTTAATCTAGTATTTAGTCTATCTGGATCTGTTTCATCATTTGTGAAATATGTATAATTCTTGTGTTTAACTCATAGAATTGTGTTAGAAATAAATGAGAAAATTAAGGCAGAGCACTTAAAATAGCACCTGGCATGGAATAAGCGCTCCATAAATGTTACCTCTCTTTCATGAACAATGAGCACCTAGACTTCTTCCTCCACTGAGCTCCGAGAACTCCCAGGACAAACATACCAGATTAATTTCATAAATTTCTGGCGGATGGAAGACATCTTCACTGGGAAGAATAAACTGCCCCAGAGAAAAGACCTAAAGACACTTTTATTTTGATTTTCTAAATATAATAGCCTTGCTAGATCATCCTTCAATCAAATTCACAGGTGATAAAGCACATTAACACACGTGATGATACAAAACAGCTTTTTAGGGCATAAGTCTTAAATATGTTGAGACAGCTAAGGAATCCCAAGCATCTGAGGAAAATAAAATCTAGTAATATGACAGAAAACAAAGAAGCAAACAGAAAATGGTAACTTTTAGAAAATACATATATGCAGGGAAAAGGACTCTTCAAAGGAACTATTATTAATATAACATTTAAGAAGAGACAGCATTGCATCTACACAAAACAAAAAAGCAGGCTACTGTTATAAAAAAAGATCATTTGTAGAAAATAAGACCACTTGAAAATAAAAATATTTTAGTAAAAAATAAAAATTCAATAAAAATATTACAAAATAGAGATGAAGAAATAGAGGAAAAAAAGGTTAAAAATAGCAGAATATATTTAATCAAGCTATGGAACCAGTGTGGAAAGACTAAGCTTAAATAATAAAAGTTATCTAAAAAATATATAGATCACTAAAAATGGGGAGAAGGGATTGTCAAAGAGATTATTCAGTACAATTTTCAGATTTAAGAAACCTTTTCAGGATGGCAAGAACCCACCAAGTAAGTACCTAGGATAATAAAATGAAATGGACCCAAATAAAGGCATATCTTCGTGAATTTTAGAACATTTAGAATGATGAAGAAACCTTAACAGTTCAAAGAAGTAAAAGAAATTATAAGGAAAGGATCAAGAATGAATAAGACACACATAATCTCAACTGCAACATTGGAAACTAGAGAACTCTAAAATGATGTCTCAAAAAATTTTTATATCCAGTCTAAAATTTAATTAAATGTAAAAACAGATTAAATAAATACACCTTCAAAAACTCAGTTCCCATTAATGCCTCTATCTCAAATCTTTCTCAGAAAGAACTAGAATACACACTTCATCAAAACAGGAGGTGGAAATAGGAGATCCAGGAAATAGGAAAGTTCTTACAACAAAAAGGTGAGAGAAATCCCAATGACAAAAAAAGGAGATCCCAAGATCTACAGTAAGACTAGAAAAATGTAAGTATACACATATACATATACTAAAATGTGCATACACATATATGTGTGTATATATGCATGTACATAATTTACTATATATATATTCATAACATATAATTATATAATTATATATTATTATAAATATATGAAATTCATAATAATATAAATATCAAATGATCTCTTATCCCAAATAATAATGGAAGGTTTGGAGACTAGAAATGATGAAAAAAGGGGAATAAAATTAGCAAATTTTCATCTTTTATAGTAAAGCAAACCCACTGACAAATGCTTAACATGGAAAAAATTAAATAGTATTATAAAGATGTTAGTTAGAAAAGTGAGAGTGAAAACTCAGCTAAAAGATTTGAAAGCAGTTGCTTTGGGGGAACAAGAAATAAGTGTGGAGGGAGAAGATAAGTGCTCTTTTAAAGTATATAATGAGATCCATAAAATTCTAACTATTTGAAATGAATATATACAATTGTATTAGTCAGGGGCTTTCAGAGAAATAGAACCAATAGAATGATAGGATATGTTTATATGCAAAGGCAATTTGCAAGGGGAACTCTTCTCCTCAGGGAGCATCAGTCTTTGCACATTAAGGCCCAGAAGAGATTAGATGAGGTCCACCCATATTATGAAGGTTTATCTGATCTATTCAAAGTCTACTGATTTAAATATTAATCTCCTCTAAAAATACTCTCAAAGCAACATCTAGAATGGTATTTGACCAAGTATCTAGGTACTCATAGCCCAGCTAAGTTGACACATAAAACTAACCATCACATCTTTGAGGAATATAAAGCCTAAATTTAAGAAAATAATAAGTTACATATGTTGTGGAAAAATTCATTGTGCAGAGCAGATCTTCTGAGAGTCACAGTGAATAAAGCCAACTTTCACATTTTGGGGTTGCTCATCTTGAATTCATCATCCCACCTTTGGATTTAATTAGTATTGGTAGTTGATGGTGTCCTCAACCTACACCCTTGCAAAGATCAATCTTTGATAAATACAAAAATTTGAAACCTGCTTTCCTCAATATTAAGGGTTAGTACAACTGTCCAATGTACTTTACTATGGGTTGTAAGAATAAATAGGAAGATCTCATTTCTTATGCTCATTCCTTAAAAATAGTTATTAAAATCGTGATTCAAGTCCTTTGCTCACTTTTAATTGGATAGTTTGTTTCTGTTGTTGAGTTGTAGAAGATCTTTATATATTCTGGATGCTAGAAATTTATCAGAAATGTGACTTGCAAATATTTTCTCCCATTCTGTGCATTTTTTCACTCTCTAGATATTTCTCCAAAAAAGATATACAAATGGCCAATAAATACGTGAAAAGATGCTCAACATCAATGGTCATTAAAGAAATGCAAATCAAAACTACCATGAGATACAACTCCACATCTACTAGGTTTCCCTAACAATAAATGAACAGTAACAAGTGTTGTAAAGGATGTGGAGCAGTTAGAATTCTTGTACATTGCTCATAGAAATGTAAAATGGTACAGACACTCTGGAGAAGAGTTTGGCAGGTCCTCAAAAAGTTAAACACAGAATTGCTCTATGATCTAACAATTGTGCTTCTAGGTATGTACCAAAAATAATTGAAAATGGATATTCGAACAAATACTTGCACATGAGTCTTCACAGCAGCACTAGTTACAACAGCCAAAAGACAGAAACAACTCAAATGTTCATCTTGTGATAAATGGATCAACAAAATATGGTATTTACATGCAATGGAATGTTATTCAGCCATGAAAAATAATGTACTACTGATACAATTACAGTGTGAATGAACCTTGAAAATATTATGCTAAGTGAAATAAGCCAGACACAAATGGTAACATATTGTATGATTCCTTTTGTATAAAATATCTAGAATACGTAAACTTATAGAGATAGAAAGCTGATTTTGCAAGGGCCAGAGAATGAGGAGTGCCTGCTTAATGACTATGGTGTTTCCTTGGTGGGGTGATGAAAATCTCTTGGAACTAGAAAGAGGCAATGGTTGCACAATGCCATGAATGTACTAAATGCCACTGAATTATACACTTAAGATGGTTTATTTCATGTTATGAAAAATTTACCTTGATTAAAAAAAAGAAATGATAATTCAAACACCTAAAATAAATGTGAATCTGTATAAAAACCAAACCCTATAATACATGTAGAAGCAAAGATCTATGATCACAAAGAAAATGATAATTAATACATAAATTGTCAATTGACAATAATAAATAAATAATTAAGAACAATATCATGATGGAGAAGTATCTGTGTTGAGACTTGAAAGACAAATAGAATATTAATGACAGCGAAGGCCTTATGACTGTCAACCTACGTGTTCAATATGAACAAAGGCATGGAAATGTAGAATTCCAGTATGTAGAATGTTCCAAACCTTATGCAGAGTTTCGGATGATTAGAGGATAGAGTGAATTGAGCAACATAGTTAGAAATGAAGACTCTCGGGTCTGGCCAGGTGGCGCAGTGATTAAGTTAACACGTTGTGCTTCAACGGCCCAGGGTTTGCTGGTTCGAATCCCAGGTGCCGACATGGCACTGCTTGGCAAGCCATGCTGTGATAGGCTTCCCACATATAAAGTAGAGGAAGATGGGCATGGATGTTAGCTCAGGGGCAGTCTTCCTCAGCAAAAAGAGGAGGATTGGCAGCAGATGTTAGCTCAGGGCTAATCTTCCTCAAAAAAAAAAAAAAGAAAAGAAAAAAGAAATGAAGACTCTCAACTAGATAAGCACCAGATGGTAATAGCAGACAAACGTAGGACATAGTGTTTTGCCTTAATTCTGTAGATACTCGTAGACTATTGAGCCATTTTGAAAATAAATTAGAGACAATCTGTAGAGTTAGATTGCTTTGCTCATCGATTGGAAAGAAGAAATATTACATGCATTTAAACTATTTTAAGCAGTTTGGGCAAAACATTATAATACTCTAACCTGAAAAGGGGAAAAAAAGGAAAAAAAATGGAAATAAAATGTTTTGCAAGGGTAGCAGTGATTAAATTTGATCTTTAAATCATTAAATTTGAATATGTTGGGACTGAGATAAGGAAAAGATTTAAACTGAGTACGGTTTGGAGATTTCTAGTTTTACTTTCTGAATGAAAGATGGAATCTCTTACTGAGAATAGGCATATGCAAAAAGGAGAATAGTGGATAAAATAGCTAATTTTGATTGATAAATCATATGATATGTTTAGGGTGTGTTTGATTTAATAATGCAAATGTCACCAGCTTTCACCATTCTGGCAAGATGAGTGAAGTAGCTTGATTTCAAAAATGCATTCAGACTCTGCAAGATTGCCTTTGAAGTTCTAGCTCCAAATTCAGCTATTTTTGATATTTCCTAAAATCAGTTTTTCATGTATATTACAAACCAGTTTTCTGTACTGTCCCCAGAAAACAGTCACCATGGGCTTGCTTTCTTCAGCTTCATAACCCTACTGTTGAAGTTTATTTCACATATAGTCACTGAAGGAGCTCCATTTTATTTTATTTATCTCACTGAAGAGAATCCTTTTGTAATCCCCAGGGTACTATGTCTTGAGGTTTCCAATCCACTAGATGCCAGAGAGGGACTATGTTAAAGCTGCAGATGGGGAAAATAGTCCTCTCCCCTTAACAACGCTAGGCTCTGTCACCTCAGAACTAAATGGCTGTGAATGCTCTTGTTAAAACTTCAGCTTCCCTCTCTCCTAAGTCTTCCACTAGAAGTTTCAATTGTGTTCCAGGATCAGAGGGGACATACATACTTTGCTATTTCTGTGGTACCTATCACACTCAATACTTCTGTCTTCTCCTATCTTGGAGCACAGCACAAGCTTTATTGCATATGAAACATGGGTTTCCCAAACTTAAATATTTCATAGCTTAGCAAAATTTAAAGCAAAGCATGTGTTCACCACTATAGAATAAACAATTTTTTCTTTTGTCAAATCAAGCCATAATTTCATAAAAAGTCCATTTAACACCCAAATTTTAATAGATATTGTCTTAGAATACAATCATTAAATTATTTTACTGTTAAATATTAATGTACTAATAAATTTGTAAGTTCCATATGTTTCTGAGTGTTGGGTAAAATTCTATAAAACATGGCCCTAGTCCTTGAGAGCAATACTTGAGAATCCTTGCAATAGAAGATGGGAGAACACCTGTCCAACAGTGCTGAAAACAGCCAGTCTAAATTAGGATAGCCCAATCTTAGCATGAATATCATTCATCTCATTCATAGATCAAAATGGAAAGCTTATTTTAAATTACCCAATCCTCATGTGAAAATTTTGTTTAACTTACTGCTGCTCAACTTTAATTGTCTATACCTCATGTTTCCAAAATATATGAATCTCTCAGATAAGCTTGCCACATCTTTCTGGAAAATGACTTTTCCCTAGTGGTTTTGAGTACAAAAATGGAAATTAATAGATAAATTATGGTGTAATTAAAATTCACAAGTTACATTTGTATAAAATTTATGCAAGTGTTTCCTCAGATTATTTTCATAAATATCTGGGACATGGTCAATCAGGGGAAATTGGTCTGGAGGATATAAAGTCATTTTATTTTTTGCCAATAGGTGTGTTTTTATGAAAACATCTGAGAAACATTGCATTTAGTCCCAAATTAAAAATTATATTCTTAATCATATCTTTATAGAAAAAACTGGGGCATATTAACTTTCCTATTAAAGCAAGCACATGCAAACATACACTGCACACTGAGTAATTACAAAAATATTTTTCATTCAAAATCAAAATTCTTTCTTAATATAATATATAAATTTAACTTGTGATTTCATTATGGAAATCTAAAAATACCATGAACTTATTCAAACATCTGATTTCTGGAATGGGAAAGACACTTTTCAAATTTTCAAATCTCAATGTTAGTACACTTTTGTTCTAGATAAACTGTTTAAATTTATCAGATAATTTAACATCCTCTATACTGTGTTGCCGTTTATTCCCTGGTTTTATTTTAAACTGTTGGAAATAATTTATAGTTTAGGATTTTTAGGTTTGTACACTAAGAACATTTTATCAGCCCAGATAAAAACTCCATTAGGGAATGTCTTACAATCATTGGACTGATGACCTGCCAGTGTGAAAGCTGAGGTTCCCAAGCAGGCATGGTTTATAAGAGAAATTAACAGACCCTGAAAGTGTTAGAGAAAATCTGTGCATTGTAGTTAACTACCAAATAAAGTAGTCCACGTGCTTTCTCTAAGCTATGGAGAGTATCAGGTAGTTTTCTGTCAAAAGGAGCACAGCCCATGCTTCATAACTTGTTACACGTCATAGAGCACCAATTACAATTTCTAAGTTCCTCAAACATACTTACTCCTCCTCCCACTTTAAATCAGAATAAAGCAACACCGTAGTGAGAAATGAATTTTATGAATAGAAAGATATACATGGGGAAGGGAGAGAAAGCACTTAAAGTGTTTTTGGATCCTCCTTCATTGAGAGATCTTTAAAATAACATGCTCACCTTATCTATTTTATTTCAGGATACCAAAATCAGTTAGTCATAAACACTCAAGTAGTGTCAGGCATACGTAGAACATCAGATGAGCCACTTTGAGATATATATATTTTTTTAGAAGAAGATTTTGTTTAAGTAGTTGATGGTAACTGGTCTTACTTTCAACGGAGTGGTATAAATAATTGAGTAATGTCTTGGAAAATAAAAAGGGAAAATGTCTTGAAAGATGTCCTGATTTTTATGCTCCCAGAGATCATCATGTGTCATATGATTTGATGACAGATGAATTCACAAACAAGTCTTGTATCCACAGTTGTAGAATTTGATATTATTCCCAGAGTTTTTGGCATTATGGGGTTTGTTCAATTCTTATCCACAGCACCATATCTGTGCACTCACAATGCCACAAGAATAATCTCTTCTGTCATTAAGCATATGCACAGACATACAAACCAAAAACCTGAGGTTATACAGTCTCAACATAATGTAATAAATTTGAGCGACTTTCAATGTGGGGTTTTCCTGCATAAAATATATTCTAATGTGAATTTTAGAATATATATTAAAAATAACCTTGGTTGGTTGAAAATTTAATTTCTTTTGGTACCTTATAAACTCTACTATATTTGGAAAGTTTGCTAGTGTATCTATTTTTTTCCTTTTCATTAAATATCTCTTAATTGTCAACATTTTATCTGAAATTAAAATTGATATCATGATTGGTACTTTGTTAGTGCTCAATAAAAATGTATTGATTGAATGAAAAAATAAATACACTACTTCACAATGTTTAATCATTTTAGTTACTTATATGAACCTCAATTTTCATAAATATTTCTCATCTAACACTTTGTTTGAGAATACAAATTATATTCATGTCTACATAATGTTAATTATTCTAATAACTAAGTTTAATTCAGGTTTGCATTCCCTCATTTTTAAATTGAGGGCTTGGGACTAAACAGCCTCCAGTAATTCTTAAAAATTATTTCTAGGAGTGATGTCAGCAACATGCTGGAATGAGCCATTCCCTTTGTCTCTCTGCCTTCAAAATACAATTAAATGGACATTCATTGATCAGTGGAGGATACCCACACAACACAACAGGATGCCTGAGAGACACACAGCTATACATTGGAAGGTGGATGGAGTACCCCTAGGGAAGTGGTGGAGGTAGGTGAGCACTCTATGGCTCCCCTGGGCAACCCTGTGCAGGCATGCAATTGCTCTCCTGCTGGAGCACCCATAGCACTGTTGTGAACCTGAGGGTGGGAGCAAGCCTCTGTTCATTTGGGGTAACAAGTGATGGCAGCCCTGAATCCTAGTGTGATTGCTTTCCCACCTGACGAGAGAGCCCACAGTCCCATCATGGTCCCCAGGGAGTTGCCTAGGCTTGGACCCAGTGGGGACACTCTGCCCACCAAGCATAATGGCTGGTGTGACCTAGGAGGAGACAGCAGCGGCTCTGTGCACCTGGCTAATGAGTTCCTGGCTGCCATGAATGCCTACAGTACCACCGTGCCGCCTAAGGGGTAATGCATCTCAGCAGGACTGTGGAACCAGGTGGCAGCAGCCCTGAGCCCTCATATGATCACTTTCCCACCTGGTAGGAGATCCCACAGTGCCACTGTGGCCCCTAGGGAGTGGCCTAGGCTCAGACCCAGTGGAGAGGCTATGCCCAACTAGCCTAACAGCTGGTGTGACGGAGGAGGAGATGTGGCAGATCTGCATACCTGGGAAAATGAGTTACTGGCTGCCATGAATTTCTATAGTGCCACTGTGGCTCTAAAGTGGGGAGTGCATCTCTGTAGGGCTGTGGGAGCAAGTGGCAGCAGCCCCGAGCCCCAACATGATTGCTATCCCATTCAGTGTGAGAGCCCACAGGACCACTGCAGTCCCAAGGAGTGGCCAAGGTTCAAACAGGCACAGTTGATAGGCATTGCAACAGGCTCAGAATACAGTTTCTGTCCCCAACCCAGTGGTGGCAGGTGGAATCTGTGACCAAATACTATCACTATGTGAAGGCAAAAATGTACCCCATCAAACAGCATAAAGAGCTATATTAACACTCCAGACTAGAAAGAAAAAGAAAACTACCAGAAATCAATCCTGAAGTCACAGAAATTTGCAATCCAAATGACAGAGAATTCAAAATGGCTATCACATAAAATCTCAATGAGTTACAAAAGAACTGAGAAAGACAGTTCAATGAAATCAGAAAGAAATTAATGAACAGAGGGAGTTCTTCACAAAAGAGATTGAAACTATAAAGAAAAACCAATCACAAATGTTGGAGAAGAAAAGCACAATGAATGAGATAAAGAAAAATCTGGAGTCTTCAAAAAAAACAGAGCTGATATTATGGAAGACAGAATTAGAAATTTAGAATATAAATATATAAATGCTTCAGATGGATGAGAGAGAACTAAGACTAAAAGAAATGAAAAGATTCTCCAAGAAATATTTGACTCAATTAGGAAATGCAACATAAGGATTATAGGCATTCAAGAGGGAGAGGAAGGGTGAAAGAAGCAGAGAGCTTGTTCAAAGAAATAAAAGCTGGGAACTTACCAAACATGGGTAAGAAGCTGGAATTACAAGTAAAAGAAGTTAATAGAACTCCTAATGACATCAATGTAAAAAGACCTTCTCCAAGGCATATATTAGTAAAACTGGCAAATTCAACGACAGAGAAGAAGTAGTAAGAGCAACAAGCCAGAAGAAAATAACCTACAAAGGACCTCCTATTAGGCTTTCAGTGGATTTCTCAGCAGAAACTTCACAGGCTATCAGAGAGTGGATGACACATTCAAAATTCTGAAAGACAAGAACCTTCAGCCAAGAATACTCTATCTAGTGAAAATATGCTTCATATATGATGGAGAAATAAAAAGTTTACCAGATAAACAAAAGCTGAGGGAGTTAATCACCACAAGACCCCACCCCCCACAAACACAAGAAATGATCAAGAAGTTCCTTATACCTGACCAAAAAATGGCTTACAAAGCCTTGAGCAAACAGATAGGCAGAAAATTGAAACTTTCTATCAGAACAGGTTAGCAAACACAATTATAACATTAAAGATAAAGGGAAGGAAAACATCAAGAATAAATATAAACACTTCATTTTAACCGCAAACTCACAACAGTAAACAGAATAATATGTGGCAACAACAGCTTAGATGGGGAAGAGGAAAGCGATGGAAACTGCTGAGGCTAAGGACATGAGAGGTTCTTAGAAAATGAAGTATCTCATCTATGAGATCTTTTATACAAATCTCATGGGAACCACCAAACAAAGAATCAGAACAGAGACACAAATGATAAATAAAGAGAAACAGAAATCATCATAGAGAGCCATAAAACTGAATTGGCACTCCAAAATACACAGGAGAAGAAACAAAGGAAACACATCTCAGCACTAAAGACAAACAGAGGCTCAGAGTGATGGGATGGAAGATGATACTTCAAGCTCATGGCAAACAAAAGAAAGCAGGTGCACATACTTATATATCAGACAAAGTAGACTTCAAGATAAAAAAGGCAATGAGAGACAAAGAGGTGCCGTATATAATGAGAAAAGGTGACACTCCACCAAGAGAATATAACACTTATAAATATATATGCACCTAACACAGGAGCATCAAAGTACATAAGACAAGTATTTATTGACCTAAAAAGAGATATTAACAGCAACACAATAATAGTAGTGGACATTAACATCCAACTCACATCACTGGGTAGATCATCCAGATAGAAAGTCAATAAGAAAATAGTGGAACTAAATGAAAAAGCTAGATGAGATGGACTTAATAGATATATATAGAACACCCCATCCAAAATCAGCAGAAAACACGTTCTTCTCAAGTGCCCCTGGAGCATTCTCAAAGACAGATCATATATTAGGAAGCAAAGCAAGCCTCAATAAACATCTTTCCCAAGGTCAAACATCTTTTCCAACAATAATACTATGAAACTAGAACTCAACTACAAGAAAAAAGCTGGGAAAGTGACAAATATGTGAAGACCAAATAACATGCTACTGAACAGTCAATGGATCATTGAAGAAATTAAAGGAGAAATCAAAAAATAGCTGGAGGAAAATGAAAATATACCATACCAACTCATATGGGATGCAGCAAAAGTGGTCCTTAGAGGGAAATTCATAGCAATACAGGCTTACCTTAACAAACAGAAAAATCTCAAACAATCTTAAACTGAACCTGACAGAACTAGAACAAGAACAAACAAAGCCCAAAGTCAGTGAAAGAAGGGAAATAATAAAAATCAGCAAAAATAAATGAAATTGAAAGCAAAAAAAAAAAAGCAATAGAAAGGATCAATGAAACTAAGAGCTGATTCTTTGAGAAGATAAACAAAATTGACGAACCCGTAGCCAGACTCACTAAGGAAAAAATAGAGAAGGCTTAAATAAAAATTTAGAAATGAATGAGGAGAAATTACAGTGGATAACAAAGAAATACAAAGGATTATAAGAGAATAGTGTGCAAAACTATAGGCCAACAACTTGGATAATGTAGAAGAAATGGATAAATTCGTAGACACATACAACCTCTCAAAACCAAACCAAGAAGAAATAGAGAATCTGAATAGATCAATCACAAGTAAAGAGATTGAAACATGAATCAAAAGCTTCCCAAAAAATAAAAGTTCAGGACCAGATGGCTTCTCTGAAGAATTCTACAAAACATTCAAAGATTTAATATCTGTCCTTTTCAAACTATTCCAAAAAATTGAAGAAGATGAATCACTTTCTAAGACATTTTATAAGGCTAACAAACCTGATCCAAAATCCAGACAAATACAACACAAAGAAGGAAAATTACAGGCCAATTTCCCTGATGAACATAGAGCAAAATATTCTCAACAAAATATTGGCAAACTGAATACAGCAATTCATTAAAAGAATCATACACCATGATCAGGTGGGATTTATACCAGGGACACAAAGATGGTTCAACATCCACAAATTAATCAATGTGATATGTGACATTAACAAAATGAGGAATAAAAACCACATGATCATTTCAATAGACAGAGAATTTGACAATATCCAACATCAATTTATGATAAAAACTGTCAACAAAATGGGTATATAAGGAAAATATCTCAACATCAAAAAGACCCTATATGAGAAACCCACAGCCAACATCATACTCAGTGAGGAAAAACTGAAAGCCATCCCTCTGAGAACAGGAAAAAGACAAGAGTGCCCACTCTTACCAATCTTATTTAACATTGTACTCGAGGTTTTGGTCAGAGCAATTAGGCAAGAAAAGGAAATAAAAGATATCCACATTGGCAAGGAGAAGTGAAACTCTCACTGTTTGCAGATGACATGATTTTATAAACAGAAAACCCTAAAGAATCCATCAGAAAACTATTAGGAATAATCAACAACTACAGCAAAGTTGCAGGGTATACAATCAACTTACAAAAATCAGTTGCATTTCTATACTCTAATAACAAACTAACAGAAAGAGAACTCAAGAGTACAATCCCATTTACAGTCTCAACAAAAAGAATAAAATATCTAGGAAAAAAATGTAACCAAGGAGATGAAAGACCTATACAATGAAAACTGTAAGACATTATTGAAAGAAATTGATGACATAAAGAAATGGAAAGAGATTCCATGCACATGGATCAGAAGAATAGACATAGTTAAAATGTCCATACTACCCAGAGCAATCTACAGATTCAATGTAATCCCAATCAGAATACCAATGACATTCTTCATAGAAATAGATCAAAGAATCCTAAAATTCACATGGGGCAACAAAAGACTCCAAATAGCTAAACCAATCCAGAGATAAAAGAACAAAGCTGGAAACATCACAACCCCTGACCTCAAAATATACTACAAAGCTATAGTAATCAAAGCAGCATGGTACTGGTACAAAAATTGAGAAACAGATCAATGGAACAGAATTGAAAGCCAACAAATAAAATCACACTTCTACAGACACCTATCTTTAACAAAGGAGCTCAGAACATACAATGGAGAAAGGAAAGTCTCTTCAATACACGGTGTTAGGAAAACTGGACAGCCACATGAAAAAGAATGAACGTAGACCATTATCTTTTGCCACACACAAAAATTAACTCAAAATGGATTAAAGACTTGAGGGTAAGACGTGAAGCCATAAAACTCTTAGAACAATATATAGGCAGTACACTCTTTGACATCGGTCTTAGAAGGATGTTTTTAAATACCATGTCTATTTGGGCAAGGGAAATAAAAGAAAAAGTAAACAAATGGTATTTCATCAGAATAAAGAGCTTCTGCAAAGCAAAGGAAACCATGAACAAAATGAAAAGACAATCCACTAACTGGGAGAAAATATTTGTAAATCATATATATGATAAGGGGTTAATCTGCAAAATATATAAAGAACTCATATAACTCAACAACAGCAAAAAACTAACCTGATCAAAAAGTGGGCAGAGGATATGAAGAGACATTTTTCCAAAGAAGATATTCAGATGGCCAACAGAAAAATGAAAAATGTTCAACATCACTAATCATAAGGAAAATGCAAACGAAAACTATAATGAAACATCACCATACACCTGTTAGAATGCCTATAATTACCAAGACAAAAAGCAACAAATATTGGAGAGGATGTGGAGAAAAGGGAATCCTCAACACTGCTGGTAAGAACGCAAACTGGTACAGCCAATACGGAAAACAGTATGGAGATTTCTCAAAAAATTATAAATAGAAATAACATAAGACCAAGCTATCCCACTACTGGGCTTTTATCCAAAGAATTTGAAATAAACAATTCAAGGAGACATATGCACCCCTATGTTCATTGCACTATTATTCACAATAGCCAAGTTGTGAAAGTAACCCCCAAGGGCCCATCAACTGATGAATGGATAAGAAAATGTGGTGTGTATATATATATATATACACACAATGGAATGCTACTCAGCCATAAAAAAAGACAAAATCATCCCATTTGCTACAACATGTATGGAACTTGACAGTATTTTGTTAAGCGTAATAAGCCAGACAGAGAAAGACAAACACTGTATGATTCTACTTGTATGTGGAAGATAAACAAATACATGGACAAAGAGAACAGATTAGTGGTTACCAGAGGGCATGGGGTTTGGGGAGTGGGCATAAGGGGTAAAGGGCAAATATATATGATGATGGGCAAATAATAACGTACAACTGAAATTTCACAATGTTATAAACTATTGACCTCAATAAAATTAAAAAATTTATTTATAATACTTCATATTTAAAGGAAAATATGAAAAGAGTTTTCAAGTCTGCTTTGGCATATTCTTATGGCATAAGCCCCCTAAAACCCACACTTTCTACTAAAATCTCTTTTGTTTTAGTGCTATTTGATTTCAAATCCTAGTGACCATGGTACAGTGTAGCATGACTATGCCTGGACTTTTTGTGCCATCCTCTCACTTTCTGGTGCTGTATCAGACAATGCCCCACTGCTATTCATAGGGTTTTCATTGTCAAATTTTTGGAAGTGGGTGGCTAGACCCTTCTTCATAGTCTGTCTTAGTCTGGAAGCTCTGCTGAAACCTGTCCACCATGGGTAAGCCTGCTGGTATTAAATGCCAGTGGCACAATTTTCAGTATCACAGCAACACTCAGCTTCCATAGCATGACAACTGACAGCCAGGTGGTATGGTTTCTTGACTGGAAACTAATCTGGACCACAGTGATGAGAGTACTGAACCTTAACCACTAGATAATTGGGGCTGGCTAAAATGACTTTATGAAATACAAAAAAGAAGCAACAAAGCAACTTCCTGGGAACTTTAACAAATAAACAAAAGCAGCTTTGATTGTGGAGGGCTGTTAAAACTCATACAAGGGATAAATATTTCATTATTATGGTTGTTATTGTTTTCTTTCTTGCAGCTTTACCCCAAAGGTGATATCTAGTTGCAGAGAAGTACAGCAGTATGGAGAGAATAAAACAGTAAAACTTCTATCTATCAGTCCAGAGGAACCAGAGAAAGGATCCTCTGCAGGCATAAAGTAAAGGATAATCCCAGGTGGAAGAGAGCTAGAGATTTCCTTAATTCTATGTATAAACCTTATATGTATTAGCCTAACACCTAAGCTACTCAGCGTGGGACAGACTCAGACTCCATAATGGAACCTTTAAATGTGGTATGACATTTGAACCGCCCACGTAAGTCTCAGATAAACTTCTCAGTAATGCATGAGTGTGCAGACCAAAACCAAAATTGCAAAGACTTAAAGTAGTAAAGGGGAGGAAACATGAAATTAATAAAAAGAAAAAGAAAAACAATAGGAATTCTCATCATTGAAAAAGAAATTATTAAAATAAAGAACCAAATGAGAAAATTGGATCTGAATAATAGAATATATTGGGGGCAGGCTCAGGGGACAAAAACTTTACTGAATGGCTCAATAGTAGAATGTATATGACAGAAGAGTCAGTTAAATTAGGAACAATGAAGCAAAATTTGTGCAATTACAAGAACAAAGGGAAAAAAGAAATGACTGATAACAAATGAACAGCTTTTAGGACACTTACGGGAAACCATCAAAGAGTCTAATATATGAGTAGTTAGAGTCCCAGAATAAAATGAGAAAGGCATCGGGGGCAAAAATCATATGTGCGTGTATACATCTACACATATATTTATTTTTACACTTGTATATGTATAAATAAACATATGGCAAGCACACACATACACAGACATGCATGTATGAAACAATGCCTGAAAGTTCAAAAATAAGATAAAAGACATACATTTACAGATTCCAGAAGCTCAGGATTTCAAACAGGATAAACTCAAAGAAAACCACACCTAGACACATCATAAAGAAACTGCTAAAAGCCAAAGGAAAAGAAAAACTCTTAAAAGCAACTAGAAAAAGATGAAAAGTTACAGTAATAGTGAATTTCTCAACAAAAATCACTGTAGCTACAAAACAGTGGAACATCTTTACAGTGTTTAAATAAGAGTACTGTCAACCAAGAATTCTACATGCAGTGAGAATGTCCTTTAGATGTAAAATGGAATTAAAGATATTCTCTGATGAAGGGAATTTGATAATGGAAAACCTACTCTATTGGTGATGCAAATGGCAGTCCACCAAGATGAAGGTAAATGGTACTAGAGGGAATCTTATATCTTCAAGAATGAAGAGAGAGCAACAGAAATAGCAACGAGCTAGGTAAAGATAAAAGATATTTACTGCTTATGTTCTTTAAAATATGTGTGAATGTTTAAAGTAAAAATTATAAAAACTTCTTGCAGAGCTTTCAATGCATGTGGATTTATAATTATAAAAACCGTAACATGAAGTTATGTGAGAGGGTAAAAAGATCTATTTGTCTTCAAGGATTCTATGTATACATATTTTTTCAAGATTGGCCCTGAGTTAACATCTGTTGCCAATCTTCCTCTTTTTTTTTCTCCTCAAAGCCCCAGTACATAGTTGTATATCCTAATTGCAGGTCATTCTAGTTGTTCTATTTGAGATGCTGCCACAGCATGGTCTGATGAATGGTGTGTAGGTCCACGCCCGGGATCTGAACTGGCAAACCCCTGGCTGCCAAAGCAGAGCACATGAACTTAACCACTCAGGCATGGGTCTGGCCCCAAGGATTTTGTGTTTTAAGCATGTTTGTACAAAATTAACTTTTAGTAGACTATAAAACTTTACAAGTGTATATTGCCATCTCTAGAGCAATCAGGAAAAATAAAAGCCACTAGTTACAAGGAAATACCAAAAATATATACAAATAACTCAAAATAAGATAGGAAAAGAGTACAAAGGTACACCAAATAGAGGAAACAAAAACAAAGCAAATAATAAAAATAAAATTGTAGATTTAAATCTTAACCTGCCAATATTTACATTGTGTTATTATTTTAAGAACTCCAATTTAACTGCAAAAATAAAGTGGATAAAAAGGCAAGGCCCTATAACATGTTGCCTAAAAAAGACACAATTAAATATAAAGGAAAAGATAAGTTGAAAGTAAATGGATGGAATATAAGATAATTAAATTTCTCTTTAATAGTGGGTTTGGCAATATGTGATTCTGTTAGAATTATACTGATTATAATTAACTTTCAAAAAGTCTCTCGTTTCTTTTCAGATTATAAGTTTGCCATATGGGGGAATGTAGAATAGTATCAAAACTACCATGGAAAGTAAAAATCTCATATAGCCACAGTAGATATATAGAGAATAAGAGACAGAGATTTACCATGTACCCATTACTTGTTAATTAAAGCAGCAATTTTACATTTTGATAGGGAAATATAAAAATTTACATCCCAAAATACTCTCATCAAATTCTCTAAATCAAAGTATGAACATTAATAAGATATTGTGAAAAATTCAGAAGAAATTTACCAAAGTAAGTATAAATCCTAAAATAATTTGACAGTGCAGAAGATGATAGCACTGACCCAACTAAAATTAGAGAATTACTGAAAAGTGGGAACAGTCCATTTTAAATTATGGAATGTTCTTATCTGATGATTTCAAATATGTAATTTAGTACTAAAAATAGATTTGAATATGCAAGTCTGAATCTTTTGCATGAGTCAGAATAAATGACTACATGAAATCAAACCTCTGTGGCTTTATTAAGATGGGAAGAAAAATCACCAAAACTATTTTAAAACATTTAAGAGATATTTGTTTTCCAGGAGCAACATAATGAAAAGTATGATTAAATAAGCCATGAAGTCTATAGAAAAGTTTGTTCAAGATTAAATTTGATATCACCTTGGAATTTGAAACAAACAATTGATGAAAATTTATTGAAGCCATAGGCTAAAGCTATGAACAAATATATTTCAGGTTGAAAAAAGGCAGCCAAGCTAGAAAATGTGCCGCAATCGAGTGACAGAGTCCAAAGATGTGTTATAAATCTTTCAAAAGTCATACTAGAACAAAGGAATTGAGAAAATGATGTTAAGCTGACAATTTTCTTTAGAGTTAATTGATAAAATTGGAAGCAAGCATGAGAGTAATTTGGCCATTGCCATGGTCTTTTCCCCACATATTTATAAAGATAATGATTCTAAAATTATTTTATTTACACAGTATTGGATGGTAAAAAACTCCTGAGGAAATTTTCAGAAAGAGATGTGAGTTTTGTGTTTTGTGTTTGGCTGTTATTAACCAAGTTTTGTGTTTGGTTGTTATTCTCTGACATGGTACTGATTAGAAAAAAAATCATATGTGGATGTGTGCCAAATTTGGGGCCAGCATATTTGTGAGAGGGCATGAATTTCATTTTAGCAAAAGTAAATTTCAAGTAGACAGTTACATGTATTAGTCCGTTGGTCTTGGCTTAAGATATCAAATCTGGAGAATGAAGAAGAGCTTTAGAGATTGTTCCAAGACCACTGGAATGAAAGATAAACCAGAGAAAATGTGCAGAAAGTGAAAAGCACTGAGGACTTACAAAATTTAAAATTCAAGTAACGGAGAAAAGTGAAAGAGACGGAAAGCTACACGTCTGTAATCTGGAGGAAATCCGGGAAATTGTGGCAAAACAGAAGCAAAATGAGAGATTTATGAAGAGAGATATGGTGGCTTAAAGCCTGATTTCAATGTCTCCTTTATTCAAAGTAAAAAACATAAATAAATAATTGATAAAACATAGAAAAATGCATCAGCAATGACCAAACATGAGTTGACCAGAAAAAAAGTGAGATAAAATTCTCTAATAATCTGCAGCACTAGGTTTGGACCAACTCCATATTTTTATTAATTCTGACTTCCACAGAAACACAATGAAGAGAGAAGTAGATGTACAAATTTCCAAAATATCTCATTAACAACTTCTTACTTCAAGATGATAGAATATAATACTTAGGGCTGAAAGGAGAAAAGAAGAGGTAAAAGCAAAAGAAAAAGGAAAAAATTGGCAATTAAGAAAAAGTTGAGAGGAAAATTTACAAGCGTTATTCTAATTTATAAAATTATTACGGTAGCCACAAAAAGAATGAATGCAATGGACTGTGTTCTAACAAAGCACCATTTAACCAGAGAAAGTTAGAAAAAAATAATCGTTTAAAGTCTCCAGGATTTTAAACTGTCTTGAAAAGAGCCTACAGCAAATGGAGTAAAATTCATTCAAGAAAATCTACTAAATTTCAGTGAAAAGTGGGATTTTGTGGCATTTGAGCCACAATATTTGATTGGTGAGTATTTTCTTTGGGTGGGATTTTCTGTTAGGGTTTGATTTTAGGAAATAGGGAATGCTTTCAGATTGGCTCTTAAGTACATTTCGTAGTCTTTGGTTGTGTCTATCTCCTACTACATACCTGGGGCCTCTCCAGGCTAGGCAAGGTCACATGGTTTTCCTGTTTCAATGGGAATAATGTCTGGCCCATGGCTTAGCATCTAAGTCTTATATAAACAATTTTTCAGTTCTTTCTTTGGTCATTCTCTCCACTGGATTAGACAGGTTAACCATCATTTGGGTCTTGTGGTATCTCCAGATCATCAATTCTGGGTCAACTAACTGGATTACTGGGAAAACTGGGTTCTATTGCTGGTTTTCTAGTATTTGCTTTTGCTACTATGGGAAATTTGAGTAACCTTATGAGGCTCATCTCCTCATCTATGAAATGAATAGTTGAATGAACTGATTTCTGTTCAACCTCCTGAATTTAAACTTCAAAGAATCTATCACCTGACAAATTCAAGGGAACTTTGTTCCTAGATTTCCATGGTAACTTTATTGAGCAAATTTAATTTATTAAAGATGCTGTTAAATGTAAAACTGAGCTTTTATTTCAGTATTTTCCAGCAGATTTAATTTGAGCATTCAGGGTTGCATAGCTAACTAATCTTTTCTCTGAAATTTTCCATTCTGTTTAATGATTCAACATATTTTAACTTTAACTTCATTTGCTAACATAACAAATCATCCTAATTATTATGTAAGTCAAGATGATTGTATTCATTTTCTTATTTTTGTTTATTGCTTTGCTTTGAAACACTGACATATTTTATATGCTTTCTTATTTTCACTCATTACATACTTCTAACATGAGCAAAACTATTATAAAGACTTGTTTTTCATGCTAATGAGCAACTCTGATGAGTGAATCAGTGTAAGGAATGTTGTCAATTTGACATCTAATTCAGCAATTCTAAATTTTCTTTTATTGAACAGTGTCATTTTATTTTTTGCTTTTTTAAGAGTCCCTGTTGAATCCATTTTGTTGCATTTGTTACTTTTTTGTAATCTTTGTTTTAATATGAATGTTTAAATGCCAAGCAGTCATTTTTTTATAAATTATTCAATTTATATGAAATCTATAAATACTTATCCTCCTTAAGATCAAACTGACATGGTCCTCTCAGATGAAGAAGATATTCATGCAGATATTAAAATGATTTCTCATTCTTGTAGGTAGAATATGAAGTAAAAATATTTGTATGTTTTGCTATCATTTCTCACCACGTAAAACTCAAAAACACAGGCAGCGTATGAAACTAAATTTCCTCTTGCCTCCATCCATTTTTAATAATACACATATCTATGATCTTTATAATTGCAGACTTAAGTAGAATCAATCAATTTTCACTCAGAGAAAAGTGTATCCAAAGAGAACATCAATCCACACACATTTAGGAATTTTTCCCCTTTTAAGTCTAGAGATAAATTACTAAAGTCAAATTCAAGAATTCACCAGAGCCTTGTAAAATTAAAAACTGAAAACTTGGTATATTCTTCAGAACGGAATTTATATGTTGCCTTTGGTTTCTGACTTCAATGTACAAACTGCATTTTTACTCTTTAAAAAATAAATATAAAATGTATTGTCTTTTTAGTGAGGAAAAAATACACAGAATAGTGCCTATCAACCTTTGTATTTAAGGAATTATATAACCTTGTATAGCATTGAGAGTCATTCACTTGGGAAATGGTAAAATATATTAAAATATTTTGTCATAGCTTTTCAATGTTTGTAATGAATTCTAACTTCACACTCTTTCAGTATTTTTGATTCCTTCTATTCCCTCAAGTTCTTCATTTTATTGTTAAAGTATACAGTGAATTAAAGACCAATATTATAGCTGAAATCTAAGGAGGGAAGCTGTTTAGATAGAAACAACTAATTCAAAATGTCATGAGATGGGAAGAATGGGTTAATACTTATAAGCTAAAATGAGCCCTAACACCATACTCTGAGACTCTAGGCAAGCATCTCAATCCTTAGGTTAACATTTAATTCCTTGATTGATGTCATGAAACCTGAGTGTGTCAGCGGTGATGTCTGTGCTTTCCTTGATTAGACTCACATAGTTTACCATCAAGTTATTTGCTAGACCAGAATCAGTCGTGCTATTAAAATAGCAATACATGATTTCTCCTTGGGAAAGTACATATCTATGAAAGTAGTCTAAATATCTTAAAACTATTTGATCTTTATTCTAGACAATTATCTAAAATAAAAAACTAAGTTTTTTAATGATATTTTTTCTCATAGAGGTAAATTGCAGAATTTTCAATGACTTTAAGTCTGAAATGGCTCATTTAGGCAAAATCATAAACAATACACTTTAGAATGACATCCTAATTTCCTCCACAGTATATCTCTCTACTCATATGTTCTTTATCTTTTACCCCCTCAAATTGTCAAAAACTGACACAGGACCAATTGAATTAATAGTCATAATTCCCTAGAGTCAGTTGGGATTTTAATAGATGATCAAAACATATCCTTTTTTCCTAACCAAGTTCTGAAACAAATGAAAGATAATCAGGAGTCAGACAGATAGAGAGTAAAATGCTATTGAGTCTTTTTTTTTCTTGATAGTGCTGTTTTGGAACATAGATTGGTTGGACAATGAAAACGGACTTGCTAACTCTATACATCAGAGTTAGAGACTTTTCCACTCAGTCACAAGCAGCTGTATCTGCCAAACGAAAGACTTCTCCAGTGTAGGGCCCTTTAACTGCGATGTTTAATGCAAGTCTAAGAGTAACCTAGAGCACATGGTCTGCAGACTCACAAATCTTCCATAAGGGAGGATCTGAGCCTTATTTGCTGTGAAACTCGTATTATTCTCACTAATGAGGTAAGTCGTTACCTGAAAGAACAGAGAAGAACAGGGAGAGTCCAAGAGTCTTTGATTAATGGATCTCCCTCTACTCGGAAGTAACCATAGAAATTAAAAATATGTAACCCTCCTCAAAAAGCCCCACCTTTTTGGTTTTTAATCCACTGTGCTAAACCATTAAAGCCACAATCAAAGAGGATGATTTAGTCTGTTGGAACAGAGAAGAAAGGACCACAAAACAAGGACTACTCTTTTATAAATGCTCTTGGAAAACATAAGAGACTGAAATGAGTTATTATAATCCATTAATTAAGTTCGCTGCAAGTCCATTCTGTACTCAAGGCTGAAATTTTATACCTTCTTTTACTTCTCATTCTAATTTTTTTCTAGCCATATTTTTCAAGATAGCCTATCAGAAGTCCTTCAATAAGTTCAAATGACTTCACAGATATTCCAACAAAATGCACCAAAAAATGTTACCCCACATTTGAATGAACTGCTTCCTATTATCAAAATCTCATGGAGAAATTAAAGCCACAAATTAAATTCTCTTGAGAATTAAAGCCCAAATTAATCGAAGTTCAAAGACAAATTCTCTTCCACATTGATTTGAAGTTAAAAAAAAATAAAGTCCCAAATGTAACCTACCTAATTTATGAATAGATGACTTGTCTTCTAGTAAGATTATCAGTGCTTAAGTAGTTTTTTCTTCTTTTCCTGCAGCTGCTGCATAAGCCGTCTCTAACTGATGTGAATGTGATTCATCCAGAGCTTCAGGAGTGGGATTATTTTAATGGTAAGGTTCTAATAGACCCACTCTTAGAGAAGACATCCTGATAAAAGGACACAGGGCTATCATGGAACTGACACTATGTGCTAATCTCCGGAGCCTAGAACAGTTGTGTCACTGGGATTGTGTTACTTCATATTATGCTACTGAAATTCAATGTTTGGTGATTTTAGCTTTGTTAGGATGCTGTCTATCAATGCTACTTAACCAGAATCCATCTTTATGGGGTGGGTGTGTGTGTGTATGTGTGTGTAGAGGTGAAGGCTAGCACTCAGAGATTACATTAGAGACATTTCTGATTTCTTTTAAACTTCAGAAGTTTAATATGGAGACAGCTCCAATCACTGGGCCTTAAATAAGGTGTGTTTCATTTTTTTCCTATATATTCAAATTTCTTAACTTACAGTTTCCATTTGAGGCCTGTGTTTCACTCAAGTGTTATGTAGTACCAGTGTTTGTTTTAGCTTAAGAATTATCCCAGAGGTTTCTTGAACTAAATCTTCTATTGATGCTTCTGAAGCTTGTGTCCCAGAATCATAAGGAGAACCAACATCCCAGCCATGTGCTCCTCAAACAGTTTGATTTGGGTCTTTAAACTCCAAAGGCATGATCATAGATTATATAGCCAATGCAAAACACAATTAATTACAGGCTATGTGATAAGGGGTGAATCTTGAGCCTATAAACAAGCCACAGAAATCCAAAGTCATCTCACACAGTTTTCACACTTGTTGCTGAATACAGAACACAACACAGTCATGCGCACCATAACAACATTTCAGTCAATGATGGACCAAATTTATGACAGTGGCTCCATAAGATTAGTATCACATAGCCTAAGTGTGTAGTAGGCTATACCATCTAAGTTTGTGTAAGTACACTCTATGATGTTTAAACAACCACAAAATCCCCTAAAGAGGTGTTTCTCAGAATGTGTGTCGGTCATTAAGTGACACTTTACTGTATGTCAAGGCCTTCGAAACAGTTTGCATCTAGAAAGCACCAGTGCTCTGTGGCTCAAACAAAAGTCAGATGCCTTCATGTTTGATTATCCAATCCTGCGGATATAGCTAGTAATAGAGGAAAACAGTTGAATTTGGTTTTTTTTGCCAGTGTGTATCAAAAATTTTCAACTCCTAACTCATCCTCACTTATAAAATAGTCCAGGTTATAGTTGTTTGATTTAAGATCAGTCTACAATAGCCTGCACCATAAGGCCTTGAGCCTGTGTTCTGACCTTATTTCCATTTAACTCTATCCTCCTGCAGCCTTCTCTTTGTAAAAATGAACAGTGGCCCATAAAAAGCAGCCATAAGGTGTAGGAAACGGCCAACGTCAAAATCCTATGTGGTCCATTGGCTTAGAGTCTACAGTTTAAGGGTGCAGTGGTTAAAAGCCAAGCACTGGATTGAGAAAACAATCAGACAGCACAATATAGGCAACTGTAAACCTTCCAGGCAAAACAACCACCACTACTGTTCTAACTGTAACAACAGGTCCTTCTTGCCTTTCTTAGTTCAGTGCCACCAACACTTAAAGTCCCTTTCCTGGCAGCACCAAAGTCTCAATCATGCCAAAGCACTTTGATTCATACAATTCTCCTCTTAAGTCTCAAACTTCCTTGATCCATACATGAGTTACTAACCCTTCACCTCTAATTTGAACTTATCTTCCCCAAACTGCAGGTCTCCCCTGCTGGGGGCTTTTCCCTATAAAACCTAGATCACTGAAGAACATAACAAAAGTGAGATCAAAATAGCCTGGTTATGAGGCAATTATGGACTTGCAATAGTGAACTGCAGAATTAGACAGACAACCCACACAGACATGGTCATGCTGAGAACCTCCAGGTATCTTCCAATTAGACAGAGCCTTGACTTCTGAGCCTCTTTTGGTTGAGAGCAAATGAGAAGACCTGCTCTCTGCATGCAGGAAGCTTCACAGAATGGAGTAACTGAAGAAACCTGGTTCTCTGTACCAAACTCAAAATAATACAACAATTATTTTACTTCCCTGTGGGAAGAGTGAGTGAGGAATGAGGCAGCAGTACATGGTCTTCTACATGGAAGAAAATATCAGTAATTGAGAATAAGTGGTTCCTCTAATAGGAGTCATGGAAATATGTCATAGGTCAGATCTTTAAATAGGGACTGCAATGCCCACTGTAGGAGAGTCAGTTGACATAGCCTAGACTTCACAGATTTGCTGTAACTCAAGAGAGTCCAACTCAGTTAAACAATAAAGTCTCACTTAACTCTCACCTTCGTGTGTCTGCTCTTACAACATTTTATTGTTGGGAGCTGGCAATCCGAAGATGAGTTATGAAAGGTCTTTGATCTCTAGGAGCTCATCACAAAGATGAAGGAGAAATATATGCAGTAACAATAAAATGTGCTAAGATATGTAAGAAGCATGTACAAAAGCCAGTGGGAGCACCAAGGCAGGAACTCAAATGCAGGAGCAGCTGGTTAGTTTCTTTACAATATGAAAGCCTTACTGATTTTAAAAAATAGTGTAATGTTACAAGAAGATATTGAATCATAAAAAGACTCTTCCTAGCTTTACTATGAATATTTTATATTCAACACATTAAAGAGTTGATGTTATAATATGTATCCTAATTCTTCTATCTCAACAAAGGCATATGCAAACATTCCCAGTGTCACAAAAGTAATACACAATTTTAGAGTTCCTGGCTGGTAATCTTATGGATGGGTTGCCTGTCTAATTCTGTGGTTCAGTATTACAGAGATCCATTGTTACTTTATATCTAAGCCACGTCTTACAACTAAGTCAGTAAAAGCGGTAAATAAAAAGAAATATAAGATGTTATAATCTTAAATAACAAAGATAGTAAAATAGCTTTTGGAAACTTAGTACTATAATCAAAACCAGAAATATGGTAATTTGATATAAACGTTACTGTTTCATTTGTATATAGGTCCAAAAGATTTCTCAGTACTAAAATCATGCTGTAACTTATGCTATTTTATTTATTTTTTGTCTATGTATATGTGCTTAAGGTAGTTGCTAATAAATCACATATTCTGTGATTTTTTATAATGTTTGTAGTTTTATAATTTTAAACTTTTATAACCCTTAATAACTCTTTTGTTAACTTTGTAAGACTGAGTAAAAAAAATAACCTTTCTAATATGCTAAATAGAATTTATATCAGGTAGCTATCTTTTGCAGGATGGTAAAATTAATTCTTCTTATGGCTAATAACATGACAAAACCTATGTAGCCTTTAAATAAAAGATCAATCCTTAGAAATAGAAATTTTTTCTGCTTGTGGAAGATCAGACGTTATTTCAAGAAAGATTTCAGGAGACAAAAATGCTATCTCTGAATCTATGCTCCATCATTCTAGGAGGAACTTGAAGGATTTTTCTCTTCATATCAATTAGTTCTTACTTTTTTCTGTTGCCAGGACATCTTAGAGATATGGGAGAAATCAATATTAACATCAATCATTTAACATATGTTTACTAAACATTATTTAAAGAAACAGGGCAGGGAGAAATTGTGAGGAAAAGGATGGAAAAAGTAAATAACTTCCTTGCCCTCAAGATGCTTTAGCCACATAATGTAATTGGGAGAAGAGCTATATTTAATTGTTCAGAAGAAATAGCCCAAGGGTTGCAAAATTGCATGTCTTTGTGAGCCAGGCAGGTTACATAAGAGAATGAAGTGGCTGGATGTCACACACAAGGAATAGTATGAAATATGATAAATTGAGAATGTGTGCCCATCCTAAATTACTAACTTTTACGTTTAAACGTTTCATTAGCTGAACAAAAATATCTGCAGGCTTCTTACAAGTTTTAACTCTGAGGACCAAAGCTCTATTTGCTAATGATTAGACATGGCCATACATGTTCCATGGACAAGTAGACTAGACCTACCAGGTTTCTGTTTACACAAAAGATTTAAAAGATTCTTATAAAAAGCCAATCATAAGGAAAGTTATGGCCTAGTAAAAGTGCCCAATTTGTAGCCAAAAAGAAACAAATCCAAACAGCGAATGATGTGCTGATGTGTCTCACTTAGATTTGTCCCTTTTCCAGCTTCAAACACTGCCAATGTGCTTCGTCTCATGCTCGAATCAACTAACCAATGGAGCTTAATTTGTATAACACTCTACATCCTGACTGCAAGGAACCAGGAAATATGCTGACAGTAACTGGTCATTTAACCCAGTGTACAGAAATCAGAACTATTCTGTCTAGGACAAAAAGGCCTTAATATTAATTTAGGCAAGAAATATAGTTTTCAGTATGTGGTTTCTTTCCTAGACTCCCTTCAGAACAAAGGGAGGATTTAAGAGAACATTACTACAATGAGTTTTTGAGTTAGTGGGAACTAAGAAGTATTGTATCACCTCCATTCTACTCAGAATAAAACACATAAATAAAGCATCCAATTCTGACGTACAATACATTCTGTAGCATTTCAGCCATAGTAAAATGATAAATTGCATTACTAATGTACAATTTCTATTGCTGATACAACTATTGCTGTAGACTCCACACCAGTTTTTGTATTCAAGTGCAATATCTTACACTCTTTGAATTTTGGTTTGGAATGGCCCCTTGGAGCATATGGTAGACCTTATACCCCAAATTCTGTAAAAATAAAAGATTGTTTCTGAGAAATTTAATGATAACCCTACCATAAAATTAAATATGGTCGTGGTTCCAAGTAGATTAAAGAGTACAGTTTGTTTCTTAACAAATTAGTAACTCCTTCCTAACTGTATTAGTTTCCTATCGCTGATGTAACAAATTACCAAAAGCTTATTGTCTTAAATCAACACAGATTTACCCTCTTACAGTTCTAGAGGTCAGAAGTCTGAAATCAAGGTGTCAACACAGTTGCATTACTTCTGGAGGCTTAAAGGGAGAATCCTTTTCTTTGTTTTTTTCCAGCTTCCAGAGGTTTCCTGCATTCCTTGGTTCATGGCCCCTCCTCCACCTTCAGAGAACATCTCTCAACCCTCTGCTTCCATCCTAACATCTTTCTCTGATACTGATCCTCTTGCCTCTTTCTTGTAAGTACTCTTGAGATGATATTATACCCACCCAGGTAATTCAAGAGAATCTTTCTATCTCAAGGTCTTTAACTAAATTATATCTGCAAGGTCTCTTTTACCGTGTAAGATAACATATTCCCAGGTTCTGAGGATTAGGACATGAACATCTTTGGAGGGCCATTAGTCAGCCTATCTCATTAATACTATAGATAGCTACCTTCTTCACTGTTTTATTTTAGGGACTTGCAAAGTGGATGGCAAATTGTCAATGCTCACTGCCTATTTGTTGAGTGAATGAAGCCAGTCATATCTCTGGGGGCACGATCTTTAGTCTCATCACACGTAATGGGATCCAAGCGGAGGAAGGAATTGGTCCAATTAGAATCTTTCATTAGGAGACTCTGTGACATGAAGAAGAGTTGGAAGGATCTCATACCACAACATTGTAACCAAGCTGATAGGTCTTTCCTCATAGTGGGAATGTAGGGCACATTTTATGCAACTAGACTCAGGACTATGAAAAATAAGTATAATGAAACAGCATAGCTGAAAAATGGACCATGCAGCGAATTAATTTTTACTTTCCTTGACCTAGTTTCTTTATTTGAATTTCTTTAGTTTTTTTATTACAGAAGCTTATAATTACAGGAATATCAGAAAATAGTTAACTCTGCTCACCTCCCCAAGAAAAATATCCTCCATGATCATTTCCTTTTTTCTTTACTTTTCAATATTAACATAAATGATGTTTATTTAAAATTGCAAGTAGTAGATAAATTTATAAAGTAAAAATAGTAAAGTCCTGTATTTTCCTTTCGTCCTTTTCTTAGTACCCAGAGAAAAGTCACTTTTAATTATTCGGCTAGCATTCTATAAATTGTTTTCTGTGTATACATGCAGAGATTTCTGTCTTTTTTTTTTTTTTTACAAAAATAAGACAAAATAATGCATTCTATTTTAAATATTGGATTTTACAATGATCAGTTGATCCTAAATATATTCCTCTCTGGTACACTAGAACTACTTCATTCTCGTTCATGGACATCTAGAAGTGCATGATATGAACAGAAAATGATATGCCTTATATTGTGATTTTGCTTATCTTTACTATGCCCTTACGTACGTTGGATATAACAACATTAAAATAATATATTTTATAATATGTTTTAATTTGCATTATTTAATTATCAGAAAGTTTGAACTTATGTGTGTGTGTTCACTTTCAGAATAAAACAAGTAAGTATAGATATTAAATACCAGTGTTAATATTTGATGGGAATGGAATCTTGTGAGAAACATAATTTTCCAGCAGAGAAAAGGGCTTCACAGGCCTATGGAGAAGGAAATTTGTAGCAGATATGTTGATCAAACTGTTTCTGCACTTTGTTTCCCGTTAAGGAGAAATTGGGAAGATGGTTGTTAGCTGGATACTGGGACATAGAGTTGCAACAAGAAATCCAGATGATGCTTTTGTTTTCTGGTCTCTCCTCTAGAAGGGAAGGGAAAGAGTCTGGGAGTTCTCAAAGCTGGTGTAGGACTTTTGGAGGGACAAGAATACTAAAAGATTGTGTTGTCCTTTCCTCTAAGAAGGAGAAAGGGTTTCAAGAATCCCCAAATTGGAGCCTTGGGTGGGCCAACCATACCAGGTGTGTGTGTTGCTCTCTCCTCCAAGTGAGACGAGAAAGATTTAATTAGTGTCAAATCTGAGTAGGCTTTGGGCGGAACAGCCTCTATGCTTCTCAAAACTGAATGCAAATGCGTCACGTCTACTGGCACAGAGATGCCTTCTCTGGTCCCAGTAATTTCTCACTGCTTTTCTGCTCTGACCTCACCTGCCTTATGGATTCAGGATGGGGTTGTGGTCAACCTGTTCCAAGAGACCAGCACTGACACACATTTTTGCAATATGCTAGGGAATGACAAGGAGCCTAGAGATTGGCACCAAAGATGATTAGAAGTTACAGCTCTGTTGGATACAGATAGCTAAGTACCTAGTCCCATGGAGGAAAATGATGCTAGCCTTAGACATGACCCCAAGTGCTGAGAAATGTAGAGTAGAACCATGGTGGCATGTAAGGGGGCAAAAAGAGAACCCTTGAGCCCTTGGCACTTCCCAGACTGAGGCAAATAAGGAGGGGAAGAAGTGAATCATGGGGCTAGAAACCAAAGAGGAAAAAAAAAAAGATGCAACCTTTCCAGCCATCTTTGTCACCTAATCTCACTGCAGACCCACTCCCGTGTTCCCAGACTCCCAGCTGGGAGATACCAGGCGGCTGTGATTTTAATCTTTGAAACGCTGACTGAACAGCTGGGGGTTTGATCAAATGTTTATTGAAGAAAACAAATGAGGTTAGAGATTTTGCGTTTTTTTTTTTCTTCTGTATATGAATGTTTGGTAGAAACTGATGTGTGTCATGTGCTTGTAATTCCCCAACTCACAATACCTGAGCATATCATCCCCATTGTGAAATCTGCAGATAGAGAAGTAGGTTATTGAGAAGAACTCCCCTGCGGCTTGCCGCCGGTGGGTGTATTAAGATATAGCACAGTTGCCTCTAACCTTTGAGGTCCCTTAGTCAGAGAAAACCTGCTGTCTTTTTCATCTCTTGCCACCGAAAAAGAAAGCAGTATGTAAGGGAGACAGCATACAGAGGAAAACAGCCTTTAGCTACAAGTACCTTTCTGGAGTGTTGGATATGGTGGCTGGCTTTTGAAAAACTTGCTGCTGAGCTCTTACTGAAATTAAATGCTTGACCCATAGAAGCCTGGTGACAATCCAGCCTGAATATCCATTTTTGGGTGGACTCTATGGCTGACAAGGTGGAAAGCAATCTAAAAAACAAAACAAAACAAAACAAGTGCCTTGCTTGTCAATGGACTTGGTGTATTAAGGAATGCAGCTCTTCTGTCCCAGCAGTTACCTTGTCTTTACATGAGAAAGTGGTCCTGATGTGGGGGAAACGTTTATCTCCCCCTCCAATGTCTGAAGCAAAATTAAAACTTCTGGCTTTTGGGGGCCTTCAATTCAGAGGTTCCTCTGAAATCATGAGTATGTCTCAGAAATGTTTAGTTAAGCTGAAATCCTGTCATATATGCTGTAGCTGTTCTAGTCTTTGGAATTAACTGTGATTTGTACCCAGGAATAGTTATCAGAAACATTCAAGTATTTAAGGAAACACCTCAGATGCATGCTCTGTGGGCTGTTTTACCTGTAACGGGAGGTATTTCACCAGAAAGGGTAACATAAAATCTGGCCCTAACTTTAGCTGAAGTGAGAAATGATAGTCCCTCTGCTCTTGAAGGCTTTCAGGTCAGCCTCAACTCACTGGCCAGGTTTGTTACTGATAATAGAATTTCTCTAGTCTTCTTCCTTGCAGGCCAAGATAAAGTCTGAGCAAATTTATTAAAATCTCCTGCTGTGTTTGGATTAATGCTTTGAGCCAGGTAGACAGGTGAAAGCTGTTTGGCTTCCCAAGGTGGACTCTGAAAGTTAATAGAATTGGTTTAGTTGACAATCTGAGACCCGTGGGGGGGCATGGCTGAGATCACCACTGCTGGGTGGTCTCACACCACTGCTCTGAGTTCCGCTGCTAATAGTCTTGATAAGTGCTGTATAAGAAACCAAACAGATTGGTCCCAGCCCCTGTTGGTAAGAGTAATCGGAGTGGGCGATGGAGTGGCATATAAATGGAAAATTTGACATAAGCCATACCACGTGAAACAAAGGGTGAAACTTGAGGGAAAATATTTTCATGTTTCTTAATAGTCAGGGCTTTCTGAGTAAAAATTCCCACAACCTGGGTTAAAGGATGCTTGAATGGTGAGCTTGCCTTTCAAGTTGGAGACCTGCAGAAAGATTTACAGGTTTATTTTTCCCCAGAGCGATTTATTTGTTCATTTTCAAAACATTTAAGGACTTCCCCTATTCTGCCACAGAAGATTCCTTTACAAGAACAAGATAAGTACTTTTCCCCCTCTCAGGAGCGGAGGAGCTGCTGTGCAGCAATTCTTATGTAAACTCTGAAATCCATAATTTCAGACTTGTCTAGCATGACCTCCCTCTGGATGTATATAATCCATCTGCTCTCATCGTGTTACCCTAAGGGGGAGAAGGGGTTATGGGGAACAGGTGTAGTTATTGCTCTAAGCACTAATAAATCTGATCTATGGTCCAGAAACTTCCTTCTTGCTTTCAAGATAAGTAAATATAGATATAAAAACTCTTCATTCAGTTATTTATTCCTGGACATTACTTTATCTATCAGTGAGAGGGTCTGTGAAATACCGTCTTAAAATTTCTGAGGTTTTAGAGTACAATTTATAGTTGAGTTTTTGCCTTGAGGCCTTTCTTACGTTGAGAAATGTTTGCTGGCTAGAAATGTTGAAGATGAGAGTTTTATGAGAGTTTTATATTCCAATTCAACAGGTTATCGAAAATTTTCCTGAGAATGAGAGTTAATTCCTGTTTTTTAATTGAGAAGTTTCACATGTACAACATCATAATTCAACTTCTGAATACATTACAGCATGCTCACTGCCAAACTCTAGTTTCCATTCACCATACACTTGACTCCCTTTACCCATTTTGCCGTCCCCCCTCCCCCCTTCCCCTCTGGTAACCATCAATCTATTCTCTGTATCTATGTGTTTGTTTTTGTTTGTTTATTTATGTATTTATTTATTTTTATATTATTGTCACTGAAAGGAGTGACTTAGAACTTTTGAGAACAATGTGTTTTTCTAACATCTCCTATGAAAAAATACTAAGGCATTACTGATTGTTTATTTTGAATTTACCCTTAGGTGGGTGTGAACCCTTTAATTTTCAAATGTTGAGGAGACTTATTCTTCTTTCATAGAAAACTCTAGGATAATAAATCATGGAATTTAGTCAAGAAAACACATGAGTGAAATCATACGGTATTTCTCTTTCTCAGACTTATGTCACTTAATGTATTACCCTCAATACATGTTCATCCATGTTGTACAAGGGTTCTCTTTTCTCCACATCCTTGTCAACACTTGTTGTTTCTTGTCTTTTTCATAATAGCCATTCTAATGAGTGTGAGGTGAAATCACACAGCGGTTTCATTTTCATTTCCTTAATAATTAGTACTTTGAAGATCTTTTCCTGTGTCTGTTGGCCATCTGTATGTCTTCTTTGGAAAAATGTCCATTCAGATCTTCTGCCCATTTTTTAATTGGGTTGTTTGTTTATTTGGTGTTGAATTGTATGAGTTCTTTATATATTTTGGATATTAACCCGTTATCAGATATATGCTTTGCAAATACATTCTCCTATTCAAGAGGTTGCCTTTTTGTTTTGTTGATGGTTTCCTTTGCTGTGCAGAAGCTTTTCAGTTTGATGTAGTCCATCTGTTTACTTTTTCTTTTGTTTCACTCGACTGAGGAAACATATCCAAAAAGACATTGGTAAAGACCGATGTCAAAGAGTGTACTGTGTACATTTTCTTATAGAAGATTTATGGTTTCAGGTCTTAATTCAAATTTTTAATCAATTTTGAGTTAATTTTTGTGTATGGTATGAGACAGAGGTCTAATTTCGTTATTTTTCGTGTGGCTGTCCGGTTTTCCCAACACCATTTATTGAACAGACTTTTCCTTTTCCATTGTATGTTCTTGACTCCCTTGTTGAAAATTAGCTGTCCTGGAGATGTGTGGGTTTATTTCTGGGCTCTCAATTCTTGTCCATCGATCTGTGTGTCTGTTTTTGTGCTAGTATCATGCTGTTTTGATTACTAAAGCAGTGTAGCATATTTTGAAATCAGGGAGTGTGATACCTTCAGCTTTGTTCTTTTTTCTCAGGGGTCCTTTGGCTATTCAGGGTCTTTTTTTGTTCCAAATAAATTTTAGGATTGTTTGTTCTATTTCTGTGAAAAATGTTGGTGGAACTTTGATAGGGATTGCATTGAATCTGTAGATTGCTTTAGGAAGAATGGAGATTTTAACAATATTAATTCTTCCAATCCAAGAGCGTGGATTATATTTCCATTTCTTTATGTCTTTTTTTCTTTCCACAATGTTTTATAGTTTCCATTGTACAGATCTTTCACCTTTTTTGTTAAGTTTAGTACTAGGTATTTTGTTCTTTTTGTTGCAATTGTAAATGCAATTGTATTTTTTTTTTTTTTTTGAGGAAGATTAGCCCTGAGCTAACTGCTGCCAATCCTCCTCTTTTTTCTGAGGAAGACTGGCTCTGAGTTAACATCCATGCCCATCTTCCTCTACTTTATATATGGGACGCCTACCACAGCATGGCTTGCCAGGTGGCGCCGTATCCACACCCGGGATCCGAACAGATGAACCCCGGGCCGCCAAAGTGGAACATGAGAACTTAACTGCTGAGCCACCAGGCCAGCCCCAAATGTGATTGTATTCTTAATTTCTCTTTCTGTTACTTCATTGTCAGTGTATAGAAATGCAACTGATTTTTGTATGTTGATACATACATAACTTTTACGTAATCATTTATTATTTCTAAAAGTTTTTTGGTGTATTCCTTAGGGTTTTCTGTGTATGAAGTCGTATATCTACAAATAGTGACAGTTTCACTTCTTCAGTTCCAGTTTGGATCTTGTTTATTTCTTTTTCTTGCCTGGTTGCTCTGTCTAGGACTTCCAATGCTATGTTAAATAAGAGTGGTGAAAGTGGGTATCGTTGTCTGGTTCCTATTTTTAGAGTGATAGCTTTCAATTTTTATCTGTTGAGAATGATATCAGCCATGGGTTTGTCATATATGATCTTTATTATTTAGAGGTACTTTCCTTCTATGCCAAATTTATTCAGTTTTAATCCTAAAGGGATGCTGTATCTTGTCAAATCCTTTCTCTGTATCTACTAAGATGCTCATGTAACTTTTTCCCTTCATTTTGTTAATGTGGTATATCACATGGATTGATTTGCAGATGTTGAACCATTCTTACATCCCTGGAACAAATCCCATGAGATCATGGTGTATAATCTTTTTAATGTATTTTTGTATTAGATTTGCTAGTATTTTGTTGAGGATTTTTGCATCGATGTTCTTCAGTGATATTGGCCTGTAATTTTCTTTTTTTGTCTTGTCCTTGTCTCGTTTTGCTATCAGGCTAACACTGGCTTCATAGAATGAGTTTGAAATCTTCCCTTCATCTTCAATGTTTTGGAAGATTTTGAGAAGGAGAGGTATTAAGTCTTATTTGAATGCTTTTTAGAATTTACCAGGGAAGCTATCCTGCCCTGTACTTCTGTTTTTGGGGGGAGATTTTTTTATTACTGTTTTGCTTTCCTTACTGGTGATGGGTCTATTCAAATTCTCTATTCCTTCTTGCTTCAGTTTTACAGTGTTGTATACTCTAAGAATTTATCCATTTCTTCTAGATTATCCAATTTGTTGGTGTATAGCTTTGCTTAGTATTCTGTTATAATCTTTTGTGCTTCTGAAGTGTCTGTTGTAATTTCCTCTCTTTCATTTCTCATTTTACTTATTTGAGCTTCTCTCTTTTTTTCTTGGCCAGTCTACCTAAAGGTTTTCTCAAACTTGCTATATCTTTTCAAAGAACCAGCTCTTAGTTTCATTGATCTTTTCTTTTCCTTTTTTTTTCAGTCTCTATTTCATTTATTTCTGCTCAGATTTTTTTTTTCTTTTTTTTTGAGGAAGATTAGCCCGGAGCTAACATCTGCTGCCAATCCTCCTCTTTTTGCTGAGGAAGACTGGCCCTGAGCTAACATCTGTGCCCATCTTTCTCTACTTTATATGTGGGACACCTACCACATGATGGCCTGCCAAGCAGTGCCATATTTGCACCTAGGATCTGAAATGGTGAACCCCGGGGCCATCAAAGTAGAATGTGCGAACTTAACTGCTATGCCACCAGGCTGGCACCTCTGCTCGTATTTTTATTATTTCCTTCCTTCTTCTGATTTGGGGCTTTGTTTCTTCTTTTCCAGTTCTTTTCATGTACTATTAGATTGTTGATTTCTGATTTTTCCTGTTTGTTGAGGTGGGCCTGTATTGCTATAAACTTCCCTCTTAGAACCATTTTTGTTCTTTCCCATAAATTTTGGCATGTCCAATTTTCATTTTCATTTGACTCCAGGTATCTTCTTTTTATTCCTTTGATTTCTTCATGGACACAACCATTGTTTAGTAGCATTGTTTAATCTCCACATATTTGTGGCTTTTATGATTTTCTTCCTGTAGTTGATTTCCAGTTTCATAGCATTGTGGTCAGAAAAGATGCTTGGTATTATTTCAATCTTCTTAAATTTATTGAGACTTGTTTTGTGGCCTAACATCTGATCTATCCTGTAGAATGTTCTACGTGCTTTGAAAAGAATATGTATTCTGAAGTTTTGGGATGGCGTGTTCTGTATATGTCTACTAAGTTCATCTGGTCTAATGTGTCATTTAAGGCCAATGTTTCCTTACTGATCTTCTGTTTGGATGATCTATCCAGTGGTGTATGTGGAGTGCTAAAGTCCCACTACTATTATTGTGTTGCTGTCTATTTCTCCTTTTAGGTCTGTTAATAATTGCTTTATATATTTAGGTGCTTCTACTTTGGGTACATATTTACAAGTGTTATATCCTCTTTTTGGATTATTCCCTTTATCATTATGTAGTGCCCTTCTTTGTCTCTTGATACAGTTTTTGCTTTAAAGTCTATTTTGTCTGATATAAATATTGCTGTCCAAGCTTTCTTTTCATTGACATTTGCATGGAGTATTTTTCCCATGCCTTCACTTTCAGCTTTTGAGTGTCTTTATGTCCAAAGTGTGTCTCTTGTATGCAGCATATATGTGGGTCTTTTTTTATCCAATCAGCCACCCTATACCTTTGATTGGAGCATTTAGCCCATTGACATTAAAGTAGATATTAAGAAGAATGTACTTACTGCCATCTTGTAGCTTTTTTTGTGGGTTTTGTAATTGTTCTTCTCTGTTCCTTTCTTCATCTCTTGCTCCCTTCCTTGTGGTTTGATAGCTTTCTTCAATATTATCTTCGGGTTCCTTTCTCTTAATTTTTTCTGTATCTATTATAAGATCCTGGTTTGTGATTACCATGAGATTCATATATAATAACCTATGCATATAGAAGCTATAAGTTGATGGCCTATTTAGTTTGACCTCTTACTGAACACTCTACTCTTTTCTCCCCTCCTCCCACATTTTAGGTTTTTGATATCATATCTAACCTCTTGTGTGTGTGTGTGTGTGTGTATCCATTACCCTTTTATCATGAAAATAGCCAATTTTAGCACTTATATCTTTTGATCTTCATATTATCTTCATAGGTGGTTGATCTGCTACCTTTGCTATATTTTTGCCCTTACAAGTGATTTTATTGCTTTCTTTTTTTTTTGGATAATATTCTTATTCCTGTTTGTGATCTTCTCTTTCTCACTTCGATAAGTCCCTTTCACATTTCTTGTAAGACCAGTTTCTTGATGATAAACTCCTTTAGCTTTTGCTTCTTTGGGAATCTCTTTCTCTCTTTCTCCATTCTGAATGATAACCTTGCTGTGTATAGTATTCTTGGTTGTAAGTTTTTTCATTTCAGCACTTTAAATATATCATGCCATTCCCTTCTAACCTGCAAGGTTTCTGCTAAGAAGTCAGCTGATAGCCTTATGGGGTTTCCTTTGTATGTCATTTGTTACGTTTCTCTTGCAGCTTTTAGGGTTCTCTCTTTATCTTTAATTCTTGATGTTGTAATTATAACGTGTCTTGCTGTAGGCCTCTTTGAATTTATCTGTTTGGTGCTCTCTGTGCTTCCTGTATATGGATGTCTGTTTCCTTCCTTAGGTTAGGAAAGTTTTCAGTGATTATTTCTTCAAATAGATTCTGTGCCCCTTTATCTCTCTCTTCTCCTTCTAGGACACCTATAATATGAATATCATTTTACTTGATGTTTTCCCAGAGGTCCCTTGACTGTCCATGCTTTTTAATTCTTTTTTCTTTTATCTGTTCAGCTTGGGTGATTTCCCCTAGTCTTTCATGCAGCTCACTGCTCCATTCTTTATTATCATCTATTCTGCTACTGAGTCCCTCTATTGCATTTTTTCATTTCCAGTGTTGTATTTGTCATTTCTGTTTGTTTCTTTTTTTAATTTTCCAATTCTTTATTGAAGTTCTCACTGAGTTCATTCATTCTTCTCCCAAGATCAGTCAGCATCATTGTGACTTTTTGTTTGAAGTTTTTGTCAGGTAGATTGTTTAGTTTTGTTTCATTTAGCTCTTTTTTCTGAGGTTTTGTCCTGTTTCCTTATTTGGAACATATTCCTTTTCCTCCTCATTTTGCCTCTTTCTTTTTTTTTTGCTTATATCTATGTATTAGGCAGGTCAGCTATGTCTCCTGATCTCAGAGAGATGGCCTTATGTAAGAGAGGCCTTATAAGGCCAAGCAGAGTGCTTCTCTCTCGTCATCAGTTTCACATGTTCTGGGAGTGACCCCTGTCTGACTACATGTGTCTTTCTGTTGCGGTAGGATTGCTCTTACTACAGGTGCCAAGGGATGGTCAGCTGCCCCCATGGCTGGCTGGTTGTAATGCACAGCTGCATCCAGCTGCTATGGGTACTTCAGTCACTTTATCCAGTGAGGGGGTGCCCCAGCACAGTTGGCTACAAGGTGTAATAGCATATTCCTGTTGCAGTTTTTCTGTTAAGTGAGTAGACCCCCAGCATGGCTGGTTGCTAGGATCAGCGGGTTACAATTACTGTAGCCTTCCAGGCTGTAAGGCTGTTGTCAGTTCTCAAAGGATTGGAGTTGAGCAGGACTGGCCTCAGGTGCAGGAGCACCCAATTGTTTCAATCTTTGGAAGGTGGGGCTGATCCCCTATGTGGCTGTTTGAGAAGCACAAGTCTGCTGCACCTGAAAAGCCCCACAGCCTGCAGGGCCACACATGCTGTCAAAACAGTCATGTTCTGTGTGTACACCCTGACCCAGTGAAGCAGACCTACTTGCCACAGTGCAGTGACTCCACACACTCTGCCAACACAGGCCTTCCCCTCAACTATGCCCTCCCCCACAGAGTCAGATTCACTCACCTGGCTGCAGAGGTTCTAGTCAACCCACCTATGTGGGCCCACATGTTGCCCATGGCCTTGCCTTTGGGTGGGGCCAGTCCCTAGGTTGGGGCTGCCTTCCCTGCTTATCTGGATTAAATCAGTGCTCTATTGGGTGGGGCAGACCCCTGCTTTTACTGGCCATGGGAACAACATCAATGACATCTGCTAGCATCTGTCCATATGCCTGTGCTAAGTCACAATAATGGCTGCCAACAATGTCTCTGTCCCTGGGGAGGTAGTCCCAGCCTGGGGAGATCTCACCTCTCACTGAGATCTTCCCTGAGCCTATCAAGTGAGTCTCTTTTCACCAAAGGACTGTGCATCTTTCTTTCTACTGATTTTATATTGCTTTCCAAAATGGGTGAATTTGTGTATGGGCCCTCTAAGAGTTGGCTTTCTTTCCCTTATGTCTGATAGCTTTTCTGGGGGTATTCTCTGTTGTTAATAGCCAGAAAAGCTAGATATTATGACACTTGTCTTGGTTGTGCTGAGACCAAAAATTGCTTAATGTGGTAACGCTCCCCTGCTCAGATCCCCCACTACTTCAGGGAAGGCTTCATATCTTAGGATTGCTCCTGGCTTGCCATGAAGCACTGTAGTTTAAATCTGATATTTTTCTCTTCAGAAAGGACTTTCTGCCTCTTGCATTATAGTCAGCACTGTCCCTCATTCTGGGGGTTCTTTTCATCTAATTTTCAGTTCTCCCTCAGGAGTAATTGTTACAAGAGTAGTTGCAAATTCATTGTGTCCATGGAAGGAGGTGAGTTTAGAGTCCACCTATGCCACCATCTTGATGTCATCCCTTGCTGAATTTAAATTTGGTGGTTTTCTATGAAGCTTTTCTCAGTTTTCTCTTTTTTTTAATGTTTTGTGTTTCTGCTTTAGTTTTTTATTTGTGGTTATAATAAGGTTTGTATAAAACATCTGAGATAAAATAGCCCTTTTTCTGCTGATAGTATCATATCTTCACTTGCTTATATAGGTTCATAATTTTCTTCCTGTTTTATCTTTTTGTTGTCATAAATTATCCCTTTTTATGTTGTGAGTTTGTTTATGTTTTAAGTTTGGTGTCACAGCAGTTATAACGTTGCCACTGGGGTCACTGAGATGGCGGATGCCTCCACCATCCAGGGTTGCCTGGTTCAAGGGCACCACCTCTGCATCAGATTGAGGGGAGAGAGAAAGTAGTGGGAGAGCCTGGTTCTCACACACTGCCACTGCAGGTAGGAGGTATAGATTTGTGCGCCATGACTGGAGTGACCAGGGTCATGGGCCTCTCCTCTGCTGCTACTGCCCAATTTCCTGTGGCCAGGGGTGCTGTTGCAGATAGGAGACAGAGTTGTGTGTGCCAGCTCCTCGGCTGCTACCAGGTTCCCTGAGGCTGAGGGCTCAGTTGGGGGACTGGGATTGTGAACACTGCCTCTGATGTGCCTCCATTCCACTCTTTTATGTGTTCCAATCCACCAAGTTTCAGATGTATAGCTGTGTTGATCTCTCTGGCATCCTGGTGTATTGAACAGAGGAACCGTTGCTGATTTATGGATATTTTACTAGCTGTAGATTAAAGAGGAGAGACAAAGGGAGAGTCTTATGCCTCCAGGATGTTGAAGTCACCTTCTCTGAGAGTTAATTCTTTATCTCATATTTCTGTTTCAATATCTTATCATTCTAAGAGAAGCTAATTAGCATTTTCAACATTGTGCCTGAAATTCTTCCCAGTCAGGTCCACACGTTCATTGAATAGGCTTTCTATCTCCCATCACCAAAGGCAACATTCTCGCAAGTGTTTCATCAATACACAAAATGTCTCGCTTTCCCTAGTCTCCAATAGTAATTTACTCTTTGTAAGTCTTTTTCCACCCTTCAGTCCCAAAACTGATGCTACAATTTTTGTGAGATTAGATATTTTCTTCACATGCTTATGAGAAGCTTTAATATCCTCTCTTTTTTTTTGAATTATTTGTTTTAACCTGTCACCTATTTTTCTATTGAGTTGTTCATCATTGTTTTCCTTGTCAATTTATAGTAGCTGTGCTTCCCTTTGTCATATTTGCCTTACAAATGTTGTTCAGAAAATAACTTTTAAAAAAGTATCACCCACAGATTCAGTAGCAAAGTCAACCAAACGTTGGTTATTTCCTTAATTGGAAAGGTGACATTTAAACAATATTACTAACATCCAGAATTCTTATTTTATAACACAAAAATACATGTATTAAATAGCTATATCTTTAAAATTAAAAAATTAAGAATATATCTAGCTGTACTCTTTATACAATTTAAAAAGTGACCTTGTCCTATAAGAAAGAATAGTTTTTATGTGAAAACTTAGTTACAAATCTAGTGTTGAAGTTCAAAGAAATGACTACCCTATTTACTTTTTGAATTAGTAAATTCAGTTATCTAATATTTACATTTAACTCTTCAGTTTCTCATATTTGTAGCACAGTAGCAAATATTTATCAAATTCTTTTAAAACTATAAGGAAAGTTGTTTTGTTGTTTTTTAACAATTTCATTGAAATAATTGATATACAAGAAACTGCACATACTTAATGTGCATACAATTTGATAACTTTGAAGATATGCATACACCTCTGATATCATCACTACAATCAAGATAATCAACATATCCATTGCTGCCAAAAGTTTCCTTGTGCCTCTTTGTTTTTTGTCTTACGTGTGTATGCATGTGTGTATGTAGTAAGAACATATAACATGAAATCTCCCGTATAACAAATTTTGAAGTATACAATATTGTTAACTATAAACACTATGTTGTATAGCAGATCTCCACAATATATTCACCTGGCAAAACTGAAACTTTATACCCATTGATCAACAACACCCCATTTTCCCCACCCCTATCTCCTGGAAATTCTATTCATTACCATTCTTTCTTTGCTTCTATGGAACTCCAAGAACTATGGAGGTACACTACAAGGTAGCGATCCTCAAGACATAAACTATCTAACTTAAAACCAAATTAAAACATGTGTAGCAAATACAAAAACAGACGAATATGAAATGTCATTATGACAGACCATGTAAACACAGTCATTTAAAGCCATTGACTCATTCTAAAACAAAGATTAAACGAGGTTTGAAATGTTGCAATGAGTTGTAAAACAAACAAGTTCAGGAATATCCTCTACACAATAAGGAACATACTGCTTATTCAAAGCTATCCTTATTGGCCTTACCTATAACAAAAACATACTGTCATTTCTTAATGTGCTGTAAGGGATAATATATTAGCTTACTGATATTTTCCCCAAAGTTTCAACATAGTAATTAATTTAGTATTATTCAGTTTTGGAATCTACACCATTATTATCTACAGTTTTTTATTTTGTTTTTAAATAAAGAAAACTACAGAAACAATATACATATATAGACAAAAGTGTAACATAGATATGTCTTCTTACTCTTATTCACAGATTGCACTCATTAAGACAAAGACTATCATAAAAATAAAATAATTTCTAAATAATTCATATCTGATTATTTACTTATCCTTCCTTATAGTTAAATATGAAATTCCTTAAATACAAATAATAAACTTTTAATTTAATAGATGCAAAAAAGGAGAAATTAAAAGTCACTTTTGATTAAAAATCTTAAGAAACTAAGAAAGGAGGGAATTTTCTTGTATTAATTATCTATTGCTGCCTTATAAACGTGTCCCAAAGCTCCAGCTTAAAACAACAAACATTCAGTATCTTCTATTGTTTCTAAGGGTCAGGAATCTCAAAGAAGCTTTGCTGGGTGGCTTTGGCTTAGGGTCTCTCATGAAGTTGTAGTCAATCTGTTTGCCAGTACCATAGTCATCTCAAGGCTTAACTGGGGCTAGACAATCCTCTTCTAAAATCATTCACATAGGTTTTGGTAGGGCTTAGTTCCTGGCTGGCTGTTCACTGGAGATATCAGGGTCCTCAACTATGAATATCTCCATGAAGTATTTCACAACATGGCAGCTGGCTTCCTCTGGAGCAAGTAATCCAATAAAGAGCAAAAGTGACCTCGTATGACCTAGTCTCCAAGTCACTTCTGCCTTACCCTATTAATTAGAAGTGAGTCAATAAGCACAGCCCACATTCAAAGAAAGAGAAGTACTCAAAAGTAGAAATATGTGTGGATTATTAGGAGTCAACTTGGAGGCAAGTAAACAGTTTTTTTTAATTGTATAAATAATATCTGAAAAATGTTAGAGCAAAATCATATTAAATTGTGAGTTATGTGGAGTTTTCTTTCTGTGATGGTTAATTTTATGTGTCAAGTTGACTGGGCTAAGAGATGCTCAGATAGCTGGTAAAATGTTATTTCTAGGTGTATCTATGAAGGTGTCTCCAGAAGAGATTAGCATTTGCATCAATAGACTGAGTAAAGAAGATCACCCTCACCAATGCTGATGATCATCATTGAATCCATTGGGGGCTTGAATAGAACAAAAAGGTGGAGGAAGGGTGAATTTTCTCTCTCTGCTTGAGCTGAGACATCCATCTTCTCTTGCCTTTGGACATTGAAGGTCCTGGTTCTTGGGCTTTCGGATTCAGATTGGGACTTACACCATTGGCCCTCTAATTATTGGTGGACCTTTAGACTCAGACTGAATTACACCACTGGTTCTCCAGCTTGCAGACAAAAGTATTAGGACTTCTCAGACTCCATAATCACATGAGCTAATTCCTATAATCAATCATCTTTTATATATGTCTACAAAAACATCCTATTGGTTTTGTTTCTCTGGAGAACTCTGACTAGTACACCCCTTGATCTCAGAAATGGAGCAATGATGTCCTCAATCACCAATATTGTACTGGAAGTTCTAACCAGCACAATGCAAATAATCAAATATAAAAGGCATAAGGATTAGAAAGAACACAATAAAACAGTCATTATATGTAGATAACACAAAGACATCATGTAAAATAACATCAAATACATAAAAATCTAGAAATTAAACTTTAAAAGATGTGTATGACCCCAACACTAAAACAATCTATTGTAGAAATAAACTAAATAAGACCTTTATAAATGGAGGAATATGCTAAGTCCATGAATCGCAAAACTTAATACTGTAAAATTATCAATTCTTTCTAAATTGATTTATCTATTTAATGCAATTCCAGCCCAAATATCAGAAAAGTCTTATTCCTTTAAAAATTGACAGGGTTGTTCTATTATTTAATACACAGAAATATAGGTAAATTTGAAGAAGAATATGACTGGAAGACTAATCTAATTATATCAAGACTTATTTAGTGATATAAATTAAATAGTGTCACATTTGCACAAGGAAAGAAAAATAGATCAACGTCCAGAATAGAGAGCCCAGATATATACCTGTCGCCTGAATGAATACAAAGGTGATACTGAAGTACAATACAGTTGTTCTGGGTCAATTGGGTATTCATTTGAAAACAAACTAAAACACAAGAATCTTGACCCCTGCTTCAAAACAAAAGACACATACAAGCTGTTCATAGCAGAATTATTTTTAATGAGCCCAAATAAAACACATATCTGTGAATTCTAGAATGAATAAGTTCATTTTAATATGTTAATAAAGCAGAATGTTATACATAGAAATAAATGTTAACAAATTACAGCTGTATGCAAGAATGACTCTCACAAATATATATTGAGTGAAAGAAGTCGGGAATGAGTATAAACTTTAATTGCCCTTTATAAAGTTCAAATATAGACAAAATTAATCTGTGGTGGTAGAAATAGGATTGTGGTTATTTTGAGCCTGGGGTGGAGAATGGCAAGGAGCTCAAAAAAGGCTTCTGGATTTCAAATAAGTTTTGTCTTGTTTTTGTCAAAAGTGTCCTGGCGCTTATTAAAAGCATATTCACTCTACAGTTTTGATTTATATATGTTCACATATGAGTATTATTCTTCAATTAAATTGACAAAATAGACTTCTTTTGTAAAGTCTGGAAAAGGAAAAAATTGTTAATGCACAGAGAATCATTTTAAAAGTCCTATCTTTTGAAGCACTTTAAATTTTAGTTTAAATTTTATATAAAAATTCTTGCTGATAATTATAATTTAAGAACATCTAAAATATTCACGGGGATTTATCACTATGTCATCAGGTAAAATCAATAAATATGAGTAATTGTCAAGTACAGGTGTCATTATGCACCTTTGAATGAGCAAAGAAGCAATCCTGAAATAATAGAAAAAGGATGACTCCTTGTCACATTCTTAGTGTTCTTCCAGACTTTTCTTTTAATTTCATAAAAATCTATAGGCATTTAACAAATTGATTGCTGTGATATCTGTGGTATTTGGTTTTTGGATTAAGCTGTGAGAAACTGGGTTCAGATAGCAAAAGTATATATTTAATTTAAGGAAAGCCAGTAGTAGAAAACTAAACGTATAAAAAAGCTGTCAAATCTACTTGTACCTAATGAAAGGAAGTATAATACTTGGAAATAATGGCAATTATGGGAAGAAGTATAGTTTTTGGAAATCGCTAGGTTTAGCAAAAGATAGTGGAAGGTTATTTGGTGCAACATAGTAAAAAGAAGGAACAAAAATCTAGAAAATTGTATATTTGGTGTTTGGATCTGGTGAATATTTCTACTTCTTAAGGGGAAGGATGGGAGTTATAGTCAAGAAAGCACTTATAAATGAGTTTAAGATAAAGAATTTAATGAAAACTGACAGTAACAGGAGAAACAGCAAAATTCAATTGAAATTAAATTTAGTGAGCAAATAAAGCCCACTTACTTTTTAAAACAATCGTTAGATTGGTGCCATATCTTGAGAAATGGCTTATCCTCGATATGGTGGTCATGTGGCTCTACTGGTAGAGATTAGAGGGTTGTGGGTACAGAGTTAGAGTGGTTCACAGAGATTCAGTTCAGTCATAGCATTGACTTGGGACAGCCCCTTGACCAGACGCGTTACTCTACAGACCGTATCATCTTTTGCCCACATGGGATGTGCCACTTATAGAGACTGATTAGTTTACTTTGTAATCTTTCCAAATAGCCCTATTTTTTAAATTTTTCTATATTTTATATCAGAATTGTCTTAATACTAGTTTACAAACATTATTGACAGTCTGCCTTTGAGGGCTTTTATGAAATAATCACATTTTATCATGCAGTATTAAGCTCATGATATTTTTAAAAAGCTGAGCATCTTATGAGAGAAGCTATGTATCAGGGGCTTTTCATATTCATAGATATAGCATTAATAACTAACATCTGTTGAATTAATAATTTTCATCTTTACCTGAGAATCGCGTCTTTGTCAAAATTTCATGGCCAATGTATATAAGAATAATTTCAATTAAAAATTTAGTTTTTTGTTTAATTATATTGGCCAAAGAGGCAGAGTAGTATTGTTAACAATTGCCATAAATCTGAATATTTTCATCATTGAACTCGACTTCAAATATACTAGCAAAGTAAGATACATTCCTTATCCTGTAGCCCAAGGCAAAACTCAGCTTACCTGACTGATTTTAAGATTAAATCAGTATATCTACTTACAAGCAACACTGCCAGAACATTGATCTGATAATAAATAATGTAGCTTGTACTTGAAGGCCATGGAAGTTTCCTTTTGCAGCATCTTACAAGTATAATTTTCTCAGTCTCCTAGGGAATATGATGGGCAAATTGCTCAAGTGAAGAAATAGTCAGTTAAAATGGAGGTAAAATAGAACAGGTATTTCACACATTTTATCACCGTCTTCCTTAATTCAAAACCTGAGAATACTTTTATGTAATCTGTGTAATCAGTAATTTTTCTAAATTATAAATATAGTAAAAGAACAAGCTCCTCCAAAAAGTATGACTACATTCTGTATTTAGAAGTTAAAAACAAAGAAAATAATAATAGATCTCCCTTATTGAGCGAATACAGAGTAGAAGGCATGGGGAAAGGCTTCATATACAATAACTCTCTTAGTTCTCATGTGATAGGCAGAATTCTAAATAACGACAAATTACTCCTGCCTTTATAAATCCCCTCCCCTTGAGTGGGAGTGGGACCTATGCATATGATGGATATTGCTTCCATGATTATATTATATTATACGTTAAAGAGGATTTCGTAGATGTAATTAAGTTCCCCAATCACTTCACTTTGAGTCAAAGGGAGATTATCCCAAATGAAGATGACCTATTCAAGTGAGTTCTTAAAAGAGAGAAGACACAACACACACTCTACTGCTGACTAGGTGAAAGCAAACAGCCATGCTGTAAACTGCCCATGGAGGGGCCATGCAGCCAGGAGGTGAGGGGAACTTCTAGGAGCTAAGAGAAAACTCCAGCTGACAACCAGCAAGAAGAGACACACCCCAGTCCTACAACCACAAGGAACTGGATTCTGCCAACAACCTGAATGAGAAGTGGAGCCAGAGACCCAGAAGAGAATCTTATGCCAAGCCAACACCTTGATTTCAGTCTTATGAGAAATAAGCAGAGAACCCATTATACCATGCCCAGACTTGTGACCCACAGAAACTGTGAGATAACAAGCTTATGTTGCTTTAAGATGCTAAGTTTGTGGTAACTTTTTACACAATAACAGAAAACTAATATATCTCACAACAGCCTTGCAATGCAGGCATTTTTATCCTCATTCAGGACAATAGGAAAACTGAGGCTCAAAGAGGATAAGTGAAAGATCTGGCATTAGTATAAGCTCTATTTTAAATAAATAAATACATACATGAATAACTGTATTCTCTCCACAATCACATTAATGCCGAACTAGCCCACAAAATTTTATTTCACTCATATGTGAATCATCGTGTTACTATAATTTTGTAACTTATAAGAGAACAAAGACAATACAAAGAATGCCTATCTTTCAAGAGATAGGGTTAGGGTTAACCTTAGAAAGACTTGTGAAATACGGCAACCACTGATCTTTTTACTCACTCCATAGGTTTGCTTTTCCCAGAATGCCATACAGTTGGAATCATACAGTATGCAAATGTGTGTGGCTTCTTTCACTTAGTAATATGCATTTAAGTTTTCTCCACGTCATTTCATGGTTTGCTAGCTCATGCCTTTTTAGTGCTGAGTAACCTTCCACTGTCTGGATGTACTACAGCTTATTTATCCTTTCACCTACAGAAGGGGATCTTGGCTGTTCCAAGTTGTGAAAATTATGAATAAATCTCCTATAAACATCCATGTGCAGATTTTCTGTTGAAATAAATTTCAACTCCTCACTAAACTGTCTTGATAAGTGGCTCTAACAGAGGCTGGCCCCATGGTGTAGTGGTTAAGTTTGGCACACTCTGCTTTGGCAGCCCAGGCTTTGCTGGTTCGGATGCCACGCATGGACCTACACCACTCATTGACCACGCTGTGGTGGCGACCAACATATAAAGTGGAGGAAGATTGGCACAGTTGTTAGCTCAGAGCTAATTTTCCTCAGCAAAAAAAAAAAAAGAAAAAAAAAATTGGTTGTAACATTTTGCATTACCACCAGCAATATATAAGAAAGCCTGTTGCTCCATATCCGCATCAGCTTTGCTATTGTCAGTGTTCCGGATTTTGGCCATTCTAACAAATGTATATTGGTATCTCATTGTTTTAATGTGCGTTTCCATTATGATGTATGAGATCATGTTACCCACCCCTCTTGTCATATGTTTATTTGGCATCTGTATATCTTCTTTGGTAAGGTATCTGTCAAGATATTTGGGTCGTTTTGTGTGTGTGAAGAAGATTGTCCCTGAGCTGACATCTGTGTCAATGTTCCTCTATTTTGTATGTGGGATGTAGCCACAGCATAGCTCGATGAGTGGTATGTAGGACTGTGCCTGGGATCAAAGCATGTGAACCTCAGGCCACTGAAGCAGAGTGTGCTGACTTAACCAGTATCCACTGGGTCAGCCCACTTGCCCATTTTTTAATTAAGTTTCTTGTTTTCTTGTGGTTGAGTTTTAAGTGTTCTTTGTATATTTTGGATAATAATACTTTAAAAGTTTTGTCTTTTAGGCTAATGATCCATTTTGAGTTAATTTTTCTGAAGGGTGTAAAGTCTGAATGTAGATTCATTTTTTGTCATGTAGATGTCTAGCTATTCTGGAACCATTTGTTAAAGAGACTATCTTCACTCCATCTTATTGCCTTTGCTCCTTTATCAAAGATCAAATGACTACATTTATGGAAATCTATTCCTGGGCTCTCTTTTCTGTTCCATTGATCTGCTTGTCTATTCTTTCACTTATAGCACACTGCCTTTGTTACTGTAGCTTTGTAGTAAGTCTTGAATTCGAGTAGCATCAGTTCTTCAACACTGTTCTCCTTCAATAGCATGTTGGCTATTCTGCATCTTTTACCTCTCCATATAAACTTAGAATCAATTTGTTGATATCTGTAAGAGAACTTGATGGGATTTTGATTGGGGTTGCATTGAAGGTATAGATCAAGTTTCAAGAACTGACATCTTGACAATATTGAGTAAGAGTTATTTTGTATATAGAATGTAAGAGAAAAATTTCAATTACAAGGTGATATTTGAACAGAGACATCAAAAACATAAAGATAGAGGAATGGAAAATAGCATTTCTGGTAAACTGCAAATGAAAGGAGGTGTGAAAATGCTTGTCATGCTCATGGAACTTCAAAGAATTTAGTGTGGTTGCAACCCAGTGAACAATGGTGAGGGAAATAGAAACTGAGGTGATAAAAGTGATGAGAGTCCATACACTACAGGATTTGAAGGGCATTTTAAGGACATTGGCTTTTACCTTGAATGAAATAAGATGCCATTGAAGAGACTGAAAGAGGTGAAATTATTTGCTTAAATTTTAAAGGTTCATTCTTGCTTTTTTGTTAAAAAGGAACTGTTGGAAAAAGAAGGAAGAATTCAAGAAGAGGAGGTAAATTAAGAAGCTAGTTGTATAATTCTAGCAGGAAGTAGTGGTGGTTTGGGTCAAGATGATAGAGAGGGAGTGGGTATGAAAGCTTCAGGGGGCCGGCCTCATAGCCTAGTGGTTAAGTTTGGTGCATTCCACTTCAGCAGCCTGGGTTCAGTTCCCAGGCATGGACCTATATCACTCATCAGCGGCCATTCTGTGGCATGGCCCACATACAAAATAGAGGAAGATTGGCAACAGATGTTAGTTCAGGGTGAATCTTCCCTCAGCAAAAAAAAAGAAAGAAAGAAAAGAAATAAAGCTTCAGACTCTGGGGATATTTTAAAAGTAGCATCAGCAGTAGACAGACTGTGAGATATGAAAGAAAGATGAATCTTGGATTGCTCCCAGTTGCTTGTCCTGAGTAACTGGAAGGATGAACTATCCTTTTTCTGAAGTAGGCAAGAATGTGGAAGAACATATGGAGATAGGAAATAACAAAAAAAATATTTGGAGGACATTTGTGAAGTTGAAGATACCTACTAGACATTGAAATAGAGATATCAAGTAGGCAGATATACGCACATCTGCAGGTCAAGGGAGAGGCAGATATAATTTGCAAGTCAACAGCAGAGATGATATTTAAAGCCAAAGACTAGATGGAAACTCCAAATGTGTGAATGAAGAGAGAGAAGAGAACATCTGAGGTCTGAGTCCTTAAGATGTCAAATTGATGAAATAAAGTCAGCAAAGAAAATTGAGAAGGAGCAGCCATTGTGGTAGGAAAACTGATAGTAGTTTCCCAAAAGCCATGTGAAAGCTCATCTTGATTTATCAGTATTCATTGAAAACTGTCAGGCTAGTGGAACAGGACATCTGAGAGTGAGGAGTGAGGAGTAAGAATAAGGTGAGAATTGAAGGCAAGTAAAAATGAAGAGCTATCTTTTCTTAAAACAAAATCATTTCTGTGTTGCAGTTGGGGTATGCCTTAACATTTGCCAGCACTCTCGTCCCTGATCTTTACATTTAAAAAATATAATCTTGCTTTGGATTATTTATAACTGAATTCTGATGACTCTATGGACTAAACTCTGTCATAGTTTAGCAATTCAACTGTACCATCTGACCTCCATGTGTTATGACTTTAAGGTCTAGCATTATTTTGATTCCACTTGTCAATCTGCTTGGAATGAAATGGTATGGAAATTTTCATTGATTTTTTTTGATGGATTATCTGAGAATAAACTGAAGGTTATTTTCAAGTCTAAATAATGACACACCTCATTGACCACTGATCCTTCAAAAATAAATTAAAATGATAATGATAATAACAAAAATAATGGTATACATGCAGTTACAGAAAACATCTGGTTTAAATTGTAGAACACATATTCGTATCTATACAGTAGTTAAATACATATTTATAAAGCTTTTGAAGAAAATACATATAATTTTAAATATTAAAAGATTTATCTGAAGTTTTGAAAGGTAAGCTTTCTAAAGCAATATCTTGACACCTTACTGTGAGGCATGATATTGACTTTTCAAATATGGTTGTTACCCTCTAACATAAAGAAAAGAAAATACATTTTAGTACGAATTGACCTGGGAATTAGAAATTCAGAACAATCCTTAAATATTCAATATGTTTATGCTACAATTCTGAATAATACATTTAACTTATAATTTCAAAAAGAATTGAGCATGTCTTCTTTGGAAAAGCATCTGTTCAGGCCCTCTGCCCATTCTTTAATCAGGTTGTTTGGGTTTTTGGATATTAAGTTGTATAAGTTCTTTATATTTTTTACATATTAACTCCTTACTGGATATATGATTTGCAAATATCTTCTCCCCTTCACTAGGTTGCTTTTCTGTTTTGTTGATTGTTTCCTTCAGTGTGAAAAAGATTTTAGTTTGATATAGTCCCATTTATTTATTTTTGCTTTTGTTGCCCTTGAATGAGGGGATAAATCCAAAAAAAAATATTACTAAGACGAATGTCAAAGAGCATACTACCTATGTTTTATTCTAGGAGTTTCACGGTTTCAGATTTTATAATCCAGACATACAGATGGCCAACAGGCGCATGAAAAGAGGCCCAACATCACGAATCATCAGGGAAATGCACATCAAAACCACACTGACATATCACCTCACGCTGGTAAGAGTGGTTATTATCAAAAAGACAAAACAGAACAAGCATTGGCGAGGATGTGGAGAGAAGGGAACACTCGTACACTGTTTATGGGAATGTAAATTGGTGCAGCCACTATGGCTGTTGAAAAACAGTTTGTAGTTCCTCAAAATTGAAAAGTAGAACTACCATAGGATCAGCAATTCTACTTCTTGGTATTTATCTAAAGGAAGTGAAAACACTAATTGGAAAAGATATACAGACCCCTATGTTCATTGCAGCATCACTTACAATAGCCAAGATATGGTAGCAATCTAAGTATCCATTGATAGATAAATGGATAAAGAAGATGTGGTATATATATATATATATATATATATATATATATATATGCAATAGAATATTATTCAGTCATAAAAAGGAATGAAATCTTGCCATTTGCCACAGCATGGATAGACCTAGAGAGTATTACGCTAGGTGAAATAAGTCAGACAGAAAGAAAAATACCATATGACTTATATGTGGAATCTAAAAAACAAACTCACAGATACAGAAAACAAACTGGTCATTGCCAGAGGGGTTGGGGGTGGGAAGTGGGTGAAATAGGTGATGGGGATTAAGAGATACAAACTTCCAGTTATAAAATAAATAAATCATGGGGAGATAATTCACAGCATAGGGAATAATATTGCAATAACTCTAGATGGTGACAGATGGTAACTAGACTTATTGTGATCATTTCATAATGTATATAAATATCAAATCACTATGATGTATACTGGAAACTAATGTGATATTGTATGCCAATTATACTTTAATAAAAAAAGAGAATTGAGCAAAAGCAGATAACATGGGTCACATCTTTGCCAATGCCTAAATGTATGACTCTATGGATCTATGCATGAGTAAAATATTTGATATTTTAAGTCTGGAACAGTTCATAAATATAGTCTTATGAATTAAAAACTGAACCCTTAGGTATTTCACAAATTTATGCAATTAGAAGCAAAACATATTAAATAGATCCTTAAAAAACGTAGGAACACAAGTAGAAGTACACCATGTGTTTGGGAGAATGCTGTACCTCTTTTTAAGTGCATCAGTCACTTTTGGACTTATATTCTCAAGATATTATCTGAATGAGCTCAACTCATTGAGTATTTAAACCTTGTTTGTAGCTTTCTATCACAATGATAAAGCTTCTAATTCACTACAGTGAGCTATACATTCTCAATCAAAGAGAACTGGTCTGCCATATCACTTTCCTGTGTAGAGACCTCTGTGATCTCTCAAGCATTGTCATCATCTTTGCTTATGAAACTCTTTAAATATATTTCTGGTTTGGGGAAATTTCAAACAGATACAAAATAAACCAAATAGTATAATAAAATCTCATGTACCCAACTCCTAACTCTAATAACTTAATACTCTTGATTCAACAATACTTATCCCAATTCCAAGCTCTTCTACTTAATTACTACTATTTTAAAGGCTATTTTTTTGAGGTAAAATCAATAGGTGTTGAATTTCATATGTCTAAACTGTTTAAATTTGACAAATTAATGCACTTATTTAACCCAAAGCCCTAGCTAGGTATAGAACATTTCTAACAATCCAGAAATTTTCCTTATGGACCTAACCAGTCCAAACCTCCCAACAGAGACAAACACTTTCCTGACTGTTTTTACTATGGATCAGTTTTGCCAGCTCAAGAATGTAATAAAAATTGAGTTATACAATTCTTTTGTGTCTAGCTCCTTTCATACAGCATAATGCCTATGAAATTCATCTACACTGTTGCAGATGGCAGTATGTCCTTCCACTGTGTACATATACCACAATTTGTGTATCCATTCCCCTCTGGAAAGATTGTTTGAGGTTTTGGTCTATTATAAATAAAGATCCTGTAAACATTCTTATATGAGTTTTTAATAAAAATGTTTTTATTGCTCTTGGATTAAAATATCTATAAGAGAAATTACTTGCTCAAATGGTAAATTGATTTTTAAAGTTAAAAGAAACTTCCAAAATTTCTGCAAAGTGGTTTTATCATTTTATATTCCTATTAGCAATATATGAGATTTATCTTTGTTTCATATCTTACCCAAGGTTTTGTGCTTGTCAGTTTTTTACTTAAATAGTTTTATTGAGATATAATATATGTAGCATAAAATTCACTCATTTAAAATGTACAACTCAGTTATTTTTGGTATATTTACAGAGTCGTGTGTAATAAAAAGACTCCATTTTGGATGTGTGATCTGAAAGCTTTCAAACCTTTTCTCCCTCTTTCTTTCCCTTTTGCTCTACACTTGGGCAAAGCAACAAGAAAGGCGATACCCTCCCTCTATTGGCACTGGTTCAAAGTTCAAGCCATAGAAATCTTGCCTGTGAGCAAAAAACCCTCAATTTGTCCCCACCTCCTCACCACAATAAAGGCCAAAGTCACTTGTCTCTCTTCAATTTTGTCACTTAGACTCTCTTACGCTAGCCCTGCTCTCTCTGGAGAGTCCCATAATGTAAATAATAACCCTTTTCACACTGTCCTGGTGTGTGTGGCATAAGCAGTCTCAACACACAAACTTTTTTTCTCTTTTCTTTTTTTTGAGGAAGATTAGCCCTGAGCTAACACCTGCTGCCAATCCTCCTCTTTTTACTGAGGGAGACTGGCTCTGAGCTAACATCTGTGCTCATCTTCCTCTATTTTATATGTGGGATGCCTACCACAGCATGGCTTGACAAGCGGTGCATAGGTCCGCACCTGGGTTCTGAACTGGCAAACCCTGGGCAGGCAAAGTAGAACATGAGAACTTAACTGCTGCGTCACCGGGTAGGATAGGTAGGTTGGTCCCAACAACCATGGGGCAACTACAAAGCATATGGAACCACACAGTCTAATTTTAAAACATTTTTACCACCTCACAAAGAAGCCTCATAGATGTTCGAATTCATTCCTAATTATCTCTCCCATCCTTCCCCCCAAGGCTTGGACAAGCACTAATTTATTTCATGTCTACACATTTGTCTATTCTGCACAATTCATATAAAAATATCATACAATAGGTGGACTTTTCTGATTTCTTTCACATAGGATAATATTTTTGAAATTCATCCATGTTGCAGCATATACCAGTACTTAACTATTTTCCATTGCCAAAAAATATAATGTGTGAATATACCACATTTTGTTTAATGACTCATCAATTGATGAACATTTGAGTTTTTTCCAGCTTTTGGCTACTATTACGAATGTGATGAACATTCATGTGTAAGTCTATTTCTGGAGATAAGTTCGCATTTCTCTTGTGTACTTTTAGGAGCAGAATGACTAGGTCATATGGAACTTTATGTACAACATTCCAAAGAACTTTCAAACTGTTTTCCAGACTAATTGCATGATTTTACACTCCCAATAGCAATATGAGGGTTCCAATTTCTCTACGTCTTTGCCAACATTTGTTATTAGTTGTGTTTTTGATTATACCTGTTCTTGATGATTGTTTTATCTCTATTTCCTTCTAAGATTTTGACAAACTGTCTATAAAATATATTTTATCTGTTTATTTATGTGTTTCTTTCTCTTCTGGTAGTAGAGAAAGCAGAAAAATTACCTTAATCGTATCTAAGATTTAACGAAGCTACATACAGTCTATTACCTATTCTTAACATATAGAGCTAACAGATGAGAGTAAGAAGACTCTAAAAAGCTACCCCACAAGAAAAATAATACCTAGACATGGTAAAGAATGGATTGGAAAGAAAAAAATTAAGAATGATTTTTTGAATCACTCTAAAAAATTTTAAAGGTAGTAAGAAAAATCATGTTAAAAATCATAATACTAAAAAGAAACACTTGTATTCTCTCTCTCTCTCTCTCTCTTTTTTTTTTTTTGGTGAGGAAGATTCACCCTGAGCTAACATCTGTTGCCAATCTTCCTCTTTTTTCCTTTTTTTTTCTTTTGCTTGAGGAAGATCGGCCCTGAGTTAACATCTATGCCAATCTTCCTCTATTTTGTATGCGGATGTCTCCACAGCATGGCTGATGAGTAGAGTAGGTCTGTGCCCGGGATCCGAACCCACAAACCCCGGCCACTGAAACAGAGTATGCAGAACTTTAATCACTCGGGCACGGGGTCAGCCCCTTCAATTCTCTCTTTAATAAATTAAGCAAGCAAAGTCAAAGATAACATCATTGTCACTTTCCATTTAGTATCAAATTTATTCCGAATTGCCAGTGTCTAAATAGATTTTGAGACAAAAGGAGAAAAAAGACAATGGATCTTTAATAACCCTTGGCAAAAAAACAAAAAACAAAAGCGCTATTTAGTTGGATCTCTAAAAATCACTTTTTCTAAGAAATAAAGCAATAAAGCAAAAGTACAATATACTGGGATAAAATAATCCCAGCAATGTTATTTACTGAAGCAAAATCCCTAAAATAGACCATCACTGGTAATCCAACGGCTGGTAGGCTCTCTCTATATCTAAACTGCTCTCAATCGAATCAATATTTTAGTTTAAAGATTTCAATATTTAGAATAATTCAATAAGGCTGCAAATTCGATGTGTTTCTAATGAGATGAGTTTATGAACCTGTACAAAGTTCTCAGATTTCTTTGTTTCACTTTTTAACTTAGGTATTTTATATTGCATGTACATCCTAGACACAGCAGAGAAGTAAAATGCATTCTGCTTTATGTTGTAAGATTTAAGAACTGAAGTTGTACCCATATATGTATACATACATATATATTTATAGACATTTATCTCACTACAAGAAATAATGAAAAACTAGTTAAAATAATGTAAGCCTTCATGAGGTTGTAATTCAGCTAAAATGTTAAAGTATTTACAGAGGTGAAAAGAATTTGAACTATCACTAAATTATGCTCTATTTTTAGGTATCCTTGAATATTAAACTTTTTCTCTTTTTTTGCTCTTGAACATGCCTAACTATTCCGGTGAGTGCCTTAGAATCCAAGCAGATTTATATTTAACAGCATGACTTAAGAATCAGTGCCTGAGTTTTAAGTTTTTAAAAAAGTTAATTGTTAGATTTAATAAATTTATTATAGTTCTTAAGTGATTCTGTAAGAAAAATACTGCGATAAATCATGATCTGGAGATATTATTGTTTATCCCTCATATAGTAAGAGACATTAACATGATTTATTTTAAAATATTCATGGAAGACTGAACACTGCCACATTTATTTAATTTTTAACTCAACTATTTATTTCAATTATTTTTCCATAATGAATGACATCTGTTTACCCAGATCAGTGATTAGATATTTTAAACTGAAATTGTATATATGTATATATCTGTGTTTGTTTTATATAAAAGGTAGGTTTTTGTCCTTCATTTTTGTCATAATGAAGTTGTGAATCAAATTTGATGGATACTACAACAATGCAGTTCCCTTCAGAGGGTACCAAATACTCTTTGATCAAATGAGAAACAATCAAAGTCTAAACCTGTTTTAAAGACCCATGAAAATAATAGACTCAAAGGCTTTTCTTTTATTTCTTCTTGAGTTGGTCCTTTGATGATCCATTTTACTAAAAGGAAAAGGAAGAAAACTAATCTAACAGAAAATAAAGCTATGGAAACACTATGGGGGTGATATTTCGTTACAGGTAGATTTATCTTGACTGTCAAAAATCAGCATTTTGAAGTGAAAGTCATCAATGATCTAAGGACATGTGTTCCCTTCAGAAGTCACAGTTGCTTCATTTATGTCACTCAGGGAATTCATTTTATGGTTGAATTTTACCTCGGTTTAGATGCTTGTTTGATTTAAGAACATCTTAAATTTAAATGAACATATCAGTGCTAAAGCAGTCAAAAAAGATTGAGTTTATTCCTGGATGGAATGGCAAAATATCATATCAAAGTGCAGACCACAGCTTTCAGCAGCTCTCTATCCACTCACAAAATTATCAAAACCAAGAATGATCCCAAAATGTCTCTGCTAATGTTATAGCACGTTTCCATGTGATCAGCAAACCAAATTCTGTTAATAAATAGTATTCACTGATGAACTGTTAAAAAGCCAGCCGGTGCTGGATTTAGAAAATATTTTACCCAATTCAAGTTTTTTTCTTGCTATCAAAATACCATCACGTTGTCCTCCCTAAAAGAGAAATATGCATTTTTGATAGTACAGTATATATTACATAGTGAAGAATAATACTCAGACTAAAATAGAGATAGGGGAACTGTTTGTAACATCTTAAAAGATAGAGTGCTGAGGACTGGCCCCGTGGCCGAGTGGTTAAGTTTGCGCGCTCCGCTGCAGGTGGCCCAGTGTTTCGTCGGTTCGAATCCTGGGTGCGGACATGGCACTGCTCATCAGACCACGCTGAGGCAGCGTCCCACATGCCACAACTAGGGGAACCCACAACGAAGAATACACAACTATGTACCGGGGGGCTTTGGGGAGAAAAAGGAAAAAATAAAATCTTTAAAGAAAAAAAAAAAAAAAGATAGAGTGCTGAAACATAAACGCTTCCAGGGCTGCATTTGACTTATGTTCTCCCAAATGATAGAAGCAATGTATATGGCTTTATTATTTTGGAGAATGAAGAACCACAAATCCTATCAACACAGTTTCTTAGAACAAATAAGGAAAATATTAACCACTTATGAGGTGATGGAATTCTATGAAATAATGTCTTACTTCTATCTTTCCACTTACCATTCTCTTCTTTTTCTATGTGCAAGTCCATAATGTGGTGTTCATTATCCAAATTAGCGTTAACAATGCTCGTTCCCAATTATTAAGCTGTTTCCTGTGTCAGCACAGCGCTAGTATATGCACTTTTGTATGTCGTGGAGGAAGGGAGATCAAGTGCTGAAAATTCATTTTTTCTCTCCTACTAGAATATTGACATTATTAGACTCATTTCATAACTCTCAAGAGTAGTCTCATTCTTTGGGTCAGTGGAATCTTCTGTTCTCTGAAGCTTTAGTGCTCCATGGAAGAGTCTTTAGGCCAGAGAGCAGGATTTGTACAGTATGTAGAGACTCAAGCAGGCTGGATGGTAGGCTCAAAGTTTTTAGTTTACACAAAACAAACTTATTTTTAACACTTTCATATATAATTGAGTTACACACAATTTCTTTAAATAGAATTTTAATTTTTATTATTTATTTATATATAGATTTTTCCTCATTTTCTATCCTTCGTAAAAATTTCAAGTTCTCTCCCTTCAGGTGTACAGTTTCTCCTAGATGTCAACAAATAATATACCATCAAGTATTTATTGATATTAATATTATGCTAGTGTGTTATGTAATGTGATCTACTTAGAGATATAAATTCTTATATATTACATAAAACTAGAAAAAATGGTTTAAAAGGAATTAAAACAAACTTATTTGTTTAAAAATTTATCCAATGATTAAGAGAACATATATTTTTCTATAAAAGTTGGCAAAAGCATTAAAATGATTCCGATACAGAATTTGGGAGGGGAAAAGTTCCCAAATCTATTTCTTGTTACAATAACCTGTTACAGTTTTCTATGTCTTAGTCATTCTTTTCTTTTGAAATTAACACTCAAATAACTTCTACCCTCTTCTTCACTTTCTTCTTATTGACATAACATTTTTTTTAAGACTGGCCCTGAGCTAACGTCTGTTGCCAATCTTTTCTTTTTTTCTTCTTCTCCCCAAAGCCCTCCAGTACATAGTTGTATATTCTAGTTGTACCTCCTTCTAGTTCTGCTATGTGGGACACCACCTCAGCATGACTTGATGAGCGGTGCTGGATCCATGCCTAGGATCAAACTGGCAAAACCCTGGGCCACCGAAGCAGAGTGCCTGAACTTAACCACTTAGCCATGGGGCAAGCCCCTGATATAACTTAAAAATTTATTTTCCCTGTTCTTACAACGTCCCTAGGCTCTCTAGAAGGCAAACATTGAGTTGAAAAGAATAAGATCTCTCAGTTTCAGTTCACAAGATCTTTAAATCTTATTACAATCATATACTACATATTGACGTTTAGGTCAATGATGGGCCACATATACGACTGTGGTCCCATAATGTGAATATCATATAGCTTAGATGTGTAGTAGACTATAAAATCTAGGTTTGTTTAAGTACACTCTATATAATGTCTGTATAATGTGCACACAACAGCAAAATCATGAAATCACCTAATGACTCATTTCTCACAATGTATCCCCATCATTAAGTGACATATGACTGTATTAAGATTTACTCTCCAGTGGCCCCAAACCCTTCTTTACCCCTTCCTTCACATTCTTGGTTAAAAAAAGTATGTCTTAGAACCTAGAAGAGCGAAGAACTCTCTAGTTATCTGATGACTGTAATAAACCAATTATTGTAGGCAGATCAATTTTTTCCTACTTTCAAAGGAGTCTAATGGTTTGAAGGATTTGGCCATACATTGTTCCCTTCCTTCACACATTAGCAGTTAGAAAACTACTACCTAATGAGGTGGCTTCAAAAATACATATTCATTATTGTTCTTCTGTCTGTGGGTCACTTTGGTAGTTCTGCTGAGCCAGACTAGACTCATTTTGTCTTAGACAGGCTTGTTCACACACATGTGGTCAACTGTTGGTTGACCAGGAAGCAACTATTTTACATTGGTTTCTTTTATATGTTAGATAGTTCCTTGGCACTCATCTGGGATAACAGATATAATTGAAATGTATATTTTCCTTCATCCAGCAAGCTAAGCCAGTCTTGTTCACGTGATGGTCATAATGTTCCCAATGAGAAAGTGAAAGTGTACAAGGTCTTTTGAGGCTTAGAACTGGCACAACATTATTCCTGTCGCACTCTGTTAAAGACAATCCACATGAAAAAGATTGGGAAATAGACCCCACCTTTTGACGGCAAGAATCACTGCATCAAATTGCAGATGCATGGCTTCAGATCAAAAAATAAATGGAGAGGATATTTACAATCGATCTAACACATCATCTAAACAGAAAATCAAAAAAGTCTAATATCAGTGCACACCAATATTTAATTGTCAGAGAGTGGTGTAGGAACTGACAAAGGAAATTGAAACAGAGAAGCCAATGAAATAGAAGAAAAACAGAGTAATAGTTCCATCCTTGGTGATGAGTAAAGAATGGGTTTCAAGAAAAGAGAAGTGGTCAGCCTCTCAAATGGTGCTGATAGGTCCAGTAAGAGGTGGCCTAAGAAGAGATCATTGATTGTAGTGACTTAAAACTCTATACTTGAGCAAAGAGGTAGGACAAAACCTGGGTGGAGTGAGTTTAAGAAAGAATGAGAGCTGAAGTATCAGATCCTGTGGGTTAAGGGTTCAGTCCAAGACTGCTTCCTCCCGTACTCCCCAAAACTTCAGAGGCCAATCTCAAATCCAGGTTATCATCTGTGCTTCTGACCTACTGGCTATAGATCAGAGGTTCCAACATTCCCCTCGTTGGGGTCAATTAATTTGCTAGCGCAGCTTGAAGAACTCAGATATATTTTACTTAACTACATTACTGGTTTGTTGTACAAGCATATGACTTAGGAATAGCCAGATGGAAGAGGTGCATAGGGCAAGGTATGGGAGAAGGGCATGGAGCTTCCATGTCTTCCTCAGGCACCCCTTCTCCCCAAATCTCTACCTGTTCATGAATCCAGAAGCTCTCTAAATCCCATACTTTTGGGTGTTTATGGAGGCTTTATTGAATAGACATGATTTATTAAATCATTGCCCATTGGCTATTGAACTCAATCACCAGCCCCTCTCCCATTCCTGGAAGTGAGAGGTAGGAGTGGGACTGAACATTCTAACCCTCTAATCACATGGTTGGCTCCACTGGCAACCAGCCCCCATTCTCAGGTTCTGCTGTAAAAGTCACCTCATTAACATAACAAAAGACACTTTTATAGCTCTTATCATTTAGGAAATTCCAAAAGATTTAGGAGCTCTGTGCCAGAAACAGGGATGAAAACCAAATATATGTTTCTTTTTATGAATCTCAATATCACAGACATAAATACTACTCAAACAGCCACCCACTTGAGAATAAGTGGATCTGTCCCTTGGAAACCTAAATATAATGCAATGCCCAGGTCGAGAAATTGAATCATTCATTCATCGTTACAGGATGGAAGGCATTTTGTACAGATACAGATGATGACATATTAAGAGTTGTAGACGGTAAAATGCTAATATTGTTTTATGATTGTTTCTATTTTCTTGAACATAAAAAAACCCCAAGATAATTAGAAAGAGTAAGGATAGAGGAAGAGATATGGAAAGTTTAGTGAAAGAGGAGAGGTCTATTTAAGTGAGCAAGTGAATGGACTAGAGAATAGCATAATGATGCTAAGCAGCACTAGGGTTTTACTGAGGGGAATAGTTGCAAATTTAATGTCATCCTAGTAAGCTGTTGTTGGTTGTATATATTTCTTCAGTTATATTAGGCTGTGCAGGCACAGATTAGTCAGAATATTGGATTTTATTAACAGCTGGCATTTCTGCAAGTGAATACAATGAAGTGAGAAAAGAGCAAGTAAGCTGAAGGGTAGCAGGAAAGCGATTATAATAAAAGATCAAAGAATCTAATATGAGAAATTAGGGGAATGACAATTTGAGGTGGGTAGAAGTAGTCAAGTGAAATAAATCAGTAAATTATGTATAGCAATGGAGTCAAAGAATCGTCACAGTACTGAGAGTGAGTTGAAAAGATGAGAGGTGGGGGTGATAAGGTGAAGTAGAATGATGAAGGGGTTCCAGTTATTTCCAATAGGAGAGGGTGGGATTGGCTGAGATAGGGTGGTGGACAGGTCAGTGACAAACAGGAAGGGAAAGAATTATATGTTAGAGTATCAAAATGATTATCTACATGGATATTAAAATCACCACTGATTATGACAGGAGTAGTGCTACAGAGAATGGCAGTGAGACAGTGCTAAAATTTTAAAGAACAAGAGTGAGTCATCAGTAGAACATGGCACCAAGGAAAGACAGCACAGATATAGTTTGATGACAAGAGAGTTAGACCGGAATGTGTTAGGAAGTTGGTAAGGAGAATTATCTAGAAATGACAAAGAGATACAAGAAGGATATGGATCAGTCATCTAGCCACTATTTGACAGGGTTACAAGGGAAGCAGAATCTTCACAGGAGAAACAAGTTTCAGTTTGTAACAAAGAGAAGGAACAAGTGGAGAAGAGAAAGATTTTACTGACGACAGACTGAATTTCAGAGGCACAGTTATAATATTTATTTGGATAGGAAGGAAAGATGGAGCAGATTAAAAGATCTAAAAAGTGCTTGGGGGTGAGAATCTAAGGAATGGGGGGTAACCTGGGAATCTTGGGTTTCTTATTTTTATTGAGGTCAACAGTATAATGGGTATAATAAGATTAGTTCTGATAGCTCAAAGAATTAAATGATAGTGAGGATGTGAATAAGAGTAGAGGGGACAAGAGGTATTCACTGTTACGCAATGCCTAAAAATTATATTGAATAGAAATGATACGAAATGAAATGAAAATTAATTATCCTAACCACTCATATGTAGTCTTTAAGAACAGTTTCTTGTGTATCCATTCATGAATGTCTGTGCATAAGTGAAATACATCAAGTTAGACAATCAGCTATAATTCATGTATGTATAAATACATGTCTGCAAGTATAGTTATACAGAAAAAAAGATCACACTATGTATTCTGTTCTTTGTATCTTTTATCTCACTTAATAACTTATCTCGGCAATTTTTTTTCAATACGCATATGTGGATGTACTTTTTGTTAAATTCCTGCATTATATCCCTTTGCATTAATTTATTTAACCTTTTTCTACTAATGAACATTTAGACTGTTCACAGTTTTCTTGTACTTGTGAGCAATAAATCCTGGTGCATACTGCATTTCACAGTGTGTATGAGTGTAGTATGTATTATGAAAACCTTGAAGCCAATTTATTGTATACACTGATGTTTTCATTTTAAATTTTGGTACTTTTCAATGAGTTTTTCCTCTCAAGAGCTATGAAAACACGCATCAGTCATACATGACATACACTATGCAACATGGACATTATCAAATTTCTTAAACTTTGTCGATTTTCTGTTTGAAACAGAAAAGTATACTGCTTTAACTTAAAGGCTTCCACTGTCAAAGGTGGGAATTTGGGCAACCATACGCCATATGCACACACACACATATTTTAAGGGAAGTTATTTGGCAAAGTGAAAACATTTGATATTCCATAAATCACTCCACCTGAACAATTTCTTACATCTTTTCATAGAGCCAGCCTTGCCTATGAGCAGGAAATATCAGCCTTACTACTTGCTGTGAAGGAGAGAAACGATTTATTTGATATTTATTCAGAATATGCACAAGCCATCTAGAGAAGCAGCTGGAATTTGACTTGAATAATTGCCGTCTTTTTTCTCTTCTCTCAGGCATGTAATATTCAAACCTCTGGCACATGACAAAGAGTGCTTTACCTTTGGCAATCTGACCAGGTCCTTTGAGCCATGCTTAGCTTGGAACTCAGCCCTAGATGTCACATTGTTATAAACTCAATTTCCGTCTTTTAGTTATCCTCAGGACATGTGCTGAAAACTTCAACTCTCTATTCTTAACACGAAGTGACTTAGTGACATAGTTCCATTTTTTCCAAGTATTTAGAATTTCCTATTTCCCTTTTTAATTGCTTTTTATTTTATATTATTTAATTAAGGTAAGGAATTAGAATCAAGAAAGGTTGCCTGATAAAAGGATATTTTTGTTTAAATAAAAAAGTCGGTTAACCCATCCATCACCACACATAGTTTTGGTTTTTTTTGTTTTGTTTTGGTAAGAATGCTTTAGATCTACTCTCTTAGCAGTTTCGAGTATACAATACAGTATTACTAACTATAGTCACTATGCCATACATTAAAGAAAAAATCCGTTAAAGGAGAGAACCATAAAATAAAATTTAAAAGATCCATAAAGTAATTTCATACTTTAAAGCATTTCCATTTTAACGTAATTCATATAAATTACTCTCCAAACAGTTGATGCAAAGTCAAGGATTCCTCTTTGACTATGTATCCTCTGATCGACATTCCAAATCTCTTGTATAAATCATACCCTTAATATATGATAGGCAATTAAATTATTAAACATCAATGCAGATTCCATCTAGAAAAATATAATATTTCCCAATATTTAAAATAATGCCTCACCTACTCCTAATTTGATTTTTTTTTTCCCAAGGAAGATTCACCCTGAGCTAACATCTGTTGCCAATCTTCCTCTTTTTTTACTTGAGGAAGATTAGCCCTGAGCTAAAATCTGTGCCAGTCTTCCTTCACGTTGCATGTGGGTTGACACCACAGCATGGCTGATGAGCAGTGTAGGTCCATGCCTGGGATCCAAACCCACAAACCCAGACAGCTGAAGTGGAGTGTGCTGAACTTAATCACTAGGCCACAAGCCAGCCCCTCCTAATTTGACGTTTTTAAGAGACATAATTTTATCAAATCTTTCCAAAATATTAAATTCAGTTTTAAGATAAATTATTATATATTTTAAATAAATTTTTTCTGTTCAATTTTCTTGTCTTAATTACAATATGTAATTATAGTAAAAAGAAGAGCATTTTATTTTAAGCAAGCACAATGGTCTCTTGATAATTGAGTAGCTCCCCTGGATGGAACGATGGTGCTTGGATATACTAGAAGGAACACTACTAGTCAACTTTGCCCGAGTCCAGCTCCAGCCGGTAGGGTTTCCTGAGGGATGAACGGCGTCGGCGAAGAAAGAAATTACGGTGAGACTGGAAGTGAGGTTTCCAAGCCTGATTTATTCAAAGCATTCAAGCACTTACATAGGGTCCAGGTCATGTGTTTATGATTTCATGGAATTGTCTCAGTACACAATTTTGGCAAACAAAATGGGTACATAAGCATATCTTGTTACAGTATCAGCACAGTATGTCTGTGAGAAGTAAGCAACCTTTATTAAATATAGATATAGACCTTTTCTATATGTCTACTAGGGGTCTAGATGTTTAAGACTGACTGCAAAACGGGGTGTAACGTCTAGATTTAGTTCCTCATGGGTTGAATGGCCCTAAGCCTCTATCTTTATTCCTGTAATAACAAAAGCAGAAGTATTGCAAAGTGTAAGGGGACCAAATACACACAGGCCCCCAGCTCCATCTGACTGAAAGTCACACAGGCACAGTGCTTGGGGTTTCTCTTTTACCATTAACTCTTTTATAGGGTTCCCAATCCTCATCATAATCCCAATTCTCCACTGTCAATATGTTATGATATTTTTCTGCAACTTTGTCAGGATCGTGAGTTGCGTTAGGAAGGGGTAGTTTTGGAGTGCCTCTGCTTCTGGGTGGGTGCCACCATTTACCTTCTGTCCTAACAGGCCTAGGATAATATCTACCTCCTAGAAGGACCTGAGGAGGTAATATTCTCTTTTGAGGCTGATTATTAGAAGGCTTCCTCCTCGAGGGCTGTCTAAATTCCCTTACCGCCTTTCCAGGAGGAGGTCAGAACGTTTTTTCCCTTCAGGCTGTTGTTCCCCTGAACCCTACCTAGAAGGCCAGGTTACATCAGCTTCCTTCCCCTGCTTGGAGAGATTTTCCCCAAGATATCCCCATGTACAGAAAAAGAACAGCAAGAGCAATATTGTTAAAATTAGTAGCATGAGTAGGATCACGTGCGGCTGACCGCCATCTTTTGAGGGTCCGCCGTGCGTTTCCTCATCTCTCTCCGGACCGTTGTCCTTGGGTAGATAGGCTTAGCTGACTGGTGGGCGGCTCCCGGCACAACTTATTTAGTTACATCTCATTAATTTTTTTTAATTTTTATTTTTTTATAGAGGGGAAGCTGTGCATAATCTTTTCTGGAATCTCATTTGAGTGAAGTGCAGTGGAAAAGAAAACATCTATTCTACTACATGCTATTTGTGATGATAAATACATTATGGTTGCTGTTACCAATTCACAAACAGTTCTAAGGAATAGGTATTAATTTCTAATTTGCAGATGATGAGGTTGAAAAGGATTGAGTGATTTGATCAAGTTCACACAATTAATGTGTGCTGGGGTTAGAATGCCAATTCAAATTCATTTGACTCTCAAAGGAACCTTCTCCTACATTTCATGACCTTCTGAAAGACAGCATCCCTAGGGTACCGAATGAAAGCCCACGATCCCAGCAATGACTGTCTGGTGTAATTTACTCTAGATTGCCCCACATGTGCACCCTTAAATCTGAAAAATTTATCAAGCTCTGCATTTTTAGGTCATTTCTTAGATTTAATGGAGGATCATCTGAAAAGAATGATAATTCACATCTAAATATTTGAGCTTATTGAAACTATCAGACTTTAATGATTATCATGTGACTTGATTCCCTATGAATAAATATTAAGAACAGCCAGAAATCAAGGTCAGACTACTAGAAAAGTTTTGTTCTGAAAATTTTAATCCATGGTCTTAAACCCAGAAAACTTTGATTGTTAACCATACTTCACCATTAGCCCTATAGCAGGGAATGAAAAAGAAATGACTAGAAAATCAGGTTCAGGAGCAAGAATGTTCAGCCACATTAACTAGGGGGCTAGGTCATTCATTGCACTTTCATGGGTTATTAAAATGGATATGGAATGCCATTTCTCTTTTTTTCTTCCTCTTACATGATCTAACTGGTAACTTGAACAGTGTCTCTTCCTCCATAGATGTAAGTGTAAGTTATCTCTTCTCTTCCATCCAGTCTTCATATTCAGTTTTCTTAAAGCAGAAAAGAGATGGGCCGCTCTGGCCTGAAACTTCAAGTGGGTAATCTGTTCAAGTTCACTAGTATTCTTTGCATTTGGGAATTAGAGATGTAAGTCCAGCTAAACATATAGCATATCATTCCTTTCTTTTATAGTTATCTATTTTTCTATAAATCTCCCTTGAGGTACTTTAGAGAGAGGAGGGTGACTAGCATGCAAAAATTTGGTATTTCTACGTATTAATGCCATCAGAATTCTTTCCAAATCTGCTTGTTTCTTTCTTGTTTTTTTTAATATAATTTACACCCTTTTTAGTGTATGGTTCTGTGAATTTTAACAAACATATACAGTCATGTAACTACCTCAAAAATTCCCTTATGCCCTTTTTTACTTGATCCCTGCTCCCCACCCCTGTGCCTTGATCTGTTTTTGTCCCTGTAGAGTTTCCTCTTACGGAATGTGATATGAACTAAATCAAATGGTATCAAACTTTTATTTCTATTAACTTGTCTTCCAAATATAAAGCTCTCTTTTCTCCGATATATATTTTTATTAAGTATGATTGGCATACAATATCATATTAGTTTAAGGCCTAATCATAGTGATTCAATATCTATATACATTAACAAAATAATCACCATGATAAGTCTAGATACCACCTATCATACTAAAGTTATTACAATATTATTCACTGTATTCCCTATGTTGTACATTACATTTCCATGACTTATTTATTTTATAACTAGAAGTTTGTACCTCTTGATCCCCTTTACTTATTTGACCCACCCCCAGCCTCCCTCCCCTCTGACAACCACCAGTTTGTTTTCTGTAAATGTGAGTCCGTTTCTGTTTTGTTTTGTTTGTTCATTTGTTTTGTTTTTTAGATTCTACATATAAGTGAAGTCATATGATAATTACCTTTCTCTGTCTGACTTATTTCACTTAGCATAATACCCTCTACGTCCGTTAATGTTGTCAATCTAAACCTCTCTTTTCTCAGATATTACATGATTTTCAAACAGGTTATACTTTTCTTCAGCTTTGTTAATAGTTTCAAAGACTCACTTAACAGTATTTCTTTCTATTCTGCAAATAACCCTTCCCTTCCCTATCTCCGATTTCTTCTCGTTTTAAGTCAATTCATAAACATAAAATGCAGGATTAGCAAAAGAACCACGGGATCTTCCATCTTTGTATTTTAGCATGTTTGAACTTAGAAAAAAAACTTTAAACAAAGACAGGAAAAGAGAGGAGAGAGAAAAAGGGAAAGAGATGAAGAAAGAGAGAGGGGAGGGGAGAATTGAGAGAGAGAGAGAAAGAGGAGAGAGAAAAGGAAGAATTAGAGAGAGAAGAGAATTTTTTTCTTGGTCAAACTGATTGATTACCATACATTTATAATCTTGAAAGTTAAAACACTGGATATAGCTCAGATAACTTAAATTTCTTACCAAATTGTTGACATCGTATATATATTTGTTATCAACAATATCTAATTTTATTGAACACATCTAATGGCCTTATGGCCATAATTCATTAGAATACATTAAATTTAATTCTAAACTGCTAGTAATCCCAGTATTTATTTGGATGCATACCTTATTCCTTCTATTGAAATGCGAACTCATTTAATATAAACTTTTTCATCAACCAAAACAATGTGGTTCATGTCGCATGTGATGTGGGGATTTAACTCAGTAAATATCTGTTGAATGAATATGTGAATTTATTAGTTAATTATAGTATTGAGCCATGACTATTCTCCAAAAATAGGAAACATAGTAAAAAGAGTAAAACATATTCATACAGATGAACCTTGGCTCATACAACATAGTTACACACTAGAAATTAATTATACCCCTTCTGTATATAGGCACTAACAAGGAAGCAGGTATAGGCGTGTCTTATTACTTGCAATAAGATAAAACAAGGCAAAATTCTATTTTTGTTAAAATTCTATTCTGTTAAAATTCTTCTGATTAGTCCTGTTATGAATGCACTTTTTTTCTTTTTGTTGTAAATTTTAGTAAAGAGTTACAGCTCAGTGACCAGGCTGGTGATAGTTTCAGAAAAGACTAGAAAAGCAGAGACGTAAATCTGAAAACTTTTGATTGTAAACTTAAGCTGAAGAAGAGAATTTGGTGTGGTTCTTCACCCGGAAGAAGATCTTATTTAAAAAAGGAAAAAAGAGCAAGTAAAGTTCAGGCAGCTCTTGAATATGGACTTAGGGATTTGAAAGGAGGTCTAAAAATTGAGGAACTGGGAGAGAGAGAATCATATAAAGCTTAAATAAGCAATGTAATATTAACACTGAGAATAGGATTTGTAGGAAGTTACAGACTAGAAAAACAAAAAAAGGATGAATCTAAGAGGAAGAAGTTATCAAGCCCTAGAGTGCCGTGTGCTCCTAGGTAACTTTTTTCTTCCTAAAAATACTGGGTTTTAAAAAATTCAGCCTCATTTTCACTACTTAAATAAAGAGAAACAAATTGTTACTATTAGAAATTTCAGAGAGCTGGACATAATACCTGCTTAATGTTTTTTATAACATGATCAAAGTAATTAATGATTTCAGAAGGTCCCTTTTCTTTGGCTCCCCCACTCTAAAACTTCTTCCTAACTTTGGAGAGCAAGGAAGGCAGATACGCATTTCCGCAATCATGTTACTCAAATTTGGGTGACATTAATTACTGCTTAAATTGAATGCCAGCTCAATCTGAATATTCCTTAACCTAATGACTAAGTTGTAAAGTTAATCACCAACATAATCTTTATGTAGAACTGTAAGGGGAAATAAGGAGAAAGGGAAGAGAAATGCACACACACACATTTACCAAGTGAGGGAGACACTGTGCATAAGTGCTACAATTCTTTAACCACTCCTGAATGTGCATTACTTTATTATTTCACTTTTCATTCCATGTTCTTTTTATCCTCAGCCACAGTGGTTGGAGATTTTTACCAGTTTGGGTGACCCAAAATTTCACTCCTGAAGAGTAGGAGTCCTCAGTAGTCCTGTCTTTTTTTGGTTGTTGTAGTTTTCCTTTAACTATTTTTATTGGACACAGAGGAACTGAGATGCAGCCCAGAGTGTCACCTGTGTCCAAAAAAAGGCCTCTTTGTCAGCCTTGAATAGTAGAAGCCTCATTTCCCTTCATAATCACCACAACTCATGTTTGCCTATAGAAAAAAGCATGAGATTCCAACAAAGCCAGGTGTTAGTCTAAGTATTCAATTTCACGGAATCATAAATTACTCCCTTGGCTAATACCTCCAGTTCACCAAATCCCAAATTTGTAAGACTGTAAGTGTAAAAGTTTTGAGAGAATCACGAGGAATAATGGTGAAAGTTGCCAATCACCTTTGATTCCTTGTTTCCTAGACTCATGCATTTGGTCAGGAAGCAATAGCACCACACCAGTGATTCAGAGAAAATATTTCACTATGTGATAGATCCTGGAACTTTCACGGAATTCAATTTCTTCAGTAAGAAAGCTCCAAAATGTGAAGTGACTTAGGAATGGAAACATGGTGAGGGCTGTGACTCTCCTTTGACAACTTAAGTTAAGTTTTTGGTATTGGACTTGGAATTTTTTTCTGTTATGGAGATTGAGGAATATTTTAGTAGGCTGCTTATCTGTTTTAATCTCAGGGGTAACATATTCAATTAACCACTAGCAAGAGTTCCAGTAGATCAAAACATTCTGATCACTATTGTCTTCCTGCTGTACATTATGGTAATTGTGATTCCTTGTCTATAAGAGTTAAGTACTATCACTTGACACTCACTACTCTAAGATCATATCATCCCTGCTAAAATAAGAAAGCCATCTTAATGGTAGCATTTCCCATAGTCATATCCAGCCTACAGAGGACTGCCACCACAGAGCTCTTCAAGTATTCTGGTGTTCCCTTTGCTAATGAATTTGTCAATGTCTTAGTGAATGGAGTGTCTTCTAGGCCCTATTAAGGATGTAATGGAGGATAGTATGCAGGTCACACATGATAAATGCACTCAACATTTCTTTCTTTTATAGAAATTCTTTCTGTCCTTGAATTTCTTATAGCATTTCGATCATTGTAAATCCAAGTTTAAACCAATTAAACAAGTAAAGAATTGGAGGCAATTTCAGGTGCTTGAGCTAACTCATTAAATCCAGAATTCATGGTAAAAGCAGCTATATCAATATATTTAGAATATGGAACCTAAAACCAACTCCTGCTGAAGGGAGAAAGAGCTTTTGCTAAGGTGGTACAAAACAGGAAAAAGTAAGTACTTTGTCTATCTTCATGTCTTTCAGTTTCCCACTTGCATTTCTTTTTGGCAGAACTCCATAAGATGTCAGCTAACCAGGGAAAAGTGAAATTTGCAGTACCTCACTCCCAACATAGATGAGGGTGGAAAAGGGAGGACGTGGGAATTAGAGACAATAGCTTAATTAATGATGTGGCTCCTTAAAATAACAAAACAATTACATACCACTTTACACAGTATTAAGCTGACATTTGAAATTTTCATCATAGGTTTAAATATATTTAGTTTTGTGTTAATATGTTAGAAACCTTCAACATTTTCTAAGATGAAATAAAATGAGGATTCAACTATATCTGGCATGTCTATGCCACAAAATGATTTATGAAAATAAGTTTGAACTATGTTATTCTATGCCTCACAATGGATTTGAAGTGTTATCACATGTGAAAATTTTATCATTAAAAAGTTTCTTATATCTGGAAAATATTCTAGTCAAATTTTTAAAAATTAGTCTCAATATCTAAACTATAATTTTTATTTTGAGTTCATAATATCCAATATGGGCCAATAAATACAAATAAGAACATGAACATGAATAAGATAATACCAAAAGTACTATGGAATTAAACTGGTTTGATTAATTAATTAAAGATCCTTCCTAATGCACATGCCATATTTTGAAATACCCATTTATGTGATTCTTCAGATATTTTTATGTTCTTGACCACTGTACTGCAGTGAGATATGGGATGAGTAAGGAGTTTGACTTCTGAGTTAGATCCTATTATTGTCTCCTATGATGCATCCCTGCCAGTTTCCGTATGAATCATAGGTCTTCATGTAGAAAAATATCTGTTTGCCCCACTTTCAGGCTTGAGAGCAAATCTTTTTTGGTCAGTGAAATATAAAAGGAGATGACATTTGACACAGCAACATGGAAACTTTGAGACCAACTGTATATTTCCACTAGCTTGTTTGCATCTTCCTCCCACCATGTCCCAAATAGGTTCTGCTCCTTGAGCCTGAATCCAGAAATAAGAAGACACTTTAAGAAGGTTTGAAGCTGATCTTTAGCTTGGAACTCAGCCATAGCTAATCAGCAGCCAATGTGCAGTGTGAGAACAAAATAATTTTTTATTGCAAGTCACTGAAATTGAAGAGTTGTTTTTTGCTAGAGCATAAATTAGCAAAAATCAAATAACACTTCTATTTTGATATAGTAGGAGATAGGAGAGGTTGAACTCAGGAATATTCTAAAGCAGTTTCGGTAAAAAGTATATATGGAAGTTGAGGATGTGGAAATTAATTCTCTCAAAACATACTGGGGGCATTCAGTCCTTGGAAAGACTTTATGGACTTCCAGGAGCATAAATCTTATTTTGAAGACTACTTAATTATATAACACAAGCTAAAGAATAGCACGTCTCTTGTCACACCCCAAAGAAAAAAGACTATACCTCCTTCATAACCTCGCTAATATCTAAAATTCATTTTGCAGGCAAGATATTTTTCATTATATTTCTTAAAAATCAAATAAAACAAGAAAACAAATACATACAATAACTATAGAATAACAAATATTCAACCGATAGCAGACTATTTTAAAACTATAGGTTTTGATTGAAATAAGAATGTCTCAACAATAAAAACTATAGCATTCTAGAAGTTGAGAAAGGTTATATGATTGGAAACTTGGTATTCCAAATAAAAATAACTTTTTCACATTTTTACCCAGGAAAAATTCCAAGATTTACTACAGGAATACCATAGTTTATACCTCATTATTTAATTCTTTATTGTGAAACTGCATTTTAAACTATGGGAAATATTCAACTATGGGAAATTATCTCATAAGATAAGCTCCATTTCCATCACTTATTTATTCTGTTAAAGTCTAGTATTTACTATTAAACACAAAGTTTTTCCCACATGACTTTTCCAATAACAAATGAAACAGGTACTTATTTAAACTTTTTCCATCTTTTCTTTAGTTTAATACTTCCTTTCATTTCACTTGCTGTGTGTTCACAATACATATCGAAGTGAAAAAATTGTGCAGGTCTAATTTTGAAACAGATGTGAGTCACTTTATAAGCACATATTTATCTTTCATATTGCTGTTGCTGCCATGAAACTATTACTAGAACATTCCTTGCAGTACTGAGGCCACTCTCTGAGTTAGTTTAAAATTGAGAAAATGGGAAAATTATTTTAGACTAGTGTAGCATTGCTAGAACCGTCCTTCTAAGTCAAGGTCTAATGCAAAAGTCTATCTATTCTATAAGATCTTCCCTAATGCAGTGAAAATATTTATTTTTATCTATATTCTTATTGCATTTTTGTCATCCCAGTTCCTACAACATGCACCATTTTCTAATTATATTGTATAGCTTCTGGAATGTGAAGACTGTCTTATCCATTTTCACATAAACCTGATTTTAATACTTCTCTTATAGAATGTGACAAATTGTAACAATGTGAATAGATTCTTTCATCCGTTTATCCATACCCTCTTGAAATGACACTCAAGGTCTTCCCATTAAAATTTAGTCTATTTCACTGTTTATTCTGCCCTTCATATTTTTTCCCCAATAGAATGTGGTGGAAGTGGCCTTGTTCTAGTTATAACCTTGGTCTCAAGAGTCTTAGCATGCTTAAATTCTGCCACTGCCTTGTGGATAAATACAAGGAGGACTGCTGGAGGATAAGAAACCGCATCAAGTAAAGACAAGCTATCACATCTTGGCTGTCAATACCAGACATCCCTCAGCTACACCAGCCGTTAACTATATATGCACGAACGAGCCCAGCTGAGACTCATGGAAAAGAATCACCATTTAAACCCAACTCAAACTGTTGACTTACAGAATAGGGAGCTAAATAAATTATTGCTTTTCTAAGCCCTAAGTGTTGGGAGAGTTTGATATTCAGGAAAAACTAACAAATACATAGAACAAATGAAGTGAAAACCAAGTGATGTAAGAATTTACTTTCTCTTCTATATACCATAATTACTGTCCTACAGCTCTTCTTTTTCAATTCTGTTTTATTTTCTTGTTCTAGTCCTCTGGTACATACACTTTGATTCACTATGTCCCACAGTTGTAACATAATGTCATAATCCATTCATATTTGAATGCTACCTTTTTTTTCCTACATCTTATTTTTCACTGAAGATTTCAAAATCATCTTAGATACTCATGAATTATTGGAAAAAAACATTCATTCTCTAATATGTATTATGACTGATATTATTTGTGTCCTGAATTAAATAAAATTATATGAATTCTTAGATATAAGCATGGTTTTAAAATTTTATGGAAATATTAACCACCTTTTAATATATATATCTTTGAATATCTAGGATCATGTAAGTGTGTCATGGACAATTTGATGCTGGAAAATTAGGATGAAAGTCAGAGCTTTCTGTGTTGGGTTCATGTGTATGATGAGAGTGAATAATCTGTAGGTTGCTGTGAACAAGCATAAAAAAAGGGCCAGGGATTTCTTGAGATGACAAGAAAGTCTTTGTATGAAATTACATTTATATAACTTTTTTATCATGATAAAATATACATAACATGAAATGTATCATTTAACCATTTTCAATTGTACATTTTAGTGACATTAAGTATATTTACATTGTTGTGCAACCATCACCACTTTTCATCCCTAGAAATTTTTCATCATTCCAAACTGAAACTCTGTACTCATTCAACAACAATTCTCTTCTCCCCCAGATTCTGGTTATGAGTCTTCCACCTTCTATCTCTATGAATTTGACTATTCTAGATACTTAATATAAGTGGAATTAAACAATATTTGTCCTTTTGTATCTAGCTTATTTCATTTAGAATAATGTCTTTGGGGTTCATCCATGTTGTAACATGAATCAGAATTTCATTTGTTTTTAAAATTGAATAATATTTCCTTACATGTACATATCACGTTTGATTATTCATTCATCCTCCAAAGGACGGTTGAATTGTTTCCTCATTTTGACTATTGTGAATAATAATGCCATGAAAATGTATGTACTGACATTTATTTGAGTCCCTGCTTTCAATTGTTTTGGGTATATATCCAGAAGTGGAACTGCTGGATCATTATTTACTTAACTTTTAAAATATATTGCCAGATAGCCATATATAACTATAAAAATTTTGAGAAATATACATAGATTATTGAGAAATTCATCTATGAATGTTCTAAATAAGATAAAAGAAAACTGTGTTTCAGGTCATGGTTGAACAGTTTCACACAAAATAAAAGAAAATTGGGCTCAGATCATTCCTTACTGCTCATACTACCATCTTCCCTGGAAAGTTACCTGATAATATTTTCACATGCTCAGCTGCAGGGTGATAGCATCCTCCTTTGGAGTCTATATGCCTCCTTTGCAGCTAGGTTTTTCTTAACTATCTCAAAAGCCTGAAACTCGTCATGCTCAAGAATTCCATCTTCAAGATGAGTAGTCAGAAATGATGCTCATAGTATCTAGTACTGTATCTAAAAGAAAATAAAGAGAATAAACTCCCAACTGGACATGGTCTCTTGCCTGTCTGGTACTTACTATATTATAACCTGTATATTGCCACATATAGGAAGCATATGAAGAGGATTTTTTTTTTTTTTTTAAAAAGTAATGCAAGGCTCAGGGTTTGTTTTCTTTCAGTTTTTCGAATTTCTAGTATAAGTAAGGCACTCACAAATACAAAGGACAATATGATTTTGAAGGAAAAAAGATATAATCCTGGTTCTGAGATAAACTCTAATAAAAACCAAAGAAAACTCTTATTGAAAAATTCTTTAAAATTCTATATTTGTTTTGGAGTTATGGAGTAGAGATGAATAGGGAAGGAGCTATGAACTCCAGTTATATTCTACCATAACTAGTAAAATCAAAATCTTTATTGGAAGGCACAGAACACAGAAGAAGGAGAAAGGAAGGAAGGGAGAAGTGAGGGAGAAGAAGGCAGGAAGGGGAGAAGGAAGGGAAAGAAACAAGGAAAGAGGGAGGAAGGGAGAAAAGGAGAGATGGAAGTGATACCTGCTGGGGCCTATCAAGTGTTTTTGGGATTAAATGAATAGAAGGAGACTGTGGTGATGAGATAATAAAATAATCCAAAGATCAAAGTAAGAATTTTCAACTTTCCTTAAGCACAATCATAAGACATTAAGAGATTTTTAAAACGGATTAACAAGATCAAATTTTTGTTTGAAAAAACATACTCTGATTTGGTGAAGGAACTAGAATGGACAAAAGTAGATGCAGAGCAGCCAGATAGGAGGATTTGCAGTGGTCCTTTGGGGAGATTATGCTATGTGGTACTAAGGAGGTGATATTGAGAATAGAGAAAAACTACTTTAAAATGTGAGAAGTAGAGGAGAAGAATGGAGGAGTAGAAGACGTGTGTGACTCTCAAATTTCTGGCATGAGCAAGTGATAAGGGTAATACTTACTAAGACCGCAAACAATGGAGGAAACAAAGAGCTTTGGACTAGATGGACATTAAGACACTTTGGGGAATAGATTAGAGAGCAGTGTCCTACTACAATGAAGAAGCACACCCACGTACTCTAGTTTTATTGCATGGGATGCCGAACTTCCCATCATCTGAGTAGAAGAATATAATATTCTGTTTGGCTAAGAGATATATAATTATAGTGTATTTTAACTGAGTTAATCAAACAAACAGAAAGAAAGACTGGGCTTTTGACTAATACCTTCCATTCACTGTAAATCTCTTGAGTTCAGTGACTTTGTCTTTATCTTTTCTAAGTTACGCTTTCCAGTCATCTTCTTAAACTATGAAGAATTGCCTGTATTTTTAAAATTAATTTGAAAACAGAAACTATTTGTGATAAATGTGGATTTCCTTCACGTTAAATGGGCTTGTTATTGAAGAAACTCAACTAACCTTGGGGATAGTAGTGTTTCATTCTCAGTACTTAGAAGAACAAATTTGAGTACAAATTTTTTAATTCAATTCAGCTTTTAAACCATCTGTGATTCTGTTTACTTGCACACAGCATTATGTATATATTTTGAGGAATATATCAAGCACAAAATATAATGGAAGAAAATCTTTGGCAAAGAATATTAACACATAGGTGGAAACCCAAAAAATAGTTGATTTTATAATTTATATAGCTATGAAAGTATATTTCACTAAACTATGTCACATGAAAATATAATTATAAATATAAAAATATTAATAGAATACTAGAGATATTTTTAACATTAGACATATATATAGTTTTAAAATAAAACATGGAGTTGAAATTCACATAACATGAAATTCACCACATTAAACTGAACAATTCAACGGCATTTAGGACATTCACAATTTTCTGCAATCGTCATCTCATTTTCCTTTAATTACAATCACCTCCTGACTGACTATGGCTTGTCATCCTTTTTTCCTTTTTATTGAGGTAACATTGGTTTATAACATTATGTAAATTTCAGGTGTACATCATTATATTTTGACTTCTGTATAGACTGTATTGTGCTCACCACCAAAACTCTAGCTGCCCTCCATCAGCATGCATGTATGCCCCTTTACCCTTTTCCCCCTCCAGCAGTCACCTTCCCCTCTGGTGACCACCAATATGTTCTCCATATCTATGTGTTTGTTGTTTATCTTCCAAATACGAGTAAAACCATATGGCAATTGTCTTTGTCTGACTTATTGTGCTCAGCATAAAACTCTTAAGGTCCATCTATGTTTTAGCAAATGGCAAAATGTCAACATTTTTTATATCTGAGTAGTATTCCATTATATACATACATACCACATATATATATATATACACACACACACACACACACACTATATATATATATATATATATATATATATATATATATATACACATACATACCACATCTTCTTTCTTCATTCATGTGTTGATGGGCACTTAGGTTGCTTCCAAGTCTTGGAATTTTGCTCTGTTTTTATGCTTTGTGACTTTGCTCTGAATTTTTGTCTTGTGGTTATCATGAGGTTTGTATAAGAGATATCATAGATGACATAGTTGTTTTTCTGCTGATAGTATCTTATCTCCATTTGCCTATGCAAGTTCCATCCTTTTCCTCTACCCCTTCTATGTTTTTGTTGTCACAAATTATCCCTTTTTGTACTGTGAGTTTGTGACCAAATTGAAGTGGTTATAGTTATATTTAATGTTTTCTTTCATTTTAGCCTTTACATTATAATTGTTTACTAATGTGTTCCGGTATAGAGTTGCAATATTCTGATTTTATCTATTTATCACCTTTCTTAAAATGTTGTATACCTTTGCCTTTTTGTTTCAGGTTAGAGAGCTCTTTTCAAGATTTCTTGTAAGGTAAGTCTAATGGCTGTGAATTTCCTCAGCTTTTGTTTGTCTGGAAAAGTTTGTATTTCTCCTTTGTATTTGAAAGATAAGTTTGCTTGATAGAATATTCTTGGCTGACAGTTTTTATCTTTCAATATTTTGAATATACCATTCCACTCTCTCCTGGCCTGTGGAGGTTCTTCTGAGAAATTGCTGATAGCTTAATAGGGATTTCTTTGTAGGTTATTGTTTTCTTCTCTCTGGCCACCCTTAACATTCTTTTATTCTGCCATTGGCTTTTTTTTTTATTTATTTTTTTATTTTTATTTTTTAAAGACTTTATTTTTTCCCTTTTTCTCCCCAAAGCCCCCCGGTACATAGTTGTATATTCTTTGTTGTGGGTCCTTCTAGTTGTGGCATGTGGGACGCTGCCTCAGCGTGGTTCAATGAGCGGTGCCATGTCCGCGCCCAGGATTCGAACCAACGAAACACTGGGCCGCCTGCAGCGGAGCTGGCGAACCTAACCACTCAGCCACGGGGCCAGCCCCAATAGATTTTTTTTTTTTTAAAGATTTTATTTTTTCCTTTTTCTCCCCAAATCCCCCCAGTACATAGTTGTATATTCTTTGTTGTGGGTCCTTCTAGTTGTGGCATGTGGGACGCTGCCTCAGCATGGTTTGATGAGCAGTGTCATGTACGCGCCCAGGATTCGAACCAACGAAACACTGGGCCGCCTGCAGCGGAGCGCGCGAACTTAACCGCTCGGCCACTGGGCCAGACCCTCTGCCATTGGCTTTTGACAGTTAATATAATTTGCCTTGGAAAAAGTTTTTTTGCATTGAGATAATTAGGTGTTCAGTTAACTTCATGTATTTGTCTATCCAGCTTCTTCCCCAGGTTTGGGAAGTTCCCAGCTATTATTTGTTTTAAAAAGCTCTCTGCTCCCTTCTCCCTCTCTTCTCCTTCTGGGTTACCCATTATCCTTATGTTGATTTTCCTATTTGAGTCATATATTTATTCATTTTTTAAACATCTTAGTTCTCTCTTCTCTTCTACCTGAATCATTTCTAGATTTCTATCTTCAAGCTTGAAAATTCTCTCTTCTATATGTTCTTCTCTATTTCCAATGCTTTCTACTTTATTCTTCATCTCATTTATAGTGTTATTCTGCTCCAGAATTTTGGTTTCATTGTTTTATAGTTTCAATGTCTTTGGTGAAGTTCTCCTTCTCTTCATTAATTTTATTCCTGAGCTCATTTAACTATCTTTCTGTCTTTTCTTGTAACTCTTTGAGTATCTTCATGACAGCCATTTTGAAGTCTCTGTCAGTTAGATTGCAATCTTCCATGACTTTAAGTTTGGTTTCTGGAAAATTGTCATTTTATTTTTGTGATACCATGTTATTGCAGTTTTCCATGGTGCTTGATGAGTTGTTCCTGTGCTGACACACTTTCGATGAACACATTTCTTACTTGGGTAAGGCTTTGTTTACTTTGATCCTGAGTGGTTTCTGGTTGTATTTGAGACTTTCCACTTTCCACCTCCCACTGCCTCTGCCAGAGGTGCTGTCAGTGCCCTCACTGTGCTGCTTGTGCCTCCAAAGTCTCTGGTGCCTTGCTACTTACAATGTTGCTGCAGTAGTGAGTGTTGCCACCAGGGTCACCAGGCTGGCAAGCACCTCTGCTGCTTCTACAGTCACCTATGTTGTGGATTTCCTCACTACAGTGGAGAGGTGGAGAGAGTGGTGTGGGAGCTGGGGTTGCAAGCACTTCTGTCACATCTGCAAGTATTAGGTCTGCAGGCACCACTGCTACAGGTTGGGGCGGGGGCAAATCTGTTGGTACCATTGCAGATGGCGGGGACTGGAGTCCTGGGCTCCACTGTTGCTGTTACCTGACTGTCTGTGGTCTCTTCTTTCACTCAGGTGTGGCTGCTGCATGTGCCACTTGTGCTGCTGCTCCCAAGTTTTCTGAGTGTGCTGGCATGTCCTCTGCTGGGGGCGCTAACTTTGTGAGTGTTACTGCCACTACTGGGCTGGCCAGGCTCATGGGCAACACCGCAACACCACAACTGCCAGGAGGGAAGGGGTACCTAGATCACAGCACTGCCAGGGTTCCTGAAGACTCTGGTCTCCAGTGCTAGTGCAATTCCTGGAACCTGAGATCAATACTGCCACCAATGCTGGAGTCCGGGGTCTTGCATGCAGCCTCTGCTGCTGAAAGGGCCTGTGGTAGAGGTGCTGCCGTGGGAAAGGGTGAGGGGTCTGGGTCATGGTACTGCTGGGGTCTCTGAAGCCTCAGATTGCGGGCATCACTGCTGGGGGAGGTGGGCAAGCTGAGTCATGACTACCGCTGTGGTTCCTGATTTCTGGTCTCAGGTGCCAGTATGATTCCTGGAGCCTCAGGTCACGGGCACTGCTGCCACTGCTGTGGAGATGGTGGTCTTGGATGCAGTCTCTGCTCCTGGGAAGGCTGGAGTCAAGACACTGTCGCAGAGGGAGAGAGAGTGGGCTGAGTCACAGGTATCACCATGGTTCCCAGAACCTTCAGTCACGGGCCCTGTAGTGGTTCCGGGCAGCTCCAGGAGCTGGGCTGCCTGGGTTCCTGGGGGGCCAATATTTTCAGGGGTTACCAGAATTTCCAGGGCCTCAGGTCACAGGCAAGGCTGCAGTACCTGGAGCTTCCAGTCTTGGGAGCTGCCGCTGCCCTCTGGATGCCACTTCCTCCAGGAAGTCCAGTCCACCCACTTTCAGATGTATAGATGGATCTCTCAGCCATCTAGTGTGCTATACAGAGAGTCTTTTGTTGGTCTATGGGTATCCTACTTGTTGTATCTTAGAGGGGCGAGACAAAGGGAACAACTCACTCAGCCATGATGCTAATATCACCCCCTCGACCTATATTTTAATAAAAAGAGCTATTAGTTTAATCAGTACTCGTTTAAATATACTTCTCTATTAATCTAGAGATAACAGTAAATAACGATTGAGAAAAAGGAATTATTGAAAATACCACTTTTTCCTTAGATTGAAAAGTATTATTGACTATATTTTATTTATCTTCAAGTGGGACCCTCTATGCTTTATCATGCAACATTTTAAAGCAACTGTGTTTCTTATGCCTTAATGTCACAAATTCCAAACCAGTGGGGTCATATTCATGAAGTTTTATTTTAAGTTCAGCATGATAGAAAGGGCAGGAGAAGGTTGTCAAGGGCAGACAGAATGTCTGTCTGTTTAAGGACGTTGTTGCATTTCAATGTCTTATAATTAGACAGGTGTCATGGCCATTCTAAGGAAATCTATCAAGATATGCCGCATTTTTTTCTTTATTTGTTTCTTGTCATCTCAGTTTGACAGACTTGACTGAAAGGAAAATAAAATTTAAATAAAGAGACATGTTTGATTTTTTACTTGAGCTGCTGCCAAAATAGAAAAGCAAAAGAGAAATCAAAGGATAGGTAACTGTATAATGGGTAATATTCACTGGGTAACTAAACTTCGTTTGCATGATGGTCCTGCCTGGGGCATAGGAAAGCCTTGGTCCTGATTCTAGTTACCATTTATACAAGGATTAATGTTTATATAGCCCAATTTGATCATCTCTAAGACCAGTCATATTAGCTTAAGTAGATATTGACATAGAACAATCTTTGCAGAGTCAATGTGTATATGGTAGAAGTAAATGGTGAAAATGTGTGTATGAGAATTTAATGAGAGCTTTTCTATTATTTTCTCTTCAGCATCCTTTTAAATACCTAAGCTCATGGTCTATAGTGAAGTTTCCACAGTAGAGAAATAGTTTGTGCATAGGGTATGTCTAGAAAAGACATATTCTCATTCTGAGAAGTAGCCGTAATCATGAATCTGCTTTGCATAGATTTTCTCTTATAAGTAGTTTTACCTAAATTATCTTGTAAGAGAAATAGTCTAAATGAACCAAGTAACCAAGCATCAAAACTAAAAGAAGTTCTGTGTCTTCTTTTATAGTGGCAGTGATGTATATAAAATTGTTTAATTGCATAATTCACTAGCATATAGCTTCCTGACTTTGGGTTCTTCTAGAAGTAGTTTCCATCTCTTCCTGTGCTACTTTCTCACCCTGAATAGAGAAGGGAAGCTTTTATTGTTCCATCTTGTGTATATCTATCTCTTCTACAATATAACAGCACAATTTCTGTATTCTGAGGCATATGATGTAAGATGCCATGTTTTTAATATTAATACGACAGTGTATCATTTTTTGCAAATATTATAATCATCTGAAGCTTCCACACAGCAAGTGAATAATTTGAATGCTAAATCACATTATAGCACTTATAGTACTCAAAGAATGATTATTTTAAAAGCTAATGCAATGTTTAACGTTTTAAAATTTGCAATTAATGGAAAACTTTTGGAGTTGTAAGGTACTAATAATCGTTGTATCTTTAAATATTTATAAAAAATCTATTCTGTTACTCATTCCTTCTAAAAAATATTCTAGACACTGTACTAGTTTTTTTCTAATACAAAATAACAAAACAGAACCGGGTATTCTACTGGGAGTAAATATGTAAGAAGATACATACTTTCAATTGGTGTTAATTGAAATTATACGGAAAATAAATATAGAAAATAAGCCAGGTGATGGGATAGATGGTGACAGAGAAAGCTTCCTTCCTTAGTAGATGCTCAGAGAACATCTCTGAGGGAGTAAAATCTAAGCTAAAATTGAGTATCGGGATAAGTCCAGCCATGCAGACATTGAATAACCTAGCAGAAATGGATAATTCCTAGAAACATACAACCTACCAAGACTGAATCAAGAAGAAATATAAAATGTGAACAGATTCATATCAAATAAGGAGATTTAAGTAGTAACCAAAAACTCCCAACAAAGAAAAGCCCAGGACCAGATGCCTTCCCAGCTGAATTCTACTAAACATTTGAAGAGGAACTAATATCAATCTGCCTTAAACTCTTCCAAAAACTAAATTGTACAGAGAATTCTGCCAAACTCATCTTCTGTGGTCAGCATCCCTGTGATAACAAAGTTAGACAAAGAACCACAGAAAAAGAAATCTACAGGCCAATAACTTTGATGAGTATAGATGCAAAAATTTTCAATAAAATACTGGGAAACTGAATTCAACAACACCTAAAAAGATTATACACCATGACCAAATGGAATTTATCCTTGGGATACAAGTTTGGTTTAACATATGCAAATCAACCAATGTGTACACATTAACAGAATGAAAGATAAAAACCACGCGATTTTCTCAATACATACAGAAAAAGTACTTAAAGTTCAATATCTAGTCATTCTAAAAACTCAGTAAAATAGATTTAGAAGGAACATAACCTCAACACAATAAAAACCTCTTATGAAAAGCCCACAGCTAATATCATAATGGGAAAAACTGAAATTTTTTCCTCTTAGATCCTGTGCAGGGCAAGGATGTCTGCTCTTGCCATTTCTATTAAACTTTGTACTGGGAATACTAGAAAGAAAATAAGCAAAGAATAAGAAATAAAAGACATCAAAGAGGAAAAGAAAGAGTAAAATTATCTGTTCGCAGATGATATGATCCTGTAAGTAGAAACCCTAAAGACTTCAAAAAGAACTGTTAAAACTAATAAATGACGTTAGCAAAATTGCAGGGCACAAAATCTACATAACAAAAATAAAAAATCAGTGTGTTTCTTTACTCCAACAACAATCTATCTGAAAAGGAAATGAAGAAAACAATCCCAGTTATCAGCATCAAAAAGAATAAAATACTTAGGAATAAATTTAACCAAGAAATTGGAAGATCTGTACACTGAAACATATAAAACATTGGAGAAAGAAATTGGAGTAGGCATAAATAAATGGAAAGGCATCCTGTGTTCATGGATTGGAAAAATGCATATTATTAAAGTGTTCATACTACTATAAGTGATATACAGATTCAATGTAATCCCTATCAAAATTCCAATGGCATTTTCACAAATAGAGAAAAGAAAATTCTAAAATTTATATAGCACCACAAAAAAATAGTCAAAGCAATCTTGAGAAAGAAAAACAAGCTGTAGTAATTTAAACAGTGTGATATTGGCATAAAAATAGAAACATAGATCAATGGCACAGAATCAAGAGCCCAGAAATAAACCCAAGCATATACAGTCAATTAATTTTGACCAAGGATACACAATAGGGAAATGTTAGTCTCTTCAATAATGGTACTGAGAAAATGGGATAGCCACATGAAAAAAAAAATGAAATTGGACTTCTGGAAGAAAATTATAAGAAAAAATCTATAAGGAAAAGTCTTGACTTTGGTGATAAATTTTTGTATATGACACCAAAAGCTCAGGCAACAAAAGCAAACATAAACAAGTGGGACTACATCAAACTAAAAAGCTTCTGTACAACAAAGGAAACAACCAACAAAATGAAAAGACAATGTACAGATAGGGAGAAAATATTTGCAAAACATTTTTCTGATAAGGGGTTAATATCCAAAATATATGAGGAACTCAAACAATCTAATAGAAAAAAAAATCTGACTTAAAATGGACAAATGGCTTGAATTTCTCAAAAGAAGACATACAAATGGCCAATCAGTATATGAAAAAGTGCTCAACATCACTAATAATCAGAAAATGCAAATCAAAACCACAGTAAGATATCACTTCACACCTTTTAAAATGGATATTATCAAAAAGATAAAAATAACAAATGTTGATGAGGATGTGGAAAAAAAGAGAAGTCTTTTGCACTGCTGGTGGTAATATAAATTGTTACAGCCATTATGGAAAATAGTATGGAGTTTCCTCAAAAAATTAAAATAGAACCACCACATGATCCTGCAATCCCACTTTTGGGTATATATCCAAAGGAAATTAAATCACTTCCTCAAAGAGAAATGTATGTTCCCATGTTCACTGCAGCATTATTTATAATACGAGATATGGAAACAACCTAAATGTCCATCGACGCAAGAATGGATATAGAAATTGTGGTGTATATATAAAATGGAATATTATTCAGGCTTAAAAAGAAGGAGATCTTGCCATTTGTTAGAACATGGATAAACCTGAAGGACATTACGCTAAGTGAAATAAGCGAGACCATAAAGAACTGCACTTCATGATCTCACATATATATGGAATATCAAAAAGTAAAATTCACAGAAGCAGAGAATACAACGGTGGTTACCGAGGAGGTAGAGGTGGGGAAAATGGGGAGATATTGGTCAAAGGGTACAAAGTTGCAGTTATGTTATAGGATGAATAAGTTCTAGAGATCTAAAGTAAAGCATAGTGACTATAGTTAATAATTCTGTGCTGTATACTGGAAATTTGCTAAGAGAGTAGATTTCAGGTGCTCTCATCACATACAACCACAAAAAGTAAGTATGTGAAGAGATGGCTATGTTAATTAGCTTGGTTGTAGTAATTATTTAACTACGTGTATATGTATTAAAACATCATTTTGTGTACTTTAAATGTAAACCACTTTTATTAAATAAATAAATAAAAGTTAAAAGAAAGACATATTGATCAGCTCTAAAAAAGGAGCCATCTGATTTCAAAATACACATTTTTGACCTTCACAGTACATGTCTTCTCAGGTCTTTAACTGATCCACATGTGTTCATGTACTCAATCTTTGTGTGCTTTTGAGTGGCTGATCTGTGCTATGCTCTTTGCTAAGTCTAAGAGGTTCACTATGTATCAGGAGAAATAAACATTTCAACAAATCACTACGGTGCAATATATGGTAAGAGCTACAATATGTATGGACACATAGATTTATAAATGTATATGTTCTAGCTCAGCTTAGAGTAGCCATCACCATATTAAATCAAATATGCAAAACACGAAACTTACTCTTTTCTTCTCTTCTTCCTCCTCACAAAGTAGCCAACTGATTCCTTGTTTCAAATTCTTTATTATGTTTAACATTCCCAATCCCTAAACACAAAACACAAAGAGTCCTTTGATGATTCTACGTCATTTATCTCATATATAGACCTGCAAATGCCTCTATTATGGTATACTTAGTATATTTGACTCCCAAAGTGGATTTTTTTCTAACACCCATCTTTTCTGTACAGGAAAATTATTTTTAGCAATAATCCTAAAATAAAACAAATGGTAACAATGGTCATGGAAAACATGGTGAAAATTTTGTTTTATTGAACCACATATATCGAATTGTATCCTTTGAAAATATACAAATTAATAATAAGTAAATATTACAGAAATAAAATAGTTTTTTTATTTTTAAAATCACTGTACCCTCTTTGCTTATTTCAAACTTCCTACTTTTCATTGAATAAATATATAATAGTATAGGGCTGTGAAACCCATTCTCTACCTGAAATGAGCTCAAAGGATTCTGAATTTTCATGAACTGACTCTTGAAATGAACTAAAATAGCTGAGCCTAAGTGTAATTAGAGTTGATTTTATAACTAGGAGTTCTTTGAATTACTATCTTTGCAAGACACAATGTTTATTAAAGGAAAAGTAATGAAAATATGTTAAGTTAAAGCTTATGTATATATGATTGAAACTCATCAGTAACGATGGCAATTGTTTGGTATTCAAACCAAAAATAATATTTTTTCAGGAAAAAAGTATTTTATCACTTATATTAGAAGGAGACAAACTTTTATTCAGTTTTATTATTATTTCTTGTTCCCTATAAAGAACGCATTCCCCTATTGCCTCAAATCAGGCCAGAACACTGACACTGCTTGGCCCTTGGTTTGCCACTCCATTATTTGTCTTTTATCTGTACACAAAATAGGGGCTCAGACTTACATTAGAATTATTAAAATGGGTTTGGTTTTCTTTTTCAGTATTTTCTGCTGATTGTTTTTCCTTTCTCAGAGTCAGCCTGAATATTGCTCCAAGATTAACCTTCCTAAAATAACATCTACATCATGTCCTTATCCAAAGCATCAAAAAGTTAAGATCAAACACATTGACTACTTATTTTCTTCTACATTAAGCCTAAACAATTTTACTTCTTTACTAAAAACTGACAGAATCTCTTCACCTTTTGCCACTAATCTTTTCTCCGTAAATCCTTATTTTGTCTTCCCTAATGCCTCCTCGTTCCTACACATGTCATGCTAATTCCCACCGATATGCATATTCTGCTTCTCATTCTTAAGATACAGTGCTCAATTCTGATAAATCTCTTCCTTTAGGGTGAGTTTAACTCTTTTCTCCACTTAATTTTCTTTGTCTATGCTAATCCATACTAATCTACCTGTACCTCGAATCGCTATAATCAATTTATATTTTACTTCTATTCTAAATCTTATCTGCTGCAAAAGTATGCATACCATTCGTACAGAAGGAGAATGGGGGTTTACAAAATAACTTTTAGAAATCTAATGATTTCTGAGTAAAGTTTAAGGGTTTTATAGAGGAATAATACATCAGATAGAGTTGCATCTGAAAATACAAGTTTTCTTGCACATTAAGAAAATAGCATTCATAGACGTTTTTTATATGAGCTTTGAAGGGCAATTTAAATATGCTATATTATTTTTGAGAAATTTCTCACAGTATTTCAATAAAGTAAAAGATGAAGGTATCTAGTACAAATACTTTAAGTATAGATATAGTCCTTGTTCCTCAAAGATATCAGTGATAATTTACTACAAATTCAAACTTTTTGTAAGGGCATTTTTCTATCATATGAATAGCTTTCTAACACAATGTGATATTTAAAGTTACCAGATCATGAAGTTATGCTATCTACTACCAGCTACCTGAGGGTAATTTTCCCATTAATTTCTGGATCTAGACCAAACTTTCCTCTTATACAAATTTTAAAAACAAGAACAAACAATTTCTTAAGGAAAAAGAATCCTTTATAGCTGGGTTCTTATAGCTGGGATTTCTGCTGAAACAATAATAAAGAACATCTAGGTCTCTGATTCACCAAATCTTCCTTGCAACCATGAAGCTCTTTTTTAGTATTAAGTAAAATTGCGTCTAACATCTTCAGTCAGAATTCCTTTGAAATCATGTTATGCTCTTTCAAGGCAAGTAAAATTTCCCAACCAATGATATCACGTGGTGTCCAATATTTTCTAACAGACTTCATTGTCCCAAAGGTAGCCCCAGACCAAGGAGTCAGATAGAGCTCTAAGCCATCAAAAAGGATGCCATAAGCTCATACCCTAAAACTTTAAGTTTATGCACTCAGAGCTAATTTCACCTATGTGGATCAAGCTAATTCTCAACCACGTCAGTTAAATGAGGAGTTACTCTATTTAATAGTTCCCTGGCATAGTAAGATGGTGCTCAAAAGCTTTGAAAAAGCTAGTGTCTTTCCAAAATGCTCAAGATGTTGCCTGGAAGGTCACAGTCTCAGAAAAAAAAAAAAATGAAAAAAAGGATGATTGTTAAAGAAGAACTAACTAAAAGTCACACCGAACATTTACTCCTCTAGGTTAGCTATTCATTCATTCTTTCCATTCAGAAATTAGTGAAGCTACAAAGTATATGCTGCTGACTATAACAAGGGCTTTGTCATTTTCCTATTTTTAGTGAAGATATTGAAAGAAAACCACAGACTGTCCCAGATGGAAAATTCGATAGTGATCATTTAGTTCAACTTCCTCCTTTATCTAAGGGAACTAAGGGCCAATAGGCTAATTGATTTGCTCAGACTAGAATTTTTGTTTCCTGAATCCCAGTTCAGAGCTATTTTATCCTCACCAAAGATTCTTAGCCTTTTGGTGGCTGGGGATCAATTGAAGATCCCCTGTTGAATAAACTAAGGATGTCTTCACTGGGAAATATATACATGCACAGTGCTTTCTATAATTTCAGAATCTGAATTTTCTTTCTCTACAATGCTACAATTAGAAATGATTCCTTTTTGTAATTTCCAGACCTACTTATTTTTAAATTATGTGTTAAGGCATCAAACCAGGCTGGTTTTTCTTATCCTATAAATTGCTCTTGTAGAGACGCCTTTTGTTGATTTTGCTAACAACCACACATTACCTTGTTTAAGATTAGTGGAGATTTAGGTGAAAATAATACTAATAGGCATTGCCTGCATTTGGTTTACTAATTATTTACTTCTGAAGAAGTCTGAGGATTTTTAGGTTTCCATGTTTGTAATCTAGCCAGAATGCCCATGTTTTAGCATGTAATCAGGATTAAAATCACATTAAATTTTAACAATAACCAAACGAGGGTAGATTCCACCCTCGCTCTTTGTATACACCCACACACAACTTACATCACACAAAATACCCTTTTTCAAAAAATTCCTAATTCTTGCTTGGAATCTTTTAAAGCATACATGCATATGTTTAGAGATCTGTGAGCATTCTGTCCTGCTCTTCTTCATCTCCTACTCAGGTTCCGTGTTGCAATGTCTCCTCTCATTGAAGCTGCTTAAAGAAACTTTACCTCTGCTGTGTAGATGTCCATTTTTAGAAGTCCAGAATTCATGCCAAGGGTGCTTAGTTCTTGAGGTGTCAGAACCCGTTGGCTTGTATACAGATGCTGTAAGCATGACCTTCCCCTAATCTATGCCGTATGTACTGTTTCCCAGCACAACTCTAGATGCATCAAGCATCTCATAGAATTATCTTGTCAATATCTGTGTCAGGTGTTAGCCCTCTTCCATCATTCAGAATCTCAAAATTACTCTCAAGAAAACAGCTCCTTCAATTTACAATTCTCATCTTCCCTCTAGAGATTCAAGAGTAGTCCAGTGGCTCAAGTCCATGGAGTTTCTCCATCTCTGGGATTTTTCTCAAGTCTCAGCCACTTTGCCAGCTCTAAACATCAGCTCCTGTGTGTTTATCCTACTTACCCCTTGTTTAGTCTTAGCATTCTCTCCCCCACCTCCCTGAGAATTGGCAAATGTCCTCAGGGAAGAACACAATAGGGTGAAGATGTGGCTCTCTTCTGAACATCTCTCTTAGGAATTTTATCCTTGCCAATCCTCGCTGCATTGTCTCTTTGCCAGGGCCTTTAAAATGTGGTTTTAGGTATTTGGTCTAGTTTTGACAATTTTTTTTCAGGAAGCACTTGAGTCTGTTACGGCTATTCTGTCCTGGTGAGAACATGTGGTCTCTACTTGCTAATGTTTTTATTCTTTAACATTTCTTAACCTACCTGATTTCTTTAAAACTGGTCATTTTGCCACACTAGTGAGAGCTTCCCAAATCAGTTACTCCTTAGAAAAAGATATTGTCTATCTTTGTTCTCTAGAGCCATTTTTTTCCTTACCAAATTACATTTAATAAGTAATGGAATATAAGTATCAATTTGTGCCTAATTTCTTAGTAAGCCTCTCTTCTTAAGTGATGCACCAGACTAAATATACTATAATTCCACAACCACAGAAGAAATTACTTTCTATTTGAAAGTTTCAGTCAGACTAGTCAGACCTCTCAAATTCCAGGGGCTGGTAACACTCAGTTACTATATAGTAATAAAACCACCAAGGCCAAAACAAAAGGTGGTATATTTCTGGCAACAAAGATATTCTCAAATACTGCTCCAAATACCTGAGATTTCTTCTTTTAATATGGCAGCTTTAGTAAAAAAGTAAAATGATATTGACTACTTGATTTTTCTGCCTTTAACTTCATTTTCATAGCTACTTGACTATTTTTAAATGAACCTCCCTTTGCTTAATGTTTTATGACAATTTTTATTCATATTTCAACTAAAGTAAATTTGGTAAAGCAAGTTATACAATTTCATTTATTTCTTTTTTAATTTTTTTATTTTAATTGCAGTAATATTGGATTATAACATTATATAGCTTTCAGATGTACATCGTAATATATTTCGAGTTCTGTGTAGATTCTACCGTGTTCACCACCCAAAAACTAATTATAGTCCATCCCTCACATGTGAGCCTAATCACCCCTTTTGCCCTCCCCCCTCTTCCCCTCTGGTAACCACCAATCCAGTCTCCAATGCTATGTGTTTGTTTGTCATTGTTTTTTATCTTCTGCTTATGAGTGAGATCATATGGTATTTGACTTTCTCCCTCTGACTAATTTTACTCAGCATAATACCCTCAAGGACCATCCCTGTTGTCACAAATGGCCAGATTTCATCATTTCTTATGGCTGAGTAGTATTCCATTGTGTATAAATACCACATCTTCTTTATCCATTTATCCCTTGATGGGCACCTAGGTTGCTTCCAAGTCTTGGCTATTGTGTATAATGCTGCAATGAACATGGGGGTGTATGCATCTTTATGCCTTTGCCTTTTCATGTTCTTTGGATAAATACGCAGCAGTGGGATATCTGGATCAGATAAGGGGTTAATATCCAAAATATACAAAGAACTCATACAGCTCAACAACAGAAAACCAACAACCCAATTACAAAATGGACAAAAGATCCAAACAGAGATTTCTCCAAAGAAGATATACGGATGGCCAACAGGCATATGAAAAGATATTCAACATCACTAGCTATCAGGGAAATGCAAATCAAAACTACAATGAGATATCACCTCATTCCGGTCAGAATGGCTATAATTAACAAGACAGGAAACAACAAATGTTGGAGAGGATGTGGAGAGATGGGAACCCTTGTACACTGTGGGTAGGAGTGCAAATTGGTGCAGCCGCTATGGAAAGCAGTTTGGAGTATCCTCAGAAAGTTAACAATAGATCTACCATATGATCTTTTACTTATTATGTGGCAAATTCTTATCTGCCTAAGATAATTGCTTACCTACCACAATTTTATGGTCATCTTGGTATGCTTTAGAATATATTATTCTTACTGGTCCATCTAACAATCCCTCAGATGTGTCCAGAATCCTGAAAACCATCTTCTAAGCATTTACCACCTGAATTTTAAATTTGGAGCGACTTGAATGCAAACAATTCTGTTGGTTTGTTAAAATATCATTCATAAGAAATATAGGTTCCCTCATACATGTTTATTTCAATATGGAGGCATATATTTGCTCAAGCTAATTTGTCACCTTAGATAAATATCATTCAGTGGAAAAGTATGTGACAATTCTTGAGATATTAGTTTTACATTTCTCATCAAAGGCTTAGTATTTCTGTTTCTTCTTTGCTTATCTTTACTTAGTGATGGATATTTCAGAATAAGTTGAGAATGAAAACTTTTCTTGCTTTTAATATTGCTCTACCCCTAAGGACCATAGTCAGTAAAATTGGAGACTGGAAAAATAAGAGGATAAATAATAAATTTTTACATTTAGTAATAAGTTTCTGTGATTTAAGACATTGCACTATTTTCTCCATAATTTTTAAAAAGATAACTCATTTCTCTCAAGCTGAAGGACATCAACAAGCTTACATAAATTATTATGTTTACTTACAGGTTTGTGAATGCCACTTAATGTTTATTGTATAATCAAGGAGGAGATGTCCTATTCTAAGTCAGATACCTGGGACAAAAAAAATAGGGTAAAAATCAAGAATGCCCTCCTATGTTGGAGGACAGGAGCTAAGAGAGATGTGAAGAACTGTGTATGCATCATCTCTTAGGACACAGAAAGGAGTTTGGTTTTTATTTCTAGCTTCAAGGAGAACCATGACAGGGCTTTAAGCAAGTGAAGAACATTATCTGATTTAATGTTTTTGAAATATTGTTATGGGAGCTATGTGGAGATTAGATCGCAGTGGAACAAGAGTGCAAACGATGAGGCCAGGTGGAAAGGCACTGAGGTCAGGCAAGTGGAAATGATGCCAGCACAGAACAGAATGGTAGCTGTGGAAATGAAGACAAGTGTATAAATGTGATGTACATTTTGCATTTAGAGCCAAGAACAATGTCCGATAAATTGGGTGTCAGGAGAGTGGAGAAAAAATGATAGATCAAAGCTGATATCTAGATTTCTCACCTTAGCAAGTGATGATGTGGACGGCTTTCATTCTGGATATTCGAGCCCCTTGTTCTTCAGATCACCTGGAAGATGTCTGGGCACTTCCCGGACATTCTCTCTAGACCCAAATACCGGCATGGAGAATGACCATTATGGCTTTTCCACTTCATTAGACTAGTTACGGGCTTTTACATTATTAAAACAGTCTTCTCTGTTGAGAGGGAACGTAAGCTGCAATCAGCCTCTCTGGAACAGGGCCTTGTGCAACTGCATCATATTTCACTCACTAAATTATTTTCTGAATCACAGCTTCCTGTCTCCCAATGACTGAGATAGTATTGCCTTCCCTTCCCCACTTCCAGGATCTTTTTGAGAAAAATCACTCTGAAGTCTTCTCTATTGCTTAGCGGGGTTGCAAAGGTTGTATTTCAAGACTCTTACATAATTATCTATATTTTATATTTTTCTGCTATTTCAAATAGATTTGGGCATGAAGGAAAGATAAAGGTACACACTCATGCACAGATTTTGAATTCAGAGTCTGTAAATACACTTACACAGCATTTTGATCAGTTTCATTCCAGAAATCTCAGTTTAGGTAACATATCTGAATTATCTTTGAAGTTTTGTTGTTATTATTTCTTTAATTAAACAGTTTCTTCTAATTTTATATGCAAAACGTTCTATATCCTTCTTGAATAATAGTTTTCTTGACTATCTATACTTTCAAATCAAGTGGAGTTCTACAAATATATATGCCCAGGCCCTTCCCAGCTATTCTAAATCAGAACTATAGAGCTGTAAATCTGATAACTATACTTTTATTAATTCCACATGTAGTTAAGATGAACAGGCTGATCTGAGAAGTATTCCCTTAGGGTGATATGCCCTCCTTCTCCTCCACCACTTTAGAATGATTCTAGGTAATGAGTGATGTCACCCATAAGACTATATTGTAAATATGATCAATGTGAGGCAGAACATAAGTTGCATAAATTAGAAGATAATCATCCCTCTCTGTGCAGGTGACATGGTTTCATTATAAAGTAGCTTCAAGCAATTGAACCTTTGACTGATTATTTTCAGAATAATAGCTTAGCAACAGCTGAGCTAAAACAAAACCCTAATGTTTGACAAATATTTTATAAGCTTTCACTGGCTAATATTACACAATTTCACTTGGAGGTCAAATTCTTTGTGACTAAATCGTTGTCATTCTACAAGGGTGAAAATAAGTTGCTACTGGAGTCAGATTGTCCAACTGGTAACTTTTCACTCTATATAGTTTCTCATCTGAAGAGAATCCCAGTATCACATTCATATTTTTACAATTGCAATGTGGTTTTATCTGCTAAGTGTCTAATATGGAAATATACTTTTCATATAAATAATCACTGGTTCTTCATTTTATACTTTGTGATACCATTGGCAATGATTTTTATTCTCTGCTTACAAAAATCACAATTATGCCACCTAAATAAATTAGATGAGCAGAATTACAATACAAGAGAATGATTGATAATGCTACATTTCAAAATAATGTGTACTGGCTGGAATAATGCTCCAGGTACTTAGTCACTACGTGATGCTGGTCAATTAATCTATGCTTTTTGATCCTATCTTCCCTTCTCTAAAAGGGAATAATAATACATTTCTACAATTATTGTGAGGATAAAATGAAATAATCTTATAAGTGGCAAGCAGAGTTTCTGGCATATAATTAGGCTCAATATATTATTCACAGCTGCTCGTGCTTAAAATACTATTGCACTATCTACAGATCAATGCTTATTTTTCTATTCTATACACCAACTTATTTTCTTAATGCCTTCTTTCTTCTTCCTTATACTATTCTTCAATACCGCCTTCTAGAACCCACACGGGCATATTGCTGCAAAACCTAGCAACTAGAAATAATAGTTCCACTTCTCTTCCTTTTTTCATTATTACTCTAATGTGGTAGTTCTATCTGACTCTGTTTATTAATGTTGACATTCTAGCCTATTGAGGTGTCCCCTTTTCATGAATTTGATTTATAGAGTTCCAATAGGTTTGTGCAGTAGTCTTTATCTCTAGGAAAATGTTCTGCCTTATTTTGTAGGTGTTCTAGTTCTGACATTTGGTGACATTTTCCCTTACTGTTGACAGTTTTTTTTTTCTTTAGATAGTGAACCAGACTGGTGAGGTGTTTCATTTGTTTTCTCCGGTCTGTTTTATATCTCACAAAGCCCTGCAAAGTTTTCATCTCACAGTACATTCTTGTCTGGTTTTCGTTGGCACTACTTTTTGCTTTACCTTGAATTATTCTGTTGTTTACTAGGATATGGGAAGTTGACTTTTTTCTCTAGGCTGGCAAACAGATTTCTGTTTCCTTTTATAAGAAATTATCCTCCTTCCATAATCATTATGCTGTCTGAAGTTAGTTATTTTTGTAATCACCATAAAATAAAATTTCTTAATTCAACTAAAACTTAATTTTGTCATTATTTTACAAACCGTTCTGTTTATTTACATTGTGTCATCCAGTCAAAAATTTTGTATAGAATCCTCTTGTCTCTCAGCAAATTTTCTATCTTTATTTATCATTTGCAATAAACATTACTGTCCATAATTACTGATGGAAAAATGTCTACATTTTCATAGCATAGGAAATATACTTTTATCATTGTTAAAATGAACATGATTAAGGCAATGCTTCCTGGCTACTGGTGGGAATTACTGACAGTAATTGAATACCACTTAACCTGATCGATTCCCCACCTCATAACTATTTCCACTACACCTGACAAAGCAACAGTAACATTTCTTCCTACAGTGTCCATTATAAAAAATCACAGTGTGTAACATTCTAGCAAAGCTTGGAAGTTTGAAGTATTTAGTTATTTCTTTATTCACATGTCAATCTTACCCTATGATTGTCTCAAACTTTAAATTTTGAGTGCCTCCAGCTATTTCACCCACAACCATCATACTTCCTTTACTGTTGGACTTGTACATTGTTAGGTTAGAATCTGTATGAATTCACATAAATAATCACATTTTCATACACACACACAGACACACACATGCACATGCTTCACCATATCAAATTATTTTATGGTACTTTTCAACACCAATTTTTTTAAATCGTTGATACAAATTTGGTAAATATTAGAGTAAGAATTTTCTGCTGTGTGTTGGAGATAAATTATTCTTCCATATAACATATATATTTAAAAGATGCAGACTAAGGGAAGATTCTATACATTTTTACAGTATAGCCGGTTCTCCACAGAATATATTCAAACATAAGATCAGAGCTATAAAGAAGAGATGGTTTAATTAAAGCTCTATATTTACAGCTCCCTATTTAAAGAATCTCTCAAAGGAAAGGTTAGGGCATATTCTAAAAGATGAATAGTCATCACACCAATATTTACTAGCTTTAGGCCTTCTTAAAGAGCAGGAAAACACTCTCCCAATTTCTCCTAAGGAGAATTCTGGACATTTTGGTTGAATTTGTTCATGCATAGATAACCTTAGCAAGATTACCTTTTCCATTCTCCTGTACTTTCTGATTATTTCAATTTGCCAAGTCCTTTTAAAAAAATCACTTCTGTTATAAATAGTAATTTCTGTATTTAAGGAAATGAATGTTAAAAGCCATTCAGGGTCAAGCTAAAACTCTCCTATCAATCACCCATATTCCTTAACTTCATTATTGATATTCTCTTGGCAAAGATTTAAAGTCCATACCCATTTCATTTCACTTATCCTGTAGAACTCCAACCTTGGTTGAAACCAAGTATCTTTCTTGTGCCTATTCAAGGTAGCTGACTCCTGCCAGATGTCACCATATAGCCCAGAGCAATGACACCACTATAAACTCCTGGACCTACCACACATAGCTTCTCAGATTTGATCAGCAACATCACACTTTCCTTTGTCAATTAACTCTCTAATTCCGCTCAATTACTATTTTGAAACTTCTTGACTGTCTTTCAAGCTTGTTAGCAGATGACCTCAGATCCACTCTAAAGAGAAGAAATAAGTCATCTGGTCAAAAGGCTGTCACCCACAAATTAACAAATGTGTTTACCTCAACCTCCTTCCCTACTGTTCTACTGGACGAATGACTCTGGTTTTATCCACAGCCAATTTCTTGACTTTGCCTTTATCACATCCCTTCTTCCTCTCAGATATCTAGTTATATATTTTCTCTCACAGCCTCTGGATACACATTTGTCTTCCTACACTGGACTTTTCCTTTTAATGTGGTTAAATGTTAAATTCTTTGCTATATAAACACAGACACTCCCTTGATCTATCCCTTTCCAGTTCACTCTCTCTCTCATTTACTTTACTTTTTATTGTTATGAACTTTGTAGGCACTTTCTGTTCCTATTCCTTATTTCCAGCTCACTCCTCCATTCAATTTAATTCGGCTTCTGACTCTACCACTCCACTGAGACTGTTCTTTCTAAAGCCATCAAGACACTTCTCTGGGCCATCTCTTCTTAGAATTCTCATAGGCATTTCAAATAATCTATCAAACTTGAACTTGTAATTTTTCTCCCTAAACCAGTCCATCTATACAGATCCCTAATTATGCCATCATATACCCAGTTTCTCAAGCCAGAAAACTAAATGGCCTACTTGCATATTTTTCCAGCCCTTACATCCAATTAGTCAAAGTTATAGTGGCTCTTCTTAGTGAGAGGTTCACAGGAAGCACTCAGTAAATGCCAAGTATTAAAAATAGTAATAGCACAAATTATCACATTTGGTTTCCCTTAACTATTTGTGCAAATTTGTGTTTTACATGGGTTTTCTCCAAAAGGTTTCAAGCTCATTGGGGGAAAACTTTTCTATACCCATTTCTGAGTCCCCAATTTCTGTCACAATAACTTCTCCATCCCAATTTTAATGTGCAGAAAGAATTTTAAGCACTACTTTCCTTTTGATAGATATGAAACAACTGGTGGATGGATAAAATAGATAAATATAAAATCATAAAAGATGAAAAGAAAAGCTGAATATTTAATAAAGCTCAAGATAGGAATGCATTGTCTTAATATAAAACAAAATGAGGAAATTACACACATACCAATACATTTTACTACTTATAAAGTGAAAATAATTATGAGGCAAAACTAACACTAAAACAGATTAAAAAACAAATCACACATTGTTAAAATATTATAAAAAAATAAGTTATTCCAAAAGATCTTCTAGAAAAGAGTTTGGTTTTTGCCAAGACTATACATACATGTTACAATAGTAGATATCCTATGTTACAACCTAGTAGATATCCCAGATGGGTCTGACCCAGGCCCATCGCTGGGATTCAGGCATTTCTTCACATATTTGGCTGATATTTGGACTCTCCAAACGTCTTTGAATGGTGGAAATACATTGGAGGTTTTGGTGAATGCAGAGGTGAGTACATCCACGTACACTGAGGCAAAATTAATGGGGAAGTTGGCAAGCCATTGACATCCATGACCAGCTCATGGTAATAATGAGAAGGAAATAGGAAGAGCTGCCTTCTAGAAAGTACCAGGAAGAGATTCTAAAATCGAAGATCTCACTGCTCTGGTGCCAACTGACAACATATGATGCAATGTGAGAAGGCCACTCATCTTACTTCTGCATCAAAGACAGAATGGCTTTGGAGAAATTCAGTATGTACTTATAGTAGAAGTCATGTCCATGAAAAATTTAATAGAAAATAGAATAGCATTGCCAAGTGGATGCAGCCAGTGCTTGTAAAGACTATCGGTGCAAGAAAAAGCTCTAGAACAAATAATGGAAAGTTGAGGAGAAGACAACACAGTATATGGATATACCTTGTAGTATATAAGAAGAGAATTCCTCTAAATTTATTGCTGAGCCCATAGGAGACACTCCTGAAGATGATTTGATGTAACTGACAAAAGAAATAACTGAGGAGACTTGGAGTTATAGTGGGAGCTGCTGAGAAAAATTAATAAAATTATGGTTATTGGTATTGTGTATTTTGTTCGTATCCATAGATTGATGAAGCATAGAGAATTATCACATACACATACACACATGTACACACACAAATATAGCCTAAGAGTTCTATATAGAAACACAGGAGAAAGATCTATAAATGGATAACAGTGGTTAATTCTGTATCATGAAATTTTAGGTCAGTTTAATTTTCATTTATATGTTTTTGACATTATTCAGTGTTGCCACATTAATATATATATAATGTTTTACAACAAATAGAATGTTATTATTGAAAATTGAAACAAAGATAAGCATATATCTATTCAGTTTTCAAGTTTTATTTATTCTATTATTGCTAAACACTATAGAGAGATCTCATCAAGATGGCAGCATAGGCAGACTCTGAACTCACTTCCTTTCATGAACACAGCTAGGTTACAACTATTCTTGGAAAAATTATCCTGGAAATAAAATTGAAAAAAACTGGATAAAAAGAACTCCTACAACAAGGGACAGTCCTGACTGAGGCAGAAGAGGAAGAAATTCCTTCTGGAGAGAAAAAAGCCACCTTCCGGAGCAGTGGAGCTTCACAGCCAGCCAGGCAGGAGCCATCCTGAGGTAAGTAGCCCTCCTTGGAGGAGCAGGGTCCTGAGCAGGGGCTCATTACCACTATAAGCATCCTCAGACTCAGCACAACTGAGATGAGTGTCCTGTTATCTGGCTTCACTGGCTATTAAGTGCAGTGAGGAATACCCCTAGAAAAGCTAGCGGACAAAAGCCAAAAACTCCCAGCTCTTAAAGGGCTCATGCATAAATTCACCCATCTCAGAGAGCAACCTAAAATCATTAGAAAAAAAAGCATTCACAGTACTTTGGTGAAAAGAGACTCACCTGGTAGGCTCTGGGTGCATCTTGGTGAGAGGTGAGACCTCTCTAGAGACTGAGACATTGGTGGCAGCCACTGTTGTCACCTAGTACAAGCATGCTGACACAGACATTGGCAGATGCCATTGAAGCTCTTACCCTGGCCTGTTAGCCCAGGAGTCTGCCACACCCTCTAGAGCACAGATTTAATCCAGTTCAGCCAGGACAGGTAGCCTGTCCCAGGGACCAGTCCCACCCAACAGCAAGCCTTCAGGCTACTTGTTGGCCTGCATAGACTGGGTTCCTTGATCTTCTACAAGGAGAGGAGTGTGTCTGTCTCAGTGGGGCAGGGCCTGTGTGAGAACCAGATGAACTATGGGGGGCATTGGTAGAGAGGTGAGGGCCTCTGCAGTGGGGCAACTGGATATGCTCCAAGGGTTTGGAAAGTGTGAATGGGCCAGGACTGTGTTGATGGTGTGTGGACCTGTGGGGCGTGGGGCTTATCAGTGGCAGAAGACTTGTGATTCACAAGCAGCCACAGTGAGTATCAGCCTCACCTACCAAAGTCTGAAACGATTGGGTGCTCCTGTGCCTAGGGCCATGTCCAATCAGCTACAATCCTGAGAGAGTTGACAACAGCCTTGCAGGCATGAGGCCTAAAGCAACTGTAAGCCCCTGAGCCTAGCAACCAGCTACACTGGGTACCTACCCAATTAACAGGAAAACTGCAACAGAAATGTCTATTAGACCTTGTAGCCAATAGTGCTCGGGCTTCCCAAACTCAATTTACAAACAGTGGGCCAGGGAGGGAAAGATTAGATTCCCTGGATACCTGCAGTAAGAGCAACCCTGCCACAGCAGAAGGACACAAGTAGCTCACAAAGGGGTCAGTCCTGGATCATTTGGACTAGTGACAAGAGGGAAGCACACTGCTGGGCCTCAAGAGGTATCTCTTACATAAACCCACTTCTCCAAGATAAGGAGACATAGCTGACTCACCTGATACATAGATACAAGCACAGAGAAAGAGGCATAGTGAGGAGGCAAAGGAATACTTTCAAGCAAGAGAACATGACAAAACCCCAGAAAAAGAACTCATTGAAACAGAAATAAGCAATCTATCTGACGAAGAGTTCAAATTGAAACTCATAAAGATGCTCACTGATATTGGGGGAAGACTGGATGAACACAGTGAGAACATCAACAAAGAATTGGAAAATATAAAAAAGAACCAATCAGAAATGAAGAATACAATTCTGGAGAAGAAAAATTTACTGGAGGGACTCAATAGCAGAGTAGATGAAAAGGAAGAATGGATGAGTGAGCTGGACAAAATACTAGAGGAAGTCACCCAAGCTGAACAGAGAAAAGAAAAAAGAATTGAAAAGAATGATAACAGTCTAAGGGCAATCTGGGACAATATCAAGTGCACTAACATTCGTATTATAGGCATCCCAGAAGGAGAAGAGAGAGACAAAGGGGCAGAGAATCTATGTGAAGAAATAATAGCTGAAAACTTTCCTACCCTAAGGAAGGAAACAGAAATCTATGTACAGGAAGCACAGAGAGCACAAAACAGTATAAGCGCAAAGAGGCCCACACCAAGAGACGTTATAATTAAAATGTCCAAAATTAAAGATAAAGAGAGAATTCTAAAAGTGGCAAGAAAAAGGCAACAAGTGACATACAAAGGAAAGCCCATAAGAATATTGGTGGACTTCTCAGCTGAAACCCTACAGGCTAGAAGAGAGTGGCATGACATATTTAAAGTGCTGAAAGGAAAAAACCTATAGCCAAGAATATTCTATCCATCAAGGTTATCATTGAGAATGGAAAGAGAGATAAAGAGCTTCCCAGACAAGCAAAAATTAAAGCAGTTTATCACCAAGAAACTAGTTCTACAAGAAAAGCTGAAGAGACTTATTTAAATTGGAAAGAAAAAAACACAAATAAGGATAAGAAAATTATCAAAAAAAAAAAAAATCCCCTCCAAAACAAACCAGGAAATAAAATCACTGCTAAAGGCAAAAGTATAGTAAAGGTAGTAGATCGACCATCTATGAAGATAATATGAAGGTTAAAAGACAAAAGTACTCAAATTACCTATTTCAAAGATAAAATGGTAATGGATAGACACACAAAACAAGAGATTAGATATGACTTCAAAAACATAAAATGTGGGAGGAGGGGAGTAAAAGAGTAGACCTTTTAGAAAGAGGTCAAGCTAAAGAGACTGTGTCAAGCTAAAGAGACTTTTAACTCAACATACATTGCTATATACATAGAATGTTATATAGGAACCTCATGGTAATCACAAACCAGAGCCTATAATAAATAAACAAATAAGTAACAGCAAAGAAATCAAACATATTACTAAAGAAAGTCATCAAAACACAAGGGAATAGAGCAAGAGAAGAAGAAAAGAACAGAGAAGAACTACTTAAACACCCAGAAAAAGAAAAGCAACAAAATGGCAATAAATACATATTCATCAGTAGCTACTTTAAATGTCAATGGACTAAATGCTCCAATCAAAAGACATTGGGTGGTTTATTGGATCAAAAAAACAAGACCCATGTATATGCTGCATAGAAGAGACACACTTCAGACTTAAAGACACTCACAAACTGAAAGTGAAAGGATGGAAAAAGATAATCCATGCAAATGGCAAAGAAAAGAAAGCTGGCATAGAAATACTTACTCAGACAAAATAGACTTTAAAACAAAAACTGTAACAAAAGACAAAGAAGGGCACTACATAATGATAAAGGGAACAACCCAACAAGAGGATATAACACTTGTAAATATCTATGCACCCAACATAGGAGCACCTAAATATATAAAGCAATTATTAACAGACACAAAAGGAGAAATAGTAATACAATTACGGTAGGGGACTTTAACACTCCACTAACACCAATGGCTAGATCATCCAAACAGAAGATCAATAAGGAAACGTTGGCCTTAAACGACACATTTGACCAGATGGACTTAGTAGATATATATAGAACCTTCAATCTAAAAACCACAGAATACACATTGTTTTCAAATGCACATTGAACATTCTCCAGGACTGACCACATATTAGGCCGCAAAGCAAGTCTCAACAAATTTAAGAAGATCGAAATTATACCAAGCATCTTTTCTGACCACAAAGGGATGAAACTAGAAATCAACCATAGGAAGAAAATCAGAAAAACCACAAAAATGTGGCGAATACAGAAAATGCTACTGAACAATCATTGGGTCAATGAAGAAATCAAAGGAGAAATGAAAAGTTACCTAGAGACAAATGAAAATGAAAATACAATATGCCAAAATCTATAGGATACAGCCAAAGTGGTTGTAAGAGGGAAGTTTTTAGCAATTCAGGCCTACCTCAACCAGCAACAAAAATTCCAAATAAACAATCTAACAGTTCACCTAAAGTAACTGTACAAACAAAGCCTCATATCAGCAGAAGGAAGGAAGTAATAAAAGTCAGAGCAGAAATAAATGAAATAGAGACTTAAAAAACAATAGAAAAAAATAATGAAACCAAGAACTAGTTCTTTGAAAAGATAAACAAAATTGACAAACCTTTAGCTAGACTCACTAAGAAACAAAGAGAGAAGGCTCAAATAAATAAAATCAGAAATGAAAGAGGAGAAATTACAATGGGCACCTTAGAAATACAAAAGATTATAAGAGAATACTTTGAAAAGCTATATGCCATCATTGGATAACCTAGAAGAAATGGATAAATTCTTAGAATCATACAAGCTTTCAAAACTGGATCAAGAAGAAGAAGAAAATTTGAATAGGCCAATCACCAGTAAGGAGATCAAAAGAGTAATCAAAAGCCTACCAAAAAATAAAAGTCCAGGACCAGATGGCTTCCCTGGTGAAGTCTACTAAACATTCAAAGAAAACTTAATACCTATCTTTCTCAAACTGTTCCAAAATATTGAAGAGGAAAGGATCCTTCCTAACTCATTCTATGAACTCAACATTATCCTGATACCAAAACCAGAAAAGGACAACACATAAAAAGAAAATTACAGGCCAGTATTACTGATGAACATAGATGCAAAAATCCTTAACAAAATACTAGCAAATCAAATACAACAATATATTAAAAAGATCATACATCATGATCAAGTGGGTTTTATTCCAGGGATGCAGGGATGCTTCAATATCCATAAATCAATCAACGTGATACACCACATTAACAAAATGAAGAATAAAAATCACATGATCATCTCAATAGATGCAGAGAAAGCATTTGACAGGATACAGCATCCATTTATCATAAAAACTCTAAATAAAATTGGTATAGAATGAAGTTACCTCAGCATAACAAATTCCATATATGACAAACCCACAGCTGATATCATTCTCATTGGAGAAAAACTGAAAGCTATCCCTCTAAGAACAGGAACCAGACAAGGATGTCCACTGTCACCACTCTTATTTAACATAGCACTGGAACTGCTAGCCAGAGCCATCAGGCAAGAAAAAGCAGTAAAAGGGACCCAAATTAGAAAAGAAGTGAAACTGTTACTATTTGCAGACAACATGATTTTATATAGGGAAAAATCCTACAGAATCTGCTACAAAACTTTTAGAAATAATAAATGAATACAGACAAGTCACAAGATACAAAATCAACCTACAAAAATCAGTTGCATTTGTATACACTAACAACAAAGTAGCAAAAAGAGAAATTAAGAATACAACCCCATTTACAATTGCAAGAAAAAGAATAAAATACCTAGGAACAAACTTAACCAAAGAGGTGAAAGATCTGTACACTGAAAACTATAAAACATTGTTGAAAGAAATTGAAGAAGACACATAGAAATTGAAAGATATTCTGTGCTCTTCGATTGGAAAAATTAAGATAGTTAAAATGTCCATTCTTCCTAAAGCAATCCCATCACAGTTCCAACAAAATTTTTCACAGAAATAGAACAAAGAATCCTAAAATTTATGTGGAATGACAAAAGATCCCAAATAGCCAAAGGAATCCTGAGGAAAAAGACCAAAGGTGGAGGTATCACACTCTGATTTCAAAATATACTACAAAGCTATAGTAACAAAAACAGCATGGTACTGGCACGAAAAGAAACATATATATCAATGGAACAGAATCGAGAGCCCAGAAATAAACCCATACATTTATGGACTGCTAATTTCCAACTAGGGAGCCAAGAGTATACAGTATAGAAAGGAGAGCCTCTTCAATAAATGGTGCTGGGAAAACTGGACAGCCACACAAAAGAATGAAAGTAGACCATTATCTTACACCACACACAAAAATCAACTCAAAATGGATTAAGGGCTTGAATGTAAGACCTGAAACCATGAAACTTCTAGAAGAAAACTCAAGCAGTACGCTTTTTGCATCGGTCTTAGCAGCATATTTCCAAATACCACGTCTGACTGGTCAAGGGAAACAAAAGAAATAATACACAAATGGGACTACGTTAAAGTAAAAATCTTCTGCACAGCAAAAAAAATCATTAACAAAACGAAAAGACAACCTAACAACTGGGAGAAGATATTTGCAAACCATATATCAGATAAGGGGTTAATATCCAAATTATACAAAGAACTCATATGTCTCAACAACAAAAAAACCAACAACACAATTAAAAAATGGGCAAAAGACCTGAACATAGATTTCCCCAAAGAAAATATACAGATGGCCAACAGGCACATGAAAAGATGTTCAATGTCATTAGCTATCAGGGAAATGCAAATCAAAACTATAATGAGATATAACCTCACTCTGGTCAGAATGGCTATAATTAACGAGATGGGAAATAACAAGTGTTGCAGAGGATGTGGGAAGAAGGGAACCCCTGTACACCGCTGGTGGGAATGCACACTGGTGCAGCCACTATGGAAAGCAGTACGGAGTATCCTCAGAAAATTAAGAATAGATCTGCCATATGATCTAGCTATTCCACCGCTGCATATTTATCCAAGGCCTTGAAAATAAACTGCAAACAGATATCTGCACCCCGGTTTTTATCGCAGCATTATTTGCATTAGCCAAGACTTGAAAGCAACCTGGGTGCCCATCAAGGGATGAATAAATAAAGAAAATGTGGTATAGGTACACAATGAAATACTACTCAGCCATAAGAAATGATGAAATCCAGCCATTTGTGACAACATGGATGGATCTTGAGGGTATTAAGCTAAGTGAAATAAGTCAGAGGGAGAAAGTGAAATATCCTATGATCTCACTCATAAGTAGAAGATAACAACTACAACAACAAACAAACACATAGCAACAAAGACTGGATTGGTGACCACCAGAGGGGAACTGGGGAGGGAGGAGGGTGAAAGGGGTAATTAGGCACATATGTGTGGTGATGGATTATAATTAGTCTTTAGGTGGTGAACACGATGTAATCTACACAGAAATCAAAATATACTACAATGTACACCTGACAGTTGTATAATGTTATAATCCAATTTTATTGCAATAAAACATTTTAAAAAAATTTAAAAACCCCTATAATAACAATTTACCAAAATTTCATATCTTTAAGTCTGAATTATTGTTTTCCACATCAGGAAATGTTGTATTTGTGTCCTTGATATTAACCGACATGTGAAAAGCAGGGCACTTCAGAACAGGGAATAATAAGAATAAATGTACTTGTCACTTATTAAAGGAAGAGGCTCAAGTTAGCTGCAGATGTTTAAGGAGAAAAAATTGGAATAAGCATATATGTGAAGCTGAAGAGAAAACAGTGAGACCTAAATGGATTTGGATGATGTGATCTTTTCTCCATCTGTAAGCCAGCATTTCTTCTCACAAATTTAGGGTTCTGGTATATGCACATGAAAAAAGAACCTGAACTTCTGGCACTAAGCTCCCTTTTCCATGAACCAACAGCACAGAGTCTTGTCAGGTTGCCTGTGGAGGCTTGTTCTGGGCTATATTCCTGTATTTGAATACATGGCTCAGGTATGCTAAGACCATGAAACTTGTTCTATAGACTACTTAGAGAGTTTCGCAGAACCAAATAAGAACAAGTTATTCATCTGCTGTAGCAAACAAAAATATTTGGTGGGAGAAGTACCATATGCTTCTTAATTCAGAATTGCCATGTGGCAAGGAAATACAATTACAAATATCTGAATATTTCCCTAAGATCACACACTAAATATATATACATATATATATATACACACACACACGTATGTCTTACTTATATAGATTCTTTACATATGTAAAGAATATACAATATATTTATTTATATATTATAAACGTTTACTATCTACAATGTTTATTTAGATGTACAAATATAACATATTATATATGTGTATGTTATGGCTTTCAAGTGAGAACATATACATTTAAAGATTGAGGGATGAATTCTAGCTATTCAAAGTGCAAAGGTAAGATTTAGAGCAGGTTAACAGAAAGAGAAATGGGATAGGGATTGGAATAAGAAGATATTTTGATTAAACTGATTTTTCCCATTATTACTTTGACATAATTTATTTCATTTTTTTCTGTTTGCTAAAAAGACAATTTTTGTGGTCTTATTATATAGATATATACACATATATATTTATATATAAACATACAAATAAATATATGTATATATTTATATACACACACATATATCTGTGTATGTATGTGTATGTGTGGGTGTATTTAACTTCCAGAGGTGTGTACATTGACATTTTGGCATTTGAAGTTAATTCTACTAAAATCCTGCTTTTGGTGCAAGATATTACAAGAGTACAAAATTATGTGTGATAGTTGGAATCTTAGTTAGATGTCGCAAAGGATACCATAAACCATAGAACAAACCTATAGTCTAAGTTCAATGTTTAAGTATTTACTTTGCTTTCATATTTAAAAATTATTAAATTCTTGTAATAAAGTAAATTTTTATATTCCAAATTTTGAGTGCATTTTTAAGTGGCTAAAGTTTATATACATTGCCAATATGTTACCTTTGTAATTAGCTTCTTATTTCTTATAAAATCCCATAAACTCTGTGCAATCTATTTGAATTACCTAAATTTTAATGCTCAGGAGTAGTAACTTGTTGAAAAGCCATAAAGCTGTTGAATTGTAATCAGATATATAACAGAGTACTCATTCCCAAAAGTAATGATGACTCCAGTCATGGTGGACACTATTTTTTAATGAAATTGCATAGATTTTGTCTAATCACTTGCAGAAGTATGCACTAGGCAATTGATAATTTCATAATGTTTAAAATTAATGCCTATTAAAAAGTAATATCTATTCTTTTTTTTTTCTTTTTTTAAAGATGGGCACCTGAGCTAACAACTGTTGCCAATCTTTTTTTTTTTCTGCTTTTTCTCCCCAAATCCCCCCAGTACGTAGTTGTATATCTTAGTTGAACGTCCTTCTAGTTGTGACATGTGGGACGCCACCTCAACGTGGCCTGTCGAGCGGTACCACGTCTATGCCCAGGATCTGAACCCGGGAAACCCTAGGCCCCAACAGCGGAGCGGCGGATTTAACCGCTCGCCCACGGGGCGGCCCCAGTAATATCTATTCTATCGTGAAAAGAGAGACTAAAAGCTAAAACTTGACATAAGTGTCTATTTTTATTGCACTAATAAGGCAGCTATAAAGCAGTGCAATATGAATGATGTGTACTTTAAGTACTCATAAGAGTATAAACCTTGTATCACTTGGGTGATCCTTTAAATTAAACAAATACAACTTAAAAGTTAGTCCATATTTTCTATAAATATTGGGAAAATTCTGAACCAAATTTGAGAATTCAGAGCCTCCAATTTATCTCTAATTCCAGCATGTTCTGTGATTCACTCTGCATAGAGAATAAGAAACATAGCCTTCATCGCCTAGAACATGATTTGTGCACCTTATCTCCTAAGAACTAGAGACCTTTCCCAAAGCGCCTTCTTAAAAGATGCTATTTAAGAGCATGAATCATATAAAATTAGAAATTTTACAAAATTTCTGGCACTTGCAAATGCTTGTGTATTAAGCAAAGATAACGAATGCTGTTGGTATTTTTCAATAACTTTCTTATTCTTTTTTCCTTACTAATTTGTTATATATAGAAAAAGAATATGAAAAGACAGCTGCATAAAAATTAGCCGTATTTTGTTAAAACAACTTTCAACTTGAAAATCAGATTTCATTTTCAAGAGCATTGTCATTGATTTCGTTTTCTGAAAAATTTTCTTAATGAAGCTTTATGGTGACCACTTTATGCTGATTGAATACTATAATCCTCTTATTTGGACAGATTTGTGCAGGTCCCTTGTGCTCCTCACATTTATTAAACATGGGATCTAAGGAAGCTCATGCAGTGTTTCTGGGTAATCATTACTTACAGTCTGAAGTGAATTTCAGTTCCAATTCATTTACATTTATGTGCTGAAACTAAATGATTAATGTGAATTTTTACACATTTTTAATTTTTCAGAGTAATGAAACTATAAATTTCAAGCTCTTGGAATCTTCTTATCTCTTATTTAATTCAGTATGTAATTGAGAACAAGCTTTTAATATAGATCAGAGAACTTTCCAAATTTAAATTGATTAGCTGTTAAGCTGCGCTACTAAATTTAAAGCAAAAGATTTGACTGGCGTTTAAAACATAAAAACACTTTTGAAAAATAATTGAAAATTCATAGCATTAATTTATTTCCCCAAAATAGTATTACAATATTTTTACCTCTTCAGTGTGTCTCTATAGCTATTTCAATCTATGCAATATGTCTTAGAAAAACAGATTTATTCCATGCTTATCAGTCATCTTATAAAGGTGGTTAGAAATTCTATACTCTTCACTCAATCAGTTATAGAGAAATGTAGAATTCTTGATCATAACCAGACTGTCCACACTGAACTAATTCTTTTCCTAATATGAGAATAACCATAGATTTATCCCACTCCTTATTTAAGCTTCTAGTTCTTATCCAACCGACAAAGCATCTATAATTAACAAATGATTATTTTTATTATCTGCAACATATTAATTATGAATAAAATAATTATAGGTTTACTAAGCATTGTATCAGCAATAACACAAGCAATTAAGCATGAGAAGTAGCTTTCATTTTTTAATAGACTTTAGTTTTTAGAACTGTTTTAGTTTCACAGCAAAACTGAGTGTCAAGTAGAGAGATGCTGTACGCTTCAGCCTCCACACGTACATAGCCTCCTCCGTTACTAATATCCTCCTCCAAAGTGGCACATTTATCACAATTGATGAATCTACGTTGATACACCACTATCATTCAAAGTCCATAGTTTACATTAGGGTTCACTTTTGGTGTTGTACTTTCTATGGATTTGGACAAATGTATAATGACAAGTGTCTGCCAATATAGTATCATACTATAGATAGTTTTACTGCCCTAAACATCCTCTGTGCTCCGCCTATTCATCTCTCCCAACTCCAATGCCTGCAAACCATTGATCTTTTTACATTTTCCATAGATTTGCTTTTTCCAGAATATTATATAGTTAAAATCATATAGTATATAGTCTATTCCGAAAGTCTTCTTTCACTGATTAATAAGCGTTTAAGGTTTCTCCATGTCTTTTCATGGCTCGATAGCTTATTTCTTTTTCGCATTGAATAATGTCTGGATATACCACAATTTATTTGTCCATTTCCATACTGAAAGACATCTTGGTTGCTTCTAATTTTTTGCAATTTTGAATAAAACAGAGTTACTATAAACCTCCATGTGCAGGTTTTTATACAGACATAAGTTTTCAATTTCATTGGGCTAAATAGCGAAGAGTGTGATGGCTAAATTGTATGGTAAGAACACGGTCAGTTTTGTAAGAAACTGACAAACTGTCTTCTATAGTGGTTATCACATTCTGCATTCCCACCAGCAATGAATGAAAATTTCTGTTGCTACACATTGTTGCCAGTATTTGGTTATGCCGGTGTTTTGGATTTTGATCATTTTAACAGGTATGTTGTGGTATCTAATTGTTGTTTTAATTTGCAATTCTCTAATGACGTATGGTGTGGGGCATCTTTTCCACAAGCTTATTTGCCATTTGTCTACCTTCTCTAATGAAGCGCCTTTCAGATCTTTTGCTTATTTTTTAATTGGGCTGTTTGTTTTCTTATGCTGAGTTTTCAGAGTTCTTTTTATATTTGGATAATAGTCCTTTATCAAATGTGTCTTTTGCAAATGTTTTCTCTCAGACTGTGGTTTGTCTTCTCATTCTCTTGAGGTTTCATATGTTAAAATTATGAATTATGATATCCAAAAAATGGCATTTATTCTTCCTCTAAAATTTTAAATATAAGATTTCCTTGGTATTAATATAGTTCCCATTTCTAAAAACGTATATGGAAAGAAGTGCATATTTCAGAATTGGCTGAATTATGTTTTACTATTTATTTAGAAATAATTTCAAATGCAGAAAGTTTTTTATAGCGAGAATAATACAAAGAACACTCATATACTCTTTGTCTAGATCAATCTAATGTTCCATTTTCTTTATCATTTGTACAATGCACTCTCTCTGTCTCTCTGCACACACTCACATGCAAACACTTTTTTTCCTGAAATGTTTGAAAGTAAGTTACATATAGCATGGATATTTAGCTTTAAATAATTCAGTGAGTATTTCCTAAGAATAAAGATATTCTTTTTCCTAATCAGAGCATAGTTGCCAATATCAGAAAATTTAACATTGATAGGACATTTTAATCCAGTGACTCTCCATATTCTAATTTTGTCCGTTTATACAGTCATGTCTTCTATAGCATTCTGTCTTTCTCCAGTATAGGATCCAGTCTAAGATCTGGTGCTGCATCTGAGTCAGGAAAGTAGCATCTGTAAGTATATTTCCTAAAACATATCTATACTAGTACTTTGGGTCCTTCACTTTGTTTTTGTTTTATTTTGTCTTAATTATAGTTTTTATATTGAGTGATTTTCGACTGATATGCAATTGCAAAATAATATGGGGAGATCCTGTTACCGAGTTCAGTTTCCCCAATGATAACAGCTCTCAAAAACATAGTTCAATATAATAATGAGTACACTGACATTTATGCAATCAAAAGGCAAAATATAATATGATTATCTTTATATAACATTATTGAAATGATGAAGTTATATAAATGGAAATAGATTAATGTTTTCTCAGGTGCTAGAGACAGGAGGATGGTGAGGTGAGAGGCGACTGCTGCTTATAAAAGGACAAGAGTAGGGATCCTTGGGTGATGGAACAAAATAGGTATTTTTGAAAGATCAATAAGTTTCTTGAAAGAAAATGTCAGTAGGTCTGCTATTCTCAAATGCCACAAATCTCAAGGAGGTTCTCTAAGGGCATAAGAGTCTTTTTGCACACAACATTGAGTTGGTCAGATTTACCCAGATCTCTATGTCCTACAGTTATTGAAAGCAAATGACCAATATTGGGCTAAATGAATATGACTTTAAGGTTGCAACCTGCTATGTCGGTAAGAAAATATAGATAAATAACAACTTTTACAGTTAAAAAGGTAAAACAAACCTGTCTCTCCTTTAGAGTTTCAGATAGTAAACTCTCAGAGAGAGCTTATGTATGGAAGTTTATACTGATTACTTATTTTTCTCCCTGATACACTCAATTATGGCTTTATTCATGAAACATCATATAGTTACTACTGCAAGTAAAGGATGATCTAACTGCCCCTGCATGTACCTCATGAGAACTAAGTACTCATCTTAAACCCTCTAACATCCACCTAGGAAACATTTGAAAGAGGTTATAGTCAGAGGAAAGATCTTGGTGATAAAATTAAATTGCTTTCCTGATTGTCTTTATGTTGTAGTATTTATTTATCTAATCCTAGAGATGAGAAACTATAGTAATTGGATAATTTGTTTTATCCCTTTTCCTTTTTAAAAAAACTGTAAATATCCCTGCATCTTATTTTTAATTCACTCATTTCTACTTTTGGTGTATATGAGACAATATCTTATCTATAAATATTATAACACATAGTCATCGATAATAATTAAATGATAGACCAGCAATAAACTATTGTGTCAATAGTAAGGACTCAAGAACCAAATCACATATGTTCAAATCTTGGCTCTTTCATTTAGTAACTGTAACCTTAGCAAGATATTTCAGCTCGTTGTGCCTGAGGTTTCTCATTGGCAAAAACAGAAAATACTTTTTGCCATCTTTGAGGATTTTTGTGAGAATTAATGGAATTGATGATGAAATGCCATTAAATTTATGCTTGGGGCATAACTAATCCTCAAAAATGTACATTTTTAAGTCAGAAATATAATTGAGTTTCATCTACTATGTAAATTAAATGATAAACTATTTTAAACATTCATACAGACTCAAATAGAACTTAATGCCCAGGTAAGGTCACTCTTATTGAAAATACACAGATTGTTAAGACAGCAGCACTATTACTATCATTACCTTTATCACCTACACAAAACTTTAAATCAAATTGAGAAAGTCCGTTATGAAGTTTTAAAATATTTAAAAAGCATTTAGATATCTAAAATGGCTGATTTAGTTTAGGAAACACTAAAGGGTTTGATTTTGGTAGTTTCGTAAGTTTCTGAGTTAAGGACCATGTTCTTCACTCCTTTAAGAAACAGCCATCAGATGGACACAGGGTTTTCTTAAAGAGATTCTTTTTGGTCTGTGTGAGGGTGATTGGCCCTGAGCCAACATCTGTGCCGGTCTTCTTCCATTTTATGTGGGACGCCACCACAGTGTGGTTCACGAGCAGTACTAGGTCTGCACCAGGGATCTGAAGCTGTGAACTCAGGCTGCCAAAGCAGAGCACACAAACTTAACCACTAAGCCACTGGGCTGGCCCCTAGGAGATTCTTAAAGATATTAATATTGCTAATAGTTGAGCTTATCTACTATTAAAATAGGCAAATTTCTTCAGGTCTTATGATGCATTGAACTAACATCCCTTAATATAATAGAATTATATTGAGAATTATGGAAATCTCATTTTATTTTTTCTAAAAGTTATACTTTAACTAAAAGTCACCTCCTACTTTCCAGCTTTGCGGGAATCTAATTCTTCTATGGCCATTTCATAGAGTCAATGATTGGAAAATTATGAGAAAAAAATCACCATAATTAGATAATAAGAAGCATGCAATATTTTTGGCTGTAGACACAATATATTACATAGATTGCCAAGATGTACATATATACTCTATGCATAATAAGGTGGATAAAATTCTATTTACCAGATTTTATCCGTGGAAAAGACCTGTATTTTCATGGAAAAACTACTGTGATAAATTGCCTGCATGAGAGACAGACCATGAATGGTGTCCTAAAAGACCAAACAGTTGCTCCCTAGGGGCTGGTCCCATGGCTGAGTGGTTAAGTGCACCTGCTACGCTTTGGTGCCTGAGGCTTCGCCAGTTTGGATCCTGGGCACAGACCTACACACTGCTCATCAAGCCATGCTATGGTGGCATCCCACATAGAGGAACTAGAATGACCTACACCTGAGATGCACAACTATGTGCTTGAACTTTGTGGAGAAAAAAACAAAAAGAGGAAAATTGGCAACAGATTTTAGCTCAGGGCCAATCTTCCTCACCAAAAATCATACCTTTTAAAAACAAAAAGCTGTTCCCTAATCTTATAAGCACGGGTGCTCCCTACTTTCCAAACTTATAAGACAAGAAAATAATATTTAATTTCTGAAAAAAAGTAATGGAGAGTGAAGCAAGGGAGGAAGGGAGAGAGAAAGGAAAGCATAAAATTTTCTAAATTCGGTATCTCCATACCTCAATGTCACCATACCTCAGAGTTGTCTTCAAGTAAAATAAACGTAGCAAAAAGGTCTGGATATTACTGTAGTGATTAGGTTACAAATGACTGACTTTCCTCTTGCTTGTGGCCTCTCTTGACCTCTTGCTCCCTGCCATGTTGTGAGGTGCTCTAAGGAGAGGCTTTCAGGCAAGGAACTGCTAAAGGAGCCTTCCGCCAACATCTTCTGAGAAACTGAGGCTTCAGGACAACAGCCTGCAGGGAACTGAATCCGGACAACAAAACAGATGGGTGATCTTGCCAGCGCATCCTTGCCAGTCAAGCCCCACTCCCAACAGGAGACGGCACCTGCAGCCAACGCCTTACTGGCATCTATGTGAGATATCCTGAAGTGGTGGATCCACCTACGCCATACCTGAATGCTTGACTCACAGAAACTGTAAGATAACAAATGTGTATTGTTTTAAGCTGATAAACTTTGGGGTAATTTGTTGCACAGTACTAGATAACTAATTAAATATGTGTGTTTGTGTGTATAATTATAGTTTATGCAATTATGGACAGTTTTATATATATAGTTATATATGTAGTTACATATAGATATATAATGATATAATGTGTCTAGTTAGATATTATATATACTTAAATATATAGCTACGTAAGGATATAGTTATGTTTATAGTAATAATAAATAAGTACCTAAGGTTTTGACTTTATTGGAAAATGCAGTTCTTTTAAAAATTAAACAAAATAAAATATTTATTTTATAAGAATATATTTTCAATAATTACATGTATATTTGGACGTTTCTTTCTCAAGAAATCTTAATTTTTTCCTAAGTCAAAATGTAATAAATAGGACAAACATGTGACTTATCTATTTAATAACTCATATTGATACAGGTTACACAAATAGTATTTTTGTTTTTCTCAAAAAAAACATGATTATATTGAAGAGAAGGAGGAAGTTATATATGTGCAAATAATCTTAAGAAACTGAGTATATTTATTGTATTATTGCTTTAATTAAACTGGAATTGAAACTGGATATCAATGATTAAACAAGTAGGGATTTTTAATTCTATGACTGCATTAAGTAATATCTAAAATATACTTATGATTTAAAGACATTTAAAATGAAGGCATAGCAATTAAATCTGAATAATAAAAATTAAAATGTGATGATTATAATTAGAAATTGATTAAGTTGTGGGGCAGTGGGAATGTCTCAAAGCTTGATAAAATGTTGGCTTTTATTTTTGAGTAATATAAGACAACTAGAAATAGATGAAATAAACAAAATTTAAAGAAACTCAGAGTAGAAAATGTAATTAACCAAGAGAGGAAGATTTTATAAATTCTTCTAATGGTTGCATTCCTAATATCATTTAATAATTTTAAATATATTTTAAAGATAGCAAAATTATTTTTATTAAGCTCAGTTTATGTACTCCAATTATGTGATAGAATATACGTAGAATTATGTATATTATGAATCACGCTTTGATTTTAAATATACTGATTAGGTTAGTGATTATTCAATAGGAAAAGATGAAAGCCAATGTTGTTTCATAATTAACACAATTTGCTAAAAGTTCACAATGCATGAATATTTTTACCAAACTTTCATTTTAACAAGTGTCTCTAGTATTTTCTCAGGTTTTATATCTCAATTCATACAGTTTTAGAAAACCATTACATGCCTTCACATTTTTAAGATAATTTGCTCTTTCCAAAAGAAAATCAGTTATCAGATCAAGCCAAATATAATAGCATTGATGGGAGTTGTAATTCTTAACCAAGGAAAAAAAGCACACTTTGTATGAAACTCAAGGAAAATAGAAGGAATAAATACTAAAAATAAGACTAGAAATCAATAAGATAGAAAAAAATATACACAAAAAACATTAAAAAAGCCAAATGTTATTTGTGTGAAAACTTTAGTAAACTTGATAAACTCCCACAAGGAGCCATCAAGAAACAGAGAAAACACAATTATTCACATTACAAATGAAATTAGGGTATCAATACAAACCCTACACACATTGAAAGATAATTAGAGCACATTTTGTACAAGTATATGTCAATAGATTTAAAAATTTGACTGAAGTGTACAATGAAAAAAATACAGCTTAACAAAAGTGACAAAAAAGGAAATTGAAAATATGAATAATTTCCTATCTTTAATGAAATTGACTAGCTTAAATTCAGGAAGGTGAATAAATGCTCCACATTTTGATGGGAGAAACTGCAAGTGACTGTATCCAATTTTGTAGTCTACTACAAATCTTTAGTCTCTCACTCCACACAGCTTGTTAATTTAAGCAAATATCTTGTTGAGAAGATGAACTTATTTTGAAGAATTCTTTCTTTCCTGGCAGATCATTCTTTTCCTCCAAACTTTTTTAAATGTCTCTTTAATACCTTATTCAAAAAGAACCTTTCTACCATTATCTGTATTTCCAAAAATTTTCCACTTAATTTTCATAGAAAAAGCAATCATATTTTTGCATGAATTTAATTAAATTATATGATTGCCATAACAATCATTTGAGTACCATTGTACCCATATTTTTGTTAACATACAATTCTTTCAGCTGATCAATGCAGAATTGCATAGGCTTACTAGAGATTTGCCTACTCATAATGGAAAATGAGTGTGATGGGTATTCAGTCAATTTGTTTTACAAAAGGAATAGAGAATATCAGTCAATCCCCAAGATTGGCCTGAAGAACTGGAAAGATAAGATTGTATTAACTGAGATGGGGTAGAATAGAATGAAAGTATAATACGTTGGGGGCAGAATAGAATGAAAGTATAATACGTTGGGGGCAGAATAATAAGTGATTCCATTTTGTGCATGCTAAGTTGAGATCTTAGACATCAAATGGAAATATTAAGTAAGCAGCTGGATATTTGATTTTTGCTTTCAGAAAGGATGCTTGGGCTGCAGATAAAATTTGATGATGTCACCTTATTGATGTTGTTTCAGCCATGACATTTTATTAGATCTCTAACAGAGTGAGTGTGTTTAGGGAATATAAGCAGATCAAGAAATAACGTATGGATCGCTCCAACATTAAATGATCATAGATAAAAGGAAAACGAGCAAAGGAAACAGAAACAGCAGTCAATGAGGTAAAAGGAAAACCAAGGAAGTTGTCCTGTAAGACAAATGAAGAAATATTTGAAGGAAGAGGCAATAATGAATAATTTTACATGTGCTGATAGTCCAGTAGGATATGCCCTCTTTAACATGACATACATATTGATATAAGAGAAATCAAAGTACGTAATCAGTGTGTAGACGTATTTATATTCATTATAAATTGATTATTGATTATTTCATTTGTTTTAATGTTATATTTTTGTCAACAATATTTTTACTAAGTACTTCAAACCTTGTTTTACTCCTTCTAAAACACATCAGAAAATACTAATTAAAAAAGATCTATAATTTTATTGAGTAATTCTAGGATCACAGACCAGAAAACACATCTTTGTCCCTGCACGTTCTAAATCATTATTTTCAGGCCAACTCATTCAGGATAAAGGGGTAGAATTTTCCAATTTCTTTTCACTTAAATGTAAACAAATTATAGGAGAAATCATCAATAACAAACTGATATAGAAAGGACATCATTTGCAGAACAATCACTGAGTTTTATATATTTACAATGTTCATTATGTTTAATTTTATTATATCGAAGAATTATGTTTTTCATGATTTTCCAAAGCACTTTTATTTCCACTTGAGGTGTTTAATAACACTAAAATTGATGCTATAATAATTAAAATTAATTAAAATAGCATCTACTTTGCAAGTTTCATGTAGTAACAAAATATAGAATACAGATATATATTATTAAATATAGTTATATATATTATATATGTGTTATAAATATGTTATGTATATTTCATTGTGTGTTTATATAATATAATATATAAATATGCTATTCAATTATATTATTATATAATTTATAATCATATACAGTATATAATAAATACAGTATATTTTGTTATTGAAGTAATATTGACCTATAATGTTATATAAATTTCAGGTGTATATTATATTATTATTTCTGTGTAAACTACATCATGTTCACCAGCAAAAGTCTAATTGCCATCCGTCAATGTATACATGTGACCTTTCTCCCCTCACCCTGCTAACCACCAATCTATTCTCTGTATCTGTGTATTTGTTGCTGTTGTTTTTATCTTCCACATATGAATGAAATCATATCGTATTTGGTATTTGGATTTCTCCATCTGGCTTATTTTGGTTAGCACAAGTCACTCAAGATCCACCCATGTTGCTGCTAATGGCAATATTTCTTCTTTTTATGGCCGAGTAGTATTCCATTGTGTATACATATACATATATATATATATATGTGTTCATGTGTATACATATATACAGCACACTTTCTTCATTCATTCATTTGTTAATGGGCACTTATATTGCTTCCAACTCTTGGCTGTTGTGAATAATGCTGCAATGAACATAGGGGGTGCATGTATCTTTTCAAACAAGTGTTTTTGTGTTCTTTGGATAAACATCCAGAGGTGGAATAGCTGGATCATAAGGTAGCTCTATTCTTAATTTTTTGAGGAGTCTCCATACTGTTTTCCATAGTGGCTGCACCAGTTTTCATTCCCACGAGCAGTGTATGAGGATTCCCTTTTCTCTACATCCTGTCCAATATATTTTATTTCTCGTTTTTTTAATAATAGCCATTTTGACGATGTAAGGTGATATCTCATTGTAGTTTTGATTTACATTTCCCTAATAATTAGTGATGTTGAACATCTTTTCATGTACCTCTTAGCATTCTGTATATCTTCTTTGTAAAAATTTCTATTCATATCCTCTGTCCATTTTTTAATTGGATTGTTTTTTTTGTTGTTGTTGAGTTGTATGAGTTCTTTATATATTTTGTACATTAATCCCTTATCAGATCTATGATTTGAAAATATCTTCTCTCAATTGGTAGGTAGCCTTTTCATTTTTTTGATGATTTTCTTTGCTGTGCAGAAGTTTTTTTAGCTTGATGTTCTCCCATTTGTTTATTTTCTCTTTTGCTTCCCTTGCCTGGTCAGACATGGTATTCAAAAAGATACTGCTAAGACTGATGTCAAAGAGCGTACTGGCTGTGTTTTCTTCTAGGAGTTTTATGGCTTCAGGTCTTACATTCAAGTTTTTAATCCATTTTGAGTTAATTTTTGTGTATAGTGTAAAATAAATCTCTACTTTCATTTTTTTGCATATGGCTGTCCAGTTTTCCCAACACCATTTATTAAAGAGACTTTCATTTTTCCATTGTATGTTCTTGGCTGCTTTGTGGAAAATTAGCTGTCCATAGATATGTAAGTTTATTTCTTTGCTCTTGATTCTGTTCCATTGATCTGTGTGTCAGTTTTTTTGCCAGTACCATGCTGTTTTGATTACCATAGCTTTGTAGTATATTTTGAAATCAGGAAGTGTGATACCTCCAGCTTTGTGTTTTTTAATCAAGATTACTTTTTTGTTCCAAATAAATCTACAATTCTTTTTTATTTTTCCAAGAAAAAAGTTGTGGGGACTTTGATAGGCATTACATTAAATCTATAGATTGCTTCAAGGTGTATGGACATTTTAACTATCTTGATTCTTCTAATCCATGAGCACAGAATATTTCTTCATATCTTTATGTCTTCTTTGATTACGTTCAACATTGTTTTATAGTTTTCAGTGTATAGGTCTTTCACCTCTTTGATTAAATCTATTCCTAAGTATTTTATTCTTTGTGTTGTGATTGTAAGTGGAAATGTATTTTTGATTTCTCTTTCTGCTATTTCATTGTTAGCGTATAGAAACGCAACAAATTTTTGTATGTTAATTTTATACCTTGCAACTTTATTTGTTTATTATTTCTAATGTTTTTTGGTGGATTCTTTACAGTTTTCTGTGTATATAGGATCATGTCATCTGCCAATAGTGACAGTTTTACTTCTTACTTTCCACTTTGGATTCTTTTTCTTACCTAATGCTCTGACTAGGACTTCCAGTACTATGTTACATAAGAGCGGTGACAGTGGTCATCCTTGTCTCATTCTTATTCTTAGAGGGACAGCTTTCAGTTTTTCACTGTTGAGTATGGTGTTAGCTGTGTGGATGTCATATATGGCCTTTATTTTATGTTGAGATATTTTCCTTCTATACAACTTTTGTTCAGTTTTTATCATAAATGCATGCTGTATCTTATCAAATGCTTTCTCTGCATCTATGGAGATGATCGTGTGATTTTTATTCTTCATTTTGTTAATATGGTGAATCACATTGATTCATTTGCAGATGTTGAACCATCCCTGCATCCTTGGAATAAACCCCATTTGATCATGGTGCATTATCCTTTTAGTGTATTGTTGTATTCAATTTACTAGTGTTCTGTTGAGGATTTCTACATCTATATTCATTGGTAATATTGGCCTGTAATTTTATTTGTTTGTGTTATCCTCACCTGGTTTTGATATTGGGGCAATGGGCATCATAGAATGAGTTAGGAAGCATTCTTTCTTCTTCAATTTTTCGGTAGAGTTTGAGAATGTTAGGTATTAAATCTTCTTTGAATGTTTGGTAGAATTCACTGGGGAAGCCATCTACTCCTGGACTTTCTTTTTTTAGGAGCTTTTTGATAACTCTTTCAATCTCCTACTAGTGATCAATCTATTCAGGTGTTCTATTTCTTCTTTATTCATTTTTGGAAGGTTTTATAATTCTAAAAATTTACCCATTTCTTCTAGATTATCCATTTTGGTGGCATATGGCTCTTTGTAGTATTCTCTTATAATCTTTCATCTTTCAGCAGTGTCTGTTGTAATTCTCCTCTTTCATTTCTAATTTTATTTTTTGTTTTTTGTTGCAGTAACATTGGTTTATAACATTATATAAATTTTACGTGCACATTGTAATATATTTCAAATTCTGTGTAGATTACATCATGTTCACCACCCAAAGACTAATTATAATCCATCACCACACACATGTGCCTAATTACCCCTTTTGCCCTCCTTGCTCCCCAATTCCCCTCTGGTAACCACTAATCCAGTCTCTGTTGCTACGTGTTTGTCGTTGTTTTTATCTTCTACTTACGAGTGAAATCATACAGTATTTGACTTTCTCCCTCTGACTTATTTCACTTAGCATAATACCCTCAAGATCCATCCAAGTTGTCACAAATGGCTGTATTTCATCATTTCTTACGGCTGAGTAGTATTCCATTGTGTACATATACCACATCTTCTTTATTCATTTGTCCCTTGATGGGCACTTAGATTGCTCCCAAGTCTTGGCTAATGTGAATAATGCTGCAATGTACATAGGGGTTCATGTATCTTTATGTATTTGTAATTTCAAGTTTTTCGATAAATATGCAGCAGTGGAATAGCTGGATCATATGGTAGTTCTATTCTTAATTTTTTGAGGAAAATCCATATTGTCTCCCATAGTGGATGCACCAGTTTGCACTCTCACTAGCAGTGTAAAAGGATTCCCTTATCCCCACATCTTCTCCATCACTTGTTTCCTGTCCTGTTAATTATAGCCATTATGACCAGAGTGAAGTGATATCTCATTGAGTTTTGATTTGAATTTCCCTAATTGTTAATGATGTTAACATCTTTTCAGGTGCCAATGGCCATCTGTATATCTTCTTTCAAGAAGTCTCTGTTCAGATATTTTGCCCATTTTTTTCACTGGGTTGTTAGTTTTTTTTGTTGTTGAGATGTATGAGTTCTTTGTATATTTTTTGAACTTTCATTTTTTCTTTGTGAGTCTAGCTAAAAGTTTGTCAATTTTCTTTATTATTTTAAAGAACCAGCTCTTAGTTTTATTGATCTTTTCTATTTTATTGTAGTAGAAGTAGTCTCTACTTCATTTATTTCCACTCTGATTTTTACTATTTCCTTCCTTCTACTGATTTGGGGCTTCTTTTGGTCATTTTTTCTAGTTCTTTTAGTTGGTTTGTTGGATTCTTAATTTCAGCTTTTTCTTGTTTCTTAGAATAGGCTTGTATTGCTGTAAACTTCCTTTTACTACTGCTTTTGCTGTATCCCACAGATTTTGGTATGTTGTATTTTCATTTTCATTTGTCTCCAGATATTTTATTTCTCCTTTGATTTGTTTGTTCACCCAATAATTGTTCAGTAGCATTTTGTTTAAGCTCCACAAATTTGTGGCTTTTCTAGCTTTCTTCTTGTATTTGACTTCTAGTTTCATCCCACTGTGGTCAGAAAAGATGCTTGGTATTATTTCAATCTCCTTAAACTTATTGAGGCTTGTTTTGTGGACTTATGTGTGATCTATCCTGGAGAATATTCCATGTGCATTTGAAAATAAGGTGTATTCTGCAGTTTTTAATGGAATGTTCAGTATGTATCAACTAAGTATATCTGGTAAGGTGTCATTTAAGGTCAACGTTGCCTTATTGATCTTCTGAGTGGATGATCTATCTATAGATACAAGTGAAGTGTTTAAGTCCTATATTATTATTCTATTACGGTCAATTTCTCCTTTTATGTCTGTTAATATTTGCTTTATGTATTTAGGTGCTCCTATGTTGGGCACATAGATATTGATGAGTGTTATATCCTCTTATTGGATTGCTCCCTTTATCGTTATGTCATGGCTTTCTTTGTCTCTTGTTATAGATTTGTTTTAAAGTCTATTTTGTCTGATATAAGCATTGCTATCTCAGCTTTCTTTTTGTTTCCATTTGCAGGGAATATCATTTCTCATCCCTTCATTTGCAGTTTGTGAGTCTCTTGAGGTCTGAAGTGTGTCTCTTGCATGAAGCATATATATGGGTCTTTTTTTTATCCATTCAGCCACCCTATTTCTTTTGATTGGAGCATTTGGTACATTTAAAGTAACTATTGACAAGTATGCACTTATTGCAATTTTGTTATTTTTTCCTAGACATTTTTGTAGTTCTTTTCTTTTACATTCTCTTTTGCTCTCTTCCCTTGTGATTTGATGGCTTTCTTTAGTGTTATGTCTTGGTGTGGGCCTCTTTTGGTTTATCTTGTTTGGTACTCTCTGTGCTTCCTGTACCTGGATATCTGTTTCCTTTCCCAGGTTAGAGAAGTTTTCAGATATTATTTCTTCCAATAATTTCTCTGCCCCTTTGTCTCTCTCTTCACTTTGTGGGACACATATAATGTGGATATTAGTATGGGTGATGTTGTCCTAAATGTCCCTTAGACTGTCCTCATTCTTTTTAACTTTATTTTCTCTTCAACTTGGGTGGCTTCCTCTATTCTTTAAAGATCATTGGTCCAGATAATTGATCCATTCTGTCATCTACCCTTTTGTAGATACCCTCTAGTAAATTTTTCATTTTTATTGTTGCATTCTTTAGCTCTGACTTGTTCTTTTTCATATTTTCTTTTTTTGAGGAAGATTAGCCCTGAACTAACTGATGCCAATCCTCCTCTTTTTGCTGAGGAAGGCTGGCTCTGAGCTAACATCCATGCCCATCTTCCTTTATATGTGGGATGCCTACCACAGCATGGCGTGCCAAGTGGTGCCATGTCCACACCCGGGATCTGAACTGGTGAACCCCGGGCTGCTGAAGTGGAACATACGCACTTAACTGCTGCACCACCAGGCTGTCCCCTCTTTTTTATATTTTCCAATTCTTTGTTGAAGTTTTTACTATGTTCCTCTGTTCTTCTCCATAGACCAGTGAGCATCTTTATGAATGCTTTATCCAATAGATGAATCCTTTATCCAATATTTATGTCTGTGTTGTTTAGCTCTTTTTCTGAGGATTTGTACTGTTATCTTATTTGGAACATATTCCTTTGTCTCCTCTTTTTATTTACTTCTCTGAGATTATTTCTATTTATTAGATAGATCAGCTATGTCTCTCAAACTTGGAAATGTGGCCATATGTAAGAGATGACTTATGGGGACCAGCAGCACGCTCTCCTCTGGACACTCATGCCAAGTACTCCAGGGAGGTCTCTTGTGTGGGCTGCATGTACCTTTTTGTTGTGGCAGAGTTGCTATTGCTGTAGGTGCACAGGTAGTTTAGGCCAGCCCCCGGGCTGGCTGATTGTGAGGCTTGGCTGCATGCAGTTGCTATGGGCACTTTATTGAGCAAGGCAAGCCCCCAGCACAGCTGGCTGCAAGATCAGTAGCACACAGCTACTGCAGTTTTGTTCCTAAGTGAGTCAGGACCCTGATGTGACTGGTTGCTAAGTCCAGAGGCATAAAATTGCTGCTGGCCCCTTTTGCGGCTCCCTGTAGCTCTTAGCTGCCTCTACGTTGGTGTGCGGAGCAGGCTTAAGGTGAGGTTAGCTACAGGGCCTGCAACTGCTGTCAGCCTTGCTTGGGGCAGGTCAGGCCTCTGGCAAGAACTTGCTATGCTGTTCTGATGGGCAGGTGAGGCCCCAGGAGTGGCAGCACACAACCATTTCAGGCACTCAAAGGCTGGAGAGATCCTCTTTGTGCCTGTTGGTGATGACCAGCACATGTCCTCCATGGGCCTCCTGGTGGGGGGGTGCCATTCCCTCGGGTGGGCCACCTGCTTCCTGGATCAGCTTGATTGTCTCAGTTGCTCTAGTGCGTGGGGCAGACCCTTGTGCTAATAGACTAAAGGGAGGATTCCAACAGTGCCTGCCAGCCTCTGCATCAGCATAATTGAAAGCAATTACAATAATGGCTGCTGCCAGTGTCTCAATCCTTGGGGAGTCGGCCCAGCCACCTCCTGCCTCTGCAGGATGTGTTCTGAGCTTCATAAGTGAGTCTCTCTTACCAATGGACTATGAACTTTTGTATCTTGTATTTTTGTACTTGTTTCTGTGTCGAGTGAGTTTGTGCATGGGCCCTTTAAGAGCAGATTTTTCTCTCCCTGAAGTTCTATAGTTTTTCTAGGTGGGTCCCTCATTGGTTTTCAAAGCCAGCAAAAGCAGGTATTAAGGGGTCCCTTCTCTCTTGTGCTGGAGCTACGGGCTGTGGTGCCTAATGTGGAGCTCAAATACCCCTCTCCCTTAGGAAAAGCTTCATACCTTTGAGATCAATACTGGCCATAAAACTAGGCTGTGGTTTTGTCCTCAGTGGTGTTGTTTCTCTGCTTCTTCCACCCTTGTCTGTGTTGTTCATTGTTGTGGAGGTTCTTTTTATCCAGTTTCCTGATCTCTTTCAGAGGAAGCTGTTCCACAGATAGTTCTAGTTTTGTTGTGTCTGTGGGAAGAGGCAAGCTCAGGATTTTTCTACACTTCCGTCTTCCAAACTCATATACAATATATTAACATACAATATATATTATAATATTATATATTATAAATACATATATAAGTATACGCATTCCATATTCACATAGAAAGATACACATATTGCACAAATGTTAAAATGTAAAGAGGAGACCTATAGACAAAAGGAATAGAGAAAGGAAGAAGAGAGAGTAAAGGGGAGGAATATAAGTGGTAGAAAAAGTGTGAGAACAAGAGTAAGAACAAATAGAATAAGAGAGAAAATATGTTGCATCAGAAGTTGAATTGAGAAAACTACATGGCTACATTCTGAACTCTGAACAAGTGTTAATCAACTTTATACTCTCCATTTTGTTACAGATTTTAGCTAAATTGGATATCAAATACAAATTTTCAGTTCCTTTAAAAAGATAAAGTCAGACAGCATCAGTGCTGAAAAGAGTAGGAAAAAATAGCTCTAGTTTCTTCTGGTCTTATATTTTTTGTTTGTTTGTATTCATTATCCCCCTTTATTTCCATTTCAATGGGTGTTCAGCATTTAGAGATTCGGATTATGCCTTGGTTTGTAGAGATCAGCATTATAAAATGTTTGAATTTATCCAATTAGAGTCTTTCCAGGGCCTGCAATCTAAAGTTAGTAGTTCAAAGGTGATTACTGCTTAAGTGCCTAAAGGAGTCACAATGGAAAGGATGTCCCTTTGATGTACTGGATAAATAACTCAGCTGGAGTGCCATACTTGCTGTGAATTGTACCTGAAGAATGGTCTATATACTCATCCTTCATTGTACTGCTTCCTAAAATTGAATTCAAATGTGTGAACAGAAGAATATAAAACAGTCCCACACCAGAGAGCATTGATTGAGAATGAGTGGAGCTTTCTCAGCAAAAACTAGTCCCCTGACTTTAGATGTTTAGATTTTTGAATGCTTTTTAAACTTTGGTTCTTTTTTCTTAATTTTATTTTCTGAGAGCATAACACACTGAACTAAAAAAAGGGCTCCGCTGGGAGTGACTTCAAGGTTTAGCATTCCTTTTCACTGGTCGATCTTTCCAAACAAAAGGTTTAAACCACTGTGACACAGTGGGATTGAGCAAAATTTTGCCTTTGCTGCATCTGTTTGATTTGTATTTGTGTTTACCAAGGGTAGATATTATGTTAGAGTAAGCAAAGTAAAGCTTACAGTGCATAGCTCTGGGGTAATTTGATTCTATTCGACTTCATGAAAAAGATGTAGTTTGGACTAGATTACCGATTTTAACAGTCTATTTGGCAACTGAATACATGTATTTCAAAGTAAATAGTAAGTGGTATGTAGGTTAATAATATTTAAACTAGATTAGACTTGTAAAAACCATTACTGTGCAGATCAAAGAACAAAAACTGGAAAAAAAGGAGACATGGGTTCTGTTTCTGGCTCTGTGTGGGTAGACGTGAACAAATACAGCCCTGGTTGTGGGATTTGTAAAATTAAAGGGTCATTTAGCAATTCCAGCTACACTTTTAATATTCTACTTACCTTTATTTTGCTTATGATAAAATGATGTACATTTATGGCAAAAAATTATAAACTACACATAAGTACAAAGAAGACCTTGATAACTCATTAACCAATGGTGATTTAAAAATTTTCATATTTTTAATCATTTTTCTAAGCATGTTTGTGTGTATTTTTCCTTATCAAAAGGAAGTCTTAGTGTACTGTTTTGTAGATTTTTTTCACTTGAAATATAAATTATTAGTATTGATATTTGTCTGTTCATTTGTAATGACTACAGAGTATTCTGCTCTAACATATTCAAATTTAATAAATGCTATATTGTTGAACATTTAAATTGCTTGCACTTTTTAACCATCATATAAAAACTTCAACTAACATCATTAAAGGGAATTTTTTTCAAAAATCCTATTTATTTCAACTAATTTAATAAAAATGGAATGTCAAGTTGAATGATTATGTAATTTTTATCAGATTTTTTAAATACTTACTTAGAGTTTCCCAGTAAGATTGCAGTATTTATCTTGTACTCTTGTTTCAAGTAGTAAAGTTCAAAAGTCACAGTTGCTTTGATGAACATTTCTTCCTCTACTTCTGTGACATTGGCTAATTAATGCAGTTTTCATAATCATACAGGAGATGTACTGTCATAGAAATGCTCACTTTCACATTTTCTTCAGGTGATCTGTAAGTATTTATACATTTTATCAGACTATCCTACTATAATAGATCTAAATTTTGGTACCAAATTATAAATAGAATCCAGAATCATCTGGAAAATTTTTAGTTTTCATGGAGGTATGTTTGCCTCTGAAAATGGAAATTTGCAGAACATAAAATTTCTGGGGGCAAATATCTCTGTCTTCGGGATAAAAGCAATGTTTAAGGGGATACAAAGAAAGATTATGAGATAATGTAATACGAAAAGAGAATTTCATCTAGACAGAGAATATCTTTAGCCATCCTCCTATGCTTTTATTATGACATCATTTTAATTCGTTATGAAAATATCAAAGTCACATCAGCCTTTGTTTTTTCTGTGTCACCTTCAATATTATGATAATAGTGTCCTAGCAATGATACAAAATATTTTCCCAAATTATTCTCCAAAGGCTCTAAAATTATATATTCCTATCATCAGTGTGTAGGAGTGGCCTTCCTCCAAAACTTTTGCCAGCATTGTATTATCACATTTTCAAAAATCTGTCAAATTAAGATCTCCCTTATATGTTTACACTTCTAAGAATTTACCCAAAAAATGCTGCATTATGTATATAAATCAGGCTTCTTGAACACGGGACAAATGTGTTTATAGAGTTTAATCTGTAGTGAAATCTTGTCTCTAATTAAAAATCTTTATTACTAATATACATCAAATAGAGTCAATAAAGTGTGATACTACTCTATGAGTAATTTCATTCCTGCACATTCTTATGCAGAAAACTTCCCAGTAAGATATGAAATAAACAGAGGCCAAAGTGCCCAATTGTGAACATGCAGTAAGTAATTGTAAGAGAAAGGTATGTTAGGGTAAAAGTAATACACATCCTTCTAGCTTATTACCATTGCTGCTATTAGATGATTTGCTTATAAGTGGCTTTAAGTAGGGTTATACAGCCTAGAGGAGAACTTAGAGTAATGAGTGAAAAACTGGGAAAAATAAATTGTTTTATTTGACAACATAGGTGTTAATAATTTCTGAAAGTCTGTAACTATGATGCAAATATGCAAAAATACCCATCCATGAATATACATAAAGCTATGTTGTAAGTTATTTTAAAAAATTCAAATTCCTCCCAAAAGAATAAAGAACAACTTGAGAAATTTCACAAATGAAAAATACATACGACCAAAAGCAGTATAAAGAAAAACAATCTGTATAAAAACTTTCAAAAATAAAATAACAGAATACCACTTTTTTCTAAAAATGTCATCCAAAATGTATAGGAAAATGTGTCATCTAGACCATTGCTTATGGCAATATAAATTGGTACCACAATTTTTATATCAAAACCATTAAAATAGTTATAAAATTTGGCCAAAGTTTTTATGTCCAAGGATATAGACAAATGACTGACAAAAATATATGCCAAAAGATTTGAGTTTACTATAGTATCACCTCTGGTATCAAAAAATGCATACAGTAGTCCCCCTTTATCCATGTGGGATACATTCCAAGAACCCCAGTGGATGCCTGAAACAGGAGAGTACCAAACCATATACATACTATGTTTTTCCCACCACATACATACCTATGATAAAGTTTAATTTATAATTTACACACAGTAAGAGATTAACAACAATAACTGATAATAAAATAGAGCAATTATTATAATATACTGTAATAAAAGTCAGCTTGGATGCTGAAAGCCTTAGCATACGGCTTTGTTTTTCCTTTTTGAGAACTTTCACGTTTTCACTTAAAGGAAGCACTTTATATCTTCTCTTTCGCATACCCAAATTGCCAACATCACTACTCTTGCTCTTTGGGGCCATTATTAAGTAAAATAAGGGTTACTTGAACACAAACATTGAGACATTGCGACAGTCGATCTGATAATCACAATGGCCACTAAGGGGCTAACAGGCAGGTAGCATATACAGCATGGATACACTAAATGAAGAGATGATTCTCATCCCAGGAGGAATGGAGTGGGATGGCTCAAGATTTCATCATGCTACTCAGAACAGCAGGTAATTTAAGACTTATGAGTTGTTTATTTTTGAAATTTTCCATTTAATATTTTCGGACTGCAGTTGATCAGGAGTAACTGAAACCATGGAAATTGAAACCACGGATCAGGGAGGACTACTGTAACAGAAATCAGAATATTTAACTGCAGGACATGACTGGGTGCATATGCGTCCATTCATTGCATGCAACTATATACAACCATTAACATGTTGATATAAATTCTGGTTAAAATTAATATAGAATATTTTAATGATCAATATTTATTATCAAGTGTAAAGTGGATAACAATCCAGTATGTGATATAATTCAAACATAAAATATTTAGACAAACATATAAAGTTTTAAAGAAGCAAGACTGGAAAAATATATTCCAAAATATTAAGCATAAACATCATTGTATGTTATCATCAAAGGAGCCTTTTTTCTTATTTGCACCTTTCTATATTGTCAAAACATTCAATAATAAATATGATTTTCTATGATCAATTTTAAAGAAAGAACGAATAGGTTTTAAACAATGGCAACAAGAATAAAATATGCCTGTAAGCTAATAATTTTTTTTTTTTTACATTTGGAATTTACTTTGACAACTTTTAATATGAAACGCTAAAAACATGAAGACATTAAAACTACATTACCTCTTCTATAGACTCTGAGCATTGCTACCTTTTTCTGTTCTAAGAATTTGTGAACTGAAATATTCTTCACAAGAACTACCCACTACGAAAATAATTCATGGGTCAAGCAATAGTATACCCGGAATTGCCCACATTGACTTGATTGCCAGTTTTAGAGCATTAAGCTCTGTTTCAGTGTATCTACAGTGCTTCCTTACATATTAGTTATCTGAAATATTTTCTTGATTTCCCTATCACGACCACTCTTTTCCAATAGAATTTTTATTTCTTTGCAATTTTTCAAACAATTCAGTTTTCAGTATAAGGATATAATTCTCGACCATTTGCTTTTAAATGTGGTTCTTAATGTAGGAAATAAAAATTGGGAGAAAAAATGTTGAGACAAAATCAAATTTCTAAATTGATGTTTGGAGAATGTTTTCTTTCTTCTATGGATATAAAGAAAATTTACTTTAAAATTTTCTAGTAGAAAAAACACATAGGAATTCCTCGAGACTCTTAATTTAATATTCTTATACTTTCTTTCTTAAGCAAATTAACTATATTACTAAGAATGAATGGAAATATGCCTTTAAATTAAAATTAGGCTTACAGTACTGGTATAAGATATAAAGTGAAATCGACTGATCCACTCAGAGTAATGGTTATCAATATTTTTGTGTATAAAAATCTCATCATAATGCGATTCTCAATCCTATATCAGAAATACTGGTCCAATAAGCCGAGGATTAGCCTAGAAATATGAATTTTTAAAAAACTTTCAAGTCGTATTGGTGAAGTTAAAACTTTATTATGAGAAAGATTGACTTAGAAAATTATTGATATTATCTTTATGTTTTATGGGAGTATCAAAAGTAAACATTGTGCATAAGTAAAAGTGGATGTATTCCTCTCAGTAGCCTTCATATTCATTGAATAAAGTATCAAACAATGTGAATTACTGTTTTACTTTTTCTGATAATCACAATTGTCTGCTTGGCACCAAAGACATAAATATTATAACTTCATTAATAACTCAGTTTAATGTGTTCAAGGTGTCTAATGAAATTAGTTGATCAAAGTAAAATTTTGATTCTCATATGCTGTTTTTCATCTATTTGGGTACTGCCTAATTTATGGATAAATGAGATGGCACCCCAGGGGGTAAAAACAGAACAAAAAAATTTCAAGAAACCTTATTAATGAAAACATTTTATAAAACATTTATTTACTACTGATCTCTTGCCTACTATCTCAATTCATAGGCTGTAAAGTAAATTAAAATGAGGCAGTCTTATTCCTGGTTTTACTTTGTTAATTCAGAATTAGAAGGGAAAGAAATATAGAACAAAGAACGAAATTTCCAAGGAGTCATCATAACTTGAAGAACAATATTTACAGTCATAGGTTGCTTAACGACAGGAATACTTTCCGAGAAATGCGTCATTAGGCGATTTTGTTGTTTTGTGAACATCATAGAGCGTATTTACAGAAACCTAGATGGTATAGACTACTACATACCTAGGCTATATGGTACTAATCTTATGGGATCACCACCGTATATGCAGTCAGTCATTGACCAAAACATCTTTACACAGCACTTGACTGTATATCATTTCACTGTATTTCCTTTTCACTAATCCATTCCTTTGAAAGGAGAAGTCTTTCATTTCAAGTAAGGATAACAAAGGATAGCACTTTGCATTCAATTGTTCTTTGCTGCCCTTCACTGGTGGTTCCACTGTCTCTCTAACCTTACTTCTCTTTTTTATTTCTTTTCATATTTTTCCTCTTACTGAGAACAAATAAAATTTAAGAAGACAAATCAAAATTAATAGACTCTGTGATAATAACTCCAAACAGACAGTAGTGTAATGAGAGGCTGATTGAGAACATTGTTTAATCAAATGCAAGACTTCCCCATACGTCTTTGGCCTCGTTCTGTCTACAATCTACTCTTGCCAGTCAAGATTCTTAGATCTGGCAAAGAGAATAAAACATTACAAACAGCAATCAGTCTCTGTTCTAGGATCAACTGTTCTGTAATGCTGCTTTTCTTATGTCCAGACTTTAGATCTTGCCAGACTATTTGGACTTTGTTTCTTACCGCACTTGTGCCATCTGTCAAACTGCTTTTATTTAGCAGGGCACCTGGTCAGTTTTGTCCACTTCTAGTCTCACTGTGGAAATATGCAGAGAAAGGGAACGATTTCAGTCCATTACTCCTTGTTAAAACCATAGAATAAAAACACATTCTGCAATACATCTGAAGATGTATTTAAAATAAAATTGTGAGAAAATATGAAGCTAATTTAGTAAATAATATATCTATGAACAATTAGAAGTACATTCTACAACGTCCAAGCATAGTAATTCTCTGTTATTATATAGGAAAGATGAGATGTTCAATAAATGAAGAATAAATTCTTGAGGTAGGTACTGAAGGAGCCTTTCCATATATAAATTCCCCTCAATCCACAGGCAATTTCCCTTGTTCAGGTCAAAGAGTATTCATTACTTCAAAGTAATTCAAGTTCAGATTGAAAGTACTTGCATTATGTCTAATATTCATTGTGACTGATATCTCCAACTCACCGGTTTTCTAAACAGCAAAGTGAGAAGAGAGAACCATGAGCTGGTTTTTCAATAGCTGACTGAGAAGGGGAAACAGATGACGGGAGAAAATTTGCACTGAGTCACCTACTTAATCCAGGGTTTAGGCATAACCATTCTATTTACATCTGCTTTTTTTTTAATTTTAGCAATTTCCTATTAAATTCCATTTAAACATGAATTCCTTTGTTAAAATTTCTGAAAATCTCTCTCTGATTAACCAAAAATCTTAATCAGACTTTATTCATGCCCACAGTGATTATTTTTCATTAACTAGAAAATTAAATAATGCTTGCTTTCCAATTATAAAAGATATTTTAAAGAATAGTTTAACCCGCAGTTACATTTGGACTTAACTGGTATTAACCAAAAGTATGCACTAATATAAAACATAAGCTCTCTTTTGCAGCATCAATGAAAAATAAAGTTAGTAAAGTGTCTTTTCCCGTTTCTTTAAAATGCGAAAAATATTTCGACTCTGACTTATACGTCTTTTCCCATGTTCTATTAAATTCTAAATATCAAAGTCCTAGAAGCAGCAGTTTTGCATCACTGGCTAAGTCTGGCAGAAGCTACAAATTTTTATTATATGTTATTTCTGTTTTCTCAGTCTCCATGTCATCATTTTGATCCTTACTTTCTGCATTATGATACATAGCATTCCTGTGTTTGAAATATATACAATGCCAAAATGGCAGTATAGTCACAAGAACTGATAATCAAGAACCGATGTATGAGAATAATTAAAATGTATTAAAACAAGAAAAAAATTAGACGTAAAGATTTATATATAAAAAGGTGTTTAGAAATGTTTTTGAGGATTTCAAGAAATACGGTTCTTTGAAATCTACAATAGATGTTTCCTAAATAAAGTATTGAAAGAAAACATATTAACATAAAAATAAACACTTTTTAATAACAATCTGAAGCCACAGTGATTGATAATTGTATGACACCCTGGTAAAGCTGAACTTTAGCTCTGAAATGGGCAGCAATGGACAAGTTTACAAACCAATAGTACCTAGTTGTGGGGTGGAGAACAGCAGATAAGAGCCAGGGAAGGGATCTTAAACTGAGCACTGCTCAGGAAATGATGCTAAAGAAAATTGAGCAATTTCCTAGGTCGATGGCTCATATAGAATAGCATACTTGCTAGTAGACGGGAGTAAAGAAACCTAAGCATACAGGACTGAGAGAATGACCTCCCAAATCCCCAGTATCTCCACAGGAAGGAAAATCTGACTGACCAGTATAACCTGGCTGTTCACATATGGCATCTCAGAGAAAAAAGTTGACATAACTGCCAAACTGCCAGACAGGAAAGAATAAGCACAGACTGAAAAAAAAGGTAAAACATAAGAAAATCATGAAGATTAAAATTAAATAGAAGACAAAAACCACAACAATAATAACAAACAAATACATAGATACAGAGATTAGATTGGTGGTCACCAGAGGGGACGGGGGAGGGAGAACGATGAGAGGGGTGACTGAGCACATGCGTACGGTGATGGATTGTAATTAGTCTTTGGAGTGGTGAATATGATGCAATCCACACAGAAATCAAAATATGATGATACACACCTGAAATTTATATAATGTTATAAACCATTTTTACCTCAATTTAAAAAAAGCACATGACAAAAAATAATATTACACGAAAGCACCAAACCAACTGAATAATCAGGAGATTAAGTCACTAAGATTTGTATACGACATCACATTTTCAAAGAATGTCAAAATTCAAAAATAAGTACAATTAAGACTTTCAAAGAAAGTAAGGAAGAAAATATTCATAGAAACAATAAAAATTATAAAACAAAATAGGTTACATAAATAAAAACCAGATAGACATCTAAAAGGACTGACTGGAAGTACTGAAGAAATATAATTATCACACTAAAAATTTAAATAGACGTAGTACATTGTAGAATGAGGACAGTGAAGAAAAGAAATGATTTAGAAGAGATTGCTGGAAAATTCATTCAGAATTCAAAAAGAAATAGACTAAATATGAGAAATTTAAAAGATACGGATACTTGATTGAGAGACTACAAAATATGTTGCATAGAATCTCTAGGAAGAAAGCTTAGAGGAAATAACTGAGAACAATTAATGACTAAGAAATTCTGGAATTGAAAAAACACGTGAGACTTTAGAGTAAAAATGCACGTGAATTATGAAGCAGTATATTTAAAAATATAACCTAATTATATTGAAGCTATAGAACATCAAGAACAAAGAAAACATTTAGACCAGAAGTATAACAATAATTCAGAAACGATAGCTACAAGAGATAGACTTAGATAGTGTTAACTTTGTAAACATTTTTGAAGGTGCTTATTTCACTTGCCAAGTGTACAGTTACGGAAAGTCTGAAAAAGGAGAAACTAGGTTTTTATATAATGAAAATGAAATATTATTAATAAAGAATATACAGATCAGAAAACTTCAGAAAAATGCTAAGACAAACAAATAAAAATAAAGTGAATTTAGCATGGACTTGTCATTTAAGACCTATTCACTCATACTGACAGGGTCCCAAGATGTACTTTTCACCACTTCTATGAGAAAAATAATTTGTAAAGTAGTCCCTGCATCATTGAAGAGCTCTATGACCACTCTTCTCTCTAGGCTAGACCTCACAGTGGGATTGAAGTCACTGAGTTGGGAAAACTAAAAGCAATTGGAGTAATTGTATCTTCAGGTATCAGGGGCCAAGTGACAGCACTCAACCAACAAAAGCAACGTGAGTGTGGTAATGGACAGCAGAGTCAAAGAAGCAATCAGAACAACCAACTCACACAGACCTAAGGCACTGGCTAGTTGACCATAGTATCTCCAGGTGAAATATAGGAGGGCTACCACATTCTTACTTGATCTGTAAAAACAGAAAAGTTCTAAGTCAAATGGACAGAAGTTTAACCTGAACCATAAAAACAGAGTCCCGGGCCCTTCAATCAATTCTCAGACTTGAGCGAGTTTGCAGACCCAGAAGGCTTTGAAAGAAGGGGAGGCTGGATCTCCTTAAGGAAGGACCCTTATGTTTATAAAGTCAAATATTTAAACTGTTACGTTTTCTCCCAGACTTCCCAAAAGGGACCTATAGCCTTTACCAGGGTAACTGTGCATTTGGGAAAACAAAATAAGATGATTTTCAGGAAAAATTGGACACTGGCTATGAACTGAAACTAACTTCTGGAAACCCAAAACATCACTGCGATTCACCAGTCAGAGGAGGAGTTTGTGGAGGTCAGATGATCAAGGGAGTTTTACCTCAGGTTCATCTCACAGTGGACCCAATGAGTTCCCAAACCCATCCTGAAGTTATTTCTGCAATTCCAGAATGCCTAATTGGAATAGAAATACTCAGCAATAGGAAGAAACCCCATACTGCTTCCCTGACTTGTGTGATAAGGAAGATTATGGTAGGAAAGGCTAAGCAGAAACCTCTAGAGGTGATGCTATCTAGAAAAAAATGTAAGCCAAAAGCCCGTCTGCATTCCTGGAGGGACTGCAGAGATTAGTGCCACAATCAAGGGCTTGAAAGAAGCAGAGATGGTGATTCCCTTCACATCCCCCTTCAACTTGCCTATTCGGCCTGTACAGAAAACAGACGGCTGCTGGAGAAGAACAGAGGATCATTGTAGACTTAACCAGGTGATGACTCCAGCTACAGCTGCAGTATCAGATGTGGTTTTACTGCTTGAGCAAATTAACACTTCTCCTGCTACTAGGCATGCAGCTATTTATCTAGCAAATGTTTTTTCTCAATATCTTTTAGTAAAGACTACCAGAAGCAGTTTACTTTCAGCTGGCGAGGCCAGCAATCCACCTTCACTGTCTTATCTCAGGGGTACCTAAGCCACAGTCCTATGTCATCATTCAGTTCATAAGGATTGTTAGTATCTTTTCTTTCCACAAGATATCACATTAGTCCCTTACATAGATGTTATTGTGCTGGTTGGACCTAGTGAGCAAGAAGCAACAACTATTCTACACTTATTGATAAAATGTTTGCATGTCAGAGGGCAGAAAATAAATCTGACAAAAATTCAGGGGGCTTTTCCCTCAGTGAAATTTCTAGGGGTCCAGTGGTGTGGGACATGTCAAGTTATGCCTTCTAAGGTAAAGAATAAGCTGTTGCATCTGGTCCCTTCTCAAACCAAAAAGAAAGGCACAATACCTAGAGAGCCTCTTTGGATCTTGGAGGTAACATATTCCTCATGTACGTGTGCTACTTCATCTCATTTACCAAGTGACCTGAGAAGGTGGTAGTTTTGGTTGGAGCCCAGAACAAGACAAGGCTCTGCAACAGGTCCAGGATCCTATGCAAGATGCCCTGCCACTTGAGCCATGTGATCTAGGCATTTCAATGACAGTTAATGTGCCAGTGGCCGATGGGGATGCTGTTTAGAGCTTTTGGCAGGCCCCTACTAACGTATCACAGCCTAGGCCCTTAGGATTTGGGAGCAAAGCTCTACCATCCTCCACAAACAACCATTCTCCTTTTGAGAAACAGCTCCTTAGAGACTTAGAAACTGAATACTTAACCATGGGTGACCAAGTTACCATGTGACCTGAGCCACCCGTCATGAGCTAGGTATTAGCTGACCCACCAAACCATAAATTTGGGAACTCATAGCAGTGCTCCACCATCAAATGGAAGTGATCTATATGTAATTGGTTTTGAGCAGGCCCTCAAGGCACAAATAAGTTTTATAAAGAAGTGATCAAATGTCTACAGTGCCCACTCATGCCCACTCCTGCCTTCTCTCTCCTAGCCTGCATCTATGGCCTCGTGGGGAGTTCCCTACAATCAGTTGACAGAGGAAAAGAAGACTCAGACCTGTTTTACAGATGGTTCTGCACCATTCATAGCCACAACCACAATGTGCACAGCTGTAGTACTACCGTCCCTTTCTGGGACATCACTAAAAGACAGTGATGAAGGAAAATTCTCCTAGTGGGCAGAACTTTGAGCAGTGTACCTCTATTCATTTTGCTGTGAAGGAGAAATGGCCAACATGTGATTATATACCAATTTATGTGCTGTGACCAAAGGTTCGGCTGGATGGACTTGGAAAAAACATATTTGGAAAATTGGTAGGAGGAAAGTTGAGGTAAGAGATATGTGGTTAGATCTCTCTAAATGGGCAAGAAGTGTGAAGATATTTTTAGCTCATGTGAATGCTCATGAAAGGGTGATCTCAGTTGAGGAGGATTTTAATAATCAAGAACATAAGATGACCCATTTTGTGAATACCAGTCAACTTTTTTCCCGGTCACCCCTGTCAACACCCAGTGGGCTCGTGAACAAAGTGGCCATGAGCAGGGATGGAGGTTAGGCATGGGCTTAACAACATGAACTTCCTCTCATCGAGTCTGATCTGGTTATGGCCCTGCTGAGTGCCCAATCTGTCAGTGGCACAAACCAACACTGAGTTCTTGATATGGCACCATTTCCTGGGTGGATCAGCCAGCTACCTGGTGGCAGGTTGACTATATCAGATTATTTCCATCATGGAATGGAAGGGCAGTATTTTGTTTTTGCTATAATAAACACTTACTCTGAATGTGGATTTGCTTTCCCTGCACACAATGCTTCTGCCAAAGCTACTATACATGGATTAAAAAATGATTGCCATCATCATGGTATTCACAGCATTGCTTCTGATCAAGGAACTCACGTCCCAGCAAATTAAATGTGACCACAGGTCCAAGATCATGGAATTCACTGATCTTACCATATCCCCCTCTATCCTGAAGTAGATGTTTGATAGAATTCTGGAGTGGCTTACTGAAGACTCAATTATTATACCAGCCAAGTGATAATACCCTGGAGGGCTGGGCCAAGGTTCTCCAGAAGGTTCTATATGGTCTGAATCAGCTTCCAATAAATGGTGTTGTTTTTCTTATAACCAGGATTCAAAGGTCCAGAATCAAGAGAAATGAGAGTGACACCGCTTGGTATTACCTCTAGTGACCCATTGGTAAAATTTTTGCTTCCTGTTCCCACAACCTTATGCTCTGCTGGCCCAAAGGTCTTATATCCAAAGGGAGGAATGCTTCCACCAGGAGACACAACAATGATTCTGTTGAACTGGAAGTTAGTACTACCACTCAGTCACTTTGGGCACTGCATACTTCTCAGTAGACAAGCAAAGAAGTTAGTTACTGTGTTGGTTAATGTGATTGATCTTGACTACAAAGGGGAAATTAGACTACTGCTCCACAGTAGAGGTGAAGAAGAGTATGTTTGGAATACAAGAGATCCCTTAGGGATTCTCTCAGTATTACTATGTCCTGTGAATAAGGTAGATAGAAAATTACTACAACCCAATCCAGGCAGAACTACTAGTGGCCCAGACTCTTCAAGAATGAATATTTGGTCACTCCACCAGGTAAAGAACCATGGCCAGCTGAGGTGCTTATTGAAGGTAAAAGAAATACAGAATGGATAACAGAAGAAGGTAGTTACAAATACCAGTTATAAGCATATGACCAGTTACAGAAATGAAGACTATAATATTGCCTTTATATCATAGTATTAAAATTATAGAGTACAAAGGAGAAGAGCGAACATGACTCAAGGTCTTTACCTCTTCTGGGAAAAGGGTTAGTCTGTTCTTTGTTGTTTGCAGGATAGTGGTCTAATGTTAACGGAACTACAACCCTGTTATTGTCTTTATTTGAAGATTATGTATAGTTTAAGATGTATATTGGTGCCAAGTTGACAAGAGGTAGACTTGTAATGGTTAAGTTTATATGTCACCTTGACTGGGCCATGGGATGTCCAGATTTGATTAAACAACAATTTTTCCAAAATTAACAAGAAAACATCCTAAGTATCATCCCTAAAATTCAATACGAATATTAAGAACATTTTTAAAATTGATAAGCAATAAGTTAGCCCTTGCTTAAGAACTTAAAATATGTTAGAAAGCTATAATAATACAAATTATGTTAATTTCATAAAACATAACATTCTAATTAAGATAATAATGAGACAGCCCAGACACAGAGTAAGCATATATAATAATACCATAAATAAAAGAAAAATCTCCATGTATCAATTTTAGAAGCTCAATTTAAAAAGTTATATTGAGAAGCCTGCCTGGTGGTGTAGTGATTAAGTTCATGTGCTTTGCTTCGGCAACTCAGGGTTCAAAGGTTCGGACCCCAGGCATGGACTTAGCACTGCTCTTCAATCCATGCTGTGGTGGCATCCCACATAAAACAGAGGAAGGTTGGCACAGATGTTAGCTCAGTGACAATCTTTCTCAAGCAAAAAAAAGAGAAATATTGGCAACAGATGTTAGCTCAGGGCCAATCTTCCTCACACATACATAAAAAAATTATATTGAAAAGTCACCTTTAAAAATATGAATTAATATTTCATTCTCACCATATACAATTGCCTGAAATAAATTACAGTAATATAGTAGAAGTATGAAGTTATCTGGATGTGGCATATTCTTGATAATTGTAGGAGTGGCTAGTCATTCTTTTTCAAGCAACCTAGTCTTTACTGCAAGCACTTTTGTCAATTCAATTGTAATACCACCCTACATCTATATCCCAGGCTTGGACATTCATTGTTTTATAGCTATTCAAATGAAATTGTTAAAACAATTAGAAAGTTTTCCTTAGCCTTTATTACCAAAAATGAAATAGCTTATGACTTGATCAAGAGTCATTTGGGCATCCTACAGTTTCAAGAATGTGTGAAATGAGATATAGAGACACAAAAACATAAATATATTATAATAATTATATCATCATCTGAAACCAGAATAAATTGTTCAAAGACCAACTAATAGTTTCATAAAAATGACTTTTCCCATTTGACCAGTTGTTTCACGTGCTTCTAATATAAAGTGTGTGATTTCATGTAGCTTACACACAATGATGAATTCAGTCTAAGAGAAAAGCACTAAAAGTAAATATCTGCTTATAAAATAATTTGTAAATTTTATACAAGTATATTCTGGAGCTAAGCAATTTTACTTTCAACAAACACATAATTAAGACTTACAAATAAATATATAGTCATTTAAGCAAGGTATTAAATGCATACGTTTTATTAAAAATGCTATTTCCAGACTTTTTTCAATTGCATTTCACTTCATATGGGGTATAAATTATTCTGGGTCAGGATTTATGTGATTCTAACTTATACACACATAAAAAGTTAATAATATTCAATAATAATCCTTATTGTGAAACAAAAATGTTAAAATACTACTTTCCTCATAACAGATTCCTAAGACACTTGCATTATTTATTTCTGAATGGCATTACTATACTGGGGAAATATATTACAAATAAAACCTATTTCAGCACTATTTAAATTATGTTTATGACTAGTCAATTCTTGTATTTAAATTAGTTTGAAAGAGCAATTTCTTGAACATAAAACTCTCTTCCATTTTAATAATGCTTTAGTAAGATTTATTTTGTTTTTAGAGGAAAAAAACTCAATTTGCTCTGGTTAACATGTAATGATTGCAAAATACACAGGAAATCAAGGGGTAATGGGAGCAATTTCTACACTCATACAGGCAGACCTGAAGACTGTGATAAAGTTGATCACTCAGTTTAGGAAGACAGCAATATGCTGAGATTCTACTTTATTGTGCAGGACTCTACCTTCTGTCTACTGCATAGCTTCAGCTATGATTTCTATTGCTTCATGCTTTTTGCTGACAGTTTTCTCCTTTTGTTCTATGCTTTGCTTCCACACATTGCTTTTATTTGAATATCTCTGCCTGTCTTGGATTCAAGGTCCCCAAGAGAGGTCACATAATTGGATCAAATTTTCAGTAGGAAATAAAAGTCAGGACAGGGCTCCTAGGTGCTCCCAGGTGTCTTACAAATGGCTGCTGTTAAGTGAAGCACTGATTCCCAGTCTAAATGGTTGTGATCTTCCAGTAGAATAATGTGAGAAACCTCAGAAAGAGGATCTAGGTGGATCACAACCTCTAAGACTTTACTAAAAGGGCCAATGTAAATGATGAGTATGTTGGAGATCTTCTTCAATACAAACATGATGTTTTCAATATGATATTGCCCATTTTGTGGTGTATGTATTGGTAAGACTACCTTTCTGTATTCCCTTCATATTGGAATGGAATATAATATAATATCCAGAGGAAAACCTAAGAACTGGGAAAAAGTTATCAGGTACAGTGGCCTTCAATAAAAGTAATAGAAGATGGCTTTGAAAACTTATCCAAGATTGGGTTGACTTTTTTATATAACTACAGCACAAAGTTATGCTAGCGTGAGTGACATGATTCTTGTAGGCAAGCACATCTTACAGCTTTAAGTAAAAAAATTAACCCTCACAAGAAGTATATAATTTTTTGTAAATACTTCTAAGACAATAAAAGGAAAAATAGCAATCTGAAAAACCTACAATTGAGAATCATTCAACGTCTCTCATTCTGGTTTCTTCTCTAAAGCCTTCAAGTTTAACCTTCTTTTATCCAAAAACAGACATTAGGAAGGAAGGGGAGCTCTAACGAATAATACTGTGAGGGGGGTAAAGTTCACAAGACTCAAGAGGAGATAGGAACTGGCTGATTTGGGGATGTAGGAACAGTGGGCCAAAGAAAATAGGACAAGCATAATTCTAGGAGAAGCGACTGATTTTAAAAAATGGAAAGTAGTGAGGAGAAAGGGACAACATGAACAAGAATGAACAAATAGCAGAGTCATAATCTGCATTTGTGACAGTGAGGTCTTGTCTTTTAATCTGGTCATTAAGTGATTTTGCATCATCTCTTGACGCTGCATGGCTTAGATTTGATATCTGGAATATTTTATAAAGATATACTTAAATGTTAAATTTCCCACATGGTATGTTTGTGTCTTGGACTGACATAGAGAAGAAAATATTTCCCTTTTCTTCCTACTAATGATAGGCAATAGAGAGAACTTCTGGGGATGTGTTATCAGAGATCCACCAAATAAACCTGGCTGGAGAAATAAAAAGGAGAAGCACAGCTTTGTCCTTCCCATAAAAGAGGAGCCACTAGGAGAAGAACCTAGTGAAGAGGTCACATGAACACACACAGGTGTAAATAAAGTTAGATTACTACTTTAAAACAAGTGCGTTTGTAGAGAGTATGGTCTTTCAACTTTTACTTGTAAAAGATAAAAAATCCTTCTATATTGTCATTTTTTTAAAACTATATTATGATTGTAAAAAGCGAAAAATTTATGCAACCTGGAGAGAAACCAGAGTATTGATTGTAAACTTCTTTATCTTAGCTACTCTGAGGAATCCTAATCGTAAACTCAAAGAAATTGCCCACTTGGAGATTACAAAATTTACTAATTGTATCTCAACTCAAGCTTGGAGCCCAGCCAATATCTGAAGTGACTTAAAACATCTAAAACTGTGGGTTTATATTCCATCACGTATTCCTTATCTCTTTCAGGTCTTTAATTACACTCCTAAAACAAACATTCTGTTCATTAAGGACTTAAATATTATAAAATTCTGTTTACTGAGCATATGCTTATCAAAGCAAACACCAGCATGCCTATTATTGATTGGAAACTATGTTCTCAAGTGAGAACACAGCAAAGAAACTCCATGCTCATCTAGCCCCTGGAAAGCATGAAAGAGAGTACATGATTAACACACTCCATTAGCATGTATATTAATCTGTGAAATGCACATAAACTTTTCTTTAAAAGCCTGATGAAACATATTTGGATAATGTATAAATATGAAAAGAAGTTTTTAAATATGAAATGAGGAAATGTTTTTATATTGATCATAAAGGGAAAAATACCATTATTTTTGTAGTGAGGGATTAAAATATATTAAACATTTTATTAAATATTACATTTAATACATAAATATATTATATAAATTTATATATAATTATATTTATAATATATTGATATATAAATATATAAAATGCATATATATGTATATCTTCTACATACAGTTTATATTCACCATAATGCTTTGAACTTTTGAACTGCTAGAAATAGTAAAAAAAGGAAAGAACGTTAATGGGCTGCCTATGAAACGTATTAATGGTAACACAATTGAAAGGTTTAAATATGAATCTTACTTGCTTTTCTCTCCCAGATTCGTAGAATTCGGTGTTCACAAGAGCTAATGTAGTCATGATCATGGACACTAAACTCAGAGCCAAAGAAAAATTTGAGCCCTAAAACCCAGCTTGGTTTTAAGCTAAGGCACCATTCCTTGATAATGGGCCATTTGCTGTATGGGGCAAAATAGCAGGAAAATGTGTCTTTTAGGCCATAAATGCTAGGCATAATAGTCAAAACATTTCACAGTTTTCCACACTTAACAATGTTTATTACTACCACAGCCACCCAATGAACTAAATATAAAATAAGAACATACTTGTCCATTACCGCAGTTAGTTTGATGACTGTTGCCTAGCATACTTTATACTTCCATTTCTTCCCCTCCGATAAAATTCTTTTGGTGTTCTATAGATGGAATATATGTGGAGAATTAGGTCTCATTCTTTTCAACTACCTAATCCTTGCATGTAAAACTATTGATTTAAAGACAAATTCGTCCATTAAGTATGTATTCTACTACGATGAAGCAGAGCTATAAACCTTTTCTAAAAAAATTATAAGAATTAGATGAAGCAAATTATTAGTACAATCCTTTTAGTTTAGTGAGACATAAAAATAACATATTTAGTTTGTGGAACCATATATCTTAACAATATTAAACATGAAGCATTTAATCTATTTATGGCCTTGTTTGTGCAGATATTATTTATCCTCCGAATGCCTAGAAACAATAAAAAAACTCTCCAGGGAAATGGCAATATCACATATCAAACTTCTAGGAATGCAAAGCAAAGAACATAGTAAACACAGATGGGCAGAGGCTACGTCTATACTTACAATTTGAAGCAAAAGTTTGAATTGTCTATACAACCAAAAAAAAAATACTTCTAGTTTTTAAAAAAATATCAGTACCAAGGGTAGGAGTAAAATTTCACTTGAATTATAAAGATACATGCTTTATATTTCACCTGTACATATAGCATCAAGTGCCCCTAGAAAACATTGTCAAGCTTTCAAAATACTGCTTTAAAAATAACCCCTTTTATATTTGAAAGAATTAATTTCCATTTCTGATGTGCATATTTCTCAATGATCATGATAAGGAATTATATAAAAAGGGGCAAATGACTGAAAATCTGTAAGACATTGAAGGCCGCTTTGCTGCTCCTAAGTAGCACATCTTTTTAGATGGGAAAGTTTTATGAAACTTTGAAATTTCACTGTTAAGTGGGAAATCATCTGATTCTTGAATTCCTCTAGCATACTCAATAGCATTGCTTACCAATTATCATGATGAAATTCTATCCAACAAGAAGAGAGCTTAAGCAAGAAATCGCCAGCACTAGCACAGTTAACTTGGCAAGTATATGGTCTGCATGAAAAGCAAAGCTTAAAAATGCTAAATCTTTGTTAGTTCCAACCCCTAGAGTTAAATATTTATAGAACTCTATGTTAGAGGAAAGAGAAAATAATGATGTCAGTCACATATTTATGAAAGAAATATTTATATTTCCCAGAAACATATGACATCAAAATTAAATGTGTTTGACAGAAAAGAAACAGAAATTTCAGCAGCTATGAATGTCTACTCCTTGCATCATCCAAATCACCCAGCTTAAGGTTGTTTTTATTTTCCCAAACCAACAATAAAGTGGATTTGATATTTATTCATGGAAGTCAAAGGAAAAAAAGTTTTGGCATCTGTCATTTAATGTGCAGATTTTCTCTTCTACCACACTTATGGCTAGACTTCCATCATTCTGTTATAGGTCTCTATTGGGAGATAGAAACAGAATTTGGCCTTAAAACAAACAAACCTTAAATATAAAATTATGCTGAACCCTGCCTTCTACTTGCACTAGCAAAAGGACCTGAAAGAAGACATAACCTCAGACATATAACTTGCACCTATAGAAGAATTTATGCTAGAAAAGAATCTGTATTTTGCTCAAATTGAGGGACCACCTTTTGATAATGGACACTTTGTTTGGTGGAAACAAAAAGAGCTTGAGATTTGTAGTATGTACTTATATTAGTTTGTCTTCAGAGTCAAACAAATCAGCATTGTATGCAGTTTATTTTCCCATTTAAGTAAAAGAAATTAGTCCAACTCATTGTATGAGCCATTACTACCCTTATACCAAAACCAGACAAAGACACCATGAGAAAAGAAAACTACATACCTATATCTCCTACAAATATAGATACAAAAATCCTCAATAAAATACTAGCAAAAAAATCCAGCAATGTATAAAAATAATTATACAACATGATCAAGTTGGATATATTGCAGGGAAGCAAAGATGTAGAACATCTAAAAATCACTTAATCTAATGTAATATATCAACGAAATAAAAACAAAAAATATGCAATCATCTCATTAGACACACAAACAACATTTGACAAAACTCTAACAACTTTTCATTATTAAAAACAATCAACAAACTAGAAATAGCAAGGAACTTTTTCAATCAAGTAAAAGAGATCTATGAAAAATCCACAGCTAACATTTTACTTAAAGGTGAAATACTGGATCTTTCCTCCTAAGACCAGGAAGAAGTAAAGTATATATTCTCTCTCTATTTCTACACATTATACTGGAAGTTCTAGCTAGAGCAATTAGACAAGAAAAAGATAAAATATCCATTTGGAAAGAAAGAAGTAAAACTATTCTATTTGCAGATGACATGTTCATTTACATAGAAAATACCAAGAAATATGATAAAAATTTATTAGAACTAATAAACAAGGTCATCAAATTTGCAGGATACAAGATCAATATACAAAATTCAATTGTATTTCAATACACTTGTAATGAACAATCTGAAAATGAAATTAAGAAAACAATTCCATTTACAAAAGCATCAAAAAGAATAAAATATTTAGTAATAAATTTAACAAAAGGAATACAAAACATATTCTGAAACCTAGAAAATATTGTTGAAATAAATTAAAGATCTAAATAAATGAAAAAATATCTCATGTTCACGGCTCAGAAGATTTAATATTAAGATGGAAATACTCCCTAGACTGATGCACAGATTCAATGCAACCCTTATCAGAATCTCAGCTGGCTTCTTTATAGAAACTGACAAGCTAATCCTAAAATTCATGTGGAAATGCAATGGCCCCAGAATAACCAAACAATATTAAAAAAGAAGAATAAGATAGAAGAACTCATTTCTTGATTTCAAAACTTAATACAAAGCAAAAACAAGTAGTCTGGTACTGGCGTATTGATGGGTGTAGAGGTCAATGGAATAGAATTAAGGATAAAGAAATAAAGGATGTGTCTGTGGTCAACAAATGTTCAACAAGAGTGCCAGGACTATTTAATGAGGAGAGTATAATATTTTCAACAAATGGTGCTGGTATAACTGGATAACCACATGCAATGAAATGCAATTGGACCCTTAGTTCACACCATATACAGAAATTAACTCAAAATTGATTAAAGACCTAAATTTAATAGTTAGACCTATACAATTCTTGGAAGAAAATTTAGGGGTAAATCTGCATGCCTATGGCTTTGGCAATGGACTTTTAGATATGATACGAAAAAGGCAAGTAATTAAAAAAAAGATAAATTGAACTTCATCAAAATTAAAAACCTCTATGCTCCGAAGAACATTATCAAGAAAATAACAAGACATCCAACAAACGGGAGAAAATATTTCAAATAACATATCTGAATAGCAACTTGTATCTAGAATATATAAATAATTCTTACAACTCAGGGCAGATCTTCTGGCTGAGTATTTAAAGTTCTGCGTGCTCTGCTTTGGCAGCCCCAGATTCAGGGGTTTGGATCCTGGGTGTGGACCTGCTCTACTGATCAGCAGTAACAGATGTTAGCTCAGGGCTTCTCCCTTACAAAAAAATAAAGAATTCTTACAACTCATGATAGAAAGATAAGTAACTCAATTAAAAATGGGCAAAAGATTGGTATAGATATCTCTCCAAAGAAGATGTTCAAATGACTGGTAAGTGCAGGAAAAGATGCTTGACATTATTATTCTTCTTACAGGTAAATGCAAATCAAAACCATAATGAGATACCACGTCACACACACATCACACTAGGATAACTAGAATTAAAAAGCCAGATAATAAGAAGTGTTGGTGAGCAAGCAGGCAATCAGAACCCTCACATACTGCTGATTTAAATTTAAAATAATTCAGTCACTTTGGAAACCAGGTTGGCAGTTCCTCAAATGGTAAAACATAGAGTTATCATATGACCCAGCAATTCAACTCCTAGAAATGAAAATATATGTCTCCATAAAACTTGTTCATAAATATTTATAGCAGCATTATTCATAATAGCCAAGAGGTGAAAAAAAAACCACAAATGTCTATCAACTGATGAATAGATAAACAAAAATAATGTATCCATGCAGTGAAATATCATTCAGCCATCAAAAAGAGTAAAGTGCCAATACATGCTACAAAATGGATGAAGCTTGAAAACGTTGTATTAACCAAAGGAAGACAGTCACAAATGAGCACATAGAATATGATTCCATTTAAATGAACTGTCCAGAATAAGCAAATGTATTGAGAAAGCAAGTAGATTAGCAGTTGCTGAGGTCTGAGGGACTGGGAGGATCTGGATGATAGAGGGTTTTCTTGTGAGGTGATGAAAAGATCCTAAAATCAGCCTTGCTGATGATCAGCTGTTTCAAATACCATCGAGAAATAGAAAACCAAGATTTTGATACCACAACTCAGGGGTAACTCACATTGATAAAAGCAGCATCAATGGAATGATAATGAGTGAAAGCCTAAGTAGCTCGTGTCCAAGTGAGAAGAGGATAATTAAATCACAATTTTATTACAATTCCTGAAATTTAAAGCAAATAAAACAAGTATATTTGTGTATAGAATGGGTAACTTAAGCACACATGGAACAACTATTTCAAATAAATTTAAATTCAAAAATTTCACTGCACATGGCTATTAGGATATATTTGAACTAGAGTGGTCAACTGTCCCGTTTTGCTCAGGACTGACGAAATTCCAGGAACAGGAAACATTTGGTTTTAAAGCCAGGATGCAGAGCTTTCAGCACTAAAAACGTGGAAGTCCCATAACAACATCAAACAACTGCAAAAGAAACAAGTAAATTTAAATCATGTTCCTTAGCAATTATATGGTTATAAATTATGTTAATATTCTGAATCTATTGTATTTATGTTCACTCACACCCAGTTATTATGTTAATATGTGACCAAAATTTTCACATAAGAAAAAGTGACACTAATATATAAACAAAAACTTAGGTAAACTCTATATTCCCCAAATTAAACTCATGAAGTATTTGGTTTCTTAAAAATATAAAATATAGCTTTTTAAAAACCTCTGTGTACTGGAAAGGATGAATCACCAATTGAGTAACAAGGAACACCCCTAGTGTCTACATTATGGAATCTAAATCATACTTTCCAAAAAGAACAAGGACTCTCTGGAAAAATAGCTAATCCTAAATCTGTCATACCAGAAACCAAAACCTAGGGCATCTTTTCATGTAAGAAAACAAGAAAACTATCAGTGACTACTAGGACTACTTCATAAGGACTTTGGAGCCAATATGAAGAGGCTCCATTACCCAATGTCAGGAACACTGGAGCATTAACGATAACAATAACGCAGGGATTTGACCCATACCAAATATTTTAAAATTTTTAAGTTCGTAATAACACTTGAAAGTAATTATTGGTGACCTTTACATCCTGCTAAAGAAAAAATGAATATTCTTATACTGATAAATGAAGGGAAAGAATCAAGTATTTAGATTTCATTTCTGTATGAAATTTGCAATACATTTATGGTAAATTTACCACAATAGAGGAATAGTTCCCTTTATAGAAACAGTCGAGTGAATAAATGAGTTAAAAATAAAAGAATTGTAAAATTAAAATTTTTACAGACCTTTGAAAAATACATGGATCTAGATAATGGTCATGCCAACCTAACAATACGACTGTTCATGAGTTTAGCTCTAAATATTGTTTTACAGGAAATATAAGACAGAGAGAAACAGGTTAAGACAATGGGGATGAAAACACCCAAATGTGGAAAAATTTTGATGACTAAGGTTTTTATTGTTTTTTTTTTAAATGAAGCAGTGAAAGAGAGAGAAACTACAGATCGAGAGACTTTAATAAATGTGTACAGCATCTTCAGATTCTAATTCAAACAAAACTAAAAAATTTAGCAGACAATTGGGGACATTTGAACATTGACTTGATAAATGACAATATTAAAAAGTCGTAATGTTATTGTTGTGATTATATTTTTTAAACAATTGCTCTTTAAAATATATATATATATTTTTAAATATATATATATTTTATAAATATATATATATATAAATAAAAATATATATATATATACTTACCTATTTACAGATCAAATTGTAACCCCACTGAGATTGGAGGTGATGAGGATTTTTAGGCTGCTTAATTTTAAAAACGGTTTATTATAAGGACTTTTAGGCTGGTTACTTTAAAACTACAGATGAGAAGCAGGTTCCAAGGAGTGGAATTTGCTTGCTTGTCCCTTTGTTGGGAAAGATTTACATTTCTAAGGGAAACCTCTATCTGTAAAGATGCCTCCCTCTCTGTACCAGGAAGAAGGAGGATGGCCTTATCTCTAGAAACTCTTAATGCCAGAGGCAAGAACTTAAGTTGGTTGCTGTCTGGCAATCTCATGTAACTGATTTAGGGTGGTGGCTTCTAACCTTTCTAACCTTTACTTAATCCGATTTGATTCTTGTCTAAAAGTCATGGGATCACCCAATGACCAGACTGCACCTGCACTGGTACCATTTTAACTTTTTTTCATGTTCTTTCCTTTGTCTTGTAAAGAAATGATTCACATACCCATGCCTTATAAAATTAGCCCTAACCCACAACTTGGTGCAGCAGCAGGAGCTCTGACTGCCCGTGGGTCCTGTCCCCACGCACCAGCTCTGCCTGCCCATGGGTCCTGTCCCCATGCCAGAGGGGCAGCAGCAGTGGCCCTGCCTGCCCATGGGTCCTGTCCCCATGCTATACTATTCTCTAAATAAAAGAGCACTACTGCCAGATCTTGAGAGTCCAATAAATCTTTCTTTCGACTCCTTGGCTCACCGACCCCGCATCAGAGGTATGGGGGAAGTAGAAAGAAACAGATTAAAGTTAATAATTGTAGAAAAGTTATAGAAATTGCCTTCAGCCTTCTTCTGAGTTATTTACTGCTGTGATACACAAATTCCTGCTTTTGTGTTTGAAGCTTTGCAGCCTAAATGCAAGCATTTTTTCTTTTCAGCCTGAGGGCTTTTTCCCACACAGTAAAGGCTTTCTTGGTCCTCCTATACATAATCCAGAATTGTGTGGAGTTAATGACTTCAAGAACCACCCTCAACCAAACCAATGAGAGATGGGAGTAAGTGAATAAATGCCACAATCTCCTCAAACACATTTCTCAGAAAGTCCCAGTGGGGTAGTCAGTAGCCCAGAACAGTAACTCATTCTTTTGTGCATCCTTTATTAGTGTTACTCCCTCCCTAATCTTTCCTAGATCCCTCACTTGTGCTTCTAGGCATTATCTCCCAAACAAACCACCTGTACTTGAGGGTTTCTTGGAGAATCTGCTTTGGAAAGACCCAATTTAATATAATTCAGAAGTAATCTTAGAAAGCAGATATTCCAGATGGGATTCTGGAATTAGGTCAGTCACTAGTCAGATGGCAACAAGGACCTCATAGCTGATGATAAGCAGGATCATGATAGCCTATATCATGATACAGCATCACAATTACTAAGACTTTCATCCTTAGGAAATAAGATAAGATGCAAGTGAAATGGGAAGCACTGGCTTGTGAAGTACCACTAGCACTTGAAAGAGACAAGAGCAAAAAATAATTATAAAGATTGTGGAAGTGCCTTAGCAATTTGGAAGAAAAATGAAAGGCTCAGATCATATAATTATCAACTGAGTAAATGTAAAAGCAAAATGTCCTACATATCACTATTCAAAGATATCATTTGCTGTGAAGAATTCAGGCCCAGAATTTGATCAGATATATGACAAATTTATAAAGGAGAATGAATGCAAAGCCCAGCAGCTCTTACATGCTAATGTTAGGTCCCAGATAAGAAAGAAATAGGAAAATGAGACTTGAAATAGGAACCCTTAAACCGTCTTGTCCAGAAGAATAGCTCCCATTAGAGGAGAAAAGATTTCCTTTAGCAGGAGAACATGCAAAGTCTTCACCTGAGATAGATGGCCCATATGATGATGCTTAAGCTCCTTATAGTCTGTCTTGACTATTTTGATTGCTTCTAGACCAGAAAACAGGGTCAAGACTCATCATAGACAATACAGGGAGATAGAAGGAAATATATTATTTACCAAAATAACTGCAGGACCCGAACAATATAAAACAGCAGAAATTTGGAGAACATATTTGGGAGTAGATCTTGGTGGTTTTGGACTCCATTATTGGGACATGGAATAAAATGACTGGATTGGGGAGCGTTTATTGATATAGTGACACTCTTCTACGATTCAGAGAATCACGTCCTAAGAAAGACATCTAGGATTGACCCTAACTCTTGCTAGGATGGCTTCTTGAAACTTGGTAATGACAATAGTTTACAGTAAATGATGTTGAGTTGCCAAAATTGCCTTCATAGAGTACTGAAGTAGGAATTAGTAGGCTCAAAGATTTGAGCATGCTATTAAGGATTTATTGGGGGAGACCAAAGTCCACCAGCCTATCATGTTTCTCAAGAGGGCCCAGGGGACAAACTCTTTGCTAAAGTAATTAGAAGAGCACTAGTGAGAAAGTATTTCATGAGAAGCTCCTTTCTGGTCTTTCTCTTAAATCCAGGATTGAAGATAGGAGATGGTGCCTTGGAATTAGGCTCCCTAATGCCAGTGAGATGAAAGAACTACAGAATATCAGAGGGTGGATGGTAATAATTAACCAACATAATGAATTTGTCCATAATTCTCTAAATGGACAGTCAGATTGGAGACATAACAAAGGGTTCTTGACTCATAGGTATCTGTGGCAATGTTAAACAGACCATAGTGTTCCTAAGAAATATAAAAACAGGCAACAAAAACATTGCTGTACAAAGCTCAAGAGCTGAAGGTTGTCAGCCACTGCAATGGAAAACTTGTGATCTCTTTCCCAATTTCTAGACCTGAGCCATTTTTCTGATACAGAACTCGTCAAGAAAAGTTAGGGAACTTTGCAGGGGATCCCTACAGCAACACAAGTGTGTGAATTCACCCAGTTCTTTGTACAAAGGGATGTTTAGCCATTTTCTACAGATTGTGCCTTGTGTTTTCAGTCTTTTGAGGTATCTAAACTCATATATGTAGAAAACAATATCATGAGATATGCTTTAAGTGGTATAAACCCAATTCTGTAAAACAATTTTTTTAAACTGGGAATATATGTAAGTTCTAGATGGTCATATAACATGATTTTCATTGTCTTCCTTGTCAACTTTTTTTTTTGAGGAGGTTTAGCCCTGAGCTAACATCTGCCACCAATCCTCCTCTTTTTGCTGTGGAAGACTGACCCTGAGCTAACATCTGTGCCTATCTTCCTCTACTTTATATGTGGGATGACTGCCACTGCATGCCTTGACAAGCACTGTGTAGGTCCGCACCCAGGATCCGAACTAGCGAACCCCGGGCCACTGAAGTGGAATGTGCAAACTTATCAGCTGCACCACGAGGCCAACCCCTCAACATTTTTTTAAACAACTGTTTTCCAAAGATTGTGTGCTGTCTCTTTTATATTGTACTGGGAAATGTTAAAATATGAATCTACCCCCGCTACGTTGCCATTAGGAAAACCAAGTCTCAGAGCTATTTCCAGAAGTGAACTACTCTGTTTGAGAATGAATGCTGAAAATTGAGCCAATGAAGAGTAATGATATCACAGAAAAGGAAGAAGCAGATTTCCTCTGGGCACTTCTGGAAATGACTATCCAACCTGCTCCTATCTTTGGCATCAGAGTTGGAAACCTGAGAGTCAAAGTCCAGACCAGCTGGCTACTTTAAGGGTTTGTAAAGATCTTTTATTATTCCTTGAAAAAATATATGCACTAAAACACTGTCCTTCTTGGGGATAGTCTGAATCTTCTATATTTATCTTCTTTATCCATTTCTTACTTTGCTAGAATGTCTAATTGATTATTATAATAAACACAAATGATTGCACAACATTAACTATCCACCAGGTAATTTTTGAAGTTGCTTACATGAACTAATCTAATTATCTGATTTAACTAATAGTAGGGATTTTTCAGATGAGAGTGTAAAGAGTATAACACTAGATTATCTCTGCTTGTGAATAAACTGATGATGAAGATTTCTTATTCTTTCAGGCTATAAATGAGATTCTTTGAACATATATAGACACTAAATTATCACAATCTTTGTAGTAACAGATGTTCATGCCAAAATTACAACCTCTATTTTCTCCATTGCAACCGGCCACAAATCTCTGATTACTGTCATATTCTGTGTCAGTGAACTCTCTCATGTACATGAGCTATCCCAGTCACCAGACAATCCAGATATGGTCATTAGTTTACACTTCATTTTTGGAGGAGATTTCTTGAGGCTCTCAATCTTTTATCTACCTAATCATGACTTGTGACATTTTCTGTCATGACAACACTTTTCTTTTTTTTAAAGATTGGCACCTGTGCTAACAACTGTTGCCGATCTTCTTTTTTCTTTTTTTTATTCTTCTCCCCAAAGCCCCCAGTACATAGTTGTAGATTCTATTTGTGAGTGCCTCTGGTCATGCTATGTGGGACACTGCCTCATTGTGGCCTGATGAGCAGAGCCATGTCCGCGCCCGGGATCTGAACTGGTAAAACCCTGGGCCGCTGAAACAGAGCAGGCGAACTTAATCACTTGGCCACGGGGCCGCGCTGACAACACATTTTATGTCCACAGATATGAAGAATATTTTAATCAAATCTAGAAGTATTTCTTTAACAATTATTCAAACTGGAATTATAGATCCCACCTCTTTTTCTTTTCAGTCTATTAACACAGCTGTTACACCAGGAGCCAAATAAAATTTAAGGATTCACGGCTACCCAAGTGGTCCTTCAGAATATTCTGTGCATAACAGTGGATTCCCACTGATTACAGTTCCATTTTGGCATCTTGTCTACTAGGGAGGTTACAGAAGACAAAAGCTGTCTTAATAGTAAGTCCATCTATACCAAAGAAATTTCCAATTTTATTAAACTGGATTACTCTAAGAGGAGAGAAAGAGCACTATGAGTAGCAATGGAATAAGAGATACCCATGTGATCCTTGATGTGTTTGTGTGCCATTGCTCCATAACACACATTCACCCCAACAAATCTTATCCCACAAGTCTGTAATCAGAGTTTATGTAAATTTCAGAGGCCAGGGATCTCTCAAATGCCATCTTTGTCTCAATAAATGGTATTAAGAAGGCTGTATATCCACATGCAAAAGAATGAAATTGGACCCTTATCACGTAAATAAGCAAAAATCTACTAAAAATGGATTAAAGACTTAAACATTACAGGATATTTTGTTTTATTGCACTTCACTTTGTTATGCTTGGCAGATATTGTGTTTTTTACAAGACCCTCCAGAAGCAAAAAGATTAGAACTCTCTGAAGGCTTAGATGATAGTTAACATTTTTTAGCAGTAAAGTGTTTTTTAATTAAGGTATGTACATTTTTTAGACATAATGCTATTGCACGCTTAATAGCCTACTATATAGTGAAACATAACTTTTATATGCATTGGGAAACCAAAAAATTCGTGTGACTCGCTTTATTGCTATATGAGCTTTATTGTGGTGGTCTGGAATCAAACCCGCAATATCTTCAAGCCATATACCTGAAACTATAAAACTTCTAGAAGAAAACATACAGAAAAAGCTACTTTACATTGGTCTTTGCAATGATTTCTTGGATATGAAATCAAAAGCACAGATAACAAAAGCCAAATAGACAAATGGGATTACATCAAACTAAAGAGTTTCTGCACAGCAAAAGAAACAATCTCCAAAGTGAAAAGGCAACCCACTGAATGAGAGAGAATATTTGCAAACCATATATCTGCAAAAGGATTAGTATTCAAAAATATATAAGGAACTCATACAACTTAACAGCAAAACAAACAAACAAATAACCAGATTAAAAAGTGGATGTAGAACCTGAATAGACATTTCTCCAAAAGAGATATATGAATAGCCAACAGGTTATCAGGGAAATGCAAATCAAAACCACCAATATATATTCACGGATACCTGTTAGAATGGCTATTATCAAAAAGACAAAAGATCATGAGTGTTGCCAAGGATGTGAAGAAAGGAGATCCTTGTACTCTGTGGGTGGGAATGTAGATTAGTGCAGCCACTATGTAAAACAGTATGGAGGTTCCGCAAAGCCAAGCAAGAACCTCTCGCACCAGTTACCAATGTCAGGGGAGGACTCCAATTACACAGAGGATGGAAAAGATCATCACTATGCCAACTACCAAGAACAGAAGTCCAAACATTTCTGTTCACTGCATCTTGATATTGGAATCACCGAACAAACCACAACATAGTCAAGCATTAGATGGAACAACTGTTTTACTCATGTAGAGAAGAGACAGAGCAAGTTCAGCTCCAATATTGTCCATTGGTCCCCAATGTCTATTGTTTCCTCTGGCAGACAATGTAGGACCATTGGCCTACAGGCTGCAGTAGAAGGACCTTTCCCCTCTCCTTCCCCAGTGAAATATGAAATACTGAAAGCTTGGAAGGTGCCTGAGGGCAATTGATGCACACACTTAAAATGAACAAGGGAGTACACCGAGACTGAACAGAAAAAAATACTCCCACATAAAGTGATAAGCCCGGCAAAGTCTGTGTGGGCTCTTTGCTTAGGAAGTGTTCCAGGCCCAAGTCTAATGCTTATGTGGCCGAGCTAGGGTGGAAATACTGTGCTCACGAAACTGCCTTTCCCAACACTCAAAAAATTAAAAATAGAACTACCATATGATCCAACAATCCCTCTTCTGAGTATAGATCCAAAGAAATGAAGTCAGGATCTCCACGTTCTTTGCCTCATCATTCACAATAGCCAAGACATGGAAGCAACCTAAATGTCCACCAATAAATGAATGGATAAAGAACATATGGTATTTACATGTAACAGGAAATTCTCCAATATGTGACAATGTGTATTAACCTGAAGGATAGTAAACTAAGTGAAATAAGCCAGACGCAGAAGAACAAACACTACATGATCTCATTTACACGAGGAATCTCAAATAGTGAAACTCAGAAGCAGAGAGTAGAATGGTGGTTACCAGGCGCTGAGGGTAAAGGGAAATGGAGAGATTTTGGTCAAAGGGCATAAAGTTTCAGTAACACAAAACAAGTAAGTCCTAGAGATCTATTGTACAGCGTAGTGTTTATGGTTAACAATACTGTGTCGTACACTTAAAAGTTTGCCAAGAGGATATATTTTACGTTAAGTGTTCTTAATCCACAAAAATAAATAAAGAGAGCAGGAAGAAACCTTTGGAGGTAATAGATATGTTTATGGCATGGATTGTGGTGATGGTTTCACAGAGATAAACTTATCTCCAAACTCATCAAATTGTATAGATTAAATATGTGCAGCATTTTGTATGTCAATCATACCTCAATAAAATGGTTTTAAAAAATAATAAAACTATTGTGGCCTGTACATAGAAGTAATTGGACAAAAACTAAACAAACAGACAAAAAGCAAGCCAGACACTAAGGTCAGTAATCCAGGGAAAGAGTGTCCAAAAAACATACAGTATAAGGAATAAAACTTGGAAAGTACCACAAAGGGCAGAAAATCAAGCTAGGTGATTAAATTTCTATGTGGAAGGAAGCAAGAAATAGAAAGTTTGGCAGTCAAATAACAAGCAAATAGCAGGCAAACCTATGTCATTGCTAGATTTTCAAATAAAAATAGCTCTTTTGCAGTATGATGAAAGTGGTCCAGGGGTTTAATTAAATAATCGTGGAATAAAGGAAATGGGAACATTTATATTCTAGAAAGACAGGATGAAGAGCATCCTTTGAATTTACAACCTTGCCATTAATTTCCTCTTTGATCCAAGGAAAGTCCTTCAATCTCTTTGAGCCTCAGTTTCCACATTCATTAAAGAGTTAAGGAATATGGCATTAAAGTTTCCTTGAGATGAAAAGTTTATGTTGGATGATGCAAGTAAAGTCCATTTGAATTTTCTCTTGTATCGCTGGAAAAGAACCTTAGAACAAACAACTAGGATCATCAATAAAAATATTCCAACAACCACCACAAATCTATACAAAGAGAAGAAGAACATCAGAGTCCTTATTTGGCATTCTGTTGGCAAGGATACATTACAGCATATTGAGTGACATTGAGAAGAGAGTTGAGTGAGTTCGACTTGTATAATGGATAAAAGGATAATTACTTATATCTTATAAAAGAATGTGTGGATTCTTAGAGATTAGGAACATTTTTAGCATGGTATATGAAAGTTCTAGTGCTCAACAGTAAACAAATGATTTCTACTGTTCTCAATGAAATGTTTAAAAATCTCAGAAAAGAGAGTCAGCCCTGATGGCCCAGCGGTTAAAGTTCATAACACACTGCTTTGGTGGACAGAGTCTTGTTCCCAGGCATGGAACTACGCCACTTGTCTGTCAGTAGCCATGCTCTGACAGTGGCTCACACAGAACTAGAACTTACAATGATACACAACTATGTACTGGGGATCGGGGAGTGGGGAAAAGAGGAAGATTGGCAATAGATATTAGCTTAGGGCAGATCTTCCCCTGCAAAAAAAGAAAAAAAGAATCTCAGAAAAGACATTTTTCTAATATTTGTCACTTATTCCCTTGCTGTGTAAAATTGTATTGTCTATTTCATCTATGTCTTTAATTTCCTTTTCTAAAAAATTAATAATTGCAAAATGACAATAAAATATGTGGAAACTACCTCAGGAAAAGTGCCATATAAACTCAAAATGACATTAGCCATATTAAAATATTGTTACACGTTACTAGAACCCATCAGGTTGCATGTTTTCCAATTTCTTGTTACCACCTATACATATTATCTTGAAGGAAAATGCACCAAACTAAAATTCAAGACATTTGAAAAACTATTCAAAACTTCGCAAAACTGTCATTATTTAAGTAGGTTAGAGAAAATTGTGCTTTAAAAAAAAAACAGCCAACACACATAAAAAAGAGTTAGGTTGGTGCAGAGCACCTCATCTGAATGCAGAGAGAGGGAGGACTCTAAATAAGTCAGATTAATCTAGAGAAATGGGTTGTTTTCCCAGAATCATTTTGTAATCAGGTAATGCATCACATTATCCAATCCTCCCTGACAGGAAGGTTGCTTTCTCCCACCTTGACTAGGAAGAGCAGTCTAAACTGCATCACTTGAAATTACAGCTTTTCAAAATGAATTATATTACTTTACATCAGCCATGTCAGGGTTTTTACAAATTGTTAATCTCCTGGTAAACATTCTCACATCTAAAACACAATTATGTTTTATTTACAAGCAAAGTGTATGTGTTAGGGAAATGTAACAGATAGTTATTATGCATAAATTGCCTGCTGTCCCTTGGGAGTAGAAAATGAGACATTGCCTCTCTTAGGGACATCCTAAAAGAAATATTGATAAGTAAATAGAATCACTGAACATTTGGTAAATTGCCGTTTCAATGAATCATGCCCTTCCTAAATTCAGGAGGTAGCACCTTCAGAAATGCAGGAAAATTGGAAACGGATGGGAAAGCATTCTAAAAGTAAATTAAGAAAACTTTGACCTTTAATACTGAAAGTTCACATTGAGAAATGAAAAGGATATCTTTTTCTTCACATATAGCAAACTGTATAGTTCATACTATATGGGCATGAGTATCACAAAATATAGTACTTACTCAGCCTTCTTCTTAATCAAATGTGGACACAAGGAAACAAAATAGTTCTTCTAATCTGGTTCTAGACCTAGAAAGGCAACCAGAAAGCTTCCCAGTTGTGATTCTTACGTGAACTTTTATACTAATGTACATAAAAAGGGAAATACTCTGTGCGCAAGGAAGGGAATAGATTATATTCAGATTATCATCAATCAAGCTTAATTGTCATGGTTTTCATGTACTGAAAATGTATTATTATTTTTCTTATCTTCAATTATATATCTGGAATTTAATAGTAGTGTACTTTTAAAGGCAATTATTTTAAATGTTTATGAATTTTCATGGGCATGTAAGCTCTTGTTTATGACCCCAATTTTTCATTAACTTTAATAAAATGTTAATGAATGTTATGCGAAAAAATTTCAAGAATTCTGTACTTCCCCTTCGGAAGTACATCGCTTAAGTTTTCTAAGGAAAAACTGACATTTTCCCTGTAGACTGATAGAAATTCCATAGAGACAGTTGTCACTTATTTGATTTCTGATGCTGAATAGAAACCTTAAACACATGTTTGACAAAACCTATCTGAATACTTAGATAAGTACGTCAGGCATGTGTTACTCTTCAGTCTGCATCTTTTTATTTTCACCTTATATATTATAAGAGATCCGGAGTAACTTAGAACATAAGTAACTCAGGCTTTAGATTTCAATTAGGATGTGATAACCTTTTATTTTTTTGAGGAAGATTAGCCCTGAGCTAACATCTGTGCCCATCTTCCTCTGCTTTATATGTGGGACGCCTACCACAGCATGGCTTGCCAAGTGTTGCCATGTCGGCATCCGGGATCCGAACCTGCGAACCCTGTGCCACCAAATCGGAATGTGTGCACTTAACCATTTCTCCACCGGGCCAGCCCAGGATATGATAATCTTAAACAACTCTTTCAGGTGTTTTGTTGGATTTAAGTCACCCAAATAGAGAAAGAAAGTACTTAAAATACAAAGGTTTCTCAATAAATATATTTGGAATGAACTGTATTGTAATGAAAAGTTTCGCCCTCTAGATACTGGGTTATATTTATTTTTATTAATAAATTAATTCATTCAGTCAATAAAAATTAGAATGCACTTCATCTGTCAAGAACTGAAGTCAACATTTGAGTTACACAGATGAGGATGGTACACTGCTTTCACTGAATTCACAAGAACATTTTGTTTCTAACAATTTCAAACTATGTGTACCAAGCATGAAGCATAGAACTGTTTAATTGCAATGATCCTCTGTCTTATTCTATCAGACTTTATTATCCAACCAATTGTCTATGTTTCTTAGAAATGGCAGATCAGCTATCAAGTCAATTCTTTAGACCCTTGCTTTTTCTCTTTCTTGCTTTTTCACTTGCCTGCTTTCCTGAAGCTTCCCTGAGTCTTCTGAAATTTATTAAGTTAAACAGATAGTTTACTCCAGACGGCTATAATAATGCAGTTATGAGGCACAAAGCAGGCACATAAGAATCAGTGCATTTAAAGTCATTTTTGATATCTTTCTGACTGCTGTTGCAACCAAAGCAATTTGACACAGCAACAATGAATGCAATGAACCAATTTGCAGCAAACAAGGAATTATCTTCTGTATGTAAAGCTTACGGAATTATTCCGGGGCTTTGGGGCGGGTGACAAGAGCCGTCTTGGTGGTGGAAGAATTAGGCTTATCTGAGTGTGAATCAGTGAATGAATGGGATATCTATTTATCTTTCACTTCCCAGCACATATTATTAAGCCTGGCATATAGTTGGTGCTTTGCTATTTTCTTACTTCGAAGGCCATTTGAAAATTAAAACATTCAACCCCTATGAAATATCACTGCAGTATAATGAAATATCTTTCTCTGACACCAAAGCACCTATTCTCATATTTATTTTTCTCAAAGTTTTGCAATTTGACAGGACTCATGCTTTATCCTTAGTTTGGAATTGCCTGTAATATTTTTTAAAGTTTTTTTCAAAAAATAGAACAAGGCTTCAAATAATATTCCATTTCTGGCTATAAAATCTAAAGAATACAAAAAATAGAATCCAATTTGAAAAGTCTTCAAGATAAACATTTTCTTGTAAACAGAGCCATTCCTTCAGGGATAGTTCCATAACCAGGAGTGCATGAAACCCTGGGGATAATGAAACTATTTCATTTTCCATTTGTTTAGGAAAGGCCAGAAGGCTATTTATGTACTAATAGGTTTATTAATAAAACTGAAAAAGCAATAACCTCACCTGTATAGTGATCAGTGAAGCCAGAAATAATGGAAAACCAACTTTATATAAAAGGACATTTTATGGCTCTCATGACCACCTTTGATTTTTTTTTTTAATAACGATTCCATTTGATGAGACTTTCTTTTTTTCTGTTTACATATGGCTCTCTACATTTCATTTTAAACTAAATGAAAAAATATTTAGATAAAGTGTTTTTTCTTTGCATGAATATTATCAAACACAAAAAAGCCTCTTGTAAATTAACAAAACTCCTGCACATTAATGTTGCTCATTATAATCTTCTTGTAAAGCTATTAATTTGGTGACTTTGCTAAGTTACATCCTCATCAGCATATGTCCTTAGCCAAGTTTGCAATGACCATTATAATCTATCTTTTCAAAGTAAGTTATGCATTTTAATGAAATATCTGCAAGGAAGATGAACTGGCTATTTCCAGCACTTGTAACTTTGTGGCTGGGCTATAAAAGGAAAAAATGTAGGGAAGAAGAAATTTTGAAAATCAATTATTCTATGTGTGCTAAAATTAAATATAGATTCTACAGTTATGTTTATATGCATGAGAATGACCACTATGAAAAAAAATGTATCTAAACAAGCTGTTAGAATACTCATTTATTTCAGTAGAAATGATAGAGTATATTAAAAACATCATTTTGCCAGATAGTTTCTCCTCTTTGATAGGAAATATAATAAATAGTTCATTGCTTGGTTTTAAAATTAGATTGTTAGCATCAGGTCTAGATCTCAGACTCTATCCACATTTAGGCTGAATGTGTCCAAATAAAGCTCCACCTACATTATCCGGTAATTTAATTAGGTTGTATTTAACTAGTAAATATGACCAACCTGACGAAATATACCACAAATGGCTTTCAACAATCAGGTTATTGTTAATTTGATGACTCTATGTACATAGTCTGAGACCATATAATGGCTAAAAATTGATAGAATGTGAAGTGTTTAGATTAGAAATGATTAAAGAAATAAATTATGAAGAATTCAATTTTGTTAAAATTTAGATGTGCTACAATGAACAAATGAAGCAGCTTGGAGACATAATGAATCCAGGAGAGCTCAAGGCAAAACTGAGTTGAACTATAGAAAGGAAGCAAATGACCATAGTTGGCTAAGCAAAGAGAGGTGTAAAACATGAGACAAAATAGATTCTGTCAGAAAAAAGGTAGAAAAGAGATCAATTCAGATAAAAATACTATGATCTACTTTAGAACAACTTCAGTGTTAAAATGTGAATTGCACATGTATCATATGACATGAAATTTGCATGAATGATTTTAATATTTTAAATATTTATTAAAACTTATTGTACAGGGGACTGGCCCAGTGGCACAGTGGTTAAGTTCACTTGCTCCACTTCCATGGCCCGGGGTTAGCAGGTTCAGATCCCAGGTGCAAACCTAGCACCACTTGTCAAGCCATGCTGTGGTGGCATCCCACATAAAATAGAGGAAGATTGACACAATGTTAGCTAGGTGACAATCTTCCTCAAGCAAAAGGAGGAAGATTGGCAGCAGATGTTAGCTCAGGGCCAATCTTCCTCACAAACACAAAAATAAATTATTATATAAAATTATTTATTATAATAAAGAACAAACTTGATCCTTTTTAAAGTTGGCAGTGAATGTATACAAAATCTTTTTCTATGATTGATCTAACAGCCAAAGTATTGCCTTCTTTAAAAGCATGAAAGGAGGGCACTGTGGATAATTAAAGATAAGATGAAACTGTTATAAAGAGTGGTAAAATATATAAATTTATTGTCTACATAGAATAGATGCTTGTAGGTAGACTAAGTGATTCTTTATCCTAGAAAATGTGAGAGAAAATTTTTTCAAAGTAAATAAAGAATTCTGTATGCTCGTCACTAGAAAGGAAAATTCTGAGACTACAAGGAATACTGGATTATTTTATAAAGAAAGATTCTTAGATTTGGTTTCCAGTACTAGAAGGAAAAATTATTATTCACTTTTGGGAATATTCGATTGCAGTTTTTCTTGATGTCTATTCCAGATCTATGATTCCATAATTTCATGAACAAAGAACCTTAAAAAATGTAAGCTTGTAAGCACATAGTGCTTCCAAATTCTTGAAGCAAAAATGTTCTTTTCTCTTTTTTTACATGGTTTATTTTTAGTTCCTAGTGGTTTTCAACACTTTTTGGAGAGTCATGGATGCCATCTACAAATCTGATAAAAATACCCATCCTTTTCCCAAAAAATCTTCTTACTCATTTCTCAAAATATTTTGCAAATAAAATTGAGAATGTTCACAAAATCTCTGAAGTCAAGTTAATAACCACTTCTCTAAACTGTATTTTATATGAGATCAATCTAGGAACAGGGTTATGAGTAAATGCCATACTAATTTTGCAGAAGCATCAAAGCATCCGTACCAATCTTCCCTACCACACACGGGTGTCCAAGGAGGCCATTTTAGTTGGGTCCACACAGCAAAGAAAATGGAAGGGTCAAGTATTGACCAGTGATTTGGGGTTGTTTGGAGTCTACTATTCTACACAATTCCCTTTAAGATATCTATCAGCCTCCACCAAGTCTTTCAATTTATTTCCCCCAAATTGTCTAAATTATTTAGACAAAAAATAACCACAAGTGGGTTTTCAGATTCTTAAGCATATTCATTAATAATCTAAACAATTGCAACTAGGATAATTTCTAAAGCCTATATATTGGAGAATAAATTAAAATAGTTATTATGTAGCAAGGTAACAAAAGCTGAAAACTGGATATTTGCCAACTGTATAATCTTATTCCACAAAATGAGAAAATTCAAGTATACCTCTAGGTGAGGTTTTCTCTGAATAATCTAGATTTTTTTCAGCGTGATTTATTTTTTTGTGAGGAAGATTGTCTCTGAGCTAACATCTATGCCATTCTTCGTCTATTTTGTATGTGGGTTGCCACCACAGCATGGCTTGATGAGTGGTGTGTGGGTCCATGCCTGGTATCTGAACCCATGAACCCCAGGCCACCAAAGTGGAGCTCATGAACTTAACCAGTACACCACCAGGCTGGCCCCTTTAAGCATAATTTTATATCCCTTGAGGAATGCTTATGACCATCTTGCATACACAATAGCCACAAATCTAATCAATTCAAAAATAGCTAGTAAACACTATTGTAAAGCAGATAAATCTTTTTAGTACCATGAAAATTACTTTATTTTTAAAACTATATATTTTCTGTTTTGAGCTGGACAGTGCAAAACATATGTGTCATCAATTGAAGCTATAATAAATTGATGGCCTTATTATTTTACCTTTATTCAGTATGATTTTAAGTATAACAGTCTAACACTTCACTTTCCTAGTGGTCAAATAGTTAAGCACAGTTAATATTTTAAAATTTGAAGATTCTATGAGTTCTATTCAAGGTTGAGAAGTATTATTCTTTTGGGTTTTTATACTGTATTTTTTCTAAATCTATAAACAACCATTCAGGGCCAGTCCCAGAGGCCTAGTGGTTAAGTTTGGAATGCTCTGCTTCGGCGGCCCAGGTTTGGTTCCCAGGCACGGATCTACACCACTTGTCTGTTAGTAGCCATGCTGTGGTGGCAGCTGGCTCACATACAAAGAAAAGAGGAAGACTGGCAGCAGATGTTAGCTCAGGACAAATCTTCCTCGACACAAAAAAATTTCTAAATCCATAAAATAAAAACAACCATTCAACCACACACTTTAAAATAAACTCTTCAAAATAATTAAAAGATGCTTGGACAAATTACATTTGAGCTAAGAATCTTCAGAGTCAGGTGAACAGCATGGTAAAACACTTAGCATCCTTTTTCATTTTGCAGTTTCTATGGCACTAGTATTAGTATTACACAAAAAGGTGCTGGTAAATGGTTTGGATGTTCTGGTATTTTAAAACAGTAAATGCAATTAAGCTTGGATAAATAGATCACTCTTCAAACACTTGGGAACCTTTCTAAGGAAATGCAAAAGTAGAGAAAAATACTTAGGGAAGCTTTTTCAACAACTTTGTAGGAAGTTTGGGTAAGAAAATACCAAATAATGGAGGAGTCCTTACATGCAAATTAGTGCATTTATTACTTTCTCTTACCAAAAATATTCTGCAAAAAAGTGCTTTCTAGAGTATGATAAACTTTGTTTTTTATGACAAACTTGGCATGATGAAAGATCACTTTTCAAAAGAAAATATTACTTTTCCGAAAAATACCTATGTAAAATGTTTTATTCACACGTCTTAGTATCAAAGATCATAAAAATAACTAACTGCCATTGGTGAAATCTATTTCCCATGGGTAAACTAACACTAGTTTGGAGATTTGTTTTTTAATTAAGTTTACTGAACTTTGTTTTTATGCTAAGCTAACAATGGTTTTGGAGCATTTTAGCCAAGTGGAACAACTTCTCGTCTTCTGGGAATTTCACCGCCAATTTTAGTTTCCACTAGTATCCTTAGTATTTATTAACATTGTAAGATAAACTTTTGGAACATTAATTTTAAATGTGTTCATTTAGAGACAGTTAATATAGAGGGAACATGAGTGAGTTCACTAACATAATCAATCAAATTTTTGTTGAAAAACAGAATTGAAAGTCCAGTGGTGAGCTATGATTACGTGACTCACTGTTTTGATTATTCAGAAGCACATATTAGCATCTGTTAGAACTATCCAGAAATGCCAGGTCTCTATCAGAGATAACAGATGAAAGATATCCCTTTAAAAACTGTGACATTTTCTTTACAGCTTCTGTTTGTTCTCATCCGTGAGACTGTAAGGATCTGAGGACACATGTAGCCTACATATAGTTTAAGTAAATAATTACCCAATAGCACTTATTTAGCAAATACATATTACTAGCCTGTTATATGCCAGCAACAGAATTTAGGTTCTAGTGGAAGAGATATACAATAAACAGATTAATAAAAAAATAATAAATACAAATTTGGGAAGTGTTAGGCAGCCAACCTGGTACCTTTTCAGAGAACAGGAATAGACTTAGCTACTTTAGATAGGAGGGTAGAGAAAGGCCTATCTAAAAAAATAATTTGGGGGCTGATTCCTGATAGGTAAGAACTCTAGACATACACAAAAGTGAGGAAAATCATTTCTATACAAAAGCAACCATTCAAAAGAGCATATAGTACTGACTACATATTGCTGCGCTGGACACTATACAAGGCCAACGCGGATGTGTGTTTCATTACACTTTACTCATATTTTTTATTATCTTACACAGCAAGTCAAAAATGGAACATTGGATTTAAATGATTCTGTCTTCACAGCTTTGTAGAGAATATTTTCTTCTACCCAAACCACAAATCCTCTCTTCTTAGCATCACAGGCTATCAATTAAAACTAGGTCAGCAAGTACAGAGGTTTAAAAAAGCCACATTAATATCCTTGACATTTCTGCTGATGTTAGTTGTACTTCTTTTTGCTCTGGTACATTGGTGAATGCATTCTAGAGTCTCAAATCATTAATGATTCTCTTCTGAAATTAATAAAGCAGGTAAATGACGTCAGGTATTAGAATCTAAATTGTATGCTTTGTAAAAACTATAATTCACACCTACATATATCTTGTTGCATTTACATTGGAGTCACATTCTATGCAAGAAAAAAGTATGTTTTCTATTTTAATAATCAAATGGGAATACGATTCAGGATTAGAAAGTCTATCATCTCTTCTACCATTTAATTATTTTATTACTTCTTTGAGCAAGAAATATAATTCTATGCTCCCAAATTAATAAGTACTCAATTTTCAGTCACGAGCACCCTGATTTTGGTCATTGTTCTTTTCATATATAACTCATGCAAGGGAGATGAACGACCACACATTAGACCATGAGTTCTGCTGCCAGACAGACAGATTTTTATTTTTGTATGTTTGTTTGTCTTTCAGGTAATATTGGTTTATAACATTATATAAATTTCAGGTGTACTTATTTCGATTTCTGTGTAGCCTACATCATGTTCACCACCCAAAGACTAGTTATCATCCATCACTGTATACAAGTGCCCTCTCACCCCATTTGCCTTCCTCCCTCCTCTCTTTCCCTCTGGTAACCATCAGTCTAATCTCTGTATCTATGTGCTTGGTGGTGGTGGTGGTGGTTGTTTTTATCTTCCACTTATGAGTGAAATCATGTGGTATTTGACTTTCTCTGTCTGATTTATTTCACTTAGGATAATACCCTCACAGTCCATGCATCTTGTTGCAAATGGCAAGATTTGATCTTTTTTGTGGATGGGTAATATTTCATCGTGTATAAATACCTCATTTTCTCTATCCACTCATCCATTGATAGGCACTTGGGTGTTTTCCAAGTCTTGGCTATATAGAGTTTTGAAGCCTGGCTTTGTCATTTACCATCAGTGATCTCAGGTGAACTATTTAACGTTCCTCAGTCTGTTTACAAATCTGGTAAATGGAGGTGCCTGGTTCATAAGATTATTATGAAGGTTAAGTAGCATAATATATTTGAAGTACATAGTACAATGTTGGCACATGGGAAACACTAAAACTTGAAAGTTATCATTAATTACCATTATTGTTGATTAAAATTGTGTTTTGTATAAAATAGTCAGGTTTTCTTGGATTTTTTAGATTTTTTTCATATGTTCTAATTATCCAAATCCTATCCATAATTTGGGATCCCTAAAACTGTAAACTTGAGTGATAATTTGGGCCATCTCACTGTATTTCAATTCAATGTGAAGAGAGGAGTTTGAATTAATGACAAAGAAGAGATTAATTAAAAGGTTCACATCAACCTAAGAATAAATTAAAAATAACCACTTGGTAATGCTTTAATGTTTTTTTCAAAGGAGCTGTTAGAAAAAAATATTCTTCTCAAAAGTTCTAAGTCAGTCCTTTCAATGACTTTTTGAATGTTGAGGAGACTCATTCTTCTTTCATAGAAAACTCTAGGATAGCAAATCATGGAATTTAGTCAAGAAAACAAATGGGGGCCATGTAGGAACTACTTTGGGAAGAAATTTAACTCTGAGTTATTGTCAAAAAAAGTTGTTCACACAGATCAGTGGAACAAAATTGAGAGCCCAGAAGTAAACCCACACGTTAATGGACAGCTAATATTCGACAAGGAAGCCAAGAGCATACGATGGAGAAAGGAGAGTCTCTTCAACAAATGGTGTTGGGAAAACGGGACAGCCACATGCAAAAGAATGAAAGTAGACCATTCCCTTACACCATGCACAAAAATCAACTCAAAATGGATTAAAGACTTGAATGTAAGACCCGAAACTATGAGACTTCTAAAAGAAAACATAGGCAGTATGCTCTATGAGATTGGTCTGAACAGCATATTTTCAAGTCCCATGTCTGACTGGGCAAGGGAAACAAAAGAAAAAATGAACAAACGGGACTACATCAAACTAAAAAGCTTCTGCACAGCAAAGGAAACCATCAACAAAATGAAAAGACAACCTAACAATTGGGAGAAGATATTTGCAAACCATGTATCAGATAAGGGGTTAATATCCAAAATATACAAAGAACTCGTACAACTCAACAACAAAAAAACCAACAATCCAATTAGAAAATGGGCAAAAGATCTGACCAGAGATTTCTCCAAAGAAGATATACAGATGGCCAACAGGCATATGGAAAGATGCTCAACATCATTAGCTATCAGGGAAACGCAAATCAAAACTACAATGAGGTATCACCTCACTCCGGTCAGAATGGCTATAATTAACAAGACAGGAAACAACAAATGTTGGAGAGGGTGTGGAGAGAAGGGAACCCTTGTTCAAGGTGGCAGTGCAAACTGGTGCAGCCACTATGGAAAGCAGTATGGAGTATCCTCAGAAAATTAAGGATGGATCTACCGTATGATCCAGCTATTCCACTGCTGGGTATTTATCCAAAGAACCTGAAAACACAAAAGCATAAAGATACTTGCACCCTATCATTGCGGCATTATACGCAATAGCCAAGACATGGAAGCAACCTAGGTGCCCATCAAGGGACGAATGGGTAAAGAAGATGTGGTATTTATACACGATGGACTACTGCTCAGCCATAAGAAATGACGAAATCCGGCCATTTGTGACAACATGGATGGACCTTGAGGGTATTGTGCTGAGTGAAATAAGTCAGAGGGAGAAAGTCAAATACCGTATGATCTGACTCATAAGTAGAAGATAAAAACTACAAAAAAAAAAAAAACATAGCATTGGAGATTGGACTGGTGGTTACCTTTGGGGAGTGGGGGGGCAAAAGGGGTGATTAGGCTCACATGTGAGGGGATGGACTATAATTAGTGTTCAGGTGGTGAACATGATGTAATGCATACAGAACTCAAAATATGATGTACATCTGAAAAAAATAAAAATTAAAAAAAAAGTTGTTGAATATGCCTTTTCAAATGCCAAAAAATAATTTTAAAATATGCAATCGATTGCTAAACAAAATTGTAAAATTTTACTTACTTTTACTACCTAGTTGAAGCTTATTTTCATCATAGTGTCCTCCTTTCTATCATTCCATGCAGGACTTTTTCACTTTCGCTTTCCTTGACTCCTCCCAAGGCTCTCACCAGATCTGCCTCAACTCTCAGAGTTAAGCATTAATATTAGCCCTCCAGAGAAGCCTTCTCAGCCCACCTGAGCAGAAGTACCCAAACCAAAAGATATGCTCTATCCCAGTAACCCAATTACTTTACTTCATTCTATTTATAGACAGTTATAAGATGGAAGTTTTAGTTTATTTTAATTTATGATTTAGTAATCTAGTCTTCTCCAAGCAGACAGAGACTACAATGATCTCTTCCACTGATATATTTCTAGTGCCTGGAAGAGTACTAAGTTTATAGTAAGTACCGAAAAAAAATCAAATTAATGAATGGGGAAAGAGGCAGTTTTAGTTTAATTTTATTCTGTTGAGGAAGAATCCAGGGAAAAAATATGAGTTATGTTTGAAGTGAGGAAAGTTTGAGATATTTATAAAACATCCAAGGGAGACTACTACATACTGAGCTGGATGTGTAGGCTTTCAGCAATGAAAGCTGTAGAGTTTAGATATATGCATTTGGGAATCATTATTCAAAAGATACGCCATGAGTGAAGATAGAATGCTCTTATTTCAAGAATGTAGAATAATAATAGTATGGAAAAATGTTTAAGGAACACCAACATTCACAGGGTAGGTAGAGGAGAAACCTGCTTAATAGACTAGAAAAGATCCACAGTGATAGGAAAAGACAAGGAAGAGTGTCATGGAATCCTAGAGAAAGAAGAATATTTCAGGAACCAGAGAATGATCAACTGAGTCAAATGGTGCTGACAGGGAAAGGAAGAAAAAAAGTGGAAAATGTTATTTGGATTTGTCAACATGGAAATTACTAGTTATCTTAACAAGAGTAGTTTCAACAGAGAAGGCTGGAGTGAGTTGAATGGTGAATTGGAGGCAATAAAGTGGAAATAGTGTGTGAAGGGAACTATCTTGAGAAGCTTGACCAAGCAGGAAAGGACAGGTCCATAGTCACTTATGTGAAAATTTGGGGCTCAGGTGGATTTTGGAATTCTGAATATTTCACATGTAAGAAAGGTAAAGAAACATATATAGCATATAAATGATACCTCAATGACTTCTTAGTAGCACCCCAAAATCAAATAGTATATTAGAAATTCCATGAATTTTTCTGGAGTAAAATACATGAATATATGAATATTTGTGGTGTTAGATATGACTGTAAATAGCCTTTTCTCCGTTAAAGCCTCATAAGGACTTTAAGTGAAATTTTTTAAATGAAGTAAAAAAATGACTCACTAAATGAAATTTAAAAAACGAACTTTTTGGTTTTCAATCTCTTTGGATATCTGGATTGTGGTTGAAAAATTATATAGAAAGATAAGGTGCTGGCTGGAGGGGGATTTGCCTATAAGACATTTGTTTCGCCTATATGAGATTTGTTTTGTTTTGCCTATTACCAAAGTTACCAAAATATATCTAAAAAATGATATTGGGTACCCTGATAAAAAGGTAAGCTAAAGATTGAGGAGAGATGCATTTCTAATAGAACTCAAGTCCCTGAGAAGTCAATTTTTAAGGTAATCCAGAGGACACAGAGAGAGGCTGGCATTTCATAGAGAGATGACTCACCTTTAAATTATACCTAGAGAAAAGGAAAGGAAGGGTATATACGCAGAGAATTTATTCATTTGGTAGAGGGAAGATAACGAGATTCGTTTTAAATAGTTTTTATTTTCTCTGTGAAATGTGATAAAAAGATACTGCCAGAGAGTTTAGAGAACAGAGGGAGAGTCCACTGTTTTGGGTGTAAAAATATTTCTCAAAGAAATAGTCTTTGAGGAAGATGGGAGAGAAAAAGTTACTATAAAAAATGCTACGTTTGTATCAACGTGGTTAAACTTGATAAATTAAGATTAATTCAATCACTCTTTACCTATTTATAAGGGTTTATAGTGTTACAGATCTGTTCTAGGCACTAAAATAGAGAAAGAGAGAAGACAAAGTCACTTTCCTGTAAATTAAATCCTAGTGAGATAGAAATTTCAATTTATAGTAAACATATTCAAAAATTAAACCCTCAAAAATGAACTAGGCATATTTCTCAATACTTTTAAGCTTATTGTGCAGAAGTGTATGGGAATAGATTCTAGAGTAAGGATTTTAAGAACTGGTACTGAAATATCAAACTATTATAGCCAAATTAGAACAAGAGAAATTGGTAAAATAAATCATATAAAAATCAATGTTTTGACCTCACATGATCACATGATAAAAATTTCTGTAGAATTATATGTTAATTTTTAAGATTAAAAATGAAATGAAATACCAATATAGTATATAGTTTATTTTTTATAAAAATAGTCATTATCTTTTAAAAGTTACCATAACCTTCCATTGCTGTTTGCTGATCTGAGAATGTTTGAACCACGTGTTGTAGAAAACTGGTTTTATTTCACAAATTCATCTGGGGCAGGCACCTGAATCATATTAGCAATTACAAATCATGTAAAACACATTTCCTTCACTAGCCATGGCATTTTCTCTGTGAGAAACCTCGTTCATCTCCTCCTGAGGGAACTGTATAATATAAAAGAACCTCACTGAAAATGCATATCAAGAATCGTTTCTTGATTACAGTGTCATGCATCATGGTGCTGTAGTTTGAAGTCTTTTTGCTTCCCTTCAAAACACTGGTCTTGAGCACATTTATGTCAGCAACTCAAAATGTAATGTCCTGAAACCTGGCACTAGAATAGTAAACTGAGAGGAACACTTTTGTACAAGAATTAGTGCAAGTCGGTCAAGCCATTTCATTTTTTTTAGGTAGTTTCTAGGACTTTTCTGGTCCTCCACAAATAAAACATGTTCTTTGTACTTCTAAAGATTAACAGTTCAGCAATATGTTGTGCAACAGCAAGATAAAAATTAAATAAAGGCTGATGCCAGGAAAACTTACTTTTTTATTCTGGGATATAAAGAACAAAAAAGACTGAATATTGGTCTTGAGTGCTTTTCAACTAGCAATGGGACAGCAACTATTCTCAACATACTAAATACAAATCAAATTTATAATCTCTATTTCAGATACTCAAGTTATTTAGTTTTTATTATATGGAGTGCATTAAGGTCCTATACACACACACATTACAAAAGCAGATCTGACTCGAAGATTCAGTTATTCTAAGGTAGGGTGAGCAGCCCTGTATGAAGGCAGTCTTTTAGGTTCTCCAGTGTTTTCACAGCTACAGATAGAGAAAAAATAGACATGTGGAAAATTGGACTATCATCATATATTTATGAACCCTAACTATTTTGTTTTAAAGAGACATGGAGAAATTTCAACAGCGTGTCTCTCTTCTAAGAGTACCATCCTTCTGGAAGTGATATGTTTAAAACCACAAGTCACCCTACTGTCTTGTGTCATCTCCTAATGGGGTAATATGCTTCCAAATGAGGAGACTATCTATCACATCATAAGTTTTTAAACTTACATGGCATGTCAGCTCAATTGGGACTTAAACCTGCGTAAAGAAGATGAATTAAGCGTTGAGTGAATTGTCTTCATCCAAGACTATACGTCTGATAAGAATGGGTGATATCAAAGAATCATCAAACAGATAAATGCTCTTAAAATCTAGGTTACTGACTTTTATCTGTTTTACTTAATTAGACTTGTAAATGTCCATCAATGATAGGTTTTAATCATTATGTTGACAGTCTTAGTCCATTTCCTTCTACATTAGAAAAACACCACACATTGGCATTCTCAAAAAAAGGAATACAAATCAAAAAAATAGGCATAGATTGTGAAAAACTACAACCTTTAATACCTTCCATGTGATCCCAGAAAAAAAAAAAAAAACTTTAAAGTGGGATGTTTCATTTATTTATGTGGTTGTGAAAAAAATATGAAATCAAATATAAATATAAAAATACATATATGAAATAAATATATGAAAAGCTGATTCCCTTATTCTTGATGTCCCTTATCTGAGTACAAGCACTTTAATCTTTAATAATAAAACATTTACGGTATACTTACTCTGGGCCAACAACTTATAGAGATGGGATTTGAACCCAAGCAGTGTAGTTCGGAAATGCATATTCTTAGCCAGTAAGTTCCTTCACAAATCCTTTTTAAGTATTTCATTAAAATCTACTGCAATTTAACCCAAAAATTTTATTGAGCAATGACTATAAAGCACTGTGCTAGATGCTTTAGAGTCTCCAACACAAAATGGACTCCAGAAGCTCATGGTCCAATGCAAGGAAAAGCTGCGATAAAATTCAGCCCATAAGTAGTAGAAATTAGAGTATTTCTAGGTATTATAAATTATTCCACCTAGGAATATCCAAAAAGACTTCCCCAGTTTGATTGTCCTGGTTTGCCAGGGCACTGCTCTATTTTTAGTACTGAAGGGTCCATGTCCTGGTAACCCCCACAGTCCCTGGCAAACCAGAATGGTCGAGTCATGCAGCACAGTCTGGTAAATATAGTACTCAACCCAAAAGAACTGATAAATGATACTCAAATAATTGTTCATGAATGTTCACGGTAGCACTATTCACAATAGCCCAAAGTGGAAACACCCCAACTGTCCATTAATGGATGAAGGAATCACACATGGTACAGACATAAAATGGAATATTATTCAGCCATAAAAAGGAATGAAATTCTAATGTATACTTCAAGATGGATTAACCTTGAAAACATACTAAGTGAATAAAGTCAGACACAAAAGGTCAAATATTGTACTATTCTATTTTACATGAAATATCCAGAATAGGTAAATTCATAGAGACAGAAAACAAATTGGTGGTTGCCAGGGGCTGGGGGGAGAGGAATGGGGAGCAACTATTTACCGGGTATGGGTTTTCTTTTGAAGTGATTAAAAATTTTGGAACCAGACAGAAATGGTGGTTACACAACATTAGGAATGTATTAAATGCCATCGAATTGTTCTCTTTAAGATGGTTAATTTTATGTTGTGTGAATTTTACCTCAATAAAAATATATGACACTCAAAATTCTAGAGAGCAAATGGAACAATTTTAGATACCCACCCATGCACAGTACTCGACAAAAAATTTTAAGTACTAATCTTAAAAGGTACACAATTATCATTAACTAGAATAATCAATCAGTTAAAGCATCAAATTATATTAATTCTTTACTATAGAATATGCTAGCTCTTCTTTATGTTTCTATAAAAAAGAAATAACATCATATTTTGATAGTAGACTCAAGATATTTGAGAATAAGGGTAAGCTAAAATACCTAATGGTCTTAATTTTTACCTAGTTATTCTATAACTGTCACCTATGGGTTGTCTATGGTGTTATGAAAGAAGCTGAAGAGGTCCTAGTCACACTTACTTAGAAGTATCACCACACAAAAATACAGGAATAGCCTTTGACCGAAATTGACTGACTTGCTAAAAGCCATGTGGTAATGGTATTTTAGTAAATTCCCTTTGGGAAAATAATATCACTCTTTTATTTTTAGGATTTAATGAGAAAAAGAATGTGCAGCTACTATAATTTGCATCAACTGAAGCATTAAATTTCATGATTTACTTATTCATGGAGGCATATGAAATCAGATGTAATATTCCTACCAAGAAACAATATTCTTACTACCATTTAAAGATTCTTATTCACTAAAGCAATGGAAAAACTGAAAATTAACCTTAGTACTTAATCTTTGTTACTATAAATCCTGCCTTCTAGGTTATGACCTTCTTTTTTTCAGTTGAAATGCAGTTTCCAAATGCACCATTGATTTTTCTTATAGCATATCAACTCATCTGTACATGAACTAATAGGCAAATGAAATTCCAGCTCTAAAATTAGATTTGGTGCTCTCACTTTAGTAGTTCCATTACCACTTCTTTGCTGCCGAAACACATTACTTCAAAGCCAGAGAACATAATGATTAGAAATCATTACACCAAAATGCATTTGTCTTTCTTTTGGGATGCTGTTGTTTTTATTGTTGTTAAATATTCATTTTTTTGACAGAACATGTGATTGCTTCTCTGGTAATATTTCCAATAGATCCTCATTTTATACTAGTCCATCACACTTCCTGAATTAAACATAATTATTATCAGAGCACTTACAATATCAGAGAGAGCATTTTATTATGTGCAACTTGGAATGGCATCCTTGGATTTGTGTGGTGTACAGCCCTGATGTGCATCCTGTCCTCAAGTCATCAATATAATTGAACACAAAATGATTTTTTCAAAATATTCATTTAGTATGCTTCTATTTAATTCAATAGGTATTTTTTGGTCACTTTATTTTCTCATGAATGTTATCTGCATAATCATTCAATAAGCACTAGATAAATATGTATAAAAAGATGTATTAGAAGTTGTTACTACCATATATGTAAACATCTTATATAACCGGTCTATGTAAACATCTTATGTAACCTGCGTAATATAAACATAGTTTTCTGGCTGGCTGCCACTTTTGTCTAGCAGTCATATAAAACTGGCCACAAGGGGAGCTGTTAGGCACGCCCCGCGCTCCCCACTATGCACTGTCTGTCAGCCAGAGTGAATAAAGAGCATGTCTGTTTTGCAAAAAAAAAGAAGCTGTTACTGATCCCAGATGCTTCCGATTATAAGAAATTATAAGAAATTAACAAAATCAGTAATAAGTAATTTATGATGTGATTTATGTACAATATAACTATAGAAATTCTAAGAAAAGAGAGAGAACTTTTAATTAGGATGACAAGAAAAGCTTTCATGAGGAATTTGAGATGGTGTAAACAAAACTGTGGAATTAGGAATGCTCAAGGTGTGTTTACATACAACAATAGAATCAGAAACACAGACTGGAGGCAAGGATAATAAAAATAAGTGTAATTTTAAAAAGTCAAAAAAAAGAATTTTGGCTGATTGTTAAATATTTTTTAAAAACTGACAAATTAAGAGAATTTGAAATTTAATCTGTAGGCAATGATAAATTGTTGAAAGTTTTCCAGCTCCCCTCAAAAAAGATCTGATAGATAAAATTAATATGGCAGTGTAAGCATGATCCATTGAGGGTGGGAAGAGACCAGAGGCTACATAGCCAGTTAGGAGGCTATTATCATATTCTAAATTTGAGTTAATGAGGTGCTAATGGAGTGGAGGCAATGCATTTGGGAAAAGAGAAAGTTATTTGCCTTGAAAAAGACAAATAATTGTACTTAGTAAATTAAATGCCATGGCTGTAGGAGTCTTGTGTTGCAATTAGGAGCAGTGTAGAACTCAGGAGGCTGGCAGGTTGGTGGGGACAGTGATGAATTTTAGGTAGGATGACCATATGTCCAGTTTTCCTGGGTCAGGCCAGGTTACATCTGTTGTCCAGATATAATTATTAATAAGGGTTAATTAAAATATTTTCTCTCTCAAAAATGTCATGCTTTGGATGATAAATTATACAGGAACTTTAATTATACTTAATAGAGTAACATCCAAAGCAAACCATAGAGTATATAATAAAAAAATGAGAAATGAGAAAAAAACTAAGGTTAGAAAGAATAATTTGAGATTCATTTATACAGAGAGGGGCTTTATTCACTGGAATAGACTAATTTACTGAATGAGAAGATAGAAAAAGTAGATTGTGAAAAATTGATTTTATAGCATGAAAACAATAAAGGCACAAGAATTAGAGGAGCTGTCAGTCACAAGAGGCAAACCAAAATGGTGCAGTTTGTGGAAACCAAAGACAAAGGAGATCTGAGATGACATAGTGAGATTCCTGTCAAATAATGCAGAGATCAAGATTAAAGACCAAGATAAGTTCATTGATTTTATGACTAAAAAACTGTACAAGAGTAAGACTCTGAAATCTGAAGATTACAATATAGATAGCATTATATCCAACCTAGTGTCTATCACCATGCTTGATAAAAAAGAGCTGAGCAGCTGACTTATTTGCTGGTACAAAATAGATATTTTTTCTTGCCCAGTCTCTCTCAAAAGGTGCAATAACATTATCCGCTACTGGCAAATAACAGCAACATATACACCACTGCCAAATATTTCCCATTCTAAAGGCAGTTTCTTGACTTGGGGTCTGTCTTTCCTATAGGCAATCCAATGATATTCATTTAAAAGAATTGTATCTTTTGCTTAAGAATCCGGATTTTAAGCTGCTGCTGAGTGAATGGCTAGTGGTGAATTGGAAACAGAAATTTTATGCTTTGAATTCAGATTGGATTCATCAAGGTTACAAAGAGTTACACCTGCTTGAAAGAAACATATATAGGAGAGAATAAGTGGATAATAGAGGAAAGCTAGCACTGCCAAAAGCTTGAAGAAGCGGGGTCTCAGAGGAGGCAGGAGAGAATGGGTTCAAAAGCTGGGACGGAGAGTTAAGGGAAATAAGAAACATGAGAAAACCTTTCTCTAATACAGGAAAAGTGACAATGCATAAAGATACAGGGGAGAAAAATGTGAGATGAGGATGAGAAAACTCCTGCTCTTCCAAATTATAAGTGTCTTGCTTATATTTTCAGAATGATTACAATCTCATATAGGGTAAAACTATATAATTTTTTGCTTTACACTATAGTGATTTCTCTAATTCTTCTCATGTGAGCTAAAGAAAAATACAATACACACATGGACACAAATGAATTATTGGGAAACTATGTGAAAATAAAGGTTTTTTTCAACTGTACAAATATTGTTAACTAACGTGAAGTAAAATAGAAAATGCATTTGTGTTATTTCAAAAGCAATAAATGATTTAAAAGACATCCATAAAATTAACACCTGATTTGTTTGTAGCCTGAGAATTCTTAAAGCACTTGATCATGCTATTATATTTTATGTAGGTATTAAATAATGTTTTACAAAAGAACAATCACATGAGATAATATTTGAGACACTGCGTTTAAAAACAGGTTATAATATATTTTACTTTATGATTGTTTGGTGGGAAAATAAAAATATGTCTAGAAATGAGACTGGAAAAGATACAATACGGGTATTAATATTTGGTATCTTAGGATGGTAAGATAATAGTAGCCTTTGGGATTTTTTTCTTTCTTTCTTTTTTTTTTTAAGGAAGATTAGCCCTGAACTAACATCTGCTGCCAATCCTCCTCTTTTTGCTGAGGAAGACTGGTCCTGAGCTAACATGTGTGCTCATTGCTCTCTAGTTTATATGTGGGAAGCCTGCTACTGCATGGCTTGACAAGCGGTACGTAGGTATGCACCCTGGATCTGAACCGGCAAACCCAGGGCCGCAGAAGCAGAACATGCGAACTTAACCTCTATGCCACCAGGCTGGCCCTGCCTTTGGGATTTTGAATGTACCTTTGATATTTTCTAAAGTGAATCTGTAATTAACAAATGATCATATACATTTTTTAAAGCACTTGGTCTCTAACTTATAAAACAATTATAAAATTCATCAAATAAATAAAATCTATGAACATAACAGTACAAATAGGTTATAATAAAGAGGAAGTATACTGTAATTGTATGGAAACACTAGATTGTACCGCAACATATAACAAGTTTATGTTGTTATAATGTAATTAATCAAAAGCTCATGAATTTTGTTGCTTTTAAATATATTAAAATAGCATTTGATATGACAGCTTTTGATAAAGCATTTGATCATTCATAGAGTTACTTTTATATGTGAGGCACTGTGATAAGTACTGTGTCACAGAGAATGTGTCACAAGAAAGGGTTCTTGACCAGAATTTATTCACAGTTTGAAGTGATAAAACACACACACACACAAATTAGTCTTCAACATAGTGTGATAAATATCATGGCTACAAATTATAGGATATAAATGCACAACATTTTTTGAAAGGATTTAAAAAAAAAAGCTTTGATATTCTTTACTGAATTGTAAAGACTTTTCTTTTTTACCAAAAATCCAGTTTGTTATGGTAAAAACAAGTTTATTTTCTAACACTGCAAATTCTGCAGACATGCTGAGGTCAATTATATAAAAATATGAATTTGGAATTCCATGTTAGTAAAGGATACTATTAATTAAACTGAGGAGTTACATGAGTTTGGAAAATTCAGAAACATCCAAATCATAAAGGATAGGATATGGGAGAATAAGTTATTTGTATTATGTCATATAGAACATAGGAAACAATGAGAGTTATTTAAGCAGAATAAACTTAACATATTACCCTTTTGGAAAGAGCACTATATCAGTGGTGTGGGAGATGGAATGCAGAGTCCTAAAGCTAAAGTAAGAGAGAGCAATAGATGCAATATTGAATGGAATAGAATTTATATGCTCATGAAGTTCAAGTTTATATTGTAAGTAAAATTTATAATCTAATGGAAACAAATAAAATGTCAGAAAATGATTAGGGATCTATACAAAAAAAAAAAAAGAGTGATGACAGGAAATATGGGCTTGAGGAGGAAGACTTGGTTAAAATAGAGCACTCAGGAAGGCCTCAGTTACGTGTGACATTTGTGCAGAAATCTAATGGAGATGAAGGAGAAAGCCAAAAGGAAACAGCAGGAACCATGCTCCAGGCAGAGGGAACAGCAGTAGCAAGGCACTGAGATAGGAGAATGGTTGGGACATTTAAAGAACAACAAAGAAGCCACAGAATTGTGTTAGGGTGACAGAGGGGGAGAATTATAGCAGCTCAATTTAGACATTGAGAATATCCATCAGATCACAGAAGTCTGTCATCATTGTAAGGATTGTGGCATTTTCTCTGAGTGAGGTAGGAAGTTTTGGAAGATTTTAAGCATAAGTAATGTGATTATAATCTGATTTTGATTTCCAAAGCAACTCTCTAACCTCCTGAGGTGAGGATTGGGTCTGGGATCTGTGGAGTGCGGGCACGAAGAGGGACACCACTCAGGAGGTGTAGCACTCAAGGGAAAGATGGCAGTGGTGTGGGTAGTAGCAGTGAAAGTAGTGAGAAAATCATTACATTCTGAAAGGTATTTTTTTTTGTTTTTTGGGGTTTTTTTTTGGCTAACTAAGATCCACCCTGAGGTAACATCTCTGTCAATCTTCCTCTATTTTGTATGTGAGTCGCCACCACAGCATGGCTGCTGATGAGTGGTGCAGGTCCGTGTCTGGGAACCAAATGCAGGCCATTGAAGTGGAGCCTGTGAAATGTAACCCCCAGGCTTTGGGGCCGGCCCCTGAAAGTATTTTTGAGAAGAAAAACAGCAAATGATGATGCTTCAGAAGGAGAGAGAGAGAATGTTTAAAGTAGTAAAATAAGAACTTAAATTCACTATTTCATGTGGTGTTTCAAAGGTCAATGTTTTCAGAGGAATATAGGAACAAAAGCTATATATGTATAAATTGAAAACAAATACGAATTTGTACTAGATAACTTTTATGGTCTTTATCTAGCTCTATAAAACTGTTTCTATGTGCTATTCTAGAGTCATATATCTCACTTATTGCACAGTTTAAGATAAATAATTTGTTAGTTTTGTCTTATTTCAGTTGGCTTTGTATCATTTCTAATTTTAAAAAAGGAAGAAAGAAAGAAAGAAAGAAATAGAGGAGGAAGAAAGAGAGGAGGGTAAAATGCTATGGAGGAGAGAGGATACAGAGTGGGTGAAAGCTGATTAAAATCACAGTCTGTCACAAAGTCCAAAGTCAGCAGAAGAAGGGAAATAATAAAAATCAGAGCAGAAATAAATGAAATAGAGACTAAAAAAGCAATAAAAAGGATCAGTGAAACTAACAGCTGGTTCTTTGAGAAGATAAACAAAATTGACAAACCTTTAGCCAGACTCACCAAGAAAAAAGAGAGATGATTCAAATAAAATTAGAAATGAAAGAGGAGAAATCACAACAGATACTGCAGAAACACAAAGAATTATAAGAGAATACTATGAAAAACTATATGCCCACAAATTTGATAACCTAGAAGAAATGGATGAATTTCTAGACTCATACAACCTTCCAAAACTGAATCAAGAAGAAACAGAGAATCTGAGAAGACCAAAAACAAATACAGAGATTGAAACAGTAATCAAAAACTTCCCAAAAAACAAAAGTCCAGGGCCAGATGGCTTCTCCGGGGAATTCTACCAAACACTCAAATACTATTTAGTACCTATTCTTCTCAAACTATTCCGAAAAACTGCGGAAGATGGAACACTTCCTAACCCATTCTGTGAGGCCAACATCACCCTGATCCCAAAAGCAGACAAGGACAACACGAAGAAGGAAAACCACAGGCCAATATCACTGATGAACTTAGATGCAAAAATCCTCAACAAAATATTGGCAAACGGAATACAGCAATACATTAAAAGAATCATACATGATGATCAAGTGGGATTCACTCATTCTAACAATGCAAGAATGGTTCAACATCTGCAAATTAATCAGTGTGACACATCACATTAACAAAATGAAGAATAAAAATCACATGATCATCTCAATAGATGCAGAGAAAGCATTTGATAAGATCCAACATTCATTTATGATAAAAACTCTCAATAAAAGGGGTATTCAAGGAAAGTACCTCAACATAAGAAAGGCCGTGTATGACAAACCCACAGCCAACACCATACTTCATGGCAAAAAACTAAAAGCCATCCCTCTGAGAACAGGAACAAGACAAGGGTGCCCACTCTCGACACTCTTATTCAACATATTACTGGAAGCATTGGCCAGAGCAATTAGGCAAGAAAAGGAAATAAAAGGAATACAAATTGGAAGGGAAGAAGTGAAACTTTTGCTATTTTCAGACATGATTCTATATATAGAAAATCTGAGGAAAAAGAACAAAGTTGGATGCATCACAATCCCTCACTTCAAAACATACTACAAAGCTATAATAATCAAAACAGCATGGTGCTGGCACAAAAACAGACTAACAGATCAATGTATTAGAATTGAAAGCCCAGAAATAAAACCACACATCTATGGATAGGTAATCTTTGACAATGGAGCCAAGAATATACAATGGAGAAAGGCAAGTATTTCTAATAAATGGTGCTGGGAAAACTGGACAGCTACATCCAAAAGAATGAAAGTAGACCATTATCTTACACCATACACAAAAATTAACTCCAAATGGATCAAAGATTGAATGTAAGAATTGAAACCATAAAAATCCTAGAAGAAAATATAGGCAGTACACTCTTTGACATTGGTCTTAGCCACATCTTTTCAAATACCCTATCTACTTGAGTAAAGGAAACAAAAGAGAAAGTTAACAAATGGGACTATATCAGACTAAAAAACTTCTACAAAACAAAGGAAACCATCAACAAAATGGAAAGACAACCCACTAATCATCAGGGAAATGCAAATCAAAACTACAATAAGATGTAGTTACACCAGGCAGAATGGCTGTAATTACCAGGACCAAAACAACAAATGTTGGAGAGGATGTAAAGCAAAGAGAACACTCACACACTGCTGGTGGGAATGCAAACTGGTGCAGCCTCTATGGAAAACAGTGTGGAGATTCCTCAAAAAGCTAAAAATAGAAATATCATATCACCCAGCTATCCCACTACTAGCTGTCTACCCAAACAACTTGAAATCAACAATCCAAAGTAACATATGCACCCCTATGTTCACTGCAGCAATATTCACAATAGCCAAGACTTGGAAACAATCCAAGTACCCATCAACTGATGATTGGTTAAATAAGATGTGGTATATATATACAATGGAATACTACTCAGCCATAAAAAAGACAAAATCATTCCTTTTGCAGCAACATTGATGGGCCTAGAGGGTATTATGCTAAGTAAAATAAGTCAGACTGAGAAAGAAAGACAAGCACCACATTATTTCACTTATATGTTGAATATAAACAAACACACAGACAAAGAAAATAGTTCAGAGGTTACCAGGGGAAGTGGGGTGAGAGGTGGGCACCGAGGGTGAAGGGGAGCACTTATCTGGTGACAGACAAGAAATAATGTACAATTGAAATTTCACAATGATGTAAACTATTATGAATCTGAATTTTAAAATAAATAAATAAAATTACAGTCTCTCACTTTCAGAAGTGGCTCTGAAAATTCCTGAAATTTTAACACAGTCTGGTCAATAAATCTGAGAGACCAGGTGCTAGTTAACAGACCTCAGGGGACTTGGCCAGCTGTGTTGGGGAGACATACTATGATGAGAGTGTATATGGTAACAAGCAATCTAAGGAGACGGTATCTAAGTCAGTCACAATGTAGTGAGTTTAAGTGGAAGAACCTTATTCCAAGGATGCAGGATGAGGGGTGGAATGAAGCTGTGAAACATCAGAGGTAGGAGTGACAGACTACAAGTTTTGTAGGAATTTCCCAACAGATCCTTTGCAATAACAGAAAAGAGTGTGCTGGAGTTTAAGGGGTTGTTCCTTTCCTTTACTCTCAGTTCTAGCTTTGGAACCCCTGATAGGAAGAATAATGGCCCCCAATGATGCTCACACCCTGATCACTTGCATGGCAGAAGAAACTTTAATGAAGAAGACCATCAAAGACCTGAAGCTTCTGTGCCAAATAAGATAGATGAGAACATGGTGTTTGGTATTTCTACATTGCTCCAGAGACAGAGATTTCTAACCAACTCTAGCTTGTAACACACTCTTGAAACAAGTTACTAGATGCTTCCCCTGATAACAAACATCTTCCAGTGTGTTTTTCTGTTTCAGAGGCATCTAGCATATATCTCTGTCCCTATGTAGTAGACAGATGAGAGGGATTTCGAGTAATTCACTATAGCTGGAGTTTAATAAGAAGGGGTCCAAATGATAAATGATAATGTGGAGAGGCTACTCCGTGCATGGCCAGGTATAACAAGCTAATGAGTTTGTAGGTGATGCTCACGCAATAGGTTTCCAGGAGAGGACTGTAAACAAGGAAGCACAGTGGTCAGTAATATGGGAGGGTAAATAGATAGTAGGGGGACGAGTTCAATTTTGTACATGTTGAGACTGCTGTTCCTTATAGGATGTGTAACTGGAGTTGCTCCGAAAACAATTGAATAAAGTCTGAGAGCTTGAGAAAATGTTGTGGACTAGTTAAAGACAGTGGAGTGGCAAAGTTCACACATGAAGAGAGCATAGAGTGAGAATAGAAAGCGCCTAGGACAAAATCCTGAGGAATATACACATTTAAGGAACATAGAAGAGTAGTAATTCATATATGCAACCACAAAAGAGCAACCTGAGAGGGAAACTCACAGCAAGGAAAAAAGTCTCTCACAGGAGTCAAAGATTTAAAGAAGAATTCATGATTCATAGTGACAAATAAGCACTCATGTCTTTGTAAGTGTTGACAACCCACTAGGGAGTGGGAGGACAGCCATAATTTGTAGAGTTTGCTGATTTCTGTTACAAATATTCCCAATATGATCAATTTTCAAACTATCAGCATGATGTCAAGTGGCTCTGAAAATTCCTGAAATTTTAACAACTGGCTGTTTTGAGTGGATAAAGCTGGCTTCTGCATACCACTGCATCAAGTTTAACTAAAAAAGACTTGAGAATTCATTAGATTACAACCTGGGGTCATCAAGACACTTTTCCATGTGTTGGAGGGAGAGAAAGGAAAGGCAGAGGGAGAAGTCGTGCCTAAGAACCCTGAGTACAGTGTCCTTTTGTTTCTCACAGAAGACTTTCATTCTGCATTCTCAACCACGGGGACAAACTGACTCTGCTAGAAAGTACCTTGATGCTCTATCACACGAAACAAATCTTCCTTGATCTTGTAGATACTTGTATAAATTTCTTTCCTGTCCACTAAGAGATGGGCAAGTTTTTAATTCCACAGATATATAAAAAAACAGATAATGGCAGTTGTGATAGAAATAAGAACACAAAAAATTGCATCTCACTTCAAAGTTTAGTAATAGTACATCATCTTACTTACGCGAATAAAACAAAGGCCTGATGTTTTGGTTGCTTTTTATCTGAATCATTTTCATAATTTGGACTAAGTTATTCACATATTAGGAAAAACTAGAATCTAAACAGTATATAGACATGGACCGCACCTAACCTATAAACCTTTTTTAAGACAGAGATTATATTCTCAATGTCTGAATACCACTAGACAATAGTGGATACTATGGAGAATTTCATCTATCAATTAAATATGTATTCCTCACTGAATTCTATTTGATCTCTAACCAAAATTTAACAAAGCTCTCCACCAAAAGCATTCAATAAAATTGCCAACTGACTGATTAGAGGAAGAAAAAGTAAATAATGATTTTTAAAAAATAAAATATTTGTCCAGGAAAATAAATATTCATACATATTTGCATATTCTTTAAGAATATTTCATGTATATAAGATCATCTTTTATTAAAGGTGAATAATTCCATGCTTTCAGATGTATTCATTCCACTTGTTTTAACACATTTAAGCAAAACCCAACCATTCTATTTCTGTTGCAGTCAGTCAGCCCAACAATGTTGTGAGCATTTATCTTTTGGAAGAATGACTGGTTTGACACTATGACTTAATATATACATCACCCACCTGGCTCATTTCCCTGGCACTAGCTCATGAGGCCTCCTGTCATCCAGCTCATCTTCACATACTTCATCTTTTACAAGAGTATGTTTTTTTCTACCTGGAAAGAGGGACAAAATACATTTCACATAATCTAGAGGGTTTGTGTATGTTATTTTCCTTTTTCAAAGCACTACAATAGCTTTCTGGCTACCGTACTGCAAGTGAGTTGACTAGAGCTTTCATCATGGGCCCAAAAGGCAGTGGAATTTCAGTTACATCTCTCCAGATATCAAAGCCTGTCTTGCAGCCACTAAAGGAAAATATCCTTGTCTATTACTACAGACCTCATTTTTAGGACTTCTCATCCTTTTAAAGGCCTGCTAAAATTTCAAACACTGCTTTGGGATGAGTTTTGTTTGGATTATATTAATTGACTCATTGAAAATTTCTTCTTGTTGTTAATATGGGAATTTTGGCCTTAATTCAATGTTAGTTATTTACTGCTGGCCTTACCTTTGTTACTTGAGACATTTTTAAATCTACATTAAATAAATACCTACTTATTGCTATTCATTCTCAGGTATCCTGCATAGAGTTGCCCATGAAAGGGAAGTTTGATCATGGATGAATATCTGCAATTCAGAATGTTTGACCTCATGATTTTTTATTTTGGTTTATGTTTGAAACTATTATTTATTTCACTCGTTCATAGACTCATTCATGTAGTGTGTTTCCTGTAATTGACAATTGCATAAATGATTATTACTACATATTAGTGGCTTTGGAGAATTGCTATACCTTTGCTCCCGAAAGTGAATTTAATGTGCATTTAAGCTCTACTTTCAGATAAGCATGACTTCCTATATTTATTGGAAATTTGTTTCCCTGTGATCTAATAAACAACAAATAGTCCAAAACTTATTTTCACTAATTTAGATTAATAAATTTTTTGAATGCATACATTTTAAAGACTCATTTTGACTAGCAAACATCATTTTCATGTGCCTAATACAAAATAACATTTAAATATCATTAATTTCTTGCTGTGATATTTTCTCTGTCATGCTAAACGTGAGATAATTTTGTGTGATTTTTCTCAGCAAATAATTTGTACAGTCAGTAAACTCTCTCTGACATGGTCCATAATAATGTTTTCATTCTGACAACAAATGAATTCACTAAATTTTTTGGTTTGGTCTCCCAAGGATATATCTACCACTATTTCGATCTTTCCTATGTTCTGTTACCAAACCAAACTGTGTGCAATTGTAAACCAAATATATAATGATCACCAAAAAATGTAATCTGAGGGATAAACAGCTGTTTACACTGGAAGTGCTCAAAAAAGAGTAGGAAAATGATCTACTGACTGACTGTCTACCAAGTAGACAAATGATATTCTAATTTGGAGCACTTTACTTAAACTTTTATCATTCCTAGGCAGAAAAGATACTTTCTATCATCAATCAGCATATGTGTGCTCTAAATTGGAACCTTCATATGCAAAGTACATTGTCTTTTGAATATTAGCTCATTAACATTAACTTTTTTCAGTCTTTCATGCTATTTAATGTTGCTATTTAAAAAAAGAAACCACTTTTACCAGCTTCTATATCCCTTAAATAGAATACTTGTACCACGCTGACAGGTAGACAACATCAGGGGAGTTATTTACACATTAGCTATCAAATGTTTTGCGAAAAAACACAGTTTTTATTGTCGATGTCAATCATTTATTATTTTGTTGCCACAGCCATCACGTACCACAGATGTGGGTTTTCTTTTGCAGAATACGGCCTGTTTCATGATTTACTGTCAAAGCAAACTTAAAGGAGAATAATACACAAGTAAATGTAACCCTCAATAGGAGGTTTAGTACTTTGAACTTGTTATCAGACTGTTTTCCCTCCCTTTCCAAATACCAATAAAGCAGTTAGTCGACTTTGTTTGTAGTCCTTATTGAAATGTTTTGAAGTGGCTAGTTTTTCCACTTCTTAAAAGTATGTTTCTGTACATGATTTGATTTAAATGCATTTGCAGGGCCGGCCCTGTGGCCAAGTGGTTAAGCTCGCGCCATCCACTTTGGCAGCCTGGGGTTTTGCTGGTTCGGATCCTGGGTGCGGACATGGCAGCACTCATCAGTCCATGCTGAGGCAGCTTCCCACATAGCGCAACCAGAGGATCTCATAACTAGAATACACAATTATGTACTGGGGGACTTTGGGGGGAAGAAGACAAAAAAAGCAAGATTGGCAAAAGTTTTTAGCTCAGGTGACAATCTTTAAAAATAATAATAAATAAATAAATATATTCACTTTTTGAAGGATTCCTATTTCTATACACTTAGGATCACAACTTTACATCTTGAAAGCAGAATAACAGAAGTCAGACCAGAAAAACATCACAGAACATCACAAATTGTGCTTATTAATTGTCCCAGGCTTTTTTTTGACCCTTCTAGCCACCAGAGTCAATATGCTCAATGTAACAATGTCTGAAACTCCATCCCTACAATCGTCTTTTATCAAATATAACTTCTTTCAAGAACAAAGCATTCATATTTTTTGACAGAAGCTAACATGACAAAAAATTCATATATATGTTTTTTACATTTTTAAATTCACAAATGGGTCCCATAATTAGTACACTGAGACTGGAAGTGATTCAAATACAAACAAAATATGCCAAGATTTATCCATCCTTGTTTTATTTTGTTAATTATAGTCAGTGCAAAAGAAGCAGTGGTGCAGGCAGTTCAGCTCTCTTGTGCAACTGTTTCATAAACAGTACAACACACTAAGTAATACACATTCTCGGAAAAATGTATAAGCATTTCATAGCCTTGTATCAGGAAAACCATTTTGGATGACAGGCTTAGAACTGCAGATGTAGGGTTTGTCTCAGAAATCAAATCTTATCACATAATATAGCTCAGATAGGTTTAGGAAGTGTATATAGAGTCTTAAACAACAGCCCAAAGACTTTCTAAAGGAACTAAGTAGATATTAAAGCAAATATAACATGGCATTCTTATGAAGAAATTACCAATTTAGGAAAACAAATCTGGAAATGATTGGTGCATAGACAAGAATGAGGTAAGTATTGAGATTGGATCATAGTAAGAACAATGGACTAATACCAGAGAAACGATGAAACAAGTATTTACAGTAGAAAAAAGAGAGAAGAAGTAATTAAGAATTAATCCAACAATTCTTCCCTGACTAGCATACAGAAGGATATGAAAGACTTTTACATCTGCTGAAACAAGTTATTACCAGATACCAAAATACCAAACTATTTTTAAAGCCACCTAAAAATTTTGGATAAGGAATTCCAAAGAAACAAAACTCTGTATGCAATTTTCCTTTCTGGGTGAGTATACAATGTAGAATTTTTTATACCTGGGGATTATAACAGAAGTTGGAAGCAGGGCGTGCAAAAGAGTGTGAATATTTCTCAGACATGGAAAAACCAGGCAAACCTATGACCAGCCTATGAACTGGCATGTCAGATTGAAATCTGAATGAATCCGATGCAAGGAAAGATTTGCTGAGCAAGAAGGCAAGAGGTGGGGCCGCACAATCTTGCGACTGGACAATCACTGAGTCTAGCAATTTCAGGATTTTGACGCTTCGTGATCTCAAATTGCCCTGGTCCTAAGCAGTTCTGGTCCTGCAATCTCAAAATCTCAGTCTTGAAATCTCATGTTCTCTTAGTCTCCCAGTCTCCCACCTTAAAGAAAAAATGTCTTGAGTTCTCAAAGTTTCAAAGTAGGGCAGCTGTGAGTTCTAAGAGTATAAGCTATTCTTTCCTTGACAGAAAATCCTACACTTTAATTAAAGTATTTTAAAACAGAGGTGAACTGAGTCGAACAAAGCCACAAGTAAATTACTCCCCAATTAAATTTCTGATATTGATCAAATTGTGAGCTCTTTGATAGTGCAGAGAGTTTAGAATGGGTTGAAATCACAGATATTCTTAGACTCCTTGTGCCTAAATCCATAGCAGAACTAAAACCATAGCCCACTTCAAAACTGCTCGATATCTAATTAGCTGGCTGGATCAAGTCATCGTCCTCTTATCTTAGCTCTTAAATTGCTTAACAAAGGAAAGAAAATCAGAAGAATGGACCCCCAGATAAAAGCAAAATTAAACAATGTGAATAGACCCACACATGAACACATGAACGGTGCAATCATCAGTAAGGAATTTTAACATATTAATGAAAAAGTCTAATAATTAATATAAAAATAGACATAAGTTAAGGGATAAATTTCAGAAGAGATTTGGAAACTGTGAAAAAAGAACCAAATTGAAATTCTGGAATTGATAAATATACCTGAAGTTAAAAAGAAATTATAGGAAGGGATTAACAGCAGAATAAACACAAGACCAGTCAATAGAAATGTTTAAACTGAAGAAAACAGAAAAAAAAGATTGAAATAAAATAGAGTCTCTGTGACTTGTGAAAGAATCCAACAATCAAACACATAATTGGAGTAATAAGTAAATAATAATGGTGTAGTAAAAATATTTGATGAAAAATTAAATGAATCTTTTCAAAATTTGATGAGAAATTACAAACTACTAATCTAAGAAGCTTAGCAAACTACTCGTAGAATAAGTATAAAGAATATCATCCCTCAGCAAATCATAGTCAAACTGCTGAAACCAAAGTTAAGAAAAGTAATCTTAAATACAGGAAAAAAATGAATACATTACACGAAGTGGAACAACAATACACAAGACAGCAAATCAGAAACAGTAGACTCAGAAAAAAATGGAACAATACCTTTAAATTGCTCAAAGGAAAAATATATTAAAATTAAATCTGTTAACCTGGAATTCTATATCCAGCAAAGATATCTTTCAAGAGAAAAGGCGAAAACCTCATCTCTTATCAAGATGGAGTATCAGGAATTAGAATTCTTTTCCTGTCTGAACCATCTAAAACACTGGATAAAATATGATTCATAAATAAAATATATGACACAATGAGCATCAAGTCATTCTATATCAGGAAGGGAAGGGCCATGATCCCTAAGATATGGGAAACAAATCAAATGAGCTTATGATTGCCTCAACTTACTGACTGCAGAAAGTTTATAGGACATGGCACAGGGAAGGGAGTCCCAGGCAGTGTCATCACACTAGCTTGAGAAGATAGAGTTCATTTCGCGTTTGAAACAAAAATAATAACAATATATTGGGGATTTATAACATTTGTAGAAAGAAAATACGTGACAATTAGAGCACGAAATATAGAAGGGATCTAAATGCAATTACACTTTATATAGGGAAAAAACAATAGATTTAAACCTAGCTATATTAATTATTACTTTAGATGCAAATAGTTAAAACATTGCAGTTAAAATGAAAAAAATCAGCAGACTGTATATAAAGTAAGGCTCAACTACATGCTATTTATAAGAGAACTATGTTAAATCTCAAACAGATTAAAAGAAAGAAGATGGAAAAGGAAAACGCTAAGTATAAGAATGACAGCGTAGCACTATTAACATTTTTTCAAAAGACTTCAAGACAAGGAGTCCTGTCAGAGAAAAAGTGTATCTTTTTTAATAATGATAATGGTTAATTCCTCAGGAAGACTCAACTGTCAGAATTGTGTAATTACTAGTGAAAGAGCTTAAATATGCATAAAGCAAAACCTGATAGAAATAAAGGGGAAAAGATAAATCTATAATCTTGGTTAGAGGTTTATAACATCCTCATCACTGTAAGTGAGAATAAAAAGACAAATTTAAAAAGTAAGGAAATAGATGACAAACAACACTTCAACCAACCTGAGTTAACTGACAGTTATAGAACGTTACACGAAATAATAAAGAATATACCTTCTTCAAAAGCGTATGTGGAATAATCACCATATTTTGGGCCTTACAACAAGTCTTAATATATTTAAAAATTGGAAATAAATATACAGCAGGATCTCTGAACACAATGGATCTTAATTAAGCAGCAGTAGCAATAAAATATATAAGAAACTTCCAAGTAGTTAGGAATTAAGCAACACACTTCTAAATCATCTGTGGATTAAAGATGACATTACAAAGGGAATTTAAAAAAAATCAAACTAAATATCATGAAAATACAACATATCAAAATGCGTGAGATTCAGCTAAAGTAGTGAAATTTATAGTTTGAAATGCATATATTAGAAAAGAAGAAATGGTTAAAATCAGTGATCTACATTTCAACCTAGAACAGTCTACGCAAAGAAGAGAAAATTAGAAAAAAATAGTAAGTGAAGGATAGAAATTTAAAAAAATGAAAGGAGAGCTCAACACAATAGAAAAAAATAAGAAAAAAATCAAAGAAGCCAACATTTGTATTTTAAGTAAAGAAACAAAATTGTTAAACCCATAGTTAAAATGACATAGAAAGAAAATATATTATCGATATCAGAAATGAAAAGTGTGACACCATTACAAATCCTAAGGGGTGCTTTAGGATATGAAAGAGATATTATAAACACTTTTATTCCTATAAATATGGCAGTTTAGACTAAATGGATAAGTTATTTGAATAAAATACACACCATTACTGACACACACAAAAAATCTAACTATCTTTTCTAAAAAAGAAATCTGTAATTTAAAAATGTTGAAAATAAAAATTCAGACTCATGCAGCTTCAATAACGAATCGTATTCTGTCTTACACTTACAACTTACAACACTTACAACACTTACAACTCAATAATAAAGAGCCAAATAATCGAAAATGTGCAAAGGGTCTGAATAGACATTTGTCCAAAGAAGATATACGAATAATGAATATGCACACAAAAAGATGCTAGAAATCATTAGTCTTCACAAATTAGAAATCAAAACTACAATGAGATACCATTTCACACCTCTTAACGTGGCTATAATTAAAAAGACAATAAAAAAATTGTTGGTGAATCTGTGGAGTAATTTGAACCCCCATCCATTGCTTATGGTAATATTATATTAACCATGACATTTATTTTCCATAGCCTGTGGCTTTGACACCTTGGGCCTTGCTAACCCTGGAGTGACTATCCCAGAGCCCATATCCCCAATTATCTGCTTTATCTGTTAGGCCACTACCCATCTGTCCTAATCAGCCTAGGGCCAAGTAACGGAAACCAAGGCCAGCTCCTATGCCACAGAGCCCACTAAAATTATTCAAACTAGCCAATCCCAGCCCTGTCTACCTTGTTTCACTTGTTCCTTCTCACAGAAAGTAGAAAAAGTGTCTTGCACAAATCTCCCCTCACTCCTCTCTGGCTCCTGACCAACCTGGTGCTTCCCCATTCAGCCCCTCGTGATATGGCATGTCCCCTCCTCTTGGGATCTGTAAGTATAACAAGCTATCTTTTCATTGGCAGCCATCTCCTGATCTATTGCCCTTGCCATACCCAAATAATCATAAAACCTATATTTAAAGCCAAGTGTAACATGGTTCAGCTGCTTTAGAAAATAGTCTGGTCGTTGAACACAGAGCCATCATATGAGATAACAATTCTACTACTAAACATATCCCTGGAAGAAATGGAAATGTTTTTTCACGCAAAGATTTGTACACAAATGTTCACAGCAGTATTACTCATAATAAGCAATAAGTCAAAATAGCTCAAATGCCCATCAACTGATGAATGAGTAAATAAACATGGTATATTCATACACTGGAATAGTATTTATCAATAAAGAGAAATGGAGTTCCAATATATTCTACATCATGGTTGAACCTTGAAAACATGCTAAGTGAAAGAAGCCAATCATAAAAGACCATGTATTGTATGATTCCATTTACATGAAATGTCTGTAAAAGGCAAATCTACTGGAACAGAAAAGAGATCAGGGCTGAGGTGGTTGGCAGGAAATGTAGATTGAGTGTTAATGAATATGAGGTTTCTCTTTGGTGTTCTAATGTTGATTGTAATGACGGTGAATATACTAAAATCATCGTATTGTATATTTAAGTGGATGAATTATATGATATATGACTATATCATAAATCTGTTATAAAAATAAATGTTAATATAATTCACTACATTAAAAGAATAAAGGAGAAATATAATAATCTCAATAGAACAGAAATAGCATTTGACAAAATTTAGTGCCTATTTATGATTTTAGAAAAAAAGAGAACTCACAGCAGACTAGAAAAATAAAGTTCCTCAATTCGAGAAGGTGTCTACAAATAACTACAACTAACATCATACCTGAAGGAGAAATAAAAAGAGAAAGAAAAAAAACTTGTGTAAGATATACAGTAGATAGATTCCTAATAGCCAATAACTGCATAGAACACAAACATCCATTAAAGAGAAAAGAGATGCAATCAGTTGTGGTCTCTTTATGTAATGCAACACTACTCAGCAATAAAATGTACAAACCACTTACATTTGCAACAACACAGGTGAATCTCAAAATCTTGTTTAATGAAAGAAGATGAAAACAAAATGAGTGCATGCTGTAAGATTTCATTTACATGAAGTTCCAAAACAGGAAAAACTAACATATAGTGATAGAAATTAGATTAGCGGTTCCTTGGTGTGGCAATTGGGATTAACTTGGAACTTTCAGGAGTGTTCGAAATATATTTTGTTTTCAGTGGCAGTTACGTTGGAATACACATTAGACAAAAATCATTGAGCTGTACACTTACAATATGTGCATCTTCCTGTATGTAAACACACCTAAATAAAGCTGACAAAAAATAATTAATTCATACTACTGGTACATCCATACCAATGCTGGATGACAATGGGAATGGCACAACGATTTACTGAAATATGGTATTTACAAAATAAAATTAATTTTGGAGAGATTCTTTCTAACCTCATGATCTAAGAACGTAATGGATGAGAATATGGTTCCGTGAAATATAGTTTCAGTCTCTTCCTTCAAAATTAAGTCTACAACAGCGCCATTTGTATTACTATTCACTTGATAAATGCCAACTTTAATTTAGTTATAGAAAATATTTTTCCCGTAAGTAAATGTGTATATTTTGTATTCACCTTTCAGAAAATAAAAAATGCTTCATGATTTCTTTTTACTTTATTTCCTAAAAACTGGTACAAATATATGGACCACATATTTTAAAATACATTTTTTGAGTGCTTCAAATACCTTCCACTTCAGCTTACCTCAACTGAATTTGGCATTTTAATGTAAAATGTGCTTTCATTCCTTTTAGAAAAAGCAAAATACACAGCTTAATACGACTAATAGCATCAAAACAACGCTCATCTCAACACATTGTTCAATTTCAGTGAAAGAGAACATACTTGAATAATGTATATTAAAATGCCTAAGCAGCACTTCCCTGGTGTTTTCAAGTGCTAAGATTGTAAATAAGGAGTCAGAAGCATCTTTTGAAGAGGTTTACACTTAAGCTTAGCTATAATTCTCTGGTGATTAATTACAGTGGCCACATTAGCCTGATAGAAAGAACTCAGGGGAGATAAAGCTAATTTGTTTTTGTTTCTTTTTATTTTCCACTCTCATTTTAGACAGAATACAAGCACAAATAGCCGCATCTCAAGACGCTCCAGGTGCTGCTCATAGCAGCTGCTGTGACAAAGTCAGAGGCTAGTAATGCTATGCAGGAAAAATGTGAAAGAGCTACTGGTCGTCAATTAGAATCCTCAGTACCCACTTTGCACATAGATAATGAGCATGTCGAGTAGCATCAGCTTTAGGAAAAAAGTACAAAATATATAAAACATAGCTTTGGGAAATCTTGTTTATCCTCTTTATTCAGACACCTGGATTAAAGACTTTGAAAGAGAGAAAATTACTGTTGGTGATGAGGACGTTCTGCTTGGATTTTGAGCTAAGGTGAAAGTGTTTGAAAAAACTAAATGTTTTATATATATAGATGTAGTATATTAATATTAGTGTTCAAATATGTTATTGGTTTTATTGTTTGTGAGCACAGACAAGTGAGTAACAGACTCATTTCTGCTTAATCAATTAGTATTTGATTTCCCATTAAGAGACATGTTAGGATGTATAACAAGAGCTGAGCTGGTGAATTTTGTAAAACCGGCTTCATTTCTCTGAAAGGAAGACTTGTAATGCCAAAACAGCTTTAATATTCCTTCTGAATCCTAATTCTGTTGAGTAGTTCACCAATAAGCCATCATTTTTGTGGGCCATACACGCCATACACTAGAAAGCTCCATCTCTTTTTTTTTCCACAAAGTATTTATTCAATATTATTTGCATATTATGAGAGCCCTATGTAACTTAAAAAAAAGCAAGTCGCTAAAATGGTTTGTTTCTCTAAAAGCTATGTTGTTGAATAATGTCTTATATTGTTTAGTCTTCTACGAGGTTGAAACTTGAAACAAGTATCACGTTACTGAAGAGCAATCTTCTTCAAACCATGAATTTTTCCTATCATATTCTATGTGAAACAAGTGCAGAGAAAAACATTTTCCCTAAAATTACTCTGCAAATCTAATATGAAGAACACGCTAATCTTCATTACATGGCAGAAGTTATTTAAGCTACTTAGCTCTTAGCATAACAATAATTTGAATTTGACTTTAATATAGAAACAACTACAGTACATTTTCCATTTAGAATGAATGTAGTTTAAATCAGTTTAATTTTAGAACATAGTTATAAGGCACCTTCTGTTTAGAAATCCTGCTGTTTGGATGTGATTTTATTTCAGAAAATCTGCAGTTACAAATTCCATTTTCTTCAGAACGGTGCTACGTGAATGAGGCTTTTGAGCAGAACACTTGCTGTTACCAGCTACGTTCCATTCACAGGACTGCCTTCTGGACGTGCTTTCAATTAGGAAATTTCAATAAGCTTATTTTAAAATAAAAAAAAAAAACCATTCAACTCTGCCACTTTGAATTACCAGGCCATTTTGAAACCCAGGCCCTACTGATCTTGATGCTGGGAGTCATCCAAATAGGAAAAAATAAAATGAAAATCAAGTGCAAAAAAATTATCCATTTTTAAGACTTTTATGCTGAAAGGACAGATGGTGTAGTCAACACACACAGGGCCATGCATCTTTGGAAATCTAATCACAATATCCACCTCCTATAGTAAATAATTCTATCTGTAAGCACTTGTACCGGTATTGAAAGAAATGAAGCAAGTAAGTATAAATCTGCCTTGTAATCACTCAGAACACAGAGAAGATGGCCTGAAAAGTTAGCAAATGAAAGAAAGAATGAAGGGCAATAAAGAAGTGTCACAAGAATATTATCCTTCCATTCTAGCACAAGGATTTACAATGTAAAAATCTATGCCATTTTCAATTTGTTGTAATTCCTTCTTCATCTAGTTCGAATAAGCCCTGTTTCAGAAAAATCTCTAGTAATCATCATATTGACACTTCATCTAGACTGAGTGCTAATAAGCCAAGATTTTTCTGCCATAATTTTTACCCAAGAGCTCACACTGTCACAGCCCATCAAAGAAACAGTGCCAGGCACACTTTCAATCTAAAATCACTTTCCTCTTTTAGAAGCTTCTGTTTGCAAGTGTAGGGGGCTATTTGTTCCTGAAAATCTTTTTCCCTGCTCTATTTCAATTGTCTACATGACTTGTAATGAAATGAAGCAAGAATAAAAATGTTCCCTTCACTGTCAATTTGTGTCTTTCTTTATCCTTTCCAAAATTTGATGATTTTCATTTAGACCAAGTCCTTTAGAAGGAATTCTCCAACAGCAGCCATGTATTTTCCTGATCTTAAAATAAACTATAGGAACTTTCTTGGATAGAGAAGAGGAAAATATTGTGATGAAAGGGGGACAAAATAGAGAACTTCCGTTAAAAAAAAGGCCTCAAATCTCTAGAAGATACTGAGCAAATCTTTTCATATTAATGGTATTTTCTTAGCTATATCTTCCTGATGTCTTTTTTCTTTCCCTCGACTTTATAAGAACCATTGCTATCATGCAATTTTTCTTTCTCTTTCTTTCCATTAGTCTCTTTAGAGCTCTGAAGCTGACTTTCAATCTTAATGGAGATAGTTAAGCCTCAATTTTAAGATGTAGACTCCCATTGTTCTCTACTAAGATATTTTCACAGTTTACAGGATAGAAATCCAAATAAAAAGAAAATCATTAAGTTGTGTCATCACTACTCCCTACACTTCCAATAAATAACAATCTGGTTATATAAACCACACACACACACACACACACACACATATATATATATCTCCATATGCTGAATTTTATTGCCAGTTTTAAGGGTAGCATTCCCAATAAAGAGATCAGCATTTTGTCAGTTCTGCAGATGTTTCTCTCTTGTCTCTTTTCTATCTCTCTGTGTCACCCAGCTCTGATTACAGCTATTCTGGACATTTTGAGAGGAGAGTCAATTGCTTTTCCCCTGAGTTCAGACCACATGAGATTGAGAAGAGAAACATAATAGTGTTTTTCCACCAAGCTCTTTGCCAGCCAGAGCAGAATTACTGTACATTTCAGCCATGGAGCTGAACTCTATAAATAGAATTGTTTTCATATATATTTTTTTTATTTTTCTGTTGCTGTTCTCTTACTATCCTATTAAAAATTCCTGTCAAAATATTTCAGTGTTAAACTGTATAGAAATGAGACTTTTTATCCAAGTCTGGATAATTTGGGGTAGAAAGACATCACAGCAGTGGAGTGTTCAAAAATTTGCTCAAACACACACACACACACACACACACACACACACACACAAATGACCAAAAGTAAATGAATAGTGCTAAAGCAGGTAGAAACAGGAGGTGGGGAGGTAAAAATAACTAAAGATGTAGATTCCTCCATATCATTTTTTTTCTCTTGAAGTCCAGTGTAGTGATATTGCTAAAATAATGTACCACCCATATCTTAATGAGTTAGCCCACTGAAATAATGTCAGATATTTCAGTGTGTATTTTTTTCTATTTCAGATACTGACTATAGGACTTGACTCATAAGAGGATTGCTGTGCCCTTATATATAACTTCTCAAAAGACTTGCTATATTTGCTGCTTCCACTTCACATCTGTCCAGTCTCTCTTAAATTTATTCTAACAGCTGTCTGGTGCATTACTCCACAAAACTATGCTTATTAAGGTCATGTTGCAAACTGAGTGATCAATTCTCTGAAATTCATCTTACTCCACTTAGCAGCAATATTTGATACAGTTGATTACTTCAGCCTCAAAATGCTTTCTTCTCTTAGCCTCAGGGAAACCACACTTTCTTCGTTTTCCTTCTCCTTCACTGACATCTCCTTTCAGTTTTCTTTGCTGTTTCACTTCATCCATTCAACTTACAAAACTGAAATGACCCAGGTTTTGGACTTGAATGTCTTCTCTTCTCAATGTACACCCAACCCCTAGGAAACTTGATGCCATCTCTTGGCTTTAAATGCTGTATATTCACTGAAAATTTTTCAATTTATTTCTTCAACCCAGACATCTCCTCTGAATTCAGACCTATAAATGGTCTATGAATTTTTTACATCTCCACTAGGACGTATAATAAGAATCTAATACTTAACATGGATGCAGCAGAGATGACTTGGTGATTGCCAAAAGTTAGTGCTTTTACTTATAGCATAGAGCTGATGAGAAGGAGGTACTCAATGAGGAACTACACTTCCCTGTAGCTCCTCCTAAGCTAATTTCTACGTGGACTTACGTCACTAAGTCTTGGTGTAGGCTGTAGGTGGCAGCATAGCAGTTCTCTTCCAGGCTGGGAGTAGGTATAGAATGTGATTTCCTACTGTCTGCTGGTAGAGGACAGCAAGGTGATCTTAAAGCCAAAGAATGGTAGAACCATGAGATAGAGACAGCTCAAATTTTAGCCAAACTTAAGGAAATAGTGTCCAGAAGAACTGCCCAGCTTGGACATCTGCGTTGGATTACATGTGAATGAGAAAGAAATTTTTGTTGTATTAAGTCATGAGATTGTGGAGAAATTTGTTGCAGCATAACAATAAGACCCTAATCATAACAGTCTAAAGCACATACAAAAAGCAAATTCCTGATTTACTTTCTTGTCCAACACATCCCCAAAAACAGAAACTCTCATTATCTGTCAATTGTTTAGGTTAAAAATTTAGCAGCCATCCTGGACTGCTCTCTCTCTCATACCTCACCTCCCATTTACTTACAAGTTTTATTGGACCAGCCATCAAAACAAATCCAGACTCTAAGAATTTCACCACATCCCTTCATCTGTACATCATCATACCTTGCATTAATTGCTGGAACATTTTTCTGTTCATTCTTGTTGCTTCTACACTTGCCCACCTATAATAGTCTACTTTTAGTGATGTTTTCCATAAGCAAGTCAGATATTGCTGGTCAGGTTCCCAGTGAAGCAGACTCTGCTGCAGAGCTGAGCATGAAGGAGATTTATTAGAACATGCCCTAGGCATCATCACCTGTGCAGCAGAAAGAAGCAGGATTGGGCAGAGGGAGAAGTTCTGCTCCAATGCAGTCTCAATGAAGGCCTCAGCTAATCCCACAGGAGCTCTGAAATTGCTGTGGTCTTGCACCGTTGTTCCAAGTTTGGGCAGTAAAACTGAAGCTTTATATCAAGTCAACCAGCCATTGTTGCAGCCTGCCCCAGGAATGAGGCACGCCTTGGCAAAACAGCTCTCTTCAGTTAAGGCAATTCTAGAAGGGAGTAATGGCTAAGGGTTTTCTGCTGCCAACATTTTCATCCTGTAAGGAAGTAATCCCTTCAGTCCTGAACAGGGAACTGGGAAGCACATCATACTGTCCACTACATCAAAACATTTCACTTCTATGTTGAAAATCTTTCAGCGGCTTCCCATGTTAGGATCAAGTGCAACATCCTTTTCAGGACTGTTAAGATCCCTAGTAATCTGACTACCAACTGTTTTTATATTTTTCTATATTATATATATATTTTTTTAATATATTATACATTATTTTATATATTATATATTTTTGTTTTTATATATTATATATTTATTATCTCTCAATAATACCTGCCTCATTCATTTTGCTTCAGCCCCACTGGGCTATTGCTTTCCCTTGGATATGTCAATCCCAGGCCCACTTCAGGACTTTTCCACTTATTTTTCCCTCTGCCTGGAAGGTTATTTTAATCAATATATCACATGGTTTGATCCCTTTCTTTAGTTCAGTTAGTGGTAGTTATTCTTCTATAAAGAGTTAGGTAGTAAATATTTTAAGATTGTGGGCCATGTGGTTTTTGCCACAAATACTCAATTCTGCTACTGCAACCCAAAAGCAGTAATAAACAATATGTGAATGAAGGAGTGTGGCTGTGTTCCTATAAAGCTTTATTTACAAGAACAGTTGGCTGTATCTGGACTAGGGGCAATAGTTTGCTGACACCTACATTAGTCAAATCTTGGTTCAAATGCAGCCTCCTCTGAAAGCAGGGCAGCAAATTCATTAAGAACTTTGGTTTAGAATCTACTTGCGCCATTTCTTCTGGGTCTGACAGTTATTATCTGTATAACTTTCAATTTCTCTAGTTTCCAAAACGGGGATCATAGTAACTCCTTCTACATAAGGTTATGCTGAGGGTCAAATGAGATAGTACATACAATGCAATTGTAATAGTGCATGACACAAAATAAGTGCTCAATAAAAAACACCTGCCCATCACTCTCCGTTTCCTCGTATTTCTTAGTACTTATTACCGAACAGTATTTAGTTAGTTATTATTAAGATATTACCTTTATCCCTTCCCCCACTAAAATAAAGCTCAGTGATAATAGGGACTGCCTTCCTGATTCAGTGTTGAATTCACTGTTTCTCCCAAAGTACCTTACATATACTAGGCCCTCAATAATTTTTTTTGAGTTAACAAATGAATTGAGAGTTCTATACTTTGAGGATCCTGAAGTTAAATCCATTCCAAATACATTAACAGTTTTGGTTTTGGCCAAGTCTTATCTGAGCCATGCTGTCTTTATTTGACAATGGAGAGAGAAGACCAAATGCTGAAAAACTTAAAAGAAACATCAGGGCTATGCCTCAAAATGATCTGCATTTTCTTTCATCTTAAGCTTACATTTACATGCAAACACAAGTATTTAACAATGGGATTTGGTGGGTAGCGATATTGTCATATAGGTAGTATTTCACTCTTGGGTCTTGGTTATGCTGCATCAGCATTCCCGAACTAGCACAGCTGTGATGATTTCCTAGAAATACGGGAGGCTCCTTAACCCTCCCTGGATCAGACTGAACTGAGCACAAGCTAAGAAGCGTGCTAAATTGAACTAAACACATTTCTACTTTATTCTGTTTGTAAATCATAAGCTCTATTACAAGTAACTGAACTTTAAAAAATTTATTTGACAATCTTTATTATAGTTACAAAGGAAAAAATTTAGAATGATTCTTATATCCAATGCTCACTACCGCTCATATTCTAGAAAAGCCTCTGTCTTCTATCTGCACATCAAAACCCTACCCAGCTTCCCTTCTACCTCCTTCCCTGCAGGAGTGCTGAAGTCCATGGTAAACTCCATTCTCTGAAGTTACCTTCCTTTATCCTGACCACCCTGATTAAAATGCAGTCTTTCTCCCAGCACTCCCAATGTTTTCTCTTATTTCACTTCTTTATTTATATTTTTTTCATGAAGGGCTTGTCACCTTTTTATATGCTATAATAATAAACTACTTTCATATGTCTATTGTTGACTATCAGCCTCACCAGAATATAAGTTCTACAGGACACACATTTGTTGGTTTGAGTAACTGACATGCGCCAAGTGTCTAGAACAGAGTCTGGTACATAGGAGGCTATCAATAAGTATTTGCTGAATATGACGTCATTAACATATTGCCACTCTCTTCACTTTTTATTTCTTTCAATTCTTAACTAAATGTATACGTGCTTATTTTCTTGCCAAAATTACACCATAAAATTGAGGAATGTTAAGTCTCTTCTCAACACCTTCCCCTCATTAGACGCCAAGAGCAATATTACACAGATATTAGAAATTCAATAAACATTTGTTGAATGATTGATTGAATAAATGGCTAAATGAATGGTGGCTTAGGGAATTTGCCATCTTTCACAACAATCACAGAGCTAAATCCACAGGTTTTATTTGTTTTTATATTTAATGTAAGATGGATGTGAGTTTTTTATTAATAAGTAGTATAACATTTGGTTTGAAGAAATAATAACATCCCCAAAGGAACAAGTATTTAGCTCCAACAACACTGAGTAAATTATTACCACAAGTGAGCATTTTCAGAAGCCCTGAGACATCAACATTGCTGGGCAAGACTAAAGATTTGGGGGAAAGAAATTATTACTCTAGAATACTGTGTTTTCCAACTGTTTCTGGAAATCATTCAACAACATAGAACTATCCTCATTGTATTGACATTAATAAGAGGTTGACTTTTATTTTCCCTCTCCTTTTCTGGAGAAAAAGAAAAGGTAAATTGTATCACTGTTATTGTGAGGTTGAACAAAGAAAGTTTGAATAACATTTATCTTTACCACACTTAAGGGATTTTTCAGGGGAAAAAATTCAACTGAAAATGCATCTGATATTTTAATTACAGAAATGAGAAAATTTGAGGGCTTCTGAATCTAGCTTTTAATCTTAAAATTATGCCTAAATGAATCAAGGTAGATAGTTATCTACCTTATTCATAAAGAATTCCAAAAGCAAATATTTTACATGTTTTTGTTGATCTTTAAATTGTAAAGTATGTGAAATATTACTTTTATGTTCATACAAATTCCTTTTCTTCATTAATTATTGAACTCTGAGGGAGAGAGAAATCCAGTGCTCTGAAAATAAAACAATGGTATAACTTTGTGTTTACTGTAGTTTCAAAAAAATATGTAGTCAAGTCTAAAGTTATTGACATAGATGCAAATTGCAGATACGCTAAGTTACAAATGGCAGAGTAATTCTCATAATCAATTCTATGAGAGTTAGCAGACCATTATAAATCTCTCTACAGAATGTTAAAATTTTCCCCACACAACTGCTGAGAGTGGTTTAAACTATCTATTTTTAAATAAATGTTAAAATTCTTAAAAATTGTAGTCTGCATTTTTAAACTATTAACACTATGTCTCTAAATTAGGAGATAGTCTCTTTTTTTCCCAAAAACATGATTTATTTCCATGAGTATAATAAAATGCATTCAAAAGCACAAATACATTCTAAATGTTTTATTTAAGTGAAAATCTAAAATTCAACACCTAAACCTTCCACTTCCAACATTATGTTCTATAATTCTATCTACGCAGTCTAAACCTGAGCAGTTTCTCCCTAAGTCTCTGAAAAAGAAAAGTCCCTTAATAGTGTCTTCATGTCTTCACTTTTCACTCAAGTTTAATATGAACTTCCAGACCATCTTAATTATGCAAATTTACAATGTTCTCTAGTATTGCATGTAAATAAGCATAAACCATGTACTTTTGCCGTAACATGCAGAAAGCAAGCAGATCTTAAATGTTGTAAAATGTTTGCTCTTCCTCCTTCTCCTTTCCTTCCCCCTTCTTTTCCTCACTCTACCCCTCTATCCCTTCTTCTCTCCTTTTTTTACTTTCTTCTTTCTTTTTTTTCCTTTTTTTGATTTATCAATTTTATTGCAACCACAGTTGACCAATTTATGCTTTTCAGATGCAACACTTAATAAGTCCAATGTTTAAGCTCTGGAAGGAGTGTTTAGTTTTTCATCATTCATTAGAGATTTCAATATTTATAAATAAATTCTAAGTCTGTCATTGTGGTAGATTTGGAAACAAATGCAATTTTTACCACATTTATGCACTGTATAAAGTCCAAAATAAACGGTATGTTTAAGAATGTTTAAGAAGCACATGTTGTAGAAATAGTAGGATAATTTTCTTTTAAATACAGAAATAACTTCTAAAAATGCATACAAATCTTATATAAAGACATTACCTGTCTGTCGCTTGTCAACGTTAATATTTATAAATTAACAGGTTCATGCATTAATTGATGCATTGAATATCAAGTGAAAATTATCTCCTGAGGAGACTTTGGAAAACATACATAAGTGTTTCGGAAGAGTAGATAATAGAAAATGGCAAACTGAAATCTGGAAGGAATCACAGGCCAATGTTCTTCCTTGGCAACACACACATACACATATATACACACACACACAGTAATTTGGGGCATACAGGAAAATCCCACGGTAATTAATGGACAATAAGTACTTTGTCTGGTTTGCCACTGTATATAGGATGTTCTATTCATTTATACTGGGTGGTAAATCTAAACTGCTCAGTGTGTTTAAATGTCACTATGTCTGGATTTCAGCTCGTCATTCTGTCCAGGCAATCAATATCTCCAGAGTATTTCTTAAATATGAGCTGATCAACGGGTCTTGAGTTGCCAGTTTCTCTCAAATGGTCAATTTATCTGAAGCAGATCTACTGTTTAAAATTTTGGTTCCCAACATACAAGCAATGTTCTTTATTATGAAAATTCAGCCTCATCTCAAACTGCATAGCTGAGTACTCTGTACCTTTGCTCTGTCCGTATCTCATCCCTCACCTGGCTATTCTCAAGAATTAAGAGAGAACCTACAAGCATAGAGTAGGAATGTCATGGGGAATAATCCACCGTGAGCAGTGTGGGTCTTCTTTGTCTAACTCATGACTTGTCTGTATTTTGTCACCCCCAGAGATCGCTACTCACAGTGCAGTCCTAATATTCCTCTAGTCCACCTTCTTACCTTGTCAGTAAGGCCTGGTATGAGGTCCTATATCTAGCAGTTTAAAAACAAAACAACAACTTGAATTCCGGAGTCAGATATCCAGGATTTGATGCTCTTGTTTACTCCTTACTAGCAATCCTTGGGCAAGTCACTTCAACTCTCTGAGTCTTAGTTCTCTCATTTTTAAAATGGTGGTAAAAATACCTAGCTCAGGTTTATTGTGAGTTACATGACATCTGACTAGTAAATCCCTTAGCACAGAGCCTGAAACAGGCAAAGTACAAAATAAAAGGTAGCTGGTATCATTTTTAATATGCCAAATTTATATCATTATTGTTAGATGTTTGAACATTCATTAGCCAAATTGATTAGACACAAATCAAGCCTAGCAGAACTATTTTAAAAATCAATCAAAATTAGGTGTACCTAAACTTATGCACATGACATGAAAACATATCCAGTGGAACCTCAAAGAGCTATATCTAAGCATTTCATGAGTGGACTGGTAAGAGTCAACTTCCTTGCGCTGTTCATCTATTTTAAATTTATTCTACCTATTGCAACACTGTAAACTACCTTGAGTTTTTCATTGAGGTAGTGATATGATTTCTCTAAATATTCCACCCTAGATCACCAGCCTTTATCCAAGTCCTCAGGGCTAGGGCTCTTTCTTTTACTACATGATCTAGGTCCCAGTATTGCACCTTCCATTAATTCTCCTCAAATTCACACGAGGAGATAATTAATCTTTTTTATAGTTATAATCCATTGTAAATTTGTGAGAAAGTATACTTTTCTTCATATAATTTTACCCTCCTTTCCACTCAAAATGGGAGCTAGAGAAAAGAATAAATACATTGAAAATTTTATCAACCATAAATATAATAACCTATCTATATTTAGACCCATGTGATTAAGTTTTTAATATTTCCACTGCATGATCCCAGTTTAGTCAAGGATACTTTGAGAATTTTGTTATAAAGCTTTTGAGAACCAACCAGAATAAACAGTTCAATAATCAACAGTAATTGAATAATAAAATTAATTTGAATAATATTCAGACTTTATCTCACATGATAAGAAATATACAAAATATTTTGGAAAATTATGTTTTATTTCCCACTGTTTTGCAGGAATAATAGCCAGTTTCAATATAGGTTAAGAAACTAAGAATTATAACTCATAGAAATTAAAATATGCTGTGCTTAATATATACTATTATGTAAAAATTATAGTCATGATGACATTTACCAAATTGAAAATCTAATATTTTTTGCATTTTTAAATAAATTCAGTGAATTATTATTTTAATCTTATTTTGAATATCTGATAAACAGTTTTGCATCAAAAACTCTAACCTTTTTATTCTATAATTTGATTTTTAGTACTATTGGTGTTTATTTTGTATAAAATTTAAGTCAATTTAGTATTTAGTAAACAATACAATTGTTCTTGATTTTACAACTATTAATGAAAATATGGACCCAAATTATCTGTGTGATATGCATATAAAAGTAAATGATGAATAAAAGTAAATGACAGTTTAACAAGTACATTAAATGCAAAATATGTCTTTCCAGATTTTCGTTTAGCTAATTATAAACATTATGTATCAGAAGAGTCATTCAGCAATCAAAGAAAAGGCTTAGTTTTAAAAGCCAAACTATCTTGATATTTGGAAACGCAGCAAAGCAGTAATTTCACTTCTGTCTTTACGAGTGTCTTGCTTAAATTGGGTATTGATGGGTTCAGTCCCCATTGCTTAATAGAAAAAAGAAGTCTTTGCTCAGAGCAATTAAAAGGACTGAAGGGATGATAAATAACGAGGTGTCTATAAAAAAGGAAAGCAGTGTCTAACAGGCCTGCCAACCAACTCTATTCCACAATAGCAGCCCTAGCTGGAAGATTTGATTATGTTGTTATGCAACAATGATAGTCCCTGAGGACTGAATTGCATGCCTGCTTTGTATTACCATTTAGGCATTTAATCACTGTTGATGTTTTGTGCTGCACCATTTTCTGGTAATTGTGTAGATAACCACAGTTCAACATATTCCTAAACTATTTGTTTTTATGTTATTTTTTTATCTTCTCTGTTTACGTTGGAATTGGTAAAATAACTTTAACTGTGTTCAGACAATTCTGGTTTGATACAGTGTTTCTATTTCCCTGTCAATGCAGTAGTAGGTCTAGTTACCAATTTCAGAAAATAGATGTGATCTGGTTTCCCCACAGGAACCCATGGATGAATAATGTCATCATCAGGAGCAGGAGCTGCTCCTGCCCAAAGACTATGCCCTCGAAGCTGTAATCCACCCAGCAAAGCAATCCATGATGCACATCCCTCTCTACAGCGTTTGTCCATGAGGACTGGCTTTATATCACCCTCCTATATCTCTTCTAGGAGAACATTACACCGCTATCCAATCTATCTTTTCAACTCCCTGAGAACAAATTACAGACTTGAAAATTGAGTCAACCTATATCCAGTAGTTGCTCAATTCCAAGCTCTGTTAGTCACAGAAAAACTATTTCCCAGTTTTGCAATGTTGTTATTGGTGTGGTTTTCCTAAAGTAGAGCAACAGGGTTATATATTTTTGTATGCCTTTGAAGAACTTCATCTAGGTGGCCTGCACAAGCTCATCTCTCTTAAGTTAACCTGAAGTAGTTTGTCTATCTGGCTGTTGGCCAGTCTCTCGACAATTGCAATATAGCGAAGTTGAGTTTTTAAGACCAAAGTCTTTTCCTAGGAAGAACTGAGTATACTCCAGTTTATTGTTTTTGAGGACATTGCCTTCACAATCCTTTCAGTATTAAACATGGTGTCTAAGTGGCTTGGTTGGCATTTGTTGAGTAAATGAACATAACAGCAGTCTTGTAATGTGAACTAGATTGTCTGTAAACCTACTGGAGGTATTGGTACTAACTAACATAGCATGGTTCTAACTCAGCATCATACTGGTGGGGACGGGAGAAAAACATTCTCCGAGATTCTCCAATGATCTCTAGTTGGTTCATACAAATACCAATCCAGGGAAAATTCTGATAATCAAGTGAACTCAGTTAGAAAAATGTGAAGTATCTTAGAAGTATGGCTGCTGGAATCATTACAGAGCACCTTTAGATTTATGAGAAAGTCTCCATAGCGGCTGGTTAGTGCTGGCAACTCCTGTCTTCTTCATACCAGGCCCCAACGCCTTCTAACAGTATCATGACTAACAGCTTGCATTGCTGTTTCTTAGAGCAAATCTTAAGATATTCTCTTAGTTAAATTTATATTCTTAATTAGTTTTAAATGCTTAGAATAGAGTGAGAAACATAAGGTGATCAATAAACATTTGTGTTGATCCCTCTTAAGGAATATACTAGAGAACAAGTATCAGACAAGCGAAATCATCAGACATCAGAAAGAAGGAGAAATATAATGGATTGAAAGCGGTAAATAAATATTTACTTATAGAACTAAGTGTGGGTTGGAAGAGGCAGGGCATAGCATATAATGGTGTATGCTCTGACATTATAGATATACTGTGATTGGAAAATGACATTCAAAAGCGTTTTAAATTTTTTTGGTAATCATATCAAGGATGGTAGTGTTTGTGCTGTTAACTGAGACTATTATGGATATAATGTGGCACAAAACAGATGAGAATTTTGTCATATTCTAAATGTATCATCATCTGTGTCCTTGAGAAGGAGGAGTCTCAGTGTAGAAAAAAGGACACACAGATGTTAGGTGAAGTTATGTGAAAACCCGGTATTTCTGAATTTGAATTACAAGTATCAGTATGAACTCATAAGCTATTTTATCTTAAAAAAAAATCCATCTATCATCTATCTATTTCTTTCTCTCTCTCTCTCTCTCTCTGCATGTATTTAATTTCCTTGCTCCATCCACTGAAAACTTACAAATAATGAATGAGTATCCTTAATGTATGCCCAGACTATGCTTTTGAAATATCATTTTCCTCTAATAGAAGCCAAAGCTTCTTGGAAAAATGGGTGATTCTAGGTCTGGGCAGAAAATGTTCAATATGAGCCTAGAACATCTTGTATACCAGATAGCAAGGAAGCTGTCAAAGTCTACTAAGGATGCATCAAAAAGACTCAAGAATCAATCTAAAGAGCACTCTATTGGCCAAAAATAGGACAATTTGATCATTAAAAAGGATAATAAATGCAATGTATTGAAACACATCAAATTGTTTAAATTCATAATAATTTAAAAATGAAAAACCTAAATGATCACCTTTAGAGGAGAATAAGGAGCCAATTCAGTATTTTGAAAACTGATAAAGAGAAAAACAAGCAGTTATCCTGCATTTCCTGTACAAAATGTACCTCTGCATAACTAAATAGATGACAAGGACTTCCTCATTATAGAAGAATTCCAGCTAATGAACAAGGAATGACAGAATCAAAATATCACCATTTGGCAACTGCAAATGAATTAATAGATGTAGGCAGGCAGTATTAATGGCTGCCAACATCAAAAAAATTGACAAATAAACACCATGTACCTCTTGATATAACAAACCATAAAGTGGTCTTGCCAGAAAAAAAAAAATAAAACAAATTTAACCAATTCTTCAGAGTCAACTATCAAGTTACAGGAAATATTAAAGACAGAGGAACATCACAGGAATGCAATCAACAAAATCCAGACCACAGGAAACTCTTCAAGACAAATGGATCTAGTTTCTTCAATAAATAAGCTATATTGGAAAAAACCACAAATATTTGTGTTAAATATTTCAACAATAAAAATACCATTCACTGCATTCAGCCTACATGACAGAATTTGCAGGTGTAATTATCTTTAAAGCGTCATGTCAAGATGCCTATAGTCCCATAGAAGAGAATCAAGGGGAAATGCACACAAGTCCAGTAACGTGTCAAAAATATTATTATTTTTAAAAGCTGTTAAACTAATATTTTCAAGAGATTGTTATATGCCAGGATTTGTTCTGTTTTATGTGTATAAACTCAGTTAAAATCTTCAACCTAGAAAATATGAAATATTATCTAAATTGCAGAAGAGGGAAACTGAGGAACAAAGAAGTTAAATAATCTAACTTGCTTCTATTCCCCCAGGTAGTATCCGGTAGAGACAGGATTTGAACCCAGGGAGTCTGACACTCTAACCTTAACAGTAATACAGCATGCCATGAATTAGAGACTGGTCTATGGTGTGCCAGATGCAACAAAGAAGACGTGACAAATCTGGAGATGCCAATAAGAAGGTGACATTTCAGGAAAGTTCAAAAGATAGCGAAATGTTCTACTTTCTCTCCTTACAGTTTATCATTGCAAATAATTAAAGTAAGCATATCTTCTCTTATCCCTCCCCTAAATTTGTTTGATCCTTATTTCCAAGGCTTACAACCTATTAAGCCTGTTTATGCTGGTTTATACCATGATCCCATTCCTGATCCAAAAGTCAGAACCTGACGTGAAGATGATCACTTTAGGAATTTGAGATGCTAATGTATCCTCATCTCCCGCAAAGATTTGCTTCAAGTTAAGCTTGCAGAAGTCCCTTTACATCAGAGTAAGAAAATTATCTTCTCATACAAATATTCCATGTGGATCAAATTAAATGTAAATCTAAAAGACAACCTGATATCCTCATATCACCTGGCATCATTCCCAACCCAGGGAGAAAAAAAATAAGGATTTTCCTGCTTGTACTTATGTGCTAGAGACCGCTTTCTAACTCTGATGTTAATATAATCAAATTTCAAGGCTTTTTTAGCTTTATGAATTCACCTTGTTTTCTAATAACAATCTGATTAGCATCAAGAGTATTTATTCAACTAAATGCTGCATTTAGAAAACTCTACCAGCATCTAGCGACATTCCAACATTCCTTTTCATATGAAATTTGCTCAAGGATTCAAAGCACTGTTTCTTTTAGACTTTTAAAATGTTATTTTGCACAGAATACCCTCATATATAGTCTATAATATAGCTACAGAAGCGAAAATACAGAATATGCATCTACTAAATAATTATAATTCAAGCAGCAATCGCAGCGCCTGGATTTTCTTGTCTGCAAAATGGCAGTATTTATGTTTAAGCCAATTGTTATTTAGGGGAGTAAAAGTGACCAAAGAATTAGAGATTGCAGGGTAGTGATAGAAAAGTGACAAAAAGTGATATTAGGATGCTTAATAAGTCAAAATCATTTTGACCTTCATCATCCATAAAAGAGAAATTAAATATGTCAGATACCATATGATCTCAATCATAAGTAGAAGATAAAAACAACGACAAAAAAACACATAGCATTGGAGATTGGATTGGTGGTTACCGTAGGGGAAGCGGGGAGAGGAGAGAGGAAAAGGGGTGATTAGGCTCACATGTGAGGGGATGGACTATAATTATTTTTTGGGTGATGAACATGATGTAATGTACACAGACTTTGAAATATGATGTACATCCAGAAATAAAAAAAATTAAAAAATAAATTAAATAAATGTTTCATTGATCCATATCATTATACAAAAATAGACATATTTATGCAATGCTATACAAAGTCTTGCTTTTTAACTAATAAAGAATATATATTACATTTAAACAAAACAATTGAATTTTAACCATCTCCTGGTTATTAGATTCCTCCTGAAGATACAAAATGAACAAATTTATTTCTCTGTACACATTACTGTTGACTTTTTTTAGAATGTATTTTCTAAGAGAATTATCTTCCCAAACTAACACAACAAATTATTGTACCATTCCACAGAACCAGGAGTAACACCGCCCACACTCAAAATTTGGTTCCTATGTTGAGACTGATGACAGTGCCTACTCACCAAGAGTGTAAGAAAAGGTTTATTACTTACATAGTGAGGCTCTGTGGGTAGAGTACAGTGTCTCCCAGGCAGGTCCAAAAATGTGAAGGAGAGAAAATGGAAATGAGACAGGCTTGGGGTTTTATGGTGATTAGAGGGTGGGCAAGGGTGAGGATTCCCACAATTGAGCCGTAGTTTGAACTTCTCACTGGCAGTAGAGAGGATTACCCTGACGTTATACTCAGCTTGCTCAGGTGTGGGGATGAGGAGGAAAAGGAAGAGGTGAGGCTTAAAAGCTATCAGCATTCAAACATCAAAAAACACGTAGTCACATTCTTTATTATACAAATATAAATGGAGGCCATAGGAGGGACTTCGGAATTACCCCCAACTGGAATAAGAAGATATAAAATAGTTTTAAGCTCAGAAGTGACATAATGTGATTTACATTTTAAAAAGATGCCTTTGGCTGCTTGGTATAAAATGGGCTCTCCAGAGGCCATGGCAAAATCGAGTAGGCCAGTGAAGACTGCAGCACTACAGGTAAGAGGAGACAGTGACTTGCACCTGAGAGGTGACACCAGAGATAGGGAGAAAACTAGAGATATATGTTTGTAGTTAGAACCTAGAAGATCAGTGGAAGGATAGAGGTGAGAGATGAGGGAAAGAGTGGGACATGAAAGAACTTTCCAGTTTTGACTATAGCAACTGGGTTTGTGGTTGTACAATTTATAGAGATGAAGGTTTCAGAGGAGTAACTGCTCTGCAAAATATCAAGGACATTGCTCAAAGAAATACCTGTTGAAATGAAAAGGGAAATTAAATATTTGTACAGAGAGAAATTCTCTAAATGTTAGTACTGACATTTATGCATATATTAAGGAACCAAATTTGTAAATCACTTAAAGAGGTTTTTAGATATTTTAAACTGCTGATTTCTTCATAATTGTAATATAACTCTGTTTCATACTAGTTCTCCCAATTTTCTTATCTCTAAAAATAAAAGAATTGTGATTGTTTCTAAAACCATTTTCTACTCAAATTGTACATCACTTTATACATCTTAGGTGTACAAAGAATGGTTGAGGTATGATATAAAAAACACATGTGTTGCCAAGTTAGAAGAGAGCTTTGTGTTCAAGAATGATGAATAAGTCCAGAATTCTTTCTTGAGTCTTGATTATTTAGGTCTTTGATGTTTCTGCATTGTCAGCTAAGAAGAAAATTCTGTTTTTTACAAACAGTTCTCTAATGATAACAAATGGTCAAATTCAACTTGGCAAAACCCCTTTTTTCAGAGTGCTCTTTCTGGAGATTGATGACACCATAGCTTCCGTGTGCATACCTACTCTACAAAAGATATAACAGCATATAAAATGATGAGTTAAAAGGAACAAGAATGTCATGTCTTAAGCAAATTTCTTTTCATTTAGATTACTCACTTTCAAATGGCCACAACATCTTACATTACATTTTAGCTGATTGTATTACGCCTGTTTACAAGGAAATCAGGAAGAACGTTACCAAAGCGACTTCAGAAGCCAAATAGCTTGACCTTAAATCATGGTGATGAACTCTGAATCAGTTTTTCTCCTATTTGTCCCTAAAAGTTGCATGAATAATAAATAAAACTATATCACAGAGGTCTACACAGGTGCTGTGTAAGCCAAAGAAGGTAACAACGCAGCAAAGCTTGAATCTGAAAGCTAATAAATCAAGAACTAGTCCACGTAGTAAAACTGCACAGTAGCATGGCTGGTTGATAGCCATGACAGCCACATTGGATTAAATCAGACGAAGAACCAAAAAACAATTGTGCTCCATTGTTTTATTCCTTTTAAATCTAATAGAAGCAGAAATACAAGTGTTTACCATTTCTTTAGCAAAACAGACTTTCAAAAGATGAATGTATTCACCTGTGTTATACATAAAACATATATAGCGTCAGTAAGTGCTAGATTTCTCTCATGGTTAGAAGTTAGGTGATATAAAACTTATTCCCTAAATTCAGCAGTTAAGGTAGGTGAATCATTTCTCTCCCAAAACATAAAGAAATGGAAGTTGTTTTATTGATGCATTCATTTAGTAAGCCCATGATACCTCATTAACTAAAAGAGCCATATAAGCCTGCAACAATTTGCAGACTATTATGTCAGACTCATTAGGGATTAAATAAAAGTATTGCAGACCAATTCCTGAGGATCGCTAGAAGGTAATCAGGTAAAGACGTGTAGTATAATGCTAACTAACAGTGCAGTTATGTATAATGGATATTTTCTTGTGTGCTTCTTCCCAGACCATCATCATTCATTGAAAATCTGAAAGTTGTAACTGATCCAGATTTTGAACTGAGTGTGGAAATGTTTTATAACAAGTTAAAAAATGTGAATCAGAATATATAGGTGTACAAAAAAAGTAAACAAAATGTTATTTTAAAACTTTGTATTTAAAAATTGCATTAAAATGCAAATAACACAAATATCTGTAATAAAAGTTCTGAGATCTTTTAAAGTCCGTTATAATTTTTAACTGTTTCTTAAGAGCTGCTATTATATCTAGAGACAGTAAAGTATTGAGACATAATCTTTGTAGCCAGCATTCTAGTTATGGCTATGTGACTCTTAGCAAGTTATTGAAGTGCTCTGTGACCCAGTTGCCTCATCTGTAAAAGGAAGCCTAATAATGGTATCCAGCTCCTAGGATTGTTGGGAGAATTTCGTAAATGTGTACAAGTCAAGTCTCTATAATAGTGGGTGGTATATTGTAAACAGTGATAAAATATTAGTGCTTTCATTATATCAAATGAGCATTTTTCATCTTTTGTGTACCATGGACTCATTTGGAAGTCTAGAGAAATATTTGTCATATTAATTCTTTTTTGGGAGGGAAGATTAGCCCTGAGCTAACATCTGCTGCCAATCCTCCTCTTTTTGCTAAGGAAGACTGGCCCTGAGCCAACATCTATGTCTATCTTCCTCCATTTTATGTGGGACACCTGCCACAGCATGGCTTGAAAAGCAATGCATATGTCCGGACCCGGGATCCAAACCAGAGAACCCCAGGCCACCAAAGCAGAACATGCGAACTTAACTGCTGTGCCACCAGACTGGCCCCATATTAATGTTTTTTAAGTGCTGCAAACAAAATAAATATGATTATAAAGGAAACCAAGTATATTGAAATATGCTTCCATCTTCACACTCCCAGGGGTCCATGAACACAGGGTTCATTCAGGAACACTCCTGAGCTTTATAATGTCAAATAGGTCCTATTCTTATTCATCCCTTCAGTTGGTTTAAGTTTTTCCTGTAATAAACTCTCTATCCATGCAGTATCATTAGTGAATTTATTGTACTGACTGTGCAATTTTATTTCTTACTTAGGACAAATGATGAATTTTTATTCTTTTATACTAACTCTATTCTGAAAATGTAGATTTTGTCACACATATATGTATGTGTATTTCCAAACATTTTCCAAATTTTGTGTATATATAAGATAAATCCACATTATGTTAACTTCTCCCAAACAGATCATTTCTAAATCAACTATAGAGCCTTTGAAATGTTTAAATTTTATCAATATTTTAAGATAATCAAATAAGGTGTTGAGTGATAACACACAAAAACTCTGGAACAAAAAATTTAAATAAATAGTGACATTAAATACAGACCAAGAAAGAAATCTTTTCTAATGATACAAAATAAGTGGGAAGAGAATTGCTTATAGAAGTACTATGCAAATTGGATAAAAGTGTCCTAAATTCCTATAACTAGACATAGAAAAGGACACTTACAAAGAAGCCAATAATAGGTCAGATACACAACAGAAGGAGATAGAATATGCAAACAGATGAGGTTTATGAAGCTTTTTAAAAGAAAACTAAATAAATCTTACTGACATTGCACCGATAAGCAATGAAAAATCCCAGTAAATAATACTTTCAGCATATTCCGTCATAAAACCAGTGCAAATTTAGTCAATACTTGCCTTTAACCCTTATGTAATAATTGTTAAAAAGTTCTAGCGGAATTGTTTTACCTTTATCAATTATAAAACATACAAAATAAATAACATAGTACATTTTTCATTTTACAACTAAATGGATTGAGGAAAAAGTGAGAAATATGTTTTGAACTAAGACTTTGAGATCTTAGATTAGTCAACATGCTTTTAAAATTAGTTGCCAAATAATTGCACACAAAGAGCAATACATCTGAAAAGAGTAGTTATTGAGTAGTTTTAATATTGCTGTCTTCATATCCAAAAAGCACTAAAATATATTCACAACAATGAAAAACATCTGATGATAGCATTTCATCAATACTAAAGGCATTTTCCAAAGGAAACCTTGAGCAAAAGAAGAAAAAATCATTGATGTCCAGGATAGATGTGTAATTGATACTCACGGTTGCTTGAAGGAAACCTAATGTTAAACACAAGATCCATTCATCTCTTATATTTTCATTTAAAACCAAATAATTTATTATTTTAAAAAGCATACTTTTTCTTTACAGGGTTTTGCCAATAAAAGATAGGAAGAAGTCAGTTTCCTCAGATCACTTTTAGTTTCAGCACCTCTTCTCCCTATTAATTTTAATTACCAATATAAAAGAAAGCTTATGCTTAAGATCCAAATAAGTTGGGAAGCAGACAGATTTTAACTGAAGGCAATCCTTCTTCAAATTCTCCTTGGAGCAGTTCAAGAAAAATACTAAGGCCTGTAATTTACATAGCAAAGTCAATTTCAAACTCCTTTAAATTGCACAATCCAGGAGGAACCAGAGACAGCAGAATGTGTCAGAAGACAAGGATACACTCAATCAACATGTCTGCTTTCATCCATAGTGCTGTATATCAAAATCTTAAGTGGCCACGATGTGTCAAAGCTACCTATTACCCACGCACACATACGCACCCATGCACGCACGCACTTTTGAAAAGAAACAATTTTACTATCTCAAGAGGACTGAGGAGTAAATTATTCGTTATCTAATGAATGAAATAGAATCGTCCATAAAAATATGTCTGTATACACAAACAGTTTAGCAAACAACTTTTCATTTAGTTTTTGAGTCTTTGTGGAAGAGTCTATGAACTTTCAGTCTAACAGGAACAAGTTTAGCTTTACTGTAAGGCCTGTTCTAAAACAGGACATCTTTGCTTGTGTGACGAAGACCAATTATAATTAAATGAAAAGAATCAGCTCCCAAAGATTAAATACTTAGAGCTGCTTTTTCAAACACAGCCAACATGAGAATATACAATAAGCCAACAAGGTATTAAAAACACAACAAAATAAATGCACACAAATGTACAAGCACACATACACACAAGGTAGGTTCACATCTAACTGTGAAGGATTTCCAATCCCCATGGAATTTAACACTAAAAAATAAATAAAATCCTACTCACTGCTCTATATTGTCACTGTTATTTCTGGGCTATTTCCACATCGATGGGATGGAACCATTATAGAAATCTTTTTTTCAATCAAGCATTAGGGCTTTTACCCCTGCGTTCCAAGGTATATTAGGGGGAGATTACCATGTGGTCCGTCTGTACTTTATCAGACCAAACACAAGTTGCTATCAAACTGTTTCTATAATGCTTATTTTCCCACATCTTAAGAAACATCTGACATGTGCATACTGTGGCTACAGCTAATATTATGGTTTTCTGGTCATCATTTTCTATTCTCACTCATCAATAGCTGGAATTTCCTAAATATTCTTTCATTCTTAGCGGGTTGAGTACAGACTCTGGAGCTAAACTGCCAGGATCAGAATCCTGGTTCTATCACATACCAGCTGTGTGACCATGGATAAGTTACTTAAGTTCTCTATGCCTCAGTTTATTCAACTATAAATTAGTGATCAATAACAATACTCACAATATCGGGTTGTTTTGAAGCTTAAATAGGCTAATACATACAAAAGTACCTAGAATGGTGTCTGCCTCCCCACAAAAGATACTTTTATGTGTTGACTATTATGATTATTCATTTATTCATAAGTTAAGGCCCAGAATAAATGAAGTTTCACACAGTTTCAGTTCAGAATATACCAAAATTAGTTCTGAGGAACACTGATTCCTCAAGATGATACAGAGCGTTGGAGAAATAAACTTTATTATAGCTCTCTTAGGGAGTCACAAAGCCCACTAGCTTATTAAAGTCTCTAAAAAGTTAATACCTATTTTAACTGGTTTCCCAAAACTTATTTGACTATATAACCCAATTTTGTCTCTGTATTTACAATATTTGAATAAAAATCTGCACTAAAGCAAGACTGGGGTGGCAATAAGAATTTCCATGTTGATTATATGGTAGCATCAGGGGGGCAGCTTCATTCTGGAATTAGGAGAGGAGCTAAAAGTAAAATCATTACCACCCTCAAGATCCTCTCTATGGAAAAAAATAGAGTAGAAGTCATATCATAAAGATAACAAAGCGCTATGTTTTCCCAGAAAAGATGGTTTGGTGACAAGCGAGAGATTAAGAGTTCCATCTTTAAAACTCATTTGGTCAGATCATAGTGTTAACTCATTCCTGTTGTGGTTATCTTCATATATTTAAGCCAAATTCATTTCTCAATGACGTTAGCTTCTGAATTAATGAAATTCTTTTCCACATTAGTCTTTTTATTATCTATATTGATTTCAATAGCCACCTAGTTGGTACCTAAATCTCCTCTCTTTCAATGATCTTATACCCTTCTTCTAGAGCTTACAATTTAACCTCTTCCTCTCATTCCATCAATCGTATGCCTAACCCAGTCATTACAAATGACTACACCTTACACAATTTCAAACATCTCACTCTCCGACCACTACTTTTTCTCTCTAAAGCTCATGCTTTCTTGGACCCTTACACTAAAATGCTTCAATTACACCAAGATATCTTTTCACTATCCTTCAACTGATCTTCATGTCGTCAATTACTTCCTTACTCAGTGTAGATTACATGGCCCATCACTAAAATCACTTCCCGAATAGACCCTCAATTCTCCAGTCCTTTTTATTGTGCCCACTTGTTCTATTCACAGGACAAAATTCTAATCCTTGTGAAATCCATTGTATTTCATATTTTGTACCTCATCCACTGAAGACAATATGGATAGAGAAAGACACACAACTACGCAAAAAGACCCAATTTTAAAATCAAAGCTAGTAACCTCAAGTAGTTCCTAACTACTGCCTGGTAATTGTACTAATTTCCAAATTCCATTCACTTGCCTACTCTTCCAGACTATTTTACAACTCTAGTCTCTAAAATCTCCATATTCTTTCTTATTTTCAGCAAATGTCTCTTTTTTCCTATATCACTGAAAGAAATACAAGTAATTGGAATAGCACTTTCACAGGCTCCCATCACATCCCCCAACTCATCTGCATCTCTACCCATAGATCAATTGCCTTTGCTCATAGGTAAACCAACCTTCCACTTGTACGCTGAATCCCAAAGTTTCATACCTGTCTCTCTATTGCATCATCAAATATATTCAGCATCTGACCACCTCTTTTCATCTCCCCAGTAACACTAAAACTCATTATCATTTCTTGGTTGACATATTCCAATAACTTTCTACCTAATGAGTCTCCCTGCTTCTGTCCTTGCCTCTCCTACAATATATCCTCAACATAGCAGCCAGGATATGACATTCCTCTGCTCAAATTCTTCTAATGTTTTCTTGTTCATGCAAAGCAAAACCTAATATATTTTTCATTTCTACAAATACCTGGTGATCTGACCTTTCTTCTGTTTTCCTGATTTTCCCTGAACACATCATCTCAAGGTCTTTGCACATGCTTTCTCTCTACTTAAAAAGTTTTCCCAATACCCACATGGATTTCTGCTTCATTTCCTTCAGGCCTTTCTTCAATGTCACCTTATTATTAAGTCTTCTCTGATTACTCTATTACAAATTGCATCAAGCCTGACCAAGGAATTTTTATCCTCCTGCTTTGCTGTATTTTTTTCCCCATAACATTGCCACTATCTGATATTTGTTTGGTTAATATTTGTTGAGTTATTCCCATGTATAATTGAAAACCATTGATATACCCAGGCTCCCTGAAGTGCTCCTCAATCTCTAAGCTCTAAAATATAAGTAGAACTGCTGGAATAAACAGATGCACATATGGAAACAATAACCCAAATATGAGCAAACCTGCCAGAGTATTCTCATTAACGCATCCCATATTCTCCCACAGTGGTGATTCTTGGCTCCAATGCTAATCCCATCTCAAACAGTTCCCTCTAGCCGCATCTTTCACTTCTTTATATGCAACTTTAACAACTTACATATGAGCTTCAACTGCTTTGTTTTGGTGTGCTATCATATATGGCTATACCCACTTTGGTATTATTAGGTAATCATCCCAAACCCTAAGAACCGTAAGTATATTCTCTTTAAAAGCATTAGATCTTATAAAGAATAGCCACTTCATACAGTTTTTCTAAAAACATGCAATGAAGATGAAATGCAGTAATGTGTAAAAATGTTTTACACGGGTGTTTTAAGGATATTCTGAAGCCCATTTTAAAGGAAAAGCTTACTGGAGAAGATTAGAAGTAAGCAATAGCCACCAAATCATATAGCTATTTTAAAAACAAATTAGGTGTTGTCATTTCAAGATTCAATCTCTTGTCAATTGAGAGTCAGAAGAGGGAGGTGACTCAGACTGCAACAAGTCTGCCAGTAAGACTGCTTTCATGATTCAGAGAACACACATAAATCAACAGTGTGGCAGAGATTTCCACTCACACATTCATCATGTGACTTCATTCTGACACATCAGATATAATTCAATCAAGTGCTAAAGATAACCCTCTCTAAACCATGATGCCAGAGAATTCATGATGACATTGCAGATAATGAAAAAGAATTTAGAAACACTACAGGAACAACTTATTCACTATTGTAATATGAGTAACAATAAAAACAACTACAAATTCTGGAGTGTCTACTGCCTTGGGGTAGGACCTTCATGCACACCCTTTTTAATATCAAAAACAGGTTTCCGGAAAGTCATTCTTACTCTATATTGCAGAAGACAAAACTGCCGTTCAGAGGGATTAAATATATGCCATTAATCAAACAACTAATAAATAATAGAACTGGAATTACATCCCAGGTCTATCTTGTTTCAAAACCCTTGTTCCTTAAACTACGTCAAATTTCCTTTCATTGTTGTATTTAGTAAGCCCTTAAAAATAGTCAGCAAATAAATTTTAAATCTAAAGCAAAGAAACCTTTAGCAACAATTGTTAATCAAATTGGGATGTACGCAACTCAAAGAAAAATTACAAAAGGGAATGGATGTGGAATTGTCCATGTTCATGTCGTAGACCCTATGAGAATGATAAAATTACTTTTATTTGTATAAATAGGGTTGGAAAACTCTAAAGAATGAAACCTAATTCCTCTAATTATTATTAATAAGTGGCCAAATACACACATTCAGAAGTACATATAAAGTTAGATAAAAGTATATATGACTTTAATTGTGTTCTATTACCATTATAATAATATATCCAAAATTATTAAACTTAAAGCATAGAATAATAAAATAAAATACAAAGGCAAAAATATACATTTTGTACATTTTTATGTGCCATATACAGAAAACATTTTTGTTCCTACCTTACATTGACCTTTTTTGCATTAGTATTCAGGATTAAAACAGAAAACTGTTTAAAGCAAACCTTTTTACATGCCAAGGGAGAATAAAGCCATGCCTCAAAGCACAAAAAACAACTGAAATATATTGTAATAAAGGATGAGTACAAAGAGGCTTTGGAGCCCTAAGGAAGGAGTAGTGGATTCTGCCCACAATGGAGAAATGGGAGCTGGTAGCAGAAAATCCTCACAGAGAAGATATAATCTGAGTTATACCTTGAAGGATAAGTGAATTCCACTAGGTTGGAAGGAAGGAAATAATATTTCAGGCAGAGAGAACACCACGAGCCAAGGCCCAAAGGAACAAGAGAGCACGACATACTCATTACAGTGCTAGAATTCTTTGGGGTCTAGATGATAGGTTTCTTGGAAGTGGAGTGTAGGAGAAAGTTACAAGAGATGAACCTGAAAGAGAAGTTGGAGCTTTGAATATTTTTATTAAAAGGTTGGAGTTTGTTAGGTAAATAAGGTGAAGCAATGAAGGATTTACATTAAAAAAATAAATTCATATCTACATTTTCAAAAAAATAACTACCAGTATAATTGAAGATGAATTTGAAGAAAAAACTATTAGAAAAGTCTAATTAAGAAAGGAACAATGAGGGTTTGAATCAGGGATAAGGAGAGAAGTCGTAACAAGCACATCTCTGAAGTAGAACTGAGAAGACTTGAAGACTGTTTGACTGTGGAGGATGAGAAAGCTTACTAGAGATACTTCTGAGGTTTCCAGCTTGGACAATGGAATGGATGATGCTGACATTAAATGAGCAGAAAACGTAATGAAGCTGTAAGAGATAGCCACTTTTCAAGAGAAGATTTTGATTTGTCGGTAAAGCATCTCAAATGGGTGTGCTTAATAGACATCTGGACTATGGCTGAAGAGAAATCTAGGAATGGGAAAGATATTATCTAACATAAATAGGTATAAATAGAGATTAATATAGAGTACTAGTTAGAAGTTCAGAATCTAATCTGCTAATCTGTATTTGTAAACTGATTCCAACACAATTAACTGTGTGACTATAAACTGCAACTTAATCTTTTATTTTCCTTATTTGTGATATGGAAACAATACGAAAACCTATACCATTGGGTGTGTTGAGGATTACATGAAAGAATGCAAATTTATTTGCTAGAACCATGAAAGCCCTAATGAATGCTACTCATTATTATTCTTGTCACGAAATGGCTATAGTTAAAGTAATGGAAGCAGGTAAGATTGGCCAGAAAAAAAAAACAGAGAAAGGAAACAGAACAAGGCAGAAATGGAAACAATTGAGAGTACCCAGACCTAAGATATGTCCAGAGAAACATGAACAAAATAGTCCAGAAAGTGATATGGTCACATACAGGGGACAAAGAATACTAAGAATACAGGATTGTTTAAAATTGTCAAACACTGCAGAGAAGAAAAAGTTTACTGCAGAGAACTGAAAAGCAGGCATTGGAATTGGCAATTAGAAATATTATTAGGGATGTAAAAACAGTATTAAGCTTGCACTGATCGTTACAAAGCTTATAATCTATTCAGAAGTCAATACATTCTGCACTATTCAATTAATTCAATAAATACTTATTGAAAGCCCACTATGTGCTGGAAAGTGTAAAAATATAAGGCCAAAATTACTAATGCAGACAGAAATTGTTATAGCATTTCAGAGCAATTCTAATGATGCTGCAGTAGCCAGAGAGAATATAATGTGAAAGAAGTGAGAACTAGAATTAGGAAGAGAAGAGTGGAGAGGACATTCCCTGAAGGAGGAATATTAGAAACAAATGCACAAAATAGGAACAATAATTGAGCTTTCGCCTGGATTTTATGAAACATTAAAATATTTCATTAAAGGCATTAAATGCATAAAATTCAAAAAATGAACTAAAGACTGCATTTCTTCCTTTTGATACATATATGTAGAGAAGAAAAAGAAAACTGTGGAAAAGCAGGTATCTAGAGAAGTAAAATTGAATAAGCTTTAGTCATATATTCAGAAAGAATCCTCTTAGCTTATCCAATGGAATATCATCAAGGAATCATTCAAAGAATAGCCTAGTCATGTAGTCAGAATAGAGTCAGCTTACTTGTAATATTTTAATTTTTTAAAATATATTATAGCTTATTAGAGAAAAACATTTTGAGTTATTATCAAATTTATTATACAAATATAAGTGATTCTATTGGTACAAATAATGTACCTCAAACACTCATTTTCCAAAAACAACTCGTTCAGCAACACTGTGGGTATGAAGGTCGCCTTCGTGTTGAATTGTATGATTTTACTGCCTTGTTAAATGTAATCTGTATAACCATGTGGTAAATCATAGTGAACATATCTTATAAATAATGCAAATAATCCTCAAAACAATAAAATAAAAATGTCCCAGTAATTACATCATTCAATTTTCCATGTTATCACTGAATCCATACAATATTTGTCTTTGGAGACTGAATTCAAAACAAAAAATTTTCTTTTAAATGTTGAATTAATTTTTAGGTAGTTACCTGTCAATTTCTATATTTTATCTTTCTCATACAAGACTTACAATATGTACAACCAGAGAAATATTTGGTGCAGAATATTTATGTGCCATTTATCCCCTAATGACTTATGTTGACAGAGTATCTCACAAATATCCATAATAATTAATATTAAAATTATATAACTAGAATGTTAATAAGATTTAATGCTGTTTAAAATAGATCAGGGACTAAGTTGCAAGTTTAATGTGATTTATATGACTGATGTTTAAGTGTCTAGACAATTTATTTTTAATGACACCATGAGAATTAAAATTTTAAAAAGTCTATACAGATTAGAAATATTAATTCATCATTGTATTACCTAAAACTGAAATAATTGATTAAAATAAGTAGAAAAAGTCTCTTGATATTAAGCACAGAATTTCTTACATACTTAAAAAGAATACTTAGAAACAGTTTTTTCCCAGCTAGGAATTTAGTGAATGCTTATAGAATATAGAGATGACTATATGCAAAATGAAGGCAAGTAAACTAATTTTACTCACAGTTTATGGTTATTCTAGTAAGATATTTTTAACGACAAAATTTGTTGTTTAAAAATCAAGCCAGACTTCTGGTTTCCAGTCCAACATATAAGAAGCTTGGAAGACACCACTCTGTACTAACAACAAGTGAAAAACTGAACTGAAAAAATAACTATCTTAGGTCTTCAGGAGAACTAACGTCACAGGGCAAACTGCTTATCTTAGTTTGTGTGGGCTGCTGTAACAAAATACCACAGACTGGGTGGCTTGTAAATGACAGAGACTTATTTCTCATAGTTCTGGATTCTGAAAGGCCAACATCAGGATGCCAGCATGGTTTGGTTCTGGTGAAGGCCCCAGTTGCAGACTGCTCACTTCTCTCTGCATCCTAAAATGGCGGAAGGGACTGGGAGTCTTTCTGTCTCTCTTTTACAAGGGCATTAATCCCATGCAGGAGGGCCCTCCCTCATGACCTAATCACCTCCGAAAGGCCCCACTTCCTAACACCAACACCCTGGGCATTAGATTTTCAACATTTGAATTTTGAGGGGGACACAAATATTCAGACCATAACAATGGAGCATGCAAAACTGGAGGGCCCAAGAGGTGAATAAAGAGGACCACAACTTGCCTTAGTAGAAATCCGATAGCCGAAAGCTCCATGGGACCCAGTGCCATGGTAGGAAAACGTGAACTGCCATTGATGAATTGCTAGAGGCTCAGGGTGGACAAGTCTAAGAGTTAAAAACTCCAGGGGGACCTAGTCATAGGGGTCCTCACACTCTTGTAAGTCTTCTTCCAGGAACTCAACCTGGTTTTTGCAGTGAATATAAAAAAATCCTTTCATGCTTCCTCCAGGAGAAGAAAAAGAACCATTTTGAAATACACCAGAGTATTCTGTTCTTAACAAGTTCTGCCTTCAGAAGAGACTAACTGGAGTTTAACCTGCTAGAGTTTTATCAGAGCCTAACTTACCTGGGGGAAGGGAAATATTTAACTGTAGCCAACTCTAGCCTTCCATATGGGAAAATGGAAATACCCTATTCCAGCCCACTTTAGTCATCTTGTTCCATCTGAAGTTCACAGTCCAAAGGCACAGACTCACTAAGAGATTGTGACCTAATCATAAGACTATAAGATGCTTCCCATGGCCCTACACCATACCAACACATTACCAAAGACCTAATTAAGTAGTTTTTTTTCACCTGGTACATCTTGTCTGGCTATCAAGAAAAATGTACAAGGCATAATAAAAGGTAGAAACACACGCAAAAAAAGAGAAGAATCTAGACATAGATCTTAACTACTTTAAAAAATTAACTCAACATGAATTATATACTAAATGTAAAAGAGACAACTGTAAAACTTCAAGATAACATAAGAGAAAATCTAGATGACTTTGCGTTTGGTGATAACTTTTTAGAAACAACTCCAATGGCATAACCCATTAAAGAAAAAACTGATAAACTAGATTTCAGTAAAATTACATTTTCTGTTCTGTGAAAGACACTGTCAAGAGAATGAAAAGACAAGTTACAGACTTGGAGAAAATATTTTCAAAAGACGTATCTGATAAAGGACTGTTATCCAAAATATACAGAGAACTATTAAAACTCACTAATGAGAAAACAAACAACCAAATTAAAAAAATAGAAAAAGACCATAACAGACACCTCATCAAAAAAGATATACAGATGGCAAATAGGCCTATGAAAATATGTTCCACATCATGTGTCATCAGGGAAATGAAAATTAAAACAATGAAATATCACTACACACCTATTAGAATGGTGGCCATCATCCAGAACACTGCCAACAGCAGATGCTAATGAGGATGTGGAGCAAAAGAAGCTCTCATTCATTGCACATGGGAATGTCAAACGGTGCAGCCACTTTGGAAGACAGTTTGGCAGTTTCTTACAAAACTAAAAATATTCTTAACATATGATCCAGATGTTGAACTCCTTGGTATCTACCCAAAGGAGTTGAACACATGTCCACACAAAAACCTGAGCAGGGATGTTTAGGGCAGCTTTATTCATAATTGCCAAAACTTGGAAGCAATCAAGATGTCCTTCAGTAGGTGAATAGATAAATAAACTGTGATATATTCTGACAATGGAATATTATTTGGTGATAAAAAGAAATGAGCTACCAAGTCATGAAAAACACATGGAGGAAACTTCAATGTATACTGCTAAGTGACAGAAACCAATCTGAAAAAACTATATACTGTGTAATTCCAACTATATGACATTCTAGAAAAGGCAAAACTATGGAGACAGTAAAAGGATCAGTGGTTAGGCTTCAGTTGCCAGTTGTTGGGGAGGGAGGGTAGAGATAAATAGGAGGAGAACCACAGAGGATTTTAGTTCAGTGAAACTAAACTATATATGAGTCTATAATGGTGGATACATGTCATTATAAATCTGTTCAAACTCATAGAATGTATAACACCAAGAGTGAACCCTAATGTAAACTATGGTCTCTGGGTAAAAATTATGAGTCAATATATGTTCATCAGTTGTAACAAATGTACCACTCTGATGGGGCATGTTGACAATAAGGGATGCTATACATGTGTTGGGACAGAGGGTACATGGGAAATCTCTGTACCTGCTGCTCAATTTTCCTATTTGAAAGCTCTCTAAAAAGTAAAGTCTATTTAAAAAAACCCTCAAGCCATGAAAATTGTTTTATTGGAAATGATAACATAGTAGTTATCAAGTCCGAATCAATGTTCATTTCATAAAACATTATTTTAAAATAGTTTTTGAAAAATGAATAACAATGCTAATCATATTCTGACAAATTAGAGGGCATTATGAATTCTTCTCAATAATCTTTGCTGCTGTCCACAGTTTGATTTGATTTCTGTAAAACAAAACACAAAATCTGATAAAATACACCTTTATATTTCACGTGTTTTTATCAAGACTATCAAAATAATGTCCATTATTATGTGAGGAATTTTCTTCTTTATTCCAAATATTCCTCAAAAGTTTACCAATGAAATAAGCAATACATTTTAACAGGGTAAAACACATCACAAGAGATTTTTTCTTTTTCTTTTTAAACACAGGGATCAACTACAAAATTATTACCCAAATTTTACAAGTACCAATTTTTAATGAACACAGAATAAGCCTAGTAGAATAAATGTTTGTTAGTTAAAACATTTACAGATTTGGAAAAGAGTATGCAGGTAAAAAGCCTAATAACAAGTGATGAGAAAAAGTTTTTCATAAAAAAAGAAATACTTTATAATCAAGAAAAAGTAATTTGAATTATTGATGTTAAGGTGCATCAATAGGCTTTAACAATAAATACATGTTTAACCCTAAAATATTGTCATTTTAATTTGATTCAGAAGATCATAAATATTTTAGTTATACTTATGAACAGAATTTTACCTATTAGTAAGATAAGCAAACAAAAAGAAAACCCAAACCCTGAAAAATGTTTATTTGTGAAAGTAATAATTTTAATTGTCAAGTGTTTTAGTACAAAGTTGGCATAAAGCTATGCATACTGGACTTCTATCTCTATCTATATATATAAACATATATGTACATATATATTTAGTGTTTGAAGGAGAAAAATGAGGTAGCCTAAACTCTACACTAAACAAACGCTAGCATATGTAATGTAAAATGAGTACACAACTTATGTCACGATATTTAAATAGAAAACCAGGAAACTTGGGGCTGGCCCAGTGGTACAGTAGTTAAGCGCACACGTTCTGCTTCAGGGGCCCGGGGTTCGCCGGTTCAGATCCTGGGTGCCAACATGGCAACACTTGGCAAAAGCCATGCTGTGGTAGGCCTCCCACATGTAAAGTAGAGGAAGATGGGCATGGATGTTAGCTCAGGGCCAGTCTTCCTCAGCAAAAAGAGGAGGATTGGCAGCAGTTAGCTCAGGGCTAATCTTCCTCAAAAAAAAAGAAAGAAAGAAAACTGGGAAACTTATCATTTCTCTTTACATTTTGCAATGCAATCCTTACCAAAATCCCAATGGCACTTTTTACAGAAACAGAAAAAAACAATCCTCAAATTCATATGGAATTACAAAGGTTTCTGAATAGCCAAAACAATCTTGAGAAAGAACAAGGGTAGAGACATCACACTTCCTGATTCAAAATATCTTATAAAACTGCAGTAATTAAAACAGTACAGCCTTAGTACAAAAACACAAATATAGACCAATGGAACATAACATAGCCCAAAAACAAACCCACACATATATGGTCAACTGATCTTTAACAAGGGTGCCAAGAATGCACAATGGAGAAAGGATAGTCTCTTCAATAAATGGGGTTGGGAAAAGTAGATGTCCACAGACAAAGAATAAAATTAGACCCTTATGATATACCTACACAGAAATGAAGACAAGATGGATTAAAGACTTAAATGTAGGACCTGAAATCATAAAACTCCTTGAGTAAAACGTAGGGAAATGCTTCATGACATTGCTCTTGGCAATGAATGCTTGGATCTGACACCAAAAGCACAAGCAATAAAAGCAAAAGTAGACAAGTGAGACTACATCAAACTAAACGGCTTCTCCACAGCTATGGAAACACTGAAGAGAGTGCAAAAGAAACTTACAGAATGAGACAAAATATTTATAAACCATATATCTGGTAAGGTCTTAATATCCAAAATATATAAGGAATTCATTCAACTCAATAGCCGCAAAGAAAATAACCTGATTAAAAATGGGCAAACGAACGGAATAGACATTCCTCCACAGAAGACACACCAATAACCAAGAGATACATGAAAAGATGCTCAACATATCAAATCACCAGGGAAATGCAAATTAAAAGTACAAGGAAATATCACCTCACAACTTTCAGGATGTCTATTATCAAAAAAGCAAAATATAAGTGTTGGCAAGGATGTAGAGAAATCAGAACCTTTGTACATTGTTAACAGGAATGTAAAACAATGCAGCTCCAACAGAGAACAGTGTGGCGGTTCCTCAAAAAATTAAAAATAGAAATACAGTAAATCCAGCAAAACTACTTCCAAGTATTCATCCAAAAGAAGTAAAATCAGGATCTTGAAGAGATATTTGAACTCCCATGTTCATTGGAGCATTATTCACAACAGCTAAGATAGAGAAACAATCTAAACGTTCATTGATAGATAAACCAATAAAGAAAATGTGAAATACATATGCAATAGAATATTATTCAGACTTAAATCCTGCCATATGTGACAAGTATTAACCTTGAGGACGTTATACTAAGTGAAATAAGCCAGTCACAGAAGAACAAATACTGCATGATTCCACTTCCATGAGGTAGCTAAAATACTCAAACACATAGAAACAGAGAGTACAACAGTGGTTGCCAGGGCTTGAGAGAAGGAGATATAGGGACTCGCTATCCTCGATGAGTATAAACTTTCAGTTATGCAAGGTGACTAAGTTCTGGAGATTTGCTGTACAATATTATGTCTCTACGTAACAGTACTGTATTATACATTTAAAAACTTATTAAGAAGGTTGATCTTATGTTAAATGTTCTTACCACAACAAAAATAATAAAAAATAAAAAATCTTCTACTCTGACTTAAGATAAAGACATGCAAGAAAATATAAATACAGATTAAAATTGCATTTATTATGATTTAAAATTTGCTCTGGAAGCAAAGTTTCTTGAACATGCTCGATGGCATTTGATTGATACAACCTCCTTTTCAACACATATATCCAACTTATATTAATATTTTTTATTGCATTTTTCAAAATATACAGAGGTTTTTGTGCTCAGTAAAGTGGAAATTAAGTTAAATGATATCTGAAACATATAGAGATGAATTAATATTTTGAAACTTTTGAAATGTATTGGCTAATTCAATGCCAAGAAGATATTGTAAATATTGAATTCTGATGTTAAACGTCAACAATGAATTTTCTGTAAATGTTAGCAACACTCAAATTGATCAAATGAAGAGTGGAACAGAGAAAAAGATGAAGGAAAGAGATAAAGAAAAGTATCTTGAGCATCTTTCACACCACTTCATGCTTAAGAAGCCTAACCTAAGGGGATGAGATGGTCAGTATTCTTGTACATAAGCACTGAGAGTGATTCTAGTACCTTGACTTCCTGTAAAATACAGCACTCAAAACAAACTATTAGCTCCATCCTTCTGGCAATGTGAGTTAGAGATTAAGGAGGAGGGTATTGAACTGTTCTTTTCAGAGAATGATAAAGTAGCTTTGGAAGTTGCTCTTTGTTTTTCAGTATTAGCATTTTATTTGTTATATAGGAGATATTTTATCAGTGTTAATTCTACTTTGCAAAATATTTTTTAAATATATTGATGATATAAAATAATCATTTAAGTACAAGTCTATTTTCAAAAGTCACAGAATATTCTCATGAAGCAGGTCATTATTTAGTGTTTCATTAGGTTGGCTGGAAATTTATGACTTGATTTTTTCCTTTGTTTAATGGCTTTTTTATAAATATTTGTATTGTAAATTGTCTTAACTTTCAGTTTTCTGCTGATCTTTGCTAGAAATTATTATTGTATCTCTGCCCTGGGGCTTTATTGCCTATTATCAACCTGACACCCACTTTAGGAATCTCTCACTCCCTTTTCATACTATGTTGTCTAATCTGCCCTTCTCAGTAAGGAAGGTAAGCCCATGTCTTCACTTATTAATTCTGTGTAAAATAGAATCTGAGGAAGCAACATTAAACAGTTCTGGTCACTAGCAAACCAACATGGCTCTGCATTGCAATGTAAGAGATGTGAGATGATTTATTAGAAAAATAGAGTTTATGTAACTTCTGAAATTCAAACTTTTGGATAATATTCTGCATGTTGTGTGTGATTATGGTAAATATGTCCAGTGTTCATTAGGGTTATCATGGCCTAGCACATATGTTCTGTAGTTATCATGTGCTCTAAGTTATTCCAACTAGATTTTCAATGATCTCATTAAGGTAGTTCATAGAAGATGGTAGATAATTAAAAGTGAGATCATTACCTAGTAACTGAAATGCAGATTTTAAATGAGTCCTCTGAAAATTCTTATGCACATAAGATAAACTGTTCTCAAATATGGATATGTGTCAGAATAACCTGTAGAACATTGTCTTTTTCTGACACATAGTCATATTTGAGGCTCACACACAAAGCTGAGGCTCACCTGAGAATCATCTAAGGTGGTGACTCAAAAAAGTACACGCCTTAAAAATCTAAAAGGTGATTCTGATATGCAATTACAATAGAAAGCTACTGCAGTTCATACAAAGGGTTTGGCAGAAAATATAACATTTTATTTTAAAATTAAAGAATCTGGTGTATGTTTTTGACTTATGTTCTTGCTATAACAGAGAAAGAATTATTCCTAATGTCAGTTGGAAATTGTAAATAACTGCAAAAAGGAACAGAAAATTTGAAACATGCTTCCCCAGTTTGTTAAATGCACAATTTTAAGTACTACACTAAATATCCAGAATCCCTTACCATGAAATATGAAAAAAAATACATTGGGATGTAAAAGTTTAGGGGCAAAAATTTTCAAATTTCAAAATTATATCTTGATCTTTAATATCAAAAAGAACATAAAATCTTAGATCTAATCTCTTTTTTGGGAACTCAACCTAGAATTATACTAGTATGCTTAAAACGACATGTAAAGAGCCATCCATTGAAGCATTTCTTATAATAAAAAAGACTGGTAACTAACCATGTTTCACCAATAGGCAACTAGTATATAAATGAAATTAAAGAACATACAATAAAATACCACGCAAGTAATAAAAAATGAGGAAGTTATATACTATGGAAATATCCCAAAATATATTTAAGTTCAAAAAAAAGCAAAGAATAAATCAGTGTGTATATATGGTGACTTATGTGTAAGAAGGGGGAAAAATATATATATATTATACAATATGAAATATAAGCATCTAATATAGATAATACTCAGTGCACCTGTCCTTCAAAGTCAGGAAGGCAAGCCCCTGTCTTGACTGATTAATTCCGTATAAAATATAATCTTAGACAGCTCATCGGTTCTGACATATTAGCTTTTGCTTGTGCTATATGAAAAACTTCAGATGGATATACAGAAAAATAATAAAATTGGAGAGATATCTACCTATCTAGAGCTAAATAGGTAGATATCTTTCTAACTTTATTAGGTTTTTTAATAATTAGTTATATATAAATAGATATATCTATATATCTATTATTATATCTATATCTATATATGTCTCCTATCCAAACAACAACTACCTTAGCAAACAGTGGCATATCAAATGGGAGGCAAGTACCTTGAGAGCAGTCTCCCTCTGGGTAGAGTCAATAATGAGGTACATTTTTGGTGGAGAATTTTAAGCAACAGTGAAACTAACTATAAATCACCCAGTTTGTTATTATTTTAATGTGCAGGAATTCTAAATAATGTCAATGATAAAATACTCCTCCTTCCAGAATGGACTTCTCCTACTATCCTCCTACCCTCCATGTGCCACTGACAATAACAAACTAAATTATATCCCAATCACAATTTGAGTTGTTTGTTGCAACAATCATTTCAAATAGGTAAATGAGTAAAACCTGGTAAATGGAATATTTTTCCAATTACCTATTTGAGTTCCAATGCCTGTCTTCCAAACTAATTATTTTGGTTTAGTTTGAACTACTCTTAACAGAAATTGACAAACAATTCCATTTGCTTTTTAGTGTACTCTTGGGAATGTGATAGTAAGACAATATCATCAATGCAGACAAGAATGCTTGTTTTTCTGTTTACTAGGACATGAGAACTTTTACGTTATTTATCTAAAATATGTTTGGAAATAAACTACAAAGAAGGAGAAATAGAGTTTCATTAAATTATATAAACAGAAATGTGATAAGAATGAAAATACATTTATCAGAAGGCCATTTGTACCAATTTGTTTCTTGAAATTGTATGATAACATATCTTAAGAAGATTTAAAACTCATAGACTGACATTTAAACCATAAATTGATTTACTTTTAGGTTTTAAAAGTACAGACACACTGATGAAAAGTTGTAGAGGGATTAAAGTTCTCCTTGGTCCATTCATTTGTCCATTCCTTTTATTTATTCAATGAATATTTAATAAGTTCCATTAATAGCAAGGTAATATGCGACTCAAGAGACATTCAGCACTGAGCATGATGGAAGAGATATTTTCCCTCAAGAAGCATAAATTGTAATGATGACAAGAGAGAATAAACAGGGAAATTAATAGATATCGAAGATAATTACAAACTGTGCTAAGTACAAAAAAGAAAATAAACAACATAAGAATGGAGTTGAGGAGTATTGTCTAGGTAAGATGTTAAAAGAAGACTTCATTTAGGAGTAATAATTTGAGCTATGCCAAAACCCAACAGAAAAATTTCTATACAACAAAAGAGAAAGACTAAAGTTCCTAAAGCAAGAAAGAGCTGTGCATGTTCAAAACCAGAAAAGAAAGTGGTGTAACTGAGCCGAGAAGAAGGGTGGTATTAGAAGAAGTTGCAGAGTTACTCAGGTCTTTGATCACAAAAGGCCATGAAGAACATTGTAAGAGCTTTCATTTTACCTGAAGTGCAATAGGAAGACGTAGAAGAGTTTTGGGGTTTTTTTTAAAGATTGGTACCTGAGCTAACATCTGTTGCCAATCTTCTTTTTTTGTTTCTTCTTTTCCCCAAAGCCCCCAAGTACATAGTTGCATATTCTACTTGTAGGTCCTTGTGGCTCTGCTATGAGGGACGCCACTTCAACATGGCTTGATCAGCAGTGCTAGGTCTGTGCCCAGGATCTGAACAGGTGAAACCCTGGGCCGCTGAAGTGGAGTGTGTGAACTTAACCACTCAGCCACAGGGCTGGCCCCTAGAAGAGGTTTTAATGAAGGGAATGATGTGATATGATTTTTGATTTTGAAATATAGTCTCTCTGGTTGTGGAGAATGGCTTAGACAAAGACAGAAATAGAAATTAGGAACCTATTGCAAAAGCCCACGTGAATAAAAAGATGATATTAGCTTAAACTAAGATGGCAGGACATGGAGAGAAGTAGACGAATTTGAAATATATTTGAGCTAAAATCAACACATCTTCTTGACTGTGTGTGTGTGGTAGTGGGGAAGGATAAATGAAAGAGAAAAAATTGAGTCTCATAGTATTTTTTGGGAGGAGGAGAGGTTTTTGGGGTCTTTTTCAGCTGTGAGCAACTGATTCTAACACTTAATGACACATAGAAGACTAAGAAAGAAACAAATTTGGAGACAGATGAAAGTAAGCATTGGATACATATTAAGTTAAGATGCTTAATTGACATGCAAGTGGAGATGCAAAACATACAGCTGGCTATAAAGATCTGGAGTTCAGAGGAGTCGTCAGATCTTGAAATACAGTTCGATTAGAAACCATCAAGTAGTCACAATTTTCTGTCATTGAACCCAGTGAAATCACTCTGAGAGAGAGAGTAGACAATGAAGGGAAGAGGGCCCAGGTCTGAGACATTTGATGTAACAGATAAGGGAAAGCCAGCAAAAGACACTGAGAAAGTGAGACAGAATAAGTGGAGGAAAACAAGGAGAGTAGGTCGTCATGAAAGCCAAGACGAGAGTGCTTCATAAAGGAGTAAGTAAGCATCTAGATTAGGTGCTACTGAGAGGGCAAATCAGAACATAGAGGTATCCTTTGGATATGGCAACGTGGAAGTCTCAGTTGTTGACTGGGAGTACAGGACCCATTTGTTGTGATGAGGAATTAACGAGAGGTGAGGAAGTGAAGATAATGCTAAAGTAGTTTGGTTTCAAAAAAGATCAATCAGACAGGGTGATAGCTGAAGGGTTGTAGAATGACAGGAGTTTGTTTGTTCTTATTTTAAGATGTGAAATACCTATTTCATGCCTCCCCACCCTCAACGTAGGAATAAACCAATAGAAAGGGAGGCTTTTCTAATACAGTAGAGAGAGAATACGCAGAAGTAAAGTCCTTGAGAAAAAATGAGAGCTGATGGGATTCAGAGTACACATTTATATTGTCTGTCCAGTATGTATAATGGCAGCGGTAGGGTACAAAAATATTTTTTATATATTTTAGCCAGTTGGAGAGAAAAAAATTGACCATTTTATTTTATATAAAGTAGCAAAAATATTTCATACTTGCTTTGTATGGGGAAAAGACAACTACAATTTATAAACTAGTTGTAGTTTTGCCTCCTTAAGAAACGGTTAAGTTTCTTGGAGGCTCAGCTGTCTGACAGCTCTTAGTATCCTTGATGCCCCTTTGTTTTGATAGTTCCTCCTGACAGCACAGCTCCAGTGGAGAACAAGGATTCTAATTCAGCAACAAAACTGATGGTGATCCAGGTCAAGCCTGTGGTCAGATAGTCATAAAGGAGTGATTCCTTACCCTGAATCAGCTTCAAAATCTCCTGGGATATTATAAAAACAAAATTGTTGGCCCCAGTCCAGAAATATTGAACCTAGAATAGTGGAGACAGATGTTTGGGAAAAAGGATCTTGACAAGGATTTCAGGTGTGTGTATGGCATTCTTTTGGCCCTGGTCGTCAGATCAGTCAGCGTTCAACAAATAGTGTCGAGAGAACCTTAGTGTCTTAGTCTGCTCAGGATGCTATAAAAAAATACAATAAACTAGGTGGCTTAATAACAACAAACATCTATTTCTCACAGTTGTGGAGGCTGAGAGGTCCAAGATCAAGATGCTGGCAGACTTGATGTCTGGTGAGATCCTACTTTCTGTTTCATAGATGGTGCCTTCTAACTGCAACCTCACATGACAGAAGGTATGAGGGATCTCTCTGGGACCCCTTTTATAAGAACACTAATCCCATTCATGAAGGCTCCTCCCTCATGGCCTAACCACCTCCCAAAGGCCTCATCTCTATAAATACCATCACCTTGGAAGTTAGGATTTCAACATATGAATTTGGAGAGAACACAAACATTCAGTCCATAGTGCTTAGGTAGATATAAAGAGGAACGACAATCTAAATTAACAAATTTCAACAATAAACAACCGCGTAGAAAACGTGCTGGGAAGTCCTGAACACACAAAATGAGCACACAATGAAACTCATGCGTGTCCAATCTATAGTGAGCCTAGCTATCTATGGAGCTTATATTTCCCCCAAAGAAAACTCACTTCTTCGGGCATAAATGAGAAATAGGTGTTTTGCTGAAGATTACAGAGGAGAAATGAAGGTGATGGCATTTATCACACAACACATCACGTATTAAATCAGTACCACATTTTTATTAATTTCTCTTCCCAATTATTTATCTGGGTTGTTTCATTCCTGTATATGGCCTCTAAACTCCAGGCTCCTGTCTAAAGCTCCCTGAATATTTCATCTTGGTCTTTACTTGTATCTCATTGTATGCAGAGAAATTTAACTCCAACTGAGTTACACAATTCTTGCATTCTCGTAGGCATCCTTATTATTGTGTTTAAGTTTTTGAAGGCTCAGCAAAAAGGACTTTATAAACATTCAGTGTATCTTCATGGAGGTTTGGTAGAGAATTAAAAACATTTTTTCTGTTAGAATTTTTCATATGAGGGGGATATAATCATTGATATCCTAAATACACTGTGTAATAGGAAAAGTTGACTACAGTTGATAAAGTGAGAAATTTAGCCAAGAACAAGACAAAGAGCAAGTTGGTCTCATGGATCTTGGTGCAAAGTCAGAGCAGCTCAGTTGGTGTTTACACTCTGCCAAGCAGCCTTTTAACTTCAAGGCCAATTTGGAGGGCAAACCTTTCTTTTCTTAGGTAATAGACAGATCCTGGGGCAATTCCTTAGTAAAGTACCTGAAATCTTAGTAATTGGACCCCAAGGTCAGATAGAGAAAAGATGAGTCATACTGTTTTCTAGCACAAGATTGCCAATTAAGGAGTAAAAGGCAGGACTTTGGTGAGCCCAAAGTGAAACTCAGGAGTTGATGAGATGAAGAGGTCTCTAGGAATTGGTTTTAAGGTACATTTTTCAATTTAAATTAGGAGCTGGGCTGTGAGAAGACCATCACTGGCATTTTGACTAATTGAAGGTAGATGCTCAATTAAAAAAAGACAGAGCAATTTAAGAACTAATTTTTGAAGTAGGAAGAAGTTAAATCTTTCTATATTCACCACATGAGATTGTTAGTACATGAACACTTCTTTTGATATGTCCACATAATTTATAACAATAAAAAGGAGCATTATAAAAAACTAAGCATATACTTGAGCATATGGTATTAATTCCAAACATTCTTCTGGATTAACATTCCTTAATTCCTTATTTATAAATGTGGAATAAATCCTATACCTGGTATACAGTCTCTTAGCAGAATTTCCAGAGACCTTTGGATAAAAAGAAAACTTTTTATAGTTTTTTAGCCACGAGTTCAAGTACTTCGCCCAGGCTATTTTAGCCTGGAAATATGAGAAAGAGAAATGAGGACCATCTTCATGACTGAGGTTACTGTACTCTTTTCTAGAATTGTGTTAAATGTTACGCAGCCCTGAGATTATTGATGAAGTAAACTTGCTCAAATAAGAATGGCACAGACAGCCAGATGAGCCTATATGTAAGATTACTCCAGCCTTGGAGTTTGGAGGGGGAAGTCCATATTCTAGAAGGTCTAATAAGAAATCTCAGCAGAGATATTGACTGATAATCTCAGACTGAAAATGATTTTCTTAGCAAGAGTATCCAAAACATCCAACATTATTTTACCAGGTTTTCAGTTTGCTAGTAAAATATCAATTAAAAAAAAAGCAATGATGAAAGAATAACATGAAGTGCTAGCTTGATGGAAATTTTGAGGAATCATACTGTTAACTTAGAGAATTTTGGTTGAATAGGAGAGAAAATATATTCCATTATAATTATTCTGTGGAGTATCCAAATGTTTATTTTATTCTTTCGAGAATTAGAAAAGTAAGAACACAATTTATAATATTTTCTATATCTGGTCTATATCCCCAGATAATATAATCTCTATTTCAGAGGAAAAATGTTTTTCAGCCTTACTGAGTCCATAGTAGATGTTAATATATTTTTTTCTTCTTTTCACAAATTTTATCAGATATAGCCTGAAACAGATCTTTTGGAAAAGCATTTTTATTCCAAAATGTACATAAGAGAAAGTCAACCTGTCAGTCTTTTCTATTTCTTAGAAATATAGTGCATTTAATGAGCATTTCCATAAAATGTAATGTCATTAATTATGTAATAATAATGTATTGTGTACTCTCACTCTGACTTCCTAATGAGGTGAGAGAGATTAAATAATAACAAAAACAAAAATAAAATGTCAAAGCATGATAAAGTCCAGACAAAAAAAGTATAATGTAATTTGTACATCCATAACAAGAACCCTGTCCTGACCTTGGCAGACAGGGAGGATGAATCAGAGTTAACTAGGGAAGTGTTTGGAAGCTACTTCTAAGCAAAGAGAACATCACAAAAGATTCTGAGACTGATCAGAAGTCAGTCGGAGAGATGGGAGTACAGATGGTACAAGGAAGAGAGTAGTGTGAAGTGAGAATGGAGAAGCAAAGACTAGCTTTTCCAAGGCCTTATAGCTCATGATAAGTACTTTGAAATTTATCCTAACAGCAGTTCAAAGTGCTTAAGGATTTTAAGGATGTGGAATAGAAGCAGGAAAATTTGGCAGAAAATTAAGTACAGGGATTTTTATTTATAAATGATCTTTCTGACTACCATGGATTATAGGAATGCCAGAGTAGATACACGGAGATCAATTAGTAGGGCTATGGCAGAGGTCAAGGGTGAAGGAGTATAGTGTATTATCCTAATGTTGAGAATTACCTGCCAAATATATAAAAAACTGGAAAAGGTAAGCTTTATGTCTAAATTTCCCACTTCCTATAATGCCTTTTAATCTGTTTTCATTACATTCATTTCTAATTTTTGTGTTACTCTAAATTAGAGCTGTCATCAAGTTTCTACCTCAAAGTGATTACCTAACATATATTTCAAGCTCATATTGCATCAATTTGCTTGATATACCTATTACTCAATATCTCTGACTTTGTAAAGTAAATTGAATTAAAACTCTGGATTCTAATTCAACTCTGAAGTTCCCCAATTTGAATCAAACTTAACATTTAGACTTAATAGACTTTTTTCCCCAAATATTAGCCACCCTTAATTACAATGTCATTAAAATCTCTTTTCTCTAAACTCCCCTACTCTTAATTTTTAAAGTCATTTAAATTATATAGTTGTTCAATTAAAATCTTTATTCTTCTCAGGGAAGTAAGATTAAAAAAATCCTTCCTTGGGGCCAGCCCAGTGGTGCAGCAGTTTGGTTCATATGCTCTGCTTCAGTGGCCAGGGGTTCGCCAGTTCAGATCCTGGGTGCCGACCTATGCACCGCTTATCAAGCCATGCTGTGGTAGGTGTCTCGCATATAAACTAGAGGAAGATGGGCACAGATGTTAGCTCAGGGCCAGTTTTCCTCAGCAAAAAAAGAGGAGGATTGGCAGTGGATGTTAGCTCACAGATAATCTTCCTCAAAAAAAGACAAACAAAACCTTCCAAGGCAAATCATTTTTCAAAATTGGCCTTAAACTTTATCGATGCTAAGTAATACACATATAGTTAATTAGCCTAATTAATTGGAATCATCATGCCTTATATCTTTAAACCAGATGACAGGAATCTTTCAGTTCTATCTTCATTGTGGAATTCTTGAGTAACTAGAGTTCACAAACTATAGCATTTATTTAAACTTCGTGTGTTTGTTGCTGTTGTTTTCTTTCCCAGAGAGAAGGCGTCATTGTAATGTGTATACGAACATCTCATCCTGTCTTTTGCTATTTCTCATTCTTAACCATGAAAAAGGTTACCAAAAACTGCCTCATACTCCATATGTTAAAATACAAAGAAGCAGCTGGAAAGAAAAAGCTAAAAATGTATGCTCTGTTTCTTTTCTTCTCTCCTCTGCACCATAATCCATCTCCTGCCTAAGTGACAGTGCCTCCTCATTTGAAAAAAAAAAGTGTTAAGATTCCTCTACCCACCTGATGAACAGACTGCCTCAAAGATGGCATCGCGATTCAGTACTCAGTATAGAGATTTGCATGATAAGATTTGAACACAGGCTGCAGTAAAAACAGTATTCCTTCAGGTAAAAATCTACTTAAAATGTAGAAGAATTCAGCTTTGCAATTATCTCAATACGACAAGGAATAGCGTGACTTCAAACATAAGAAAGGGCTAACTATTCAAGAAAATCCCAACTGAGAGAACATGAAAACTCAAGAGTATGGAGACAAGATTCTAATGAAAATTAAGTAAGCAATTCTTGTTTTCCCAAACTTTAGCATTTCTCCAAATTTTAAGCAAGTGATTAAAATATTCATATAGATTTTAAAAATTCCGTCTTTAGAATGGACTGCTAAGTAACTTTGAGTCACACATGTTTTCCCCTTGGGTAGTCTTCGAATAAATTTCATACAGCCTTCCCCAAATGAAACAGATTCAGCTTTTCCTGTTACCACCTAATTCTCCGGGATTTCCTGCCCCTCTCCTGACCAGTGAACCTTATACCCAGGAAATGACTTATGTCAAAGGACATATTTTTCTAGGTACATTTGCAATTCCATCAGCTAGCAACCTCCCTTCCTATAACCCCAGACTACACATCAAAAAAATACCACCTCCATGGAGTCCAGCTCACTTACCTATCTTCCCTAAGTCCAAACATCAGCAATTCTCAGGGAACCTTAACAATCAACATAAAAAAATACATGTGTATTTGTAAAGTACCAGAGTCCTGGAAAAAAGCAAGCCTTCAATGAATGAGGATTGTCTTTCTCCCTATTATATTGGAGAACAAATCTGAAAGGAGAATTGTTGAGAAACTCAAACTTAAGTCAGCTTGAGGCCATCCTTTTTATAACCAGAGACCTTTTATCGCAATAATATTAAAATTTACAATTATAACAAAACCATTTGCTTTTATATCTCCTTTAAAATATTTTTCTCACCTGTAATTATTATTCTCTCTAATTTTTTAATATTCAACTGACATATATTTTGGTGGCTGTTCTATGCCTGTCTATGTAGATATACAAATATATCTAAGAAATTATGCCTGCCCTTAAAGATTTTACTTTATTATTTCCAATAATAACAACTATAATTATGATAATGATAGAGTGGCAGATATAAACAACTATATGTAATTATATATGACTAGTTCTAATACAGAAAATATATGAAAACAGGAACTGTTTTTTCCTAAGTCTTTTCAGGGCTTAGGAGATTCCATAGGGGTATCCTTGTGGATTCAGAGTAAACAAATAAAATAATGGAGAAAAGGGAGGCTAACATCTTTAATTTGGGGGATAGTAATTGTATAATATCAATAAATATGTCAGGAAATTGTTTTTGAGAATTGTCTGAAGAAAGGAATTGATTTCTCCTTTCTCTGATTCTTTCAAGAGCCAGAGAGGTTGAAGCCTAATGAGCAAATTTTCAGTTTACATGTTAAAGTATAAATTTCATGTAATAGGAGATTACTTACAATACCATCATTTATTATTTACCTGAATATTCAAAGTTCAAAGGAGAATTTCTTATGTCTCTATATACTTATAAATAATGTAAAGTTTTGTGCTTTTTTCTTACCCTGAATTTATTTCTTTCACTAAAATGTGATTTTAGTTAATCTGCTACTTGTCAATATGTTCTAAATTGTCAATTCATCTGTAAATATACCATACTTATTGTTCCCAAAAGAACAATTTATGGCATATAATTAAAATGGAAAGATATAAATGTTATAATTGGGTCCCTTTTCAAAATCTAGAAAGTACTGCAATGAAACAGTTCTTTTGGTTATTTGGGACTCAACTTATAGGAATTTCCCATATGAAGTGTACATTACAGAAACAGTACAAAAATTATAAAATTTCACTTTAATATAAAACTTAGTGACATAAGCATGCTTTCTTACCTTGCCAGTAAATATTATCTTTTATGGACCCCGGTTCAGCCTCAATTTACTTTCTGCGGCCCAGATATCTGAAACTTCCTCTTCATTTCTACCTAGGAACTCATTCAACTTCCATTTTTTGATATTTTTCTTAGATTCTCTTCTCTCACACAATCCCTTAAGTTGATACACAGAAAGTATAAGATGAATTTTCTTGATTTGCTTCCCTAAAACCATTATCATACTCAAAGACAGAAGAAAATAATACTGTCAGAGAGCAATGTTTTCCTTTTGCTCTCATTTTAGTACCAACAATAAGCTCAGCATTGTGTCCCATCCCCTTCCCATGCTTCATGGATGTTATATATAGACCAATAAATTTGAATAATATTAAATTCTTTATAATGGAAAATACTCTTTAGCTACCATATGCAACTGTTCTGAATACCATGTTAATTCAAGAGTAATTTTTGGAACTCTGAAGTACAAGATGAAAAGAAGCTAGAAAATGTAAGGACCGCAATACAAGGAAAAGATATTTTATTATCCAAGAACATATTGCATTTGTGCTATGTAAGACAAACTTTTGACAAGTTAATTGGTCATTTTTCTTACACAAACTCTTCAGCTACTCCAGTCCTCCAGCACATAGAACCATTATCCATCTGCAGTAGGGACTGCATCACAATTTGCAACCTTATAGACATTCAGACACATTCTAAGAGGTAGACTGAGTTGTGGAGAAGCATTTCCCTGGAGCTGGAGTGTGCATTACTCATGAAAATGTATAGGGCCCTCAAGTACAGGGCCCAGAGTAAGGACCCTCTTATCTGAATCTAAGGATGTAAGTACTGTCCTCAGCACTGAAGTCTTGAGAAAGCAAGTGGTCCAGGAGAGATCTAAGTAATACAGATAGTATGTTGTAACAAGAACTATGGCAGAAGGCACACATCAGAAATAGATGTTGATTTTCAAAAGCAAAAGACCAGGCATGACCCATTTCACATCAGTGGAGACTGCAAAGATCAGCATCCATTGCCAAACAGAGAGAGTCTCAAGCTCAGTTCATATTAAAATCTCTATGATGGTGTGAACTTTTAAACATGGCTGTGCTCAGGCTCAACAACTCATTTGCCCACAGATTCAGTTCCTCTTGCAAGACTCAGAAGTACCAGTATAGCTAGACACCATTCCTAATGACCAAATAATCCCTAAAATAAATTAGGAGTTTAGTTAACGCATAAGATTAAGGAAAAGAAAGAGGGAAAATCTGGAATTTACTGATTCAAACGCATTTAAAATGAGAAGAAGAGAATTCTGTTTCATTTTAATTTTTATTATATGTTTTTATTATTTTAAAAATAGTTGTTACCTGGTGAAAGATAGGATGATAATGTCCTAAGTTTAATTCACTTTAGAAAAAAATTAAAATATTATTTCTGCACATTTCTAAAGACATGTATATTTTAAACATGCCATAAATGTAGTTTAACCAAGGTTAGGGCCATTCTCTGTACACTATACTTGAACTTCCTTTTTCACTTAAAGATGGCTATAGATTTATTGTTTGAATTGTTTATGAAAAGCTTGTGAATTTATATAATCAGCAAAACACAGACAGTACAGTTAGGGTGGCACAGAGAATAAAAACTATTTTGAGGGGCTGGCCCCATGGCCAAGTGGTTAAGTTCATATGCTCTGCTTCGGCGGCCCAGGGTTTTCCTGGTTCGGATCCTGGGTGCGGACATGGCACTGCTCATCAAGCCGTGCTGAGTTGGCGTCCCACATAGCACAACTAGAAGGGCCTAGAAGCAACTAGAATATACAACTAGGTAGTGGGGGGTTTGGGGGAGGAGAAGGAAAAAAAAAGATTGGCAACAGATGTTAGCTCAGGTGCAAAAAAAGAAAAGAAACTTTGAGTAAACTTTATGAAAATGTAATTGGGCAATAAATATTTAATATTCTGAATAAGAGGGAGAAAGGGACTGAAAAAAATGCCTAATCCTGACGTAACTTGACTTTGGAATTATAATTATTATGCCTATTAAAAACAACTGCCACATACAGATGTTTGATAAAACAAATCTGCCCCCTATAGTAAAGATATTTATCTATAGTCCACACTGATGAAAACAGAGAATTACATATATATGAGATTATGTTATATTGCCCTTGAGAGAATTAAAAACAAAGTATTTCAGTAAATTCAGTATATTGTGTGTACAAACTAATCTAAACTTTCTGTGATTAATCAGCATTGAAATATTCTTATCTAAATTAATTCCACAAGATTATAAAAAAAGTATCATAAGAAATTTTAGAAAATGTATATATTATATATAATTTTTGGAGTATGTCATATGTTCAGTAAAGTGCTATATAAAGTACACTAATCTTACATACAAAGCCCATGAAATGGTACAAATGTGTACCCCTATGTAACACCGACTCTAGAAACAACCTCCATGCTCCAACTCAGTCAACACCAAGATACACACAGACACACACACAAACATGCACACACACACACAGAGGTAACAGCTATTCTGACTTTTATGGCCTTCGATTGGATTGCCTATTCTTTGCTTTCTTTGAAATGAAATAATATAAAATGTAGTTGTTTGTATCTGATGTTTTTCAACACAATATTGATGAGACATATCCATGTTATTCTGGTGTCAATAGTTTGTTTTTTTATTATCATGTAGTATTCTATTGTATGAATATACCACAGTTAATATGTCCATTCTATCATTGATAGACATTTGAACTATTTCCAGTTTTTGAATGTTATAAATCTGCTATGAATATTCTTTTCTTCTGATAGAATTAGGTATTCATTTCTCCAGGATTTGGATTGCTATGTCATCAGGTAGGCATATCTTTAGCATTAGTAGACAGTGCCAGTTGTTCAAAGTGGTTTAACCAATCTATACTTCAACAAGCATTATATAAGTGTTCCAATTGCTCCATAGTCACCTCAAGCCTTGGTATCGCCAGTCTTTATAATGTTCACTGTTTGGTGGGTGTGTATGACATCTCATTGTGGATTTAATTTACATTTTCCTGAAGGGTAATTGATATTAATCATCTTTTCATATTCAAATTGGCTATCCTCTTTTCTGAAGGACCTGGTATTTTAGGCTCATTTTTAATGGATCATCTCTCTTGCTTTTACTGAAGTAGAGGAATTCTTTATAAAGTCTGGATATGAGTCCTTTCTCAACTAAGAGTATGAAGATAGCCTCTCTTCATCTGTCACTTATCTCTTCCTCTCTTAAACGTATATTTTGATAAGCTACAGTTCCTAAATTTAATGAAGTTTTGAATTTTATGATTAATGCTTTCGTTTTGTATCTTTTTAAAGAACTCCTTCCTTACCCCAAGGACATGGAGCTACACTTATAAGCTTTATTCTAGCAGAATGTTTTTTTATTTCAACATTTAAGACTAGGATCCATCTTTATTACTTTGTGAATTATTTGATGTGAGGGTAATAATTCACTTTTCTATATAAATATCCAATTGCTCCAATAATATTTATCGAAAAGATTGACTTTCTATGACACTGTTGTTTTAAATCAAGTAGCCATATTGGTGCAGGTCATTCCTAGACCCTCTATTGGTTTTGTTAACCATTTTGTCAACTTTTACACCAATAAGAATCTTTCTTGATCACTCTAAATTTATGGCAAATCTTGAAATAAGGAAGGATAAATTCTCCAATCTTTTTCTTTTTCAAGGTTCTTTTGGCTATCCTTTGTCCATGGTTTTTAAAAATAAATTTAGAATAAGCTTGTCAATTTTCAAAATACAAAAAATAAATGCGACAGTTTTGCTTCAAATTTATAGATTATGTGAGAACTGATATCATAACAAATTTGAACCTGCCAATTATTTAGGTCTTTTCAAAATTTTTCTTAGCAATATTTCATGGTTTTAAGTGTAAGGAGCCCTTTATATCTTTCATTAGATTTACTTCTAAGCTTTTGATGATTTTAAAATATTACACATTATATATTGCAAATTTTCCATTAGTATTTGTGAGTATAGAGAAATAAACTGATTTCTTTATATTTACCATGAATCTTTCAAAATTGTTAAATTTAATTATAAATTCTATAGTTTATTGTAGAGTCATTCAAATTTCTATGCATACAATTCTCCTTTGTGAGGCTAATGATATTTTACTCTTTTTTCCTTCTAATTATAACATACATTTACTTATGTTATAATAAGTTATGAACATACAAACTCAGAAACTCTAATATTTTATAATGTTTTGTTTCTCATTTTAACTAATTTTTATTCTACCACTCTCTGCAATTTGGAATATATATTGAAACTGTCAGTTAAGATAATCTCATCTTATGGGAAGCTAAAGATTCAACCCAACCTCATAGAACCATAAAGAGGGACAGAGAAATTCACAATTACAGTTAGAGATTTCAATAGCCCTCTATCAACAGTGGACAGAACAACTAGACAGAATATCAGCAAAGATATGGAAGAAGTCGACAACACCATCAATGGAAAGAATCTAATTGGCATTTATAGAACACATCACTCAACAACAGCAAAATGCACTTTCTTTTCAAGTATCTACAATACATATACTCAAGCTAGAGTTCCAGTTTCTGCTCTGGCATGTAAGAGGCTTGAAGTTGTTATGCCGTCCTAACAACAAGTAAAAAGCAGAACAACTGAAAAAGCAATAACTTTTCTTAGATTTGTCAAAGAATTGAGGTCACAAGGCAAACATCTGCCCTTAATATTGGAGAGATCAACAGGTGAATACAGAAAATCACAGCTCACTGGACCAGAAATCCACTAGCTTAAACCTACATGGGAACCAGTGCCAGCATGGGAAAACCTGAACTGTAATTGATGAGGCTCATTGTGGACAAGACTGGGAGTCAAAAACTATAGAAGGACCCAGTCATAGAGAGGCACTCACAGTTTTGTGAGTTTTACCTTCAGGAGATCAACCTATTTCTCACAGTAAATATCAGAGAAAAATCCCCTCATACTTTCAGCAGAAGGAGGAGAAAAGGAACGCTTTTAAAGATACCAGAGTATTTTATACTTCTTAACAAAGTCTGTCCTCAGGAAAACTATTCAACTGAAGCCTAACCTGCTGGGGTTTTATCACAGCCTAACTGATCTTGGGGAAGGAAGATACTCAGCTTCAGCCCTCTCTAGCCTTCCATATGGGTGAAGGGAAATACCCAAATCCAGCCCAATTAGCAATCATGTCCCACCTAAGGGGAGAAAAACTGAGAGGCACATGTGAAGTTCACATTCTCATGCAAAGGCTCACTAAAAGAGTGGGACCTAATCATAGCACTATAAAATGTTTCTCATCCCCATGCCTTACCACCACATTACTAAAGGTCAGTTTATAACAGTTCCTTTAATCCAGTAAATAATGTCCAGCCATCAAGAAAAAATTGGAAGACATACCAAAAGATAAAAAAAAAAAAAGTTTGAAGAGACATGGCAAGCACCAAAACAAAACTCAGATATAGTAAGTACGTTGGAATTGTCAGACTAGAAATTTAAAGTAACTATGATTAGTAGACTAAGGAATCCAATGAATAAAGCTGACAACTGGCAGAAAGGGATGGACCATGTAAATAGAGAGATTGAAATTTAAAAAGAGTCAAAGATAAATAATAGAAATCAGAAACACTGTAACAGAAATGAAGATTGCCTTTGATGGGTTTATTAGTAGACTACAAATAGCTGAAGAAAGAATCCCTGAGCTTCAGGATATCTCAAAAGAAACTTCAAAAACTGAAAAGCAAAGGAGAAAAAGACTACAAAAAAAAGAACAGAATATCCAAGAACCATGGCAAAGCTATAAAAGGTGTAATATGTGCATAATAGGAATACAAGAATGACAAGAAAGAGCAAAAGGAACAGAAGGAATATTTCCAATAATAATGACCAAGAATTTCCCCAAATTAATTTCAGGTACCAAGCACAGAGCCAGGAAACTCAGAAAACACAAAGGAGGATAAATGCCCAAAAACTACACTTAGGGGGCCGTCCCCATGACTGAGTGGTTAAGTTTACACATTCTGCTGCAGTGGCGCAGGGTTTCACCAGTTCAGATCCTGGGTGTGGACATGGCATGGCTCATCAGGCCACATTTAGGTGGCGTCCCACATGCCACAACTAGAAGGACCCACAACTAAAAATATATGGCTATGTGCTGGGGGGATTTGGGGAGGAAAAAGCAGGAAAAAAAGAAGATTGGCAACAGTTGTTAGCTCAGGAGCCAATCTTTAAAAAAAAAACAAAACCCTACATTTAGGCATAGCATTTTCAAATTATAGAAAATCAAAGATAAAGAAAAAACTCATCAGAGAAGCTAGAGGGAAAAACCCACTCTACCTAGAGAGAAGCAAAGATGAGACTTATATCTGACTTCTACTCAGAAACAATGCAATCAAGATGAAAGTGGAGTGAAATATTCAAAATTTTGAGAGAAAACACCCCAGTAACCTAGAATTCACTACCCTGAAATCTAGTCCTTAATAAGTGAGGGAAAAATACTTTCTCAGACAAAGTACTGAGGAGATTTATTGCCAGTAGACGTGACTTGCAAAAAGTCTTAAAAGAAATTCTTTAGAGAGAAGAAAAGTAATATAGACTATAAGCTCAGATCTACTCAAAGAAAGAAAGAATATAGGAGAAACAACAAATGAAGGTAAAATAAGAGGTTCATTTTATTATTTTTATTAATCTAACATAAAAATTTGTTCAAAATAATAGTAACAATGTATTTGAGTATATATGCACATTATAACTATCTATCTATATATATTCATGTATAAGTGAAAAGAACGAGATCAAAGAGAAAATTAGTATTATTTTGTTATGATAAGATACACTACCTATGAAAGGGTACATAGTATTATTTGAAAGTAGATTTGGATCAGTTGTAAATTATATTGCAAACACTAGGGAAACCAATAAAAAAAGTAAAAAAGAAAGTATAACTAATAAGCTAAAAAAGGAGAGAAAATAAAATAATATAAAATACTCAATTGAAATGACAAAAGGCAGAAAGAGTGGAAACAAAAATGGTTGGAAAGAACAAGGGGAAATAACAGAAAACAGTAACAAATATGGTAGATAGTAATCCAATTATATCAATAAACACATTAAACGTCAATGGTCCAAATGCACTAAGTAAAAGACAGAGGTTTTCAAGTGAATGAAAGAATAAGATAATACTGTATGTTATTTACAAGAAACTCACTCTAAATGTAAAGACAAATAGATTTAAAATAAAGATATAGAGAAAGATATACAATGCTAACACTAATCAAAGGAAAGAGGTAGTAGCTGTATTAATTTCACACAGCATACTTCAGAGAAAGGAAAGTGATCAGAGATAAAGAGAGGTATTACATAATAAAGAGTTCAATTATACAATAAGACATAGCAAACTTTGATTGTAATACATAACAACAGAGTGTCAAAACACATTAGGCAGAAACTGACATAGCTTCAAAAAGAAATAGATGATTTCACTATTATATTTGAAGACTTCAACATTCCTCTATTAGAAATGGACAGATCTAGCAGGCAGAAATCAGTAAGGACAGTTTGTGACGTCAGCATTACGACAGAGTGAACTTGCCCGGGATTCTCTCCCCTCCAACATGCTACAAAAAGAGGCATTCATACTCCAACAAAGGACATCCTAACACAACACAAAAACATCAGAGAGACAGTCATACGGCAGAGGGCGGAGAGGCTGGAGCCCCCCTCGGAGGAGCTGGAATGCAGTAAGGGAGAACTTTGCTTCCTCCCCTAAAGACTGCAATCTGTGACTTCAGGAGGCTCTATGAGGGAAAGAACAGGGGAGGGGATGTTTGTTGATGGGAACATCAAGGAACCCTGAGGGCCCATGCAGGCTAGAGGGAAGACCTCTACTGGGAGGAGAGCTTTTGTGGGGGGATGACCTCATCAAACCAACACCCCAGGGGACCAGATAGCAAGAGCAGAGTAAGAAAGCCTGAGGAGCACACAGGAGAAAGTGCCCCTCTCCCTACACACCCCGTTCCTGCTCCACTGCCTGGGATCTTGGCAGAAACCAGAGGGCTCAGAATACGTGGCTTTTGACCCCCACCCACTGGTGATAGGCGGGAACTGCAACCAAATAATATCAGGATTCATAAGGTCCAACCCCGCTTCCTCTAGCAATATCAAACACTATATCAAATCTCCAGACCAGCGAGGATAGCAAATACAAAAGCCCTAAGTAAGAATAAGCAAACACGTGGATTGGAAGAATAAACATAGTTAAAATGTCCATACTACCCAAAGTAATCTACAAATTCAATGCAATCCCAATCAGAATCCCAATGACATTCTTCGTGGAAATAGTACAAGGAATCCTAAAATTCATATGGGGCAACCAAAGACCCCAAAGTGCTAAGGCAATCCTGAGAAAAAAGAACAAAGCTGGAGGTATCACAATCCCTGACTTCAAAATGTACTACAAAGGAATAGTGATCAAAATGGCATGGTACTGGTACACAAGCAGGCACACAGATCAATGGAACAGAACTGAAAGTTCGGAAATAAAATCACACATCTATGGATAGCTAATCTTCAATAAAGGTGCCAAGAACATACAATGGAGAAAAGATAGTCTCTTCAATAAATGCTGTTGGGAAATCTGGACAGCCACATGCAAAAGAATGAAGGTAGACCATTATCTCATGCCATACACAAAAATAAACTCAAAATGGATCAAATACTTGAAGATAAGTACTCTTTGACATCGAACTAAAAGGATCTTTTCAAATACCATGTCTCCTCAGATAAGGGAAACAAAAGAAAAAATAAATAAGTGGGACTTCATCAGACTTAAGAGCTTCTGCAAGGCAAAAGAAACTAGCATGAAAACAAAAAGACAACCCACAAACTGGGAGAAAATATTTGCAAATCATATATCTGACAAGGGGTTAATCTCCATAATATATAAGGAACTCACACAACTGAACAATACAAAAGAAACAGTCTGATCAAAAAATGGACAGAGGAACAGACATTTTTCCAAAGAAGATATTCAGATGGCCAATAAACACAGGAAAAGATGCTCAACATCACTAATCATCAAGGAAATGCAAATCAAAGCTACACTAAGATACCACCTTACTCCTATAAAAATGGCTATAATCATTAAGACCAAAAATACCAAATGTTGGAGACGGTGTGGAGAAAAAGGAACACTCATACATGGCTGGTGGGAATGCAAACTGGTCGATCCACTATTGAAAACAGTATGGAGATTCCTCAAAAAATTAAAAATAGAACTACCATACAACCCAGCTGTCCCACTACTGGGGACCTACCCAAACAACATGAAATCAACAATCCAAAGTAACACATGCACCCCTATGTTCGTTGCAGCACTATTCACAATAGCCAAGACGTGGAAACTATCGCAGTGCCCATTAACTGATGATTGGATAAAGAAGATGTGGGGTATATATACAATGGAATACTAGTCAGCCAAGAAAAAGACAAATTAATCCCATTTGCAACAACATGTAAGGACCTAGAGGGAATTATGCTAAACGAAATAAGCCAAACTGAGAAAGACAAATACCAGATGATTTCACCCATATGTGGAGTATAAACAAACACATGGAAAGAAAACAGTTCAGTGGTTACGAGAGGAAGGGTAATGCAGGGTGGGCACAAGGGGTGAATGGGAGCATTTATGTGGTGACAATCAAGAAATAATGTACAACCGAAATTTCATATTGATGTACACTATTATGAACTTAATTAAAAAAAAGAAATCAGTAAGGACATAGTTGAACTCATCAACAACACCATCAATCAACTGGATATAATTGATATCTATAGATTATCCAGTATCAGCAGAATACACATTCTTCTCAAGTTTGCATGGAATATTAACCAAGATAGGCCACATTCTGGTCCATAAAACACATGTTAAAATTTTTTAAATAGAAGCTATACAACACATGCTCTTAGACCACAATGGAATTAAACTAGAAGTCAATAGCAGAAAGATAGCTGGAAAATCCAAAAATATCTAGAGATTAAACACTACACTTCTAAGTAACACATGGGTAAAAATTGAAATCTCAAAAGAAATTTTAAAATATGTTTAACTAAATGAAATGAAACACAACAAAATTGTGGGATCAGCAAAACTAGACCTTAGAGGGAAATTTATAGCACTGAACACATATACAAGAAAAGAAAGAATATCTAAAATCAATCAAGTGTCAGGTGATTACTCATTATGGTTTTGATTTATATTTCTCTGATGATTACTGATGTTGAACATCTTTTCATGTAGCTGCTGCCCATTTTTATGTTTTCTTTAGAGAAATGTCTATTCAGTTCCACTGCCCATCTTTTAATCAGATTGTCTTTTATTATTTTATTTTTTTGTTATGAATTATTTATATATTTGGATATTAACCCCAAATCAGAAGTATGGTTTGAAAATATTTTCTACCATTTTTCAACTTGTTGACTGTTTCTTTTGGTGTGCAGAGTATTTTAGTTTGATGAAGTCCCACTTGATTTTTGCTTTTATGGCTTCTGCTTTCGGTGCATATCCCAAAAATTGTTGCCAATACCATTGTCAACATGCTTTTTCTCTATATTTTCTTCTAGGAGCTTTACAGTTTCAGGTCTTAAGTTTAAGTCTTTAATACATTTTGAGTTAATTTTTGTGAGTAATGTAAGATGGGGTCCAATTTAAATTTTCTGCAAATATTTATCCAGTTTTCCCTGCTCCATGTATTGAAGAGACTATCCTTTCCCCATTGAGTATTCTTGGATGCCTTGTCTAATATTAGCTGACTATATATGCATGGGTTTATTTCTGAGCTTTCTATTTCTATTTCTGTTGGACTATGTGTCTATTTTTATGCCAGTACCATACTGTTTTGATTAGTATAGCTTTGTTGTAGAGTTTGAAAACAGGAAGTGTGATACATCCAGTTTTGTTTTTTTTTTTTTTGCTGAGGAAGATTTATCCTGAGCTAACATTTGTGCGAATCCTCCTCTATTTCTATGTGGGCCACCACAGCATGGCCACCAAAGAGTGGTGTAGGTCCACTCCCAGAAACCGAACCCAGGCCACTGAAGCAGAGCATCCCACACTTAATCACTAGGCCTTGGGCTGGCACTATGATTCCTCCAGTTTTGTTCTTTCTCAGGATTGCATTGGCAATTTGGGGTCTTTTGTGGCTTCATGTGAATTTTAGGACTTGTTTACTATTTCTGTGGAAAATGCCACTGGAAGTTTTTAGCAATTACATTGAATCTATAGATGGCTTTGGGTAGCATGGACATTTTATTAACTCCTTCAATCCATGAACACAGAATATCTTTCTAATTTTTTGTGTGTCATCTTCAATTTTTGTCATGAAAGTCTTGTAGTTTCTATTGTAGAGAAATTTTACTTCCTTGGTTAAATGTATTCCTAAGTATTTTGTTGTTTTTGATGCTACTGTGAATGGGATTGTTTTCTTTGTGTCTTTTTCAAATATTTTGTTGGTAGTGTATAGAAAAATAACTGGTTTCTGTATGTTGATTTTATATCTTGCAACTTTACTGAATTCATTGATTAGTTACAACAGTTTTTCGGTTGAGTCTCTAGAGTTTTCTATATATAAGATTATATCATCTGCCAAAAAATACAATTTTACTTCTTCTTTTCTGATTTGATCAAGAAGACAAGAGATAACAAGTGCTGGCAAGGATGTGGAGAAAAGGGAATCTTTGTGCACTGTTGGTGCAAATGTAAAATGGTTCAGCCACTATGGAAAACAGTTTGGAAATTCCTCAAAAATTTGGAAAAATTAAAAATACAATTACTGTATGACCCAGAAATCCCACTTCTGGGTATATATCCAAAGGAAATGAAAACAGGATCTCTAACAGATATTGGCACCCCTATGTTCATAACAGTATTATTCACCATAGCTAAGATATGGAAACAACTTAAATGTCCATCGATGGATGAATGGATAAAGAAGATGTGATGTGTATGTGTATATGTGTGTGTATACATATACACACATATGTATATATGTGCAATATATACATATTAGAATATAATGCAGCCATGAGAAAGATGGGACTTCTGCTATTTGCAGCAGCATAAACGAGCCTAGAGGACATTATGCTAAGTGAAATAAGCCAGACAGAGAAAAACAAATACTATATGACCTCACATGTGGAATCTAAAAAAAAATAAAAAGTAAACTCATAGAAACAAAGAGTAGACTGGTGGTAATTAATAAAAAAGATAAAAAGAAAGTGATCAAAATATATCATTACAAAAATTATCAAAATAGAAAGGAGGACAGCAAGAGAAGAACAAGAGAACTACAAAACAGACAAAAAATAATTAACAAAATGGCAATACTAAGTCACTACCTATCAATAAATACTTTAAAGGTAGATAGATTAAACTCACAAATCAAAAGATACAGAGTGGCTGACTGCATAAAAAATAAGAACCAACTATTTGCTAAATATGAGACACTCACTTCAGATTTTAGGAAACACACAGGCTGAGAAAAAAGAGATAGAAAAAGATGCTCCATGCAAATGGTAACCAAAAAGGACCAGAGGTGGTTATACTTATTTCAGACAAAAGCTGTCACAAGATATAAATGTCATTATATAATGATAAAAGGGTCAATTCAACAGGAAGATATAACAATTAATAATATATATGTACCCAACATCAGAGCACCTAAATAGATAAAGTAAACATTAACATATCTGAAGTGAGAAGTAGATAGCAATGCAATAATAGTAGGAGACTTCAATATCCAACTTTCAATAATGTATAGAACATCCAGACACAAAATCGTTAGGGAAATAGAAAAATTGAACAATATTATAGACCAAATGGACCTAATAGTCATAGACAGAACGTTCTACTCAACAATAGTAGAATAGACATTCTTCTCACGCACACATGGATCACAAGTTAGGTCACAAAACAAGTCTGAACAAATTTAAGAAAATTGAAATCTCTCCAAGTAAATTTTCTAACCACAAGGGAATAAAACTAGAAATCAATAATAACAAAGATAAAATAGGAAAACTCACAAACATGAAAATTAAACAACACACTCTTGAACAACCATTGGGTCAAAGAAGAAATCAAGTGGGAAATAAGAAAATAAATCAAGACAAACAAATAAAACACAATACACCAAAACTTATGTGATGCAGCAAAAACAGTACCTAGGAAAGTTTATAGAAGTAAAAGTTTACTTTACGCAGAAGAAAGATCTCCAATAAATAACCTAATTTTACACTTCAAGGATCTAGAAAAAGAAAAGTAAACTAAGTCCAAAGTTAGCAGAAAGAAGGAAATAATACAGATTAGAGCAGAAAAGGAATGAAATAGAGAATAGAAAGAGAATATAAAAAATCAAGAAAATTGAGTAGTTTCCAAAAATAAATAAATATATAAACAATATTGACAAACCCTTAGCTAGAAGGACCAAGAAAACAAAGGAGGCAAATAAATAAAATCATCAGTGAAAGAGGAAACGTTACAACTAATGCCATAGAAATAAAAATAAATAAAAAGATCATAAAAGGCTATTATGAACAATTACACTCCAACAAATGGTATAATCTGGAAGAAACAGATAAATTCCTAGAAACACACAACCTACCAAGACTGAGTCAAGAAGAAATAGAAAGCCTGAACGGACCACTAGCCAATAAGGAGATTGAATCAGTATTCAGAAACCTCCCTACAAAGAAAAGCTCAAGACTATATGGCTTCATAAGTGAATTCTACCAGACATGTAAAGGAGAATTAATACCAATCTTTCTTAAACTCTTCCAAAAAGTAGAAGCAGGAACAATTCCAAAGTCATTTTATGAGACCAGTATTAATACCAAAGCCAGACAAAGACGTCACAAGAAAACTAAAGACCATTGTCCCTGATGACATGGAGGCAAAAACCCTTGACAAAATATTACCAATCTTGAGAAAAAAGAACAAAGCTAAGGATACCATACTTTCTGAATTCAAAATATGTTACAAATATACAGTGATCAAAACAATATGGAACTGGCATAAAAACAGACATATAAATATGTCTTCATCAAGGGTTCCAAGAATACACAATGTGGTAAGGATAGTCTTCTCAATACAGGTATTGGGAAAACTGGATATCCACATGCAAAAGAATGAAATTGGACCTCTATCTTCTACCATGCAGGAAAATTAACTCAAAATATATTAAAGACTTACACGTAAGATCTGAAACCATAAAACTCCTAGAAGAAATTATAGAGAAAAAGCTTCTTGACATTAGTCTTGGAAAAATTTCCTAGATATGACACCATAAGTACAAGCAACAAAAGAAAAATAGACAAGTAGAATTGCATCAAACTAAAAAGGAAACAACAGAGTGAAAAGTCAACCTACTGAATGAGATAAAATATTTGCAAGCCATATATCTGATAAAGGGTTAATATCCAAAATGTATAAGGAGCTCCTGTAACTTAATAGCAAAAAAAAAAAAAAAAAAAAAAAAAAAAACAGTTAAAAAATGGGCAAAGGACTTAATTAGACATTTCTTCCCCAAAGAAGCCATGCAAATGTCCTACAAGTATAGGAAAAGATGCTCAATATCACTATTCGTCATGGAAATGCAACTCAAAACCACAATGAGATAATACTTCACACTTGTTAGGATGCCTGTTATCAAAAAAAAAGACATAAACGTTGGCAAGGATGTGGAGAAATAAGAACCCACAGACACTGTTGGTGAGAATGTAAATTGGTACAGCCACCATGGAAAATAGTATGGAGAGTTCTCAAAAAATTGAAAATAGAATTATCATATGATCCAGCAATTCCACTTCTGGGTATATACTCAAAATAATTAAAAATAGTGTATCAAAGAGATATTTGCAAACCTATGATCACAGCAGCATTAGTAGCAATAGCTAAAACCTGGAAACAACCAAAGTATCCATCAATAGATGAATGGACAAGCAGAATGTGTTGTATACATCCAGTGCAATATTATTCAGCCTTAGAAATGAAGGAAATCTTCACATATGCTACAATATGGATGAATCTTGAGAACATTAAGCTAAGGGAGATAAAGCAATCACAAAAGGACAAATACTGTGTGATTTCACTTACACAAGGTACTTAAGAGTCAAAATCAGAAACAGACAGCAGAATGGGGGCTTCCAGGAGCACGAGGGAGGGGGTTTGGGGACTTATTATTTAATGGACACAGAGTTTCAGTTTTACAAGATGAAAAGAGCTATGGAGATTGATGGTTGCACAACATTAGGAATGTATTGAATACCACTGAACTGTACACTTAAAAATAGTTAAGATGGTAAATTTTATGTTATGTGTATTTTAACGCAATAAAAAAATTGGGGACAAAAGTAAATAAGTACTAGATAAATTTCATTTTGTCATCATCTCCTTTGTTACAATAACTTTTAAATGAATAAATTTCTTTCTCGTTTGGATCTATGATGAAGTAAAATACCAATTAGTTTGAGTTATAGTAGGAATTTTATCATCCGGAATTCTCAAAAGACTACAACGAATGTTCAAAATACCTCATTAGAAATACAGAATATTGTTGGAGGCTGAAACAATGTTAGAAGATACTTCCTAAGGTATCGTTTTCAAATAACTAATCATACTAGAGTAAGACTGTGAACATACATAAGTTATAAAATTTGATCTAACAATACTGATTTCCCTTTGTTTTCTGTTGCTTTTCAAAGTCGCTGCTTTTATTTTCTTTTAATTGAGATTTTTAAAATTTCCAATTTAAGTATAGTTCCAAACCCAGTATGGCATTTAATGAAAGCATGTATAGAAGAAAATCCTTCCTTTATTTATTCCCATTCAACACCGTGGCTAGAAAAGTCAAATAATTTGCTTTTCCAAAATTGTGAAGGGAAGGATTTAAATCTGATAGGAGAGAGCACTGGTGTTCTATTTGACTTCACATATTTCTACAATTTCTCTGCATTTAAAGATCTGATTTAAGATAAAATTATGATTTAAAGATCTCAAAAGTGATAGAAATTAGGGGTAGGTAGTATTAGTTCATAATTAAGAGAATATTTGAGAGTATTGTGAATAGTATTTTACATTCCAGGAAATAGGCCATTTGAATATTTAAACGCAATACACTTTGCATTCATACTCAATAAGGGAACCATTTCCCCTTCATTCAATTGCATTCACCAAATATTTAATACTACTAGTAAAAATTTAATACTTAATTGCTTCAGTCGCAAATATGTGAAAGGTATAAGGAAACTGGAAAGATATAAGATATATTGCTGTCTTCAGTGAACATATAACACACCTGGAGAAGAGACTTATACACATAAAAACAGTTGCAGAAAGATTAATAATAATTTTAAATTGTATGGTCTAGGAATCGTGTATGATGGGAGGTAAGATTTCGTGGATAAAGGACTAGATTTTCTTGGAAAAGAATGGGTATAATAGCCTCCTTTTACAAGAAAATAAAAGAATTGAATGAAGAAGTACTGGGAATTAGGCTTTCAAAGGAGAACAGGACAAGTAATGAGAACCTCAGGACTCTGTACCACTAGGATGCTGCCATTGTTGCCAGTGAAGCTGATATCTATTATTCTTCCCCTGGCTGTCAATAACATGAATCTTGGCTTTTTTTTCCTTCACTTTCTAAAGCACACTGATCTATTCAAAAATAATTTCATTAAAACGAAGAGCTACCAAAATAGGAAATAAGAAAACATAAGCAATATAAAAAATGCCAGTTACAAAGTAGAGCTTTTTGTTTTGACTTGAATAAAAAACATAGTTAGAAATATAATATTTATCTTTTTTCAATAAGTAAAGGCAAAAAAACCTAATTCATTTCTATCTTATTTAGTATTTTTAAATAACAGACCACTAAAAATCTGTGTAATTCTCTTTAGTAAAGGCCAACTATGATAATGTGAATCTTTTCTATGATATGAACTATGATAATATATGTGAATATGATGTGAATCTTTTATAAGTAGGGTAATTTTTTATTATTATAAAACTCATATAAAATTATTGGTCATTAATGTGTAGCCTACACTTTTCAGGAACTTGTAAAAGATTAACTTTTATTGTTTAACATTGCTTAGGAAACTTTAAAAATTTTTGAAAAAGTTTTATATTTACTTATCTATTTAGGTCAAGTAAATCTAAATTATGGTAAGAAAATAATAGATTTTAAAATTATATATTTTTAAATATTTACTTAAGTCCTATGAATATTAATGAACTACAAATTCCATTATGCATGTAATTATTTCACTAATGAAGAGACCTAAAAGTGCAAGGAACCAGTCTTTCAACTGTCTGTGTGCCAGACACAATGATTGGTTTTTGAGGATGAAAAAGATTTACAAGAGATGATAAACGCCTTTAGTGAATTTAGAATACAGAAGATCACACTGTCAATTTGGCTTAATAGTGTTCTGCTTCTCTGAACCAAAGGCAAACACCCTTTGAAAAATCTAATATCTTTCTGGTTTAAAATCTATCACAGGACTCTTGCTTCCAGCCAAGACAGGGTAACAGGGATCTTCCAACCTAAATTAATTAAAAAATCTGAACAAAATATATAAAACCATGGTTTCCATGACATTGACAGCAGCAATAGAAGATGGTGATGGCAAAGACACAGGAAACAAATGAAAGAGCCCTGTGATTGCCCTAGCTTACTGTCTGGAGATAGTTTCCAGGTAATGACACTGAGATGGGGAACTCATTTGGAGGCTAGTCTTCTCCCTGAGTTGAGGAGTTATATCTGACAAAAGACATGGAAAACCCCTACATGGCAAACTACAAAACATTGCTGACAGATATAAATTTAGAGATATACCTTCATTATGAGTAAGAAGACTGAATATCAATAAAATAATTTCCCCAAATTGATCTACAGACTCAATGCAATCCCAATAAAAGTTCAAATATGTTTCTCCTTAGCACATGCTGATTCTAAATGAAGGAACTTAGAGTAGTAAAAAAAAAAAAAAAAAAAAAAAAACCTTTACAAAGGATAAACAAAGTTTAAGAAATTTTACTGGTTAATGTCCAGACTGATTATAAAGCCACAATAACCAAGACTGTGGTATTGGCATAATGGTAGACAAAAGAATAGTGGAACAGAATAAAGTCTTAAGAAATAGACCTACACATGTATGTTCAATTGATTTTCAAACAAAACAAACAGATAGTTCAGTGAGGTAAAGGTAGTCTTTTCAATAAATAATGATGGAAAAATTGTATACTATATGCCAAAAATAAATTTCAAAGCATATTTTACAGCATCTACAAAAATTAATTCAAAGTGTGTCACAGAGCTAAATATAAAAGATAAATCTAGAAAATATCTAGAAGAAATAGAGAAAAATTTTTGTTATTTTGAGTTGGGAAAATATTTCTTAGATACTACAACAAAAGCACAATCTATTAAAAACTGGTGAATTGAAAAATTTTATATAAAAATTGAAAACTTCTAGCCTTTGAGAGATAAAAAGACAAATCACTGAATGGGGAAAAATATAGGAAACTCATTTACCTGATAAAACATTTGTCCCCAAAATATATAAAAACTCAAAACTGAGTACTTAAAAATAGATAACCCAATTCAGAAATGCAAAAAGATTTAAAAGGACACTTCATTAAACAATATATACGTACAGCAAATAACTACATTAAAAGATTCTCAACATCATTAGTCTACAGGTAAAGGCAAATTAAACCACAATGGAATACTACTATATATCAATTTGAATGTCTAAAATTAAAAATATTGATCATACCAAATGTTAGTCAGGATGTGGAGCAACTGTAATTCTCATACACTGCTGGTGGAAATGTAAAAAGGAACAACTTTGGAAAAAATTTAGTGGTTTCTTACCAAATGACAAAGTCATTTGACTCTTGGGTATTTACCTGAGAATGAAAGTGTAACTTCCATACAGAGATTTGTACACAAATGTAGTGATGGTGTTTTAGTGCATCAAACTATCCACATTTGTTTTATCTAAGTTTCATTTCAGGAAATTGAGGCAGTTCTATATGCAATACGCCAAAACTCTAAAGAACTCAGTGTTTACTGACTGATGAATGGATAAACCAATTGTGTTATAGCTATAGAATGGAATAGTATTCAGTGGTAACAAAGAATGAACTATTGATACATGCAACAACATGAACGAATATCAAAATAATTATGCTGAAGGAAAGAAGCGAGACAAAAGAGTACATACATTATGATTTAATTTTCATAAAGTTCTGTAAAATGGGAAAAAACAAAGAGTGACAGAAAGATCAGTAGTTCCCTGGGAATGGGGCAAGACAAGGAACAGGGAAGGTTAAGAGAGAAGTGGTACAAAGAGGCAGGATGAAACTTTTGTGGGCAATGAATATATTCATTTGCTTGATTGAGGTAGTGGTTTCATGAGTGCATAAATATGTCAAAACTTATAAAGTTGCATACTTTAAATATGCGTAATTTATCAAGGGATATTTTATCTGTCACACATATCCAACTCTGGCAAGTTTGGAATTAAGGTTCCCGAAAGAGGCACAGTCTTTCTGGGGAACACAGCAAGAGTCCCACTGACCTACAAACTACAGCTGCTGCCAGGGTACTTTGACTCATTGTGTCTTGGGACTATTGGAGAGAAAAATAATTGTCACTATTTCAGAAATAATTGACCTGTTGAGGAGGAGGAGATAGGACTCTTCTACAATGGGAGTGGGAAAGAACAGATGTGGAACCATGGTTCTTCAACTGGACACTTCTTGATAATCTTTTGCCTTGAATAGACATGTGCAGCAATCTCCTGAAAGGGATATAATTGCCAAGAGCTCATGACCTTGAAGAATTAAGATTTGGTTCATACTTCCAGGTAAGTCACCAAAGTCTGTTAAGCTGAGGTGAAGGGAATTTAGAACAGTGCAGGAGAAAAAGGATGAGAACCAGATGTGTCCCTGCCACTAACTGTAATGATGGTGTTGTAGCGTGCCCAACTATCCTCATTTTTTTATCTAAGCTTCACTTCAGGAAGAGAGACCTAATGGAAGCTTAGAGTAACTACTGTCTAAATCTCTGTGGAGAAATACATCTATGTGGTTTAAGGGCTGGACTGTGGTGGCCATGAAAATGACCTTCGTATCTCCTGCTACAGGGAGAATAACTGTCTAACGACCCCAGCTGCTGTGCTAGACCCACCCCCAAATTCAGGCCAAGAGCAAACTTCCTGGAGAACTGCTCTTAGCCAATACCTTGGTGGGGTGAGGATGCTAAGGCAGGCCCATTACTGTGAGATGTAGGACTCTTTTTAATAGTCAACTTAAGCTCAAGGACCTCAATTGCCAAAAGGTTTTGAAACTGCACTGTGATCTGAGACTCCTCCTACCCAGTACTCCTTCTTCTCTCTCTCATTCACAGGTGTCAGATCTGTATTGTTTATTGTGGCATGAACCTTTTCACAATTTCTCTAGTCCTCTCCCCTTTTTCTGTCACAAGTGTTTTTTCCAATCAATCTCTTGTACTTATAATCCCATCTAGCCACCTGTTTCTCCTAGGAGAAACTTAACTAACACAGAGATTTATGATTTGAGGATATGAAGAAGAGGCTTCAGAATAATAAGAACTTAATCTATCATCTATCTATCTATCTATCTATCTATCTATCTATCTATCTATCTACCATCTATCTATTCAGAGGCATAATATTCATAGTGTATTTAGGAACCCTGCAAATATTGGCCAAACTAAGAGAGATTATATATTTTAATGGAAAATAAAGTTTAGCACAATATGTGACACTCACTAAATATTTTAAACTAATTAAATACTAATTTTTAGCACAATTAAATTTTGAAAAACTTCTAAAGCTTAGAAAATTTAAATTACTAGAGACAGCCAGTTGTTCCAATATCTGTACAACTGATTTTTTAGCTGGGCACATAGCCAAGCAGATAAAGACAACATCTCTCTTGAGCATTATAAGGCAAAATCACTAAGTTCAGGCCAATGAGATGTGATTGGAAATGAAGTGTGCAGCTTTTAGATCATGTCCTGTCTCCTCCTGTCTTCCCTCTCCTGAAAAACATCAGTTATCTTAGATAATGGAGACAAAGGTTACTCTCCCAACAGTGCAACAACAAAATAGGAGTAGCTAGGTCCCTGACACCAGAGAGCTGCCGCTTCAGCTTGGAATGTTAAAAACAGATTCACAAGAAAGACAATAAATGCCCAGATTGTGTAAGCTACTGTTGCTTTGGCTCTTTATTCTGGTAGCCAAAAATTAAGTCCTAACAAATATAAAATATAGAAGAATATGTGGCAAGATAATGCAGATTTTTGAGCAAGATGAGGACCTGAAAAAAGTCTGTTTAGAAACTGTAACTTGTGCGTGTGTGCATGTGTGCGCATGTAGGGACTCAGTATATATGAATGAAAGAAAAAAAAGACATGAGGAAAGACATGAAATGGGAGATTTTGAGCAAATAATTGTATGATTTTGATAACGTATTTGCTAAGTAACCTAAAGAACTGGGAAGAAAAATATATCTTTCAAATTTTGCAAATAAGAGATTAAAAAAAGGTAATAAATATGAAAACATCTGTAAGCTTAGATTAAGCCTATCTGTTGGGTTGAAAAACCTAATTCATTATTATTTTTGGAAATCTCTAAATCTTTTTTTTAAACTAAACTCCGTACTTTATTTGGATTCACTAGTTTTTTTCTAATGTCCTTTTGCTGTTCTGCGATCCCAACCGGATTACCACTTTACATTTAGTTGTCTTGTATTCTTAGCTTCCCTTGGTTTGTGAGTTTCTCAGGCTTTCTTTGTTTTTGATGACCTTGATAGTTTGGGGTACTGGTCAGGTATTTTGTAGAACGTCCCTCAATTTGGGTTTGTCTGATGTTTTTCTCATGTTTAAACTGGAGTCATAGATTGGGGGAGGAAGACCACACATGCGAAGTGTCATTCTTATTACAACATATCAAGTGTACAAGCTATCAATGTGATTTATCACTGATGATGGGAACCTTGATCACTTGGATAAGATAGTGTTTTCCAGATTTCTTCACTGCAAAGTTACTCCCCTCCTCGTTTCCATACTGTATCTTTTGGAAGAAAGTCGGTAAGTGCAGCCCACACTTAAGGTGTAGGAAAATTTAAGCTCCACCTCCTTATTGGAGAAGTATGTACGTAAATTATTTGGAATTTATTTGCATGGGAGATTTGTCTCTTTTCCTCCATTTATTTACTTATTCAATTATTTATTCATATCAGTGAGGAGTTATTTATTCTATAATGTGGGTCATAATCTAATACTACATTATTTATGTTGTTCCAATTGTTCTAATTTTGGCTATTTGGAGCTCTTTCAGGTTGACTCCCATGTCCCTTTGACATGACCGCAATTTTCAGTCTTTCGAGTACTTCTTTACTATCTGGCACTATGAGATATTCCAGAATCATCTTGTATATTTCCTACCCTAGACCTATTACCACATATTTTCCAAAGAGTTCTGGTTTTTTATGTTGGAGAATGTATTAGAAACCAATATCTGAATACTATGCGTCTTCACTGCCACCCAGTTATAACTGCTTCCAGGTGCCCTCAGTGGAAAGAACTAGAAAATAAATGTATGTATACTAACCCAACTATACACACAAATCTCTAAGTATTTCTGCATTCGTGCAACTTGTTAGGGGTGAAGTGTACTGATGTCTGTAACATACGTTGAGATGAAAAAAAAATAAATGGATGGATTGATGGTTGATAAAAGGATGTACAGATTTATGAATATGTAATGAAGATATATAGCAAAATATTTATTATAGAAGTTAGGTCATAGGTATACGTGTATTTTGTGCTGTTATGAACTGAACTGTATTCCCCTCAAGTTCATATATTGAAGCCCTAATCCCCAACGTGATTGTATTTGGAAATAGGGCCTTTTTTAGGAGCTAATTCAAGTGAAATGAGACCATAAGGGTAGAGCCCTAATCCAATATGTCTGATGACCTTATAATAAGAGAGAGAGATACCAGGGATGCATGCACACAGAGAAAAGACAATGTGGGGACCCAGTAAAAAAACAACCATCTGTAAGCCAAAGAGAGAGGCCTCAGGAGAAATCAAACATGCCAACACCTTGATTTCAAATTTACAGCCTCCAGAATTGTGGGAAATAAAATTCTGTTGTTTAAAGCCACCCAGTCCATGGTATTTTGAAGGACATCTTGATTGCTTTCAAGCTTTAGCAATTATGAATAAAGCTGATATAAACTTGTGTATGCAGGTTTTGTGTAGCAATAGCAAACTAAAATATGTGTTCGATTTATTCATCTTTTCTGTATGTTTGAAATTTTTCGTCAAGAATGGTTGGGGAAAGAATAATGAACAATTCTAGGAAAAAGCATACCTTTTTCCATATCACTATTGACAGAATTGGGTGAAGATTTACACTAACTTCTTAAAAGAATTTTCCAATTTGTACTTTCACCCATAAAGTTTGAAATAGAAGAATGATCTCAGGCTATATTTTTTTCACAATAAGAAAGAGGGTTTGAATGTTTATGATTCTTCAGTATTGTACATATTTTCATACTAGCAAGATAAAACCTTGGGCTTGATAATATTTAAAGTAACGCATCTTCATCTTTATAACAGTTAATTATCTTGATACAAAGCCTCAAAACAGATGGATGTCTAGGAAAGTATCCAAAAACAAACTCGGAATATTTCCATGCATGATATAGTAAGATCCATGAGAGACTAGCAATGGAATAAGTAATACATGCTAATAAGACCTCCAGCTGGGCATCTGTATCACTTTTTATTTTAAATTAATAGACTTTTTTAGAGCAGTTTTAGGTTAAAAAAATTGATCAGAAAGTACAGAGAGTACCCATATGCCTCTTTCCCTCATCTCCCTCTCTCCCATATCTCCTGTCTCCCCGATCAGACAGTTTCCCCGTTATTAACATCTAGCATTAGTGTGGTAACTTTGTTATAATTAATGAGACAATATTGATACATTATTATGGTCTAAAGTCCATAGTTAGGGCTTCTTTGTGTTGTACATTCTGTAGATTTTGACGAATGCAAGATGACATGTGTCCACTGTTACAGTGTCATACAGAACAGTTTCACTGTCATGGAAATTCCCCGTACTCCACACATTCATCCCTCTTCTCTATCCCTAAAACCTTGGCAATCCATTCATCTTTTTACTGTCTCCATAATTGTGCCTTTTTCAGTATGTCATATAGTCAGAAACCTACAACAGGTAACCTGTCAGATTGGCTTCTTCTATTTCTTTCACATCATCTTGGGACTTGATAATTCATTTCTTTTTAATCCCTGAATAATATTTCATTGTATAGATGTAACATAAGTTATTTATCCATTTACCTATTGAAGGACACCTTGAGTGCTTTCAAGTTTTAGCAATTATGAAAATAAAGTGGCTATAAACATGTGTGCAGCTTTTGTGTGGACATGTTTTCAATTCATTTTAGTAAAAATCAAGAAGCATCATTGCTGGATCATATGGTAAGAGTATGTTCAGTTTTGTAAGAAAGGCTAGACTGTTTTTTTTCTTCTTCTCCCTCAAGCCCCCCAATACACAGTTGTATATTCTTGGTTGTAGGTCCCCCTGGTCGTGCTATGTGGGATGCCACATCAACATGGCTTGATGAGCAGTGCCATGTCACTGCCCAGGATCCAAATTGGCAAAATCCTGGGCTGCCGAAGCAGACCACGTAAACTTAACCACTCAGCCACAGGCCAGATTGTTTTGCAAAGCCGCTGTACCATTATGCATTTCCATCAGCAGTGAATGAGAGTTCCAGTTGCTCTACATCCTCACCAGCATTTGATATTGTCAACGTTTTGATTTTAGCCATTCTATTAGATGTGTAGTAGTATCTAATTGTTGTTTTAACTTGCAATTCCCTTATGACATATGATGTTGAGCATTTTATTATATGTTTACTCACAATTTGTGTATCATCTTTGGCAAGATGTCTGTTTATATCTTTTTCTCACTTTAATTAGGTTATTGTTCTCTTACTGTTGACTTTTAAGAATTCTTTGTATATTTTGGAGACCAGTTCTTTAACAGATGCATGTTTTGCAAACATGCTCTCCCAGTCTGTGGCTTGCTTTTTTATTGTCTTAACAGTGTTTTTTACAGAACATGAATTTTTTATTTTAATGATGTCTAATAACATCTTTTTCATGAATTGTGCTCTTGGTGTTGCCAAGACTCATTGCCAAAGCCAATGTCACCTATATTTTCTTGTTATCTTCCAGAAGATTTATAGTTTTGCATTTCGCATTTAGGTCTATGATACATTTTGGGTTAATTTTTGTAGAAGATGCAAGATCTGTGTCTAGGTGTAAGATATATGTCTAGATTGTTGGGGTTTTTTGTATGTTTTGCATAGGGATGTCTTGTTTTTCCAGTACCATTTATTGAAAATATTATTTTTTCCACTTTAAATTGCCTTTGGTCCTTTGTCAAATATTAGTTTCTATAACTATGTGGGTCTATTTCTTGTCTCTCTATTATTTTTCATTGATCTATTTGTCTATTCTTATGTAAATACAACACTATCTCATTAACATAACTTTACAGTAAGTATGACGTCATGTATTATCAGTTCTCCAATTTTGTTCTTCTACTTCAATACCACTATGCTATAATTGCTTATTAGTTTTAGGAGTTTTTTTTATTTATTCTTTAAGATTTTTTACATAGACAATCATGTCATCTGTGAACAAAGATAGTTTTATTCCTTCCTTCTTAATCTGTATACGTTTTATTTCATTTTCTTGACTTGTTGCATTAGCTAGGACTTCTGGTATAACATTGAAAAGAAATGGTGAGAGAAGACATCCTTGACTTGTTGCTAATTTAGTGTGAAGCATCTAGTTTCTCACTATTAGGTATGATGGTACCTGCAAGTATTTTGTAGATATCCTTTAACCACTTGAGAATTTTTTCCTCTATTCCTAGTTTACTGAGAGTTTCTATCATGAATGGAGGTTGGATTTTGTCAAATGCTTTTTCCATGGCTATTGACATGGTCATATGATTTTTCTTCTTCAGCCTGTTGATGTGATAGATTATATCACTTGATTTTTGAATATTGAACTAGGCTTATTATGAAATAAATCCCACTTGGTCTTGATGTATATATTTTTTATTCATTGTTAGATTGAATTTGCTAATATTTTGTTGTGGATCTTTTTTCATTTATGTTAACGAGACTCTGATCTAAAGATAAGAGTGTATTTTATCTTTTTCTCATTGTAAAAAAAGAAGGAAAAGCTAAAATATTCATGTCTGTATAGAAAGAATTTATACATTTTCTGAAAATTAAATCTCCAGTGATCTTTTAGTCAGTATACTGAGAAATTTTTTAAATAATCTTTTAAAAAAACCAGATTCATTCAAAAGTTCTTAAGTCAGAAACTGACATGATCCAAATGGTTTCCTAGAAAGACTAATATGGAAGTAATGTACTATGTGGAAATGAAAGAGAACAGATGGCTAGCAGTTCATTGAGAAAGATATGCAAAATCAAGGGTAAAATAATTGAAAACAAAGCAAGAGAAATGGAAAGCAGACCTAAACTTAATATTTGATTTGATATTAGAAAGAGGAAGAAGGCAATAGGATGGATTAATCAAAGAGATTTGAGCCTGGATAACTGAAAAAAAAAAAGCAAAAACCAAAAAAAATCTATAACTGATGAAGGGAATTCAGAAGAAGACAGCTTTATTAATGGGAAAATAGCAAACTAAATTTTAAGGTTTTACACTGGAGTCAGGGGCAGGGAATCTGAGCAGAAGTCTGGTGGTAATTAGTAACATACAACAGGAAATCCAAAGAAGATGGATTGATATTTGACTTCCATTGTATTACACTCCCTACCATATCCTCTCTCAATTTCTCCTTCTTTGTGTAAGTTTGATTACTTCTTGTAGGTCTTCTTAGTGGATCCTACGATGATTCTTAAATGTGTGTCATCAGTTTAGACTTCTCAAAATTTCAGACACCAAGTGACTATCAAATATATTAAAACAATATCCCTCAGTTCACTCAAGGTGTCAGAGTTCAAATCTTTCCCCAAACTTGTTTATGCCAGGGATTCTATGCCTCAGTTTATGGGACCACCATCTTTTCCAGTTAGCCAAGTGAAAAACTAAGAAAGCACAATTTCTCCCTTTTCCCCTTCTCTCCCTCTTTCACACACACACACACACAGTCACACACACGCACACACACATCCAACTTGCTGAGTTTATATCCTAACTCACTTTCAATGCAAATCTTCCTCTCATGGCCTCCTACCACTCCCTTCTTTCTGATTTCCATGATTTCTTACTCTACCTACAAAAGACTCCCAGCTGACACCAATATTTTTGTTCCTAATTGAACTTTCTACTAAGTTCAGAGCAGCTCTTTTCATACACAAACATCTCTTCCAGACATTTGAAATCTTATTGAGGCTCATTTTCTCAAGACATAAAAAATTCTAGGTTGCCCAATCAAAAAATGTTCTTTTAAAAAATAATTGATTTACCATAAATCCCCAGAGCTTCCTGTAGTTCTCTCTTTCAAATGTATTTCTATTTGTATTTCCTCATAATGAAGTATATGGTAAAGTGTTGTGGTACAAATAATAGGCATTTCATTTAGCAATTTTCCTTTTCCATTTCCTGTTATTTTAAAAAGAATGCATCTTTTGTTGAGAGAGAGTCATGCAAGAGCCAAGGAGAAGCATCAAATTTAAACACACAGACACATATACACATATTAACACATTATCAATTATTTTTTAGCTATTCTTAATATCCATTATTAGGAAAAATCTAAAGAGCTAAACACTTTCAAATAGCTGAAACAGTATAGATTATTGATGCTAATTTTTTAAAATATAACTGAAATGTATTACTGGAGAACAAAAATTTTTGGGATAGAGTGAATAAACCCCAAGGATAAAACTTTTCTGTAATTTCTTTCAAATTAGATGTTATTCAAGAACATAGTTGAGATTTATTTCATCAAATAATACCATGAAGTAATTAGCCTAATTAGTCGCTCCTAATCTTATTTCATCATTTAAAATGTTTAATATTTTATACTTTCTATGAACAAAAAGCAAAATAAAGGCTATCCAGCAGACAAATTAGTTTTTATGACTTTGAATTTTCCCCTTTATTAAATACATGGAGAATGATGATCAGAATTCATCTCATCAAGAGATTCGTTTCTAACAAAATTTTACTTTTTGTCTTTAATAATTATTTATCAAACTTTTAAAGCACTTTCATTAATTGTGTTTTCATTATAATTGTGTTTTCTAAATTTTGGAAAGAAATGTAATGCTTCATAACTTACTGTCAAAGAAAATAAACTTATTTTAAAATTTCAGTACATATACATATGAATATATACATAAATACATTAATTTATACATATATAAGTTCTAAAAAAGAATTATAGGATGATCAAAGACTTTCAATTGTATAAAAATGTTAATTTACATATGTAGTATTATATATGTATGGTTAAAATAATTATGCTAACATTTTCGACTCATTATGTTTTACTATATGAGGAGATTCTATGCAGATAAACTGATTGAAAATTATTTAAATTATTAGCATATAATTCTGTCGAGGAAGAGGAATGGAAGTAAAATTCAGGGGTGAAAGGAAAACATAGAATTCTGAATGTTAGTAACAAGCTGTCATTTTTTTTTTACCTTTTATAATGGTAGATATCAAATCAATCTGGTATTTAGATTCCATTGGTTATATTTTAAAAAGTGATGTAACAGTTTTGTTTTCAAATGTCAACATTTACAATATGCCAAAAATTACATCCCTTGGGACTATTTAAATTTGATGAAAAATTTTAGATGAAAATTTACAAGTACAGTTATGCATGGCTTCAGGATGGAGACATTCTGAGAAATGCGTTGTTGGGCAATTTCATCATTGTGCCAACATCTTAGAGTGTACTTACACAAACCTAGATGGCATAGCCTACCACACATCTAAGCTATATGGTACTAATCTTGTGGGACTACGCGGCCCTTCATTGACCAAAAGGTCATAATTATACAGGGCATGATTGTATGGAAAAGGAAGCATAGATTTCAAAATATTTTCCAATGGAATATGAACAAAAATGGTTGAAATCCTTAAGTGATATCTGAGCATATACAGTTCTTTCCATTCAGGATTTTATCAGTGTAATTCCATCAAAAATGCTAACTTCCAGGGAAAGCTGTTGCACAACCTTTATTCCCAATGTATTTAATACTTGTCAGCAAATTATTTCCAGTATCTAATGAATCATGTCAGAATTTAAATCAAATTCTTCTTCTATCTCTAGTAAAGGTATATAACTACTATCAAAATGTTTCTATTAAATAACCCAAAATACACAGACAAAATTCATTCCTTGCACTTGCTTTTTCAACCCTTTAATTCATTTATCTAGTTAAATCAAACTCTTCAAGCATCACTAAGAAATCTATGTAGCAAAATTGAAATTCCATTACTTTCTACTTGACACAGTGTATAGGATTTTGAGCTCTTGTAATGCCAGATAAAGCTTAAATGAGGTTTTAAAACCACATACATTTTGTAGGTGAAATCCTGAGCCTCTTTGAACTGGAGCTTACTATCCTCTCTACCCACATAAAAGTATATTTAATTCACAAAGATAAACAGTGGATTTAGTTATTAAAATGGTTTATAAACTCCATGTTAACAGTCAATTTACAGAAGAAAGGAAAGGTTTCAGGGAATACAGAATGAGCTATTTGAACACAAAGCAGTGGTGACCTTCTAGCACACTAGCAAAGCGAAGTTAGGCATCTTAATTGGCAGAGATCAAACAACTGAAAAACCAAAGAACTGATATATCAGAAACATGAGACAAGTTAAACAACTGCTGAAAATAATATCCTAGTGAACCTAAGGGTCAAAATAATAATGCTAAGAAACATTTTTAAACACAGTATGTTTTAGTATATAAAGAGATTCAAAATATATAAAGAGATTCAAAGATTCTGGAATAGTTTAGCCTGGCAGCATAATAACACCCTGAGTAAACCCCCACCCCTCACTATAAGAGTTTACCCTCCAAAGAAGCCTTCAATATATGAACTGATTTATCAACATGTAAGATGACAAAGTTCCACATGGCTTGGATTTCCAAAGGTGATCAACAACCATGCCAAAACCATTTTTATTAACTTCTGTAATTACCTGATATTCTATCATCAAAGACTCCCTTATACAAAGAAGAATAATATTCTATTAAAATAAAATAAATTATTGGTAAAAGCAAACTGTTGGTAAAGAATAATTAGCATATTTTGCTATTAAAACATATTTAAATTAAGCTCAAGTCTTATCTACCATCTAGTGTTCTAGTTATTATTGCTGCATAACAACTCAAAAACTTGGTGGCTTAAAACAGCAATAGTTTATTTCATTATTATTTCTCACGGTTCTGATGATTGACTGGGCTCGGCTAGGTGGTTCTTGACTTAGGATCTCATGCAGCTACTGTAGGTGGTGGCTCTGGTGTCACTACAGGAGCTTCTTCCCTACGTCTGGTGGTTGACACTGACTGTCAGCTGGAATCTTCTCTGTCGTCATCACCTAGAACATGTACACGCAACCACTTCATGTAGGTTGCTTGGCTCCCTTATAGCATGGTCAATGTGTGTGCACCAAGAGAACAAGAAAGAAATTGAATAATGCCCCTCCTGCCATAGCCACAAATCTATCCAGATTTTTGGGGAAAGAAGAAAGATCCCCATCTATTGATGGGAGGAGTATGAAAGAATTAAAGGCTGTGTTATAAATCAGTCACAGATTACACACTGGCAACAAATTATTCACATTTCTCCCACAAAAAAATATTTAGGAATCCAGATGATGTAAAACTTGTCATCTTACGTGATGCAAAGTCACGTCATATATTTCATGATCCTTCTTTCCAAAGCAAGTGGTTTGGCCTTCTGAGAAAGGGGAGGCATTTAGTCAATTAAAGTCCTATAATACTCGCAGACTGAACTATCCCATAAAATGCAAAGTAAATTTTAATTTTGAATCCCTTTCTAAGACTTCTCAAAAGTCTCATCAACCAGAACTTGAGGTCCAAAATCTTGCCATCTAAGTCCAATCCAAGTTGAAATGAGGCTCTTGGGTTTGTTGGGAACAACTTCTCTGATAAGATATTGATCACCTTGAAGGCCTATGAATTTACAAAGACAGGTTGTCTGTCCTACATAAACCCAATACACAAGTACCAAGGCTTTATAGCAATAAACACTGCTTTTCAAAAAGGAGGAACCAGAATGCATGGAACAGTCACTGGTGTGCAGTAATTCTGAACGCTAGCTAGGCACACGGTGCTAGGTTTTTGTGTAGAGCCCAGTATTCCTCCCTGGGAGTGATTCTCCACAGGTCTTGGATCTATTTCCTGAGCTCTTGATTCAACCCTCTGAGTCATCCATCCTTTCTCCATGAAAATACAAAGACTGTAACTTAGTCTTAGCTTGCTCTCTGTCGAAAAATGTTGGGGGTCCAAAGACTTATTTTAAATATACATTCTCTCTTTCTCTTCTTGTCCAAGTTAACAATGCTTCCAAGAGAAACAATATCATAACAACTTTGTGAGTTTTCTATAAATCTTACTGGAGTTCACACCTTTAGACAAAATGTACGATTATAAATAATTACCATGTAGGTCCTTCTTTACCTTGAGCCTCCAGTGAAAGTGCTATAGCACGACACCCTTGAGATTCTTAGAAGCCCTGCTGCTAATGAAGAGGATTTGCAAAACATGCCCTTCAGAGTCTTGGAAGGTCTTTTATCTTTCTAAAGGTTTCAACGAGGCTCCATTTTATATTTCTTAGAGTTCTTCACAAAGAATCTTGTAGTCTTACCTTAGATGCAATCTTGGCAGGGAGGCCTTTTTGTGTTTTTTGTTGGAGAATTTTTGCCATCTGGAAATGAATGAGAAACAGTTTTGTTTTTAATTTAGAGGGTCCCATCACTTTTACAGATATTTTTCAATTTTACTGTATAGTTTATTTTTTGTCCCCTCTCTCATCTCACATTTTAGCATAGTCAACTAGAAAAAAAACATGTGGCATGTTCAATACTTTGCCTGAAAATCAACTTACTTGGGCTCTCAAGTTCATTAGGCACATTTCCTATTTTCCATGTTATCACAGATGACAGCGTCACCCAACTTTCTGCCAAACGAAGTCCTTTTCCTTCTGGCTTCACAAAACATTTCAACACTTTCCCTGAAGCCCCATGCCCTCCTGATGCCCTTTAGATTTCTGCTTAGTTTCTCCTCATGGCCCTTTAAACTTTCACTAAAATGCTGCTTAATACCCTTCCAGATGTTATCTTGTCCCAAAGCTAATGACACATGTTTTAAGTTTTTGTTACAAAACTTTTAAGTACAAAATTGATTCAGTTAGTATTGCTGTGTAACAAATCACTTCTAAAAAGTAATGACATGAAAGACAGTAGCCATTTTATTATAATCTTTTACGTTTCTAAGGATTGAGGAGGCTCAGTTAGGTGATTCTCACTCAGGTTCTCACGTTGTTTTGTAGTGAGGTGGAGGTTGGGGTTGGCATCATCACAAAGATTTCTTCCTTAACTTATCTTACAGTTGATGCTGGCTCTCATCTGGAGCTCATCTGGTGCTGTTGGCTGGAACATCTCTATGTAGCTTATTTACATGGCTGATTGGCTTTTTCAGGGGTTGGTGACTATGTTTTAGTATAAGTCTCCCAAGATAATTACATAGAAATTCTATCCAATCTATCCTCACAAAGTATTTAGCATCTCTTCCTCCATGGTCAAAAGTCATTCAGATTCAAGGGGAAGAAACATAGATTGCACCTTTTGATGGGAGGAATGTCAAAGAATTCATGGGCATTTTTAAAATAACACCACAATGGGCAAATAATAAAGTAAAATTTACTATCAAATTCTAACATATTACCTTGAACCATTCCCATAAGATAAAGAGATTCATTGTTTACTGGAAAAGTAAACTCCAGAAAATTTGATTTTCAAGTGATTTTTTTAAAAGGTGGGGTGGTGTTTTTTTTTTTTTTTGGTGGGGAAGATTGTCCCTGAGCTAACATCTGTGCCAATCTTCCTCTATTTTTTATGTGGGACACTGCCACAGCATGGCTTGATGAGCGGTGTGTAGGTCCATGCCTAGGCTCTGAACATGTGAACCCCAGGCCACTGAGGCAGAGCTTGAGAACTTAACCACTATGCCACCAGGTCAGCCCCTAAAGAGGTATTTTTGATAATAGCGGTTACTCTTGGTAAAAGTATGGTTACTGAGTTATCAGAAAGGTACATGAGAGAGTTTCTTTGATGTTAGTAATGCTGGTTTCTTTATCTGGGTGTTGGTTAAACAGGTGCATTCACTTTATGAAAATGCACCAAGCTTTACTTTTAGTTTGTGCATATTTATTGATAGATATAATATTTCAATTAAATATTGCATTCAAAGTGTATATAAACAGGCTTCCACATGTAAAGAGCTTGGAAGTCTGCCACTCCATCCTAATTACAAATAAAAAGCTGAACAGCTGAAAAATCAACAGCTCTTCTTGGATCTGTTAGAGGGGAGGATGCAGGGAAAACCACTCACTGCAAGATTGGAGACAGACAGGCTAAGATAGGAAATCACAGCTTACCAGAGCAAAGAGTCACAAGCAGACACTGCCATGGCAACTAGTGCCAGGGTAGGAAAATCTGAATTGTAATTAACCAAATGTCAGAAGCACAGTGCAGTCAAGTCTGAGAGTTAAAAACTCCAGGGAGACCCACTCATAGTGGGACCTCCACAGTATTGTGAGACTTACCTCAAGGAGCTCAACCAGGTTCTCATAGTAAATATAAGAGAAAAGTCCTCTCATGCTTCCAGCAGGGCAAGGGATAAAGAAACTATTCTGAAATGTGCCAGAGCACTCTGTTCTTCTTAATAAGTCTCCTTGCAGGAGAAACTGGCTAACCAGACCCTAAACCGCTGGGGTGTTATCAGAGCATAACTTACCTGGGGGAAGGGAAATACTCAACTCTATCCCATTCTAGCCATCTTGTCCTCCCACATAATGGGAGGAAGGGACTGAGAAGCACTTGTGAAGTTCACAGTGCAAAGGCTAGGCTCACTAAAAGATGAAGACTTAATCATAGAACTATAAAACAAACACTCCCTCCCACTAGACCTTACCACCACATCACTAAAGGCCTATTTACACCTGTTCCTTTTACCCAGGATACCATGTCTGGCTACCAAGATAGAATTACAAAGCATACAAAAGGCAAAATCATAATTTAAAGAGACAGAGCAAGCATCAGAACCAGACATGGTAGAGATTTTGGAATCATCAGATCAGGAATTTAAAACAGCTATGATTAATATGCTAAAGTCTCTAATGGATAAAGTAGGCAGCATACAAGAACACATGGGCAATGAAGGTAGGGAGATGGAAATCCTAAATAAAAAATCAAAAGAAATGTTAGTAATTAAAAACACTGTAACAAAAATAGAGAATGCCTCCAAGTAGATTTATGATTAGGCTGGACATACCTGAGGAAAGAATCTCTGACCTTGAGGACATATAAATAGAAACCTTGACATGTGAAAAGAAAAGAGAAAAAAGACTGAAAAGAACCAGAACAGAATATCCAAGAACTGTGAGCCAACTCAAATTGGTTGTAAAATATTTATTAATAAGAATACCAGAAGGAGAAGAAAGAGTGAAAGGAACAGCAGAAATATTTGAAACAATAATGAGTGAGAATTTCCCCAAATTAATGTCAGATACCAAACCTCAGATCCAGGAAGCTCAGAAAACATAAACCAGGATAAATGCTAAAAACTACACCTAGACATATCATTCTCAAGCTATAGAATATCAAAGATAAAGAAAAAAAAATCCTGAAAGAAACCAAAGAAAGAAAACATTTTACCTATAGTGGAATAAAGATAAGAATTACATCTGACTACTCCTCAGAAACCATGCAAGTAAGAAGAGACTGTAATGAAATACTTAAAGTGTTGAGAGGAAAAAATACACCAATCTAGAATTCTGTACTCTACAAAATTAACCTTCAAAAGTGAAGGAGAAATAGGGGCCAGCCTGGTGGGGTAGTGGTTAAGTTTGCATGCTCCACTTCTGTGGCCCAGGGTTCACAGGTTGACCTGCTGGGCATGGGCCTACACACCACTCATCAAGCTATGCTGTGGCAGTGTCCCACGTACAAAATGGAAGAAGATTGGCACAGATGTTAGCTCAGTGACGATCTTCCTCAAGAAAAAAGAGGAAGATCGGCAACAGATGTTAGCTCAGGACCAGTCTTTCTCATCAAAAAGAAAAAAAAGTGAAGAAGAAATAAAAACTTTCTCAGACAAATAAAAGTTAAGGAAATTTGCTGGCAGTAAATAGGCCTTGCAAGAAATGTTAAAAGAAGTTCTTTAGCAAGAAGGAAAATAATATAGGTCAGAAACTCAGATCTACATAAAAAAAGGAAGAGTATGAAAGAAGGAATAAGTGAAGGTAAAATAAGATTGTTTTCATATTCTTAATTGATCTAATGGATAATTTGTTCAAATAATGTTATCATGCATTTGATTATGTCTCCTTAAATACATATTTTATGCATGTATATACACTTATATATGCTTCTATATAAGTGAAATGAACAATAGCAATAATACAAAGGATGAGAGGGAAAAATTAGGATTATTTTGTTACTGTACAGTACTAACATTACCGTGATGCAGTATAGTATTGTTTGAAAGTCAACCTGGATTAGTTGTAAATTTATATTGCAAATTCTAGGTAAACCACTGAAAAGAGTAAAAAATAAGTATAACTGTCATGCTAAGAAAAGAGAGAAAATGGAATCAGAAAATGCTCAATTAAAACCACAAAAGCAGAAAACGAGCAGAGGGGTTGGCCTCGTGGCCAAGCGGTTAAGTTTACGTGCTCTATCAGTCAACTGAATATAATTGACATCTATAGATTACTTCATCCAACAGCAGTAGAATACACATTCTTCTCAAGCTCACTTGGAATATTAACAAGACAGATGACATTCTGGGCCATAAAACACATCTTAACAAATTTAAAAGAATGGAAATCATATAATATCTACTCTCAGACTACATTGGGATTAAACTAGGAATCGATAACAGAAAGATACCTGGAAAATTTCAAAATATATGGAGATTAAACAGCAGACTTCTAAATAACATATGGTCAAATAAAATCCTCAAGAGAAATTAAAAAAAAAATTTTCTGCTTTTTCTCCTCAAGTCCCCCCAGTACATAGTTGTATATTTTAGTTGTGGGTCCATCTAGTTGTGGTATGTGGGACGCTGCCTCAGCATGGCCTGATGAGCAGTGCCATGCCCACGCCCAGGATCTGAACCCGCAAAACCCTGGGCCACCAAAGTGGAGCACGCAAACTTAACCATTCAGCCACAAGGCCGGCCCCTAAAAATATTTTTAACTAAATGAAAATAAAAACACAAATTATCAATGTTGTGAGATGCACTGAAAGCAGTGCTTAGAGGGAAATTTATAGCATTCATTGCATATAAAAAGAGAAAAGATCTAAAATCAATAATCTAATTTTTAATCTTAGTTATCTAGAAAAAGAAGAGTGAATTAAATCTAATATAAGCAGAAGAAAAGAAATAAGAATTAGAGTAGAAATCAATGAAATTAAAAACAGGAAATCAATGGAAAAAAATGAGTGAAATGAAAAGTTGGTTCTTTGAAAAAACTAATAAAGTTGATAAGCCTCTAGCCAGGCTAACTAAGAAAAAAAGAGAGAACACAAATTACTAATATCAGAAAATAAAGAGGAGACATCACTACAGATCCCATGGACATTAAAAGATAACAAAAGAATACAATGAACAATTCTATGCTCACAAATTTGATAACCTAGATAAAATGGACTAATTCCTTGAAAGACATAATTTGCCAAACTCAGACAAGAAAAAATAGACAATGTGAAAGGCCTATATCTATTAAAGAAACGGAATCAATAATTAATAACCTTCCAAAACAGAAAGTACCAGACCTACATGGCTTCACTGGTAAATGATACCAAACATTTAAGGGAGAAATTATACCAATTCTCTACTATCTCTCAGAAAATAGACATAGAGGGAATACTTCCTAACTCATTTTTTGGTACCAGAATTACTTAATACCAAAAGAGGACAAAGACAGTACAAGAAAGGAAAACTGCAAATCAATATCTTTTATAAACATAAATGCAAAAATTCTCAACAAAATATTAACAAATTTTGGGGCTGGCCTGGTGGCGCAGCGGTTAAGTGTGCACATTCTGCTTCTCAGTGGCCCAGGGTTCACCGGTTCAGATCCCGGGTGCAGACATGGCACTGCTTGGCATGCCATGCTGTGGTAGGCATCCCATATATAAAGTAGAGGAAGATGGGAATGGATGTTAGCTCAGAGCCAGGCTTCCTCAGCAAAAAAGAGGAGGACTGGCAGTAGTTAGCTTAGGGCTAATCTTCCTCAGGAAAAAAAAAATTAACAAATTTAATCCAACATCGTATAAAAAAAATTATACACCATGGCCAAGTGGGATTTATCCAGATATGCAAGGCTGGTTCAACATTCAAAAATCAATTAAAGTTAACTGTTACATAAACAGGCTAAAGAAGAAAAATCACATGTTCATATCAGTAGTTACAGACAAAGCATTTGACAAAATCCACCACATATTCATGATAAAATCTCTCAATAAACCAGGAATAGCAGGGAACTTCCTCAATTTTATAAACACTGTCTAACAAAAGGATACAAGCTAATATCATACTTAACGATGAGAAACTTGAAGCTTTCCCACTAAGATGTGAAACAAGGCAAGGATGCCCCCTCTCACTACTCCTTTATAACTTTGTACTGGAAGTCCTTGCTAAAGAAAGAAGACAAAAAAAGGAAATAAAGGATTCATAGATTGGGAAGGAAGAAAAGAAACTGTCTTTGTTCACAGATTATCTAATCATCCACGTGGAAAATCAAAAGAATACACAAAAACCTCTTGGAACTGAAAAGCATAGTAAGGTTGCAGGATACAAGGTTAATATACAGAAGTCAATTACTTTTCTATATGTCAACAATAAACAAGTGCAATTTGAAATTAAAAACATAATCTCAGCCCAGCCCTGTGACCTAGTGGTTAAATTTGGTGCTCTCTGCTTTGGTGGCCTGGGTTTCAGTTCCCAGATGCAGACCTACACCACTCATCAGTGGCCATGTTGTGACGGTGACCCACCTACAAAGTAGAGGAAGAATGACACAGATGCTAGCTCAGGGAAAATCTTCCTCAGCAAAAATCCCCAAGCAACAACAACAACAACAACAAATCTAATTTACATTAGTACCCCCCCAAAATAAATTTTGATATGAGTGAAATTTAGATATAAATTTTTAAAAAATGTGTTTGCGATCTGTATAAGGAAAAGTACAAATCTGTGATGAAAGAAATCAAAGATCTAAATAAATGGCAGTACATTTCATGTTCATGGATAAAAAGACTCATTAAGATTTCAGTTATTACCAACCTGATCTATATATTCAATACCATCCCAAACAAAATCTCAGCAAGTTATTTTGTGGATATCAATAAACTGATTCTCAAATTAATATGGAGGAATAAAAAACATCTATGGTAGCCAACACAATATTGGAGAAGCAGAACAAAGTTAGAGGATTGACATTATCTGACTTCAAGACTGACTATAAAATCATAGTAATCAAGACTATGATATTGGTAAAATAATAGACAAATAGGTCAATAGAGCAGAATATAGAGCCCAGGAATAAACCCACATAAAAACAGTCAACTGATCTTCGACAAAGGAATAAAGTCAGAGCAATGAAGCAAAGATAGTCTTTTTAATAAATGATGCTGGAAAAATTGGACATCCACATGCAAAAACCAAATCTAGACAAACATCTTACAGTCTTCACAAAAATAACTCAAAGTGGATTGCAGACCGAAATATAAAAGTCAATACTATAAAAGTCCTAGAAGGTAACACAGGAAAAAATCTACATGACTTTGGATGTAGAGATGATTTTTCAGTACGACAGCAATGGCATGATTTATGAAAGAAATCACTGATAAAGTGAGCTTCATTAAAATTGAAAACTTCTGCTCTGTGAAAGACCACGTCAAGAGAATGACAAGAAAAGCCACAGATTGGAAGGTATTTGCAAAAGACACATATAATAAAAGACTGTTACACAAATTATACAAAGAACTCTTCTAATTCAACAATAAGAAAACAAACCACCTGATTAAAGTGGGTCAAAGACCTTAACAGACACTTCAACAAAAAAGATGCACAGATGTAATAAGCATATGGAAAGATGCTCTACATCATATGTTATTAGAGAAATACAAATTAAAATGGTATGATCACTACACATGTATTAGAATGGCCAAAATCTGGAACACTGACAACACCAAATGCTGGCAAGGATGTGGAGCAACAGGAACTTTCAAATATTGCTGCTGGGAATGCAAAACGATACAGCCACTTTGGAAGATAGTTTGTTGATTTCTTACAAAACTAAACAATCTCTTACCATGTAATCCCACCATCACGCTCCTTGGTATTCACTCAAAAGAACTGAAAACTTATGTCTACACAAAAACCTGCCCATGAATGTTTATTGCAGCTTATTTGTAATTGTCAAAATTCGAAGTCAATGAAGATATCCTTCAGTAGGTGAATAGACAAACAAACCATGGTATATCCAGACAACAGAATATAATTCACTACTAGAAAGAAATGAGCTATCAAGTCTTGAAAAGATATGGATGAGCCCAAATGCATATTACTGAGTGAAAGAAGTCAATCTGAAAACACTCCATAATTTATGATTCTGACTATATGGCAGTCTGGAAAGGCAAAACTATTGAGAGTAAAAAGATCAGTGGTTTCTATGGTTTAGGGGTAGGGAAAAAGATGAATAGGGGAGCACAGAGCATTTTTAGGGCAGTGGACATACTCTGTATGATACAATAATTATGGATACACGTCATCATACACTTATCCAAACCCACAGCATGTACAATAACAAGAATGAACCCTAAGGTAAACTCTGGACTTTGGATAATTATGATGTCTCAATGTAGATTCATCAGTTGTAACAAACGTAGCACCCTGGTGAGGATGTTAATAGTGGGGCAGGTTGCGCATGCGTGAAGGCAGGGGGTACAAAGGAAATTTCTGTTCCTTCCACCTCATTTCACTGTGAACCTAAAACTGCTCTAAAAAATTGTCTTTTAAAAAAGTGGAGGGAAAAAACACTTTTAAAAAGAGTGTGTAAATATATTTTACTTTCCTATGAATATTCACTACTACTAATTAACCATTGATTTCTTGGAGAAACAGAGAATCCCAAATAAACAAAATCGTAATAGTGTTTAGTTAGAGCTTAAAGTGATGAGGGGTCTATAATAGGCTTGGCCCTAAGATGATCTCTATTTCTCTGCATTCTGAAAGTCACTGTACATGCTCAATTTACTATTTTTAAATATGATATGCAATTATTTTAGAAACTACCTCTGATGATTAAAAATGTGCAAACACACAAAACTTTATATACTGGAATTATTCAAATGTACTTATATTGTATTGAAATAATTTAAAGTTATATGACAAAATAAAATTGTATAGTCATAAATCATGTTTTGTCAAAGAAAAACTTCTGTAAAGTGAAAGAAATTTATACTGTTTTTGGAATTATTGCTGCCAGGATGTCCCCCAAAGAGAATCAAAAGTTTAAAATGAGCCCAATTTCACTAAAGTACGATAGCTCCAACGTGTTTGGACAGCCTTCTGCTTTTCCATTTGCTCGTGTTATATATCTTATAGTGATTCTCACAGTAACATCCTACATAAATCCGCAAGTTAGTCAGAAGGTGTGCCCATAGTAAATCTGGAAGGCAGATGGCAGGCATTGCTCTTCTGCCTCGATCACTTCACTTCCTCTTTTTTTTCTCTTCTTGGAGCTGCTTTATCTATACTTCTTCTAATGTTAAAATTATTAGATTTTTTAACACTTTTATTTTTATCTTCCTAGAGTCAGCGTTAGGATTTACAAACACTTTAACCATATAAAATCTTACATTGTAGCCTAAAACTTAGACCACAGATGGCTTATAAGTAACATGTTATCTGCTGCAGTTTATATAAGAAGATCTAGATAAAATGAAGAGAAATAGAGATCTTTAAAAATCACCAGGTGGGGCCAGCCCGGTGGCGCATTGGTTAAGTTTGCACGCTCCACTTGAGCGGCCCAGGGTTTGCTGATTCAGATCCAGGGATAGAACTATGCACTGCTCATCAAGCCACGCTACGGCAGGCTTGCCACATATGAGATAGAGGAAGATGTGCACGGATGTTAACTCAGGGGCTATCTTCCTCAGCAAAAAGAGGACAATTGCCCGCTGATGTTAGCTCAGAGCTAATCTTCCTCACCAAAAAAAAAGAGAAAATCACCAGATGAGATTGCCAGGTATCTACATGCTAATTTGAGGTGTTTAAATTTTAAAGAAAGCAAGAAATTATAGTACTACGTGTAGTACTGAGATCTACCTGGTGACTTCGCTTTAGAGGCCAGTGAGTACCTTTAAGTGTAGTTAGGATCTACTACATAAGACTAAAAGAATCAGACAGATATCTTAATCAAAGGACAAGTAATGACATCTAGATAATTCAGAAGTATCTGAGAGTTTTTACAAGTCCTATCAGGCCCTTTAAAACATTGGAGAGAATTTTCAGATCTCAAGTATCAAGGTAGAAAAGAATCCATGTCTAAAAATACAGAAAGTGGATATTGGCCACACATGAGCAAAAGTAATAAAATGAATGTGGCACTCTTGTTTTTTTTTTTTTTTTTAGCGAGGAAGATTGGCCCTGAGCTAACATCTGTTACCCATTTTCCTCTTTTTTGCTTGAGGAAGAGTGGCCCTGAGCTAGCATGTGTGCCAATGTTCCTCTTATATGTGGATCGCCACCACAGCATGGCTTGATGAGTGGTGTAGGTCCGCACACTCAGGATCCGAACCCATGAACCCTGTGCAGCCGAAACAGGGTATACCAAACTTAATCACTACACCATTGGGCCGGCCCCTGAACATGGCCCGTTTTACTCTTTCCCTCTGGGTTCATACATGAAAATAGAGTCCTAGAGAATGGTAGTAAACTCTCTGACATTTTAGAAATATTCAGCTTATTCTAGATAGATAGTCCAGCTCTAATTTCTTGAAAACTGTGCCATTCCTGACTTTATCAGTCAGCTATCATAGCAATTACACTGCATGATAAAACAACTCTAACACTCAGTGGTTTAAAACAATGCATCAGTTACTCTCATGGGTACACTGGGGTGGCTGTGTGCCAACTTGTCATGGCTGCACACTGCACCTTGCAGACCTGAGAGTCTGCATCTGTTCTGCACATGACTCTTCCTCCTTAGACGAGTGGCCAAGGAAAGGATGTTCTTCCCCAAGTAATTGCAGAGGCACAAAAGGAAGTATCCAGTCATGATGACAGATATAAGTCCCTACTTGTGTCCCATCCACTAGCTTACCATTGACGAAAGCAAGTCATATGGCAGAATTCTAATCAAAGTATAGAGAAATATAATCCACTGTAGGGTGAACTGCGAACTTGTGTAGCAAATAGATACAGAGAAGAGTAAAAAATTGAGGCCAATAATTCAATCTACAACAGTGGTTCCATCTTAGAAGTGAGCACTTTTTTAGCGGAGAGTACTGTAAGGCTAGTTTTAAATCTTTTTTGGATCATCAAGCCAAGATGGGTCTAAGATTAAGATGTTATCTCCAGGACATCATTAAAAGGCAGCAAATTAACTTTACATAGGACCTGTGTCCAGATCCTATTTTGTGAGAAGGACATTCACAGAATTTTGAAAAATATTATTTTCCTATTCTATTCGGACTGCTATAACAAAACACCATGGACCAAGTAGCTTATAAACAACAGAAATTTATTCCTCACAATTAATTTTGGGGAGACAGAAACACTTAGATCATAGCAATTATTTTTACAAATGTGTCTCAATTTAGAGAATACCCATCAATTTTATAAGTACAATCAAAGTGTCCATTCATTCATCCATCCGCAACACAGTGTAATGATACTGTAGAAATATACGAAAACATACTCACTAAATAAAATTACATATTACCAAGTCATCTTCTCTACCTTTTCAACCATAGGTAGTGCCACACTTTAATTATGTTCTGTTTCTCCAGTGAAAAACAATCAGTTAAAGGTAAAGCTGTTCGACATGCCTGGCAGACAAAGGACTCCAAAGTCATTTAAGAGACATGCAGGCGCAGTAAACAGATCACAAATAAATTCTGGTTATATTGAGCTAGAAATCTTATAAAATTCTTAACTCATTTTTAAATGCACATCTCAGTTATTTAGTTTTTCTAACTTAGTAGTAAATAGTAATCTTCTACCAGAGCCACCATACCAAGGAAATCAGCTCTTTAATAATCTACATTCCCACTGCCAAGGCAAATTAAAGCCAATTTTTTTGACCAAGTACACAACATGCTAATTGTTTTCTCTGTTATCAAACTATTCTTTAAATATTCATTTATTTTTTAAAAATAATGCTTAGTCTCTTATACATATAAGAGCTTTCAAAATAAGAATCTCTAATTCAGTACATTTAGATTATATTAAACAGACCAATAAAATTTTCCAAGAGCCAGTGATTGACTCCTTAATCACTCTGCTAGTCCAGAGGCATCATTTGATTATCCTGCAATACTTTGTTACAGTATTGCTGATCTGTGACTATCATTACTAGTAGCATTTCCCCAGAATAAGGCAGATCCACTTCTCTCACTGACAGCATCCCACAGATAGAAAAATCTTGTCAAACGCACTTTGCTAAAATTAAAAAGAGAATGAGAGACTGTGCACAGAGCAGGTGGTATCTACACAAGGAGGGAATTCTATTTTTATGCCTCTAATATGCATTTCTCCTTTCCCAAATGTGACACTGAAGTTGCAGTAGAAGATGAAGTAAATCTTAAAAGGGAATAAAAATTATTTCATGTCAAATCAGTTTCCAGGCCCCACATAGCATACCTTCAATTTATAATAACTATTCCCCAGTTTGCAAGGTTGTCTATTTGCATCCAGCTTTAAGTCAGTACTTTGATAGTTTATAAATCCCCATTTGTGTTTGATTCTAGTATTCACAAATATATCACCCTCCCTTAGCATCCATCTTTAAGTAGTTGAGTTAGTAGGGATAGAATAGGCTTCTGTTTGGGTAGCAAACATTCCCAAACCTCAGTGGCTTAATACAACTAGTTTATTTCTGACTCACCAAGCCCAAAAAAGCTGCCCTCAAGCAGCAGGAAGGCAGACTGCTTTCAGCTCTGCCGGCTTGACAGGCGAACTCTTCCAAAACACCTGCTTCAATAGAAGAGAAAGGTTGAATAATCGCATGGGCAGTTTCCATTGCTGCAGGCCAGGAGTAAAAAATGTCCTTTATGCTCACAACTCACTCATCAAAAAGAGTCCTATGATCTGCTTAATAAGCTAGGAAGTGTGGTTTTCCATGTGCCCGAGCAGAAGCAATACGAAACAGGATCAGATGAACACACATGATTGTCTCTGCCACTCTGCTCCAAGCACTTCTCCTACATAAACTCCAGTGTAGTGTGGTAAAAACAAGAGTCAGAAAGTCTGGGATTAGTGGCATTTGTAGCTTGATTCTATTTCAATTTCCTCACACGCCAAATCAAGATATTGGACTAAATGATCTTTGGCTTTTTTACAATTAAACTTTCACAATTCCCTACTCCTAGGAAAGAAACTCTCTTATTTGTTTTTTTACTACAAGTGTTCCCCTTTAGAGAGATTGACTAGCGTCATATATTGTAAGAGCAGGATCAGCAGTATTTGAGGAATGATTACATTACCTCAGGTTGGCAATACAATGACAATGGTAAGAAGATTATTCAATTGAGCATCCTCCCATATGAATTGTATAAAAAACGGAGCATAGACTCATAATCATAAGATTAGAAAAAAGTCATCTTTTAACACTTTTGCTTCTATAAGAGTGTAAGATGATGAATTTCCACTAAAATCACCACCACTTGAGTGTTTTTAGGGCATTTTCTTTTCTCTCCTAACTTCTTTCTGGTCTATGTGTAGGCCTGGTAGAGGCATGCTGGAGACTTCTTGAGGCAGTAAAAAGAACACGGAGCTTGATATAAAGGAAGCTAATATTTGAATTATAGTGTTCCATTTACCAGTTTGATAATCTGGTGTTTCCTATGTGATATTGAGATGGATGTGTTTAAAAACTGTAAAATCACTGAATTTATGAACAGGGAGTGAATTTAACATTGCAACATAGGAAATACATTACCAAGTTCCTTCCCAACGAAGGAAATCATAATTTAGCTCACATGCCAGTCAGGAATTTGCTTTCTAGTTCAAAGAAGGTTATAATTCCTCCCTTTGGCACTGACCAGAAGAATGTAGAAACAGATACAAAAAACCAATGTTATACAGTTGCACTACAATAGCAAGAAAACAAAATAATACCAGTTGAATACAAATCAGGCAGCCAGTATGTAGTATAGTACATTGGAGGACAAAAAAACCCCTCTATAATCAGTTAATAGAGACAATTTTTAAAAAAACTACAGATTAATACATATATTGAGAGAGAGGAAGAGGCTCTTAAAAGGTAAAAATAACCTTATCACAGAAAAATGCAGAATAGTTTTTACTAACTACTAACAAAAAGTAACCAAATATTGATGCAGAGCCCCACTGTATGGTTTGCCAGACTGAGAGTTATTGAGATCAACTAAGTATAATGTATAGAATTATATATAGTATAGAGTCAGTCTTTCTGCACAATGCCTGTCTGTTCTTATTCATATTCCTTAGATCAAAATTTGAAGAACTCCACCACGTATTGTTATGAATAGATGCCTCACCTTAGCATCAAGTAAATAATCTTAGGCAACAACAGTAGAAAAATGAGATGCACAGCAATCTTTACAGAATCTTAGCAAGGTTATTTTCTCAGAGGCTTATTATATGTTCTTGGATTTTCTGCACCTTTCACATCTCCTTTTGGATTTCTCCTATAACTTAACTCTAAACTTTTGAGTGACCTTCAAGCTCAGTCCTCAAATCTCTTCTTTTTTTTCATTTGTTCATGTCTAACCTATAATTTCTCCTGTTTCATGGCTTTAAAAGCAATCTATATGATAACTCTCAAATTTGTATCTCCTTCCCACACCTCTTCTTTTAATTCTGGACTCAAATATCTAATGGCTTACCAGATAACTACTTCAATAACTAAAAGCATCTCACATTTAATGTGTTCAAAATTGCAGTTCTGATTGCTATTCTGCTTCCAAATTGTTCTTCCTTCTGTCTTCTACTTTTTAGCAAATGGCAACCCAATCCTTCCAGCTTAAAATGCAAAACAAAGCTTGGAGTCACATTAGATTCTTCTCTTTTTTTGACAATCCACATACAATACAATTTCAACTTTCAAAATAGATTCAGATTCTGACTTGTTCTCATTATCAGCAATGCTACTATCCTAGTCTAAGCCATCTGTATACTTATTATAATCTAAATTACTGCAAATGCTCCCTAACATGCACAGCCAACACCATGCCTGGTTTATAGTAAGTACACTTTTCCTACCTATTATCTATAGCTTCTTTTTTGTTATTTCTATTTTCTCCATTGATTTCACCTTTGGGCCCTTAGTTCTTTGAACTCTCTTATATTAATCTTCATAGACCACTGATCCTTTTAATTAGAACCAAGGCCGTATGGTAGTTTTATACATCACTGATTTCATAGCAACACACCAATACAAAAAGAAGTGTGTCGACAATGCTAAAATTATGCTTTAGACATCTGCCTCACTATAGATTATATCATATTTGTTTTCTGACAAAAGGTAATGTTAGAAAACATCCAACTGTGTTTTTCATAGATTATAAACAAGCCTGCTGCTAAATCATTGACAAACAAATTGTGCTCTTTGTGCATTAACAGTACCATCTGTAAAATACAAATTATTTTTTAAATCTACCTGAAAAATCAATGAAACCAGCAGTAAAAATCATTATTGTCACTTGACTACCCGGAAAACTTGGCAAATTGACATTTCTGATGAGCCCAAATATAAATTGTAAATCTTTCTTTGTCAGGAAAAGAAAATCCCTCAAATTATCAAGAATTTTAAAGTTTATCTAAGGAGGAAATTAGTCAATACATTTTATCTTTAATATAAAAATTTGCATTTCAGATTGTTTAATGTGAGCCTTTTAGAACTCAATCACATTAATAGCGGAGTTAAGAAGGAAATCGTCAATTAGTCTAAGTGGATAGATGGTCCTCCAGTGGCTGAATGAGGCAGCTGGATTTTCATTTGTAAAGGGGACATAGAAAACAGCAGCTCTATACAGAAAGAGGCAGAACTAGAGCAACTGACAAAGAACATAACAATGATAAATCACCATTTATTGAACAGCAACTTTGTACCAGGCCTTAAGGCTTGACGAGTTATTATCATGATGTCATCCAATTCTTAAACAGGATTAGAACATACCTTTGTTTAAATCCATAGCCAGTATTCTTAACAACTCTACTATATTCATTCTAAAAATAATGGTAATTATTTAGCTTTGAACATCTTTTTCATAAAAAGCTTTTTTCACTTATTATTTTATGTAATCCTCTCAATAACTCTGCAAAGTATTTAGCCATTTTGAACATAACAAAACATGAGAAAACTGAGACATACAGGGAGTAAATGAGTATTTCAATTTCACAACGTAAATGACAGAGCTCTCTAACTCCAAAGACCATACTTGGATTTCATGTTACCAAAATTTCAAAAAGAGAAGGTATGTGAGAGGATGAGACATCGGCAAGACGGCAGAATAGAAGTTTTCTATTGACTTCCCCACAAAGAACACCAATTCTGACAATTACTTATGGATGAGGGTACCTTTGTGGAAGTCCAAGAGTCCAGCAGAGAAGTCTCAACACACAGCTGGAACAAAAGAATTAGAGATGGTAAAGGGTAAGAACAGTTTCACTTTACCTGCATCACCCCTCCCCAACCATAGTGCCCCATCTCTGCCAACAGAAGTTAACTACTCGCTTAGACTAATTGAAGATTTCCTTCTTAACTCCAATATTAACACTGTTGAGCTCTAAAAGGTTCACATTAAACAATCTGAAATGCAAACTTTTATTTTAAAGATAAGACCTATTTACTTAAAATAGTTCATGCCAAGAGAAAACATCCCAGCCTGCAATTTCTCCCACATGGTAAACTGAGAGCTGTGTGAGTGAATACCAGCTTCCCTAGCTAAAGAGGTCTACTTCTTTCTTGCCTCATCCAGAATCCTGAGGTGAGCCACATGACTGGGAGGTGGGGAGGGGCTGGGAGAACAGAAGGCAAGGCTCTAAGAGGGCATGAAGGGAAACATATCCTACTAGCCACTTCATGGAATCCATCTGGAAGCCCGCCCACAAGCCACTGGAGATGCCTCACTTGCAGATGCCCCAAAAATAGCCCATGGGCACCCCCAGTGCACCATATGACTCACTCACACATCTCCTACCCCATGGCCAACTCCTTGTGCATGCCCCCAGTAGCTGTGAGTAATCCTTTGCAGACAGCTAGTGAGTATGCACAGAAAGTCAGCCCTACTCTGTGGGATTGAGAAAGAGCATACAAACTTAAGCACTCAGCACCATCCTAGAGAAAGCCAATGAGAGGCTGTTAGCATCTAGCCTGGCTTTGCAGGATTTAAGGAATGCATACAAGCTTAAGAATATCCCCTTAAGAGGGAACAAAAAGTATGGAGCAGGCATATCCTTAGAAAAGATCTAAGAAAGCCTCAGAATCCCTGGCAGGGCTGACAGAAGGTTCTTCTCTCCCAAAGCCAGTCAGTAAAAACTAGAGAAGTTGACTGCTTTTTTAAATGCAAAGACAGTAACACAAGATTTTCAAAAATATGATAAATAAAGGAAACACAACACCACCAAAGGAACCCAATAATTTTCTAGTAAGCAACTCCAAAGAAATGGAGATATGTGAATTGTCCAATAAAAATTAAAAATAGTTGCTTGAAGGCATGTCAGTGAGCTACAAGAAAACACAGAAAGATAATTCAACAAAATCAGGAAAACAATAAATGAACAAACTGAGAAGTTTAATAGAGACAAAGAAATCATAAAAAAGAACCAAACAGAAATTTTAGAGCTGAAGAATGCAATGAACAAAATGAAAAATGCAGTGGGGAGTACCAAAAGGAGACTTGATCAAGCAGAAGAAACAATCTATGAACTCAAAGACAGGTCATTTGAAATTATACAGTCAGAAGAGAATAAAAAGTAAAGAATGAAAAGAGTGAAGAAAGCCTAGATGAAATAGTGGATATCATCAAACAAAACTATTACACATTATCGGAGTCCTAAAAGGAGAAGAGAGACAGAAAGGAACAGAAATATAATTTAAAGAAATAATGACTGAGAACTTCCAAAATCTGGCGAGAAATCGGGACATCCAAGTTGATGAAGCTTATAGGTCCTCAAACAGATTTAGCCCAAGAAGATCTTCTCCAAGACATAATACAATAAAACTCGAAAATCAAAGACAGAATTTTAAAAGCACCAAGAGAAAAATTCCTCAAATGTAAGGGGATTCCCATAAGGCTATCAGCAGATTTCTCAGCAGAAACCTTGCAGTCAAGGAGAGAATGGAATGATATTTTCCAAATGCTGAAGTGAAAAAATGCCAACCAAGAATACTTTACCTGGCAAAGCTGTCCTTTTGAAATTTAAGACAGAGAAATATTTTCCAAGACAAACAAAAGCTGAGGAAGTGTATCACCAGTAGACCTGAATTGCAACAAAGATTAGCAGACATTTGTTCCTATTCAAAATATCCACGGAGAAATTTGGTCCAGGCCAAAATTTTCTTGATATCTGATCCTGTCAAAAATGTCCATGTGTAGAAAATGCCCCTGGGTTCAAATAGCCCATAACACTCATTTATACTTTTGGTTTACAGGATTAATACATAAAAAATACTATCCTGTTTTATTCATCTGATAATTATTTTGTGGCTGATTGCCAATAATAACACTTCTTGCCTAAGTAGCATAGCAGGTAATGGCACCTGGAGTTAGGTGGGTGGATCAGGGTTCAACTCCTGCAGAAGAGGGGGAATTATATTAACCATGCCTACTGAGGAAGAATCCTATGGTTAGAGAAATGCACAGAGGATGACAGGTAAAGGATGGCATTTTGTGATGCATGGTAAGGTTAGCATGTCACTGGGCATTTGGCTGGATGTGGCTGGGTCATTTGATGAGGGTAAAGTTTAAAAGAAGGAGCTTCATCAAGCCGCTATATAAAATGGGCAGCAATTGTGTTAACAGAAACACTTCACAGAGCATCTTTCTTGTTGGGGAGGAGTGAGAATGGATGTGGCTCTCCTACCACATAGCAGTCAAGTGTAATACCCACCATGAGGCATCTAATTAACTCCCCTAAAACTATCCCCTTGCACAGGGGTAATAGGTGATGTTTCCGTTGAATCAATGTCCTACACAGGCATGATTGTGGTAGACTGATATTGTCTGCAAGAGGTTTTAGTGGGTGTGACTTCCACACTTATCTGCCACTCAGGATGGACCACCACATTCTCAGCTGGTGCCTAACTTACTTGCTGACCCAGCCTGGCCAAACTGGGTGTTGAATTCATAAGACATTAGTAAGGTTTCCCCTTCCAGTAAACTAGTAACCATTGGCCACACAGCTACAAAAGAAAAAGGATAAATAACCTTTTTCTATTGCTTGGCAATATGACATCTTTATTTGAAAATTCTCAGTGGAATATGACAAACAGTATACTCACAAAAAGAAAAGCTGATGCTATACTATACTGATTTTGTCACCATTCCCATTCCTCTAACATAAACAGGAGCAAAAGGTCCTGGTGCTGTGAAGAGAAGAGAATCTGCATTGCCTGATGTACAGCTAGTCAGGTTTGGGTAACATCACAATTATTCAAGATGGAACGGGAAAACATCAGCACAACATTAATGGTAAATGGGAAGTAAGGAAAACCCTGAATAGGTTAAAATGTCATGCAAAACAACCAAATACAACACTACTGCAGGGACTTCGAAAAACTCTGTGTGATATTCACAATGACAAGGTCCCATTAATGCTACCAGAAAGAAACTCATTAAAGAGGCAAGTAAATAGAATTCAAAACACATATTGACCTCCAAATCCAACTTCATTGCATGGAATTAAAATTCAGAGGAGCATAAAGTAACTAGACACGGAGAATCATTTCTTATGGATGATTCTGGTGCTCAAGATGATGAAAGAATTCTTATTTACCCAACTTATAACAATGCTTGATACTTAAGTGCCAGTACCACATTAGTCAGTAATGGCACCTTCAAGACAGCATTAACACAGTTTACTCAGTTCTTTACTGTGCATAGTGTGGTACTGGTTTATACTATGCCATTGGTTTATTCACTAACAATGAAAATGTGAGAAGACACTTACAGATATATATGTGAGAAAGTACTTGCATTTGCATGTGAAAGAAATCTTGACATTAACTCTTCATTGTGCATGATGGGTTTTGAGACTGAAAATATAAATGTGATTGACTACTACCAAATGCGCAAGTAAAAAGATGCTTGTTTCACTTTTCACAATCACTGTAGCGCAAAATATCTTCTTTAAGTATATGACAATGGAAAGTAACACCCATAAATGTGCATTCATGTTGTTTGGACTTCCATTTGTGCCTTTGTAAGATGTAAATGAATCTTTTGAACACAGAAGATTTAGATGACCTAATGGATTTGCTGAGAGAGTGTATGGTCATGGAAGTTGAGACAGAGGAAGAAGAAAACCAAAAGCCCCAAGATTTCCACTAGAGACTTGGAATGTTTATACGTTAGTACTAAACAGAGATCACAAGAAAAATAACACAGTAGAAGGCTGGCACCACAAATTTCAAAAGCTGATGCTACTGCATCATCCTTCAGTTTGGAGATTTATTGAAGTGTTAAAAGACGAACAGCAAAGCAGTGAACAAGTTGTCATCAGGTTCTTGGTGGTCACACTCAGATACAGCCACCAACTTCACAACTATACCGACAAAATCAAATCTGTATACACGAAATTATTGACAGATATAATAAATACAAAGCCAATAATCAAGTTGATATTTATATGACATTACTTACTCCTTGATTTAAGAGAAACCCTGTGAAACTTCATGATGAGGAAGAACAGGAATAAATGTGAAATACAAAATTCATTATGAGTTACAATAAAAATAATGTAATATAATTTTAACAAAGCTAAATATTTGTATTATTTAACAAATCATGGTCCAAATGTCTCAACGGACATTTTGCATAGGACCGAATTTCAAGGAACTTTTTGGCATGGACCAAAGATCTCAATGGATGTTTTGGGCAGGACTAAATATTAAGGACCTAGGACTTCTTTGTCATGGACTAACAGTCTTTGTGGACATTTTGGACAGGACCAAATGTTCTGCAAGGACAAGAAGTGCTGAAAGGAGTTCTTCAAGATGAAAAGAAAGGACACTAATTAGGAATACAAAAATATAAAACACTTATAAAAGTAAGTTTATAGTCAAATTCAGAATATTCTCATACGATAATATTGTGGTGTATTAATCACTTAACTGCAGTAAAAGTTTAAAGGACAAAAGTATTAAAATAACTATAGCTACAATAATTTGTTAATGGATACATAATATGAAAAGATGTAAATTGTGACTTCAAAAATGCAAAAAGTGTGTGTGAGCGGTGTAAAAGCATAGAATTTTGTATCTGATCAAAGTTAAGTTGTTATCAGCTTAAAGTAGATTGTTGTAACCATAAAATGTTTTATGTAAGCCTCACGTTAACCACAGGCAAAAACCTAAAGTAGATACCACAAAAAATAAAGAAAAGGGAATCAAAGCATAACATTATGGAAATCATTAATTCACAAAGGAAGACAGCAAGAGAGGAAGAAGGAAACAGAGGAACTACAAATCAGCCAGAAAATAATTAATAAGATGGCATTAGTAAGTCATTATCTACCAATAATTACATTCAATGTAAATAGATTAAATTATCCTAATACATACAGTGGCAGGATAGATTAAAAAAAGACCCAACTATATGATGACTACAAGGGACTCACTTCAGATTTAAAGACACATATAAACTAAAAGTGAAAGGATGGAAAAAGCCACATGCCAAAGAATGAAACTGTACCATTATCTTATACTGTACACAAAAATCAACTCAAAATTGATTACAGACATGAACACAAGACCTGAAAGCATAAAACTCCTAGAAGAAAACATAAGGTGTAAGTTCCTTGACATCACTCTTGGCAATGAAGTTTTTGGATTTGACACCAAAAGCAAAGGCCACAAAAACAAAAATAAACAAGTGGGACTACATCAAATTAAAAAGCTTCTGCACAGCAAAGGAAATCATCAACAAAATGAAAAGGCAATCAACAGAATGGAAGAAAATATTTGCAAATCATATATCTAAGGGATTAATATCCAAAATATACAAAGAACTCATACAACTCTGGGGCAAAAAGAAAAATCAAATTAAAATATGGGCAAAGGATCCAAATAGACATTTTTCCAAAGACATACAAATGGCCAACAGGCACATGAAAATGTACTCAATGTCATTGATCATCAGGGAAATGCAAATCAAAACCTCAATAAGATATCACCTCAAACCTGTTAGATTGGTTATCATTAAAAAAACAAGAGATAAAAAAAGTTGGTGAAGAAATGGAGAAAAGAGAACCCTGGTACACTACTAAAGGGAATGTAAACTGGGTAGCCACTATGAAAACAGTATGGAGGTTCCTCCCAAAATAATAATAGAACTACCATATAATCCAGCTATCCCGCTTCTGAGTATATAGCCAAAGGAAATGACAATAGGATCTCAAAGAGATATCTGCACTCCCATGTTCTTTGCAGCATTATTGACAATAGTCAAGATATGGAAACAACACACACAATGGAATATTACTCAACCATGAAAAAGAAGGAAATCTTGCCATTTCCAACAAGTTGGATGAAACTCTGGGCATTATGCTAAGTGAAGTAAGTCAGACAGAGTAAGATAAATATTATATGACATCACTTAAGTGTGGAATCTAAAAAAGCTGAACTCAGACAAACATAGAGTAGAGTTGTGGTTACCAGGGGTTGGGGCTGTGGAAAATGGGGAGATATTGGTCACAGGGTACAAACTTCCAGTTATAAGATTAATAAGTTCTGGAAATCTAATGTAAAGCATGGTGATTATAGCTAATAATACTCTATTATGTACTTGAAAGTTGTTAAGAGAGTAAATAAATCTTAAATGTTCTCACCACAAAAAAGAAATGGTAATTATGTGACAATTGGAGGTTGCAGCTAATTCTATGGTGGCCATCATTTTGCAATACATAAGTGTATCAAATCAATACATGGCAGACCTTAAAACTAACACATTATTTTATTTCAATTATGTCTCAATAAAGCTGTGAATAAAGGTGATACACCACATTAACAGAATGAGAGATAAAAATCATAATTATTTCGACAGATGAGAAAAAGCATTTGACAAAATTTAGCATCTTTTCATAATAAAACCTATCTACAAATTAGGTATAGATGGAACGTGCCTCAACATAATGAAAGCCACCTATGACAAGCCCACAGATAACCTCATATTCAATGGTAAAAAGCTGAAAGCTTTTTCTCTAATTTCAGGAAGAAGGAAAGAATGCCCACTCTCATCACTTCTATTCAACATAATATTAGAAGTCATAGCAAGAGATATTAGGCAAGAAAAAGAAATAAAAGCTATCCACATCAGAAAAGAAGAATTAAAATAGTCTCTGCTTACAGATGATATGATCTTGTATATAGAAAACCCTAAAGATTGCACCAAAAAATGATTAGAACTAACAAAACAAATTCAGTAAAGTTGCAGGATATAAAATTAATATACAAAAATCAGTTGTGTTTTTACATACTAAGAATGAACTCTCAGAAAGAGAAATTAAGAATATAATCATATTTACAATAGCATCAAAAACAATAAAATCCTTAGGGATAAATTTAACCAAGGAGGTGAAAGATCTGTAAACTGAAAGCTACAAAACTTCGATGGAAATTGAATAAGACACAAATAAATGGAAAGATATCTCATGTTCATGGATCAGAAAAATTACTATTGTTAAAATTTCCATACTACCCAGAGCAATGTATGGATTCAATGCAATCCCTATTAAAATTCCAATGGCATTTTTCTCAGAAACAGAAAAAACAATTCTAAAATTCATATGGAACCACAAAAGACCCTGAAGAGCCAAAACTTCTGAGAAAGAAGAAGAAAGATGGTGATGGTACAGTTTCTGATTTCAATCTATATTACAAAACAGTATAGTTTTGGCATAAAAACAGACACGTAAACCAATAGAATAGAGACCCCAGAAATAAATCCATGCATGTATGGTGGACTAATCTTTGATAAGAATGCTAAGAACCCACAATGGGGAAGGAAAATTCTCTTCAATAAATAGTGTTGGGAAAACTGGATATCCACATGAAAAAGAGTGGAATTGGACCTCTATCCTACACCACTCACAAAAATTTATTCCAAGTGGATTAAAGATTTAAATGTAAGACCTGAAACCATAAAACTTATTTTAAAAAACCATACAGAGGGGCCAGCCCAGTGGTGAAGTGGTTAAGTGCACACGCTCTGCTTCAGTGGCCCAGGGTTCTCAGGTTTGGATCCTGGGCATGGACCTACACACTGCTCATCAAGCCATGCCATGAAGGCATCCCACATACAGAATAGAGGAAGATTGGCACAGATGTGAGCTCAGGGACAATATTCCTCACGAAAAACAAAAACCAAGCAGAAATAGCTCAATGTTGGTCTTGGTAATGATTTTTTGGATATGACACCAAGCACAGGCAACAAAAGCAAAAATAAACAATGCAATTGCATCAAACTAAAAGGTTTCTACAAAGCCAAAAAAAAAAAAAACACAACCAAACTGTTGACAAAACAAAAAGGCAACCTATGGAATGGGAGAAAATATTTGTATAAGAAACTTATACAACTCAATAGCAAAAGAATATAAAAATAATAATAATAATCTAATTAAAATGTAGGCAAAGGACCTGAGAAGACATTTTTCTGTAGAAGACATACAAATGGCCAACAGCTACATGAATAGGTTCACTGATCATTAGAGAAATGTAAATCAAAACTGCAATGAGCTATCACCTCACACCTGTTAAGATGGCTATCCTCAGAGGGACAAAAGACAGTAAATGCTGGGGAGGATGTGGGTGAAAGAAAATCCTTGTACACTGTTGGTAAGATTGTAAACTGGTATAACTGTTATGGAAAACAGTATGAAGTTTCCTCAAAAAATTTAAAATGGAACTACCATGTGATCCAGCAAATTCCACTTGTTGGTATGTAGCTGAAGGAAACAAAATCCATAACTTGAAGAGGTACTGCACTTCCATGTCCATTGTAGCATTATTCATACTAGGCAAAATATAGAAACAACCTAAGAGTCTGCCAATAGAGTAATAGATAAAGAAAACGTGGTATGTATATACAATGGAATATTATTCAGCCATGAAAAAGAAGGAAATCCTGCCCTTTGCAACAACATGGATAAACGTAAAGGACATTATGCTAAGTGAAATAAGCCAGACAGAGAAAGACAAATGCTGTATGATCTCACCTGCATGTGGAATCTAAAAAAGAAAAATCAAACTCAAAGAAACGAAGAGCAGAATGGTGAAGACCAGGGGATGAGGAGAGAGGGAAATGAGGAGATGCTGGTCAAAGGGTACAAGCCCTCAGTTATAAGGTGAATTAGTGCTGGGAATACAACATATAGCATGGTGACTATAGTCAATGATACTATATTGTTAACTTGAAATTTGCTGAGACGGTAGATCTTAAGCATCCTTACCACAAGAAAAAAAAATGATAACTATGCGAGGTTATGGATGTGTTAATTAACCTGATTATGGCAAACAGTTCATAAAGTATATTTACATCAAATCACCATGTTGTACACTTTATATACAATTTCATTTGTCAATTGTACCTTATTGAAGCTGGAGAAAATAAAAAGAGAAGGTATCTGAAATAATTCTGAAATTCTGGACTGAAGAGCTGGGGTCTGTTATATCAATCCAGTATATAATGTATCCTAGTCTCTTAAAAGATAGAATAACAAAATATTAACAGTGATCTTTCTTTGAGACCTTAATAGCCGATGCCCCAGACAGTCAGAGAGACACAGAGAGAGAAAAGTATTTCTGGGGAAGGAGCCACAGAGTCATAGAAATTCTCTCTTACAAATCATACACCTATGAGTAATTATGCCTTGAAGATGTTAATTAACACAGTATATCAGTCAATGTCCAATTAGGAAAATAGGAAACATTCAAAGTATTTCAAACAGTGCATATTTAATTCAGGGTTTTCTTACATAGATGTTACGTAAGGCTGAAAAAGCAAACGAGAGTAAGCTCAGGTGTGTCAGGGGTCACTTAGAACACACTAGGGCCTGACAATTTGCTAGAACAATTCACAGGGCTCAGAAAAGCTATTATTCTCATGGCTACCATTTATAACAGTAAAAGAATACAGATTAAAATCAACCAAGGGAAGACACATTGAGTGAAGTCCAGGAGAAACCAGGCACAAGTTCCTCTCCCAGAGGAATCACACAAACACATTTCATCCTCCCAATAATGAAGTGTGACAACATATTCAAAGGGTCGTCAACCAAGGAAGCTCACCCAAGCCTTAGTGTACAAGGATTTTTAGGAAGTCAGTCACGCAGGCAGTGACTGACCTCAGCTACTCAGACTCCAGCTCTGCAGAGAAAATCACATTGCTAGCATAGACTATCTAACCAAACTGATACCTCAAGCCCCATAGCTGCAAACATACAAAACAAGGTGCTTACCGTAAATCACATTGTTAGCATAAACTATCTGATCAAACAGGTGACTTATGCCCCAAAGTCTCAGACATACAAAAATACTCTTATCGGGCAGAATATACCAAGGGCTCAGAACTTATCTCCCCGCAGGCCGTCAAGGGCCAGTCCTAAAGACAGGCTTTTCTTGTTAATGTGCAGAGTTTGAGCAACCCGAGCCTGCTAAGTTAACCCTTTTCTGTGCCCGGGGTAACCCAGATATACTAATTACAGGAAGTAGCAAGTCCTACCTTTAGTGCTGGTAGAAGACAGAGTAAGAGCTTGGAGACTCATCCTTTACACAGTTGGTGCTTAGACAGCTTGACTGGGGGGACGGGGATATGAAGCTGGAGCTTGGAACCACTGAGGAGATTTAATTGCCTGGTCTTTGTCTCTCTGAGAAACTGCAGCAAAGCTGGTGCTAGAAGTCCCACAGAAGGCAGATCACAAAGCTGCAACTGTCTTCTCTTGCTGGAACACACTATCAAAAACTGAAAAGAAGTCTCTTCTCTCCTCTCTGCACCTTCTCATTTCCCTCTAATACTTCCCTTATGCTTTTCTCTCTAATGCTTTACTGCCAAAAGAGTCTGTGGAATTTAGTATGCAGACTTCTGCTCCAGCAGGGTTGATAGGTAGATAACCATCACACTAACCTATAGAAAACTACTAGTTAACAACAGAATCTCAACAACGTGGAAATTTTCTCACTTGTGAGCAATGGTCTTTCCGCTGTATCTTGACAACAAAGTTGATGAAAAAAGTGATGAGGCAGACAGTGTGGTTTGGACCACCAGAGGAGTATAACCTTTAGTTTTTATAGGAAAGGACATTTAAAATTAGAATCCTCTAACAAAATTAAAAATTAAGACCAGATGTTAGAAATCTTGGATTCTTGTCAAGTGTCTCTATGACCTTAGTTAACTCACAATTACTACTCGTTTTAGTATCCTTATCTGTAAAACAAATGATAAGAACTATGAGTTTATTTTCAAAATAAGATCTGAAAGAACCCAATCAGGGCTAGGAAACAAGATGGTTTGCTGACCCAGTTTGCTAAATTGGCAATGCACTGAATTTACACACTTTTTAACTATTTGGTTTTGATTAACCAGTTTGCATTTTGCCTTCAGGAGAGCATTTTATGGAAAATTCAATTAGTCTTTGCTCTGCAGGTGGAGACAAGGGGTCAGAGAGCTCAGGAAAGTACCACCTGTTCAGGCTAACTGATGGATGATTTCTTTTCCTTAAGATTAATGTCTTTAGGTGAGAAAACCATCTGTTGTTCTAACACACCCAGGATCTGTCTATTTGGAGGCAATATATAACTGCTAGCACCTGACGTTAAACACGTCTGTGTTTCCAGATTCCTTTCTGTAAAATTTCTTCACACATATTTACATCCATGTCAGTCCTTTGCTTGTGGAGAAATAACTTCAATTCTTGAGTTTAGGTGATACATAAAAACATCCAGAGAGAAATAAGACCTGTTAAGTTTCCATTCTTTTGACACATTTTTCACAAGATGGAGTCAGAATTTCTGAGCATAAGCCTGTAATACGCAGGTTTAACCAGCACTCTACATTGTCCTTATTCACCCTCAAATTGAAGTATAACCAGTTTAAGGGTTTATCTCCTGGTTTGACCACTTAGGGGCATATTTATCAAATTTTTATCATATTTATCCAATCTTATGATCATAATTACCTAGATAAGTTCCAAACATTTTCTATTTGCTTTCCATACAGAGATCTGCATGTAACGAGAGTTCCAAACTCAAACTACATAAAAATAATTTGCTGAAAATGATTGGACTCACATTCTAATAATAGAACTTTATACAGGTTACTACTCAAGGTTGTACAAAGATATCTAACATATCTCTAGTTTCTTCTCCATAAGAAACTAATGATAACTCTTTACCCATCTGGTTAAGAGAAAGTACTCTCTTTCATTTCTAGATTCTTTGTTGTGGACCTTATCTCTGTGTGTATATTTTCAAGGTTAGAATTCTTTTTTGTGTTAAATTACTCCTGCCAAAAAGTATTACTCCATCACGGACTTGAAAGGTGAATGGATTGAGCATTGCCTAGGAATTTAATGATACTTCTTGTGCAATATTCAGTGCTCAACCCCCACATTCCCACTCCAGTAGTAACTTTGGGCCTCTTTCTTTAAAAATAGCCTCATATTGAACAGGTTACACATGCACATCTGACTCCTGAATCACTGATGACAAAGGGAATCAAATTGAAAAATATTGCTCATGTCTTCAAAGGAATTTTATAATCAACCATGTTTTACTTTTTAAATGGTGTAAAATACTATTGTTCCAAAGGGTTGGTTTAAATTATTGTCGCTATAGCATTTTCAAGATTTATCTCATAGTTTAAAAATAATTTTCATAAATTATTTTGAAGAAAGTTTATGACGTCTCTTTTTAAACTAAAGGGATCATTTGTAGGACACTTTGGTACATCACAATCATAGGACATGTTGTCAAACCATGTTGTTGTTTACTTAGATTTTGGACTTTACATAGACATGGTAAAAGGTTTTATTCTGCAGTCAGTTATTTCTTAACTTCAACAAATGTAAATCAGATTAACGCTTATAGTCTTAGTCTTTTTTTCCTCTCAGTTAATGGATAGAATGAAAGTGATTAATAGATATGTGACCTGGGCAGAATCTGGCTCCTGTCTTGGTTTGTAGTTGGAAGTCTTCCTTGATGAAATAGAACATAACTTTACAAAAGATTTTCTATGTTTTTGAGAGAAGGATGATTGGCTTGTAGTTTTGAAGCTAATTTAATTTTTCATTGTCCATTAAAAATATCTCTTGGGCCCTTTTCCTCTGTAAGGATTCATCCTTTCAGCATGTCACTGTTGAACCTCTAAGTTCTTGAAGAATAGGTATTTTTATATCACCAACCTGGCTACACTCTCTCTCCGTCAACCCGGCTTTTCTTGATTGCTATAGAACACTGTTAATTTTACTTCTTTCTAAACAACCTTTTAAATGAAATTTTAATTAGCTATTGGATAAGTATCACTTTTAGTTATGAATAAAATATAATATTTAAATTATGCTCTTTCCCCTTTTACTATTTGACTATTTATCAATTTTTCCTATTTTTCTCTTTTTATTTAATTTTATCTTTTGGATAATTTCTCTCTTCCCTATATGTATACCTAATTCTATCAAACTCTTCATGCTTTAAAACATCATAAGGCAATTCTTCATCACAAAGAAAATATGTTTCATGAAAAAATAAATTTTATCTTATTCTGCAAGTTTTTCCATGATGTTCTGTTTAACCCTTTATTTCTTTTTCAGTGTACTCAGAACTTCTCATCTTTATTTGCCTAATTGCTTAGTGATTCTTGATTATGGACTTTTTCCTTCCTTACCCATCAAGGTAATTTTGGTATTAAAAAAGCTTCAAAGACATATTTTTTCTTTTTCTTTTCTTTCTTTCTTTTTAACACATTCAGGGTTTGAGACTTACAGTTGATTTAATTCTGCTTTGAAGAATTAAGATAAGGAAAACGATAGAGAGGCAGAGACAGAGAAACAGAGAGAGATACTCCCTCAGCATTTCAGATTCTGTAATTTGGGTAGAGAATTCACCTTGTTTCTCAAAATTCAATGATGTCCTTGAAGGGACACAATTATTTTATTTATTTCCGTTGAAAACAATAATCCATAAATACATTATTTTTTATAGAAATTTAGGTGATGCTGTCTGCACTTCCTTCTCTCAGTGGATTTATAAACTTTTATACACAGTATCTGCAATGGTTTTACAAGGGCGAACAGATACAATTCTTGTTCACTGTGTGGCTCTCTTATGTACTTGGAAATGAATTGCTTCAAATTTTTTTCTTCACTACAACTACATTAAAGCTCTCTGGTTCTACTATTTGTATAAGCTTTTCAAAGTGTGCATCTTCACCCTACATTGTATCATTTAAACATATATTTCTCACTCATGATACAGTGTATGAGCTTTTTATAGAGATCCTTTGGTTCTATTTCTGATTCACTCACCGTCTGATAGAAGATCTCTTACTGAAGACCACTATGGACATTTATAAACCACTTCTTACTTGACAGATGGAAGAAAGTCTAACAATAATAAACTCTAGAGTGATTTTGCCTTAAATATAAGCCAGAGGATATATATCAAAAAATAATAAACTCAGGGGCTGGCCCCGTGGCCGAGTGGTTAAGTTCGCGCGCTCAGCTGCAGGCGGCCCAGTGTTTCGTTGGTTCGAATCGAACATGGCACTGCTCATCAGACCACGCTGAGGCAGCGTCCCACATGCCACAACTAGAAGGACCCACAACGAAATATACAACTATGTACCGGGGGGCTTTGGGGAGAAAAAGGAGAAAAATAAAATCTTTAAAAAAAAAATAATAATAAACTCAAAGTTTTTGAAGTAACTTCAGAAGTAATGTAGTTTAAGCCAACTTCTTATCTGATGCTTTAATGTCCATGACCACATGCCCATAAAGGATTTGGTACGCTGCAAGACTGAAGACATCTAGAGAAGGGAAACATGTAGGGAAGGACACATGTCGTTTCCTCTCATGCTGACTCAAAGATTTTTCACACTACAACTTCTGCCTACTGGCACTGTTTCTAGCTCTTTGAACCTAAAAGAACAATGCTAATTCTTCCTTCATATCACAGACATCCTTATAAATATTTGCGGAAAGGTTTTGTGTCCTTTTTGTATGCACAGACCTTTTCAAATTTGAACAACCATACATCATGTTTTTAAGTCCACTCATCATACTAGTCTCGGTCTGCTGTCGTGTAAGCTCTCTGACCAGTAGAGCTAAGCTGGACTATTTGAACTTTGTTTCTCTATCACTCAAGCCTGATGTCATATTAACTTTACTCATACTCAGTTACATTGCTGTTTTGTATAGCACTTATTCCGCCTAAAACCCCTGTGGTAAGCAGAATAATGCCCCTTCCCTAAAGATGTCACATCCTAAACCTCAGAACCTGTGAATTTGTTACTTTATATGGCAAACAGACTTTTGCAGTATAACTAAATTAAGGAATTTGAGATGGGGAGATTGTCCTGGATTATCTGGGTGGGCCCAATGTAATTTCAGTGTCCTTTTTAGTGGGAAGCAGTAGGATCAGAGTCAGAGAAGGAGATGCAACAACAGAAGCAGAAGTCAGAGCGATGCTATTGTTGGAAGGAAGCCAACAGACAAGGAATGTAGGCAGCCTCTATAAGCAGGAAAAGGGAAGGAAGTGATTCCCTCCCATGATCTCCAGAAGGAATGCAGCACTGCTGTTATCTTGATTTTATCCTTGTTAAGACTAATTTTGGACTTTTTTTTTTTTTTTGAAAGATTGGCACCTGAGCTAGCAACTGTTGCCAATCTTCTTTTTTATTTTTCTGCTTTTTATCCACAAATCCCCCCAGTACATAGTTGTATATTTTTTAGTTATGGGTCCTTCTAGTTGTGGCATGTGGGATGCCACCTCAGCGTGACCTGATGAGCAGTGCCATGTCCACGCCCAGGATCCGAATCAGGGGAACCCTGGGTGGCGGAATCGGAGGGCGTGAACATAACCACTCGGCCATGGGGCTGGCCCCACAATTTTTGGACTTCTAACCTCCAGAACTGTAAAATAACAAATCTCTGTTGTTTTAAGCTACAAAATTTGTGATAATTTGTTATAGCAGTAGTAGGACATGAATATATTTCCTAAATCATCTTCATCCATATTGCCTCTAAGTCATGTAGTACCTATGTAATTTATTCTTAAGAATTCCATAAAGTAAATTATAGTCATTCTTTTTAAATCCTAGATCATTGCATTCATCTCATTTCTCCACTCTTTTAATACATTTTAAATGCTGATTTTGACTTCAATTACTAGCTTTATCACTTTGCTCTCCCTGAAAATTTAGTAAGCATACACTATGTTATATAACTGTGATACTGGAATGAATGTTCATGTTATATAATCTACCACTTGCATTAGTCAGTCTCTGCCTTTGAGGAAGGACATAGCTATGAACTACTGTTATACTCTCCCGCCTCTCACTATAGCATAAAGAAGTCGAGTTCTAGCTCTTCTCATTCTGACAATATCGGGAAAAGAAGAAAGAAATGCTGACTGCTTTCCATTAGGAATCTAAGAATGCAGAACCACATTAAAAATATAAGGCCATCACCTACTTTATAAAATTCCAACCACAAAATATGATGGCTAACAGGGAGATGTTCCATAAATACAAGAACTTAAGGGGCCAGCTCGGCAGCATAATGTTAAATTCACATGCTCTGCTTCGGTGGTCCAGGGTTTGCTGGTTGGGATCCCAGGCCCCGACCTAGCATTGCTACTCAAGTCATGCTGTGGCAGGTGTCCCATACGTAAAATAGAGGAAGATGGGCACAGATGTTAGCTCAGGGTCAATCTTCCTCAGCAAAAACAAGAGGATTAGTGGCAGATGTTAGCTCGGGGCTAATCTCCCCCTCACCCCAGAAAAGAACTTAATATATCTGAAATGAAATATAGAGATTGATGTACAACATGAATTAATCATATGCCATATATCAGGCACTGAAAGAGGCATAAATTGCCATGTTTAATCCTCACAACCTCCACTCTATTTGTAGGTGTTATCTTCAGATGTAAAATTACTAACCTATGGTCAGACAACAATTTGCCTTGCAATCACATAACTAGCTGTAAATGTTGAAGGTGAGAACCAAACTACCTTGATGTTTTATCTTTTATTATTATTATGATTACTATAATCCTGTGAATGGAAAGACTTGAAAGATATTAATATCCATATTTTTCTAGCAAGAAAATTGATGTATTTATTCCAAATAAATCCCAGGATTTTTATTTTGCAATATGCAATAGAATAGAAAAAGTTTCTTGAAACACTGAAACACCAGGAGAGTAAAATAGAAAAATCAACCATTGCCTAAATTTTATAAGGATGATTTCATTAACAAATTGTTGGTCAATTGGTGAGCTATCACTTAAGTCTTTATTTCTTCAGTTGACCTAAAGATCTCAACTGAAATACGTATTTGTTTTAGTCTCATTCTAGATTAAAACACTTTTAAACTGTCATGCATATCTAAGAAAAAACAGGTTTCCTGAATAGAACTTCCATCAATATCAATGTAAAAAGATGCACCTTTATCTTTAAAATGTTCAGGTCACAGTAATTACCTACCCTGATACTTTGGAAGATAAAATTTAAATTAAAATTAGACATAGTGATACATGGATCAAGTATCGTTAGGTAGTGCTCTAGGAGCAATTAGTTGCTATGCAACAATCCTTCAAAGAGTCACTGAAAATGATTTTTTATAAAATAATATTATTTTATATTCTAGCTAGAGTCAAGCTATGCTTATATAAATAAGAAGTATTCCGTTTTACTCAAATTCTGATCTTATTCTGATCTGATTTGTGTACCTTTAATGATGCCTTGGTCTCATGAAGGAAGAGTGCTCTGTTTGACTATGAATCATACACCTTTATCACCTTTAAATGTGTGTTTGTCTATACAAAGATAGAAGATGACAATGGGAATAGTGGTATTTGGTATTGTTTATCGTCCATCCCTGAGAAATTCAATACACTACCAAAATATCTTTTCTATAAAATAGATTGTTTTTATCTTAGCAAAAGATAAACCAAATAAACAGGTAAATATTATCCCCAACTCAAAATATCAATTTGCTAATGGAGGAAGTAGAAATAATAGTTCATGTTCAGCATTATTGAAATAAGCAACAATTTACTTCAGAGGAATATGAGCAAATCCACTTCAAGTTCAGGATTTGGTGAAAAATGAGGTATTGATTTTAGTAAGCGGACGTCCATAAGATAGTTCAGCTTCTGCTCTGAAATCAGATGCCCTGTTACTATCACTGAAGGCATGTTCCAGACGCACCTCCACAGCCATAGTGATCAATTTCACACTTAACTATTGTGTCAGCATGACTGTAACTTCAGAAATAATTACAGTAGTAGTCCTGTCCCTTTCTCTTATCTACAGTGAGTTTTATTTCTAAGGGGAAAAAAGGACAAATCATAGAGTGTATATGATTTTATTTCTTCTAAAAAGCCAGTATATTTTGGAAAGGTATATGAATGGCCCTGTTTGTTCCACTTTCCTCATATATGATATGTACATGAATTAGTGGATGGGATTAAAATGCACAAAAAATATATACATATATTAAATTATAGATATTTCCCCTCAAAGTTTTTATAATTTATTGGTTTGTGATATTATAATATTACTCTTATAACACATATAAAATGAAATTGCATAGTTTAAAGCACTGTACTTGAAGTGAGGCAACTTGTCTGGTGTTTCAGCTGTGCCCCTACAAGCTGAGAGATCTTAGACAAAACATTTCTTCTCTTTAAACTTGTTTGATCATCTGTAAAGTGAGCAAATTAATATCTATCATGTTTGATTTCTACACTGATTAGTTTTAAAAAGATAAAGTGATACAAAATTGCTTTACATACAAATTACATTTGATGAATCAAATAATGATGCAAGTCAGATTAAGTTTGAATTTTAGGGTATATAATCATAGAAGCAGAGAAGTCTTTTTGTTTGTTTGTTTTGTCAAGATAGCCTTAGAAGGCTTACTGAAAAAGGGGAGATCCTAGCTTATTCTAAAAGAGTAGGCTCAAGAGAACATTCTTACAATGGGGAATTATCCAAGCAAAACTGTAAGATCAGAAAAGAGAAAAAGATACTTGGGAGCAGTAGATAAATTATCCTTCCTGGAATGAGACATTCATGTTGATTAACAGGAAGTGACATGATTGGAAAGACTGGGAAAAAAGAGATTATACTTAATAGTACTTTGTAAGGTAAGAATTCCAGGATTATTCAGAAGAAAAAGAAAGACGGAGAAAGAGGGAAGGAAGAAGGGTATGAAGGACAGAAGGAAGAGAGGGAAGGAGGGAGGAAGGAGACAACAAAAAGAAGAGATAATGAGGAAGAAACGAGACAAGAGAAAGTCTTGTTGTGTTCAAACACTATGATAATCACTTTCATACAATGCACATGATCACCCTAGATACTTTCACCCACGATACAAATTTTAAAAATTAAAAGACATTACCTAGCGTGCCTAAGCCACAGTGTGAATAAGATAAACAGATTTGACATATTTAAGTTCTAACTATACTACCTATGACCTTTCTGCTATGGCATGCTGCTTCTCCCTGTAACACGCAGGTAAGGAAAGACCTTTGTGAGTGTGAGATAATAGAAATATCATGTAATGATATTAATGACAGCTTATCCAACTGTATACTGTTGTATCAGCAACTATCATGCTTCATTTTCCTAAACTACTAACAGATATTAGGGAAAAAATGCATTAAATCCAAAAACAAAATCTGTTCCAACTCAGCATGTCTGATAGTGGCTTTAAAAAATCTTTCTCAAAAACGTATTTAACATAAGGGCCAACATCCTCAGAGATTTCACAAGATTGATTAAGAATGACAGTTTTTCTTAACTTAACCATCTGCTTAGACAAATGGAAAATAATATCCTGAACTGTACTCAGATGACCTGGTTAGATAGCCATTTGATCAATTCATGACCTTTGAGATTTTCTCCATGGATCTCTTCTAAATTAAGAGACCAGACAATTCTCCTTTGATTTTATTTTTTCCATGTCACCACTTGCTTAAAAATTATATTCAGTAATGGAGATTAGAAGCAAGAAATATAATATAAAAGATAAAGAGATGTATTATAAAATGCAAATGATTTTCCCCAGTTTATGTCAAGATAGCAGGCAAAGTTCTTCTTACATAACTTCTCCCAGGCCAGCAGGAATCATGGCGCTTTAAGGACAACCCTTCACCTAAGAGTTTGGAGTCACACACTGCCAAGGCTCAGCAGGGTCTTCCACTCCTTAGGTGAGAAAAGAGCCTGGTCCACAATGTCATGTGTTGCCACAATCTCTTCCCCATTTTCTATTAGCAAGAACTCATCCTCAAGATGACTAGAACTTAGCTCTACCTACTTCTTGTCCAAATAGGTTTGGTTAAAAGTGTTATTGTTTTCAAAGGAATTACCAATTAAAGTTCAACTCTATGTTATTTCTATTTGCAATAAATTGCCTTACTCTTTTTTTCTCAGTAAGTATCTTTACTTCACACTAGGTCAATACTGGTTAGTACATCAGAATATAAATGAGTACTCCATAGATAATCATAATTAAGTTGTAGGAAACTTCCACTTTCCTTCTGAAAAAAATCATGAAGCTAATATTATACTGCTTTTTGAATACCATATCTACCTTTCTAAAGGCAAATAACCATCTCAGTCAATCAAGCAGAACTCCTTTGATTTGTCACTGGACCTTTACAAAATATTTAATGTCATTGACCAGTCACTTTCTGAAACTCTCTTGTTTTGACTTTTAAGACATCATTTGTCTCTCTCTCTCTCTGATTACTCTTCCTCAGGGGACTTTGTAGATTTTCTTTATACACTTTCCCTTAAACCCCTTTTTGTTCCCCGTGATCTGCCTTAGATCGTTATCTCTCCTTTCTGGACATACATTCCTTGAATGACAAACGAGCCTCAAGGCTTCACCTATAACCAACATGCTACTGAATTTAAATCTATATCTATATTCTAAATCTCTCTCCTGAACTCCCTTCATATATGTCCCTCTTGTCTTGTTTATCTCACAGGTAGTTCAAACTCAACATGTCACACTGAGTTGGAGATGTTTCTATAGCTCGTATGAAGAAATTAGATTTATCAGTTGACATAATAGCTGTCTGCTTATTTTTTCCTTCTGCCCATTAGCATATCAACTTTCAAGGAATAATGGTATGATTCTCAATTGATATTTATATCAAAAATAATTATGGTATAGCAGAGAGGGAGAGAGGAGTGATATACAATAATAATAAAGTGGTAGACGATACTCAATTTCTTTCGGAATATCAGCTGACGTTACAACTTAACATATCTTTCTTCAGTACCAAGTAACATCTAATAATTTATTCCACTGTCACTTTCAATGACAAAAAATAAAAAGACAATTTATTACCAAGAACATGAAAAAGAAAATAATCTATTGGTTTCTATTTCAACCCACAATCTAATTAGATATGAGAGATAAAAAGAAAGAAAATAATTAAAATAACTAAAAATGTAGAGGAAGACAGGGGAAAATGCAGCAAGAAACATAGGAAAATTCTGTGAGAAGGCTCATGTTTATTCAGCATCATGTAATGACTGGCAGATTTTCTTACCTATAGCCTTGTATCTAGCAGCTGTGGTCTAGCACTTGAATAAGAGAGCAAACAATTGTATTTTATAAAGCTAAATATTTCAGTAGAAAATAAGAAACTTCATCTTATCTCTGAATAACAGAGAAGCATTAAGGGAGCAATAACGAAATAACAGGCCTAGTGTGTTACAGGTTAATGAATTGCTGGTCTAGATAGTTCAATCAAAGCAGGCCAATATTGATGTGCCTTTAGAAAGACAGATGGGATATTGCATGTGCCATTCAATGTAATGAATTGTCAGGGAGAAAAAACCTCCAGTATGTTTATAATCATTTATGAGCAGTGGAGGAGGAAACTAAATTATAAGAAGACGTATTTCAATTCAACTAAGAAAAAAGCAAAGACATTTTTGAGTGTACAAAAAAGTTTTTTTTAATAATCAATTATTTTAGAGAAATTAGCTATTTTCCAAAGTGACTCATGTTGAATCTGAACACATGAATATAGTCTGATGATCTCATTACAGGATGACAAAAAAAAAAAAAGAGATTTTCAATTCATTAATTAAAAAAAGGCAGAGTGGGAGGAGAATTTCAGACATAGGCAGAATGAAAACTAAATCTGAAACATCCAGGGGTAGAACATCGACATCCAAGACTATGTCTAAGGCATCTTTGCATTGATGCCTAACACAGAATATAGGAAATACTCAATATGTGCTTGAATAAATGAATGAGGACTGATCAGAATTCTAAAAAATTTAAGGCTTTTTAAGCAAAGTTGTGTGCCAAGGATATTAATACTTAAAGTTACATTTATAATTCTCATTTACATTAATCCTCATGCCAACCCAACAAGGTAGGTATTATTATGCCCATCTTCAAAAGAGAAAAGTGAGGCTCAGGAAGATTATATAATAGCTTCCCAAAGTCAACATAGCTTGTAGGTGGCAGAATTTAGTAGGAGCATATCCTCTACTACCTAAGTGGCTTCAAATTGTATTCTCTCTCTCTCTCTCTCTCTGTCTCTCGTTAAATTTTTTGTAAAGCTCATTATAATTTAGCAAGAAATGTAAGAAAATGCTTCAGAGCAGGCATTCCCAGATCTCTGAATTGACCAGTTTCTTTGGTGAGATCATCAGATCAAAGGAAATGGGAAATTAATACAAATATATAATCAGAAGTTGAATGCTTTCCTTCAATTGGAGGCCAGGGTAAAATTAAGGAAGAGATTACTTGACATTTTCATTGCAAATATTTCTTTCTACTTCCTCTACCCACCTTCTGTGGAAATTATATATTCGACTTGATTTCAACATTTACTAAAACACGCATAAAATAGCATTCCGTTTCACAGGAGGCTAATGAAAGAAATACCCATTGCAGAAAAAAATATGCAGTGACAAAGGACAACTACTAAGACTGAGAAAAAGAGATGTGACTAGAGAATTGATCTAAGTTAGATATGTCCCAAGAGTTGATATCAGCAGTAGAATCCAGTGCCCTTAGATCTTTACTCTTATTTTCTTCCAAACTTCAACACAGAGTTTATGGACTGGAACTCACAACCCCCAACACACGGATCCTACACTCTCAGGGGAGCTTTTAGGAGTCTTAACAAGGCTTTCTTTGCCCAGCAGGTGGTAAAAGTGGGATTTATCTGTATGATGTACAAAGTGAATTTTCCCACTAGAAAAATTCTGTTAATCCTGCCATTTCATTTATTTGTCAGAATTTATTAAGTATCATGCACCAGGCACTGTTCTGGGTTGGGGATATATAGAGTACACAAAGTGGACAAAGGCTCTGACTTCAAGGAGCTTACATTGCAATTGGAGGATACAAAAAATTAAGCAAATAGAATAGGAAAAGATGAAAACGGAGCTGTTGGTGGGTACAACTTAGAATAGGTTCATCAGGAAAGGCCTTAGTGATAAGCTGACCTTTGACTAAAGAGTTATTGGAAGGGAGGGATTGAGCCCTGTGGATAGAAAATGGAAAAGCATTCCAACCAGAAGGAACAGTAAGCACAAATCTTGAGGTGAAATGATGTTGGCTGTGCTTGAGGAAGAGCAAAGAGGAAAGTGTATCTGGATAGAATGACTGAGGACATGATTGACAAGATCAACTCAGAAAGGTAAGACTAGTGTTATGGTCTGAATGTTTGTGCCCCCCCAAATTCACATGTTGAAAACTTAATGCCCGAGATGATGCTATTGCGAGGGGGGCCTTTGGGAGGTGATTAGGTCATGAGGGTGGAGCCCTTGTGAACAGGGTTAGTGTTCTTATAAAAGAGACCCACAAAGATCCCTCACCCCTCCCACCACTCAACAGAAGGCAGTGAGAAGTAAACAGTCTGCTGTGCAGAAGAGAGCCTTCACTCAACAATGTTGGCACCCCGATCTCAAATTTCCAGCCTCCAGAATTGTGAGAAATACAATTCCATTGTTTATAAGCTACCCAGTGTGTGGTATTTTGTTATAGCAGCCCAAACAGACTAAGATAAACAGTCCAGACCATGTATGAATTTATTGGCCCTTGTACAAATGTTGATTTTTGCTGTCAGTGACATGGGGAGTCAATAGATTGTTCTGAGGAAAGGAGTGATGTGATCCAACTTCAATTTTAAGGGATCATCTGGCTGCTGTGCAGAAATTAGTCTTTTCAAGAGCAAGGGTGAAATCAGATTGAGAATCTTGTGTACTATCCTAGAAAAGAGATGATGATGTTAGCAGTGGGAATTATGGGAAATGGTGGATGCTAAATAGTTTTTGAAAGTAGATACAATGAATTTGCTGGAAAAAATGAGGAGTCAACGTTGGTGGCAAGTTTTGTGTCTCTCTGCTACTGGTCAGTATTTAATTGGAACCCAGAAGTTAATCCTTATTTTTGCTGCAAATCCAGAGAGGTGGACTTTCTCCCTATTCTGAGTGTCATGTTTTGGTGGTATCCAAGATTGTGGTTACTTGGTGTTCATTTTTTGAAAAAAGTTAACAACAAAAATAGTGATCTACCTGTAAGAAACAAGTTTAAAAAAAAAAAAAAAAAGGACAACTGGGTTGGCAATTAGTTTAAGTAAGCAGTAACAGAAAAAAGTTTACTTGGGATCCCAACCATAATTTGGAGGTACACAAGGCAAGGAGAGGTGAACTAGGCAAATAAGGCAGAAGATGAAATTGACGTGGTATTTCTTAGGAGTAGGCGGTTGCTTTGTTAATCAACTGCACACTGTGGGACAGCAGAAAGAAAAGCTGCAAGAGCATGAGAACTCATTAAAGCTTTTTCGGTATGGAGATCAAAAGCCAACATCATGGGTTTGCTGTGCCTCCACTCAGGCTATTTCTCTCTTGCCATCAGCACAGGACAACTCAAATGGGAGCCCTGTCTTTGAAACAGAAGTTACCTGTCAAGTAGAGGTAACTCTGGTTTATCTTCCCCAGCCACAAGAATTATTCAGTGACTTGCTACTATGGTAACAAGATATAAAGCAAATAAGAATAATCGACAAGGCTATTGTAACTTTCAGTTTTTAGAAAAGTGTTTCAGAAGGCTTTAAAGATTCATCGCTTCTGTTTGCTGTTTTCCCATACCATTCTTAAACTGTTTTTACAATTCTATCAGGAATATAACCAAAAGATGAAGTTAAAGAATTAAATGGAAAAAAAATCTATTTGTTCCCTTCCAAAGGGAAAGAAAATGTCACAGACTAACTTGTGATGAATAAAGTTCCTATTGTTGTAGTCTGCTTTGTGTAGGGAATGGCAGGGTGCTCCATTGACTCAGCTAAGAGCCAGTTGTAACCAAGAAACTTGTCATAAAGTAACAGAGCACCTGAGAGAGATCAATGTAGGAGTGTTCATTAAACTAAGACAAGAAGTATTGATCTGCAGGAAGGGAGAAGAGCCGCAGGGGACTTTGCAATGATATAGAGGCAGGAGAAAAAAACAGAGATAAGTGAACTAAACTTTGTTTTTATTCCATTTCCTTTATCCAAAGTAGAGTTTGCAGTGTAACTATCAGAACACATAAAATAAAGAAATGAAATACCAGAAAAACAGCAGGACTCAAGTAGTCTATAAAGTAAGGACAGGTGGAAGAGATGACCACGAACACACCTATGCAGCTGGAAAAGATGTTTTCATAAGAATTTGGTCTAAAATGTGAGCGTATATCCACCAGTGGTTTGGAAGATTTCATTTGGACAATATTAATACTTAAAGTGTATTCTTAATTGGCAGCCAAGACATTTAAAAACTAGACCAACACTGTTTATGAATCTCTAAAATTGGGAGAAAAATTCAGCACAACCAGTAAAAGACAACTGTTCTTTTAAGACGAGAATAGTCCATGGACTAGGGACTGACTCTGACTAACATTCATTGGTATTCACCTAATAGCAAAAAAAGTTGATTTATTGGTCACCGTCCACTCCCTATCCTTTAATAATACTAGTTATAAACACAACTAAATTCTACTACCTAGAAGAAAACTGAAATAATGGATTAATTGATAGAGAAAACATAAAATAACTACCCCAATACCTTGGAGATATATTCATATATCCATTCATTCATTTATTAATTCACATTATAAATTCATATTGCTTCCTTTTTTTCTGAGCATCCTGCTAAGTTTGGTTTTGAACTTAAGTTCAGAACTTACAAGCAAATATAGGTCCAATCTATGTGGAATTTATGCTTAAGTATAGAAAAAAATTAATCAAGTAAGCATATAAATAAATATATAATTACATAAAATGCACATATAAAATGAAAACAAGACACCATTAAATTCTTTAATAGGGGAGTATCATCTCTGCTGATATTTTTCTCCTGAACATATGACTTTTGAATTAATATTTGAAAAATCTACATTATGCTAAATAGATGAGGACAGTCAGGATAGGGGAGGAGAAGAGAGTTGTACACTTAGGGAGCAGCACACATAAAAAATCCTGCATGAGAAAGAAGCATAATGCTTCAATCAACCAAAAGAAGGACTGTGAGGTTGATACACACAAAAATGGAGCCAGATAAGGCTGAAGGAGTAGGTGGGATAGAACTGTGAACGTTACGTTAAGATTTTATCCCAATTGTGAGGGGGAGTCATTAAAAGATTTTAAGGGATGGGAAGTGTCACTGCCCAATTTATACTTTTAAAGGATGCTACCATGTGGAAAAGACTGAAGCAGAGACAAGAGTGTTTATACAGAGGCCAGTTTAAAGGCTATTTCAGTGAAACAAGTTCGAGATGAAGGAGACTTGAAGGAGCATAGTGAGTGGAATGATTGAGAAGTAGCTTGATTAGGAAGTCAGAACTGGCAACGATTTTAGGTTTTATCACTGTCTTAGTCAGTTTGGGCTGTTGTAACAGAATATCATAGATGATTCATGTTGAGGCAAAATTCCTCTCCATCTATAAACCTGAAACCAAACAAGTTATGGACTTCCAAAACAGAATGGTCAGACACATATAAGATAATTGCTGATTTGAAAGGGAGAAATAGAAAAGAAGAAGGGGTCATCGGTCCAAGTAAGTCCAAACCTAACAGGGCAAACGACATAAGACTTGAGAATAATCCTCTTTGGCTCAATGTTCTGCCCTCCAGAGTCACTGGGGTGGTTGTCTCACCTCTGTGGCTCTCCAGGGCTTGAGTAGCACACTCAAGGCTCTCTCAGGATAGGGTTGTGGCCCCTCGAGTCTCTGTGGCCCTACCCTCACAGCTTCCCTGAGTGTAGTGCATACTGCAGCTATCTTCCGGGGCTTCACCCAAGACATCAGGCAAGATCATCCTGACCTGCCTGAACCAGAGAGGCAGCTCCACCTTTGAAACTGCTCTGCCATGGATCCTTGCACTGGGCCTGTGGTGGGAGTGGCAGCTCTGATGATCTCTGAATCACCTTGGGGGAGACATTTTTCCCTTATCTTGAAGACTAGTGTCTGGCTTTCTTGAGATGGCTGATTAGGTGCTTGGTTCCTGTCCCTACTAATCTCCTTATCCAATGTTCAACTGGCCGCACATTTAAGTTCTCTTCTGAATGTGCTTTCTCGTTTTTTACAAAATGGATAGATTGAGAATTTTCTAAATCTTTAAATTCTGGTTCCTTTGTGATTAATAATTCCATCTGAAAATCATTTCTTTCTTCTCACAGTTTACTACAAGCAATCAGGAGGATCCAAGAAACTTCAACACTTTGCTTAGACATCTTCTCAGCTAAATATCTGATTTCATCACTTGCATGTTCTGTCTTCCACAAAACACTAGAACCCAAACATAATTCACCCAAGCTCTTTGCCACTTGATAACAAGGATTATCTTTTTTCCATTGTCCAATAATCTCTTCCTCATTTCCATTTGAAATCTCATCAGAACGGCCTTTATCATCTATATTTCTACCAACATTCTGTTCATGACTGCTTAGGTATTCTCTAAGAATATGGAAGCTTTTTCTACAGCTCTCCTCTTTTCCTTTTGAGATTTCATTAGAGTCACCTTTAAAAGTCCATCCACAGCAATCTAGGCTTTTTCTAGCATGCACCTCAAAACTCTTCCAGCCTCTACCCATTACTCAGTTCCCAAATTGCCTCTATATATTTAGGTATTTGTTACAGCAGCACCCCACTTATTATTATTAATTTCTGTCTTAGTCCATTCAGGCTGATGTAAGAAAAATACCATAGACTGGGTGGTTTAAAAAATAAACATTCATTTCATATAGTTCTGGAGGTTAGAAAGTCCAAGATCAAGCCATGGCCAAAATAAGCATCTAAGAAGAGCCCACTTTGGTTTTTGTTTGTTTGTTTGTTTTAAGATTTTATTTTTTTCCTTTTTCTCCCCAAAGCCCCCTGGTACATAGTTGTATATTCTTCGCTGTGGGTCCTTCTAGTTGTGGCATGTGGGATGCTGCCTCATCGTGGTTTGATGAGCAGTGCCATGTCTGCGCCAGGGATTCGAACCAATGAAACACTGGGCCACCTGCAGCGGAGCACGTGAACTTAACCACTCGGCCACGGGGCCAACCCCGAGCCCACTTTGGTTTTGAACTCAAATTCAAACCTTACAAACAAATACAGGTCCGGTTCATAGATGGTTGTTTTCTCATATCCTCACACTGTGGAGAGAGATGATAGAGCTCTCTGGAGTCTTTTTTATCAGGACACTAATCCCATTCATGGAAGCTCCCCTCCTATGACCTAATCACCTCCCAAAGGCCTCACATCCTAATATCATCACATTGGGGGTTAGGATGTCAATTTATGAATTAAGTGGCCACAAACATTACAATAACAATACTCATAGAACTTATTTGCTAGTAGTAGGTGCTAAATGAATATCTGTTAAAACCATGGAAACTACAAAAGGAAGTAGGCAGGGAGGGAGATTAGGATATCGAAATTTCTTAATAAATATTTGGAGGAAAGAATGATGGAAGGAAGGAGGTTTGGATGGAGGGAGCAAAGAAAGAGGAAACATCTTGGCAATCTGGCAGAAAGCTGATGAAATCAGGAGCATTAAATTACAGATAAAAGTTAAAACTTACAAGACCAAGGTCTCCTAAATAGCTGTGAAATGTAGTCATACAGACATTAGACTTTATTTCTTTAAGATGTCTCAGTTTAACCACCAACAAAATTAAATACTTAAGATTGGTGTGCATGTAGTATTCTATCAACATTGATAGACTAAAAATCATTCTGCTGGAAGGGCAGTCTATAAACCATAATTGACAATAAGATGCCAAGTAGCTACTGGGTGACTTTTGGTGGACAGCAGTAACAAACAGATTACCTTTGACTATTCCAATTGGAAATGTGTCATTTAAACAATTGGTGTTGAATAAGCAGATTTTAATTGTCGTAGAAATGATACTTGCCAACAATCAAGCAAGAGTGAGCTCAGTCCATTTTCAGGCAACTCCCTCACATACTCTGGTAAAAATCAAAGTCACTCAGGAAAAGGTCAAACTATGGAGACAGTAAAAAGATCAGTGGTTGCCAGGGGTTTGGGAAGAAGGAGGGATGAGTAGATGGAGTACTGGGGATTTTCAGGACAGTGAAGACATTCCATATGATATTGCAATGATGGATGCATGTCATTATACCTTTCTGAATACCCATAGAATGTACAACACAAAGAGTGAACCCTAGTGTAAAACATGGACTTTAGTTAATAATGGTGTATAAAGATTGGCTTATCACTTGTAACAAATGTTTCACACTAATACAACATGTTAATAATAAAAGCTTGGGAGAGGGGAGGGAGTACAAGGGAACTCTCTGTATGATCCACTCATTTTTTTTTGTAAGCCTGAAACTGCTCTAATAAATAGACCGTTAATTAAAAAACAAACCAAAGTCATTACAATCTTTTCATGTTTTGCTAACATCATAGTAATTATATTTTGTCAGATAATAGTGAGCCCCAACTACTAGAAGTAAGAATATAAAAAAATTAAAATACCAGAAGTAAAGAAAGAATAACTTTGACAGGTTAACCATATTGACATCTTGCACAGATTTAGACTTAAAGATGTGGTATTCTTTTTTTTTCTAAAGAAGTTTCGCCCTGAGCTAACATCTGTTGCCAATCTTCCTCTTTTTGCCTGAGGAAGATTCGCCCTAAGCTAACATCTGGGCCAATCTTCCTCTATTTTGTATGTGGGTCACTGCCACAGCATGACCACCAATGAGTGATGTAGGTCCACACCCAGGCCACCGATGCAGAACGCACTAAACTTAACCACCAGGCCATGCGCTGGCCCTACCATGTGGTATTCTATTTTTATACCTAGAAAAATTCAATCTTGACAAAGTTGTCAGCTTGGGGAAGAAGGCCTATAGAGACAGTGAATGATTGATCTCATTACTTTGAAGTTCATACAACAAAATATTCCTACCAATATTTTCTGGCCCCTCACATTGTAAGAATAATACTTTATTAGTAAACAATGTCATTCCTTCTCAATTTAAATAAATCATCAGAAGAGAGCTAAACTGAGCAAAGCTTAAAATCTTTTCTCAATTAAACCTTGTTCAGTCATCAAAGAGCACTTAACTCTCAACCACACGTATGGCTATCTATGGCCATCCTGAGAGAGAAAAAGTAGAGCTTGCAAGATAGTCATGCTCTAGAATCTTAGGTGTAAGACTAAAGAGATGGGAAGTTAATGCCCATTACCTCTTTGTGCATGCCATCCAAAAAATAGGATAACTAACTGTTTGTTATTTTTGTTGACTTGTGTTTTTTTCATGCTTGATGCATGCACCTGCTTGAGGCAGATGGAATAGAATGGATAGGATAGGAAATTTTAAGTTATTCTAGTCTATTTTGGCCATCTGTAACTCACCCACTTATTTATAAATTGTGTTTTCTTTTGTAAACTGCAACTACTTTATCTCCAGATAAATCTTCACTCAAGCCAAAAATTAAGTGAGGGCCTATCAGATTGGAACATACCAGTTGGCCAAACTCTGCATCTAGGTTATCAGATAAAAATTACTGGGTATCCATCCACAAGATATTGTGATCCTCAAAGTTATGTGAGTTAGCTCACCACAACTAGACTCTGCTATATGAGAATATGTATATCTAGAGAATATATATATATATCTAGAATCCATATGAGAAATTATAATGAGGCAGCTAAAGTTAGCAAAATATTTGGATGTAAAGTAGTGAGAAGCATTCAAGTATTTTCTATGTTGCAGATTCTGCCATATGGGTTAAGGGAGCCTCTATTCATCCAGCAAGTAGCTTTTGTGCATCTACATTAAGCCAAGAAGAGTTCTAGACATGAGAGATATAGCAGCAAACCAAAAACCCTGCTTTCTTGGGACTTAAGGTTCTAGGGAGGAGAATGAAGCACAAATGAGGGAACTGGTAAATGCATTCTAAAAAATTGTGGGAGACTTCACCCTGGAAGAGACGCTTGAGTTAGGTCTATTGGATGGTCCTCCTCTAAGTGGAAAGGGCACATAGATCCATATGTGCGTGGAAGGAAGGCTGAAAGAACACGGTACATTTGGAAAAGAGCAAATGGTTTGTGGTGAGTGTGGCATACAGAAAGGAAGTATGTAAAAAGAAACCAGAAATGTTAGCATCTAGACTGAATTTCAGAATCTGAAAACGATAAGTAGTGAGGATTGTCAAGAGGAAAGTACAATAGTCCATGTAAAAGGAAATGAGGACACAAAGTAAGGTTCAGGTGATGTGGACATAGAGAAAAGAATCATCTTAAAACAGAACACAATATGTGCAACCTGGAGCAGATGTCATGGGCCCAGGCTGAGACAAAGGCAGAAGGATCCTGACAAAAGAGTAAGAAATAAAGCAGGTGTGTGTCATCCAGCAATGCAAAGAACAGGAGGAAAAGTCCCTAGAAATGGTGATTGAATTTTGTTTGACTTAGAAGGCTGTCAGGGTGCATCACTTCCCAGTCACTTAGAAAATTACTTACGTCAATACTGTTATTTTATAATCTGAAATAGCCCTTATATCTGTCAAGCTAGCCTGAGGTGATCTAATAAGATGTCACAAGTATCCTGCAATGGCAGGAAAAGCAGGAGGAATAAAGAAGGTGAAAAGAAAAGAAAAAAAAATTGAACAAAAAAGTACATGGGGACCTAGAAGTGATTCTCAAATATTAGTCGCACCCTTCTATGCTCTCATAACTTAGCATAGTAGTTTCAATCATATTCAATATCACTCTAGATGATCTACACATTTTTCTAGTCTATTCAGTTGCTTACTCTCCACTCAAACCTCCAACATGTCTTTCCCGTATTTGCTTTCAGATGAGAAAAATGAAGAATAGCAGTTACTCAAGCACCTAGACATATTCTATTAACTCTCATTTAAAGAGCTTTCTCTGACCCCACATCTCTGAGTAGGTTCTCCTCCATTTTTTTGCTCCTCTTTATAGAACAAAAACTTCTCTGTACTTATTGTCACCAATTCCTCTCCTCCCTTTCTCTCTTGAATCCACTTGAGTAAGGCTTTCTTTCCCATCACTACTCCAAAACTGCTCTTGTCAGAAACACTACTAAGCCTGCATTACTAAACCTGAAGGTCAATTGTCAGTCCCCATCCTGCTTGGCCCGTCAGCAACTTCTGACACAGTAGATCACTCCCTCCTCCTTGAAACACTTTCTTCTCTTGGCTTCTACAAACTACTTTTATTGATTTCCCTCTGCCTCACCAGCTCATACCTCTCAGACTCTTGCTGGCTTCTCCTCATCTGCCTGGTCTCTTTCTGGTGAAGTGCTTCAGAAGTTAAGCCTTGGTCTTGTTTTATTTTCTGTCTACACTTAACTCCTTTGATGATCTGATCCAGTTTCTTGGCTTTAAATAACATCTCTCTGCTTATGATTGCCAAATCTATATCTCCAGACTGGACCTCTCCCTAACTCCAGATAAGAATATACAACTGTCTATTTATGATTTTTATTCTGAAGATGATATATATTGCAAACACAATGTATCTAAAACTAATCTCCTGATTTCCCCTATCCCTAAAGTCTCTCACATCTCAATTAACGTTGACTTCATTCTGCTGGGTGCTCAGGCCAAAAACCTACACAAAATTTCAATCCAAAAGCAAATCCTCTTGGCTCTATATGCAAAATATATCCAGAGTCTGACTATTTTTCAGCATCTTTACTGATACCACCCTGGTCAAAGCCACAAACACGTCTCCTATCGATTATTGCAACAGCATCCAAACGGGTCTTTCTGCTTTCATCTATGTCCCTCTAGCATCTGCTCTCAAACAACAAGCAGAGTGATTATCTTAAAATGTAATTCAAACCATATCATTCTCAGCTCATAACCTTCCCACGGCTCTTCATTTAACTCTGAGTAAATTGTCAAAGCCCTTTCACCAGCCACTTATGTGGCCGCATCTCCTACTAGCAGCCCCTCATTCACTGAGCAAAACCTCTCTTGCCTCCTTGCTGTTCCACAAACATACCAGGTACTCTCTCAACTCAAGGAATTACCCTTGCTTCAACCTCTGCCTAGAATTCTCTTCCTCTTGATATCTTGATACTTTCTCCTTAGAGAGTCTTTACTCGAGCATCACTGTCTCAGGAAACCTTCCTTAACAACTCTGCTTAAAATTGCAATACATTTCATCAGCATTTCCTATCCCCTTCTCTGCCTCATTTTGTCTGTAATATTTTTCCTCTAATACAGAATGTAATTTACTGCTCTCATTTATTTTCTCTGAGCATCCACCAGAATGTCACCTTATTGAGGACCAGCGATTGATTGTTGTTGTTGTTCACTGTTGAATCTACAGCACAAAGATCCATTTCTAATTCTTGGAAGCCATTTAATAAATAGTCATTGAATAGATAAATAATGAATATTTCTGTCTGATAAATATTATCAGGATGAATACTAGAGATAAGGAGTAGCGGTAGGGAAGAGAAAGGGTGAAAAGGAGTTTTACTATGCTGAAGCAATAGTAGAGAAGAGGAAGCCCCAAACAATATGGTGGTTCAACCCATATCTGGATAATAGAAATATTTTGATTAAAGTGTTCGTGTTTGGATATCTTAATTCAATTTGGATAACCTAATTGTATTTAAATTCATTTTATTATCAGATTAATACACGGCATGATGACTGCTTTGTACGAGTTTTATCGCTTCATAAGCTGAAACACAGAAAGACTGAATATCTTATCCAGAATCTCAAAACAAGTCAGTGATTGAGTCAGAAAAATAAATTATGGCTTCCACATTCCTAGACACTATTTGAAATTACTAAATGATACTTTATAAGACAAATAGATAAAAAATATGTAGCATTTTGTAGTCATATGGTATTTTCCCTAAAGAATAATGGCATAAGGTTTTTGATATTATTACTTCTATACTGTTACTCACAGCCAGAAAGAAATCGATAGCTAGGCCAAGAGAAGAATCTATTTTCATGCCAAATTACAGCCATTTACAAGGATGGATTCACATATAACATATGGCCCAAGTCCTATTGATTTTGCTTATGACTATTAAGTTTCCAAAGTGTTAGATGTTAAAACATCTTGTTCCTGTTTGTTCTAGCTTAGTTATTCTCATTAACATTAATAGGAGTTCTAGAATGCATTCAGAGAATGTGTACTATTTCATAGAATTTTATTACCAATTATGTTATAGCCACTTATGATATTTCCAGTCGTATTTACTAAGATGTTACACAAGCATATTTTCCCTGAGAAAAATTTCAAGTGATCATCAAGGGGCTGTGGCATATTTTAAACAGAATTACTATTGTGACATGATTAACTTTTCATTCTTGAGGGTTAAAAGCATCACCAGTCATTTCTTTTGAATTTAGACCAGGATATCATTACTATATATCACATAAATGAAGGCTAAGGAGCTGCACAATAAGATGTAAATACTTTTATGGCTCACCGTCTTTGAATGTAGACTCATGAGGGATGTCTGGCATCTGAACTTTAAGTTAATTTATTCAACTATTTTAGAGGCTGTCAAATAACCTGGAGATGACAATTGCTTCTATGTTTACCAGTTCATTCTTAAGGTTTTTATAAAGTGCACCTTTGTAGTCTCAAAATTAGGGCTTTAGTAGCAGAGGTCATCTTTACACTTTTTGTGTACATAATGTACAAATGCTACAGTCACAGCAGTTAAGAAAACATTGCAAATATAAAATAACAAAGCTAGAGGAAAGCTAATCAGTTGCTTCTTTGTCTGACTTTCCTTCCCGCAGAGTGTGAAAAGTGGGGCTCTCAGGTACATGTAGGTTGTGAAAGTAATTTCCTCTTATTTCCTGGAAAGTCCAAATTATTTTCTATCCATTCTGCCTTCTCTAGTGTCAAAAGGAGGGGAACAAAACCTTCACTTTCTCGCTAATTATTTTTACTCTGACTCATACCCTCTGCTTTCTATTGGAATCATAATTCACCAGGCTAGTAAATATGCTACTTTTTGACTTTTATATCTTCTTTTTGACTTGTTTCTTAATATTTTCTTTGTTGTTTTCAGTGAGGTAAAAAAGGAAAGATCAATAAAACCTGCAGCAAATAAGCCATAAAGAAGCAGGCTGCACTATTTATTGGACTAGAGTTATTCTAACACAGCATATCAGCTGAATGTTAAAAGTGTTAAATTGTCTGTAACAGAACAAAGTGAGTTACTAACAGACTCATTTATCCTGCAGAGAAACCTGAAAGCCTCGTGTATGTGTATATGTATGTTTATTCACCTATATATGTGTATGTGTCTGTGTCTGTGTGTGCGTGTGTGAGAGAGAGACAGAGAGAGTAGTCAATGAGCTATCAATTTCAAATATTTTAGCTTTTATAAACATTGATTATTTTAACTAAGATGTATCAGTACCAGCCCTCTTATTCATTTTGGGCCTGTATTCCAACAAACGCTCGCCAAACTCAGTAATAAACTAGGAACAACATATACTTTTCCATCTTTTCCCATTCTCTTTCATTGAAAGTCAGCTGAGATGAAATAAAACCTTTTAGCTCACAGTTGGTGCCAGTGAGAGCATTTTTCTTCAAGATCTCTGAATGAAGGTTTATGTTTTCATAGTGTGGTTGTTTCCATTTGAAGTTTCCTCTACTTTTCATGATGAGGACAAAAAAACCAAAAATGTTATCTTGGGTTTCCAACCTATTAAAAGTTCTTATTTACCTTGAGGCCTAAAATAAACTATTTCCTACCTCAGTAATTCATTTATTTTATGCATTCATTCTTTCATTGGACATTTACTGAGTGCTTTCTTGAGGCCTTAGCTTCAAGTTTACAGTTTAGTGAGAAAGAGTAACACGTAAATAAAATGCATTGAGATAAGATGCCATAAGAAAAGTATGAGGAGGTGCCATGTGAACACAAAGGAAGGAAATAATTCTGCCAGGGGAAATTAAGGAGAGCTATCCACGTGGTAATATAAATTGAATTTTGAGAGATAGAGATTTCATAGGCTGCTTTCCCTGTCTCAGACGTGGTGCTGGTATGCTTTTATACTGCAAAGTGACCTGAGACATTCAAGAACATAACTCCTTAGACAACCGTATATTGATCTATATGGGTGGAATGTAAGGTGGATAGAAGGGTACAGCAGCAAATAAACTCACTAAGAACTAAGGAAATAAATTATTAAAGAATTTTTATGTCACATTAAAGCTTTTAAACATTATTATGCTGGTAATAAGGAATTTATGAATGAAAATGGCCTGATTAAATTGGAATTGGTAACCTTGTGCTGTTATGTCACATGAACTAGTTAGGAGATACCCCAGATATCATTTTTTCAGGATGAGGATGATGCTTAACTCAATGGAATGATTCAAATGATGGCACCAGGTGGCATCATTTTAGAAAGAGATATTCTAAAAATATGAATTAAATTGGAGAATCCGTACAGTGTTAAAGTTGAGGAGGGATGTATCAATTATTTATTTACACTCTGTCTTGATGAGGACTTTTAGGCTGCTTAATTTTAAAACGGTTTGTGATGAGGATTTTTAGGCTGGTTACTTTTAAAACTGCAGATGAGAAGCAGGCTCTGAGGACTGGAATTTTGCTTGCCTTTTTGAGACATTTGCGTTTGTGAAGGAAGGGGGTATGACCTTGTAGGGACCTGAAATTGGCCACCCCAGGATATGTCTCTTTGGCATCAGGATTGTTTTGGGCTGATTGCTTTTGATAAACTGGGACAGGGAAGGAGGCTCTGGGGAGTGGAACTTGCCCTTGTTGGGACACATTTACAGTTGTAAGGTAAATCTCTATCTGTAAAAGTTGCCTCCCTCTCTGTACCAGGAAGAAGAGGAGAGATGACCTTGTCCCTAGAAGCTCTTAATGGGGAAGGCAAGAACTTAAGTTGGTTGCTGTCTGGCAATCTCATGTAACTGATTTAGGGTGGTGGCGTCTAACCTTTCTAACCTTTACTTAATCCGATTTGATTCTTGTCTAAAAGTCATGGGATCACCCAATGACCAGACCCCACCTGCACTGATACCATTTTAACTTTTTTTCATGTTCTTTCCTTTGTCTTTTAAAGAGATGAATCATATACCTATGCCTTAAATTTAGCCATAACCCTCAACTCGGGGCAGCAGCAGGAGCCCTGACTGCCCGTGGGTCCTGTCCCCACGCACCAGCTTGCCTGCCCATGGGTCCTGTCCCCATGCCAGCAGGGGCAGCAGCAGCTGCTCTGCCTGCCCATGGGCCCTGTCCCCATGTCAGCGGGGGCAGCAGAAGCAGTGGCAGCAGAAGCTCTGACTGCCCATGGGTCCTGTCCCCATGCTACACTATTCTCTAAATAAAAGAGCACTACTGCCAGATCTTAAGAGTCTAAGAAATCTTTCTTTCGACTCCTCGGCTCACCAACCCCGCATCACTCAGGCCTACTTTCCCATTTAAGTTAGAAGAGAGCATTGAAAGACACGTGAGTCAATTTGGGATATGTGCTTTGACATGACAGCATGAGCAAGATGAAGACTGTCATTATTTACCAGGGAGAAATTCCAGTGTAGTTATGACCAGTATATTAGAGAGTGTTTATTCAGCATTTTTCCAACTAAAAAGTCCATATTACTCAGAGATTAGTTAACAAGGGTCAAACATCAGGAAGGCACTGGATATTTGAATATAGAAATAGTCACCATACCCAATAAGCCTCTTATTAAACATCTAAGGTAATCTGCAACAAAGTAAAACACATTTACAAATATAGGGGAGGAAGACATTTCCTCTTCCCAAATCTGGGTTCGTCTGGCCAGAGAACGAATTAAATTCACATGAGACAGAATAGCAAGAGAAAATTAAACAAAGCTCTATGAGGAACCATGACCCGGGGCCTTTCTTCCCGAAGGAAGAAAGGGCACCAAAGAAGTGGGGTGCACATAGTGGTTATATACCCCCAAACAGGGTGTTTCACATGTGATTGAAATGTCCCTCCCACAATAGTCACAAGATTGCCCTGTCAGCACAGTGATTGATGGACACAGCAGGTAGTGGTCTGCTATCTCGGTGTGCGTAGCAGGAGGCAAGTCTATTGTCTGGAGCTGGGCGGTCACAGGTGAGTGCAGCAATCAGTTCCTTGCCTAAGGAAAGATACTTAATCCTTAAAGAAATGCCAACGTTGGGAGGGGGAGGGAAGTCAGTTACAGGAGGTTACCAGAGAAGCACAATAAAATGCAGATTTTAAGTCCTTGCCTTTGGTATTGATTAAGAGTTTTTAGAGAGAAGGTCATCTCCTTTCTTCTTCCTGGTACTGCCAGGGAGGCACCTTTTACAGATAGAGATTTACCTTACAAATGTAAATATGTGCTAACAAAGGGCAAGTTCCATTCCTCAGAGCCTCCTTCCCTGTCCCAGTTTATCAAAAGCAATCAGCCTCAAATAATCCTGATGCCAAAGAGACATATCTTGGGGTGGCCAATTCCAGGTCCCCACACAAACAACTTATTGTAGGTGAAGAATAAAATTACTATTTACAAATATAAATAAATGTCCTATAAAATTTCTATCAAAGAGAGGATATGACAAACTATACAATATCTGTTGTTATCAATATAAGATACAGAAATGCAATTGCTATATTTTATGGGATGTGTTTGTTGTTTTATTTTTTGTGAAAGCAAAAAAACTGTTTTCAGGCTTTCATAGATGTTCTAGAAACCTATGCTTTGGCTCTTTCCCAATCCACTTTACCCCTCCCCTCTGTAGTAAAATTGAACATCAAAATTGGTCCTGACCCTGCACAATATGCAGCATGAAATGAGAACTCAAAACTAATCTTCCATTTTTAGAGGGGATGTTAAGGATATAATGATTATCACCTTTCTTTCAACCCTCACTTATTTCAGATTTTGTTCTTCATTTAAAATATGCATCTCCTGAATTCTTCGTTTGCCGTCTGAGTAAATGAATATGTGATCAGAATGAAAAAATAAATATCTTTCTCTTCTGTCGAACAGTAACTGATCACCAGAATTGGGTAAATTCAGATCTCTGTTAGATAACAAGATATCTCTTGTTAGATAGATAAACTCAGTATTCAATGTTGATACTTTCAGCCGAATTTTGGTTTTTGGTACAGAGTTCTACATTTACGTTAGAAATATCTACTAGAAAATCAGCCAAGATATCAGGAGGGACCACCATAAATGAGTGCTGGGTTATAGTGCATAGACTCTAAAACAGTTCATAATAGGCCTAAGGAGCATTGGGAAAATGGTAAGTATTTCTTGTTAAAAATAACAAGAGAAATTACTCCTGTACCAACCATATTGCTACTTTAATATAACAGTTTGTAGTTTTTTCTACCTTTCTGAGATTTTGCTGATTCTCAAATTTTCAGTCACTAGGAAGAAAGGGGAGTCAACAAATCAATCAATAAGTTCAAATTCAGAAATCAGTCAGTGAGATCACTCTCGTAAAACACGTTTTGACTTTGCAAAGGAGTTAGTGGCATAGCCCATGTCCCTATAGCTAGCAAAAAGTGAAAATTGGCTTTTTCTTTATGTGTTCTGAGAATTCCCACCTTTAGGAAGGCTGTAGAAATCTTAACAGAGTACTTAACCATTAAATTTAAGTTTCTCTGCAGACATTAAATTTCAAAACTGGATGGGACTTGAAAAATCATCTCGACTAATTCATCTTCTTTTTACAGATGACAGGATTACACATTTGAATTTCTACTTCCATTTCTCCGAGTATAAAATTAAAGAAAATGGACACTCTTACTGAGTGATGTCTTCATTCAAATGACAGTTCTTCTGCTCAAAAGCAGTGCTAGATATCCGTTTCTTCATCTATAGAAAAGTTGTAACTATTGAGCATGAAGCAGCACTTGGAATAAGACAGATGTTAAAATAAATAAACAAGTAAGTGATACTTGTCTCTCTCCTCTCATAATAGGAGACAGAACCAAGGTGAGAAGAAGGCATTTTTGCAAATAGATTCTGTCAGCAGTAAATAAGCTTTCTACTTTTAATTTTTTTCATATAATAAAAGCAGCAAAAGTTCTATACACTTTTCCTTTGGGTGAATGATTTTTTGTCCTAAACGTCTACATTTCATATGCTCATTTTATTTTTCTTTACCTTATTGCTAGCATGTGTAATCAAAGATATTGAAGTGGAATCTCAGAAAACTGTGTATCTTCTATTGTTAATGGGCGAGATTTTTGTAATCATAAAACAGATAGCTGAAACTTTTTCCAATCTAAGGGAAAATATTGATGTATGTCATAAAAATGTGCATCCTCTTTTGAGTTTAAACTGCAGCAATTAACATCTGCCTGGTACATTTATGTTGTAAGTAAGTGTTAATATCCCTTTCAAAGTGAACAAGATTTTCATCTCACAGAAAATATCTCTTAGTTTTAAATTTAAGAAAAGTTTGATAGTATATTTAAGGAGAATTTTGGTCAGATTTTGAAACTAAGATAAAACTAATAATTCAAAATAATTTGTTAATTGATAAAGTTTTTAAATGGATATTCTGGAATATGCTCTGACATAAAAAGTGATGCGAACTCAGTGCCTAATCTTGGTTTCTGATGCCATTGTCCGATAAAAACAGTCAACACTCCTTGGAAAAATGACTGATTCTAGGGCTAAGACGAGGAATATACGAGATGAGCCTCAAGCATCTTGTAGTGCCAGAAAGTAAGACAGTGGTCAAGACAAAAACAAAAGATTGGAGGTATGTTAAAGTGACACAGAAGCTAACTGAAAGAATTCCAGTGGTCAAAGATGGAACAACTTAAGCAACAAAATAACATATTACTACATCATACTCTAAATTATATATTTTAAAAGTATAAAGATATAAAATTAATATCCATGCTGACATAAATAAGTGATTGGATAAATAAGTAAAGAGAGAAGAAGAGAAAAATCTCCTATGTAGGAAAATTCCAAATAATTTATGGGAAGTGAAGCACGACTCTTCACTCCTTAAATGTGGGTTACACAGTGACTTGCTTCAAAAGAATGCAGCATGAAAATGGGGCAAAGTAACTTTACAGTTGAGAAAGCTGGCAAACATTACCTCAGTCAGGTAATCATGGTTAACATTAACAGTGATAATTCAGTATAGAACAATTTCTCCTAAAGAAGATCTGAGGGCTGACTGAACTGCTTCTGCACAACAAATGACAGAGGGACCACACAGAGAAGGGTAGGAGACATGGAAACATGGTATCAATGGGAACTTCACCCTGATGCAGTGATCTGCAGCAGGGAGGGATGTCACTAAAGGAACCATGCACAGGCTTGCCTTCTCTGAGGCACAGCAAAAAACAGTGGTGTAAAGGGCACATGGACAATAGAGGAAGGAAATCTACTTACTAATCCTACGGAGTCTGCCAAATGGGCAGTAAAATGCTGCAGCTCTCTCCTGGGTTGAAGGCACAAGTGAGCACCATTTTTGCATTCCCTCTCCACCTTGATAGAATGAGTGGGAGAATGGCCCAGACCCTCAAGCCATCCTGCTAAGGACACCTCAGTGCACCCTCAGCCCCTCACCTACACAAGCTCCAGCCAGCCCAGCAAAGCACTCTGCATGCGATACTCCCTGGGTCTCCCCTGGCCCACCCCCACCCCAGCCTCACCACACCTGCTGAAGTCTCCTGGCATACACAGCTGCCAAAGAGAATGATTCTACACAAAGCAACTCCTTCAAGACCAGGAGAGGTAGCTGTTTTGCCTAATTCATAGAAACAAACAAAGAAAGTCAGACAAAATGAAGAGACAAAGGAATATGTCCCAAACAAAAGAATAAGATAAAACCCCAGGAAAAACATTCCAATAAAATGATTAGTAATCTACCTGATAAAGAGTTCAAAGTAATGGGCATAAGCATGCAAAATAAACTTGGGAGAAGGATGGAGGAACACAGTGAGAACTTCAAAAAAGAGTTAGAAAATATAGGAAAGAACCAATATGAGCTGAAGAATACAATAACTGAAATGAAAAATACAGCAGAGGCAATTAACAGCAGATTAGATGACACAGAAGAAAGAGTCAGTGATCTGGAAGACAAAAATAGTAGAAATCACCCAATCAGAACAGAAAAAAAAAAGCAACGAGAAAGAATTTAAAAAGATAAGGATAGTTTAAGGGAACTCTGGGACATCAAGCATACTAACATTCAAATTATAGGTATTCAAGAAGGAGAAGAGAGAGAAAAAGGGACAGAAAACTTATTTGAAGAAATAATAGCTGAAAACTTCCCAAACCTGAGGAAGGAAACAGACATCCAGATCCAGGAAGCTCAGAGAGTCCTAAACAAGATGAATTCATAGAGACCCACATAAGACATTTTATAATTAAAATGGCAAAAGTTAAAGTTAAAGATAAAATGACAAAACTTATAGGCAGCAAGAGGAAAACAAATCATACACAAGAGAAGCCCCACAAGACTATCAGAAGATTTTTCAGGAGAGATATTTCAGGCCAGAAGTAAATGGCATCATACATTTAAAGTGCTGAAAGGAAATATCTCACCACCAAGAATTCTCTATTGGGCAAGGTTATCATTCAGAACTGAAAGAGGGATAAAGACTTTCCCAGACAAGCAAAAACTAAAAGAGTTCATCACCAAACCAGTCTTACAAGAAATGTTAAAGTGTCTTCTTTAAGCAGAAAATAAAAAAAATAAGAAATAAGAAAATAAGAAAAACTAGAAATAAGAAAATGTATACAAGAAAAAATCTCACTGGCAAAGGTAAATATTTAGTAAAGGCAACAGATCAGTCACTTAAAAAACTAGTATGAAGGTTGAAAGATAAAACTAGTAAAAGCAATTAGAACTACCTTAAGTAGTTAAGGTAAAGTTATACACAAAATAAAGGAATGTAAAATATGACATAAAAAACTTAAAATATGGATAATGTAGTAAAAATGCAGTGCTTTTAGAACACATTCAAACTTAAACTGTTATAACCTAAAAATATACTGCTGTATATAGGTTGATATATATGAACCTCATGGTAACCACAAGCCAGAAACCTACAACAGATACATAAAAAATAAAGAGAAAAGAACCCAAATATAACAGTAAAGAAAACTACCAAGCCAGAAGGGAAGAGACCAAGAAAAGAAGAAAGGAACAGAGAAGAACTATAAAAGCAAACAGAAACAATCAACAAAATGGAACCAAGTGCATACTTGTCAACAACTACTTTAAAGACAGACACAGACAGAAACTGAAGGAACAAAAACAAATATTCCATGCAAATGGTAACAGAAAGAAAGCTTGGGTAGCAATACTCATATCAGACAAAACAGACTTTACAATAAATGCTGTAACAAAAGACAAATAAGGCTGTTACATAATGATAAAGAAGTCAATCCAAGAAGAGGATATACCATTTGTAAATATTTATGCATCCAACATAGGAGTACCTAAATATATAAAGCAAATATTAATAGACATTAAGGGAGAAATTGACAATACGATACAATGCAATACAATAATATGGGATAGTAATAGAAATGCAATAATAATATGGGATTTTAAGACCCCAATTATATCCATGGATATCTCATCCAGTGAGAAAATCAATAAGGAAACACTGGCCTTAGATAACATGTTACACCAGATGGACTTAACAGATATATACAGAACATACCATCTCAAAACTACAGAGACACATTCTTTTCAAGTGAAGATGAGACATCCTCCAGGATATTAGCCACAAAACAAGTCTCAATAAATTTAAGAAGGTTGAAATCATATCAAGTATCTGTTCTATGGTATGAAACTGGAAATCAATGACAAGAAGAAAGCTGAAAAGAACACAAACACATGGAGACTAAATAACATGCTACTAAACAACCAATGGGCCAATGAAGAAATTAAAGAGAAATAAAAAAAATACCTTGAGACTAAAGAAAATGGAAACAAAATTGTCCAAAATCTATGGGACTCAGCAAAAGCAGTTCTAAGAGGGAAATTCATAGTAATACAGGCCTACCTCAAGAGACAAAAAAATCTCAAATAAACAATCTAATCTTACACCTAAAGGAACTAGAAAAAGAAGAATAAACAGAGCCAAAAATTAGTAAAAGGAAGGAATTCATAAAGATCAGAGCAAAAATACATGATATAGAGACTAAGAAAGCAATAGAAAAGATCAGTGAAACTAAGAGCTGATTCTTTTAAAAGATAAACCAAATCAATAAACTTTTAGCCAGACTCATCAAGAAAAAGCCTGGGAGATGTCCCAAATAAATAAAATCAATAGTGAATGAGAAGAAATTACAGCTGAAACCATGCAAATGTGAAGCATCATAAGAGACTACCATGAATAATTACATGCCAACAAGTTGGAAAATCTAAAAGAAATATAGAAATCTCTAGCAGCACACAACCTTCCAAGATTAAATCATGAAGACATAAAAAACCTAAATAGGCTGATTACTAGTAATGAAATTGAATCAGTAATTTAAAAATTCCCCCAAAATAAACGTCCAGGACCAGATGACTTCACAGGTGAATTCTACCAAATATTTAAAGAGTTAATACTTATGCTTCTCAATTTATTCCATAAAACTGAAGACTAAGGAATGCTTCCAAATTCATTTTACAATGCCAGCATTACCCTCATACCAACATCAAAGACACCACACACACACAAAAAATTACAAGCCAATAACCCTGATGAACATAGATGTAAAATCCTCAACAAAATATTAGCAAACTCAATTCAACAGAACATTAAAAGGATCATACACCACAACCAAGTAGGCTTTATTCTAGAGATGCAAAGATAGTTCACTAGATACAAATCAATCAATAAGATACATCACTTTAATAAAATGAGGGACAAAAATCTATGATCATCTCAATAAATACTAAAAAAGCATTTGACAAAATTCAATATCCAATTATGATAAAAACTCTAAGCAAAGTCGGTATAGAAGGAATGTAACTTATAATAAAGTCCATATATGACAAAACCAGAGCTAACATCATATGCAATGGTGAAAAGCTGAAAGCTCTTGCTCTAAGATTAGGAAGAAGATAGATATGCCCACTCTTACCACTTTTATTCAACCTAGTATTGGAAGTTCTAGCCACAGCAATTAGGCAATAAAAAAATAAAACACATTTAAATTGGAAAGGAAGAAATAGAACTGTTACTATTTGGGGGCCCACCCAGTGGTGTAGTGGTTAAGTTTGCATTCTGCTTCAGCAGCCCAGGGTTTTCTGGTTCGGATCCCAGGCACAGACATAAGCACCACTTATCAAGCCATGCTGTGTCAGGCATCCCACATATAAAATAGTGGAAAACAGGCACAGATGTTAGCTCAGGGCAAATCTTCCTAAGAAATAAAAAAACTGTTACTATTTGCGGATGACATGATACCATATATAGAAAACTTTAAACACTCCACCAAAACACTGTTAGAACTAATAAATGAATTCAGTAAAATTGCAAGATCTAAAATTAATATACATAAATTCACTGCATTTCTCTACACTATGAGAAGGAAAAACTAAGAAAACAATCCCATTTACAATTGCATCAAAAAGAATTAAACACCTAGGAATAAATTTAGCCAAGGAGGTAGAACACCTGCACTTTGAAAACTATAGAACATTGATGAAAGAAATTGAAGATGACATAAAAAAATGGAAAGATATACTATGCTCATGGATTGGAAGAATTAATATTATTAAAATGTCCATGCTACCCAAAGCAATTTAGTTTCAATTCAATCCCCACCAAAATACCAATGTCATTTTTCACAAAACAAGAGCAAAGAATCCTAAAATTTGTATGGAACCACAAAAGACTCCAAATAGCCAAAACAATCTTGAGAAAGAAGAAGAAAGCTGAAGGTTCATACTCCCTGATTTCAGACTGCACTACAAAGCAATAGTAATCAGACTATGGTACTGGCTCAAATACGGACATAGATCAATAGAATAGAATAGAGAGCCCAGAAATAAATCCCAGCATATATGGTCAATTAATCTGTGACAAAGGAGGCAAGAATACACAATGTGGAAAAGACAATCACTTCAATAAATGACATTGGGAAAATTGGACAACTACATACAACAGAATGAAACTGGATCACTATCTTACGCCATGTACAAAAAATAAATTAAAATTGGATTAAAGACTTGAACATAAGACCTGAAACTATAAAACTCATAGAAGCTAACATAGGCAGTGAGCTCTTTGACATCGGTCTTAGCAATATTTTTTGAACCAGTCTCCTCAGGCAAGGGCAACAAAAGCAAACATGAACAATTAGTATTACACCAAACTACAGAATTTTTGCACAGCAAAGGAAATCATCAACAAAATAAAAAGGCAACCTGCTGAATAGGAGAAGATATTTGCAAACCATACTTGTGATACGGAGTTAATAAAATAGGTGAGAACTTACACAACTTAATATCACAATAACAAACAACCTGATTATAAAATGGGCAGAGTACTTGAAGAGATATTTTTCCAAAGAAGACTTACAGATGGCCAACGAGCACATGAAAAGGTGCTTGACATCACTAATCCTCAGGGAATAAAAATCAAAACCACAATGAGATATCACTTCACATCTTTCAGAATGGCTATTACCGAAATAAACAAAAAATAACAGTCATCGGGAAGAATGTGGAGAAAAGGGAACCCTTGTAGGCTGTTGGTAGCAATGTAAATCGATACAGCCACTGCTGAAAACAGTATTGAAGTTCTTCAAAAAGTTAAAAATAGAACTATTATGTGATCCAGCAATCCCACTTCTGGGTATTTATCCGAAGAAAATGAAAGCACGAATTCAAATAGATATATACACCCTTATGTTCATTGTAGCATTATTTACCATAGCCAAGATATAAAACGAACCTAAGTGTCTACTGATAAATGAATGCATAAAGAACATATGAGATAGATATACATATAATGGAATATTACTGATCCATAAAAATGAGTGAAATCTTGCCATTTGTGACAACATGGAGGGACTTAGAAGATATTATGCTAAGTGAAATAAGTCAGACATAAAAGAAAAATATCGTATAATTTCACTTATAAGTGGAATCTAAAAAACAAAACAAACAAAAAAAAAACAAAACAGAAACAGATTGATAGACACAGGAAACTGGTGGTTACCAGAGCCGGTAGGGGTTGCAGGTGGACAAAATAGGTGAAGGAGGTTAAGAGGTACTAATTTCTGGTTATGAAATTAATAAGTCATGAGGATGTAACACACAGCATAGGGCATATAGTCAATAATATTGTAATAACTCTGTGTGGTGACAGATGATAACTAGACTTATCATGGTGATCATTTCGTAATGTATATAAACATTGAATCACTATGATGTACACCTGAAACGAATAGGATATTGTATGTCAATTATACTCCAATAAAAATAAAAGTGATAATTTATATTGATACTAAGTACTTTCGAGATGATGTGATGAAAATGGCACTTCATCTCTGTGATATTCTTCCTGAAAACCCATATCTTGTCTAACCAAGAAAAAAATATCAGACAAACATAATTTGAGATATTCTACAAAATGCCTGATTGGTACTCCCCAAAACTGTCAAGATCAGCAAAAGAAAGTCTGAGAAATAGTCTTAGCCAAGAAAAGCTTTAAAAGATATGATGGGTAAATGTAATGTGGTATCTTAGGTGGGATCCTGAAACAGAAAAAATGTCATTAAGGAAAACTAGTGAAATCTGAATACAGTGTGGGTTTTAGCGAATAATAAGTTGTCTACATCAGTTATTAGCTATGACAAATACACCAGAGTAATGTAAGACGTTAGCATTAGGCGGAAACTGGTTGTATGGTATATGTAGTATCTTTGCAGTTTTTTTGTAAATCTAAAACTATTGTCAATAAAAGGTTTGGTTTCTGGAAGAGTCTTATGAAACATTCCTAAAATGGGTGAAATCTCTTTTTATGTGAAAGCAATCACTCTAAAATTGTTTATAATACATTTCCTTGACCAGTCATATCTTCTCTTTCCTTACAGGTAAAATTAGAGAATATTTCAGAACAACTTATAATGAATGAATCTTTCATTCACGAAGCATTTAAGCACCTAATTCCTTATCTGTCTCCTCTATTACCACTGCTGAGGATGGTAATAACAATAATAATAATAATAACTGATATTTAGTCAGTAAGTAAGAGCTAGTTATTGTGCATCATCTTAATCATGACAACAAAACAAGGTTTTTGCACATGGAAAGCACAAGAAAACTACAAGAAGTATTTGTGATTTTCAATTTTATGAAAGGGATGATAGGTCTAATGGAATCAGCAACTGAGGCGAAAGAAAGCTGGAACCATAATTCCAATGCTGTAGTTTAAGTCTAGGTCTTATTGCCTCAATGATTACAGCTGCGGATGCTTTCATTGTAACTGCAGGGGAAGACAAAGAGATGTGACAGAATCAAGGCTGAAGTCACATAAATTCAAGCTTCTATTTCCTGGTGAAAACTACATGATTCATCTTTATATCAACAAGATGGGTTGCTTTTTAAAGTTTAATTAGATAGGAGTACGTCCAGGATGTTTATGAAGTATCTAATTAAAGTTAATGATTATCAGCACATATGAATAAATATAAAGACGATTTCCCAAATATGCTCTGTTCATCCATTCTGAGGCCTAGAAAACTTTTTTTTTAATTCAAAAAATACAAATAATGGAAAATTGCTCCAGCCTCAACACAAGAGAGCTTAAAATATTGCCATAATTATCAGAGGAAACCTTGGAGAGCTCATACAAATTTGAGCATTGATACCTCTGTAAATTGTATGTAAATTTTATCAGATTTTTTCTGTTAAAGATTTTTCTATGATTTAAAATTATGCAATAGTGATATAGTTTCATAAACAAACACTGTATTTGAGGAAGACATAGACTTCCTAGAATACAATTCTTTTTGTTTCCCAAGATAGAAATAGTCTCTGAGTATAGAAATGAGGAGAAAGTCAAATGATGTATCTGAAACCCCTCCGTAAATCGGAAAATGGCATCAGTGTGCTGGTATTACACTTTTTTGTTCTAGCTTTATACAAGAAAACGTGCTACTTTTTATTTCCATTGTTAACAAAGGGACATTCACTTCCTAAGTGTTGTGACAAGTAAATTATGTAATTTGCAGTAAATGCACAAATCTGATCTTCTGCCAATTGGCAGCACATTAAAACATTTCATCAAATTAAATATAGGTATAGAACTGTACACATATCATAAGTTTAATAACTTTCTGAAACTGAGCACTCCCATGTGATGATCATCCATCCATACTAAGCATGAAAACATTACCAGCAACCACAAGTTCCTCTGATGCCCCTGCAGTCACTACCCACCAAGGGTAACCATTACCTTTACTTCTAATAGCATAGGTTAGTTTTAGTTTTCTACGTTATTTGATTGGAGTATACAATGTGTAGTCTCTTGTATCAGACTCCTTTCACTCAGCATTTGTGTTTCCATGATTCATCCGTATGTTAAATACAGTGAAGTTTGTTCATACTAATTGCAGTATAGTATTCCATTGTGTGTGAGTGCACTATAATATACTTAACCCTTTACTGTCTTGACAGGTATTTGGGTAGTTTCCAGTTTGAGACTAATACAAATATTACTGTGATGAACATTTTTATTACATGATTTTTGGTGAATATGTGTACATTTTTGTGTCTCTAGGTCTTGGATTATGCATATGATTGCTTTAATAGATATTACTGCCTGCTCTTAACAAATAGAAATCCACTTAAAAGCAACTGAATACTTACGTTTAAAAATAAAACACTAATAAACTCTATTCCAAAGGCAAGCAGGAAAGCAAGCTTGGCTAGACTCTTAACTCTCGAGTATCAACTATGAAGCATATCTGTGAAAAAAGTAACTGAATAAATAAAATAAAGCATTTTCCAGTTATTTTCATGTCCAAAAAGTTTCATTGGAGGCTACTCTTCAAATGATTGACTTTCAAGAAAGGCAGTGTTAACAGTTTAAGTGATGTACTCTTTTTTTTTTTTTAAAGATTGGTACCTGAGCTAACAACTTGCCAATCTCTTTTTTTTTTTTGCTTTATTTCTCCCCAAATCCCCCCCAGTAGGTAGTTGTATACTTTTAGTTGTGGGTCCTTCTAGCTGTGGCATGTGGGATGCCGCCTCAACGTGGCCTGATGAGTGGTGCCATGTCCCCACCCAGGAACCGAACTGGCAAAACTCTGGGCCGCCGAAGCGGAGTGCGCAAACTTAACCACTCAGCCACAGGTCCGGCCCCTAAGTGATGTATTCTTAACTTTGACTTTGTGAATAATGGAAAGAGTGCTTATCGGGGCATGCAGCAACTTTCAGGATGCCCTTTCACCATATAACATGTCGGAATAACAGATGGCATACTCTGTAAAGAAAATTAACTTAAATAAGTCAGGTAAGAAGCCACCTTTCTTGAAACAAAAGATATTTTGTATAAGAAGTTCATCTTATTTATTGCCTACCTGGACAGTTAATGTATTCAGGTGTTTCCAATCTATTCCTTTGCGATAAAACAGACTTCAACTTCTCATCATAAGTGCTACCACTTCTCAAATCTTCCGCACTTAATGTGTTCTTATCACATATATCACTTAATTATAGAATTCTGTGTTTCTAATTAACAAAATCTACTTTCTTTTTTTTTAGTATACCAACTGTGGTAAACTTTCCATTTTAAGCAATGACAGAAACCTTGAAAAAATATGGCAATATTATTTCTATGATTCTTTAATAAGTTACATGTTACCTGTGCATGGTGCTTCTTTATTCTAATTATGAATTCATAAATTAAAAATATGCTGTTTTCAAAATATTTTGTTTCATTTTATAAAATTTTACATTGTCTAATTATCAATTACAGATATTGAAACATGCAACGCTTCTCTTTACGGTAATAAATCTTGAAAAGCAACATTCATCTGTATCATGTTAATAACCATTCACATGTTAAGGTCAGAATTTACTGATCTTCAAAATACTGAATATACCATTCTCATTGGAGACATTACATAAGAACATCTCCACTGATGATTTAAATATATGGAAATTTGCCAACATTAGAGTTTGTATCTGTATATGTGATGTATGTAGGTGTGTGTATAAACTTGTGTTTTTACACATAAATTCTAGTGCAGATAGATTACACATGCACACATAATTGCCTAACAAATATGAATCTTATTAGTCATTAATTCAAGAAATATTTTGAATTGTCTATTATGTCCAATGCTTTGGGCTAAACACTTGAAAGATGACAAGGCTGAGTACAACAAATAACATATGGACTAGAAAATGATGTAATAAATGTGCACAAGTGAATGTAAGTTACAAAATGATGTAAGTCATGAGAAAGGTACACAGCAATACTTGGTTTACAAAGGTAGCGTTGTATTTTATGGAGAATGAGGAGCATGGGAGGATGATTAAAAAATGATGTGAGTTTTGAAAATGATGGGTAGAAACTGGACTTGTGGACATGTGAGATAGGCCTTATATGCAGAGAGAACAACACAGACAAAGGTGTGAAGAAAGGGCAAGCAAGCAGTTTAGTTTGATTGGGACATAAAGTATAGTAAGGTAAGGAATAGTAGGTAGAAACGTACTGTGTCAGTTCCATTCTGACCTGGACAAATAGGTCATGCTAATTCTAGGTCCTAACTAGATGGGAGATTTCTGTACATTCACTTAATTTCTCTGAATTTTTATTCCTTCATCTGTAAGATAATAGAGCTGAACTAGATCAATTAGTTTCAAAACACAAATGTTACGGAACTCCAGTTGTATATTCATGTTATGGAGAGTATGTGATATTTATTTAATTATGTGCACATATAAAACCTTTCCACTTAAAAATGATATGGTCTTCTACTACAGTAGGCAAACATACTTAAGAAAACAGTGTCATAAAACGGCCTTTTAAAATGTGTACTTTTAGAGATAAAATTATTATCATTTTGGATAACATAATTTTTTACTCAGAAAAGTAAAAGAAACTAAAAAATGGATAGATGAATAGAGGAATCAGAAATTGGCCTGGAAAATGTATACATATGACAACAAATTAGATGATATGGTTAGAAAGGTACTTGCCTTTACAATTACTCAGATAAAAAGAATCCCTAGGAAACCTTAATCAAAGTATATAAAACATCTATATGAAACAAAATTTAAAAACAAAAAGGAAGAAAGTAGCATCACTTCCACCTCATTCTTTTAGTCAAAACAGTCACAGAATAGGAAAGTAATTGGAGGTCAAATTGTCTTCTTGAATAGGTACATTCAACATCATAAAAATGTAAATATTTTCTCTGAAAAAACCAACAGGATTATTTTTGAATCAAGCTAATTCTGATATTCTAATGAAAAAACGAAAAATAAAAAACAAGAATTTCTAAGGACATTCTCATGAAAAACTGCACTGAGGGCTATATCCTTTCCAGATGATGTAACACCACAAGTATTGAAACAATTTTTACTTGAACATGAATGAACAGATCAAAAGAACAGGTGAAAATGTCCAAAATGGAATAGATTTAAAGTAATTGAGGATATGATGGGGGTACGCAACTAGTGGGCTGAAGATAAACTATTCAATAAATGGCACTGGAATCACAGAATAGCCAGCAAGAAAAAAATGGATTCATAAGATAAACTTTAAATAAAAATAAATTACATGTAGTTCAAAGATTGAACACACACACAAAAACAATAGTGTTAGAAGAAAACATGAAAATTTTTAAAAGTAATTTCAGAATAAGAAAGCCACTTCTGAATATAAAACAAGGATATAAATTAGGCTTGAACACAAATTTTTTTTAATTTGTTGAGCACGGGAACATCAAGACAAAAACAAACTGGGAAAATCACTTGCAACTCATTTAACCGGGAAAAGATTAGTTTCCTTTATGTATATAACAGATTAAATACGGCAGTAAATTCATTAATACTCCTTCCTTCCAGAGATACAGTCAGTTTCCCCTCCCCTTGTTTCTGGACTTTGCAGTGACTACTTTGACTCTAGAATTAAGCAAAGTGATGCTATATTTGTCCCAGGCCTTTCCTTTGAAAGGATCTGCAGTTTCCACCTTGATCAATTGGAGCCCTGAGGTCACAAAACTATGAGGAAGCCCAAGATGCCCACTTTGAGAGACTGCATAGGGAGCGAGATGCTTGACTAGTTCACAGCTGCTTATGTGAATAAACATTCACATCACTCTAGTTCCAGTTATTATCTGACTGTCATCACATGAGAGTCACCGAGAAAAACCACCCAGCTGAGCTCATCATTTTATGGCTTCAGAACCATAAAAGATAGTAATAAATCATTGTTGTCTCATTGAGTTTTCAGGATGGTTTATGAAGCAATAGATAGCCAGAACAATACTAACAGAGCTCCCACAAAGCAAATTTAAAAATCCAATAACCAAACAAATAAATGAACAGTATATATATGGTACATTATATTTTCCAAAGATGGTCGCAACAAAAACTCCGATCCAACATGCTCTTCCACATCCCCATCAAGAGGCCTAATCCTCCTCCTGTTGAGTCTCGGCTGACCTAATTCACTTGTTTAACCAATGGAATACAGATGAAATGACATTCTGGGATATCTAAGGCAAAGTCATAAAACGTCTTATAGTTTTCACCTGTATCTCTTGGAACACTCACTCTCAGGATGCTCCTTCTCAGAATCCAGCTGGCATGTCATGAGAAACCTAAACTACATGGAGTGGCCAAGTATGGGTACACCAGCAAGCAGCCCAAGCTGACCTCCCAGCCAACAGCCAACATCAACTGTCAGCCATGTGAGTGTCCTATCTTGGATGTCTAAACTAGTTGAGAATTCAGATTACTGGCGTCCCATAAACTATCTAACTATAACTGCTTGAAAGACCCCAGGAAAGAGCTTCCCCCATAAATTCATGATGCTGGTTGAGAAGCTCCTAAGTTTGGAGGTAGGTTTTGTATAGCAATAGAGAAACAACTGTGGCTTATTATATGTTTCCATCCCACAAGCATGTCTTCAGTTTGACTCCTCCAACAAAAGAATTGTTGTTGGTTTTTTTGTCTTCATTTTCTTAAATCTGGATAGGCCCTGTGGTTGTTTTGAGCAATATAGTATGATACAAGATATATTATGCTGTGCTCTTTCCTAGTATAGTCCTTAGATGGCCTGGCAGCTTCTACTTCCTGCCTCTTTACAATATTGGCTCTTGGACAATTCCCTCTTGAAGGAAACTACCACATAAAAAGTGTGACATTCTTGAGACAACCATGCCCTGAGGAGGACAAACCATGTAGAGTGTCCCTGGAAAATGAAATGTAATGTGAAGAAGGAGAGGACAAAGAATGCTATGGTGGGCAGAGTAATACCCCGTCACCAAAATGTCCATTTTCTCATCCCCTGTGAATGTGTTACCTTACACAAGGAAACAGACTTTGCAGATGTGACTAAGGCAACAAGTCTTAAAATGGAGAGATTATTCTAGATTATCTAAACTGGCCTCACATAATCAATAGGATCTGAAAAGTGGAAGGGAAAGGCAGAAAAGTGAGTCAGAGAAATGTAATGGAATAAAAAAGAGGAAAGAGTGGAAACAAGAAAGAGACCCAATCTATCATGGCTGGCTTTGAAGATGAAAGGGGACCAAGAGCCGAAGAAAGAGGGCAGCCTATAGAGCTGGGAATGGCCTTCAGCTGGCGGTCAACGAGGAAGCAGGAATCTCAGTCAGAAAGTTAAGGTAAAATTCTGAATCTGTAGGGCTGAATTCTGCCAACAACTCAGTTTTAGCCTTGTGAGATCCATGTCAAACTTCTGACCTGCAGAACTGTAAATCAACAAATTTATCTTGGTTTAAGCCACTAAGTTTCTTGTAATTTGCTATGGGAGCAATAGAAAACTAATATAAGAACCAAGCTACCAGGCATGTGGATGAACCATCTTGGACATTTGGTCCAGTTGAGTCTTCAAATGACTCCATCTCTAGCTCCCTAATGAATATCTGTCTGCAACTACATAAAATATCCAGCAAAAACTGCTGAGCTGAGCTGAGTCAACCAGAGAAACATGCGAAAGATAACATAGTTTTGTTTTACACCACTAATTTAAGGAGTTATTTTTATGGAGCAACAGAGAACTGAAAGAGAAATAACATATGAACAGAGAAGTGACAGAAAAAGAAACACAAAATCCTCTTAAATTTGGGAGAAAGTTGCTTAACCCCATCCATACTAAGGAAAATGCAAATTAAAAGTACACTGGAAAAGGATACTTCTCATTTAAGCTCTGACATGTAAAGAGCTTGGAAGTCTTCACATCCATCCATCCAACAAGAAAAGGTTGAACAAACTGGAAATCAATTATTTTATTGGACCCATTAGAGAACTGAAGTTGTAAGAAAAAACACCACCCCAAAATGTGGAAAGACAGATTCATCTAGACACAGCCAAAATCTGCTTAACTGGAGCAGAAGCCACTGAAGCCATAAACTGGTAGGAACACAAAATTGGTAATTCAGAAGTATTACTGGAAGCGTGGGAGTGACGTATTCTTGGGGCCCCCCACACTTTTGCGGATTTCACTCCAGGAACTCCACTAGGTTCTCACAATGAAGACCTGTAAAGACTTCCTTATGTCTCTGGCAAAGGGAAGGGAAGAGTAATCATTGTGAAATATGCTCAAGGTCTTCTCCATAACAAAGACCCACATTCCAAGAGAAAAGACACTGTTAGAGCTTTATCCCAGTTGAGAGAAGGGAATTCCTACCCCTCAAATCCTCCTCTAGACTTCCTGTATCAGATAAAGAGAGGGGGAACTTGGTCAAAAAAGGTCAGAACTTCAAGGAAATACACTGGGAACACTGCAGCCAGGGAAGAAAGCAGGGAGCAATGGGAAAAAAAAGCTATTCTACTGAAGAAATACTGAGAAGGCCAAAACAAGCTCCAAGACATGGGCACACTAAAGCCCTAAGACTTAATTGAAAAATTATAGAACATTCTCTGTCTTCCTTACTACCTTACTACTACATCAACAGGGCCGCAGCATAATAACAGTGGTTTAAAGCTGAAAGAGTTACAGAACAGAGACCATCTCTGAGGGGAAGTACTTATGAATGCACAAAATCAAGAGGGGAGATGTAAACAAAGACACTAGAGGAACGTGAAGCCCTTATATCTACAGCAAACGTTGAAGAGAGCTCAGCACCTGACCAGATTAACATAAATCCTCATGCTAAAGGCCTATTTACCTCAGTTCCTATTACCTGATGCATGTCTAGCTTTCAACAAAACATTTTAAGGTGTGCCAAAACACAAGAAAAAACACAGTTTGAAAAGAAAAACAAGTGCCAGAGCTAAACTCAAACATGACACAAATATTTGAACTATCAGATAATTAAATCTAAATTTATGATTAATATATTAATGGCTCTGATGAGAAATTAGGCAACACACTAGAGCAGATTGGTAATGGAAGAAAATAAACTCTAGGAAAGAATCAAGAGGAAATACTAGAAATCAAAAACCCCACAACAGAAACGAAGAATACTTTTAGAGGCTAATTAGTAGGTACTCTAGACCTGACCAAAGAGAGAATTAATGAAATTATAGATAGGTCAATAGAACCTTTCAAAAATTATGCAAAGAGAAAAAACAAATGAAAAAAGAATAGAGCAGAACATCCAAGAAGTGTGTAGAATTTCAAAAGATATAACATATGCATAATTGGAATGCTAGAGGAGAAGAAAGAAAGAACAGAGCAGAAGTAATATTTGAAGCAATAATGGTTGAGAAATTTCCAAAATAAATGACAGATGCCAAACCACAGGCTCAGGAATCTCAGAGACCACTGAGCAGGATAACTATAAAGAGAAAATAAAAAGCCCTGGGCATATCAGCATATTCAAACCACAGAAAATCAAAGACAAAAAGAATATCTTTAAAGAAACCAGACAAAGAACTCCTTATGTACAGGGGAACACAGATAAGAACTGTGTAGGATTCGTCTCATCAAAAACCATTCAAGCATGAAGAGAGTAAAGAGACAATTAAATTTTGAAATAAAGAGAAAACAACAACCTGGACTTGTATATCCAGAAAAATTATCCTTCAAAAGTGAAGAGGAATAAAAACGTTCTCAGACCAACAAAAACTGAGGGAATTCATCGCTAGGAACTTGCACTGAACAAAATGTTAAAATAATTAATTCAGGTATAAGACAAATAGCATAGGTCAGAAACTTGCATCTACATAAAGAAAAAGAAGAGCACCAGAGAAGGAATAAATTAAGGCCAAATAAAATATTTTATTTTTCTTATTCTTAATTGATCCAAAAAATAGCTCTTTTAAAAGAAATAATAGTAACAATGTATGGGGTAGTTATTTGCCTATTGTTATGTAAAATTAATGATGTAATATCACAAGGAAATGGAGAGAAGAATTAGGAATACTTATCTGCTTTAAGATATCTGTACTATTCTTGAAGTGTTATAGTATTATTTGAAGGTGGACTTTGGTTAAAAGTGTATATTGTAAAATTTAGGTCAACCACTAAGTTTTTTAAAGAAGTATAATTGATATGCTAAGAGAGGAGACAAAATTGAACTACAGAAAATGCTCAATTAAAACCAAAGAAAGCAGAAATGAGGGAGAGAAATAAAGAATGAATGAAATAATCAGAAAACTGTTATAAACATGATAGTTATTAATCAATCATATCAATAATTACTTTAAATTTCAATAGTCTAACTATACCAATTAAAAGACAGATTTTAATAGTGGATTTAAGAAAAAAAGACCCAACTATATGTTGTTTATAAGAAAAGCACTTTAGAGGCCGACCCGTGGCCGACTGGTGAAGTCTGCGCGCTCCGATGCCGCGGGCCAGGGTTTCGCTGGTTTGGGTCCTGGGCGTGGACATGGCACTGCTCATCAGGCCACATTGAGGCAGCGTCCCACATGAAACAACTAGAAGGACGTGCAACTAAGATATACAACTGTGTACCGGGGAGATTTGGGGAGATAAAGCAGAAAAAAAAAGATTGGCAACAATTGTTAGCTCAGGTGCTGATCTTTAAAAGAAAAAAAAAGAAAAGAAAACCACTTTAAAGACTTACATAAGGTTAAAAACAAAGAGATGGAGAAAGAAAGATATACTGTGCAAATAAACACTAATTTAAAAAAAAAAGCTGGAGCAATTATATTTATGTTAGGCAAAACCAGCTTCAAAGCAAGGAAAATTCTCAGGGATAGAGAGTGTTGTTATGTAAGAATAAAGTGGTTAACTCTCCAATACATTTCAATACTAAACCCATATGTACATAACAACAGAACACTAAAATGTATGAGGCAAAAATTGATAGAAATTAAAGAAAAAATAGAGGTATCCACAATCATAGTTGGAGACATTGATAGCTCTTTATTAGTAATAAATCAAGCAGGCATAAAATCAGTAAGGATATAGTTGACCTGTACAACACTAGCAATCAACTATTTAATTGACATTTATTGAATATTCCATCCAACAATATTAGAATACACATTTTTTTCAAGCTCTTGGGACATTCATCAAGATAGACAACACTCTAGATGATAAAACACATATTAACAAATTTAAAAGAAGAGAAATCATACAAAGTATGCTCCCAGACCACAACGTAATTAAATTATAAAACAGTAGCAGAGTGATAGCTGGAAGACTCACAAATATTTGGAAATTAAACAACATATCTCTTCACCATACTGAAAATACAAAGCACTCTACATGTTGAATAATGTTTGACTATTCCCTATTTCTGCTAAGAAAGAAAACGATCTCATGTCGAAGTTCAGTTATATGCAAGAACTTCTTGATGGTAAATTTTACAACTGTAAAATAGTATAATCTCCATCAAGAGAGTTATTAGGAATGTTACATTTCCTCTCAGTGTAAAGATTTTTGAAGGGGCTTAGAGATTAGAATACTATATTATACTATTATTTGCTATTGTCTGTCCATAGAAATTGTCTACTATAGTATAATTGTTTTTCAAATTAGACAATTTTACTAACCAAAACCAACATTGACATCTATTATATTTTAAGAACCAAAATATCTTCTAATATTTTGAATATTAACGACATCAGTAGAGCCTCCCATTCCCATTTTATATGCTGAGATTAGTTTTGGAAAAGGCAATTTCTGCAAAGGAAGATCATAATAGTCTCCTTCAGTGAATAGCGAAATTTGGGGAAAAGAATTTAACCTCTAGGCTTAATCTCAAATTTTGTTTGAAATTAAGATTTTGTTGGGAGTAAAAAACAATATGATAAAGTGCTTTTTAAAAATCTTCCTCCTGGGCTGGCTGGTGGCGCAGGTTAAGTTCGCAGGTTCCGCTTTGGCGGCCTGGGGTTCGCCGGTTCAGATCCCTGGTGCCAACATGGCACCGTTTGGCAAGCCATGCTGTGGTAGGCGTCCCACATAGAAAGCAGAGGAAGATGGGCACGGATGTTAGCTCAGGGCTAATCTTCCTCCAAAAAAAAAAATCTTCATCCAAAAGTTAAATAAACAAGATATAGAATAGAATACAATATGAAGTAGAAAAGGGTATTTATAAAATATAGAATAATTTATATTCTAATAAAAACATAAACAAAAAACATTTTCTTATTTCACTAAAATTTGTTTAGGCTACACATATCTCCCTCTCAATTTAAATTGTGATATTTAAACTTACTAATTTCAAAAATCAAAAGTATTTTATAATTATATCACTTTGATTGTAATTATTACATGTTATACTCACACTTGTATCAAAGACCAAAAGACTGTACCAGCAATCAGAGGTAAAAATCTATCAATAAGAATTAGCTTTGTTTCTTTTCTGATAATGCATAATAATGTAATTAAGTGAAATTGAAAACTACAAGCTGTGTGTTCTCAGCAGCTCCACCAGGTAGACAAGACAGATGTGTTTGTTTCAAAGCATTGTGAAAGATAAAGATATGCTTACATGTAACATAGCCATGGGAATCAATACATCCCCAAATATGGAGGGAGAGTATAACCTGATAAAGTCAAATGGCGTCAATTTTAGAAGAATTTTTTTGTTATGTTATTATTTAGATCAGACCATTATAACACAGAAAATTTATTACATTTGATGTTATTAATATTTCCTATCCACAGAATCTTCATTTTGTGATTCCCAGCAAACATATTCTAACAGTGGAAATTATTGAACACCTCTGAAGTTAATAGCATCTGTACAAATATTAAATATGTCTTTGCATGTTGCCATTTCCTTTTTTTTAGTCATTTTTTATTTTCCCTTGAGTACTATTACATATAATTGAAAATGAAAGTTTTATGAGATCATTGTAGAACTAATTTTAGGTAGATGTGGAGCAATCTGAGAATTATTCAATGAACAGCAATCAACACCTTGCCAACAGAAGATGGATTAAAGAAATAGTAGTCAATATCCCATTAGTAAGTCCATTATAACCTTCACATAGAGCATTTTGGTTTTTTTAGGTAAACTAAAACAATTAAAAGTGAATTTCAGCAACTGAAAAGTGAAGGGGCTAATCTATAACAGAAACTAAATAAATTAGTCACTACATGTGTTCCACCAAAAAGAAACTTGGCAAGTCATTATTAAGAATATTAACGAACCGTTTATTAAACTGTGTACACTGGCATAGGTAATTGTTGTGTTAGGTTTTCTAAAATAAACCCCTTTTTTGAAGGAAACAGAAAGTAGTTTTAAAATATGCTTTTATATCAAATTAACTATTAAAAAGCATAAAACTAAATATTTTCTCCTAATAATTTTGGATAAAAATAAGAGCAATCTAAGATTAATGATCTTGAATCATAAATTTTTGAACTAGAGAAAAATTGTAGCTACCAGAATTTAATAATAACTCTAATTACCATAATGAACTCTTAGTTCACAAGAGCTAATAAAAGTTCCAACTACGCTACGTGGAACGAGCACAGGACTCAAACGAAGGACTTGGATTTAAGCCAGTTTTTGCACGTACTGGCTGTGCATCTGCACAAATCATTTAACCTTGTGAGATTTGATAAAAATTTCATTATTTCTTTAAAAAATTTATACCTTGAAAATGCAGCATGAAAGTCAAAGAAACCTTTTTGAATTGGAAAGGCTGAAACTTTTCTTGATGGGTGCGGTATTTTGTTTATAGTACTAGCCTACTCAAAACGCTCAAGGTCAGTAGAGAGACTATGATTCTAGCAGCATTATGATTTTCATTTTAAATTAGCTTTGTAATCATAGTCTTGCTTCATGGGTCCATGTGACAAATAGCCCTTTCTTCTTTTAAAAAATGTCATCTTTGTTCTACATGTGATAAACTGTGCCCAGGTTGGAGGTTACTGATCATTTTCCCTACTTTACTGTAGAAAATAGCACCACACTAACACTGTGAAAACTCCTCTTATGTGTCATTGGCAATGCCCAAAGGTATACCTGTAGAACCCCGATTCAAGATAAGCGGCTTTGTGGAAGAGATGGGAAGCCCAGTAGACAAAGCAATATCCTTCAGGGACCTGGCTGACTCCTTTGTGAGACCCCCAGAGACTCAGAAATATTGAAAAGGGGTAAATAGGACTTCCCGGGGGTCTGATCCTGCCTAAGCTGGTAAAAACACTAAAGTCACAGAAATCTAAGTTAGAAGTAAATGGGACTTTTCAGAGTCTCCCAGAATAAGCATCATGTTTCCTTAAGAGTATCATATAACTAGAATGTTGAGTGAGGATCCTTTTTTACTCATATAGCTCATGGTACCACACTGGATGCGTAGCGGGAGAAAAGCACATAGAATGAGAATCCTAAAGATAAATATGCTTATTCACATAACCCTTTTCTGGTTTAAATCAAGGACAGGTCTATTTAGGCAACATCTGTATGACAATTCACCTAAGAATCTCTGTTGAAGAAGACACTGCTTTACACTGTGAATTATATCGTCAGTAATCAGTGCAACGAGGCTGTCTATAGCCTGGATATTTTAAGGTATTTGAATTCCTATCCTTTAAATCAAGGCACTTTGCATCTTGCCCATTCCTTTGTATGTGATAAATTGATCCTCAAGGCTCACAATTAGTATGATTAGGAAATGGCTTTTTGAAAAACTGACTGAGTAACCTTGCACTATTTAAAAATCCGTTCTAAAATTTTAACATCTATTTTTTATACACAAAAATTAATTTGAATTAACAGACTTTCTCAATCTATAAATAACCTAGATAACTTTAGCTTAATGTACTAGACTGATTTAGACTTTAATGTGAATTATTCTAAGCTTCTCATCAGATTGCCTGAAACTGGTGTTCTCTAGCAATGTATGTTTCTCCCGAAACACTTAAGCTCTTTGAAGGAAGAGTGCATGTCTTATTTAACTTTGTCTCCCTGGTATCTAGCAGACTTCCTGGTACATACCTATTTCTTGAAAAATTATACAGAAAGAATACGAATCTTGTTTAGGGATGAAAATGCGTTTTGAGTGATGTCATGTGCATGTGGGACATGTTAAGGACAGTAATATCTATGTGAGGCATTGGATGCCTACCAAGGTTGGGAAAAGAGACCTAGGCATTGGATACAGCGAGGGAGAGAGCAAAGGATCAAAGACGCATTTTACCTGTTGGCCATTTTTCTGAGAGCTCTGATATGGGGGACCCACTATCTGTTGAAATCAGTCTCTCACTATTTCTAAAGTTTGCTAATATCTAATAAATTCACATGACAGAAGTATTCACTTTTCCAAAAATGATCCCCAGCAAGGTGATCTTGTAGACAGAAGAGTGTCCTCTTGCAAAACTCCATGAAGACCAGCTACAGTTAAGGGTTGGGGAAATCAATATTGGTAGATGCTGAAGTGGAGGATCAGCCCTAGAAGGCTCTGGCCCATCCTGCAATCAAAAAACTTGCACCTTAGTCCCTGACCATGCCAGAGTAAGTGCTGGGGCTTCTCTAGTCTTGCAGCCTATGGATCCTTAGCAAAAACACTTGACTTCCTCTCCTAAAGTCTTGTAGCCGGATCTTTTAGATCCCCATGCACTCAAGATATGATGGATAATGCTACTTTCTTCTCCATAAGTTTCCCCAGGAAACACTAGAAATACTGTTCTGGGCTCGGTATGTGTCTTGAATTGTCTTCTGCCCTTGCTTGACAAAGATGAAGCTCAATATTGTAACACTGACATATATGTTTTAACTAAATAGTGTGCCAACTGGATCCTACTCAGTTAAACTTATTTAATAAGGTTTAGTCACATATGTTATATTGTTTAAAAAGTCTCCTTAAAAATATTTTTACCTAAAATTAGCAATACCCCTAAGCAAAATTAAATAGAAATCAATTTATATTTCAAATTGACAGATATTTAAGCACCTGATATGTATAAGGTTTCTCTTTTCCTTTTTTCCCCCTGAACAGCAACTACTTTAAATAGAATAATATAACTAAAGAAAGCTTATTTTGTTTGCACACTTTTTGTGCTTGATCTTAATTTTACGTGATCCTTTATAGGAATTCTGATACAGAAACTTGGATTCCTGAGTTTGGAGTTTTAGCTACAACCAGTCACTGAGCATGTTTAACAAGCTGCTATTAGCAATCAGGACTATGAGCTGTGAATATGCCCACTGAGGTTTTCTTCTCGGTTTAATCAAAAGAATTTAAAGAAAATTGAAAAGGGGAGATTTCTGGAGAGCGAGTGGGCAATTATCTGAAGGTTTGTATATCAAGAACCAAAGCCGTATTAATTGGTTGGTTTTGTATAATCTCTAAAGCTCATTTTCTGCCAAAAAACGAGGAAAGGGTGAAAGAAAATGTGGTACTTTGACTACTAATTAAAAGTCCTGGTAATAAAATCCCATAACTGAATCATTGTCATACATTAATACTAAAATATTACATCCTATATTGATCATAACTTTAAAGTTCAAAACAAAAATTACAAATGCTCATTGTTGCCTTTATGTGGTTGTGATAATAACAGAAAGGGAGACATTACGTAGCCTGCATCATGGCCAATCTTAAGAAGGGAAGCCATCTAATTTAAATTATAATTAATAGGATTTAAATTAATCACTTTTTGTGAGTCATTGTTTACTCAGTTTGATTTTAATAATTTATGCAGGAACATTATAATAATTCAGGTAAGTACTAAAGTGAATGAAAGAAAAGCAAATAATCCCACAGCTTTCCACTTCTAGCTATTTAATATTTAGGTGGGTCCAAACATATGCATTATTTTAATTTAAATAAATATTACCAGATTACTTTCTTTGAAAGTAGCGAGGATTCTCTACAGATCTAAGATTCTGTACAAGCAGATGGAAGCACTAAAATCATCGGAATTTAAATAAGAAAGTAAGTGAGACTTGTGTAGACTCCAAAAGGTAAGCAGTAACTTTCCTGAGAAGTATCACATAACTAGAAGGATGACTGGGGACTCTTTATCACCCACATCGCTGCTATTATTACTAGACTGGATGCTTGGAAGGAGAAGACTGTAGAATGGGCATTCCAAAGATAAATATGTTTATTCATTTATCCCCTTCCCAGTTTGAAGCAAGTCCAAGTTTAGCTGGCAACATCTGTGCAAAAGTGCTAATTTCACCACATGCTTGCCAACACTGGATGTTATCAAACATCTGATAAACAGTAACAAAAGAAAATGGCCGTCTCATGTTTTCATCTATGCTTACTAGGTGACTATAGTTAAAGCCTCTATATTTTATTTTTGTATGAACCATTTGAAGTTTCTCTTTCTAACACACTTATCCATACCTTTTGCCATTTTTCTGTTCCAATCTTTGCCTTTTTCTTGTAAATGCAGAAGGATATTTTAAAATATTAGACCTTTAATAGCCATTTATACTTCAAATGTTTTCTTTTGTAAAGGGTAATATTAATGTAGTCATGGAGCCAAAAACAAAACAAAACTTAAACATACGAAATATGGGGATCCAGGTGGGACATTGTGCCCATCACAGCCTACTTTTTACTTTCTAAACCATGACATTGTTCATACTCCAGTATTTTCCTTTTTCATTCTTTACACTTTTATTTTGGAGTGGAGATTAAATTATTTTTTAGAAATATCATTGCATAAAACACGTTCTTTTGGACAACATAAATAAATTCTGCTTAATACCATGTGTGGAGGCCAGAAATAGCTATTTTTAAAATGGCTAATTTTACTCTATCAGGAACACAGCAAATAAATGAGTACTCTGGGAAGCCCTTGAAGCCATTCATTCCTTTGGTGTCTGTCTGTCTGTGTCTTTCTCTCTCACTCTCTTCCAATATGTGTGTGTGTGTGTGTGTGTGTGTGTGTGTAGACTGTATTTCCTTGTACTGTTCAATCACTCACTCCAGTAGTAATTTAATATTTTTAAAAAATCATCTAACTTGTGACTTACTAAAGATAATTTTAAAAGCAATAGTGCTAGCTGACTGATACATAAATGTTCAGGGAGTAACAAGGTGATTTTTTTTCGTTTTATATATTAGAGCCAGTATACATATATTCAAATTTGTAAGACAATGAAAAATCTTAATACAATTATGCAAAAATTAGACATGTAAATTAGATGTGTTTTTCAAAATGGTTGTTTACAATGCCTATACCTGTGTGTCAGTGGTGCGTATATTACACTATTGAATGTTTTTGGAATTATTTTCAGAGACATAAAAGCACTAATATTGTAGTCACACTTCATACTTTAACAGCAAAGTATATGTTAGAGCTTGTCATCTTCCTATTCAACAGATAACTTTGAGCTACTTTGTTACTATTGCCAAAATTTACTGCCTCCCTTGTAGACCATTTTGGTAGTATGTGCGTGTTAGCCCAACAAGTACATTAAGGACAGAAACTGCTTCTGTCTCGAGTCTGAACATCCTAAGTAAGATCTTAGTATAATTAACATGGCAAATGCTGAATAAATACTTTCTAAATTCTGAATAGTTCAAGCTGTGAAGGCAATTCTCACAGATCAAGTCCAAAATGTTTAAAGTAATGGCAGCATCATTGGAATAAATGCAAAGCTTCAAAGCTGACTATTTTGGCATGGGCAGCATTCATTTGGATATCTAAATTTTGGCATGTTGTTGGAACCAGAAAGAAGTTTCATTACTCTGACATGGTTTTGGCAAAAAGCGCAAAAAGAGTATAATCCAGAGGATGAGTCATGGCAGTCAGAGCAGGGATGTAATACCATCCCAATTCAAGCAAAAATCATTGTGAATCATGATGTTTAACAGCAGGCACGGGTATGGCACAGTCTAGTCTCTGATAAAGAGACTTAGAAAAGCTAAAAATAATGGCCAAGCACACTGGGGAAATTTCACTGCCATTAAGACCTTCATGTTGGTTTAAGAACCAAAGCAAACAGACACATAGCATGAGATGTAAAAAGATCATTGTTCCAAAGCAATAGATTTGTTTAGACTTCATTCCCTAAATACTGAGTTAATGGCAGCAACTTTAATTCAAGTTCCTATACTATGGTCAGCCAAGGCTGTGGGTAACATTTTTGCTGAGGACAGGATTAGTGTAGGAATACAGAGCACAGCATAGAGCATGCCCAGCAATTTCAATTAAACTGGTCTAGACCACAGAGCTGTCCAATATAAACTTCTGTGGTGTTGGAAATGTTCTAATGCACTGCCCAGTATGGAACTCACCAGCTACATGTGACTGTTGAGCACTTGAAATATGGTGAGTATGACTGAGGAAGTGAACGCTTAATATTGTTTAATTATATTTAATTTAAATATAATTAGCCATGGGTCTAAAGGCTACCCTGCTGAACAGCACAGATCTATAGCAAGGAGTTAGAAAACTACAGCCCAAGGGACAAAAGCCACCAATTTTTGTAAAGTATTATCTTATCTATGGCCAAACTCACTGGTTTACATATTGTCTATGCCCCTTTCACACTGCTTCAGGATTGAGTAGTTGTGACTAAGACCACAGGACCCACAGAGTCTAAAATATGTACTAGTCAGCCCTTTAAAGAAAATGATTGCCGATCTGTGGCCTAGAGATAGCCAGATTTGTAGTCTTTCTTTGGTTCACCCTACTGATGAGCTGCACATGGCCCCATCAAGGCAAGAACAAAAGTAGGCATTTGGAAAAGATCCGAACTTAATCTATCCCTATGATTTTGTTAACCACCAACTTTAATTGTAGCTGCAGGTTTAGGCTAGAAGAAGAGAGTGAAGGTTCTTGAAGGCAAATGCAATGTAGGACTATGAGGGCAGAGGTAACATACCATCTTATTCATCTTTGCACGTTTCACAGTATTTAATACAGGGCTAGAGAAATGTGAAACAGTCAGTAATTTGCTATAGTATTCAATTTAATCCAATTGAAGAGTTATATGCCTGTCTCCAAAATGACTGGACCCAAGCTAGATAGCAAATGTGATAAAAAATTCGTTTTTTCTTAAGTGTATAGGATTTTATATCCACCTCTTTTAAAACATATTTTTTGCTGTAAAAGATCACTGAGGCTATAATTAAAATCAGAAGTGAGTTTTTTAGTGTGTCATGTTTGTTGTATTTGTAAGTTGCAAAGACTAATTGTATTTATTAGCCAATTTTTGAATTATAGTTAATTTTAGCAACAAGTCAGGGTTTTTGTAAAGGAAGACTCTCTTCTCTTTAAAAACAACTTATTCTGTAAAGTTTTGGGGGAAAAACTGTTTCACATTGAAGTATAAAGATGACCTGTGTGATTATAATTTTTTCAAGTGTAATGTCCACGGGGGAGTAAAGGAGGGAGCATAGCATCTGGAAATTCAGTCCTGGTCGCCAGTCCAGAGCAAGGGACTACTGTCACATTACTCGCATACTCATTGTATACACTATTCTGTCAATAGACACAGAAATATTTAAGTAATGATGGAGTACAAGAAGCTGAATGAAGCAGTTAGAAAGAAAAAAACAGAATCCTTCATTTTGTTTATAAGAAAACAGATGTTAAGAGGCTAAGTGCTGACAAAGCCAAAGGGGTATATTTGGCCTGCAGTTCTGGATTGTACTTATGCCAGAGAGAAGTTTGGGGACTCAGGGAATGAGAAATATGGTATATCAACTCTATAAGCTATATTACTATTGAAATAAGCCGACAAATCTAAGAATTAGTGAAAAAGAAAATAGTGTGATTAAAAGAAGAAAAGAATATACTAAATTGCATTTCAGCCTTTATCTTTTTTGAACTTGTTCTCTGTGAATTATCAAGTTTAGCGATCAATAATATGAAACAAATATTTTAATAATTTCAATAGTTTTACTAGTTATGTATATTTATCCATGTAATGTGTTTTAAGATATCCAGATGTCTTCTGTTTAAAGATTAGCCTTCAAGTCATTGAAAAGACTCTATCCAAATTTTTTAAAAACACATGGAGGGAAAAAACATCTAAAATAAAAAGATAAATAACTACAAAGGTAATATAGGAAACTAGAAATTCCTTTGGCAAGATATTTAGAATCCTCTCTTCCAGTGCATAAAACATTAGGATCAATTTCCCTGCATTGAAAATCTAATTCCTCAGCTACCATTTTCTGCAGTGAGTTAAATACAGTGAATTTTCAGTGGAATAAGGTTTTTTTCTCTCCATTGAAATACTCATTCATTTATTTACTCAGTTAACAAACATTTCCTGAGCATCTACCATGTGCCACACATTGTTTGAGATGCCTAGGATATAACAATGAACAAAGCATTGCCCCTACCCTTGCGGAACTTACAACTCACTTAGGAAGAGGGGATTCTTAATATTTCTATAAATATCTAGTAATTTATTACTGAAACATCAACATTTTTAGACAAATATTAAGTGTGGTGTTATTGGGTGTGTTGTTTAATTCACATTTCTGCTTCCCACTCATCCCATGCACATGAAAGGATTACTCTTTCTTTCCCTCCCAATATTAGGTTTGGCCATGTCATTTGCTTACGCTGAATTAACTGTAAGTGAGAGACCTCCATCTGAGCCTCTGAGGGAGGAATATATAAAGCAGGGTCTCTAAGCTGAACTGTGATTAACTATAGTGTGAGTGAAAAATAAACCTCTGGTGTTTTTAGTAGGGGTCAGCAACTATAGCCCATGGATCTAATCCAGTTCACCATTGTTTTTGTAAATAAAGTCACGTCCATTAAGATTACATAGTTGATGGCAACAGAACCTGCATTGAGTATTTATGGCACAGCACCACTCAGAACAACTACTCAGGGCAACTACTACAGCCCACAAAGCCCCAAGTATTTACCATTTGGCCCTTTACAGAAAAAACTTGCTGACTCTACTTTAAGTCACTAAGAGATCGGTGGTGTCCATTACTTCAACATAACCTAGCTGTTATGGGCTGGACTGCATCCCTTCTCGTCCAAATTCAAATGTTGAAGCCATAACCCCAATACCTCAGAATGGGACTGTATTTGGATATAAAGCTTTTACAGAGGTGACTAAGTTAAAATGAGGCCCTTAGGGTGATCTCTAATCCAATCAGACTGGTGTCCTTATAAGAAAATTGAACACACAAAAAGATACCAGGGATGTGTGTGCACGAAGGAAATAACTTGTGAGCACACAGTGAGAAGACTCCACCTGCAAGCCAAGGGGAGAGGCCTCAGAAGAAAACAAAACTGCTGAAACCTTGATTTTGAACTTCTAGCCTCCAGAATGGTTAAAAAATAAATTTCTGTTGTTTAAGACACGAAGTCTGTGGTGTTTTGTTACGGCAGGCCTAGCAAACTAATATATGAGTCTATCCTGTCTGATGCAGAAACTGGTACCTAAAGGTCAGGTGATGGTGTAACAACAACAAAATATGATGACCGCATTTAATTTGCTAAATCAGCATATGCTACAGAATGTGAAAGAATTAATTACTTAATTCAAATTATTAAATTCAAGCAGTATTTTTCAGGATATTATGCTATGATGATGCTAACTATTACTTTTATAACTATATATCTATCTATATTTCTACCTCTATTCTATCTTTATAGCTATCCTAGTCCTAGGCTCTCTTAATCTTTATCAAATGTGCTTTGTTTGATTTTGTGCATATATGTAATTTCAACTGGTGATTTCTTTTTTTTTTTTTTGAGGAAGATATAGCTCTGAGCTAACATCTGCCGCTGATCCTCCTTTTTTGCTGAGGAAGACTGGCCTGGAGCTAACATCCGTGCCCATCTTCCTCTATTTTATATGTGGGATGCCTGCCACAGCATGACCTGATAAGCCGAGCATAGGTTTGCACCCAGGATCTGAACCTGCAAACCTGAGGTGGCTAAAGCAGTGTGTGCAAACTTAACTTCTGCGCCACCGGTTCAGCCCCTCAACTGGTGATTTTTTAAGTTAACATAACCCACTCTGTTCCAAGTGTGGTTGTTTGATAACCCTGCAACTCAAAGATGGCAAGAAATGCTAGTTAGTGTTTAGGGACCAAGGCCTTGAAATTGTTTTCCTTAGTTTGCTGAAACAGGGTAAAATATGCAAAAACAGTTGAATATAGTTGTACTTATAAATATTCTTTATTAAGAAAATGATCTGTTATGTTTCTTTATATGTTAACAGGCTATTGTAACCTTTTTAACATCTCTCTAACACACATTTCTTCAAGTCTTCATATTCAATATGGATGTATTACTCAGGCTATATCCTTGAAGTGTTCATAATCTCATAAGAAAGGAAACGGTCATCAAAAGAAGTCAAGTTATCTGTGGTGGTGACTTATTGAGTAAAAATCTCCAGTTAGTCCAAAGCTATGTCCTCATGCATATCTCCGTTCTCATATTTCTCTGAATAATCAGGTAACGTTCAGCAAAAACAACAACAAAAAATGCATTTAAGAGTTTGCCTGTAAATAAATCTGATTATTATGAAAGTCAAACCGAAATAAGTTTAAGGTAAAAGAAATAAGATCTTGTAAAGTTTCATTAGTTATGTTGCTCAATATTCATTTTTCATTCAAATTATTTGGAAGAAGTGGATATATGGACTAGAAGTCATTAAAGTCACAATAATTATTTAAATTTGATTTGAAATTTGGTAAAATAATTCAGTAGTATGTATATAAGTATATATATTCATTTTTCATACATTAACAAGCTTTATGATTTGTGAATGAAATGCCAATCTAGTCTTGAAAGGGGTAGTAAGGTATGAAATGTATAAAGGAAGTGAAATAGAAATTTTCTTGATTTTAGCACTAGTTGTCCTTGTAGATGATTACAGGTTTCAGAAGTATTTGGCTGTTATAACATAATTCTGTATATTTTAAAAATCTATGTTTATTTTGGAAATCTATTTATATTTTAGTGTAGGGGTTAATTTTGAGTCCTTGGACAACAGTAATGATGTTCCCACCCTTTGCTTTTTTCTGGTTCTGTTTCTTTTCCTTTATTCATCTTAATGACAATGTCATTATTCAAATGAATACAATAGATAGCAAAAAATACTTACTAAATATAGATATACATGTGATCTATATATGTGTGTTTGTGTTTGTGTGTATATATATAGTATATACATCTATATATAGTATATATTACATATTTATATTTAACCTGTAATCATCTTCATCTATTTAAATATATAAGATACAGATATTAATGATTTTTGCAGTGGAATCTCCATATGACAATGTGTTCAACCTTCTCTTGTTCCATTTATAATCTGCAAAAAAGGAATGATAAGACTGACTTGCATCAAGTAATTATTTCTTACTTTCTAAGTAATTTAAAATCTAAGCTAATTAGAATATTTCCGAGTACTTCTCATTTAATTACTTCCAAACGTGCAAAATATTTCCATTGAAAGCAGTCAAATTGTCACAAATTGTACTGTTTGACTTCAACCTTCAGTTCTGTATAATGAGAAATGTGGATAAAAATCTAGTTTGAAATTTAACAAGATTCTACACTAAAGAGAAAATATTGGCTCCACATCTCCCTAAAAACTGCTCTGTTCAATATCCCATGGCAAATTTGGTCCTTGCAGCAGAAAGAAAGATGGATTATTTGTGTCTCATTAATTTTTATGTAAAATTATTCTTTGTTCTCTTGGTTACTCCCTGTCTAAATTGGAAAGGAAATAACAAAAGATTTTTTTATGAGTTTAATTGTCTAGATTTACACATCTACTACTTGTGATTAAAAAATGAATATTTTGTATATCCATGATAAATATTTAGTAACTCTTCTTTGTTATTTATCGCATTTATTTTAGGGCAATGACTGCCATTAAGGTGAACAAAGGAAAAGAAACAAAGCAAGAAAAAAGCAAGGGGTGGGGAGAGTATTACTGTTCACCATGGATTTAAAATTAGCTCCTATACTAAAATATAAATAACAAATTTCCAAAATAACTATAGATTTTTAAAATATACAGGATTATATGATAATAACCAAATACTTCTAAAACCTCTAAACATATTCAAGGACAGCTAGTGCTAAAACAAAGACAACTTGTATTTCATACCTTACTATATCTTTCAAGAACAGATCAGAATTTCATTTACAAATCATAAAGCTTATTAATGCCTGAAAAATGAATAAGCTAAAACTGAAATGATTTTTATTAAAATAATTAGTATTACTGTATTAAATAATTTCCACTGTCTTAGACAGTAGGAAAGTAAGAAGAATGCTTTCTAGGACTTTTTCCTTGAACCCTATTAGGGGCTGCTTTTATGGGTAAACTATGGCAGCATCAAACACACTTTTCTTAATATCTTGCATTTTGGTTGTTCAGAGAATCAAGATTATCTGGGGAAGTGGGGTGGGACACTAGGAAGATAACAATCACCCAAAGAATGCATATGCACAAACAACATAAATTTCAACAAGGATATAGATTAGAGATCTGAGGCTGAGCTAAAACAGAGATAGATATAGATAAATAAACAGATATAAGACATAGATACATTATTAAGACTCATTCCATTTTATATGACATCTTAATAATACTTGTTCATTGAATTAAGTTATCAAGCACATGGGGCTTTTCTTTGTTCCAAAGTATGTGTTCTCTTTATTTTTCTGAATCCACTGAAATTCACATGTGATTACAGATCAAAGTATCCTTGTTTTAAAATTCATTAATACTGAGACACTATTAAATTCATAAATTAAAAAACATAAATAATATAATGTCTAAAAGCACAGTCATCAGAGTCAGAACGATGAAGTTCTCTGCCCACTAGTTTTGGAATCTCTGTCCCTCATTTCCTTATCTATATAACTAGGAAAAATATTAACACCTTGCTAAGTTGCTGTGCTATGCATATGGCTATTTTCATGAATACTACTTTTATGACTGTAAAAATTAAAATTTCTGTTCAGTAATCGAGTACTATACCACTGGAAAATTTTCCAGTATTTCTCCAATATCAGTTCACCATCTTTTAATAATTTTTTTAAAAACCTAAGGGAATTGTTGTACTCCACACAAAGGAGGTAGATTGAGAGAGTTGAGGCAGATACTCGCTTTTTTCTGACTCATTATCAAAACTTTCAAACATAGCCCAGAGGGAACATATGGCAGATAAAATATATAAAACAATAACCCAGAATCAACTTGACAGTGTTAAGAAAAGTTATCCGAAAAGATATCTATATATATCAAATACTGAAATGCTAAATTAACTAAATCAATGCCCACTAAGTTAGATATTTAAGACGTCTAACTATGTGCCGAGTTCAAACTGACTTTAGATTTCATCATAGGCTATGCTTGAAAGTCACAGAAATATATATCAAAAGAAAAGAGACAAAGAGATGAATTTGAATGTAGGTAAAATTAGAGACATGAAATTCAGACAAGAAAAATCCAAAATAAACATGCTTGGTATTATGAAAACAGGAGCATGAAAAACGTAAGAGAAAAAAATTTCATTTGAAGATTTAATAGAAGAAAAAACTCAAGTAAAGGCAGATGTAAATCTGTTTAAAAGGCACACTGCTATGAGGACTAATTAGGAAAACGTCACCAAATTTGAGATATAAACTATCAAAACTTACTAAAATTTAAGAATGAACAAAGCCTTCACCGGACAGGTTAAAAGCCTGCACCTCATGGTCAATAGGGAAAAATAAGAAAGTAGGTTGGTCTCAGATGTCTCCTAAGCAACACCAGATTTCATGAAATAATAGGGCAATGGATCTAACCAGGGGCAATTTTCTCCGTGGGGACATATGACATCACCTAAGGACGTTTTTTAATTGTCACAAGTGGGAGTGGGTGCTATTGGCATCTAGTGAGTAGAGAAAGGGACTTGCCCAAGAGTAGTAGTGTTGTTGGTGGTGTTAGTAGTGTTGTGTCATCCTATCCTTGAAAAATAGGATGTTGTGATGGGTTTCATAAGTGACACTCCAATGTATAGTGGCAGTGATACTTCTGATTTGGCAAATGTGTTTGCTGAAAAGAACTAAATCAAGGGCCAAAGTCTTAATACCAACAGCCAAAGATGTCATTGCCCATAGGCGGTACAGAGGCTGTGGAGTCATTTACATTTGAATGAACCATGTAGGCTTGGACAATAAGCATCCCAAAGGCAACCGTAAGGGACTGAACATCAAAGGCTCTTTCCTAAGTGTTTACTAAGTGTACATCATCTTGCTCAGCAGGGAAATGAGCTCCCATGATAACTAAATTCTTCTCACCCTATTAAATGGTGGCTGAGATCCAGATTCACTTTCAGTGAAAAATTCAATATGCTTTTTCTATTCCTCAGTGCTATGCGACAAGTTTCTGATTTTATATTTATTATCCCATTTAATCTTCATCAATCTTCAAAGAAGGTATTGTTTATACCAACTGAGGTATAGAAAAGTTAATATATGTTTGGTGCGTTAACACAGACAATGGAGCTAGTGATAGAGAACATTCTTGTACATGAGTAATCATAAGGGAAAGTATTGACTCACATAATTGAAATGTCTGGGAGCAAGGTTAGCTTCAGGCAACAATGTTGGTGCAGGGTCTCAATGGATATCATCAAGATTTAGGTTTGTTTCCATATTTTGACTCTCTCTCTTCTATGCTGGCTTCATTATCAGGCCTCAGGTGGTGGCTGGATGGCTGCTGGCAAATTGAAAGCTAAATCCTGCCAGGTTCAAGTACACTGAAAATGTGGTCACAACAGTCCCTGCAGTTGGCACCAATTGGATCATGTGCCTGTCCCTAAAATAGCCACTGTAGCCAGTTGAATGGAATCCTCGTTTTAGCTAGGCCTGAACAGAGGTGTGGGAGAGGACAATCCCACAGCACGTGGACTGAACTGAAAAATGGGATTAGTTTTCTCAGAAGGCAACAGAAGTACAGTTTATAGAAAGTGAATGAATACAGGGTGAATGATAGAAAACCTATCACACCTGCGGCACAGGTGAACACAGGTGGTTGGAGAAGGGGGAAAACACCCTACCCCTGGCAGAAGGGCAAGAAACAATCCCGGGCCCAAGCAATTAGATGTGCCCTACTGCTAGAGAGGAAGGATCACAGAGAAAGCTCGACCCTCAAGCCACAGGTACACAGGGTCTGTGTAGGCCTGAGGCTACACAAGGACAACAGAAAACCCCAACCCCACCATCACTAGGCTAGCACCACTAAAAAGCAACAGGAGTTGATTAATGAGGGAGGGCCAGGACTGTAAAGAGAGATCTTCTCTGAGATGCAGCTGCACAGGGAAGGCCTAAAGTTAGTGGTGGACTAGTAATATCGTGGGCAGCCCTTATGAAATTCAGACTTTGCCCTCTTTACCTACCATTACCTCATGGTAATTGCGGAGGTATTTAAGTCTGGTATTACAGCGTACACACGAGGCAAATAGGGAACAGCTAGCAAGACAGTACATTTAACCCCAGCTTACCGTTAACTCTGTGAAATGTACCATCTAATTAAAAACTGGTGATTATAACATTGGACCCAACTATACCATACACTACATCCAAAAATAACTATTTTAACTGTAAAGACATAGTAAAACTAAAAGAATAGGAAAAGAAGTATCATACTTACACTCATCAAGAGAACACTGATAATGAAGAGACTATCAAACAAAATAGGCTGCAGAACAAGGAAATTACCAGAGATAAAGAGGGACATTTATATTATGTGAAGAGGTCATTCACCAACGAGATTACAAAAATCCTAAATGTTTATGCTTCTAACAAAGATTCAAAATACATGAAGCAAGATTGATAAAACTGAAAACGGAAATAAGAAATCTACAATCACAGTTGGAGACTTTTAACACGCTATTCTCAGTAACAGAAAAAACAGACAGAAAATATCACCTCAACTAATTAACGTGTATCGACACTGCACCCAACAACAGTAGAGTACAGTACTCCCTCCCTTACCCACAGTTTTGCATTCCACGGTTTCAGTTACCCACAGTGAACCGCCAGATGTCATCCGCTCTTGACATCAAACCGCCAACATCATCATGGCTCCACGATGCTCCTTCTGATGTATCGTCAGGTCAATAGTAGCCTAACACACGTCACAATGTCTGCATCATTCACCTCACTTCATCTCATCTCGTAGGCGTTGTATTATGTCACATCATCACAAGATGAAGGATGAATACAGTACAATAAGATATTGAGAGAGATATCATATTCTCATAATTTTTATTACAGTATATTGTTATACTTGTTCTATTTTATTATTAGTTGCTGTCAATCTCTTACCATGCCTAATTTATAAATTAAACTTTACGATAGTTATGCATGTATAGGAAAAAACATAGTATATACAGGGTTCGGTGCTATCTACAGTTTCAGGTATCCAGTGGGGGTCTTGGAACATATCCCCCACAGGTAAGGGGGCTATGGTACCCACATATCAGTAATAAAAGAGGAGACAACACAGCTGATCCTATAGACATTAAAAAGATAATAAGTGATTATTATGAACAACTTTGTGACGAAAATTTTAACAACATAGATGAAAAATTCCTTGAAAAACACTGTCAAAGGTAACTAAATAAGAACTAGATATGTAAACAGTCTTATTTCTATTAAAGAAGTTGAATTCATACCTAAAAGATTTCAATCAAACAAACAAAAAAATCCAGGCTCAGATGTCTTCACCAACAAATTCTATTAAACATTAAGGAAGAAATAAATAGCAATTCTAGGAAATTCTTCCAGAGATTAGGAGAGAAGAAAATGTTTGAAATGATAAAAACATTTTACATTTTGACTGTTGTGTTAGTTACATGACTGTATTCATTTGTCAAAACTTGTACAATTGTGTAAAGAGAATGAATTTTACTGTATATAAATCATATCTCAATAAAGCAGACTCAAAAATTTTTGAGAAGCCAACCTGGCTACAAGGCGCATTAATCTATCATACACGAATCTATTTGCATGGAAATATATTTTATAATATACAAGTTGGACTTTTTAACTGGAACCTATTGTTTTATTAGAAAAGATAGGGGCTGGTTCCGTGGCCGAGTGGTTAAGTTCGCGCGCTCCACTGCGGTGGCCCAGGGTCCGGATCCTGGGCGCGGACATGGCACCGCTCATCAGGCTACGTTGAGGCGGCATCCCACATGCCACAACTAGAAGGACCTGCAACTAAGATATACAACTGTGTACAGGGTGGGGGTTGGGGGAGATAAAGCAGGAAAAAAAAAAAAAAGATTGGCATCTGTTGTTAGCCCAGGTGCTAATCTTAAAAAAAAGAAAGAAAGAAAGAAAAGAAAAGATAGAGTTGTTCCATTAAATACATGATCTCAAAAAAGAAGTATTTAGATGACCAGTAGGGATTTTAGTAAAAAGTTAAAGTAGACGGGAGAAATAAAGGAGACCCTTCACAGAGGAAGTATACATAGATATGACTCAAAGCAAGCAAACATTGCTGTATAAAACTGAAAGCACTTTCCTTCACACTGTCCTCCTAAGAGGTGGGGCTATGTTAAAGAGAAGGGTTCTCCCACTCTCCAAATCAGAGTGGTTGTGCAAGTTGTGGTAGGACTTTGGGAGAGCTGCATTACTCTATAAAATGATGGAAATATTTTAAAATGTTGTTGGGAGAGTAGTAACATAGGAGAGAGAAAAGGGAGAGCGACAAGTAGAATGGTTTTGAGATCCCTCTTGGGTGAAGAAGCTCAAAGGGACGTTGACAGCCTTTCTCAAAGGAGAAAAAGAATTACTAAAAAGGAAATTTTAAATTGTTTGCCATGGTGTGTGCTGTGCACTTCTGCTGCTCGTCGTCGTCCTTACAGTATGTTTAGTAAATACTACATTGCTCACTAATTCAATTTTGTGAAATTTTGAGGAAAGTTAAAGAAAGGGACTGAATTCTGTCTGAGTTGCTGCAAGACAAAAACAGATTGTACAGAGAAACTGGAGCTGAGGATAAAGGTTTCTAGAGTATAAATCCCTGGGAATTAGCAGTATTATCTAGGAGAACATAAAAGGTTCCAAAGCTATGGAACTGGTGGACTCCAAGGTTGAGATTTCCAATGAGCAAAGAAAATCAACTAATATTAAGGTCATAAGTTAAATAAAAATGGAATTGCATAAGGTCTTTGTGTAATGGAAAGATGCAACTGGCAAATAAGAAGGCCCAGAGAAAGGTGGAGCAGTCTAGGAGGATCAGGAGTGATGGAGGGATCCACTAAGCTGGATGGTAGCATGAAGGGCTATACCTCTCTTTGTATTCATCCCTGCCTTCAAAATCCTTTGTAAATGTCCTATAAATCTGTGATTCAGGCCTGGAACTCTAATCTAAAACTTACATTCTCAGTGTTTGATTGTCTAAGAGAGCAGTGCACTTCAGATAAGAGAGAACTATCTCTATTTTTTCTGAGGTGACAATGTGCTATGATTGAGATCCAGCTTCAGTTCATGGGATACTGATTCCAACTTATGCTCCCTGTGTAAAGTGGGGATCTTCTTTCTCTTACTCTACTACCTACAGAGTAATTTAGTTTTACCCATATTTGGGAAGAATAGAGACAGAAATCAGGTAAGAAAACCCTAGGCCCAGTCCCTAGCATAATGGTCAATTTTATGCATCAATATGGTTAGGCCACAGTACCCGGTTTTTGGTCAAACACCAGTCTAAATGTTGCTGTGAAGGTATTTTTCAGATGTAATTGACATTTAAATCAGTATACTCTGAATAAAGCTGATTACCTTTCATAATGTGGTGGGCTTCATCCAATCAGTTGAAGGCCTTAAAAGAGAAGTCTGAGGGGACGAACCCAGTGGCATAGTGGTTAAGTTTGTTCCCTCTGCTTCAGCAGCCCGGGATTCAGGGGTTCAGATCCTGAGGGCGTACCTCTGCACTGTGATCAAGTCATGTTGTGGCGGTGTCCCACATACATAATAGAGGAAGATTGGCACAGATGTTAGCTCAGCGCCAATCTTCCTCACCAAAAATAAAAGAGAGAGATATAGAGAAATCTGAGGTCCCTGAAGAAGGTATCTACCTCCAGACTTCCTTTGGACCCAAGACTCAAATATCAACTCCTCCCTGGGTCCCTAGCTTACCTGTCTGCTCTAAAAATATCAAACTTGCCAGCCCCCACAATCAAATGAGCCAATTCCTTAAAATAAATCCTTTCCTCCTCTCTCCCTCTCTCTCTCTCTCTCTCTATATATATATATTCACAAGGTAATTTTCCATTTGACTTTGAATACTAATTCTTGAGGCTCTCAGAGTCTAGTCTCCCCAGAGTGTCCCCTAAAGGACTATTTTAGTCATGCTCTTTCTTATAAGATCCCTTTGCTCCTACCTTCACCACATATAACCCATTCTCTTGGTTTCCTAGTTTGGAAACTTGCCAGAAAGAAGCCCATATTGTGCTGGACCTGATTTCTTTTCTGAAAAGGTGATTAATCTCTTCTACCATTATTCCTCTTTCTAGCGTGGTCCATGCAATCCCAGGGCCCCAGCAAAGCATGAGTTTGAAATGGTTGGGGGAACCTGTGGAGAACAGCATGTGAAAGAAAGCCTCAGGGTGAGGGATAAAAGGAGTGCTGCAAAGCATGAGATGGGAGGGAATCTGATGCCGTCTTGCGCTGTCAGATCCTCCTGCGCCTATTCTGCCCTGACTGCGGCTTGTTCCCCCTGTCTTCTATAGCCATGTGGACCATCTTGCACATTAGAGACTTTTTGCAATTGTTGCAGCAAGATTTCTGATGTGAGGTGTGCAGTATACTGTCTGCAGAAGCTGACCTTCTGCTGTTGGCAGTTCCTGTGTTTCCTTTGGCTTCCACAAGAATTCTGATGCGTTTCTAACTCTGGCCAATTTCCTCTCAACAAACACTTTAGAAAACCAATTATCAGCCCCTCTGTTTGGCCATCTCTGCTTCTTGCCTTCAACTTCTCACTGGGTTTTTCAGAGATATTGTGACCTGTCTCTCTGTCTAAACCCTTTGAATACACAAAGGAGGCTCTTCTTCCCTGACTGGATCCCTTTTTTTCCTGTAACCCTCACGTCTCCCTTTTTCTCATTGTATCCTGTCTTTACAGTGAGTCCCATTCCTTTATCATTCTTTAACCACCATGACTGGTTTTCTCCCTGCCACCAGAGCCCTGTCTGTCATGACCCCACATTTTCACTGATCTTTTTTCCACCCTTACTGATGGCCTTATTCATGTCTGCCCTCAGAGCCTTCCTTTTTACTGGGCTCTTGTAACATTTCACATGTCTTTCCTTTACCCCTACCACCAGCTTTCTCATCACTGCCACCAGAGATCTCTCTGGCACTGTAGCATACCTTCCCCCAAATTTCCAATTTTTCACCCTCAATACCGGGCTTTCTTCTGTCACCAAAGCCATTTTTACCATTGTATTTGCATCTCTGATGAAGCATCCTTCATGCCCAACACTTGCCTTCTCCCTTCTTCCCTAGAGCACTGAGCTGCTGGATCCTCTTCTCCAACCAGACCTCACTTTGTCTCTGGATGCTCCTCTGCTCCCCTGATCCCACCTAATCCTCTTTTCCTCTCGCGCTTCCGTTATCAACTATTAGCACCCAGTTATCCAAGCAGGAGACATTAAGCCATCCTATGTTCCTCCTTCATTCTTCCCATAATTAGTCAACACGTTCAGCTTATGTTTTTCTGATAGATATTTCTCAAATCTGTCTCTGTTCAGGGCCTAATCATCTTTCACCTAAACTGTAGTACCTCCTATCCTATCACCATCCCTCCAGCTTTGCCCCTTAAATAAGTTTACTCTTATTACTCCTGAGAAATCCACCTAAGATGACACTTGCATGCTTGAAACTCAATTGCTCTCTGGCCTACCAAAGAAAGTCTGTACTTCTTATCCTATCTACTAGTTATCTACTTTTTATTGATTTCTAGTTTAATTCCATTTTGGTAAGAAAATATACTTTATACAATTTCCAGCCTTGAAACTTTATTGAACTTGCTTTATGGTTCAGAATATGATTTATTTTGGTGAATGGTACGTGTGCACTTAAAAAGCATATGCATTCTTCTATTGCGGGGTGAAGTGTTCTATAAATGGAAAGTAGGTCAAGCTGGTTGATAGTGTTATACAAGTCTCTGTATACTTACTGATTTTCTTTCTATTATTTCCTCAGTTACAGGGAGAGGAATGTTGAAGTCTCCAAGAATAAATGTGAGGCTATCCACTTCTCCTTTCAGTCCTATCTATATTTGCTTCATGTGTTTTATAATTCTATTATCATGAGTATATACATTAGGACTGTTACATCCTCTTGATAAATTGACTCCTTTATCATTATGAAATGTCTTGTTCTATGACTGATAACATTTTTTTGAAACATACTTTATCTGATATTAATATAATCATTATTGCTTCCTTTTGAATATTTTTATATGGCATATATTTTTTATCCTCTTATTTTTAAACTATCCTTGTCTCACTTTAAAGTGAGATTCATTCATACAGCATGTATTTGGGTGCTACTTTGAAATCCAATCCAGGAATTTATGCCTTTTTAAAAATTTCAGCATTATTGAGGTATAATTGACATATAAAGTTGTAACATATTTAAAGTGTACATCATGGTCGTTTCATATATGTATACATTATGAAAGGATTCCTCCAGTGTAGTTAATTAACACATCCATCACCTAATATATTAAATTTTATTATTATTTTGGTGAGAACATTTAAGTTCTACTCTCTTAGCAAATTTCAATTACACAGTACAATGTTATCAACCATAGTCACTATGTTTTATATTAGAGCCAAATACCATATTTGTCTTATAGCTAAAAGTTTGTACTCTTTTACCAACTTCTCCCTATTTCCCACAGCACCCACCCTCTGGCAACCACTTTTCCACTCTGTTTCTATGAGTTTCTTTCTTTTTTTTTTTTTTCTATATTGCACATGCAGTATTTGTCTTTCTCTTTCTGGCTTATTTCACTTAGCCTAATGCCCTCCAGGTTCATCCATGTTGTTGTAAATGACAAGATTTCCTTCTTTTTAAAAGCTAAATGATATTCCATTATATATATATACCACATTGTCTTTATCCATTTATCTGTCAATGGACACTTAGGTTGTTTCCACATCTGGTGATTGGTCTGTTCATATTTTCTATTTCTTCATAATCTGTTCTTGGTAGATTGTATATTTCTAGGAATGTATCCATTTCTTCTAGTTTGTCCAATTTGTTGGCATATAATTGTTCACGGTAGTTTCTTAGGATCTTTTGTATTTCTGTGATATCAGTTGCCACATCTTCTCTTTCATTTCTGATTTTATTTGAGGTCTCTTTCTTTTTGTCTTGGTGAGTCTAACTAAAGATTTTTCCATTTTGTTTATCTTTTCAAAAAACCTGCTCTTAATTCTATTGATCTTTTCTATTGTCTGTTTAGTCTCTATTTCATCTATTTCCACTCTGATCTTTGTTGTTTTCTTCCTTCTACTAACATTGGGCTTAGTGGGTTCTTATTTTTCTAGTTCCTTGACATGTAAATTAGGTTGTTTATTGGAGATCTTTCTTGTTTCTAAATGAGGGACTTATTGCTATGAACTTCCATCTTAGAACTGCTTTTGCTGTATCCCATAAGTTTTGGCACATTGTATTTTCATTTTTGTTTGTCTCAAGGTATTTTTTTATTTCTTTTTTGACCCATTGGTTGTTCAATAGCATGTTGTTTAATCTCCAAATTTTGGTGAATTTTCCAATTTTCCTGTTGTAATTGATTTCTAGTTTTATATTGTCATGGTCAAAAAAAGATGCTTGATATGATTTTAGCCTCCTTAAATTCATTAAGACTTGTTTTGTGGCCTAAAATACGACCTATTCTGGAGAATGTTCTATGTGCACTTGAAAAGAATATGTATTCTGCTGCTTTTGGATGGAATGTTCTGTATGTGTCTATTAAGTCCATCTGGTCTGACATGTCATTTAAGTCCAATATTTCCTTATTGATTTTCTGTCTGAATGATCTATCCATAGATGAAAGTGGAGTACTGAAGTTCCCTACTGTTATTGTATTGTTATCTATTTCTCCCTTCAGTTCTGTTAATAATTGTTTTATGTATTTAGGTGCTCATATGTTGGGTGCATAAATATTTACAAATGTTATATCCTCTTGTTGAATTGACTCTTTCATCATTATATAATAACCTTCTGTGTCTCTTATTACCATCATTGTCTTAGAGGCTATTTTGTCTAATATAAGCATAGCTACCTCAGCTTTATTTTGGTTTCCATCTGCAGGAAATATCTTTTTCCATCCCTTCACTTTCAATGTGTATGTCCTTAAAGCTGAACTGTCTCTTGTAGACAGTATATAGTTGGGTCTTACTTTTTTCATCCATTCAGCCACTCTATGTCTCCTGATTGGAGAATTTAGTCCATTTACATTTAAAGTAGTGATTGATAGGTATGAACTAATGTTGCTTCACAATTTCCTCAAGAGCTTCCTGGGTGTAATCTGAAACTGGTCCCTATACATAGAGGGCAGGGAGAGACAGAAGAAAGAAGCAGACCATTTCAGATTGATAAGTGGAAGTTTTAATGAGCAAAGGAAATTACTTATGAGGCTTGTCTTTGGCTGCTGCAAAATAAGTAGTTTTGCACATGCCAGAATCTCAAAAGTTTATATAGATCCCTAACTGGTTTCAGTTATGTACACAGTCTGGATAGTCTATCACCACATTACTATCTCAGGGTTATATCCTTGTGGCAGCTTCTGGGAGCAGGAAAGGCAAGCAGAGTGGACATTTCAAGGACAGAGGAAGTGTTGAGGAGCCTCCAATTGCCTGAGGGTCAAACTGGCAGTCATATCTTCTTGATGAGCTCACCTAACATCTTAATATTGCCATTTTGTTACGGGTTTCCTGGCTGTTTGTAATTCCTTTCTTTCTTTCTTCTCCTGATGCTCTCTTCCTTTGGGATCTGCTGATTTTCTGTAACGGCATGCTTAGCTTCCTTCTCTTTATCTTTTGTGTATGTTCTATAGGTTTTTTGCTTTGTGGCTGCTACAAGGCTTACATAAAGCATCTTATATTTATAACTGTTTATTTTAAGTTGATAACTTAAGTTTGAACTCATTTTAAAAGTCTACATTTTTACTCTTCCTTCCCACATTTTATTCTTTTGATGTCACAATTTACATCTTTTTATCTTGTGTATTCCTTAACAAATTATTGTAGTTATAGTTTTTTTTAGTACTTTTGTCTTTTAAACTTCATACTAGATTTAGAAGTGATACCCACCACCATTACAACATTAGAATATTTTGAATTTAACTATATATTTACCCTAACCAGTGAGATTTGTATTGTCCTATGTTTTTCTTGTTACAAATTAGCATCTTTTTGTTTCAGCTTGAAGTGCCTTTAACATTTCTTGTAAGGCCAGTCTAGTGGTGATGAACTCTTTCAGCTATTGTGTGTCTGGAAAATTCTTTATCATTCTTTCAATTCTGAAGGACAACTTTACCAGGCAGACTATTCTTGGTTGGCAGTTCTTTTCTTTCAGCACTTTGAATATATCATGCCACTCCCTTCTGGCCTGCATAGTTTCTGTTGAAAAATCTGCTAACAATCTTTTGGGGTCCCCTTGCACTAGCAAGTTGATTTTGTCTTGCTACTCTTAAGATATTCTCCTTGTTTTTAACTTTCGACAATTTAATTATAATGTGTCTTTGTATGGGTCTTTTTGGATTCTTCTTATTTGGAACTTTCTGGACTTCCTGCATCTGGATGTATGTGTCTTTCCCCAGGTTAGAGAATTTTTCAGCCATTATTTCTAAAATAAGCTTTCTGCCTCTTTCTCGCTTCTCTTTCTGGGATCCATATAAAGTGAATATTGGTGTTCTTGATAGTGTCCCATTTGTCCTTTAAGCTATCTTCCATCTTGTTCATTTTTTTATCTTTGGTCCCCTGATTGGATGAATTCCACTACCCTGTCTTAAAATTTGCTCATCTTTTCTTCCACTTCATCTATTCTGCTGTTTAATCTCTCTGAATTTTTTAACTCAGTTATTTTATTCTTCAGTTCTGTGACTTCTGTTTGATATTTATAATTTTTAGCTCCTTTTTAAAATTCTTATTTTGTTCATATGTTGTTCTCTCGACCATGATGAACATTTATATGACCATTATTTTGAACTCTGTCCAATAAATCAATTATCTCTGTTTCATTAAGGACTGTTTCTGGAGTTTGATCTTGTTCTTTTGTTTTGTACATAAGCCTTTGTTTCTTCATTTTCCTTGACTCTGTGTTGCTTTGTGTTCATTAAATAAATCAGCCACCTCTGCCAGTCTTGATGGACTGGTCTTGTGTAGGATGTGAACCTTATCCTTTGGCCCAGCCAAACTCTTGGTTCTCTCAAACCTTTGTGATTGTCCAAGCTGTCTTCTTTGTTCTTAATGGTTCCTAGTAGTTGAGGATTTGTCAAAACTTCTTTCTATGTGGGTATTTTCCTCATTCACCCAATATGTAGGACTCGCTTAGCTAGTTTCTATATTTCTTTCAGAGGGAGTTGCTCCAACTTTAGCTATGGATTCAGTGAATCCTTGGAATGAGGTCAGTTCAGGAGCCTCCTATGTTGCCATCTTGGACTGAAACTTTCCTCCTCCAAAATCTTTACAGTCTAAGGACTTATATTTGTCTTTCTCTGCCTGGCTCATCTCACTTAGCATAATGCCCATATGATCTAGCAGTCCTGCTTCTGCATATATATCCAAAGAAAATGAAAAGAGAATATTGAAAAGATATCTGCATTCCCATGTTTATTTCATCCTTATTCACAATAGCCAAGATATGGAAATATCAACCTAAATGTCCATCAGCAGATGAATAGATAAAGAAGATGTGGTATATACATATAATAGAATATTATTAAGCCATGAGAAAAAAGGAAATCCTGCTATTGCCAACAACATGGATGCACCTTGAGGTCGTTAGGCTAGGTAGTGATTTAGTAGGTGTTATCTAGGTCCCTTTACTGGTGTGCTGCAATAACTTTATTTATCTTTTTTAATTTATATACTTTTTGAGTGCTGGCCATGTATTACATATTGCACTAGACTCTGATGGTTATACAGTGAAATTAAAATAGTCACTCTCTGAAAATAGTAAGAAGGCACTCAGAGAATGATGGCAAAATGAAAAAAGCTATCACGGCAAATTACTTGCAAAAGCAAAAAAAGAATAACTAGAATTATTGTTAAGAGTATATACATTCCCTCCATAGTCTTTAGCTTTATAAGTGTATATTTTCAATGATATATTATTTTACAGCTATCAAAAATAACAGTGTAAAACACAAAAATATCCAAAACCAAAATATTTGTCTTTGACATCACATTTTAGTCAATAATGCATATACAAATAATGTTATCTTTTGGCCATATCCATTAACAAAAATAAGCGCACTGTTAATAGACTCTTTGCAGCAAGATTGCTATTATCTGTACTTGCGAATATCATCCCTACCCCCTTGTGCTTATATGAATAATCCAGACAAATAATAGAATGAAACTCAACTGTTATTCTTTTGGGAGTCAAAAAATTATTAACTTATAGCAAGAGCATTTCTCTCTCCAATGAAGGACTGGGGCTCTAATTTCATTACGGAAATAAAACTTTCTTTTTCCAACTGGCAGGGAAGATATATTACAGGAAAACAATGAAGCTAGTTTCTGTTCTTGCTGCTTCCATTTGACAGTAATGAGAATGAATATAAAATTGCAAATATAGTATAAATATTAGATAGAAAATAGTGATGTTACCACAATTTGCATTATCTTTCATTATTTTCAGCTCACTAATTTTTTGTAGTCCATGCTTGAAATAGCATTATGCAATCTACAATATGCACTGATTGAAACTTTGTCAGCAGTTAGCCTTCTATTTACTAGTCTAACTTTAGGGGGGTTTAATTTTAGCTACCACAATCCTTTTGTATCGATACATTTCTCATGAGTTTTTAATAGCATATGCAGTGTGGTCGTTGAGTTCTATTCTTACTTTGGGAGGTCTGAGAGCAAAGGAAGAAGATTGTGCTTGTGTGATATTTGTTTGTTTTCTGTTACCAATATTTGACATCATTACACTAGTCTTCAGTGAATTGAAGCTAAGGATAAGAAATTATTTTAACACAATTTGAAAAAAATTTCTTTTACTTTCTTGATAACAGACTATTTACTAAAAATCTCAACATAAGTTTAGGCTTGACTTACCTTCCATGAATCTCTGCTTTTCTTGTTTTCTTTTCTGTTATTAGTCTAGGAATAAAAATTAAACACAGATCAACTAAATGCTATTCAACGAGATACTTACTCACCTATGTAATAAGTTACACAAATCACAGACAGAAGTACTTCTAAAGTCACTCAAAATAGATGTTTCCTTAGGTAAAAGTCTTTTGCCAGATTCTCTTTTTACTTGTACCCAGAAATAGTTCATATATATAAAATACAAGTCACGATATTGCAAAAATTTCCTCTAGCAGTAGAATCCTTTTTTTCACACTACAAAGTAAAAGAACCAGTACCCTATCCAAAATAACAGCACATGTTTTCTTCCACTCTTCACAAATTGTGGGAAAACTCAACCTATTCCATAGTCAAAATGTCAGCCCTTTCTCAAATGATCAACAAACCCTACCTCTTGTCAGGACATATTTTAGGATCCCTAGACTAATAGCTTCATGATTCCACATCTGGTCAGTGTTACCTGTGATTATACCAAGACTCAATTTCTAGTTTTTGTCCCCTTATGCTTTGAAATGTTATTCTCTTACCCCCAGCCTTGTGGATATTAGCTTTTCAGATATTCATATTGTTGCTTTTTTCCAACTAGATATTTGGCTTATTTATTAATCCTACTTCTTCTGTCTCACAAATCATGCACTCTTTTTATTTCTTTTGTTTTACACGCTCCTACCACTTTTCTAGTTGAATAACTCCCATTTTAAGGAAAACGGCCCACAGAGTGCACATAAAAAACACGTCAGTTATCCCCATGGGAAGCTCCTCTAAGTAACCAAAGTGGTCTCATTTTGAAGAGATCTCTATGGTTATCTGAGAGCTACATGACCAAGTCATTTCCTTAATCACTTGAATGTCTCTTATGAGCACTCCTAAGATGTAGATTACTGTATTTTGGGAAAGAAGGTAAGTTAATGCTTGGCTTCTATACCACAAGTATATCTCAGGGGTGCATGTGGTGCCCTTGGAAAGAAACTGTTATTAAAATTGTTGGAGCCCCTCAGGAAGGACCTAAAGCTGTCAGTGAACACAGGTAGATAGTACTTCCAGTGTGGCTTTAAGGTTCCCAGTTCAGTTAAATAATTGGCTCTAGTCCTTGTTTTTGGGAGGACTATTTGAAGGCAGCAGTCCAACTGGCCCTGTTTTTCTACCCCATGGCACTATTTCACCCTATAGAATACTGAGCAATGACTATGGGAAGAGAGTGGGAGTAGACATCCAAAAGTGTTGACGAATGTTTGCATACCAGTGGAGGTACTCCACTCTCGTATCTAGTAGATATTTTGGTAAGGTTAATGGGAATAGTCAGAACTGTCCGAGAGGGATATGGCAGACTCAAGAGTGGGTTAAGCTTACGGTGCTTGCAGCAGTTGAAGAGAACTGCACCAAGGGATTTTCCTTCACTATGAAGGCTCCATGGGTGATTCTGAAAGACAAAGATAAGTAAAGTTCTTTCCTCAGCTGTACTTTTGAGGGTCTGAGATATTCCCTCCCCAGCCACCAATATTGTTGTTATTTCATCCCTCTGACAAAATCCAGGTGTCCTTTTCTGGTTGCAATAAATTCAACTTTCTCCCAATTATCTCTTGCATAAATCCAGCTCTTTTGTTAGATATCAGGTTTAAGAAAGATGACCATGTTTAGGAAATGTATAGAAACTCATTATGCCCCTCACTTTGGCCCCTATGTTCCACTATAGAGGGCACTGATAAGCAATATATTCAAGCAGATGGTCAGCACCCATGTGATCTGTGACCATGTCAATTTAACAAGAGAATCTTGGTGGCTGAATCAGAATCAATTTTGAATTCACTAGGTCTTTTCGTGGCCAGGCTTCCATGCAGAGGGTACACCAACCAGGCTAGCCTGAGATTTCTGTTAGTGGAAAGAAAGAAGTATCATACCCAGGAATGGTCAGAGAGGATTCCCAAACTCTCAAAATAGGTCTCTATAACCCTACCCCTCTCGTTCTGATCATTGCCCAGGATGTGGCTGAATGGAGATAATTCCTTTGAAGACAGTCACATTGAGTGACCAAATTGCCTTAAGGTGGTAGAGTCAGAAATCTTTTAGAGTCAACTTTTTAAGGAAGCTGTTCCAACAATTAGCAATATCAGATGATAAGGAGTACTGAATGTCCATCAGATACTTTGGTTATCCATTGCCAAATTATAGATGGTCCAGAAATCTGAAAACTTATACAGATGAGTTTTAAGGGCCACAATGGTGAGTCCAGAGTCAGCTGGATCAGACTAGAAAGAAGGACAATACTGTAAGCTAAAAAAAAGGACAAAGCAGTGGTGAGGAACCACTGATAACCAAGAGGAGGGCCAAAGATTCATGCAGTCAAACTGTCAGGAGTGGGTGGGGACAACATCTCGTACCATATGGCCTCTCTCAATGAGCAAAAAACAGATCAAATTTCTGCAGAAGTCACAATTATGCTTTCAGTGTTAGCCTCTGCACCAGGAACATGTGCTCATTCTATTATGGTTGCAGATGCATTGCCACGTCCAGTACGATGATGGATCCAAGCAGCAACAGTGGCAATCTGGGTGGTGGAGGCTCAATTGGCAAATTGATTCCACTCAGTTTCATCAGAAAATAGGTTCTTACTGCGGACATTTACACAAGTAATCCAGTTCACCAGCAATCACTACTTGTTTCCTCAGTTCATGGCCCCAAAATGGATGTATTTCATTCACCAGTCTGTAGTTTTACAAGTGGCAGACCAAATAGCTAGGGTCAGTAAAAATATAACAAGGTTTATTAAGGGAAGCATTAGCCAGAACTATGAGAATTACGTTCAGTACTGCCCACTAAGTGGAGTAGCCATGACCAGTTTTGGTTCGGCACAATCAACACTGTTGTTGAATAGCTGCCCAACCCAGAGGACACCATCACCTTCCAGGTTAGCTAAACATCAGTGAGTCAGGCCCAGACATTTAGGGGAACCTCTGTGAATCTGAAACAGCAGCTTTGCTTCAGACAGCAAAGTGAAGGGTAAGGTTTCCCCTAAAGGGATAGCTGCCGCTTTTTCATGTAAAGTTGAGATGTCGCTGGGGCCAGGCCAGCTGCATTCTGGAATATGCCGTTGCCGTTTGACAAGCAAGGCTCTTTAGACTCTTGCCACCATGTTAGTCATTGAGATCACCACCCAAAAATGTGTTTTCAAACCAAAGAATTATAAGCTCCTCATGAGTCAGGCATTCAGTTTTAACAAGAGCCTAAAAGTAAGGTATTAGCCAAGGTTTGTCAGGGAGACAAGAAGTCCAAAATTCCAAGAGGCTTCTCCAGGTGGGAGGTTGCTTTGTTTTGCCAGAAGCTCCAACTAGAAAAATAATCAGTCTCAGAAACTTGTAGTTCAAAGGAATCTTGAGAGGTGTAGAGCCCCAAGAGCCCTAGCCCTTCTCTAAAGCCAGTCCTTCCTAATTGGGGAATCCATTTTAGAACTTCTGGGACAGGGAAGAACAAGCATGTAAGAGTTTATTTTTTACTACTGTTTCAGATGTAGAAACAACAGAACACCGATTCAGCCCAAAGAGTTGCACTCACAAGGTTACATTACCTTCCCTCTCCACTTTTCCACTCCTTCCTGCCCAAATCCCATCAGTTGAATCTAGGCACTCCTTCCTTTCATTGGACTGGATAGGATGGTGACTTGTTTATTAATGTGCTGGATAACAGAGTAATAAAAGTTTGAATAACCTCATATCCCAGAAATGTCCCAGTATACTCGTGTGTGGACTTCATCCCCCCTTGGGGAGACGGAGACCTCAGGTGATTAAGGGTGATTACCCTTAATCATCTTTCTCTTGGCACCTGAGGTCAAGGTAGAAGGATAAATTGGAGGTGGGAAGTGGAAATGGCATATTTGTGAGCTCTTTCACACCGACTGTAAAAGCAAGAGAGACAGGATAGGCAACTGACAGACTATGGCACCAAAAGAATGTTTATTTTGTTTAGGATGGAACGGACATGAGCCTGTTTAGATGATGATATGAAGAGATTTAATAATACAAGGTTTATTCCACTATTGTATAACGGTAAACTGGGGATTCTGGCATAGAGTGGGTTCTAGATTCAAAGAACAAATAAATAAATTACAAATAATCAAATTATCTCATATGTCTTATCAATTTATAGCACATCAAAAATATGTAATTTCTACTAGAATTTAACTTGTATTTCTACTTATTTTAAAGTAGAAAGTTGCAACATGATTTTGACTAACTAGATAGCTGCTTTAAAGCACCCAAATTTAAGCGTGAAGATATTCCTTCTTTGTAGCAACAGCTTAAAAAAAAAAGACCTGGCTGGCATTAAAATCCACTTAAATCACCTGCAGATAGTTCATGAAACTCCCAATATAAATCTCTTCCCTGACCATCCCATTGCAAAAAAAAAGGAGAAAGAGAAGGACAGAAAAGAAGAAGAGAAGAAAGAAAAGAAGGGAAGAAAGACAAGAAAGGAGGGAAAAAATAGATTTATAGAAATTGCCTTAACTTAAAACATTCTCATCTGCAATAATTTCATTTACGCATATCAACTCCTAAAGGTAGGTAAACTGAGTGAAGATTAAAACACAAAGAAAAAGGGCAAAATATGGATTGATTGATTGATTGATCTATTTATTTATAGTGCTTGTTTTAGAGTAGGAGAAAAAGCATGAATGTAAAATTGGTGAAAGTCCTCTCATTATTTCTACCACTTTGGCAAAATTGGTGTGACAGAAGAGAACAATGAAGGAATTGTGTACATAGCATGATTTTGGCTTTATGAATAAAGTCCTATTAGCTTATAGATGGCATGTCAAAAATTGCTGTGTAGGTGTATTCAAGAGAACTGAACTGTGTTCACATAAAAAGAGATGGTGAATGGTGTTTTTAGAAATGTGAAACCATGCAGGACCCTGATTTGCAATACCAGGAAATCTGCAAGGGGAGTGCTGAGATCAATGTCATTATCCAGAAGGCATTACTGAAATAGATTTTAAATCCTTTGATGTAATTGCTTGCTGAGTTTGCCATTACAGCAGCTCTATCCTTTTGACTGATTGAAGGCCTTTAACAGCTCAAGTTTTACTGAGACTGTCAACATACTCATGTTGGAATCTTAAAGTTAGACAGATGTTTGATGTTTAATTTAACTAATATGGCACACCATGAGTCAACAAAACACATTTTGTGTTAATGCCAAAAAAATAAGGTGAGGGACAGAAATACCTGCAGAGTTAATCTTCCTGTTTCAGTAGACAAGACTTTGCTCTTAGACTTATTAACATGAATTCTGATTTGAAAACCCTATGGCATTTTTCCTGCCCCTTGAGAAAAGCAGTCTTGATTCCACTGGAGCATTTAGAACCAGAACTCAATGAATAAATTAACAGTGCATAAAATCCTCAAGTAAAGTGAAAGGAGCAATGAGGTGAATATATTTTTCTTTTAGATAGTCCTTATTTTCTATGATTCCTTGAATAATTCTTATTCTTCGTGATCCTTCTCTTTTTCATATTTCACAATTACCTAAGATAAACAGATAATAATGCACCTGATTAGCTTGTCTTTCAATTATTCTCTCTTGCTGAAGAAAGACTGATTTGACCAAAAACAAAGAATTTCATTCAATATTTTCAGTATTTTTTGTGTCTATATATATTACATATATTTAACATGACCTGGTAGAAGATATTTCTCCTTCTCAAAAAAAAAAAAAAAAGATGGCTATATATTCTGTTCAAGAAATATGGCCAACAGTCCAATTAATATCATTTTCCTAACATCATTTTGAGGGAAAAAGCTGCAGATTACTTTTTCGATATGGTTTTTGCTAAAGCAACTATCTCAATGTCATTGGCCTTTTTGCCTTAAGTTTTATAGTTAACAGTAATAATGGCATAGTGATTGCAGTGGTGACGGCATAGTAGTGGTTGAAAAATTAAAAGAAGAGAAGAAAGAATTTGAAAATCATAATAGTGATGTTGACAAACACATACTAGAGTCATATTTTATGATTTTCAGCATATTTTTACTAATATTGATCTGACTTTCATGATGACTTTATGAGATAGTAGAGGAAATATCATTTTAATTATATATTTAAGGAAATGAAGGCCCAGAAAATTTTGGTGACATTTTAAACAACATTTAACCATTCAGTCATTCAAATCTAGGTCGTCTAACTCCAAATCTAGTCCCATGCATGCTAGAGTTATGAGTTTTCACTGGTCAGAAATAAAAATTAACCATTCCTAATCATGTAGTAATTTTATGAAGAGCATTTTCATACCAATATCAATAAGCTGGTTGTGTTGGTTTAAATTTAAATTTAATTTAAATGGAATTTCATCTTGGTTTCTATATTTACTTTTTTTAAAACTTTATATTCTTAAGACTCAATGTATTTAGACTAGCTGGTTTATATGCTCACTCATTCATTCAAACATGTAAGTAAAGCACAGACTACGTGAGACTCAATGAATAAGCATTCTTCCTTCATGTAGCTAATGCTGATTCATTCTTCACATCCAAGTCTATCCCATATCCGTGGCATGTCTAACTGTAGTCAGGAGTTCCCATGACCACCCTTAGGTCAATGCCTCTCTAGAAGGACTCACAGAACTTGGAAAAGCTGTTATGCTCATGGTTATAGTTGATTAGTGTGAAAAGACAAAGATTAAAATCAACAAAGACAAAACGCATAAGGGCAGAGTCTAGAAGAGCCCAGTCACAGCTTCCAGTTGTCCTCTCCCAGTGGAACTTTGTAAACAGCACTTAATTCTCCCAGCAATAACGTGTTACTGAAGTGTTACCAACCAGGGAAGCCCTCCAGAGCCTTGGTGTCCAGGATTTTATTGGGTACTGGTCACATAACCTGGAGAGGCCTCAGGGCTGACCTTAGTTTCTCAGTCTCTAGCTCTTCAGTGGTCAAATTGATACCAGGTGGCTCAAGGCCCCCACCATAAATCATGTTGTTAGCATAAGCTCTCTGGCTTGACCAAGGACTCAGGTAAACAAAGGCAGTCTTATCAGGGAGAAAATTCCAAGGGCTTAGACGTTACCTCCCAGGAGATGGTGAAGGGTCAAAACTTTTTTGGAATGTGCTGGGTTTGGGCAACTCAGACCTGCCGAGTTAACCCCTACCCCAAATTAGCACTCATTGCATTTTCAATTACGTTTTCAAGATCTACCTTTTATTCTAATTATAAATGCTACAATGTCAGAGATTATAAAACTTTTTCCATCTTTACTTGAGAAAAGTTCATAGAAATTGAAATTACTAGCAAATTAGTGATTGAAGAGATGGAACATGAAAAGTACTTTGAACAGGACAAGGGAAAGAAAGAATGGGGTCATTTCTTAGTTTAAGCGTCTTTTAGGGGGGATTCTTTTGGTTTAGTAACTATTTCTACGTTTGAAGCTAGCATTTCCCAACTTCATTACATTTCTCTAAATTCTACTTGTGTCCTGAATATTTTCTTTTTTGATCATTTCTCTATATCCATATATTATCTACTTGGCTAAAAGAAACCATTTGACACTTAAACATTCTTCCTGGAAATCTCCCTAGCCAAATCTACCATTTTAATAGGTAAATTTTATTTTTTCAACATTACAACAGTTTTGCCAAACTTTCAGCCACTACTTAACGTGAACTCCCTTTTCTCCAGTGTCTAGTTACAAAATCTCACTGTTCTCCATCATTTGATAAGTTTCCCTGAGATACTCACAACTTCTGTTCTCTATCTTATCCCCAAACAATGCCAGTGTTACAGTTTTTGTTATGCTAGCACTTAAACTTCTGGTGCTAATATCTGTTTAGATTAGCTTTTGCTGCATGACAAGCCAGCCCAAGACCTAGTGGCCCGAAGTGAGAATTTATTATCTCGTGGTTTTGTGAGTTGACTGCAGTTGGCTAAATGGTTCAAACTTAGAATTTCTTATGAGGTTGTAGTAAGACAGCAGCTGAGGCTGCAGTCATCTGAAGTCTGACTAGGCTCGATGTCTGATTGCTCATTCACATGACCGGCAGTTAGTGATGGCTGTAAGATGGAAGGTAATTTGGGGCTGTGTTAGGGACTGTTTGTGTCCCCTAAAATTCATATATTGAATCAGCCTTAATTCCTAATTTGATGGTCTTTGGAGATGAGGCTTTTGGGAAGTTATTACAGTTAGCTGAGGTCATGAGGGTAGAATCTGTGCCTTAGAAGAGACACAAGAAGGCTTTCTTTCTCCACCATGTGAGGACACAGTTCGCAGGCCAGGAAGGGGGCCTTCCCCAGAATCTAACAATACTGACACTCCAAACTTGGACGTCCAGCCTCCAGAACTGTGAGAAAATGAGTTTCTTTAGTTTGAGCCCCCCAGTATATGGTATTTTAGTATGGCAGCCTGAGCAGACCGATACAGGCTGTCACCTGGAACACCTACTCATGGACCATCCATGGGACTTGAACTGCTCGCAGCATAGTTTCTGGGCTCCCCACAGCAGCATCCCAAGAGCAAATGTTGCAAAAGGTACGGGAAGAAACTAAAGGGCTTCTTGTGACTTAGTCACAGATGTCCCATCCCAGATTCATGAGCAGAAGTGGGAATCAGACCACACCTATTAATGTGAGGAGGAGCATGTGCTTAGAGAAAAGAAATTGTTAGAGTCATATTGAAAACTATCTACCACACTCTGCATGTGAGATGTGAGAATCTATTTTTCTTTCTTCCCTGGTCTTGGGTGATCTAATTCAGACGAGCCTGGGTAACTTTGTGACCAGTGTATGAGGTTCGTGCAGTGCTGGCCTTGTGAGATCAGGCAATGGCAAATCTTAGTTATGGATAAAGAGTTAAGGATAGCAGACTTTTCTTCTAGACAATATGTTGAAGAACAATAGTGTTTTTAATCCTATGTCATATTTACCATCTAAATTAAGTTTTAAGTCATTTAGTATTGTAATATTATCATGGACTCTAAATCCCTTTTTGGTTTAAACACTGTCAAGGGGCCAGAGGATGTCTCAGTGCCTCCTCATGTTATAATTTTTTTTTTTTTTTATCTTGGAGCACTCATCTTTAAATACTAAATCTAAAGAGCTAAAAAAAAAAAAAACCCAGAAAACAACCAACAAACAAAAACTTCTCTACTCTTAAAAAATGTTCCATTTTACTATTTAATTTGTATTCTAAAATGTAAATTACATTTTCATTCATAACTGTCAAGAAAAGGATTAAGTTACAAGTCTGCAATACATTTTCTCACATTATTATGGGATTATAGGAGGATATGCCAACAAATTAAATTTTATTTGCTAGAGAAAGGATCCTTATCTATGGAATGTTCACTTATCTAGGATTTTTTATGGTAAATGAACCTATAATCTATGGAAAATGGTTCCTTGGAAAATGTTTTGTGTCTACTGTAACTATCTGACCATAAAATGGAGATTTTTCATGACTGAAAAGGCTTTCTTCTGTGTAAATGGTGCAGCCATGTACATTACTTAGAGACATCACATGTTAATCTAAGCTATGTTAATCTAAGCCAGAATATGCATGAAGCATAGGAGTGGTTAAAATTCCACAAGCTTAAGTGGGCTGACAACCTATGTGGATGCTGGATGCTCGATTGAGATACTTGCTCATTGGCTGCCATCAGAAGTGTGTTTATTGAAGTGAGTCTGTTCCTGATGGGCTGACTTTCCGAAGTATAGGACTACCACAGATTTGTTGGCTTTCAGAGGTGTGTATACGGAGAAGAATTGCTATTGATCAACTGAATAAATTTAAACTGTTTCTGGTGGCTATATATGTTACCATAATTCCAGAATAGTCAGTCTGTCTTTTAGAGTATGAGGTCATTGTTTATTATCCAATAAAAAATGAAAGTAAGAAAGAAAGAAAGAAGGAAGGAAGGAAGGGAAGGACACATCCAGTGCAATGTTTGAGATTCTGTACCATGTGTGTATGTGTTTGTAGGCTTCTTTCTGAGACCTACACCTATTCATCCAAGAATGCTATGCCAGAGGTTCAGAGGTGTACATCAAACACTTCAGGGATGTGTCTCCAAATATTAAACACTGTGCAAAATACATATTTTATACACCTAAAGATACAAATTTTCATAGCAATGCCTTTTTCCCCAAAGAAATTTTGAGCTGAATATATGAAACATTGAAGCGTATAAAGGGATACAACTGATGAAAGAGATGACAGACACAATTGAAATTTAACCTGCCACCAAAGAAGCACTTGGGTTTTACAAGAAACCTGAGAGAACTTAAGAGAACTTTGGTGGGTAAACAGTATTACTCAAAAATTTTTAGTGCAGGTGTGTTGAGTGAGTAGTGTGATAACCACAGATGCAAGTTTACCTCTGCAGGTGGACCATCACAAATTCTAGTTATTCAAAATGTTTCTCAAAGGAAAACAATAAATAAAGATGAAGAATCATTGCTGTGTACTCCTGCTGATATCATCAGTGGGAGGTAGAAAAAGACACATACGCAGGGAAAATGCCATGTGAAGATAAAGGCAAGGATCGAGGTAATATTTTTACAAGCCAAAGAAGGCCAGAGATGGCCAGCAAGCCACCAGAAGCTAGGAAAGAGGAATGGAACAGCTTCTTCCTCAGAACCCTTAGAAGGAACCAACTCTGCCTATACCTTGATCTCAAACTTATGGCCTCCAGAACTGTGAGACAATAAATTCCTGTTGTTTAAACCACTTAGTTTCTGGTACTTTGCTACTGCAGCCCTAGCAAACTGATATATAGCTAGACAGATAGATAGACAGAAAGAATTATTCCTCACATTGTTAAAATAAGTATTATCTCCAATAATATTTTTAAAATGTTGAAACTGGGGATTTAAATGCTGCGTTTCTTAAGTGCCTTGCCAGAAGTTACAAAGCTAGAAAAGCAACAAGAACAAGATTCAAACCCATGTCTGTCTGACTTCAGATCTTCTTTTCTTTCGTCTCTGTGATTCTGCCCTCTTTCTACTACCCTGCACTTAAACTTTAAACAAGCCTCGATGAGCTGAAGCTTTCTGCAAAACTGATTTCTCTTGGTTATTCAAGCTTCTTTAACTTCATCTTTTGAGTCATTGATTTTGAAGTTGTTTGAGTCAGTATTACATATTCATTATTAAAATTTTCCTCACCTCTTAAATAACTACCCTCTTACCTAAGTCGTGGAAATAACAGCTTCTTATTTTCCTAGAAATTGTGAAGATATTCTAATCATCCTTCTCACTTATTTCTGTTTATCAGGCAGAAATGAATTTCAGACATTCTCATTCTTTCTAATTCTTCTTTCTCTTTTTGTCAGATGTTCAGTTTCTAGCTTCATGAATGTATAGAGTAGTCTAACTCCTAAAAGGAGAAGTAGCTAACTGATCACATTGTTTGAATTCAGAGAACCAGCAAATAGAAGTCTTCCTTTAACTATGTAGTGATAATGAAATCTCACCCTAGGAATTTTATTCATTTAAATCAATAACAAAATCACTCTTTCTAAACCAATGCCTAGAAATGGAAACAATTCAAACTATTATAATTCATTTATACTAAAAACCAAATGAATTTTATCTTCTTTCATGTAAACAATGTTTTTTTTCTATTATTAAGCCCAAAAAGGCCAAATTTACTCCTGGTGGTCCATTGCCAAAACAAATTCAAATTAACTCCACAAAGTTTGCTTAATAAAGTCTCATGTTCAAGCCAATAGATAGGAACTTTAAGTATAGTACATGATCAAGTTTTTTGTTTTTGTTTTCTTCTCTAAATCTGAATTCCAATTCTTTAAAAGGAGAAATCTTAGGGCCATGTGAAATGATTTCAATCCAACTTCTCATGCCAGTGCTTCATTGCATAATCTATCAGTTTGCTTTCAATGCAGTTCAAACTATTGACTGTATTCTGACAAGGATTTGATTTATAAACATAGTATTTCATCACCAAGTATGGCCACCATCACTTTCTTCACTCTATACGCACATCACTGTCCTCCAACAAGAGGAGGAATCAAATAGCTCCTCTCTTAACTCTTGACTGGCCTTGCTGATTTGCTTGACCTAATAAGGCAGAAGGGATGTTCTGGGAATCCTAGAAAGTGATGTTCTGGGAATCCTTTACAGCTTCTGACTGAGTTTTTTAGAACACTCAGTTTGAAGATGCTCCCTCTGGGAACCCAGCTTCCCCATTCTGAAAAGCCCAATAACATAGAAAAGCCACATATTGACATAGCAGGTCCAGTCAACAGCTCCAGCTGAGCTTGTAACCAACAGCCATTATCAACTGCCTGCCATATGACTGAGCCATCTTGGATGACCAGCCCAGTCAAGCCTCCATTTGATTGTGGCCACAAGAGACACCAGGTGAGAACAACCCAGCTGGTCCCAGTACTGTGAGATGATGATAGTATTGTTTTAAGCTCCTATGTTTTGGACTTGTGTGTTACATAACAATAGACAATGAAACAGTACGATTGGCTTACGGTTGACTCTGTGCCTAAGCGCCATTTCTGTAAACAGATTCCAGATATTATTTCTAGGTATATAAAAGCAAAGCATTTTCACCAGTGTATTCTTTGTTGAATCCTGACCCCTTCTGATGGGAGAAACAATCCGTCTAATTGGTCCAAGAGGGAGAACTTTGCAAACCAGTTCATTTTTAGAGGACCCTGTTTTTAAAATAAGCAGTTAAGTATTATTTTATTTAAGTCAACAAATGCTTTATTTTTAACACCTATAGTGAATTATACTCAGTGTAATTTCAAATTATGGTCTAGCACGGTGGGCAATAGCCGCTTTACAGAATTAGAATTTGAATATCTGCCAGGCCACTTACAGTCTTCATGAACGTGGGAATTAACCTTTAGCCTTGTTTTCTCATCTCTAAAGTGAGTATAATGATGGCACATTACTCACAGGGTTTTAGTGAATCTTAAATGAGAGCATATAGATAAAGCATGTAGCGTGTTGCTTGCCACATTATGAGCATTGATTAATTGTTATTGTTGGTCTCTAGCATATTAATAACTAAAGAAGTTTCAGAAACACAATTAAAATACCTTCTAATATATAAATACAAGATATAAGAATAGGATTCACCATTGTCTATGTCTTAGAATATTTGTCAGTGATCTCTGGGAGTTAATAAATTATTGTTAGTTACTGAGTGTATGTATGTGTGTGTGTGTGTGTATGTGTGTGTTGTCAGGGAAAGGAAGTCTGTGTCTCTGATGCACAGAGTTTTACCAAAACCCTTTTATCAAACCTGTTACCATAGAATATTAAGGCTCTTCAGTCCTGCTGGCACAGGATAGAATTGATTGTTGGCATGCATACAACTGTCACAGTCAAGTTTATGACTACTTGCAACTTATTTCATTGAGATGGGGATTTAAGATCAAATTATTTGCCAGAATTACGGGTAAACAACTTTTCCAGAGTAGTTCTTCTATGACTAAATTATTTTATTTAGACTAAAAAATGTGTTGACTAAATGTAACAGCCTCATTTTTAACTTTAACTGTCCAGAAAACATTTATTTTGTATCAGTATTAGAAAATACTATCATGTCATTCAAACATAATTGAACAGACTTTTCCCTTAATAGAAAAATATATGTTTAAAAAATTCCTATGCCAGAAGCTTTTTGTATCATTTAAAGTGAGCTTACCATTTGCATTTACATTCATTGAAATTTTTAAAATCTGAATATTGAAGAATAAATATTACATGTAAATGGTTGACTTCTATGTACATGATCTAAACTTGGTCATATAATTTTCAGTATCTTTCTGTCTCCACCTTAATTTATTTACAATTTAGATATAACTTTATTTTTGCTTTTATTTTTCTCTGCTCTGAACTGAGCAGAAGAAACAGTACTCTGGACAATAAGGTAGTTATACTTACAGAGATTGGACAAAGCAAATATTGGTAAGGCTGTTAGTGCAGTAAACGCTTAACTGGGCTCTCTGCTTCCATTCTTGGCTCTTCAATCAATTCTCAACACAGCAGTCAGAGTGACCTTGTAAAAACAAAAGTGAGGTCTTGCCACTAATATGACCCATCCAAATAGCTTTCCATCTCACTCAGAGTAGGAGCCAACAGTATCACAATGGCCTAAGGCCCTACCTTAGCTGCCACCCACCCTCTACTCCATAACTTTTCTATTTTCATCTTCTACTATTGTTTCCCAAACTCATTCCACTTCAGCTACACTGAACTCTCAGTTTTTTAATTCACCAGTTACACTCTTGCTTCATTGCCTTTGCACTCGCTGTTCCCTCTGCCTAAAATGCTTTTCTTCATTCACTCACTTAATTTTTTGATTTAATTATGTTTCTTTATCACTGTTTTGTGAGATAAACACTTTCTAAGAACTGGGAATACAGCAGTGAACAAAACATTAAAAAGTAACTGTCCTCCTAGAGCTTATATTCTATTGGGGTCAATAAACAAGATAAATATATTTATATCTGGAGAATTATAAGTGCTAAGGAGAAAAAGTTAAGAAGGGATGGAGAGCAGAAAATATAGAGGACTTGGAGAAATGTTAGACACAGTGATCAACTTCTACACGTTACTTAAATGTTTTACAATTTCAGTGAAGCCTTCTGTAACTACATTATTTAATATTGCAAAACTACCTTCTTGATGAATAATGGTAATACCTCTTCCCTGAATTCTTTTTCTCTATAGTAATTATTACTATTTAGTGTATTTTATACTTTAGTTATTTATTTTGTTCATTTTCTGACTCCAGTTACTAGAATATAACTATATGAAGGATTTTTGACTATTTTGTTCACTGTTATATGTCACAGTGTAGAATAATGCCAAGTACATGGTAGGCACTCAATAAAATTTGTTGAATAGATGAATGACCAAAGTAAGGAAATATTATGGTAACAACTGATGAGCAGAATGGCTACACCAGACCATGTAGGCCAACAGAGTCGAGGGTAGTAAGTGAAAAACAATAAGGAAAGTCCCCACAATGGACAATGTGGTCATAGAGAGCCAATCCCAGACTGTAGTAGGGAGATAAGGCTCTCTGTGTATCAACTGCCCTCTCCTTTTTCCCACCAAGCTTTAAAGCTCTTTTTCCCCATGGTATTCCAGGATACCCATAATAAACAAAGACTACAGTGACTTAAAATCAGTAATTATTTTATTATTTTTACAAGGAGGAAAAGGAATTGGCGGCAAAAACCATACTGAAATTTCCCGTAATCATAATAAACCTGTCTAATAACTGTAGAATACATGCTATCCAATACTCTCCAGACCAACATAAATCTGAAATAAATTGATATTTTTAAAGTGATACACATATTGAAACTGACTTATGCAGAGCCAACAGATAATTAGGAGCTGATAAAAGTGTCTATGCGTGTTTGAATGGGCTATAAATTGTATTTTCTTCTCTTATCTCTTTTTTTATGTTGGAGGCATCATACTTCTAAGGGGCATTTTACTACTCACTTTATGACACATTTTCATCAGGAACATTGCAAGGGCTATCTCTCAGTTTTATTTTTGTTCTCAGAGAATTCTGATGTATTTTGGTTCTTTAAACATTTTATTTTATTTTATTTTATTTTTATGCTTTTTGGTGAGGAAGATTGGCCCTGAGCTAACATCTCTTGCCAATCTTCCTCTTTTTTCTCCCCAAAGCCCCAGTACGTAGTTGTACATCCTAGTCGTAGGTTATTCTAGTTCTACTATATGGGATTTCTCCACAGCATAGCTTGATGTGTGGTGTGTAGGTCATCACCCAGGATTCAAACTGGTGAACCCCAGGCCACCAAAGCAGAGTGTGCAAACTTAACCACTTGGTCATGGGGCCAGCCCCATGGTTCTTTAAACATTTTAAATGCTTAATAAATCTTTCCTGAATGAACACTACTGCACAAGTGTTATTAGGATATGTTTGAGAATGTCTGAATTATTTTTCATATAGAAAAATAATATTTTCAATTAACTGTTAGAATAACTACAGTAGTCTTAGGACAAGATACTTAATATTTAAAATTAAACTCTCTATATATCTATGATTTTAAATGTTAATCTAAAATGTTTCTAGACATGCTTACACATGTGAAAATGCTCTGGTTATATATAGCACTCTAAATTAATTTTAACCAATGAAATAAGAAGCAAGTACTTAAAAGGCAGAGAAATCTAAATGTTGGTACCTGATTTGACATATGTTTTCCTTTGAAGACATACAAAGATTCAATCTCCATTAAAATATAAGTGTATATGTCTGTCACCTATCCAGGAATGCTACCTCTGCAATCTGAACCGGGAGGACTTTGAGAAAGACCATCCTGTCCTTTGTGCATCTTAACTGTCACGGCTGTATGTCACTTATGCCTATTCCAATCATGTCAAAGGTAATCTTAGGTGCAAATGGCTCTTTAGTATTTTAATAATTAACCATGTCATCATTTATAACTATATAATGAAGAAAAAAACAGAAGAAAATAAATGGTGAAAATTAAAGAAAGATGAAATTTCTTAGGTTAAAATAGTTCATAGAATGTTAAAGAGATATTTTGGATGTACACTTACATAAAATTCATAAAGTTTAAGAAAATTAAAGACAACGAGAAATTTCTACAAGCTTCCAGAAGAACAAGCAAGGAAAAATATTAAGGTTTGTATAAAACTTTTTAACAGTAACTCTGGATATATAAAGACAATAAAATCTTATTTAAATAGTTGAAATATCATTATTTTCATCCTATAATTTTATATCAATCTCAACAAACTAACATATGAGTGCAAAGACAAATATAAATTTTTCTATGTGAATATAAGCCTCAATAGCTTGTTCTCATAATATACTCTTTGAGTTTACTCTTGAAAGATTTACAACAGCAAGAAAGAGAAGCAAATCAAGAGAGATTACATAAGATTTAGAGGCAAAATATTACCCTAAATATAATCTTAATAATTAGAATATGCCACCAGAAAAAAAGAATGAATGTAAAACTTTTGAAGTGAGAGGAAGCTGGGAAAGAAAAAAAACAGAAATAAATAAAACAATTATAGTGAAGATAAAATATGAAATAAAGCAGCAAAAATAGTCCTAACTTAATTATAATTATGTACAATAGAAATGAATTAAATGCTCCAGTCCATAGAACTAAGGCTCTCGAATTGAATTTATAAAAATAAATTCAGCAATGTTGTGTGTGTAATAGATGTACTTGAAAGAAATAGAGGAAGAACGCTGAAAATAAAGGGATGAAGATGATATGCCAGGAAAATATTAAGCAAAGAAAGACTGTTGCAGTGTTAAAAACAAGAAAATTCCATTTTAGTGAAAAATATTGTAACAGACAAATAAAGGCATTATATCATGATAAAAGTTACACCAGATTCAGAAGACATTATGATTATGAATATGCATACAGTTAATAATATAGATTGAAAATATATAACAAAGCACTTTTTAGAATTCTGGAAAAAATAACTAAATCAACATATTTAGTGGGTGATATTAATACTAGGCACAGAAAATGACATATGAGGCATGCAAACAATAAGCAAAGATGCATGATATTTGAAAAGCATAATTAATACAAACCTGGCAGCTTGGAAGCAAAAATATGCTGATTATTTTGGTATAAATACCATTTATTAAAAAAACCAACTTCAAGGGGCTGGTCCCGTGGCCGAGTGGTTAAGTTCGCGCACTCGGCTGCAGGCGGCCCAGTGTTTCGTTGGTTCAAATCCTGGGCGCAGACATGGCACTGCTCATCAAACCACACTGAGGTGGCATCCCACATGCCACAACTAGAAGGACCCACAACGAAGAATACACAACTATGTACCAGGGGGCTTTGGGAAGAAAAAGGAAAAAAATTTTTAAAAAAAATCTTTAAAAAAAAAAAAAACAACTTCAAGTGGCTTACAAAGGATGCCTTAGTAAGTTCCAGAAAACCTTCATTCCATATTCTTTAACCATAATGCAGTAGTAATATAAATTAACAAATAGGAAGTAAAAGCAAAAATCAAAATAAAATCTATGTACCAACTCTAAAATATAGTAACTAGTAAGTGACTCATGAATTTAAAGTGGTATCACTAAGTAAAATTCTAAAATATTCATAACTAACAAAAATGAGAAATCTACATTCTAAACCTGTTAAGTAGAAATGAAGTGAAAGGAAAATGTATAGCTTATTGTATCCACCTATATACAGTTTTGCTGTTATTTTATCAAAACTCTAAAACAAAATGTGAACTAAACAAACTCAGTCAAATTTCTACATTAGAATAAATCTAAACAAATAGCTGTTATCTTTAACACTACCAGATATTAAAAATATACTGGGGGCCGGCCTGGTGGCACAGCAGTTAAGTTCGCACGTTCTGCTTTGGGAGCCCGGGGTTCGCCGGTTCGGATCCCGGGTGTGGACATGGCACTGCTTGGTATGCCATACTGTGGTAGGCATCCCACATATAAAGTAGAGGAAGATGCACATGGATGTTAGCTCAGGGCCAGGCTTCCTCAGCGAAAAGAGGAGGATTGGCAGCAGTTAGCTCAGGGCTAATCTTCCTCAAAAGAAAAATAAAAGAAAAAATATACTGAAAACCGCTATAACAAATACAATATGGTCATGAATTTAAAAGAATTGAATTCAGTTCTCTGAAACAGCCTAACTGATAAGCAAACTTGATAGGTTTTCACAGTGACACACACCTCAGTAGGAAAAGGATGAGCTATTTAGTAAATGATGTTGGAAAACCTTACCAAGACTGAAAAAAATGAAGTTGGATTCCTCGTATCATAAGCATGTGAACTCCAAATATATTATAGCTCTAAATATAAATGGTAAAATTATAAAGCTGAAAAAGGAAATATAGGAGAATTTTGTATCCTTGTGACTTGGAGGTGGATAAGGATTTCCTGAGCACAAAACAAAAAGCAAATTTTTTCTGTGTATTAATACGTCACAATGAAGGATTTCTGATCAACAATGCACGTGATAGACTGAGCACTGATATTTGCCACATCTGAAATCAACAAGAAATAAACACCTTGTAATCAAAGAAATGCAAATTAATACAAGAAAGAATTATCTCTTTGCATGAGTGAACTTGGCAGAATTGTATATAATACCAAACTTAGGCTATAAGGGATAGGGGACCTTCATGGACTAATGGGAGAGGAAACTGTTGCAGCCATTTTGAAAGTAACTTGGCAGTAGAAAAAACAAACAAAAAACAAAAAAAAAACATGGGCACCATGTGTAATTTAAAGTACAATGTCAAAATAACATTTGTGCAAATTAAAGCACAAGGAAACAAGACAAACTTTACTGTATGTTTCGTAAGACCACACACATGCACACACACAAACACACTGACTGAGGTGATAAAGCAAATCAGAAACGTGAGAACCCACAGGGGAAAGGAGAAAAACAGTGGGAGCAGATGATGAAGGGGAAAATGAAAATAAAAATAAAACTAAGAGATACCCCTTGCAATGTTACTGACGAGAATGTGTTATAAAGTGAGTAGTATAACGCCCCTTAGAAGTATCGTGCCTCCCACATAAAAAAAAGGAGAAATGAGAGAAGAATATGCGATTTATAGCCTATTCGAACACACATAAACAATTTATCAGATTTTAATCATCTGTTGGCTCTACATAAGTCAGTTTCAATATTTTTATAGCTTAAAAAATATCATAAATTTATTTCAGATTTATTTTGGTCTGGAGAGTATTGGATAGTACATATTCCACAGTGATTAGACAGGTTTATTATGATTATGGAAAGTTTCACTATGGTATTTGCCACCAGTTCTTTTTTTCTCCTTGTAAAAATAATAAAATAATTACTTATATGGTTATCATACTTTTTAGGAACACCGAAAGTGTGACTGCTCATCAATAGTAAAAATATTTTAAATTTCTACTAAACACCAGCAGCTATACAGTCTTTCTTTTTCTTTTTCTTTTGTTGAGGAGGACTTGCCCTCAGCTAACATCTGCTGCCAATCCTCCTCTTTTTGCTGAGGAAGACTGGCCCTGAGCTAACATCCATGCCCATCTTCCTCTACTTTATATGTGGGACGCCAACCACAGCATGGCTTGCCAAGCAGTGCCATATCCGCACCAGGGATCCAAACCGGCGAACCCTGGCCACCAAAGTGGAACACGCAAACTTAACCACTGCACCACCGGGCCGGCCCTATACAGTGTTTTTAAAGTAAATCATACAAATCAACTAAAATATTTAAAATTATTCACACATTGGTGGTAATAGCATTTATGGTGTTAACTGTCTTGACTTTGAACTGTCATTTGTAGAAATTTATAACACAAATCAGAGGTAATAGTCCACACAAGAAGAACCCTATGTTATTTAACAGAGCCCTTCAATTCCCAAGAGTAAAGAACTCAACAATGTCAAATACAATCTTATAAGCAATTGGGATCTATATCTTGTAGAAGCTGGGTGCTTCATAGTGGTTTCCTATTTGTCTCTGACAGATAACTATGATAAATGAACTCCTTGATCATGCTAAGCGGTAGTTGTTTTCCTCTAAAAATATTAGATTTCTTATTACAGTCTTTTTCATTTTGACCAAATGTATTCTTTTTACTCTTTGTCTTGAAGACTGTATTATATGACATCAGAAGGGTTTCAGGCTATTTAGAAGATCAGATTCACACAAAGCTACCGAAGATTTAGTAATAATGGAACTTTGTTGGATGCTAAATTGACTATTCTCGGTGAGCCAAAATAATTCTTTTTTTTATTATTAATGGAGAAATAGCCACTATAGGCTGTGGTCATTCCCTCTATCACCACAGCTATCTTTAAATCTCTTTACAATTTTATTCTCTCTTAATGTGACACTTCATGAATATTTGTTAGCAATAATGATGATGAAGCACTTTTTAAAAATTTCAGCTTTCTTCCTTTTCTACACTGTGGATTTCTTTCTTGTGTTCACTTTTCACTTTGGTTCTTAGTTTTCTATAGTACTATCATATTATCATAATCACTACTAACTCTTCTGATTTTTCCCCATTTTCCAGAGTTATGTTTTGTTAAAATCATACTTCATGTTAAGGAATGAAAAGCTAATCAATTTAACTCTTCTATAATTAACTACCTAATTTAGAATGCCAAAACCTTGATTTATAAAGAACTCTTTACTTGCAGAAAAAGATCTGATTAGTTTATAGTAATAGTATTTCACCAAGAAGTTATAAAAATTTATTAAATTGCAAAACACCTGGAACCAGTCCTTTGCTAACCAATACTCAGTCCATCAAAGCAAGAAAAGATATAGGCTGAGTAATGAACTGTACAGTATGTCTCCAAGAGAGTAGATAGAATATTGAGAGCGTCAATGCTTGAACTTAACAATTCCAAGACTACTTACAGCCAAGGTCTGCTTGACAAGATCAGGCTGTTGAAAATGTGAGGGGTTGGGGGAAGCAGAGGCATAAGAAGCAGAATTTTTGATAAGACTGACACTTCACTAATATATCATCAGTCCTTAAAAGAATCCAGTTCAAAAAGGGAACTAAACCAAGAAGTTAGCAGATCAGAGCTTGGATGTAAATCAGAAGCAAAATACAACTATTTTTTTCATCTTTTTATGGAAATACTTTTAGAATTTAATACTATTATTATTGACTAGCAACTTCTGTACATAATAACTATGTGGAATATTAGATAATAGGATTTATTTTGATGATGCATGATAAAATGGTTTATGATTAAATATTCACTTAAAATTGTTTTATATGAATTTCTCTACCTATCTTATCCTCAACAGGTCTTTCGTGAATTCATTTCTGAAACATCCAATATCAATGAAACTGCAATTATTAACAATTCAAAAATAGAAATAGCATGGACATAGTAGCATCACATACTATATGTTTTCCAACACAGTGTATGTTCATCCAAAGATATTGATTTGGCTGTTTATCAGAACAAGGATGTATCCAAATGAGCCATGCATTTAACCTCACATAATATGCCTCACCCAATCATGTATAATAATTCTAAATAAATGCTTATTGTTTTTACTTTTTTATTTATACCTAACATGTTTTAAATGAAGGAGAAGCATAGAAGCCCAAACGGGGTAGGGAAGAGACCAGGAATCCAAACAAGCCTTCCCTTGGAGGATGGGAGGTGAAACTACCCAAGCTGCCAGCTTGCAACAAACCCAAAGAGGAGAAGGAGGGCATGCATGCTTCCACACTAAATGGAGTTTAACTGTTTCATTATTTAGAACAGGCCTATTAATTTTTGAATGTAGATTTTTTTTTACCTGAAATTGACCAAATGGTAATCATCCTAAATTTTCTCTAGGAACATAAATTTGGATCAAGCCAAATTTATTGACATGGGGTCACTAAGCAGAGATTCTGAATTTAATGTTGTAGCTCAGGGAGTTGGAAGGACTCTAACAGTTTGTTTGGTTGGTTGGCTGAAATATGGACTAAAAGATAACCCACCGCGAGCAAACTGAAAATGCCCTCCCTTGGTTTAAGTAGAGACAGGGATTCAGAGGCTTAGAAAGAGTGGAAGGTTAGAGTGGATTCATCACTTAAGACCTACTCACCCATACAGGAAGGGGTCAGAAGACATACTTTTCACCACTACTTTGAGAAATAAATTTGTGAGTGGAACTCCAGAATCCTTGAAGAACTACATGATTGCTCTTCTCTGTAGTCCAGACCTTACAGTGGGAACTATAGCCACTCAATTGGAAAAACTAAATGCAATGGTAGTAATTGGACTCTGGGGTGACAGGAATCAAGTGAAGGCACTCAGTTACCAAAGATGGGTGGCCTGGTTACAATAATGGACAGGACATGGCAGTCAAAGCAGCAATCAGAATAGTCAGACGCCTGCAGACCTATAGCATTAGTTGGTTAATCCCGGTGTTCCTAGGAGTGAAATAGATAGGAAGCCTGCTAAATTCTTACTTGATCTGTATAAGTAGAAAATATCTAGGTCAAATAAAACAAATTCTAACTTAAATCATAAATCGTAAAAAGAGAATCATGGCCCCTCAATCAATTTCCAGACTTCAGACAGTTTATAGATCCAGAATGAAGAGAAGGCTGGGTTCTCTTGAGAAAAGACCTTGGCATACTACCAAAAATGTGTACTGCTAATCTTCCTCCCAGAATTGCCCAAAGGGACCCAAGGCTTTTTTACCAGGGTCATCATACATTGGAGAAAAGGAAATAATCAGACTTTTCAGGGACTACTGAACACCAGCTCTGAACTGACATTGATTCCAGGAGACCCAAACATCACTGTGGCCCTCCAGTTAGAGTAGGGGTTTATGGAGGTCAAGTGGTCAATGAAGTTTTAGCTCAGGTCCCTCTCACAGTGGATCCTCAAGTCCTTCTTGTGGTTATTTCCTCAGTTCTAAAAGGCATAACTGGAACAGACATACTTAGCAGCTGGCAGAATCCCAACCACGGTTCCCTGACCTGTGGAGTAAGGGCTATTATGGTGGGAAAGGCCAAGTGGAAGCCATTAGAACTGCCTCTACCTGGGAAAATAATAAATCAAAAGCAATACCAAATCACTTGGAGGGGTTGCAGAGATTAGTGACCGTTTCAAACAGAACCAAGAGAGATCCTTCGCATCTTCCACCAAGTGAAGACACAGCGAAAAGATAGTCATCTATGGACCAGAAAGCGAGCTCACACCAAACACCGATCTGACAGAGGCTAGAAGAGATTTGAGATGTATGCTAGAAAAAACTGAGACTGCCATGCATGGACCCCTGAGATGAGGGATCAGAAAGAGAAAAGGAGAGCTGTAGAGAAAGCCTCAATCTTCTTAGAGAATACTTAAGCAATACTAAACAGAATATTGGTAGAAATATGGACTATAAAGGCCATTCTGATGAGATCTCAGATGGAAATGAGGAACATGTTATTGGACACTGGAGGAAAGGCCATCCTTGTTTTAAAGTGGCAAAGAATTTTGCTGAATTGAGTTTGTGTTCTAGTGTTGGAAGATAGAACTTGCAAGCAATGAAAGTGGATATTTAGCTACAGCTATCTCTAAGCAATTGGAGGAGCAACCTGGCTCCTCTTATCATAAGACTGCTTACAGTCAAATGAGAGAAGAGAGAATTCACTTAAAATCAGATGGTTAACCAAAAAGGAAGTAGAACTTACAGATTTGGAAAATTCTCAAGATATCCATATTATAAAAAGTGAGAACACATGGTCAGAAGAGAATACTAAGGGTGTGACCAAGAGACAGTTTGATAAGGAGATTAGTATGGATCAGCCATCTCTACAGAAGCCAAGACCTATTCTCCAAGACAGTGGAAAAATGACACTGAAGGCAATTTAGAGTTCATCAGAGCAGTTTCAAAGGAAGTGCTTCCAGCACCTGGGAAGCACTGCCACACATTAAGGATTCCACTCCCCGCACTCCTCGGCTGACCTAGGTGTGGCTTCAGCAGGCCGGGTGTGGGAATGGCTATGGTGGCTGCACCTCTGGAGGGCAAAAGTAGCAAATTTTGGTGGTATCCATGCAAGGTTTTCTCTAGTTGTGGGGGTGTGGCTACTCTCATCTAGATTTCAAAGGATGCCCAGCAAAGCTGCAGGCATGGGACCCCACCCTAGGAGAGTTGCAGGCAAGGGACTGCTGCTGACATGGCCAGTCCAATCAGGTCACAGAGGCAGGGTCACAAAAAGCCACGGAGGAAGAGCTGCCTGGAGACTCAAGGGGCCCAACCTCTGCCCAGCAATGTTGTGGGGGCATGACTCTGCATAGTGGGTCTAGAAGGCAGGCCCTCCACTCTAGTCATTTTAGAAGGCAGAATCCCTATCTCAGTGTGCCTGGAAGGTGGGACCTCTGCCCCAGTGGGCCTGGAGGGCAGAGCATCAAGTCAAAGAGGATTACTCTAGAACTGTAAGGTCTAACAGAATTTATGCTGTTGAGTTTTGGACTTGCTCAAGGCCTGTCACTCCTTTCTTCTTTACCATTCCTCCCTTTTGTAATGAGAATTCTATACATGTCCCACCATTGTATTACATAATGTATTTGATTTCACAGGTCCCTAGCTGGAAGGGAATTTTCCTCAGGATGAGTCATACTTTGAGTCTCACACATATCTGGTTTAGATGATATTTAGATGAGACATTAGACATCAAACTCAAAATTAATGCTGGAATGGGTTCAGCCTTTTGGGGCTATTGAGATGAAGTGAATGTATTTTGTATGGGAGAAGGATATACGTTTTGGGGGCCCAGAAGTAGAATATTATAGGCTGAATATTTGTATCCCTCCGAAATTCATATGTTAAATCCTAATGCCCAATGTAATAGCAGTAGGAGGTGAGGCCTTTGGGAGGTGGTTAGGTCATGAAGTGGAGCCCTCATGAATAGAATTAGTACCCTTATAAAAGAGACCCCAGAGAGATCCCTCCCACCTACTGCCATGTGAAGATACAGAGAAAAGACGGACATCTATGAACCAGGAAGCTGTTTCTCTCCAGACACTGAATCTGCTAGTGCTTTGGTCTTGACTTCCCAGCTTCTAGAACTGTGAGAAATAAATGTTTGTTGTTTATAAGCCACCCAGTCTCTGGTATTTTCTTATTGCAGCCCAGCCTAAGATCAAGGGAAATACTAGTTCCACTAAATAAATTTAAGGAAACTATAGGAGATGTTTTAATTCCTGCTGTTATAACATGCCAGTAACTGTGCCTGTTCAATGAAACTATTAAGTACAAAAACTGGAAAACCAAGAAATAAAAGTATGAGCATATTTTTTTGATATATGGAGGTACATTCCAGAAGAGATATCAGAAAATATTGGAAAATGATAGCCTCTGGGAATAGGAATCAGACACTGGGAGAGATGGGGATAGAGACTGTTGGTTTTCATTGTATTATTTTGTTATAAATATTATTAAAATACAAATATAATATTAAGTTATTATATAATATTCTTTGTCTTTTAGAACTATGCACAAGTATTGATTTGACAAAGATAAAAGAAATTTAGAAAATAAGTTTTAAAAAAGCATGGAAAAGGTCTTGATGCCAAGTTAAATGAAGCTCTATGGCCCCTTCTACCCGTTGTAGTGAGGTAACAGGTATCACATAGTCCGTGACTAACATTCTACTAGACAAGAGAACTCACATCCTCGCAAAGACACCAAAAAGCCACAGGACCTTAGGCAACTCACAAGCTCTGTGGAATGTAGACTCAACATTTGCAAAAAGAAGGAGTTGGACTAAACAATGTCTTGATTTTTTTCAGTTCTAATATGTAAAATTATATGATTATTCTGCACTGGTTGGTGCTTCTAAAAGACTAGCACTTGCCTTGGCTCTCTGCCTCCTTATGCTTCTTCATATTTCCTTATAAAATTTAGCATTATCTGAAGTATTTTGCGTGTTTGTGTGTACAAGTATATTTAGTACGTCTATTGCCTGCCTCTCTCCCAATGTAAGATCTAAGAGGGCAAGGAATATTTATCAATTATTTATCACTGTACTGTATATCTTATTTACACATAGTAAGCAATAAATATTTGTTGAATAAATAACCTTTGCCAACTTCAAAACTGTGTAACAATACCACTGCATAGCCATCTTCTTTGCTTGAAGCATTGATAACAATGCAAGAAGATAAAAAAGCATTTATGATTGAAGATTTGTAAGTAAACAGGCTAGAAAAAGTAATGGGTGCAAGCTTACATCCAATTCATTGTAGCCTTCTAAAACAATGTCAATAACTTAATTTGATTGCAAATATTTTTCTTTCCTTGACATAACTCAGTCCTATATGCAATAGTCTCACAAAACAGTATTCAATTTACCCTATGGTTTTTGTGTTCTAGCTTCTCTTTCTTTGCAGTCAGCTCCTCTGTGATGTTAAAAACTTCGGTCAGCCTCTCTTCTAAATGGTCAAAAGTTGGGCATTTCAGCTATTAGCTTTTAATTCAATTTCACATCATTTACTAGGCAATAGCGACAACAACTGTAATTTCATTATATTCCATCAACTGGGAATCAAATAAAAATGCTCTGGATACCTTTGATGTTCTGTAAAAGAACTTCATATTCCTGAGTGAATATAACTCAAAAAATCAAAGTCTTTACTCTGGATACTTAATATTAATGTTTAAATAGCATTTAAACAAAATTGACCACATCAAAATGAATTAAGGATAATCCTATGTGTGCCAGCTATCTATCCCTGGAGTTTTATGCAGCTCTGATCAAGTTGTAAAGGGAAAAATCATGATTTGGAGATCAACTGCGTGAGTTCTTAGATCACTTCACATGACATTGGCCTTCATTATTAATCAAAGGTCTGAATCTTGCTCTTTGAGTTTTCTTTTCAACTTTTATATATCTAGTTTGATTAAATTAAAACCACTCAGAAAAAAGGTGAAAGTAAAGACTTTTTTGCTAACAAAATTATTTATCCATTAAAATATATAAATACCCTTCCTTTCTTCCTTCTTTCTTCTCTTGCTTTTTTCTCTCTTCCTTCTTTGGATAACTCAGTCAAAAAGCCATTAGAGACCTTTCATTTCCATTATTCTTCTCTTTCTCATTCCCCTTCTCCATACTTCTTGGAGATACCTGAGGGAATTAGACACCCTTGCAAAATGACAACCAGGCAAGATTTTGGGCAGCAGCTGTGAAGGGCTAAATTAATCCATTTAGATGTATTAATTTCAGACGTATTGAAAAAACAAGCAAATGAAAGTCATGTTTCTCACTGCCAGAAAAGACAACTACAAATATGGAAAGGAGAAAAGCTGGAATGAACTCTGTGAATGTAGTCTGGAATTAGAGGTATTGGGGTAAACTTAAGGTATTGGTGTGAATTTAAGGTGAGAAAAAGAGAGAGAAACACAGCTATAAATGTGTGTATATATACTTGTGTTTGTGTACATTACATAAGCACAGATAGATACCACATATATATTATTTTCCCATAGTTTAATTAGCCAACTGAGTGGGACTGAGAATAGGGAACTCAAGTGTCAATAAGTACACTTACTTTATTATTTCTTGTTTTCTAAATACCCATTCTCTACTAACAGGAATCAGGGCTCATTAGAGAAATGACTTATTCAGGGATTGGGGCAGGAAAAATACAAATAAGCTTAGAATATATTATTGTGCTTGGAAATAAGGGAGTGCTCAAATAATGATGGGGAAATGTAAGAAATGTCAGACACCAGCTTAAAGTTGCTCCACTGGCCACATTTGCAGCAACTTGAGCATCAAAATAAAGAATGATATTGTTAGTTGGCATTTTATGTAAAGAATAATGGAATTAGAAAACCACCATTTGGCAAAAATCATAGTGATAATTGATTCAAGCAAGAAAATTCAATGGATGCTAAAACTTGTGGGTTGAAGTTTGATAGAGAAAGCTAAATTTACATGTTCTCAAAATGTCTTCTCACAAAATGCAAAGTAATTATTCACTACAAAGGAAAAATAGTAACTAGGAGACATCACTTTAATCAAGTGATCAGAGTTAAAATCACCAGCAATGAGAATGAGAATATTGATATTGTAACTATCAGATAAAGTACAATATGAAGAACACAGCATCACTTAAATGATATTCCTGCCAGATACCTAGGTATAGATAGGTGGGAAGGTAGGTAGATATGATGGTGGAGAATACAATAAAATGAGTGTGGTTAAATGTCATCAATTGTGGAATCTGGTTATGGATGCTCATCCTTTGTACTATCCTTGAAAATTCCTGTAAGTTTACAATTATTTTAAAATATAAAGTTAAAAAAAAAAGTATAGCTAAAAATTCTACGTTATGAAATGACAAAATAGTTTTGCATAAAGGAAATCAGCTAATGACAGTTTCTTGGTAATATTGTGTTGGTGAACACAGTACAACTTTTGGTCATTATTTCAATGTGTTTCTAGAGAAAGTAGCTAAGTTTATGGGAGCTTTTTTACAAATGGGACCTTGGGTGAAGTTATTGCCAAAGTGAGAAAATTAGTAGAATGCTTACTGTCAACAGGCCTGCTGGGACGGGCATCTGCGCCTGTACATTATTCTTTTACTCACTGCGGTAACACACCCTGCCTTGATGCAGATTACAAATGTGACTGTGTTGGGGCACATTATTTTGTGTTTAGGTTCTCCTCAGAAATCAAAAGTTTAAGTACCTTAGAATGTGTAAATAGACATAATCTTTATATGTTCCTGCAAATTGTTCAAAAAATTTAACTGAGCAAATCCTTCACTGACTCTTATCCTTTCCCCCATGCCTTGTCACTGGAAGAATTGGGCTGCTATACAAGGCTTGCTTTTCTACATTTTAAAAAACAGTGATGAAATATAGAGTTGAGTATATAATAAACACAAGTATTTTATCATGTAAGCATTATATGCTGATTAATATATAAAATAGTATTCTGAGACAGACTTTCACTATATAGTGACTCACACAAAAAAACCATTGTAGCATTGATTACAATAGTTAAGATTAAGAAGTTGTCTAGGGCCAGCCCAGTGGTGCAGCTGTTAAGTGTGCACGTTCTACTTATCTGTGGCCCAGGGTTCTCCAGTTCGGGTCCCGGGTGTGGACATGGCACCGCTTGGCAAAAGCCATGCTGTGGCAGGTGTCCCACGTATAAAGTAGAGGAAGATGAGCATGGATGTTAGCTCAGGGCCAGTCTTCCTCAGCAAAAAGAGAAGGATTGGCAGTAGTTAGCTCAGGGCTAATCTTCCTCAAAAAAAAAAAAAAGAACTTGTCTAAAGGTCCAAAATGCATACCTATCAAATTATTGTTGTATATCTATATAGTAGAATTATTTACAGTTATTAAAATCATGTGTTAGAAGGTGAATTAGTGATTTTTTAAAAGGCTGTCTATATATTACAGGAAAAAAGCAAAAGCAGATTAGATAAATATAGTCAGTATGGTCCCATAAACACACAAATACTTAAATACAACTCTAAAAATCATTTTCTTTGAGTGATAGAATTATGGGTAATTCTTATTTTCTCATTTGCAATATTTGCTTTTTCTGAATTTTTTTGTTATGAATTTGCTGTCAAAGTCAGGGGAGTATGCTAATTTCATTTTGCAAATCAAACATATATATTTTTATGTGTTTCTTTCTATTAGTCCAGGTTTCATCACATTTCTCAGAAGCCTTTTATGGGCTGAAAGAAAATTGAAATTGTATTTACTCTCAGAAGTAAAATCGACTCATTTTAGTTCCCATATTTGTATCAGGTCAGCCTGAATGCCAGCAGAGATTAATGGGCGATTCTTTATCTGTGGTTGCCCAGGACTGCCTCACTTTAGAAGCAAAGAGCTGTGTGAAGCAGCCTTCCATTTTATGCCCCTGCTTCTCCAGAAACATCTGACTTTTTAAAAAAACCTTCTGATCATGGCTGTCTTCACAAATATTCTCCATCAAAAATATTTGACTGACAATTAGCTACTCCTGCCCATTTGCTAATTTCTATATGACCTTAGAGTTGAAAGAAAGACCTGTGATTAAAATGACTTAAGTCTATGAATCTCTTATTTAAATACCTGAATCGATAGAGTACACAGTGGTCTCTAGGATTTCAAATTTTTCTTTCAGTATCCTCAAATCTGTCTTAAATCTGGAATAACACATCTAAACATTTAAAACATAATTGCTACTTGAAGTTATATGATGATTCCATAAATTAATATCTACACAATAGTAAGAGATGCAAATGAAATTGCATTGCTTCTATAATAGAAAATATAATCATGATATCTTGAATCTTTTATTTATCTAGTAAGTTCTCATTGAATGGTTACTTTGTGCGTATTATTATACTCTCAGCTAGGGAGCACAAGGAGATATTTGGGAAAATTGAATTTTTTCTCTTTTGCTGGTTAAAAGCCAAAATAGTGAAATGATTAAATTACAGTGAAATAAGTCTTTCTTTGAACGTAAAGGGAAACATAAAGTGGCACAATAGTGCAATCATACTCAGTTTTTCATATGCAGTGCTAATCATTGTTCAGGGTTGATCCTCACTCCTCCAGAGTCAAAAGGACCTGCAGATTATCACAAAGTTAACCTTGTTGGGGAACTGATAAAATGAAAAGAAAAATTATTATGTGTACTTATTATACTGTTAGTGGTTTATATACTCACTCCAAATGTAATCACATTTCCATAGCCTCCTAAGTCCTAAAAGTAATCTGTGGTCCTGAATCCAAATAGATGAACTTAATGAGTTGTGTCTTGGACCAATAAATAGAAAAAGAAAGAAAGGAAGAAATGTTAGTATGTCAGCAGGATGAACCTATTATTATTAGTGGAGAGCTTGAATTAACTGTAAGGTGACCCTGGCAATGTATCCATTTCCTTCCTGGAAATTACACTTCCATGTCATTACTGTAATGTTGCTTTGTCATTATTACAGAGAATCTGGAGCATTTTTCAGTCATCAATAAGAGATGGGGTTAAAATGGAAGGGAAGAGACTCAGAAATTTTCAAGGAAAATTTTTTCTCTTCAAGAAAAGCTCATGTTTGCCAGAGCTCTGTTAATAATGCAAGAGGTTTCCTAGCCCCATCTAGTGGTCAGGAGCTAATTTACTGCACATATACCTAGATCAGCAGCTCTAGTTTTAAGATATGTGTGATGTCAGCAATTGTGGTGTATCACCGTGTTCCTAGCTAGTAGGATAAAAGATAAGTATGCCATATTAGGCATAAGTTGAATATTAAAGAAGCATCTGTCCATTTCGTAATTCTTAAAATAATAGAAACATTCATCTTCATAACTGTACTCATTTATGACTCACTTTGTCTATTTTAGAGCTGATTTCTTATTTAACAATTATTTCTAGTATTTAGATAAAACTTAAACAACATTTGGTAAAAAGCTTGATAGCAGAATCATATAAACAGTTCTTGATGTTTCAGATAATATTAGCCTTGCCTCAGTCTTATAAGTGAAATAAAATCTCAAAGAATCTTTATCACTAACTCTATGTCTTGATCAAATTGGAATATTTATGGTTACAATTCTTCTAGAATTTTGAGACACAAATAAAATAGACTGAACAAATCTCCAAGCTAATCCATGCATGCCCATCCTCTGCACAGCCCAAATATTGAAGTATTCCAATTTTTAAGTTACTCATATACCAACCTTCAACTATGAAAATATTCTTCAAAAACTTGTATATAGTCAGAAAAGATTTTAAAAACCATTGTATTACAGAAAGGAAAAATACCCATGAGTACACAAAGGTACTGTGCATTTTTACTTAGGCAGCAACATGAGATAAAGGTTCTAGAAACTGAAAGGTAAATCCATCAAGAAGAACTGCAAGTCCTTCAAGAGGTTGCCAGGTACCATGTCACTGATGCAGCGTTGTGTAATATAGAAAGCAGAAGTGGTGCACAACATACTAACCAGCTGTGAGCCTTCCACTGTTCAGAGATGTTACATCTGGCCTCTTAAGCAGTTTCACAGGCATCATCAATAAACCATAATCAGCATGTAATAGTCCGACAAGATCACCAACAAGAAAAGCCTGGAAGCCAGCCAGTCCGTCAGCACTGACAGTTCACTGCAATTTAGTCCTGAGTTGAACGTGTTTAGAAAATGGATGACAGCAAGGAGTACAAAGAGTAACTGCTGGGCAGGTAAAAGTGGAGAGATCAGCAGGAAATGGAGGAAATACGCCCTAATGGTGAACTAAAATCTTTAAAAAGGCTAGAGCAGCCAGCTAGACTGCAGGTTTAGACTATTCAATAAGTAGCCGTTTGTAGTCCATGCAAAGCAGATATATATTAGTATATAAAAGTTTTTATGATTCACACATCAAGAATCATAATCATCTTCAGGGTTTAAGTACTCAACTAAAAATGACAGCTAAAATATTCATAGATTAGTTTACTTAGGATTCAAGGATACAAAGCATTGCCTAACTTTTCAATATTGATAATCATTATTAATTTTGACTATATGCACCCTGCCAGAATATTTCCATGAGTTTTAATCAACTGTGGACTGAGACTCTTGACTCTCTTCCTATCAAGGATCAAATGTGAGTTTATGAATATCAAAAAGACTGTACCAATTATGCTGAAAAGTGGAATTCCAAAGGTCAAAAGCAGAAAAAAACTGGATTCTTTCTGATCACTGTCCCTGTGGAGATAGTTTTCTCCACCCCTGGGTCAAACTGGGACTCATCCCATGATTTCTAGTCTCTCTTTGACAATAAAAATTCCTTTCATTACGTTTAGTCACAGGAGAGTCATCATTCTTTAATAGAAATATCCAGTATCTGTCAATCTGTCAATCATAATCATGACTGAAACACTTCTGTTCCCTTAGTTTAGACTTTGAACCCATTGAATGAGGGACAAGGGTTGGTTGAGAGAGAAACACAGCTGACTTGACTTTGTTTTGGGCCCCTCCATGGTTTCAATGGGGATTAGGTGGGGAATAATGTTCAGAAAAGTCCTCCCCGCATGAGTGGGATTGGTCTAATCTCACAGTGCTTTCTACTGGCCTGCCATGTTTAAATCTGACTCTTTGTCTCCAGTGTACTTGAGAGCTTTGAAGCCCACTCCTCCCTGCTCCCTTTCTTGCCTCCTCTCCCCACAACCTCTGTAACTCTGGGCATCTATCACCTGCAATTCCCTTAAAGCAAGGAAATCTTTCCCCTCACTGTCAATTTATGACGGATCCTTTGCCCTCTTCTTCTGCCACATGACCTGAAGCCTCCTTAAATTTGCTGTATTCACATTCTCCTCTCAAGAAAAGTCATTTACTATAGCTCCAGGCCAGTTTACTCTTCTAAGCGACCCTCTGAGCCATGGAAAATCAATAGCTTTTGCCCCCCAGAAATTCTGAGAGTGAGTGCAAGGCAGACACATCTCACCCATCCATCAGAGTAGCTAACAAGCCATTTAAGCCTCTGTGCCCCACAGACTCTACTGGAAACACACAAAGCTCCTTTGATGTCTCTTTGAAACCTTAATCTCCAGACTTGAGCAAGGGAGAAGCAAAACCCGTCTGTCTACCATGATGGAGTTCAACTCAGCACACCCACAACTCTCTCCCCACAAAATTCTCTCTTTGTTCCCAAGTCCATTTTTGGTCTCCTCAGTCCTTTTTATATTCTGGTAACCAAGAATCAGAAATTGTCCTTAGCCACTTCCTTCGCGAGTCTTTCTTAAGTGATCTAGCAAACTTCCAGTAGGAATTTGTGGATGGTTGGCACCTCTTATCTTGGGGGCTCTCTATGTTTGCTTTACCTGTGACAAGGATCTGAGGGCACATAGAGCATATTTTATTTGGGAGGGGATCCCAGAAATACCAGTGGGGAGTGGAGAAGTGAGCCTGAGAAGGAAAGGAAACCAATAAAGCAAGTTTCTGCTCTGGGCACCTGGAGTCTAATCCTGCAGAGGAGCTCTGGAAGTCAGCATAGAAATGTGCTTCAGATTTATCCCCATCAAGGATCAAGGAAACCAGGGTGTTTGTACAACCATCTTCATCAGTACTTGGTAGCAGTTCTATTCTCAGAAGAGTGGATATCATGATTAACTTTCTAGCTCTTCTGGTGTAGAATGTCATTTGTGAAGGTACAGCAGACTCTGACCACAAAGAAAGTGCTCAAAGAGATACAAGTGCTGTCATTTGAAATTTGGACTGGTGGTCCTGAAACAGTAAAGCCTGAGTATATATGGCCCAAACAGCTGCTGCTATAGGGCCCCGTGGCCTAAGACAGAACAAGTCTTATTTTAATATACAATTAAAGTGACAAACGATAGTACTAAAATAGAAATTAGATTCTCTACAATGGATTGTCAAACTCCATTTTGTTCCTTTCACGATGTGAGTGGTGTCTATGAAAACTGTAAACACTGATCAGTAACACCAACATTCTCTTTGAAACTCTGAGCAGAGTCCCTGATCTGGAATCTTTATCAGCTTACTGACCAAGATCTGTCCTAGAACTGAAATGTATCTCCTCAGAGTTCCATTGGAAACCTTGAGGCCAGAAAAGCAAAATGAAAGTATGTTTCCATTTCCTCCTCAAATTCTGCTTTACTGCAATGTCTGAATACAACCTTCTACATGTTACACATTCTCCTATTATGTCACCAACCTTTTCTTCACAATTCTCTTTCAGTCTCCTTGCCCTAGCTGAAATCTGGCCCACCCCCAGTGACAAGACCTTCTGCTGCCCTTGGCTGCATTTTGCTTTCAGCTGCTACCTCCCCTTCTTGTTTAAAAGTCCTTCTTCCTCATCCTCTACCATTCATTGTCTCTTTCAATTTGGTCATCTTTCAAAATTCATTTAGAATGTTGGCATATGGTTCATATGTCCATGTAGGTAACATATCTAATGTCTATATCTCATAGTTCTTGAATGCCTTCAACTTGGCACTCATTTCACTTCTCCTCTTCACATCCATAGCTGTCACGCAAGTTTGCCAGAACCACTCCACCTCTGAAATTTTATTCTATAATATCTTTGTCTCTGATTCTAATCTCTATCATATAGTATTTTTAGTCCTTATCTCCTACAACGTCTTGCTCTTCACGAGTTCTACTTGTCATTTTCTCCTAATTTACAAATTCCTCACATCCCAACTTTCTTCCCACTTAGGCTAACCTTTGTCAATACCCTCAGTCCCCTTGCCCTTATGTCACACTCAGCAAATAACTCCCTGAATGTGAACGGATCTGCCTTTTTGTTTCTGTATCAGAGCAGTTTAAAAGTGCTAAAACAAGAAGAAGTAGAAGGAGGAGAAAGAGGAAGATGAAACAAGCAGGAGGAGGAGAAAAAATAAAAATTTTGAAATTCAAAATTCATATAAATACCTTTTCTTCATTATTTGTTCTTTGGTATTCCCTGTTCCGTTTCTAGAAAATTCTCTCAAATCTCTGCTATTATCTTCAAACTCCTTAATCCAACACCTACTCAGTCACTTTCAATGCATGATCATGCCTACCATGACACAGAGAAGTGGAAAACTCTCTTGAAAATACACTTTGCTTACTGATCTTAAAGAAAAGTTTCTCTTCTCTAAGAATCGTTTTTTCCTACTCAATATTCTGTTAACTATTGTGAGTTTTTTGCACTTGAAGGAAATGATTGCAAAGCCATTTTCTTACCCAAATATATATTTAATCATGAAACACTAAATTAACATGTGCACACTATTTTATAAGTGGCAGATACACAATGCATCATAATTCACTTTGTGGAGTTATCAGGATGCAGTACTTTTAAAAGAGCCAAGACCAAAGTCATAGTAAATATGTCAGGCTCTATAAATCAACCAAATTTAAATTCTCAAATTTGAGGATCCAAATCTTTTGTATTTTGTTTTCATCTATTATTAATTTATTGGCAGAGAAGTGACATAATTTAGGAACTCTCTTATATTTTGTTTGAATCAGAAATGAAATTTTAGAAGCAAATGCCAAGAGCAAGAGTACAAATTGGAGGTAACAAAGGTCTAATCTATTGTGGATGTGACATCAAATACTCGTTGCACTAAATACTCAAATACTTGTGGGAAACTATTAGTGATAGGTTGAATATGGAGTGCGAAGGAAAAGGACTTCAAAGATAACTTTAAGAATTATGAGCCGAGGAGAATGATACAATCATCATTATATCATTAATATAAATAGGGATGATAACAAATCAGGATCTTTGTATGAGAAAGAATAAATCTAGTTTTAAATGCATTTAGTTCAAAGTAGTGATTCGATATCTTGCTGGAAACCTAATAGGGAAATAAAGAAATGGGCCAGATTTTCTTGGTAAATCAAAGCAAAATTGTCAAATGAATATCTTCATCATAAAGGTAAAGTCACAACCAGGGTACAGAAAAAGCGGGTAAAGAGAAGGGACACATGAACACATCATTCACAAGAAAAACATCTTCATCTTATTTAGGCCAATAGCTCTTTGAGTGGGATGGAGCAGAGAGCTTTATAATCAGTATAAACAGTAAGAAGAGCCTCAATTCTTCACTAAAATTACTGAAAACATCAAATGAATACTCTTTCAAAGACCCTTTCTGATATGAGTTCAATGAATGCCTTTTGTATTCATAGGAATATTCAATAGTTCATAGTCAAGAATCCGTTTTTCTCCCTTGCATCGGTAAAAGTTTTTTTCTGTCATAGTCCATTGGCAGCCTTAGGGTTGCTCCATTCTGCTTGTTGACTTAATCATTCTATGCCCACCTAATCAACTGTGTCCTTCCTTCCTTCTCCTCATTGGGTTAAAATGCAAACAAAGTGCCTCATCTCACAATAACGTGAAAAGATGGGAGAAATTGTTAATGCACAGGCAGAGGAAGCACAGCCTAACTAACACCACGAGTGCCATAAGGAAGCAAATCAGACACGAAAAAAGAAACCAACAATTTTGGTACCTATCACATACTGTACTACGTCCTCACTTCTATGAAATGCTGCTATTTACCTGACAGCCCCTAAGAGATTTTGGGATCCACTGTGATTTCTCAAATAAATATGTATTTCAGTTTGTGTGCCCATCTTGAGAACTCACAGGATTACCCAGGAGACATTAACAATGTCATCCCAGCTGTTACTTTCTATTGTGCCCTGTAAATGAGCCTTTTGGTTCTTTTTAAAAATGCATCTTTGACCTAAAGATGAGGAGGGTACTCTAACAGTTGTGACAACAGCTAGTATAAATTCCCCTCAGCTGGGAAATGAAACAGGCAGCTTTTCTAAAAATTATGCTGGTCTTTGATTTCCACACATGAACACACATTGTGTTTAAGATTTTCACGAATGCTATCTGTAAAGTATTTGAAATAAGACACATGTAGCCTTGTGAGAACCTCTCTGGACGCCACTTTAAATCTATATAAGAAAATGCTTATTGCTTACTTAATCCTTCAGGTCACTATCAGGGACAAGAATGAAAAAAATCATTTAATCATAAACTACTTTTCTGCTAAAGCTTTACATCATGGTGGTACGCCTCTTTGGCTGTGGGTAGCACATTCTTGTTTAATAAAACAGATTTTATTCCTCTATGATTCCAAAGATCTAACGATTCTTTTGGTCCATCAAATCTGGAAAGCTTTCTATCAATATATGTATAAATGCAAGAATACAAGTGACACTGTAGTATGGTCGTCTGTATAACTAAAAAGATGACTTTCTTCTAATTCAGGTGATTTTACAAATTCTTTTCTCCTCAGACACCTGAAAAGAAATTGGAATTGGTTAGTTTCTTTCTTCAGAGCCATTTTGTCTTGAGAAACCTCAAAAAAAATGTTAAGAAAACCATGATTATTCCCTGTTAGATTTCTTTTCCCTTCCAAGATTGCATTTCTAAAACACAGAAGTCCATCTGAGAACACTTTTTTTTTCATTTTGTAGCAAATAGAAATTTATCCTGTAACTCCCTACAGAAACCTGAGAGAAAATCAATGATCACTTTGACAAGAACAATGCCACTTTCTTTTGAACGGGTCACCCAGCTCCTAGTAACCTGTTCTCCCAGGACACTTTATCTAGGAAATCAGACCAATCATCCCTGAGCTTGCTCGAAACGCTGTTACCAATCACGCACAGTATACAAGAAACCTCAAACTTCATGACTACTGGGAAGTTATTTCTAAGTGTACCTATTTCGTGGTAAGAATCATTATATTCGTCTAGCACAAAGAGCAGCAGCTGCTGTGACCATTCCCATTTAGATTTTTCTTTTAAGTCTGAATCAGTAAATGGAGTGAAGCACATTATCCTCTTTTAGGAGATGAGTCGCTATAGGATATTGTTTAAGAACATGGTCTTTTAAGCCAGACTAATGGGGTTTTGAATCCTGACTCCACCATGACTGACTTTGTACCTTTGTATTCTTGGACATCTTGCTTAAATCTCTGAACTTCAATTTCACCATTTGAAAAATGTAGCTAATAATGCCAAAAAGGATAGCTCTGTTCACTTATTTAGATGATACTTATGAAACCTTTAGTACAGGGCCTGATACGTGGTTAGTCCTCAGGCAAAGTGAATTATTTTTATTGGTATTATTATAGTTATCTATCTCATTTAGAGAAAGAAGCTATATACTTATATTCAAAAATCTTCAAGGATGGTCATAAAAGCCAAATGCATAATGACCGTGATGCTGTAATTATGTTTTAAATTTTGAAACATTTTTGAAGTGAATGGATTTACAGCCTAAATCTATAACTCTAAAAGAACTTTGAAGTTCTTATTGACTTAAAGGGAAAAAAAAGAGGCAATATTTGAGATCTGGGATAAAAGCTCAGAGTATCAGGAGTGGGTAAAGCAGAGGTCGGAATTACCTTCTCCAGGTGTATTGATGTCTGTAATTGTTCATCACAGCGCCAAAGCTGCCACCATAAGAAGCCACATCGTGTACTTAAGCCTCAGCAGCAACTCCATTTCTGACAGTGGGAAGAAGCATGCATGGATTGAGTCCTCTCCTTGTGAAGTTCTTTTTTTTCTCTCTCAAAGTTATTTCCAGCTATAATACAAAACTTGCGAATTGGCTGCTTCTTAGTAAATCTGCGTCATTACGGCAATAGGTAATAGCCGGGTAGTTATGAGAGAGGAAGAGGAATTACCACATGCTAGTACAGTTCTAAGTGCTTTTCATGTAATGACTCACATAATCCTGATGACAACCCTATGAGATAGATACTATTGTTACCCCTGTTTTATAGAGGAGGGAACACAGGCACAGGGAATTTAAGTAACTCACCCAAGGTAATGGCTCATAAATGACAAACTCAGGCAGCACGGATCCAAGGCTCTAACATAGGACGCTACACTGTCTCTGCGAGAAAGATAAAGATGACAACTAATTTATAACATTGATTTTTAAAATTTTACCTCTAATGATAGTAAAGCCACTTAATAGATCCTTATCTATTGAACACAGACAAATTAAGTGAACTATCCAAGGTCTCAGAGCTCTTTAGAGATGAAGGCTGGATGACAACTCGGGTTTTCTTTTTACGAATGCTCTTCTTGCTCGTCTGTACCAGAGCCCAATAGTTGAAAAATGGAAGGGTAAAGAGTCTGAAAACTGCTTTGGTAGCTATATTTTACCTGGAATGAACAGATTTGTTTATTTCTATAAACCAATAGAATTTTGAAAGGCTAGCATTACAACTCAACCAAATGGCAGACCTTTAAATAATAAATATAGATATTATGGTTGCTTAAGTTATATTTAAACAAATTCATTGAATTTGGATAAAGAATATCAAGATTAAAACCAGTTAGGAATACACATTTGAAATACTATTTACAAGAACCACTTGCCAAGAAAGAAAAAGGTTGTCTAATTTTCTCTAGTCTTACAGAAGTATGGCTATTGTAATTTTAAAATATACTATAAGACAGAATACTTTCCAGCATGTATTAGGTATAGAACAAGCTGGTAAAATAATCTGAACTACAGATCATTATTCGTTAATTAAATTCTGTTTCATAAATTCAAAATTTGATAAAGCAATATTACCACATTTTATTAGATAAAAGAAAAAGTAGAAGAAAATAAACTGTTAGTGTGTTGTATATTATGCTAGGTTTATTAAGAAACATAATTCTCTGATGGAGCTCAGATGAGAAGTAAGATAAATATATAAAAGTCAGCTCTACCCTATTCACAGCAAAGCATCAACTGTAGCATAGTTAAACTGAGTATAATGCCTAAGAAGCATTACAAATACTGTCAACAATCAGCGGTGAGACATGGTCAAATTACCTAATTTGAGGGTCACAGTTTCCTCATCGTTCAAATTAAAGAGTTGTACAACATGATATCTTAGATTTTTCCCAGCTCTAATAGTCTATTTTCTAAAGAAAAGTGGCTGATAACAGCTGCAGCAATATCAATAAATAGTGAACATTAAGAAGGTCTAACCATTTGGACCATATTATTTATGCCATGGTCTAGTTTGTGAGTTACATAGATAAATAACTTTAGTCTACGCAGGACTTTGTTATTTTTTATTCATTTAGTCAACAAATATTGTTGAAAACCGACTATTTACCTGCCTCTGTTCGAAGGGCTGGGACACAATGAGGAGTAAGACATAATGCCTCTCCTTGAGAAACTCACAGCCTTACCAGGAGGCAACATACAATATTTAAAAATCTCTGTTTCTCAATATAAACACTAATTTAGTGCTCTTGCTGTAGAAATAACAGATCTAAGTCTTAAGTGAGGAACACAAGGAAGCCTTAACAATGAAGACGATATTTGAGCTAGGTTTTGTATGCTAAGTAGGAGTTTACTGAGGGAGAAAGAGCACAAAAGACAGAAGGAAGAGCTTGTACAACGACACTAAATAAAAAATGGCCTGGTGAGGCCCAGGTTCAGGGTCATAGGAAGAAGACAAGAAAGGGGAGAGTGGAGAACATTATTCCTTTAGAAAGTGGATTATATGGTTAGTCATATAATTAAGAAAATTGTTATGTTCTCTTGGTTAGCGTAGGAGCCTCTCCAGTGAGCATCCATGTGGGGAAGAAAAACTCTAGGAGCCAAACTGATTTTGATCCAAATGTCTTATCCCCAAAGGGGGCTTGTTGTTTGGTTTTGTTTGCTTGTTTGTTTGCTGAGGAATATTTGCCCTGAGCTAACATCTGTCGCCATTCTTCCTCCTTTTGTATGTGAGCTGCCTCCACAGTGTGGCCACTGATAGATGAGTGGTGTAGGTCCGTGCCCTGGAATCAAACCCTGAGCCTCCAAAGCAGAGCACACCAAACTTAACCACTAGGCCACCAGGGCTGGCCCAGAGGGGGCTTGTTTTAAATATCAGTCTGAGGTTTGCCAATGGCCCTATCAAATGGACAAGCCATTAGCTACAGCCCATGAATCCAGTAGATTCACAGTCTTCTCTATGCCCACCAAAATGGCCCTAACTGCAGTAATTCCTGTCAGGGATTAGGGGTGAATGTTAGCGGGAGTGTATATACACAATATGTCACTACCAAAAGTACATTCAGTAGTGGGGCCATAACAGTGGAGGCTCACAGGGGCCCGAAGGCACCCACCCATAGTCAGACTTGGGCAAGGGTCCCAGTGGTGATGACCTCAGACCCAAAACCTGACAGCATTATCTGTTTTCCCCGCATCTTGGGGCCAAATCACGACAGTCATTTGTCCACTGGAGTCTAGAAGGCCCAAGAAATATCATTTTCCCTCACCTCCCTACTGAACTCTAATCTTAGCATAGGTCCTTTGGTCACTCCTGGGGACTGAGACCATCCGGTTAATCTCTAATCATGTTTATTTTCAAAAGCCAAGACGTCTGGACAAACATGACTGAAGCCCTCAGACCTATCCCTCGGCTCACAGGGAAGGGTAGAGAGAACACCCATCTCAGTTATAGGGGCCACTTGTAGGATTTGGCCATAAATTTTGTCAGGGAGGGAGCTGGGTTGAGTAGCTGGCTAGGAGCAGACAGTATTTGCCGTCTGATGTCACAGGGCAAGTTGGTGTGAGAGGAGCCCAGCCTTCCCCAGAGGAGGGTAGGGCCCAGAAGGCAGTAGTTGCTGCTGCTTGTACTCTGTTATCCTGGCAGTGGCTGTTGTCAGGACACTTTGAAGAGAGAGTGTTTGTAGTAATGTGTCCCATGACACGCCACTCTCTTTCACTAACTTTAGCAAAATTATCTCCAGAGGGCATGTAATTAAGTCCCTAAGATCTCTTAGGGACCACTGGGCAGAGCAATCGCATACAGCTCTACATCCTTTTTTTTCTTATGAGTTTCAATAGTTTACTGCACTACAGTGTTTATCAGTGCCAGGGATCTCCTTAGAATTACTCAGCTCATGGGAGCCCACTGACCACCTCTACTCCCATTGGTGAAGGGCCCTAAGCAGTAGACAGGGAACTACTTCCTTAGCTTCCTCTGAACCCTTAGTTGTATGTCTAATCTGACCCACTGGGTGAGTTTAGCCAAAGAGTCAGGGCTAAAGAGGAGAACCAAAAAGCTTATGTAAACAATCCACTAGCATCCTCCAAGAACGCCCCATGGCTTCTGCTAGCACTTCCCAAGGGTACTTGGGAAGCAATCACTCAAACTCTTGCAAACATTCCACAAGCATCCTTCTAGAATGCCCTGTGGACTCCTCTAGCACTTCACAAAGCTGCCCCATGAGATTTTCAGGCTTTTTGCTCTTTCAGAATGGCATTACGCTTAATCGGCTATCCCACTCACAGAGCCATTTCATCAGGAGATCAGGTGAGCTGGAAAGAGCTGAGCTATCAGGTGTTAGAATAGCCAATTAAAAGCAATGAGCCAAAATGAAAGTATCAGTAAAGACTTTATTTATCATGATAGTCTAAGGAGGAATTAAAACCAGAGAAAGCACCAACTCTCCTCTGTTCCATTTTCCCCCATGGAATAGCACATCATTCGAGGATCAGGTGAATCAGCACAGAAGGAGGGGTGGGCTCACTGTGGAGAGAGCCCCAAACAAAAGACCTCTGTGGTTTTATGGACCCAGGGGCAAGAGGGTAGGGTGAAGGGGGAAGGCTAGGAGTGGAAAAGTACTAAGTCAGAGTGGGGAAAATGTCTTCAATGTTCCCTGATAAGGAGACTTCCAAGACACCTGGGATAGGAACGCAGATAATATAAGACCATGGCGAGCGGGGGGAGGGGGGGGCCTGAGTCCTGCAGTGTGTTGGCTGTGCACCAAGTCTGGTGTAGGGAGGGCAGCTTTCCCTGGGAGGCCTGCCAAGTCGGGTCTGAAAAATCATACATGGGTTTCCTGGTCAGGAGCCAGACTTTTCAATACGGTCTTCTAAGAAGTTAAATTTTTGTCCTATAGGCAATAGGAAACCAAAGAAGTTTTTAAGGATGGGAAATGTCATGGACTGCTTTGATTTTCTTTTTCTTAATTGGAATTATGGTAAATAGGATGAAGAGGAGAAAAACAGTTAGGCGAAGAGAGAACTCTGCCATAATCCAAACAAATTTCATGCTCAACCATGATGGAGGCAAAAGGGCGAAGAGAAGTATTTAGGTAAACAATTCAGGAATGAATTCAATAAGAATTGTTAAACAATTGGACATGGAAGAAGAAAGGAGTGAATAAATCATTGTCAATAGCAAACAAAGCTTAAGAGATAGGGCACTGGATATCTTTAGTGAAGATGGAGAACATAAGAAAAATATAAGTTGAGAGAGAAGTTTATGATTGGGCGGAAGCTAGTCTAATGATTTCCAATCATTTGGGAAACCAACAAAATATTCTGGCATAAGGTGTACAGTTTATATGATAGTTGGAACCTATAAATTGATCTGGGATTTAGCAGGTTAATCTTTACCGATTACGGCAATTATCCAAACAACCAAGAGAACAATAAATTTTTCTCTGAAAATGCAATTTTTCTCTGAAATGCAATTTTTTCTGAATACTTAGAAAAATATGACTTACAGTTTGAATTCTATAAATAATTGTATAATTTCTCATTTTTGCTATGCAACTTTAGAGAGACTGTCCATTTGAATATGAAATGGATTTAGAAAAGAACTGTGAATCATTATGACATTAGGATAGAATGTCTATAAAGTAATGAAACTGATTTCCTGTTTAGTTGGTGAAAAGATGAATAATAGACACATACATGAATATATGTATATAATGTGTATATATACACACACATTATATTCTATGTTCGGTATATATTGCATGTATGTATTCAGTATACATGAGCCCAATTACCAACAACACAAAAGTGATTCAACAAGGAAACAAAGTGAAAGAAGAATTGTTCAATAATTTACTTACATTTTACGTTACTTTTCTCTGACATATGATTTTACTTTCTAGAATTGACCAACAACTCTGAGCAACCAGAGGTGACTTACTTGGGTGGCCATCCTGGGCTTATATACAATTCCTATGAATTCCAAGGTTTCTTTGCTTCTTATTTAGCTCAAAATCATCAAAAAACTTTTTTTAACAATTGTATATTTTTTAAAACTTAACAATATTTGTCTTAATTTGTTGATTTTTCCTCTTTTTCAGTCATCAGCTTTTCTGTAAACTATTCTTGCCTCTTGTAGCACGGTTTATCTTGTCTACCTTTGAACTTATCTATTTATCCCAGCACTTATACATAGAGTTATGAACTACCCGAGGGCAGAGATCTTGCCATATTTACTTTGTATTTCCAAAAGCTAGGTCAAAAACCATTTGCAAATAAATGAATGGAGGATCAACGTATTGAAGAGGTACCAGGAGTTTTAAATTCTTGTCTGGCGATACCTCTTCCTTATCTTTGGTAAAATCCAGGTACTCTTCTCCTGCACTTAGCAACTTGGTCATACTGCTGTAGGATGGAATCCAAAAATTATTCCTTAATTCTAAAGTTAATGTACAGATATCAGGTTTAGATTAAACTATATCTGAAAAGTGTTATCAAATAAAAATAAGAGAGGCTTTAATATATTTTTCTTTAAAAAAAAGAAAAAGAACTGAAAGATAGGGCCATTATATTCTTAAGAGGGAGTAGGATTGAGATTGACTAAGAAAAGCAAGGCAACATGTGTTAGACTGTTGCTTCCGATTTCTGAAATGAATTTCATTCTTACATTCCAGGCATTAAAACTGTAACAAACTGAAGTTTATTCTGCCTAAAGAAAACAAAATGGTATAAATAGTGCCCCACCAAAATATGTTTAAAATCTTCCTTTACCTTTACATTTATTAATGTTCCTATAAAATAGATTCTCAACCGTTAGTATATTGATGTTTAATTTACCTTAGAAATCTGTGTGTAAATATTCAAACAGTATGAGAAAGATAGGGCTCACAGGATTTGGAAGTGTGATATTACAGGCTTAGCCTTACCATGGAGGAGAAAATGAAACTTTTTTCCTATAGCATTTCGTGGTAGTTAACCATAAAATAAAATTGACAGATTGCCAACACTGTAAAAGTCCTATACAAATATAGGTCATGGTATTCAGCCCCCAGTTATGTCTCTTGATAGCAGTATTTCTGAGCATTCAGTTGGTTTAAACTCTGTTTTGGAATGTCAGCCTGGGTTGGCAGATGCTTAGAACAGCCTGACACAGAAAGTCAAAGCTTAATAAGACTACTCAGAAAGCAGCAAATCACAAGGGGCTCATTACTGCACCAGATATGTAACTAACAATTCCTCACCAGGGTCCCTTACCTGATATGGTTTTGAATAATTTCCTGGGGTGGATAGGGCAATAAAAGACTCTGGGTGATATGTTCCTATCAGACTTTCCCATGTAATAGTAAAACGACCCCATTTATCATTTGGTCTGCTTGTCACCCACTCAGTGTATACTATATCGGACATTCTTAGCCTACTACAAGAAACCGATTCTACAATCTGTCATGATGAATGACTCACCCTAGACTTCCCAAGCTTTCCTTTCTTGGATTAGGGTCACATGCATACTTGCTGACAAATGGATTTCAGTTAATCCATTGAGAAGAAGAACCTATCCATCAATTTGAAAAGAGAAAGCTCAATTAACCAAGAATTTTAAGCATCTGTCAGGTGCTGATCTCTGAGCAAGGCTTTGCTGAGGGAGAAAAAAGAAAAGGGGTTCAGATATAGTCCTTGCCCTCCAGAAGCTTATAACCTAACCTAGGAGAAGCATAAAATAAAAACAACTTAAGTGCTAAACTCTGTGAGACACAAATAAGAGTTAAGCAAATGTAAGAAGAATAATGGTCAAACTATTAGATAATTTTCAGAGCAACAGGAATCCCTACGATTCCATCTCCTTCCCATTTTCCCAGGTTCTGTGCTATGTAGGATCATAAGATGTTAGTTTTAGAGAATAGCTAGTGGTTTCATATCTACTTAATGCTACTCTTTTTTTTTTTTTTGAGGAAGATTAGCCCTGAGCTAACTACTGCCAGTCCTCCTCCTTTTGCTGAGGAAGCCTGGCCCTGAGCTAACATCGTGCCCATCTTCCTCTACTTTATATGTGGGATGCCTACCACAGTATGGCATGCCAAGCGGTGCCATGTCCACACAGGAATCTGAACCCGCGAACCCCGGGCCGCGGAGAAGCAGAACGTGCAAACTTAACCGCTGCGCCACGAGGCCGGCCCAGCTACTCTTTCTTATATCCTAAAATCTGAGCACCTTGAAACCAAAAAGACATATTTGTTTAATTCCATTTTGACAGATTGTGGTTTTAGAATTTAATTTTTTTCTTTATAAGTTTTAATTCACAAATTTTGAATAAAATGTAGCTTTTGTTCAAAAAACACTGAAGCATCTTTGGAGCAAATCATAGGAAAAACGAAGGTGGCAAAAGTGTGCTTGGCTATTTGGAAACTATGCATTAACTGACACCAGAAACTAATGAAAAGTATCATCTAATCTGACAAAGGCCAGAATGGATTTAAATTGGTTGAAGATGTATTACACTCATTCAAAAATGTTGAAAAGAAAATTCAGTCCACAAAGAGAAAATGCCTGTTGAGCCTTATAAATCCTGTTTATAGAGCTAAAAAGGAAGTGTAACTCAAATGTGATTTATTACATAGGTATGTATATTTAACTCTTCACAAAGATATGTTTGTGCAGGAAGGCAAAGACACTGTTCCTAAGAAAACTTTTTCAGCATTACACAGACACAAATAACTACAAAAACCCAAGGCCATTATTTCAATTTGGATTTGGTATTTAATTGAGAGACTCTGAAATGCCAAAGGATGTTCCTGGAACTACTTTGCTTATGGCCAAAGGGATGGGCTATTCATTAGTTAAGCTACTGATTCTTTGTAAGTACATGAATATGTGTATACATAGGTGTGTGTATGCATATGTGTGTGTATATAAACTGTTAATCATTCTGAAGCTCCACTTATAATAATTCAACAATAGGATTTTATTTTAAACAATGAGAGATATTCAGTTAATTGTTCTTTTTAAAAAGTGTGAAATTACAAAAGAAAATACTCAGCATTACTACATTTACATGATAGATTCTAGAACAGCATCACAATTTCGCTGACCTCATATGATGAAGATGAAGGTGTTCAAAAAAGTTTAGTTATAATTAGTATTATCAACATCAATATTATATGATTTTATACACTAACGTTGAGAGTTGCTGTAACTCCTACAATAAATTGTTGCTCTCTTCCAAAGGGAAGGATGAAAGACTTCTGTACAAATTTTAAGTATATGAGTATTTTGAGAGGAGCTACAGAATGTGGTTAGACAATCCAACTTTATGTGAGGTAATGATCCAGGAGCAAAACATCCTAGAAAGTTAAAATTTCCCAAGAGCCACTAAAGAGTCTCTTAGTTCGTCTAGATCAACTAAAGTTGTGTGGAAGGAAGCTGAAGATAAGGAGGTAACATTGGATGGCAGAAAACAGAACAAAGCTGAGGCTAGAAGCACTAGGTCAAACTTGGAGACCTGGATTGTTACGCACTAGGACTGTTAGGTCACATTCCTGTTAAGCAAGTCTTCAAGAAGTAGGGTAAACAGGTAGATTCCCCACCTCGCCTAGGAATTCTTGCCCCCCAGGACACGTGGCTCAGGTCAGTTACTGCATGCACCCCTTTTTTCTCTATACTATGGGAGGGTTATAGCCAGAATGTCTGTACCACATGGAAATTAAACCCTGTTAGCAGAAATACTCCATTCTCTTTGAGGGGAGCAAAATGCACAGGCCTCTGTGAATCAATAATCTTTCTATTTCAGTTTGTGAAATTCAGCCATAGAAAATCCCTACCTTAGTTATCCAGAAAGTGATGTTGGAGAAAAAATGTTAAGGTGTTACCCCTCTTCTTAAAGAGAAATAAGTCCAGAAGGAGGAGATGAATAGGACAGGCATATCCCAATTATATTTTATCATAGTGTCGGAAGACCACAACATGGTAGCAAGCACTGTTTCTGAGAGTACAGGATATATGGCCGAAGATGTAGATTGTGGTTTCTGCTTACTTTTTATGCCTTTAAATCCTCTCGGAGAGCTACATCTCCCAGCCATCCGAGGCATCTGAGAGACTCATGGAGAAACAGCAGGACTTCTGACTAACTGCCTAGAGTAAAGTGTCCAATGACTGAGCAAAGTGGGGCTCTAAGAACTTGGCCATTCTGAGATAGTGCAGGCCTCCTCTGGTGGGCAATAATTGCTCTGGAGCATCTCACAGGGTCTATTGACACCACGTCCAAACTTTCTCTTTGCCCCCTTCTTCCTCTCCTTTCTTTTCATGGGTGTTGATACTTAATAATCATTTTACACACCTAATTCTTACAGGACAGAAAAATATCCACCATATTTGACAACTAAAATTCGTATCCTCCTTGAGGAGGGTACCAGTTATTGGGAGGAGGGTAGATTTCAATTGAGTGAACAAGAAATGGAGACAGTTAAGGATAACCTTCATATTCAAGAACACTGGAGGAAAGAAGAGATGGCCGCTATGATGGGAAGAAACATGTAACAAGAGGGGTGTAGAGAAGAGAAGAAAATTAACAGCAAAAGCCTTGTTATTTGTTATTTGTCAGGAAGCAGAGATTAAAAACAGCAACAGGAAAGCAAGCGACAGTCACTGCCAAAAGTGATATGTAAGAGACGAGCAGGATGCCAGCTGCGAGAATTCAGAAGGAGAAAAAAAAGTGCTTATGTGGAACAGGCACAATCAGTTAGTACCTAAGAACTCCTTTAGGAAACATGTGCTGTTCCATCCTATGGAACATACCTAAGAAACACTTTTTTTCCCAAGTGAAAAAAAAGCAAACAAACCGAGGAGCTATTCAAACAGAGCATCTTTGAGCCATGAAAACCTTATTAGGCTGCTCCCCTACTGGTGCAGACGCCAAGTCTAACAGAAAGGTGGTATTTTGTGGAGAGCTCAAAGTGCACTGAAAAGGATCTGTGCATCACTTATCAATGACAGAATAGGCATTTCTCCTTGATTTTTTTGTTTTGTTTTCCTTTTTCTTTTTATTTTCTCTCTACAGAATTTGTTTTATTTTTATTTAATAATATTTTACATAGAATAATACACAGTTTAAAGTTTTAATGTTTGAAGACCATTTTTAACTGACCAAATCACATGATTAAGTGTATAATACTTCAAAATGACTAGTTTCTTTAACTAGGTGTGGAAGTGTTAGCCAGGTAGAGTAAAATTTTGTATGCCACCAGATATGCGAGTAATTTAATACAGGATGAATGGTTGGAAGTGGGGAGGGACGTGTTTTAAATTTTTGAAGTGATTTGTTTTTTTTTCAGTCCTGTAGTTATAAAAGAATATAAAACTATGTTTTCCTCCAAACATTTGATTCTTTTCGAAGATTTCTTTGTGCTTTCCCTCTCTTGCCCTAACACAACTGAAATAGCTGATGTCTTAGCTAGAATTCAGCAGATGTCCCCTCAAGATTCCAGGCCCTGGTTATTCAGCCAAAACCAATTTATGTACTGCTGTGAAGGAAATTTGCAGATGGAATTGAGGCTACTAATCAGCTAAGTATAAAAATAGAGAAATTAATCTGGATTATCTGGGTGGGCTCAATATCATCAGATGAGTCTTTAGGAACACAAAAGGAAGGCAAACAAGTCAGTCAGACAAATGCCGTAGAAGAGGAAGGCAACAGAGAAATGAGGCAGAGGGGACTCAGAGAGGTCTGAAGTGTGAGAAGGATCTGATTCATCATTGCTAGCTTTGAAGATGAAAGGGACTATGAGCTAAGGGATGCGGGAAACCTCTACACCCTGAGGGCGAACCCACTAGCAGGGAAATGGGGCCTAAGTCTTATAATTGCCAGGAACTGAATTCAGTCAGTCACCTGAATGAAGTGGGAACGAATTCTTCCCTGAGAGCCTTCAGAAAAGAATGCTGCCTGGCTAAAACCTTGATTTTGGCTTTGTGAAACCAACTGATAATCAACTGAGCCACGCCGCGCCAGATTTCTGGCCTATGGAAACTGCAAGACGATAAGTGGGTGTTGTTTTAAGCTGCTCAATTTGTGGTGATTTGTTATAACAGCAATAGAAAACTAGTATAGCTAACGGCCAGTGAAATAACATTGCAGTTTTTACTCCCAATGAACTCTTTCTTGCCTCGTGTAGGTGGAGTCTCAATTCCATAATTCGGGATTTCAGTCCCTATTTTCCTAAACTTTTTATATAACATGCAGGATGCTTTTAAATTGATAGGTGTTGTCATTCCCTTCACAACATAAGAAAAACACTGTGCTGTGCAAAATAATGAGTTACTATCACTGATACCTTGGTAGATGAATGATTTATAAATTGAAAATATTATCATGTGGCAATTATGAATACCAATTAAATGCACCCTACCATAATCTGTATGGGATTAATCATGAGTTTATCAAGTATGCCTGGTATTACTTCTAAAGTCTAAAGTACAGCTTGTAAAAATGGCAAAACTGGATAATGAAAGTATAATATTTATTGTTTAAGCAAAACTTTAATTTTTAAAATTTTAAAAAACTTAAAAACAGTAAGTATTCCTCTCACTTATTGGCACAAAGTCGTGAAAACATTCTGCTTGAACACATAGGAACAGAAGCATTACATCTTCACAATCATTTGTGTGATGCGTTCGGAACGCACTGAGATTGTCTATGGTTCTCAGGCCCATTCCTGGGTTTCCTATCTACCTTGAGTTTTCATTAACCTGATTTCTGATTCTAAATCCAGGATGCTTTTAAGTATGAAAATCTCTTAACCATATTTCGTTAATGTCCTAATGGTCACTACAGGAGGAAAATGCTCCCCTACATTATTTATTAGTCATCTTGAAAGAAAAGAAGAAATGATGTCAGATTGCATCTATTTGGAATTAATTGACTGTCTGCTCAGCCATCCTGTCTTTAAATATAGTCCACTTTGGGTTGACTGGCAAATAGTTAACATAATGTAGTCTATAACTATCATTCCACGTTTTCTCATATTCTTATGTTTTGTTTTAGTATAACGACTTACCTCAGCTACATCTTTTCACTGACTGAAAAGCCATGGCCCAGAGCTATTTTTCCAGCACACCTACCTCTTTGGCTCTGAATGAATGTTAGTCACTCCAACAAGAGAGTATAATGATAACGCTAAATGCAACTGCAAATCAACCATATCTTCTTTGAGTTGCCGCAAAAATATTTAAGGTAGTTCTTTCATTTGGTGCAGCAAGATAGACACCTGATTTAAATAGAGATTCCTAATGAGCTTCAGATGAGCTGCCAGTTGAAGCACAAAATCCTATTATAAGATATTATATCCTATTTGGATATGATGTGAATTTTCTTGAGTGAAGGGCAATAAGGACATAATGAGAGCTGACACTGGCAAGGATTCAATTGTTAAAATGCCTGATTTCTTAACTACATATTAAATAATAGGTTGCTGACAATACATTGAAGCATAAAGTTTTAAAAAAATAAGCTTGTAGATTCTTGGTCTTTACCTACGAATTATCAGGCACTGAAGCAGTATGAATAATGGTTAAGATCTTGGGCTGGGAAGTCAGTGGCACCTGGGTTTGAATCTGTGTTTCACCCATCTTACTTATTAGCTGTATGATAATGGTGACATTATTCAATCCCTCTGAGCCTCTGTTTTCTTGTGTTTAAATGAGGATAACACCTACTGCTTAGGAATGTTAAGAGGACTAAATAAGATGTGGTATATAATGTACATAGTACCATATTTGGTACATAACACCTAGGAAATGCTATTTGTCAACACTATCATCATTCTTACTTTTAGCGTGCTGCTGTGATGGAAAGAGAATTGTCTTAGGAGCTGAGTCACTTTTGGCATGGTATGGGGCAAGTCATTAAGTTGCTTGGATTATATTTTTTCGTCTCTAAAAAACAATAAAACCTCAAAGTTGACTGTGCAATTTGAGTGACATAATGTAACAGATGCTCGATGAGTATTAGTTTCTTTCTTTTTCTCCTTATGGCTTCTTTAATTAGGGTTCATCATTGATGCTAAAGTGGTAGTTGATGATGCATTTTTCCTTCCTAGGTAATTTATTTGCATTTTTCACAATAGAAATTTTGAGACCCAGTTCTTAACCAAGCAATGGTAATGCTAGAAACGTCTGCTACTATGGCAGATTTTGTGACACATGTATTTGAGGAGTCGTTTCTTTCAGTAATTCCTCCATGTTGCTTTTATGGACTTACCTTCAGGTAATTTACACACATTCTCCAAAGAATTGTTATAGTCTTCTCCACTTGCCCAACATCTCATACCTTGCTAATCAACTTAAACTTTCCTGTGAATGGGCCACTTAAAATCCTAATCTTACAGTTGCTTGACCTGTTTAATTCCAGCCACTTTATCTCTATCCCAAACACACATGCACACTAAACTCATTTGGTTTAAAACCAGCTCATTCTTTTTCTTCCTAAACTTACTCCTCCTGATATATTTCCCTTCTCCATTAATGTTACCATCTAGTTGCCTAAGCCAGGAATTTTGGAGTCATCCTGAATTCTTTCATCACTATCCCTCCCACGTCAAATTGATGACTGACTTTGTCAGACATTCATAAAAATTAACTCCCAAATTTATTCCCTCCTTTCTGTCACCTTTCTATTGTCTTAGATTCAGCTTTATTATTTATTACCACTTTTTTCATTTTTAACCTCAATGACATCTAAAATGGACTCACTATCTCAATGATCAGACTCTTAAGAACCATCCTTCACCTAATTTGAGAGCGCAACTTTGGAACTTAAAATTCTTTAGCAAATGCCCATCACCTTTAAGATAAAATCCAAATATTGCACAGTATACAAGGGCTTCTTGCCACATCTCTTCAGCTCTCTCTTTCTTCCCATCTCCCATGAATATCCTTTGTGCCTATCATTCTGAACCATTTGTTTATCTCAAATGTCATTGTACTTAAAACATTACACAACAACGTGTATAGTCTCTCCATGTAGTATTAGCCCTTTAGAATAGAACTCTCTCTGTCTCTGTGCCTCTCTCTCCCCTCCTCTCCCTCTTCCTCTCAGCTTAATATCCACAGTATCTTGAAACATTCAGAGAACATAAAGAGTTTGCAAAGTAGATAAGATAGTTGTTAAATGAATATACGAATGGATGACTGTTACCGAGGTGGTAAGCAGGATCCTATGATGGACACAATAATAAAAAGACAAGGTCCCCTGCTCTTCAGGAGTATATTATTTTAGGAATTAGCAGGGAATATACATTAAGAATTATTATAAAATAAGAAGCAGTAAGTTCCAAGTGATAGGTATAAATAAATTGTCACAAACATGAAGAAAGAAGAGAAACTACTACTCTCTTTTCCTGCAAGATGAAAGGATAAGAGAGCAGAAAATATTTGAGAATAAGGTAATATTTGAATCGAGCCTTGAACAATACATACCCTTTGATGATAAAATAAAAACAAGGGTGGGTTTTTCTAGAAACCTCTGCTCCTCCCCACTTTCCCCCAACTGAAGGGGTGGGTTTGAGAACAGAGGGTACTCTGATGGGAAAATGAATTACTGAGTTGTAACCAAGAGTACTAGAAGGTAAGGCAAGTTGAGTTCAGATTGTGGATGCCATTAAATTTTATGCTGGGGATTTTGAACACTTTTAGGTAGGCAGTTAAAATAGCTTTATGCCTCATTCTGACAAACGTCAGTTTCTTTGAAGAAATAAACTTAAATACATGGTAAAAAAAATGTACAATTTTACACTAATTGATAGCCTAGCATTCTATCACACAAATTTTATCACTTGAAATTCATCTTACTGCTTGTCTCTGATAGATAGGGGCTATTTCAGATATCTCTTCCCCCACAGACTTTCCAGGGACTTTGATTTATTTAAATTATATGGGTGCCAGAGGATCCCACCCCAGTAAGATTCTTTAAATTTCACACACTTTTTTATTCCAAATACATTGACATCAAAAACATCATCAAGCTTTGTTTGGAACTTAAAAAGTCTAAATGATTGTGTTAAAAAGCAGAAAGATATTTGTATTCTTCATGCCCTAATCCTGCCACTGCCTTTTCACCAACTGGGTGAATTCAACCAGCTTCTTAAACAACACTGCCATCTCCCTGACCTAAAGATAATTCCTTTTCAGCATGTCAGCTACATGTCTTAGATGAACCTGTAGTGATTAAAATTTAATGTGTATGCTGTCGTTTTATTCATGTCGTCTTTCTTTTTAATCAGTCTGTTACATTTTGACGTTGAGTAGGTGAATAAGAAGCAGCTTTATTAATGTTTCTTAGTTCATCAAGCATTCTAAGTGCGAAATGAATCCCAGCTTGCAAATCTAAGAAGAAATACAAGATGAACTAACTGCTGGAAATGGGCGCGAGGGTTAACTCATGTTCCGCTGGATCCAAGAAATTTAGAACTTATGTTTTGAGAAAGCTCAAAATATGTTCTTAGCAATAACTAATGTTTATTAATTTGTACATGCCTGACACTGGTTGAGTGCTTTAAACTGATCATCTTTTTAACACTCTCATTAATCCTATGCTGTGGAGACTATTCTATAGACTAGCAACAAAGACCTAACTAGCATAAAGTGATTTTTCCCAAGGATGACTGTGTTCCATATTTATATTCCCTATTGATGGTTAGAGTCAAGACTCCCATACCTTGTGGAAACCAGGTTAGAATTTGCTTGATACCTGCTTCTTATAGTTCTTGCTTTTCTATCCTTGATTTTGAACCAAGTTGCAAAAGACTACAAAATACACTGTCTGAAAGGGAATGATTTTTTTCAGACATGCAGCCTAATAAGGCAAAGCTACCAAAGCAATGATGATTGCAAACTATAGCTTTAGCCATTATGTGGAATGAACTCCAAATATTATCAGTTTGGAATTAAGATTAGTGCTTCCATACTATCTATTGAATTACATATGAAAACTTTATTGCAAAACCACGTGTGATATCAAAATACATGCAGTAGACACAGTAAAAGGATGAACGGCAGACAAAAAGAAGCCCCATCAAGCTCTAATAAAACCACAGTAGTCTGAAAGAAATGGAGAGTGCAACTTCCAATATGCTCTGCAGCTGGAAGCTGGCATCTCTTCTTTTCAGCACCCACTTTCCTCAGCTCTGTTCCTCCTACAAAGCACATTTGGCAGATATATGAGTTGCAGCACAGGAAGAAGCTAAACCAACTTCTAAAGATCATATCATACAATGGCTTTCTGGGTTATGAACGCCACATATTACTCAAGATCTGGGCGTTAAGATGCAGCAAAAGGGGCCGGCCCTGTGGTGTAGAGGTTAAGTCTGTGCACTGTGCTTCAGTGGCCCAGGGTTCGTGGGTTCAGATCCTGGGTGTGGACTTACACACCACTTATCAAGCCATGCTGTGGCAGTGTCCCACAAACAAAATAGAGGGAGATTGGCACAGATGTGAGCTCAGCAAAAAGAGGAAGATTGGCAACAGATATTAGTTCAGAGCCAATCTTCCTCACCAAAAAAAAAAAAAAAAAGATGCAGTAAAAGATAGTATAGAAAGAAATTATTAAAACAGGGTAAGTCTAATGTTGGTTTTCGTTTTGTGACCCAAATAAGAGTCTTTATTAAGTTCAATAGGCATGTGAATGATAGTTGTAGAACATAGATCTAGGTTGATAAAAGACAAAAATATCTTTATATTTACCAATTATCTATCTGGAAACAAATACCACATATACAGCTATGTAGAGACACCATCATTCACAGAGATTACCACTGTGATGAACCTACAGTGTCACCAAGTTCAATATTACCAACTGTTAGAAGAGTTCCTCCTATGAAGCTTATCCCTCAATGAAATATTTACGTATTCAATTACCTGTGTGATGGGTTTAATTAAACCTTGCAGAACAACTAGAATAGCTTATTTTTTACCTTTTCAGTAATATTGATGGAAGTTATTAAAATATATCATACCCCAGAAATGTCCCATAAAGACTTTACGTATATTGAAGTTAAAGTGGCCCTCATAATGTGATCTATTGACTGTATACATACCTGTTCTAAAACTGTTTTCAAACCACCAATATTAAAGTTGAACAATTATGTAGGCCTCCTTAATACCTTTCTGTCCTGGATAAATTTAACTTTGCCTTATCTCAAAAAAGATATTTTACTAAATTAATAATTTACTAAATTAATATTTTACTAAATTTATTTATAAAAAATGAGATAAGCAAGAATAAAATTTAATTACATTTCTCAATTTTTAACTCACACATTGTTTTATTTTCTTCTAATAGATGTTATCAGTATAATAGAAAATTGTACCTCCAAATATTCAATTTCACATTATGTTCTTTAAAAAATCTCTAAATGTACAAGCCTGTTGAAACCATAAATCTCTGATGGATATCTAAAAGCAGCTTTTATATTCTAAATCACTGATGATCATCTTGTGTATTGTTTGAAACATTCATCTTTCCAGTGAAAAGAAACAAAGAAAAGATAAGTAATGAGTGATAACGAGTGGTGAAAGATGTGGAGATTATAAACCCTGAAATATATCTTGCTGACACAATTTTGAAATTCTGTCACTCAATTACATTTTTAGAAAATAGGAATATAGACATTCTGAAACTAATATTCTGTGAAAACTCAGGCAAAACATCTGTAAAGTGATTTTTCCTAAAGATACTTTCATTTACTAGAGCCAAAAACGTTTTGGCAGATTATTTTTATTGCTACCTCTTTAAATCGCCTTATGATTAGATTCTAAGGTACAGGCTTCTGGATTAGGTTATACAGGAATTACGAAAAATTCTTGTGGTGCTTCCAGTAACTTAACATGTGGAAATGGTTCAAGATATATCTGAGCTACAAACCTGTAAATTCCTAAACTCGAGTGCAGTGTCTTTCATCATTGGATTCCAGTGCCTAGGTTCTCGATAAATTGTTGTCACTGTTTGTTTGTTTTTTTTGTTATTGTTATATATAGTAACAACCGCTAAGTACCTATTACATGCCAAGCACTAAAGAAGTTTTTGTGTGTTTGTTTGTTGTGTTTTAACCTAGAACCTCTCTAATCCTAAAATACATTGCAAAGTAGTTATTATTATCCCCCATCTACTGATGTTGAAACCAAAGCTCAAACAAATAAGTTGCCTGAGTCACACAGTCTTGGGTCAACCTGACTCCATACCATGCTCTTTCCAATGCATCTTATTGAGTTGACATAATTTCCAAATTAGTAATACTCCCATGTAAATGGAAGAAAAAGAGATTTATTTTGTTATTTTAATTAAATACTAAAAAGAAATATTTGAAATAGTCATGAATAAGCCCTTAGAGACATCCCTTGGTAAATGAAAGCCATCTACTCTGTAGTAGACATGAATCTAGTTAATGTCCAACTAGCACAGCGGTCTAAATCATGCCCTGTTGCTCTAGCAGAACTAATACAAATCATGGGGATAAACAGTAATACACTTAAGTAAGGACAAGATATGGTATTAACTGATGTCAGTGGTGACACTTTTCTAGAATCTATAGATATGGGTTGAAGGGAAGAGGTGGAAGTCTTACTAAGTTAATTCCTGATCTTTGAAATCTAGCACTATTGCAACTTCAGCCAAAGTTCAGTGTAAAATGGATTCCTGTTTATCTCCCAATCTGGTGAGAGCCCTTGTCACTCCACGAAAAGCCACACACCAATCACTTCCCACATTTGTTTTCACACATGCACCCTCTAATTGATGATCTGTCAGCAACATCGAACTTATTCTGACAAGATCTGTGAGTTTTATAAGAGCAGTCAGAGATTTGTTTATTTTTCTAAGGAAACCAGCTTCAACTCTGCTGATAATGTGTTTTCTTTTGAAAATGAGCAGACAGCCTGCTGGAATCATCCCAGAATCTACACCAACAGCTCCAGCCCGTTAGCTCCACAATGCCCACATCCTAGCAGGTTTAACTTTATGCATACGTTAGGCAAGTAACGATTGCACAAACAGTGGAGATGAGGATAGACGGCTGCAGGAAAAGGCCTTCACAAAAACAAGAAACATCCTCTATATTGAATGAGGATTTTGAGGCAATATTATGTTGAAAAGAAAATAGAGAGGGAAATCTTATGAGATAGGACTGTGAAAGCCCGAAAAGTAAAAAGAAATAGGAAGCATAATAATTTCCCTGAAGAAAGCCCGTCAGAAAATCATATTTAAAGGTTCCTGTCAAAAGAAGAAAAGAGACAATATTTTAGGACTGGTCTTGTGACCAAGCAACACAGCCTCAGGATCCTTCTAAGCATTTTATTTCTGGAGGCCACTATGAACCGACAGTGGTTAGTACTCAAAGTCTTCATTGCCACATTTTTCTCTCTCCTACCTGGCTTGCTCATCACTGAAGTAGACCTACAATTATTGTGCTCCCACTCTCCGTCTAACCGAAACTTACTTGTGTGCACAGCTGTGAGTCACCAACATCTAACAGCAAGTATATAACAGGTCAGGTGTCAAATTGTCTTTGTCCTGAGACATGCTTCTTCAGTACTGACTACAGATGCAGCCGTTTTCCACTACTCGATGTTGTTTTTTTTTTTAGGGGTGGGTGAGGAGATTGGCCCTGAGCTAACATCTGTTGCCAATCTTCTTTTTTATTTCTCTCCCCAAAGCCCTAGTACATAGATGTATAATCCTAGTTGTAGGTCATTCTAGTTCCTCTATGTGGGATGCCACCATAGCATGGCTTGATGAGCGGGTCATAGGTCCGTGCCCAGGATACAAACTGGCAAACCCCGGCTGCTAAAGTGGAGTGTGTGAACTTAACCATTCGTCATGGCCTGGCCCCTCCACTATGCACTCTTGCAGGACTATCTCTTTGCTGCTCATTTGACAGCCATGACATTTTTATATAGTCTAAGTGATACCAAAATGAATATCCAAGGAAGTCTTGAAAGGCATGAGAAATCATAAAGCGATATGATGAAATCTGAAGGTGTGTGCACACGCTTCCAAAGCAGAAGCGAGACCTCACCACCCTCTGCTGTAGCTCAGCAACAGTGGGAGTTTATGTGGACTATTTTATATGTGTCAAGTTCAGACATTTTTAGGCAACAATTGCTCCTTTGCCATTGATTATTGATTCCCATAGTCCTCAGCTTCACCCTCTTCCCATTCCCAGGTCACATCCTACCAACTATTCCAGCTAAGTTGCTTTAAAATGGGCAATTATTCTCTTTGCACTGGAGTTTTCTCCTTTGAAAAATGAGATATTTGAGCTAAATGTTCCATTATGTCTTGTTCAGACCTGAGGTTCTGTATAAAACAGAGAACTAGCAAGATAGACTTTCTAGAAGCCTGGCCCAGTGGCAAAGCAGTTAATTTTGCAGGCTCTGCTTCAGTGGCCCAGGGTTCACCGGTTCGGATCTCGGGCACAGACTTACAGATTGTTTATCAAGCCATGCTTTGGCAGCCATCCCACATATAAAGTAGAGGAAGATGGGTCCGGATGTTAGCTCAGGATCAATCTTCCTCAGCAAAAAGAGGAGGATTGGTTGCAGATGTTAGCTCAGAGCTAATCTTTCCTCCCTCCCCTGCAAATATATATATATATATATATAATTCCTATATTTCAGTGTGATATTTCAAGATATTTCTGCACAGGCAAGACCTGACAGAGCCTCAGATGGGTGATGAGTAAATATGTGCTTCTTTGCCAAACACCTTAATCAAATATTCTAAGAAAGAGGATCACAACTAGATGATTGGTTCAGACCATCTAATCTAGAAAAGATGTTTTTTCTTTTAAACACAGATTTTTCTTTTAATTGAGGACCTTAGATTTGAAGCAATTTTTCAGGAAGAATGAAAGTATTTAGGCTGCAGCACCTGAAATCATTTCTGTAGATTAAAAACATTTGGATTTTATACAGTTCATATAGATCAACCTAACAAACTCTACATTGCTTGCTTTTCTAAACAATTATTTTAGGCATATGTGAATATTAGGGATCAATATGAGTAAATCTAACAGAGAATGAAGTAACAACTACAAGCTACTATTTAAAAAGAAAAGAACAACTCTTTTTAAAACAGATTTTTTGAAATTGTTCTGTTCCTTTTCCACCACTTTCCCCTTTTTCCTAGGTGTGAAAAAAAGGCGGAAATGGTGACATCTGAGGCAAATCTCCTTTAAACCCAAACCAAAATCTAGCTATCTACTGTACTGCTGAGACAGAGCCCTATACTCCCTTTAGAGACTTCTATTTAAGTAGAAAAGCATGAGAGTATCTATAAGTTGCATGAAGAAAAATGGAGGAACTTTGTGCAAAATCACTAAAACGACAGATAAGAAAACCAAATTCCAGACTCTGCCTCCACCTCCACATAAGAAATGTTTTCTAAGCCCTAACAAAGTGAAGAATTTGAGGGAGAGACCAAACGATCTGTTTCCCATGGAATTCTGTGGATACTGAAAGGAAAATAAGTTACATTTTGGAAAGAATTTTAGCTTTGAGATCATTTCAACCTCAAGAACACTGGGAGAGAGCATCCTGGACAGGCCACCACCAAAAGATGGACATGGCAGTTGCCAGGTAGATGTTTCAGTGGTCCTGCTTGCAGGCAGAGCACCAGAGTTTGGGACTAATTTAACATAAGTGACAGACCCCGTGATGACTAATGGAAATATCCGGAGGGGTGTATTGCAGGGGGCTACAGTTCCTGAAAGAGTATGTAGGGACCTGATCCAGGAAAATTTGTGCTAGGGTTAAACTTCATCTAAACTGCTACTATTCTAGAAAAAATTAAAAATTCCTTTTAGCATTTAAAAATCTTTTAATGAATTTTTGCACTCTACACATTGGTCTCAATTACACTTATTATTGTTTTCATACCCGTCATATACTTTATCCCAAACAAGTTAGACATTAATAAATCCTCTAATAAAGATTTTCAAAATGTCAACTCTATAGAAAATGAAGATCAATACAGAAAATACCACCCCTAGCACCCGCGTTTTGAAAGTAGTTCACAGAGATTGATTTAATATCACGACTGTGGAGAGCAAGATTGTTCTGCCTCCATGTCCCATTTTGCTTGTGGCCAAGATAAGGCACAGAGGAATTATGTGATTCGCCCAAAGTCACACAGCCAATCAGTGTGAGAGCTGAGATGGCCTAAGTTTAGCCCATAGGGCTGTACTCTCTGCCATTCTCATTATTTACTGCCGTTTTCATCCCTCAGCTAGCTGTCCTAAATAGCCCTGCTGTTCCACACCAAAATGGCTAAGGTCTTAGTCAACAAGCAGTGGTTTTGCTATAGATATTGCTCTGTGAACCTATTCTCTTTAACACTCCAGGGAGAAAGAGGAAGTTTTCATTATTATTGATTTGCTCCTTTGCTGGATGATGTGTTGTCAAATAAAGGGAAAGGCAAGACCAGAGGTAAAGACTCAATCATTTTAATCCCAGCTCTGTCTGTAGCTTTGGGCAAGGGCCTTCATCCTACAAAACTCTAGACATAAAAAGAAACTCAGAATGTCCATTTCAGCAATGTTTGAAAGAAACCTGGGTATTTTATAATATTAAATTGGAAAAATTCATCAAGGTTATATGACATCCAATTACCAACTTTATTATTAGTATTCTGATGCTTTAGTACTATATTGATTAGCAAACAATGATTTGAATTCTTCAAAGAATATCAAGTTATTGAAGCAACAACTGCCTATGGATTCACCTAATCCTATTCCTCTTTTATCTTAAGAAATAAAACATTCTTGTACAGCCCCAAATAAAGGTATTTGCTTCAGTTTGTAAGAAAGAGTTTTGCTACTAATATGCCAAAAAAGAATATCAGACAACCCTTAGAAGTAGACAAAGATTTATTACCGAAAAGAAAGAGGTTTCGGTTTGGGTATTTTCATTTTCACATATGAGTCAAAGTGCTTTTCAGCTTTCTAAATCAGAAGTGCTAATAAAAGATGTAAAATCCTTGCTTTTATGACTGTGACAGCACTTTAACAAAACACTCCTCGATGTTTGCTGAGGTGAAAATTCTTCTCTTCAAGTCTATAACGTGGTTTTAGATCTCTCTATTTGAAGATGTGGTTTTGTGTTCATTTATTTTTTATAATTCATAAAAAATGCATAAAAACGTAAAACCCCTCCATTCAATTCTTACATCTAAATGGACTCCTTTACTGCCTGCTCAGTCTATGAAAATCTGCTCTCTTAGCCAGGCACCTGCAGCGAATATTCACAAAGCTGCAGCTCGCCTGATCAACACCAAATGGGCCCTATGCAGGACTCCACTGCAAAATAAGCCTTGATTCCCTACCAAACTGACTTGCAGAGCAAAAAAGGCAAACAATTTCAAGTGCAGTAACAGTACAGCAAGAAAAGAGAACCTCCGATGGCAGAAGGAGAATTCTTGAAGGATAACTGGATCAAGAGAGTGAAATCTACTCCTAGCGTTTACTTTAGATTCTCTTCTTGCCAAAAATATAAATGTTTGTGTCATTCCTACTCCCTCAATGCCATTCTCCTATTTCTTTCTTCTTTCATCTGTACTTGTCATGAATAAGATAATCGAGGTCAGGTAAAGAGGGTAAAGGAATTGGTTTATTTTATCGCTCTTTTTTTAAAAAAAAAGAAAGGAAGAAGTCCTGTTGCCCCTACCTGCTCTTCCCAATGTCTGTTTGTCCAATTGCAACCCTTGATTTACTCACTCTGGTGACTGAATTTATAGCTACAGCAAATGTACTTTCCTTCTTGTGCTCTTGTGGAGCAACTGTTATCAAATGAGTGCAGTGCCATCAACAAGACAGATAAGTACCTTCCATTTCCCAATTACATGTGAGTAGGCAGGAAGCAGAGGGCCAGCAGGCTGGACAACAATCCTAAAGGACAATTTAGAGTCAGGTTACATTGCAGAGGGCTCTGGGCTCATTTGTAATTGGACTTGCTACCAGGTAGCCTCAATGGTTTTTCATTTCCTATCAGATAGTTCATGGCAGATTACAAAAGAAGAGATGTCTTTTAGGGCCATACTTTTACAAGATAGAGTCTAACATAAATGTTGAATATGATAAGCACTCAGATGGTTTGTTAATCAAATCTAACTCTTCTCCTACCCAACTTTCCAGCTTCAATGATTTTCCCACCCTACCCGTAACTGACTTCAATGTGTAAATAGATTTTAAAATTTTAGAACCAAGCTCCTCAAATTGGGTGTCTTTTTATTCTGGTTTATGTCAAATTATTATTTAATGCACCAATTGGAACAAAACTATGTCAAAAGTAATGAGATCAAACCAGGAAAGCAGATATATAACCAGTCATCTAGTTTTATATATGTGTGCGTATTCATATATGTGCATATCCATACACATATATGTACATGATATATATGCATATACAATGGGTATATATACATATATCATGTATATATACCCATTATATATACATTGCAAATTTTTGTTATATATATACAACACATTTGTATATCCTTCCCTATAGCCATATCCCTCTTTCTTCACAAGGAGAGCAAGCAACACCAATTCTAACACTTCACCATTCTACACAAACTGTAAGTCCCTTCCTTCATTTCCTCAATCTTTTCATTGAGAGAGAGGTTCAAGTCACTATCTTACCTTCACTTATCATGTTAATAATACGTTCGATCTGTATTTTGCTTGATCTGTTTCATTCTCTCATGTCCATTCCTAGGATACTACTTTCTTTCTGCTCTGTAAAATGCCAGTTTTACTTCTCATCTATTTTTCTGCTCCAGAAAGAATGCAGCTTTTTACAGAAACTCAAGATTCACCAAACCATTAATATAGATTGGGGAAGAAGTGGTATAAAATTGCTGGATCTTTTGAATACAAACAAATTTTAAGTTTTTGGAAGTGTCCAGGGGCCAATAAAATTTTCTGATTTTTTTCAGAACAAAGCATATATGATATCAGCAAATATTAACAATAATATTTCAGTTTCTTTTACGAGTCATGAAAATGACTTGCATATGCAGAATTAGAAAGACATTGCTTTCACAGAAGAGCACTTTACCACTCATGGATGATGGTGGCTTCATGTAGACCAAGCAGGCATATTCTTTGTAGAATTATCTATTGGGAAGAGAGCAGGCATGGCAGGCTGCTGATAGCCCAGATTTCACTCCAATCTGTATATAAGGTGGATATATCCAAAAAGCACAAGTTGGCAGTAAGGTGGTCCATCATTCATACTCAGCATTCCAGAAAGTCATTGAGAATGTGTCTCTCATTTGAATAGGGCTCAGACAGTGAGAAGTTCAAGGGAAACTGAAGTTGTGAGGGTCCATATTGGATAAATTATACTGAATCAGAGAGAAGCTGGTTTCCACAGGGAGTTCTCAAACCACTATTGCAGAGCAATTGATGCCAACCCTGATATCAGTTTCCCTACATTAAACCCAGCATATATGGGGTTAAAACCAAAATACTCTTTCCCTGCTTACTCCCTGGCTTCCTGGCTCCAGAATCCACTATCCTCCATGGAAACACACAGGCAAGGACAAGCACCTGGATTCATTTATCTCCTCTCCACACAGCCTGGTCAGAAAGCTGCTGACCAGCAAGGTCATGGGCTCCGTCCTCTCTGCAAGTTGTCTCAAGGCCAAAGACAGGCTGGTGGGAAAGCTCTGACCAGCAAGGCCATATGCTCCCCTTCCCCTACCTAAAACCCCAAATAAAAACCCTTCCTTCTAGATTTTTAGGGAGTTTGGGATTTCAATGTTAGCTGCCCTCTCTCCTTTCTCAGTGCTGTGCAATAATAAAATTCCTACTTTCTTCCACTATACCCGGTGTCAGAGATTGGTTTGCTGCACAAAGGGTGAGCAAACTCACTTCAAGTTTGATATCACAATCAGAACTCATTGACAACATTTAAAATAGTTGAGATAGTTTGATTTGATTCTGAAAAGAAGAAAAACTTGGGAATACAAGTTCCCATAAAGTTTTTCCAATTGTACCCACCAACTTCATATACTAAATCACCTCACATACCAGATAATCTACATTTCTGGCACAAACAACTCAGGAGCTTAGAGGAAAATTTATCAAAATTGGTTAACAGCATGAGTTTTGAAATAAGATATGGATTTGAATACTAACTTTATAGTTTCTAACTTAGATGACTTTAGTCAATTTTTATAACTAGCCTATAAAAAACATACCAAAATATGAGGCATAAAAAACACTCAATAAATGATAGCTCTTATAATACTATTTTAATGGATCTGTTTTAAATATTTCTAAGCAGTGTGTATAAGATTGTCCAGCTATAGCTACACTACTAACAAAATACAAATCAGAACAGTGAAAATTTAAGATGCAGTCAAAGACTATCTAACCTTGAGTTGGGGGGGGGCAGTGCATCTTGTCAGGACTTCTTTATTCCATTTTATGAGAAGCAATAATAAACTTACTATAAAGAAAAATACTTTTTTTTAATCATCATCATCTTTTTCCTCTTCATCATTGCCCTCTACTTAATGTTTGGTAAGCACTAATATAATTATCTTCTTTAATCCTCACAATAAGCTGACCAAGTAGGTATTTTCATTCATTTTACATATAAGAAGACTGATACTTAGAAAAGCTAGTCAACTTGCTTAGGAAAACAGACTTATTAAGAAAGAGAATAGGGGCTGGCCCTGTGGCCGAGTGGTTAAGTTTGCGCCCACCGCTGCAGGCGGCCGTGTTTCATTGGTTCGAATCCTGGGCGCGGACATGGCACTGCTCATCAAACCACGCTGAGGCAGCGTCCCACATCCCACAACTAGAAGGACCCACAACGAAGAACATACAACTATGTACTGGGGGCTTTGGTGATAAAAAGGAAAAAAATAAAGCCTTCTTTTTTAAAAAAAAGAAAGAGAATAAAGATTTAAAACCAAGCATTTCTCGACCAAAGACCAAAAATCTTCACTGTACAATATACTTTATCCTCTGGCATATTATATATCATGGAGAGCAGGAAGTAGTGAAGATAACTTGAGATCTTTCTCTCTTAAAAGATGATGACTCTACCTTTGTTTTGTTTCGTTTTTTTCATTTTCAGGGGTTTCACTATCAATAACCCGTGATTTCTTCAAACAATGTTGTATGGAATACATGTATTAAGAGAAAAGAATATAAGAGCAATATTCTTTTGCCCAGCACAGTTGCCATTTCTTTCAGTAACTAGACAGCACTAACCAGTCATATATTCATAGGTAACAATGTTCTAAAACAATGGCATCTTGTGGTAGCCTAAAGCTATGACTGTCCTAAAAGCAAGCATCAAATCTGAGATGTCACTTGTTTTTATTTGTGTTTTCCCCTCATCTGGCTAAGTCACAGTGGGAGACAGAGGGGCTGTTCACTTTCATCATGTCAAGATTGATGAGAATGAACAGCTCATGGCTTATTCTTGAGTCCCAAATTATCTTTAGTTTTGGAAGAGTAACATAGCAGAGAGAAAATGCCCACGCCCCTTTTTGCTGGTTTTCACTGCAACATCAAGCATGAGGCGAACAATTCTAATTAGATTCTTTGTCGTTTGTATAACAGTAATTCTTCTTTATAGGTAACAGAAATGCTGTGCTTTCAGAATCAGGTAGCTTTTCGTTCTGTCAGAGACAAGCAATCTATACTATGTTATCGATTTGCCCAACCAATTAATCCACTGATTTTGTTTCCAGCTATAAAAACTACAGCAACAAAAAAGCATACATATCCAATGGAAAAATGATAGAAATTAAAAGTCAACTGTGAATAAAAATCATTAATAAAAAATGATACCTACTATATTTGTACTTTTCAATAGCTTTTTTTCCCAACAAAATATTCGTAGTATGTTCTTGAAGCATAACAAAAATCCATGAAAATGATATAAGAAACTGTTTAGGAGGAAATGAAACTACAGAAGAAGTAAGAGAGTTTGTATTTTGTGTACATTTGGCTTCTAGTTCAAAAGTTTATGGTTTTCTTTTCACATTCAGTTGACACACTACTACATCCCAGGCTGAAAGATCTGAACTACCACTGCTCATGAATTGTGAAGGCCAAGATGTTTAAAACTTTCACTGGATTTATAACCTAGAGAAGCAAAAATAGAGCAGGACAAGGAAATGAATGGAACTATAAAGCAGATTTGAATCTATCTTGTAGGAAAAAGGAATGAACTAAAAAAAGTTAGAAGATCTAAGTTAAAAATTTATCCCAAGCAATGGTGACTGACCAAGTGGGTTAGGTAAATGAATGTGTTGATTCATTCCTGACTGACTAGCTATTATATATACCTTGCAGCTTTGCTTATGGAAGATAGGGAATGTATCAAGAGTTTCAAAAAGGCTTTATTTAAATTTCAGTCTGAGTCACCCATATAAATTATATGACAAAGATCACATTATAAGAGAAGAATATGGCTCTTTTTCTAGGAAGCTATACCATCTTAATGATCCTTAACCACTAAATATCACACTGAGTGGTCTAAAATATTTAAGCTAAAATAACCCTGGAGGCATATATGTCAATTCTGTAGTGATTATTCACCTTGTGTAGGAAACCCTACAACATATGAAACATCAAAAGCTAGATAGAATTTTAATTGTCCAATCACAGAGGTATTCTACTGAGTAATCTCAAAATTATAAGATATTAGGAAATAACTAGCTTTCCTAGAATGAAATACCCACCGATTAGAACGCTAGTGTAGCTAAGAAACAGTTCACCTCTGATCTAAAGCAAACACAAAGGAATTGACAGAAAAATTCAATAATATAAATGCCATACAAGTAGCATCTTTGGATATTAGTGATAAATTGGACTTGTGGGAAGGAATGTGGACTTCTGGGGGAGTGTAGAATGACTCTCATAATTCCAGTTAAAGTAACTGGGTAGATGGCGATAATATTTTTTGAATAGAAACAGACTGGGAAAAAAACCATAATAATTCATTTTGGAACATGTTGTCTTTGAGCCACCTGTATGACAGATGAGTGTCAAGATGTAGAATGGGCAGCTGTATGTATCAATCAGGAGCTCAGAAGGAAAGTCTGAACTAAAGACATGGATTTGAAGTCATTGGCATATGAGCAGTATTTAAGTCACAGACATGGATAAGATTGACCAGGGAGAGTATACATAGTGGGAAGAAAACAGGCTGAGGATAAAACAACACCACCAACGAAAAGTTGGGGAACAGCAACATTTAAAAAAAAAAAGGAGCATTAAAGGAGACTAAAAAAAAAAGTGAGTCAAAGAAGAAAAAGCAAAGTAATAGTGTGAGGGTCAGGAAGATAACCAGAGAGAATAGCAATTCAGAAGTCAAAGAGGAAAAATCTGCAAAATCACTTATCTGCTAGGACTGCTGTACCAAAATACCACAGACTGGGTGGCTTAAACAACAGAAATTTACTTTCTCACAGTTCTGGATGTTGCGTGTCTAAGATCAAGGTGTTGACAGGTTTGATTTCTCTAGAGGCCTCTCTCCCTGGCTTGCAGATGGCTGCCTTCTTGCTATGTGCTCACATGGTCTTTCCCTGTGCACAGATATCCCTCATGTCTCTCCCTCTTCTTATAAGGACACCAGTTACATTGGATTAAGGCCTCGTTCTTATGACCTCATTTAACTTCAGTTATCTTTTGATTACCTATTAAAGCCCTATCTCCACAGACCGTCACACAGGGAGTTAGGGTTTCAGCATATGAATTGGGGGGGGGGGACAAAATTCAGTCTGTAACAGAGGTCAAACTTTTATTGAATGCTATGGACTAAATCTGTGTCCCACCAAAATTCGTATGTTGAAATCTAATCTCCAATGTGATGGCATTTGGAGGTGGGGCTTTTGGGAGATGATTAAATCATGAGGCTGGAGCCCTCATGAATGCGATTAGCGCCCTTATAAAAGAGACCCCAGGGAGAACCTTTGCCCCTTCTACCAAAGACAAGTTTTCTACGAACCAGGAAGCTGGATCTCACCAGACATCAAATCTGTTGACACCTTGATCTTGGACGTCCCAGCCTCCAGAACTGTGAAAAATAAACTTCTGTTGTTTATAAGCCACTTAATCCATAGTATTTTGTTATAGCAGCCCAAATGCACTAAGACATTGACTATTCACTGTTTATAAAATAAAGTCCAAATTTCTTAGCATGGCAGAAAGATTCTTTACAAAAGAATGCCTTCCAGTCCCATTTCCATCACTTTCCCTATGTTATATCCCATATTTTAATTCCACTGAAGAAATATGGTTTATCCTGAATATGCCTCTGTACCTTTTAGGGCCATCTTGATTCTCTACATGAGGAAATCCTACTCCTCTTTGAAAACCTCCCTCAAATGTCACTTTTTAAAAAAGACTTCCCTTATTCTTCTTAACAAGGAATGTTTCCCTCCTCTATATCACTTCAGCATTTTTTTCTTATGTCACAAAGCACGTATTAAATTCTATTGTAATTACCCCTGCTAGAATGTGAGCTCATCTAAGACAACCTCTATCTTATTCATCTTTTATAAATGTGTCCTCTAGTATTGTTCCAGACACATACTAGATGTTTATCAAATGTAAGACAGTAAATAAATGAATAAATAAAAAAGTAAATGAATGAGCTGCTACCCTTTCTATAATGAGTTATTTCTCTAACATAGCTGTTATTAAATAGAAAAATACTCTTTCCAAATATTCATATCATAGGAGACTAGTGTTCAACTGCTCTACACAGTGACACTTTACCAAATACCCACAGTGCAAAAATAAAACAAAAGAAAAAAGAAGCACGATTGTAGAGGCAGTGGAAAAATTCAGACATTATATGCACAACGAAACAAAACATGATTTGAACCTTAGCAAACTTATACATTAAAGGAGAAATAAGTCAAACTGCATGCTGGAAAAAAGCACAGAACCAAATTACCTTCTTTGAAAACCTTCTCGTTACATGTTTGGTTTATTTTGCTCTCTTATCCTGGCAGTGAGCATTGAATTTGATGTATTTTAGACACAAAGGATTTGCCTGGGTGGATGACACATTGTAGTTCTCTTCAGGTTCTTCAGTATAGGAGCCGAATAACAGGCCATCATCACGCGGTTTAGCAGGAACTAACCTTTGTCTCCCTACTTTAAAACAGTCATAAAGCTTCACATATCTATACAGTGCTCTACTAGTTAGCAATGGGATTACTTATCCTTCCAGTAATAGACAACATAAATGTTTCCATACTGCTGAAGCAGTAACTAAAAGATTAACAGTAAAGGAGATACCCAAGGTAGAGATCCAAGAAACTTGTCTCACTCAATCTCTGTATTGGAACTCGGGGGACTCCATTTTCCTGGTTCCCCAGTCACTACCTGTCAGCAAACTTGGAGATACATTGACTGTCTCCAGGCACAAGGGCACAATTACTTTTCATGCCAGTTGATTTCCAATCCAGTTCATTAGCTCTTATATTATTGCCTCAGAATGAGTGAGACAAGACTAAAATCATTAGTCATTTTCTCCAATAATCCTTTCTGCTTCTTTGACTACTTTAATGACAGAGCATTGAGGCTCAGCCCACAGAATTTGTTAAAAACATCCTGCTGAAGAATATCAGGACTTCTCTACCGTCATTTTTAACACAGTCTCTGTTCAAGTCATTCTGAATTCTAAGTAAAACGCTGTGTATCAGTGTCTCATTTTTCCAAAACTGAGCAAATTTGTCAATAATGATTTTCTTCACAGCAGCCAGAGTAATCATTCACTTTCCTGTTCAAAATACTCCCACCATATTGCATCCAAACTCCCAGAAGGCACTATATACTCTGTTCCCTGCTCACCTTTCCTACTACTGCTCTGACCAATTTTTGCCTCCCTTGCTCTGCTCCAGGTTCATTGGTGCAGTTCCTCTAAGATGCCATGTTTATCCCTTTGCTTTTTTATTTTCTTGAGGTCATATGGGATTATAACACTATGTAAATGTCAATTGTACATCATTATATTTCAGTTTCTGTATAGGTTGCATCAAGTTCACCACCAATAGTCTAATTTTTATCTGTCACCATACCTATATGTCCCTCCACCCCTTTCACCCTCCCACTACCCCCTTCTCCTCTGGTAGCCACTAATCTGTTCTCTGTGTGTTTTTTGTTTATCTTCCAGGCATGAGTGAAATCATATCGTATTTGTCTTTCACTGTCTGACTTCTTTTGCTTAGCATAATACCCTCAAGGTCCATCCATGTTGTCATAAATGGCATGATTTTGTCTTTTTTTATGACTGGGTAGAATTCCATTGTGTATATATATAAAAATATATAATATATATAATAAATATAATATATATAATATATACGGTAAATATATAATATATATACACCACATCTTCTTTGTGGTATATATGTATGTATACCACATCTTCTTTATCCATTCATCCATTGATGGGCACTTGAGTTGCTTCCACATCTTGGCTATCGTGAATACTGCTGTGATAAACATAGGGGTGCATAAATCTTTTTGAATTGTTGATTTCACGTTCTTTGGATAAATAGCCAGTAGTGGTACAGTTGGATCATATGGTATTTCTATTTTTAATTTTTTGACAAATATCCATACTGTTTTCCATAGTGGCTGCACCAGTTTACATTCCCACCAGCAGAATATGAGAGTTCCCTTCTTGCCATACCATCTCAAACACTTGTTACTTCTTGTCTTGTTAATTATAGCCATTCTGATGGGTATGAGGTGATATCTCATTGTAGTTTTCCTTTGCATTTCCCTAATAATTAGTGATGTTGAATATTTTTTCATGTGCTTATTGGCCATCTGTACATCTTCTTTGGAAAAGTATCTGTTCTTATCCTCTGCCCATTTTTTGATTGAGTTGTTCATTTTTTGTTATTAAGTTCTGTAAGTTCTTTATATAATTTGGAAATTAACTCCTTCTCAGATACATGATTTGCAAATATTTTCTCCCAGTTGGTGGGTTGTCTTTTCTTTCTGTTCATGATTTTCTTTGCTGTGCAGAAGCTTTTTAGTCTGATGTAATCCCATTTGTTTATTTTTTCTTTTGTTTCCCATGCCTGAGTAGACACGGTATTCGAAAAGTTACTGCTAAGACCAATGTCAAAGAGTGTACTGCCTATATTTTCTTCTAAGAGTTGTACAGTTTCAAGTCTTTAATCCACTTTGAGTTGATTTTTGTGCGTGGTGTAAGGTAATGGTCTATTTTCATTCTTTTGCACATGACTTTCCAGTTTTCCCAACACCATTTAGTGAAGAGACTTTCCTTTCTCCGTTGCATGTTCTTGTCTCCCTTGTTGAATATTAACTGTCCATAGATGTGTAGTTTTATTCCTAGCCCCTCACTTCTGTTCCATTGATCCGTGTGTATTTTTTCTGCCAGTACCATCCAGTTTTGATTACTATAGCTTTGTAGTATATTTTGAATTCAGGGAGTCTGATACCTCCAGCTTTGTTCATTTTTCTCAGTATCATTTTGGCTATTCAGGATCTTTTGTTGTTCCATATAAATTTTAGGATTTTTTTGTTCTATTTCTGTGAAGAATGTCACTGGGATTCTGATTGGGATTGCATTGAATCTGTAGATTGCTTTATGTAATACAGACATTTAACTATGTTATTCTTCCAATCCATGTGCTTGCTTATTCTTACTTAGGGCTTTTGCTTTTGCTATCCCCACTGCTTAGAATCCTTCATCTCTCGAGCTTTACAATGCTCATCCTTTCACTTTATCTGAGTCTTTGATTAAATATCACTTCCCCAAAATACGCTTGCTAAATATCCTGCCTAAAACACACACACACAGATGTGCATGCACACACACACACACACACGATCATCTGTCAATCCCAGTCATCTTAATCTGCTTTTATCTTCTTAGCACTAATCACTAAACACAATCATATTACATATTAATTTTCTTGTTTTTTATCTTTCTCCTGTTCTAGAAAGTAGAGTCTTAAGGGAACATGGTCTATAACAGTGCCTAATACATGGTAGACCCTCAATATTTTTTCAATAAATAATAAGTGAAGAGAATGATTTGTGCTTCAAGACAACTCATGTCAATTTGTTTAAAGGTCATACTCCTTCAAAATAAGTATGATAAATAACTACAATGTTCAATGGAATTTGACTTCTTCCAAAGTAGAAGGTAGAACATTACTATGCAGCAAAAGTTCGTGTCCTCTGTTGAGGCAAAGAGTGAGAAGCCAGCATTAACAAAAGCTTGGCAAATATTCTCCCAGGAGACATCAAACTATTATCTTAACCAGAGTTTTGGAACTTTATTCTATTCTACATCCATGTAAATGTGTAAAACTTCCACAAGTATCTATAAATCAGCTTTTGATAGCAAAATCATGGCCCTGATTCAGCAGTGAACGTCACAGTTCCTGTTGAAGAGTCCTTTTCTGCTCAGTTCAGATGGTTGGAAGTTTATGGCACACTGAAGATTCTAATCATTATCGACTGGGTGGTTTGAAATTCTGAAAACACTAGATAATTATTCAACTCTGATCTTATCCTGGGGGTGACAGAAAAGCAGGAATATGTGGAATCCTGCTTATCTGACAATCGGATAAGCAGGACTGGGACCAGCCCTGTGGCTCAGCTGTTAAGTGCGCACGTTCCGCTTCAGTAGCCCAGGGTTTGCCTGTTGGGATTCCGGGTGTGGACATGGCACCGCTTGGCAAGCTTTGCTGTGGTAGGTGTCCCACATATAAAGTGAAGGAAGACGGGCATGGGTGTTAGCTAAGGGCCAGTCTTCCTCAGCAAAAAGAGGAGGATTGGCAGCAGATGTTAGCTGAGGGTTAATCTTCCTCAAAAAAAAAAAAAAATAGATAAGCAGGACTGTGTAGAAATTATAAGCAGATTCCATTCTCTCTCAAAAGGACAAGAAATTGAAATTGCCTTTGAAAGCATATTGACCTCATACCTAACTGCATAGATCTTTAATTTGTTTTTAGCCTTGTATTTTCTTCATCTACCCTCACCACCAATATAATCAGTATTAGCCTACTTCTTAAGGCTGTAATGGCAAAGACACCTGACGACTGACTGCCATTTCCTTCTGCCCTCCAACCTCATCAGAACAAGGGAGTCAATTCCCAGGTGTGTTTCAAAACTCCTATCACGTATCTCATTATAAAACTTGATTTTGCACAAATTACATTGGACGCAATAACCTAAGTGTCCACTTTAGGAAACAAGAGCACAAAGAGTGAAATAAACATAAAACAATCAGAAGAAAGGAAATAATGAAAAATTAGAACAGAAATCAATGGAATTGAAAACACTAAAGCAATAGTGAAAAATAAATAAGTCCAAAATCTCATTCTTTGAAATGACCAATAAAATTAATACCTCTGTGCAAGCTAAACAAGAAAAACAGAAAGAAGACACTTATTACCAATATCAGCAATTAAGAGGGGGAGAAGTATCACGACTGATCCCATGCACATTAAAAGGCTAATAAGGAAATTCTGTAAACAACTCTTTGGCCACAAGTTTATTAGTTAGATAAAGTGAACCAAAAATACAAACTACCAAAATACACTCAAGGAGAAATAGATAAATATCCCTATATCTACTAAAGAAATTGAATTAATATTTTAAATTCTTACAAAAAGAAATCACCAGGCCTAGACGGTTTCACTGATTAACTCTACCAAACATTTTAGGAAGAAATACCAACTCTCCACAATATTTTCCAGAATAATACCAATTCTCCACAATCTCTTCCAGGAAATAAAAGAAGGAAAACTTACCAACTCATTTCACAAGCCCTACATTGTCCTAATACCAAAGCAAAGAAGGATATTACAAGGACCAACATTCTTCATGAACAAAGACACAAAGTCCTTAATAAAAAGTTAGCAATCAAGCTGAGTAATATATAAAAAGGGTAATAAACCATAACCAGGAATGCAAGGCTGATTTGGCATTCATAAATCAATCAGTGTAACTTTGTATTACACAGTGAATAAGAAAAAATGTATGATTGTATCAACAATTGCAGAAAATAATTTTAAAAAAATAATCACTTAATTATGATAAGAACTTTTAAAACAAAGCTAGAAATATAAGGGAACTTAATTCACTTATTAAGGCCATTAAAAAAAAAAACTTATAGCTAACATCATATTTAGTGGAGAGAGACTAAATACTTTTCACATAAGATCAGGAATGAGGCAAAGATATACACTTTCACCATTCCTATTCAATATTGTACAAGTCCTAGCTAGTTCAATAAGATAAAGAAGAGAAAGTAAAGGTATATAAAATGTAAAGGGAGGAATAAAACTGTCTTTATTCAAAGATTATATGATTTTCTAGGTAGATAGCCCTAAAAATAGCCAAAAAAGTGGATAGTCAACAAAAAACTCCTTGAACAATTAGTGAATTTAGCAAGATAACTAGATATAAAGTCAATATATACCAGCCAAGAAAAATAGGAATATTAAATTAAAATATGATTTACAATTGCACCAAAAAGATAAAATAACAGAACACTGATGAAAGAAATCAGAGAAGGTCTAAGTAAATGATAAAAGATTTTGTATATATGGATTGGAAAACTCAACATAGTTAAGATGTCAATTCTTTCCAAATTGATATGCAGATTTAATACAACCCCAGCCAAAATACAGCAAATGTTTTTGGAGACAACAACAAACTAATTCTAACATTTATATGCTAGAAAAGCAAACACAATACTGAAAAAGAAGAATGAAGTTGGAGGACTCACACCACCCAATTTCAAGATTTACTCTAATGCTACAGTAATTGAGAGAACATGGTATTGGTGAAAGAATAGACACATAGTTCAAAACAGAATAAAGAGCTTAGAAATAGCCCCACACAGATAAAGTTAACTGATTCTTGAAAAAAAAGAAGGGTAATTTAATGGATATAATACAAGGACAGTCGTGTCTACAGATGGTGCTGGAATAATTGGCTGTCCATATAACAACAACAACAACAAAGACAGAAATAAAGAAGAAAAATTAGGAAATAAACTAGACACAGACCTCACAATTTACACAAATATTAACTCAAAATATATTATAGACTTAAATGTAAAATGCAAAGTTATAAAGCTTCTAGAAGACATAGGATAAAATCTGCATGACTTTCGGTTTGATGATGAGTTTTAGATACAATTCAACACCAAAAGCACAATCCATGAAAAACAATTACATGTTGGAATTTATTTAAAATTTGTTTAATTGTTCTACAAAGAACATTGTTAAGAGAATAAAAAGAGAAATTGCAGACTGAAAAAACATATTTGCAAATCACTTATCAGATAAATTACTTGTATCCAAAATAAACAAAATTACATAATAATGAAATCTCTTAAAACTCGATAATAAGAAAACAAATCAATTTAATAATGAGCAAAAAGTCTGAACAAACAACTCACCAAAGAAGAGATACAGATGGCAAATAAGCATATAAAAACATCCACAACGTCATTTGCCATTAAGGAAATGCAAGTTACATAACAATGACATACCACTACACATCTACTGTGATGGCTGAAATCCAAAATCTGATAGTATCAATTACTGATGAATACGTGGAGCAACAGGAATCCCCACTCATTACTGTTGGGAATGCACAATGTTACAACCACTTTGAAAGATATTTTGGCAGTTTCTTATAAAGTTAAACACAAATGTACCAGCAATCACACTCTAGTTTTACCCAATGGATTCGAAAACTTATATCCACAGAAAAAGCTCCACATGAATGAATTGTGAATTAGCTTTATTCATAACCATCAAAAACTGAAAGCAACCAAGGTGTATTTTAATAGGTGAATGGATAAACAAACTATGTATATCCATATAATGGAATAGTATTCAGTGATACAAATGGATGAACTATCAATCCACAAAATGACAGGGATAAACTTTAAATACACATCATTAAGTGAAAGAAGCTAGCCTAAAAAGGCAACAAACTTTATGATTCCATTTATATGGCATTCTGAGAAAGGCAAAACTTTGGAAAAGGAAAACAGATCAGTGGTTGTCAGGGGTTTGGGGTGAGGGAAGTGTCAGTTAGGTGAAGCACAAGGAAATTTTTAGTGCTGTAACTATTTTGTATGACACTATAGTGGTAGACACATGATACTATGCATTTGTCAAACCCCATAGCATTTTCCACTACGAGAAGTAAACCTTAATGTATAAAAACAAACCAAAAAAAAAGTCAAGGAGGTCACTGATCTCAAGATGGAATACCAACTAGAATACAAAAGAATCTAAGTGTATTACAAATGTATGATACAACTTCACTGAAAAAGATGAGGGGAAAGATTCTCATGAAAGTAACTTTGGCAATAAGTGGAGACTGTAAGACTGTAGGAAAAACCCTGCATGTAAGCACTGGACTCTAGTAGGTAAGATTGTTTCTTACACGGGTACAGGTCAACAATTCTAAAACCATTATAGATGTACTCTGAAACTGAGCAAATAAGTAAATGAATGGCAGATGTTGGAACCAGGCAACTCACTGTTGGAGTGAGAGTTTACAGATAAGCAAGGGGAGAAGCCTAGAAGGACCCATGTGGTAATGGATTGGAATCGATGCCATCAGTATGAACGCATGCTTAAACTAATATAAATACTGATGGAGAGATACAGAAATACTTAAAGATTTGCTGTATACACAGGTTAGTAGGAACGCATATATTTGCAAACTCTGTTGACTGCGAAGGCTTAAATGCAACAAGTACACCCAGCACCCAGATCTTTGTTTCCAACATCATCCTCCAGTAAAAAGAACCAGGGCTCCTCGAAGAAATGACTTATTCTAGGCCTGAGGAATGGAATATAAGATATGAGCATGGAATATCATTTAATGCCAAAAAGTAAGGATGTGTTATATTAAACACACACACACAATGATGGGGGCATGTCTAAGGGAAACAGGAGCCAAATGAAAAATCTTCCAATAGCCAAAGCTAGAAAAATTCTGGCAACAAAACAAATAACATATTATTGAATTATAACTCAAAGCATAAAATAAATACCATGAATTCATACTGATCTATTAAATAAGTGATTGAATAAATAAAATAATTGGGTGAGAATAGACAAAGTCTTACAGAAGAATTCCAAATATGCAGCTATAAGCCAAGGAAAGGCAATTGGCAATCACCAAAAGGAAAGATCCTCTCCCAGAGCCTCCAGAGATTAGCAGGGCCCTGCCAACCTCTTGATTTCAGACTTTTAGACTCCAGAACTGTGAGAGAACAAATTTCTGTCATTTTAAGCCATCTAGTTTATGGTAATTTGTGATGGCAGCAGTAGGAAACTAACACATACAGACTTGCAGGGCGGGTTATATACCAGGGTGAAAATGATGCTTACGTCTTTCTCAAAGCTAATTCTCCATGTTATATTTCTTTTTTATCCTGCAGTGGCACGCTGCTGAGGGGTTCTGGAGCGTTGAAATGAGCTCTCTGATTCTTGATCTCATACAACTTCGCATTATCATTATCTTCTCTTCTCAGGTCTATCTCTACCTTTTATCTCTGACTAGCAAATTGTGCTATTTGGATGAAGTCACTTCCATTTAATTAAAAATTCTTTTCATAAGTGAATTATTTTCTTTTCTAAGCCCAAGAGACTAATTTTAGCTGGTTAACCTCATTATGTCCGTGAGATCATTTTGGCGAAATTCTAAAGCGTCTCTCATTTACTTTCTTGACAAAAAGTAAAAATACACAGCCGAGGAGCATATTAAAGATTCTCCTCTAATTAAATCTTTATCTAAAGTTAATATGGCTGAGAAGAGGAAGCTTTTTACTTTCCCTGGAGCATATAAAGGGTCTTTCTTTGGTCTCCATCTTCCTGACATGATCTTTTATTTCTCAAATCTGTAACATGCTCTCACTCATCCATGATACCTTGCTGGAAAAAGGTCAAGCCTAATTTTCCAGTCCTCAGAAAAGGAGGCCTTGAGAATAGCAGCACTTCTCCTCACACTCATTCCTATTCCCTAGTCTAAGGAACTATAAGATATATTAAGATAAATAGGAAAGAAATGAGTTTTTAACTTTGAGAAAAAGACAGAGCCTTTTCAGCAAGTTATTTGAGTTCATACAGTAGATAAGTGATTTCACACCTTTGGTGAGGCAGAATCACTGGAAAGTAAAAATTCTTTTTTCCTTCACAATGGGGAGGGGATGGAGTAATTCATACTAAAATAAATATCTGCAAAGTCCAGAGCAGCCTTTAATTGCCTGTGAACCAGAAACTATGGAAGGTAAATAACAAAGTGACATTAAGATTCCCAGTAATGCAGGTCATTATTTTTACAGAAGACTAATTGCAATAACCTGCTTAGCATTTTCCTCCCAATATTGTTGAGAAAAAAATAGATTGGCACTAACAAAATAAGACCTGACACATGATGACGCACTCAACAACTCCAAACTCCCTAGATGACAACCTTACTTTTGCTTTCCAAATCTATTCTGAATTTCCTATATTCATGACAAGTCATAAAACTCCAGGGTCAATATTTATTTGGTATTGGTATAGAATACAATTCAAAGTAAGTTTCAAGCGTTCAATATGAGAATACAGGTAGATTGTGCATCAGTAAACACTAACAAGTATATATGGTCTAAGACTAAGCACCAGAGCACATTTCTGTGTATGCTTGGAATAAATAAATACAAGTAAAAACAAATACTATCTTACTACACCTGCATAGAATCAAGTAAGAGTCATTATTCCCACCTTTGTCAATAGTCCGACTCCATTGTTGTTTCTGTTTTAGTTGGGGTTCCCAGAAAACACATATTTGGAAGGAAATTTGCTTACAGGAGGTTTACCAGGCATGCTCTTGGGGAAAAAACAAAAACATTTCTTAAGGAAGTGAGACAATCAGAACTGGGCAGAAAGAGACATTGAACTGTGATGCAGTCTGAACAGTGGCCTCAACCAATCTTGCAGAGAGCCCTGAAGTAGGTCTGGCCCTTCAAAGATGCCCCCAGATAAATACGAGTTCAGGGCCTTTCTAACCCTGTAAAGTCATTGGAAGTGGGCTGCTCTTGGGTACATGGCATAACACTAGGCAAGACAGCTCCCTGTCAAAGGCAATTGCCAGAGAGGGACTCAGCTGTGGTCTATCAGCCAGCAACACTCCCAGCAGCTGGGGATAAGGGTCATAGCCCTGAAGCGGGAATGGGGCAGAGCACCTCTGCATCTACCATGTCTTCCCATTTGTTCCCAGCTTTTGTGTCTTTCTCTCTCTGCTTACTTTTGCCACTACCATATCCCATTCAACTGCCCTTTTCTCCTAAATCTTCTCACCCTTTTACAAGTCTTGGTCCTTATGGCTTCCTGCCTATCCAAGTCCCTAAATACTCTGGCTATTCCAGTGCTTGCTTGGGAATCTCATTTTAATCCAGCTGAGTGTAGCCAATAAGGTAACTGATGAGTACCTAGGGTCAGGAAAAGAAGAGGTTCTGTTACTGTAACAGATGTTGTTGGTGCACCACTCGTAATCCCTCATCCTTATCACTTCACTTCACATTGGCTGAATTTCAACTGCCATCACTGCATTTCTTTGCCTTAGAGCGTTCTCTGTTTTCCAAGAGCTCATTTTACCCAACTGCATGCAAACCAGAGAGGTTTGAGAGAATCCAAACCAATGACTGATGAAAATTGAATATAAAATACCTCAGATCCCAAACTCCTCATCTGGAATCATGCTGATGTGTGTGGCTATCAAATTTCCCTAGTGGGATCAAACTCCAGTTAGCCTAGTGGTGACTTGCTTGATTAAAAACTCTTTATTGGAGGCCTTCCCTTCTCTGTCTCATATCTACACTCCCTGATGAGGTTTTCTGGGATCACCCCCCAAGTAAACTACTGATAGGCAAATCCTTGTATAAGGGTCTGCTTCTTGAATAGGCCAACCTAAGACAGTTATATCAGTCCAACAGAGGGGAGAAGCAAGGGGAAAAATAAGCAGCAGATGAATTTATAAATGAAGATAATTTAAAGGGAAGATTGAAAGAATTAAGTTAAAACAGGAAATAATACATCAGAAGAGAAAAATACCAATATTTCAGAGGCTTGATAATTGTATATTTTTCCCCACTTAACATATTTGACATAGAGCCGACATACTCCTCAAGTAACCATGAAATTTACAGATATGATAGCCATCATCTTCATCATCAAAATAAACAAACAAACAAACCATTTCTAATACATATGCCAGTTGCGTGTATCCCAGGGACAAGAAACAAGAAGATAGCTCTGTGTAGCAAATATTTGTTGTTTATTAACTGTCCAGTCTCAAACCTTCCCCCATATTAGTGCCATCCTCTCTCTTTTGGGAACCCTTCTTTGGGAATCATCTTACAGGGTGGCACTCACCTCTCACTATGGAAGCCAAAGCAATACGTTTCTCTCCTTGCTCTGACACAATCACTAAACAGGCTCATCAGGTACTGTCTTCCCACACTTTGAACCTGGAATCATCCCAGTGATATACTGAGGCTGGAGGTCATCTTCATCACAGTGTCAGTATTTGGATCACAATGTTTACACAGGGTGACCATGACTGTGGACTCTGCTATGTGGCCCTCTCACACTCACACAGCTCCTGCTTATTTTTCCAATGTAGCTTTCAGCCTCCAATTAATTCCATGAATCCCTAATATCCATTCAATAAATGCCATTTTTGTAAAAGGAAGTAGATTAATGCAAATACACCAGGAGTAGGTAACAGCAAGAGTTCCTCAGAGAAACATGGGAAATTTGAGATTGGTTACCCGACCGTGATGGAGCAGTAGTCCATCGAACTCCTGTTAATATTTCTGTGAGACCATTTAGAGCTCCCTGATACTTGTCATTGACAAGACTTGATCTTCATCTCTTCCCAATATATTTCCTTAAGGTGCTTATTTTATTATTCTCAATCAAAGAAATCTAATATATATATACCTACTTGTTTAAATTATAAATTCATGTGAGTTTTATAATTTATCTAGATTTGAGTCCATATGACATTTTCTTTTTTTATAATTCTAAAATTAGGTATTTGAGTAAACCTGACCTAAAGTTCAAATGTGTATCCATAATTGCAGGAATTACATTTTCTGAATCTGATCAACATCACACATTAACATTAATGATTTATTTTAATTAGCATTAAGTGAAGAACCTTTGCAGAGGAAATTATTAATCTAACTAATAAAGAACTTGAGAAAATATTGAGAAAGTTAAACTTCATATTTAAAGATTGAACTGAAAAAATCATCCCTCTGTACATTTTCAGAATCACGATTTTCAAATATATTCTCATTAAAAAAATCAAATTTTATATTGCCTATTTTTTACCATTTAAAATATTAGACTATTTCTATCTAAAATTAGTTATGAATGTTAAGCCACAGAGGAACATCTGTGTATTCAGTGTATAGTTGTATTCAACTGTATCACGTTAATTGATCCAAGACATCTTCCCTTCTGCTTTGATTATCTGCCTGGCTGATCAGGAAATAGAGTGGGAAAGCAAAGATTACTTGTGTGGTTATATTTACCTTAATTTTTAAACTGTTCAGTTTCATTTATCTGAAACACCTCTGTATTTCTTTGAAGACTTAGATCAATTGATTTAAATCTAGACATGATATCTTTCCTGAGTTAGAGAGGCAGCAGTAAAGATCCAAGTGTATAAGATCTAGCTGGAATCTAGGTCTATACAATGATTAAACCTAAAAAGAAGTTAAGTTATGTAGGGCTGATCTGATTAATGTTCATGGAAACAGAATTGACATCATTATTTATTTGTTGAGAAATGAAACCATTAATTCTTTTTGTATCTTGACCTCATAATAGAGAGGGAAGAGTGCACTTTATGATTATACATCACTTAGAACATGGTCTCTATTGACCATAATAATGATCTACAAAATAATGAACTACAAATGGTGTCGTAGCTTTAATTTAGAGATCTGACATATTGCTTTCCAAACTGCGTACTTTAGAAGACCTCTTTGACAAAGTAGATGACGAGTAGAATTTTTAAATTCTACTTCCCCATAACCTACAGAAAAAAATAAAACTTTTTAACATGTCATACAAGATTTTTCAAGACCTGGATGCTCTAAGCTTATTACTTATCCACCTCCATATAAACCATTATTCCTGCAATACTGGGCTTTTAGAAGTGTCTTGAATTTGTAAACTCTTGTTTTTTTATGTGCTTCTGTTTAAAGTGCTTTTATCTATTTCCTCATTTAATACCTATTCAGATATCATTCTATGATAAGCTTTCCCTAATTTCCCAAACTTTTGCCTCTCCTCCACTGCTGCATGGCATCTTTTTCAGAATCCTGTGGGTGCCCTGGTGGCCTGTTTCAAGAATCTTCAAGGAGATTGTGAGCATCTTGGTGGCAGGTGCCATGACTTACTCTCTCTGTCTCAGAAAACCAGCACAGGAAGTGACACATACTGCATCTTGATATATTTTTATTTTACAAATGAATGAATAAATGTCACCTTCCTCTATAAGACTGATGCCTTGAAATATACCACCCAATTATTAGAAGAGTTGCAGTGACAAAAGATTGAGAAAGAATCTTTGGCATACAAAATACATGTATCTAAAATTAGAAATATTTTTCTCATTAAATCATTCCCATCTATACAAAGTGCCTATTTTTTGCATTTTTCTAAAATATATTATCCATATTTTGGAACTTGCTTCTAATAGCTGAAATGGCAGGTTTATCTACTTTTTGTATAAGCCCACTGTGCAGATGTGTCATTTAATGACTTTTAATAGCATGTAATAAATTAAAACATGAAACACAACTAATACAAGAAAAGAGATACTATACTGTGGATACAGTAGTAGAGGCCTAGAAGCTCCTTATTTGACTTTCCTCTCACTGTCAAGTGATAAAAGCTATTCAACCAAACTCTACACAATACTTTTTTAGCTGTTTTATCTGCATTTACACTTTCTCATTATTATTATTTCTCTTTTTTCTTCCTTCTTCTATCATTAATCTTTCAACTCTGAGGGTGTTTCTAGCCTTTTTTAATATATCCTAATGATTCAACTGTTTTATAAGCCCAGGAGAGGTTGTTAGTGATATAATTAGTAAAAATCACTAAAATGTAACAAGGCACAGAACAGTGTCCTAGAGGAATAGATTGACATTTACAGCCTGTTCTGCTATCCTTTCAGCACTCAGATGCATTTCTAGATAACTCAGGACAAAGCTAGGTTATTGCAAGGCAATCAGTAATTTGTCTAATTTCATTTACAAAAATGGTTATCAAGGGCATATTTTTTCTTCAATCATAAGAAAAGTATTGTCCCCACTGCAGTGTCTTTGTTACCATCAACAAAAAGACATGTAAGTACTTATAGCTGCATGGCCCCATAAGTTAGACAGCTTTTCAAACCTGTCTGTATGCCCCTTATAGTAAAGATAGTGCTCAGCAATAAAAAACAAAAGGTAAGTGATTTATCTTGCTTAAATAGTATAAATTAACACCACAATAGTCAAAAGGGCAAGTCCACAGACAGTAGTAATACGAGACAGCAGAAAATAGCCTAAGGGATTTTGCTGCCACATAGGAAAGTATATTAAAGAACATTTAAATTAAACAACTAAAAAGTGAATAGAGATTTCCAAAACTGGAATAAAACAAAAATAGAAGCCTCACGTTGTGGATAAAGAATTGGTGACTGTAAAAGTAACTGCTAGATATCTGCTGTCCAATTCAGTACCTATTAACCACACGTGGCTATTTACATTTTTTTAAAGAACTTTATTTTTCTAGAGCAGTGTTAGGTTCACAGCAAAGCTGACAGGAAAGTACAGAGAGTTCTCATCTGCCTCTTGCCTTCACATAGGGTTAGACTCCCTCACTATCAACATCACTCGCCATTTACATTTAGGGTGATTATCCATACATGAGGGCTTCATGCTGCCATTTTATCACTCATTTTCTGGTTCTTCTGCATTTCCTTTGTTTCTCATCCTGTGTATTTTGGTCTACCAGTCGAGTCATGTAGTTTTTTATATTGCGTTTCTTTGTTTTCTCCTTATTTACTATGTGTCTCTGTTCTGCTTTTTTGTTTAGTGGTTACCCTGAGGTTTGTATTCAAAATCCCATGGATAAGATAGTCCCTTTTCTGACAGCTTCTTATTTCCTTAGACTAAATCGATTCAGTCCCTTTCCTCTTCCCCTCATAAGTTGTTTTTCTCACATCTTATTCCATCTTGTTTTATGAGTTTGTGGTTAAAATGACAAGATTATCTTTGTTTCTGGTGTTTTCCTTCTCTTTGTCTTTAATACTATCCTTGAGTATTTGCTATACTGCTCTGACTCTGTCTACCTATTTATCTCCTCACTCCTTGCTTTGTAAACTCTTTCTCCACTTTTTTTTTCAGGTATGAGGGGCTTGTTGATGATTTCTTGTAAGGGGAGGTCTCATGGCTATGAACTCCCTTAGCTTTTGTTTGTCTGGGAAAGTTTTTATTTGTCCATCACATCTGAAGGATATTTTTGCTAGATAGAGTATTCTTGGCTGAAAGTCTTTGTCCTTCAAAGATTTGAATATGTCATTCCAGTCTATCTAATGTAAGGTTTCTGCAGAGAAATCTGCTTGAAGGCTGATAGGGGTTTCTTTGTAGGTTATTCTCTTCTGCCCTGCTGCCCTTGGTATTCGTTCTTTGTCATTCACTTTTTCCAGTTTTACTACTATATGCCTTGCAGTAGGTCTTTTTACATTGACATATTTAGGAGATCTGGCAGCCTCTTCCACATGGATTTCCTTCCCTAGGTTTGGGAAGTTCTCTGCTGTTATTTCTTTGAACAAGCTTTCTGCTCCATTCTCCTTCTCTTCTCCTTCTTGAAAACCTATAATTCTTATGTTGCATTTCCTAATTGAGTCAGACATTTCTTGGAGACTTTCTTCATTTCTTTTTAGTCTTAGTTCTCTCTCCTCCTCTGTCTGGAGCATTTCAACATGTCTATCTTTGATTATGCTGATATGCTCCTCTATGATGTCCGTTTGAGCATTCAGGGAATCCATATTTGGTTTTATTTCTTCCACTGTAGCTTTCATCTCTAATATTTCTGACTGATCCTTCTTTATTGTTTCAATCACTTTTGTTAAGTAGTTCCTGAACTCATTGAATTGTTTCTCTACATTCTCGTTTAACTTGTTGAGTGTTTTGATAATAGCTATTTTGAATTTTTTCTCATTTAGAGTACATATTTCTGTGTCTTCAGGACCGATTTCTGGGTACTTGCCATTTTCTCTCTGGTCTGGAGATCTAATATAATGTTTGATATTGCTAGAGGGAGTGGTTCTGTTTTTTCAAATCCTGGTGTTATTTGGTTGCAGTTACCTCCTATTGCCACTGAGTGGGGGTCAAGAGCCACATATTCTGAGCCCTCTGCCTTCAGCCAAAATCCCAGGTGCTGGAGCCGGTGCTGGTCAGGGGGGGCATGGGGCACTTTCTTCTGAGTGCTCTTGGGATTTCTCCCTCTGCTCTCACTACCTGCTCTCCTGGGGTGTTGGCTTGATAAGGTCACCCCCCACAAAAGCTTTTGCCACAGTAAAGGGCTTCCCTCTAGGCTGCAAGGGCCCTCAGGGATCCTTGATGTTCCCGTGAATGAACAGCCCCTCCCATGTTATTTCCCTCTCGCAGGCCTTTCACAGTCCCAAATCACATTCTTTAAGGGGGTAGCAAAGCTGTCTCTTTCCCCATTCCACCTCCTCTAAGGGGAGCTCCAGCCTCTCCGCCCTCTGTCATACGGCTTTGTGGGTCTCTCTGACATTTTTTGTGTTGTGTTTGGATGTCCTCTATTGGGGTATGAATGACTTTTTCATTGTATGTTGGAGGGGAGAAATTACTGGGAAAGCTTACTCTGCCATGATGCTCATGTCCCAATCTCTGTCTTTTAATTAGTGCAGTTAGACCACTGATGTTCAATATGATTATTGATATAGACAGATTAATACTACCTTATTCATTACTGCTTTTTTTTGTTGCCATTGTTATTTGTTCCTATTTTTGTCTTCCATTCTTTTTTGCGTTTTGTGGTTTTGATTGAACATTTACTTTGATTCCATTTTCTCTCCTTTCTTAGCATATTGTTTATACTTATTTTCTTACTTGTTCTAATGGTTGCCCTAGAGTTCACAATATACATTTACAGATAATCCAAGTCCACTTTCAAATAGCACTATATCACTTCATGGGTAGTATGAGCGCCGTGTAATAACAAAATAATCCTAATTCTTCTCTCCTGTCCTTGTATCACTGTTGTCATTCATTTCACTTATATATAAGCATATATATGTGTATATATATCTATACAAAGATACATACAAGCATATATAATCAAATATGCTCTTGCTATTATTATTTTGAACAAACTATCTGTTAGATCAATTAAGAATAAGAAAAATAAATTTTACCTTCATTTACTCCTTCTTTGATGCTCTTCCTTTCTTTATGTAGAGCTGAGTTTCAGACCTACATTATTTTCCTTCTCTCTAGAGAACTTGGTTTAACATCTCCTTCAAGGTAGGTGTACTAGTAACAAATTCCCTCAATTTTTATTTTTCTGAGAAAGTCTTTATTTTCTCACTTTTGAAGGATAATTTCACATGGTACAGAATTTTATGTTGGTAGATTTTTTTCTCTCAATCCTTATATATTTTACTCCGCTTTCTTCCTGTTTGTGTGGTTTCTGAGGAGAAGTTGGATGTAATTCTTATCTTTACTCCTCTATAGGTGAGCATGTTTTCCTCCTCTGGCTTCTTTCAGGATTTTTTCTTTATCTTCGGTTTCCTACAGTGTGAAAAGGATTCAGCTAGGTTTAGGTTTGTGGGGTGTTTTATCCTGCTTGCTGTTCTCTAAGCTTCCTGGATCTGTGTTTTGGTGTTTGATATTAGTTTGGGAAAATTCTCTGTCATTATTGTCTCAAATATTTCCCCTGTTGCTTTCTCTCTTTCTTCTCCTGGTATTCCCATTACACATATCTTATACCTTTTGTAGTTGTTGCACTGTCCTTGGATTTTCCGTTGTGTTTTTTTTTTAAAGATTTTATTGTTTTCCTTTTTCTCCCCAAAGCCCCCCAGTACATAGTTGTATATTCTTAGTTGTGGGTCCTTCTACTTGTGGCATGTGGGACGCTGCCTCAGCGTGGTCTGATGAGCAGTGCCATGTCTGTGCCCAGGATTCGAACTGCAGCGGAGCACGCAAACTTAACCACTCGGCCACGGGGCCAGCCCGTGTTGTGTTTCCTACAGTCTTTGTCCTCTTTTCTTTTCAGTTTTGGAGATTTCATTGATGTATCCTTGAGCTCAAAGATTCTTTCCTCAGCCATGTTCAGTCTACTAGTAAGTCCATCAAAAGCAACTCTTCATTTCAGTTATGGAGTTTTTTAATCTCTATCACTTCTTTTTGGTTCCTTCTTAGGATTTCTATATCTCTGCTTACATTCTCATCTGTTCTTGCACACTGTCTATTTTATCCATTTGAGCCCTTAGCATCTTAATCGTAGTTATTTTAAATTCCCCATCTGATCATTTCAACATCTTCTCCATGTGTGGTTATGATACTTGTTCTGTCTCTTCAAATTGTGTTTTTTCCCTTTTGATATGCTTGTAATTTTTTCTTGAGAGCTTGACATGATACATCAGGTAAAAGGAACTGCTATAAATAGACCTTTAGTAACGTAGTGGTGAGGTGTAGGACAAGGGGAAGCATTTTATAGTTCTGTGATTAGGAGTTAGTCTTTTAGTGGGCCTGTGCCTCTGGACTGTGACCTTCACAAGCATTTTTAATTTTTTTCTCCTGCCCTAGGTTGGGGAGGATAGCTAGAGTTGGCTGGAGTTGGGTATTTTCCTTCTCCCACATGGAAGGCCAGACCTGACTGGAGTTGGATATTTCCTTTGCCCCAAGTCAGTTAGGCTCTGATAATAATGCAGCAGGTTAGGCTGTGATTAACTAGTTTCTCCTGATGGCAGACCTTGTTAAAAAGAACGCAGTGCTCTGACATCTCCAAATGTTTTCTTCTCCCTTCCCCACCCTGGAAGCATGAGGGGATTTTTCTCTAATATTTACTGGGGGAAAATGGTTGAGCTCCTGAAGGTAAGTCACACAAAATTGTGGAAGCCCCCTTATAACTAAGTCTCCCTGTAGTTTTGTGGGGTTTTTTGTTGTCGTCGTTGAGGAAGTTTAGCCCTGAGCTAACATCCGCTGCCAATCCTCCTTTTTTTGCTGAAGAGTGGCCCTGAGCTATCATCTGTGCCCACCTTCCTCTACTTTATATGTAGGACACCTGCAACAGCATGGCTTGATAAGTGGTCCACACCTGGGATCTGAAACGGTGAACCCTGGGCTGCCGAAGCAGAACATGCAAACTTAACCACTGCACCACTAGGCTGGCCCCTCCCTGTAGTTTTTAACTCTCAGAGTTGTCCACACTGAGCTTCCAGCATTTCATCAATTACAGTGCAGATTTTCCTACCCCAGTACCAGTTCCAGTGGAAGTTTCCACTTGTGAGTCTCTGCTCTGTAAGTTCTTATTCTCTGGATTTCTTTGTCTGTCTCTCTGATCTCAGGGGCAATGGTTTTCCAGTGTACTCATTTCTTCTGGATCCTAGAAGAGTTATTGATTTTTTCAATCTGTTCAGCTTTTGACTTGTTGTTAGGATGAAATGGTGGCCTCCAATCTCCTTACATGCAGAACCAGCTCTATTTAATTTTAATTTTAGTTAAGTAAAATTAAAAATTCAGTTCCTCAGTTGCACTAGCCACATTTCAGGTGCTCAGTGGCCACACATGCCTGGTGGCTATGAAATTGGGCAGCACAGAACATCCCCATTATTTCAGAAAGTTCTCCTCAGCAGTGCTGTACAATGAAGCACTCTGAAGTAGTATTAAAACAACAGAACAGTATATTTTGAACAATTCACAGCTAGAAAAATCTTTTGTTGAAGTGACTGGAGGAGAAGGATGTCACATAAGATGGAAATAATAAATGGTGAATGAAAAATCTTTAAACACTAAGAATAATAATTTTAATATATTCTATATTTCTTTCTTTTTGTAAAATGGAGGAACTGCTTATTTATCTATTCATTAAAGTTCAGAAAATATTTTGCTTATTATGAATAATTATGTTTGGAGAAAAATGTAAATAATAATACTGAGAAAACCCAAAAATATAAGGATTAGACTTTATTTTGCTTTTGTTTGGTTAGATGACATTTCAATACCTTTTCTGGTAGCTTGAGCTTTCTAAGCTTTCCAAACACTACCAGTTTTTCCAGGACAGAGGACAATTCAGGGAGAATATAAGAATCATTTGTTATTCCCTTTTTTACCTCTGATGAGAATGAAGAATCTAAAATTAATAATTATATAAACGATACTGTTAATTACCTCCTACAATTGAGAAAATTTTGTATTTGTTTTACTCGCACTCTTTGAGAAAAGGACTGAAAATTTTTTCTCTACACTGAAAAATATCAGAAATAGTAACTCTGTTTAAGAGAAAGCTCATTGGCCTCGGAAAAAAAGGGTTAAGGTTTGTTCATTTTTCTGATCCTTATTCATTGTGTGACAAAGTCACTTCATATCTCCGTGTCTCAGATGTTTTAAGCGTAAAGTGCTGGATTGAACCAAAATTGCAACCTCTAAGGCTGAATTGGCACATTTAAGTACTATTAGTCACTCCCTGACGGACATTCCCACCCTATTTTAGCACCCATTACCGTAGAACCAAGACAAAACCTCAGAATCATTCCCAATAGCACCTTCCAAGAAGCCACAACCAATTAATTGACATTTTCATAATCAATTTAACCTTTTCTAAATCTCCTGCAGCTATAACAGTTTTTGAAATAGCACAAGATAGGGCCTGGCCCCATGGCCTAGTGGTTAAGTTTACATGCTTTGCCTTGGCAACCCAGGGTTTCATCTGTTCGGATCCTGGGCATGGACCTTAAATGGCTCCTCAGGCCGTGATGAGGCGGCATCACACACAGAACAATCAGAAGGACCTACAACTAGAATATACAACTATGTACTAGGGGGCTTTGGGGAGAAGAAGGAAAAAGAAAAAGAAGAAGATTAGCAACAGATCTTAGCTCAGGGCCAATCTTTACTTAAAAAAAAGATAGCACAAGATACATTTTCTTTTTCGAGATAGAGGGAAAAAATCATTAAAAAAAAAAGCCCAAGATTTATTCTTGAAGAAATACATCAAAGATATTTAATTTTGCAGATCTAAATGAATTTTGTCCCATGGATTAAGCTTTTCTGGATTTATTGGATTGGATTATGGATTATGGATTTGCACAGAGCTGTTGCTTGGTTAGGTCTTGAGCATTGCATATTCACAAAAGTGGTAGGTGACCTAATTATTTTTTCAGTATACTCAGTCTTTCAAGATTAAGGGTAATAGTCATGAATGACCCCCCCCCCCTTTCCATACTGGGTTTGGATCTCTTCTTCTGTGCTGTTGTGGTTCACTTTGATTACATACCACAATGCTTACTTTATGATATTGTAATTTTCCATACACTTCTCTATTTCCCAATTAGTCTATAACTTTTTTAAGCTCAGAAACTGCATCTTGGTATCCACAGTCCAGCACCGTCTGGACTTAGAAACTTATTAGACATTTACTGATTTAGCTAATGGGGTTTCAGAGATAAATAACAGAGTCCCTCCCATCATTCTAGTCAGAGGAGAGGCAAAAACATTTATATCCAATAACATAATGCGATTACCAGAGCGCTTTACTCATCCCAAAAGACTTTTCTTAGAGGAAGTGACATCTGAGCTGAACTTTGAAATGAATAGTATCCACTCAGGTCAAGGAGAGCATTGAAGAAGAGGATTGAGCAGAATAACTGAGACTCCTTGCTATACGAGAGGAATGGAAGTGTCTTGTGTAACTACACACATATTTGCAAGCTACAGCACATCTGAAAATGTAAAGCTGTGCCCATTTGTGAACAATTATGATGTGGGACATTGTGACATCCAAACACTTAAGTAGGATAGTGAGGTTTTCAAACCTGTTCCTCAGAGGTCATTGTAATAGCAATCTAGAAGGTGTGTTGGGATTGAAGTGAAAGAGGTGTTTATCCCAGAGGCAGACACAACCTGGGTCAAAAAATGACCAATCTATGGACCAGAACATAAGAGTCAAAAAGAAGTGACACAGGAGAGATTATTCAAAGGCAGACGCAAATTTTGATCACTGATCAGCCATGAAAAGTGAGCAGGTGTTGTGAAGGAGTCAAAGATTTACCATAAAGCACAGTTTTCTCCACTATCAGTCAAAACCCTGAAGGTGAGATCTCTTTTTTTTTTTTAACTTTTTAACCTTCCAATATAATTAAATTCTATAATTTTATACTTACTCGTATAAAGAAAAAATCAACTTTCTATTTATTTCATTAACTCATTATCAACTATTATAAGAATTAGCTGAGTAATTTTTTAAATGAGATTTAGAGATGCACATAATTAAAAATAACAACTGCAGATTTTCCATTGGGGAAAGTGTTTTCTTATCATAAGCCAATCATCACTTAGGCAATTCATTATTCAGTCATAAGATTAATGCACAGTACTATCTGTTGTGTTACTGCAAAATTAGGTGTTGAGAGGGATCTCTCAGAAAAATCGACCCATGTAATTGATTTATCAAAAGATAAGGCAACACATTAGATAAGCTTAAGAAATTCTTCGAGCCCGATAATTCTGTAGTCTGTTAATCAGTAGCAGCATGGACAAACTATGAATCAGGCCAAATATATTTGCCTTCCACCCCTACCTATGCCTCAGTCAACCAATCTTTCTAGGAGGTCAGTTCCGTCACCTTGGCCGTACTCTAACTGCACAGAAATCTCAGTGGGTAGTCCTCCTCCTACAGATTCTCACCTCCTGCTCTTTACACTCTTTCCCAGACAATTAAGAGGCAAAAAAACATGGGTCCAAATCTCAGATCCACCTTAAATAATTCTATTATTTTTTTAAGTTGTGTAACATTTTTAAGCCTCTTTTCTTATTTGAAATTAAAAGATGATACCTATATGCCTTATGGGCTTATTACGAAATTTAAATAAATCTGCACCTGTCAAGTAGCTTGCATAATACCAGACATCTAGTTGATTTTCAAACAATAATAGTTACTAGCATGATTATAACTATCCCCATTCCATTAGAATATTGTCCCCTGAAAAATGAGAGGGCCTGTAATCTGAAAATTCATTCATAATGACATATTCTTAAGAGTTAATGCTGTAAACTTGATTGGTCTTAAGTGTTTAACTACCAGGTGAATATTTGGAACTGAAGAGTTCTCTTCTGCAGCCAATACTTGGCCCAGTGTTCCTTTTATTTATGTCCTTGATTTTGGCGGGGTGGGAGGAGAAGATGAGGAATGTTGGCCCTGAGCCAACATCTGTTGCCCATCTTCCCATTTTTGCTTGAGGAAAATTGTTGCTGAGCTAACATCTGTACCAATCTCCTTCTATTTTGTGTGTGGGATGCCACCACAGCATGACTTGATGAGCGGTGTATAGGTCAGCACCCGGGATCCAAACCTGAGAACCCCAGGTCACCAAAGCAGAGCATGCAAACTTAACCACTATGCCACCAGGCTGGCCCCCGTCCTTGATTTTTTTTTTTTTTTTGAGGAAGATTAACCCTGAGCTAACATCCATGCCCATCTTCTTCTACTTTATATGTGGGACACCTGCCACAGCATGGCTTAAGAAGTGGTGTGTATGTCCACACCCAGGATCTGAACCGGCAAACCCCGGGCCACTAAAGTGAAACATGGGAACTTTACCACTGCACCACTGGGCTGGCCCCTGTCCTTGTTTTTAATAGGTATTATTACTCCAGAAGTAGGTTCCACGGCCAAACACATTTGGGAAGTGCTGGGCTAAACAAAATTGAAAAGGATTCTTTCCTGTAGTAATTCTCCTAATTCCTCATATGCTTAGATACATTATGAGTATTTGAAAAGAAATCTTAAGAAACCAATGGACTATTTGAGGAATTTCTAGACCTCTTCATGACACATACCAGGGAAACCCTGATAAGCAGAGGGGCCTTAAATGGTAAGAATATGATGCAACCGGCAGCAGAATCTAGTCTGTCTTGTATATGTTCTTTCACATTTATAGGTCATTCTCAAAATTAGTTATCCAATTTATAGCCTGCAAACCACAAATATTCACATCAAGATTTCCTAAACTATCTAGGCAAATTCTTGGTCATAAAATTAACATTTACCAAAGAGCACTGAACCAGCCCACCTTCCTTTACTTTTCACTGCAAAATACCGAAAATGTAGGACTTGCTTAGAAAGTGTTCATACCTGTTCCTGTCCCAATTCATCTCTTCACAAGATACCTCACTCTGTGCCTGATGTAAGATGTGAATTCTCATTATTTCCTCTGTATTAAGCTTCTATTTATATCTAGATAATCAAGGCCAATGCCTGTGCATGCTTTCTCTGAGAACTGCATATAAAGAATTCAAATCACTGAAGTGCTTAGATTGGAATTTGCATGTTTTATGCCTTAAATACTTTTCCAAAGTAAAAGTAGCCAGTAGCAACCTCATTGACAATTAATGTACGTGATCCTCTCCAGCTGAGGACAAAAATGTGATTATTTACAATGAATAAAAATGGAAAAAGAGTGGTAGATTTACAATTATGGACAATCACCACACTGTGTTTGTTGCTTTGTAATCTGGGAGCTTTGCAGCCAAAGATAAGCATGTGACAATAAAGCGCAGCCCCCAGAAAGCTTGGTCTCAGGTGGGAAAAACACTTCAGATGGAGCCATAGAAATGGGACTGCAGCAAACAAAATGACAAGAAAATGGGGACGGGGATTATTATCTAATTAAGGTAGTTCTTTATTATCTTAAAAAATGTATTATCATCAATTACTACTCCGATCAATTTAAAATAATCAAAGCTTAAAATAAATATTTCTTAGTAACTGTTTTAATAATATATATGATATTTTTCCTCTCTCTACCTTCATTTTAGCTATAACCTGGGAGTGTGAATAGTTCGTATTGAAATAGAAATAATTTTCTTAAATGAGGAACAACCTATATGGCAAAAGGTAACATCTTAGGTTTTAAGTATTTACATGCATTGTCTTATTTATAGAAAGAGATATTTCTATAATTTTATAGACAGGCATAGACAGCATAGTACTTTCTCAAGACCACAAAAAAAGCAAATGCCAGAGCCAAGATTCAAACCCAGATCTCTATAATTTCAGGACCCAGGCTCTTAAGTGGCTAACCCATTATGCCATTGTTCTCTCCTGCAGGAATCATGAGCAAATAGACTTTAGAATCTGCTACATGTGCCTGGGGTCATTCTACTCTCAGGTTTGTCTTCGCATGTGAAAGTTCATGAACACGTTCCTGGAAAACTAATTTCCATATTTCCTGAAGGAAACGGTGTATATTTGAAAGTCTGTGTAATATCTTTTCTTGGCAATATCTGCCTCACCTTTGACTCAAACTGTATCTCTTACTGTTTTCTGGTACTTAGTGGATATGACCTAAAACTTTGTGAGAGACCTTTTGATGATCTAGCAGTGTGAAGGTGGTCTGACCTGGTTTGTGGAATTGTCAAAATCTATAACAGAACCTTCCCTTCATTTAACAAATCTGTTAGAGACTATTTTTAACTCAGAATGATATGAAATTGGGAAATAGTTCAGCCCATTTTATACTAAGGACTTTACAATTACAGCATCTTCCTCCCAATTTTTGAATCTGCATCAAGGAATATTAGGAATTAAAATTACTTTATGAAACACCTAGTCAAGCCTTTCATTTAATAGATAAGAAAAACGAGGTCAAGAGGAAATTGGTCTCTTGGAATATCTTTCCCCATTAAAAATACAACTTCATTTGTTTATGTCCTCATTCAGAATTATTTTTGAGCAATTAAATATTCTTTATTTATATTTACAAAGTTTTAGCATTCATGAGATCAAAAGAATGCTCCCTAATCAACAAAGGCCTCAATAATATTTCTTATGTAAATAAGAAAATGCCTTTATTTCTCTCTTTAGTATCAGATATTCTTCCCTTAAAATAGGCAAGTTTTCATTCCTTTTACTTGATTTTCAATCCTTGAGCACATCCTTTAATGCAAGGTTAAGTTTATCCTAGTATACTCTTTACTTCAATGTGATTCTGAGCCCCCAACTAAATTATGTTTGTATTTTCTCCTCTGCATGTTTGTTAAGTCCAACTGGTAAAGGAAACAATTAGAAGCAAGATCCATTCCAGGAATTTAATTCAAGTACCTACAACTCTGTTATATAAACTTTTCCTATTGAAATTTATAAGCATGATTTCAAAATTTACATTCATTTTCAAAGACAGGAAGAAATAGTATAGCGTAGTTGAAGGAAAATAATAAAAAAAATGATGGGCTAGGAATCAGAAATCTAAGATATTATTTTTAGTCTTATATGATTCTAATCAAACCATTTAAACATTTTAAGTTGAGCGTGTTTATCTATAACCTAATGCTAATAATACCTGTCCTGCTTACCTCACATGGTTGATTTGAAAATAAATGTGATAATGAGTGTGAGACTGCTTTGTGAGCTGTTAGTCACTACCAATTAAGTTATTCATTTATTCATGCATTCATTTAGCCAACATTTTTGAGCTCCTACCCTATGTCAGGCTGTCTGCTAAGCACTGGACACAGATTGGTGACTCAAAAGATGTGGACCCTGCCCCTGTGGTTCCCATGGTTTAATGGGGGAGACAGACATTAGCCACAAAGCACACAAATAAATATATAACCAAATTGTGGTAAGTTGAAGGGAAGGACTGGGGAACCATGAAAAAGAGAAAGAGTAAGAGAGGAGAACTACTTTAGATTCAGGGAAAGTCTCTTTAAGTTAATAGCTGTTAAACAAGGATGGGCAGGAGATACTCAGACAAGGATTTGGAGGTGAAAAGCCCTCCACATGTAGGACATAATATATATAATACCTGAAAAGAGAAATAATTTTGAGTTTTCCAGGAATAACAAGCAGGTAGAAGAGAATGGTATAAGATCATGTTGGAGAAATAGGCAGGGGCCAGATCCACCCAGGAAGTTATACCTCTTGTGAAGAATTTTGGTTTATATTAAAATGCAATGGAAAGCCATTAAAGTGATTTAAGCAACAGGTTGACATAATATGAACAACGTTTATAAAGAAACTGTTCAGTGTCTGTGTGGAGTGTATTTGAGAATTACTTTTATAATTGAAAAAAGAAAAGAATGGATGGTGAATTCAAAGTTGGCACAGAGTGAAGGAGAAGAAAATGTCAACAGGAGTAATGTCTTATTCCTTTATTGGTGAATAGCTGCATGGAGGTGCTCGGTATTGCAATGGAAACGTTAAACAGCAGCCATTTTGATGGAGGCACAGGAGTCAAGGTTTTATTTGGCAACTTGCTAAGATTGAAAATTTGTTATCATAATGTACAAAGGTACACAGATGAAAATGGGGCCAAAAATTCTGAAATAATCAGATAGTCCATGATGTCACTACGTGTCCCTTTTTGTGTGAGTTGGATTGTTCCAGATGTGTCCAATTTGAGCACAGATGAAAACTTTCTATCAGTATCTTTTACTTCAGTTCAGTTTCGTTAGGATTATAAGATTCACAATCTCTTATGTGAAATTCCAAAATCTAAAAATTATAAAATCTAAGTGTGTTTTTATAACTCATCTATGAGCAAAAGTTGACATAACTTAACCAAATTTTGCCACAAAACCCACCGTAAACTGACGGGAAGATTTATAGTCTTTATTTCATTCCACTTAGTGTGGCTGTTTGCATGTGTCACAGAAATATAAACATATTTGATTATAAGGTGTTACCACAGACCCTGTTGGCAATGTTATGTAATATATAATATATGCACTTTACCATCTTTCTAAAATCTTAAAAATTCAGAAACCAGATGTACATGTGGTCCTAAGGATTTCAGATAAGGAAATGTGAGCCTGTATATACCTTCTTGAGAATCTGAATATTTATCAATCAATTGATTTACAGAGGACAAGAAAATTGCAGTTAATATTTCTTTTTTTTAAAGATTGGCACCCGCGCTAACATCTGTTGCCAATCTTCTTTTTTTTTTTCCTTCTTCCCCTCAAATCCCCCCGATACATAGTTGTACATTTCTAGTTGTGGGTCCTTCTAGTTGTGGCATGTGGGACGCTGCCTCATCATGGCCTGACAAGCAGTGCCATGTCCGCACCCAGGATCTGAACTGGCGAAACCTTGGGCTCCCAAAGCAGAGCGCGCGAACTTCACCACTCAGCCACGGGACCAGCCCCTACTGTTAATATTTCTAATGCATTTTAGAGATAGACTTGGGAGCAGACTATCCTAATAAGTAGTTAATTCACCTACTCTCATCTCAACAAAGAAAATGGGATTTGGACCAATTCCAAAAATGTGTTTTTATTTTGTTTTGATTGTTTTTGGATTAAAAGAATCCAAAATACTAGCCAAGAGATGAGAAAAGGAAAAGTATAATTATTGGTCCTTCCCCAAATCTTCATTTGGTTTTGATTCTGGTTTTGCTAGGAGGAAGAAGCATACCCATAGGAATTACAGCTTAAGTGTAGCAATGTAACCCATGTGTCCCAGTGTCAGAGTGGCTGGAGCCCAGAGTGAGAGGAACTTAGCAACCTAGGCCTTTTTTTCTGCTTGGAAAGAACTAACAACTGCTATGGCATTCTCTTAAGAGAAAAACTTTAACCACGTTCTTGGAGAGAAAGAATCAAATTTTCATGTCATTTTGACTTTTGAATGATCTTAGGTCTCTGTGCCCAACAGGGATTGCTGCTAGCTCCTTCATCAAAAGTTAAGAGAGTGAATCAAGTATGAGAACACCTACATAATGAACGTGAACACAGAGGCCAGAAGGTAGAAAAATAAGGAACCACATTCCAATAGCATGATGAGAGAAAGCTCTGGATGCTTTATCCAGCCAGATGGGTCCATCTGCCCATTTAGCTAGACAGAGAAAGGACAATATCTAGAAACTAGACACAACTACCAGGGGCCTATTGTCAGCTCCAGCCCTAGATAATTGGGGCAAGGCTAGAAGGAGAGATAATAATATGGGTAATTATCATTATTACTTTAATATTAATTTAAAAAATAGCCTTAAATTTTGAATACCTACAAATGTCAGGCACTCAACTAGGTAATTAACATGTATGATCTTGCTAAAACTGATAACAATCTTGCAAAATGGACATTGTTTTCAATTTCCACATGTAGAATCAGATACACAGAGATTAAATAACCTGCCCAGGGGTGCATAGCTTGTAAGAAGTTATAGAATTCCAACTCTCAAGAGCTCATGTGGTGGTCCAGGATTTAAAACTAGGTCTATTCTCAAAATAATAACAATCAACATTTGTGTAGCATTTGACAGTATAAAATACATTAACCTTTCTGATTCTGAAAACAACATTTGGAAATAGAAAAGAGACTTTTCTAGATGACAAAACAGAGCCCCAGAGGGGATGAATGATTTTCCCTAAGCCATGCAACAGAGAGTGGTAGACCCAGGACCAAGAAGCAGAGCTTTGGCCCTAAGCTGAGCCCCCTTCTGTTAGTCCATGTGGCTCCTCAAGTTCAAAGATAGAGAATTGAAAATCAGACCTCTACATACTGTCTTTTTGTTGCTAACCTGAAAGTTTGAGTCTTATAGGAGATGAGGAGCAAGATAACGACCTGTGGGATAAAATGGTCACTTATTTGTTGAAACTAGTCTCAGCTTTATTCACTGTGATTTCACATGGCACTTCAGTTTCTTTGCTGGTTGTTTTTGTTCAATTCCATATATCCTCTTGCAAAAACTCAAAACTCTCAATTTTATAGGAATTATTAGTTAACATCTGTCTTCCTATGGTCCACATTATTTCCCTCTTACAGGAGTTTTGTAGATAGATAATATATACAATAAATGAACATGCCTAGAAATACGTAAAAACCCAACTTAGACTTCCAAATAAGTGGAAACAAGGAATTCAGTAGAAATACGAGAATACTAAAAAGAGAAAGAACAGGGGCCTGCCCGGTGGCACAGTAGTTAAATTGGCACTTTCCGCTTCTCGGTGGCCAGGGGTTTGCCAGTTTGGATCCCGGGTGCAGACATGACACCGCTTGGCAAAAAAGCCACATGCTGCGGTAGGCGTCCCACGTATAAAGTAGAGGAAGATGGTCATAGATGTTAGCTCAGGGCCAGTCTTCCCCAGCAAAAAGATGATGATTGGCAGTAGTTAGCTCAGGGCTAATCTTACTCAAAAAAAGGAAAAGGAGAGAAAGAACAATGGTTTACTTTGTGTCAGAAATGGTACACAGCTTCCTCCCTACCCACTCACCCACCAAATCAAGACCTAGAACAGGTGTGGGGGAACGTAAGGGGTTTTAAGTGGAGAGATTTGGAAGAATCCTCTTGGATTTCAAATTCTTTGAGTCTCTTCACTCTCCAGTTTGGGCTAACAATGTCCTCTGTCTTAAGAGAATTTTTATCCCAGAAATGTTGAGAGGTGAGGTTGGAGCACAGAGGGATGGAAGCAAAGAGCAGAGATCTGCAACCTTTGGAGACTCAAAAGCACAAACTTCCTTTGCAATTCCTTTCAGGTTCTGCGGCCTAACTTCGGTCCCTAGATAGAAGAAGGGACAATATATTAGGTAAAAGCTCTCTCCAGGAAAATGGATCATGATGCTGCAAGTGCAGCTCCTTCTAGTGAGAACATTTCTCCTAGCTCACACCGGCTCATCTTTCAAGACTCAACTTATATTGCATCTTTCTGGGAAATTTTGTCTTAGTTCTCTTTATCTTGGTTAAATGTCCTTCCCAAGTATCCCCACTGTACCCTAATTAAGTATCAGTCTTCTTTTAAATATCTAGTGTTACAGACCTAACTCCTTAAGGACAGAGACATCACATTTTTTCCCTAAGATCTAATGTAATCATGAATGATGGAATATTCTTACAACACAACTTTATTTTTATCTCCTAGTATCCCTTTAAACATCCTCAGTTAGGGAAAATTACTTTTCCTCTAAATGAAAACCCTGCTAAGATTGATGACATTTTTTGCCTACTCTAAGACTCATTTAAATGAGAATTATTTCAGTTTATTGATTAAAACATCCTGTCCAGTACAATGATAAAAACTTCAAATATGACTTGCAGTTAAATCTTGTCTATCAACTAGGTCTGGATTTAGGCAGGTACCTGCCTTCTGGGAAGGGGGTACAAACAATTTTTTCTCTCTTTCTCTGCTCTTCCTCATCCGGCTTCCTGTATCCTCAACAATTTAAGTGCTGAGGGAGAAAAGGAAATATTCTGACCAGAAAGTTTAACGTGACTGGCTTTACATTCTTTGGGCATAGTGTTGTTTAAACTTGACTTCTTTCATAGATGATTTCATGGGTTTATGGACCCCCTCCTGCTAGGGTCCCTCCAACTGCTTCTACTCACCTGGCTGCCCACTCTCCAGCTCTCCCCTTCTTAAACTTCTGGGTTTTTGGGGGTCATTGCAAAGAGCACCTCTTTGTTGGTATCTCCTCATCTTCTATTAGAAAGTTTTTGGGCAGAATGCCTTTTAAATTGATGCTGAGCTGGCATTTCTACCAGAGGATCAACACTGGAAGAGAGTGGAGCTATGTCATGTGAGGCACCAGTTCCCTCCTGCTCTTTGCTCTCCAGAGTGATAGTGACAGCCTCCTGCCTTTAGATGGCTCAGCCGTGTGTCTGACATCTGTCCATTCTCCCCCCATAACACCAGCAGACACATATCAAGCTCTACTTGAGAGCACAGATTTAGAAATTAACCACCATCACCCCCACTCCTACTCCAAAAAATATCTTCAACCTTCGAAAGCACTTTCATTCAGTATGCACTTGATAATTTTATGACCTGAAAGTAGGTCAGAAATTTCAAGTGTTATGAAATTCCATTTTGGTATGACCTTTAAAAATTCTCTTTTGCTTCTGGATCTTTACTTTGGAATTTAAATATTGTATTCTGGTGCCTCAGTCAACTGTCCAATTTATCCTGCCCACCAGTAGAGTACATGGCACATAGTAGGCACTACTCATTTTTGAATGAAAAGGTGCTAATTTTATAACACTCTTCAAAGCATATAAATTTTCTCTTCTATATTTTCCAGAGAGGACCTTCTAGATATGGTACTTTTTACTGAGTTAATTAACAAGATCCATATCCTACTATAATAAACCTCTTGGCAAAGGCATCTAACAGTCACTAGCTTATTTTAATAACCACAATCTTTTCTTACAGCTTATCTACTAGGAGAGCCAATGCTACAAATTTTGCTTCCTTTTCTAAGTGCTGACTGAGCAACTTCTTTACATAGACCTTGCTCCTCACTAAATCAGGGAAAATCAGGGACAAGAGATTGAATGCATATAGGATATGCAGAGAAGAATTTGAGGTTGAGAAGACTGAGCAGACAACAACTTCTGAATTTAAATGTTGCCAACCAAAATAGGTTATTCTGTGCACTGAAGGCAGATTCATATGAAGCCCCTTGAACTTCAGAAACTAAAGTTATCTGCTCACCCCACATAATTCATATATGGTGAACTGTATTCATAAGCATATTGAAACATCTTTTAAGATCTCAATTTTTTTCTTACTTTTTCTCTTGAGTTACTTAACATCTATACCAAATTGTTGCCCCATCCCTCCTAATTTTGTATTCAATGTGAACACTTAATATAAAGAAGAGTATATCTAGAGAATTATGAATGTAATTATCTCTTTTGTCTTTATGATTACCTTTATGAGTATCTTATCTAGCCATCCAAGGGCATTCATTTGCCTATGGGATAAGATTAGAACTTTTTAAGGAAGAATGTAGGGGCAGGAAGCCTTGGTAATATGTTGCCTGTTAAAATAGAATTTTGCAGGAAGAAAATTCCTACAAACGGGGTGGTTGGGTTGTTGTTTTCAGAAAAGTTTTCTCAGTTGCTTTTATTCCCTCCACCTTAGCAGCGTGGTAAAGACTACCCCTGGAAGACTGATATCATCCTGTGTTCTCACAAAGGAGAGAAAGAACCCTTTATTCTTTAGACCATGAGATGACATGTGTTACCCTGTGAAATAGGGTAACTAAATTAAAATATGCCCTTTTTTGGCACAAGAATATTATCAGGAAGAGAGAGAGAGAAGAAGAAGAAGAGAGGGGAAAACAAATGTTCAAATATCTGCATCCAAAGATCCTTCTCTGGGGTTTCATTTCAGCGAAAGGGAAATGTCTTCAATGGTTTGGGCGGTATTCATGTATTGCCACCCATCCTGGCCTTCGACTTCAGAATGTGGAAAGAGGTTTCCTTTCAAACTACTCTAAACCAACCTAAGGGACAGCCATTTGATTCTTCTTTGGTTAGATAAAATCCAAAAGTATCAGCTTAAGGAGGCAAATGTGGAGTCTGTTTTAGAAAGTTAGACTGCTTTACAGCAAGAGCTGCATAAGAGAAGCCTATACCTCTACCCAGGCTTGGACTGAATAGAAACAACAGCAAAAGTTCAGAGATGTCCAGGATGGAGGTGAAACAGAGTTTTGCCCAAACTGAAAGTGAGCAGATCACAAGTTTACAGGACCCTCAGAACTGAATTGCAAATGCCGACATGACAAACATCAGCCAGTGGACTTGGCCTAGGAGCCCGAGGACAGCAGGCCACCTCCTACCCTGCTACTAGGAAACATAAGCCACAACCTCTCTACAGAGATTTTTAGTCATTATTCTTAGATATAACAAAATTTCATCAATTCAGAGATTTTTTTAAAAAAGTGGATCTAACATACCATTTCTCCTATGATTCTTTTATTTTCTCTAATTTCTTTTTTTTACTCTTTTTTTTAATGATTACAACTGAACTGAAAGGTCAATTATGTTCACAATTAGCTAAAAATTGACCTATTAAATATAAACACTGTAGTCAATTCATGTATTTGAAGACCATCAACCCTGGTATTACTCCATAACTATTTTATAATCACTATTCACATGTTCTTGGAAGAGAAATATATGACAGAAAAAAATTAACTTCACCAAAGAACTATAAAGAGTAAACAAAGAAAAGAAAATCCATCAGAGTCAATTACTATTATTTTAACAAGACTCTTTATACTCTTTTATCCTACAGCAAGGATTTGAGATGTGATCACAAGTTATTATAGCTGACATTTATTGAAGACTTGATATAAACAGGACACTGTGTATTGTGCTTTCCATGCTTCTCATTATATATACTCATTCAATATATATTTTTTCAATGTCAACTATGTGCCAGGAACTGTGCTAGTTACTAGGGAAAGAGAGTGGTGTCCTAGATTAGATAATACATAGACAGATACCATTTCTGTCCTTACTTGGCATAGCTTCTCATGGAGAATACAAACAAAAAAGAAAGCAAAATGATAAATAAAAAATAATTTTGCTTATAGGTATTATTATAGAAACACACGAAAGAGAAGGAGAATCATGCACATGGGTCTTCCTTTGTAAACACAGTCAGGGAAGACCTCCGAGAAAGACATCTTTAAAATGAGGCCTAAAGTAAGAAAACCACATAAAGTGTTGATGTGAAGTGTGAAGAAAGGGATAGAGGGAAAAGAAAACCATGTAAAGGGCACACCTTATGCCAAATGGCCAAGGCCAGAAAGAGCTTGGAGTGGTCACAAAATTGAAGGAAACAGTTTGGCTTGTGTGTGTCAAGCTTGAAGGAACGTAGCACGACATAAATTTAGCAAGATATTCAGCCAGAAATCATGTAGAGACTTGTGAGCCGTGGAGAGAATATATATTTTATATTAAATTCAGTGGGAAGCCCCTATAGAATGCAAAGCAGAAAAATGACGCGATCCAATTTAGGTGTTAAGGATATCAGAGCTGCAACAATGTGGAGACTGCATAAGAAGGACCTAAGAAGAGAAAAAGCCTAGATTGTTGATGCTGGTATCATTCTAGGCGGAAGATGACTGTGGTTTCACTAAGCAGGTGGCATTAGAGGTCATAGGATAGAATAAAGTTAAATTTTGGAAATAGAATCGAGATTATTAATGGTTTCAGTGTTAGGATGTGAGGGGAGAGAAGAATCAAAGGTTATTTCTTTGGAAGGAAAACAAAGAGTAATTTGAGGTATGGTAAATTTTAGATATCTGTGCAGAATCCAGGTGGAGATGAATAAGTTAAGAAGTTAGGTGTGCAAGTCTAAAGCACAAAAGAGAGACATGTGCTGGAGACATCATCATCATCTTGAAGATGGGATTAAAATCCATGATAATTGATCAAAGGAAAGTAATTAGTAAAAGAAAAAAAAGTAGAAATGTTGCCCCAGACACCATACAATCCTTTGAGATAAGTATTGTTATATCATTCCTATATTGTAAGATGACGAAACTAAAACTTAGTAAAGGTTATGTAACTTGCCCAAAGGTTATGCAGCTATTAAGAAATCCAGGGCACATTTCAGTCCACAGCCCAACCTCTGATTCAAAGTAATTCAAACCTAAATTCCCATTGAACAAATATCAAAGAAACAAATAAAATCAGTCAAACCCCATCTATTGGCCTCCTGATTGTACTTTTCTTATACATTTTGATTACAATTTACTTAAAATTTCTTGAGCATGATAAGTTATACATTATATTTCCTAAATTTAAATCTATGCATTATAGAAGATGGAACCATTTGGTTTCTCACATTTATCTACAGATAAACCCTGTTTACTAATTTGTTACAAAGTGAAGAAGTTAGTTTCCCACAGAGCCAGCATATGTAAGCTTCCAGGCTTCACTTTATGCAGCTGCCATTATATTAACCATGAAATTAAAAGACTGTCATTGCAATTGCTTGTTTTTTATTATAATTTAGCATATACAGAAAGATTACTGGTTTTTGTTTTGTGGAAAGTTGAATAACCCATTATTAAAATTTCAAATCAATGTAATTTATTTTTAATATACACCATTAAATATATGTATAATATAATATATATAATATATACCATTAAAGGTGCATATATTTGTACTTATTTCTCAAATAAAATTTTCAGCAAACACGAAAAAGATCTGCAGGATTGATTTCTTTTTTTTTAATTCACAAAAATTAATAAAGTTCAGGGGCTGGCCCCGTGGCCGAGTGGTTAAGTTCACGCACTCTGCTGCAGGCGGCCCAGTGTTTCATTGGTTCGAATCCTGGGAGCGGACATGGCACTGCTCATCAAACCACGCTGAGGCAGCGTCCCACATACCACAACTGGAATGACCCACAACGAAGAATATCCAACTATGTACCGGGGGGCTTTGGGGAGAAAAAGGAAAAAACAAAATCTTTAAAAAAAAAATTAATAAAGTTCAGAAAAGTTATAAAAAGGTTAATCATGATTTTAATTTAAAGATTTCATCCCCATCCCATTCCAAAACCCAGTTTAGTAGAAAAGTAGTTTTGCAGGGAAAACTTTTTGAATAAGAGTTTGAAGAAAGTTCTGCAGAAATATTCTTCACTTTTCTGAAGAATTTGCCACAATGACATTCCTAACAACTTTCAACAATGTAAAAACAGGGCACCTCACGGATATAAGATGATATAAAGACATACCACCTTCTTGAGATTTGGAGGCTTGAATAGAATCACGTTCACAGGACTTCTGGAATATACAATGCTGCCAAGAATAGGTTATAAAAATCCATTTCCCATACTATCAAAACTTTATAAATTTGAAATATTCACATTCAGAGTTGTATGTGTATTATAAAAGCTCCAGAAACTGAAAATCTGGTTTTGAATCCAGTAACTTTCACATGGTTCGATGGATAGAAACTACTACAGTAAAATATGAGCATTTTGGTCCCCAAAAGGAATACTGCAATATATTACTAACTACATCTGAATAGATCTTAAGGGTATCTCCAGTAACCTATTTTACAAAGTTGACATATTTTCAAATGCAATCCAGTAGACTCAATCTGAACTCTGGAAAATGCATATGCATGGGAACAAATGTATCACACTTGAAGCACAATACATTATTCACAAACACATCCTAAGCATTTCTTACAGATTTATGGAGTAATTTATGTGGAAAATTGTATACACTTCAACATTACCATCCTATTCCAACTACCTTAAACTCATACCACTCTAACCAATGTACTCTAAAAAGTAAAGCTAAAAAATAGAGTAAATTCTGTGTGGCTTGCAGTTTTTTTAAAAAAACATGTTTTCAAAAAGATAAACTCAAACTTGTTCAGGTAGACAAAGATTTTTAATATGACATAGTGACCAAGATCAATCTTTCTCATAAAATAATAATCATTTGCAAATATATAACTTGGTACTTACAATTTTCACTACTTCACAGGCAAGAGAAATGTATGTATGTCCAAGGGATTTTATTAGCAAACTTAAGTAGACCAAAACAATAAAAGAAGAAGATTAAGGTCATCTGACTCAAGGTAATGCAACTGGGTTTAATAACTAGTGAATTGAGTTTAATTTTGTTTCTGCAGCAGGAATAATGGCTTCTTAGGGAATTTCAACCTTTAATAAGAATAGTACATTTAACAAAAGGCATATATTTGTATCTCCTCATCTGAAATTTCTGTACATATCACTTGGCTCCCTAATTGAAAGAGGTTTGGGGTTTTTAAAATAATTTTAGAATTGTTCATAGAGTGAAATCTTATACCTTTTCAGGATTATTTTCTTATCTTTAGAGAAGATATCAAGAAAAAAAGATGAAATGAGTTAAAGATATTTCAGGAGTGCTTACAATTCTGCTGAAAGTTGTATATATTGTTGCCTTTTATAATTCAGATTAAATGTAAAGAGACACCTCCTGATGCTGATTTCTTTGATATAAAAAGTATTCATAAAGGAACGTAGTGGAGTTCTTGCTCTGAATCTCCTGAATGCAGTATTTTTCTTTCTTCGTAACTGTGTACAAATGGTGTTGTAGATAGACAAAGAAATTACTGGATCTGGTTCTAAAGCAATGAGCCAATTCCATAGGCCAATTGCCCCAAATTATGTTATTATTTTATAGTTGCAAGTGATTCTAGATGATCTTTCATTGTTCTGGTAGAGCTGCTATCCCACTGTAAAACAGAAAGTGATAGTTCAATTACTGCGGGTGTTTCTGTTTAAAAGATATTTACTAATAGATACCACAACCCCTGAGAGGAACAGTTGCCAGGCTCAGGTATGTAGAATGAGATCAAACATGATTATTGTTATCCCCCCCAAGAAAATACACGTAGAATTAATGAGTGTATCTATCTGTTTAGAGGGAGGATAACCATTCTCATGGTTAGCCAAGTGAATGATGGTATAGAGCACAAAAATGAAGTGAGCGGAAGGCCAGAATTACTCTGATTTTGAAACATAAATACCCAAATCCACATGTCATGAGTATAGCCTCCACACTGAGCTTTATTATCCTACTTGTTCAGACTTAATTGTTTTGTGGAGGAAAAGAATGTAGTGATGAGATTCATGTATTTACAGCAACTTTTTTGGTCTACAAGATTTGAACAAATTAGGGAATTTGAGCCAAATTTGAATCAAATAGAGGACAAGTCCTGTACCATCTTAGAAACCAGAAAGTAGTAAAACCACAGATAGAAGATGGTTAACGCTGCTTTAGGGCCGTAAGGCATCAGGGCTGAGAGGATGTTTAGTCAACTACAATGTACATTAACCACTGCCAATAGTTTCTGATGTAACCAGAAACAAAAGAAGTTTCAAAAGCAGAGTATTTTACTTATTGGGAAGTACAGAGTCTTCTATCTGAATAAAAGTTGATTCTGCTACATCCCATCAAGGACGAATAGAAAAAAATGGATACCTTGTGGCTGAACCACCCAGAAAAGAGATTTTCAGAGATTTTGAGTGGAAACTCAAACTTTGGGTGTCAAGAGTGCTTTTAGTGTTTGTGCCATGGACATCACCAAATTGAGGGTTAAACCTGAGCATTGTAATTTCAGTGGCATTGGAAATGCCCGCACCAAAATTATCTCCTGGAAGCCTGATTCACTTGTTGTGTGACCTTGGGCAAGTGATCTAACTTCTTTAACCCGAATGATGTTAAGATGAAATGAAATACTGCATTTAAAGCACTTGAGAGTGCCTGGCACATATTAAGTACTTTAATAAGTGTATTAATAATGAGAGGTGTAATTAAGAGCTTCTTTCTGCAGAACGATTCTCTGAAGCAATCAATTTTGATAGAGACAAGAGTAAAGTGAGAAAAAGAATTCATATACCGAGGCAAGAAGGCCAACCATGAGAGACAGGCAAGGGGGAATGATCAGAACAGAGAAAGCCAGAACAGACAGAGATGTAAGAGGAAATTAAGAGACTAAGGAGAGGACCAAATAAAAGGATAAAACATGCCCCAAAAGCTGGGCACATAAAAAGAGAGACAGAAAACATAAAGAAAAGAACAGTTGGATTTGATCAGGCTTTCTATGAAAAATACGTCATGAAGTTAAAAGACAAATCCAAAATGGTTTAAAAAGTCAACACCAAAAAGTGCTTTCTTCCTAACTCTATTAGAATTTTAAAAAACCTCTAAGAAAAAGATGTGCACATGAGCAGAAAAACATGGTTAACTTCATAAATTCATAATTCAGAAAGAAAGAAAAAAATAGCCCATACACATATTTAAAATGTTCAACTTCACAAGTAATCAAAGAATTGCTTTCTAAAGCAACAATCAGAAGTCTTTCATTTTTTACTTTAAGATCAGAAAACAGTTTTAAAATATGACTATTATTATTGAGGTAAACCAAGCATTTTTTTTATACTATTGGTTTGGATATAAATTGGTAAAATATTTCTTAGGATAATTGGCAATAAATTTAAATATGGTTACAATTATAATCATGCGATGAAGACAAGGAAGCTGAGCGCACAGCTAAATTGCCTTCCCCAGCCTTCCTAGTAATTTTGTGTGATCCAACCAAGACCGAGTTCCATCAATGGAGTATGAACAGAATTGAGGCCACCTCCAGGCTTGACCTGTACAAACTTTCCATGAAATACCCCATTCTGCTTCTTTTCCCCAATTTGTTTGTTGGATATCATCTCCCAGGGTGACCACCGAAGCCACATGTTGACAAAGACAGAGCCGGCCACCATTATCCTGAGACTCTGAATCACGGCCTTCCTCCTGCACCACCATCCCCAAAACCACACTTCACTCTGATTGACCCTTATATGAGCAAAAATCACATCCCACTAAGCGCTAATATCTTGGTGTTTAATTGTTATAGCAGCTGGTAAAACTAAAATAGCCCTTTTAATTCCACTTCTAGAAATGTACCCTAATTACGTTTAAGAATATGTATCAACGTATTAACTATAATACTAGGAGAAAATGAGAATTACCTAACGAAATAAGTTACAAAATTAACTATAGAACATTCGTTTAGTGGACTATCTTGCAACAATTAAAAATCATGTTTAATTACTTAGGGAAATGTACACAGAACTGCTGGTTAAACAAAGAGCAGCTATAAAATTTTGTATAATATATAATCTCAATTTACACACATACAGTTTAACCAGTTATTTTGGGGTATTGAAATTATTAGTAATTTTATGTTGTTATTTATATTTTTTATTATGCAAACATTTTGGAGTAAATGTTTATTGGTTATATTCAGAAAAACATTCTCATGAATGTTATATTAAAAGATGAGGGGAAAGAAGGAAGAGAAGAGAAAAAGGAGGAAAAGAAGGAAGAGAAAAAAAGCCCAAACTTTGCATTTACAGTAATGCCGACACGATCTTCTCAAGGCCGCCCTTGCACACGAGCACAAAGCTTCCCAAGCAGTCTGTTGTCAGTGGTGCACAGTGTGTGCTAAGATACCTCAGTCCTGGACAACCAGGCAAGGCCCAGGGCTACCCAAGGCCCCAGGAGGTCACCTCAAGGCCATTGTTATTGACCTTGGTGTTCTACATAAATACCACCATTTTATAAACGTACCATGACATAAATAATGTTAGGAATCATCAGCATAACATTCTTGTTGAACAAAAAGAATAGATTTCATACATGCACATTTCCTTTTATCCAAAGAAGGTAACAAGCTCAATAACTAGGGTGTTTGCATTAGGAAAAAAATATATTGAAAAATGTATAGTATCCACTAAATCACATAATCTAGATTAAATTACTATTACTAAAAAGAACTCTATTAATAATATACATAGTAAATCAAGTCGTATTACTTCTCAGAGTAGTTAAAATGGTGATTCTATTTTTCTCTGACAAACGCCCAAAACCTGGGGGAATTTTATTTAATGTTTAGATGCTATACATTTCTCTTCATTTAAATCAAATATAACTGATGTTTTTCATGTACAAACTCAAAGAGAGAATTAATAAAACATTTTTAAATAACTATACTATGTTTGTAAAAATGCTACAATATGTTATCAGTCAGAAAATGACTAGCAAATGAGCCAGATTTTTCTTGTTTGACTGTGTTTTGATGAATGTGAATGAAGCACCTGAAGATAAAACACTTTCTAAAGCTCTAGGATACATGCTGAAACTTGACAGAATATCAGCATATGAATGATACAGAGCAGGAAAAAAGCCTCATTTAAAAGAATTTCTTATCCTGGCTACCACTATGTATATTAAATGAGTTCCAAAGCGTGCACTGGTCCCATTGAAATTTATTTCATAAAAATAAAATCATATACTATATGCTCTGCCAGAAGTAAAGAAACCCCACAAACACCATCACGCACACCTGCCAATGATGATTAAACAAGCAAAAAAAGCACTGAAATGTATGTATAAAAAGAATTGTAAGATACTCTTTCTCCTTGCATGCTCCACCAAAAAAAAAGGGAATTACTCATAGGTTTTCATCATAGTTTTCAGACATTATGCTTTGTATGTTACATTTTTAAAGAAAAAGAGATAAATTTAGATTCTTTGAAATTTTCTTGTGGTAAATTAGAAACTGAAATGCATTAAACAACCAATTTTCTGCTTTAAAAATATATATGCTTTTTTAAAGCCTTCAAACCCAGAAATGACCTAGAATTTGCGGAGATGCTCAATTCTCGTTTAAAGAGAGAATCGCGCTAGCAAAAAACATTCTGGGTCCAGAGAAGTAAAGAACTTCTCTGCCCATCCCCAGCAAAACACATCTAACCAAAACAAGCAGCTCTCTATAGATCGGTGTAGCCTGTGTGGATCCTCAGTGGAGTAGTGCGTGCCCCTCCTCGGCCTGTTAAGCACCCTGCATTCCCCTTTCACTGGTGCTTGGTACCCCGCACTACACTTACAATTGCCTCTTCACTGATCTGAACATTCCAGTGAACTGTAACTGCCCTCTGTGTGGGAAGGACCAATGTCTCTTATGTCCATCATCATATCTTCAGTTATTAGCCTGTGTTGGTACATATTCGACACTTGATAAATATATGTGAATAAATGAATTCATTCATTCATTCATACAATCTACACACAGTTACTGAACAGTTATGATGTGCCAGACACTATCCCAGGCACTGGGATAGAGTAATGAGTAAGATATAGCATTTGGTAGCAAGATATAGCCCCATAAGTAAGTAGTAAAGAAGTAGCAAAAAGAAGCATTGCTTCCAAGGAGGGCAGCAGCAGGAATAGCAAGCTGTATCCTACAGTGGCTCTCTACAGACTAAGATGAAAAAGACTAGAAACACATGTGACAGGCTCCAGAAACTCTTGGTACAGGACTGTGAGATTTTGATTAGAAAACTAAGATGCTACAGTTATTTGATGAGGTCTACGAGCAAGTGAAATGTGGGTGTAAATGATAATATGAAATCATTAATAACCACAGAATGGTGAGGCCTGAGGAGGGTAACGTTGTATAAGACATTGATTATAAACCAAGTTTGTATAATCTTTAATAAGCCCTAAGCATGGAATCATTGGAAAGAAATATCTCCCATATACGAAATATATCTATTTCTGTTCATATACACAATGTAGTTGAAGTTAGATCTGGAGCAGTTTTTTCAGTTAGTATTTTAATGATTCTCATGCTTTGAAAATTTACATTCACATAAAAATTCAAATGATAAGTAATTTAAGAATATCAGTTTCAAAGGGAAAGCGAATCTAGCACAGAGGACATGCTGCTTCTTCCACATATGTATGCCATCAATACATCCTCTACTTTGTGATTTTTTAATAATGAAATAAAACAGATAGATAGATAAATGATAGATAGATATGTGGATAGATAAGAAGCAAGGGAGAGGCTGGCCCCATGGCCCAATGGTTAAGTTCATATGCTCCAGCTTTGCCTGCCCAGGATTTTGCCGGTTCGGATCCTGGGCACAAACCTAGACCCACTCGTCAAGCCATGCTGACGCGGTGTCCCATATAGCACAACTAGAAGGACTTACAACTAGCATATACAACTATGTACTGGGGGGCTTTAGAGAGAAGAAGAAAAAAAAAGATTAGCAATAGATGTTAGTTCAGGTGCCAGTCTTAAAAAGAAAAAAAGAAGAAAGGGAAAACTAAAGACTAACCAAGTGGGTGTTTATATGATTTCCTGAAAAACGAGCATCAGTTAGAAGGTGGATAATGCCAAGCTTTGAAGCACAAATGAGAAGATGGGAAGTTTTACCCTCCCTGCCTGAATCACTACATATACATGTATTTATGTATACATATATTTATGTGTACATACATCTCGTTATCTACTATATCTACAGATTCATTTACAGTTATAGACATAGACACAGACTAGATATAGTCTGACCCACTGAAATTTTGTATATTGATCACATGGCTTGAGGGATTCCCAGGATTCAATTCTTTCAATGTTAAAACCAGCAAAGTCCTAGGCAAACCAGGATGAGTTGGTCACTCTATTGGTTCACCCCGATAAACAAATTAGATAGCACACTCACCTCTGCGATATGACTTGTCTTTCACAGATTTCTATCATTGGCTTTTACCCTGTTCCTCATAGCAAATTTTTTTTAACAGGGTTTTAGGAGCTTTGGAAGTTCAATCCTTGAAAATCTCATGCACTAATAAGAAAATAAGTCTGAATGCATTGAACATACAATTAATTATATGCATACAAAATTTTATACAACTAATTACAAGACTGAAAAGAAATTACTTACGTATTCATTACTTAAATTATGAAGACACTAAATATATGTTGTTGTTGTTAGTGCCGTCGAGTTGATTCTGACTCCTAGTGACCCTGTATACAGCAGAGTGGAACCCTGCCCGGTCTTTTTGCACCATCCTCTCAACTTCCAGCGCTGTATCAGACAATGCTCCACTGCTAGTCATAGGGTTTTCATGGTCAATTTTTTTGGAAGTGGGTGACCAGGTCTTTCTTCCTAGTCTGTCTTAGTCTGGAATCTCCACTGACACCTGTCCACCATGAGTGACCCTGCTGGTATTTGAAATACCAGTGGCATAGCTTTCAGTATCACAGCAACACACAGTCGCTACAGTATAACAACTGACAGAGGGGTAGTGTGGTTCCCTGACCAGGAAACGAATCCGGGCCATAGCAGTGAAAGAGCCAAATCTTAACCACTAGACCAACATCACACCATCAGACACCATCATACAACAATAGAAAGCTATGATAAAAGCAGAAAATATAAGATGTGGTCCCTTGTCCAAGTTTTTCCACAGCTTAGATAGTTGAGGGAGCAAACAAATGTAAAAGTAGAAAAGAGCAGTTCCATAAGTCAGATATTAATACTATTCTCATTATATTATAATTACAATCTTGTACTCTTTCCATTGAAAACAATACACAGACTTGTTTTGTTCATTTCTTCATACAAAAATAGTGTAAATATTATAGAAAATAATTTTGTTTTTACTACCCAAAATCTCATCTGAAAGAAACAAAATTATTTTTCATTCAATTATTATCTTACTTTTCCTCCTCAAAACAAAAGTCTCCACTTATAAAATTTTATGGCTGATTTCCAAGATCATAGCAAACCATGCTTACCAATAAATAAACTGCAATATTTGATTTCCTTCAAAAGAGAGAGTTAGTGTCTGCATGAATAAATGTGGTTTCTTGCTCCTTTGATAAAATTTGAATACAGATTTGAAACACAATTTGTTTTCATTTTTATTCTTGCAAACTTTCACACAGGTGAGAGGCCACTCCAGCAATCATCTGATTCATCAGAAACCTTTGCACATTTAATGCAAAAGTAGTTTTTACTTTTGAAAACTATCCAAGGAGGAGCAATAAAACTCATAATGTAAGAGTTTAAAAACAAAAGATTGGAAACATTGCTGTACATTTAATTAGAATCCTAATTTTGGCCTAACTTTGTTTCTTCCAGATTTTGTCTTTGGTAGTACTATAAGATAGTGAGTTTTGAGTTTAATCTTCCTCAAAGCAAAAAAATACCTATCCTTTTCTTATTTCCTTTAAGAATAGGAAGCAAGTGCATTGTCTCGTTATATTCACAAGCAGACCTGAAGACACAATTGCCAGGGAGGCCGCATCATGGCTTTCTGTAGCCAAACTCAGCAGCCAACATCTACAGGTAAATTCCATCAAAAGGAGGTAACAACAACAAAACCTTCAAAATGCTTCAGAAAATGAACCAAGGAGGAATAAATCAAAGGCCAACGAACGGCTCGAAAACCTGGAAGCGCAGTTAGCCATATGCATGCTTTGACTGCACCATAACACTTTCAGGATTTCTTAGGTCAGCCATAGCAACCCATGTCAAAACAGAAGCCAGATGCACATCTTAAGGTGACTCTAATAGAACCATGCCTCCATGAGGGTCTTCAGCAAGCCAGGGCACAGCACATGGGGCCTTGGGCTTGCTGGAGAGAGGAGAGAGAAGGGCTTGCTTTTGGTCTAGGATGCAATGGTTTGCTCTGATAGGTAATGAAATTTCATGAAAGAGTCAAGCCTACAAGAGCCAAAGAAGAAAAAACGCTTCCTCCCTCACTCAACCCCCCCGCCCCCAAAAAAGATCTGTTAAGAGAAAGAGTTTAAATCTGAAAACTCTCCTTGTGTACTCTCCCCATAATTTATTCAGAGCTTCTCACATTCATAAACTTCTCTATGTGCCAGATCAAGAGAAAAAAGGCAAAATAATTTTGATCTGCATTTCACTCTAGTGACTTTTGCTGTTTTTAGCTTTCCTAAAGAACTGCAATGTACATTTTAACATTTTTTCTTCTAAGCACATATACTTCAATTATTTATTTTTCCTTTTATTTATTATATGGTTCAGGTCCTAATAGGTTTCTCTGTGGTTTAAACCAGTGGAAATCATTTCTTTTTTATCAGATCAGTTAGATTTCTAAATGAGTAAATGTTGTGTTCTCCTTTTAAACTAGTTACTTTTCAACTTGTGTGTGCCTACACAATTTAACCATTTGATGAAAGACTATTGTGTATATAGTAAATTTGCAAATCTAGATGATCACTGATATATTCTTATTTCAACAACATAAGTAATAATGTTAGTTAATAATATATAGAGTTTACTCATGTAGCAAAAAATTATTGAGCACCTAGAACGTGCCACTTCTGGAATTATAGTGATAAAAAATAAAGTTTCTGTCCTCATGGAGCTAATAGTCCGGCACCTTGAAAAAAAAAATTGTTAAAAAAAATGCAAAATTATAAAAATAAATTTCCAATATTTTAAATCTCTGAAAGCATTAATGAACATATTTTTAACAAACTAAGATTTATAGTAGCCACAGAATTATCAAAGAATGGACACATTATTTTATTTTATTGAGAGTGAAGCTGAGCTAAATCATTCTGTGATTATCTTTTCAGGAACTTAGCTTTGCTTCATTTTTTAAGATCGTAAACTGTAGGCTTCTCCTGTACTTGCCAAACAGGAGCATTTAGAAACTACATAAAACATTTAGCCATCAAATATCTTGCACAGAAAATTGTATTTAACAAATGTAGAACAACGCTTTAATGGAAAAAGCATGCCTTAGAGTTAAAATATTTTAAATTAGAACATTTCAAATGAGACATTATCATTTTATTCACTATTTTCAAATAGACTTTATTTTTTGAGAAACAATGTTCTAGGGCATTTTATTTTCCCTTTGGCACACTAATAGTGTGACCTGCGAGTGTGGAAAGGAGAAGTGCCAATTATTCATTCCCTATAGCCTTTGCTCTGCCACATTTGTCATCCCAAGGTCAAGTATTGCTCCACCACTGCTAGCCAACAACACAATAGAGTACCAGTACTTCAAACTCGCTAATCTATTCTTAAAGCCAAGAAGAAAACACTAGTGACCACTATGTTTAAAGAATTTCAGATGCTGCTCTAAGACTTAAGAGAGAAGGGAAAAAGCAGAGGAAAAGATAAGAAACAGATTAGGCTAGGAGAAAAGTGAAAGACTGAGGAGCACATTTTCTTAACTAGTGCCAAAAAGAGCACCTGGTATACACTAGGTTTTCCATGTATATTGTTAAATTAATGAACAAACAAATACATTAGGAATCAACTCAGAAAGCAAGAAAGAGTTAACAAAAAGGGTCTGTGAAATATCCCAATTGAAATAGCAAAAGAAACGAAAGCCACATAACCTCTCAAGGTTGGTAAAAAAAAAAATCAGAAAGGGAAAAACTCTAAGAGCGGTATGTCTAAACTCATTCATTCCATAGACACTCCACAGACACTAAGGGCACTATATCTACACTCATTCATTCACAAAACACAAAGTGAGCATTTACTACGTACATGCAGTATTCCAGACACCAGGGATCCAGCAGTGAACAAAGCAGGCAAATTCTCAGTCTTCATGATGCATACATTCCAGAGGGTGACAGATCATGAAATAAAGCATGCCTGCACTTCCACTTCAGCCTACGAAGAATTAACTTCTCTGGGAATTGCCCTCCTCTCAAAAACAAACAAAAAAATGGGAAAAATACATGAAACAATTTTTTTTCAGATATTGGCCATCAGACAGCACAGGATTGTGAGATCTCAGAGAAGCGATGCAGACAAGGTGACTCTGAGAATTGCCCCACCTCTCCACCTGGAGGCAGTTTCTAGCATGCAGCTTGGCAGTTTGCTGAATTGAAAGACAGGTGAAAGAGCTCAGAAGATGCTAGAATTTGCAGGGCAGTGTGCCCCAAAGGGAGGGACCTGTACAAGGGAAAGAGCTTGAGATCTCAGAGGGTCCTCTCAAGTTTTGGCAGAATACTTTTCTGGGCCAGTGTGGAGTGAAACCATGAAACTGAGGAGATAACCAGAGGAAAGCAGCAGGCCACACAATTCCTAGAACTTGCGTAGTCTGGGAATAGTTTGTGTTCCCACTAGGAAGAATGAAGAGACTTTTTTTTTTTTTTGCAGGGAATAAATCTGAGTTAACATCTATTGCCAATCTTCTTTCTTTTTTTCTCCCCAAAGCCCCACTGAATGGTTGTATATCCTAGTTGTAAGTCCTTCTAGTTCTTCTATGTGAGCCACTGCCACAACATGACAACTGAGAGATGGGTGGTGTGGTTCCATGACTGGGAAGTGAACCTGGGCCACCAATGTAGTAAGAGTGCTGAACTTTAACTACTAGAACATGAGGGCTGGCTCTGAAGAGACTTTATAATACATGGTGCATTCAATACACTCAGAAGGCTCCCATCTTGATAGAGGATAAATTATACCCAGAGTAAAGGCTGTTCTGGACTCACCATAAAAGCTTAAAAGCAAGGCAGGATCAAACTGATAAAAAAGTAACTTAACTGTGTATGCATTCATTTTCCATCACTGTGATAAGACTACTGCAAATTTATCAGCTTAAATCATGTTGCAATCAAGATGTTGGCCAGGCTTCTGTATCATCTCAAGGCTCACCTGGGGAAGAATATGCTTCCAAGCTCACCCTGGTTGTTTGCAGAATCCACTTCCTTGTGGTTGTAGGACTGAGGGCCCTAACTTTTCATTTGCTGCCACCTGGAAGCCACTCTCAGGTCCTAGCTACCACTCACAGTTCCCTGCCACAGAGGCCAACATCGTGGCCACTTTCTTCATCAAGACATCAAGGAAAGCTTCCATCCCCAATCTGATAAAATGGAGTCTCACATAACATAACAGGAGCGATATCCCAACACCTTTGCCATATATAGTGTCACCACATTTTAGTGATTAGAAGCACTCAAGGGGAGGGAATTATGCAAATGCATGGACACAGGAGGCAGAGGTCATGGACCCTCCCTAATATCTTTCACCCACTGTGCGCTATGTAAATGAATCCAAGAAAATCTAATATTCAACAATCTAAAGTTTACAAGAGTGGTCGACTGGTCAAAATCACCAAGCATGAAAAAGTAGGAAGCATGACCCATAACCTGAAGCAGAAACAGATCCAGAAATGACAAACATGATGAAATTACCAGAGAAGGACTTAAAATGGGTATTATAAATCTTACAAATATTCTCAAGAATGTAACAAAGAAGAAGAGCATAAGAAAACAAATGGAAGATTTAAAAGATCCTAACTGAACTTATAAAAAAAATATATATTTCTGAATTAAAAAATATTTTGGATAGGATTCATAGAAGATTAAACACTGCAGAAGATGTAGAAACTTGAAAACATAATATGATACAAATCATAGATAAAGGGAACTCTCATACACTGCTGGTGGAAATGCAAACTGGTGCAGCCAATAAGGAAAACAGTATGGAGATTCCTCAAAAAATTAAGAATAGAACTACCATATGATCCAGCTATTCCATTGCTGTGTATTTATCCAAAAAACATGAAAACACAAATGTGTAAAGATATATGCACCCCTATGTTCACTGTGGCATGGTTCACAATAGCCAAGACCTGGAAACAACCTAAATGCCAATCAAAGGATGAATGGATAAAAAGATATATATATACCATGGAATACTACTCAGCCATAAAAAAGGTGAAATCTTGCCATTTGTGACAACCTGGATGGAACTTGAGGATATTATACCAAGTGAAATAAGTCAGAGGGAGAAAGTCAAATACTGTATGATCTCACTCATAAATAGAAGATAAAAACAACAACAACAAACAAACTCATAGATACAGAGATTGAACTGGTGGTTACCAGAGGGAAAGCAGGGAGGGTGGAGGGTGAAAGGGGTGACTGGGCACATGTGTAAGGTGACAGATGGTAATTAGTCTTTGGGTGGTGAACATGATATAATCTACACAGAAATCAAAATCTAATGATGTACACCTGAAATGTATATAATGCTACAAACTAATGTCACCTCAGTTAAAAAAGCCAACAACAACATGTAAGACCACTGCTCTAAGAATATCCAGTCAAAATACTGAGTTCAAACTCTTTTGAAGTTATTCTTTGCTCTGTATGACCGTGCCACCAACTGGATGTATAGTTAGGTTCATTTGTTTCAGTGGTCTTCAGGTTTTAGGGATTGCTCTTTACTTGTTTAATACTTCTTAAACTTATGTAAAACACTTACATCGTTCCAGTCAAAATACATAGGTAGCTTTTTGTTTCTTTTAGTTTAATTTTGTTTTTTAATCATTGAAAGCATAACATTGAATAGCCAAAAAAAAAATCATAGATAAAAATATTAAAAAGAAAACACATGTCCTCAGATAGTTATGAAACAATATCAAACAGTATAACATACATGTAATTGGAGATCTAGGGGAGAGAAAAGAGATGGAGGGGTGACAAAAAAAATAAAAATTTGAAGAAATAATCATTGAACATTTTATAATTTTGATGAACATTATAAACCCATAGATTCTAGATACTCAGCAAATAACAAGCAGAAGAAATATATAAAGTCACACCAGGAAGCATTATAATATATTGCTAAAAAGACAAGCCTCAAACTAGGAGAAAATATTTGTAAACAACTTACTGATAAAGGACATACATCTAGAATAAGAAAAGAACTCTCAAAATACAATAATAAGATAAAGACACTAGTGAAAAATAATGGGCAAAAGATTTAAAATACACTTCAACAAAAGACATACACAGATGGCAAATAAGCTCATAAAAAGACGCTTAATTTCATTAGTCATGAAAATGCAAATAAAAACCACAGTGAGATATCGTTACATATCCCCTAGAATGACTGAAATTAAAAAAACCAATAATACTAATGTTGGCAAGGATGTGGAACAACTGGAAGACGAGCTAAATGATATACTCATTATGGAAAACATTCTGGTAGCTGGTTGTAAAGTTAGGATATCACTCAGCAATCCCACACCTAGATATTTACCCAAGAAAAAGGAAAGACTCACAAAGACTTTGATGTAAATGTTCAAGCAGCTTTATTCACCATGACCCAAACTGGAAACAACCCACATGTCCATCAAGTGAATTGAAAAAATAAATTGTGGATTAACCATGGAATGAAATGCTACCCAAAAATAAAAGGAACTGCTCATACACTCAGAAACATGGACAAATGTCAAAATCACTATGCTCAGTGAAAGAAGCCAAACACAAAAGACAACAATACATGTCATTCCTTTTACATAAAATTCTAGAAAAGACAAAACTATAAGGACTGAAAGCTAGTCAGTGGTTGGCAGGTGCTATGGGTAGGGTAAGAGACTCACCATAAAGGGCACTTTTTGGGTAATGAATCTTTTATCTTGATTGTGGTGGTTATACAAATGTGTATATTTGTCAAAATTCATCAAACTGTACACTTAAAATAGGTGAACTATAAATTACACCTCAATTAAAAGAAATGAATAAATAAATACATAAATTGTCTGAATTCTTTTTATAAAAGCCAATAAGGGGCTGGCCTGTTTGCATAGTGGTTAAGTTCACAGGCTCTGCTGTGTCTGTCCAGGGTTTGCGGGTTTGGATCCCAGGCACAGACCTGCACACCACTCATCAAGCCATGCTGTGGCAGCACCCCACATACAAAAAATAGAAGAAGATTCCTAGTTTTAGCTCAGTGACAATTTTCCTCCAGCAAAAAAGAGGAAGATTGGCAACAGATGTTAGCTCAAGGCCAGTCTTCCTCACCAATAAATAAATAAATAAATAAAATCACATGGTGATAAGTACTACAGAGAAAAATACAACAGAAAGGAGATAGGGCTTGCCAGAGTGGGGGAAGTGTTGGAATACTAAATATGGTGGTAAAAAAAAAAAGCCTTACTAAGACAGTGACACTTGAACAAAGATCTTAAAGAAGTGAGGGAGGAAGCTATGAGGCTATCTCGGGGAGGAGCAGAAGTAAATGCCCAGAGGATAGAGCAGTAGATCAACTAGGAACTCAGCGTCTCTGGAGCAGATTGAGTGAGGGGTAGAAGAGTGAAGTGGAGGAGGGAAGAGTGGGGGACAATGTAAAGAGTTCAGCTCTTACTCTAAGTAAAATGGGAATCCAATAGGAGATTTCGAGCAGGGAAGTGACTCTTTTTTTTCTTTTTCTTTTTTGTATGCATCATTCTAGTAGCTTTCTATTTTTTAGAAGGACAATTGTAGTTTGTTGAAAAAGTGGCAAGAGTGAAAGCAGAGAAATTACTTGCAATAATCCAGATGACAGAAAATTGGAGCTTGGACCAAGGTATAACAGTAGAGATGTGCTTGGACTCTGAAATCATTTTGAATTTTCCATATTTCAAGGTGAAGTCTAGACCAAAAAGGCAGAACTTCAAAGGAATTGATCAAAACCGTTCTGCCAACCCCTACCCTTACCACATGCTGAATAAACGAGAATAGAAAGGTAAGTTTGACTTGTGTGCCCTGGAGTTAGTGGAGTACACATACTAGTTCCAGACCTACACCCACATCTGGAAATTTTAAAGGCAAGTGATTGTGGCCAGTTAGTTGGCCCCTGACTGACAGAGTAGTCAGGGCATCATTGGAAAGTAGTGTCACATCCACTAAAGGTAAGTCAAGGGGGCATGTTAGTACAGAGCCAAATTGTGGAATCCATGGATGGAACTAGTCTGGGGCAAGAAGACCTCAACACAAGTGGTGGACAGCCTGATGCTCAGGGTCTGAGGGAGGATCTGTAAGCAATCAAACCAGAAGACCTGATGTTCTCATCACAGATACCAAAAAAAAAGTCTCTAAGAAACCTATAAAACACCACAAGAGAGAAAGGAAGAGCTTTGAATATCCACCAGCCCAGAGAGCATACATGCCAGAATGTGACAGTAACAATTAAATGAGATCTTTCCTGCTTTCCACCTGCTTTCTTCACCTGGCTCCACACTCCCTTCTCCCACACAATCCCGAAAGATCCAGAGGAACCTTATTGGAATTAAGGGAGGGTTGGTTGACAAGAAACGCAAGATGGGGCATAGCAAAGGGGCCCTCACAGGACTGCCTCCCTCTCAGGCTTCCAGCTGAAGCTGACCTAAAATGGGAGTGGGGAGAATTTAAATTCAAATGAAGTTGAAAGAGTGGTGAGTGTTGACATTGGACTGGGCATTTTAATTACTGAAATTAGTATCTGTTGAGATTAGAATTGATCATAGGATGTTCTATTACATAAAGAGCTACCAGAAAACCACAGAGTCTGCTTGAAATTCCATCCAGGGTAGAGAAAGAAGTAGCCCACTGAGCAGATCTACAGAGAGAGTGGGAAGGAAATAAAATTGCTCTATGAGTGTAACCCTTATGCACACATTACTAATGTTTTAATATGTTATATATATTTTGAAATATATACACACAAGAAAAAGAATGCAAAGGGATAAGAATGAATATAAAACAAACTATGTTTTCAAATAATTATTTCATTTAACAGTATAAATTAATAAAACTTTTTAGTGACAGAAATATGATTGAAAATGTTTTATTCTTTTTGAAAATTTGGTTTTGTCCTTTATGATTCAGCAATCCTGGTTGAAAGTTCAGTTTATTTTCATTCTAAGTTTGTTAGCAAGCATAGCCGAAAAAGATAACTCAAAATCTACAAGTGGAAGAAATACGTTATGGTAATAAATATTTTTCCATCTCACTTATCTTTCAAAAGTTTTTGCTGAAATTCAGCTAATAGATTTCTATTTTCTCTGATGTTCTTCAGTGGTCTGGCAAACTGATCATAAATTTCACCATTTCATTAAATAGTCACTGAGCACCCACTATATGCCATGCACAGTCTGGGTGTAGAAGATACAATTGTGATCCAAAAAAGACATGGTCCCTGCCATCATGGAGATCGTGGTGCAGCGAAAAAAACGACTATAATGAAAATCATCTATAAATTGTCAAATTACACCTATGAAGAAGTCACGGAGGGAGGATTTGCACTTCTGTGAGATTCGTGCTAACTCAGGAGCTCAGGAAAGGCTTCTCTGAGGATGCTTGAGCTGAGATCGGAAGAAAGATCTCAAAGAAAGAATTAACTAAACAAATACTCTTAATAGAAGCAGAAAGAACACAATGATCCTGTGACAAGAGAAATGTGTTACATTTTTATATTTCTTCAAGAAAATGTTTTAAAATACACTAAAACTCTTTTTTGCAAGCTTTAAACAGTTAAGAAAAAATTCTTTCATTTTTTTAGGGAATAAAGATATGAGAATTTTTGTAAGCAATGCCATCATTTTCAGGCAAAAAAATCACATAATAATAGAAACCCTTGAGTAAGTGGATGCAACAATAGCTATGATTGGCGCATTAATTGGTATTCTCTTCTTTTTCTCATTCTCTCTTCCTTCCTCTGTCATTCTTCCTATATTTATTTGCTTCCCTTCCCCCTCTATTTCTCCCTCATGCTTAGGCCGTAGACTGTCTAGAATACTGAGTGGTTTCTACAATCAGTGTTGGAATAGCTACTGCCATCCAGGCCTGGAGAGGAGAATGAGTGATGCTTTCCTCCAGAATCTCGCAATTTGTCCAGGGACCACACCAATAATTAAGGCCTAAAGATAGCCTGAAGCTAAGTGTAGATTTTTTTCATTCAACAAATATTTTTTTCCCAGTTTTATTGAAAAATAATTGACATATATCACTATAATTTAAGGTGTACAGCATGATTTACATATATTGCAAAATGATTACCACAATAGGTTTAGTTAATATCCAGCATCTCATATAGATACAAAAAAAAGAAAGAAAGAAATTTCTCCTTTTGATGTGAACTCTTGGGATCTGCTCTCTTAACAACTTTCTTATATATCATACCGCAGTGTTAACTATAGATTTTTTAAATCTGAAAATAAAAGCCCCCAAAACAGGAAGCCAAACTCTTGGTATGAAAATCTGACCTTATACAGGCTTTCACAGTGTTGTAAAAATTTGCAGACGCTAATCCATCCCACAAACAGTTGCCAAATTAATCTTCCTAAAGTACAACTTAGATATTATCACTCTAGACTCCCACCAAGAATGATGTGTTCTGTCCTGGGCATCACACATTAAGAAGAATCTGATGAGTGGATTAAAAACAACTAAGAGTGAATTCTGGAGGGAGACCCTTGGAAGGAAACAGAAAAGCCTTATCATGCTAAAGACAAGGGACAAATCTGCAACCCAGGAGATGCAGGTAATTAAAAAAAAACTTTTTCATCAAGGAGTAGCATATTACTATTAAATCTGTATTTTACAAAGAAAATTGTCCAGTAAAAATAGCTAACAATTTGGGTCAAAATTTGATTTTAATATTTTCATTTAACATATAGTTTGGATTACATTTGTTTTTAGAGAGGCATAAACATAACGTTTGTATGTTTTCCCAAGTGGTATAAAATGTTAATGTGGCAATGCTATCCTGAGAAGAGCATTGGTCCTTAACAGAGTTTGTCTTCTAAAATTCCAAATAAATATGAGCAGTCCTTAATAAGTGTTTTCCTTCCTAAAAAGCCATCACTGTTCCACACTGCTTTAATTTGACCCCCACCACAATCTTCACTGTCTCCTTTTAGTCCTACTATGTATGATTTTCTTTCCATTATGCCTATATTCTCTACTTCTGTTTTTTATCAGATATTTTGAGGTAAGTCAGAGATGAACCAATCTCACAATGATGACTTTATGAAGACAACAGGTCATCAGTAGCTAAATCATAGAAAAACCACATTAAAAATAAATAGAATCTAATTCAGAACACGCAAACCAAGTCAGAAAAATACATATATCTGTTGTCTACCTGCCCTTCACCCTTTTCCTTAGTTTGTTTTTCAATTTTTTCTTTTTGTTAGAAAACTCACCTTGTATGTTTTTTTCTTGCTATCCTGCCTTCCTTTGACCATTTCTTCCTCTCTCCTACCATGCTGTACTCTCTTGCCCTCTTATATTTGGTCATTCATTCACATCACTCACATGCAGGCACTTTCATTCTGCCTTCAGACATGATTTTGATAACAGTTCCTCCTTGGGTTCCATCCATTATTATAATTATCACTCAATCTTCTTTCTGCATCTGTTTCAATATTCTTTGAGTTCACTACTCATTCATTTTCTCTCAACTTTTGCTTATTCCTGGCTTTCACAAGATGAACAAAGGAAGGAGAGGTTTTATTGTTGCTGCTGTTTTTAACAAAAAATCAGTTTTTATGGAGGATTTGGAGTTCCCCTTTGATATATAGCCAGAGAGAGTGCCCTGTTGAAACTGAGTATTTTTCTATATAAAAGTGCACACAAAGCTATACTTTCTTACGGAGAGAATCAGAATCTACTAAAGTGCAGAATTTTAAAGGCAAAAGAGATCTTGAAGGCCATCTAGTCCAACTCTATTATTTTATCAATGAGGGCAAATGAAAGCCAACAGCTATTGATCCCCTCATGTGTCAAGCTTTGTATTTTGTGTTGCTTTTGTTATTGTGGTTGTTATTGTTGTATACTTGTTAACCAATATATCCTCATAATTATCCCAAGAGTTAAATATTCAGTTTAATACCAGAAATATTTACTAAGCACCTCCTCAGTGCCCAATCCTAGGGAAGAAAATAAGGAACCACCATGCAAGGAGCACCTTATATTTTCCAAGCGCTTTATACCCCATCTCATTTAATCATCACACTTTGACACAAACATTATCATCTCCATTTGCAGAAAACAAAACTGAGCCTCAAAGATGAGTACTTACCAAAGATCACCAAGTTATGAAGAGCCAGAGTGAGAACCTAAAACCAGATCTGTCTCAATCCAAAGCCTGCTTTTGTTTGCTTGTTTTCGTGTTCACTTTTACCATTCAGGGCTGTCTGTTCAGAACGAGCACAACCATGTCACTTTCTCAACCAGATGAGTGGTTGTCCCAGAGTTCCCAAACCAAATGAATATTTGCTCTTCTCAATTCTGGCCTTGCCAGCTTTGGCCCATGTTTACCTACATATATGGGCATTGCACCTTGTACCACGACAGTCTGGCAGCCTCCTTGTGTGAGTGTGGTACGTTTAGTAAACACAGTGGTGATGCTATCAAGGAGATGGAGTGAAAGAAAGGAGCAATTGATTTGGATAATTAATTTTAAGCACTCTGTTTTAAATTAATAACCAGCATTATTACTTTTAAAGGTAAAGTCTAATATTTATTCCACTAAATGAAAGGCTCTTTCACTCCCTTGTAACTTCACTTTCAGTGATTTTAGTTCTTTTATCACTTTTTCCATTCCTTTTCTTCACTCCTTCACTCAATAAAGTATGATTCATCTTTCAGGTCCAAGGATGTCTGTTCCTTTTCCTTTAATATAACAGCAGTTCACAGTAGTATTAATGACATAAAGTCCAACTCCATTGAATAATTTTTTGGAGATAAAGAATAGCAAAACATTACTTCAAACCTGAGAAGTCTCTTCAAATGGATAATAGTCCTTGCAAAATATGACCTATCAAAAACAAAATCCTGCACACTTAATTTAGGTCTTTAATTTCTTGCTGGTTAAACATTATTGACAAAATTCTGTCATATCAGTTATGCTCTTAATATTAGATCAAGAAAAGTGAGTTAAAAGATTTTCTCCTATTTGTTCTCGATCTCAGGCTGTTAAATTGCATTGGTATTAGTGCTTAATCCTGGACCCACATAAGATAGGGTGTACACACACACTGATAAAAACTTAAAAGAAAAAACACTTAGATAACACACTTGTTATCTATATAAGAACGGCATCTCTGTTTTATCTCACCCTGCTCAAATGAGAATTACTTGAGGGAAAATATTTTGTTTTGATCATTCATATCTGCTTTTGCCCTATATATTATTTTTCACCAATTTTCAGGAACTAAACAAGTTGAAGAATGAACAAAATAGAAGAGAAATAATTTCATTTATGTAACAATTATTTTTTGAGATCTACTATGTGTCAGAAATTATGCTATGAACTTGACTCACATTATACTATGTGTCCCAATAGCAACTTTGAGTTAGGTTTATCATACCCATTTTTAGAATAGGAAAACAAGTCTCAGGGTGGCTATGCCGCTATTTCCAGGCCATACATTTAGAAAATAACTAAACTAAAATTTCAACCGAAATCAGCCTGTCTGAAAAGTTCATGCTCTTTCCACTTCACCAAGCTCCTTCATGCATACAAGCAAAACCCATAAACGTAAATTACTTACTCCATATTGATAAACAATATAGATCCTCACACAAACCAATTATCTAAAAATGCATTACTGAATATTGTTATATAAGTAGCAACTATAGTCTGAGGCACTCAATACAATGATAAATTTATTAAAGGCTTCAGTCCTGCTGAGTCGGTCTCTGTCACCTCATGAATAAGAGTCTGCAGTGAAATCTGTAACAGCGCGAAGGTAGAGTCTGCATTTAGAGATGCCAGGATTACTGCAGGAGCTAAATCCAGGTACATGTTTCCACAAGGTAGACATGTCTCTGCCCTCTGTCTTCTAGGACAGGAAGCAGCTAGGCTCTTCACTTTCCCTTATGTTTTAGAAGAATATGTGATAACAACAAACTTACTTAAATAACACATTTTTTCCTCAAAGATAAAATCCAATTGAAGAGGCACTATGTTGACATTTTATAGGATCAAGATTCCAGCTTAGTTGTTCTCAGCAGTAAATACAGATTCCTCAGTTTGATTTGTTTGTTTGTTTAGTAAGTAGTCCTTCCTATAAACACTGTGCTGGTGGCAAGATAGTCTTACGTCTGTTCTAGTCATGCTCTGGTGCAGCCAGCCAAAGACCCAGATGAGATACAGATTTCAGAGGCAGACCTCCGTACAAGCATAGTATGTAAACCTGAAAAGAGGACATGAAGAGTGTCTTCTTCAATACTTTCCTATTTCGTATGAGGAAACTGAAGCTTAAAAAGGTTAATGGGTTTGCCCAAGACAGTTGACATTTATGTGGCATATTTAGTCCTAGAATTCCTTCTACTACTTCAAGTTGCCTGAGAGAGCTCAGAAGATATAGCCCAAACCTCAGAAACTTGAAAGAAGTTGGCCAGAGCCAGTTTTAGTGACTGTAGTTGATCTGACTGATATCTGATTCCACGGAAAGCCAAAACAATTTCTGTTAATACTCCAAAAGAGTGTAACACTTCACAGGAGACTTTTCCTTTTCAATTTACTTTCATTTATGCATAGTTTACATTTTGCTCTCCGCTATACGTTTGTTTGCTTGTTTGCTTTTTAATAAACTTGTTAGTTTTTCTGATCCAGGTTTACACACACACATTTCTCAAGGATATACAGTCTGTTTGGTTTTCCTTCTTTTAGAAGGGATATAGAGAGAAAATCAATCTCTGAAGAACTAAAACTGCATCCCTTATCCCAATAGAAATTCCAAGTGCCGCGTTTGAAAAATGTGACACATTAATCCAATGTGAAGAATGTAACGTGTGCTGAATCTATTCAAAATAAACAATAAGAAAATGAAGAAAATTATATCAAATAGTGTATCTTATATTTTTCAAAAGTGCCTGGGTATTAAAATGGACTGAATCAACCACCTATCTATTATCTTCCATTACTCTCAAATAACATTCTGAATAATTGTAAATTACGTTCACCTCAAATGGATACACTTGTCTTTCTCAAAAGCAATTTAGAGATCTTCACTTTCACATATATATGCATTTCTCATGTCCGATTCCAATTGTTTCACATTCTTCCAAAATCTGTTCCATTTATCCCATTTCTACCTCCATATTTATGCTTATTCCCACGACCTGTCTATCCTGAAAGGCCAATCTTTTCAAATAGCCACATCCTATCCAAATGTTAGTGAGCATATGAAAGATTACTTTCTTTCTATAGTCTTTCTCAAGCCAACTCTCAAACCATAGACACCTTTCCCTCCTTTCAACATCAGTAACATTTACCATCTCTGACACTTAATTGACACTTAAGAAATTCTACCTGAATTCAATAGATATAGAGAACATAGCTCACAACTGACATCGTTGATAGTATCTCGGAGACCATTATTAGTATCATTATTGCTTTTGGAGTGAACAGTGATATAAGGCATCAACCTTCTATCTAGTAAACCTAGTAAAATGGAGTCAGAGAAGAAAAACATAGTAAATATCATTTGGTAAACAAGGAGTTTGTTTGGTCAGAGGAATAGAAGATGTCCTTGGGCCAGAAATCTGATTATTATCCTAGACTTCTCTGACATTTTCATCACTATCCAACTAACCAATCTTGCTTAACATTTCTCAAATCCAAATCCAGATCTCTTGCCTAACGGGTGACTATGTTACTCATTTCATCATTCAAAAAATATTTATTGAGCACCTACTGTGTGCCAGGCAGCTTTCTAGGTGCTGGAGATACATGGTAAATGATAAAAAAAGAATCACTGTCTTATTGGATCTTATATTCTAATGAAAGGAAATAGATAAAAGGTAATAATAATAGCAAATTATAAAATATATTAGAAGGTAATAATTGTTAAGGAGAAAAATAAATCAAAAGAGAATAGATAGTGCCTAAGGAGTTCAATTTTTAACTAGGATCATTGGGTAAGACCTCACTGAGGAAGTAGCAAATATGTGAGGGGAGTGAGGAGCACGCCAAGCAGCTACCTGATAGAAAAGTATACTATTCCAGACAAAAGGAACAGAAAATACAAATGGTCTGAATTGAGGACAAGCCTGTCAGGTTTGAGAAACATCAGGGAAACCAGTGTAGCTGAAGAGAAGTGATGAGAGTAGGAGCAGATGAATTCAGAGAGGGAATGGGTGAGGGGAAGAGTCCAACAGAACTTTGGCTTTTACTCTGAATAAAATAAGGGTCCATTGGATGATTTTGAGCTGAGGAATGATATGTTCTGACTTGTATTATTCTCTCGGGAGAACAGACTGTGAAAAGGTTCTGCATTCTGTTGTGATAGATTAGGTAATTCAGAGCAGTCCTCCTGCTGCGAACCAGAAAGGCAAGATTAAAAATAATTAGGAATCAAATTTCCCTTAGGAGCTTATGTCTATTTGGGAAGAGATTTCTGAGAGGCTGAAAAACTAAGCAAAGCTTTCAATAGACACAGAGCACTAGGGGGACAAAAACCAGAGTTCAGAGCCAGTGGTGAGATGGGAGCTGCTAAAAGCCAAACCTGTGGGTCAGGAAGAGGAAAAAGTACTAATTTATATTAAACTTTCGTGTGTAAAAAATATTCATGTTTTAATTGATAGAATAGCCACTAAAAGAATAGTAAAATGATATGACTACCAACATGATTGAAAGAGAAAAATGCAATAATCAAAAAAATAGTTAACTCAAAAAGTTTTAAAAGGAGAGAGAAAGGAACAAAATCGCATGGAGAAAAAGCAAAAAGCAATATGGTAGATCTAAACCCAAATGTGTTAGTAATTAATATAAGAATAATGTAAGAATAATGTATGTAATATATGTTAAATATGAATTAAACTCTCTAATTTGAAAATGTCAGGATCAATTTTTTAAAATGCAACTATATGATGCTTAAAAAGATACTTTTAAGATATAAGAATGTAGAGAGGTTAAGTAAAGGGAGAAAAATAAATACCATATTTGCTGGTTATCTATCTATCATCTTTCAGTTCTAGAAAAATCCCTTTCTCTATTCTGCTCTCTGATCCTGGGACTGGGATCCTGCAAACGACCTTTCCAGACTGCCAGATGGATTTCTGCTAGTTTTTCCAATAAGGGTCACTACAGAGAATTTGGAAGGCCAGAGGAAGGCAAAGGGGGCTTTCCTTTCTTCCTACTTCTATTACCAGCGATCCGCATTAGATGGCCCCAGAAGTGGCTTGCCAAATCATCAGCTGCCACTGACTCTACCAGAACCAGCATCAAAATGGGCCCCTCAGTGTACAAGAAGGAGCTGAGTAGAGCTGGCTCCTCAGAGATCTGGGCAACAGTTCCGGTGGGTTGCTCTTCCATGCCTTAAGCGGCAACTTTTTTCCCCCAAGATCTTAGCAGTAATTTTACAGGGCTCTTCCTTTCACATTAACTTTTTTCTTTTGTTTCCCCAGGCTAAGAATTGTAGTTGCTTCCTATAGTTATTATCTCTGGGTTCCCTCAGGATTCCTTTTTTGCACTTCAACTCTCCAAAACTCTGTAACCAATTCCCTTTATCATATCTCTTGCTTGAGCTATCTAATGGGGATTTTGTCTTCCCGACTGGAAAAATGGTACACCCTGAAAACACTAACCAAAGGAAAGCTGGTATAGCTATCTAAATAGCAGATGAGGTACACTTAAGTGAAAAAGCCATACTAGAAATAAAGAGATATTCCTTAATGGTAATACGCTAGTAAAATATTACAATTCTAAATATATATGTGTACCTAATAACATGTTCACAAACTTATAGAGCAAAAATGAACTAAGGAAAGAGCTAGGCAAATCCATAATTATAGAGATAGTTTCTAACAAAAAAAAATAATTTAAGATTGAGATGAGTTGGGCAATACAAGATCAGAGTAGAGGTGGGAGGGGCAGAAGGGAGGCAATGATGGAGGAAGGAAATTGGAATCCTTTACAGTATTTGGCAAGAGATGGTAGAGTAAAGGATTAGAGTTGTAGCTAATGGAGGTACAGGGAAGTGCTTGGATTCTTGACGTCTTTTGAAGGTTCAGGCAGTAAGATTTCCTGAGGTTGGATGTAGGCTGTGAGAGAGAGAAAGGGTCATAGATGACATCTAGGCAAATGAAATGACAGAATTGCCATTAATTGAGGTGTGGAAGACTTTGTGATAGTAAGTTTGGGAGATAAGATGGGGAGTTCAGTTTGGACATTTGAGTTTGAAATATCTTTGATTTCTCTAGCTATGACCCATCCACTTCAAAGTCATTTACTCACTTCACTCAAAAGTGGAGCCCCACTTCCCTCAGGAGCTCCTTACAAAAAGTCTGAAGGGCTTTTCTGAGTTTGGTCCCTGCTTACCCCTCCAGCCTCATCTCTCACCTCCCTTCCCTTGCTCCGTATGTTTTTGCCATTCTGAGCTAATTGCAAAGTCTCTTCAGAGTCTTTCTTACTTCTAAGTGTTTTACACATTATTCTTTATACTTGGAATATCTTCCCTCTCTTTGGCTGAATACTTGGATTCATTTTTCAGCCAAATAATCATATTCCTCAGAAATCCTTTGCTGAAGACCGAATCTGGCTTCAAGCTACCTGTTATACACTACCATCATCCTCATGTTGCCACTGTTTACCACTTACCATATTATATTGTAATTGCTTATTTCTCTGTTTCTCCCACTAAACCAAAAGCCCCTTCAGGGCAAGTAGCAAGACCTGTGTGTGGATCTGATACATTCCCTAGTGCTAAGAAAAGCCTGTTCAATAAAGAATTTCTCTATTTAAGGCACAGAAATAATAACTGTGAGGACATATGGCTCCCCCAAGATTGGAAGACACAGCTTTAAAAATCTTTTTGTGTGAATCCTGGAAATTTAATTTTTAAATTATAAATCTATCATACAACAACTGAAAAAAAATGAAGAAGAAAACAACCTTCAAAGTCTTTCAATACGGTCTCACTGAAAGCCTAGTATACACATTAGCTTTTGAATTGAATACACCTTGCACTAACACTGTCACTCCACAAGGGGATTCCTGGTGACTCCAACTAAAAATGTGCAACAAAACAGTCTTCATTTCCTTTGGTTTTAGTGATGTGTAACTTTTTATTCTCAAGCATATGAAAATTAGCAAGCTAATTATGAATAGTATTGTCAGAAACTTTTCTCCTGCAGAGAAGTAAAGGATCTCATTGGCATTGGGCTTTGGAAAATAAAGCTTACTTTCCTGACACATGGTTTTCAAGGTTCCTTTAGTATAGCACTTCGATGCTGCCTTGACATTTTAAGTCACAGGGATCTTGCCTTTCTGGCCACTGCTTCACATCTTCCCACCTGACCATAAACCTCCTTCAACTTTCCTAGGTTGATGGCAGCTAGATTCCATCTAGCCTGTTAATTTTTCTCAGATTCAGAAAGACTGTAGCTACCTACTTTCATAGATGTGAAAAAAGATAAATCTAAAACAAACAAGGAAACTTGAGTAGACACTGAAGGAAGGGGCCTCCATGTCTGAGTCCTAGATTTACAAGAAAGCTTGAAATTAAACTTTTATTTTCAGGAAAAAGATGACTTTCAAAGCTGGTACGTTAATTTTTTTCCTCTAATTCACAACTCTGACGGTGCATGTGGAGGGGAAAAAGCAATGAGTTTTATCCAGAAATTAGACATAAACCTCCTGTTCTTGAAAGCATATGTAGCTATGATACACAACTATTTTGTATTTTTTAATGTATATAATTTTAAAGACAAGTAAATGGCCTGTATCAGTCTAATCACTATGTGCTTTTGCTGCATTGACTACTTCAGATAAGAATTACACATCTATTGGGCCAGCCTGGTGGCACAGTGGTTAAAATTCATGTACTCTGCTTTGGTGGCCCAGGGTTTGCCAGTTCAGGTCCCGGGTGTGGACCTAAACACCACTTATCAAGCTGTGCTGTGGCAGGCGTCCCACACGTGAAGTAGAGGAAGATGGGCACAGATGTTAGCTGAAGGCCAATCTTCCTCAGCAAAAAGAGGAGGATTTGCAGCAGATGTCAGCTTGAGGCTAATTTTCCAAAAAAAAAGAACTACACGTCTAGCAGAGATGCTCTCCTTGCTTGCTTTATACCAGACATTTCCAAAATGCAACATTCCTTTGATAGTGGTGTTTAGCTTTGTGTTAGAAAGCTCAATGGGCAGGAGAGAAAGAGGCAAGAGGAGTTCTAATTGAAGAAATCCATCTCACAAGAATCTATAACAAGAAGAAAAACAGGTGTGTTGCTAAGCAAAGTATTTTTTCTGCTGCCCTATTCATGCCCTTTTCAAACATCTCATTTATGAGTCCAAAGCAGCTGTCACTGCACTATTTCATAAGCCAGAGCTCATCTATTTATTCTGTCTCTGCTCCTTAGAGATCTATATGTTGTTGAGTTTTTTTCTCCTTTACATACTAGAAGCATAATACTGATATGTAACACTTGTTAATTGGAACATAAAGACCCTTAATTTTATATACAAATTATTTCAGCAATATCCACTTATCCAAAGATTAGACATTTAGTAAAAGATATAAAGTCACTGAAAGAAGAGCAGGATACAGGCTTCAACCATAAAAAATTTTACAAAGGCAAGAAGGATGGGAGTAGGAATTTATTAATGTTTGCCCTAATGAACCTTTAGAGGAAACTGGAGGAGGAAACATGGGGAAGTAACGATCAAGAAATAGAGGGATGCTGGCACTAAGCATCCGTCTATGTGGACAGAGAATTCTCTGTGCTCACATAAGCATAGATCAAATTTCTCTTAAATTTGTTTTCTAATTTTATCCTTCAAGATATTTTTAACAGATTGCCTACAATAAATTGTTTGGCCACTATCAATTTTCCACATCAAGGTGATTAGACATACCATAAAATAAGCGGTAGAATAAAATTTTAAATTACACCTAGATGCTCCTGGATATATTGTTTTCATCAACATTCATATTCCTTTAGGAAAAGTTGTGCAAGCATAGTAAAAGAATTCTAAACCCCAGAGTTCTTGTCAATTCTATTCTTTCAGTCAAAGGCAATGTTTACTACAATTACCAAAAAATTTTATGCAAAAATAATTTTAAATCCATCAAAAAAAGAGATCTCAATTACTGAACCCAAAATTGACTTGCCTCTGATCTGAATTAAACATTTCACTCAAGTTGTACGTGTCCATTAAAACAAGAAATGATCAGATCTGTCTTTTTATTATGCCAATACAGCAAATATCTACAGGTCAGTTGTGGAACTGTTTGCCTTATAATTTCTGGAGAGGTGAAACCTCTTAGCTGAATCCTACACTTAATCATTCCCAAATCCCAAGCTATATCTCCTTATCCCTATTTCGATTTAAAATAAAATTCATTTTCTGGTGTTCTGTGTGAGTTTGCTTCAGGCTTGACTTCAAGATTTATGAGTAGCATTTACTGTTTGCTTGCTGACCACTTCAGTGCTTCTGATCCCTGTGGGTGATTTCCACAAGGCTGCAGGTGTGTTGGGAGGTGGGGAGAAGGGGGTGGGTTGGAGAATGATTTCATGCAGCAAAACACAGCATCCTCACACTTGAAACCAAGACAAATATTTTGAGGATGAAGTAATCTCCTGGATTCAAGTAGCACATTTGATACGAGAATACAAGGATGTCTGAAATATATGCCATTCCTGATATTCCTGCTCCATTCTACTTCTGGAGAAAGTGCCCCTATATTGCAGAGATAGAATTCGATGGTGATGACATAAATGGTGAGTCTTCCTTTATTTATTTGTTTGTTTATTTATTTATTTATTTGGGACAACATTCCATCTGCCTTTCCCCAAAGTGAATTGTTTTCTCAGTTGGAAGTTAGTGTCCAGAGTCCTTGAGTATTTGTTGAATTAAAAAAAAGATGGGGGAAAGAGCGGATAACACTGGAAGGAAGTAGGCTGTGCCACAGTGTAGGAAACTGACCTACAGCCTGCAACACCCAGTAGGAATAAGTTACCCCTCAGTCCCCGAAGGTTAGTGCTTTCTGAAATTTTCAACATCCATAATAATGCCTTACTTACCTAAAGCCTCTCCTCCCCTGGCTTCTGGAACTGACACTTCTCTGTTGCTTTTCCTACCATTTTAGTCGCCCATCTCTCACAGACTCCAGCTGTTCATGCTCTAAATGGGTGTTTCCCAAAGAGGTGTTCACCTAGATGAGAATCCCCTGGGTGCTAATCTGAATCCCCGGGAGTAAGAGTATGGAAAGCTATATTTTCCTGTACTACATAAGTGGGATTTTTATACACAGGAAAGAATCTCTACTTTAAAAGTTCTTGTCCCCCGTGTTTCATCTCTCTCCACTCACTTCCCGGACAATTTCATGGGCAACGTTTTCTTCCAAATACCATTTACTTATTTATGAATCACAAGTCTCTCTCTCTAGCCCAAAATATTTTCCTGGTCTCCGGGTCCACTTTCAACATTCTACTATATATCTCTATTTATATATCCCATAGGAATCATAATCCCCCAACACACACACACACACACACACACACATACACACACACTAAAACTTTTGTTCACGATTCACAATTCTTATCTCAGATGCTAGCAATGATATATACCCATTTCCCCCATTCAGAGACCTGAGTAATTCTAGACACTTCTTCACTACATTCAATTATATATCAAGTTAACTCTATCTTTTAACAATTTATATATACTTGGTTCTATATCTTAGTTCAGGATGTTATCGATTCTCACTTGGATGACTGAAGTGTCCTTCTAGTTGGTCCTCCAATCTTTAGAAAGAGACATCATAATACAGTAGAAAAACAGATGTCACTTCCTCTTTGTATGACCTTGGGTAAATGATTTCATTTTCCTCCTCTTAGGGTAATAAGCAGGTAAAGCACCTAGCCCAAGATCTAGAAAAAATAAACATGAAATACTTGCTACTTTGACTTTGTCAGAGTAGGGAAGCCTTCATACTATTTTCAAATGATTCTTCTAAAATGCAAATCTTACTGTATGCACACAATTCATAAAGTCATGTCATTCACCTGGTGATAAAACTTTCAGTGACTGTTCAGATAAAGCTAAAAATTATTAACATGGCATTCAAGGCCCTTCATGTTCTACTCCCCCTGCCATCTTTTCATTAGGCATCCTTGACCTGTATTTGCACCAATTATTTCTCAAACGCCATCACTAATTTAAGAATTACTTCGAACAAGTAAAATAAACTTACTTTAGCACAGTAAAGGTTATCTTTGTTGTCTGCTGCCCCCTGCCAGCCACTAAAGAGAAGAGCCAGTGCTGGCTCATAACCAAAAGGACACATCTTTGTAATTAATCCCAAGTAATGATCTGCCTTGTATAAAAATGTATTCGGACATCCAGGGCTGGTTTTACACAAAATTTTCAGATTCTTTCAAAGTGACTTGAGTTGAACAGCAGTGTGAAATTACAGCCAGGCTTTCTAAGCCATTTAGCCTGCTTCTAATGACGAAATACTGTCACCAGTGCCTCAGCCTTCATCAGAGTTCCATCTATTCATTTCACTCAGATCAGAACTTAAAAATACAACCCTTCTCTTTACAGTGCACCCCCAGTGCCTATTCACTTAAAGGCTGTAAGATAGAAAAGAACATTCATTTTGAAAGATTCTGTCTTTGGGATTTGCTTCCAGAGGAGCTCCTGAAAGCCTTTTTGTAGCTAAAGAGACAGCTGTCCAGAGAGGAGGACCAAAAGCCCAACGAGGCTGCAGACCTTTCACGTCCAAGGCTGTCATGGTATTACAACCTACAGGGCAAGTTTGGTGACGCTTGTACAATGTGTTACATGTAAAATTCATTGCCATAGTAAGGTAGAAAAAGAGGCTTATGTAAAAAATCAAGCAGAACCATTTTTTTTCTTGTAACATTTTTGTTTGTCTTTTTAAAATACTTTTTTCATTCATTTGAATTTACGAAGGAAGCAGATGAGACTAAATACATACTTCCCATATGAACAGGATACAATTTATTGTATTAAAAAGAATGCTGTATATTCCTGGGAAGAGATTCTGGTCACATAAAAGTGTGTTCTTCATTCTGATGTTAGGATCATAAACGCACGTGATCCATCAGTTCTAGTGATGATAAATATATTCAATAATCCATCTTGCACAGTCAGATCGAAGTTTAGATGTTTTTTTCCTATGACTTGAGTCTACCAAAGTGCTTAGCTTCACTGTGCATGCAGCAATCTAATATTGCTAAATATTAATCTGTGAATTTACATTTACCATCCTCCCAAATCCCCCCCCCCCACCCCCATTAAAGCTGCCAGGCTATTTTCTGCTTATTTCCTCAAATGTAGAACGTGGGGAGCAGAAGTCAGGGGAAGGGGGAGTATTCACATTTTTCTGAGTGTTGTGTTTGAAATAACAAATTCCATAGAGGAATGAGAAAGCAAAGACAAAGTATTCGGCAGGGCGTATATTTTTTAGAAAGATTCAACAGTTGAGCGAGGTAGTGGGACAGGGAGGGAAAAAGATACTGAGGAGGGATTAATGCCAATATAGATGAACACAGGTCCCAGATAAAGATTTTCTGAAATCTGCCTCTCCAAGAAGACAGCATCACTGGAGATTAGTGTGTGAGACCCAAGATCAAAGAAGGCCAGTGTATCTTCCTGGGGAAGATTCCTCACATGGGGGTATAGTTGGATAATGTATCTAGCTAGACAGGGCCTATGTCACTAACAAGGCATGAGAATAGTGGAATGATTCTTATGTCCCCAAGTAAGGCCGAGAAGAAGCAAAGATGCCACCAAGATTTAAAGGAACAAGGCAGACACCCCAAGGGACAACTCAGCATGATCTTCAGTAATCAAAGATTAAGGTTCAAATAGGACAACTGGCATCTCACTAGATCTTTGCACAGGCAGGCAACATCTTCTTTTCACTCTCCCAATCTCATGGAATTTTGTTAAACCACTATCATTTTATTTCCAGAATCTAGACATCTATTCTGGATGGAAGACTCTAGAATTGGCCAAGATTACATGAAGCAGGTGTCTGAAATAAAAATGAAGCTAAATTAGAAAAAAAAAATGTGGAGCTATTTTTTATAAATGTGTGTTTGCAACCCTTACAGTTCATTATAAATTATTCACTTGTTTGAACCTATTTAACATTCTCATTCTTTGCTAGAACTCATCACCATTAGTGTTCCCATGTACATTGCTTGTCATCATAGTCCAAATATTTACTGAACATTTACTTAGTGTAAGACATTGAAGTTACGTTGAATTAGATTGCAAGTGGTAAATTTTATGCAATGAATTGTGTTTCTAATTTTTTAGGTGATTTAGAGAGAGGGTGAGATAGCTAACAACAATCTTGAAGAAGTCTATCAGTCTATAACAATACATTTCTTACCTACCATCAGAAAAGAGAATATATGGCCAGCTTGAATTGTTTCAGATGGCTGAGATGATGAATATTTGAAATAAATATAAAATCAGCATTGCCACAGCTCAAAAACCTATAAGACAGGACTCATGGAGTCCAACTAATTGATCCTATTTTCACATGCATTTATACTTTGAGTTTTTAAAAATGCTAGAAGTATTTCAAAGTTTGTATCACTTCTTAAGCAACCAAAAATACTTAAGTTCCACTTCACAACTGACAATTAGAATGATACTCTACTTTAGATCACACTGCTGTCCTCTATCTAAATATTCTTGGATACTTCAAGATGTTCAATGTGTTAAGAATGAACAAAAAGCTTAGGTAGGCTAGCACGGTTTGCAAGTAAGACTCACAAAGGCTGCCTTCTCGTTTTAGCTTCAGACTCTTTTCTTCCACAAGGAAGAAAAGGATATATTTGACACATTTCTCAAGGATTCTTTTATTCTGTCACTTTTCAAGCAGAGTGAAAACACCTTTCCTCTTTCCCTACTAATATATTTTGTGATTTTTCCATCAGCCCAGCAACTCTGAAAATCTGCCGAAGTTGGTTTAGTGCACTCACATAGGAAACTTCATCTTCCTCCTAAAAGGAAAAGGATTCATTTCACTTTGAAAATGTGTACTTTATATATAGTAATATGCTATATACTATATATACTATATATACTATATATATACTATATATAAAGATATCTATATATACTATATATATACTATATATAAAGATATCTATATATACTATATATATACTATATATAAAGATATCTTAAAGATATTTTAAAGAGATATATTATATATATATATGTCTGGTATAAAACTTCTAGAAACAGATATTCTAACATGTAAAGTAAGGAGAACAATTCAAATGTTAGGATGTGAGACCACAAATGGAAAATCTCAGGTTGTTATGTTTTGATAAACATTTGTAAAACATCAAATAGCGTGAAAATCCAAATTTTAAAATGAGAGCTTCATACTTACCAAATGATATATCCAATCCACGAAAATATGTAAGGTTTAGAGTTAATAGCAGTTTAGTTTATATCATAGCAAAAAGGCTTAAAAACTACACCAGCACAACAAACCAAATATGATGCTCTGGTGGAATATTAACAGGAGCATATTAATAGTCTTATGACATATGGATCTCTTTTTGGTACAAAGCAATTAGCAGAGTGGGGAAGGAGATTGTAAAGTAGAAGCAATAAGAATTCAGAGATTTGCTATAAAGAAGAAAATACTTTTAAACTCATTGCTAACAGCACATTGTGGATTTAAAAAGACTATGAAAGATCAACGTGCCCTATACGTAGACCTCTAAAAGTCCACGTCTTAGAGAAGCACTAGATCCCCTTGGCTATTTCAGCATCCTGCCCTTTCACTGTTTTTTCATCAATATAATCAAAATATCTTGCGCCAACACTCAAATTTTGATGGATCCTATTCCTTTTAACTTGATGATATTAATAAACTTTCTAATAATGAACGAAATCTGAGGAAGTGTCTAAATAATAGATTTTGTAAAAATATTGTATATTTCATAAAATAATTTCTAATGGTTCAGCTTTCTTAACCTTTTTTTCCTCTCCAATAACAAATAGTCTCTTTGTAATATACCATTCTAAAAATATTATTTGTAACTTACACATCCTAGCGTGATATTAGGGAAAAACTCTTTAACTCATTCTAATTTTTTAAGTAAATTATTCACAAATTCAATATTTTCAACTTACAAATTGTGTTCCAATTACATGACTAATTTCAAACTGAACAACAATGAAAACATAGCAGTGAGTCAAGAAGTTAAGTAATACTGGTGCAATTATCATCCACTTCACAAAAATAAGAAATGTGATTGATCCTCCCTCCTCAAAAGTTATACAAATTGAATACTAAAAAATCAACAATTCAAAATCTACTACATGCACTACACAACTGATCATTTACCCATAGTCTGTTAAAGGCATATGGTTGGGACCTATTAAAGGAAAATATAACCCTTTCAAAACTTCAAAACTTCCCAGATTTAATAACACAAATATTTTGAAAGGTAATGAAGCACTAAATTCTCATTAATCAAACCACAAGAAAAGAAAAATTCAAAACAAGAACAAAGAAAACTAAATAATCTGACTATATCATTGATAAAAATGCATATAAAATAAGAAATTCAAAATATATTTTCCAACTTTCCCTTAGCAAATGAACTAATTACTAATTAAATAGAGAAATATGAGTTATCTCACCATTTATCGTAATCTATTCTCTAGGTAATAGAAATAATGCTCATATATATTTGGAAGCAAAGAATAGAGAGTTAAATCAATGTTTCAACATAAGGACACACTTTAAATTCTACATTTTCAGAGTTATTTCCCAAATTTTAATCTATGCATAACTATTTCCAAGTACTTCATGGTGTATTAAAAGAATTGTCAGAAGTTTTTTACACTTAACTTTTGAGTTTTTTTTCATTGCAGCTCACTGTTTGACTCACCTTGTTTATTTATACCTACTGTACTATCCTTTTTTATTGGCTGTACATGCACGAAATTCTGTGTAAGAATCCAGCTGACCTGTAACTCTAAAGTGTTAATTTTTCTCAGCTTGACAAGTAAACATAAAAGTCTTTTCTTACTGCCTATCGAATTTTTTGATAGGAAATAAAACATAAAAATGATTACATGTTGCTCCAGGCAATTCTGAATCAGTTCAGTTGTTCATCCAGACCTGAAAATTCCCAGAACTCAAGAGGAGTAGTCTATATCTAGATGACAAACTTAAATATAAATGTTGAAAAAGAGTCCGTCTACTGAAATATAACAGTAAGCTATTGATATTGATCTATGCCTCAGATCATAACAGTTACAAACTAATTGCTGTAGACTTGCATTGTTACTCATAGATGTTCTGAGAAACCTTTTTCAAGTGGAAATTCCAAAATTTAACCTCTCATGATATATTACAACAAACATCTCAAGACAAGACCTATATTCAACTTACATTTTGCTTGAGAAGTAATGGTACTCATATTGATCACATAAAAGCAAATATGCCTAGGTGGATGAGCAATAGTATTGTGTGACTAGAGTAACAATAGCTACAATTCACCCAATTTCCCAACCCAGATAGGAATTTTCTCAGACAAGTAGTTGTCCCTGGGTCCCTACGTTCCTAATCCTCACATGCAAACTGTCCCAAAGTCCTATTGATTCCACCACCCTAATGACTCTCCAATCCACTCATTTTTCTCTATTTCTTCTGCTATTGCTTTATTTCCGCCCTATATTATCTCTTACTTGCAGAACTGCAGTTGTCTAATCTCCACGCCTCAAATTTCTGCACTTCCTGATGCTGTTGTCTTAATTTCAAACAGAGTGAGCTTTCTCTGACCCCAGTTCTCGCCTTCAGTTTTTCTCTACTGCCTGCAGTAGCCACATCTGTGGAAGAGAATATAATGGAAAGTGTCCATGATCTGCTAGCCTTTTTAGCTTTATTCCCCTCAAAGTGCTCTCATCTTATATTCCATATTTTAAAAACTACTGCCAGTTTCTTGAACATACCAGAACACTTCATGTTTCCAAGTTTATGTTGCATCATTTGCCTCTAGAATTCCTTCTCTATTCCATTTCACCCACAGCCATCTATCGGGGAAATAAATTCATTCACAACTGCTCAAGCAATCCAGAGTAGAAGTGATCATCCATTTCTGGTCATATTCACTGTGTACTGTAAATACACCTGCTGTAGCCCCAATAACTCTTTACCACACTCTTACGTATTTTATCGCCCTGTAAGTTTTTTGAGGATGGAGACTGTGTCATATTCATCTTTGCATCCTAAGCACCTGGTACAGTGCCTGGATCATAGCACTGAATCAATGTTTATTGAATAAGCCACCGAATCAATAACACAAAAATTTATTCTGTCTTTCTGAGGTGAGATCTATGTCAAATTGCATATTGAAGTCTCTTTCAGAAGTACAGTCTAGCTTAATAAAGAGTGAATACTGGCATTCCACGAACTGCATTTTTTTTTTAATTTTTAAGTAGACATGTCTGCTAAGTTAAACTGCATAGCAGAATCAGAGGGAACAAACGCTTAATAACATTTTTCTCTTTTGGAGAAAGTCTTTTGGAAGCCTGAGCACACATAGTCCAAAGGAAAGCACTTCTTATTTTTCTGATGTCATTGATGACTTCAGTTGTATGCCACTTGAATTAAAATACCCTTTGCCGCATCTTTACTTACTTCTCAGTACTATAAAGCTAACGACACCTTCCTGAAAGTTTAAAATGTTGTCAAGAGTATTGTATTCTAGAAAGGAGACTAGTACGGGTTCGGGAAATCTGTGTTCCACTGTTTGCTTTTTCTCATATAACTGTTACTTTATCAGCTTGCAGCCTACAAGGTACTAAGGAAAAAACGTGACAGGACATCTTCAAGAGCTTTATTTTAAAAAATTAAAATATTACTGAAGTTCACAAAACAGGGATATTTTTAAATGAAAAAATACATTCTCACATGTGAAACTTCATAAAAATATCAATTATCCCTAATTTATCCATAAATTTTATACATCTCCAAAACAAAATCTCAATAGAACTTTTTGTGGAAGCTGAGAAGTTGGTCTTAAAATTCACATCAAATAGATAAGGGTCAAGAACAGCTAAGACAATCTAATTGAGAAGAAGTTTTGGGATGTTTGCCCCACCAGATGTCAAGACTAAATAGAAAGTCACAGTAATTATGGCAGCATGGCAGTACTAGGGTGTTCAACAAAAAGATCAATGGATCTCAGATAATACAGAGCTTAGAAACAGTCCTGTGCGTGTATGGACTTGTTATAGAGGTGGCATTAAAAGTCAGCAAAGGAAAGATGGGCTATTCAATAAATGCTGTTGGAACAATGGTTACGTGACCATATGGAACAATTATATGCATACTTCATACCATAAATAAAGCAATAATAAATTCTAAAAGCAGAAATTTTAATACACCTAGATGAAAATATACACAAATATGTTATGACTTCTGATCGGGAAAGATTTTCTAAAATATGACAACAAAGCACAAAACATAAAAAAAAGACTACTATATTAAAAATAAAATGTTCCATTTATCACAAGACACCATAAACAATGACTTCTAGAAACTTATCTAGTAAATAAATAAATAACTATGGATATGGATTGGTATATGTATATTCACTAAAGTATTGTTCATAATAGTGTAAGAGTTCCATAGATGCCCCAAAGCCAAGAAGATGATAGAAGCCAAGGCACTAGGCCGTCTGTGCCTCTCTGGGCCTGCCATCATGAGCCAGTCACTAATCTTCCCATGAAGATATTTAAAAGAAGAGATGGAAGATACCTGCTGTAAGGAGGATTTCATTGAAGACGGAGTTTCCAGATAGTGAGTAGAAGATGCTACCAGTACCCTTGATATACAAAACTAGACATGTGTCCTCTGGAATTTGAAAGACATAGGGATTAGTGCCCCACTCGCACATGAGAAGTTTAAGTGGAATGGGCTGACTGGTGCTCAAGCTACATGAGAGAAGTCTTTGCTAGTAACTGTCTGATCTTGCAGAATTTGGTGGAATAGTCCTGAATATGTGCATTTCTAGGTTTTGTGGGCTGAATTGTATTCCCCTCAAAATTTATATGTTAAAGTCCCAACCTCCAGCGCCTCAGAATTTTACTGTACTTGATGATAGCGTCTTTAAAGAGGTAAAATTAGGTCATTAGAGTGGATCCTAATAAAATATGACTGGTGTCCTTATAAGAAGAGGAAATTTGGACACAATGCTGACAGATTGATCTCTGATTTCTAGCCTCCAGAACTGTGAGAAAATAAACTTTTGTGGTTAAATCACCCAGTCTGTGGTACTTTGTTATGGCAAGCCTAGCAGACTAATACACTGGCGGTCCAGATGCAGACCTCATGGAAGTGAGCTGATACTGGTTTGTCTTGATAGGTACTCCATGAAAAAGAACCATCTAGATGGGTAAAGGTACCCCTGGAGCAGGGGAGGGCAGAAACTAGGGAGTTATAAGTATCAAGAAAATAGACTTTGGAGTACTCTAGCAGTGTGGAATTTTCTAGTAATCCATAAAAGGATACTGCAAGAGAAAAAATAAGCTTGCCATCTGCCATACTGAGGAAGCACCAGTGGTAGATTATAAGTGTACAAGTGGAATAAAACGCTGTCCGCCCTCTTGGTTCTCCTTCCTCCCCTAAGTTCCTGACCCTACGGTGGGGGTGAAACTAGCATTGTGGCAAGTAAGTGGAGAGAAGAATGGAGAAGTCAACCACACAGTCCTTTCTCATCACAGCTTGGTCAGTCTGAAGTAAACCTGATCTAGGGAACGGAGGAGTTGTAAATTTGATGAAGGTGGGAGATGAGATACTAGAGTGTGCCAGACTTTTTCTAACCATCAGTAGAAAGTGTTGGGAAACTAGGAGAACAGCCTAGGAGTGAATCCAGAGGTGGGAAAATATACCCTACTTGAGAGAGTGAGTTTAACAAGGAGTGGTGACAAAGACTGAAGATATGTCCCATTGCAATTGAGCAAATCTATAGCTTTAATAAATTAGTTAAAACAGATTAAATACCAGAAAGAAAACAAATGACCAATATGAGATATTTGTTACATGATGATTCAGACCAATAGCCTTTCCAGCTTACATAAATACAGAAGATGGATCACTGACCACTCTGCCTCCAAACCCTTCTCTTAATTCACACATTTCTTCATTCCTTATTTGTTCACTCAACAAATAGTTTTTGAGTATGTCCTCTATGCCAGGCACTATGCTAGGCTCTGGAAATACAACGGTGAAAGCCACATGGCCTCCTTAACTTCAGAACATTACAGTAAGAAGGGAATTATTGCTATTATTTCACAAGTGATGATGCAGAGGATAAAATAAGTCATTTGCTCTAGTCTGAGACAGCAAGGAAGGCACACAGGCCGCCATAAATCCTGGATTGCTGAACTCAAATTCTGCATCCTTTCCATTGTTACACTTTGGTTATTATTGGTGTTGAAAAATTATTATAATCGAGTGTTGGCAATGCCTTCCTATACAACAGTACCGAAAGGTTGAAGAAATGTCCGTTCTGTGCCATGGACTACCTATATGTCCCCAGGTATATACATTTACCAGGAACAGTTTCTGGAAAAGTTTATAAAGAGTTTATAAACTGTATATATACAATCTGGTATATAAACAACTCATCAGGAACAATAAGTTATTCGGACTAAATGATTGCTAAGGCTTCCTCAAATTCTTTTTTTTTTTTTTGAGGAAGATTAGCCCTGAGCTAACATCTACCACCAATTCTCCTCTTTTTGTTGAGGAAGACTGGCCCTGAGCTAACATCTGTGCCCATCTTCCTCTACTTATATGTGGGACGCCTACCACAGCACAGCATGACAAGCGGTGCATAGGTCTGCACCTAGGATCCAAACCAGCAAACCCCGGACTACCAAAGCACAACATGTGAACTTAACCACTGCGCCACTGGGTCAGCCCACTCAAATTCTATTTTTAAGTTCTAAAAATTTATATTGACAAAGTGTAAAATTTGATAAATTGATACAAATGTTAACAATAAAAAAATTTAACTTTGAAGGTACTGTTGTTAGGGTCACAAATTTCATTAGAACTAGGGAAGACATATTTGAACTTACTATTCATATCATTATACTATAAAATGAGAGTGAAAGTTACATCAGGTGAAATTTGGAACCAATACTAAGATGCATTATTATTCTTTCCTTGTAGCCCATTAGAAACACGAAATTATACAGACTGCATTATTTATTAAGATTATATTTTATCTTTAGCCAGAATCATTTTGGTGATTATTGCTACCACTGAAATATTCTTTTAAAACTCTAAATTTCTTTTATTATTATAGCTACAACTATGATTATGATTATCAGTCCTTTTCACAGGATAATTGAAGATCTTGGTTACAAAAGAGGAAACTTTTCAACTGCTTTTATATAAACCCATTGCTTTTCTCTGGAGCCTATAGAAGCGACTCACTAAGTCCTTATTTGAAGGTCTGATCCTTAGAATGGATAGTTATACTTTTGCTTCCTTGATAATTTAAACATTAAAAAAACAAAAATGTAACTATTTATGAAGCAAAGTTCTTCCTTTTTTTCAAGTCACCAGCTCCCTCACCACCCCAAATAGAATAAAGCTAATTATGCTAAGTAGTAGATTTTTAATAAATAATTGTTGAATAAATTAGTAAGTAGGTAGCAGAGAAAGAGAATATACTCCAAGGAATATTAGTTCATCCTCTAATTTAGTACCAGTCATTTAGGGAAATTGAAGCCTCTATATTTCTTGTTCATTCACCAATCCTTTAGTTCGTTCAACAGTATTTACTCATTATCAAAACGGTGTGCTTAGCCTTGGAAATATAGAGAAGAAGAACACAGAGATTTTCTTGTCTTGAGAAGGTTACTCTTAAGGCAGAGAAATATAAAAGCAGGATGTTGCAATTGCTATAATACAAGTACATAATTTCCCAAAGTAAATGTTACTAATACCACTTCTGAGAGTGTGAGGACATTTGGGAAAGACAAAAGAGAAAATAACTGAGCTTGTTCTTAGAAGATGAGGGGAATTTCCTACATGAGAAAAGTGGAGAGGAAAATTGTGGACAAAGGGAAGAGAAGGTGCACAGACATGGTACTGTCCAGTAATAATGGTCTAAAATGAAAATTTTAGCTTAACTGAAGCTTACTTGGGGCCTGGTGTATTAGTCTGCTCCAGCTGCCATAATAGCATACCATGGACTGAGTGGCTTAAACAACAGAAATTTATTTTCTCACAGTTCTGGAAGATAAAAGTCACAGATCAAGGCGTCAGTTTGATTTCCGGTGTGAGCTCTCTTCCTGGCTTGTAGACAAAGTCCTTCTCGCTGTGTCCTCACATGGCAGAGAGAGATTTCTCTCTCTTCTCCTTCTTAAAAGGCCACCGATCCTATTGGATCAGGGCCCCACTTTACAACCTTGTTTAACCTTAACTATCTCCTCAAGGCCCTATCCCCAAATACAACCCAACCAGGAGGTTATGGTTTCGACACACAAATTGGGGAATTGGGGGTGGGGGCAGGTTATGGGTGAGGATGAACACAGTTCGGTCCATGACACATGAAATGAGAGAAAAGTAATAGATATTATAACTCTAAGAGAAAATAGGAGCCAGGTTGTGAAAGCTTTAGATTCCATTTTTATTTAGCTAGGTTTGCCAACTAGGTAGATTTGGCATTGCTGAAAGGTTTAGAAGAGAGGAAAGTCCACTCAAAAGCAGACAAATAGCATGGGGAATTGAGATTGAGAAGATATGAAGGAAGCAAAATCAGGGGGACTAGGTCACAGTTTGTGAAAATTGTGCATGGTTTGTGAGAGAGACACTGAGGATGATTCCCAGCTTGCAGTTTGGGAAGTGCAAGGAACAGTGGTGATCATTTTTTTTTTCCTCCCTAAAGCCCCAGTACATAGTTGTGCATCCTGCTTCTAAGTCATTCTAGTTCTTCCATGTGGGATGCCACCACAGCATGGCTCAATCAGCAGTGTGGAGGTCTGCACCCAGGATCCAAACCAGTGAACTCCAGGCCGCCAAAGCAGAATGCATGAACTTAACCACTAGGCCATGGGGTCAGCCTCAAGTAGTGATGCTTTGAAGTGAAGTAGCAAATGTCAGATAAGAGCAGAATTGAGAGCAAGAGACAGAGGGAGAGACTGAGCAAGTTTGAATATGATGAGTCTGAGCTATCTTTGGAATTTAGCAGATCAGAATATCATATATACAACTCAAAATGCTACTCTAGAGATCCCAAGAGAAGAGGACCAAAGAAGGAATTCTAGGGAACATTTAAAGTATAATTGAAACAGAGGAGGCCAAGGAAGTAATCTGGAGACCCTGAGAGGTAGGAAAAGACCCAGAGAGAGTGGTGGAATGAAGCTCAACTGAGAGCACAGTTTCAAGAATATTATCTATCTCACACGCCCTAGAGATGTTATATAAAACACAGAAGGAGAATTGGCCATGAAATTCTCCAGTTAGAAGCTCGTTGTAACTTTTATGGAGAGAAGTTTCTGCAAAATGTTGGAGACAGAATCTCCATGCAGGTAGAGTCTGATTGTATCTTACACCCCACCACACCCCCATTACCAACCATAGTGCCCAGCATACAAGTACACTCAATAAGTGTTTATGAAGATAAAGTTAAATTAGAAACTGAGGAAAGATTTAGAAAAGAAAAAGAGGAAATGGTAAATATCCAAGTCCTAAAGTTGGAGTATAAAGAGAAGATAGGTTCCTACTTAGGGAAGAAAGAAGAATCAAAGACAGATTTCTTTTTTTATTTTAGAAAGGGATAGGAACACCTTCATTACATTTATAGAGGATGAGAAGAAGCCATTGAAAATAGAGAGGAGGCAGAACTAATGGGCCAAGATAGTTAACAGGACTTTCATCTGTATCTGTTCTGTTGGGAGAAAACCAAGATACTCATAGCAAAATAAAAATGACAGAGATTACCACTGTCTGGTATCACTAGGACAACAGTAATAATAGCCAACATTTATTAGTACTTAATAAGTGTTTTTTGTATTAAAAGCATATATAATGTTAAAAGAGATCATTTTAAAATGTAATACTGTTACTATTTCCATTTTCACATAAACAAACTAAAGCAAAGAGAAATTAGGCAACTTGTCCATGGAAAGCACAGAAAACAAGATGCGAAGTTGGATCTGAACCCAAGTTTAAGGTTGTAACACCTATGCCACGGCTGCCTTAAAGTACTAAGTCAAACACAATGTCTTGTTCCAGCCTTCAAGTTCAACAGGCAGGTGTTGAACATGTGGCTCCTGCGTGAGGAGCCCCTGCAGATAATAGTTTATTCCATGGGAAACACAAAATGAACATATTTTAGTACTAATCATAATTATCACTCCCTTGCAGGTGTAGTTTTAAAATCATAATTATCATTCTCTCGCAGGTGCATTTGTACCTACCTATGTAAATACCTTTGAACAAACTGATAATACAGAAAACCCATACCACGCTTTCACATCTCATAAGTACAAATTCTGTTCATAACATCAGCTGAGCAGGTAAACTTGAATTGATTTCAGAACTTAAGTTTGTCAGCTAAAAATTTTATCCTAACAATAGAAAAAATGACAAAATCTAAAAACGGTCAACTCCCCTAGACTTATGACAAATGTATTTTTAGGATGTAAAATTGGTCAATGAGGCAAATTGAAAGTTTGGTTAAAATGCTGGTAACAACAGATCAATCTGTTGAATTTGACAATATCTTTGTATTGCTTCAATGCTTTGTGGATATTCTCAATGGCATTCCACAAAACAGAAAGAGTTGAAATGTAGAAGACGGTTTTTAGAAATGGAAGTCATTAGTTCCTAGTCAGTTTTGTTATAAGTTTTTTTAATATAAAGCACTATGATATAGACTTGTAATGTCAAGGTAGATGCCTATTCCCCATACCTCCCATTTCCAGGAGGGAAAGATCCTGTTAGAGTAATAACACTCTTGCCCCACACATCCTTTCCTTTTGTGGCAGAGTGACATAATGATTGATGAATTTAGGAGAAGGGGCTGAGCAAGCTGAGTCCATACCCTTCCTCTCTCTCTTGAAGTCTGCCTGACTGCACAGAGTACATATTCTGTTCTCCTTCTCCATGCTCATTCAAGAAGGAGAGGCCTGCTATTGTCCAGCATTGCTTGTGAATGAGTAGGTAAGGTTTTCTAATTTAGGAAGGAAGTATGAGCAAGCCCCATTTGGCTCACAATAAGCCATGCTGTTCAGTATCAGCTTCACCAGTATTTAAGTTAATATGTTGATCTCTATTTTCCAAATTTCCATATCTACCTATAAAATGGTTACAAATTTGAATGAGAGAGAGAGCTGTTATTTACTAGATCCTCTAAGACTTCCATATTTAAAATTGAGAGAAATAGAATTTGTGGCAAAGTGATGCTTCAATAGCAAACTTGAGCAAACCCAAAGGAATACTAAAGACATTTACAAGGAGTTAATTAATAGGTGTGCATATGGTAGCAAAAACTCTTGGCAGAAGCCTTGTTTTTGAATACATCATAGAGCAAATCCACTGTAAACAATGTTGATTTAGCTTTCAGAAAATATTTTAATGGAATTTAGTCTTATGTAAGCTTTCACATTGATGGTCCTAAAATAAATAAGTTCCATAAAGAAGCTACACAACCGAAGTTGTTTAGATGGAATCAGGTAAGTTTTTAGGCCACTATTAAAAGGCAAACCCTTCACACAACATTTACTGCCCCTCGTTCTCTCTCTGAAGCCCTGAAAGTGTCCTCAGTTAAAATTCCAGATAATACTGTAACCAGAATATGTCCCAAGTGTACAAATGGTTTACCAGTTTCTCTAAACAACCACAAACCTGCTAGTTCACTTAGGACAAAGAAACACTGTTTGGAGCTTCCTTTCCGACACAGAGTTTGAGTTCTGACTTCCAGATACTAAGCTGACAGCTTAGTACCTTTCTTTCTTCCAAAAGGTTTAACCCACATATTTCTCATGAAATATGAGGGAAAAATCCTATAAGGAAAAAAATCCCTATAAAGAAAAAATGCCTCCCTCTAAGCTGCCTGTTCTCTCTCTCCACTCTTATTACTATTATTTGTGTGTGTGTGAGGAAGATTAGCCCTGAGCTGATGTCTGCCACCAATCCTCTCCTCTTTGCTGAGGAAGATCAGCCCCGAGCTAACATCTGTGCCCATCTTCTTCTATTTTATATGTGGGATGCCCCCACAGCATGGCTTGATAAGCAGTGCATAGGTCCATGCCCAAGATTTGAAACAGCACACTCCGTGCTACCAAAGCAGATCCCCCATGGACTTAACCACAACACCACGAGGCCAGCCCTTCTCTCCACTTTTAGATGCTACTTTAATTTTATTCATTTCTTATCTTTGTAGAATCTTTAATGTCTTCATTTGTATGGTACTTTCTCCCTCTCTCTCTTTCTCTCTCCTCTCTTCAAATATGTACAAGACTTCTCCCTTAACAACCTGTCCTTGACTTCTCTGTCCCTCTGACTACTGCTTATTCTCTCATTGTATTTTCATTGTTCCAAATTTATGCCATATTAGTTGTCTAGATCCATTCACCTCCAATTACAATTCTTCTTCATCTTATTTCTCTGTAGGCCTGCAGTGCATTATAATTCTTTGTACAAGGTCAGTGCTCAATAAGTATCTACCAATTGCTAGGATTTTTTTTTTCTAATCCATCAAAATGAAGTGACCTAATATAATTTAGGCCAGTTATATTTTAACATGAATACCCTTCAAGTTTCACTGTTTTTATTCAATTCAATTTTCTTGGTTTTTTCTTTGATTTCCTTTGAGTAAATTTTTTTTTTGGTAACTTAATTCCCCAATACCTTACTCTGCCTTATTAAACTATTTCAATTGTAGCAGTTAGCACAGCAGCACAAAGGTTGAAAAAGGTCATATGAGACTCTTGAAAGAAAAAAAATGTAACTATATGAGGTGATGGATGTATTAACTAAGTTTGTTTTCCAATATCTACATGTCTCAAATCATCACATTGTGCGCCTTAAACTTACACAATGTTATATATCAATTATATCTTAATAAACTTGGAGAAAAAAATTTTTTTAAGTAATATAACACTAAAAATCACATCAATAAAAGTTAATGAATCTCATTGACTAGAAAATTTTTGTAAAAATATTTGCATCTAGGGTCTGGCCCCGTGGCCGAGTGGTTAAGTTCGCGCACTCTGCTGCAGGTGGCCCAGTGTTTCGTTGGTTCGAATCCTGGGCGCGGACATGGCACTGCTCGTCAAACCACGCTGAGGCAGCATCTCACATGCCACAACTAGAAGGACCCACAATGAAGAATCTACAACTATGTACCGGGGGGCTTTGGGGAGAAAAAGGAAAAAATAAAATCTTTAAAAAAAAAAAAATTTGCATCTAAAATGGTATGTGACTCAATGAATAAATGAATATATTCATGATTGAGATGATTTAGCATACTGCCCAGCAAAAGTGCTCAAGGAGTTTTCCCATTCTCACATTTATATATGTATTTTGTATTCTCTGACGATGAAAACTGCTCATAGTTAAATCAAAAGCTAAAAAAGGGAGGAAAAACTCAATCTCTTCTTTTGTCTGTACCATACCAAATATCAAAGTATTTTTTTAAAGGAAAAACAAAACAAAACAAAAAGTTAGTATGTATGAGATGCTTTTGTCATCATCTTCATTATTATCCTACAACGTAAGTGACCAGGCTCTTGGGCACTTAGTAAACATGGCGACCAGACTGACCATTAGGAAAGTTGGTGTTTAATTGCTCTCTTTCTCCAATAGGGTCGTCAGTTCATGATGCAGTAATAAGGTTATTTTGGGGCCACATCACAATCTGATTACTGACGCTAAATTGGTTTTTTAGGGTGAATTTGTTGTCTATCAAAAGAAGAAGACCAGAAAACTGAGTAAGATCGGTAATTGAAATAAACCATGATAAATGAAGAATTAAGGGAATTATCTAAATAACCCAGGCAAGCAAATATTTTTGGCAAAAAGAAATAGAGGTAGTTCAGAATTCGAATGACCAGGATTGACTCTCTACGATCAGTACAGATAAACATTCAACTTCTAGGTCTATCTATGAAAATAAAACCCAAGTTTCTATTTCCAAATTAAGGTTACTTCACCCTGAGGAGATTTAGTATCTTTACAAAATCATTATTAAAATAAAATTGTTCTTCTTTAACAGGTCATCAGTAGTTATAATCAGTGATAGCAAATAGCTGCTGATTTTATATACATCATGAATGCCATATTCAACCATTGAGGAAGTGTTTACAGAGCATCTCCTCTATGTGAGGTACTGTGCTGGGGAGGGGGCATACAGATGGATAAGACATGCTGTGCTTTTCAGGCAAATGGAAGAAAGAAGACAAGGCACATAAGAGAAATACATAGAATTTTCTAGATCAAAGGAGGAGGAGTATTTCCCCCTACCATGGCAGCTAGAGAGGTGGGAGAGGATCATGGAGAATTTAAAAATTGGATTTGTGCAGCTGTTTAAAAATTAGTAAGGATTCAAGCTTGTCAAAACCTGGGAATAGATATTCTCAGCAAAGAACACAAGAGCAAGACAACGGTGGTAGAAAAGAAAAGAGCATGTGTTTACCAAAAGTGAGTTATTTGTACTGGAAGATAGAATTACAGGGTGCAGGTGTGTGGTGGGAGGGAGGCATGCCATGGAGGAGAAATCTGGAGAGGAGGGCTGGGCCCACTGGGGAGTGCCTGGAATGGCAGGCTCCTCATTTGCACATTATTTAATACCAGCTTAGAAAAAGTTGAAAGTTTTTTAGCAAAAAAAATAATGATAATAACTAGATCAAGTCTATGTTCTTTCTACATATTTTTTAAATGTTTTCTCTTCCAAGTAATGTTGCTAAATCTTAAGATTTAAAGAAATAAAACTAAAATAGTGAGAACTACAAATTATTGTGTTACTATATGCCAGGCACTGTGCTAAATGCATTGCATATGTTAACCCATTTAATCTTCATAAGGCTGAGGTTATTAACCGGCTCCATTTTTGAGATGAGAACATGGAAGCTACACAGCTAAATAACGCAGACAAGGTCATACTGTTGTTAAGAGGCTGAGCTGTAATTTGACTCAAAGTCCATCAGATTCCAAAGCTCACCCTTATCCACTATTCTATGCTATTTCTCAGTGTTTTCATTAAGTCACATAAGTAAAGACATTTGGAAAATTCATATTTTTCTAGTCTATTTAATAGAAAGAAATGTCCAGGCTACTTTCAACCATCAATTTTCCATGTAACAATTTATGTGACAACACTGATATATATCTTTGAGACTGCCTTACAAATATGTCTTAAAAATAATTTCCCTAAACATATATTTCCTAGACATTTATAATATATTTGAAAATTAAAATATTGATTTAATTCATGTACCTTGATGATCCTCTTGCTTCATGGAATTGCAATTTTAGAATGCATAGATTATTTTTCCTCCAGAGGAGAAAATCCAATCAAGCAAAGACCTCTAGCTACACACAAATTCTGTTTGGTTCCTTTTTATAATATGAATAATAAAAATAAGCTATATATTCTGCAATGACCAGAGTCCTAAACAAAATAATACTTTAAAAGTATTTTCCAGTCGTCTCCTGTTTCTCAAGCATTTGCTATCACCAATCAATCAGAAAACCACAATGGACCATTCTGCTTTATTCAAATTCATTTAAAAAGTCCTTTACTATTTTACAGTGTGTGATTAGTTTACTAATGTAATCACATTTTGTACATTCTCACATAAAAGAACTAGAAGTAAAATATTTGGGATGTTAATGAAGTAACTATAACCCACTTATTTTTATATTCTATATTAGAAAAACAAGAACTTTTTCCAGAAGAAAAAGAGTCACTTTCCATTTCTAATTAGTGTAAGCAAGGCAAAGAGAGAATCAGAGTCAATGTGATGTGACAAGAGTTCTTTGGCATGCCATGTGCTAGTTCCTCTTGCTAGAGTTTTCTCACTGATTTTGCACCCATTTCCTTGTGAAGCTCTGCAACCGTACATTTACGCTGTCTCCCCTCCAACCACTTACTTGTTGTGTTCTTATTGTTGCCTGAGGGAGCTCACGAAGATTGCGCCAATCAATCTTATCTCTCCCTAGCAGAAAAAGACAGCTCAACAAAGCACTGCTGCTGATTTGTACTTGTGATCCACAATTGGCTTGTTTTCTGATAAATTTCTTGTTTGTCAGGGCCTTTGTCAGACATTTTGTATTTATAGCCTCTGGGGTGATCAATTCTAACACAATGTTTTTTGCTAAATTTTGAAGGGAGATCACTCCTGACATTTACTTAAACCCAGCACTGCCCAGTATGGAAGCTCGCTGCGATGCCTTCTCTAACAGAAGAGGGAGAAGAGTGACAGCTTTATATTTTATTAACATAACAAAGGATCTCCATTTAAAGTAATGAGCCACTCTACCCTTGTGCCACCTTCTCTCTTTGTGTTGGACCATAATCTAAATTATGCAGTGCCTCCTTTGGGCAATCTGAAAAGAGTAGAAAATAGCCTCTGCCACTTATCTTTTTACTCATATTGAAAAACTGGTATTTAAACTCATGATTTGCAAAAATAATACAAAGTTAATGTAAACAATGTATTCTCATTCCTGTGTAATACGCACAGTACCCATGTCACACCCAGCACCTGAGTTAATCTATTTCATATTGTAAAAACAGTTTTTAACAAGTTCAAATTTGTCCTTATATGAGGCATAAAATAGATGAAAAAAGCCCTCTGCCAAACTAGGATGCTGTGTCATATTTCAAAGCAAACAAAGTTTTTCTTAAAATTCTGAATTTATTTTCCTTTGCTGGATTGACCAGTTTATTTGGTCTTGACTTTATTTCACCTTACTATAAGTGTATGAGAAGACATTTGGCTAAATATAAAGACACATAATTATAAGACTGCAGTAGTTTGAAGATAAGAAACCTGAACGTATAAACACCAGGCACTAATACGTCTTGTACAAACAATGCATCTTTTATAGAAATACATATTTTATGAATATATTATTTATCATATGCATGTGTGTATATATACATAGGTAGAATAAATTAAGACAAAGGAATAAATATTTACGAGAAAATGAAGACCAAAGATTCACATTCATATGATCAGTACACTAAGAATTAGACATTAAGCCAGATTCTCCTAAAGAGCACACTCTAAATACATCCTTTAAATTTAAACAATGTTCTTTTAATTTTTTAAGATTTAATTTTATGACACACTATTTTTTGAAGTTATTTTATAAACCTAGGCAATCTAATCACACACCATCTGTTGTCTCTAAAAATGCATATGGTTTGAATCTAAAAAAATTATTAAATTCAACTCTTACACAGAGTATATACTAAATATCTATTTATTTGCACAATTGGTACACACACAAAAACCTGTTGAATAAATTTTGGCATTTTAGTCATTTGTTTTATGTGAAGTTTTCTTCACATAATTTCTTCAACAAATTTCTGCATTACTTTATACCATATATTTTCTAACTGCTAAAGTTAATGAAGATAACTATTATCTCTTCTCCTAAGGACATTTAATTTCTTATATAGAGGAAAATTTTTTTTTTATTTTTTTTTTATTTTTGAGGAAGATTAGCCCTGAGCTAACATCTGCCACCAATCCTCCTCTTTTTCCTGAGGAAGACTGGCCCTGAAGTAACATCCGTGCCCATCTTCCTCTACTTTATATGTGGGACGCCTACCACAGCGTGGCTTGCCAAGCGGTGCCATGTCTGCACCCGGGATCCGAACCTGCGAACCCTAGGCCGCTGAGAAGCAGAACGTGCGAACTTGACCACGGTGCCACCTGGGCCAGCTCAGGAAAAATTTTTTTAATTATGTGTATAAAATAGGCATCAACTTCCCATAGAAAAGTTCTATTCTTTGTTCTTTTTTTGAGGACAGTATCGAATTAACCAAACCTCTTCTTGGCCCCAAGAAACTAAAAACACAAGCATTCTTTGAATACAATTAAAAGCATCAGAAAACACTTAACCATAAAAAATACTTGAGTTTGGACTAACTTTTGACCAGAAGAGAAATTTTTCTTCTATACCCACATTCCATGAAGATAACAGTCTTTAACTTTTCAAAATATTTTCTGATGGCAAGAGAGGAAAAATAGACAAGATACTGCAGAATAATGTTTTTGGGAGAAGGGATTTAATTTTTATATTTCTATGAGAAAAAGAAATTCTGCGTCTATATTAAAAGTCACTTCTAGTTGTCCCATTCTGCCTTGCAGGCTGGCTAGGCATTTAGGCATCAGTTGAATTGAAAACTACAGATGAAATTGACCTACAGCAGTCGTTTCCTGCCATGGTGCATTTTAGAACTTGCTGGGGAGCTTTTTAAAAATGCCGATGCCTGCGATCCACTTCAGACTAAGTGAATCTTGGAAGCAAGGAGTAGCGATCGGTATTTTCGAAAAGCTTCCCAGGTGATTTTATTCAATTGATCACTCCCTGAATCGTCTTTGAAAAACTGACAGATGGGGCTGGCCTGGTGTTGGAGTGGTTGAGTTTGTGCACTCTGCTTCAGTGGCCCGGAGTTCACAGGTTAGGATCCTGGATGCAGACCTACAGACCACTCATCAAGCTATGCTGTAGCAGCATCCTACATACAAAATAGAGGAAGACTGCCACAGATGTTAGCTCAGCAACAATCTTCCTCACCAAAAAAAAAAAAAAAAAAAAAACCTGGCAGAGCAGTTAGGATAGCAAAGACATCTTCCACAAATACCCAGAAAAATGAGCAAGCAGAGGCAAATCTGCAAGGATTTAACAGCTTTACAGAGATAATGGAGGGAAGGTATAGAAAATTCTGATGATCTTTTAAGAGCCTATGAACTTCATTTTATCTATTTCCAAAAAATACTTCCCAAAAGCTAGCACTCTGCTCTGACTGCAGTAATAGCAAACACATCTCAGCACAACCAACCAGAAAAGACTATGTGGACTTCATGAGGGTCTCCAGAAAGACCAGCAGCTGCTGTGGCTGCCTAAGACCTTGAACACCTCACAAATGCCCAGAATAATCTCCCTTCCAAAAAGATGGAAACCCACACTGAGGGGAAAAACATCTGTGGGAAATTTAACAGGTCAGGAACATTGAGGCCTCAGTTACTGGATGCTAAGGGTGCTAAGCAGGCAGATCTCAGGTCTGAGGACATGTCTACACAAAGAGGCCCTTGTTTTTCTTTCTGGTGAGGAAGATTGGCTCTGAGGTTGCATGTGTTGCCAGTCCTCCTCTTTTTGCTCGAGGAAGAGTGACCCTGAGCTAACATCTGTGCCAATCTTCCTCAATTTTGTATGTGGGATGCCACCACAGCATGGCTTGATGAGCATTGTGTAGGTCCTTGGCCAGGATCCAAACCTACAAACCCCAGGCTGCCGAAGCTTAACCACTATGCCACCAGGCTGGCCCCAAAAGGCCATAGTTTTAATACTTTGTGGTAACAAGAAAGGATAACATCCTTAAGCAAGAAAGCTGAGGAGCCAGCTCCGCGGCCGAGTGGTTAAGTTTGCACACTTTGCTTCAGCGGCCCAGGGTTTCACTGGTTCAGATCCTGGGCACAGACCTAGCACCACTCAACATGCCATGCTGAGGCGGCACCCACATAGCAGGGCCAGAAGGACCTACAACTACAATATACAACTATACCCTGGGGGACTTTGGGGAGAAGAAAGAAAAAAAAAAGAAAGCTGAGAAAGCTACCCTGGCCCATCACACTCCCTGCACAGAAACATACTCCTGAGAACACAGGAGAACTCATCTCATTAAACATGAAAAGAAGAAAAGGACTGCTATCTAAACCCATGAATATCCTAAGAACTAAAGGGAAAAGTCCTAATTAATGTGCTGGCAGATAGTGAAAGGACCACAGATATGACTGCAAAGTAGAAGAAAACTAAAATCTAATATTAAATATGAGATAAAATAAGTTAAGAAAGTGGTAGAAGTTACGAAATTAAAGCATAAATCAAAAATAGAAAAGATAAGAAAAAAGGTGCCTAAAGTACAGGCAGTTGTTGACAAAAAGCTGTTGTCAAAAAGAAATTTGACAGAGCTCAGAAAATTTTTTTCTTTTTTTGAGGAATATTAGCCCTGAGCTAACTACTGCCAATCCTCCTCCTTTTGCTGAGGAAGACTGGCCCTGAGCTAACATCCGTGCCCATCTTCCTCTACTTTATACATGGGATGCCTACCACAGCATGGCTTTTGCCAGCGGTGCCACATCCACGCCCGGGATCCGAACCGGAGAACCCGGGGCTGCCAAAGCAGAACGTGAGCACTTAACCGCTGCACCACCAGGCCGGCCCATCAGAAAATATTTAAGGGGGAAAAAAAGAGTAAGTCATTTCTTAAATATTTTTTAAGGTTAAAAAAAAAAAGCCCAGCTGGAAATTAATGATGTGAAAGGCTGTTCCTCTTCTATTAAAAATAAATGAGAAGGTCGTCAGTAAATAGCCTGGGTTACGATTGAAGCTAGGGACAGAATTTCTCAGTTTTCAACTAGTTTATATAAAAAGCTCCCCAACAAATGGGGCTCTTTTGCCCAATTGGAACCCATAAAATGCCTAAATCATGTTGTACTGGACATACCTCCAGGCAACAATAATCAGTTAAGCAATAACTATGATTAAAATACTCTAATAGCTCCTTTTGTTAAGCTCTCCTTACAAAGCTGAGCTAGAGGCTTTACATGCATTGGAAGCCAATTATTTATACCCACTGCACAGAAGGAGAAGTTTGCATGTATTAATTCTGTTTGTTGGCTTTTACAATATTCTAAAGTATCTAGGTAGATTTTTGTGACATTTAATAGGGCATTTTAAGAACGATCTGACATAAAACATGGGCTATGTCATGCACACAAATTTTATTTTGGAAGGTCCTTCAAAGCAGCTGACAATAAGGTAAAAAGCCAGACATGGGTATCTGCTGACAGGAGAGATGCACTATTTGTATTAAGAGAGCCACACAAAGAAAATAAATGGGGATTTCAGATCTGAGCCCTAAATCAAAAGTCACAAGGACAGATGCTCTAAGGCAATCACTTGCAATTGAGTTGCTTCTCAGAGGGAGTCCCCATGTAGTATGCTCCAGGCCGAGGAGCCACAGAGATTGATCTGTGGAAAGATGGCTAATGAATTTCTGATGGAAGTTCAGGTAAGCCAGCTGGCAAATAAATAATATTGGAGGAGAAGTGACAACGTGAGTATAGCAGTTGATGACTGAGGTGTTCTAGTAGCTGCTACTCAAAACGCGGTCTGAGGGCCAGCACATGGCATCACCCAGGAGCTTGCTAGAAATGCAGAGTTCCAGGCCGTTCCCCAGATCTACTAAAGCTGACTGCTTTTTAACAAGATCCTTGGGTAATTCAGATATATATGAAGGTTTGAGAGGCACTGTTCTAAAGGAAATAGGTGATTATGTTTGGTTTTGTAACACAGTGGAAAATCTCACAATAATAAAAAAATTGAATTTTCATAATTTAGTCATTCATTCAATAATTATCCTTTTAAATACTCTATGCCATGAATTATGTGAGATGCTGGTAATAAAGTAATGAAACACATAAAAGATTTTTAGACTTATAGAGTTGAGAATCTAGGGGTAATAAAGAGATTAATAAAAAAATTAAAAGGGTAATAAATGCTATGAAAGGAGAAATACAGGAATATATCAAAGCAGGACCTGAACTCAGTTTTCCTCTCTCCAAATTTAAGAAAACAATTATGACTTATGTCCTGTTTCTTACAGGTTTACAGAGCAGTCTGTTTAAAACAAACCCTGCTTGACTTCGCTCATAGGTCAGCAGGTCAGTTTCACATGTTTCACCCTTGATCTCTTGACATGACCGAGACACAATCAAAGCAGAACAGCACAAAAGGTTGGCTAAGAACATTCCAGCCAACCATTGTGTGAGCTTAACCATTCTAACGAGAATGACCAGAAAAACAATACAGGAACTAAAAGATTAGCCACCTCTGGTGATACAGAATGAAAAGAAAAATGACTTCAGATAGCTCTTACAAATAGGTACCTCAATAGCCTTCAGCAGCACTTTTATACTGAAATTTCCTTTGGCAGAAGGATTTGCTGGCCGCGCTTTGAATGGCATCCCACCTAATGTAATAGGCTGTGTGCTATATTGTCTCTCTCTGTGGATGCATGATTCTAGTAGGCCAAAGAAGTGGCATGGAATTGAAAAAAACTAGGCTCACTTGTATTGTGTATAAGCTTTAAAAAATGACCTAAATCTTCCAGTGAGGAATCAGTAAATGAGTTCTTACATCAAACAACCATTTGCATCTCTTGCTTCTCCTATATTGTTCAACATGATGTAGAAGGACTTTAAAAGCAGACCAAATTTAGTTTGAAGCCCCTCTTCATTTTTTGCCAGCTTTGCGATACTGAGAAAGTTATTTATCATCTATGAGTATCAGTTATTTATAAAATCTATAAAATGTCAGTAATCCCTGCCTCCCAAGATAGTTGAAGAAATTAAGTATGAGTAGAGCACTTTTTAAATGCCTAGTACAAAGTCACAAATCCAAGCGGCTTTCTATTGCATGTAGCCTAAATTCCAGAATTTGGCATTCCCAACCTCCCTAGTCTATCTAGCTGGACTTTCAGATAATTTACCGAACTTCCAACAGTTCAGTTCAATTCAATCTCCTATTACATGTCAGGCATTTTGCTAAGTACAAGGAATACAATGATCAATATGCAATATGACATGGTCCCTGTTCTTGCACAGTTTATATTTTAGTGATGAAGACAGAAACGCAAACAGATAATGTCAATAAGCTGAGGAAAGTGCAATGAGAAAAATACAATCAGGTTTCTATGAGAAGACAGGGACATTAAATCTCGGCATAAAAGGTAAGGAGAGTGTTCTGCAGCAGTTGATGCCTGAGCCACATTTCTAAGGATGAGGAGAAATTAACCAAGTTAAAACAGGTTTGGGGAGGACTTTATAGATAGAGGAAGGACATTAGCAAAGACAATGTGATGCTAAACAGCATAATGCATTCAGCCAGCTACTAGAGTATCACTGGGGCATAAAATACACCTTGGAAAAGGCAAAGACATGAACAGGGGATAAGACTTTGATGACTTGTTAGTCACAGATGTGATCAGAAAGCCTTGAATGGTTTCTAAAAGGTTACAAAGCCAGGTTTGCATTTTGCGTCTCTCTCTCTAGGGTCTGGTTAGAACGGCCATCCTCAACTCCAATATCAAAACTCACAGATGTTTCTCCAAAATGTGAAGTCATGTTGAAAGTTATTATTAATAACGTTATTCATAATTAATAAATTAATTATTATTAATAAAGTAACAAAGTTTGTGAAACTTTTTCTTTAAAAATTATAGTAGAGAAAAATCACAGTCCCCTCAATTATTTGTCAATAACTCACTTGTTTTCTGAGATGCTTTCCAATTTCAAAGTCATTGCTATTATTCATCATTATTTTTCACTTGCATTTTGATATGCTTTCCCAACAGGGAAAGAAAAGGGTAGGTTCATAACTAAAATGAAATTTGCATAACTTTGGGTAAATCCATGAAAGCATGTCATAAAAATGATGGTCTTTGTGTGTCAAGGTGGTAATTGGTACAGAGAATGAATTGGCAGGGGCAAATTTAGAGACAGAGGAATTATCTTAAGAGGTTGTTGGTAAACCTCCCAGCATTCTTCAGCGTGCTCATTCCAGCCTTTGCTTGGATCATTCTACCCACTGTACATGTACTTGGAATGCTCTTCCCTTCCTCTCACCACTCCAAGTACTATTGATCTTTAAGGCTCAGACAGTATTTCTTCTTCCACAACTCCAAACATACCAATATTTTCTTCCTTGTAAGACAAGCTACAAAATCAAGCGTATTACCTTCATCCGGCATATTTGATCTCAATTTGTGCTATGTGCTTTGGTTTTCTCTCCTCAGTTAGGTTTTCAAGTAGTGTAATGTAGGAAATAATATTTTTGCTTCTTAAATCTTCAAAGGGCAGACATTGCCCAGAATCAATGGAAATTCCATTTGGCCCTTTAACCTTTCCAACTTTCCTCGTAAAATTGTCTTATCATCTTTGCAATATGTCAGAAAAACAGAGAAAATGGATCTATAGAATTGTATCTGGAACTGACATTTAGTGGCACAAGAATCTTTTAATCAGGAATTCCCTAGAGAAGAAAATAGTATTCTTAGGGAATCTGTTTTGCTTTGCTTTTGTTGCCAGTCATCTGAAGGTGGGGAGGGGAATATTTATTTAGTCTTCACTATTGTTTGTTTTGGCAAACAAGATTTATCCCTACCACTTTCTAGGTTCTTCCTTGAATATCAGGGTTTAGAAATATCTTTCCCAGAGTTTACTGTTTCCAGCACCCAAATGTGATTTACAATCTGCCAGTGAGGTAACTTTGTGTGAGATCTGGAAGGAGAAGAAAGGCAGAATCCATTGCCTTTATCTTCCAGAACCAGTGGTGGATGGATGCTCAGACTTCGGCAGATATGAGGTTTTACAAGTGGCATCCAGGTATTACCTACTTTAAGATCCCACCAGACAGTACCCAACTGAATGTGGCTGGAAAACTAGGACCATATGACGAAGGTTTCTAGTAATTCCTGAAGAGAGAACAGCATCAACTTCCTGATTTTCTGGACCATACCCGAAAGCTCATGCCATCTTCACTGACATTCACTACTCTGGCCTTTCCACTGGTTTTATAATGCCCTCATTCACTCTGCTAAATCCCTTTCTGCTTGAAATACCTAAAGTGGCTAAATCCTTACTGATTCATAGTCATCTCATTCACACATTAAAATTCTCATCTTGATAAAATCATATTTTCAAAGGGAACTATGATCAATAGATTTATGAATTTCACTAAGCAACTTTGTGAGATTCTTTAATTTCCATAATGTTCTTGTATTATTTGTGTAATCCCCTGTTGATTTCCTTGAGTAATTAATAGGAGCATCTCTAAAATGTATAAAATTTACGTGTGTCTTTAGAGGAGGACTGATTAGAGAGCTAAAAATTGTCTTCCATGCTGAAAGTAGCTTTGGGAGAAACAGAAAACAATATACATAGTATGATTAGTGGCATCACCAGAGGAGAAGCAGGCAAACGGAGTCTCTGGGACCTGCACAGGGAAGAAAGAGAAATTATGGGAAGTTGGTTGCACTTGAGAAAGTATCTCAGTGATTAGTAATAAGCATACATCTGGCCATGAAACCAGGCCTCTTTTGACTCTGCATCCAACCCAAGCATAGACATCCCCATTATCTGAGAAGAGTCCTCCCTGAACATCATTTCTTCGTGGGGACTGTTTCCTAAGGACTCTGATTTTAATGTCATTTGTTATTCTTCCTTCATTCATTCACTCATTTAACAGTTGTTAATTGATTACCTATTATATGCAAGCACTGTTATAAATACTGGGGGCACTACAGTGAAAAATCATTGCCTCTCATAAAGCTTGTATTATGGTGTTGGAAACAAACATACCACAGGTAAACAATTTCAGAATTTAATAAGTGATAAACAGGAAACAAACTAGATGATAGATTGAGAGTAGTGTGGGTGTGAAGGGAGGTTGTTTTAGGTATGGAGGTCTGGGAAAGTCTCTCCGAGAAGGGGATATTTGAACTTTTATCTAAAGGTAAAGAATCAGATGTACAAGAATGGAGGAAAGAATGTTCCATTCTTTTGCTCTGGACAAACAGGCCAGTAATATCAAGTGAAAAGACCCTAGAAAGGGACCAAACTAAGTTTAAATAAAAGTAAGGGGGGGCCAACACTGTAGCGTAGTGGTTAAGTTCAGCGCACTTAGCTTTGGCAGCCCAGGTTCGTGAGTTCAGATCCCAGGCACAGACGCATACCACTCGTCAGCTTTGTGGACGCAGCAACCCACATATATAGTGGAGGAAGATTGGCACAGATGTTAGCTCACGGCTAATCTTCCTCAGCAGAAAAAAAAAAAAGGAAGTGGAGAACATAGTGAGTGAGAGGTAGAACGCTGGGAGAAGCCAAATAGGTAAGGAGAATTTGTATCACAAAAGATTTTGATGGTCAGTGGTTGGGAGAGACTTGAGTCATTCTTTGTCTCTGTCTCTCTCTCTGTCTCTCTTTCTCTCTCTTTCTCACACACACACACACACACACACATATCGCAGTATTCCAAAGTCAACTCTGTGGTAATGCCTGCTTATATCTCTGCAAAAAAAAAAAAAGCAAATAAACCCAAATATAAGGTGCTCTGGGGGAAAACTCAGCTCTGTATGAGGCAGACAAAAATAATCTAAGCCAAGAAAAAACTTGAGGAGCATTTCCTGTTGTGATTGAATGCAACTGAAACTACAAACCTAAGCAATAGAAAAGCAGTAAATTTGTGAATTCCAATATTTAATTTAGGCTTGGCAGGATCCCACCCTTTTTTAGAGAGAGACATCAACAGGACTGTATTGCTTAATGATGTTTCCTGCATACCTTTGTGTATTAATAGTCTTCAAAGGAAATACTTTTCATATCATTACTATTATACTGTAATCAAGAAAAAAAGTCTTGTGACCCAATAGCATCTGACTGAGTAAGGCATCAGTTCTTATAAGATGCAATGAGAAGTTATCAAAGTATTTTAAGCAAGGAAGTGACATGATCTGATTTATATTTAGGAAAATCACTGTATGGGTGAGTGGAGAACTGGAAAAATGTAGTCTAATTTAGAGAATTTTCCAATAGTCAAGATAATAAATAAGGGTGCCCTGGATTAAGATGATGGCAATAAAAGTGGACAGTAATTTATATTTTAAGTAGAGATGACAGGACTTGATTGTTTGGACGTAGAAGACAATAAAAATACAGGTAACCAGGCATGACCACTATATTTTAGGATTTTCCCACAAATTGAATGATTATATCATTTACAGGAATGGAGAAGACTCGGGGAGTGATGATAGGAGGAGGGCTCTATCAAGAGATTTTCTAGATATACTACATATGATATGTATACTAGCAGTAATGTGTTGGCAAATGCTTAACATTTGTTAAACCTTCCAGGAAAAAGGATATACAAATATACTCAAACGTAAGTTTATTATAAATTTTACTCATAGAAATAATGATAGCACACAATTTCAAATAAAAATATATGAAATACTGTTGTAAAGATCATATAGCATTGTGTGATTCTTATTTTTTAAAAATACTCAGCTTCTTCAGGGTAGCCACAGAGAAGGAAAATAGATGGGTATAAAGCAAATTTGGGATTTGGCAGTTGAAGAAATAGAGGAAGAAGGAGACACAGAGTTTGAGATTGTTACAGAAGCCACTCAAACAAGTCGCGGACTCTCTGATGGATACGAAGGAAGCGAAGAGAAGACAAGACGGATGGAAAGTGAAAATGAACACGAGGTTTTGATTAGATTAAAAGATTTTTGAAATTGGGAAGTACTAGAGTAAACGAATCGGAAGAACAGGAGCCGACGTAATTACTAACGTGGCAAGGTCTGACATATGTATGACCCCTGCAGCGGATGGCCGAGGTAGGTAGAAAACAGATTTTTAGAAATGAGAAGATTTATGATTTAGAAGGCTAGGGTGTTAGATGGGTCATCCCTGTGAAAGTTGAATTGACCATGAATAATGACTGTAATAGGAGTAGAGAGGAAGAAATAATGAGCTGAGAGCTAAATTTTTCAGTGAAGGAGAGAAAGTGATCAGGAGTTTGGTAGAAGTTGTGGATAGTGAGTGGTACGTACCTCAAAGAATCTAATATTGTTGAATGAGGAAGGGGGAAAATGATATGAAAGGGGCACTGATAAGCAAGGATGATATCTATCCATCTCTTGACCCTGGGAATCATAGGACAGGAGAGATAGGCAGATGATAGATAGATAGATAGATAGGCAGATAGATAGACAGATAAATGTATTTCTTCCGATGATGACTTTGTATTAGTACAACAAGTTGAGTGATCCCCAATGATGGTTATGTATAAACCTTGTGGGTTACAACACATCACTGCATGTACTGCAAAAATTTATAGAATGATAAGAATATTTAAAAGCCTTCAGAAAACCTTCTAAACTATAAAATTGGGGAAAATGGTATTTAATTTTCAAAAGCAAAAATCTTCTGTAAAAGGATTATTTAAAACTGCTCTGACAAGGATAACAGAAACTGAATTACAAGTGTCATGTGTAGCTTATAAAATCAACTAGAGGCACTGTTATCATAAAAGGTTAGGAACCAGTGAGATAAAACACCAAAGAGGATAAAATAAGATTACAATTTGAAAGCGTTTGAAAAGGCAAACATATTCACATACAAGGTCATAATATTATTACGAAATGCAAATTGAATACAAAATAAGAGATTAGCCTTCTGGCACTTTCCTCTGTAGGTATATTATTCATTTCTCAGTTGTGTCTAAACTCAAGTGGACATCAATCAGTCAAGTATTTAGAGTCCCCAGCACAGCAGGGTGCACAAGTGTTTAGAAGAACAGGTTCTGTCCTTATGAAGTAGACTAATTCTGTATAAAAATTATTAGAGGAAAAAACAGCACGTAGCCAACTATTAAACAGTGTGGTAAGACCACAAGCATAACTTCGATTCAGAAAAAATAATAATCATTGAGAGTCAGAGTGAAAATTACTTAGACTATCCTTGCACTAAATTTTGCCCCTCACTCTAATGATTTATTTAAGAGACTGTCATCAGTAAGAACTTTTAACACGTGAAAAAGAAATTAAATAAAACCAGAAAAATTAAAATGAAAGCACAGTTTATCTCTCTTCTGACAAAAAGATCACTCTGCCCATAATAACCACAGTAACTTTTTTTAAAAAAGACAGTCCAACTATCAAAACAGAGTATCAATGATTTTCACATTTTTTACTCTCTTACCAGTAATTGAGAAATCATCTACAATCAAGCACTTATTCATTCAAAAGAGATTTATTGAGAACCTACTTCGTACTCAGACAAGGATTCAATGTTATTGTCGATATTCATTCAGCGTAAGATACAGCCTCCACCTTCAAGGAATTTACAGTCTAACTGGGAAAACATGATTAACACCGACGGAATATTGAAGACAGTAAATAATTGGATTCTGTCTTTTTTCAAATCAGATGCCCAATAAATTCATGGTGCAGCATTTCATATTCTAAAGCTAAAAACGGGGAAGACTTGTAGAGCCTGAAGGACACCAGGAAGCTTCAGAGAAGAACGGGGAGACGAAATTGGCTGGATTTGCCTAAGCAGGAAGGCCGGAAAGCACAAGATAAAGAACAGCATCTCAAACTGAAGACTGTGTTGCATGAAATAACACTAGGGAATATGTCAAAGTCCTCAAAAGTCCACAAAGTAAATATGGTGAATTGTCTAGGACTTGATTCAACAAAAATGACTTAAAATGTTGTTTTTAAGTGAACACAAACATATTATGAAGTAGAATGCAAAATGTGTAGAAATTTTTCAAATTACAGATGAAAACTTGTTCTTTGACATCATCTTGGAATATGAAATTATTGTCCACAAACAACGGCAGTTTGTCAGAAAAGATTGCAAATATTTATCAGGAAAGATAGAGTTGGGTCTGGCAGTGGTCAAAGTATATTTCCTAATTGAAGGAAATATAGTGATACTTAAGGAAAGGAGAATAAAACTGAATAAGTAGGTCCTTAAAGCCATATAAAGGACTTTTACCTCTTGATACACGGCTATCTACTCCCCGAATTAAGTTAGATTTAATGTAGTAGAAATATGAAAAGAATTTTAAGTTCTCAAACATAAAATATAAGATAAATGTTAATCTTCTACAAATGTACAAGATGGAATAGAAGTGGAAATGGAGGTAGAGGTGTCGGGAATGCTACGAGATAAAAGATTATTGATGTCATCCAAACTTCTGCTGGTGAAGACATGGCTTAAAATGATGGGTATATGTTAACAACAACAACAATAAAAAAAAAGTCTGAAGAAAATAGGGGTAAGGGACCTATGTGACAAATATGAAGACTAATTATAATGTAAATTTTGAGTTATATATAAATCTCTCAATCTTATTAATCAAAATGGCTTCAGGTGGTAGGAGATAATGCAGCCAATTAAATGTTGTATTTATACTTTCCATCTCAGGAATCTCAAGCAGGAAACACATGATCTTAAGATAGTCTCTGTCCCCTTTGGCACTCCCACTGGATGTCCCACGGACACCTGTGTCCACACCTGGAAGCCAGAGGCCGGTGCAGGAAGCAGGCAGTGCTGGTGGGGGTTGGTTCTAGGGAGAGAATCACTGCGTGCACAGGGCGATGCTGGTGATTACGGAGGTGGCAGCTCTTTAGGAGATGAAAGGGCTCACTCGTCAGCTCTGGCTGCTGAATTTAATGTATCCCCTGGTGAAAAAGAGAAAGTAGCAGTGGCCTAAGAGTTAACACATAGACCAAGACTACGAAACTGTCAGACTGCAAAATGCTATTAATTTTGAAAGTGGGAAATTAATTGGCTCCCTCTTACCACCTGTGGTTGATGTTAGTTCTTCAATAAAGGAGAAAAAAGACCGTCTGAGGTGAGTGATCTTAGAGACTATAGCTGCCTCCCACTGGGCCTCTTAAAGAGAGTGTTGACAATTTTATTATAAACCTCTCCTAGAGGGGTTTCTCACTTTCATGTATAATTTGTCATATCCTCGCACTAACGTGACTAATAATTTGCTTAAATCATTTTTGCCATATTTTGAAAACAGAGAAACAAAAAGTGGCTTTTTTAGCAGCTGGGATCACATGCTTGTTCTCTTTCTTTACATTATTCTAATATAAAAGCAGCGGTGGGGAACACGGAAGACAGACCAAGAGCGATTTCAGCAGCTCTTCACCAATGTCCAGGAGACTGAGCCTTCAACAGTGTAAAAGAATATTTTGTAAGAATTTTAAGATTCAGTATGGTATAATTCCTTCTTCCTCTGCGAATCTCACTGATGTCACATTCATCCTTTCCCTGGCATGACAGAGAGGGAATCATGACCTTCTCCCCTCTGGCCGTAATGAAGCCAAGATCACAGTATACAACAACATATACTAGAGGAAGAGCAAGATTTCACCTAACATTAAAAAATTCACCTTTCGGCGCGGCCGGGCCCAGCGGCGGGGCGGAGGCGGTGGAGAGGCCCGCGGCGGCAGGGAGCGACTGGGCCGGGAGCGGGCGCCGGAGCCGAGCGGAGCCCAGCCGGAGCGGACGGCGCAGGCCGGCGCGGCTAGCAGCAACCATGTCGCTGTTCGGGAAGCTGGTCGGGGCGGGAAGGGGTAAGGCCGGCAAGGGCGGCCCGACCCCCCAGGAGGTCATCCAGCGGCTGCGGGACACGGAGGAGATGCTAAGTAAGAAGCAGGAATTCCGGGAGAAGAAGATCGAACAGGAACTGACGGCCGCCAAGAAGCACGGCACCAAAAACAAGCGCGCGGCCCTCCAGGCGCTGAAACGCAAGAAAAGGTATGAGAAGCAGCTGGCGCAGATCGACGGCACACTATCAATCATCGAGTTCCAGCGAGAGGCCCTGAAGAATGCCAACACCAACACCGACGTGCTCAAGAACATGGGCTATGCCTCCAAGGCCATGAAGGCTGCCCACGACAACATGGACATCGATAAAGTTGATGAGTTAGTGCAGGAGATTGCTAACCAGCAAGAACTTGCAGAGGAGATTTCAACAGCTATTTCAAAACCTGTAGGGTTTGGAGAAGGGTTTGATGAGGACGAACTCATGGCCGAATTAGAAGAACTAGAACAGGAGGAACCAGACAAGAATTTGCTGGAAGTCAGTGGACCCGAAACAGTCCCTCTACCAAACGTTCCTTCCGTTAAGCCTACCATCAAAACCCACCAAGAAGAAGGAAGAGGAAGACGACGACATGAAGGAATTGGAGAACTGGGTTGGATCCATTTAACTGGTCCAGCGCGGGCTGGGGCCAGACGGACTCTGGTGGCCTGCTCAGCGGGCAGGAGTGTGCTTATGCAGGGCAGGCAGGACGTGGTGCAGGCAGGTTCCATCGCTCTCGAATCTCCCTCCAAAGCAGCAGGGCCGCATCACTGCTCACTCTCTGCATAGCATGGTCTGCACCCAGCTGTATGGGCAGGTGGGAGAGGGGAGGGGCCTGGGGGAGGGGGGAAGGGGGCAGGCGGGGTGGGAGTTACCTGCTGTTTATAATGTTGAATTTCTGTAAAATTGTATTTGCAAATCCAAAAAAAAAAAAAAATTCACCTTTCGTGGAAAGTAATGACTCATGTCACATGAAGGTCAGAGGGGCGATTGGTGCAGTGTAAAACTGAATTCCAAATATCTGTTACAAATTATTTGACCATTGAAGTAAAGTGAATAAGGACCTCAGTGCCTGAACAAACCATTCACTCTTAAATCTGTATGCCTTTGCTTCAGGGTATACCCTTTACCTGAAAAAGAGTCTCACACCTTTCTCTCTTCCTCCTAACTCACCCTCTCTCAACAAAAGAAAAAAGAAAAACTAGGACGTAGTATGTATTATATAAAAATCGGCTACTAGTTTATAATGATCTTTCACAATTGTTTAAAAAATTAGAAATAATAGACGTAAAACACCTGACATAGTTTCTACCACAAAGGAAATATCCACTAAATGGTCATGAACATTATTCTTATAACAAGCATTTAATGAAGACATCTTTACATGTCTATCTCCCCAGCTAGAATGTTAGCTTATAGAGGACAGGCATGATGTCGTAATTATTCATTTAATAAGTATTTGTTAAACATCTGAATGTTCAAGGCACTGTGATTTGTATCGAGATATGATGGAAGACAAGCTAGTAGCAATTTGAGGATTTCCTAGATTAAACTACCCTGCCAAAGTATTAGTACCCCGTCCACTTCTATATTCCCTATCATTTAGCATCTATCATACATATTGAAAATATCTATTTAGATGTTTGTCTTGTGGAGTCAGAGGAGGCTTTCCTTGCCTTATTCATGAGTGTACCAATTTAATAAATATTAATTGATCATCTTATGATGCATTCTGCTTTTATTTCTAGAAATCATAATTGTATTCATACATGAAAATTTTCTCCTACAGTCATTAGTGTTAGTTTATGAGTTCCCAAGTTTTTGAATGAACAGATTATATACTGTTACTTTAAGTAATTTTCAATGTTTCACATACGTGATTGATTAAACATTGAAAATATTTTCCTTGTATAGCCTTTTCCGTTTTCTGGAGTACAGTATGAAATCGTATGAAGGTATTATTTCCAGATTAAAATGTGAGATTTCCTTCAGTTCGAGATCTGAGTCAATTCCAAGATGATAATAAGGTAAAATCATAAACTCCAAATAATACTTAGCTGGGTGAGACTTCTCAGAGATCTTTAGATCAAAAATTTACTGGAACATCACTCCAGGTTTCTCTCATGAGGGTCAATAACCCCTCATTTCTATCACAGCACTCACACTGAACCTAGTCAAGTAGGGCTCCAACTTCAAGAGTAACTAATTGCTACGCATTCATCTTAAGAAATTCTACTCATTTTTTTTTAATGTATAAGGCATGTTACAATTTCACTCTACTTGGAATCACAGGAAATAAAAGGTGAACTTTGAATATCTTGATTCTATCCCCACCTTCTATTCCCAAAGCCACTTTGCTAAATAGGGAACTTAAATGGCTTTCAGAGAAAGGAATTTATATCAGATTCTTAGGCTGCCAAGATGGATGCAGGCAGAAAAGACATGTCTATATATCAGCAGAAATTCTGCACATATTAAATGTTAGGTAGAAATTAACAATCTTAACAGTAATTAATCTCTGCCTTTATTAGCTGATATAATAAATAATATCATTATCTCAATGTAATGATCTTCAACGGTAGAATCTATTTTTAAGGACTTTTAAGATATAGACATAGTTTTAGCTTTTAAATCCTTTTAGAGTTTTCTAAAATTCAGCTATATGTTCTACTCATACTTCCTGTCCGTTAAGACAAAACCCATTTTCTTTGATAACATCACATTATTTCCACTGACATACTAATGGATCCCACTGTGTGTTACAAGTTTATGACTATATGATTCATTTCTATGATAATCTCACTTTTGTTAATATAACAGCTCCAATTGTAGTACATCAATTCCTGAGATATCCACAGTCACATCCTAATGACTTTTTCAACCCTTAATGTGTTTTAAAAGAGTCACTTTGTTCTGCAATAAAAAAAAAAAAAAAAAAACTTGTAGGAGACTTCAACCAATTACATAGTCTCCTCTCTACAAAATAGGAAGAATGTAGTAATCCAACACTCTGCATTTATGTAGAATATCTCCTCAAAAAGATCTCAAAGAATGTAGCAACAAAACAAACTACGGAGAATAAAAATAAATTTTCCAAATGATTCATTACATATTGCTACATCTTCTAGATTATAGTAATTGTACTACAAGGATATTTAACATGGTATCTATGGGCCTGAGAGTTCATGGGTGGGCTTCAAAGAGTAGGTAAAGCCCCTGATATTGTAGAAAAAAAGTTATGTATGTATATATTTAAGAACATAACTTTCATCACATTCTAAAAGCGGTCTATGTGATCCAAAAAAAGATTAAGAGAACTCATTTTAGCCTATCCCTGTAACATAGACTAGAGGAAAACAGTTCAGGAGCTTAGACTCTAAGAAGTGATTCATATGTGAATACAATCGGGGAAGAAATGGAAATAGTACTTTAAACATCCATCCATGAGTACCAAAAGGAATTTGGAATTATAAAAAAGAGAATTGATATAAAATGACAGTTTTCACTTAAAAAGGCAAAAAAGTAGATTAAAATTAGAATACAGCAACAGCTGCTTATACCCTTTTCATAAGACACACCTGTTTGGATAAAAGACAGATATTTTCATAGAAATAAATTGGAGAGTCTGTAATCAATGGTAAAAGGGAATGGAGGTAAAATCTATGGGAAGAGGTGAAGAAATCTTTTTAACTTAAGAATTGGGATGAGAATTCCTTTTCTTGTGGGATCTGCCCTTGTGAAAAACAGCCTACTTGGAACAAAGTCCACTTGGAGCTCCAAAACATTAGAGAAGAGAACTAAATTCATCCAGATAAGACGAGTAGAAGACTTTTGTTCAGAGAGAAAAAATAAGAAATTAGGAAGGAGAGAAGGAATTTAGAGATGGAGAGATGAGAAAAACTTGGGAGTAAGGGCTAAGAAAACACCATGGTGAAGAACAGCTGAAAGAAATTAACTAATAACGATGCGCAGAAGCAGAGCTAAGTTTGGTAGGGTTGAACTTATGTTTTGGTCGTCCTCATTGAGAAAAAGAGAACCCCAAATTTCAAATTAGGATCTTTGGAAGAAACATGCACAAGTAGGGCCCAATGAAACTTCAGCCTCATTACTTTCATGGAAATCCATAACTAGTCATGTCTGCCATTCCATTTAAACTTATTTTCTCTATAGCATATAAACACTATCTCAAAACATATTCAGTAAATCTCCTCCACTCAAAATGCTTTGAATGAATGCTATTTTTGTGGAAAATCTAAAAGAGAGCTGAATTTTTCATGGGTAGAAGAGAGACAGGACAAGGTGATCCTAAGAATGTAAGTCTGCTGGAAATTCACAGAAATCTTGAAAAAGCCATGAAACTTGGAGGAAGGTGTCAAGTTAATTTACTTAGCTCTTGAATAACGAGAAGGCCTTCAACTAACAGCTTGCTTACAAAAAGTAAGCTTAGACTTCATCCAGCCTAATGGAGCGAAAAAAGGGGAAATGTTACCATACAGATCAAAATGTGTACAAAGGTAAGGTATGGTAGTGAGAGTAAACTTTAACTAGAGTAGTCCTTCTTCTATATGCATCCATATTTTAAAATTCATGACTCCCTCACTAACAATTTTGTCTTCCTAAAATAACCCTTAGGCAGGCATTGAGGCATCACATTAGTAGGAGATGCAATTGTTCTGATTTTCAAGAAGAGCAGTGTAACATGATGGTTAAGGATGCCCGGGAGTAGCTGCAGCCCTTGTTAGTTGTGTGATTTTTGGCAAGTTGCTTAAAGTTCTATGATTCCATTTCTTCATACATAACATGAGGATAATATAGGATCTCTCTCTCTCTCACTCTCTCTCCGGCTTTACCAAGTATAACTTACAAATAATAAAAATTCTCCCATTGTCGTTGTGCCAGTGAGTAAGTTTTAATACATAGATGTAGTTTTACAAACAACAGTCCAATTCAGCCTTAAAACATTTCCATCACCCCCAAAAAGTTCTAGCATGTTCATTTGTAGGCAATCTCCACTTCTAGAACCAGGAAACATTGATCTTCTTTCCATCTCTATAGTTTCATCTTATTTAGGAAATTCATATATATTGAACCATTTGATATGTATTTTTTCACTTAGGATGTTTTTGAGGTTCACAAATGTTATTACATGCATCAATATATTGTTCCTTTTAATTGTTAAATAATATTCCATTGCAAGGATCTGCCTCATTTTGTTTATGTATTCATCAATTCGATATGGACAGTGGGTTTGTTTTCAATTTGGAGCTGCTACGAGCAACGCTACTATCAACAATCACACAGAAGTCTTTGTGCACATATTTGTTTTCATTTCTGTTAGATAAATACCTAGAAGCGAAATGCTAGGTAACATGGCAAGTGTACAATTAACATTTTTAAGACATCATAAAACTGCTCTCCAAAGTAGCTCTATCGTATTACATGCCCACAAACAATGTATTGAGATTCTAGTTTTTCTGCATCTTTACAATACTTGGTATTCTCTGTCTTTTTAATTTTTGCCATTCTAGAGTGTGGTGGATATCTCATTGTGGCGTGAACTTTCATTTCTCTAGTGACCAACAATGTTGAGCATATTTCCATGTGCTTTTTTGCTACCCGTATCTCAAAATGACTATTCAAATCTTGTGCCCATATTTTACCTGGGTTGCTTGCCGCCTTCTTGAGTTGTAAGTTTTTAATATTTTCTGGATACAAGTCCTTTATTAGATATATGATTCACATATGTTTTCTTGAATTCTCTGGCTTGTCTTTTCTACTTTCTTAGTATCTTTTTTAGGAGCAAAACTTTAATTTTTAATTTAGATGAAATCCAATTTATCTTCTTTTTTCTTTTATGGATCATCTTTTTGATATCATTATATCTAATATCTCTTTGCATAACTCAAGATCGCAAAGATTTTTCTCTTGTGTTTTACATTTTTAGTGCTCACATTTAAGTATATGATCCATTATAGGTTAATTTTTGTTATTGGCTGAGGAAAGACTCTAAATTCCCTTTTTTCTTTGTTTCTTTTTCTTTGCACATAGTTTCCAATTGTTCCAGCACCATTTGTTGAAAAGACTATCACTTCCCAATAGAATTACATTGCACTTTTGCCAAAACCAATTAACCAAATAATGATGAGTATGTCAAAATCATGGACATCTGTATATTCCCTATGGTAAATAATAATTACTGATAAATGCAAGTCACTTACAAACAGAAGCATTTAAAATGCATATGCATTCAACTTCTTCAATAGACAACTAATTCATGTGTATTTATAATATAGGTAATCTTGGCAATACGAAGGTAAATCAGACATGGAACCTACTGTCAAAACATTTACCATCTAGACTAGGAAGCGACAAGGGCTTCAAGAGGGCAAACATAAAGTGGATATTTAGGCAGGAAGGATTACCTCAACTGAGGCTATCTGCATAGGCTTCATGGAGACAGTGGCCTTAGAAACAGAACTTGACTGATGAGTGGGATCTGATTCTATAGAAATAAATTGAAGGGCATTCTAAAATGAGGATAAAGCCTGGACACAGACAAGGAGGCAAGAGAGCAGGGAGAGAAGGGTAGTTGAGCAATATATAGGATATATCCAAAAGAGACAAGAATGGTAACATGGAAAAATAAATTTGAAAACATTAGTGCCAGACAAGAATTGGATTTTATTTTCTAAGCAATTGGAGTTACTTAAGGTTTATGAGCAGAAGAATGTCATGATTGATGCTCATAGCTATGCCAGCGCCAGTAAAGTGAAGCTGTTAAAAAACATTTACCATCATTTCTAAAATTATTTGATTTCACTTAGGAGGTGCTTTAATTTAGTTCCTGCTCTAAAAGTTTCTTATTCTTATGCTGGTACCAATTAAATTACAATAAAAGGATTCTTTAGATTTGAGCATTCTTTTTTTTTTTTTTGAAGCTCATTCATTCATTCATTCAATAAATATTTTAGTGGTTCTGTGTGCTGGGCTCTGGATACATAGTGGTGTAAAAATGTATATTGTTCTCAGTCTTCATGAAGCAAATTTACATACATGCACAGTACACTCACATACACATTACATATGTAAATTTACATACATTAGCTAAATTATAATGATTGCTAAAGAGCGGTAACATCTCATGTTTAAATAGACCTTAACGTTTGGAAAATTTATTTCACATATAATAACTTATTTAATCCTCATGAAAGTCATTTTAGGATGGTGTTACAACCCTCACTTTACACATGAGAGTATTAAAGAACACAAGGTTAACCCATTCAAGATCATGAGGCTGGAACATTAGAAAGTCAGTACTGTTAACTGGCGATCTCCTGATTCTAAACCCAATGCTCTTACCATAGTGTTTAAGACTTTTCAGTGATAGATTTTTTTCTACATTAAGGTGAAGAAAATTCAGTGTCTGGCCCAATCCACGGTATGATATGCAACACTGAAAAAATATTCTTCTCATTTTGATACATTTCTTAACCATTTTATTCTCTCTACCCAAACAGTCCAGCCCAACCTTCCTCCCTCCTCCACGCGCACACTCCGGAAGATGCTTAAGAAATGCCACTCTGGTGTAATTCTGACTGCTCAACTCTGGGTCACATATTCAGTAGCTCATACTCTGAGCAGGGAGAAGATCGGACCTCTTAACAGAGCAACTGTTTGTCAGAAAGTTTAGAAAGCTCAGCCCAAAGCCTCTCCAGGGTAGAAAGACACAAAGGATAGAAAGATTTACATGAAAGCTGAGAAAACCTACCAGGTCTATTAACAGGTCAAAGATTTTAAATTGCTTCCAAACTGGTGAATTTGGCCCAGAAATATATCCTTAATTCAGGACGTCCAGCCTCAAAGGCAATTCACTCTAGAATCACATAAGAGCCAAGATGTTGAAGCTTAATGCTTTCTTAAAATAAATGATCATTTTTTTAAGCCACAATTTCACTGTTGCCATGACACTGGGACTCAAAGTCCGTCTTAGAGAATCAGATTTTTTTTTGAGGTAAACCATTTTTATTTTGTTAGAAAATTGTTTAGGAAATTTCTAGTAATATCAATGGTATACTATATAAGAAATTTATTTTGAAATAAAATTAACCTTTTCACAAAGAACATATTAAGAATTCTGCCAGGATCATAGAAGTCTATACGCAAGTTGTCACGTACTATATTCCTTCATTTTTGATTCATACTATTTTGGGGTTTCTTAGGAACAGTAGCTGAATAACACGATCAAGATCAAAGGGAGAAGAAAAAAATTACAGGCTACACCTCATATATGACAAGGAAAACAGAATTCTAAGAAACCATTAAGTTAAAATAGTCATGGAATATCCAACACATTAAAAAGCTTAAGAGGAATACAGATTTCTGATGACAATTATTTAAACAAAACATTTTTTGCCTTTAACACTTTTGTATCTAATAATTGTGTCTTTTTTATAATCAAACTTAAGTAATTATCATAATAGTAACCATAGCCTCAAAATAGAAATTAGTTTAATCTCTGGGAGAAATAATGACATCAGTTTTTTAACTTTTTGTTTTGAAATAATTATATATTCCTAGGAAGTTGCAAAAAAAAAAATGTTCAGAGAGATTCTTTGCAATCTTTTTTACCCAGCATCCTTTTATGACATCCTACATAACTATAGTAAAATATCACAGCAAGGGGCCGGCCCAGTGGCGGAATGGTTAAGTTCGCTGCTCTGCTTCTGAAGCCTGGGTTCACCAGTTTGGATCCAGGCACCGTCCTACACACCGCTTGTCAAGCCATGCTGTGGCAGGCATCCCACATATAAAGTAGAGGAAGATGGGCACGGATGTTAGCTCAGAGCTAATCTTCCTCAAACAAAAAAAAAATCACAATCAGGAAATTGACCATGATACAATCTACAGAATTTATTCAGATTTCACCAGTTTTGCATGCCTGCCTCTTTGTGTGTGTAGTGTGCATGTGTTTCTATGTAGTATTATCATATGTGTAGATTCATGTAATAACCACCACAATCAGGCTATAGAACAGTGCTGTCACCACAAGGCTCATTTGTGCTGTTCTTGTAAAACCACACCCATTCCCCAATTCCTAATCCCCTATGGCAACAATGTTTTCCATCTGTGTAATTTTCTTATATCAAGAATGTTATATGGGGCCGGCTCCGTGGCTGAGTGGTTAAGCTCACCCACTTCGAGGCCCAGCGTTTCACTGGTTCAGATCCTGGGCGCCGACACGGCAACACTCTCAGGCCACACTGAGGTGGCGTCCCACGTGCCACAACTAGAAGGACCCACAACTAAAATATGCAACTATGTACTGGGGGGATTTGGGGAGAAAAAGCAGAAAAACAAAAAAATTAAGATTGGCAACTGTTGTTAGCTCAGGCGCCAATCTTTAGAAAAAAAAGAATGTTATATAAATAGAATCATTCAGTATGTAACCGTTTATGATTTTACCCAGCATAACTCTGGTTATTCATCCAGGTCTCAATTGTTTGTTCCTTTTAATTGTTAAGTAGTTTTCCATGCCATGGGTGTACCACACTTTGTTTAACCATTTACCCAAAGACAGACATTTGGCCATTACAAATAAAACTGCTAAAACATTCATGTACAGGTGTTTGTTTGAACATAAGTTTTCATTTCCCTAGAATAAATGTCCAAGAGAGCAATTGTTAGGTAATATGGCAATTATGTGTCTATTTTTATAAGAAACTGCCAAAATATTTTCCAGAGTGCCTGTGCCATATTACATTTCCACCAGCAAGCTGTGAGTGAGCCAGTTTCCCCACACCCCCATCAGCATTTGGGGCTGTCCCTGTTTTGCATTTTAGCCATTCTGATAGGGATATTGTGGTGTCTTGTAGTGGTTTGAATTTTCATTTTCCTAATGTTTACTGATGTTCAACATTTTTTCATGTGATGATTTGCCAATCATATATCTTCTTCAGTGACATGTCCTGTTGCCATTTTGTGGTTGAATTGTTTGTATTTTTCTTGTTGGGTTTTCAGAGTTCTTTATGTATTCTAGCTGCAAGTTCTTTATGAGATACATACTTAGCATATATTTTCTCAAGTGCATAAATTTTATAAAAACTAAAATTAGGAGACTGTTAGACATGATACATAATTAAATTATTTCCTCCAAGAAATATCAGATCTAATCAGTACTCAGGAATTTTCGGGAGAAACACAGGGAATCATTTGGAATTTCATAGAATCTCAGGGTTAGAAACAATGATAAAGAGCATTTTAAGGGTGAGAAATTCCTGTCACATTTATCATCATTCTCAAGTTTAATCGCTTTGTGGCCCAGTGACTAACAGCATCAAGCACCTCTGAAAACCTTTTCTGCATCTTGTTTCTGTGACTGATATAATCTCAGGAGGAGGAGTTTCTTCACTGAAATGTGTTTACTAGATATAATAATTACATAACTTCTCGGTTCACAGAATATTCTAAGTCGAGAGAGAGAGATTTCCAAAAATTTTCTTATGCCATGATGCCAGTATTCTAATGTATTCTGACTTGGTTACAATTACTAAAAATAAGCCAACTTGAAATTTTTCATCAGCTAAAATAGTATTTCAAGATAGCACACTAATTGATTCATAAATTGGATTGAAGTTCTATCTTAAAATCCCATAGTAGTTAAAATATAATTCAAAATTGATCTCTTCCTTCAAATGTTATTGTGAAACAAAACTGATTTTAAAAATGACTGAGAAGCAAATATTAAATGCCTTGTGGTCCAATTGAAAGAGAGCTTTCACTTTACTTTTTGTTAAAGAATTTATGCATGAGGAGATTATTGGACATATGACTTAATGCCTTTCTGTCATTGTTTTTGACATTCAAATTAATATCCCCCTCAGGCAAATGGTAGGTTAAAGCAAAATTATATATGGCATAAAAAATTCACTTTATATAGAAACAAAGTTCATATTCTGCTTATGTAACACCATTCAGTTGAGAAATGCCATGAAATAAGCTTGTTTGGTGTTTATATGCTTACATTTTATTTATGTGGGTAATGCTATTAGGCAGATTCAGCACATAAATGGCAGTGAATGATTTCAGAGTGTCTATATACGTGTACATAAAATTTATTAGGGTGGAAACAGTGGTGTGTTTGCAAATAATTGACATAGAAGGTCTCAACACTGAGGCATGTTAACATAAATGTGAGTCAAAACAAAGTATCAGAAGTCCAAAGTAACTTCAGAACACAGAAAACAATAAAAAAGTATTTGAAAATTGAATGTTTCTTGGAACTGGGAACAGGCACCTGTGCTACCTGGTGACTAAAAAGCAGGGACTTTCCATGAGCTAAGAAAAAATAATGGTAGTGTGCCATCTAGAGGTAATGGGGTCATTTTTAACAGTTTGATACATTTGAAGGGAACTATTCCCTGACTCCAGAGCCACAGGCACCGAAACCGTTTTCGGCAATTTCAACTTCTGCAATTTAAAAGGGGAAATTTATCTTCTGAGAGTGATAAAAAAAAAAAAAAGCCAATCCTTGGTTAGCTCCCAGGAAGTGAGCCGTACTCTGATAGGTGGAAAGCACGAAAAGAAAGCTGTTGCAGGCTAAAAGCCAAATTTTCTGTATGGCTTTCTGTGTCAAGCAAAATTTGGTAAAAATGAAAACATCCAGAATCAGACATTCACATGGAACTGAGTTTGTCGTTGTACTTGATCTTGTTAAAGCTGAGCAAGGTTGGAGCTAAAGTGCAGCCTGGAGAAGAGCCACTGTGATGGCCCAGCATTATTCTAGATTTTCATTTAGAAGGAGAACAGGAATTTTTTTTTCCTCAGACATCTCTGAATAAGCATTCTCAAAATGCTTTTAAGATATAATTCTATGAGACGAAATGGTCTTTCTGCCACTAGAATATTATTTTTTGATTTCAAATTTCTAGAAAGAAAGGAACACTATTTTTCACTATAATTTTTCCTATGTTTTGTTTATCATTGTTTCAATTATTCAGGTCAAATTAAAAAATAGGTTGAGGCGAAAAATGTGATAAAATTTAACTCATGGTATGATTGTTTAACAAATATTTAAAGTTTATTACTTTTCCAATCTACTACTTCTCACTTATTAATAGTCTTCTGCGCCCTAGAATAGAATTCATAAGATGGGTTCACACAAACTTGACAATTATACAGTGGCAAAACGCATCTAGTGTGTCACCATTCACACAGAAATTCTGAGGTGATGTTTTTTGCTGAAAATTGTCACTGTAGACAATCAGTTTAAAGATATAACATATAAAGCTATAAAACTTTTAGAAAAAAATACTAGGAGAAAATGTTTAGGACCTGGGACTAAGCAAAGAGTTCTTAGACTTGACTCAAAAACACAATCCGTGAAAGGAAACATGGATAAATTGGACATCAAAATTAAAAACTTTTGTTCTGTGAAACACCCTGTTAAGAGAATGAAAAGACAAAAGGCAAGCTACAGACTGGGAAAAAATATTTGCAAACATCTGACAGAAAACTAGTATCTAAAATATGGAAAGACTTCTCAAAACTCAATAATAAAAAAATTTAATTATGAGCAATAGACATTTCACCTAAGAGGATTTACATATGGCAAATAAGCACATGAAAAGATGTTCAACAAAGTATTAGACTTTAGGGAAATTAAAATTAAAACCAAAATGAGGTAATACCACACATCTATCAGAATGGCTGAACTAAAAAACAGTGATAACAATAGATGTTTGTAAGATGTGGAAAAACTACATCTCTCACACTTTTGTGGTGGGAATGTCAAATGGTACAGCCATTCTGGATAGTAGTTTGTCAGTTTCTTATAAAAATAATCATGCAGTTACCATAAAGTCCAGCAGTACAACTACTCTTGGGCATTTATTGCAGAAAAATGAAAATTTATTCTCATGAAAAACTTGTAAATGTTCCTAGTAGTTTTATTTGTAATAGTCAAAATTGGTAACTTCCCAAATGTCTGCTAATGGGTGAATAGTTCAACAAGACATAGCTAAACCATAGTTGAATGAACATCCATACCATGGAATACTGCTCAGTGTTGATACATGCCACTTGGATAGATCTCAAGGGAATTACCTGAGTGAAAAACTCCAATCCCAAGGTTCCACAATGTTTGATTCCATTTAGACACATTCTTGAAATGACAAAATTATAGAAATAGAGAAAAGGTTAGTGATTATCAGGGATCAGGGAGTGGGATGGAAGAGTTGGGGGGGAGGGGGAAGGTAGATGTAGTAATAAAAATGCAAGGAATTGTTGTACACATGGAACTATTCTCTATCTGGATTATGGTGGTAGTTACGTGAATCTACACATGTGATAAAATTGTATAGAATCAACAGAGACATACACTCACACACACACAAATGAATGCATGTAAAACTGATGAAATCTGAAGAAGTTCTGTAGATAGTACCAATGTCCATTTCCTGGTTGTGCCATTATACTATAGCCATGCAAGATGTTACCATTGGGGGAAACTGGGTGAAGGGCACATGAGATCTCTCTTCATTATTTCATACACATTTGAATCTGTAATTATCTCAAAATAAAAAGTTTAATTATCAAAAACTGAATCAGCAACAAAAGTAACTAACAAACAACGTAATCCAATAAAATTACAAAATGTATACCATATGAAGCAAACTCTGCATTTTCTTATGAAATGTGCAAGAGTTGAGTGGGAAAAAGTGCAGCAAGACTTTATGTAGCCTACAGTAAATGTACATGTATGTATATTTCCAACATCCTTGTCTATTAAATCTTTAAAAGAGTTACTCACGCAAGTACAAATGGACTAACTTTTCTACTTTTCTCTACTTGTTGTTTGGAGGATTAATATGGGACAAAATACTAATAACCCACACACTAGGGAGGAAGAGACCATGTACGCAGTAAAGACTTCACTAGCAAGCTTGAACTGAGGTGGCTACATATGCTTAGGAAAGTCTGTTTGCAATATGGACCTTTGGCTGACATCTGAAAACTTGGGTTTCAAGAACATTCCCACCATTCTCTAACAGATCAGGGTGGCATACTATGCCTAAACTGTACGAACAACATGGTCTATGCTGAATACCTGATTTCCTTCTAGGAGTCTAGATTTTTGGTATTTGCTAGGCAGAGAGCACCTACATGACCAGCCCTCAGGAAAGTTCCTGGGCACTGACTCTCTAAGGGACTTCTCTGGAAAACATTTTACACGTGTTGACACCACTGTCGGGTAGTAAGACAATTCCTCTACCCTCTAGGTACTTCTGGCTGGCATGAGAATTAAATTGACAGGAGACAGAATAACAGGAGAAAATCAAACAAAACTTTATAACGTGCATACATAGGAGAAACCCAGGAAAATGGAGTGTCAATGCAAATAATCCATAATCATCTATTAATCAAAATTGGGGTGGTTTATTATGAGCCAGATCTGAGGATTAGCCCATGGCCTGCCTTCCCCAAGGAAGGAAGGGCACCAAAGAAGTGGCGTGTACAGAGTGCTTATATACTGTCTTGGAACAAAGAGCATACATCACTCATGATAGGAATGTCCCTTTTACAATAGTCACGAGATTGCTTTACTGGCACAGTAGATGGTTGGTCAGCAGGTCAGTGGTCACAAAGTGAGGACAGCAGGTCAGTAATTAATCCTTAGTTCTCAGAAAGAGATGCTTACCCTTAAAGAAATGCCAGCATGGGGGGAAGTTACATCCCTATCTTTAGGGGCATCATTCTTGTCTTTGGGACATAGCAAATATTTAGCAGACACAATGCATGCTCCACAGGCCATGTCAGACCCTTTTGGAAAAACAAGGTCAGGCCGAATTAGTTTTAACTGAAATGGCTTCCTCATATACTCCAATATATCCTATTGCTTGTCATTTATTTATCAGGAGTAACTCTCCAGAATGGCCAAAGCCACCACCTTAAATATCATATGCAGCTAAAGACAAAGGAGGATGTTGTGGGTAGTGGTCTGGGGCTTCAAAGGGGAGGGAGGCAATTTACATGGAGATGGAAATGTAAATGTGTGTTAAACAAGTGTTTGCTGGGCTTCTACAGACTATGGGACCCAAAAGAGATCTTTTGATAAAAATGGGCTTAGCAAGGACCCTCCCAGTCTACCAGTACCCAGAGTTATCCATGGTGCTGGCCTGGGGCCAGGCTTTCTATTTTAAATTCTTTTAGGCAGTTAGGGAAGAGGTCAAAGTTTCATGAGGCTTTCATCCTTAACCAAAGAGACACATTTTGGGGTGGCCAATTCTGATCCTCCACCCCACTCATTGCTGGGGAAATTAAGCACATTCTGTGTGACTACACTGGGAGAGGATCCATGGAAGCTTATGCCTGGTTTCTTCTTGACTTTGTCCCAGCAGCTTTTCTCTTTGCTGATTTTGCTTTGTAGTCTTTTGCTGTAGTAAATCTTACCAGGAGTATGGCTATATTCTGAGTCTTATAAGCCCTTCTAGTGAATCACTGAACCTAGGTGGTCTTGGGGACCTCTGACCATTTAGATGATCAAAAAAAACCCTGAATAATCTACCTAATCATGGTTGAGGGCTAGATATATTCTATTAATAAGCCAGATTTTCTTATGATTAAAACTTTTCCATGTAGAATAAACTTTTGGAAAATATATCAACATGCCTGAGCTTTTTAAAAAAGTGGCCATGGGAGAAATCCATGTAAAGAGAGGGACACACTCTGCCATATGATTTATAGTTCTCAGTCCAGGAGGACACTCTTCCAGTTTCCAATTTACTAATCGGAGATGGCACCACTGGGAAGATTCACATCAACATTAAAAATGTGTTGTGTAAATCTTACCAAGGCTGCCTAGGGAATATATGAAAGCCTCTGTATGAATCTCCAAATAGCTGTGCCAACTTTCACGTCACACACAGGGATGCTACTTTATTACTTAAGCACTTGGATAAACACAATCTCTCGTACATATCAAACATTTCTTCTAAGCACCTCTCTTTCACCATCTCTCCTCTTATCTCCAGGTAGCATGAACTTCAAAGTCAGAAACATCTTTTGAAAAAGAGGAAGAACAAAATAGATTTCAAAATATATAGGGCTGCAGAAACAAATGAATTTTTTCCTCACAGTTGGTCACTTAAAATAAGTGTGGGGTAAACATGAAAAAATATACAAGTCCTGGTGACGTGATATACAGAGTAATGTAAAGAAAAACTGACCTATACATTTACTTCATGTCTGTCCCAAAATCTCAGGGAAATGACAAATATATTCAAGAATAAATCCAAAATTGTGTTGGAAAAAGAGAGGAAGGTATTATCGCAGATGAAAGTAAACAATGGAGAAGCCTACATGTCAATGCAGAGAGAGGATGGGGCTTATTCAGGTGTTCTCTGATGATTTTGGAAAATACTTGGGTGAGTGCTGCCCACAATCTCCAAGCACACTGTCCACTCCCGCTACCCTGGGGTAGATAAGCTCAGGAGGCTGAATTCTCCAATATAGCTTTGACATCAATGAAACAAGCATTTTCTTCCCTATTTAGTCCTTTTACATATTTCTTGATAGTTCAGAACCTATAGAAAGAACCGAGGTGGTTGACAATCACACGGAGACTCTCTCTGTTTTACATGGTGGCTACCACAGTGTTACAATCAACAGAGAACTTTAGTAAATGCTAAACAATTGAAAAAAGGAACTTTAATTTTCTTGTCAATCCTTCAAAAATGGCCACAATTTAAATTTTATATGGTTGAGTTCTCAATATACATATGTAGCCAGACCATGGCTTACAAAAGATTTTTCTAAATTATTTCAAACACATGATTAGCTTACATGTACAAAAAAATCGATCTAATAAATAATTTTCTTAATCACAAACTATGGTGAATATTACTTACAATTGTGTTTTCTATATAATTCTAATGAACGTATTTTTACATGTGATAAAATTTCAAAAAGCCGCAATAATATAGATGACCAGCTTCCATCACTATCTCCAACAGACTGTGCAACCTGTTGGCATTTTTCAGCAATGAAGACCTGTTTTATCTTCAGGGGATAAAACAGGGGAGGCTGTTTTATCATAAAGAGCATATATGTGCCATGAAGATTTTTGCTAACTTCTTCCTTAGAATTTATTTACTTTCATTTTCATTCATGTCCTAAAACAAAGTGTCTTTTCCTGATCAGAGGTTTTAGTGCTTTGTCTGAATTTCCCAGAACAAGCTGGTAGGCAGGTTTCCAATCCCCTGAGAAACCTACAGCTTACACGTTTCTGTTTCCATTTCTTCTTTTACTGCACTTGACTGTGGAATTCCATCTTTCTGATAACTCTTCTCTTTGCTCTTGGCTAACAGCTAATTTAGCAAAACCTAACTCTGTGAAGGGAATTAAGGGATCAGGAAAGCTATTCAGTCCCTTGAGTTTGCTGCATTCTTCAACCATAAGAGCTACCTTTGCCCGAAAAAAAGACTTTTCTCCAGGGTGACAGGAAAAAGCCCAGGAGTCCTTAACATTTTTTTTTGTTTAAAACAAGCAAATTTTAAATTTGGTGATGATAAAATACATCTGTTAATTTGAAAAGCCCTTTTAGCTTGCTTTCTTGCATTTATTATTCATTCATTCACTTTTTAATTTTCTTTGTGTGGAAAACACTGTTGGCTGCCTGCCCAATATTTTTTCCCCTTTCCTTTATTACTGTGAGAACCTCACTTTTTTTTTTTTTTTTTTTTTTTCAGGGAGGAAAGGACAATATGCCCATCTAAAAAGATGCCTTCTTTTCAAATTCCTTTCCAGCTGGGGATGGCCACATGACCCATCTAATTCTAGCTATTGAGATATGGATAAAAATTTCTGAGTGGGGCCTCAGGAAAATCTTTTTAATGGGAATAGAATTTTTTTATCTTCTAAATTATTCGTCATATTTAGGATTACAGGTAATATTTGTTGAATTGTGGAGCACTTCTAGGTATAAATTGTATACTATCTAGCAAATAAATCTTATAATTTTAAGTATGACTTTGTCGCCACTGTTTAGTTTCAGTACATATGCAGTTTACTTCCAATTTGAGGTTATTTTTCTTCTTTGAGAGAGATTTTCTTTTTTTAGTTACAAATTACTAGACAATAGTGAGTTATTTTCTAGTGTTGATCTGTAATGCACTGTATTTTTTTTTCTTTTTTACTTTTTGACCCCCTCCACCAATTTCTCCCAGCCCCCACCCCTTGCTTCTGGCAACCACCAATCTATGAGCCTGGGTGTTTTTCTTCTTTTTAGATTCCACATATAGGAGGAAAAGGGAAAAAGAAAGAGAACATTTTGATTCCAAATATATTTTTAAAAAGCATATTCACTGATTTTTAGACTTACAGCCGTGTGCTAGGCATTCTTCTAGGACCTGGTGATACAGTGACGAACAAGAGGTCCTTGCCATCATGGAAGTGAAATAGAAAATCCAATCATTCTTAGTCTAGTCATTTTTTACAGTATGAAATACTACTGAAGAATAAAGGAAAAGAAATAAAACAAATTGGAGTATATAAGGAAGCCATTTGGGTTCTTTTTAATTGAGGTAACATTGGTTTATAACATTATATAAATTTCAGGTGTACATTGTTATATTTCGATTTCTGTGTAGATTACGTTGTGTTCACCACCCAAAGACTAATTACCATCCATCACCATACACCTGTGCCCGGTCACCCCTTTCACTCTCCTCCCTCCCCCCTTCCCCTGGTAACCAGCAATCCGGTCTCTGTCTCTATGTGATTGTTGTTGTTTTTATCTTCTACCTATGAGTGAGATCATGTGATATTTGACTTTCCCCCTTTTACCTATTTGGCTTAGCATAAAACCCTCAAGGTCCATCCATGTTGTCGCAAATGGCAAGGTTTCATCTTTTTATGGATGACTAGTATTCCATTATGTATATATACCACATCTTCATTATCCATCCCTTGATGGGCACTTAGGTTGTCTCCAAGTCTTGGTTATTGTGACTAATGCTGCAATGAACATAGGGGTGCATATATCTTTATGCATTCATGTTTTCATGTTCTTGGGATAAATCCCCAGCAGTGGAATAGCTGTATCATATGATATTTCTATTCTTAATTGTTTGAGAAATCTCCGTACTGTTTTCCATAGTGGTTGTATCAGTTTACATTCCCACCAGCAGTGTACAAGGGTTCCCTTTTCTCCAAATCCTCTCCAACACTTATTTCTCGTCTTTTTAATTAAAGCCATTCTGACAGGTGATATCTCATTGAAGTTTTGATTTGCATTTCCCTAATAATTAGTGATGTCGAACATCTTTTCATGTGCTATTTGCCATCTGTATACCTTCTTTGGAAAAACATCTGTTCAGATCTTTTGCCCATTTGTTAAATAGGTTCTTTGTTTTTTTGTTGTTGAGATGTATGAGTTCTTTAAATATTTTGGCTCTTATCAGATATGTGGTTTGTGAACATCTTATCCAGATTGCTAGGTTGTCTTTTTCATTTTGTTGATAGTTTTCTTTGTTGTGCAGAAGATTTTTAGTTTGATGTAGACCCATTTGCTTATTTTTTCTTTTGTTTCCCTTGCCCGGTCAGAAATGGTATTTGAAAATATGCTGCTAAGACCAATGTAGAAGATGATAGAACCTCTGTTTTCTTCTAGAAGTTTTATGGTTTCAGATCTTTAATCCATTTTGAGTTAAGTTTTGTGTGTGATGTAATATGATGGTGTATTTTCATTCTTTTGCATGTAGCTGTCCAGTTTTCCAGACACCATTACTGCCTTTCTCCATTATGTTTTCTTGGCTACCTTGTTGAAAATTAACTGTACATAGACGTGTGGGGTTTTTTTCTGGGCTCTCAATTCTGTTCCATTGATCTGTGTGTCTATTTGTGTGCCAGTACATGCTGTTTTGATTACTATAGCTTTGTAGTATATTTTGAAATCAAGAAGTGTGATGCCTGCAGCTTTGTTCTTTTTTCTCAGGATTCCTTTGGTTATTCGGGGTCTTTTGTTGTGCTGTATAAATTTTAGGACACTTTGTTCTATTTCTGTGAAAAATATTGTTGGAACTTTGATAGGAATTGTACTGAATCTATAGATTGCTTTAGGAAGTATGGACTTTTTAAAAATGTTAATTCAGTCAATCCAAGAGCATGGAATATCTTTCCATTTCTTAGTGTCTTCTTCAAATTCTTTCAACAATGTTTTATAGTTTTCAGTGTACATGCCTTTCACCTCTTTGGTTAAATTTATTCCCAGGTAGTCAATTGTAAATGGGATTATATTCTAAATTTCTCTTTCTTCTACTTCATTGTAAATGTATAGAGACACAACTGATTTTTGTATGTTGATTTTATATCCTGAGACTTTATTATTCCTAAAAGGTTTTGGTGAATTCTTCAGAGTTTTCTGTATATAAAATCACGTCATCTGCAAATACTGAAAGTTTCACTTCTTCTTTTTCAATTTGAATCCCTTTTATTTCTTTTTATTGCCTGATTGCTCTGGCTAGGACTTTCAATACTATGTTAAATAAGAGTGGTGACAGTGGACATCCTTGTCTGGTTCCTGTTCTTAGAGGGATAGTTTTCAATTTTTCTCCCTTGAGTGTGATATTAGCTGTGTGTTTGTCATATATGGCATTTACTATGTTGAGGTGTTTTCCTTCCATATCCATTTTATTCAGAGTTTTTATCATAAATGGATGCCATTGTCTTGTCAAATGCCTTCCCTGCATCTATTGAGATGATCAAGTGTTCTGCCACATGCCCATTTGACAAGCATCCATTTATGATAAAAACATGAATAAAATGGGTCTGGAAGGAAAATACCTCAACATAATAAAGACTCTTCTCTCTTTTTTTCCTAGTGAGTCTGGCTAAAGATTTCTCAATTTTATCATTTCAAACAACCAGCTCTTAGTTTCATTGGTGTTTTTTATTGTGTTTTTAGTCTCTATTTCCCTTATTTCTGCTCTAATTTTTATTATTTCCTTCCTTCTACTGATTTGGGGCTTTGTTTGTTCCTCTTTTTCCAGTTCCTTAGGTGCACTGTTAGATTGTTTATTCGAGACTTTTTTTGTTTGTTTAAGTAGGCTGGTATTGTTATAAACTTCCCTCTTCAAACCACTTGTACTGTATCTCATAAATTTTGGTATGCCATATTTTCATTTTCATTTGTCTTCAGGTATTTTTTTTATTTTCTCCTTTGATTTCTTCATTGATCCAGTAGCTGTTCAGTAGCATTTTGTTTAATCTCCACATACTTGTGGAGATTGGCTTTTCCAATTTTCTTCCTGTAGTTTATTTCTAGCTTCAAACTATTATGGTGAGAAAAGATGCTTGGTATTATTTCAATCTTCATAAATTTATTGAGACTTGTTTTGTGGCCTAATATTTGATCTGTCCTGGAGAATGTTCCATGTACCTTTGAAAAGAATGTGTATTTTACGGTTTTTGGATGGAATGATTGTATATGTCTTCTAAATCCATCTGGTCTAATGTGTCATTTTAGGCCATTGTATTCTTATTGAGCTTCTGTTTGGATGCTCTATCCATTGATGTAAGCAAAGTGTTAAAGTCCCCTACTATTCTTGTATTACAATTTCTCCTTTTATATCTGTTAATAATTGCTCTATACATTTAGGTGTTCCCATCTTGGGTGCATAGATATTTACAAGTGTTTTATGCTCTTGGATTGTTCCCTTTATCATTATGTAATGTCCTTCTTTGTCTCCTGTTACTGGTTCTGTTATAAAGTCTCTTTTGTCTGATATAAGTATTACTACTCCAGCTTTCTTTTCATTGCCATTTGCATGGAGAATCTTTCTCCATCCCTTCACTTTCAGTTTGCAAGTGTTTTTAGGTCTGAAGTGTCTCTTGTATGCAGCATATATATGGGTGTTGTTCTTTTATTGAATCAGCCACCCTATGCCTTTTGATTGCAGCATTTATTCCATTGACATTTAAAGTAGTCCTTTTTGCCACTTTGTTATGCCTTTTCTGTGTGTTTGAGTAGTTCTTCTCTATTCCGTTCTTCTTCTCTTGCTCTCTTCCCTTGTGGTTTGATGGCTTTCTTTAGTATTATGTTTGGGTTCTTTTCTCTTAATTTTTTTGGGTATTTATTATAGGTTTCTGGTTTGGGATCACCATGAGGTTTATACATAATAATCTAACATATGTAGCAATCTATATTAAGTTGATGGTCTTTTAAGTTTGCCCTCTTGTTTAAAGCTCTACTGTTTTACTCCCCTCCTCCCACACTTTATTTTGATATCATATTTAACCTCTTTCTTGTGTGTGAGTATTTGTTACCCTCTTATCATGGAAATAGACAATTTTAGTACTTTCATCTTTTGACCTTCATAGTAGCTTTATAGATGGTTGATTGGCTACTTTTACTGTATATTTGCCTTTACCAGTAATTTTACTCTTTTGTTTTGGGTTTTTAAAAAATAATTTTGTTATTCCTGTTTGTGGTCTTTTCTTTTCCACTTAAATAAGTCCCTTTAGCGTTTCTTGTAAGGCTGGTTTATTGATGATAAACTCTTTAGTTCTTGCTTGTCTGGAAAACTCTTTATCTCTCCTTCCATTCTGAGTGATAACCTTGCCGGGTAGAGTACTCCTGGCTGTGAGTTTTTTCCTTCGGCACTCTAAATATATCATGCCACTCCCTTCTAGCCTGTAAGGTTTCTGCTGAGAAGTCAGCTGATAGCCTCATGGGGTTTCCTTTGTATGTAACTTGTTGCCTTTCTCTTTCAGCTTTTAGGATTCTCTCTTTATCTTTAATTCTTGACATTTTAATTATAATGTGTCTTGATGTTGGCTTCTTTGGGTTCATCTTCTTTGGTGCTGTCTGTGCTTCCTGTACCTGGATGTCTGTTTCCTCCCTTAGGTATGGAAATTTTCAGCTATTATTTCTTCAAACAGATTCTCTGCCCCTTTGTCTCTCTCTTATCCTTTTGGGACACCTAAAATATGGATGTTAGTGTGCTTGATCTTGTCCTAGAGATTTCTTGGACTGTCCTCATTCCTTTTGATTCTTATTTCTTTATTCTCTTCAGCTTAGGTGATTTCCACTAGTGTTTCATCCGGCTGCTGATCTGTTCTTCTGCATCGTCTACTCTTCTACTAATTCTCTCTAGTGAATTTTTCATTTCCATTATTGTATTCTTCAGCTCTGATTGGCTCTTTTTTATTCTTTACAGTTCTTTGTTGAAATTCTCTCTGTAGTCATCCATTCTTCTCCCAAGATCAGTGAGCACCATATGACTATTAGTTTGTACTGTTTATCAGGTAGATTATTTACCTCTTACTCATTTAGGTCTTTTTCTGAAGATTTGTCCCATTTCCTTATTTGGAACATATTCTTTTGTCTTCTCATTTTACCTCTTTCTCTGTGCTTATCTATATGTATTAGGTAGATTAGCTATGTCTCCCAATCTTAGAGAAGTGTCCTTATGTAAAAGATGCTTTTTGAGGCCCAGAGGTGCACTTACCTCTCATCACCCTTTCCAAATGTTCCAGGAATGTCCCCTGTGTTGGCTACATGCTTCCTTCTGTTGTGGCAGGGTTGCTCTTGCTGCAGGTGCTTGGGGAGCATAGGCTGTACCCTTGGCCAGCTGGTTATAATGCTCTGCTGTGTGCTTAGTCACTTTATTGGACTGGGAGACCCTCAGCATAGTTGGCTGCAAGGTCTAAGAACACATTCCTGCTGCAGTTTTTCTGTTGACTAGGCCCTCAGCATGGTTGGTTGCTAGGCTCAGGGGCTTACAATTGCTGTAGGCCTCTAGCCTGCAAGGCTTTTGTCAGCTCTCTCAGTAATGCACCTGGGTGGGTCTTGCCCCAGGTGTGGCAGCACACAATTCTTTCAGGCATTGGAAGGTGGGGCCAATCCTCTATGTGGCTGTTTGTGAATCACAATTCTGCTGCAGCTGACAAGCCCCACCACCCACAGGCCCAGACACCCTGTCAATGTAGTCCTGCCCTGTGCTCATGCTCTGCCCACTAAAACAGACCTGCTCACCCTACTGCAGATGCCCCACACATTCCACCCATGCAGGCCAGCCCCCTGCACATGTCCTTCCCCACAGAGGTGGACCCACTCACCCCACTGCAGAGGTCCCACACACCCCATCTATATGGGCCCACAAGTTGCCTGAGGGCTTGCTGTTGGCTGTGCCAGTCTCTAAGGGAGCTGCCTCCCCTGGCTGAGCTGTATTAAAATGGTGCTCTAGTGGGTGGGGCTGACCCCTGTGCTAACAGGCCAGGGGAGGAAATCCAATGACATCTCCCTGTGTCTGTGTCAGCACACCTGAACTAGGCCACAATAATGGCTGCTGCTAATGTCTCAGTCCTTGGAGAGGTGGTCCCGTCCACCTCCTGCCTCACCAAGATATGACCGGAGACTATCAAGTGAGTGTCTTGTCACCAAAGGGCTGTGCACCTATCTCTGGTGAATTTAGATTGCTTTATGAAATGGGTAAATTTGTGCATGAGCCCTTTAAGAGCAAAATTTTCCTTCCTGTTCAATAGCCTTTCCTGGGTTATTCCCCATTGTATTTAATAGCCAGCAAAGCCAGATATTATGACACTTGTCTCAGTTGTGCTGAGTTAAAAAGCTGCTTATTATGGCAAAGCTCTTCAACTCAGATACCCTGCTTCTCCAGGGAAAGCTCCATACCTTAAGATTGCTCCTGGCTGTGAACCACTGCAGCTACAATGTGGCTTTTTCCTCTCCAGAAAAGAATTTCTGCCTCTTTACCTCAGTCAGCACTGTGCCCTGTTGTGGGATTTCTTTTTATCCAGTTTCTGCTTCTCAGAGGTAATTTTTCCAAGGGTAGCTGTAAATTAGTTGCTTCCATGGGAGGAGGTGAGTTCAGAGTCCTCCTATGCCACCACCTTCCCAGGAGTCTCTGCCATTTGGTTTAAAACTAATTTGGCTTGACCTTGTTTTTCCAGAAAGGCTTGACATGGACTGTTGAGCATGCATTGTACATCTGCTTTAAACATTTAAAATGTTTCAAAGCCAAGAATGATGCCGTTAAAGATAGGGATGTTGCCTTTGCCCATATTAGCATTTCTTTAAAGATAAGCATTTGTACCCAGAGACTAAAGATTAATTCCTGACCTACAGTGCTCATCTCATGACCACTGACTTGATGACCACTGACCTGCTGTGCTCACCTTGTGACTACTGACATGCTGTGCTATCAAACCACCTCATGACTGTAGTAAAAGAGAGATTCCTGTCACATGTGATGTATGTTCTTTGTTCCAAGATGGTATATAACCCCTCTGTACACCCTGCTTCTTCGGAGAGCTTCCATCGTCACCGGAAAAGTTCCAGGCTATGGTCTTCAAAGCTGACTCATACAACAAACTCACCCACATTTTGATTTATAGATTCATTATGGATTTTTGCATCAACATTACTTTAGGTTAAGAAAGAATATATGCTTTGGTATGTAAACATTGTTGGCTGACTTTGAGTTCCTGATCTGAAATATAAATATATGCATTGTCAAAGATGGAATTTTTTTTTTCTTTCCTCTGAGTCACCCCCGGTTTTAGCTAAAATAATGTATATAAAGTCAGAAATATGAAACTTCCAATAGAAATGTGAACAGGATGTTAATTTATCACTTACTTTTCCTACACTTGTAGAAAGGGATGCTGAAATAGTGAGAATGAGTTCACAAGCCATCAGACACACATCCACACACAACATATTCTCATATCTTCAGAACTTCCCATTTTATTAGGTGTTTAACCATGTCATGTTTGATGCATAGTGTGAACTATAAATACATAGATTGAACTAATTATGTTTGTTTGAAATGGTATATTATGATAGCTAGTAGACTGCTTAAGGGAATCCTGTCAAATCTCATCAGTCTGTGTCTTGAAACATACATGAGAAAAGTAATATTGAATAAAGAGAGTTAGCATTTTAGTTCATATAGTGAAAATTATCCAAAAACAAATAAAAGTGTAGCTAAGGATACATATTAAAACTATAAATAGGGACTGGCCCAGTGGCATAGTGGTTAAGTTTGCGTGCTTTACTTCGACATCCTGCAGTTCACAGGTTAAGATCCTGGGCTCAGACCTAGCACTGCTCATCAGGTAATGCTGCGGCAGCACCCCACATAAAATAGAAGAAGATTGGCACAGATGCTCAGCGAGCATCTCCCTCAAGCAAAAAGAGGAAGATCAGTAACAGATGTTATTTCAGAGCCAATCTTTCTCACACACACAAAAAAAGCTGTAAATAGTTAAAGTGTCACTTGCAACATTTCTTCTTGTGTCTTTTGCATTTAAAAGAAAATATACCTACTGTTATAAACCCTCATTTACAAAGCAGACTTTTGAACTATGGTTACTTACTTTTCTTATTAACTTTAAGAAACAGTATTCACATATTAAAACTGAATTTCTTTTAAAATTTCATTACCAACTAGTTTAATAGATACTTGACTTCATCAAATAAAATCTCTTATCTCATTTTCCAAGTTGTAAAGTGTCACACTGTTCAACTCCGGAGCAGCCAAATAGTATCAACTTAGGCATATTGTTTTCAAATCTGCTTTCATTGCTTTCCGCTCACCTACTGCATCAGCAACTCGTTCTAAATGGATGTTTTTAGGCAATGGCTTTTCTTCTTAACTAGTCTTCATTAAAATGATTCAATTTATCAAGACAATGAAAATTCAAAGATTTACAAAACACTAAAAGAATTTGTGATAGACAATTCGAAGCCAGACTGCCTGGGTGTATCCCAACTCCTCTATTTAGAAGCAAGTTTCTAGAGCTCTCCATGCTTCTGTTTCCTAGCCTGCAAAAACAAGAATGATAAAAGTATATACCTCAAAATGCAATTATGAGGATTAAATAACTTAATATTTTTCAAGCACTTAGAATACTGCCTGGCATTAAAAAAGTGCTATATGTATGTTACGATAACAAATCAAATTGAATTAAATTGATAAATAAATAAAACTGTGTAGCCTTACATTTATTTGCCTTATTTCCGCTTTAAACACACGCACACCCACACACACAAAGTCAGAGAAGTGTTTAACAGGAAAAAAAAAAACTACTTCACCATCAATCTTATTACTTAAATATCAGTTAGGCATTTGGCAGTGTCTCTCACAGATAAAGGGTGGTCCATAGAATTCTACTAAGCAAGTCATACACAGACTATTTGTTGGCTAGAAAAAAAACGTTTTATTGTTACTTCACTGACAAGTTTTACTAACATTCATTTAACAAATTTAAAGTGAAAGAATTGTTGCATGTTCTATTATGTCCTTAAAATCTATTTTACTTGTATATTTCTTATTAAAAATACTGAGGTCAGTTTATCATTCTCAGCCAACATTGAGTCTCCATAATGGTACTTGTCTTGATTCAATACATTGTCATATTATTTGAATATTATTGAATGTGTTTTCAAATACGCATTTTCTGTTATTACGATTGGGCTACAATAAATACTTAGTCCACAAAAATTGATGAATGCCTCAAAAGCACTTCACTAAAGCATAAAGGGAGCTATAAAAGTGACCACATAAATACTATAATATAAAATAATGGCATAAATGTAAATAGTAAACAGCATTCCAGTGAAATATGCAAAAGGAATATAAATGGACCAACCAAGTGAATCTATGTGATGATGTCTCACAAGCAGTAGGAAAAAGATGACTCTTTCCATCCAGGACTAGGGCAAAGCAATACTTTTCATTACAAAGTTGGTTATTTTTTGCTAAAGACAGAAAAATGACCCAAATTGTGAAGGCAATATTCAACGTTGAACATCTTAGACAAAAACAGGCACAAATCACACAGTTGCTGAGGGATCATAAAAGCAGCCACAAAATTAATGGCAAAGATTAAAGGCAGAAAGAAAACAAAGTGAATTATTAGCAAAACTCCTTCACTGAATGACAGCATTGAATGACACATGATGACAGGAGCATGGAATTTGAAAAAGCCAGTACTACCCCCTGTGCACGTCAGAAGGATTCTACCTCAGAGTGGGATAAAGCCACTGATGGGCAGAGCTTGAACCATGTCTTCACATATGCAGGAAGAATTTATGAGAAAAATTGCTAGTTTTTTTTCTGTTACTAAAAACTCATGATACAATAGAAGAGGTATTTTTTACTTTAGTTAATGATTTATTTGTGCACCAAAATGTAGAATAGAAAAAGATAAAATATATTGTGATCAGTACCGACAGAATAGTAGCAATAAGAATGTAGCTACTCAAATTAAAAGTTTTCTCCTTAATGCCAATTACCACACTCCATTAATCATAAAGAACAGTTGACATTGCCTCCTTCTCTTGATTCAACATTGAAGGAAATTGTGAAAAATGTGGATGTAATTATATTGTGCCCCTGAGCATAAGTATTTTGAGGCTGCCCAATAGAAAATAAAAAATAGTCAGTAATACGAAGTCCTGCTTTTCCCTGCTGGAATATGCTGGTCATTAAAAGAAAAGGTGTGCATACAGGTTAGAGAATGAGGGAATAAAACAGTGCTTCACCACCCTCCTAATGCCAGAGTATATATCAGTGATGCATTCCCTTGAATAGCCTAAAAGTTGTCACTTCAGAGTAGAAAAAAATTAATAATTTTGAGGCTAGTATATGCTAAGAAGACTGGACTGTAAAGAAAAATAATTACTTATCTGAGAAAGTAACCAATGGCATATTACTAGGCATGCTTTTAAATAACTTCAAACTGCTTCACAGAACCTGAAGAAATGCTTTCCAGAGCCAAATACATTAAAGTTGGGGTTATGAAGCCCTTGACTGTTACCTTCTGGGTTAGAAAACATTCAGAGCTCCAGGTATGACGTGATATACAGTCCTGTGCTGCATAACAGCATTTCTGTCAATGATGGACTCCATTTATGATGGTGATTCCATAAGGTTAAAATGGAGCCAAAAACTCCTACTATCTAGTGACATCATAGCATCATACGCAAAGCATTACTCTCATGGTTGTGGTGATACTGGTGTGCTGCCAGTCATATAAAAGCATAGCACATACAATTACATACAGTATGTAATACTTGATAATGACAACAAATGCCTATGTTACTCGTTTATGTATTTACTATACTATGCTTTTTATCACTATACTGCTGTTGTTACAACCTCAAACATCTCATGTTTACCAGCTCTCCTGAATGCATCATTTTCTCTTGTGCTTAATTTAATCCCATGTTGTTTTGCTCGTCATGACCCCTAAGTGTACTGCTAATGATGCAGTCAAGAGGCCTCATCAAGTGATTGAACTGGAGACAAAATTAAAGCTGATTAAGGGCTGTGAAGGTGGAAAATTTGTGATGGTTATTTCTTGCCAGTCAGGTGTGCCCCATTCCACCATAGCCACACTCTTGAAGAACAAGAACAAAGTGATGGAAGCCATTAAAGGATCTGCTTCACTGAAGGCAATGAGACTAACAAAAATTCAAAAAGTCTATATTAGACGTGAAGAAACTTCTAGTGACCTGAATTGAAGCCCGGACACAGAAGCATATCCCTGTCCGCACCAAGACGATCATGGCAAAATCACAAAGCTTGTTTGCAATGTTGAAAGAAAAGACTGGACCTGACTGCGATGTTCAATTTACTACTAGCTCTGGGTGATTTAAATAATTCAAGAATCATTATTCATTATATAATGTGAAAGTGAGTGATATGTCTGTGTGTGCTGATATGAAGTTGAAGAATTTTTGAAAACTCTAGATAAGCTGATTGTGGAGGAAGATTACTTGGCAGAGCAAATATTTGACATGGATGTAACCTCCCTATTCTGGAAACAGATGCCTGAAAGGACTTTCACTTGTAAGGAGGCCAAGTCAATGCAGAGTTTCAAGGCTCTTAAGGACAAGATAACAACCTTACTGGGGCGGGGGGCGGGGGGAATGTTGCAGGCTACAAATTGATACCCTTTGTGATTTGGCACAGTGAGAACCCCAGGGCCTTCAAGCATATCAGAAAGCACACACTGCCAGTGTACTACAGGAGCAATGAGAAGTCATGGGAGACCCAGCTCCTCTTCCAAGATGCCCTCCTGATTTGCTGTGCCAATGAAATGGAGAAGTAATGTTTGGAGAATAGCACACCTTTCAAGATTTTGTTTATTGTTGATACTGCTTTCAGACATCCTCCTTTTATTGGTGATCATTCCGATACGGATGTGGTGTTTCTCCCTCCAAACATCACTTTTTTGATCCAACCAATGTATCAAGGAATTATAGCAGCTTTTAAGGTCTGCTGCCTGAGAAGGCTTTTACTAGGCTATTGCTAAAACTGAGGAAGATATTGATGCAATTCTGGAAGGATTACAACGTCTATGACCACAACAAGAACCTTGCATAGGCTTGGGGTGATGTCACCAATGTGTGTGAATGGCATCTGGAAGGAGACACTTATGAGGTTCATCCATGATTCAAAGGATTTGCCAAAGATGAAAAGGTTTCAAAAATCAACAAGGCTGTGGTTAAGATGGCAAAGACCTTTCAGCTCGATATGAATGAGGACAACATTGAGGAGCTCGTAGAGGTGGTTCCTGAGGAATTGACTAACGAGGAGTTGTTGAAACTGGAATGGGAATGCAGAGCTGAAGAAGAGGCACAAGAAAAAGAAACCGCAGAAGAAAAAGAAAATTCCGCAAGAAAATTCAGTGAAGGGTTTAGCAGAAATTTTTGCAGATCTCAATAACCTCCTTTAAAAGTTTGAAGCACATGGACCCCAACACCAAAAGGTTTTCATTAATAGAGAGAAATGTTCATGGTGCATTGTCTGCTTACAAGCAAATCTGTGATTAAATAAAAAAAGAAACAACCCAGGCAAACCACTATGGGCATATTTCTGAAAAGATGACACATTCTAAAGAAGAGCTTCAGGCAGGTCCTTCAAGAGGTATTCCAGAAGAAAGCATTGTTATAATAGGAGATGACAGCTCCATGTGTGTTATTGCCCCTGAAGACCTTCCAGTGGGACAAGATGTGGAGTGGAAGACAGCAATAGTGATGATCCTGACCCTGTGTAGGTTTAGACTAATGTGTGGGTTTGTTTCTTAGTTTTTAACAAAAAAGTTTAAAAAGTAAAAAAATAAAAATTAAATAGAAAAAAGCTTATAGAATTTGGATTTAAAGAAACAAAATATTTTTGTACAGCTGTACAGTCTGTTTGTTTTAAGCTAAGTGTTATTACAAAGGAGTCAAAAAGTTAAAAATATTAACAAGTTTGTAAAGTAAAAAATTTCGGTAACCTACGGTTAAATTATTATTGAAGAAAGAAAAATATTTTCTATAAATTTAGTGTAGCCTAAGTGTACAGTGTTTATGAGGCCTACAATAGTGTGCAGTAATGTCCTGGGCCTTCACATGTGCTCACCATTCACTCACTGACTCACCCAGAGCAACTTCCAGTCCTGTAAGCTCCATTCGTGCTAAGTGTCCTATACAGGTATACCATTTTTTATCTTTTATTTCATTTTTACTCAATCTTTTCTATGTTTAGATACACAAATACTTATCATTGTGTTATAATTGCCTATGTATCAGTACAGTAACGTACTGTACAGGTTGGTAACCTAGGAGCAATGTCTATACTTTATAACCTAGGTGTGTAGTAGACTATATCATCTAGGTTTGTGTAAGTACGCTCTATGATGTTTGCAAAAATTGCCTAAAAACACCTTTCTCAGAACAAGTCACTATCATTGTCTTGTCATTTAGCATAGAACTGGAAGTATCCATCCACTGTATCTAAAACAATTTGACTTAACCAATTCCTGCCATAAATGATGTCCTTCTAAGTTAGTTTTTCTAATTTTGTAGCAACAACTACATATGTTATGTTGATTTATTGACCACAATGCTTCACTAATCTCTGCTTCCAAATTCTTTATCATGGCCTCATTGTTTGGAGAGGAGGGTGGATAATATATTCTTGGCCCTTGACTTCGGGCTGGACCATGGGGCTTGTTTTGGCCCATGAGATATCAGCAAACATGACACAAGTGGAGGTATGATATGTACTTGTGTGGGTTGGGCATTCTATTTTGCATCTCTGCCATCTTCACAAGGAAAACAAGCCACACTAACTTTCTGGTCCCAGGAGGATGAGGGACGCATGAAGCAGAGCAACGTCAGCTGACTCAGGGAGAAAAGCATCTGAAGCAGATCCAGATGCACAAACTGCTGTACATAAGAAAGATTTATTTTCTATACTGCTGAGATTTGCTGATTGTATGCTCCATTATTGTGGAAATAGTTCAATAATGAAATGCGCAAATAAACATTTTAACTCTGTCTGTGGCTTATCAAGTAGAAGAAGATACTTTGGTTGAAAGACTAAAAACAATATATCCCTCTAATTGATAAAAACAATTATTATTGGGGCCAGCCTGGTGGTGTAGAGGTTCGGTTCACACTTCAGCGGCCCAGGGTTTGCAGGTTCGGATCCTGAGAGCAGAGCTAGCACCACTCCTTAAGCCATGCTGTGGTGGCATCCCACATAAAATAGAGGAAGATTGGCACAGATGTTAGCTCAGCAACAATCTTCCTCAAGCAAAAAGAGGAAGATTGGCAACAGATGTTAGACCAGAGCCAATCTTCCTCACCAAAAAAAAAAAATTATTGTTAATAATATTTTAAATTTTGCCTTATTTTATTATTTCTAAATTATGAAATTTTCTAATTTATAGTGTCATTTCACATATGTGCTGAAAGCCTATTAAGTAGCGCTTAATTGCTCAAAGTGTAAAAAACCCTGAATTAAAAAGTTATGTCAAGTATAACTTTAAAAAATATAAGTAGCTAGAATTGCTAAATTAGCAAAAATTTCTTTTCATAAGTGTGCACATACACACACACACACACAACGTATTACCTTGAATTGTTAGGAGAAAAAGAATCCCAAGTTTTCTCCCATGCATATGTTATCCCTATTTAAGGTGTACGCTAATATTATTCATGTGTAGATAACCTATTTTCATATAACATGTGTCCTGAACAATTCAGAATTACTCCTTGGAAATCACACAAGCAATTAGATTCCATTCCTGTAACTGCCACTAGGGCAATGCTTTTCTTCTTTTTTCCAGTATATGCTCTAGAGCTAAGAATGTAATTGAATGCATTCTCTCCATCACATGAGCCAAATTGGCTTTGATGGTCCAGATATTTTATTGAAGACATTTGATGTGACCATATGGGATATCAAAAATAACTAGAGAAGCAGTAGACATTTCAGACACTTTATATTTTGCTTTATTTTTACATTATGCCTGATGTTTTTGGAACAATGATTTGTTTTCAGGAAGTTTAATTGTTTTATAAAGATTTATGTAAAATCCAGAGACCATAAAATTATCTTCAGATATTATTTTCTTATATTTATGAGTTATTCTTGGTGAGAAATGGGGATGTGAGGAAGGACTGATGTTTGAAATCTTCAAAATCTTTACTGTATGAAAATTCTGAGATATATTTTATAGCTGAAATAAAAGTTAACATTTTAAATGGTATAAAATCTAACACTTGTTCTGGAAAAAAAGTCACTTGAAGTCTGACTTATTCAATTAGAGATATCCTTCGTTAAAAGTTGATAACTCACCTCCAGCATTCTTTCCACCACATCCATGACCCTGACTTACCTGGCCTCAGATCTATTGCTGCTGTTAGTGGAGGTCACAGTGGTGGTGGTGTTTTTGATCAATAGGAGAGGGCAAAAGCTCAGGACAATTCAAATTTTTAAAAGTTTTCTACCATAACACAGATTATCAAGTTCTGAAGACCTCTAAAACAAACTGATGCATTATTCTTTGTTCATCTAATACGTATAATATAAAATACATGTTTTACTGAGAGATATATAGATTCCTACTGGATACGTGATATATGGTATTATTAAGTCAGTAGGTACACTCATCAAGAGATCAAGAGAATCCTTTGGACAAAGGACTTTCTGAGGCACTTTACAGTCCCCAAAATCTATGAGTTTGTTTATTATCCCTACCATTACACAAACAAGGAAACTGACACCCTGACAGGTAAATTTGTCCAAATTCAAATAGCTCATGGATACAACCTCAGACAGTCTGACTTAAGAGACTATGCTCTTCTGCACTGTGCTATGCTGTCTCAAATATTAGAACGAAAATATTAATAACAACTATAGGATGTGTGAGGCACAGTTCTGAGTGTAGTACATACACTAATCTTCGTAGTGGGTACAATTATTACCTTATTTTACAGGTAAGAAAACCAAGGTACAGAGACTTTAAATAGCTTTCCCAAACTCACACAATTAGAAAAGATTATTCTTTGGGAACTAATTTATGTTTTTCTCTTGTGTTTTTTTCTTCCTGTGTTTTCTCTTGTGTTTCTCCCCCTTCTGTTTTTTCCTGAGAAAGGAGTCTATCCTTAATGTGCCCTTACCTATTGGCTTCTGTTACAGGTTGAAAAGTAGAATAACCCTGATGAGGGCAGGAGGGACTTCTTAGTTTTGAGGGTTTTGTTGTTGTTTTCAAAAGATAAACCCAATGAGGAGATTATACTAAGTAGTTCCTGAGGTAGTAAGGAAAAAGACAAGAAGAGATAAGAGCAAGGGAGCTTTCCACAATTGGGAAAATGATAGAGGATTGTGGGTTCCCCGAGAAGAGAAAACCATGATGTCATTCCCACTCGAGGTCCTCAGGTGAAATAAACAGCTGTGCAATCCACTGAGGGACCACAGTGAAGGCCACACGGAGGCTCCAGGACGCTCAGCCCTGAAAAATACACCCACCCATTGCCCAACATGTCAGAGCCTCTCACTTTCAAGGAATCATCGTAGCTTGGACAATGAGCAGTTACAACTATGGTCTAAAGCATAGAGTGGCCTTCCCCATTGTAGTACTGGAAAGACAAACTCTAGTAACTGTCACGCAGTCAGAGTGGGGAGAAAGAGACCCAATAATAACTGAGCTCACATTTGTGCATTTCTTGCCATTTGAAATTAGATTTACTTTAGTTTTAGAAAAAGAACATAAGGCGCTATGACTGGCACAGCTGAGCTTCTGGAGGAGAATGCACCCCTGCTGCACTTAAACTGAATCGACTTGAGAAACCACGCTAAGTGTTCCAGCACGTAGGTCCAAGGAGAGTGTCTTTTCTTATCTAGAGTTATTAACATGCATTCAGATTTTGAACACATTTCAAAAAAATCTACATAAATCAACTTTTTAATTCAGGAATCCAATGATTTCTAATTTCTCCAAATCTTCATATTTATTCTCTCTAATACCATATCAAGAGAAAGAGTTTAAATCGTGGTTAGTCTTTTCAGGAAACAATTTTGTCAAAATACAAATCCCGTTTTTGAAATCAAGACTCATGAACAATTGTACAAGGAAGTCTGGACTTTAGTTTGAACAGCACAACAGAGCATTTATTTTAACTGACTACAGAAATGGTGAAAATGCCTAAATTCCAGCTCTGTAATCTATAGGAATAAGCTCCTAAAAAAACTGAAAATCTACTCGTAACTTTGCCCCCTGACATACCTGCAATTGCTCTAATTATCTTCTCTCTTCCCCTAAGCAAAAGATTTTCATGATTTTAAAAACATCAAAATAAGAAGAAAAAAACAACTTTGATATTGTTGCTTCTTGGTAGAGTTATTTAAAATTATGTACACTGTTTTTTAAATGATGGACAGATTATGCACACTACTGGAGCATAATACATGATAGGGATAAATGCTTCTTTGTTTTCTTGTTGAAGATTTTTCTCCATGACAAGGCGCAGCTGTCAAGACTTCAGCAGAACTCTGTTTTTTGGCAAGGAAAACAATTACATTCTGAGGTTTGCTGACTCCTTTCCAAATATAGCTCCCTTTTCCACAAAGGTAGCTGACAGACTGTAGAAACTCTAAAAACACTGAAAACCAAGAAGGCACCTCTTGTTTCTGAAGAAGGGATGTCAAGTCATCATATTCTCCAGATAGAAGCTCACGATCTTGGTTATTTAAAGAGATGCTTTGAAACTTATAACATGTTTTTTTAAAGGCCTAAGAGACACGATGCTTTCTATTATACTCATAGATCCATGAACAAATGTTTTATTATTTGTTTCTAAGCAAAGATACACATTTCTAAGCCAAGATGACAAATCTCAGTTGAGGGATGAATTATGAAATATTTGTGGTACATTTGTTCTCACAAATCCATCAAAAGACTGAAAGTTATTATGCTGATGTGTGTCAAGTCTCTCCAAATGTATTTATTTTGATAATTTCTATTATGCTATGAAGTCCTTATATGCTGAATTTATTTTCAAGATAAAGGTTTAATTAGTATTTAGGTGATGGCTGTCTCTGTTCTTCTAAGTCAGAATCATGAGTGCCTGGGGAGGAGGTAGTCCAGTGTTCCTAAGTTTAGGTTTTGTTTTTTGTTTTTCTTTTGAGTCACTGTAGTAACAGATTGTAGTGATGGAAGCACATATTTAGAGAGAAGTGCCTGGAATGTTGCAGCAATTAAGGCAGTCTAGAAGAAAGCCTGTTAATCACTGCTACCAACCACAGCAAGGTCACAACAAGAAAGATGGGATTCTGGATGTTGCATATGTTGTTTGATTGATGTTGATTTAGTTTTAGTTTTACGTTTCTTTGCATGGGGTGAGATGGGATAAAAGAGAGACTTTTAAAACTCTACTGCAGGGGCCAGCCCAGTGGCATAGTGGTTAAATTCACATACTCCACTTTGGCGGCCTGGGGTTCACAGGTTCAGATCCCAGACAGGGACCTAGCACAGCTCCTCAAGCCACACTGTGGCGGCATCTCACATTAAATAGAGGAAGACTGGCAAAGATGTTAGTTCAGTGACAATCCTCCTCAAGCAAAAAGAGGAAGATTGGAAACAGATATTAGCTCAGGGCCAATCTTCCTCACCAAAAAAAAGAAGAAAAAGAAAAAATTCTACTGCAGATCCATTCTCTATTATAAGCAAATAATATAAGTTATTCTCCACTCAGAAATCTGAATAGTCTAAGCTGCTTCAATATTCTGTTGAAACTGATGTTAGTTCATTGAATTCCTAAGGCATTCATTTTGAGAGCTTCTCATTCTGTTTCAAAGCAAACCAATTAGAAGGCAGAATATGAAAAGGTAGTCCAGGAAATCTTTGGTAGTCTAGGGAATCCAACATCTGGAGGAAGACTATATCTCATAATTTTTAACTTACATCTTTTTGGCTGGTTCTCAAATTAGATTTCTTTGTCTTATAATAAAAGATACATTTGTTATAAGGCGGTTAAAAAGCATATATAAAGCTCCAAGCCATTAATTATAGGTAGAAATAAACATGGTAAACATGAAATCTAATGCCATAACTATGACCTAGCATCAGATTTAGCTCTGAACTTTCCCTGAAAACAAAGCAAAATTGCTAATACGGTCAATGCTGTGTGTCTTATTTAATATTTGATAGACAGAAGCATTGTAGTCCTTTAATAAAGAGAAATTTTTCTTTACATTAACTCCTAAAATTGATTCCAGAGAGTTCTTGCCATTTAAGATTCTAAGAATGGCATTATATATTAGTGACTTTATCATGGAATCAATAGGTAGTTGACTTATAAAAGGTTTAATAGTCTCATATCATTTGAATATATCAGATATTTGTGTTGAAAGAGACAGAGAGATATCAAAAGTGAATGCATTATCTTTGTAGAATATCATATTACGGATGCTTATGTTCACCTTCTCTATGGGGTGGGATGTACCTATTCCAGAAGCAAAGTGAAAGCTATGCCTAAGCCTGCCACGTTTCTGCCATGCTTTTGTTTCATGAAAAGTAACCACTCTTGAGTCCCTTCATTGCCATCAGGGAGAAAAACAATCATTTATAATAGTGCTGGGCTGAAGAGTGATTTGGAAAGTAATAAACCATTGAACCCTCCATCTGTTCCAGTATATTATGAAGACCGAAATTATCATGGATAATCATGGGGACCTCACCTTCCAAGAGGGGTAGGATAGGAAAACATGGCAATGAAATAATACTTAAATTACCAATGAGAACTTTTCAGCTACCAAAAAGAGTGAGACAGAAGTGGGTAAAAGAAAAAGTTCCACAACTGTTTTTAAGCAGACAGTTTAATATTTAGACTCCTCACAAATCTCTTAGCTGACTCTTATGAAAGGAGGCTTCAGTGCCTTAAGTATGTCACCAGTGGACAGCCCTGGCATCTTTTGCTTACGTCTTATGAAGTGAACAGTGAAAAGGTATGTGCTGTTGTCTCCTACCTCCTCACTTACTGGCTCTAAGACTCCGAACAAGTTATTTAACCTCTTGATTTCCTCGTCCACGAAATGAGAATGATAACTAGCCCCCCACAATTGCTGAAAATATTAAATAAGATAATATACATAGAAATCACAGAGCACACATTAGGAGCTCTACATATTTTAGTTTTCTTGCCCTTTATTTCCCTGTATGGCTATTAAAAAGCCTGGAAAATTAACTTTGAACACCACTATTCTAAACTATCTTTCATGGTAGATCATGAATTATTCTGCAGCATTCTGACTAAATATAAAATAATTTAAATACCTCCTCATTGCCATTTGAAAAACCCAGTGGCTAAAGGAAGGATTACTTAATAAATGAAACCAGATGACTGATTAACAATTTGGAAAACAATATAAATGGGTGCTTCATTGCATATTACACACCAAAATAATTTTTATGGGAACCACCCATAAAGAAAATACCTATTCATAAAGAAAAACTCCTACAAATTAATGAAATAGAAGAAATTCTAATTGATATGTCTCTATAAAATTGTGAACTTTTCTGGATTAAAAAAAATCACAAAAATAATTGAAATTAAATAAATTAAGGAAAATAAGCATATATTGCAACTAAATATCTATCCTTAAAATAAAAGGCACTCACATATGAATAAAAACAAAATTAAAACACACATGAAACAGCATTAAAGACATAAACTGAAGAAAAAGACGAAGGTGGATTTCCTAGGCAACATCTTTTTCCCTCTTCATTCTCTCAGTGTTATTGTATATCTCACCTAGTTCTTCATAGATTTGTGCTTTAGGGAAAGCTGACTATATTCTCAGATTTCAGGATGGATTCTGAATAGTCTGAGCATACCAAGGGCTGGTCCTGGCTCTTGGTGCGTGTTTTTGTTCCAGGAGTGGTCATGTGGCCATAATTGGTCCAATCTGGAGAAAGGACTTGTATATCACGATTCCAGGAGAAATTTTCTCCGTGTATCTTTCCGTATGTGAGCAAGAAAGCATCTAGTTCTGAGAAAGCATAGAAGCCGGTCTCAAGATGCACCTGACAGTAAATGACAGGACACAGAGAAAGAATTTGTGTTCTCACTGATATTCAGTAGATGACCAGACTAATAAACAGTTCACTTCACCTGCCAACTTTCATTTATGTGAGGCAACAAATATTTTGAAACAAAAATAAAATGAAAACTAAAATGATACATTGTTTATATTAGCCACAATTATAATTCACATGTCAATAATTTGAGTATATGATGAAAACTTGGCTCCTAAGAAAATTCATGGTTTTACATATTATTGTATTAAATAGATTGAAAACAAATTAAACATTCAACTTGAGAAGCTAGAAGAATTAATTTAAAACCAAAAACAGAACAAATATCATTTTAAGATAATTCAACTACCAAAACTGGCTCTAGATATAGTCAAAAATCCAAGAAATATAAATAATCACCAAACACCTGCTCCTTTGAAAATAATCCATTCTCTAACTCACAGCACTTACAGAAATAAATTCCAATTTATTAAAGTTCAAAGGTAAAAATAAGTGAAAGTGTTAGAATAAATATTGCTGAGAAAATGTGGGATTCAAAAGTAAGGAATGCCTTTTTATTCAAAATAACAGCTATTAAATCAAAATTATACAATTCTGCACAAAATATTTGTAAACAAAAGAAAAATGATAGAATTAAAAAATAATCATAACATATATAACATAAAAGGGGGTATCTAGATACCTACAAATAAATAAATAAGAAGCAACTAAAAATTTTAAAATAAAATATGAATAAGCAATCCATATAAAAGAGAATGTAAAACTCCAATAAATATGTGAAAATGGAAATTATATTGCTATTAATTGGGAAAATGCACTTAAATAATAATTCACCATCTCCCCCCTCACACTGGCAAAAACCTTGATCTGCAAATATCCAGCTGGTAGATCAGTGAACCACTGGCTGAACACTGATTGGTGTAACCACTTAGGAAGGAAACTGACATTTTCCGTTGAAATTAAGAATGAACATAACTTGAAATCCAGAAATTTAATTTCAGATTATGTAGAACTATACACTAGACGAAATCTTGCACATGTGCTCAAAAAATATTACAATAACAAGTCTTTTTTCTTAACAACAAAAAAATATAGTATAAATAAGAATAGGAAAATAAAGTGTATTATATCCAAATTATAGTGTCATATAGCTACTAAAAGGAATAAGTGAAATCTGTGTGTCTCAAGATATACTGTTGAGTAAAAAAGACAAATTAGGGCATAATACATGCAATATGATATCATTTTTGTATAAACACAGAACTATGAAACAATAATGCATCATTTTTTATGAATACATATCAACATATATAGCTGAAATCATTAAGTGGTTTTAGAGTGTTTGACAGCAAATGTTAATAGTGAATAATTCTCATGAGGAGGGGACAGAAGTAACTATTAGACAGCATTGAAAAAAAATTAGCCTTAAAGATGTTTAAAATATTTTTAAGAAAATGTGGGTTATTAATAAAATAAAAATATAGTTTTTAAACAATGCTGTAGACTGAATATATATGTCCTCCCAAAATTCATATGTTGAAATCTTAACCCCCAATGTGATGATGCTTGAAGGTGGGGCCTTTGGGAGGTGATTAGGTCGTAAGGGTGGAGCCCTCATGAATGGGATTATTGCCCTTATAAGAGGCCCCCGGAGAACTCCCTCACCCCTTCTGTCATATAAGGACACAGCAAGAAGACAGCCATCTGTGAATCAGGAAGCGGGCTCTCACCAGACAGCAAATCTGCTGACACCTTGATCTTGGATTTCCCAGCCTCTAGAACCGTAAGAAATAAATTTCTATCATTTATAAACCACCCACTATATGGCATTTTTGTTATAGCACTCTAACCAATTAAGATAAACAGTAATGGGAAAGGAGAATAAAAATAATATAAAATTTTAAAAGGGATGAGTTAGGCGAGATTTAATTATATGACAAAAGTCACATTTCAATTAGAAGAAAAGAGTAGAGCAAATGGTGTTGGAACAATTGGCTAACCCAGAAAATATTATATCCTGTTGAACAACATGTGCAAAGAAATTTTCAGATAAGCCAAATATCTAAATGTAAAGATGTTTGTGGTAGGCAGAGCGGCCCCCTAGAGAGGTCCACCCACTAACCCCTGGCTCCCGTGAACATACTACATTACTGGGCAAAAGGGACTTTGCAGATGTAGTTAAGGTTAAGGGCCTTAAAACAGGAAGATCATCCAGATGGGCTCAATCTATTCAAATGAGTCTATAAAAGTAAAGAATTTTCTCTGGATGCAGACATGTTGCAGGAGAATTTGGAGAGATTTGAAGCAGGAGAGGGACTCGACCTGCCCTTGCTGGAGAGGAGCCAAATGGAAAGCATGAGATTGATTGTGGGCACCAGAAGGAGGAAAAAAGTAGCTGTGGCTGACAGCCAGCAAGGAAAGAGAAACCTCAGTCCCACAAGCACAAAGAACTGAATTCAGCCAACACCTGAATGAGCTTGGGAGGTGAAGCATCACCAGAGCCTGCAGAAAGGAATGTAACCCTCGCACACCTTGATTCAGCCCTTGAGAGTGTAAGCACAGGACCCAGCTGAGCCACACTGACTTACAGAATAAGGAGATAACAAGCGGATGTTGTTTAAAGCCACTAAATTTGTGGCAATTTACTATGGCAGCAAACAAAACTAGTACAAAGTTCTAAAAGAAAATATTGGTGAATACTGTTACACTGTTGGAGTTGGAAGGACATCTTTAATCATGAGACCAGAATCCAAATTCATGAAGGAAAAAGAGTGATAGTTTTGAATTTATAAATATTTACAATTTCTGCACAGAAGAAAAATAAAACAATACAAACAAGTTTGAAAATTAAATGGCAAACTGTGAGAAGTATTTACGTTGCACATGATAGGCAAGAGATCAGTTCCCTTAATATGTAAAGAACTCTTACAAACAACAAAAAAATAAAGACTCCATTAGAAAAATGGACAAAAGTCATTAAAAACTTATTAAAGGTGAAATCTAAATAAGAAATTCGTAAATGTGTTCTTGCTAGTAGGAAAGAAGTGGACGCTAAATGAAGATAAAACTTTTCATACATCAGATTAGAAAAATTCTAACATTTTCTAATATCCAATGTTGGCATGGGTGTAGGAAAATAGACACCCTCTTATACTCCCGGTAGAAATATTCTGCAGGGCAATTTAAGGATATATGTCAAATTTTTAAATAAGTACACTTATTGACATATTGAATTCGCTTTTACATCTTAATCTTTAAGAGCTAAATCAATATAAGCAGGCATATACTTATATTAATTCCAACTTTGATAATAAAAAATTAGAAAAAAACATTAAATACTAATAAAAAATAAGTTGTGATGCATACTTACAATGATATAATATGCAGACATTAAAATGAAGATAGAGATCCATATATTACAGAGTATTTAAACTATCAAGTAGTGGTTAAGAATCTGATAGTTGTGGGTTCAATTCCTCACCCCACCAGTTGCTAAGTTGTGTGAACTTGAGTGACTTACCTACATCCCAGGCATCAGATTCTTTTTCAGAAAACTACAGATAATAATACCTACCCAAGTAGTTGTGATACTTAACTGAAATCAATAAAATGCCTAGTTCAGATTTAGTTATATAAGTGTGTTTACTATTACAGCTGTCTAAAATTGTGAGCTTTGCGTTCTAAAAAGAAAATTTTCGTATAGCATTTTACAACACTGATCAGAAGGTGCAAATGAGTTTTAACTAAAACAGTTTATAAACTAACTGCAGAGCTCAGATAAAAGTATGCAAACTATATTATGTGGCAAGACAATGATAATATTAATATTCACGCATGGATAACTGTGCTCTTAGGCAGCCATCCTAGGAATAAAATAAGATAGTTGAAATAACCTAAAAGAAATCACTATGTAAGTGTTAAGTAACACAAGTGTTGTAATATTTCTGGAAGATTGTCTCTGGAAAGCTTATTCCCTGAACAAATCGGGAGAGTCTAGAGCTTAGATGTTCTTGCTCTGTCTCTCAGAGTTTGGGTGAGTTGTAAAAACTTGCTGAGACCATTCCTTCAATCATACTTGCCAAAAAAATTAAAGCTGACTCAATACACCATTAAAACACTTTGATTTCTGCATTACTCTGGTGACTCCATGGATGTCATGATTATGTGGAACAAAGGTCTCAGTCAGCACTAACATGGAATACTCCTTAACAGCACACAAAGCTTTATCTTTGCCTTTTCTCATTAGCAACTGCCCAGCACTGTCAGAGGCTGTGACCTTAGAAGGTGCAATTGTTCTCCAGTTTGTAGTTTGCCCTGAAGTGGCCTGGAACTATCCAGAGGAATGTCTTCTTTTCTCTGCTGGGTACCCTGTAGTTGGAAAAAACATAGACACAGCCCCGGATTTGGGCAAGAGAATGAATTTCAGGCTAATACTTGCCTAAGAAGTCTCTCTCATTGTGAAGATATCATGGGCTTTTCAAGTCAACATCAGTCATCTCTCTAGGTTTGAGCAGCCCAGGGTTTTGACGCTTGGGCATTCCTACTGATTTATTATAGGGAAATTGTAAGTGCTTGCATTTTCCGTCTCTTTGATTCTCAGGATATTTAGCTTATCATTTAATTTTGAGAAAACTGAAAGAGAAATTGTTTAAAATGTATATACTTAGAAACAAAAAATATCAACATTGAAAAAGATCTTCTTCTTAAAAGGTTATGAATCTTTTAAGGAGATGATGTCTAGTTATACAGACAAGGAACCATGACACAGAGACTTAGTCACTTCTCCGAGTTCACAGCAAAATGTGTTCAAGTGCCCAAACCTTTGGCATCTACACCAGGTAATCGCCCTACTGGATCACATCACCTCCTTTTAGGCTTTTTCTAAGAGAAGAAAGAGGGAATCTTGGAGGTATGCAGGATCACACCCCAGCTCCACCTAATTTGATATTCTATTTCTAAGAGGCAGGCTGTCTTAAGGTTCTTCTTGAAGAAGGTAAGCTTGTTCACTCAATGTCAATCTTTAAAGCTTAAATTTCAAGTAAAGTTAAAGAAAAAAGCAAACTTTTCTAATTAAATAGAAAATTTCTGAGCGAGCCCTGATGGCCTAGTTGTTAAATTTTGGCACTCTCACGGCTTCGGTGACCAGGTTCATTTCCCCGTCGCAGAACCACATCACCCATCTGTCAGTTGCCATGCTTTGTCGGAGGTTCACATAGAAGGACTAGAAGGACTTACAAGTAGGATGTACAACCATGTACTGGGATTTGGGGGAGGGAAGAAAAAAAAGAGGAAGATTGGCAACAGATGTTGGCTCAGGGCAAATCTTTCCCTGCAAAAAAACAGAGAATATCTGGAGCCTCCAAAAAGGCTGAATTGCCTCACAACCTGACTTAAGGAAAATCCTATCCTAGCTGCTGGCTGGACTTGCTAGATGCTTTCAGTCTCTGCCATATTTTTCATTATCCCATGATTCTTAGGGACTACAGCTACAGAGAACATGGGTCTCGGTGATTATAGTATTTCTGTCCAGCCCTTCTTCCTCTCTTTTTCTCAGTAGATCTAGGCAGAGTCCAAGATTAGGGTTATAAAACAGAAAGCACTTCTTCTTCTTGAGATGGTGTCCAGGATGGATGAATCTAGATCACGCCTTTTCTGGAGAACTTCAAGCCATATCATAAGGATTAGAATCAATAGATAAGAAAATTAAGACCCTTGGAATTGTTAAAGTAAGAAATACCTTCCAATTTAGAAGTGCATAATGGTACTTCTCATATCTTCTGTGGCTGTATTTCTAGGTAGTGCTGTGCTGGTAAATGTTTAAGAAGCTCACTGAAAACAAAAGTCTGCATGTACTGCATGTATACATGGTACATAAGTTTATTACAAATTCTACTAACAGAAAGATGTGTATTATACAACTTACAAATAATAATAAAATATAATGCTATTATGTATGTAAATCCCATTTAGGCAATTGATTCTCAGAGAATACTTTCTTTGATTTTTGCCAAACTCTTATATCAATTGGCAAACTTTGGTTGCAAGTGATGAATGAATATAGTTCTGCCATGAATGTTGGTTGAATTTTCATTTACATTAATAATTAGGATGAAAGTGAAACAAAGACGTATGTTAAAGCTTCACTTATTCAATTATGATGCAAGCAAATCCTTTGCTGAATTGGATAATAATTTTCTAATACTGGCAGAATATTTCCCAATTTTATTTTGCTACTTAGAACATATTGGCTACAGACGAGTGCACTTTAGATTTTAACATACATTATTAATCTTTGTTCTATTGTTTTCTTAATTCTACACTGATTTGTAGCATTTGCTGATTTCCACAATGTAAATACTCGTACCGTGACTGATTTCAAGCTATAAAAGTGATACCACTGATAATGGGGTGGGGAAGAGAGGTTCAGTAGCACATCATGGTACAATGTTTCCACCATATAGATATAATGGGTGCAAATAACCTCAAAAGCTGAGATAATAATAAAATGTAGTAAAATAATTAGAAATTGATGAGTTTTGAATATTTATTACTTCTGTTCTTAATATAACTTAGTTGTTTATATAAAGTAAAGTTTAATGATGGTTGAGTTATTAACAATTGGCTCACAAATTTCCTGAAAATTTAACAATCCTCTCTTTATGAATTGATACAAGCCAGTTCCAACACACAGCTAATTCCAAGTATCACTGTATAATTCTTAAAATAAGGTCTCAACTAGGAGCCAAGTTCTTATAACCATTGAGAAATGCTGTTGAAAGCATAGCCGTGAACTGATAATAGAAGGTTGCATCAGGGATGCCGAGAATCAACATTGAAATCACAGTGTATTTCCAAAGATATAATATTACATCTTCACTCTGCCAGAGGCTGCAAATAGAAAGACATTACTGATGGCACTGTATCTTCTTTGTGAATCCATTTAAATAAACGGGTGTTTATGTTATGAGATAAAGAGCTCTCTCATAATTCTCACACATGACCTCGCTTCTACACCAACTAGTCCTCCTATATTCTCTACCTTAGTTGGCGGTGCCACAACACTTCCGATCACCCAAGATAGACATTTGGATACTTGGAAGTCACTGTAGGTTCTTTCCTCACTTTCATCTTATTCCCCCACCTCCTATCCTATCAGACACCTCCCAAACATTTCAAATCTTCTGGGCCTTATCCCATATCCTGGGCCTTTGGTGAGACATCAGCCAACACTGCTGAGCTCCACATGGGCTTCAAAGAATTTCTTGAGGGCGCAAAATTGCAATACCTCACCTCATTCATACACAGTGCCTCTTCATCCCCTTCTTTCCTCTTTACAGTAAGTCCTCTGGTCTGTTTTTATTGCTATGAGAGTTCTTCTAAAGCACAAGTCTATCCTCCTGCTTAGAAAACGACTCTATGGTTTGGGTGTTTTAGGAGCAGGTCCAAGCTCCTTGTCGTGACAGACAAGGCCTCTCACAAGGTGGCCTCTGCCTCTATCTCCAATTCTGTTTCCCACAACTCCCCCTCATACTTCAGTAGTAACAAACTTGAATTTCCTAAATGATTGTTTTCATCTATGTTCTGTTCAAAACTTTGCATTTGTGTTTATACTTAATTTATGAAATGTTGTAACATTTTTCTTTGTTGCTTAATTTAGGGATATATGTGTTTAGTGTTCTTTACATTCTACCTTCCCCTGCTCTTTCTGTCGCTCTGTGTCCTAAACTTCTCTTGAATCTTTCCGTCCTCACTGACATGATTCTAGTCATAACATGCTATTATCATGTCCTAGACTAGATTAAATAGCTCATAACTGGTATTTCTATATTTCCCCTTTTTCTTTCCAATCCAGTCTTTACACTGCAACCAGATATTTTTAAAAGCCATGAATTCTTTTTCAAATCTCTTAAAATAAAGTTATAAAAAAACTTTGAAAATGAGCAAAAAGCTCTACTTTCTGCTGCTTATGTAAATCTCAACTAAACAACATTTCTTCAAGGAAACATTCTCTAATATCACAGGCTAAATCAATTTCTCTGTTTTAAATGCCTATGGCATCTTATACTATATAAAAATATAACAAATTAATGTGAAATTGTTTGTTTAAGGCTCGTCGTCATCACCACTATTCTGTGTGAAAGCATGAGTCACATCTGTTTTGTTTACCAAGCACACAGTAGGCGTTCAACAACTATTTGCTAAATGCATGAGTTGGTTAATTAAGTAAATAATCAGCTTGGATCAATTCAGCCCTCAGAAGGGAAGCCCTGTTCTTAAGGTGATTGGGAACACGAACTAGCAATTAGAATAAATGTATTTGTCCCACCACTCAGTTTTTTACTCTTGCACACCACATGGTGCAAAACAAATTCTGTGTAAATGTCACAGCATTCATTCAGTGTATTAGTTTCCTATTGCTACTGTAGCAGATTACCACAAACTTAGTGACTTAAAATGACAAAATTGATAGGCCCGCTCCAGTGGCCTAGTGGTTAAGTTCGGCATGCTCCACTGCAGCGAGCTTGTCTTTGGCAGTCTGGGTTTGGGTCCCAGGAGCAGACCTGCACCGTTCGTCAGCAGCCATGCTGTGGTGGCTGCTCACATACGAAAAGAGGAAGATTGGTGACAAATGTTAGCTCTGGGTGAATCTTCCTCAGCAAAATAAATATATAAGAATAATAATAATAAAATTTATTCTTTTATAATTCTGAAGGTCAGAAATCCAAAATGAGCATTTTGGAGCTAAACTCAAGGTGTCCACAGGACTGGTTCCTTCTGACGACTCCAGGGAAAAATCTATTTCCTTGCTTTTTCCAGCTTCTAGAAGCCACCTGTATTCCATGGTTTGTGGCTCCTTCCTGGCATCATTCCAATCTCCTGCTTCCTTTGTCACGTCTCTTACTAGTGATTATCCTCTGCTTCCCTCTTATAAGGACTCTTGCACTACATTGAGCCCATCCAGATAATCCAGGATAATATCCCCATCTCAAAATCCTTAACTTTATCATATCTGCAAAGTCCCTTTTACCATGTAGGGTAACATATTCATAGGTTCCAGAGATTAGGATGTGGAAAATCTTTAAGGGGGAGCAGAGGGCCTTTTTCTGCCTACCACACTCAACTATAAGAGATCTTTAACAATTCATTCACAGAAAAATCTGTTAAATTTTCTGTCTCTTTGAGGGAAAGAAAAATGTTATTTATTCTAAATAAAGTCCCTTCTGCAATAGAGTTTTAAATGACTGCAAAAATGAGTTTGGCTGCTTGAAGGGTTTTTTTATTATAATAATTTACAAATCTCATTAAGCTTTGTTATTGTTTTCTCAATTCTGAATCCACAGCTGTCACCAGAATGACATGCATGAGTTAGAGGGTGTAAAAAACCACTTGTGGGAAGACATCCTGATTTTTTTATGTATTTATGATAGGACATTTTTTTTCCTTGACTGTATCTTGTACAATAATTAGGTGCCATAAATTGTTGTCTAGCTAGTCAAAAAAAAAAAAAGACCTGTGAAATATAAAGGTCAGCTTCATTTCTCTAAATCAAACAGAAATTCTCCTAGACCACCCTGGAATAACTATTCTTTATCCACACACGCACACACACACACACGCACGCAAACACACAGGAACATTTTAATCTTCACATTTTATATGCAATTTTTTTAAATACTAGAATCTTATTTCTCCCCTAATCACGTTACAAATTGGACCTTTGAAAATGAATTATTTAGTCACTTAACGGTCACTATAAAATTAAATTTATTTGTAAGGGTTACCATCAGTGCAACTATCTTTAACAAGTAAAGCATTCAACTAAAATTATGGCAATTTTATATGTGATAACGATCATCGACAGTTGCTCTGAATTTACAATCGATCACAAATACCACCACAGCTTTGAGTACAAGATTTTCAGTAGTAGTCTCACCTTACAGACATGATAGTGAGAAATATAGTTGAAAATAGTGAAGGGTGACTACTTATGCTGTTTATTATCTGCTACCATTTCCCATCTCCACTACCAAAATATTACTATCTTTCAAATCATCACAAAGTCCCCTCTTCTGTGAAAACCCATTCTCTGTTTCTCTTTCATTCTGTTTCATGACTCTTACACTACTTTAATCAAAGAAGAGAGACCGTTGGCTCCACTACCAAGGCAGAGGATGCACAGGGTTAGAGATGGACCTTTGGAATAATTGCAACCCAGTCACCCCTTTTGCCCTCTTCCCTCCTCGCTTTCCCCTTCTCTCTCCTCCCATTGCCTCTGGTAACCAACAACCTAATCTCTGTATCTATGTGTTTGTTTGTTGCTGTTGTTGTTTTATCTTCTATTTACGAGTGAGATCATACAATATTTGACTTTCTCCATCTGACTTATTTCACTTTGCATGATACCCTCAAGGTTGACCCATGTTGTCACAAATGGCAAGATTTCATTCTTTTTATAGCTAAGTAGCATTCCATTGTGGATATATACCCCATCTTCTTTATCCATTCGTCCATTCATGGGCACTTAGGTTGTTTCCAAGTCTTGGCTATTGTGACTAATGCTGCAATGAACATAGGGGTGCATATATTTTTATGCATTCATGTTTACATGCTCTTTGGATAAATCCCCAGCAGTGGAATAGCTGGATCGTATGGTATTTTTATTCTTAATTTTTTGAGGAATCTCCATACTGTTTTCCATAGTGGCTGCACCAGTTAACATTCCCACCAGAAGTGTATGAGAGTTCCATTTTCTCCACATCCTCTCCAACACTTATTATTTCTTGTCTTGTTAATTATAGCCATGCTGATGGGTGTGAGGTATCTCACTGTAGTGTTCATTTCCATTTCCCTGATGATTAGCGATGTTGAACATCTTTTCCTGTGCTTATTGGCCATCTGTATATCTTCTTTGGAAAAATGTCTCTTCAGACCTTTTGCCCATTTTTTAATTGTTTTTTTTTTTGTTTTGGAGATGTATGAGTTATTTATATATTTTGGATTTTAACTCCTTATCAGATATATGGTTAGCAAAACTCTTCTCCCAATGGTCAGGTTGTCTATTAGTTTTGTCAATGGTTTCCTTTGCTGTGCAGAAGCGTTTTAGTTTGATACAGTCCCATTTTGTTTATTTTTTCTGTTGTCTTCCTTGCCTGGTCAGACATGATATTTGATAATATGCTGCTTTAAGACCAATGTCAAAAAGCATACTGCCTATGTTTTCGTCTAGAAGTTTTATGGTTTCAGATCTTACTTTCAAGTCTTTAATCCATTTTGATTTACTTTTTGTGTATGGTGTAATATAATGGTCTACTTTCATTCTTTTGCATGTGGCTATCCCATTTTCCCAAGACTATTTATTGAAGAGATTTTCCTTTCTCCATTGTACATTCTTGGCTCCCTTGTCAAAAATTAGCTGTCCATAGATGTGTAGCTTTATTTCTGGGCTCTTGATTCTGTTCCATTGATCTGTGTGTCTGTTTTTGTGCCAGTACCATGCTGTTTTGGTTACTACAGATTTGTGGTATATTTTGAAATTAGGGAGCGTGATACCTCCCGCTTTGTTCTTTGTTTCTCAGAAGTCCTTTGGCTATTTGGGGTCTTCTGTTGTTTCATATAAATTTTAGAATTCTTTGTTCTATTTCTGTGCAAAATATCATTGGAACTTTGATAGGGATTGTTTTGAATCCATAGATTGCTTTAGGAAGTATAGATATTTTAACTATGTTAATTCTTCCAATCCAAGAGCATGGAATATCTTTCCATTTATTTGTATCTTCCCCAATTTCTTTCAACACTGTTTTATAGTTTTCGGTATATAGGTCTTTCACCTCTTAGGTTAAATTTATTCCTAGGTATTTTATTCTTTTTGTTGCAGTTGTAAATGGGATTGTATTCTAAATTTCTCTTTCTGCTACTTCCTTGTTAGTGTATAAAAATACAACTGATTTTTGTACGTTGATTTTGTATCCTACAACTTTACTGTATTCATTTATTATTTCTATTAGGTTTTTAGTGGTTGCTTTAGGGGTTTCTATATGTAAAATCATGTCATTGGCAAATAGTGACAGTTTTACGTCTTCCTTTCCAATTTGGATCCCTTTTGTTTCTTTTTCTTGCCTGATTGCTCTGGCTAGAACTTCCAATACTATGTTAAATAAGAGTGGTGAAAGTGGGCATCCTTGTCTGTTTCCTGTTCTCAAAGCGATAGTTTTCAGTTTTTGTTATTAGCTATCAGTTTGTCATAATGGCCTTTATTATGTTGAGATAGTTTCCTTCTACACCCATTTTATTCAGAGTTTTTATTTTAAATGGATATTGTCTCTCGTCGAATGTTTTCTCTGCGTCTATTGAGACAACCATGACATTTTGTAAATGTGGTGTATTACGTTGATTGATTTGCAGAAGTTGATCCATCCCTGCATCTCTGGAATGAATCTCACTTGATCATAGTATATGATCTTTTTAATGTTTTGTTGTACTCAATTTGCTGGTATTTTGTTGAGGATTTTTGCGTCAGTGTTCACCAGTGGCATTGGCCTGTTTTTTTCTTTTTTTGTATTGTCCTTGTCTGGTTTCGTTATCAAGGTATTGTTGGCCTCATAGAATGAGTTACATTGCTCCCCCTCCCCTTCAGTTTTTTTGGAATACTTTGAGAAGGATAGGTAGTAAGTCATCTTTGAATATTTGATAGAATTCACCATGGAAGTTATCTGGTCCTGGACCTTTATTTTTTGGGAGGTTTTAGATTACTGTTTCAATCTCCTTACTGGTGATTGGTCTATTCAAATTCTCTATTTCTTCTTGATTTGGTTTTGGAAGGTTGTATGATTCTAAGTTATCCATTTCTTCTAGATTATCCAATTTGTTGGCATATAGCTTCTCATAGTATTCTCCTACCTTTTGTATTTCTGAGATGTCTGTTGTCATTTCTCCTCTTTCATTTCTGATTTTATTTATTTGAGCTTTCTCTCTTTTTTTCTTGGTGAGTCTAGCTAAAGATTTGTTAATTTTATTTACCTTTTCAAAAAACCAGCTCTTAGTTTCATTGATTTTTTTCTATTTTTTTTTAGTCTCTATTTCAGTTACTTCTGCTCTGATTTTTATTGTTTCCTTTCTCCTACTGATTTTTGGCTTTGTTTCTTCTTTCTCTAGATCCTTATGTTAACTGTTAGATTGTTTCTTTGAGATTTTTCTAGTTTGTTGAGGTAGGCCTGTATTGCTATAAATTTCCCTCTTAGTACTGCTTTTGTCTCTCCTATAAATTTTGGCATGTTGTATTTTCATTATCATTTGTCTACAGGTATTTTTTTAATTTCTCCTTTGATTTCTTCATTGACTCATTTAGTTTAGTAGGATTTTTTTAATTTCCACAAATTTATGGCTTTTCCAGTTTTATTCTTGTAATGGATTTCTAGTTTCACACTATTGTGGGCAAAAAAGATGCTTAGTATTATTTCAGTTTTCTTAAATTTATTGAGACTTGTTTTGTGGCCTAATGTGTGATCTATCCTGGAGAATGTTCCATGTGCATTTGAAAAAAATGTGTATTATACAGTTTTTGGATGGAATGTTCTGTATATATCTACTAAGTCCATCTGGGCCCATGTATCATTTAAAGTCAATATTTCCTCATTGATCTTCTGTTTAGATGATCTATCCATTGCTGTAAGTGGAGGGTCAAAGTCTGCTACTATTATTCTGTTATTGTCTATTTCTGCTTTTATGTTTGTTAATAATTGCTTTACATATTTAGGTGCTCCTATGTTGGGCGCATAGATATTTACAAGTGTTATATCTTCTTTTTGTATTGTTCCCTTTATCATTATGTAATGCCCTTCTTTGTCTCTTGTTATGGTTTTTGTTTTAAAGTCTATTTTGTGTGATATAAGTATTGCTACCCCCACTTTCTTTCCTTTGCAATTTGCATGGAGTACCTTTATCCATCCCTTCACTCTTGGTTTGTGAGTATCTTTAGGTCTGAAGTGTGTCTCTTGTGTGCAGCATATATATGGGTCTTGTTTTTTTATCCAATCAGCCACCCTATGTCTTTTGATTGTAGTATTTAGTCCATTGATATTTAAAGTAGCTATTGATAAGTATGTACTTATTGTCATTTTCTTACTTTTTTTCTGGGTGATTTAGTAGTTATTCTCTGTTCCTTTCTACTTCTCTTCCTCTCTTCCCTTGTGGTTTGATGGCTTTCTTTAGTGTTATGCTGGGGTTCCATTCTCTTAATTTTTTTTGTATATTTATTATAGGTTTGTAGTTTATGATCACCATAAGGTTCGTATATAATAATCTATGTAAATAGCAATCTATATTAGTTTGATGGTCTCTTAAGTTTTACCTTTAGCAAGATGCTAAAGCTCCACTCTTTTACTCCTCTCCCCCCACATTTTGTGTCTTGATATCATATTTAACCTCTTTTTCATGTGAGTGTATCTTTTATCCTCTTATCACGGAAGTAGATAAATTTTAATGCTTTTGTCTTTTGATCTTCATATTAGCTTCATAAATGGTTAATTTGCTACCTGTACTGTACATTTGCCTTTACCAGTGATTTTTTTCATAATTTTCTTATTCCTATTTGTGGTCTTTTCCACTTAAATAAGTCCTTTTATCACTTCTTGTAAGGCTGATTTCTTAGTGACAAAATCCTTTAGTTTCTGCTTGTCTGGAAAACTCTTTATCTCTTCTTCCATTCTGAATGATAACCTTGCTGGACAGAGAATTCTTGGCTGTAGGTTTTTTCCTTTCAGAAAATATATCATGCCACTCCCTTCTAGCCTGTAAGGTTTCTGCTGAGAAGTCAACTGATAGCCTTATGAGGTTTCCTTTGTGTGTAACTTGTTGCCTTTCTCTTGCTGCTTTTAGGATTCTCTCTTTAACTCTTGATGTTTTAATGTAATGTGTCTCGGTGTGGACCTCTTTGAGTTCATCTTGTTTGGTGTTCTCTCTGCTTTCTGTACTAGGATGGGTCTTTCCTTCCTTAGGTAAGGAAAGTTTTCAGCTATTATATCTTCTAATTGGTTCTTCGCCCCTTTCTCTTTCTCTTCTCCTTCTGGGACACTATAATACAGATTCTAATACGCTTGATGTTGTCCCAGAGGTCCCTTGGACTGTCTTCATTCTTTTTCCCTTTTTGTGTTCAGCTTTTGTGATTTCTTCTACTCTTTCATGCAGCTTGCTGATCTATTCTTCTGTGTCATCTACTCTGCTGTTGATTTCCTGTAGTGAATTTTTCATTTCCAGTATTGTATTCTTCACTTCTGACTGGATCTTTTTTATATTCCCCAATTCTTTGTTGAAGTTCTCACTGTGTTCATCTATTCTTCTCCCAAGATCAGTGAGCACCCTTATTACTATTAGTTTGTACTCTTTATCAGGTAGATTGTTTATCTCTGTTTCATTTAGTTCTTTTTATGAGGATTTGTCCTGTTCTCTTATCTGGAACATATTCCTTCATCTCCTCATTTTGCCTATTTCTCTGAGCTTGTATGTAGCTGATCTACCTGACTTGGAGAAGTGGCCTTATGTAAGAGATGCCTTATGAGGCCCAGCAGTGTGTTTGCCTCTTGCCAGCAGTTCCAAATATTCCAGGAATGTCCCCTGTGTGGGCTATATGTGCCCTTCTGTTGTGGTGGGATTGCTCTTACTGCAAGTGTATAAGAGAACTAAGCTCTTCCCCTGGAAAGCTGGTTGTGAGGTTCAGCTGTGTGTGGCTCCTACAGTCCCTTTAGTCACTTTATTGGGTTGGGGGAGCCCCACCACCATTGGCTACAAGGGCTAATAGCCCATACCTGCTGCTGTTTCGCTGTCAAGTGAGTCAGGCCCCCAGGGTGGCTGGTTGCTAGCTTGAGTGGCGTTAGGACTCTGGCCTGCAAGGCTGTTGTCAGCTCTCTCAGAAGCTCAGCTCAGTGAGGCTGGCCCCAGGCATGGCAGCACACAATTGTTTCAGACATTGGAAGGTGGGGCAGATCCCCTATGTGACTGTTTGAGAAGCATGAGTCTGCTGCAGCTGACAAGCCCCACCACCTGCAGGTGCACACACACAGTCCTGCCCTGTGCACATGCTCATCCTGCTGAATCAGACCCACTCAGCCTGCTATAGGGGCCCCACTCACTCTGCCAATGCATGCCTCCTCCTTGTACAACCTTGCCTCACAGAGGCAGACCCACTTGCTCTGCTGCAGATGTCCCACACACTCCACCTATGTGGGCCCACAAGTTGCTTGCTGGTAAGTGGGGCCCTTCCCTATGGCAGCCTGCTTGCCCTGGCTAAATTGGACTGCATCAGTGCTCTAGTTGGGGGGGGGGGGGCGGGCAGCGTACCAAACCCCAATGCTTACAGGCCAGGAGAATAACAGAAGTCTGCCAGGATCTGTGTCAGCACCCTGTTCTAGGTCACAATAATGACTGCTGCCAGTGTCTCAGTCCTTGGGGAGGTGGTTCCAGCTGACTCCTGCTGCCCTGTGATGTGCCCAGAGTGTACCAAGTGAATCTCCTTCACAAAAGGACTGTGCACCTTTCTTTCTGGTGATTTTGTGTTGCCTTCCAGAAAGGGTGAATTTGTGCATGAGCTCTTTAAGAGCAAGCTTTTCTTTCTCTTATGTTTGATAGCTTTTCTGGGGGTGTTCCCTGTTGGGTTTTGTTGTTTTTTGTGTTTTGTTTTTTTTTTGAGGAATATTAGCCCTGAGCTAACTACTTCCAATCTTCCTCTTTTTGCTGAGGAAGACTGGCCCTGAGCTAACATCCATGCCCATCTTCCTCTATTTTATATGTGGAATGCCTACTACAGCATGGCTTTTGCCAAGTGGTGCCATGTCTGCACCTGGAATCCAAACTGGTGAACCCCAGGCCACTGAGAAAGAGAACATGCGAACTTAGCTGCTGTGCCACCAGGCCAGCCCCATCCCTGTTGTTTTTAATAGTCAGCAAAGCCAGATAGTATGACACTTGTCTTGATTGTGCTGAGTTCAAAAGCTACTTATTGTGGCAAAGCTCACCAGCTCAGATCCTCCACTTCCCCAGGAATAGCTTCATACTTAAGATTTATCCCAGTTGTGAAGCACCACAGCTAGAATGTGGCTTTTTCCTCTCCAGAAATGTATTTCTGTCTCTTCCACTTCATTCAGTACTGTCTCTTGTTGTGGCAGTTCTTTTTATCCAGTTTCCCGTACTCTTTCAGGGGTAGCTGTTCCACGCGTAGTTGTAAATTTGCTGTGTCCATGGGAGGAGGTGAGTTCAGAATCCTTCTATGCTGCCATCTTCCCAAGAAATCCTCACTTGCTGTTTCGTGATGTGGCTTGGACATTGGAAGTCAACATGGAGAGATTGGATGGAACTCATCAAAATCTATAAGCATGGAATGCATCACCTCTTCTAGATAATCTGTGGATAACATACAAGCTTCCACTGAGAGGCAAGACAACAGGCAGCGATGAAATCAGCCAAAGGGACTGCTCAGTAGCGGCAGCATGCAGTGCTTACAGAATGAAAACAGATGTTTGTTTGTCTCCCAGGTGCTGGTAACTTATAATATTCAGCAGTTTCTCCAAGCAGGTCTCCTAAATTCAGGTGCCTTACATCAGACATCACTCAGCTCCTCCAGCATCATGTCACATGGCCCTCTTACTGCTGCTCCCAACCCAAATGACTTTAATGTTGCCTCTATTCTCTGTTAAATTCAACACAAGATAAAGTCAGTACCCTGCTTCCTTCAGGGCTTCCCTTTGGCTCATAAGAGTCTTTCTTCTTTTAACAGAATTCTTATCTTGCAAATCAAAGTTTGCTTTTTAAAATCTATTGTTTCTGGAATGAGTTTCAAAAGCCTACTTTAAACATGAAAAATCAAACTGAACGTTGTTTGTAATTCTGAGATCAATTTGGATGCCTCTGGATGACTTACAGGATTATTTACAAAAAGAAGCAAATGTTTCTTGAGCTCTTACTATATTTCAGGCCCTATTCTAATGTCAAAAAGAAAGAAACAAATTCTAATAATTCTAAACATTGTTCCACAAGGTTCTTCATCTGGTCAATTCTGAATCTCTGTCAAGATCGTTTTCTCTTATATTTGCTCTAAATCCCAAGGCCTAGTAACTTAGCCATCCCATTTATGTAAATTCAGTTTAGGGATACAATTTTAATCCACATCAGGTACTAGAAAATAAAGAAATGACTAATTCAAAATTCTCCTTCTTGTGCTTCCTCATTCCATTTCCTATCTAACTCTAAATTCCTAAGGGTCTGCTCACCCTCATGAGTTTCCTAGCAGTGTCAGCAGCAGAGAAAAAGTGTCATCTTTGTGACCCCCTGCACAGTGATGATGGAGATGTTATGTGTCTGCTTCATGGTCTCTCTTTGGCTGTTTATGGCTGCTAATCTATTCAGCCTGTCTGGCTGCTGGTCCTGGCAGCCTATTGCTGGCTCTCTAATGTGACATTTGATTGTACCTCGCTCTAGGATGGGTAATGCAATGCAGGCAATGCCACTTCCTTCTCTTCAAGTTGTAGGTCTCCATGTGTCCCACCAAGGCTGATTTTTCCTTCATTTTGTCAGTCTGCTGGGGCGCCCTGCCTCCTCTAGTTTCAATGTTTGCTTTGGACTCCCAGGAAACTCCTCATCTATCCTTGTTCCACTTGCTGGGGTGGACTCAGACTATTCCTAGGCATGTTCTCCCAACTGTGCTATGCTACAGTTCCCTATAGACCAGTGTAGATGGCCCACATAGTGAGTACCTGCCTTTGGGACACCCCTATGCCAAGGAGTGGGCACCAGTATCTTGCACTCAGATTGTCTTCAGGCTTCCTGAGAGATACTTTGGAGCACTCCTTTGGAGCAGGAAGAGTAGAAAGCTGCCGCCTCATCATCTAGTGGAAGGAAGCGATTATGTGCTAACACTATTTTTCTGTAATCTCTGCTCTCTGAAAAGAACATTTTTTTCCAACCAACTTCATATTCATAAGTAAATTGGGGAGAGGAAGGTGGGAACAAACTTGATCTTTCTTATTTACTCAATTTTATCTCATGACTCGAAAGGGGTCACCGAACCTTACCATTTCTCATTTCTTTGTGTTCGGCAACTTGGGACAAAGGATGGTAACGAGGAACTCAACCCACACATAAAGAATTGCCATGAGTAATTAGATCATATGCCAATTCATCTTAACCTTTATTAATATTTTTGAATTTTCTAAGACTACTGAGGTGGCGAACTACAACGTCAAAGATAAGAAAACTTTGAACGACCCAAAGATCATTTCTCAAACTTTTCCTCTTTCTTTTACACATACCGCCAGGGTGATTGTGTCCAGAATCCGGCTTTAAAACCCAATTATGTAATGGTTACTCTTAAAAACTTAGACTCTCTCCTGAAATCCAGACTCATGTATTTAAAGGACTACTTGGTATCTTTCATTTGTCAATTAGTTCAGCGAATATTTACTGACACTTACTATTTACAAGTCACTGTTTCCACACTCCTAGAAAGAGATTGATTGTTTTATAGTCATGGTAAAAAGTAACAACCAGAACTGGATTAAATTTCTTTGCTCAGTCAATGATGACTCACCCCAATGAACATGCTTCTGAAAACCAGTCATTCATAGCATCCTCCCATTTTTTATAGCCAGCCAATCAACAGCAGCCTCACTTCAATGAACATACTTCTGAAATTCAGCCCATCAACAACATCTCCACTCCAGTGACCAAGCTTCTCCAACTGAGCTATCTCACTTTTGCCACTGAGTGTTCACCAACACTTGAACTCCATGCTTCCTAACAATCCTGTGTAAGATCAGCAGTCTCCTTTGTTTAAAGACTGTGCCTAACAAACATAGTTCTCCCTTTCTTAAGTAAGTAATAAATTCAGCTCTTTGATTTAGAACTGAATGCTGATCTCTTACTTCAGGAGCTAAATAAATGACTGAAAGATGACATATTTGGGTAAGGTAGCTAAGCGAAACCAGCATAAGATTAATGTAACTACTATAAAGATAAGAGATAGTGCTACTAGTTAGGTCTTTCCTAATTCTTATAACAAACCATGAAAAGAGGGTTTGAATTAATCTCAGAATGTCTGATGACAAAAACGACGTTTATTATAAAAGTCTTCCTAAATGACTCCATCTAGTGCATACTGAACATATTAGTTTGCTAGGGCTGCCGTAACAAAATATCACTGACTGAGTGGCTGATATAACAGAATTTTATATTTCCAAAGTTTGGGAGGTTAGAAGTCAAAGATCAGAGTGTTGATGTTTCTGGTTCCTTCTGAGGCCTCTCTTCTTGGCTTGCAGATGGCCACCTTCCCATCGTGTCCTCACATGGTCGTCTCTCTGGGAGTGCATGTGTCTGGTGTCTTTCCATGTGTCCAAATTTGCTATTCTTATAAGGACACCAATCAGATTGGATCACTCTAAAGATCTCATTTTAACTTAACCACCTCTTTAAAGACCTTATCTCCAAATACAGTTACATTCTGAACTACTGGGGGTTAGGATTTCAACATATGCATTTGAGCGGTACCCAGTTCAGCCTATAACACTGAGATACACAGCTCAGATCCCTCACTAATACTTAAAGAAATTATACCCCTAGATGCTGAAAGTGCTGCCAGGACACAGGAATTGCCTTACCTGAAAAGTCTCTTTCCCCAAAATCACTTCTCAGAGTATTTCATATCCAAAAAACAATCAACACATTACTGTAAAAGCCCAGTCCCTAGCCTCAACCTGAGACCACTCTGAAGGCCCATTCCAGCTTCAAAGCAATCTATGGGAGCCATTGAGGCTCCTGTTGCAACCACATCACATATCAAACTCTCCTACTGCCCAGCCCCGCTGGCTTCCCTGCCACAGGTTTGATTCCAAGAGTACTTCCTAATACATTTCCTACACATTCATTTCTATCTCTGAGTCTGCTTTCTGGATGACCCAATCTGTGACACTTCTGAAACAGAATCTTGATTACATTGGAAAAATTATAGAGGCAAATCTGGTTAGCCTATTATATTACTTATAAGTTCACAGAAAATAGTTTTCCACACAGGGGTATAGAAATAGGGTGGAGTGTTTGAGATTTCTAAATAATAGTACTTTCATAAATTGTTTATCATAGGTCAGAAATTTGAGCCCCATATAAGCCATTAGCATAAAGTTATTATGTTCAGATATTCTCTAAGACATGATGTTTATTTGTTATCTCTGAAGTGTGAAGTTTTTAGTTTTTGGTAAATTTTTCCCTGGGTGTAGGGAAGAGAAGCATATGGTGCTTAATAAAATATGAGTTAAACAAGGAAACTGCTCAGAGATACAAAATTTCTGGTCTGGTCAACTTTGCCTGTTTATGTAGAGAAGTGAATATGGTTGCTGGCAGATGCCCGTGATATGAAGAATAATATGTGACATTCTCGCCATTGCCCCTGCACGCTTAATGAGACCAAATTTCTAAAGCATGAAAGCCAAAAGTCTTCTTTCTGGTCCAAAATGAAGATCCAGCACTGCCAGGCATATAGTGTAAGAGAACTGAGCAGTAACCAACTCACAAGGGAGATAGGCCCCAGAAAACCCTTCCCTCTAGAACACAACTGAGCCTCTAAGTGAACAATCCTCCCTCCACTCCCATTCCACCCTTTAGATTATGAGTAACCACTATATCTATCTATATCTATATCTATATCTATATTTTTATATCTATATTTATATCTATATGTATATTTTGCTTCCATGGTTTTTGTTATTGCCAATTAATCCAAATCATAGTCTGACTTCCAATATCACCTTGAATAAAATGATATAATCAGGTAGCTTCTGTCATGACAGATGGCCATACTGTTAACAGATCTCTCTATGCCCACTGCCACCACAACACACACAAACATCCACACATATGCACACTCACACACTAATGTGTTAGCAGAAAAAACAGTACACACCCTAGAGGTGAGAAGAGATCCACATCAGGTAACCACGTATCAACTTCTCCTCCATTATTTAGCTATCAGATTCTCCAGCTAGTTCATGTTAAATTAAATATCTTAATGAATTTGGCCAGGTACTTTTTTCTTGAAGTCGCATAACTATTATTAAACAATGGACTCATAGAGGAGGAAGACGAGCCCTCAAGGACCTACAACATATGGGCAAACCTTGGACACTGTCTTTAACAAGTCTGCCACTCAGGTCTTCAGAATGAATCACCCAAACTCTCAGGCACAGAGAATATATGAAGTACAGAAGACTGTCATGTTGAGGTTACATATCTAAAATCTATACACTATATCAATGTTTCTCAAGCCACTCGTGGTAAAAGACCAGCTTTGTATTTATGTCCAATTCGTTTTTCATATTGGTGAACTGATATTTTTTCTCTGTATCATGTTCAAGGAGATAAGTCCACTAGGATGGTGAGGTGTTTTGACAATGTCAAATGGCCGTAAAACGTCTCTATTCACCAACTCTCATTTTCTTCACTTATCTTGCTGCAGATGGGTGACAAGCAGTTTGTGGACCAGTAGAGTCCATGGACTACACTTTGAATAGCCCAGCTCTATGTAATATGTGTGCCACTGACAAGAAGATATAAACCTCACAGTATATCACCTCTATCTCACAGCAGAATAAAATGGAAATAGATAAAGTAAATTATTTCATATGAGCTTAAAACCTATCTCCCTGATTTTAACAAAGATTAACATGACAATCCATTCAACTTAATTAATAATTAAATCCACAATTTAATTAATCATTAAAAATTATTAATTTTTAATAATATATCTGAAGTGGAAAGGGACATAAATCTTTAACAATAAAGAAAATCATTTTCTAAAATCCATGTCTTTTTGAAATTCTGAAAGGTTTATTTTTTTTTCACCTGGCTGGGTGATAGAGGCCAGTCATCTTCCTGAAACCAGAGAGAGGAAGAGTCAGTCTTAGATTTTGAATTTTTTTTATAGTATATACATGAACGCACACTGAATAGCATTGTTTTGGCTTTTAAGATTTTTATATAAATGTTTTCATGCTGTGCATATAATTCTGTGACTTGCTTTTTCCATTCAATAATGTGTTTTGGTACAATAGTGTGCATGTTAGTATATATATCTTATCTTATTCATTCATCTTAACTTCTGAATAGTATTCCACTCTATTTACTTATTCTCCTGCTGATTGATATTTACATTATTTCCAATATTCACTATACAAACAGTGCTTCAATGAGCAACTTTGCAGAATTGTTGATAGATCAGTGTTCGTTTAGTAAGTGTTGATTTAAGACATACTACATGTTCTAGATTCTGTACTAGACATTGGCCTAGTTGTTGAGGAGCTCCCCAATCAAACTCCTGTCTAGCAAATAACAGATGAGAGATCTTATTCATTGAAGAAAAGTCCCCAGGTCCCTAGTTGGTCTGTGAGGATCATTCCCATAGTAACGCTGCCAGTATGAAGCAGACCAGTTTAAACTGCATCGCCAAACTAGAAATGAGCAGTTCCTCTGGGTGCTGTGAGCAAAAGCTCTATGGCTGTTGTCCTGCAGGAGCACATCGATCATCCACTTAAACCTGCAGGCAGGGCTCTGCCTTTGGTCTGTGCAATGCACAGATGTAGACAAACAACTTGACATTTCACAATGTCACATATCACCTCACATGAATTACTGAAATGTTTTTGCAATATGTATCAGTTTTCTAATTAAGGGAAGAGAAGAATTTTTCTGGCTGACTAGTTCGTTTGCTTAAAGTCAACAGATAGCTCTTTCAAACAGCTTGTTGTTTTCCTGGTCAATAACTAGTCCCATGCATTTCATAGGATCAGTTTTGACCCTCAAACATTTTTGAAGTGACAAGTCATAATTCCAAATCTTTCCTCAGTTATTGAATAAGATATATTATAGCCAATCATTTCTTTCCATGGCACAGCCTATAGGCTGACTATTCTTAAGGAGAGTGAAAGTCAAAAGTCTAACTCCATACACAGAGATGTTTTAAAGGGGAATCTTGTAGAGAATATGTGATAAATATGGTTAGTTAAAGGAAAGTCACTTGTGCGATATGCTCTTGGCTGAAATGAAAGATTTCAGAAGAGGAACTTCAGGAATGCCTGGGTAGTTTAAATCTTTGCTTTAACAACTTTTTAAAAAACTTAAAATTGCATAAAGTAAGAGCACCTAATTAGCTATTTAAGGAAATAAAACAGTGACCAAATCCCAAAACTTGAAATAAACTTCCGTAGCCCGATACAAAGTAAAGGCACATCCACACTTAGAATATTATATAGACATAGAGATACATACAGATGTAGACAAACATAGACTCATAAATGTATAACATTTGGTGTGTTGAAAGTACCATGAGAAGATTTTTGATATAATGTTATGAAGAAAAAGCGTGATAAAAATTTGATATAATGTTATGAAGAAAAAGCGTGATAAAAAAAATATTTATCTATAGGGTGACTTCAACCATGCTAAAAAAAATGGAATGAAATACATCAACTTGTTAACAGCCAATGATAATCTCTGGGTAAAATATTCACGGACCAACATCATTTTTCATTTTTTTACCCTGATAGTCTATCTTGAGGATATTACTTTGATAACTGGAGGAAAGCAGGGGAAATGAACTTCATTCAAAAATAAAAATAGAAATAATAACTAGGCAAAAAAAAAAGTTGAAAAGGGCGTGATTGCATTTTTTAATGGGCTAGGAAATAAAAAGTAAGAAGATTATAATTTTTTCAGAAAAAAATGCAAGAGGCCGGCCCAGTGGCATAGCAGTTAAGCTCATATGCTCCGCTTCAGCGGCCCATGTTCATGGGTCCAGATCGCAGGCCCAGATCTATGTACCACTCATCAAGCCGTGCCATGGCAGCATTCCACATATAAAGTAGAGGAAGATGGGTATGGATGTTAGCTCAAGGCCAGTCTTCTTCAGCAAAAAGAGGAGAATTGGCAGTAGATGCTAACTCAGGGTTAATCTTCCTCAAAACAAACAAACAAACAAATTAACTGGACAGTGTCATGTTTCAAAATTTAGCAGTGTCAAGTAGAAGAATCCAACGACTGTTGAACAAAGGTTTCAGTAGCCCTCAACACTTCCCCTGTGTCATTCTCTGAAGTCTTAGAAGACTGTCAAGAAGTTTTCCCTTGAGTACCTTTTGATAAAAAAGCATATTAATAATTTGGACTTCTAATCCCTTACATTAATCAATAAATTTGCCTTAATAGCCTTCAAATTGGCTTAGTTGGACTTCCCAGGATAGAGTGCAAAGAACACAAACTCCCACTGCCCTTAGATCTCCCTCAAGCGGGAAAAAAGAATGTCCTCACACTGCTTTTCATTTTCATATTTTAACTAAAGAGAGACACATTAATAAACCTGAATTTTAATTTATCCTCTATCATTTAGATTTATTTTCTCTGCTTTATAGCATATTCTTAAATGTAACTTTGTAATCTTGATCCCAAAAGTATGCTTAATATTGTTTAGCAATATTCCCATAGTCTTTGGAAACCTTATCCTTATATTTAGATTAACTAGCATAAAGCTAATTTATATGAATCTAATGTATATTTAAATCAAAAGAGACTATGAATCATATTAGTAAAACAGTTCTGATATTAATGCTGTGATATGGCATAAATAACACCTTGGCTAATGTATTAATAACAATAAAATCTATATTAACAAACACTATCTGCATGTACCAAATGTTCAATTAAAGGTTATCTCAGTCTCCTGCCAGAATCCTTTATGATAGTCAATATCAATTATTGTGACAAAATTGTGATTATACAAAATGAGAGAGTGATTCTGTCCTGTGAGACAGTGAGCACATACCATGCCTTGCTGAGGAGTGGTGATGTGTGTTTGCTGGTGCTTATCTTTGAAGGAGAATCAGACTTTTAGTGGATGATAATCCAAACACCTGTCTCCCACTTAATCACCGAAAGCCATTTACATACACAGGGGCAGCTTATCATGAGAATATCCTTGTTGCGCTGTCAGATAATTGTACTTTGACATGGAAAGTGTTAGCCTAAGTAACAGCGTCTATAAGAAAATCAAGCTCCAAGATAATTTAAAGTAAAAAAATGTCCATTTATTATGTACATAAAGAAAGAAAAGTCAAAAGACTTACGAGAAATTATTACTCAGAATTACTGATTTCTGGGAGAAGAAATGAGCCATCAATTTTATGACAGAAAAGTGTTACAACAGCCCAAGGTCAGATTTAGTGTAGTTTGTTGACGTAAACAAGTACCAATATGAAATTTGTTATTTCCGTGAGTCCTAACTTAACAAGAAAATATGATTTTTATTAATACATTCAGATATATGTAATTTTGCTACCCAAAAATAGATAATGTTCAAAACGCCTGTAAGTAATTAGAATAAAAATTGTACTGACTTAAATTTGGTAAGTTAACAAATTATATCATAAATGCAAATCGGTAGTAATAAGATTCACTAAGCTATACATATGTTTTAAAGGCAATTTCTGGGCTGGCCCGGTGGTGCAGCAGTTAAGTTCGTGTGTTCTGCTTCTCAGTGGCCCGGGGTTTGCTGGTTCAGATCCTGGGTGCAGACATGGCACCACTTGGCACGCCATGCTGTGGCAGGCGTCCCACATATAAAGTAGAGGAAGATGGGCACGGATGTTAGCTCAGGGCCAGGCTTCCTCAGCATAAAAGAGGAGGACTGGCAGTCATTAGTTCAGGGCTAATCTTCCTCAAAAAAAAAAAGGCAATTACTTCCATGTACATGTACACATAATAACTAATGTAATTTATTCTTCATGAAGTATAAAAAAAGAATCATGAAGTCAAATAGTCCCAGATTTTTCTAAAGAATAATGTGTGTTCTGAGAACATTTCATAGACCTCCATCTATTAATTGTTTCACTCCATCAATAACTATTTGTTGTGTATATATGACATTTGAAATGTCTTTGGATAGCTTGTCCCCTCTCTTGAACTCTTTTGCCAATCTAGCTTGTTGGATGATGAGAAGCACTTGTTGTAGAACTCAGTTGCCTCAGTCACCCTAGCTAAGGCCAGCCTAGATCAATTCCTGAACGTGAGAGAGCCCAGCAAGAACCAGAAGAGTCTTGTTCTATCCTATCTGATCCCAGACGCAAGAGGAATAAGTGGTTCTTGCTGTATACCTCTGACCACTTATTGAGCAATTGCTAAGACAAAAACTATTAGAGAAAACAGGTGGACAATATAGAGACCCGATGTTCCACAGACTTAATATTAAACATTAAGGAAGACAGATTCCAACGAATTATGATGAATAAGGAAAAAAGCTATCCTTTTCTGTGTCCAAAGCAGGAATCTAGCATTATCTCCTAAAGAAGGAATATCCTTTAAATAGGCCAATATCTTGATAATTACTTTTCTGTTCCTTTCCAGCTAATCATGTTAGACTACTACTTCCAAATTTTGTTATTCTTTACATTAGTCAAATTATATGCCCTGTGAGGGAAAAAGATAGATAGATAGATAGATAGATAGATAGATAGATATGTCTGGATTATGAAAATCTCTGTAATTCCAGGATTTATGGTGAATGGCCCAGGGCTACCAAGATACCTTGTCATAGCCTATTTTTTGAGGTTATAAACTATGGGCCTTAAATGGAAAAAGCACGCCTCTTGAATAAAACAAACACCAAAATCCTGTCTTAGTCCTTTTGTTCCTATGGTTGTCATAGTGATAGAAAAGAGCTGGGGGAGGTGATATTTATAAACATTTGAATTTATAAAAATAACCTTTTCAAGTTTCTTCTCTGAGAGAGCTGTGGGCTGAGACAGCACCTCGCTCCCAAGGTAAGGTAGAAACCCTGTGGTCCAAAAGATCTCTTAAATTTCTGTGGGTCAAACATGTTTAGGCCCCTTAGGAAGTGTAGGATCTTAAAGAGCCATGGCTAGTGACGGAATAGGCATGGTACCAGGTAAGACAATGTGTAAAATTTAATGGAATATCATGTTTCACAAAACATATTACTATCTCTCTACTTTGACCTGAAGTCAAAAAGATATTTTATGAAAACATACAGCACAAATCAGTCTTAACTGCGAGATGGCTTTTGTAAGTTTTTTAAAAATAGATAAGATGAGTAGTGCGTAGCTAAACAAATTCAGAAGTAGAAATTGGCCTTAAGTTTAGCTAGAAATTTTGCTTCCAGGTTGAAGAATACTTATACTTTCCATTCACATCCAAGAATTATTCTTAAGGGAGGGAGAGGTATTATTTCACTGTTGTCACAAGACAGCAAATTTATGCAACAGAGTTTAGAAATCATTTCAATTAAATACGTTCGGTGACTTAGGTATGTACATATATTTTTACATAACCCTGTGTACTGGCAGAGAGTCTTATTTGTATGTACACCCTTAGAGATCCTCTTGTCCCTGAGAATGATCAATAGAAATTTTTTTGTGAATATCCTTTAGGCGCCTTAAATTCAGCATATCCGAAACAAACCGCTTTCTGCCACAACTTGCTTCACATCTCTTTTGGTCAACTCAGATGTGTTATTATCTTTCCAGGTATAGAAATCTCTCTCCCTACTATGCCACACCACTGAAGTCACAGATTCCTGTAAACTCTCTCTTTCCTGCCTCTCCTGTTTATCCCTGCCTCTTTAGTCCCACCTCTATAGTGTTGTTAGTATGTCGTCATTTCTCGATTAAATCTCTGCAGTAACTGGATCCAGATTCCCCTGATTCTGATTACTCACCCTTCTCACCAAGCCCCTCCCCCAAATCACAAACCTGATCACATCGTCTTGTTGCATTTTAAAAATCCTTCAAGAGCTCTCCATGACTTGCCCTTACACTGAAATTCTTCATGATTTTCTAGTTCATAAATACATATATAACATCATCTCCTACCACTCACCTCTCCTCCTCTCTATCCCTGGAAATTACTTACCAACTCCACTCTGTAATTTTACTCTTTAAATTCTTGTCTGTCTACATGTTCCACTTGCCTCAAACTATCTTTCCTACTTTTTCATCTAACCTTGTCCAGCTCCTACTGGTCCACCAGAACTACCCGAACAAAATGTTGTGCATACAGTTTTCTTCAGCATACAAGTGAAATAGCGCCATTATTAAGACTACTGTTTGTTACTGCAAGAATATGAAAGCTACAATAAAATCAATACAGCAAAGACAGCAAGATAACCATGACCAGGAACACGTACTATTTCTCAGGCACTGGGCTAAGTGCTTTATGTGGATTCTTTAATTCTCTCAATACTCTTTGGGGTTTTACTATTATTTACCAGTTACTATTTACTATTATTGTATTATTATTTAGTAATTTTTTTGTTTTATTTTAAATAGAATAAAAAATTTTATTTTAGCAAAAATTTTAAGAATTAAAATTTTAATTTTATCAATTATTTAGTAATGCTACTATTACTAAATAGTAGTAAATACTTTAGTAGTAAATACTAAATTATAGCACTTTTATTACTATTTTTTACTGTTATTAACTATTTACTATTATTCCCCACTTTAGTCACTTTAAGTAAGAAAATGAAGACTCAGAGAGGTAAATCTGATAATCAATTCAGACATGCAATACTGTTGGTCATTTCCCCAGTAAAATAGTCATAAGTATTCCATTTGACACTTTCAAAGGACAAAGATTTTGGTCTATGGATAAGTCAGTTATATCAATCTTTATAAGCAGAAGTCAGATTTGACATATTTTAGAAGTTATATTCAGTACTGAAGACCAGTAAGCACTTCTTTTATCTTCGGCTTTCAAGTTCCAACTGTGTTTTTCATCAAAGATAGAACACATTAGCTCAAGAAATACATGATGCATTACAGAATTTGAAACATTTTTATTATCAGTTAAGTGGAACTGGGCTTTTGAACATGTAAATGGTACTTCAGTGACTTATTTGTATAAGTATTTTTTACAAGTATTAAAAGGAAGTGATGAGTTATGGCATATGGGTCCCTATCATGATCTGGAAATGTTCCTAGTTAAATAAAACTTTGTGTGCTTGGCTTTTTCCAGGTGTGAATTTCAATCAGAAGTTATCTAAGATTCTAAAAATTAATTTCACATCAAAAGATACATTTCCATTATCTTACACACCCACACACACAAATCCTTAAATTCTCTAACCTTAAACATCACGGTAGAAGCTCTCAGCAGGCTGTTCCTGCCACAGGTCATGTACTTGACCTTTGGTGCCTCAAGAAGAGCAAGATGTATGAGGTCTAAGAATTTGCTTCACCTGTGCACCTTTATCATCAAAACTATGGATGAGTCCCATGAGGAAATTTGAGTCAGCCTACTGTTCAGTGAAAATGAATTATGACTGAGTTTGTCAATGGCTCGGAACGGAACATAAATCTCTGAACCTAATGCAACTAGTTCTGTATTTGTCTTCCTCTCAATTAACATTTTTAAAAAGGAATTTGACTACAATATTACAGTTGCTGTTCAATCATCTGTATCTGTATTTTATTGAGATACATACATTTTTAATTTATTTTTATAGTTGTCTGGGGACTAGCCCAATGGTGCAGTGGTTAAGCTCGCACATTCTGCTTCGGCATCCCAGGGCTCACTGGTTTGGATCCTGGGTGTGGACATACGCACAGCTTGTCAAGCCATGCTGTGGCAGGCATCCTACATATAAACTAGAGGAACATGGGCATGCATGTTAGCTCAGGGCCAGTCTTCCTCAGCAAAAAGAGGAGGATTGGCAGCAGATGTTGGCTCGGGGCTAATCTTCCTCAAAAAATTTTTTTAAAATAAAAAATAAAAAATTATAGTTGTCTCTTCCCATCTTACTGTGAATAAGTTTAATTTGGAGACCAAAAGTCTTCTCAGTTTTACTCAGTTTAGCTGAAGCCCTTCCATCTGTTCTGGCTTTAAAATACTTCAAGTGTGTTCTGTTCAAGGTCAAGACACAGCAGAATGATGTATCTCAGCCATTCAGTTAAAAAAAGAGAGAGAGAGAGAAAGAAAGAGAAACTGCATAGCACGTTTCTATTGTCAGATGCTTTCAACGTGATGGAAACATATTGCACACTAGTGAGCTTCAAAAGGTCACCAAATAGAAAGCTTTCTTCTTCCTCCTTGTCTGCTTAATATGGCATCGCAAGCTCACCGCAGTGAGGCTCCAGCAAGGGTGTTTTATTCTTCTACTTCTCCATTCATTCTTCCTTGATCAGTCATTCAGAAAATTCCAAACCAGAGTGAGATAATCAGCAAACGAGTTCAGTAAGGAGAAACAAAGCTACCATTTGAAATAATCATTTTAAACAGTCTCTACCCATGATGAAAGGTCAGTTTTAACAAGAGCCTCAGCTCCACAAAAGATCAGCTTAACTTCATCGCTATATTTTTCTTCTCTCTTTGCTCTCAGGTGCCAGCTTAATGAAAGACAAGAAATAACAGGGTATGCAATGGGAAAGCCAGTTCTAATTTTTACGTTGCATGTGAAAGCTTATCCACGAATGCTGGATAAGCATTTGAGGCTGGAGGTGGACAGAATAGCTCACATCACACTTCTGAAGTGTTCCAATGTTAAACCATCCTCAAACATCCTTTGATCTGCCTTGGCTCAGAAGTTCCTTGTTCTCTCTCTATACTTAGCTGAATTTTATCCAGGTTGCTCTGTGAACTGCTCGTCCGGCTCTTCTCAATGCCTGCTGGAAATGAAAGGAAGCAATTGACTTTTCCACGAGTCAAACTGCCATCTGTTAAGGGTGCTCCCCCACTCTAAATCTGCTTAGGAAGTCAGTTTCCTGCTTCCTGGTTTCTTCCCCCAGCTCAACTGGAAGCATTAACTAAACTGCGAGGCTTCATAACTTCAATTTTATAGGCTGCCAGGACAGAACAGAAAGAGAACAAGAAAGTGAACAACTGCTTTCCCACAGAGCAGGAAAGTGGACAGAATCCAAGCCTGAAAAACCTTCCCCAGTAGCTAGACAATTCAGATCCAGCAAGAATAGTTCATAATCATCATAAGAACAATTGCCACTGTCATGTTCCAAACCATGCGTGACAGAGCTACCCTTTTGTTATAAACTCTCTGTTGGCCACCTTATAGTTAGGAAATCATCTTCTCTGAATTTCCTTCCTCACTGCAAAGAGAGGGGCATCTCCCAGAGCCAGCTCTGCCTGTAAAGGCAACAGGATCCCCTCGGGGCAGGAGATATCATCATGGGACATGCAAGTGCCCACCGAGGTTTCTTTGGCTTCTTTTCTACACTATAAAATCTTTTAACCACCCTATCCTGGTTATTTTCTTTTTCCCTTTTCTGAAACACTTTCCATTTTCTGAAACAAGGGGGGAAAAAGCGGCATTGTAATTGAGACTTCCAAAGGCCATAAATATTTCACTGCAATAAGACAAGTCACAATTCATTTGCCTCATTTCCTTCATTATAGCTATGAATGTCAATGCATCTCATTTTTTAAATTTTTTGGAGCAAAGAATCCAACCTGTAAAATGCCTAAAGCATGGCAATGACCTCCATATGGATAAAAAGTTAAATATCCTGTAGCAGCAGTTCTATGAATATCATATATATTTTGATTTTTCAACAAAACTCATTAATATTGCCTGAGAGAAAGCATTCTAAATGAGTAAAATACTTAATCTTGGCCCACTGTTTCCATAGAAATGCCTGCTCTGTTACTTTCAAGTAATAATGTGGCTAGAACTAAACTAATAGATTGTCTAATGAAATTCCTGGCTTTATTGAATAGATATGATTTTCCACCAGCACATCAGTTGCCTAGAATGTAAATACTTACTTCTAACGTGCTTAAGGAAGCTTACAACGTTTATTGACACTACGTAGTCAACAAATACAAAGTTAGAAATAGTATAAAGTTAAACTACAGGATGGTCTCCATCCAATAATATAAAAAATCTGACAGAGTCAGTGTCAACAAACCATCTCAGCCCATACTTAGTATGAGGAACTGAGCTAAGAACTGGAGATGCATGATATAAGCTTGCCATAAAAGAGCTTATAACGTAATCTAAGATTTCCACAGACACACTGTATTAGTCAGGGCTCTCTAGAGAAATAGAACTCATATGATATATATAAAAAAACAAATAAATAAAGATACACAGAGAGATTTACTATAATATATTATTTATATTATATTAATTAACTCCAATTATACGTGCCCTACCAGATGCAGTTTCATTTCTTGAGCCAATTAACACATGCCCTGGTACCAGAAAGAAAAACATAGCTAGAGGCATCACACTTCCTGATTTCAAACTGTATTACAAAGCTATAGTAATCAAACCTAAAAAGCTTCATCACAGCAAAAGAAACAATAAACAAAATGAAAGGCAACCTACGGAATGGGAGAAAATATTTGCAAACCACATATCTGATAAAGGGCTAATATCCAAAATATATAAGAAACTCATACAACTCAGTAGCAAAAAAACAAATAATCCAGTTAAGAAAATGGGCAAAGAACCTGAATAGACATTTTTCCAGAGAAGACATACAAATGGCCAACAGGCACATGAAAGGATGCTCAACATTGCCAATCATCAGGGAAATGCAAATCAAAGCCACAATGAGATATCACCTCACACTTCTCAGAATGGCTATTATCAAAAAGACAAGAGGTAACAAGTGCTGGCGAAGATGTAGAGAAAAGGGAAATTTTGTGCACCGTTGGTGGGAATGTAAACTCATGCAGCCACTATGGAAAATAGGATGGACCTTCCTTGAAAAATTAAAAGTAGAACTACACTAGTCCCCCCTTATCCACAGGTGATACGTTCCAAGACCCCCAGTAGATGCCTGAGACTATGGATAGTATCAAACCTTGTATATACTAGATTTTTGCCTATATGTAGATACTTATAATAAACTTATAAATTTATAAATTAGGCACAGTAAGAGATTAACAATAAGAACTAATACTAAAATAGAATGATTATAACAATATACTGTAATAAAAGTTACTGTAGATCTTAGCAGCCTAAGCATATGATTTTTTCTCTTTCCTCATTAAGCTGAGAACTTTCATCTTTTCACTTAAAGGAAGCACTTTATGGCTTCTCTTTGGCATATCCAAAAAGCCAATATCATTACTCTTGCACTTTAGGGCCTTTATTAAGTAAAATAAGGGTTACTTGAGCAGAAGCACTGTGATACTAAGGCAGTTGACCTGATAACCAAGATGATGGCTGCTAAGTGACTAACCGGCAGGAAGCATATACAGTATGGATACACTGGACAAAGGGATGAGTCACTTCCTGGGTCGGATGGAGTGGGATGGCAAGAGGTTTCATTATTATATTTCATTCATATTATATTTCATTATTATACTACATTATTATACTACTCAGAAAGGCATGTAATCTAAAACTTATGAATTGTTTATTTCTGGAATTTTTGATTTAACATTTTCAGATTGTGGTTGACCATGGGTAACTGAAACCAAGGAAAGAAAAATCATGGATAAGGCGGGGACTACTGTACCACATGATCCAGTGATTTCACTTCTGGATATATATCCAAAGGAGACAAAATCCCTGTCTTGAAAAGATATCTGTACCCCCATGTTCACTGAAGAATTGTTTATAATAGCCACGCGTGGAATCAATCTATGTATCCATTGACAGATGAATGTATACAGAAGCTGTGGTACATTTATACAGGGGAATACAGTTCAGCCATAAAAAAATAAGAAAATCTTGCCATTTGCAACAACATGGATGAACCTGGAGGGCATTATCCTAAGTGAAATAAGTCAGACAGAGAAAGAGAAATACTTTTTATCTCACTTCTATGTAGACTTTAAGAAACCAAACTCATACAAACAGAATAGATCGGTGGTCACCAGGGGTGGAGATGTGGGAAATGGGTGAAAGTGGTCAAAGGTACAAACTTCCATTTATAAGATGAATACATTCAGGGTACTGTAATATATAGTATGTAATATACAGCCTGGTGACGACGGTTAACAATACCGTTTTGTATAACTGAAAATTATTGAGAGAGTAGATTTTAAAAGTTTTCATCACAAAAAAATTGTATCTATGTGAGGTGATGGATTAACTACCCTCATTATGGTAATCATTTTGCAATGTACACATATATCAAATCAATACATTTACACCTTAAACTTTCACAATGTAAAATGCCAACTGTATCTCAATTAAGCTGAGGGAAGAAAGAAGGAAAGAATTACCTAGATGTTCAAAAATAAGGAATCAGCCAAGTAAACTATGGCACAACCACACAGTGGTAAAACATTATTCAGCCATTAAAAATGATGTTTTAGGAAAATATTTAGCTAAATACATGCTTATGAGTATTGTTATGCAAAAACAGCAGCGTACAAAAGCTACATATAGAATTACTCCATTTCCATGTCAATGTTTATCATATGTTTATATTTCTACTGATGTAAAATACTTAAACACACTACTATGCCCCATAAAAATACCCGAAATAACAGTAGTTAACTCTAAAAAATAAACTTAGCACAGCTAGTAAATAAAGAACCCTAAATTCAAACTCATAGTGATCAGATTTTAAAATCCATAATCTATATGACGTATCCTGATTTTGAATATGAGAGCATGTGATAGCAAGATTCTACTCCAGTGGCATGTTCAGAGACAAGGGAAAGGTTGTCAGCAAAATCAGACCAAAGGCAGAAAAAGACAGTAAGAATTTCATGCCAATATTCCCTCCAAACATCTGTCAAAAATATCTAATGGCTTTTTAACCTCCATCATTCAACTCCCATATGAAGTAAGTTGAACTCTTTTACTGGACTGTTATTTATAAGTGTAATCAAATTATTTTTAGAGTTAAATCCATAATGAAATAGATATTTTTCACTTCCAGAGACTAGGAAAAATATTAATTTCCTCTTCAGTGCTCTGTTTAGTTGCTTTGAAAATGATTTACCATGTTGGAGTTTATTTGAACAAAAATCTGAAAAGATTTCATGGTGTGGAAAATAATTTCCTCCAATGAATTTGGGTCAGCAATTTCTCTTGAAATTAGATAAGCCAGCATGACATTGAGGACTCAAATTGAGACCAACTTGTTCAAACTCAGTTTTCCCAAAACAAAATATGATATAGTATCAATCTCCTTTCCATCTGTATTGTATGTTTGAGTGTAAAATCACCGATTACATCAAATTCATCTTGCATTCACAGACTAGCAATTTCTTCTGTTGAATTGTGGTGAACTAGCTCTGACTACATCAGTATACGTTTACTCAACCTTGAACTGTTACCACCAGACAGAGATTTTCCTCGTCTGCATCATTTGCTTGACTCCCATAAGAGCTACCCACAGCCTCTTATTATCAGATTAAATGTCACAGGCAGCATATCCTTTCAGCTTAAACAGCCAGGAGCTATTATTATTCTTTTCCTAGCAAGAGAAATTTGACCTCCTATCCACAAGTTTCATATCCCAGAGTGAAGTAGGTTTATCATTTAATTTACAATTAGATGACTTTAATGCTCTTACTTGGCAGATTGTGCAGCAAAGTCTTTTATCAGTTTCCTTAATGTCAAGCCCAAGAAAGAGGTTTTAGGATGAGAGGAAGAAAAAGCAACCTTACTGCACGTTTGGTTTGGAACTGGTGATTTGGCACCACCTTAGGGCAAAGGGGAGAGAGAAGGACGTGATAGCTGTTAGTACATTTATAACAGCTGGCATGTGCAAGATATTCATGTACGTTATATTGTTTAGTGCTCTCAAAACCCACCAAGGTAGTATTATAATTCTTAATTTATAGCCAAATAAACTGAGGCTCAAGAGATTAAATAACATGTTCAAATTCATTCAATAAGCGGCAGGGCAAGGATTCCTCATCAACAGCCTCTATAGCCAAGGGAAGCAGGAAAGGGGCAGCCTAGCAAGGCAGAAAATTTTTAGAAAATAGCTTCTCTACTCCATTCAAACAACTTAAGAAAAAAAACCTGTGGCTGCACCCCAGTCGTGCCACCAAGGGCCGAATGAGAAGCCTAGACCTTCGTCCTTATAAGACTATACAAGGCACCCCAAACCCTCCCCTGCAAGAATGGCTCCAGAGACGGCCAAGTAGGGAGCAAAGCCTTTCATCTCTGCCAGCTGGTAACAATCCTACCCCCTGCAGTGCCAGTGGAGAACACACAGGGAACTAGAACTCCCAAACTCCCAAATCCACCAAGCAATAATGAGGACCCCCCGACCATGTGTCAACAGCACACATAAGGAAGTCATACTTCTACTTCCATCTGGCAGTAGCAAGGCAAATCTTCTCCTCTAGAGTAGTGTTACATAAATCCAGCCAAAAGCAGTTTAAATAAGATACAGTCTCACAACATAATACGAAAACATCCAGGTAGCAGTCAAAAGTCACTCTTTATACCAAGAACCAGGAAGATCTCAAACTGAATGAAAAAATAAATCAATAAATGCCAACACCAAGATGACAGAGTTGTTAGAATTATCTGACAAAGATTCTAGAGCAATAATAAGAATGCTTCAATAAGCAATTTTAGAAATAAATGAAAAAACAGAAAATTCAGCAAATAAAGTCTCAGCAAAGAAATAAAATATATAAGGAAGACCAAATGGAACTTTTAGAACCGAAAACTACAATAACTTAAATAAAAAGCTCAGTATGTGGGATCAACAGAATAGAAGAAAAAGGAGAAAGAATAAGTAAACTAAAAAATAAAACAAAAGAAACTACCCAATCTGAACAACAAAGATAAAATAGACTAAAAGCAAAAAAAAAACCAAAAGATCTAATGTATGTATTATCAGAGTCTGAGAAGAAGAGGAGAAAGACAATAGGACTAAAAGTAAACTCAAAGAAATAATGACTGAAAACTTTCCAAATTAGGCAAAAAAAAAAAAACAATAAAACTACATATTCAAGAATCTGCACAAACTTCGTAAAGAATAAGCCCAAAGAAATGGATGCCAAAACATCAGAATTAAACTTTTGAACACAGTGAGAGAAAAATAACAACTTAACTACATGGGAAAAATAATTCTAATGATAGTGAGCCTATCATGAGAAACCATGAAGGCTTGAAAGAAGTGGCACCATATTTTTCAAGTGCTGAAAGAAAAGAACTATCAACTCAGAATCATATACCCAGCAAAAATATCCTTCATAAATGAAGGAGATTTCAAGACATTTTCAGATGAAAGAAAACTAAGATGATGTATTTCCAGCAGACCTGCCCTGAAAGAATGGCTAAAGAAAGTTCTCTTAACAGAAGAACAAAAAACAATAAAAGAAGGAATCTTGAGAAATCTAAGAAGGAAGAAAGAACCCAGCAAGGAATATGGGTAAATACAATAGCCTTTTTTTCTCTTCTTGAGCATTCTGAGTTATGTTTGACAGTGATGCAAAAATTATAATACTGTCTGATGTGGTTCTAAATGCATAGAGAAATATTTAAAATAATATAATTATTTTAAGTAAAGGGTAAAGGAATGTAGAGAATGGCAAAGTTTATATACATCATTTGATCTGGTAAAGTGTTGACACCAGTAGACTGGTAAATTATGTATATACAGTGTAATACCAAGAGCAACCACTAAAGGCTATATAAAAATATACCTCAAAAACTATGGATAAATCAAAATGGATTCTTAAAAGTGCTCAAGTAACTCACAGAAAGTCAGAAAGAAGAAAACAGGGGGAATAAACACAGAATACAAAAGAAAACCAAAAATGAAATGGCAGATTTAAGCCTTCACCCATCAATAATTTCATTAATGTAAATAGTCTAAATACACAAATTAAAAAGCAGAAATTGGCAAAGTGGATTAAAAAACATGACCCAACTATATACTCACCTCAAATATAATGATACATGTAAGTTAAAAGTAAAGAGATAAGAAAAAACCATGCAAATATCTTAGTCAAAGGAAAGCAGGAGTATATTATGAGCATATTAATATCAGATGAAGTTCACCTCAGAGCAAAGAAAAGTACCAGGGACAGACAGTGACATTACATAATGAAAGAAGGGTCAATTCTCCAAGAAGATATAGCAATCCTAAATGTGTGTGCACCAAACAAAAGAGATGAAAAACATGCGAAGCAAAAATGTATAGAACTAAAAGAAGAAATAGACACATCCACAACTATAGTTTGAGACTTCAACACTCCTCTGTCAACAATTGATAGAACATCAGACAAAAAATCATCAAGAATGTAAAATAACAATATCATCAACCAACATGATCTAATTGACATTTATACAACACCCCACTCAACAATAGCAGAATACTCATTTTTTTTAAGTGTCCATGGAACATATGCCAAGAGAGACCACATCCAGGACCATAAAAAATCCTCAGCTAGTTAAAAAGAAATAATAATGAGTATATTTTCTGACTACAGGGAAATCAAACTAAAAATAAATAACAGAAAGATAACAGGAAGATTTCCAAACACTTAAAGACTAAACAATACACTTATAAATAATCTATGGGCTAAAGAAGAAGTCACAAGGGAAATTGAAAGTACACTGATGGATGAAAATTTGTGAGAGGCAGCTAAAGCACTGCAGAGAGAGAACTATATAGCACTAAATGCTTATATTAGTAAGAGGAAAGTCTCAAATCAAAAATCTATTCTCCATTTGAGATTCCAATTACATATATGTTTAACTGTTCAATATTGTCCCACAGCTCTTGGATGCCCTGATGTGTTTTGCTCACTTTTATTTTTCTCTTGTGTTTCAGTTTGGATGTTGTTGATCTATGTTTAAATTAATTGATTTATTCATCAGCTATGTCAAGTCTACTGGTGAGCCCACCAAAGCCATTCTTTCTTTCTTTCTTTCTCTTTCTTTCTTTCTTTCTTTCTCTTTCTTTCTTTCTTTCTCCCCTCATCCAACCCTGCAATGCTGAGGGAATCTCTCTCAACTCTCACTCCTTGCTCCTAATTTGTCTTAGGAACACCCACTGGAGGTTTGTGGAGAAGAACCTGCAGGTGGATGCAGACTCCATGTGTGTCTGTGACTCCCAAGGTTTCAATATTCTCATTTGACCTTTTTTTTTTAGAGGAAGATTAGCCCTGAGCTAACATCTGCTACCAATCCTCCTCTTTTGCTGAGGAAGACTGGCGCTGAGCTAACATCTGTGCCCATCTGCCTCTACTTTATATGTGGGATGCCTACCACAGCATGTCTTGCCAAGCAGTGCCATGTCTGCACCTGGGATCTGAACCAGCAAACCCTGGACCACCAAGAAGCGGAATGTGCGCACTTAACCGCTGCACCACCAGGCTGGCCCCTGACATTTAACAACTCATTAAAAAGTTTAGCTCTTCCTTCCACTCTCTGCCACACATGAGCAAGTGATTGCAGCTTGTCTCTCCTTGGAGCGGTCTACCTGTCTTTAGATCTCCAGTTAGATTCCCTGTGATATCCGCTCTTTAATGAGCTCAAAAAAAGATGATTTTGTAATTTATCTGATTTTTTCTTATTTTTATGGTAAGAGCACTCTTTCTTTTTACATCCTAGACAGAAGTAAAACCCTCTGAGTTTTTAATTTATGATTAACATATATCAAATTTACATCACTAAGTATGTAATTCCTTCCATAGAACCTCATTTTTTTCCTGGTGTTCTGAATGACTTTGTTCTTTCAAATATAATTCTTCCTGCAAAGCAGTGTTAAGTCAACACATCTCAAATGCTGGTGCTTTGAAACCAAAATTTCAATGTTTTATGTGTGATAAGGTTATTTGAACTGTTTCTGTTTTCTACAGATGCTATGGAATTTAAATTTCACTTCCTAATTTAACTTAAATTTAGAAATTAATGAAAATTTAACAGTATTCACACTTAATTTTGAGATTTCATTTGTAAAATTAAAACTGCTATACCATTTGAGGAATTTGCAAAGTAATAATCAATATTTTAAAGTTCTAAAAGCTAGGGGATTATATTCAAAGGCATATGAATAAAATCACTGGCAGTTGAAATATTATGATCATATATAAATTGGCAAAATTTTGGTTAGAAAAATAGCATGAATTAAGGGAGAATTTTAATATATACTGATTACCATTTCACCAATCTGTTAGCAGTTTTATGACTCTCTAGTCAATTTCATCAGTAATATATCAATCTTCCTTTACTTAATTTTAAGAAAATCTGTGTTACTAGTAATCAAAATTGAACATTCTTATAAGGCCATTAAATCATTTCTGTTAAAGCTATAAAAACATTTCTGATAGGACTACCATTGGTAAATTCAACAAATTAGATATTCTACAAATAGAATTCTCCTTCACTTCATTTTTTTATCTGATTTGTGAACTGTATATTAAGCAAATTGTACATTTTAGAAAATTAAATATTGACCAATTTACCTACTCTCATTAAAACTTCAACATTAAAAACAACCTAAGCATCCATCAATAGGGACACATTAACCACATTACGATATATCCACAGAGCTCAAGTGTCCAACAGAGAATGATGCAGTTTCAAACAAGCTGACATGAACAAATCTTTGACAGACAGGGAATAAAGCAAGTTTCTGCCATTTGTATAATTCAGTGATTCTAAAAGTGTGATCCCCAGATCAGCGTTATCAGCATCCCCTGGGAACTTGTTAGAAATGCAAATTCTCAAGTCTCAACCCTAACCTAGTGAATCAGAAATTCTGTGAGTGGGGGATGCGTTAAAACAAACCGTTCAAACTAGCCTTCCAGGTGATCACGAGACACACTAAAGTTAGAGAATCACTGATGAAATTAAAAGGGAAACCATGCACATATGCATGCACACGGACACACACACATGCATACACATCTCTCTAGATGCATAGACTATCCTCTGAAAGTGCCTAGAAATCTGTAAGGATTGTTCTTCTGGGCAAGAGAACAGAGGCCCTAGGGGCCCAGGATGGAAAAGGAGATTACTTTTGACATAACCTTGTGTACTATTAGAAATGGTTTTCTGTGAACATCTTTGACAAAAATAGATTTTAAAAGAAACCTTCAGACTTAAAGCTGAAGAAATGTTCACAGCTATTTTTCATGTAGATATTTTTTTCATCAAATTTCCATGTTGAACTGAAGGAAAATTAGAATTAAGGCAAGAGGAAGAGAAAGCATTTTTAAATATTTTCTGCCCCTTTCTTACAGTAAACATGTTAAGGTGACAGTCAAGGTACGCATTTCACTGTTAGGAAGTTGAAACAACTAAGGTAACAAACAGTGACTTTAATGAATTGTCATGCTATTACCTTTCTAAAGATATCTCCACATGACATTTTTAAAAATATCTGCACAAGGTGGAAAATTATTTGTAAAGAATATCAGAGTGGGTGACTACAGACCACAGCTTTAAATGGGATACAATGTATTATATACATAATTCATTTCCTTCACATTCTAGTGAGCTTGGCAGTGACCTCAATTGAAGCTTACAGACATAAGCTTACATTAAGTTTTTGAAGGCAAAAGGTTGCAGTTATTTTTCCATTATATAAGGTTTTCTGAATTTATATGAAATATTTCAGAATGTTTGAAATATAGTCTATCAGCCTATCTTTAGACTTCTTTCCATTCCTAAAGCAATCCAGACAATCAACTAATTATCACCACTATTACAAAAAAAAAAAGTTAAGGGTATTTCCAAAATTCAGTATGATCTTCTTTTTGAGACAGTAGTATAATTCTCATTTTTTTCAGACCACAAGTCAGGTAAATTTATACATGAAGAAACAACTGAAAAAAAAATACAAGTCCTTGTGATTATTATAAGTTAGAAGTTCTACTTCTAAAAGTCCTATGGTGCTTTTAAAAATATGTCCACAATTTGTTTTATATTTGTCCCTGTAAGAGATAGAATTTAGCTCTTTTCCCCTTGAGTGGGACACGGCAGAAGTGATGTCACATCATTTCTGATATTAGGCTATAAAAAGACTATAGCTTTCATCTTAGGTACGAAAAATCTCTCTCTTGGATCATTCACTCTTGGGGAATTCAGCTGTCACATAGTGAGAACCATCAGGCAGCTTGTGGAGAGGAACTGAAGTTTCCAGCCGACAGCCAGCAAAGAACTCCAGCCTGCCAACAAGCGAGTGAGTGAGCTTGGAAGTAGATGTTACCCACACTCGTTCCCAGTCAAGCTTTCAGATGACAGCAGCCCTGGTCAATAGTTGACTACAACTTCAAGAGAAGTTGCCATCCAACTGAGGATGCTTCTGACTTCAAAATTCCTGACTCACAGAATCTATGAGGTAATAAATATTTATTGTTTTAAGCTGCTAAATTTTGGAGTAAATTGTTATGCAGAGACAGATAACTAATTCATGCCCTAAAGAATATTATCAGTTAAATATAGTGGACATGCATTTTTTTATTTCCCAAACGTCCCTTGCTTTGTGAGATCACTCCTTGTCCACTCTGAATAATCCTGCGCAAATCCATGACATTCCTGGTATGGCTGACTCTCATGCCTTCCTTGACAAGGACGTCCACCCCGTACCAGCAAATCAGAGCATGCCGTATCTTGACCTGAGTGATTTCTTCAGCATTGCACATGGAAGTTAAATTGGGCTGATCAGAATCCCCTCAAATAATGTTTCCAGAGTTGTTAGGAAAGATGTTCACCCTTCCTCTGAGATAAGCATTTGAAGTTCCACATAAGATTAAAGCTGCTAGATCATCTTTTTACTCTGTGGAAAGAGGTTTTCTGAAAATAAAGCCAAGCAGATACGAGAAAGCAAGCAAATATGAGATGAAGAGTGTCTGTTTTCATCACAGCATTTATACCTCTATATTTTGTTATATACCTTTACTTCCCACCTGGGTGAGCTCTTTCATATTTCAGGAAGTTGAATTGGGTTTTCTATTTCTGAATGAGTCTGAATGAGTCAACTGAATGAACTCTAATAAACTTGGAAAATTTTATAAAAACTCAAAGTACAACTAAGACTTTTGCTTCAGGCCATGATGGAGCAACGGGAACCAATTTTACCCTGTCACAATAAGCAACTTAAAATGGACAAACTATGTGGAACAACAGTTTTCAGACATCGGACAACAGTCATCTCAAGACAGTGATGCCCCAGTTCACTGTCTGCAGAGTTGCTAAGCCTCAGCAAATAGTGGAAACCAACCAGACCCTGAAAGTCCTCCTGAACTGAGGAGACAGAGTGGAGAATTTGGGAAGTCCAAAGCAGCTAGAATTCATAAGGCAGAGTAACAGACAGGAGAGTACTACACAGAGAGAGAATTCTGAAAATATGTAAAGAATTTCTCTTGAGTCTTCAGTTGAGTACTTTTTAGCACATGCATGTGATGTAACTATCAGAGGCTGATCAAGCAATTCCAGAGATCATAGCAAATAATTCATCCTCCCAACAGCTGGAGTGCAGAAATCTCTTAATGCATGAGGTAATGGCTTACTTACTCAGAAGGGGATTAACTCAACAATGAAACCAAATTACCTCCAGGCTAAGGCTACTGTTCTGTCTTCAGGGAACTTAGATGCATCATCACAGAACAAACTTCAAAAAATATGTAAAAGAGTACAAAAATTCCAGAACCAGACAACATAAAATTCACCAAATCAGCCTGACAATTTCATTCAACATTGTACTGACAGTCCCAGACAGTGCATTAAAGAAAGAAATTTAAAAAAACAAGATTGGGAAAAAAAGAAGGAAAATTGTCTTTATTCGCAGATGACATGATCATCCATATAGAAAATTTTAAAGAATCTGCAAAAAATCTAGGAGAACTAATAGAGTTTAGCAAGCTTTACAAAATCAGCATACAAAAATCAATTATAGTTCTGCAAACTACTAATAAGCAATCAGAAATTAAAAATTTTAAACTGTACCATTTATAACAGCATAAAAATTTTTTAAATATTTACTGATAAATTTGACAAAATATGTGTAATACCTGTACACTGAAGACTATAAAATATTGATGAGAGAAAATTTAAAGACATAGAAAGAAAAGGCATACTGTCTTCCGGGGTCACATCAATTATCATTAAGAGTTCAGTCTTCCTGGATTGACATATAGATTCAAAGCAATCTCAAACAAAATTCCAGCAAGTTTTTAACAGAAATTGACATCTGACTGAAATATTTGTATGTAAATGCATAAGACCTAGAAAAGCCAAAATGATTTGTAAAAGAAAAGAACAAAGTTGGAGGACTTATACTATCTGATCTCAAAATATATTGCAAAACTGCATTAATCAAGAAAGTGTGATATTTGCATAAAGATAGACATGTAATTCAACGCAACCAAATAGAGAGTCCAGAAATAGATTTACAAATATATGGTCAATTGATTTTAACAAAGGTGGCATGGCAATTCAATGGGGAAATAATTATCCTTTCAACAAATTGGGCTGGAAAAATTGGATAACCTTATTTAGAAAAACAAGAAGCCTCATTCATTCCTTGACATCGTATTTTTAAAAAACTAACCACAGAATGAAATACAGGAGATTAAACTATTACATTTTTAGGAGAAAGCATAGAATAACAATCTTAGTAACCTTGGGTTTGGCAATGATGTTTTAAATGGCATGCAAAAAGATATTTAAAAAGCCAATGAATAAATTAGACAATTGAAATTTAAAACTTTTGTTCTTTACGTGATACTGTTAAAAAATATAAGGGCAAGCCACAGACTTAGAGAAAATATTTGCAAAACACATCCAATAAAAGATTGTATGTAGAATATAAAAGTTCTTACAACTCAATAATAAGAAGACAATCATGGACTGGCCCGGTGGCATAGTGGTTAAATTTGTGCACCCGGCTTTGGCGGCCTGGGATTCGTGGGTTCAGATCTCGGGTGCAGACCTACATAATTCTCATCAAGTCACGCTGTGGGAGCATCCCACATACAAAATAGAGGAAGATTGGCAACAGATGTTAGCTCAGGGCCAACTTTCCTCACCAAAAATGAGAAGACAATCATAAAAAAAAATAGACAGGAGATTTGAACAGACACTTGACCAAATAAGTTATACAGATATTTATTTATACATGAAAAACTGCTCAACATCTTTATTCTTTAATGAAAACCACAGTGAGATACCACTACACATCCCCTAGAAGAGCCAAAATTAAAAACCTGAGCATAGCAAGTTTTGGCAAGTACAGGGAGAAACAGGGACTCTCCTGTTTGGGGAATGTAAAATGACTTAACTATTTTGGAAAACTGTGGGCAGTTCCTTTAAAAAGGTAAAGGTAACCCTACCATTTGGTCCAGCCCTTCTGCTTTTAGGTTTTTACACAAGTAAATGAAAGCATATGTCCACACAAAGACTTGTACACAAATGATCTTAGAACTTTTATTTGTATTAGCCCAAAACCAGAAACAGTCCAAAAGTCCATCAAAAGGTAAGAGAATAGACAGATGTATACACCCGTACAATGGAATACTGCTCAACAATAAAGAGAAATAAACTATTGACATACACGGCATCTATGAATCTCAAAATAATTATGCTGAGCTGAAGAAGCCAAAGTAGAGTGCATACTGTATGACTCCATTTCTATAAAACTCAAAGTGCGAGCTAATGTATACTAACAGAAAGCAGAGCAATGGTTGCCTTAGGGATAGTGGAGGGTTGGGAGAAAGGGAGGAATTACAAAAGGATGCAAGGAAACTTCGAGAGAATGACAATGACAGATATATTCATTTTCTTGATTGTGATGATGGTTTCACAGATGTCAAAATTCGTTGAATTTTATAGTTTTTAATATGAACGTTTTATGGTATGTCAATTATCCCCCAATAAATCCATAAAATTGCCTTTTTTATTCCTGAATGGGAATGAAATGCTATGTTTATAAGAATATATAAAATCATTTTACCAAAGACTAGTACAGGTAGTGGATGGCAGAATCTTAATGACAAAAACAGTTCTCCCTACACATTTCAATCTGCAGGGCATTTTTCACCCATGTGAAGACTCCAGATCATTAATCATTATGGTTATGGAATTAGGAGAGGAGTGGAATGTATTAGAGGACCATGAAACAGGTCAGAGGAATAAAATAACATATGAGGCATGGATGAAATTCAAATAAAGAGAAGAGTACAGAACTAAGAATAAGAATTAAAATTACAGAACTAAGCATAAGAATCCCACAATCTCTTTTTATCACTAATATTTTCATCTTCATTGATATTTTGGCATTATGGCTTTCAGGATATGAAGAAATGCAGCCATTGGAAATTGTTTTAAAATATCCAAATATTTTAAAATATACAAATATATGAAAAAACTTTGGTTATGAACTATCTGTGTCTTCTAGACAAGGTTAAGATCATGCTTTGATAAGGTCAAGAATGACAAGTAATAGTGATACGTAAGAACTTAATATGGGCCAACATCAGGGGCCAGCCTGGTGGTGTAGCAGTTAAGTTTGTGCGCTCTGCTTCAGCAGCCCGGGGTTCACCGGTTTGGATCCCAGGCCCGGACCTGTGCACAGCTTATCAAGCTTCGCAGTGCTGTGGCAGGAGTCCTACATATAAAGTAGAGGAAGATGGGCAGATGTTAACTCAGGGTTAATCTTCCTCAAAAAAAACAAACAAAATATGGGCCAACATCACACTGATCTACTCTTTCAACATATCCTAACATGAGAAAGAGATAGAAGAGATGGCTTACTGAGAAGCAGGCAGAATGTGTGGCAAGAAAAGAACACTAACAAGAGCAATACTTTCTAATCTGAAAGAAAAGTAACTCTATGTCTCTTCCTAGTTCTCCCATGTTCTTTCCTGATTAATTAGAAAGAGATTTAGTGGATCACTTTTAGGCCCACTGCTGACTACACTGTAGCCACTCCTGTCTAGCTGAAACACAATTTGGAGGATAAAGAACAAGTCCTTGGCTTGTAGATCTGATCTATCTTGAGAAACAGAGGAAGATTGTTAGTGAGTGCCCCTGTCCTTAACCCAAAGTCCTACCACAGAGTTCAGGGGAGCTTCTTAGTCTCCTCTAGTCTCATGGATCAACAACTGAGCTTCTTAATAAGCTATATTGTGCCAGCCCCGCCTGTGTTCTAGTCTCTGCATCATCCTGATGAGGAAACAGGTGAAAGAAACTATATTCTTCTCAGATAATCCTATAAGGACATAAATATGGCAACAACATTGTGCCTTCCCAAAAGACAGCCTCATTCCTTCTTCCTCCTCAATGGAATGTAATTAAAGGATAACTCTAACTCTAGAATTAGAACTTAAAATAAATAAAATAAATTTGTGAAGGAACCTAGCATTCCTTAGCTGTGGCTTTCCTTCTTCCCTGTCTTTACTACCTCAGAGGTAAATGATCAATGCCTGGATCTACATTGCTTACCCTCTCCTGGCATCCAACACATGCACACAAATATGCACAGTCTCAGCTGGCTTCAATGTTTTTTTTAAAGATTGGCCCTGAGCTAACATCTATTGCCAATCTTTTTTTCTTTTCTTCTCCCCAAAGCCCCCGAGTACATAGTTGTATAATCTAGTTGTAGGTCCTTGTAGATGTGCTATGTGGGACGCTGCCTCAGCACGGCTTGATGACTGGTCCTAGGTCCGAGCCCAGGACCAAATCAGCTAAACCCTGGGCTGCCAAAGCAGAACAAGCGAACTTAACCACTCGGCCACAGGGCCAGCCTCTCAATATATTTTAAAATCTCTTAAACTTAAGAATTAAATATTTTTAGAAATGAAGTCCTTTATTTGAATGTGAATATCTCAATTTACTGCTCCTTTTAGAAAATATTAACTGACATTTACTGAGCACTGTGTGTTTGTCAGGCACAGTCCAAATGTTTCACCTGCATTATCTCATTTAATCCTCATGAAAACCCTCCATGAGGGAGGTACTATTATCATCCTCTACTTTACCGAAGTGAAAATGAGACACAAAAAATTGAAATCGACTGCTTAGAATCAGACAGGCTAAAAAATACTACAGTCTATGTTGAAACCCTGGCAATGTGACTCCAGAACCCAATTTTAAACCCTGGATAGTATCCCCTCTGAGCACACAAGGGAGAGTGACTAATGTATTCAAAAACCCCAAGCACCTTCAGTATTCTTAATCCAAGTCCTTTGCTTTGACTTGAAAACACAAGGGTAAAATCAAATGTTCTAGGATTATTTTGTCAAATCAAACTTGGATCCCTGAAGGAGTGAAAGCACCTCACAGTGGTGAGCACTTGAACTTCCCTAGGGAATGCCATCCATCATGGCTATGAAAGGATCAGACATTACACTTATTGTGGCAGGTGGACTCTGGAAGCCTCTGAGCTCTCTGAAGACTTTTGCTGTGACCATGGCAACCCTCGCCTTCCAGCTGTGTCACACCTGCCTTCTATCAGGACAAGAACATCTTCACCCAGCTAAGGAGCTGTATATTTCTGCAAATAGTGATTTCAGCAAAATGTTTCATCTCCACATTGTAACCCAGCTTTTCAGGTGGGCAAATTTAAGCCATTTCACAGCAGTTTTTCAGGAATGAAGGAAGAGAGGAAGAAAAGGAGAGAGGAACACTTTCAAAATGACACAAATGGGATTGAATCTTATTTCTCTGAGACTTAAATAAAGCTTAATCTTAGCATAATGCTTTTGTTCCTTCATTTAATTCATCCAATCTATTTTTATCAGTTAAGATATTTATATTAAATCAGTGACAAAATTAAAGTATGTTATTATTAGAGTAAAAAAAAAATCTTTCACACCTGCCGGGGCACTGATGTACTAATTCAAGTGATTGTGGAGCATAGGAATTCCCCCAGTTAGTTATTTACAAAGCAGATTCCAGGGTCCCACATCCTCAAAGATCACAATTCTTTACGTATACAGTGAAGCATACAATTTGGAATTTGGGATTACTTTCTATGACAATTGAAATTTTCATAACTTTTTTCTCTTTTGAAGTTACTAATTATTCAGCATTATTAATCTCCCTCAATGCTAATCTATTTTCCTGTTCTTTTATGCAATGTAGGATACAGATACATTGGCACACACCTTAACAGGTAATTGCTCAAAAGTCAGGAATGTCATTATGATGCCTTCCTGCTCTCCCACTTCAAGGGGATGCTCTCTGTAGCTCATCGTGCTTTCCTGTGGGATATCTCAATAACATTTACAAGTATGTGAAGAGTTCAGATTGGTCCATGTGGCTGTTCAGGGCTTGCCCGGCAGCCTTAGCAGTCACCATGTTGCAGAGAAGAAGATGGTGGAGACTCAGATAGTGTTGGAGAAGAGACTGAAGTCTGGGAATCTTTTCCATAAGGAACAGAGAGAAGAGATCTAAGAGAGATCTGGGAGTGGGGGAGCTGCCTTTAATTGAGGGTGACCTCACAATGAGGCAGTATGGCTTAGAAGTAAAGAGAACAGCGTCTGGTGTTTGAATCCCACCTCTCAGCTGTGTGACCTTGGATAATCTACTTCATCTCACTATGTTTCATTTTTCTCATGTGTGACAAGGGGATAGTAGCAGGACTTACCTCACAGGGCTGTTGTGAGGATAAAATGCACTAGCACGTGTAGAAGCGCTTATTGGCATACCTGGAACCACAGAAGTGATAGCTATTTTAACTACTACTATTGAAGAGAAGGAACAGGAGAGCTTCAAACGCCAGAGTTTGGGGTTGAACCAAGCCGGAAATTATACCATTCATCTTTCCTCACATCTTTCAGCTCCACTCATACCAAACCTCTAGTTGTTGACAAGGACTCCCTTTTTAACTAAGCTTTAGTCAGGCTTCTCTGAGCGCTCTTCTTAACTAGGACTTGCCCTTGGTCAATTTAGCCTACTTTTAGTAACAATCCTGCTAATTCAGTTTGGCAAGAATCCCTCCAACCCTTGATATCCAATCAAGTTCCTCTTCCCCCACCCTTGATATCAAACCAAGTTGCTCTTAGTAATTTCCATCTGATGACTCCCTCCCTCACCCTGTTCATTCACTACAAATCCTCAGCCATCCTTGTTGCATTTAGGGTTGAGCTCAATCTTTCTCCCTATTGCAATAGTCTTGACCCCTATTTCAATAGTCTTGAATAGAGTCTTCCTTGCCTATTAACTTCATCCAATGCAATTTTTCTTTGACATTTGTCAAGGAAAAACCAACATTCTCCTCTTTTTTTTTCCTGAGGAAGATTCACCCTGAGCTAACATCTGTTGCCAATCTTCCTCTTTTTTCTTGAGGAAGATTGGCCCTGAGTTAACATCTGTGCCAATCTTCCTCTAGTTTGTATGTGAGTCACCTCCACAGCATGGCCACCAGTGAGTGGTATAGGTTGATGCCCAGGAACCAGATCTTGGCCACCAAAGTAGAGTGCACCAAACATAACTGCTAGACCATGGGGCCAGCCCCTCAACATTCTCTTTGGAAAATCTCTGACTAGAGTAAAAGGGAGAGGAAGAGAGACAAGGGGCTTTTCACCCTCAAACCTCTCCTTATCATTCCAAGTCTCTCCCACCCCCAGTGTGGTCATCCGTGCCTGGTTAAATGATTTCCAATTAAATGAAGTCACTGAAATTTATTTGTAGTAAAGTATAATTTATCAATTATCACATTAAAAGAACTTAAAACTGAGAAAGCATTGGAAAACAAGCAAGAATTGGGGCACTGGACCCATGAAAATGGAGGAGGAAGTCTATTATGAGGAAAAGGGGACAAGAAGGGGGAGGCCGAGTATTTGAATCACTACCGACTCCTTTACAGTGTTGTCAAACATGATTCTGTTGATCTACATCACGGAAATATTCTTACTCTGTAAATTAATCAGGAACATTTGTCCCCTTATGAGTACTCATCTTTTATATGAAAATATACCAAAATCTCTGGAATAGTAAAAATGACCTCCTAATGTCATCCAATACATGACATGACCTTTGCTCAGGCCAACCACTTGTAAATATTTATGTTCTTGTCATACACCATCTCCTTTCTCTTTTCCTGTCTTTGCCTCCCATCTTTCATGAGCACAGTGATTCGCATTTATTTTATCTTTACCTCTAACTATGGCCACAGCATTTTCTAGTGAGAGACTTCTCTCTCCTACCAGATTATAAACTCTCTAAGAGCAGGGAAAACATCATGTTTGTGTATTTAAAGAGTACTTAATAGAGCGCCTTTTTGGCACTTATTAAATATTAGTTGAACATATCACATAATTTATTTTTTCAAAATAACATACAAGCCAGAGTGCTAATTGGCCTCCTCCACTACACAGAGGTAGAAGTTTTGGTGTTCCCCCAACCTGATCAAAATACAGCCTTGCTGACTTCTCAAGAACATCAAACACATGCATTCGTGGCATTTCACTGAAGATTGAAGGAATGCAGGAGAGCAAACGAGGCATCATCACACCTGTGACGGCTAACTTTTTCTGTCAACTCAACTGGACCTCAGGATGCCCAGGTATTTGGCTAAAAGCTATTCTGGGTGTGTCTGCAAGGGTGTTTCTGGATGAGATTAACATTTGAAACAGTAGACTGAGTAAAGCAGATTGACCTCCCCAATGAAGATGGGCCTTATCGAATCTGATAAAGGCCTGATTGAATCATGGGCTGAGAATGAAAGATTTCTCTCTCTCTGCCTGACTGTCTTCAAGCTGGGACGTTGGTCCTCTCCTAACTTTGGACTCAGACCCAGACTGAAACTCACACCACTGGCTCCTCCGGTTCTCAGGCTCTCAGATTTGGACTGGTGCTATACCATCAACTCTCATGGATCTCCGGCTTGCCAACTGCAGCTTAGACTTAGCCTACACACTCATGTGGGCCAATTCCTTAGAGTAAATCTCTCTCTCTCTCTTTCCTTTCTAAAATAGATAGATAGGTAGATAGATAGAGATAGAGATATATCCTATTGGTTTTGTTTCTCTGGAGAACCCAGACCAATGCAATGCAATGAACTTTTCACTAAAAAAGTCTTCACTAACTTCTCTATTTTTCCTAATTCCCACCTCTCTGTCTTAATTACCTAGTCTACTTTTGCTCTCTTTCTTCTCCCACTCTTCTCTCTGTTCCTTTCTACCATACATATCCTCTATTATAAGGAGAAATATTACTCAAACTTTAATGTAGATAAAAACACTTTGAATGGGAGGGACCTTTTTTAAAAATGCAGACCCCTGGGCCCCATCTCCAAGGAATCGTGCCTTGATGTTGTGACCCTGAATGCAGTTCAGCCTGGAACTACACTTTAAGACATAGTGTTCTGCCCCAAAATGTACACATCACAGTCATCTCTCAAGCAACAGGACCTCTGCTTCTGAGAGGGAAATTTAAGACCCATCTGTTTTTTTCTGGAACATGCCTTTTAGGGTCTTGCTATGCACGCTAAGCAGCTTATCAATGTAAAGTACAGCTGCAAAAATTTTCCCCAAGTTATCACTTAGAAAAGAGAATTGACCTTATAATCAAATATGAAGGGCTCTAAATTCTTTTATTTTGAATCATAAAGTACTATTCGAGGAAGAACACATTAGCGAGAAATGACCTCAATCAATGCTAGTTTGTGATTCTCACTGAGTCATCTGACAAAAAAGATAAGAAATAGAGGAACTTCTTCATAAAAGGAAAAAAGGAGAAATCTCGCAGATTTAATAATTATTTCTTGGGTGGGTATTCACAACAAGAAACTTTTGATATCGTTGTTCACAGATGTTTTAAACAGCCCTTTGGAAAGTAATACATAAAATAGTTATGTTGTAGAGATCACCAACACTCAAAAGAATGTAAAAAAAACTCTCCTAATACTCTGTGAGGTGTATGGTGGCTTGGGATAAAGTTTTCTATGACAGCATCAAACAGAAAAAACAGTGCTGTATCTCAACTTAGGGTTCAAGATATTGGGTCCTGAAAAACCGTGTTAAATGATTCAAAAAGTATGTCTAGTAATGATAAAGGCAGACATATTAAATGTGAGTGGGAAAAGTCTCAAGCTTTTTTCATAAAATATATAAGTAGGAAAAAATCACTACTTCTAAATGAATGCCATACATGATTTTAAAAGGCAAATAGGTAGTATTTATTGAATGTTTGCTGTGGGCCAGACACTCTTCTTAATCCCTCCATTTATACACATTACTTGTGGGGAGAACACTAAAAGTCCCTAATTTACAGATGAGAAAATGGAAGTACAGAGAAGCTGGTAGTTTAGCAAAGCCACTTCACAATGATGAAGTGGAGCCAGGATTAGAACCCAGACGTTCTGGATTTGGAGTGTGCAGGAGCACCAGGCTTTTATTGCTCAGCAAGGTGTGTTTTTCTAATCCGTCCAGGCAGGGAGGACATCTTTTTCTAATTCCCACAAAAGTGCTATGTAGACCATCTGTCCTGAGAGCACACACACACACTCACACACATCTTTAATAACAAATTCAATATGATATTTATGTATTACACTCAATTTTGCTGCATCCCTAAAAAGTTATATATTGCCATCAACCAAATAAATTTTTTTGGAGCTTCTCTTCAGGAAAATGAGGCAAAGTGGAGCATAAATAATATTCTCTCCGTGAAGCCAGTCTTGCTCAATGAAGATAATCTTGTATCAGCTGCTAAGAAAATCATTTCTATCCACAACTTTTTAAGAAAAATATACGATAAAGGAAACATACAAAGTCTAAGAAGAACATTGGTTTTTAATCATTTTTAACACTTAATTCTCTCAAATGTGTTGTTCATAGATAAATTTTGAAGAGCTAAATCCCACTTAGGAACTTGCACCATCTATTTTCTGTCTCCACTACAAGACGCAATCAAGTATAGTGTCCATAGAGTTTGGCTCTAGATTGTCTGGATTCTAATCTGACCTATTGCCTAGGAGAGCAACTCTGGGCAAATGACTTAACCTGCCCTTAAAACTGGTTTACTCCAGTAAAACAGGAGTAGCAATAGCACTTTACTCACCAAGTTGGTGTGAATCTTAAATGAACTAAAAGTGCCCAGCTCTTAGGAGGCACTATGGGAATGTAAACAATACATGTATATAGCCCAACTAAAAATAGCTTTCAAAGAGTCCGTAATTATATGATCTTTGTTCCTACTATTCTTTTACAAGTCAAAAATTCAGGAAAAACTTTCTTTGCCTTCTCTCTCTCCTTTTCTTGAACTATATGAAACATTTCCTTTCTAAAACAAACACCTTGTCCATCAGTTTTCTCTAACAGGCATTTGCCCCTGAAATACCTTCAGACTCGCTGACTTGGAAGAAGTCTTTCCCTCTATTATGTGTAATTATTCCTTTAAAAAAATAGAAATTATAAGAATTTATTTCAGCTTTCTTTTTCAATTTATTACTTAAAAGAAAATGTGACCAACTCCATAAGATATCTTTTTAAAGATGAAAGTTTATTTTCATATAAAGGAAATAATACTAACAAAGTTACACAATAAATACACCACACACTCAAATCATTCAGTTAAAGGATAATATTACCCACCAAAAGTAACTCGCTATCTGGTATCTTGATTACCAGTCTCCCTTGCTTTTCTTTTTTTTAAATATACCTTTAATAAGTGCTTTATTCTTATCCATTTTAGGGAAAAGAATTTTATTCCAACCTCCTATTTCTCTTTTTTTGTCCAAATTCTTAAATGACTTGTATACGATTTCTGATCCTGTTCTTCACTATATATTTCTTCTTTAAAATTCCCTTTATCACTCCTCTACTAACGTAATGTTCTTTTAGGCATTAACCAATGGCCTTTCAGATAAAACTCAAGCTATTTTCTTCATTTTTGTTCTTCACCTGAATGTCAGTCACCATCTCAAATCCCAAATGTCTAAACTCACTAAGTTCCCTCATCAAAAGAATATCCCTTCACTCTCCCTTATTTCCATTGATGGCACCATTCTCTGAGCTAATCTTCAAATCATTATCATTGTCAAAACAAAAATTGCACCAAACTAAATTAAACAAGCAAGGAAGACTTTATTGAAGGCATATTGCAATAGGGAAGAGAAGCCAAAACTTAATCTGAATGCAACTCTGCTGAAACAAAGGGTGAGAGGATTTTTAAGCCTCAGGGTGAGCTCATAGACAAGTAGACATTAGGGGAAAATCATAGACCAGATGCGTCTTCCCAAGACAAAATAAAACTCTCATATCCTTAAGACAGGAGGTGGTTATACAACTTGGAGCAAGGTGCCAACAAAAGTTACAAACCTACCCTCCCAAGAGACTGGGATATAGGGGGTATGATCTTCATTGATGATTACATTTCAAAAGGTCCTTAAGACAACATTCCTGGGTTGTAAAACTGGCAAGAGGCTTTCAACAAGATTTACATCTCAAAGGAAGCAGAGAAAGAATTTTCTGTCTTTCTTTTTTGTGAGGAAGATTCTCCCTGAGCTAACATCCGCACCAATCTTCCTCTACTTTGTATGTAGGACGCCTCCACAGCATGGCTGATGGATGAGTGGAGTAGGTCCACATCCAGGATCTGAACCCGCGAACCCAGGGTTCAAAAAGCAAAGCAGAGCATGCAGAACTTTAACCACTCAGCCACAGGCAGGCCCTGAGAAAGAATTTTCAATCACAAGTTTTCTGAAGTAAATGCTCTAAGAAAAGGGAGATCAGGGATTTATAGTTTGGAAGAGGCCTGTCTAAAGTTTGGTCATGCTGAGGGAACATTAAGGCCCTCTTGGTTGTCATCATCATCCACCAACAATTACAGGGAGCTTGTTATGATCACAGCCTTGAGTCAAGGGTTTCGGATGCATTCTCCCTACACTTTCCCTTCATTGCCTATATCACATCGCTTACTATATATTGTTTGTCAGTTCTAGAGTTGGAAGAGAACTTAGATAAGCTGTTATACCCCTGTAATTACAAGTATCTGAAGAATAAAGTAAATTTTTTTGGATTTCTATTTATCCAGCAATAGTTCAATTGTTTGGAGGATTAGCTATAAGTTTTGAGCCATGGAGATTGACAGCATATAAAATGTAATCCCTACATGTGCATTTGTCACCAACGTAGCTGGTTATCTCGACTGAGTCAGACCACCTTTGAATTTAGCAAAACTGTCCCTGGAGCTTCTTGTGTGTTTGTGCGGACAATGCTCCCAAATATCATATCCATTTTGTGGAAAGTCAACTCTCTCAAAAGTGTGACATGACCTTGAAAACTGATCTTAATCACACCCCTAATTTAATTAGGTGTAACTGGTAGAGGACAGAAGGCAGGGATTAAATGGGTAGGAGTATAGATAAGTACTGGCATGTTTGATAGACTGGAGATCCTGGAGAAAAAGTGAGCTCTGAGAGAAAATTCAGGAAAAGTAATAATTAATAATAAGAAAATAACCAATAATAAGGACAAATAATAATCAAGAATGAACATCAGGCCCATGTTCAGTATACTGGACCACTCCTTGGTTCAGCCAGCCCCTGGGGGCCCCTAAAGCTATAACGGGGAAACCCTTTCTCTAAAGGCTGGTCATGAGAGCTGGTAGGTGTTTCCTACTGGCCAGAGAGGGAGAAGAATGGCGGGAGTTGATTGTCCAGAGGAGGTAAGCAGCAGTGCGGGCCGTAGTCCACAGAGAATGAAAGTGGTTGGCCTGGAGGAAGTCGGCAGCAGCATGGGCAGGTGTGGACCATTATGGAGACCAGCAGTCCAACAGAATGAGCAGCAGCACAGACAGTGGCCTACAGGCTGCCGAGTAACAGAGCTCGGTGCAAAAGGACATTGAGACCAGCAGGCAGAACAGCAGAGCTGCAGCACTGTGGTCTTTGGCTGTAAGAAAATGTAAAACACTCCTCTCCAACTGGGGATCCCCCCTCTCAGCAGGAAAATGATGTTACCCAGAACCTCAGTTGATGGGACATAGCAACCACTTGATAACACAGACAAGGATTTATTTTTAGCATTTAGAGAGGCAAATGTTCTGGGAGGAAAAGATTGATTTCCTTCTCTTCATGAAATTGAGCACAGATCATCAAGTTTTAAATATTACTATAAATGTGACACCTTTCCACTGGCTAGAAATTGAATCCCAGAAAGTGAAATTTCAAGTCTAAATGATCAGTAAAATTATTGCAATGTTCAGCTAATAGGCCTTAACATATCTCTGGGCATGAGTTGGCCTCTGAGTACAAGGGATTTTGTTTTTCCCCCTCTCTCTCTCTTTCATTCAAGCACATTCATACACACACATGCCCACAGATTCCACAAGTGACTCATGTTTACCTCTATGGGAATACAAAAATCAACTCCAGCATTCCAAATGAGAAGAAAAATGGACGTAAACATTCAAAGTTGGAACAGTGTGCTCTACAGAAGTTTTTATTCAAAGGATGACAGGTCAGAAATACCTGTGCAAGATTTTAAAAATATATTCTTTTAAACGTGTTTTCATATTTTTTAATTTGGCATTGTCTTCACCTCTTTGGAGTAGAAGAGAATTACTTTGACTTAAATTTGAGAGACAGAGAGAGGATTCGGTGCCAGTGGATGATGTGGTTATATTTTAATTATTTCTTTATTTGTTGACTTGCTGTTGTTTGCTGCTTCCACGCACCTCGATTTATACACTGTAGGAAGTAGGGTGTAATAATATACATGGCACTCAGCTGTGTGTGATGTCATGTTTAAGTTGTTCTCTTCTAATAATTACTGTGACCCCAAAGTGACCCAGAATCCTTGGGTGCTCTTAAGAAAAGAGGATATCATTACCATAACCCATATAACCAGAGCAACGGGAATCTGAGAAAACAGAGAAAGGAGACGGCTTTGGAAATTGAAACTTTTCCTACAGGCAGGGGAGACATGATTCTCTGAAAGCCACAGTTTCAGAGAAGAGAACACAGGACCAAAATAAGCACGTTCCCCAGACTAATGACCACACACCATGGAGAAAGCCACATAGCCTAGACTAAAGCAGAATTTAGTCTGTCCCGTTGAGTCCCGTCCAAAGCGCCTGAGGTAGCTTATGGTAAGTGACTCTCAAATGCGTCATGTCAAAGGCCCCAAACAGCATGTTACTAGTGTTTGCGTAAATGGAAATACATGGCCTTCAACAAGCAGAATCCAAATTTCTCTTTAGCCCCATCTCCTATTTTTCACCAAAAACTCAGCCCTATCCCGGATTATTCTCTGATAAACCTCTCCTGTTCATTTTACCTCCATCTCTTTGTCCAGGAGCTACAGACCTGAAATACCTGCCATCATTCTTGTCTAAATCCCAACCATTTTCAAGGTTCTGTTTACATATCACTGTGGGCAAAGACTTCCTCTACTACTAAGCCTGAAAGGATTCCTTCCACCTTTAAATTCCTAGAAAATTTTGTGTGAATAACCTTTTTTATTGTTTAGATACAGTCACATCTAACTCTCTACTACTTTTTAATGTGTCTTGTAAACTTGTCTCCTAAAATATAATGTCTACCTTTAAAGAGTTTACAATAAACAAGCTCCTTAGGGTCAGAAACCTGTGCTTTGCATGTTCACACCTACCCTTAGTGTTTAGTCTTTTGTTGCTCTGAGAATACACCAGGTGATCTATCACCTTTTGGGAGTGACAAATGTTAATAATAAACCCTGGTGATCCATTCCTCCCTCAAACTCAACACCTGAGTCATTTTAGATGGATGAGGATCAAGCAGATTTTTAAAGACTTCCCAAAGGTGAATTTTCAAAGCCTCTTCTGATCTTTGCTGTTCATTTGAAAATCACCTCCACAGTTGGCCTTACTTCACCTTACCACTCCCTGCAGATCCAGGCCAAGTCCTCCCAAATTCCTCTAACTCAGTGGTTCTCAAATAGGAGCGATTTTGTCTCCCAGGGAGTATTTGGCAAAATCTGGAAACATTTTTGATCTTCACAACTGGAGATGAGCTACTTGTATCTAGTGGGCAGAGGCCAGAAATTCTGCTAAACATCCTACAATGCATGAGCCAGCCCCTCACAACAGAGAATTATCTGTTTCAAGAGGTGGGTAGTGCTGAGGTTGAAATCCTCTGCTCCAGCTAGAGTAATCTTCCCATCTTCTAAATGCTTGAAGTACCATGTCTCTCCCTTCCTTATGGGAATTAGTAATCTTTACTTTGTAATTTGGTGAGAAGGGATCATGCCTTCATTGTCTTTTGATCCCCTTGTTCTCGGTACTTAGCACCATGCTGTATGCTTCCCTCTAGTTCCAAAGATCTCCAGCAGACCCCAGAACAAAAAAGCAGACCCTCAGAATAATAATCCCTAACATTTATTAAATGCTTGCTCTCTTCCAGTTACCTTAAGTGCTTAACAAGGATTATCCCAATTGATCCTCCAACAAACCTATGTGATAGGAACTGTTATTTCCCATCTGTAAAATAACAGATATATTGATATATATTGATATATTTCAATATTGATATATATTTCAAATAGAAGTGAACAAATGCAAGAAAGCAGGTCATTTTCCCAACACATTAACCAGATGAACAGTGTCAAAAAAATAAAACTTGTTTCTGATAAGCTGCATCTATCACATATGATAGATGGATCTTCCATTTTGTAGCAATTATGTCAAGCTCTGCATCTATAAAGATGTATAAGACACAGTCCGTGACCTCAAGGAATTCCTGGTGTATTAGGAGAGAGAAGAGATTCAGCAATTTCAACCTTCTGAGGCTAGTACTCTGCTAGGCCTGTGAACAAGGTGTTATGAGGAACTGCGTAGAAATAGAGAACAACAGCCTCTCTCAGTCTGGGAAAGTAACACTGCAATTAACTCAATGGAGTAGAAGACAAAGAGGCTGTGCCAGCGAAAGCAAAAAACATACGGACGGGCGTATGGATGCATATGCTCTTGAAGGAACTGCAAGTAATTCATCTGGCCAAGTGAAAAGTTAAGTATAAATCAGTAGCAGGAGAAAAATTTTGAATAGAGAAGAGTCAAATGATGAGGCACCTTGTTTGTGAAGCTGATTGTAATCCTCAAGGCAATGGATTGAGGATTCTTAAGTAGGAGAGTAGCATGGTCAGACTTGCCCCTTTCAAAGGTTATCTGGGGACCAGAGTGCAATACACATTCTAAGGGGACAAGACTAAAGGAAGGGAAACTGGTTAGGCATTTACTATAGCAACATAGGCAAGAAACAGTAAGGGCCTGAACAAAGACAGTGGCCTTGGAGGTAACAGGGAGTGTCCTACCAATAAACAGATGTTCCTTACCTGAATTATTTCCTAAAATTTACAATGCAATAGACCTCACCATCAAAACAAAGTACTTATGCACCATGATAAATATTTTGCTCTTCAGCTAAACATTCAGCACTTCTGTGATTGCCTTTGGACTTCACGACAAGTCTAGACCTTGCTTTCTAAAATTCCCAGCCAAACCAGCATTTCATGAGAGATGTTAAAGGATTTAACAGTGGGTAAGATTCTCATGTTTTAAAGAATAAGGAGGAATCAGTAACAAATTCTAAATTGCCCACACACACCAGACCTATGGCAGGCCTTCAATAACATTGGTTGAACAAATGATTTAAGAACTTCTTCCTTGAAGTTCTCGATAATGTTCAATCTAAATCTTTCATACCATAGTTAGAGTTCATTTGGCCTTGTTTTGTATTATTTCCTCATATTTTAGAAGTCACGCATATATTTATCTACCTTGATTTTAGCTTTTTTGCAGTAATTTATTTCTAACCCCAAATTAAGAATTTTCATTTCTGAAAGCTTACACCTTAAAAAAAAATGTAATTCCCTTTGAAGACTAGTAATGCTAAATGTGCTCAGATATATCTGACAGAAATAAGTGCTAAAACACAGGAACTACTTAAACTGGATACAACCACATTGCATTCATTCTGCCTCCAATAGCCTAAAATAGACAAAGAATCTTCCTTCCCCACATCTTAGAGTGTATAGCATTTCCTTGGGGAAACCTTGTACAACCTTCTAGGTAAAGTTAGGTACCTCTGCTGATGCTCACCAGCACCCTGTACTTCTCCTACCCTAGCACTTCTCACCTTTAGGAAAATGCTTATTTAATTACTGTCCCTCTTTCTCTACTTGCCCCAGAAATACACTGAGGGCAGATTCTGGAGTGGCCTTCTTTATATAACTACATTCCCAGCAGCACCAAGCATAATGCCTGACACACAGAAAGTGCTCAGTAAATATTTGTTCACTATATGACATAATCTGCTCAGTTATCCATCCAGGCTATTCATAAGAGATGCAAGGTGGAAAAACAAACATGAATCACGGCCCGTGGAGAGTGAGGCTGTCTTCTAAGTTGGGAGGAAGATTTACTCTTTCTGTACATAGTTTTTCAATGGTTTGGATTTTGACATTGTTTGCAGGGTGTTTGCATAATGTAAAGCTTTTTTTAATTAAAAATTATAAAATATTTTTGAATTCAGTAATAAATGGGTTTTTTTCTTCTATTTAATGGACGTCTGAGAGAGAAAACAGTTGGAAAACAGAAAGAACATTTATTGATTCATAAATACTAAGAACCTCTTAATTGCCTAAGTATAATTGGACATAATTGTTAAAAAGCATTTCTTCCTTGAAGACATTTCAGTTTTAGAACTATCACAGCAGTCATTTTAATTCTCCAGTGTTCCTGAAGTAGGCATTCATTTTGTATTTATTAAGTGGAATAGATGGGACAAAAGCATTATCTTCAATGGCATTGCCTCGTTGAAAATCCTTCCTAATACTTGTGTGTGCAACAGTCATCAGAAGTTCACTGCAGCCCATCAGTGTCTGGGAAAATTTTTCTTAATCCAATCAAAAGTAATTAAATATCTCACCAGTATCTGATAATTGATTAAGGTTTTATTTACTGCTCTTTTTCTAACAAAATATAACTTTATAATTCTAGCACTATACATGCATCACTCACCTGGTATGTCCCTTACTAAGAAATCATTCTATATGAGTAGCAATTTGGATTTCAAGTAACAGAAGACCTATTAAACTTCCTTTTAAAAATAAATAAATTTTATTATTTCACAAAATAAGAAATTGGAGGCAGAGTGTTTTTGAGGGGGATTCTTGTTGTGTTTCCCCTCTGCCACCCTCAGCATGGTCACTATTCATCTCAAATATGACTTCAGAAGCTCTAGGCAAAATACCTTCAGTCAGCAACCTGCAAAGTTCAGAAAAAGAGTAGTTCCTTTCTTTTGCCGAAAAAACTTTCTAGGCCCAAGATGGAGCCGCTCCTGCCCAGGGTGGCATGTCAACAAATCAAAATTTAGATGACTTTCATGTCCCTGTAAATGTTCCACTTAACCAGAAACACAATATATCCAGTCAGCCAATCACCAAACACCAAGCCACCTCTAGGCTGTATACTTATTTCCTTGTTCCTTCTCACTCCAAACTAGGTTGCTATGTGACCCCAGCCAATCAGGTATTTTTTATTTTTCATTATTCTTTATCTTACAAAAGCTCCCTGCCTTCCATCCCATTTTTCAATTCTCCAAATAGAGACTGCTCGCTTTGTGAAGTGTTAAAATTTGTTTGTATCACCTAAATTGTCTTCTTTAATCATTTTTTAACACCTTGGGCCTTTTTTCTTCAGAGAAAAGAAAACTTTCTCAGAGTATGCCAGCAGCCTTCCCCAGTCATGCTCATTCCTGAATGAATCATTGGCAAAGGGAATGGAACTGCTAGAGTTGCCTTTTACTAATCAGCATGACACTTGGTGCTGAGGAGGGACCTCTCCTCCTCCCCCAGTAAATGGTTGCTTGGTATCTGGAAAATTTCAAGGTTCTATTTGCAAGGATAGGAGATAATGGGAACTTGATAATCAACCAAATGTATTCATCCCATGTGTAGTTTTTCTCTGATTTGCCCATTTTAAGGAATAGAATCATGATCATGACTATTGGTAGAGGTTCAGTCCAATTAGGTAATTATCTTTAGTAAGAGCAAAAAGGATTTTTTTATTCACTAACTTATTCAGTGTGTTTAAAAATGAACTAGGTGCTAGAATAATTGATAAATACATGGTCCCTGCTCTCATGGAGTTTCCACTGTAACAGAAGATACTGACAAAATGCTAGCTAACAAATGAAAACATAACCATATTTGAGATCAATGCTATGACAGGTGAAATCATAAATAGTAAAAAGATAATATGGGGAGGAAGCACTTTGATTCAGTGGTTCAGACGTCACTAAGGAGCTGATATCAAGCCTGTAGATGACAGGAAATGAGTGTAGGACAGACACCCTGAGCAGAAGGAAAAGCATGTAAAGGTTTTGCGAAAGGACAGGGGCCATGACGTGTGAGAAGAGACACTTCCTCCTCTGACTCAAGAGAGAAGAAAGCAAGGAAAGAAGAGCCATCTCCAGGTAAAGATAAATGGCAACAATTGAGGGGTTCCCTTTGAAGAGTGTTGAGGAGGAAAAATTTTTCCTTCTTCTCTTCTAGTTCATTGGCTTGTCTAATAATTAAATTGACATCACAGAGATTAATAGGAGAAAAACAAATTTAATTACATATATACAGGAGCCCCACAAAGACATGAGGCTCAAAGGCAGTTACACAACTGAGGCTTATATACCATCCCGAGCTAAGGAGAAGGGGGTGGGAGTCTGAGGCTTCAGTGGGGAGGAAGACAATTCATAGAAAGATGAGAAGAGAAAATATTTGGTAAACAAATGTTTGCTATACCAAGCAGATAAGTCTTTCCAATATAAAGTGTTGTCTTTGATAAGAGCTCTCTTTGTGATATAGGCCCCCTATATAAATGCTTTTAGGCAGTTAAGGGAGAGGTAAAAAGCTTTTCCTGGGTCTGCTTGGTCTTAATTGCCTTCAGCTCAGAACAATCCACGTGCTAAAGTGGCACATTTTTGGGTGGCATATTCTGCTCCCCCCCCAATAGGTTCTATCTCTTTAGTGAAATAAGACATGGGGTGACTTGCCTTAGTACATCGTCATTAACAGAAGCCAAGATAAACCCACTAAAAAGAAAGGGAGAGGGGTATTGAAAAGCTCCTCGACGGGAGGAAAAATATTTTTTTCCTCTATCTTTTTAAGTTCTCCACTGGAAATCTTGTAACGAAAGACAGATTAACAGCATACGAGTTTATTTAATATAAAAGAAAAGCATACAAATTTATTTAACCTAAGTTTTACATGACATAGGAGCCCTCATAAGGAAATGAAGTCTTGAGGAAATAATGAAGCCTGCGTGTTTTTATGCTAAGTTTGGTGCAGAGTGGAAAGTCATGGAAAGATATAACAGGACAAAGGTGAGCTAAGTGTAGTAAACTGGGAGAAAATTAGCAAGGCCTGTCTGTTCAGATCCCTCTCTGTGTTCCTTCGCTTCCTCAGAGACAAGGTTGCTCCATTCCTCCAAGCATAGGGAGGGCACCTCTCAAATGAAGTCTTTATGACCTGCTTCAGGGGCAGGTCAGAAAGTCCTTCCTGCACCTGCCATTTCTCAAATGCCTTCAGCTTGAAGTATTCAATATGCCAAGGTTTTCGATGAAGCTTCAATATGCCATATTTTGGGGTAATGTGTCCTGAACACCATCATTCCTGTGGCAGCCTCATTCTGTGGGTTTTCCTGCAGCAAAACAGGGCAGCCCTGAGGATCTAAGGAAGTAGAGCTAGGAACTTAAAAGATAACAAGATCCTCCCAGACTTGCCTGCTCCCCAGGCATCCGCATTACTCTCTCAGGCTTTCTCCTTGTAAAGTGTGACATTGCTATAGGCAACTCTGCAGGCAAAAGTTTACAATCCCACAAAAGAGAGAAAATGATAACTCCCTATCACTTCCATCAAAACAAAACAAAAACAAAAATAAAACCAGCTTGGCGCATCCCTGAATCACTCACTGTGGCCAGGAAAGTAGAGCACTGTTATTGACTCACTGTGTCATGTGGGTGGAGTCTGTCATCCAAAGGAGAGGAGAAGGGTGTTGGGCACTGACAAGGGTCACTACATGTGAGCTCTTCCAAAAAATAACTCAAATGTGGCTGATAATTAAATCTACACAAGATAAAAAAAAATCACTTCAAGGGCCAGCCCCGTGGCCCAGTGGTTAAGTTCACACACTCCGCTTTGGTGGCCTGAGGTTCACTGGTTCAGATCCTGGGTGCAGACCTACACACCATTCATCAAGCCATGCTGTGGTGGCATCCCACACAAAAGAACTAGAATGAGCTACAACTAGGATATACAACTATGTACTGGGGCTTTGGGGAGGTAAAAAAAAGAGGAAGATTAGCAACAGATGTTAGCTCAGGGCCAATCTTCCTCACAAAAGAAAAAATCATTTACAATTAATTTACGTAAATAAACAAAAATCCTCTACAATTCCAGTACTGAAGTCTAATGCATCCCACAAAGGAAGAATTGATAAAGCCTTAAGCCAGTTGCAGCTTGGAAGTGTCCTTGCAAATAATCCATAATCAATCTATAAATCAAAATTTGGGGTGAGTTTATTATGAGCTAGATCTGAGGACTACAGCCCGGGGGAGTTTCCTTCCCCTAGGAAGGAAGCATACCCAAGAAGTGGGGTGTGCAGTGTGGTTATATGTAGTCTTGGAACAAAGAGTATACAGCACATATGACAGGAATGTCCCTTTTACAAAAGTCACAAGATTGCTTGACTAGCACAGCAGGTCAGTGGTCACAAAGTGAGCACAGCAGACTGGTAATTAATCCTTAGTTTCCAGGAAGAGATGCTTATCCTTAAAGAAATGCCAATATGGGGGGAAGTTACATCCCTATCTTTAGGGGCATCATTCTTATCTTTGAGACATAGTAAATGTTTAAAGCAGATGTACAATGTATGCTCCATGTGCCATATCAGGCCTTTTGGAAAAACAAGGTCAAACTGAATTAGCTTTAATCCAAATGTCTTCCTCACATACTCCAATATATCCTAGTGCTTTGCACTTATCTATCAGGGAATGGGGTTCCCACACTTATTTGGAAACTGTCCTTTCACTGTGCTGGTTCTATGAGGCTAACTTATCTCATCTTATGTTCCAGTTTATCCCAGATCCACACCAGTCCTTACCAGAATTTTCCCTCCCTGTGTCTATATGCAAATGATCAAAATTTCATGGTTTTTTTTTTTTTTTTGAGGAAGATTAACCCTGAGCTAACATCTGCTGCCAATCCTCCTCTTTTTGCTGAGAAGGACTGGCCCTGAGCTAACATCCGTGCCCATCTTCCTCTACTTTATACGTGGGACGCCTACCACAGCATGGCTTGCCAAGTGGTGCCATGTCTGCACCTGGGATCCGAACCTGCGAAATGCGGGCCAGCAAAGCAGAATGTGCACACTTAATCACTGAGCCACCAGGCCAGCCCCTCACCATTGGTTTTTACTCTAGCTATTGCTGCTCCTGACTACTCCACAAATTTGTGCAAAGATGAAACAGGACAAAATTATACATAAAATCATGGAAATGGTCAGGCTCGATCTTTATCACAAATCATACAATCCACATGAAATTTGCTTAGTTTCTATTTAAAGTGTTAATAGTTTTTCTAATAGAGAAAGACCTTGAGACTAACTATAAAGTTCAATTTCAATTCAGAAAGCACCACCTGCAGAGTCATTATGAGACGATGCAATTCAAAAAACCAAGCAAGCATAACAGTTACTTTGAAGAGCAGGAGACAGAACTGAGAGGTCAGATTCTCACTTGCTATTTTTCTCCTGCACTGCCTTTACCCATGGTATTACAGTTTTCTATAAGCATATTTTCCAAAAAATTTCACTGTCTATGGCTTCAACATTTCAACTGTATTCACAAACCTTGAAATCTAAAGGCTTAACTTAAAAATGTAAAATAAAATCTCAAAGTATTAAAATATTTTACTACTTATCCTCTTCTGCTGCATGACTGTCTTTAAAAGTGAACAGAATTATTTGCATGTTTGGAAAAATGTCAAACAAACCTTGAGCAATACAGAAAATACGTAGCCCATACTACAATGAAGAAAAAATTTCCATTTTTCCTGATTATGGCAAATTCATGATGTAACTCCATGCAGTCTCCATAAATGGTTAAACCTTTTGGTTAAAGGAAGTATTTATTGGTTGTTCTCTTCAGTACATTAAAAATGGTTCCCTGCACCTTTAACTGTTAATTAGCTCAAGTATTTGGTTCAGAAACCACAGCCCTGTTTAGTATGACCTCACTGGTATGGCATCTGGGCAATTATCTTTGAGATAATGAGCCTTTTCATCCATAACAGAACAACAACCTCTCACTTGGATTGCAAAAGATCAGAGGCAATCTGCTGCACACCAGGGCGCCTGCCAACCCCTTTGTATCACACCTTATTTTCAAACTAACCTCTCACATTCTGAATTAATTAAAGTGTTTTTGGATTAAAAATTAATGAATTCAATTTAGCATCATTTGGGGGGATAATAGGCACAAAATATCATCCAAACAATGTTTTGGTTCCTAATACCGCAGCCTAAAAGGAAAGGAAAACTACATTGCTTACAGAATTTTCTGACAGATCCTGATTTGGGTTACTCAGGAAAAGAAAGCCTCAGAAAAGATTTAGTGATACAATGTGGTAAATGCTCACTTGGCATTTTGATATACTCTAATGTCATTCAAAAATTAATTTGGAGGCTACCAAGTTTCTATCAGGTTGTGATGATGTTCCTAACTTTTACCATCAATCTCTCCTCCTTATTCATTTTCTTCTTTGCCTCCTCACCTATTCTTCAACACTAAATGTATCTCATCTTCTTAGGTAACACTAAATAAATACAAAACCCATTCCTCAAAGGGTTAATCACTCCTCGGAGATGCGTTGGAACCTCATTTTTTTAAAAGGCTCTCTTCATAAGGAAGTTTGAGGTGGATAGATTCATGTAGGTACATTGCTAAAGAAAAAATTATTCAGATACTTGTTAAAGACAGTAAGGAAGACTTTATTCAAAAGGGGTAGTGCACTGGGAGCTCTGCAACAGAGGAGAGACATTGGTCTCAAATCTGAATAGAACAAGGACAAGAGGAGATTTATAAACAAGGAGCAGAATGGGGTCAGTGAATAGAAAATTACTAAGAGGAAACATAAAGGCTAGGGAGATTCTTTTTTTTTCTTTTAAAGATTTTATTTTTTTTCCTTTTTCTCCCAAAGGTACATAGTTGTGTATTTTTAGTTGTAGGTTATTCTAGTTGTGGTATGTGGGACGCCGCCTCAGCACGGCTTGATGAGCAGTGCCATGTCCATGCTCAGGATTCGGACTGGCGAAACCCTTGGCTGTTGAAGCAGAGCACATGAACTTAACCACTCGGCCATGGGGCCGGCTCCTAGGGAGATTCTCGGTAGACCAATCAACAGGATTCTTGCTCAAGGAGCATCTGGGTTATAAGGTACAGAAGGTGAGGGATGAGGAATTTGATTAGATATGGAGGGTAGGAAATTTTTGATAAACTGATGTAGGGCAGGAAGAACTATTCCTCTATCCTCTAGGTCCTTCTGGCTGGTCTAAAACTTTAATTGACATGAGGCAGAATAATGGGAGAAAATCAAACACATTTAATAGCATGTATACATGGGAGAAATCTGGGAAAACTGAGTAACTCACCAAAATGGCTGAAGCCACCACCTTAAATACCATCTACAGCTAAAGACAAGGGAGGATGGTGAGGGTCGTAGTTTGGGACTTCAAAGAGAGGAAGACAGTTCACATGGAAATGGGAAAGCAAATGTTTGGTAAACAAATGTTTGCCATACCTTGCAAACACAATGAGATGTGTGGAGGACTCTGATTAAATGGGCCTTGTTAGGTTCTTCCCTATCTACCATACCTAGTTTATATTATACTATAGTTAGCTTATGGTATTAGCTTCTTCCTGGAACAGGCCTTCTACCTTACATTCTTTTGGGCAGTTAGAGGGGAAGGACAAAGTTTCTGAGTCTTTTGTTCTTAAAAATAATCGGGGAGGGCCAGCCCCGTGGCCGAGTGGTTAGGTTCGCAGGCTCCACTGCAGGCAGCCCAGTGTTTCATCAGTTTGAATCCTGGGCACGAACATGGCACCGCTCATCGAGTCATGCTGAGGCGGCGTCCCACATGCCACAACCAGAAGGACCCACAACTAAGAATATACAACTATGTACCCGGGAGAAAAAGGAAAAAAATAAAATCTTTAAAAAAAATAATAATAATCAGGAGCCAGCCCCATGACTGTGTGGTTAAGTTCACATGCTCCACTTCGGTGGCCCAGGGTTTCACGGATTCGAATCCTGGGCACAGACATGGCACCGCTCACCAGGCAATGCTGAGGTGGCGTCCCATATGCCACAACTAGAAGGACCCACAGAAAAGAATATACAACTATGTACAGGGGGCTTTGGGGAGAAAAAGGAAAAAAATAAAATCTTTAAAAATATTAATAATAATAATAAAACCAAAGAAACACGTTTTAGGGTGGAAAATTCTGATCCCCACACTGACTTAGTGGATTCATGCTAAAGCTGAACTAAGATAGCCAAGGACAGAACTCAGGATTGAGGCCCAGTCGGAAGAGGGCTCAAAGAAGCTTGACTGAAGTTTGGTCAAAGGAGAGACTCTTTTTGAAACTAGTGGACAGTCAGCCATTAATAATTAGGTAGCTAGTAACTAACATTTTTTCAGGCAGTTATCAATTGTAGCTTTTAGTTGTTAGCCCACCCATTATTAGCTGTGTGGCTTATTTTTAAAGTCATGTAGATAGTCAATGTATTATCCAACGCCCACTAGGCTCCTCATAGATAACATCCCTGATGCTTGGGTCACCATGGTAACATTTCCATTTTTTTCCTACAAACTAGTTTTTATCTCTAACGTGAATTTGATTGACCACTTTGGTCTGCTGTGCAGTACTGTTCGAAGTTGATTTTGCAAACGAAAGTAACAACGTAAATCAAGATGATTGTTGTGACCCATACTTACCTGTAGAAAGGTAAGGATTAGTTCTCTGAGACAGACATTCTTGGCCTAGGCCATCAAAAAAAGCTGTTCCACCTGTATATGCACACCACATCACACTGCCCCGGACTCAGTGCCTACAAAAGACTGGCGCTCAGCCCTAGCAGATTCAGCATAAATTATGAAACTTCAGGTGTGCCAGAAGGCAAATCAGTGACAAATGACCATACATATGGCCTCAACTGATACATTTTTATACCACATTTAAAGATATTTTTCCTGTACCTAAACTAGAAAAATATCTGGCACTGATTTTGCCCTTGATGAGCCTTAAATCTCCTAAGGGAGGAAATTGGAAAGAGAGAATGGAGAGAATATTTTTCTCTCTCCATATTGTAAGAAGTGTGTTGCTGTTAGTCTCCTAGATGCAAGCGGAAATTAGGAATTAAAGTCAGCTGGAATAATGATAATGCATCTTAAAAATCACACCTAGAAATCTAGCTGATTAAGTCACATAAAATTCATATAACTTCTTTGCCCTTTTAAGAAAACTTGTTCCTGTCATCAGCTAATCTAATAAAAGGTTTTTGCTCACATTAGAAGTTATTTATATGCTTATTTTATAATTCTAAAACATGTGGCAGTAAAGTACACGCATAGCATAAAATAACTGGAAAATGTTAATAGTTGATTAACCATTAAATTTAAAAAGAGCTATGGAAGATTGATTCTATTTTAATGCAGTAAATTTAGAGTCTTCACTGAGTTTCATTTCTTCTTTTCTAACAATAAATTCTTGCTTTCAGCTATTATTTTTAAAGACCATTGAGTTGAACCTTGTAGGGGTTATAGCTTGGTATTTTAAGGGACTTTTCCTTTGAGGAGGTCAAAGTACGGGAATTGAATGCTTTACTCACTTACATGAAGCTAGGCAGGAAAGGAAAAATACAGACTGAAGTCAGGAAATTCAAGATCTGTGGCTGAAAGCCATGTTCAAGTGATACAGGGAACAGGACCAAATCTGGCTTATATGTGATATCAGACTTTTTGACAGGTAACTAGGTTTTACAGGGAAAAAAAATCTGTGCAATATTAAGTCAGATTAACATTCATTCTATGATATTCCCACAATGGGAAATACTGTACAATTATTTTCATCCCACCTTCCACATCTCTCCAACCCTCTTCTATAAATCTCCAAGGAAACCCTGGGCCTTAAAGTCCATTGCCCTTGTGAATAACTCAAAATGTAGGCCCCATGGTTATAGGTAAAAATCATAGTTTACAGATATCACACTAAAGTTAATTCCTATGGTTAAAAATAATTAATACTGTACTTAGATTTCCTGGTCTGAGTACAATGCTCACTGGAAGTTTGTAAGTCATTATTTACCAATTACTAGACACTGAGGTTATATTAGTACGTTAGTATGTTGAATAAGCCAAAAATAACACCTTCCAGTTCTTTCCATCACCAATCAAGAAACCTCAGCATGACCACAGCCTCCTTCCTTATGCCTAAAAGACACGTTTTAACTCTTCCCACTGTCACCACCCTGGTCCAAGCCCCCATCACTGCCTCCTAGAACTATGACAGTGGCCTCCTCATAGGTCTCCTTGTTCTCCTTGTTTCTCTCATTATCTGGATGTCAGAATGATGCTGTATCCTTATTGACCTGCTAATCCCCAGAAAATAGTCCAATCTCTCCGTAGCTGTGAACATAATCTCCTGTTTCCTTTACTTCCCTCAATTCCTTTTTAAAAAAACAACCAATAACTAAGAACAATGCATAGCTCTACTCCTTCTAATCTCAACGAGGCTAACCAGCACTCCATGGTAAACAGAAGTCCCTCTTCAGCTCGGTGCTAGCTAAATTACCCTCCCTATACAAGCATTCTCACTAATCCAGTGGCATTTCACTCAGACAGACTATACAGATGGGTTGATTTGTCAGAATGTGATGACATGTCGTTTTCCTTATTGAACCAGAAAAATCTTTGCCAGAAAGGGGTCTCTGCATTTCACTGAGTGTGATATTAGAAAGGTGTAATATTGCTATAATAAAAATGGCAACTTTGGACTGCAGTGTATCATATATTTAATAGTGACTATGCAATCTTAAATAATGTAAATATTTGACATAGATTAAAACAAAACTATCCCGAGCTCTGAAAAATCTTATTTTTTAGAAAAAAAATTATTTTAATCTTTTTGATATTCTTTAAGCAATCAGCATTTAGGATTTCCTTTATCAACTATGTTACTTTCATAGTTACAAAGAAGGATTATTATTTTGAGTGTTTTTTTTTAACCTAATCAAATAAGTAGCTAATTTATATTATTTGCCACCTGCAGGCATTTCATTACCACATTGAAAAGGTGAGAAAGTTAGTCATTAATATGCATAGTTATTTTCTTTAAGGAATATAGAAGGGTATCTACAACAGAAACTCATTCCAGATTTCTACCATTGAAAGCTAAAAAATTATATTGAAATTCAGCTATTTAACCTTCATAAATGAAGTAACCTGCATAGCTAATATTAAATGTTTGATTTAATTTATTTGCACAGGTAACTCACTGAGAAGGCATTTAACCTTAAAGTTAATGATATCAGATCTATTCCACAGTGTATGTGCCTCCGATTGCTTTCTACAGCGCTGCACAAACTAATATTAAGTTCTCCTTTTAGTAACATCTGTGGGCAGGAGGGAGACATTATCCTCAATTATACCTGCATAACATCTTTGTCAACTTCAGATGCCTTCCACTTCAAGAGCAGTAAGTGAGGAAAATAGGGCCAGGAACCAGTTCACACCAGATAACCTCTGAAAGCAGATTCAAGGAAAAACCTCTTAGAGCTGAGCCTGAGTATCTGTTTTCAATTGTGTCTAGGCCAGAAGGGCCTCCTTTTGCCTTTTGATATTTATACATCAGCCACCTTTAGGACGATTAGGGGTTTTTTGTTTGTGTGTGTGTGTGTTTCTAAAGGGAGGAAGTGACTATAAAAGTATTAGGAGACATCTTTGGAGAATTTATTATAACCTCAGAGGGGAAAGGCCTTTCTAATCATGATTTAAAAGCTCAGGAGTCTTAAGATTAAAAAATGAATAAATTTAACTATATACATGTCAAACATTTCTGCATGGCAAAATTCACCAAGCAAAGTCAAAACATGTGACAAACTGCAAGAAAAACACAACCGTGTCAAAGAATGCTTATCTCTCATTTAATATTTAAAGAGTTTCTACGAATCAATTTCAAAAGTCTAATAGCAAATTAGAAAAATTACAAAGAATATGAGCACATAGTTCACTTTAAGAAATAAATATTGCTCTCAAATGAGTGAAATAATGCCCAAGTTCACTCATAGTAGGAGAAATACAACGGTACTGTGGGGACCTGGAATTGGCCACCCCAAGATATGTCTCTTTGGCATCAGGATTATTTGAGGCTGATTGCTTTTGATAAACTGGGACAGGGAAGGAGGAATGGAACTTGCCCTTTGTTACAACACATTTACGTTTGTAAGGTAAATCTCTATCTGTAAAAGGTGTCTCCCTCTCTGTACCAGGAAGAAGAAAGGAGATGACCTTCTCTCTAGAAACTCTTAATCAATACCAAAGGCAAGGACTTAAATCTGCATTTTATTGTGCTAGTCTGGTAACCTCCTGTAACTGACTTCCCTCCCCCTCCCAACGTTGGCATTTCTTTAAGGATTAAGCATCTTTCCTTAGGCTAGGAACTGATTGCTGCGCTCACCTGTGACCACCCAGCTCAAGACGATAAACTTGCCTCCTGCTACGCCCACCGAGATAGCAGACCATTACCTGCTGTGTCCATCAAGCTCTGTGCTGACAGGGCAATCTTGTGACTATTGTGGGAGGGACATTTCAATCACATGTGAAACACCCTGTTTGGGGGTATATAACCACTATGTGCACCCCACTTCTTCAGTGCCCTTTCTTCCTTCGGGAAGAAAGTCCCCGGGCCATGGTTCCTCATAAAGCTTTGTTTAATTTTCTCTTGCTATTCTGTCTCCTGTGAATTTAATTCGTTCTCCGGCCAGACGAACCCACATTTGGGAAGAGGAAATGTCTTCCTCCCCTACAGTACCAAGATACTACTATTTATTCTCAGACTGGCAAGGATCCAGAAGTTAATAAGATGCTGTAGGTGATGCTGTAGAGCAACGGATGCTCACACAGTGCTGATGATCATACAATTTCAAAACTTCTGTGGAAGATGTTGCGGAAGTGGGAGAATTCTGCCCTTTTCCTTAAGGTTCTTATGGTTGGTCAAATAATTAAAAAGGCAGATTAGCAGGAGAAAACCAAACAAAGTTTAACAGCATGTATACATGGGAGAAACTCAAGAGGCACTAAGTAACCCAGCCATCTGGCCGAGGCTGCCTGTTTAAATATCCTCAGCTACAGACAAGGAGGGTGCTGGGGGTGGTGATTTGGGACTTCAAAGGGGAGGAAGGAAACTCACATGGAAATGGAAAAGCAAATGTTTGGTAAATAGAACTTTGATAAGAGTGGGCCTAGCAGGGATCCTCGCAGTCTACTGATACCCAGAGTTATTTATGGCGATGGCCAGACTACAAATTAAATTCACATGAGACAGAATAACAGCAGAAAATTAAACAAAGCTTTATAGCATGTATACATGGGAGAGACTCAGGAAAATTGAGCAACTCGACAAAATGGTGGAGGTTCTTATCTTAAATACCATCTTCAAAAAAAAAATACCATCTTCAGCTACAAAGGAGGATGTTGGGGGTGGGAGGAGTCAGGTATGGGAGATTACCAGAAAAGCACAGTAAACAATAGTAAGGTTATTATGCAGATTTAAGTCCTTGCCTTCTGCATTGATAAGAGTTTCTAGAGATAAGGTCACCTGCCCACCACTTCCTGGTACAGAGAGGGAGACATCTTTACAGATGGAGATTTCCTTTACAAATGTAAATGTCTCTTAGAAAGTGTAAATTCTACTCTTCAGAGTTTCTCTCGAGTCTGCAGTTTTTAAAAGTAACCAGTCCAAAATAATCCTCATGCCAAAGAGATATATATTGGGGTGGCCAGTTTCAATCCCCCATATAGTCATTGTAATTTTTTTATAAGAGTAAAATAAGCAAACAACCTAAATATTCTCATACAGTCGATTTGTTGAATTAAGGAATGTACATAAGAGAATATTATGCAGTTATTCAAAAAAAACGAAGAAGCTCTGTATGTATTAAAATAAACTGACCTTCAAAATATACTGTTAAATTTTTTTGAAAAAAGCAAAGTATGAAGCAGTATGTCTAGTAATAGTATGCATATATTTGTGTAAAAAAAATAGGGAAAAAAGAATATTAGATAATAAAGATACCCAAAAATAAATAAAGGACACACAAGAAACTGATAATATTAGTTTGCTGCACTAAGAATTGTGTACCTGAGGGTGCGAGGTGGGAGGAGACTCCATGATGAATATCCTTTGTATTCTTTAATTTTGAAGCATATAATTAATACCTATATGGAAAATAAATAATTTAAAAATTAAAAGAAGGAAGCAAGTAGGTAAAGCTATTGCCTAAAGTAAAGCATGTAGGTTTTCTATGAATTTCACTTATTAAAAGTCTCTTTAACTCTTTTCACAATTTCATAATCAAAATTATCTTTTGAAAAAAAAATTAAGAATGCCCTCCTGAGAATGACCGTTAGAGTTGCTCTTTTCTCCTACAGAAATACTACTTCCTGTAGAATTCTAAATGCTTTCTCAGCACTTTCTCCACCCATGCCTTGTCTCCCCTCACAGAATGAGACATCATTGGATAATTTCTCTAGAAAATATAGGCAAGAACTTATAACCCTTGCCCAAGGTCTATATGGAATCAGCCCAGGCCTGCTCAGTATCAAGTTGTAGACCTTTTGGGGACGATAATTACTGTATTTCACAAATAGGGATGCTTTGTCTAACATATGGTCTGGCCTTGGGACAGGACATTTTAAATGAGGCCACTTAAAAATTGGGGACACAAAACAAGAGAACTTTTTAATGTCAAGTTAGAGATTTGATATGAAATTAGACATTTTTAGTTTTTTTTAATTCTCCTTATGTTTGATTTTCGTGGGTTTTTTTCTTTGTTTGTTTGTTTGTTCGTTTAATATGGCAGCTCTTTAGCTATTGGCTGGAGAAAAACGTTCAGTCCTAGCACAAAGAGCCATGAATTCTTCCCCAAGGTTGAGCCATGGAGGAAATGGGATGGACAGGACGAAGCAGGAGTTGGCAGCAAAGGCAAATGTGAATGAGGCAGGTGCATGATAATTTCAATACTGAGTATGGTCCAGAGATGGAGGGTGTCTGGGAGGGTGGGAAATAAAATGTGACCCTAATGATTACTAAAAAATTATCACTAAATTGCTTGGCTATTTTTGAAACATGAAGTTATCTCTAGTCCAACAGGACTGCAAGATGTCTATTATCATAATTCGAAATAGGTAGTTTTTAAATACCACCTGTAATAGCAGTGCAGGAAAAACAGGAGTGCATTTAGTAAAACATAACATATTTAGTCCACACAAGAGAGGAGATACCGATAAAAATAAAAATGGCCAGAGAGATAATTCTCCACATTTACATTTTTGTGGCCACAAAAAATTTTCCCTCTGGCAGGAAATCTTTCTCCTCATAAACTCAAGCTGGGCACAATATGTTCCTTCTTCATTCTTTTTTTTCTCCCAGCACACGGTTTGACATTGGTTTTTTGTCATTAGCATCACCTTCAACAAATCATTTTCTTCACTTGTCCAATTACAGACAACATAAAAATGCCTGTCCTCCATGTTTCTTATTTCAACACTGGACTTGACATGACTCTACTCTAAATCACAGAAGCCTCTTGTCAGTTTCCATGACTTAAAGTTAATTTTCACTCGGCTTTCTCTTCTTTTTATTTCTTATGGGTAATGGTCAGAGTGAAAACGATGCTTTAAGAGCTTCTGTCCTTTAAACCCCTACCTGCCTCACCATGGATTTATAGCACACTTTTCCCCAGAGAAATTTTAGTATGTCTCCCCTCCGCTCAACAATAAAAGAGAAAAGACTATCATAAACCAGTATAGATATCCTCTTACACCCTTTAGGGACAAGGTCCTCCCCTTATACTAAAATGTAGAACAGCCATCACAATCAATGAAGAAAATGGAGCATTTGATGTCGTAAGAAGGAACTCACAAGAGTTTCTACTCATTTCAGTCCACTGCTCCCAAAACAGGCTTAGAGACGCACATACGAAAAGCTAACTACTTCTGTGACCGCAATCAAGGTAAATACACAGCGAAGTTAGCAAATCAGGAAAGTTAAGAGATTACTCTCCTTTCAATTTGAAGAAAAACATTTTACTAAAGAGGAGACAAGCTAAGTAACTTAAATTTCACTAAATTAAAGTTATGTGTTTTTAATCCTACTTCTGCATAAAGGAAGCAGCAATGGAAATATTGGGTAACTACTTCAAGAAGAAAATAAATGAATGAAATATTTTTGTATTTTGTTTCGGTGCACGTTATCTGGGCCTCCCTTGAGGTCACTGGTTTTTCATTTAGAACTTCCATTTTCCTATTTTTTTTTTTTTGGTCCTCTTTTTAAGGTTTTTAAATGCACTGGCTTGCAGTACACACTTGCAGATTTCCATGGGAACCAGGATTCACCTTGAAATATTAAGATAATATTCTAACCAGCGTTCTGAAACACCTCCGGGGCTCCTGTGTAGCTCTTCTCAAGCCATTACTGCCAGGCTTTTATAGGCGAATTTCAGCGCTCCCTTGGATTAGGTGAAAATGTGAGTGTCTTGAAGATGAAACATCTTTCACTGCCAATGTCTCCTGCCTGTGTATACTTTATCTTTGATTCTGTGTGTTTTTATGTTACCTTCTTTAAGGAAAAAAAATGTCATCACAAATTTAGACTCCAGGAATTTACTTCCAATTCAATTTAGGCTGCCCTAAAGTCTAAACTCCAGCCATTTTTTTAAATCCTGAATAAAAAATATTCATCAGAAGTAATAATGTATCAATCCCCAAGACTATCTCAACTCTAAATGGCTTTCATAATTTATTAATTAATTATAACATCTTCACCAGAAAGCATTGACTTAAATAATTTCTTTTCTTTTTTTTTTGAGGAAGATTAGCCCTGAGCTAACTGCCGCCAATCCTCCTCTTTTTGCTGAGGAAGACTGGCCCTGAGCTAACATCCATGCCCATCTTCCTCTACTTTATATGTGGGATGCCTACCACAGCATGGCTTTTGCCAAGCAGTGCCATGTCCTCACCTGGGATCTGAACCAGCGAACCCCAGGCTGCCGAAGCAGAACGTGCACACTTAACCACTGTGCCACCAGGCTGGCCCCAGCAATTTCTTTTTAATGCCAACTGCTAGGTTGGGTATACCAACATGCGTTAGTTCAGGAAAAATATTCAAAGCCATTTTGCTAAGGGTAGAGGGAAATATGTTCCCTATATTACATGGATGCTATTTAACCCCACATTGTACTACAGTGTTTGATATGAGCCTCCTGTTAAAGAAGGCTGTGCTGTTCAATATTTTAGCCAACAACCACATGTCCTTTGAGCAGTAGAAATGTGACTAGTCAGAATTGGGATGAGCTGTATATGTACAGTACATATCAAATTTTAAAGACTTGGGGGGCCGGCCTGGTGGCACAGCAGTTGAGTGTGCACATTCCACTGCAGCAGCTTGGGGTTCACCAGTTTGGACCCTGGGTGCGGACATGACACTGCTTGACAAGCCATGCTGTGCAGGCATCCCACATATAAAGTAGAGGAAGATGGGCACGGATGTTAGCTCAGGACCAGTCTTCCTCAGCAAAAAGAGGAGGATTGGTGGCAGTTAGCTCAGGGCTAATCTTCCTCAAAAAAAATTTAAAGACGTGGTACATATTCACACTGAAACAAAAAAGGTAATATGTGAGTTGATGGATGTGTTAGTTAATTTGATGGGAGGAATCCTTTCACAATTTTTGTGTATATCAAATCATCATGTTGTACACTTTAAATATCTTAGAATTCTATTTGTCAATTATACCTCAATAAGGCTTACAAAAATTAAAGATTAAGTATACAAAAAAGAATGTAAAATATGTCATTAGTAATTTTTATATAAATTATATGCTGAAACAGTAAAAGTCGGGATGCTTTGGTTTAAATAAAATATTAAAAGTAATTTCACTTGTTATTTTTTACTTTTTGATATGGCTACAAAAAAATTTTAAATTGCACGTTTGGCTCACGTTATACTTCTACTGGAGAGCACTGATGGAGACATTTTGATGGTATCCTGCAAAAGTTAGGATCGTTGTTCTTTTCCACTATATCCTAAGGCCTGGCACAAGTTCTAAATACCCCCAGTCCGTGACATGATATAGGTACTCAGTAAATATTTATTAAATAAAATAACAAATGAAAATGAATAAACAATTTCTTATCTATCAAGCATATTTCCTCCAAGGAAATCAAAAGGTCCCCTACTTATGCAGAAATGAATAATTTGCATGTTTGAGGCCTAAAGGAAGGCAAGTACCAAAAAAGATAATTTTGGAAAGAAAAGAAATTGTGCTTAAAACAAAGAATAAGTATTGATTGAAGCGCAAAACCAAAGGCAAAGAAAGGAGAGGTATTTATAAGGTTTAATAAATGTGATAAAGAACATATATATAGTTTCTAAGGAAAGTAACAATGTATTTGAAAGATTAATATAATTTATGTGAAATTTGGGCCATTTATTTTGAGAGCAATTTATGCAAAGTCGTGATGTAAGTTAAATCAAAATTTGACTCTAATAAATTTAATAGTTTCTGAATGGTATAAAAAGAAAAAATAGCTTAAAAAGGTACAGTAATGATGACTAGTGACATCATACCTAAGCTGGCTATAAATACTAACTAGGTAAAGTTTGACTTGGTTTAGAACTTCAACCAGAAACAAAAATCAGTTTTACCAGATATTAAAAATAAGTTGAAAGTGAATTATTTATCACCGGGGGGAGTTCTAAACCTTGGAAAACAAATTAGGCAATTTGGAAAATCTGAAAAACACTTAATAAAAGAGAAATCTCATGAGTTAGTTTTTTGGGGTTTTTTAGGTTTTTTTTTTTTTTTTGAGGAAGATTAACCCTGAGCTTACTACTGCCCATCCTCCTCTTTTTGTTGAGGAAGACTGGCCCTGAGCTAACACCCATGCCCACCTTTCTCTGCTTTATACGTGGGATGCCTACCACAGCATGGCTTTTGCCAAGAAGTGCCATGTCTGCACCCGGAATCTGAACCCGCAAACCCATGGCCACCGAGAAGCAGAACGTGCCCACTTAACCGCTGCACTACCAGGCCGGCCCCTCGAGTTAGTTTTAGCTGTGAAGCAATAGGACATTAAATATCTAGAAGGGAGCAATGGTATTATTACCTGCAATAGATATAGTGCTTAATATATGCCAGTCACTGGCCTAAGAATTTACATAAAGTAGCTCATTTAATGTTCACAACAGCCTGCCCTGGTGGGTTAGTGGTTAAGATTGATGTTGTCATTGTTGCAGCCTGGATTTGTTTCCTTCAGGGAACCACACCACCCATCCGTAATTTACTGTACTGTTAGCTGCATGTTGCTGTGATGCTGGAAGATGTGCCAGCGGTATTTCAAATACCAGCAGGGACACTCATGGTGGACAGGTTTCAGCAGAGCTTCCAGACTAAGGCAGACTAGGAAGAAGGAACAGGCCACACACTTCTGAAAATGTTGGTCGTGAAAACCCTATGATTAGCAGTGGAGTATTGTCTGATACAGCACCAGAAGATGAGAGGATGGTGCAAAAAGACTGGGAAGGGTTCTGCTCTGCTGTGCACAGGGTAGCTAGGAGTCAGAATTGACTCCATAGCAATAAGAACAACAAAATTTTCACAAGAATTTCATGATGTAAGAACTAAGGTTGTCCTTATATAAAGATAGGAAAAGTGAAACAAGAGATCAACTAACTTGCCCAAGGTCACACGGCTGAGTGGCATAGCCTCAATCCAAACCCAGGCAGGCTGGCTTCAGTAACTTTTCATCTAATCACTCTGCTATACATTTAAGAGAATCTGTCGTGTGATAGGTCAATTACATAAATTACTCATTTAATCCTTACACAATTCTATAAGGTAGTGCAATTATTACCAGTTTAAAAAGTCAGAGAGGCTAAGTCTCTTGTCCAAAGTGACCTACTAGTAAGTATCAGAATCAAGATTTGAATCCAGATTCATATGACTCCAAAACTCCTTCTACTACTAGCTACACCATACTGAATACATAGAGCCTGGAAGTGACTTTGAATAAGCCTTTTGTTTCTAGGGACCTATCAGTGACCCACTTTGATTAGGGCAGATTAATTAGACTACCTGTACCAAGAATTCTGAAGCACTTTCTCTTGCGAAAGTAGAACAAATCCAGTGTAGTAAAAACTGGTTATTTTCTCTTAAATACTTTGCTCTTGTGAAATAGTACAGACCTATAGTCTAGTATTTACTATATTTTTTTATTTTCTAATCTTATAGTATCTGCTGAAATAAGTATGAAACAGTGTATACAAAGCTATGAACAGTACAAGGATAGCTCGTCAGGACCCTGGAGAGCTCTACCAAGTTCCTGTCTGCCTCTTCCACAAAGGATTGCTGGATTTTAAGAAAGCATCTGCAAGCTGCAGAAAACTCTTTTCCCAAACAAAGGAAATTTTCTATGTTCCTTGCAACCGGACCCACAAATACATAATAAGTCCCAAAGGTCAGTGAATAGTTAAAACAGGGAGATATATGATAATTTTTATTTTTTTTTAAGAAATAAAATGAGGAAAAAGTGAAGGGAGGCTAATGCTAATTGTGTTGAAGAATTAGAATGCAGGAAAGTTAGAAATGAAAAGTTGTGCTTCCCGTAGTAACTAACTTGGCATATTCTATATAAGGGCATAAATATAACAGCAAATATAGTACATAAAATACTATCGTGTGTACAAGGAACGAATAACAATAGCTGGAAGGATCATAATTTTGACTTTCTTGACTTTTATGAGTTTAAATTCTCAGCCACAATGTAGCATTAATACATACAAGTTTTTTAACCAATCTTGACTTAATTTTTGCCTCTCTGTATACAACTGTCCTCTGAGTTTTCTTGGCACCATGTAGGCTAAAGCAGTAACATTTGAACACTGACCTTCCAAATTTAATTCTGATTCAAGTCTTGACCTTTAAGAGAAAAAACGGCAGGAGCGAGTATTTTACCTTGGACCTCATTAAACAAGGGAAAGAAAGTAAAGGGAAAGCCTTCAGCTGTGCATGATTGTTAAACAGTAGGAGAATGCAGAAACTGCTAAATAAAACAAGTCACGCATTGAGCCAGAAAAAACTGAAGCAATCGTTTAAACCTGCACACTGCTGTTTTTTATTTAATGCTGAGGGGTGTTTACAATGCTGTGATGGCTGGAGAAAGGTTAATCCAGATGAGTAAAAGAGGAGCAGTCTATGAGACTGTTTCACACCAGCTCTTTGCAGTGAATATTTTAGTAACCATTGTGAATCCACGTCAGCAGTGCAACCATCAAATGAAAGAGGAAAGAAAGCAAATATTACCCTAAAGAATGAATTTTGATTTAAAATAGTGGCAAAGGCTTTTTCGTTGCCCTATGCTGTAGTGATGATGGGGTAGAAAACAGTTTTCATCAGAGTAAAGTGCTCTTTTTGAGCTCCTGTATTCTCAACTCACCATCCTATTTCCAAACTTGAGAGGCAGGGAGCAGTAAAAACCTCCACTCATTCTCCTTCCAGCTTTCATTTAGTTTCCTTTCTCCCATGAGTTTCAAACTATAGTAACAATTCTCTCCTTGGAGAGTATTACCTTGCCTTTGCTTCAAGCTAAGTCAAAAACTATTCAATATTCTAAGCAGCTCCACCAGGGCACATGTTCCTGTCTTATTTCCTTCCCTAGAAAGTATCTGTATTGATCTCTCCAAAACCTTGGGGCCAAATGAAAATAGCAGGAAAGGCATTCTGCAGGGGGAAAAAATGCAGATTTGGAGTGTCCCCTCCATTTTTTTTCTTGCTTTCCAGAATATCAGTGCAGACAGAGCAATATTGGAAACTCAACATTAGTTTCTTTCTCCTTTCTTCCCCAAGGCTATGTTAATAGCACCATTTGTGTTCCTGCCTTTAGAACTTCAGGACCAAAGATCAATCAGAGTCATTGTTTTGACTTTTCCTTTGAAAGAATCACTGCCCAACCCATAAATGAGATGCAAATTTCCCCTACTGCTGTTCAGTGCTACCGATTTCTGTGAATAATTACTTCAACAATTCAAATTTGTTTGACTTCAATTTTTTGTGCCCAGTTAACTTTGTTTATGATTTTAAACTCTGTTAAAGGAAAAGTTATTCAGACACTTTTTAAAGATGATAAGGCAGTCTTCATTCAAGGAGAGCTACTACAATGTGGTTTTATAGTAGAAGACAGAGATTAAACTCAACTCAAAATACAACAAAGACAAGTGGAGATTTATAGCCAAGAAGCAGAGTGGGGGTCTGTGGATGGAAAATTGCTAAAAGGAGACATCAAAGATAAGGAGACAACGTCAAGGGATAAACCAACTTGACAGGATTTTTGCTGAAGGCAGGCAAGGGTGCTAGGATATCAAGAATGGAGGAGAGGGAATTTGATCAGATCATCAAGGGTAGGGGATTTTTAATAAAATGACCCAGCAGGATTCTTGCTAAAACTGGACTAAATGGGCCAAGGATAGAGCCCAAGAGCAAGTCAGAAAGATGATTCAGAGGATCCTAACTAACATTTGGTCAAAAGAGAGAGTCATCGAGTCACTTTTTTAAATTAATTAAATATCTTTAGAGAAGAAAAAGAAACTATGATGAGGTATGTTCAGTGTAGCATATTACTCCAATGGTAATATGCATTGCAAGCAAATATATTTTTGGTGCTATGATTTTTATATTCATGATTATTTTCAAAATAAATTTTATTAATAAAAACATTCCAATATCTCCTATATAAAGCAATGCCAAAAATCGGGGAAAGAAAAAAACCTCTAAGCAAATTGGATAATTGGCTTACTATCTGAATGAAAATTAATAAAATCTTACACTTATGAAGTGTTTTATACATTAAGCAATTTTCACATAATTCTACTAATAAGTTACATTTACCACATGTTAATAAGTGTCAAGACCCTACTGATCACTGTAAATATTATCTCACAATTCTTTTTAGATAGACATATATTATTTTAGATAGATATTATTACCCTCCTAAGTATAAGAAAACTGAGGCTAAGAGTATTACAAAGATATTAAGTGTTAGTGTTAAGATCCAAACTCAGATGAGCAGTGAGCTACTGCAGTATGACGCACATCTATAATTTCATTTAATATTTTGTACATTCCTAGAAAACAGATAGGAAAGCAAGTCTTACTTCTGCTTGACAAATGTGCAAACTATACAAAGAGAGGGAATGACACTGTTGGGGATCAGAACTTGCCACCCCAAAATGTGTCTCTTTGGCTTGATTATTTTAAAAAACAAAAGACTAAGAAAGAAACTTTGAACTTCCCCCTAACTGCTTAAAAGAATTTAAGATAGAAGACCTATTTGAGGAAGTAGCTATCACCATAGATAGCTATAATGGTAGACAGTGAGGAACTTAGCAGGCCCATTTGATAAAAGGTCCTCTCCATGTTCCATTCTCTCTGCAAGGAATGGAAAATATTTGTTTGTGAAAGACTTGCTTTTCCATCTCCATGTGAATTGCCTTCCTCGCCTTTGAATTCCAAAACTGCTACCCCCAGCATCCTCCTTTGTCTTTAGCTCAGGTTGGTATTTAAGGTGATGGATTCAGCCACTTTAACGAGTTACTCAGTTTTCCTGGGTTTCTCCTATGTATACATGGTATTAATCTTTGTTTGATTTCCTGTCTCATGTCAATTTAATTCTGAGACCAACCAGAAGAATCTAGAGGATAGAGGAATATTCCTTCCTCCCCTACAACATAGAAGGTCATCCAGCTAGTATGGATGAAGACTAACACCCAGGTACATAGTTCTCCTAAGTGCACTGATCTTTTAATCATTCTGTGTGCTTTAGCCATGCATGGTTTTAATGTCCTTTTAATCATGACTGTGAGTTGATATTTTGAGAAATTCAATTTGTCAAATTAAGATAGGCAAACTAAAATAAGCTACCATTTCCTATGAAATTAACAAATTAACAGTGATTTTCAAATAATAATATTCATTATTGAGTAAATATGGTGAAATTGGCAGTCCTCTATATTGCCAACTGAAAGGTAAAAAAATACAAGTTCTCTAGGAAGGTTTTTGTAACATGTAGTAATAGCTTTAAAATATTGACACTCAGACCAGTAAGTCCACTTCTAGGAATCTCTCCTAATGAAATAATCTGAGATGCAGATGAGGACTTATTTATGAAGTTATTCATATCAGTAAGATTTTAAAATAGCAACAAATGTCTGAAATATACTAAACATTCAACATTAGGAAAATAGATAAATTATGGGAAAATTATGCTATGGAATATTATGCAGCCAATAGAAATGATGTTTCCAAAGAATTTTTAATCACTTATTAAAGTTTATATTCAAAACTGTATAAACAATATGATTCCAATTTTATAATATATAAAATATGTTTATCTCTGTATATACTATAAATGTATATATGCACAGAAAAAACAGAAAGGCAATGTATTCTGATATTAACAGTGTTTCTCAATAGGCTTACAAACAGTTGCCTTTTCTTCATACTTTTTTTCATATTCCAAACGTGTGCCAATGCGCATATATCCATTTTCTTGCCTGTAAAAAAAAAAAAGTTATTATTTTAAAGAAAGAAATTTCTTATTAATTCAAAAGCAGGAGGAGAAGATTCTTCCAGAATTATCGATAACTTGAAATATATATTTTTCAAAAAAGTACAGTTTTTGTTTTTCAGGTTCAAAATTAGGCTTATCTAGTCTCACATAAGTCATATTAAAGATGAAAAATTAATTTCAGTCAGCTTTTCAAAGTGTGGTCTATCCAAGTTTACATGCAATTATGTTGTTTGTAAATCAGTATTTCTAAAGTAGTTAAAGGACTTTAGATTTTTCCCAAAAAATGGCAAAGATTTCCTTTGCAGTATTATTTACCGTATGCAGTTGCTTATTTTCTTTCACCATACCCCACATCCTGCTTCCCTCATAATATAAAGGAAAACTTCAGGCTAAGTTATGTTCTTATCATAAATCTAAATTAATAAAATCTAAACTAATTATCTAATGACTTTTAGCATATTGCTAATGACCCTTAAAAGCTTTCTTTTAGAGAAGAAATATGCTTTCTACTTACTCAAAATAAATTTTAGTTTAAATAATGTGTCTTGAGGACTGTTATTTAGAAATAATTGGGAAATTTGTAGCCAAGAGATTCAAAAGTTAGGGTTTTCAATATTTTTATTCAGAATATTCTATGTGTACTTTAAGGATGTATAATGTCATCAGAGTATCAGAATTAACTTAAATTTTCTTTAAATTTTTTTTCTTTTCCACTTTAAAAAGCCATGATAAATTTCGATTATTAGTAGCAGATGTTATCATTATAGCTTTGTCCCATATGGCTAATACACTGAAAAATGAGCAATCAATGTAAGAATCCTCAACACCAAATCATCTACTTTACACATTCATACAGCAAAGGCAAATATATGATTATGGTTCACGGTCATGTATTTTAAAATTTCAATTGTTTTATATTAAATGATATAGGCAAACATATCCCAAATACATGTATGAGAGGAAGAAAATAATGTCAAATAATTCTGAATTACTGAGAAAACTCTAGATGTTGTCTTCAAACACATTTCAATCTCAGAATATTTTATAGGGGCAAGTTTGAGATAAAATGCTGTAGCTTTTTATGTATAAATAATGGTTGTTTAGTGAAGTTTTTATACTAGCTCTTTAGAAAGAAGAGAGAAAGAGAGGCTTTGAACAAGGTTGCACACTTAATTTATTTCCCTCATGAATTCTCTGCTGCCTTCTGGGCTTTAAAAGGTAGAAGTTGGACATTGATAGTAATTATTTTGGATTGCACTGCATGAAGGCAACTGAGTGTAATTCTATACTTCAAAGAATTCAGTCATGTGTCACTTTGAACAACCACCATGAATATAACTTGAGGTGTTCAGGGATGCCTTCAGAGAAATGATCTGCGTAGATAAGTGATTTTCTTTAGATGTCAGATGTTAGCACATGCATGTACGCATAGAAGTTTTTAGAAAAGAATAAGTAGAGAATTATGACTATGAACCAAATTGTCTTTTGAAAATGTTGAATCAAAATGAAATTTTAAGTGCACCATTAAAATGAGTTAAAAAAATGCCAAAAGCAGTACTAAAATAGATGGTGAACTTTTTAAAACCAATAATATATTGACAAGAAGTCTTTCTTTTGATTTTTCACAACGGGAACTCTGCTGAAACTCAACTCTGGATAATTGGGAAAAAAAAGTCTCTTCATCTCCCAGAGCTCATGAACTTTACTTTTTTCTTCAAACTACAGTAAGATCTGAGTATAAAGCTAACTTCTTTTTACTGAGAACTGTCAACCTGAAAGCAGCAGATTCTAATTCTCTTAAACATATACACGTGCTTGCATTTTACACACACTCACATCATTTTACTAAAATCAATCATTCAAAGGCTTGACATTCATTCATAAAACATTTTTAAGCAATTTTTACAGGAGGCACTAGACTAGAGAATGTGAATTTAGGATGAATAGGATACGAAAAGATCCTGTCCTAGTGATTGAGATAGACTTGCAATCAAATACTTTAATCCCTCACCAGCCCCAAGGTTATATTACCGAAAAGCACAGATATTGGCAATATTCCTAGAAAGATGAGTATCTTGTGGAAAATAGGGGGAAAACAGCAAATTATGAATTTTTTTAAAAGAACATAAATACAAGTTATAGAAGCCACCTTCTTCCAAAACAAACAGAAATAAGTGTTAAAAACCTGCGTGAGTTGGTAACATTTTCCTGGTCCACCCTCTATTATTGAGCAAATAGTGATGTGTCATCATGATCTGCTAAGCCAAATTCCTTCATAAGTTTTATGGGGTTTTTTTTAGTTTTGAAATCAGGTTTTACCTTATGTTTTTCATTACTGTGTAATGGGGTAAATTAAATCTTAACTGAGGCCACTTTTCTTCAGGCTTTCTTGTCTTTTCTGGTTTTTTTCTGAGAAGAGAGCTGCTTTAGCCAGACAGAGTCAAATTCGCAGCTTTAAGTCCCAAAAGATGTTGGGACTTAAACTGGCATACCTTCATCACTGAGTGTAAGCGTCATATGATGGAAAGAGAAGTGAACTGGGAGCCAAAGCAGTTATACTCTAAGATCAAGTCTACCACCCAATGAGCTGTCTTAGTCAAGTCATTTAGTTGTTCTGAGCCTCACTTGTCTCGTGCATAAGATGTAACAATGAACAAGGGATATCTAAGGCCACTTCCGGTTTTAAAATCCTAATATAAGAAAGATACTTGCTATGCTAAATCCTGTAAAAGACATAAACCTATATAATCAGAGACTGGGCAACCTCCATCAAGAACTTAAAATACATATGTAAAATCAGTACATACACATTAGAAACATAATTAAAAAGACAAAACGTCTTCATCTTGGCTTCTAAACACTTTTCCCCACAAAAAGAAAAAAAGCATCTTGAAACAATTCCAGGGCTATGGCAAGGAAAATCAAGATAAGACTAGATCATTATGGTGAGCTAGAAAGGAAATAGCAAAAAAATTATGAAAACATGTCAAAGGACATAGAAGTCAGTTTGAAATAGCTCCCAGTAGCCAAATCTGGCAAACTTTGGACATCAAAATGAACAGTAACACTAATGGCATTTACGGATGATAAGAATCTCTGAATTGACACTAAAAATAAAAAAGGAAGAAAGAAAGCTCTTCCTTGCAGTAGAACGTGAATTAATAAGTGTAGAATGAATGATAGATATAGAAAAACCACCATTTGTCAATACTCTAAGCAAAAATCATGAATCAGTGCTAAAAAGCTATTGAGCCAATGTTCAATGAGGAGCAGAATATTTACATAATCACAAAGTATCTTCACACAGAAAAAAAGTAACATTACAGTGGAGAAAACCAAACCAAATGCATAGACACCAACACAGAGAGTGAAGGAACTAAACAGGGAAATATGCTCCAAACAAAGAAAAAAGATAAATCTCCAGAAACTGATCCTAATGAAATTGAGTTATATGATTTACCTGACAGAAAATTGAAAGTAACTGTTATAAATATGCTCACCAAGTTCAGGAGAAAAATGCACAAACAAAGTGAGAATTTGAACAGAAAGAGAAAATGTTAAAAAGTACAAAACAGAAATCATGGAGTGAAGAATGAAATAGCTGAACTAAAAAATTCACTAGAAGCATTCAATAACAGACTAAGTCAAGCATAAGAAAGGTTCAGTGAACTCAAACACAAACCACTGGAAATTATGCAGTTAGAAGAGCAAAAGAAAAAATAATGAAAAAGTTAAAGGTTAAGGGATTTTTGGGACACCAACAACCAGACCAATATACACATTATAAGAATCCCAGGAGAAGAGAGAGAGGAAACAAGAGAAAGCCTAATCAAAGAACTAATGGCTGAAAACTTCCCAAATCTAGGGAAGGAAATGGACAACCAGATCCAGGAAGCCCAAAAGATTCCAAATAAGAAGAACCCAAATAAATCAACACTGAGACACTTTATAATCAAATTGTCAAAAGTCAAAGACAAAGAACAAATTTTGAAAGTAGCAAGAGAAAATGATTTGCCACGTACAAGCAAGCCTGCAAAGACAAGGAGCAATTTTTTCAGCAGAAACCATGAAGGCCTGAAGGAAGTGAGATGATGTATTCAAAGGGCTGAAAGAAAAATCTTTCAAACAAGAAACACGCACCCATATCAGAGCATCTCAATATACTTATAAATATATAAAGCAAACGTTGACAGAACTGATGGGAAAAATAGCAATACAGTAAGCAGGAGAAAACTTGAATATTCCGCTTTCAATAATGGATAGAACAATTAGACAGAAAGTCAACAAAGAAATAGCAGGCTTAAACAGCCCATAAACCAAATGCACCTAAAAACTTAGATAGACAATTCCATCCAAAAGCAGCAGAATATGCATTCTTCTTAAGCACACATAAGACATTCTTCAGAAAAGATCACAGGATAATAAATTGCCACAAAACAAGTCATAACAAATTTTAAGATTGAAGTTATATCACATACTTTTTCTGACCAAAATGGAATGAAACTATAAATCAATGGTAGAAGGAAAACTGGAAAATTCACAAATATGTGGAAATTAACACTCCTGAACAGCCTATGGATCAAAGAAGAAATCTAAAGGGAAATTATAAAATATTTTGAGACAAATGAAGATAAAACATTCCAAAACTTACAGGATTCAGCAAAAGCAGTACAAAGAGGAAAGTTAATAGAAATAAGCACCTACATTAAGAAAGAAGCAAGATCTCAAATAAATAACCTAAACCTCACTTTATACCTTAGGGAACTAGAACGAGAAGAAAAACTTAGCCCAAAGTTAGTAAAAGGAAGGAAATAATAAAGTTTAGAGCAGAAATAATGAAATTGAGAATAGAAAAACAAAAGAAAAAATTAATAAAAATAGTGTTGGTTTTCTGAAAAGATAAAATTTACAAATTTTTAGTTTGACTAACTAAAAGGAGAAGAGCAAAGACTTAAGTAAATAAAATCAGAAGTGAAAGAGGACGCACTTACAACTGATACCACACAAATACAAAGGATTATAAGAAACTACTATGAACAATTATACACCAACATACTGAGTAACCTAGAAGAAAGGGATGAATTCCTAGAAACATACAACTTACCAAGACTGCATCATGAAGAAATGGAAAGTCTGAACAGATCTATAACCAGTAAGGAGATTGAATCAATAATCAAAACCTCCAAACAAAGAAAAGCCCAAGACCAGATGGCTTCACTGGTGAATTATACCAACCATCTAAAGAAAAATTAAAATCAATCCTTCTCAAAATCTTCCCAAAAATTGAAGGGGAGGGAATACTTCCAAATTCATTTTATGAGGTCAGCTTTACCCTAATAGCAAAGCCAGACAAAACCACCACAGGAAGTAAAAACTACAGGCAAATATCCATGATGAATATAAGTGCAAAAATCCTCAATGAAATTCATACCAAAATGCAAACCAAATTCAACAGCACATTAAAAGGATCATACACCATGACCAAGAGGGATTCATCCCTGGGATGCAAGGATGGTTTAACATGCAAAAATAATTAATGTGGTACAACACATTAACAAAATACAGGATAAAAATCACATATTTGTCTCAATAAATGCATAAAATATGCTTGACAAAATTCAACACGCTTGTATAGTAACCCTTAACAAACTAGGACAGAATAAAGTTACCTCAAAATAATAAAGGCCGTATATGAAAAGCCCACAGCTAACAGCATACTCAAAGGTAAAAAACTGAAACCCTTTCCTCTAAGATCAGGAACAAGGCAAGCATACCCATTTGCACCATTTCAATTCAACATAGTATTAGAATTCTTAGCAAGAGTAATTAGCCAAAAAAAAAAAAAAGAAATAAAAAATGTCCAAACCAGAAAGTGAGAAATAAATTTTTCCTATTTGCAAACATCGTGATCTTATGTATAGAAAACCATAAATACTCCAGAACTAACAAAGTTGTAGGATACAAAATCAACCTACAAAAATCAGATGTATTTTTATACACTAACAATGAACTATCTGAAAATGAAATAAGAAAAACAATTCCATCTACAGTAGCACCAAAAGAATAAAATACTTAGGAACAAACTTAACTAAGAGAGTAAAAAACTTGTACCTGTGCTGAAAACTACAAAACATTCATGAAAGAATTAAAGAAGAGGCAAACGAGTGGAAATAATTCCCATATTCGTGGATTGAAAGACCTAATATTGTTAAAATATCTATACCACTAAAGCAATCTACAAATTCAATGCCATCAATGTCAAAATCCCAATGGCATTTTTTACACAAATAGAAAAACCAATCCTTAAAACTCACATGGAACCACCATAAAAGACCTCAAACGGCCAAAGCAATCTTGAGCAAGAAGAACAAAGCTGGAAGCATCATACTCTCTATTTCAAAATATATTGCAAAGTTACAATTATTAAACTAGCATAGTACTGGCATAAAGAGAGACATATAAACCAGTGAAACAGAATAGACAGCCCAAAAGTAAAACCACATACATATAAGCAACTGATCTTAGGCAGTAGTGCCAAGATACACATTGGGAAAAGTATGGTCTCTTCAACAAATGTTGTTGGGAAAACTGGATATTCACATGTGAAAGAGTGAAATTGAACCCTTATCTTACACGACACACAAAAATCAACTCAAAATGGATTAAAAATATGAAACTGTAAAACTCCCAGAAGAAAACATAGGGGACAAAATTCATGACACTGGCCTTAGCAAAGATTTCATAGATATGAAACCAAAAGCCCAGGCAACAAAAGCAAAAATAGACAAGTGGGACTCCGCAAACTAAAAAGCTCTGCACAGCAAAGGAAATAACCAACAGAGTAAAAACACATCTATAGAATGAGAGAAAATATTTGCAAACAATACAACTAATAAGAAGTTAATCTCCAAAATATATAAGAAATTGGTATAAATCAATAGCAAAATCTAATAACCTTATTTAAAAACAGGCAAAGGAGCTGAATAGACATTCTTTCTAAAGAAGACATTTTATTTTCAGAAAACTTTTGGCAAGTTGTTTTATTTACAATGCCAACTTTTAAAAAGTCAGTAAGCTAAAGTTAACTAGAAAGAAATCACATTAGAAAGAGAGGGAAAACCCGAAATGCCACTTTCTATAGAAAAGCCACAGTTCAGTTTTATTCAGAGAAAAGGAAAAAAAATCTTTTTTGATATGTTAAATTTACTAGTTTTTGCATATTTAAGCTTTATTTGTTTATTTTTATTGGATTTGTTTAAATAAAAAATAAAAACAGTTCACCCATTTCTCCTAACCCTCTCCCCTTACCCTAGCAACCACCAATCTGTTCTCCATATCTATGAGCTTGTTTTATATATATTTTTTCCATGTATAAGAGAAATCATATGGTATTTGTCTTTCTCTGATGTATTTCACTTAGCACAATGCCCTCGTGGTCCCCCCATGTTGCCACAAGTGGCAAGATTTTATTCTCTTTTGTGGCTGAATAACATTCTACTGTATATACATACCAGAATTTCATTATCCATTCTTCCTCTGATGGACACCTAGGTGGCTTCCCTATCTTGTCTATTGTAAATAATGCTTCAGTGAACATGGGGTGAGTATATATTTTCAAGTTAGTGTTTTCATTTTCTTCAGATAAATACTCAGAAGTGGATTGCTGGATCATATGATAGTTCTATTTTTAATTTTTTGAGGAATATCCATGCTGTTTTCCGAGGTGGTTGCTGCAATTTACATTTTACCAACAGTGCACAAGGGTTCCTTTTTCTCCACATCCTTGCCTACCCTTGTTATTTCTAGTTGTTATGATAATAGTCATTCTAACAGGTTTGAGGTGATATCTCATTGTGGTTTTGATTTTCATTTCCCTGATGATTAATAACGCAGAGCATCTTTTCATGTACCTGTTGGCCATCTGTATATCCTCTTTGGAAAAACGTCTATGCAGATCCTGTGACCAATTTTTAATCAGATTGTTTGTCTTTTTGCTATGGAGTTGTATGAGTTCTTGATTATTTGGGATATTAACCCCTTATCAAATATAGGATTTGCAAATATTTTCTCCCAGTCAGTAGGTTGCTTTTTATTTTGTTGAAGATTTCCTTTGCTGTGCAGACACTTTTTAGTTTGATGTAGTCCCACTTGTTTATTTTTGCTTTTGTTGGTTTTACTTTAGGTGTCAGATTCAGAAAATCATCATCAAGGCCTATGTCAATGAGCTGATCACCTACATTTTCTCCTAGGAGTTTTATGGTTTCAGGTCTTACATTCGAGTCTTTAATCCAGTTTGAGTTAATGTTTCTTGTGTGGGGTAAGATAGTGGCTCAGTTTCATCCTTTTGAATGCGGCTGTCCAATTTTCCCTACACCAACTATTGGAGAGACTGTCATTTCCCCACTGTATATTCTTGACTCCTATGTTGTAAATCAATTGGCCATGTATGCATGGGTTTACTTCTGGGCTCTCTCTTCTGTTCTACTGATCTATGTATCTGTTTTTGTACCAATACCATACTGTTTTAATTACTATAGCTTTGTAATATAGTTTGAAATCAGGGAGCATGATGCCTCCAGCTTTATTCTTCTTTCTCAAGATTGCTTTGGTTATTCAGAGTCTTTTATGGTTCTGTACAAATTTTAGGATTGTTTATTTTATTTCTGTGAAAAATGCCATTGGAATTTTTATAGTGATTGCATTGAATCTTTATATTGCTTTGGGTAGAATAGACACTTTAACAATATTGATTCTTCCAATCCATGAGCATGGAATATCTTTCCATTTATTTATGTCTTCTTCAATTTCCTTCTTTTATGTCTTGTAGTTTTCAATATACAGGTCTTTCACCTACTTGATTAAATTTATTCCTAGGTATTTTTGATTTCTCTTTTGATTTCTTCTTTGACCCCTTAGTTGTTCAGTAGCATGTTGTTTAATCTCCACATACTTGTGAATTTTCCAGTTTTCTGTGTATAACTAATCTCTAGTTTTATACCATTATGATTGGAAAAGAGGCTTGATATGATTTCAATTCCCTTCAATTTGTTAAGCTTGCTTTGTGGCCTAGCATATGATCTATCTTGGAAAATGTTTCATGTGCAGTTGAGAAGAATGTGTATTCTGTTGCTTTTGGATGGAATGTTCTGTAAATATCTGTTAAGTTCATCTGGTCTAATGTGTCATTCATCTTTTGATCAAAAGAAACTTGATTATACTAGAAAAAACTCATCCATAGATTTGGAAACTCCACTCAAACTACACATGCAATGAGGACAATATTCTGCTAATACAATTGGTTTGCTGCTGCATTTATCTACTGTTTGTCTAATATTAATAATTATAAACAGAGCAATACAACTAGTATTTGGAACAATCCTTACAGTGTTACAGCATCAGGCACAACATTTAACTTCTCCTTACACCACTAGTTCTCTTTGCATGCCTCGACTTGAGGTAAAGACAAATGGCCAACAGGTGAAAAGGTGCTCAGTGTCATTAATTATCAGGTAAACGCAAATCACAATGACAATGAGATATCATCTCACACCTGTTAGGATGGCTATTATAAAAAAAAAAGAGATAACAAGTGTTAGATAGGACTTGAAGAAATTGGAACCCTTGTACAGTGTTGGTAGAAGTATAATTGATAGGTCCATTATGGGAAACAGATGGAGGCTCCTCAAAAAGTTAAAAATAGAACTACTATATGATCCAGTAATCCCACTTCTGGGTATTTATTCAAAAGGACTGAAATCAAGATCTTAAAGAGATCTTAGCACTCCCATGTTCATTGCAGCACTATTCACAATAGCCACAATGACATTTAAGGATTGGCACCTGGGCTAACAACTGTTGCCAATCTTCTTTTTTTTTTTTTTTCTGCTTTATCTCCCCCAACCCACGCTGTACACAGTTGTATATCTTAGTTGCGTGTCCTTCTAGTTGTGGGATGTGGGACACTGCCTCAACTTGGCCTGACGAGCGGTGCCATGTCCACACCCAGGATCCAAACCCTGGGCCACCGCAGTGGAGCACGTGAACTTAACCATTCGGCCACAGAGCCGGCCCCACCACAATATAATTTAAATGTATGTTGATAGGTAAATGGATATAGGAAATGCAGTATATATATACAATGGAATAATATGCAGCCTTTAAAAAGGAGGAAATTCTGCCATATAAAACAACATGAATGAATCTTGAGGATATTGTGCTAAGTGAAATAAGCCAGTCATGAAAGGAGAAATACTGCATGATGCCACTTATATGAGGTATCTAAAATAGTCAAACTCAAAGAATTAGAGAGTGGAATGGTGGTTGCCAGGGGCCAGAGGTAAGGAAAGTGAGGAATTGCTAATCAACTAGCATAAAGTTTCAATTACACAAGACATATGTTCTAGAGATTTGCTGTACAACATAGGTCTACACTTCACGATATTGTATTGTGGTCTACTAATAGGGTATATCTCATGTTGTTTTCTTATCACAATAAGATAAACTTTTTTAAAAAATTCAACCATAAGACTATCAAATGCTTCTTCTACTCAAACACCTTACTGCAATATCAGTTGGACTCCTGTTTAATAACAGGAGATTAAAAGTGAAATAACTACAAACCTCAGACCCTATTTAAGAAGCAGTCTCTAGAGAAACTTAAAGACAATACGGGGGATAAAAACAAGACACTAGAGAAATGTTTAGGTTCTGACACTAATAACTACAACAAACAGTAAACACAGACTAACTTCTAAATAAATAAACATAAAACCTCACAGTAAAAACTATTTACCTCAATTCCTTTTACCCAATACATCACATTCACCTATCAACAAAAATTTACAAGGCATGTTAAAAGGCAAAAACAGTCTTAAGAGACAAAGTAAGCTCAGAACCAGATTCAGATTTGGCAGAGATTTTGGAATTATCATACGGGGAATTTAAAATAACTATGATTAATATACTAAGGGCTCTAATGGAAAAAGTGGACAATATGAAAGAACAGATGGATGATGTAGGCAGGGAGAGAAACTCTAAAAAAGAATCAAATGCTAGATATCAAAAACACTCTAACAGAAAGATGAGTTTTATATCAAGGTTTAAGCTTCCTAAGTATGTTAATTGAACTGTGATTACATGAGAATATGTCCTTTTCTTAGAAAATATTTGCTAAATATTTAGGAGTAGAGGAGCTATTACCTGCAACTTAATCTCAAATGGTTCAGAAAGTAATTATAACAGTACATGTATGTGTGCATATGTGTGTATGGAGGAGGAAACAAGTATGGTAAAATATTAACATTCAGTGATTCTGGGTGAAGAATACACAAGAGTCCATACTATTGTTATTTTTCTGAATGTTTAAAGTCATTTCAAAATTTAAAAGCTGTGTGTGTGTGTGTGTGTGTGGTGTTTGTGTGTGTGCAAAACAATGTAATGTAAATGCCAAATAAATGGTGCGGAGATTCCTTTAGCTATCAGAGAACTGAGGAGGGTAGGGTGGGCATAATATAGGATACAGAACATAAGGGAAGCTGTGAGGTTTGGAAAATTTTTAGGGAAGCAAAGAGAAACAGAGGACTTAAACGTGAGAAAAATGGCCTTCACAAAAGCAACAGTCAGGAATGTGCATGGTGTGTTCAAAAGATGATGAGTAGAGAGCAGTATGACTAGGAAATAAATATGGAAAGTGAATGCAACTACTTGACTATACATGAGAAATAATAATTAAAAAATTACTTCATGGAGCAAAAAATACCAGTACTAGAAAAAACAGTGCCTAGAAACACCTATATTCTCCATATGTATGTATTTACTGACTTCCTTTTATAGGGGAGGAAGGCAAATCCTCTACTCTATGGGTCCTTCTTGTTGGGCTATGAATTAAATTCACATAAGACAGAATAACAGGAGAAAATCAAACAAAGCTTTATAATGCGTATACATGGGAGAAACCCAGGAAAGCTGAGTAACTCACCAAAATGGTGGAGGCTGTTACCTTAAATACTATCTTCAGCTAAAGACAAAGGAGGATGTTGGGGAGGTGGGGGCGTCAGTTCTGGGAGATTACCAGAAAAAGCACAGTAAACAAGAGTAAGGTTATTACATAGATCTAAGTCCTTGTCTTCCACACTGATAAGAGTTTCTAGAGATGAGGTCATCCTCCTCTTTCCGGTACAGAGAAGGAGACATCTTTACAGATGGAGAGTTGTCTCACAAATGTAAATGTTGCTTACAAAGCTCTATTTTTCAGAGCTTCTCCCCTTCTCCCCTGTCTGAAATTTATTTTTTTTTAAATTGGCATCTGAGCTAAAAATCTGTTGCCAATCTTCTTTTTTTTCCTTCCTCTTCTTCTTCTTCTTCTTCTTCTTCTTCTTCTTCGCCAAAGCCCCCGAGCCCATAGCTGTATATTCTAGTTGTAGGTCCTTCTGGTTGTGCTATGTGGGACATCACCTCCACAGGGCTTGACGGGTGGTGGCATGTCTGGGCCCAGGATCCAAACCCGCGAAACCCTGGGCCACTGAAGTGGAGAGCACAGACTTAACCACTTGGCCAAAGAGCTGGCCCCTGCAATTTCTTAAAAGTAACCAGCCCAGGATTACCCTCATCCCAAAGGGATACATTTTGGGGTGGCCAATTCTGATCCCCTACACTTTCAACCAAATTCTCAGACACTTGCCTGTATCCAAATATCTTTTTGCTGCATGTTTTCTGCTCTATGATCTGAACTCATGAGGGTGGAATTCAGAGTTTCTCCGGGAATGTTAAAGTGATATATTCTAGTCAAATTTTACTGACTCTTGATTACCATGGTAAGCAGTTTGGTCTTCTATGGATCTTAAATTAACATGGACAAAACTGTGATCGAAGTGACAAACTAGGGAGCTTAAATGCAGTCAGACCTGGGTGTGAATCTTGACACAGGCACTCACCAGGCCTGCGACCTTGGACAATTTGCAGCATTCTTAGCTTCAGTTTCTCCTCTTAAAATGATTGAAATAACAGATCCCCCTCAATACACTTATTTGAGAATGGACTAGGAAAAGAGTCCTAGGCACGTGGAAGGAGCTTAATATTATTATTAGATAGATCCCGTATATTGCAAAGAGCATCCAAAAAATATTTCTCTAAACCAGAAATAGGAAATTATAATAGTTAGATTTGACCTACATTGCTATGACAATAGAGACTAAAAAAAAAAGAAGCAGCAGCAGCAGACATTAAAATGTCTGCACATCTGATTTGCTCAATCATTTGCAGGAAAGCAGTGGAATTTTGAACGAAAAATTCATTCCGACGTGAGGTCATAAAGTTGGCTGCTGATCTTTAGCCTACCTTAGCTATCTTCAGAGTCAATATGAATCAGGAAGAAAAACCCATTGCGACTGAAAATTGCTATAACGATATATCTCAAACTGTGATCATATAGTTTTAGGTAAGGAGGCTTAAATTTACCCTCCTCATGGGAGACATTATCAGCCATTATTCCTTCTCTGCGCATCCTCTCCACAGACATTCCAAGCACTAGAATTCCAAAGGAAAGAATTGATAAAACACTTCTTCAGGCACGATGTCTCTGAATTAGAATGAGGTGGAAAGGGATAAGATGCAGGTGTGGGTTGTAGTCTACAAGTTAAGAAACAGTTCTGAAACACATTTTTAGCTCAGAATTGAGATTCTGTCCCAGAAACTTTATTTTTTTTTTTCCTGAAGAGATATTCTATAGCCGAATTATCATGAGATAGAAAAAAAGTTGAAAAGCATCCAAATAGAAATTGCTTACAAATGCTTGAAATACTGCATGAAATCCCTATTTAATCTTCCAAACAGATTTCAAGAATCACTGTCTTAGCCATTTTCCACAGCTGTTCAAAAAGCCCCACAGCTTACAGTGCTCTGCCAGGCAGAATTGAATTAGTTGTCACCTCCTAAGAGAAGCAGAGGGTTTGGGTGATGTAGGTCAGAAAACAACCCATGTGTAAACTACTTAGTGCTTATTTGCCGGATTCTATGGATGTTCTTGAGTTAGACTTGGTAGATTTGTGTTTGTTTGATTGATTAGTGCAGGTTTATTTTGAACAGAAAAAAATGAATTAGTGAATGCCTTCACATGAGTAGCCTTGTAGCACATTGCTCATCATTTTCCACAAGATGAGGATCCCCATACCAAGACAGACCTTTGGATACTGGAATGTCTTTGAAGGTAGGGGAGTGAATGAGAGACCAACCATCTCCAATATCTTCTTAAAGAAGAAACTAGGGGCTGGCCCCGTGGCCGAGTGGTTAAGTTCACGCGCTCCGCTGCAGGCGGCCCAGTGTTTCGTTAGTTCGAATCCTGGGCGCGGACATGGCCCTGCTCATCAGACCACGCTGAGGCAGCGTCCCACATGCCACAACTAGAAGAACCCACAACGAAGAATACACAACTATGTACCAGGGGGCTTTGGAGAGAAAAAGGAAAAAATAAAAATCTTTAAAAAAAAAAAAAAGAAGAAGAAACTAGTCTTCTGGGGACTGCATTATCATTGCAATCGTCCCTACCCTCACCAAAGCTCCTTTCCAAGAACCATCAAAATTAAACTATTTTTCTCCAACTCCTTTCACTTCATTCTTCCACTCAATGTTTTTTTTTTTATTCCTCTGTATATTCTCCTTACATCTACTGAGTTTCTTTTCCTCTATAGAGGCTCTTCTCATTAAAAATCTCCCCTTCTTTTTATCCAAAGAACAGCCTGCTAGTAGCTACATTGTTTTTAACTCACAAATGGCTCAACCATTAAACATATTTCTTAAAATAACTTATTGATACTTCAATCTGTGCAAGGTGTTCTTGGGAGATAAATAGAGGAATACAATAGTGGTCCTGCCCATAGGAGACAGCTCAGTGGAAGGCACAATGTGGTAAGTGCTATTCAGCAGTATGAACACAAGCTATGGAATCATGATTATTATGATTGGAATGGCCATTATATTAAAGACTCCCCAAATATCAGCCAGGAAAATAAAACATTTTTTACAGCTCTTCCAAAATGTGAAAAGATAAGAACAACAGTTCAATATCATGCCATAACTGACATATGTGAATTTACTCCAAAGAAGGAAGAACAGGAGGAAAGCGTGAAGAAAAAACATTTTTAATCAGCATATGCTCAGGGACCTGCCGAGTGTCACAGTTGGTTTATATTCTGTAATGACTGGAGTAGTCCTTTAATTGAGTGCTGACACTTGTATGTGATCAAATGATATCTTCTGCAGGCACTTTTAGAACGTTTTTATATTTTCCCTGTACTCATCTGATAGCCAGAATTATTAAAATACTCTTTCTAATGAACAGAGTTTCCTGTAATTTGAACGTGCCAACCCTGTAGGACAGTGGCAATAGCCTCACTCAAACTTTAGCATGTTGCAGACAAGGACAAGAGCTTTTTCATCCACTTACTTTTTTTTCATTTTATTTATGCACTATCTTTTTACAAATTGAAGACTAGAGTATAAATTTGTGATTCACATTCCACTTTCAAAACTGAGAGACTGATATTATGGTGGGTGAAAATATTTCCCTCAGGACTTCAAGCCACAGAGCTACGGCACATTCCCAGATAATGAGGTCTCAAGATAAGTATAGTAGGAGCCAAAATAAATGCATCTTACATGGCATGTCTGGAAGGAATAACAGAGCCTCAAGTTTTCCTAAAGTCTTCAGCAAAGTCCTTGAAAGCTAACCCACTGAGACAATTTCTTACTTCTCCTAAAATGTTAAAAAGAGTCACAATACTTTTAATGGAAGCCTGCTTCGCAAATTGTCTGATGTAGGATTACAGATGTAGAATAAATATTTATTGAGAAATTCAGCCGTTGTATCAGAAAAGTTTATAAGCCTTATATTTTTGTTAGTGGTCTGGAACGTTACAAGTATTTTCCCATGGGAATAACATGGCTGCTGTAGACAGAGGAGGCTTTTTACAGAAGGACTGATCAGTTGCATTATTTTGCCAAATATTTGACTCTGATTTATATACTGTTGAATTCCAGCAAGGATTTAGGACAACCTACAAAGATGTATTAAATTTAACAAGGAATTAAAAATAAAAACCAAAAATAACTGTCTAGTTCTTCCAAAAGTATGGGGGAAATGGGACAGCTCATGCATTTGAAAGGAAATGTAAAATATCCAATGTTCAAAATGTGCATACCATTTGATGCTGAAATCGCATTTCTCATTATTTGTCTTAAGGAAATAAGAATGTAAGTATACAAATATGCTATATAAAGATGTTCATTGAATGCTGCATAATAAAGAACACAAAATAATTAAAATGTCCAATGATAAGAGATTGAGTAAATAATGATGCATCCCTATAAAGAAATACTATTTTTTTTAAGCTAGACATTTATATGGACTTGGGAAGATGTCCACAGTATTTTGTTGAGTTAAAAAAGCAGGTTGTGTGTTATAATGTGTAGTGTAACCACATTTATGTAAAATGTATGCATTAGCGCTTATACTTGCAAAAGCATCTTGAAAGATGTAAAATGAAATTCTAAAGAGCAATTACTTTTGAGGAGTGAGATGAGGGACTGCTTATCAAATGCTACTTTAAAATAAGGATGTCTCCATTTTCATAAAAATACAACGGGACAACTCATTTTAATTATGTTGAAGGAATATTTCAGTACATTGGAAAATAGTCAACATCAATTTTTAAGTGAAAAGAAGCAGGTTCCTAACCAATATAGAAAGCATTGTGTAAGTTTAGTCATACATGGAAACTAAGTCTGAACAGGTTGTGCTAAAATATTGCGGTGCCATTTTCATGGGAGAAGTTGATCCAAGTTGCAAACTGAGAGACTAGGCTAGAAACACACCTGCTTCCACAAAGCCCTGGAGAGGAATGCAGAGATTGTCCTCTCTCACCTGTATACCCAGTCACTGCAGCAGCAATGACGCTCCCACCACTACAAGAGTAGCCCAGAAAGTAGAGTTCCAAGCAACCATAGCAGTAGAAAGAAAGGGAGAAAACCTTGGGGGAGAGCATCTGTAGCGTCCACTGTCATGAGGTAAGTCCAAGGTCAAACTGACAGGAAAAGACACGTATTGAGAGCTGCTATATATCAGGCAATCTGCTAAGAGCTTTATATATGAATTATCTGTTTTAGCCTCCAAAGAACCTTAGGAATAAAATACTATTATCTTTGTTTTTGAGTTGAAGATACTAATACTCAAGAAGTTAATGCTAGTCAGTAATTAGTAAGCAACAAAGCCCAGATCAGAACATAGACCTACTGATTCCCAAGACCATAATTTTTAACCATTTTATATCCCAGGGAAAATAATGTGGGCACTGCCTTTGTATCTTTTTCTCTTGTTTTTAAGGTCTCAGTCACATTAATGCAGTATGCTGCTTGTCTTGGCTCAGACCAGTCTCACCTGTTTGCCATATGGATAGCTACGCAGGGTGTCATGCAAAAGTACAATGAGCTACATAAAACTCAAGGCATCTCTCTAAAGTGTATAGTACAGTTTTCAACCCAGAAATCAGAGAGAGAAAATGACCGTCCCCAAGATTGCTATTCCAAAAGACATAATTGCTGTTCATCTCACTCTGCTCGCAAAGTGCTTTGCACAATGACACTTACACCCTTGGAGGTCAGCCCACACTTCACTGACAGCTACCAGTTCAGCTGTGTCAATTCCATCTGAATCGACTTGCTTGCAGGGTTTCCAGAGCACACAGCTTACCAAGCCATTATTATTTTGTACCTGTGCCCAGAGAGCTCTACAAAGAGTGCATTTTAATGAGCCTGGAATAGGTAAATAAATAAATAGCTCATAGGTAATATGTAATTTACTAGCAAAAAAACAACCACGACTTGCTGCCCTCACAGTCCGTAGCCTGATGCCTCCAGCGATTACTTGCAGGATTCTATGGTGCAGAAAAGCTGAATTTCATTTTTTAGCTTATTCCTTAAAATTGTTAGTTGATGGATCTTTCCTCAGCTTGCCTCAAGTGTCCTTGCTCGTCTCCACTCTAAGGTAAAGATATTTCACTGAAAAACTGCATCTATGCATGGATAGCAATGCATTCAATATCCTCTGCCTGCCTACCCATTCTATACAAGAAACACAACCGAGTGTTTAGAAATAGCAAAGCATCTTTCCTTTCTCTACTCCTCAAAAAAATGAAGGATTTTAGAGATCTACTTATCATTCTCCAGCCACAGGGTGAATCTATTTTGTAACTCTCAATTGGATCTACAATGTTTTAACTTTGGTAAGATTTCCGGCCAAGTTCGTTGAAACATTTCAGGAGAAAAATACTGCTGCTCAATGGCAAAACCAAAGTGCTTGAAAACACTCAGAGTTTTCAGTCTGGTTCCGTGTATTCTCTAGCTTCAGAATATCTATGAACTCCTTAAATTGTATGTAACATTTTGTGTTAATGTGCATTTTCTACCACTTATTAAGTTTTCAAAGTGTCTACAAACCAAAACAGATTAAGCATCACTGAGTCATTCAGAAAGTCCTCGGGGGAAAAAATATAAAACTAGTGCTTTTTACGCAAATGTTTATCTCAAGAGAACTCATTCACACTCATTTTGTTATTGTCCCTTCATTCACATCAGGACCTCTGCGCCTTTATACACTCTGCCATTTCTACTTCTAATTCTTTCATTAACCCATCTCCCTGTTGCATATGTTGCCCTTCCTTGAAAGCCACCTCTAAAGTACTTCCTTGGTAAAGCTTTTAGTAACTGACTTTTAACCGGATTGGTTTATCTTTTCTGAATTCTTATTGTACTTCGAGTTTGGGGAAATCTCTTAGAGAGTGTGTGTGTGTGCACGTGTGCATGTGTGTTTTCCATAGATGTTTACATATGGAAATCTCTCCAGATATATTATGACATACACCACATGTCTTAACCTTAGATCTTCATTATGGTCAGGGATCCAATAGCTCATCAAAACGAGGGAAAAGTCTTACTTTTTGTGTAGCTCTCACTATGACTAAAACTATGCTTTTTTTTTTTTTTTTTTTTGCAGAAGATTAGCCTTGAGCTAATATCTATGCCCATCTTCTTCTATTTTATATGTGGCACACCTGCCACAGCCTGGCTTGCTAGGCAGTGCATAGGTCCATGCCCGGGATCCAAACCAACGAACCCCAGGCCACCAAAGCAGAGCAGGCAAACTTAACCCCTACGCCACTGGGCCAGCCTCTAAAATTATGCTTTCTTGCTTAACTGTTTCTACAAGTTGTCAATAACCCACAGAAATGCTCATAGTTTTAGCATTCCTTTCTGTAATTGAATTATCTTTAAAGAAATTTTTATTCCCTGAGTTGGAAACTATGATACAATATTGGATGAAATATTAATTAGAGACAAATCAAAAAAATAAGAAATGTTCCTACTTGTCAAACTATAAACTCCACCTCTAATCAATACAATTTATCAGCAAATTCTTTCACCATTTTTTCCATAATTGGACCTGTTTTCACTATTCCATTGTTACCGCTCCCCTCTTACTGTGAGGATTGAGACAGTCTCCTGACTAGCCTCTATATTTCTGCCTCTGCTCCCTAGAGAGTCTTTTGCACAAGGCAATAAAAATGAGTCATTTAAAATGTGAGTCAGATCATGACACCCTTCTCCTTCAAATTTTCCCATGACCTCCCATCTTAGAATAAAAATCAGAGTTCTTCATATGGTCCCCAAGACCCTGGTTTTTCAGTGGCCCACACTCTGCTTTGGTCACAGCTGCTATAATTTTAGCTTTCCTCCTGGTCCACTCCATTCAGGCCAACAATTTCAATTGCTACACCAGATTCCTAGCTGTTCCACGAACCTGTCAAACATACTCCTGTTTCAAAGCCTTCATACTTGTTATTGCCTCTGCATAGTACATTTCCCTCAAATCTCTTCTCACTACTTCCTGATCCACTGATCACCCTCTAAAAATAGCACACATACATATGCACAAAGTGGTCCCATCCTCCTTAGCCTGCAGATCTATTTTTCTCCATAGCATTTATCTCCATTTAACATATTATGTACTAGTTTATTGTCTTTGTCCTTCAACTAGAGGACAAGTGTTTTTGACTATTTTATTCACCGCTGTAACCTCAGTGGCTGGAATACTGTCAAGCATTTATAAAGTGCTCGATAAATTTTTGTTGAATGATTAATCCATATTAGTAAAATTTCTTTTGAACAATGACAACCAGTCAAAAATACTTTAAAGAAGAAAATTGGTAACATTTATACACAGAGGGGCCAGCGGGGTGCCGTAGTGGTCAAGTTCATGCACTCTGCTTCAGCAGCCCTGGGTTCACGGGTTCAGATCCTGGGCAAGAACCCACACACGGCTCATCAAGCCACACTCTGGCAGCATCCCACATATAAAATAGAGGAATATTGGTACAGATGTTAGCTCAGGGACACTGTTCCTCAAGCAAAAAGAGGAAGATTGGCAACAGACATTAGCTCAGGGCCAATTTCCTCACACACACACACACACACACAAATTATATGCAGAAAAAAGATAAGGAGACAAAACACCAAAAAAGTCCACAATATGGTCAGTGATTTGTCGTTTCCAAAATTTCTTTAATGGGCACAGTAAAGAAAAAGAAGAATGAGGAGGAGGCAAAGAGAAAGAGTTAAGTAAGTAGCAACGAGACTCAAATGGTGAAACAGATCATCTGGTAATTTTGAGACTAAAACTCTACTCCGGAGACTAATCTCTAGAGATAATAGATAGGGGTACTATTTATGCTGTCTAATATTATCAAAAGATATCATTCCCTTTGACAATTAATTATTTACTTGTTTATTGTCTGCCATTATGACCTGTCTGGAAGACAGCCTCAGTGCTCTTCCCATGTCCAATTAGATCTATTTATATTTTCATGCATACTAGCTATGTCCACTAGCGTGTTTCCACTTCTGACAGCCAAGAACCACATCTGTTTGTCAGAGGATGGACTTCAGGTGGCCGGCACCATTTGCCTGTGCACACAAAGAACTAGAACAACCTGGAAATTGATTTCCCAGCAGTGGCAACCACCTTCACCAGTGACTCGGAGTTGCAGATGGACAAATACTCCAGCTCCACTGTCTCCTGGTCATGACAGCCCTCAGGTATGCCCACACTGTCTTTTGATCTTCCCTGCAGGAATGAGTCTAAGTTTCTCTTCATGGCACTTTGCCTGGCACCTCATCCTTGCTCAGCCTCTTTCTCTTCGTGATCTTACTTCCCCACTCCCCGGCCAGTCTCCCTGGGAACATGGCCTCATAAATCACTTTCACACAAATCTTTATCTCAGAATTTTCTCCTGGGAAACCGAACCTAAGACACTTGGTACCAGAAATGATCCTAGTGACTGACTCTCAGGATAAGATTCTGAAGTTGGATGACTCACTGCCTAGATGGCATTGGGAACCCATTGTTGGTGGTAAATATTGTGCCAAAACTCCAGGGTCATTGCCGAATCTTTCATATGTGGTGAATTGGGATGGGATATATGAGGAAAGGGGTGTAGTGGATTGTACAATATCTATAGCATTTAAGATATATGGTAGTGAGGGTAACTATAAGAACTGTGGGGTTCGTGGCTATTATTAAATATAATTAATGAATTAGAGATGAAAATTACAAATTTAGGTCAACCAATTACCAATTCTGAGCATAGTGTGAAAGCCACAAGTTCCCCATGGCAGTATTTGAAGAGAACATCATCATCTGCAGCTGCAGAGAAGACCGTGCTGAAGACCAAAACCAGGACTCAGGAGTGAGAGTAGTAAAGCTGCAAAGAAGGTTGACTTGCACCTTGGCAAGTGGTTTATGCTGCATGTAGGATCCTGATAGGGAAGGAATGGGATCCTGAGACTTGGGACAGAGATACCTGGGATGCTCACAAGATCATTGAACTCTCCGTGCCCTTAAACCCTTGAGGCTAAAAAAGTGCCCCAATTCTTCTGGCTGGAGAGCAGCAGTTTTCTCTTGCCTGAAAACTGTGTGGAAGCCCAACTGAGACCAATGCTTTGCAAGATTATATTGCCCTCAAGATGGGCCAATCCCTCTCTTCTTGTTTACTAGACCAGTGTGATCCTTCTGGCAAAGTACTGCCTCTCCTAAGGGAAGAAAAGAATTATTCACTGAAGGAGATACAGAATCTGGCTCATAGGCACTGGAAGGAACTGAAAGAATATATCTGGAAGTGGCTATTGAAAGTGCTGGACTGGAAAAGGAAGGCTATTAAGCTAGATAGGGGAGAATTTGTTGCCATAGGGCATGTCCTTGTAACTTAACACCCCAAGAGGGGCACCTACAGCCAGTCCTAATATATTTTGCTTAATTTGTTCCTAGAAGTTTTGAAAAACAATGACTCACATAAATTGAAGTAGAAATACCAGAACTTCTTTGACAGAGTTTGAGAAAGAGATCAGCAGGCTCAAAGAAGTGAACAAGCAAGTTATGTAAAACCTAAAAATCCACCAGGAGACCATGTTTCCTGGAAAGTCCCAAAGACACTTCCTTCACTAAGTCAAGGAATGATAATGAGGAGGACACTAGCATCATCAAGAAGCTTATCGGTGATTGTTCTCAGCAGGCTAGGAAGATGGGGATGCTGTTATGGAACTGACTACTTTGGAGAGTAGGATTTGGAAGAGCAGAGACCAAATGGCAGCACTTAATCACCAGAGGCAAGGTGGATAGTTACCATTAAACAGGCATCAAACCTGCAAGTATCTCTGGTGATGTCTAATAAGCCATGGTGTTTCTAGGACAAGATAGACACACAGACATTGAGGGCTTTGTCTGATATATATAATCAAAATTTTTAAAAAAAATATATGAGGATCAGATGAACAGAAGACTAATGTCATCTGTACTATTGGACAGATAGATCACTGTCCCTTCCTTAGTTTCCAGGCGTGAGCCAGTTTTCAGATACAAAGTCCATTGTTTAAAGGGAAGGGCAGATCCATCTGAAGAAGGATCCTCAATCCACAGAAAGGATATATAATATTGGTTGTCCCAGTCTTCCTCAAAGAGAACTATGGACATTTACACAAGTAACTGCATACTAGGAAAGAGGGAATACCCACATTTTTCTTGTACTTTCAGCTACAAGGTCCAAGCTAACAGTGATACCAGGGGTTTCCAAAACATTGTCTTGTACCCTTAATAACAGTGGGGGCATACGGAGGCCAAACGATAAATGGAGTCCTCACCCAAGTCTGTCTCACAGTGTGTCCCTGGCCCACACATCCAGTCAATGACAGTTCCGTGGTCCTTGACCTATGGAGTAAAGGCTGTCATAGTAGAAAAAGCCAAGTGCAAGCCCCTGAAACAGCGCCCAAAGATAATAAATCAGAAACAATAATAACAATAAATCAGAATAATAACAGTCAGAAACTGCCAGGTGAAATGGAGGAGATTAGTGATTCACTCAAAGATTTAGAGTATGCTGAGGTTGTAATCTCTATTATATCCCCATTTACTTCACTAGTCTGGCCCCTGGAAAAAGCAATTAATTGTGACAGATGACTACAACTAAGTTGTAGTTCCAATTGCATTAGCTATACCGTTCATGGCCTCTTTTTCTAAAGCAAATGCATTCTTTTCAACCTCTATCAATAAGAAGGTTTAAAAGTTTTCATTCAATTGAATGGGTAGAAGTATACACATGATTCTGTCCTTTAACAACATAATCCAAAGGGAATTTTGCCAGCTACAGTTTCCTCAGAACATCACATTGGCCAATTAAATTGATGACATCATGATAGTTGGACCTAATGTGCAGTAATTTGCAGAATTCTGGGTGCCTGGTAAAACAAATGTGCTACATAGGGTGGGAGATAAAACCTGCTAAGATTCAGGGGCCTGCCACATCAGTGAAGTTTTTAGGGGTTCAGTGATTTGGGACAAACCAGGGATTCCCATCTAAAACAAAGAACAAGTTATTATACTTTATACTTCTACCACTAGGAAAATGGACAGCAGTTGGTAGCCCTCTTCAGGTTTGGCACTTGGGAAAGTTATTTCACCTCTTTTATTATGTGATTGTCATAGCTGTCAGATCAAGAGAGGGCTTTGCATCAAGTTAGGCTACAGTGTAAGTGACCCTACCTCTTGGGCCGCATGAACAACAGATCTCATGGTGCTGAAGATATCTATATTAAAGATGCTGTTGGGATTGTCTGGCAGGTCCCCAGTGGAGAGTCTCAGCACAGACTCTAATGGCCTGAAGCCTAGCTATCATATTCACAGCAGGGAATCATATACACCATTTGAAAACAATGCTAACATGCTACTGGATCCTTGAAGAGATTGATCAAGTAGCCATGGGATATTAATGGACATGCAAACAGAGATTTCCACGAGGAGCAGGATGTTGATGCACCCACCAAGTCATAATGTTCAACCAGTAAGTAAAGTTTTGTCATACATCCAAGATTGATCTTGAACATATCCAGACCTATAACTTTCAAACAGACCTATAACATATCCCAGACCCCAGCCAGTAATTCAAACAGGTGTCCCAGATCCTCATACCATCCACCTCTATTGCACCAACACCTCTTTCTTAGTCTCATGGGAAATTCCTGACACCAGCTGAAAAGGAAGATAAAACCCAGGCCTGGTTCATAGATGAAGTGACTCAACATGTTGATAAAAGCTGAAAATAGACTGCTGCCACTCTAATTCCACTCAGGGATAGCCCTGAAAAATAGTGCTGCTGCAGAAAAATCCTCTCAAAGGGCAGAGCTTCAGATGATATATCTTGTCATCCACATTGGTGGCAAGAGAAGTGGACTGAGGTAAAAATATATAGGACCTCCTGTGCGGTGTCAAAAAACTTGGCTAACTAGTCAACAAACTGGAAGCAGCAAAATTGGAAGATTAGGGGAAAAGATTAGGGAAGACTGGGAAGAAACATGTAGATAGATCTGTGAGAATAGACACAAAGTCTGAATATTCGCACTGCATGTTAATGTCCACTAGGTAGCATCCACTGCAGAGTGTGAAATAAACAACTTGTGGACAGGATGTCTCATCCTTCAGATATCAGGCAGTCTCTGTCCTTGGCCACCCCATTACCAGCTCAGTAGACCCAGTTGCTATTACAGCAGAGATGGAGGCTATTCATGGCCCCAGCAGCCTGGATTGTCTCTTACTAAGGCTGATCTAATGACTGATGCTGTTGAGCATCAAACTGGTCAGCAGCAGAGAGAGACACTGAACCTTCCTTAGGGTACCATCCTTCACAGAGACCAAGCAGCCATTTAGTGCAAGTTTATTAGGTCAGACTCATTCCACATTCGACGTGTGGGTTTGCCTCTCTAGCCCATAGAGCCTCGGCATGTCGAGTCAATTTAATGTGCAGTGTGAATGGATCTGAGTGGTATACTGAATAGTCTAGAGAGGATACTGCCAGTGCTCTACCATATCCTTCTGCTCCCTTTACAGTGCTCACGCTTACAGGCATCTAGGTGTGCTTTTACTCCCAACATCAAGTACCTACATGTTTTTTAGGCTTCTGGAAATCACTCTGACTGCCTAAATGGGAGAGCTAGTAGTGCCTTGGAATTTAGATTCCTCCTGGAGCAGCTTTCTTGCTCCAAAGTCAGGACAACTCTGAGTTGTGACCTACTATCTCCAGAGCTCCCCTATAGAATTGATCCAAAGTTACCCTCGGTGGGACTTTCATTGATAATATATTCTTGCTGGTCCTCCTTTCTCCTCATCCTACCTTCCTACTTCATTATAAGTTTTTTCCAGGAACGTTCCCTAATGAATCACTTTATGTGAGTCCTTGTCTTGACTGTCTCCTTATAGCTGTGACCCCACACCCAGAACAGGGCCTGGAACACAGTAAACGTTTGTTGATGAATAAGCGATCATTTGGATTTAGCAGCTAAGCTCAACAGAACCATTCATCCCACTTGCAATAAACGGTTGCAAAAAAGGTGTGATTTGCAGGCACTTGGCAAGGGCACCTGCCAAAAAACAAACAAACTACTGTGTCACCATCAATCACAAAGCTCCACTTCTTGCAGGATTTTTTTTGCAGATCAAATAAGATTTTGGTCTCTGAGGTACTCTATTAAATAGAGTAAGTTATGAGTAAATATTTTAGCTAGGAATTGCAGCTGGGTAAAGCCAAGATAAATGTGAATGTGATACAACATATACTTGAAAAAGGCTTCTAGAGAGAGGAGAAGCCCCTGAACATGAAGATAGATCAAAGGCAATTCTCACTTCCTGTAAAATTTATTTCAGAATCAAACTTTACTTGCAAATGATTGTATCTTCAACTAGAAATCTCCTCTAGCTTAAAGGACCCTGTACTAGTCAGGGTTCTCCAGAGAAACAGAATCAGTAGATATATATATATATATATATATATACCGATATATAGAGAGAGAGAGAGACAGAGACAGATTGATTTATTATGAGGAGTTGGATCACATGATTATGGAAGCAGAGAAGTCCCATGATCAGATGTCTGCAAGCTAGAGTCCCAGGAAAGCCAGTGGTGTAATTCTGGTCCAAGGCGGAAGACCTAAGAACCAGGGGAGCCGATGGTGTAAATCCCTGTCCAGGGACAAGAGAAGATGATGCCCCAGCTCAAACGGGCAGTCAAGAACGGAACAAATCCTCCCTTCCTCTGTTTTTTATTCTATTCAAGCCTTCAACAAGATTGGATGATGCCCACCCACACTGGGAGAGCAATCTACATTACTGAGCCCACCAATTCAAAGGCTAATCTCACCCAGAAATACTCTCATGGGCACACCCAGAAATAATGTTTAATCTGGGCACCCCATGGCCAGTCAAGTTGAAAGATAAAATTAACCATCACAACTTTTCTTATAGAAGAATTTGAACTCCTAAGCCACACTGAAAAGAGAGAAAAATGGTAGTTTGCATTATATCCAACAGTGGCTCTTGAAACAAGCCTGGATCTTGCAATTGTTGACGAGTGGCTCTTTAGAACTGCTCATGTTCCCTCAAGATACTCTGGTATACTGGACTCCACAGGATAGACTGTAATCATGTAGGCGATTTCAGTCACTGGGAATTTTACACATGACTCCAGGACCACATAACTGTTAGTGTAGTCTTTAGATCCCCAAGTCTTGGTTAGAGGAAGCTCATAACTCCTTTCTGTGCACAGAGCCCACCCTCACACACCGCCACCCTCAAGGAAGAACAGCACTGATATGTGTTTTCCAAGTTAAAGGACAACAAGTCCTGCCAGTTCTGACTTAAAATAAAAATCCAGAATCTGACCTGTAATCACATCCTCCACCAACACCATTCAGATCAAAGCTACCATCATTCCTCTCCTGGATTTTTGTAATATTTTCTATCTTCCCGTTTCTATCCTTGAACCCATGTAGTCTAATCTCAACACAATAGCCAGTGTGGCCTTTTAAAAATATGCCTGATGATGTCATTCCTCAGCTGAAAATCTTCCAGTCGATTACCAGTTCATTCAGAGTAAAATCCAAACTATGTGCTAGGGCTTCTAGGATCTCCAGGATCTGCTTCCCACACGCTTCCTCTCTAACTTTCTCTCTCACACTCTACTCTTAGCTCATTCTCTTTAATCCATATCGACCTCCTTCTTATTCCTTGAACACACTAAGTATTTTCCTGCCTCTGACCATGGCACTTGGTGATTCCCATCCTAAATGCCCTACCTGCTCCCTCCCATTGCCGCAGGGCTAGATCCCTTACTTCCATCAGCCTTTTCCTGTCCTCCCTAAACAAAACAGCAACACTCCCCTCACCAAGTACCCCCAGCCCTTTTTACCCCACACATCCTATCCTTCCTCCCTCACTTTCCTTTTCTCTGTATCCCTTACCACTATCTGCCCTTATTCACTGACTTGTTTATATGTTTACAGCCTGTCCCACTAGCCTCTAAGTCCCTTGAGGGCAGAGACTTTGCCAGATCATTTTACTTTTATGTCCCTAGGACCTGATGCCAGACACATTGTAGGTGCTCAATAATTATTTGTCAAATGAGTAAAAAGATCTGTAGAAAAATGCCGTTGCCCCCATTTCAAGATTACTTACACACACACTCTACTTCCCAATTATACCCACTGCTGCATATGTGAACCCAGTTGCAGCAATCCATTGAGGTGTCTCTGTACCCTGAAATCTTCTGTTTTCCTCATGCTTCAGATAGTTTTTTTGCCTTCGTAGCCATCAAATATTAACAATCCTCCATATCCTCAGGGAACCACCTTCCTCCTCATTTGACTACACTGCCTTGCACATAAAAGGAGCTCAATGACTAGATGTGAAATGACTGAAAGTGGCAGTTTGCCAGCCTATGCTAATGCAACAGCCCTCCTGTCCCTCCGAGGCAACATGCACATTTTGACAGGGGCCTCCAGGAGACCTTGCACCAGCGCCTTAATATGAGAGTTATTGTTAAAAGAGGAGGCCAAGAGAAAGCAGGATGAGTTTAGACCCAGGGAAGGTGGTTTGGAGGGGGACCTTGTAGTACCCCAAGGTCATTTATGAATACAACTGTCTGAATCACTTCTTCAACAAAGAATATGTCATTTGGCTTTTTATTTGTCATGCTAATGGAGACTCTATTTGTAAGAAACAGTTAAGAATAAATTCTGCAAAATAGTGTAAACCTGCAAACATTTACCGTCTTGTCCTCACATGTACAAAAGCTTGCCCTGACCAAAGGAGAAATTCCAAGAACAGAGGTGTACAATCATTTGTATGGAAAGAAAGCACACAATGTTTGGCTAACTTTTATAGAAGCAAGTGCTTCTGCTTACAAGCTTTATATTTGATGGGTGCAAAGATTATTGCAAAATAAAGAATATGTCATAATAAGGAGGTTTCTGGAGAAGAGTTCGGAAATATCTTTAAATGCAAACAGACACACTCGATTAAGTTGTAGAGATCTAGTGCACAAGATTGTGCCTATAGTGAACAAAATGGTATTGCACGCTTAAAAATTTGTCAAGAGGATAGATCTCGTGGTAAATGTTCTTATCACAAAAAAAAAGGACACACTATTGTGGGTCCACATATGTATGTGATTGTGTTGATAATGATAATTTATGTTCATTAGAAATTCTGCAAAACAAAGTAGGAAATACGTTTATGTGGCTAAAAGCATCTTTACCAGGGAATGAAAAGTGGATGCTCAACAAACTCTGGGTAGTGCCCTGGGAACTATAAATTTCAGACTGAGAAAGTGTCTAATACACAGAAAATGGGCAGAATGGTGTGAAAATGGCAAGTAACTGCTGAAGAGGGATCTTAAAACTGCTTTGACCTGAAAAACATTTCAAAAACAAAAGTAGTGATTTATAAACTGAACCAGAGATATAAATATATATTTGGGTCATCTATTTTTCTGGATCTTTCTGACAACAGTGCCATCTGGAGACTTGGTTTGACCAAGGACGCAAGAGCATAAGAAAAGTTAGACACAGACACTGAAAACGTTGCTGATGAAGTCATTCTGTTTCTCTCGTTGCTTTTTCACTGTTTGTCAGTGCAGCAGAGACAACTGAAAATTTAAAGACTGAATTTTTTAAAATTCTAGATGTGCAAAGATACAAAAGAGAAAATAAACTCCATAATATTTTAGTGAGAAATATGGAGCAGTTAACATATGATTTGTTCATTCAGAGAATGTTATTATCTTAGGAAAATTAAGAAAATTATAATACATTGCAATCATTCGTGAGAATGCTAGTACTCAGAAAAGTGTTTTTTAATTTATAAGTTTGAAATTACAAGTAAATAGATGTGCTTCCAACGCCCAAAATAGGTAATTCAAGTAGGATCAAAAGACCTGAGAAGCAGAGAGTAAACGTAATTTAAGTTTCCGCAGGCTTTCCTCCTCCTCCTCACATAGAGCCTCAGCAGCCTCTGAATTTTCCGCCCGAGTGTCCCTGTGAGGTGCCATGAAAGGTCTCTGAGTAACAATGCCACATCTTGGTGCCCTCCCTCCCATTGGGCATAATGTTACCTCCACTGTGAATAGCTCCCAAAAGTCACCTCTTTCTTTGCTAGTCTGCCCTGTAATTCCCACTCTGTCTGCCAGGCAAGGCTATCATTTTCCAGCAGGCAACACTGGACATTACCACCATTGACAGCGTGGGACCCTCAAAATACAAAACTTGAGTGGCCATGGGTGGTAAAGAGGTGGGGATGTCTTCACTCTCTTTTTGTGGCACATTCTCCAAGATGGATACCAAAGCATGACTGTTTTTGCCCAGACCTTCCAGAAAAGTCTTTAGCCCAAAAGTTCTTTAGTTGCTTATTCAGATAGACCCTACATTCTCCAAGCTGTCTCTAATCTTTCTCACACAAGAATGTGGTTAAGAGTTTGGAGGCTGCTTCAGGGAAAAACTCAAGAAATATAGACCACACTCATATCAGAACATTAGTTTATCTGAAAGCAGTTTCAAATAAATTTAAGCAATGCCAGATTCCATGTGGAAGCTAAAAGACTCTTGTGCTTCTCTGTGCAGTTCCAGTATTAATATAAGTTCCAAAAACATGCTGCTTTACGCATCAAATGTCTCATAGAGATTTTTTCTGGGGGCTGGCCTGGAGGTGCAGCTATTAAGTTCATACGTTCTGCTTCTGCAGCCAGGGGTTCCCCAGTTCGGATGCCGGGTGCAGACCTACACACTCCTGGCCAAGCCATGCTATGGCAGGCGTCCCACATATAAAGTAGAGGAAGATGGGCACGGATGTTAGCTCAGGGCCAATCTTCCTCAGCAAAAAAGAGGAGGATTGGCAGCAGATGTTAGCTCAGGGCTAATCTTCCAAAAAAAGAAAAAAAACACTTAAATAGTTTTGTCTGATTTGATTTCTTTTGATTAACTTTTTTCAGCCCTTCTCTCCCTTGCTTTATTCATTGGTTCATGTGGCGTGGCTAGGGTACAAGTATTAGTCGGAGGACCCAGGCTGTTCTTAGCATTGTCTGTCCCGTTTTCACCCCCTAGTCCCCACTGAGACATTCTTATCCAGCCAGCTTCTATGTGTTACCCTCTCTTCATCCAGCAGCAGAGGTTTACTTCCTTTCCAGAATGCTCCTTAATCTCTCATTGAATATCCCCACAGCAGGGCCCCCCCATCAGACCTCCAGTCCCCCCCAGCAATGTGTGAGGGTCAGATTCAAACTGGGCCCTCAGTGAAACATGATTCGGGTACGTGAGCCACAGAATCTGTTAAGACAAAAAGATGCAATAGATCAAATTCAAAGAAATGTGTGAAGATTGCAATTCTGAGTACTTTGGGGCTTTCTGAGGACTATAAAGTCATGTTGCTTTATGATAACTAATCAGATCTATCAAGAGTTTACCATACCAAATCTGACTGAATTTTTCTAGCCTGTCAAAGAGAGAGAAATAGGAAAGGCAGAGGCAGCAGGAAGTTAATGTTGGGAGAAATGGGTTGTTTTCACCAATGCCACTAAAAGTTCTGAACTTGGGCAAGGCATTTACACTCCCTGGTCCTCATTTATCACAGAAGAGGGCTGGGTTGAGTGGTTGTCAAGGATCTTTTGAGTTGTAGCCATTTATTTTAGTAATAATATATGGTTCTCTAAGCAACCTACAAAAGGGGGCCCGTCATAAATAAAAGAAAGAAACAGAGCTTACCTCAGTTGGTAAGACAATCATACCCAGTAGGGGATTTGGGAAAAAGGAAAAGTGGGTTTCAGAACTGGCAATAAAAAGTGGGAGGATGCCAGCCAGCAAGAAGGCAAGAGAACTGCCATTTTAAAGCAAAATTTATATTGATAACATGAAAACTGGCACACTGTCCAAACAATGGTATTTCATCCCATATCATAAATTCAAATCAGATAAAAGCACTGTCGCGGAACTCTAAAATATCATATATATGTTAAAATTAGCTCCACAGATAACACTACAAGTGTGTTCTTTGAGATTCAAGTGCAGCTTACAGGGGTTCCAGCTAATTTTAAGAAAGAATAAGTCTGACTTCATGTAGTTTCCTATTTGGTTTAGGACACGCTTTTTTTAAATGTCATCTTTTACGCAATGGAAATTTCACTTAATCCCAGTGAATGCCAACCATATCAGCAACAGCCCAAGACAACTCTACCCAGCCTTTCATGTGTAGGAAATCAGCAATTTAAGCATGGGAGAATCAACGTTAAGAAAATGGTAATACTTTGGGAGTTCTGTGGAGGGAAAAATAAATTCCTTGGGTTTTGTGAAGGGAAAAGGCACAAACATGCATGCACAGACACACCCCACATTGTCTTCTTGACAGATGTTTTACTATTCTTCAAGGAATCTAAAGAGATTTCTAGGGCCTAAGCCATGAGTATTTGAACCAGAAGAAAATAAAATTAGTCAAAGAGCTGGCAGGCCTGATAATTAGATATATACAGAATTGTAAACCTGAAAAAGGCACAGGAAGAGAGGTGTTTGGATTTATCGTGACACGCACATAACCCTCAAAATGGGGAAGTCCAGACACAACGGCAATTTACATGGTTAGGTTTGTCTTTACTCTTCAGCACTCTTTATGGTCTAAGAAAGAAAACTGGGATTCAAAGATGAATTTCATGTTTTGTGGCACCTTATTAAAATTATAGTGAAAAATTCAATTCCTCTGCTTGGAACCTCAGCATATAATGAATTGCATAAAAGGACAGAAAAGTACAGGGGAGAAAAAGAGCTGTTCAGCGGGATAAAGTAGAAAGAATATCAGCCTGGGAGTCAGAAGACATGGATTCTATTCCCAGCTCTGCTACTAACTGGCCACCTGATTTTGGGCAAATTATTTCATTTCTATGAGCCTCAGTTTCACTGTCATTTGTAAAATGAGGGAATGGTTCAGATGAGTACAATTCTGTGATCACCAATATCAGATCTTGCAGCGCTTCCTATGTCAAGAGAGCCGCTAAGCAACTTATCAAATACTCTCACATAATAGAAAACAGTATTTTATTAAATCCGTCACCTCCCATGGGGTCTGAGGTGGACAGAAGAGCCCAAACACTTGGTATATTATGCATCTAGTTGATCACAATTTATCTGCAAAATACTCCTTTTCTGACATTTAAGAAAGGTCAAAATTCTCAAGAGCTTAATAGGAATGTTAATGTCCTTTAAAACAGTATGGCTACTTGGTTATGTTGAATCATTCAAAGGTCCCTGCGACTGTGAAAAATGAATGACAGTGACCTTGAGCATCTACTCTACTCTTGTCCAGAGAGTGGGTAAGAGAAAGGAACGATACTGTTAATCTTTCAAGAAATTATATAGCGGCTGTTAGTAATACAGATAATGCTCTGTTCACATCTTCTCTACCTTTATATGTATGTCCTGATATGCAATTTTATTACATTGAAAGATTTATGTGCAACATTTCAGTAGCTTTCTATTCAGGTGGTAAGATACAGTGTAATTATGATAAACATCAGCTAGCATGCCACCTGCCTAGAATGTTACAAATGGAAAGGCAAAGAGATGCAATTAGACATTTGACTGCACCATGTGAGAGCTGGATTAATGCAGATTTTTACTTTTAGGGGTTTTTTTAAATTCCTATTTTGAGAAAAATAATTGTTTAGCCTTTTTGTGTAGATTCTTATTCCTTTCACTCATGTCTCTAATAATGCTCGTCCATTTTGGAAATACAGAGAATCAGACATGTCTACTATTAATTTGTAACTAGCAAAATTAAGTAGGTAACTTTTTTCAATTAATGTGTACATTTAAATTTTTCTTTATCTTTGGATATTTTATTTGAAAACAAAAGAGAATTTTAAATGTCATTTTATATTTTCCATATTCCAAATGTGATAGAAGGCCACTGACAGAGAAACTTGAATCTGACTTTCTTGCTCCTGACCTCCATCCTTATTCACACTTCATAAAAAGTAAATCAAGCCAATTGATAGCATATTCCTATGCAGTCTCTGAGAAGTCAGTGATGCAACAAATTAGTTACCTGATATAGATAAATATAAACAAACTTCAACTTTGTCATTATTTCAATGCTAAGAATTAAAGGGTTTTAATTTGTTAAATTTACTTATATAACCCTCCTAAAAAACATTAAAGAAAAATATCTAATGTATCAAAACATTTTAATAGGGAACAGACTTGAGGTAAGGTGGGGGGACAGCAGACTGAAATAGCAGATTTTCTTTTTTTCTAACTTTATTGAGGAATCCTTGACAAATATAATTGTATATATTTGAAGTGTACAATGTGACGATTTGATATTCATATACATTGTGGAATGATTACCAAGATCAAGACAATTAACACATTCATCATCTCACATAGTAACTGTTTTGTGTGTGTGTGTGTGTGTGTGTGTTGTGAGAACATTTAAGATCTGCTGTCAGCATCTTTCAAGTACACAATACCATATTGTTAACTATTGTCACCATGTTGTACATTAGATCCTCACAACTTGTTCTTCTTACAACTGAAAGTTTGTACCCTTTGATTTATATCTCCCCATTTCCCTCACACCCCAGCCCCTGGCAATCACCATTATATCCTCTGTGGAATGTCAGGCTTTCCTTCCATTGGACTAAAGCCATGTTATATTCCTGCTATCATATTCTTCTTCAAGCTAGTGAGGCTCCCTGCTTAAATATATATAGTTAGTTAAAGTTAGTTACTATATTAATAGGTGTTGGAAATAAACACAATTTTAGAACTCAAAAGAAGGTTTATAGTAGTCCGTTCACATGGTTGTGAATCAGGAAGCCAAGCCTGACAACATAGGTTAGAACCTAAGAACCAAAGGCTTTAGAACAAGACTGCTTGGATTTCAATCTTGCTCCACCCTTTACTAGCACAGTGATTTGGGCAAGTTCAGGAAAACCTCTCTGTGCCCCTGCAAAACAGGGACAAAAGTACCTCATAACGTTGACCTGAGTGTTCCATGAGGTAACACGTATAAAGTGATTAGAAAAGTACCAAGAACACAGTAAGTGGTTGGTAATTATCAGTTAATATTATTTATTAGTGTAGCAAAATTGACAACTTAGGGATTCAGCAGTTCCGATTCACTGCAGTCTGCAGCCAACTTACACGGCTCTGAAAATGTCAAGAAAGCCGGGGGCACAACCAGCAAGAGAGCTGGTGACTCAACTCCCTGGTTAATCTTCCTGCTACCGCCATATTAAGCTAGGTTTTAGAGTAGCCTGGGTTTGCCATGGATCCACAATGTGGAAATAATTTTCTAATCCAATTCTGCGTAGTACTGATGTGTGGATAAAAGATTTTTAAAAAATTGATTTGAGCCATAAAACTTAAAATCTCTAGGTCCATTTTTTTAATGGAAAATATAGATGATTTTTTATCCATTCCAATGTTTATTGTCCTGTAGTTTTATGGTATAAATATTCATATCTATTAAGTAAAAGGAACACTGTGTGGATGGGTACTTTGCTAGGGATAATGACTTAGCCCATAAGTATTCTCAACTCCTGGGGTGCAAAGCACTGTGGACTGGCACATATTAGAAAAAGTTATTGGGGCCAGCCCAGTGGCGCAGTGGTTAAGTTCGCACATTCTGCTTCAGTGGCCCAGGGTTCACCAGTTTATATCCTGGGTGTAGACCTACGCACCGCTTGTCAAGCCATGCTGTGGCAGGCGTCCCATACATGAAGTAGAGGAAAATAAGCATGGATGTTAGCTCAGGGCCAGTCTTCCTCAGCAAAAAAAAAAAAAAAGGAGGATTGGTGCTAGATGTTAGCTCAGAGCTAATCTTTCTCAAAAATAAATAAATAAATAAATAGAAAAAATTATTGGCCAAAGATATATTTCCTCAATAACTCGTTTTCATCTTAATATTAGCACTATTTAACTTTACAACAACACTGAAATTATTTGACAATAACCAATCATTTTATTTAGAATATAGATCCACCCTCAAAAACCATGAGACTTAGAAAGGAGGAAGGCATTTAAAGGAAAGTGATCCACATGATGGAGTTTGTGATGAAAAAGAAAATTTTTTTGAACCCTAATCTATTTATTTATTTATTTATTGTCCAAAACGGTCTTCACTAGTTTTCTTGTATTTTTACTTTCTCTCCAAACACGATAATAACCTGAGTTAAAAGGCAGAGGATAATGATTCCCGTGTCTCCTGCAAACCTTACTACTACCCAGTTTTATTAACCTACATTCTATACTTGAGCCTTTGGGGAAAAAGTGATTCAAAAGAGTTCACGAATGACCTCTGAGTTCAGAACTATTGTGAGAAAACAAGTCCTGCTCCTTATCTCAGGAAGTCTGACCTCTTAAACCTCCGCTGCAATATATGTCCCCAGAGGGGAGCACTTGACAATCCCAAAGGCCCTTCCCATCCCGCCAACCAATGTCAACAAGAAACGTTGACCTTTTCAGCACAGCATTATTCAACTTTTCTTCACAGCTGTCAACAACTCAGTACTACAATTCTGACAGTTTTAAAGTAACTTTTTTCTCCTGCCTTGCTGAATCAAATTGGGAGTGAAATTGTATTGAAGTTTGATATATTCTTGTTACCCACATGTCATTTAAACTCTACTCTATGCAATTCACATATTGTTCATAAAAGTTGACTGAAAACATTTGGAAGAAGAAAACATCTCCCATTTTTTGGACTATGGAACTATTCTATTTTTAATGAAGTAATGAGTATTAGGAGTCTTTTTCTTCTTTCACAAGTCCCTGCAATGGTCTAAAAATAAAAGATAAACAGAAAGTAGTCATTTACTTCTTCAAGTTTCCTGAGTAAACCAAATTGCCTCAGTGGATAAGGTATTCTGCAGTTGGTTGAGTATGTAAGAAAGCTAAATTAATTTCTGCATGTCACCAAGTGCGATTTGCTGCACAGAGGCAATGATTTCATAAGCAGTATCCCAATGATCTGAAAGAGTACAGGCAACTAAAAACTCAAAGAGTAGAAAATCTCTGTTGTGTTCTCACTCTGCAAGCTCTAAAGTTACAACTCTCAACAAGGAGATTCCCTCTGATGAGGAGAACTCTCCTGTAGGGGAGACGACCTTGTAAACAAAAAGTTGTATTATAATGCAGTTAAAACTAAATGTGGGATAAATTGATAGCTAATATTGATTTAATGTAATGTCAAACACTGTTATGTGTTTTACATGTATTAACTCATTCAATTTTCAAAACCCAGTGAGAATATACTTTTATAAATACTGTTTTTCAGATGAGAAACTGAGACAAAAGAAAGATTAGATAACTTACCAAAAATTACAGCCAGCAAGCGTCAGAAATAGAATTTGAGCCCAAGTTTTTGTTGGATGCCAAAGTCTTACTCTTTACCCCGGTTGACAGTTGGTAGTCACCAGTGCTTTTGAACAAATTTTGAAGTTGGAAAGGAGTGGCCATGTGCTCGCTTTGGCCAATGACAAATGAGTAGCAGCGATGTGTCATTTCTACTGGAAACTTCAGGAGCCAGGGCTAAGTTCATCACTGAGGTGATCATGGACGTATATACGAAATAAGGCTTCCATTGCCAGGGTTCCGGAGTCGTCACCATGAGCAGAAGACTCATGTGACCCAGCACTGGGTGTGTAGTATAGGTGAGAATTAAAGATTTATTGTGTTAAACCTACTGAGAATTTAGGATTATTTATTACTGCTACAAACCCAGCCCATCCTGACACAGACATACTGCCTACAGATTATGAGGCTTCATTTATGCCCACTTAATCCAGCTTTAGACAGGATTCGGGAAGATCATGATTTATTCACGTGAAGGCAAGACACAGGGAGAGAAAAACTATAAGCAAAGGTGTGAAAGCAAAAAAGCATGAAGCTTTCAAGAATTTTAAGTGGTTGAGAGGACTAAAGATATTCACATTAGGATAAAGCCATAAAGTGCATAATTGTTGCCATAAAATTTATCTGTTTTAGGATTGATATTTTTCTACAATCCATTTTTAAAAGTCCTGGTAAATAAAGAGAACCAAATTACTTATTAGTTTATATATTTAGAGATGTCAAAGGATCCTTAATTTTATTAAGATAAGTGCTGGGGGTTTAATTCTGTCACAAAATCGCAGCAAAATTCTCGAGTCCGACTAGTTCTAGGCAGTCACGCAGGTTGTTAGAAGCAGAGGGTCAACAACATGATCTTCTCATTCCCAGCATTTCTTGCCCCTTTCGCATTCTACTTTTTATTTTTATTTTAATCTGTAAGTAAGCAGGAGTAACTTGATAACATATTAGTTTAAGGACAGATTCACAAATTGGTAAAATGTTCACTGGTCATATAAATAGTGCTGGGCCCAATTTCTCCAATACCCCATCACCAGTAGGCTTGGAGTTACAAGCTGTAGAACAATTCCCATTATAAAAGGATTTTGCGATTATTTGTCACCTTATGTGACAGGTAATGGCATTATGAGAATTGCACAAATTGATTTCCAAATCTTAGTTACATATTATTCCCTTTGTGAAAGTATTTTTGTCTAATTAAAGATAGACATTGACTACTCATTTTTTTATACATAGAAACCGACATTTCTTCTTCAGTTTATAGGAATTATCAATGAATTATTTAGAAAACTTTGCTAGGGTAAACTACCTTTGCAAAACAAACATTGCTTTGAGATGGGATCACCCATGGCAAATTGTGCTGGGAAGATGTAATAGACATGCATGTTTACATCCAAAGGGCGGACGTGGAATAAGTGCAATGAAAGGCAGCAAGATCTACTTACTCAGCACTGAACTTAGAGGCAGAAAGTTTTGTTGAAATCTAAACTCGGATCAGAATCTAAATTTATCCCTATTTCTCTTATGTGCAAATCCAGCCCTATAATTGCCTCTACTCTGCTATTGCCTTTCTGGAGAATTGGAGAATTGATGAGATGTTGATGGAGGTTCTGCAAGATGAAAAAAAAATGGTGAAAGTTTCTGTGAATATAGAAATGCTTTCACCATGGATTTCTTAAGAGTATCACTCACCCTCATAGATAATGGAAAACCGTTAGGTAGTCTTACACTCTTTCTGTCTGTTGCCTTCAGTATTATTTGTCATCTTTCCCTTCACACCCCTCCCCCAGAAACATACAGATATATACACCACTTTTTGCATTTTGCACATCACAAAATAATTTTATTCAGTCACATCTCCTGTATAAAAGCTTCTTCAAACAATCTCTAATTTTACCCATGTGGTCATGCAGTGTGTCTAAAAGCCCATACAGCTCATTTTTCACCACTTTGACAGATTCTCTTCAGTTTCAACTGACTTTTTTCTCCACAGTCAGCATTTCTCCTCACTCATGCATGAATGCAGTCTAGGGACAGAAACAGCAACTACGGCCTATACAGAGTAGCTTTCAATTCTTTCTTGGGAGTGGTTTGATATAAGTAATTTTAAAATGTTCATGTCTATTAGCACATAGTGTTAAATAATCCATTTCTGGTCATTCTACTTTCTGATCCAGTTTCTAAAGGCACATTGCTGTGAAAAACAAAGGAAGATCACAAATGATGTGCCTCATTTTCTTGCCTTTAGCAGAGAGAAAAAAAGATTGAATGAAACTGCTTTAATTGAAGAAAAGAGAAAGCTAGCTATCCCTGCCCAAGAATTCTAAGATTTGAAATTGTTTATCAAAGGGAGAATCTTTCCTCATCTATTCTTTGTCCTTCTCTGCCCTGTCCCTTCCCCATGATCAATACAGAGTTGCATCACCCTGGACAGTTGGCTCTTGCTAGTGACTTCTGATTGGGCTCAACCAATGGAATTTATTGGCAAACTATTGGAAGGCAGAAGGAAAAAGAGGCTGAAGTATTTTGTCCCCATACCTACCCACTCTCACCACTTTTTTGGCAGTGTCTTCATCCTTTCACGGCTTCTCTCTGTGGTTACCTTTCCTTAGCTCCAGCTCTCACTGGGCTCTGTTAACACTATTTTGTCTCCTTGCCCATTCAGGACTGAAGATGCTAGCTGCTTCCTGCTGTTGCTAATGTCCGGATATGAACATTCCTTATCAATAAGTTCCGTTAAGCCCCCTACACCCAAATACACACATCTCTGTAAGGACTCTCTCCACTAAAATACCTTGCATCACTTGAGCTAAATTTTGTTTTCCATTGAGACCTAGCTGATATAATCAATTTACTTAGTTATTACATAAATTACAAGTGTCACTCCAGGGGAAGCTACTGCCAAACAATCATCCTAAAAGAGTGAAACAAAAACCACCTGTCTCTCAAAGAGCTTTTGGTACACTCACATTCATAGCAGCATTATTCACAATAGCTAAAAAGTCGAAGCAACACAAGTGTCCTTTGACAGGTGAAGGGATAAGCAAAATGTGCTATATACACACAATGGAATATTTTTCAGCCTTGAAAAGGAGGGAAATTCTGACATATGCTACTACGTGAATGAAGCTTGAGAACATTATGCTAAGTGAAATAAGCCAATCATAAAAAGACAAATACTGTGTGATTTCATTAATATGAGGTACCTTGAGTAGTCAAAATCAGAGAGACAGAGAAAATAGAATAGTAGTGTCCAGGGGCTGGGGAAACTGGGAATCGGAAATTATTGTTTAACATGCAAAGAGTTTGAGTTTTGCAAGATAAAGAGTTCTAAAGGCAGGTGGTGGTGATGGTTGCACAACAACATGAATGTACTTAATATTACTGAACTGCACATTTAAACATTCCCTGTGTCCACCAGGAAAATAAAAATTTAAACATTTAAACATTCCTTGTGTCATCAGGTAAATTTTATGTTATGTGTTTTGTTTTACCAGAATCAAAAATTGAAAAAAATAATAGTAAAACCTGCTAGAGTATTTTGAGAATTAAGCAATCCATGTAAAACACTTAGCCCAGTGCTTGAGAAATAGTACATGTTACTTGTCGTGACTGTTTTGCTGTCTTTGCTGTACTTATTCTATTTTAGTTTTAACATCTTTAAGGTAACAAGCCATAGTTTTCATAATGGTGCCATTTCATTTTTATGCTGAATAAATCTGTATGTGCAACGTTTTGTTCTTCAGAACATTCATTTGTTCAAAATATTGTTTTGTGACCACTCTTCAAGAGGATGCTGTGAGACGCGCAAAAAATAGTGTCTCTAAATAAGAATACATAGGAAAGCTATGGAAGAGGTAATGTTTCAGCTAGCTCTGCTAGACCTAGCAGGAGCTGGAGAAAGTTAGACGAAAGAGTAGGAAAGATAGTTTGAGGCAGATGGACAGACAGACAAGGATCTAAGGACTAGAATTACAGAATGAAATTGATCAGTAATTTCCTTTTTACTTTATTATGGTGCATGATTCTGAGTTTCATCATTATAGACTTGAAATAAAATAAAAATAATTATTGTAAAGTATCAGTGTAAAAATCGATAGACTTCAAAGATAAACATGTAAGCAAATGTCTTTCTTAAGCACAAAAGGTGGCTGTAAGGAACTTTTGTCATTCTTTTGACTGATTAGCATCTAAATCCCTCCCCTGAATGGAGGAATTCTCAATCTTTTGAGTCTGAGAAGACTCTCGGCATTTCACTCTAGAAACTTAAGATTTTAAGTACTTCCCCAAACTCCCTTGTAAGTAGGTCAATGTGGTCTGGGCTTTACCAAAGAGACTCAATAGCTTAGATTTTGAATAATCTGAATAGATTTTTTTCAATAGAATTTTTCCTGGTGACACACGGAATTAGGAGATAAAGGAAGAATCTATGACATAGAATGCAATTGAAACAAGGTCAAAATCCTTGACAGGAAGAGAAAACTACTCAGATATAAAAGGAAAGATGGCTAAGAGGTGAAACTAAAACGTCAGAGAACAGAGACACAAGCCATGAAGAATTATTCCAGATTTTGAGACTTATTTAATCTTAAAGATTTTCCTGGCTGGATTTCAGAATTCTCATCAAGCAATGACTCCCTTATGCATCCAAGTTTCTCTCCTTTTTTTAACAGAAAATTTTACAACAGATAGCCTATGTCCATCCTACTATTGTACATTGGGTGTGGAGAGTGGGGGACAGACAATGTGTCTCTTCAGTTTCGTAGGTCTACACATTGAAAGGATATGCACTTGAGAAGCTGTGCTTAAGGAACTATAGCTGATGAATCCCATCCATACCTGCACCTGATTTAATAAGATTCTGGACTTTGATGCTACAACAAGATGAAATTTTGGGTGATATTGGTTGGGAGTGAAAGTATTTTCATGTGGGGTGGACATGAATTATTGGGCTCCAGAGAATAAATTACAGAAGGCAGTTTCTTAGATGGCTCTATTAGTCCTTATCTTCTGGTATTCAAGCCCTAGTTTAAACCCCTCCACTTGAGCGTGGGCTGGACTTACTGACTCTGAGAGAAAGTATGTGATGATATTAGAATATAGAAAGACTGAGAATAGGGACTTCTAGATTTCACGCTCTTGCTTGTTTTCTCCCTTTCCCATTCTGAAGGAAGCCAGCTATCATGTCTTGAACTGCCTTATGGAGAGAGTCACATAGTGAGAAATAGAAGGAGATCTCCAGCCAACATCCAGAAAGGAAATAAGAGCCTCCAACAGCCTGCAGAACTGAGTTTTTCCAAGAAGCTCCTGAGTGAGCTTAAAATAGGTTCCTCTCCCAGATGAGCCTTCAGATGAAACCACAGCCCCAGCCAATAGTTTGACTGCAACTTCAGGAAAGACCTTGGTCTAGAGGTACCCACCTAAGTTGCAGTCACATTCCTGACTCAGAGGAACTGTGAGAAAATAAATGATTACTGCTTTAAGCCTCCAAGTTTTGAGGTAATTTTCTACATAGCAAATTTAATAAATAAAATATATTTAATAAATATATTAAAATTTAACTAATATGCATCTCTAAAAAGCTGATAGTATATTTTGTTAGATAATGTTTAAAATTTAAAATAAGCAAGAAATAACATTATTCCCTTATTATCTAGAAATATGTGGGTAAAAGAGTTGAAAGTGGTTACCTCTGTGTCTCAGGACTAGAGAATAGGAAGGGCTGGGCAAAGATTACTGCATTTTCATTAAACTCTTTGACTTTCAAAAGTTAACCTTGCACTTCCGAAAACCTCTTCCAGAAAATCCCTTGTCCAGAGCTTCTGAAGAGCCAACACTTCATTTTAAGATCTAAAAATGGCATAGCCTTATATAGTATTAGCAGCATTTCCAAATGCACTACCTCTGTAATTCTCTCATTTCCCTCCATAGAAGGTGAGAATAGTGCAGATTTTGACTTTGTCCTGAAAGCATAAGAAAAGGACTTGCCAAGAAAAAGAGTCCGTAACTGTTAGGTGAGCAGAGCAGTCAATTCACAAGATGTCAAATATTAAACTTTAAAATTATGTAAGTGGTTTGATGCTCAATGAATTTGCAAAGGAAAGAATATAGAGCATGTGTGAAAATCCCCAGAAAGCAGTATTCATAAACTAAAACAAAAAAAATAAATCAATATAATTTAATGCTGAGTTGATAGGGTCTTGCTTGATTTAACTTCTTTCATTAAAAAGTCATATGGCTTTCTTTGCTTTTTCCTTTTGAACAATAGCTTACATCTATAACCGTGTCAAAAACACAGAAATCAAGAGAAACAGCAGGGCCCAGAGGACCAGGTAAAATTCTAGGATTTGAAAGAACTGAATTAAAGAACCACCGCTGACTTTCTTGAGGTTGCATGAACTCATTTAGGCTAATTAAAAACCATCTATGGAGTAAAAATAAAAATAATCATGTACTTCATAAGGCTGTATTGGGACTAACAAATAAAATGGATCATAAAGCACTTAACCAAATAGAACCAAAGGGCTACACTACAATATTTTGTTGTCCTCATTTAACCCCTAGAAATGGAAGAACATTGACTACAGACCTAAGAGCAAAGAGATGGAAAAAACTAGCTGACAGTTTCCAAAGCAAATCTTTCTTCCTGAAGGAAGTGTCAAAGGTTTACCACTCAAATATAATTAAAATGAAAAATATACCCCAGACTGAAGGATGGCAAGTAATGAAAATGAAAACTACAATAACTCACCGCCCTTATGATTTACTGAGGGCTTACTATGTGCCAGGCTTGTACTGAGCTCTCCACTCCCGTTATTTATTTATTCATCACAATGCTCCTACTAGTTGGATAGACTTATACTTATTTTATAAAAGGAAATTTAATAATAAATAGGTCACACAGTAAGTAGTTGAGCTGATATCCAAACAAGGATCTGCCTGAATGGAAAATCTACTAAGCAAGAAAGCACAGCACTGGGAATATAAATGCCCTGAAAACATGTTTGCGGTTTTAATGAAAAGAAAGAAGATTTCAAATTCTTTGTTGAGAAATACACTAAACACCTTTCATAGCATCCCCCATGCCTGGGCTCTACTCAGGGAACTTACGCAAACATTTCATTCAGATGATGGCACTCCACCTGGCCACCCTGACAGGACCAAGAGCAACCATGCATCCTGAAACTAGCCATCCATAGGCTGGCATTGTCCAATGAGGAAAGTGGAAGGATCAGTCTAAACACAAAGGATGGTTATCAGCTGAGCCAATCAGATTTTCTTTTTTTTAATTTAAATTATCTTATTTTGAAATAGTTTCAAACCTACAGAAAAGTTATAAGAATAGTGCAAAGAACTCTTCCACTCCCTTCTCACAGATTTGCTAATCGTTAAATTTTACCACATTTGCCCCATTTCTCTCTCTTTAGAGAGAGAAAGAGAGATGTGTGGACCCATTACCCTTAAATACTGTAGTGTGAGCCCCCTTCTTCCAAAACAAGGATACTCTCTTATATTACTATCACATCCTCCTTCCAGTCAGGAAATAAACATTGATGCAACACTACCATCCAATTCACAGACACCATTCAAATGGTGCCATCTACTGGCATCAGATTTGCCATCTGCCTTAGTAAAGGTTCTTTTTCCTTTCTAGTCTAGGACCTGACCTGCAAACACACATTGCTTTTACTTATCAAGTCTCCTTAGTGTCCTTCAATCTGGAATGGCTCTTTCATTTTTAAATGTCTCTCATCCTTAAAGATTACAGGTCTTCTATTCTATAAGGTGACCCTAAACCTAGTGGTATCACTGTTTTCACACGACCAGAATCAAGCCATGCATCCATGGCAGGAATGCCAGAGAAATGACACTGTGGTCTTATTAGTGCCTCGCATTTGGAGGTACATTAGTTTGACTTGTCCCAAGGTGATATTCACCTTGATCACATGGTCAAGTTGATATCTGCCAGATTTCTCCACTGTAAAGTCATTATTTCCCCTTTTGTATTTAATTACTATTTGGAAGGAGATACAGCTTCTCTCTTTACACCATTTGAGCTGGGATTATGGAAATAATTTGGTGGTTGGAAGCAAACAGATGCAGATAGAAGCAGACTCAAATAGCCTAGCTAATTCACATGAACAGCAAATCCCTGAAACGAAGATCAGATCCTCTATTTCTGGGAACTATGGTTCCACATGGCCCAGCTCTACTATGATTCCTTGGCTTCTTGAATCTGGAGCGTTCAGCTTTCCCAGGGATTGGGCTCTGTGCACCCTTGAAATTACTTCAGACTTGCGTCAGGTTCCTAGGGAAACATGTTATGTAGCAGAAATTTGTGTGCAGGACATTTAACAGAGAGTCTTCAAGGAAACAGCACCCCTAATGAAATGAGATAGCAAGATTGAGGACAGAAGGAAATTGAACTGTGGTACAGTTGTATCAGAGGCATCCGCTAATCCTGTGAGTAGCTCTGGAGCTGGGTCGGCCCTTCAGAGTTGGCCTGAATTGAAGCAAAGGGGTCTGGGACTTTATATCTTCTACATGGACCAGTCTTTAGGTGAAGGTTTCCCCAGAGAGGGGAAGAACCATGGGATATATAGCTCCCATTGGCAAGAAAAAAATTCCCAGAGATGGGTTCAGCTGTGTACCATCAGCAGCCAAAACTCCTCCTAGCTATGGAATGAGTGTCTCAGTCTTGAAAGGGACAGCTTGGAGGTCTCACCAGAGCATCCACTAATGGCCACCTTTGTACCACTTAGACCTATTTACATCGTACATAAGTTCACTCCACCTGGAAAGAACTCCAGAATTTTAATTGTCTGTTTTCCTGTGGAAGCTTACAAAAGAACAAATTATAGCAACCACTGCCACGAGTCTTGAGACCGTAACTAGTACTCATCTTATTCCTCATCCACTGCTCATCTCACAACTATGTCTATGGTCCAAATATCATACCTCTTGAGGCAAACCAGACCCTTATCCCTGAGGCATGAGAGCCCCTGAACACCAGGCCCCTTTTCAGTCCATGGTTGCTGCACTTGTCTATTTATCATTAAAATTGCGTAGGGGAGTATCAAGAGATGCGTCAGTGTATCATCTGAGTGTTACATATGTTTTTCCTGATGCTGTCATTTAACAACCACTCTACCTCCTCTTGATGATCAAAGTCAACTTCCCTGCAAATACAATGATTCCCCTCCTTGTCTACTGGTCTCTTTACACAAATCCAAAATAACCAGTTGGCAACTATGGCTGGACATTTAAAGGAGCTCTTTCTGTGTCCCCTGATGGAAGCGTTTGGTATCTAAAATGACAGGAAAAAGAAGCACTAATTATCCAAGTAGATCACTAAGAGTTATAGTAACAGGGCCTTCTACTTCTGAGATCCGTCATTGGTCTATGATATATAGCAAATCCTGGAAAATAGTGCCCTATTGTCAAAGAGTTTCCGCTTAAACTGGCACCTGAATTGAACCTTCAAGGGTCCATTCCTTCACTGTCTCCAGCCAGGATATTCTGGGTGGTGTGGTACATTAAAGGACAATTGGATCCCATGGTCATGTGCCCACTATCCATCTCCTTTGCTATACAGTGGGTTCTTTGGTCTGTGGTGATATGACACGGGTTACCATGTTAGTGTATCAAACATTATATAAGCCCTCAGACAGTGAGGTCATGCAAATGAGAAAAGCAAATCCGTACTTAGAATATGTGTCATCTCTAGTCAGGATGAATAGCTGTCTTTTCCATGGTGGAGAGTTCAGTGTAATCAACTTGCCACCAAGTAACTTATTGGTCTCTTAAAGGGATGGTGCTATCCCTTTAAGCCCATCTAAAAGGATGGGCTCAATGTTGATCTCTGTGGCTGGCATTTGGGAGGTTCAGCAGCAACTGCAGCTAGATCAACCCTTGTGAGTGGCAATCCATGCTTTGGGGCCCATGCATAGACTCTACCCCTGTCACAATGACTACTCTGTTTTGCCAGTACTCGAGCAGCACATGATGGAGCCCGGTTGATGTTGACCGGTAGGCTGTTAAGTCTCTTTGGCTGTTCGTATCTTTCCTGTAGTAGATGTTCTCTGGTGGAAATTAACATAGCTACAGTGAGCTTTCTACTTTGTCCCCCTTTGCACATGTTCAGATCTCCCTGCCTCTGATTTTCAAATCTTTCTCCTTTGCAGCCCCTGCCTTAATAGCAAGCCATCCACCACTACTCAGGAGTCTATGAATACCTTTACTAAAGCCCATTTCTCTTGTCACAAAGCTTTGACCATTGTGGGGATTTCTCTTCACTGCTCTTTTAAGCCGACATCTGAATGCTGTTGAAATGAAGCAATAGTCTATTTTCAACTTGCATCCATGTAACTAAGCCAATTTATCCATAAACCAAGCTAGACCTTTTTCTCCCTCAATTAACTGGTCATAGAACATCCTGCACCAGGCCATAGGAGTGAGCTAAGGGATTAATGCCTGTGCAAGAGTGTTGGTTGACATGGGTTTCTAGGCTTACTTGTGACTTCTGGCCCTGCTCATACCTGACCTTGAATGTGTCGCTTCTATCTTTTGATAAATTTTTGCTAATCCTGCCCAGCAATGATTTAGTGGGTCTGACCAAACCTAGCCCATAATTGACAATTCTGATCCCAGGTTCAGACACACCATGTCTAGCAAGGCCAATAGCATGCCAGGAGCTCTTTTTTAATGGTACATTGTTCCCTGCTGCAGCTAGCCTTTCAGAGTTGTCCCAAATTGAGGCAAAGTAGCCAGGCATCTTTACCTCCATATCAACCAGTTAATAGATACAAGGAGGAGGTTCGACCCTGGACGATGCAGCTCCCTTCTGCTGAGGGCAATTCCTGGGGAGGGACTCAGCTGTGAGCCACAGGCAGCCAATACTCCCAGCAGCTGGGGCAATGTGACTCATAGTCTTACAGCAGATGTGTGGTACACTATAGCATCCACTAGGGATATATATATATTTTGCTTATCCATTCATGTAGCAATGGACACCTGGGTTGCTTCCACATTTTAGCTATTGTGAATAATGCCACTGTAAACACAGGGGTACAAATCTCCTCCAGACTCTGCTTTCAATTCTTTTGGGTATGCACACAGAAGTGGAATTGCTGGATCATATGGTAATTCTATTTTTAATTTTTTGAGGAGCTGCCATACTGTTTTCCACAGCAGCTGTACTATTTTACATTCCCACCAACAGCACACAAGGGTTCCAATTTCTCCACATCCTCAGCAATACTTGTTATTTTCTGGGATTTTTTATAGTAGCCATTCTAACGGGTGTGAGGCAATAGTATCTCACTGCAGTTTTTACTTAAATTTCCGTGGTGTTTGGTAACATTGAGCGTCTTTTCATGTGCTTATTGGCCATTTGTATATCTTCTTGAAAGAAATGTCTATTCAAGTCCTTTGCCCATTTTGAGTCAAGTTGGTTTTTTGTTGTTGTTGTTGTTTTGAGGAAGATTAACCCTGAGGTAACATCCACTACCAATCCTCCTCTTTTTTTGCTGAGGAAGATTGGCCCTGAGCTAACATCTGTGCCCATCTTCCTCTATTTTACATGTGGGATGCCTGCCACAGCATGGTTAATAAGCCGTGCGTAGGTCTGCACCTAGGATCCAAACTGACGACTCCCCACCCACGGAAACAGTGCATGCAACATTAATCGCTACACCACCAGGCCGGCCACCCAGGTTGTTTGGGTTTTTTTGTTGTTTGGAAAATAGGTAGATTCTTAAAACCAATGTTTAATGTCAAATTCAATAATGTTGAATTTCTCCAGCCTAAGGTACACACAAGGACTTGAAGTCACCAGTAGTAAAATAATCCAAATGTGATTTTGTGGGCTTTTCAAGTTAGGGGTAGAAACAATATTTTTTTCATAGCTATAGTTATACTTCTACTGGCTTATTCTTGAAATTTATCATAATGGCTAGGAATTTATACACAATATGTCATTACCAATACAGACAATTCCAACTTAAAATATTCTATTTCAAAGTTTCATTTGAGACTCAAAAAAATAATGTCCTATTAAGGCAATGCTATGCCTGGTGGTCAGGGCCTTAAGGCTAGTCCACAAAAGCCTAATACTGGAAAAAAAAAATTAGAAAAGACAAACTACCATCTGTAATACGATTACTGTAACAACAAGAGTGTCTTAGAATAAGTGACATAGGGCCTGGAAGGAGTAAGAAATAGGGATACCTTTTCTATAAGTAGTAAGACAGAAAGGTAAGTGAAGTACAGATAAAATTCTCTCCCCTTCCTCCATCTTATCCTGTCGCCAATTTTAGGCCTATCTGTTTTATGTGACTGTACTCTGTGTTCCCTTTAGCACTTTATATGGCTCTCTATTGACATTTATCTCAGTATTTTAATGCCTTATTTAAATATCTGCCGTTTTATGCATTCAGCATTCGACATGTTTCAAAAGCAGTATATGCATGAAATATGTGCTTAATAAAAGAATGGATGAAAAAATGAAGACATCAGTAACAGGAACTCAATACCCTGGTGGAACTACCCCGGTTGTCTTGGCACCTTTAAAAATGGCAACTAGAAATTCAAAGTCTTCCATAAAATAAAAAATTCAAAACTGACAATGCAAAATGTTTTTTCAGAACCACTTACTAACTGGAATTTTCTACAAGACTGTTTTACCTCGGCTCTGAGTTTACGTCCAGCACAAGGATGGCAGCCAGGGGACCAGTGGAACCATGCCTCTGTTCCCTCCTACTGCAAAGACGGTGACAGCCTTAAAATAGAGCAGCCCTAGAAATATACAGTTAAGATTCTTTTCAATGAACTATTTTCCTGGTAGAAGTACACATTTTGAAGTTTTACCGGTCTCCAACCCCCACTATGATAATACATACAGCCTGCATGCCATGTTCCCTTTGAGAAAATGAAGCTATAAACGGTTTAAGGTTCAAGTGAAACCTTTAAAGGACAATCTAAAAATTCCTCCACATTACCACATTCATATGGTTTCAACATATATATGGTTCCTACTCTTCTATCCCAAAACTCAGCAGGAGTTAGCCTCTCTTTTGAAATGCAAGTAAATGTAGCCTAAACTTCTATCCCACCCAAGGAGAAAAATTTGCTGTCCCTCCCAACCTCTACTGAGATTCCTCAGAAAAGGGGAGGGAGCCATTTATCTTTCTCCTACTTGGCTCTGGCTTAGAGTTCCTTGTAAGCTGCATTAGTTAGGTTAAAGAGATCATTTCACTATATCCTTCACATTGCTTCAACCACCAACTCATTCCCTGCCTAAAATACCAACAAACTGAAGAGTAGATATAGGCCAGATGTCTACTAAGTTTTGGAGAGAGACAAGAGAGCTATGTTGCAGCACTGCCCAGCAAACTAAATGAAAATATATATTTAAAATATCCATATTGTAAATACCCTTTAACCATGCCCACTGGCCATGCTCACTGTATACTCCATGTAAATTCTTAGCTTCCTCATAACTGGGCTCCTCTTCTCTTGTCCAGTTTCTGGAAACCTCCAAATTCTTGTTTTATTGATAAAGGCAGTTTAGTTCTCTGTCTCATTCCTATGCTTTCCAAGCCATTCCCTAAAGGTTATCTTTTTTTCACAGCTAAACGGCTCATCTACTCCAAAGAGAAATTCTGCCACTTCCTTAGTATTCAGAAGCAGCTACAGTCTGCTGGGATTTTAAATAACAAATTGTTTCTCCTACACACAAAGACTAGTCAGGTATAAAAGACAACTCTTAAGGGGCTTCCTATCTCACAAGGCTTCCACTTTCTAGAAGAACCTCCACACACATGGGAGCAATAGGCAGCCACCATTTCTGTCCTCTGTGATTCTTCCCCGCCACTGTCCACAGCTGATAGATCCTCAAGGGAACACCTGATCAAAGGTGGAGGAATTTGGGTCAGGAATTAGACACAGGGCCTGAAGTCAGAGAAAGTCACGTGAATGCCGGCACTCAGAGTTCTGGGCAGTGTACCCCTGCTACAGAGATCCCTGAGGGCCCTGGTGCCTGCCTCTTCAGGGCTGGTTTGGTCTGCTCTTTTCTGTATTCAGTGGATACTCCAAAGTCCTTTTGTTGCTTAAACTAGATAGTGTTAATTTTTATTACCTCTACCTAAATGACCTTTAATGAATAAAAATCTTCAGACAACTCTACAAAGAAAACCAAACAAATTCTCAGGGCAGAACATTCAGCAATTTTTTAAGAAAATTCAGGTCAGTCTGTGTCCTCTGATCAAGGAGATAGTCACCCTTTATCGCCAGAAAATGAAATGACCATGAATTCTCTTACATCTTGATGCATTCATTTTACAGAACAATCCAAGACATCTTGTTATATATGATACTGAAATTACTAATATCAAAGGCTTCCAGCTACTTCTAGGGAAGTCAGCAATTCATTCCAGGAAAGGTACAGAATTAAAATTGTCGTTTCAGTATAGCAAAACAAGATCTTCTAGAGCGCCTACTCCTAGCATAACAATTAATTAAAAGATTCGGGGGGAAAAATGTCTTAGAGTTGTTTTCTTCCTTAAAACTTCATTGGTTCCCCAGAATCTGTCATTTCCAGGAAAAGACTAAGAAAAGCTGCTCTTCAGACTCTGACCTATTACAGAGATGAAACCAGCTGTGTACATAAGGCTGTTTCCTCTCTTAATCGAGTTATTGCTCCTTCCGTGCCCTTGAATTTCAAAGTGAAACTTATAGATAATCTGATCTTAACATTTAAAATATGCACTCTCCTTCTGCCCGCCAGAAGGTAATGAGCAGTCTAAAGTCACTCAGCCTGGGTTTCCTTTCTCTAATTGCCCTAAAAAATTAAATATAAAGCTCCCTACATCCCTTCTGCTGCTCAGTGAAAACAGGATAAAATACAGCAAATTCTAATAAGCCAGCATGCGTGAAGTTTTCCTCCTCACTCCTTAACACCACATTTACATTCCCTTCCAAACAGCACTAACTTCTCTGCCTCTTTATCTCCATAGAAATCGAATCGCTGTAGCTCAAATTCATGTTGCAGAAAGAATTTTCTTCTATTAGAAAAAGATTGTCTTCCATTTTTGCAGTGAAGAGTTTTTTATTTCTTTAATACAAGATTGGGGGGTAGGGGAAGAGGGGTGGCTTGAATTACAGGACTATTTAAACCATAATATTTAATTTCAAACTTTGTCCTTTACAGCCTATTACCTCAGCTGCCACCTCTCTCCCTTTTCCTCATTTTTTGTTGAAAATTGATCTCATTGTTCTTGTCTGAATAAAAAGGCCCAGGCTTGGGGCATTTCAATTGGCTTCGGCTTAAGAATAAAAGATCCCTTTTAAAGTGAAAATCATGATTTTTGCCAATTCAAATCACATTACTCATTTCCCTCCCAGGCCAGGCAGGAAAGCCAGGGGCTGCACCCATCAGGATTCGTGCACACTGTTGAGAGGGCTGGCAATCTGCCACTTCACCGACAGTCTCCCTGACTGTGTGACCTGTGGGTTGATGGGGAGACATCAGAAACACTCAGAGGAGTCTTCAACTGGCAGCATCAGACAGAGCCTGACACATTTCCATGCAGTGTCCCAAAGGGGTAACTTTTTCCATTGTAGTTTCTGCATCACTGTCAGCTACCTAATTAGAAATACTGTTATTTGTCACCAATTTATAAGGAAAAATGGACATTAGAGCTTATTCAGAAAGTAAGACATTCTGAACACCTCAGAAAAAACTCATGTCATTGGCCCACTGTTTCTGGAATGCCATTGGAGGACCGTAGCACACCTCAGACAGCGTTACTACAAAACTCCATTTCCTCTAATAATAATCCCCTCCCTTCATCCCCTCCTAACAGTAATAACCCCATCCCCTCCCTCATTTTCCTGTCACTAGCATCCAAACAGACCCTTCATGTTTTCATTTCTATGCTCCACACAGGTAGTAAAGTAGCTAGAATTCAGAGAATTAAATAACGATCATTTCACATTAGCATCATCTAAAGCAAATTCAGTAAAATGATAACAATTTAGGAATTGGGGCAATGAGTACGCAGGAGTTCTTCTATTCTTGCAACTTTTCTGTAAATGTGAAATTATTTCAAAATAAAATATTACCAAAAATAGCATCATCTTCATAGCATATGATAAAGCTTTGAACTCACCAAAAATCTAACAGAGTTGGCATTCATGGAGGTCAATAGAACAAGAGAGCCCTACACGAAGAGAAAAATGTTCAGGATTGAGCTGAGAAAAAAAATCCCCACTGGGTTAAAGATGTAAGTGGATTAAAGGTTTTATTATAGAAATTTATTCCCTACTCTAGTTTATGAGTCTAGTTTCAAGGCAACAGGCACCAGGAGGTTGTCGCCAAGAAGTTCTGTTTGCAAGTCTCCAAGCTTATCCTCCAGGACCATCATATATCTCCAAATAAAACCCCGAGAGAGTCCTCAATCTTTACATCAGCATCAGGCAAACACAATCTAGGGACAAATTAAGACATAAAACATGGCCTTGAGACAGATTAAAATGAGCAAGGTATTCACCGACATCAAACTGAGATGGCAAAGTTTAATCAATAATGATAATGAGTCCCTTATCAACAAAGAATTATTCACAAAGATGGAGAAGGGGGGAGCCAGTCAGGGAGTGAAAAGAAGCAAAATTCTGTTCCTGGGGATGTTACATTAGAGATTACCCAGGTGAACTATACAGGGGGCTACCCTAGGAACATAAAAAGATTAGCACCACAATAGTTAAATTAAATGGCAAGCAGGATTATTGTTTCTATGCATTCTACAGTGTGGAGCTGCCATGAGTGAAATTTCCTATTTTCAATATTCAAAATCCTTTCAGCTCGTCAGGGCTCGGTTCAAATCGCCAACCCTTTTGAAGTTTTCCCTGATTATATAAATCTACCAAGCACAGCACAGGTGCAAGAGAGAAAGACCAACTATTTTTTAAACTGCAATTGGCCCCTTTGGGACATAATAGGATTTGCTCTTTCACATAGCAGCTTTCAGGGCAGAGCCTTTTGGAAATGTTACCAAAGAGAAAATATTTGAGGCAATTTGGGAGTTCATTTTGAGCCTGCCCCTAGGGTAAATATCACCTAAAGCTCAAAAATGTGGGCTCCAAATTACATGCATGTAGAAAAAAATCTAAAAGCTACTACAATTCTCCTCATAGCTGTACCTGAGAAACAATTGATAAAGTAATGCATAAATTTTGTTATCACAGTATATTCATATAACAGACAAGATAACCATGTCCGAAAAGAAAGAAAATGCTCCCAAACAGACTAATCGATCACGTTGGATCAAACTCATGGTTTCCAGTCAGGGTCGTTATAGCACAGCATTTAGGGTGCAACTCTAGAGCCAGATGCCTGGGTTTGAATCCCCCCTCTGCTGCTTAATAGCTGTATAACATTGGGCAAGTCACTTAACAGCTCTGTGCCTCAGTTTCCTCATATTAAATAGCAATAATAATAGTATATGGTTCATTTGGTTATTGTAATATTAATTATTCTAAATTGTGCAAAAGCCCTTGGAACCATGCCTAGCAGATAGTGTTATATAATTATTAGTCATTGTCAGCAGAATCTTAAAATTAAACTTTTTAATTTAAATGATTAAGTGATGGGATTAAAACCATTCAAAGGTTTACTGTTTTAAGACTATGGAGAACTGCGTTCAAGTCTTTCTTCCATACTTATATGATCTGAAACAAGTCAGTCACTTCCTTGAAGTCTCTTTATCTATAAAACATAAATAATAAATTCTACCTAATGCTATATGGAGAATAAACTGTAAGAGATGAGACTGGGACAGTTCTGTCACTTAGGAGGCCATTTCAAGATAGCCCAAATGAGAAACAAACATGGTCTGAACCATGCTAGTAGCAGTTTAGATGGTGAGAAGTGTTGGGATTCAAATCTGGCGGATTTGTCAATGAGCGAGACAAGAAACATGAACAAAAGAGAGCAATCCAGGATACTCAACTGTTTGCCCTGAACAACCAGATGGATGATGTTGCCATTAAGGAAGATAGGAGAGACTGGGAGAGAAGCAGCTTTGGGGAAAGAGAAATCAAAAGTTAGCTCTGGAAATGCTAATTTGAAAGTTGCCATTCAATAACCAAGTGGAGAATCAGGCAGAGAGTAGGATATATGAACCTGAAAATCAAGGCGGAAGTCAGAGGTCAACATATAAATTTAAGAGTTATCAATATTTAATGATCTCCAAGTATTTCGTAGGAGAGGGTCCAAAGGAGAAGAGGATCAAGGACTAGGCACAGACTGAATCGATCTAAAATTTAGAGGTCCAGTAGAGGGGCCAGCGAAAAGAAACTGACGAGAAACAGCCAAGGAAGTAGACAAAACAAACCAGGAGAGCATGGTGTCATGGAACCAGTTAACTATAACTTAAAACTTAATACGTGTTGTCAAAGGAAGGAATGAATGAAAGAATAGTTTGGTTGAAACCAGTTTGCCATTTGTGTGTTAAAGATTCATGTAACAGAATTCCACTAGAGGAGGCATTTTTCACCATCAACACGTAACCTAGAAATTCAGAAACGCAAGCCTTGTTGCCCAGAGCCTCTGGGAGTGTGACTGGTATGAGGAAGAGCCAGCAGCTTGAACCCCAAATTCCCCTGCAGCAAACACGGCTGTTTCCCTTCTGCTGTGTATTTCAACGGCTTCCAGCAGCTTTCAAAACCATTTAGGAACCCAGGGTAGCCAGCAGCTTCATAGATCACTGCCAACAGTTGAGCCATTCTGTTTGAACCAAGCACACAGGAAGATTGGCAAAAACATCCACTATCTCTGTTCTGCACTTTCAGCACAATTTTTCTTATGGAAATATGCAACTAGACATTAGAATATAAGTTTTGTTTAGAAAGATAAAAGCAAATAAAGATTTGCACTCTAAGGAAGTGACTTTTAAACAGAAAGGCACTGAAACAGCTTGTAATATGTGCTAGAGACTCCGGAGCCCAATAGACTGAGTTAATGATGACTGCTCAGCGTTATCTCTTTCCATTTGTCTACCCTTCTTGGAACCAGACCCCTAACATGATCTGCTTTGTGGTTTAAACTGTGTTTCTGCAAGAACATCCTATCCTGTGGCCCTGTGTTCATGTCACTCGAGAGAGATTTAGCAGACTGGATAAACACACCACTGTCCACAGAAGGATTAATGGCATTGCTTAGCATTTATGTAGCACTTATATTCATGTTTATTGTCCATTCCTAACAGGATCCCTGGGAGGTAGGTGATCACTGTTATCTTCAGAGTTCAGTGAGGTGGAACGACTTGCTTGGGGCTACCCAAAAAGAAAAGAGGCTGAATCGGAGCTTCAGTGTGCTGTCTAGCCTGGGAGACATCTACTGTCATTACGAGCAATTTATCAGCAGGAGTCAGGGAGTCCAGACACAAACTAAACGTGAAAATCCTGCCACCCTCCCTCTCGCAATGTATCTCCCAAAGCAATCTCTTCCCAAATACAAGGCAATGATGGTGCCCACTGAGCCACAGAAGGTGTATGGCATGGTCATTCCCCCATTCCCACTGCCTATCTTCAATCTTATCCCTGTAATCATCAGAGAAAACCAGTGTGAGCAGCAATCTCTGTTCTTTCCTCTTATCACACAAGAGCTCCAGATCGGCACTACTTACACCTCCTTCCTTCCTGCAAATGCACATTCATGCTGTGGCCAAGACTACATCACATCTCTAGTCTAGAAATTGTTTATATCACTGTGTCTTTGGAAACCCTCATCAATTAGGTTTCTTCTCACTTAATTTCTTCTCCTGGGTACATATGGCAAGCTGTGCTTTTTGAAGCATGCTTTCTTCGAGGACACTTTTTATTCCCTCAGCTCTTGAATAGTGTCAACAGAATTTATTACCAAGCAAGTGCATCTTGGATTCATTCAAGTAGGATTAGAACCAATGTGAGTTAATAGGAAGGCAATCTCACAAGGCAGCTCTATTTTAATAGTAAGAACATCAATTTAAGCATTGAAGAGACATGAGTTCAAATCTTTCTTTGCTCCAGCTCCAACTGGCTGTGGGACCTTGATGAATCACTGAATCTCTCTGAGCCACAGATGCCTCATTTATAGATCTGGAGAATAATAGTAATAGTATAAGGCAGGGTGGCCATGAGGAAACAATAACATATTATTATTATTATAGGTATGTAGAGAGCCTGACACATATGAGGCACTTGATAAATGAAAGTAATCGCTACTTTTAATAAATTTCTCAGGTTCTATGAATTTTGTTCTCTTAATAAAGCCAAATTCAAAAGTACATTGTGAGGATTAAATGAACCAATGCATGTAAAGTACCCCACATGGTCATAACACACAGTAGGAAATAAATGTTATTTTCCTCTAATGAGGGAAGCATTCTAGAGATACTCTGCACCACCATAAAGTTATTTTATACCTAAGGAAACTAAGACTTATTCTCAATTATCTAAGGTGCATCATTACCATATCAGTTCTTAAGTTAGTCTCCTTCCTTATCCTACAGAAAGCTCATGGCTCTTTATGTTTATTGAAGAAATACCTTTGAGGGGCCAGCCCAGTGGAGTAGTGGTTAAGTTCTCATGCTGTACTTTGGGAGCCCAGGGTTCACAGGGTTCAGATCCTGGGAGCAGACCTACACACCACTCATCAAGCCATGCCGTGCCAGCATCCCACATACAAAATAGAGGAAGATTGACACAGACGTTGGCTCAGTGACAATCTTCCTCAAGCAAAAAGAGGAAGGTTGGCAAAAGATGTTAGCTCAGGGCCAATCTTCCTCACCAAAAAAAAAAAAAGAAAGAAAGAAAGAAAAGAAATACCTTTGAATGATAATCACAGTAAGGCCCATGGCTAAGATATTAAATAAATAATAAAATAATAAGAATAATAGCTGAAACATAATTAGTATATTATGTACCAGGCAGTGTTCTAAAGATTTACCTATATTAACTACTTCAATTAAAACGAAAAATCCTTTTACGGTTTTAAAACCCAGGTAGATATGGAATTGGTCTTGGGCTCTGCCTTCACCCCTTCCTCATGGCATCGCAGCAGGTATGTCAGTTCATGCTGGTAAATCGAAGTCCACAAACAAGGTGATTGTAGCAGTCACTGCAGCACGTAACACAATATGTGTTTTTTGCTAGCAATGGAGTTTTGGACAAATGCCCTGGCACAGGTCAGCAGCATGGATGTCCCCTGCTCTGCTTGATCTACTTCAAGCACCTTATCCAAAAGGTGCCATACACTCCCAGAGAATATGGTCTATTTTAAAAGCCAGAAGAAAAGGATTTTCCATACTGGTGCAATTGAGAGGGAACGGGCCTGCCTGAGGCCAGACCGTGGCAGGAAAAGGCTCTGTGTTCCATTGTGATTTCTTTCCTATGCACATCCATCTTGGCCTGCCACACTTTTATTCATATAACCCCAAGCCCTTTACAGCCAAAAATCAATCATGCATGCACACTCACGCTCGCTTTCTCACTCTCTCTCTCATATAGAGACAAAACACAGTTCTGACTCCGCTTGGCATAAATTTTGGTTCAGCTTCATTAGGCTCACCATCTGGGTCATTTCAATTCTGTTTCCAGTCCCGAAATAATTGCAGCATCTGAATCAGCCATTCCCCCAGTCCTACCTCTCCCCACCCTCCCCCCACCACCAGCTGCGTAAGTATAAAACTTTGTAAAGAGAATATAATTAATGTTTTTGGAAGATTGGAGAATTTTTTAATCCACAGAGGATCAGACAGTCAGAGGTCCGGAGTTAATCTCTCTGTTGGTTAGAGCAAATGAAAGCTCATCCTCTCATGGAATAATCACTTAGAACTCTGTATCCCCTACCCACCCCCCTTTCTGATCTCTCTGAACTCTCTGATGTGACTAAGCTCGTAATTGGGACAGCATCCAACAAATAAAATGTGACTCTGTAATTTCATCTGCATCCATCCAAATTGTACTGAAATGGCTGCTAGGGCCTTTGGCCTCTTCCTAACTGCTTGACTTTATTTATGCCAAAGGAAATGATTATAGTTTGGGTTAATATAATCACTTGCAGGCCCCAGGAATCCCCAAGCTTGCAAAGGGCAAGTGCCTAAATGTATATAGAAATATAGTTGTTGGAAGAGCTGCCTATTAAGGCCTTCCATTACTGAGTTTTTAAACAGTGGGATTTTAAAGGTTGCAGAAAATAAAGACAGGAAATTTAAATGAATTAGACTAGTCATGACATATTCAACAGCCAATTACTTCATCTGACCACGGCCAAGTAAAAGTTGTCTTTAAAGATGTAAGAATGCAGCTACCTTTGAGATAAAGAAAGTCATATGTAAAAAAGTTTTCTTCTGTTGTTTTTGTTTGATTGACTGATTTCTTAAATATCTCTGCTTCTTCTTACTGCCTAATTTATTCATTCATCCAGCCAATTCCTATTAATTTATTAATATTTATTCCTACCTGCTGAAAGCTAAGGATAAAACTGTGAACAAGCCAGATGCAATCCCTGCCCTCACAGAGCTTATGGTTAAGAGAAAATACAGAAAAGAAAATAAGATTTTGTGATACAACGTAGTAACCACATGAAAATGAAGTCCAAGCTGTTATAAAGACAATCCAGGAAGAGCAGCCAACCTCGACATGGGAAGTTTTATAAGAATATCTCAGGGAAACAGCATATCAGATAAAACCTGAAGGATGGAGAGCAATTAAGCAGATAGGCATGGCTGGTGTGTTAGTCTGTTCAGCCTGCTATGACAGAATACAGGTGCCATAGACCGGGTAGCTTAAACAACAAACATTTCCCACAGTTCTGGAGGGTGGAAGTCCAAGATCAGGGTGCTAGCAGGGTCCAGTTCTTGGTGAGGGCCCTCTTCTTGGTTATGTCCTCACATGGCCTTCCTTGGTGGGTGCATGCAGACAGAGAGAGATCTCAAGTTTCTTCCTCCTTTTTTTTTGAGGAAGATTAGCCCTGAGCTAACATCTGCCCCCAATCCTCCTCTTTCTGCTGAGGAAGACCGGCCCTGAGCTAACATCCATGCCCATCTTCCTCTACCTTACACGTGGGACGCCTGCCATAGCATGGCTACACAAGCGGTGCGTAGGTCCACACCCAGGATCCAAACTGGCAAACCCCAGGCCACCGAAGTGGAATGTGAGAACTTAACCTCTGTGCCACCAGGCCAGCCCCAAGTCTCTTCCTCTTTTTGTAAGTGCAGTAATTCTTTCATGAGGATCCCACTCCCTGACCTAATCTAACCATAATTACCTCCTAAAAGCCCCACCTCCAAATACCATTACCTTAGGGGATAGGATTTCAACATATTAATTTCAGGGGGGACACAAACATTCAATCCACAATAGTTGGGAAATACGTATTCGAGGCAGGGAAAACAGTACGCACAAAATTCAAGAGGCTGGAGAAATCAAGGCTCATTCTAGGAATTAAAAGCAATTTTGTTTAGCTGAATTATAAAATTTGAGGGAGAAGGAAGTAGAAAAGAAGCTTGAGTAGTAAGAAAGGGGTAAGGAGCATGGAATTTATTCTAAGATCGAAAGTCTGCATTTTTAAAGTAGAGAAATGCCATAATTAGACTTTGGTAGCTGAAACATTATTCTGTTAGCTATGTGGAGAAGAAATTGGATGGGAGCAAGCTGCAAGCTGTGAATTAGTATACACAAAGACCAAGCTTGAGAATTGGTGAAACTGACACATACAGATTACTTTTTGCTCTAATGAGCTCAAAGGATACACTTTCAACAGAGGATATCTGAGGAGGTGAGGCTGTGGAATGTTCAATGAGTCTCTCATTTCTCACTGGAAATGTCTCTGGTTGATGGCAATAGTTGTCATCAATCTGTCCACAGCAAGTTCCTGCCAGGCCTTGGGACATACCAAGCAGGGATTTACCAAACTTCATATTCCCCAACCACAACCACCTTACATTCTAGCAGAGTTAACTTCTATGGTTACAAAAACCACCATTAGCAAACTCTGTTACCTGGATTTAGCATCTGAATTACAAGCGTAATTCCTGAAAAAGCCACCAGCACATCCTGATAAATTGCCCTCAAATTACACAATAACCACCACAAGTGTAATCACATTACACCTCTGAAGTAATGCCCGATCCGTGGACCTGGGCAATAATTCCTCCCCTGCTTTATAATGTAGAGGAGGGTCTGAGCAGGACAGGTTTGATGAGAGCCCAGCACATACACGGAGACCAATCGGGAGGCTGGTGAAATGAGGGTGGTCTCAACTGAGGAGGTGACAGTAGGAATGAAATTGGAGAAAGCTGACAGATTCAAGAGACATTTGTGAGATAGAACTTGGCTAACGACTGAATATAGGAGAAGACAGATTTCTAGGAAGTATTTTTTTAATTGAGATACAACTGATATATAACACTATATTAGTTTCAGGTGTACAACATGATGATTCAATATATGTATATACTGAGAAATGATCACCACACTAAGTCTAGTTAACAATCATCACCACACACAGCTATAAATTTCTTTTTTCTTGTGATGAGAACTTTAGAGATCCTCTTGAAGAACTTCTAAGAAACATACTTTTCAGTCAAAACTTGGCCATCAATATAGCTGGAATCTCAGTCTCTTTTGTGTTTTTGAGAGACTTTCACACATTCTGAAATCTATCAAAATCATCAGTAGCACAATGTTTTTCCAGCAAAGATAATAAGCCCAACATGGCAGATGAGAAACAAAATAATGAAGCAAGAAATGGTTGTTTTCCTTGCACTCTATGTCTTTGAGTGCCTCCTTTACCTTCTGGGGCCTCCCACACTCTAACCACTTAGATCCTGGTGTCCCCAAGCTGCTCTCCAGCCTTCCTGTCTTGGAAAATCCCAGACTCATCTGTTCTGATCGCACCCATTCAAAGTTAACTCTCCCCTCAGAAAACTGCCAGGTGGGAAGGAGAGAGAACATCAGTTCCACCGCTGATGATGCTTTATACTTATACCATATTTTATGTCCATCACTGACTGATGACACAGTCGCTTTTATCTCAACCTCTGTTTGCTTATCTGTAAAATTAAGAGATTGGAGTAGATCAGAGGTCATAAATTCAAATACTTCCAGAGGCTGAGTGTGTAACATGGATGAGTGAAGCAAACTAAAGTATTAGATAGTGGGGTGGGGGTGGGGGTTCCTTGGGAACTTAGTGAGCTCCTACCCATGTGAAAGGAGCAGCCTATATTCAGCTTCAATAAATTGTTGTTCTGCAGGCTCAACTGCCAGAACTTCCAAATTTTTTCAAGAGAATTTGGAAATGCAGATTTTTAATGTAATTATCCAATTTCAAAAGTTTGGCAATGTAGCTAATTTGAATTTTTAAAATTTGTGAGCCATCACTGTGTAGGCCAAACAAAACACATCTACTGGCCAGATTTGTCGCTCGAACCACCAGTTGGCGCCCTCTGCATTAGACAATCTCTGAGGCTTTTTTCAGCTCTTTAATTGTGGGAAAAATCTAAGATGCCATGACCTTCGGGACTTAATCTCTAAAATTGTGGAATTCTAGACTATACAGCAGACCAGAGGTAAACATAAGTTTGTACTGTTCACATTGTTCTTCAAATTTCATCAAATCAATACTTCATCAGTATATATGATTAACCTCATTTTTGTAGACCTTATAACATAGTAAGGTTTGAAGCTGTCCAGTGTGGTAAAAGATAGAAGTGGTAATTTCTCAGAATAAACAATTCATGGCTTTTTTCTTGATCCAAATTTAAATGGAGTTTAGCCATATTAAAATTAATGTCATCAGAGTAATTTTATATTAAAACAACTTGCAAATAGATTTTTTTCTAGTTATAAAACTTGAGAATAATAATGAAAGGTTTGTTTTCTTTTTTTAAGTACCAGTCATTTATTATTTCTCACCATTCTCTGCGTAATTTTTCTAGTCTAGGCCCGTGTGGCTAATCTCTGGTCAGCTGGTAGCTTGGCTGAGGCTGAATGGTCCAAGATGGCCTTACTCTCATGCCTTGTGTGGGCAGGCTGTTTGGTTTAAGAGCCTCGGATAGAGGACTTGCCTCTGCTCCATGTGTTCTCTCATCCTTCAGTAGGCTCTTTCATGATTCTTCATACAGTAGTCTCAGGGTTCCAAAAGGAGAAAGAGAAGGCAAACCAATTGACTCATCCATGTTACACACTCAGCCCATTGTAAGTATTTAAATTTGTAACTTCTGACCTACTCCAAGTTCTTTCTAAGTCTCTGATTATGTTATGTTTGATAATGTCCTATTGGCCTGAACCTTGGCCTTCTTCCATCTCTACCCCACAAATCTGCCCCCACTCCCCAGGCTTGCCCATAGCAAGAATGGTCTCCCTGTACCACCTTAGGAAGTGCGCAATTTGTAAGATCATCGCTGCTTAAGAACAGCACGTCCTCATTTTTTTTTTTCTTTTAAAGCTGCTCATGTGGTATGAGGCGCTTGGTATCTCGTCTCTGGATTTCAGGTGGGCACAGATCTCTGTTTTGTTTGAATGCCCTCTCAACTTGGGTTTTGAGACTCAAAAAGCTGTGGCACTGGATCCCTATGAGATAGTCAGGCTTCACCTCATTCCAATCCTTCTGATCCTTCTCTTTTCAACTTCTCATGGCAGGAAGATTCTTTCCTTTATCAGCAGGAAATGTTTTTTTTAATCATATTCTCTATCTTCCTCTGCTCTATGAGTTAGACTCTACAATCAGTCCTCCAAGCATCAGCTCAGTATCTTTCATTTCAAGTCCTGAAGAGGGTCTGAATTGGGGACCAACCAACTGGTCATTTCTTAGGTGTGGATAACTAAGAACAGGGACAGTATGCTTCTTAATACTGTCAGCATGAGGTCTAAAAGTCAAGCTTAGAGCTTCAATTTATGACTATTCCATAGGTCAGATAGGATAACCTCACGCGGGCTCTCTCTTCAATAGAAGTATCCAATAATGGAAAACATGAAGTGGTAATTTTCAAAATAAGCTAATCATTGCTTCTATCTTGGCATACATTCAAGTGGAGCTTAACCACATTAAAAATTAATGTCATCTGGGCACAACCATGTGCAAATAGATTTTGTCCACTTAGGAAATTTGAGAATAATAAGATAACTCAAGATTTTTTTTAATGCCTATAAAATGACTTTAATAACTTTGAATCGACATCTTATGCAGCCTTAGTTCAGATTGTTTGCATATAATACTCAAAGTCCCTTAGAAAGAAAAAAGAAACATTAACTCATTAACCACTTTGCATGACATGCTTTTTAATTCTGTTTTCCAACTTGTTCAAAACACTCTCTTGGGATAACTGAGTAGTTTTTAAAATTATACTTGTTAATTGTTCATAAGCAGGCAATGACTTCAGCGTGTTATTTTCTAATCTATACATCTAAAGTTATTTAAATATGAGTTTTTATGAAAGTATAAAGATAACTGGCCAGGAATTTAGTGCTAAATCCCTAAACTGTGGATGAGTAACAACAACTTTATTAATTCAATCTAACCTAATGTGTTCACCATAATCTGTAAAGCACCATTAGCACATGATGCTATAAGAAAATTCAATTAATATTTTGGATGTTGAATCCTGCCATTGTCTACTATTGAGCCTAATGTTTACTAAAACATTTTTTTCCTTTTGTTACATGCCACTACTCAGTTATTTTTCATCGTATATTTGTGTACATTTTTTATCTGGTAAAAATGACCCAATGGAAAACATTATTTCTGGGAAGTGAAGAGAAAATACACAAGAAGCAGGAGAAAAAAATAGCAATTTGAATGTTTCTTAGAAAACAGGCATCAATAGAAACACAGTATCTTAGAAACAGAGATGATAGACCTGTTGCATGCTAGCTGCATTCCACTCTGGGCACCACATGTTAGGAAGAACGTGGACAAATGTGGTTCATTCAGATAGATGAAGGATTTAAAATGATACTATGTTTAAAAAATAAAATAAAGATCTCTGAGAGATCTGAATGCATTTAACAAAGAGAAAACTTGGGGTATGATGGTTAATTTTATGTGTCAACTTGACCGGGCTAAGGGATGCCCAGATAGCTGGTAAAACATTATTTCTGGGTGTGTCTGTGAAAGTGTTTCCAAAAGAGATCAGCATTTGAATGACTAGACTGAGAAAAGAAGATCACCCTCAATAATGCAGGTGGACACGTCTAATCTACTGAGGGCATGAAAAGAACAAAAAGGAGGAGGAAGAGCCAATTTGCTCTCTCTGAGACATCCATCTTCTCCCGCGCTCCGATGTCTGCCTTCAGACTCCAGGACTTACATCATCAACCCCCGATTCTTGAGCCTTTCAACTCAGACTGGGACTTATACCATTAGCTCCTCTGGTTCTCAGGCCTTCAGACTCAGATTGACTTACACCACAAGTTTTCTTGGTTCTACAGCTTGCAGATGACAAGTCATAAAACTGCTCAGCCTCCATAATCACACGACCCAATTCTTATATCAAATCTCCATCTCTCATTGGTTCTGTTTCTCTGGAGAACCCTGACTAATACACTGGAAATTCACAATAACTCCCTTCAAATGTGTGAAGTACTGTCATGAGAAGAGAAATGAGTCTTCTTTTATTGAGCCTCTAGGAGCAGAGTTTTTTTGCAGGTAACTGTAAGGCAGAACCCTCTTACAGTCAGAGATGTCAGAAGATGGAATGGACTCAGGGGTCCCCATCAGAGTAATGTTTAACCACAGCAAGGAGCCAGCTGATAGAGATGCCATAGAACATCAAAAGAATTTGAGCATCAGGCAGGTAGCTGAAATGGTTGAATTTTAATGTTCCTTTGTCTCCTCTGGCCTGAGATTTACAGTCAAACAGTATAGGTGTTAAAAATGTGCATCACAGGGCGGCTCCGTGGTGGAGTGGTTAAGTTCGTGTGCTCCACTGCAGGCGGGCCAGTGTTTCGTTCGTTCGAGTCCTGGGCACTGACATGGCATTGCTCATGGAGCCACGCTGGAGCGGCGTCCCACGTGCCACGACTGGAAGGACCCACAACACAACTAAGAATATACAGCTATGTACCAGGGGGCTTTGGGGAGAAAAAGGAAAAAATAAAATCTTTACAAAAAGAATGTGCATCAGGCAAATCTGAGCGCTGCTTTAGCTCTCTGTGAAGCTCAGTTTCACTGTCCTTAAAATGGCATCTACATCATAGGGCCCCTCTGAGAGTCATCAGACACACACATATGCAGTGAGAGCTCAGGGTGGAGCATAACACGGTATTCTCTCAATTATGTTAGCTGCTACCTTTACTACTAATCCATCTTCTTGAAGATCCTTTCAGAAAATGATTTAAGAATCCAAAGTCAAAGAATTGATAGGACACACCTTTTCAACAGCAGACACTGAAGAGAAAGAGAAGTATAGAGTAGCTACAAGAAGAATGGAAGAATCATTGGGAAAACCCTGGTATCTGAACTTTTTTAATGTTTAAAAACGCATTTTACAAAAACCTTTGAAACATAACAGGTCAGGAAGAATTTTTAATGTTCTGTGCTTGAACATGGCAAAGGCAGCCTGACTGGAGGCTGGGCTCTCTGTTCTGGATCTCTGAAGTTAGATCAGTAGCATCTGAACCCAACAGGGAGTTTCCCTATCTTCTATGCTTTTCGATTCCAGCTCCAACTGACTCCTCCTTCTTTACTCACCTACAGCAGAGCCCCAGAGCTGGCCCTGAGGTTTTTCCCTTTTACCCAGCAGGAAACACCATTTCTGAGAAGTGAATTGCTATTTTTCGGTTTTGAGCTAGGATTATGAGTAAACTCTGTGTGTGCCTCCGTAGAGCATCCTGATATATCACCTGGGAGCATTTTTGGTTCTGCGTTTCAGCACCAAGAACACGCAAGCCTCTTGTTTTCTGGTTATTGGGTGACCCCTGCTGGTCACTAGGAGATGCTACTGCCTCTTCTAATTTTGTCTTGGCCATTTAATTCCAGTTATCAGACTGTAACTGCCACTTTCCAAGATTCAATTCACCTTTACTTAGTTGTGACAGCCTCTATTAGTACCTGTTGTGCATTAAATATCATCTTTATTGCATTAAACTCAGAGTTTTTGAAAACCTCTCCCCATAAAATGATTAAATCCATAGCAAAGGAAAACATCTTTTTGCTATAATCTGTGCTGGTAGTCTTAATGATTCAGTGATCTCATGCTGACAAAGAAGATGACAATTTTTATATTTTCTTGAAAAATACTAGCTGGCCACAAACACAGGGACTGCCACTTTTCGAAGCCCAGCTGACAGCACAAAACAACATATGTTTAACTCCTTGTCCCAGTGCTCTCATTGATTGAACATACAAAGTTACCCACCCATAGCACAAGGTAATCTATGGCTTACACAGCTAGAAAGGACTTTAAATAAGGTTAAAGACATCCTACCATTTTAGAAATCAACAGCCTATTCTCCCTGGACCTCTCTATCTATAAAACCATCAGCATTCATCTATTGAATAAAGTTTTGTTTAGTGTGCCTGCTATGTAAAAGACTTGAAATAGAGTAGGAAAGAGAATGACGGATAATAAATAGAAAATAGGAGAATACAGTCATCTCTCAGCTGCGGCAATGTTGAATCTACATATTTTGAGCCTCTTACCTGTTCGTATCTGTTAAATAATTGATTTCAGTGGATCTCAGTGTCTTTTACTGAGTTTCTCATCTATCATACAGTAAGAGTAAAATGATAGCATATATCTAATTCCCTTAATACTGTAATGACTAGCAATCCCCCTCCCACAATAATTCACTGCAAACGAAACTCCCCCTTTAAAAAGACTGTTTTGTATACTCCTATGGATAATAACAGCAACTCACTCTAGCCAGAGCCAAGATGGGCAAGCTTCAGTTTAGCTAATTGTATATGGTTCCTTAAATCTCTTCAGAGAAAATATAGGGAGCATCATTTTCAGTAGTCTCTCAGGTCATCAACTCAAGAAGAAAATGCATGAAAAATGAAGGGAAGATTGGGCTCTTATTGGCTATACGGATGTGTGGGCGTGTATGTGTGTGTTTACAAATGTCCCATTATACAACAAATACTGTTGAATAAATGTCCAGACCGTAATGAGAATTATAGAATCACACTAATAACTAAATAAGTTCATGAATTTAAATGAGACACTCCCTGGTGCCTTGTGACTTTGCTCTGTTAAATTTTAGGCACATACGACATATCACCTCCCTCTCTTTAGATTTTGCAAACCAAGCTATTATTTATTCTGTTTATTCATATTTTCTCTTGAAAAGTCAATCCTCCATAGATTCTGAAACACTTATGTTGTGTATTTTTTTTTTTCTGAATTCCCATCTCTGTTTGCCTTCATCTTCCCGGCAGTGAAATGCCTCAAACTGAATACAATATCCCAGGCTTTTTTAAAAGGTCTTCATGACTTTCTAATAGTAAAGACTTTCCCTAGGTTTTGAAAATCAGCCTGTTTAGAAAACAGTAAATGCACAGCTTTTATCTATGTAAAGTCTTATCACAACTCACCTTTTTATTCACGGGCATGCCTTTTCCTTTCTCAAAGGTTTTTCTACTTTACGTGGTTCTTTAACATCTTGTCCCTTTCAGTAAACACTAATTTAATTAAATATTTCTGCTTCTCTGTGTATGTTCTCTTGAACTTTTCATTTTTTGTTGATGCTCTTTCTCTTAACTGTTCTTTTTTTCCATTTTCCAGTACTTCGGTGACCCTGAGACCTTTGAGAAAATATTTGCAAATCTACACTGACTTCTTATTTATTCATGACTCTTTTCAGCAATGTTCTTTTCTTTGCAAAGAGTTCAAAGCCACTCACAAGAGCTAAGGTCAAACTCAAGACACACCTCTGATTACAACTGGAGAATAAAAGGAGAATGAAGCATTGAAAAATATTTTAAGAATCCTAAAGATACTCAGATCTGATTTAAGTTATACATAGTAGGGTACATCACAATGAAATAGTGTGGTCTTTTGGCTTCATCTCTTTTTCCACTCAACTTGAGAATTGTAATTGTCTCCAATTTCAGAAGAAGTGAATTCTCCAAATGTTGTGGAATTTGTCTTAATAAAAAGATTTTAAAACCTGGCTTAGTTGCTTCATTTTACAGCTCCTTCCCTGAGGACATCAGTGAAAGTTTACTGAACAACCCGTATCTCACCTACACACTCGACTCAGCCTGGATAATGGCTAAGCTTCCCTGCTGTTTTTAAATCTTTGGCTTTTTCTTTCTTCTGATTAGGTATAGCTGTTTCCTAACCTTAGCTTTAGCCAGACTTTACACAGTCTGGATCATAAAGTTTTCATTTTTAATGGAAAAGTATCTCATGGTTGATGGCAGCTTCTCTGTTCCTTTTTATCTGGCAGATGCCTGTATAGATAAGCTTCTGAATCCAAGATTACCCACATACCATCCCATGCTTTCAAATACCAGAAAAATGGAAAGACATTTGGATCATCTCCACTCATTTCTACAGCTGACTCATTATGGACCCTGATTATTATTTCCATAGTATTCTTCATATCTTCACTATCAGTTCCAAACCTTGTGACATAGAGTCACAGACTTGTACAACTAGGATGGAGCTTGGTCCACTCCCTTTACTTTATAGATGAAGGACTGAAGTATAGCTACACAAGTCAAGGGACTTGTCCAAGGTCACAAAAGTTGGCTCATGACATAGCTAGAATAACATCAAGTCTTTGTGTATTTACATGTACGTGTGTAACAAATGCTTATGTAGAGCTTACTATAGACCAGAGAGTCTGAGCCCTTTCCAGGCTTGACTCTTTTAATCCTTACAACAACCTTATGAAGTAGATACTATTACTATTCCATTTCAAAGATGAGGAAACTGAGTTACAAAAAGATTACATAACTTTTTCAATGTCACATACCTTGTAGGGGGCAGAGGAGGGACTGAAACCGAGGCGGTCTGGCTCCCAAGTCTGTGCTCTTAATCAGTATGTACTCTCTTTCACGAAGGTCACACAGTCAGTTACATGTCATTAAGAAGTAAGCCTGTTCTAGCAGATGCATAAATAATTACCTCCATACTACCTCAGCATAGCTCTCCATCATCAATCCACACATCTTGGTTTCTAAAATTATCCTCACACAATCTCTCCAGATATTCACCATAAAGCCAAGGTATGCTTTATCCAGATGTGAACTCCTACATAAGGAAAAATATAAAATCTTACTCCCTTGCCCTTAGGGAAACAAAAACTGAACCAGAAGGTTACTGCAGATTTTTGAAAATCACTACGCTCTGTCTGCTCCACTTGCAATATGTTCCTATAAGCTCCCTTCTGTCCCTCTAGTGGGATTTGAGCATTTCTAAGGCTAGGATGCAGAGTAAACACCTTTGCATTTAACAGATGTGTTCTGTTTCCCCTGTTTGCCTGTGGCTGCCTTTTACTTTTCAAGAGCCTCTGGGATTGAGACATCATGCCAGGTACCTGAGGCAAGGCGCACAGCAAATGTAAATTGTGGTCCTCTATCATTCAGGGCCTGCCCTTGTCTGGATCTTCTTAAGCATGTCACACAGTGGCTTCCCACAGACAGCTCTCAGTGGCCACTGGGACCGCGAGAAGAACGACCCTATTATCAGCTGGTGAGAACACAAGAAAACTCAATAACTTCACAGTGCCAGGAGAGGTGCTGCTAAGAATCTCTTAGCACCCAGGATACAAACACCATCATCTACTTAGATTTTTATTATACCAGCAACTACAGTGTCAGAGACATTTACTCCGAGTAATACAACCACAAAAGCACACCAGAGAAATAAGTTTCTGGGACTTATCTGTTGCCTTAGTGAATTTTTGCTTGTAAGGTGTCAGGAAAAAGACATTAATATTGTCTTCTCCTAAGACACAGTCCCACAATTTGACAGGAACAACTACTTATGGTGTGGAAGCATTTGCTGGCCCTGAAAAGTCTGAAGTGGTTTGAAGTGACTTTGAAGAATTTTTGAGAGAGACAGGGCAAAGACCCTAAGGTCTTCGGGTATTAAAGGAAGCAGGTGTCAGATATGGAATTGTCTGTCTCTGCACAACCATCAACGGAGTCAGAAAAAGCTGCCGATGTTTTATCTCCAAGGACCTGCGCATAGTCCCATTTGTTTTCAAGAGAAGAGGGCAGGTTTAAAAGCTGAAAAGTCACCCAGAGCATAAGGTGTAGGGTTTCGAGTACTGGGGAAAATCTGAAACAAGTGAAAGATGGATTTATAAGATAGCAGAGGGGTCTCAGAAAAGTAATAGGAGTAAAATTTCTTTTTTAGACACATATATCAAATGCCTTCCTTGTTATTATCATATTATACATTTGAATCTTTGTGTTAAACATTGTGGGTTTTCTGTAAATATGATTCAGGATTTTATTTTCTTTTCAAATTATCATTTATATTTAAATTTGGCATTTTAATCATGGAGCCACCTCCATCCACTGTGGGAATTATGCTTATTCAAGGAAGCTGCCCCAGGTTCTTCTCTTGACAGGGATAGGCACAGAGTGGATGACCGGCACAAGCACATACCAACTGTCCCAGCGCATAGGACTCTCTGTCCAGTCAGAGGATGGCGATTAGCAAAGCCATCAGACTGGCTCCCTTCAGGTTGCAGACTAGAGAACCTGAGTGGTCCGGCCTGTGGGTCAGACCTTGCAAGCCAAGGGAGGGGGTCACTGACCGTTGGAACACCCTTGGTTCCTTGGCTTTCCTTTCTTTGTTCCAATACATGTGTATGCTTAAAATGAGCTTTATATTTAAAGATCTAATCCACATCTCAGCTCCCTGAAATCAAACACCTCACTGAGCTCAACATAAAATAAAATCAGTGACATATTCATTAATTGGAACAGTCCTGTGATTTATGACCTGTCTGTTCTGATAACATCTCTACTCTGTCCCGCATTTACGCGTTTCATCTTTCATCACATTCCACTCAATTTCATATTTTTTTCTTCATTTACCCCTTCTCTACCTCTTGCATATCCTTTCTTCTCTCTCTCTCTCTCTCTCTCAATTCTCTCTTTCTCTGCTTTCTTTTATACCTCTTACAATTCTACTTTCCAGGGACAATGTCATGGCTAGACCTATTCCTCCCCTTCTATTTTTCCTTCTTCTTCCAATTGCATCCAATTTTCCTGGCCAGGCCTCCCAAACTCAACACTCCATCCTCACCACATGTACACTTGAGGAGAGCACTCTCACTAGGGCTTAAGATTCAATAAATGGATAGTTTAGGCAAGTATTAGACATTTACGAAATCTGATTCTTTAAATAAAGCCATATTGGCTCAATGCTATTCAACAAAGTGCTAAATTTGGTTTTCCACGTTCAACACAATTCCACAAACATAATACCAATATGTATCAGTAGGTTCAATAGGGAGCACCAAAATGGAGAAGACAGAACCCCAAGCACTAGTTGGCTTGCAATCTGAGAGGAAGAAAGCACATATATAGAAACAGCAATCACACCAGACAGAACATGGCTGCACTGCTATGGTGAGGGAGGCACAGAAGGGAACAAGGTTCAGCCAGGACTTCAGCTGTGTCAGCATGCCACAATTCCAGCAATGCGCGTGCACATGCTTCATATAATGTAACCCATGTATCACATCTGAAGCGGACCCTTCGTCATATGGTATGGAGTCAGGCATTGGATTCTCTATTTTTGAGAATATGCCAAAGAGGGCGCCAAGATTTTCAGTATTGTTCTAAAAATAATCACGACAGAGCCCAAGGGCAAATTTCAGAATAGGAAATAATGATCTTTGGTCCCAATCATTTTTTTTTTTTTTTTTTTTTTTTTTTGCCTATTCGATTCTTCTTTTATAAGTCTTTTGAAATAAAAGTGCCTCAGTTCTCAGTTCCCTTCACTTTCAACTTGCTTGTTGGATCCCAAATCTACTGCAGGGCCTTTTCCAGCCTGCCCATCCTACCTTGCCTATGCTCCAAGTCTGCCTTTCCCGAGCGTCCTGTTCCATCATATTTTAGCCATGTGTTGGGCAACGTAATTTTCTATGTAAATGTTCTACAGTGAATTACGAATGACTGATGGACTTTACCCTCCCAAGGGTATATTTTTAAGTTTTTCTAACTTTATCGAGGAATTATTGACAAATATAATTGTATATATTCAAAGTGTGCAATGTGATGAGTTGATATACATTGTGGAATGATTACCAAGGGTTTTTGGTTTTTTAATGGTAACTCACTGAAGTCAAAAATTTTTAAACTGATAGAGTTGATATTTTAAACATGGGCCTTCAAAATTATACCCTATTTCTGACCTTACTTCAGTTCTCCCATTTTAACAACACCCACAACAGCAACACCTCCACACACACACACACACAAGCAATCTCTGTGTCAGAGAGATACGGGAGAATCTTTACCCTCATTTGAGGAAACTGGCCTCCAATCCTACAAAGAGGTAGTAACAAATCTAATTAAAATAACTAATGTAAGGTAAACTCCCATGCCATTTCTAAATAAAAATGGAAATTAAACATAACTAGACTTTTGTGATCTCCTGTTTCTCTATAACAAATTACCTCAAAACTTAGTTTTTTAAAACAACAATAAACATTGATCATCTCACAGTTTCTATGGACCAGGAATTCAAGAGTACCTTAGCTGAGTGGTTCTGGCTCCGGATTTCTCACGAGGTTTTAGTCACATTGTCAGCAGGGGCTGCAGTCATCTGTAATTATCTGAAAGCTTGACTAAAGCTAGACTTGACTGAGAGTCACTTATATGGCTAGTAACTTTTTGCTAGCCATTCACAGGAGGCTTCATTTCCTCACCCTGGACCTCTCAGGAGGGTCTCTTGAATATCCTAATGCCACAGTGTCTGGCTTCTTTGGGCGAGTGATCCAAAAGTAAGGCAGAGGCAGTAATGTCTTTTATGACATGGCCTCAGAAGTCACTCATCATAATTTCTGCTACATTTTCTTGTTGGGAAGTAAGTCATTAAATCCATTCATATTCAAGATAGGGGATGGAAGGGTCAGACTTTACCTTTTGACAAGGAGGACTATTAAAGAATTTGTGGACATAGTTTTAAACCATCTCAGCTCCCATACCCACTTCTTCAGTCTCTTTCTATTCCTGTCTATTTAGTAATGGAGTCTATTGAGTAAATATTCTATTAAGCAAATATTTTTTAAACATTAGTTTCCTAGATCTTAAATATTCCCATAAGCAATATATAGTTTTCAAATTTTTGTTGCTAATCCATTTCTCCAATTTTCATAAACTTTCTCCATTCCAAGTTACATTGTGTTGTTCAAAAATAAATCTCCTGTGTAATTTGGGGTTCAATTATACAGCATTGCTACTCCTGAATTGACATCCATAAAATCAATTTTAATTCATTCATATGTGGCTAAGTAAAATATTTTATGAGGTATTAGATCAAACATCTGTTCTATTTCTTTTGACTGTTACTTCAGTACTTGAATTATTTTTGGAAAAAGCAATCAAATTAGCTTCTCGTAATTAGAGACTGTTGATTGTTCATATTTCATGTCCTTTATAACACTTAAGTAAGAGCGGTTGTTTTTTCTGTGAAGAATTTGTTCCATTATTTTACTAGAAGCTAAAGCAATCTTATTTACCCACGTGAACTGCATCACAATTAAAGTCTGTTTCTTAAGAACAATGACAAACAAGAAGTGTTTATCTTATTGTTCCAAAACTGAAGATACATTTCTTTTCCAATTGATTGATTTCTGCTTCTAAGAAACAATGGCAGGTGTTCTCAGGAAATGTTAGTTTAAGTAAAGCAAGAGTCCACCAAGAAAACACCATGCAGATAGACAGAAATCACCACTTCCTCTCTCCAAATCCACAAATTAGGTTAACAGAACAACAAAAGTCAAAGAGTCAAGGTATCTAATTAGCTCAAACAACCTTCCTTTTCAGTGAAGAAGTAATCAGAACAGATGTTTAATTCATTTATTCATTGAACAAACCTTTATTGTATATCTGCACCCATAGCTGAATTGAGACTTTAAATGCCCTAAACACTGAAAGGATGATGGTTACCATACTTTTTTCAAAATAAAACTAGTACTCACTTTCATTGCAACTAGGTATGCTCCTACTGGACCTGATCTTCTAGGTATAAGTTATGAACTATGGGCAAAATAAAACAAAATAATTACCTGAAGGCACTGGAAAGTGAAAAAAAAAAGCAGGCAAATTCTGAAGGGAAGATAAAAATTTGAGAAAGAAACCAGCACAGGACATGTTTACATTTTTTAATGAGTTTTAATTTGTGAGCAGGATAAAGGTGGCACTAGGTAAAATGACTAAAACTTTGAGATAAAAACCTATATATTTCTAGCCAGAGAAAAAGAAGGTAGAGGTCATAACAACCATAGGTAAGGGGATAAGTACCAGAAAAAGAGAACTAGGGAGCATGAGCATCACATTATGTACACAATTTCCGCCAAAGTCTTTGGCTGCCCCATGAATGCATGCATAAAACAGAATTAAAGCAGTGCAGCTAAGTCAAAAGAATTGAAATACAATTTGAATTTCCACCAAAAAGAGAGTTTCAAGTTTGAATCAAGCAAGTGAATTGTCTGATAAAACTCTCATGGTAGGAATATAGCAGAATCATGAGTTTCCACAAAATAATTTTCAAAATGCCTAGGTTAAAATCCAAAATTACCCAACAAACAAAAAGGAATATCTGACCTATTCTTGAGAGAAAAAACAAGCAACAAAGACCATTGGTGAGTTGACCCAGATATTGCAATTCACAGACAAGACTTTTAAAACAGCTGTTATAACTATGCTCAAGGAAGTAAAGGAAAATATGCTTGCAATGAATGAAAAGATGGGAAATTGTAGTAGATAAATATAAACAATAAAAAAGAACCAAATGGAAATTCTAAAACTGAAAAATACAATTTCTGAAATTATAAGTTTTCTACATTGGCTTAACAACAGAATGGAAATAATGGAGAAAAGAGTCAGTAAGTTGAAGATAGATCAATGTAGATACATAGAATACAGAGAAAAAATATTGGGAAAAAAATGAACTGACCATCAAGGACCTGGGGGCAATAACAAATGTCTAATAGTTGTGAATAAAATTCCAGAAGGAGAGGCGAGAGAATATGAGGAATACAATTTATTTGAAAAAAACAATGCCCAAAACTTCTCAAATTTGATGAAAGACATAAATTTTCATATTCAAGAAGTTCAGTAAAACCAAATCAGGACATATACAGAGAAAATCATGTCTAGGCATATCACGGTCAAACTGCTGATAACTAGGGTTAAAGGAAAATCTCAAAAGTAGCCAGAGGAAAATGACATATTACATACAGGAAGACAATAATTCAAAACTTATCAGAAACTATGACAAACAGAAGTTGTGAAACATTGTCTTTTAATTGCTGAAAGAAAAACAGTCAACCAAGAATTGTACATCTAGCGAAAATCTTCAAATATGAAGATGAAATAAGGACATTTTTATATTTTTTAAAAATACTAAGAGAATTCATTGTCAGTAGAACTCCTCTACAAGATACACTTTAAAATTTTATTCAGACTGAGGGAAATGATATCAGACTGAAACCTAAATCTTCAGAGAGGACTAAAGAGCATCAGAGATGACAACTATCTGGGTAAATATAGTTGTATATACCTGTGTAATCCGAACTTCCATCAAGATGTAGAATATTATCATTATCCTCAGAAAGTTCCATCATGTCCCTTCTTTGTGAACTCTCCCTCCCAGGAGGAAATTAAGGTCCTGGGGTTTTCCCACCATCAATTAGTTTTGCTGATTAGTTTTCCCTGTTCTAGAATTCTAGCAAATTCAGGATAAAATCCTGAAACCCACTTAAGAGAAAATAGTCATGAAAACCTTGCAAGGCTGGGGCATATCCAGTCTACAGTGTGTAGTCAATCCCTTCTTCAACTGCCCAAGATTCTCTTTAAATCTCAACTCTAAACGGAATTTCCCTGGGTACCCTGAAGAGGCATTGGTTGTGTGGAAGAGAAAGCCACCCTGCTCTTGAACCAGAGTTAAAGTGAAAAGAACAAACTCTCTTCTTCCCATGAATAAAGTAGTGAAACCCAACTCCACTACCCAGTTAATAGCCCTTTAAGGAAAGAGCCATTAGAGGGGATAAAGCTGAAGATATAAACAAAAGAAAGAATGTTTATTGGAGCCAGTTGCTAGAGAAGGTGGGAGAAGATGGTGTCAGAGGACAGACTGGCCTTAAACATTAGAAAGGACATCTTATCTCCTGGGACTGGAAGAAAGAGGTTAAGATTGACGAGGAAATAAAAACCTTTAAAATAGTGGGTTCAGGGAACTAAGAGATGTCTACCTTGATTAATTGACAATTACCGTAATCAAAACAGCTGAACCAGGAGCACCAGTGGACCCAGGCATTAATTACAGAAGGAACTGTGGTTTGAAGGTCAAAACAATTAAACTCTGTTCACTGAATAAAGCAAAGTAGTGCAAGCACAACAAAGCAACTACTATAAAATAATGCTGGGTCCCTATTTCACTCTTTAAAGCAAAATTTGGATTAGATCTAGATTCAAATAAAGAGAATATAAGTACTAGCATATAATAGCCACTATGATATAGTACAACCCATTGCATATTTTTAAGACTAAAATATGTGTAATGATAATGCCACACATGATTTTTAAGAGAAACTCCAGCATTTTACACTCCCCTTCTTCCTGCATACTCACTCTGCTGTCTCAGCTCTGTTTTTACAAGTTACTTATGGTTGCGGAATTTGCTGAGACGGTGGGGACAGTCTCTAAACTGCAGAGATTAAAATCTGACCTATGAATTGAAATTGCAAATAAACTGCCAAAGTTGGCGAGAGTAGTTGGTTATAGAGTGCTTCAGCCCTCGCAATCCGCACCAGGGCGCCTGCTACATATTTTAGCTATTGAAGCATTTGGAGCTGCAATATGTTGTACTTCAATTACAATACTCCAAAGTTCATTTTCTTTCATTCAACCAATTATATTGAGGTCCCACTGAGGAAAGAAACCATATTAGAGGTAAAAAGAAAAAGAGTGGAGGAATTTTTTGCTCTGAAGAAGCTTGGTTTCTGAGAGCTGTCTTTGATTGTTAAGAACTTTCCATTCTGAGCCCCTCCATCCATCTCCTCCGTGGATGTCCTGGGTCATCCTTTCCACATTTCTGATTCAGGAATATTGGAATAACTCAGCAGAATCAATATTTCAGATGGGCACCTGGCCTTTCTGCTCCTGACCACACTAAACATCATACCATCCCTTTTATTTCTTCCTTCCAATTTGTGCAATTATAAAAACAGTAAAATTGAAGCTCTGTTTCAGTAAGCAGCTCACAAAACAGTTGACTCAGTTCTATGCACCTTGTTTTCTTTGTATAAAACTGTTTTTGAAATTATTTTAAAATTAAGGGGTTAAGGAGCATCCACACCTTGTGTGGACTGGTTCTTACATCAGAAAAACACTAGTTAATGACAAACATGACTGGTGGGTGGGATAAGGCAATCAAGATATGCTACTTCAGGTGCCTTTGGAAGTTAATTTTATAAAACATAGTAAGACATTGCTTCCCACCTACATCACCTCAAATTCCTAGGGCAGTGCACTAGCAGCACTTAATCATTGAGTCAGCCTATGTATCAGCAGTTTCTGTATTTAATTTTTCTCTGCTCAACTTCAGGAACCCGTCTGAGAAAGACTGGGTCCAGCCTCTCTCCTGGACTCTATGAGAGCAAGAGGATGCTCACCATCCACCACTCACATCACCTTCATGGTTTCTCCCTTTCCCTTGACTTTGGGCATTTCTAAGACACTTTGTTAGGGAAAGAACATAAAGCCTATGCATTAATTGCTTTAAAATGTTGAGAGAAGAATCTTGTTCAATCGTGTTGACTTGCAGAGCACATTGTGTGCTACCCCAAGACAGCAGCTCAGAGGCACACCTAGGTCACAGGCTGCATTTATAACGATCAGTTCTTCATTCCCAATCTTGACTTTCTCCCCCGTGAACTCAGCTCAAAAGTGAACTTAAAAGTCTCCTCACGTGCTTTAGGTAGGTAAGAGTTTGAGCAGATCTTTGTCTTAAGACTGTTCTGTCTTTCTCACTGTTACTTCCTGGGGATCTGTTTCCAGTTGATAGTGTTAAATTTCGAGAATAGTTGTGATGTCACAGATGAATATTCTGCCCTAAAGTTCCCTTAGGCTGCAATTTAAGGACAGTGGCCAAAGCAGCATGGTGTCTTCTAGTTTACCTAAGTCAAGGCAAGTGAGATGGAGAAGCAGAAAGGTCTGGCTGGATGTCACACACAAATTAGAAAACGAAATTTTACCTGAAGTCTTGAGTCCAGAAGCCAATAACATACAAGGTCACAGGTCATGATTCTTACCCAGGGCAAGCTCCATGGGTGTGTAACCTGTGCAGCAGCACAAGACCCCAAGGTCAGAAGTGCCCGCCCTTAGTTTATTGCTCTGCAGTCACTGTCTTAAATTCTTAATAATCTTTGAATAAGGGGTCTGCATTTTCATTTTGCACTGGGCCATGTGAATTATTCAGCCAGTCCTGTTGTCATTTCTCCTTTGCATGTATCACAAGACAGGAAAAAAGAAAAAGAAGAGTCAGTTTAAGCCAAAGTGGCTGATATTCAGTTATGGCTGTGGGGACTCTAAGACTCTTCTCTCCATCTTCAGCCTCCTTTGCCAGCCTAAGCCACTCAGCACATTTGAAAGTGATGCCCTCTAACTCCTCAGTTACCACCTGCTCTGATTTCAAATACGAAGCAGAAAAATGGTAAAATATATACATGCATTTTTTTCATGCTCCCTGGAAAGATTCATCTTGTGTAATGGAGCTGCAGGGGAGGAATACACTATAGCATGAGGTCCTCACGGGCAGGTTGGGAAAGAGTGACTCTTAAAGAAGTGAACGTGACTCTCTAGGAAGAAATGAAAAGAGATCATCGACACTCAGGAAGATGTAAAAGCAAAAATAGGATGACGTCTCCAGAAAATGATCCAGTTCCCCTCCTACTGGCAGAATCAGCCCAATTCCATGATACAGAATCATGACAAAGGGATACTGGCTTGCAAGGCCCACCTGGCATCTCAGAAGACAGTCAAGATTACAGCCTGAATAAATAAGAGATTTGTCTTTGATCAACAGAAAGCAGAGATAGCAATTTAGCAAATGCAGTTCTGTTTTTTTCTAAGACTTCGCACTTGCCACATGCAAGGGTGAGCCTACGAGAGAGCAAGAGAGAGCTATTGACCCCTGGAAAGAGTATTCAGAGTGTATGTTGGGTACATGTGAGGGGTGGTGAGGGCAGATAGAAGTCACATCTGCCAGGGAGGATTGAGAACGTTGGGAGGATAAATACAGAAGCAAGCAGGCCCCAGTGTCTCAGTGCTGGGAGCGGAACAGTACTCCGATATCTGCAGGTGATGTGAGCGAGCACCACGGTCTCAGCTGATCCAGGAACTCTGATGACTTCCATTGGCAAACTACATTAAATTTTGATATATGCTATATAGTATTTTCTCTTAATTAAACTTCTTAATTAAACTTTACAGCAAAAACACTTGTCTTTTATTTCCAATATCCCCAGGAGTGCTGGAAAAGGGAAGTGCACCACCAGGAATTATTCCATAAAAGTAATTACCTGGAGGAATTCATGAAACAAATGTACTGATTCAGATGTTACACATGCTATTAGTCACATTCAAAAAATCTTAATACAAACAAAACATTTTTATCCTCTGAGGAGGATATCAGCTCTGAAGAGGAAGTCATTTCAACACTGAAATGATAATGCAGATGCTACAACAGTAGAAAGACCAACAGACTGGGAATACTGATTCTGGATATAATTTCACTTCTGCTACAACCTAACTACAGGACATTGGCCAATCATTACCTATGTGATCTCAACTGAGAAAGGAAGTGTTTAGACCAGTGGTTCTCAAGGTGTGATTTCAAACCCAGCAACATCAACATCACTTGGGAACTTAATAGAAATGCAAATTCCCAAGCTCCATCCAATTCCTACTGAGTTATCAACTCTGGGGCCTAGCAGTCTGTGCTTTAACAAGCCCTCCTGGTGATTCTGATATATGCTGAAAGTTGAAAAGGACTGAATTAGATGAACTCCCAACTTTCTCGACAGCTCAAAAATTCTGTCGCATTGTCATCAATATCCTCATCATCCGTTATATATATATCAAGAGCTTACTCTGTGTCTCCTGCCCCTGTTCTAGGCACTTTAGATATAATAATACATCTAATAACCACAACACCCTGGGAGGTAAATTCTATTATCATCACCACTTGGCAAATAAGCCATGAAAGGGTCCAGTAGCTATGGTGAAAATGCACTACCAAGATCCTTCTTCAAGGAAGGACTTGTTCTTCCAGCTATCAGGAACTTCAGGGTTTTCCTCAGCTACAGAAAGCCACATGCCCAAAGATATATCCTTTCCAAGGAAGCCCATATCAAGTAATGAATCACAAAAGGGTTTAAAAGCCTGACCTATCGTGGGACAGCTCTGACAGGCGTATATGCTCCAGAGTTCCCCATGGGGTTGGCCGAGACTTTGCTGGGCCTACATCACAGTTCAATTTCTCCCTCTGACCAATCTTGCTTTCTTCCCCTTCCTGTCACATGTGTTGACCCTTAAATAGTCCACATGCCGAACTTCTCAGTGTCTGCATCTGGAAAACCCATTTTACAACAGTAAGTGACTGAAAGTTAGAGGCCGGTAATTGGTGGAGCCAGGATCCAAATCCAGGCAGACAAACTCTAAGCCTTAGGCTCCTAGCAATTTATTGTGCTCCCTATAATTTGTCCCCTACTTGGGCTTATAAATTAGTGGCCAAGCACTTGAACATGAGACCTTAGAAATAATTTAATTTTACAAGTGTGGAAACTTTAGCTTTAGCTACAGAGGGTGGCTCCAGGTTGCCCCTTTGGTAGCGAGCAAGCACTGCCTTGATCTGAGATGTTCTGACTCCCAGTCTTCTACTGTGTCATGTTCCCAACCACTTTAAGGAAAATGTTATCGCATTTAATAGTATAATAGCAAAATAAGATCTTTGAAGTAAGTTATAATTGTATTGGGGAACACTCGGCACAAAGCCTAGGAGACATTACAGCTGATACTACAGAAATACAAAGGATGGTGAGTAACATTTTCTTTATATGCCAACAAACTGGATAACCTAGAAGAAATGCGCAAATTACTGGAAATATACAACCTACCAAGACTGAAACATAAAGGAACAGAAAACCTGAAAAGACCAATAAGAAGTAGTGAGATTGAATCAGGTATCAAAAACATTCCAACAAGGAAAACCAAGGACCAGATAGCTTCACTGGTGAATTCCACCAAACATTTAAAGAAGAACTAATGCCAATCCTTTTCAAACTCTTTCAAAAAATGGAAGAAGAGAGAACACTGTAAAACTCATTTATATGAGGTGAGCATTACCCTGATACCAAAGCAAGATAAAGAAACCATACAAAAAGTAAACTACAGGCCAAAATCCCTGATGAATATAGATGTAACAATCCTCAGCAAAATACTAGTAAATAAAACCAAACAGCACATTAAAAGGGTCATACGCCACAACCAAGTGGGATTCATCTCTGACATATATATGTATGTAGATATATATATATTTGTGTGTGTATATATGTATATACACATATGTACATACAATGGAATATTATTCAGCCTTAAAAAATGAGGCAATTCTGTCATATGTGACAACATGAATGAACCTTGAGGAATAAGCCAGTCACAAAAGGACAAACACTGCAAGATTCCACTTATATGAGGGTTTAAAATAGTCAAACTCATAAATCAGAGAGTGGAATGGTGGTTGCCAGGGACTAGGGGAAGGTGAAAATGGAGAGTTGTTTTCAATGAATATCAAGCTTCAGTTACACAAAAAGAATAAGTTTCAGAGATAAGAATAGATCAGAATCTAAAATAAGCGCTTAAAAATTTTGCTAAGAGGGTAAATCTCATGTTAAGCATTCTTAACACCAAAAACAAAATGAAACAAAAGGAGGCAACTTTTGGAGGTGATGGTTATGTTTATTACCTTGATTTTGGTGATCGTTTCACAGGTGTTTGCATATATCAAAATTCATCAAACTATATGTATTAAATATGTGCAATGCTCCCTGGAGTGTGATTTCTGGTTACACGTGAAGCAAAGAAATCAAAAATTTTAAAGCAAGTAACCATCACCAATAAGAACGCTCACTGTGAAGAAACACCCAAAAATCTCATGACCAAGGTAATTCTTTTACAATGATGCTCAATATTGGCTGCTTATTGGAATTACTAACGATTCTAATAATTGGTACAGTTTAGTTAGCACAGGATGAAATATGGGCATTGGGAGTTTTTTTTAAAGCTCCCCAGGTGATTCTAACATTCAGTGAAAGCTGAGAACTACCGCTTCAGGGTAAACTCAGTTCTCATTACACAGCAAACATTTCCTTATAGGAGAAAGCACTCCTGTGTATGTGATAAATTTGGAAAGACATTTAAATATTCCATGTCATAGAGTGAGTTACTTGATAGGTTTAGTAGCATACAAGGGATTTGTCCCAATAGTGATAACATACAAAAATAAAAGTGCATTTCTATTGTAAAGTAGTGGAGTGGGGACACAAATTTCCCCTAATTCTCTCCCTCTTCCTCCCACCCCAAGTTCCACCTGGTTTGGCTCACACCAAAAGCTACTGTTGGCCAGCCTAAGAATGACACAAATATTCTAGGTTATTGATTCTATTCTAATAGTAAAAACAGATAACTATATAGAACTTTATACCTCATACAGAATTTCAAAAACATTATTACATTTAATATCAGACCTATCTCTTTAAGAAATGACCAAGGTAAGTGACAAACTAAAATATTTGCATACCTGTTACTCATTCAAGAGCTTTATTGAATAAGCATTTATTGAATATCAGCTACGTACAAAGTACTAGAGGACATTTGATGTGAAGGGATAAAAATATGAATTAAATACTGATCCTTAAAGAAGTTTACATTCTCATACAGAACATAAGACAAATGTATAACTATTACACAAGATACAGCATAAGAGAAGTTTAGAGAAAATGCAATGAGAATTCAGATCAGAGAAACTACATCTAGACAGAGAGATGATAAGTTCAGGCTTGGTGGAGGATAGAAGGAAACAGACCAGTTCACCAAAAAGCCAATCTGCTAAAGGACCAACTCTCTAAAACCCCTAAATGAGCTGATCATCATGGAGGAGTAGGATTTGGACATGAAAACGACATTAAAGAGTAGATAGAGTGGGGATGACTAGGAATTCCTAACACAGGGAATCAATAAGAAAGGGAGTCCATATTTTAGAATAATGTGACACAGGGCATGCATGACAGAGAATCTTTTTTGCTTGGCTACACTACTGCAAAGACTGTTAAAAAGGGAATAACAGAAAAATAAAAAGAGAAAAGTTGTAAGATCAGATCACGAAGAGCAAATGTACCTGGCTAAGGAGTCTGAGCACTAGGTAATGTCCACATTTTCCAGCCTGGAAGTTACATGGCCAGAGCTCTGTTTCAAGAAGGTTATAATGGCAGCAAAGAAGGACTGGAAAGGGAGCCCAAATAGGAGGTTACTGCAGGTATAACAAAGGCCTAACTCATGGTCAGTAATATGCATGAGGGAGTAAATATTTCAGTCAAGAAACCAGACTGGCCAGTGCATAGAGGATATGTTGAAAAATAAAATTAGGCAGAAGAGAACGGTCAGAGTATGGACAACCTGGGAAGCCAACCAGAGAAGACAAGGTTCCCCCAGCCCCTCCACTACCCAGCTCTGGCTTTAGATAAACCACTGGATCTCTCTGAATCTTGGACCCCTCCTTGTTAAAAGAGGGAAGTGAGGCAGCTGGGAAGTTTACCCAGTCTCCCATTTTGCAACCTTATGATTTAGTATGACTGCCCAAGAGGAAGCCATTGCATATTCTTGAGCAGGAAAACAAATAAGATGAAAGGGATGGTTTAAAAAGATAAGCCTGTCGGCAAATATCTATTGAAGGAATTACTGCGTTGATAACACTGTCAACACAATGCCTTCTATCCTGATGTCATATTTTAGATTCGTAGGAAAGCCTTTGATATATATCGACCATGAAGCACATATCGCTGCTAAAGACAGGCAGTATGTTTCTCTTTTAGAAAGTATAATGATATAATTGCAAAATGGATTCAGATAAGAGTTTCAAAAGAGGCGCTTAAGGTGGTGAAATATGTGACTACTCTCACGAGTGCTCAGCAATCTCATAGATACAGCTACTCTTCATTTAGTCAATGTATTGTTGAGCACTGCTACGTGCCAGGCATAGTGCTAGATGAGGAATACAGTGATAAATCAAATGGCTGTGGGCTCTTCCTTCACTGAGCCCACAATCTAGGAGAGACAAATAAACATACATATTCAAACTGCCAGCAGTACTATGGGAAAAAAAAAATACTGGGATGATGAACACTGTATGGACCTGATTTAGACTGAGAGGTAGGAAGAATTGGCAAGTCTTTTGTGAGAGAGAAATATTTAAGCTGAGACCTGAAGGATGAGAAGTCAGCTAGGCCAAAATTAGGGAGGATATTTGGAAGTGGAGGGTGGGGGGGGTCATATTTCCTTTTACTTCCTGTAAGAGTACAGTGAAGACTGACAGGAGTTTATGAGGCATATGGTAGCAGCAGATCATGGCTGAATGGGAAAGATGACTCATTGTCCAGTTGCCCCAATCCTTTGAAATTGACAGCTATCCCCCTATAAGAGTCAGTAGAGGGAATGTGGTCCCTAATTCATCGACACCGCCAACATGCTTGGCTTCAGGTATTCACATCCTACTTGTTGGTTCATGAATTGGCCCCTATACACAGAGGGCAAGGAGAGACTGAAGAAAGAGACACACCACTCCAGATTGATAGGTGGCAGGGGGTTTCTTTTTTGATTTTTTTTTTAAGATTTTATTTTTCCTGTTTTCTCCCCAAAGCCCCCTGGTACACAGTTGTATATTTTTAGTTGTCGGTCCTTCTAGTTGTGGCATGTGGGACGCCACCTCAGCGTGGCCTGACAAGCAGTGCCATGTCTGTGCCCAGGATCACGAACCAGCAAAACCCTGGGCCGCTGATGCGTAGCGCACGAACTTAACCACTCAGCCACAGGGCTGGCCCCAGGTGGCAGGTTTAATAAGCAAGTGAACTTACATATGAGGCTGGTCTTGGGCAGCCACAAGATGAGTAGATCTCTGTGTCCGCCCACCAGAATCTTAAATGTTTGCATAGAGGACTTAACTGGCTTCAGTCCCATATACTGTCCGGATGGTCTCAGTAAGACATTACTCTCTCAAGGTTGTGTCCTTGGGGCAGCTTCTAGTGTGAGGAAGGCAAGTGGAACACACATTCCAAGGACAGGGGAGGGAGTGAGGAGCCTCTGATTGCCTGGGTCCAGCTCAAGGGTCAACCAGCAGTCATGTCCTCTTGATGATCTCCTCTAACACTTCACATCTTGCGACTATCTCTTACAATCTAGCACGCCCCCCTCTTTCATAATGTGCCCTGAGTACTCAGCAAGGGTTTTCACTAGCACGGAGGTGGCTTGTTTGGTGGCTATGTGGCTGGATTGGAGGCATATGCCACAGCAACAGTATAGACATATGCAAGAGAAAACATAAACTAAGATAAAGATTTGCAAAATAAGTAACAGTTTTTTCCATCAAGGGCCCCATGATCTGAAGAACTGACTTATTAAGTCCCCTAGGTTGAGGGTTGGATCATGCAGGCCATTCATTTGTGTCTTCTTCTTTTTTCTTCTTTTTTTTGGTGAGGAAGATTGTCACTGAGCTAATATCTGTGCCAATCTTCCTCTATTTTGTATGTGGGACACTGCCACAGCATGGTTTGATGAGTGGTGTGTAAGTCCACACCTGGGATCCAAACCCGCGAACCTTGGGCCACCAAAGCAGCGTGCACGATCTTAACCACCACACCACCAGGCCAGCCCATCATTTGTGTCTTTATGTGAATTTAATAAAGATGATACATTAGCAGACTCATCAGCTGTGAACACATAACATCTGTTTTGATAAAGGCATAGGTGCCAACTTGTGGGGCAGTGATAATGTCCAAGGCCATCCTATTTTGGAGGACAGCTTTTCTCATTACAAATATTTCAGTGTTCAGTAAGAACAAGCTTTGTTGGCTATCATTTAAGGCTTGCTGGGTGAATTTAGTAAGGACTTCTATATGTGCTATAATGTCCTCCAGGCCACTGGAGGAAACAAAGACAGCAGCCAAATGATCTTCCAATGGAAAACAGAATCTGCCCATCTGGTCTTAAAGAGAGGGAGGTTGGCAATTGTTGTTACTATGGGGTGGACTCTCCCCTGTGCACAGGGAAAACTTAGGGTGCAGCAGCCAACCACCTAGGTGGAAGCAAAAGATTTGTGCCACACAACCACTGGGTCCCATTTGGGGTTACCCAATAAATAACTGGGCACCGAAAGCAGTTAGTGCCAAACCAGTTGCTATCCTTTAGTGTGACAGGATGACTACACGGTTCCCATGATATCCATTCCATCTTCCTGGTAGAACTGGGTTGTTCTGTTTAGAGTGACTTTCTTGTTCCCAACATAGGGGTGCCCAGGTGTTCAAATGTCCATAACCCAGGGTAAGCGACATAACCCATCCCAAATCTGAGCATGGCCACCCATGGCTCTAATGGTGGTATTTTTAGGACCCTGTTGCAAATTCCAGTAGATAGTTTCTTTCCTTGGCATGATGGGACTTGGTGTTCTCAGCAGCATGGTACCTTGATCCACTGGGAGAGTCAGGGAGATGGCTATTTCTTGAGACTTCCATACCTTTATGGTATTGGGTGGTACAGCAGGGTCCCCAGTCTGACATCTGGGATAACTGGCCCTATTGATTGATCATTTAAATGTATTAAAGCCTGGGAAAGCACTTTAGTCCACCCAGCCAAGGTAGTTTTACTTGTTAGTAATTTAATCTGTTGCTTTAATATTCCATTTTTCCTTTCCGTTAACCTTGCTGCTTGTAGGTTATAGGGGAGATGGAATCTTCATTCAGTGTGATGTTCTTTTGCCCAGACTTGCATATCATGACCTTTGAAATGTGACCTCCAATCATTGCCTATTTGACAAGGGTATCCATACATAGTTATCAACTTCTTTAATGCCCTAATGGCGGCAGCCTGGTTTGCGTGGTGATGGGGAAAGCTTGAGTTAGGCCAGACACAGAGTCCACACAAACCAGGGTGTACTTAGAACCCTCACTCAGAGGGAGGGGGCCAATATAATAGATTTGCCAATTCCTCACAGGTTGGGAACTCCAGCAGATGACCCCAGACTTTTTTGGCAGTTGCCTTGGACACCAGTTTAGAACATGTAAGACATGCTGTTACTGCATTAATCAAGTCGCTGTATTTCAAGGGCAATCTGGCATCTTGACCATATGCCATCCCACCTAGGTGCTATGGTGTTTTGTCTGTCTATGGATCTAATTTACTGTATCTACTGAAGGGTCAGCTGCTAGGGTTTGTACCTGAGCTGGTGCATCAGCTTCCTGATTGCCAGAGGGTGTCAGTGCCTTACAAGCCAGGATGTGGAAGACAGTGAGGACTTCCTCAGGATCTTGCAGGTGAACCCAATGTCTTTCCACAAGGGCTTATTCATAATCACTATTCATTATGAATCATTATTCATAATCATTCACCCCTCGGTTTTCCATTTTCCAACTTATAGGGTTAATCCCTTTAGAACAGCCCAACTATCAGTCCAAAGGGTTAATGGCCAGGGCTCATGAGTGATCACCAGTCAAACAGCTCTGAGTTCAGCCCACTGGCTGCTGCCATTGTGTTCCTGTTTCCATTCAGATGGTGTCAGTGTTGGGTTGAATAGTGACAGTAGTCCACGTGGACAGATTGCCTAGACTAGATCCACCCACACACCAAGTATCAGCGGGAATTTCCCCATTTCTTCTCTACAGGCTGCAGGGGCCACCATAGGAATAGAGGCTGTGGTATATGGAGGATCTGAATACTCTACAGGGCCTAGTAGCACCCACATTTCTACAGACAGTCGGCTGGTGGACAGGGTGTTCCTCTGATGCAATTAGGCACACCACATAGTCAAAGTGGGAGTTTGAGCCATGGCAAAGGTGGGTCAATGGGATGTAGTCTCAACCTACCCCTTGATAGGAAGGGAAGTTCTTACCATGATTTGCTGCTCCTTCATGTGAGACTCTATCTGGAGGATCTCTGTGTACACTGCCAGGAGCTTTCGCTCTATGGGGGGACCCATAGAGCTGGGACCAAAATCCTGGGAGTTCTCTCTTTTTATCGTCTCTGCCTCTGTGCCCAACCCAAACCTTCTGGAGTCACAGATACATCTAACTTAAATAGTAGCCCTGCTTGAGAGATGCCCAGAGCTTTAATCAGATTCATTAGTATTTTGCCTTCTCAAAGGCAAAATCCCTAGTCCCATATATGCCCTTCCTTTACCAGGCAGTATCAGGGATGGAAGCTCTGTGCCAGGTGGGGAATAGAAGTCCTCCAAAATCCCAAAATCCCTACAAAGGCTTGCATGTCTTTCACGTCCTTAGGGGTTAGATAAGCTTGCATTTTCTCAATCACAGCTTTTGGGACAATACACACCTTACCTGACCAAATGACTCCCAGAAACTTTAAAGTGGTGCCTGGGCCTTGAACTTTCTGTGGATTTACTGTTTATCTTCTCTCTCACAGATGTTCCAGCAAAGTCTGCAGAGTGTCCTGCGGCAGAAGCAAGTCTTCACACGTTAACATTATATCATCAATGTAATGTGCCCCTTTACTTATGTGGGGAAGGAAAACAGGGACAGATCTCGGGCTATCATCCCACCACATATTGCAGGTAACCTTGGGGAAGCACTTGAAAGGTCCACTGTTGTTTCTCTCATGTGAAGGCAAACTGATCTTATGGTTCAGTGGCCAAGAACATATTGAACAAAGCATTTGCTAAGTCCAGTACAGCAGGGTACATTTCTAGGACTGTAGCCGAGGGATCTAAGACAGTGGTGGTGCTGGGCACAGCCACCTTGTTCAGTTCTTGGTAGTCCATGGTCATCTGCCATGAGCCAACTGGCTTTTTTATTGGCCATACTGGTCTGTTGAAAGCACTACGAGCAGGAAGCACAATACCCACTTGGTGCAGGTCTTCTTTAGTTTCTCCTATTTCCTTATGTCCTCCAAGCAATTTATATTTTTTGACAGTTACCATTCTTCATGGGGGTGGCAGGCTTACCGGTTCCCAGTTGGCAATTCCCCTCAGCTCTGCTTTGATTACTCTAACCAGGAGGCGGCATTCACCAATAAAGGTTTGCAGTTTGACCTTGTAGGATATCAAGGCCCAATATGTTCTGTGGTATTAAAGAGACATGAAACCTCATATTCCTGTGGGGGAGAATGCCCAGTTTCAGTATCAAAGAGACTTTCCTGACCATAACTCTTTGCCCTTCGTAACTGTCAATGGCTTTGCAGGGGCCAGAAAACTTCTGAGGGCTGTCAAGTATTAGAGGACATTCAGCTCCAGCATCAACCACCTTTTGTCACCTTTCGTTTATTTCTGGAGGACTAGTGAATAGTGAGCTCAACATGAGGCCTCCAAGCACCTCTAATGATCCTCCCCTGGAGGCCATCTTGCCCCGCATCTTATATCTGGGGTGTAGGAGGCACTGATCCTGAATAGGACTGTATCCCTGAGGCCTCTGCTGAAACAGGCAGAGCATCAGGCATGGTAGGGGCAGGTGGGCCAGGTCTGTTCAGGTTTCAAGGCTTTCCATAGGCCAACCATCACAGCATTGGGTTGCTGGTCTATCTGTTGAGAGGAGTCCTGGCAGCAATGAGGTCAAACCACATTTGCTTCTGGGTCATTTTCACTGGACCCACTACAGCCAATTGTGATAGCCTTTTGGTTTTTCTAGTCCCTTCTCTGTCTCGGGTCCTTCTCACAGCCCATACCCATTCCCAGGATTTATCAGTCTCCCCCAGATCAGCAATGGATTGCTCAATGTCATAAATGTGTTGGCCCATACCAGGTGCTGGGGGCAGACTGGAATATCATGGCTTTCCTTCCTGCAGTGAATGTGGCCCAAATGGGGCCTTCAAAGACAGGGGCATAGATTGCCCATTTTATCTCCAACTCCCAAAAAGTTTGTTGTTCTTCCTCTGTAGATTTCCGGGGTCCACATGCCCAGGGAGATCCCCCTCATTGGGTCAAGCCTCTCTGCAGGCTAGAATAATCCAGTCTATAAGGGAGTGAGTACCTAGAGTCCCCCTAGTGCCATGTAGGTGCTGCCAGAGGGCAGGGTGTGCGGTGATATTCTTTTTCTTTGCCTCCTGCCCAGTCATGGAAATGGCATCCCTATGTATCCCTGAGCTGCATCAACCATGCCTGGACACTTCCCCTGGTCTTTTGTTGGAACTTGGCAGCTATATCAACAAGCTCAGTGAGAGTGTATTCTCTCATCGTGAACATTTCCTGAATTGGGGCTGTCCTGCTGGCTGAGATTGCTGTTGCTGTGTTTTTGCTTTTCTCTGTATTAAGGATGAGAAGGCATGGGCACTCCATCTGTCCATTTCATTGTCAGTCACCATAATATCTTCTAATTCTTTCTTCTCACTTTCCCAGGGATTTCTTCTCTTAGTCTCCCAATCAGGCTTTGTCATAAGTGCTCAGACCTTAATCTGCAGCAGCTTGAGCCCTCCTAGCTTTGCAAAATGATACACTAAGGTCTCCAACTCATTACCCTGCTCTCTCACTTTATCCGTTAGCCCCAAAAGCTAGCAGAGTAGTGGACACCGCACACCCTTCTCTAACCTCAGCTCTTCTTCCAATTTTCTAACAAACTTCAGCCTCTAGCTGGGCATCAGTGGCCAGTTGAACTCCCCACGGTAGAGGCCATGCCACTGCAGCAGCCATTTGTTTCCCTTCTTTGCCTCAGTGTGTAGTCCTCAAACAAGCACATTAGATCAGCTGGCATTTTCAGGGCGTCCCCATACTCACATGGCGGTCCACAAGCATCTATTATATGGGCCACCTCTCCCCACATAGCAGTTGACTGCCAACTTGGTATTTCCCTTGCAGATGCCTCTTTCTTAGGGCCCATTCCTATGATCTCCTAACTGGCTCCCCAAAATTGTTGGTTCAAAAACTGGCCCCTGTACACGGATGGCAAGGAGAGACTGAAGAAAGAGGCAGGTCACTCCAGATTGGTAGGTGGCAGTTTTAATAAACAAAGGAACTTATGAGGCTTGTCTTGGGTGGCTGCAAGATGAGTAGGTCACCATGAGCACCCACAAGAATCTTAAAAGTTTATATAGAGGTCTTAACTAGGTTCAGTCATGTATACCATCCAGAAGACCTCAAACAACACATTACTGTCTTGAGGAAGCTTCTAGCACAGAAAATGCAAGCAGAACACACATTCCAACAACAAGGGAGGGGGTGAGGAGCCTCCAGTTGCCCAGGTCCAGCTAGCAGGTCAAGCAGCAGTCATGTGCTCTCGATGACGTCCTCTAATACCACTCCCATCTCTTCTAGATCTGATGTTCCTCATATACCTGTCCCTTTACCTCTTCCTTCCAGTGTTAACAGGGGAGGCACCTGGCCCTTGGAATATTTTTTTTTATTCATTTCTTTTCTTAAACATCCGTTTAAAAATGATTAAAAAGTAAAAGATAGGGGCCGGCCCCGTAGCCAAGTGGTTAAGCTCGCGCGCTGCACTTCGGCTGCCCAGGGTTTTGCAGGTTCGAATCCTGGGTGCGGACATGGCACCGATCATCAGGCCACATTGAGGCCACGTTCCACAACTAGAAGGACCCACAACTAAAATATACAACTACGTATTTGGGGGATGTGGGGAGAAAAAGCAGGAAAAAAAAAAGAAGAAGATTGGCAACAGTTGTTAGCTCAGGTGCCAATCTTTAAAAAAAAAAACAAAACAAAAGTAAAAGATGCCAAAAGTAAAAACTACCCAAAATATTTGTGGATCAACTGTTTAACTATTACATTATGTCAATAGTGGAAGTCTCTCTTTTCTACAACCTTTTCCATGACATTCAATACTATTTGCACAACCGTCTTACTCCTGTTAACACAGCGAGCATTTCCTTCTCAATTTTTTCTTGTTTACTTAGACTTCATTGTTTTTTTTTTTTCAAATGACTTTTCATATCACATTGCAAATGTCAAAATTCCCAATAGGTACATTCCCAAGATGTGTATATAGTATTACCTATTGTCAGAAAGGGAGAAAAGCCAGCAAAAATTTTTAAAATGTTCTGTTGTCAGCCCAGTGTTTTCTTCACAAGGGCTTTAGAATTAAAAAAAACTCTCAACAGATTCTAAACTGATGAAAGAAGACTTACTTGGATTGACTGGTTACTGAGGAGCAGCAAGGAGACCAGCAGCCAGACATCTGGGACAGACCAATTTCTTCTGGGATTAACTGTCATTGCCATATATGTATAATATTTACACCCCAAATTGTATTCAGGATTGCAGAGTTTAAATTTTAAAAGGCAACAAGTGGTATATTATGGTAATTTGTTTGGAAAAGAAACAGAAATTAAGAATATTTTTGTGTAATTAATGGCTGAGTATATAGCCTTTGCTTCATAACAAAGCTCACGTAACGTAAGAGTTAAGTGCAATGAATGAGTGAGATAAAAGCACTGGAAATAGATCCTACAACCAGTATGTTAAATAAGAACTCTTTAATTCAAAGATGCAAGAAATAGGAAAAATTTAATAAGCAATAACAGCATGCGAAAGAACAATATGCAAATAGTGATGGGTACATACTGTCTATTATCACAGAGGAAAAATGAGACAGAAGAACAGGCTTAAAAGTCACTGGAAAGAAATTAGGTTAAGAACTCAAGCAAAGTAAATTGCTTATTGTCAGATTAATTTTAAAGCAAATAAGCATATAAGTGCACAGTGTTTTACATGCTCTTTCAAACATTCCTCCAAATTACTCTCCTCTTGAATTCTCATTGTCTGAAATAAAACTAAACTGTACCGCAGCCTCGACCATCCCACATGATCACTTGTCACAGTAACCAAGCAAAGCCACTTTAATTGTTCAGTTCCTCAGGAAGATGGAACCTCTTAAATGTTTTTTGTGATATATTTTTCATTTTACTTTGAGAATAGCAGGTCTTTGGATGGAAAGTTTACATTACGATCAACACAAGGGTGAAGTTGAAAGTCTGCAGTATTTCTGTTCATCACTGCAGGGAAACCATAACAAGGAAATAAGTTGCGATTGCAGGGAGCTACCACCAGAGGGAGAGTGTGAGCCAGAAGGAAGGAGCAGAGCCAGAGAAAACTCCTCGGTTTCTAAAAGAACAATCGGAAAGAGAAACAACGTTCACCTTATTTATGTCTTTTTGAGGTATAGATGTTTTATTTACAATTCAAAATTTAATATATACAAATAACCTGTAAATAATAAAAGGAAACACCTAGGTACCCCACCTAGCTTAGGAAATAAGACGTGACCAGTACAGAATGGCACAAACCTGCTGGGTACTCTTTCCTGTCACATCAACCTCCCTCCACCCCAGGATAAAGAACAAATCTGGTATTTCTCATTCCCAGTGTTTTTTCATACTTTCAATATAAACATATGAATCTCTAAAATATGTTATTGCTTTGCACGTTTTACACTTCATATCATATCACACTGAATATATATTTTTATATAGTTTATTTGTGAGATTTATTCATATTGATAGATGTAGTGTTAGTTAATTCCTTTTTAATGCATTTATGATGTTCCTCTGCATTGATATACTACAATTTCTATATCCATTACCTGTATCCAGAATAAAGGACTCCTAAATATTTGTTTGTTTCCAGTAGTTTTCTTGAGATTGTAATGGTTTATAATATTATGTAATTTGGGGTGTACATTATTATTTATCACTTTCGAAATAGACTTCATTGTGCTCACCACCAGTAGTCTAATCTTCATCTGTCACAGTGCACATGTGCCCCTTTATCCCTTTCTCCCACCTCCCTACCCACTTCCCTTCTGTTAACCACTAATCTGTTCTCTTTATCCATGTGTTATCTTTCACATATGAGTGAAATCATGCAGTATTTGTTTTTCTCTGTCTGGCTAATTTCGCTTAACATCATACCCTCAAGATCCATCCATTTTGTTTCAAATGGGATGATTTTGTCCTTTTTTATGGCTGAGTAGTGTTCCATTGTGTATATATGCCACATCTTTTTTATCTAATCATCTGTAGAAGGGCACTTGGGTTACTTCCACATCTTGGCTATTGTGAATAATGCTGCAGTGAACATAGGGGTGCATAACTCTCCTTGGATCATTGATTTCAAGTTTCCTGGATAAATACCCAGTAGTGGGAGAGCTGGATTCTATGGTATTTCTATTTTTAATTTTTTGAGAAATATGCATACTGTTTTCCATAGTGGCTGCACCAGTTTGCATTCTCATCAGCAGTGCATGAGGGTTCCTTTTTCTCCACATCCTCTCCAACATTTGCTGTTTTTTGAAAGGACTCTTAAATTTAATAAGAAAAAGATAAGCTAAAAGAAAGATGGGAAAGAAACAGGTTTAGAAATATATTTAGGATATTACCATTTTATTCCTAGTGCAAATAATGCTACCAAAAAATCCTACATATATCCCATTGTACACATGTAAGGATTTCTCTAGGATATATATCTAGGAGTGATTATACTAATACAAATTCTCACAGCAGCATAGAAGAGTTCCTATTCCACAACCTCACAGATACTTGACATTCTCAGATGTTTTTAAATTTTTCCAGTCTGATGGATTCAAAATGGTTTCTCATCTTGGTTTTAATTCTCATTCTCATCAATACTAGTAAAGTTAAGAATAATGCCATCTATTTATTAGCTATTCATGAATCACTTTCTGTTTATTATTTGTTCATATTTTCTGTCTGCTTTTTCTGTTGGGAAATTTATCATTTTTATGAGTCCTATATCGATCCTTTACTCACTCTTTGTTATATACACTGTGTATAACTTATCCTAGTCTATGAATTAACTCTCACTTTTATAATGAGTTTTGCAAAGTTTTGATTTTGTTTTAATTTTTTCTAGTTATCAATCTTTTCTTTATGAGTTTTTCCTTTTATTATATTGTTTTTAAAAATTCCTCCATATCCTAAGGATGTAGTCTCCTTCATTTTCTTTTTTTAAATTTGAAAGTTTTGTTTTTCATATTTATTTTTAATCCATATGAAATTTATGTTTGTGTATGGTGTGAGATAGAGGGCTAATTGTTTTCCACATAGATAAACAATTACCTGAGGACCATTCATGAATAATCTGTAAATATGCAATCTAACTGTCTTGCATGTCAGGGTTCCATATAACATGATCTGTTTATAGACTCTCTATTCTGTTCTGTTAGTCTGTGCCTATCCTGATACCATGTTGTCTCATACACAACATATTTATACTAAGTCATCCACTTCATTCTTCTTCAACTTTGTTTGTCTATTTTCAGCTAATAACTTCTGTATAACTGTTACAACAAACTTATCAGATGCCGTGAAAACTTTCAATTTTTTATTGGCATGGCATTTGATTTGCAGATTAATTTGAAAAGACTCAATCTCCTAATGATATTGAATCTTTATATCCATGAACACGATATACTTCCATTACTTGCAACTTCTTTATAATCTTCTAGTAAAGTTTTTAAATTTTCCCTATGCATTTTTAAATGTTATAATACACGTATTCCTAAGTACCTTATTTTCTCTTATTGCTCATTACATCATTTGAAAAAAATTACATTTTCTGATTTTGTTGCTAGTTTACAGGAATTCCATTTTTTACAATTTTATCATGGTATAATTTCTATAGAATAAACTGTCCAAATTTAAAATGTACAATTTAATGTGTTTTAACAGAGGTACATAATCAATAACAATCAAGATGAGAACAATTCCATCACCCCCAAAAGTCTTTTTGTGTGCCTTTGCAATCCATCTCACTCTCCATCCATGTTGTCAGGTAACCACTGATCTGGTTTCTGTTCCTATGGATTAATTTGCTTTCATAGAATTTTCTATAAATGAAATCATATAGGGTGTACTCTTTTACAAAACTTTCTTTCACTCAGTGTAATTATCTTGAGATTCACCCATAACTTTGCATGTCAGTAATTCATTCCTTTTTTTACTGTCATACACATCTTATCTATACATTCTACATATCATACACAACACATTTTATCTATACATTCAATCGCTAGTGGACATTTGCCTTGTCTAGAGTTTACGACTCTTACAAATAAAACTGCTATAAGCATTCATGTACAAGACTTTGTGTGGATATATATTTTCATTTTCTTGGGTTAATCCCAGAAGTGTAATGGCAAGGTTATATGCTAGGGATATATTTTCTTGTTTATGAACTGTCAATGTTTTTCCAAAGTGATTGTACCATTTTTTCAGTCTACCAACAGTATCTGAGAGCTCCAGTTGCTCCACATCCTACCCAACACTTCGTATAGTTGGTCACTTTAATTCTAGCTATTATTTCTACCAGTACCAAACTACTGTAGCCTTTAGAGTAAGTCCTGAGATAAAGTAGTTTAAGTCCTCCTAAGTCTTTCTGTATTATTAAGGTTGCTTTGCCTATTCTAGGTCAAATGGAATTGTGTATATATTTTTAAGCCAGCTTGTCAATTTCTACAAACGAGCTTCTAGGAATTTTGATTGAGATTGCATTGAATCTATGAATTAATTTGGGGAAATTAACATCTCAAAAATATTGAGTCTTTCAATAAATAAACAGTACATTAGGAAGACTTCCAAAGTGGTCCCTAAGACCCTCCCCACCCCGCTATGTTATAATCAGTCTCCTTCCCTCGAATATGGGCAGCACTGTGAATATTACAGATTTAACTCCTACAATATTACATTACCTTAAAAAGTAACTTTGCAGACATAATTAAGAACCCAAAGTGACTGATTTTGAGTTAGTCCAAAGGGAGAATATGGGTTACTCCGATTTAATCAGATGAGAGAACTTAAAAAGGAAGAGCTTCATAGCATAAGTGACAGTTCACCTGTGGTCCTTGAAGGAGCAAACTTCCACGTTTCGGGGGACAGCAAGTGGCCTCCAGGACCTGAAAACAGCTTGGTTGACAGCCAGCAAGAAAGCAGAAACCTCAATTCTACAACTGCAAGGGGCTGAATTCTGCCAACAACCTGAATAAGCTTAGAAGAGGATTCTGAGCTCCAGATAAGAACCACAGCCCTGGCCAACACCCTGATTTCGGTTCGGTGAGACCCCGAATAGAGGGCCCAGCTAATTCATATGCTTGCTCCTGCCCCACTGAAATGGTGAAAAAATAAATTGGCATTGTTTAAGTTGAGAATATAAATCTTAGACATATTGTGTTAAATTCACTCCTAAGTATTCCATGTTTTTTGATTCTATTGTAAATACTACTTTTTAAAAATTTTAAGTTTTCAATACTAGCATATGGAAATATAAGTGACTTATGTTTCTTGACCTTGTGTCCTCCCAGGGAGTGTGTATCACCAGCAAGGTCGGCTATCACAGGGATGTCAGGTACTTCAGAACACCCCACCACTCCCTTGGCTCCATCTTTGGGGATGAGTCTTTGATTTAGTCAGAAAATGTTTCTCTGGCTCCTCCTAAGAGAGAAAATTCTCTCAGTCAAAAAGTTCAATCTAGGGCCAGCCCCAGTGGCCTAGTGGTTAAGTTCAGCATGCTCTACTCCAGTGGCCCAGGTTCAGTTCCTGGGTGCGGACCTACTCTACTGGTCAGTGGCCATGTTGTCGCGGTGACTCACATACAAAGAGAAGAAGATTGGCAATAGATGTTAGCTCAGGCTGAATCTTTCTCAGCAAAAAAGTTCAATCTAGATATAAAAAAATCTATACTTTCCATGTCACCACATCCTCTGGAGGGGATGGTCTTTGTTTTTCATGACAAAGAATATTTTTCTAAATATGCTGGTTTACCCTAATAGGAGTGTTACCTTCTGTCTGTACTGGTTTTGGAGTATAGATTTAAGGTATCCCAGAGGTTGGGCTTAGAGAAAGAAAGGGGTAGGCTTCAGCTCTTACTGAGTGCTTGCTTTGACTGCTAAAAGGTGACTAAGGGCACGGAAGAAGGTTGACAGTAGCATTGCACACCCACATCCAAGCCAGGTTCTTTCTTTTGTACCTGTTCAGGGTTGCATTTTTAAAAATTATTTCTTGTTTATATAATACTATCACTGCAAAGAAAAAAAGTTAAAACTACTATTCAAAACATCCTGGGGAGGCCAGCCCCACAGCCTAGTGGTTAAGTTTGGCACACTCTGCTTCAGTGGCCTGGGTTCAGCTCTTGGGTGTGGATCTACACCACTTGTCAGCAGCCATCCTGTGGCAGCAACCCACATACAAAAGAGAGGAAGACTGGCACAGATGTTAGCTCAGGGTGAATCTTCCTCAGCAAAAAAAAAACCCCAAAAACAAACAAAACCATCCTGGGGCTTGTCAAACTGAGAAAAACCAATAAAGACTCCACCCTATAATCCCGCTCAACCAGTCTTTCTTCTTCTTTTCCCACTAACTTGAACTATAAACAGTTTGTGGGAGGAGGAAGGGGTGGTTACACAATTAGAACAGGACCAGATAGTCCTCACTCAGTCTCTACAAAGGGTAAGAGACAAGCAGCTTCGCATATTAAGATGTGGAAACAAAGTTTTGGACTGGTTAGGTTCTGAATTCGGATGCATAGGAAAAAATCTGTGTCCCTGAATCTCTTGGTAGAGAATCACTGCCACCTGCCCACAAGAGGCCTTTAACCTTCCTAATGAAGGCTGAGTATATGAGCACTGCGACTCTTACCTTAGCCTCAATGAAAATGTACTGGAGGCTCCATCTTCCCATCCCACGACACTTGTTCATATTCTGGGACAATAAGAGGCAGAACTTCTAGCTCTGTGATGGAGGTGGAGTTGCTGTCAGAGAGGATGCCGCCACCCTCATTCACCTCCCTGCTCCAAATTAAAAGTATCTCATGTTCAATAGTCTTTCTCACGGGTTACTTAGCTGCGCTTCCTATCTCAACCAGAAAGAGGGTGCAAATGGCTGTGTAAGTGGTGCACGTGCCTGAGTATCTGTGTACTAATCTTGGCTATCTGGTTGTTTAACTCACTCAAGTCACTCAGGAGTTAATGAAAAGTGAACTGAAATTCAAAGACAGAGAGATTAAAGCTGATCCCTGGCCTGGCTGTGGAGCCACTTGTCTCTGAATGGACCATGTAAGGTTGGACAATGAGCACCCTAATGGCAGCCATAATGGACTGAACACCACAGGCTCTTTCCTAAGTATTATAAGTAATTTTTTTTAGTAGTATATCCCTTCTTAGTAGGGAGATGAGCTGCCATGATGCCCAAATTGCTTTCTTCTCACCCTGGTAAAAGGTAGCTAAGAGACAGATATAATTTAATTTGGAAAAATTAATATGATTTTATTTATACTTCAATGTTGTGAAACAAATATACAATTTTACACTATGCCATTTAATCTTCACTACTCTCTGAAGTTGGAATGGTTTATATTTTTAACAGAAAGACAAAGTGAGGCAAAGAGAGGTTAAATATATATGTTTTTGGTTAGCCCAGAAGATGGAGCCAACATTAGAGAACTTTCTTGTATAGTGAGCGATCCTGTAGCTGAAACGTCTGAGAGCGAGGCTAGCTTCTGGGAGCAGTGTTGACGCATGGCCTCAACGGAGATCATCAGCATTTAGCTTATTTCCACAGCTTGGCTCTCTCCCTCTTGTCCTGGCTTCATTCTCAGGCTTTCTGTGGTGGTTCGATGGCTGTAGCAAGTTAAGAGCTAATCCTCCAGGTTCAAATGCATAGAAAATGTACCTTTATCACAATAATCTCTACAGGTGGCACCAATTGGATCATGTACCTGTCCCCAAAACAGTCATTGTGGCCAGTTGAGTGAAATCCTTTTTTGGCCAAGCCTGAATAGAGATATAGGAGAAGACAATTCTACCAGCACATGGACTGTGATTGAAAAATGGGGTTAGTTTCTCCAGAAGGCTACAGAGGTACAGTTGACAGAAATGAATGAATGATGAATGACAAAATAAAATGAGAACAAAATAGATGTCTAATACAGTCCTTTCTCATGGCTCAACTCCTGGCTTGGGGCTCACAGCCATACCACTGGCCCATTAAGCTCCAAAGCTTGCTGTCAAGTCTGAATGTAGATACTCGCAGAGGCCCTAGGAGGTAGGAGGAGGCTCAGCACCAGGTTGAGGGCAGGGATCTCAAAGAGGAGGAAGGTATCTGGGAAACCTAGACATCCCTGCGATGGATCATCCAACAAGCTGGCACTTCAATTCTCACATCTAGACCTTCAATCTAAGAGTTCTTTGCCTCCATTCGAATAAAGCTATGGCCACACCCAGGCCTTACTCATCAGGAACAGCTCTGCCTGCCCAAATAATACAACTATATCTCACCATCTGAACTCCAGTCCGTCTAGCTTGTATCCACATGCCAATTCCTCAACATTGTCAGTACCTCCTATCCAGTGAGCCTTCCACTTTGTCCATCAGCAACCTCTTGTCTTCAGTTGTTCCCTCTCCACCACAGACTTTAGGATCCGTCACTTCAAGCAGCATCCAAAACAGGACCCCCGCTCACCTTCCCATTCTTCTTCCGTTATTCCAGCCTAGCAAAATCTGAGTTCTCTGCCTTTTCCAGGCTACCCCCTAGAAAGATCATTCACATAAGTATACGAGTGCCCCTAAAAACTCATGGTCTACAACTAATGGTCAACTTCAATACAGCCTGAAACTTATTCCTTCCTTCCTTCCTTCATGCCACCTGTGTTTCCAAAGCGCCTACTATGTGGAGCTTACTCACATTGTGGAGCTTACATCCTTGTGTCCTCAGCCAACACTCGCACATCCCCCTCAAAACTATTTCAAGCCTTCTCCACTTTCCTCGAACTTCTGCACCCACCACCTCAGCAGATGTAATGGGCCCCATTTCACAGGGGAACTAGAAACCCTTATAGGAACTACTTTTTTTGCTTTTTTAAGTGCCTTCCTTTAAGCTCCTGGGCCAGGACAAATGCCTTTACCTCCCCCATCACAGCAGTTTTCACACTGTGTTACAACTTTTGGCTTAATTATCTCTCTTCCCTTATGACGGGAACCGTGCCTATCCCTTCAACATACTGGTCTGTTTCCAGGATCTGTTGCTTAGCCTCCAACGTGCACTCATAACCCTTTGGCTAAACGGATGAGCTATGAATCGGGAATCCGGGCGACTGGACCTCTTCCAGAGCGCTCTAAGGCAAAGTCACGTGCAAGGGCACGGCTGCGTCCAGGGGCGGGGCTGCGTCCAGGGGCGGGACCTGGGCAAAGACCTCAGGCTTTGAATGGCTTTTGCCGCTCTAAAATCTGAGACCGTGAACTTATCTCCATTACTTCTGTGAAACAAAAATTGTTGGCTCACTCTCACAGAGGAGGTTCCGAAGGACCTTCCTGGACACCTTGAGGAACCCTCTAGCCATCATTTCTGCGGGGCATGCAGGGCTCGTGCCGACGAGGACACTGAGGGCCGCTCGTGGGAAGGCCCTGGATCCCCCAGGCCCGGGTCTGGCCCCAGACAAGGAAGGTCCTCGAGGTCTCACTCAAAGCTCCTCCTGCCAGGCCTGGGAGCCGCCTTCTCAGTCGGCAGTCGACGGATATCACCGTCATCGCCTCCGACGCTGCTCCTGTTGGCTGAGGCTTCATCGGGCGCTGGCTGCCGGGCCCCGGGTAAGTCAGGGCGCGTGAGTCTCAGCTCTCAGCTCCAAGGGGCTATATTGATACCGACCTGAAAGGGCTGCCGTGAGGAGTGGCATGAACAAGAAATGTGCATTTACACGCGCACAGGTAAAGGCTGCGCTTGGGCCTCTGCGGCAGCTGCCACATGGCCTTAGAGTGGCTCTGTCCATTGAGCCTCCTGAGAGCCCCAGTACCCTGGGGTTTGGACCGCAGGCTTTTGTGGCAGGGCAGAAAAAATCTAAGGGGACTGCCTTCGCAAACTCAAAATTTGATACACGAGAGAGGACCTATTGCCACGTTTTTCTTCACTAGAGGTAGAAGGAACAGTTTTTTTTAACAATTTTTTCTCCATTTTATTAAAGTAGTATATACTTTAATTTGGAACATTTAGAAAAGTAAAAGGAAGAGCTCTACATAGACTCCCAACTTGACAATATTAAAACAATGACTATTAACATATTGATGTATTTACTTCCTGGCTTTGCTATAATTTTTAATTGTTTAAATAATATATAGATGTTTTAAAGGTTAGGAAAATTCTTGTATGTCATAAATGTTTTTGTCATTATTGCATACTCTTCTTAAACATTTTTAATGACTATGTTATTTTATCAAGTGGATATACCATACCAACCAAACCATTCTTTATCTTTGACATTTTTGTGGTTTCCAACTTTTTGATATTATAATGCTTTGCTTTACATCTTTGTGCATAGTGACTATATTTATAAAGTATTTTATTCCAAAAAGTGGAAAGCTTTTCCTGACTTTCAGATTATGTCTTAACCAATGTTCTGCATTTTAGCCACTGATCTTCTCTGTCTAGTCTCTTTTGATGTGAATAATATTATGATCCATTTCTTATTCTCACAACTCTGAGGACAAGTGTGTGAGTTTTTCCACACCAACAACCAGTTCTCCAACTTTCCAGACATGAAGTGGGTGTCCAAATTTCAACTCAGTTTAATTCTCATATTAACTACCCAGAGTTATCTGCAGACCCCACAGATCAAGGGCGCAGTCCCACGAGACTGCCATCATCTCAGATGCCAATCACAAGTCCTGGGCCTCCAATACTTCTGACCTACCAGCTCTAAATCAGGGGTTCCCATGACTCCCTTCTCAGGTTTGATAATTTGCTAGAATAACTCATAGAACCCAAGAAAACGATTACTCAGTATTACTGGTTTATTGTAAAGGATACAAATCAGGAACAGCCAAATGGAAGAGATGCATAGGGCAGCTATGAGAAAAGAGCACACGGTGCTTCCATGCCCTTTCTGGGTACACTATCCTCCCAGGATCTTGGTGGTTCACCAACCAAGAAGCTCTCTGAACCCATCATTGGTTTTTCTGGAGGTTCCATTGTGTAGGCATGACCGATTAAATCACTGGCAATTAGTAATTAAACTCAATCTCCAGCCCCTCTTTCCTCCCCAGAGGTTGCGGGGGCGGGGGGTGGGTGGGGACAGGAGGGGGTGCCGAAGTTCTAATCCTTAATCATGCCTTGGTCTTGCTGGAGACTAGTTCCCATCCTGAAGCTGTCTAGGGACCCCCAGCCACCAGTCATCTCATCAGCGTACAAAAAGATACTCTGAGCACTCCAGAGATTCCAAGAGTCTTAGAAGTTCTTGTGTCATGAACCGAGGACTAAGAACAAATATCATAAGAAAAGATGCTCCTATCAGCCCTATCACTCAGGAAGTTAGAAGGGTTTTAGGAGCTCTGTGCCAGGAACCGGGGACAAAGACCAAATATATACTTATTGTATCACCATATTACAGTAATCCACTTGTGTGGCTTGTTTCAGTGCTGTTTTCGCTGAGCCTCAAACTCATCAAAAACAAATTGATTGCTAAATACCCCCAGCCTCAATTTGCCACAGGGACCCCAAACCTAACATTTTCATAACAGTCCCTTATCATCTTCTGCTACCAATCTGCTCTGACTTTTGTAGGAAAGTCAATTAGTAGAGCCCTTTCCTTCAAGCAAGAGACCAATGAACCATCCTGTATTCCTCTCCCTTTATAATTTGCATGACTGTTCAGTCCCTAAGATTTGCTGATTTTATCTTCTCAATACTTCCCAAATCTCTCTCTCCTCTCATTTTTTATTACACATGATATTTCAAACCCTCATCAGTTCTCAAACTGTGCAGTAGCTACCTAACTGATTTCATTACAAATTTGCCCCTCTTAAATTCTTTCCTCTCGCTACTGCCAGAGAAATCTCCCTAAAACAAAGCAGCTATAGGACTATTCAGGTCATCTGTTTCATCTTGGCTAAGTTTTGGAAATTTATGGTTTTGGGGGAATTAATTCATTTCTTTAAAGTTGTTGACTTTATGAGTGTAAATATGTTTATAGTATTCCCTTATTATCCTTTTAATGGCTGCAGAATCTATTGTGATACACTCTGTTTCATTCCTGATATTGATGTTGTATATCTTCTCTCTTTTTCTCTTTGTCAATCTTGCTGGAGGTTTGTCAATTTTATTTATTTTTTCCCAAGAACCAGTTCTTTGTTTTATTGATTTTCTCTGTTGTTTTGATGTTTTCAATTACAGTGATTTCTGCTCTTTATTATTTTCTCCTGCTTCCTTTAGGTTTATTTTACTGTTCTTTCTCTAGGTTGTTGAGGTGGAGGCTTAGATGATTGATTTGAGATCATTCCTCTGTTCTAATATAAGCATTCAGTGCTATAAATTTTCCTCTCAGCACCATTTTAGGTGTGTCCCACAAATATTGATACATTATTTTCATTTTCATTCATTTCTGTGTATTTTTTAAAATTTCCTTTGAGACTACCCCTGACACATGGATTATTTAGAAGTGTGTTGTTTAATTTCCAAATGTTTGGAGATCTTCCTGTTGTCTTTCTTTTGTTTATTTCTGACTTGATTTTATTATGATCAGAGAACATGCACTATTTGATTTCAGTTCTTTCAAATTTGTTAAGGTTTGTTTTATGACCCGGAATAACAGTATATCCTGGGGAATGTTCCATGGGTGCTTGAAAAGAAGGTGTATTCTGCTGTTGTTTGATGGGGTGTTGAAGTCTATTTCTCCTTTTAGATTTAGCAATGTTTGCTTCATGTATTTCGAAGCTCTATTGTTCGTACATACACATTTAACGTTTTATATTTTCTTTGTGGATCTGTCCCTTTAGCAATATGTAATGTCCCTCTTTATCCCTAGTAATTTTCTTTGCTCTGAAGTCTATGTTATCGGATATTAATATAGGCACTCTAGCTTTTTTTAACTTAATATTTGCATAATATATATTTTTCTATCCTTTCATTTTCAACCTATCTATGTCACTATGTTTGAAGTGAGTTTCTTATAGACCCTATGTAGTTGAGTTGTGTTTTTTGGTCCACTCTGCCAATTTCTGCCTTTTAATTGGCATATTTGGACTATTTACATTTAAAACTATTATTGATGCGTTAGGGCTTAAGTCTGCCATTTTATCATTTGTTTTCTCTTTGTTCCCTCTCTTTCCTGTTCTTCTGTTTCTTTTTTCTTGCCTTCTTGTGGATTACCTGAACTTTTTTTAGAGTTCTATTTTAATTTATTTATAATGTTTCTCAGTATATTGCTTTGTATAGTTTTCTTAGTGGTTGCTCTAGGCATGACCGTGTACATGTGTAACTTATCACAGCCTGCTGGTGTTAGATTTTACTGCTTCAAGTGAAGTGTGGAAACCTGACTTCTACTTAGATCATTTTACGCTCTCCACTTTACATGACCATCCGCTTGTGAAGGAATAAACCAGTTGTGATACATCTATACAACGCATACTACTTAGCAATAAATGTCGGTAAATACTGATACTTACAAAGACAAATCTCAAAACCATTATGCTAAGTGAAAGTAGCCAGACTCAAATGTTACAAACTATATGTTTCAGTTTATATAACATTCTGGGACTGGCAAAACTGCTGTATTAGAAAATAGATCAGTATTTATCCCAGCCTAGGATGCAAAGGAGGGGTCTGATACTAAGGGATATGAGGAAACTTTTGGGAGTAGTTAAATCTTCTATATATTGATTGTTGTGTTATTTATATGACTGTATGCATTTGTAAAATTCAAACAGTAGGGTGAAGGGTGAAAACTCATAGGGTGATCTTCACTGTAGGCAAATTATATCTTTTCTATTTTTTAAAAAACAAGCAACCTGGCTACATGGCACATTGATCTCTCTCACATGTGAATTTAATTGCATGAGACTATATCTTTTAATACATCAGTTAAACTTTTTGATTAGACTTATTTTTTATGAGCAAAATTAGAATGTTCCATGAAATATATGATCTTAAAAGGAAAAAAAGAATTAGAGGCAAATACAGATTTTGGTGAAATGTTAGAAAGTAGATGGGAGAAATCAGGAAACCCTTCACAGAGGAAGTATCCATAGCTATGATTCAAAATGAACAAAAGATATTGCTATGTATAACTTAAACTGCACTCCCAAAAGCCTGAATTGTGTTAAAAGAGAAGGCCTATCCCACTCCACAAATCAGGATGGATATGTAGGTTAATGTAAGTATATTGTTTATAATAAAAGGAGAAGATTTTTAAGTGTTGGCAACAGGGTAGTAACTTGGGAGAGAAAGAGAAGAGAGGGATTAGCAGAGTGAGACAGAGGTGAGACTGTTAATGGGCAGAGGAGCCCAAAAAGGGAGTACATGAGAAAAAGAATAACTGAAAAGAGATTTTTAAGTTGTTGCCTGGTGATGTGCTAATATATCTCTCTTGCTCTGTGTCACTCTAAACGGTATGTTTGGTAAAGACTAAATTACTATTTCATTTTTGTAGAGGTAGTGTCTTTTGGGGGAAATTGAAGGAGGAGGTATTGATTTCTATGCCTAGATGGATACAGGTTAAAAACAGATTGTAGGGAGAAACTGGAGTTGAGGACAGAGGATATTTGATGTAGATCCCTGGAAATTTTTAGCAAAATTATCTAGGAGAACATAAGACTTTCAAAGGCTATGGAATTGATGGAGTCCGAGCTGAGATTTCCAGTGGGTAAAGGGAAACCAAGCAAATATTGGAATTTTAGGTAGAATAAAAAAGGAAATGGCACAATGTCTATGTATGTGATAATTAAAGGCTCAGTAGGGACATAGGAAGGCCCAGAGAAATGTGGAAGAATTTAAAAGGCACAGGAAGGATAAGGAGGGATCGGCTGGGCTGGATGGTGGGATGAAGGACAGTAGGTTAACCTTCCCCTTTTTGTCCTCTCCTCCCCCGCAAGAATGTTCTGTAACTCTGTGATGTGGACCTGGGACTTCAGGTTTCCAACTCCACATGTAAGAAGCTTAGAAGTTGCTGCCCTGTCCTAATAACAACTAAAAAACTGAACATACTGAAAAATCAACAACCCTTTGAGGATCCATAAGAGAGGTGAGGACACTGGGCAAACTACAGCCCCCAAGATTAGAGAGACAGAGAGGTGAATACAGGAAGTCACAGCTTACCAGAGCAGAGACTCACAAGTGGAAACCACATGGGAACCAGTGCTAGGGTAGGAAAACCTGAACTGTGATTGATAAATTGCTGGAAGCTCAGTGTGGACAATTCTGAGAGTTAAAACTCCAGAAGGACTCGGTCATAGGTGTACCCCTACAATTTTGTGAAATTTACCTCCAAGAGCCTGACTCTTGACCTCTAATACTAAATGTCAGAGAAAAATCCCCTCATGCTTCTAGCAGTGGGAGGGGAAAAGAAACCATTTGGAAGTATATCAGAGCCCTGTGTTCTTCCTGACAAGGCCTGCCCTCAGGGGAAAGTAGCTAACCATAGCCTAACTTGTTGGGGTATTATCACAGCCTAACTGACCTGAGGGTAGGGAGATACCCAACTCTAGCCCACTCTAGGCATCCTCACCCACCTAAGGAGAGGAGAAAAAGAACGTGAAACACTTGTGGATTTCACACTGCAGAAGCATAGGCTCACTAAAAGATTGAGAACTAATCATAGGACTACAGAATGCTTCCCTTCCTCCACATCTCCCCACCATATCACTACAGGCCTATTTGCAGCAATTCCTTTTACTTAGCACATCATGTCCGACTATCAAGAAAAAAGTACAAGGCATACCCCAAGGCAAAAAACACAATTTAAAGAGACAGAGCAAGCATCAGATCTAGATATGGCAGAGATGTTGGAATCATTAGACCAGGAATTTAAAGCAACTATGACTAAGAGGCTGAGGGATTTATTAGTCAGGATTCAAGAACAGATGGGCATGTAAGCAGAGAAACAGAAATCTTTAAAAAGAACCAAGAAGAAATGCTAGAGATAAAAACACAGTAACAGAAATGAATAATGCCTTTGATGGGTTTATTAGTAGACTGGACATGGCTGAAGAAAGAATCTCCGAGCTTGGGGATCTCTCAATAGAAACCTCCAAAAGTGAAAAGCAAAGAGATTAAAGACGAAAGAAACAGACCAGAATATCCAAGGAGTGTGAGACAACTACAAAAGATGTGACATATGCATTATAGGAACACCAGAAGGAGGAGAAAGAGAGAAAGGAACAGAAGAAATATCTGAAACAATAATGACTGAGAATTTCCATAAATTAATGTCAGATACCAAACCACAGATCCAAGAAGCTCAGAGAACACCAAGTAGAATAAATGAAAAAAAAAACTACACCTAGGGACTGGTCCCATTGCCTATTGGTTAAGTCTGGCATGCTCTGCTTTAGTGACCCGGGTTCACAGGTTTGGATCCCAGGGGTGGACATACAGCACTCATCAAGCCATGCTGTGGTGGCAACCCACATATGAAATAGAGGAAGATTGGCACAGATGTTAGCTCAAGAGAATCTTCATCACCAAAAAAAAAAAAAAAAACAGAAAAACTACACTTAGGAATATCATTTTCAGATTACAGAAAATCGAGGATGAAGAAGAAATCCTGAAAGAAGCCAGAGGGAACAAACAGCTTACCTATAGAGGAACAAAGGTAAGAATTGCATCAGAATTCTCATCAGAAACCATGCAAGCAAGGAGAGAGCAGAGTGAAATATTTAATGTGTTGGGGGCAAAAATCTACCAATGTAGAAATTTGTTTTCAATGAAATTATCTTTTGAAAGTGAAGGAAAAATATAAACCATCTCCTGGCAAAGCAGAAGGTAAATGATCCCAGTCCCTATTGTGGTGACACTGTGCTGCTTTTTCCTCTAGATGGCACTAGTTCTCTACCCCAGGATCCTCCCCTCCATCTTTAGGCTACTACCTCTTCTCTGGGTGACATCCTGTTGAGAAGCTGCCTTGAGCAGGGCCCAACACGTGTCTTGTGGCTTGGAGCACCCCTCAGTAAGATAGACAACTCCTTGGGAGTCTTGGGAGAGGTGGGAATATAAATTTCCTTACCTTGAGTTATTTTAGTGCTTTAAACTGCTCAGCCTCAGGATTGGGCTCAATATCCCTCCACAGAGGGGCTAGAATGATGCTGTCTGCAACAGGTCTATGTGCAATAGGAGGCATGCTAGCTGTTTGCAAAGGTGTCTCCTCCAACTACATTTAAGAGACTGGCCTTAGCCTGATGTTTCTGCCTTATTGGCTCTTTTGCTGCCATAGCCATCCCCTGGGATGAGGACATCCTCTTATCTCAAAAGTATCCCAAATCACCAGCCCAGCCATGGGGAACTCCTTCTTCTCTATCCTATTATAGGGTTAGGGGATACCCACCCTTGATCCAGAGGCATGTACTCTTCTTTTTCTATGCAAGGCCACAGGTCTTACAGTGTTTACCACCTGCCAAGTGGGGGACCCAGGTTAACCTCTTTTCCTAGGCAGCTCAGCACCTTACACCCCAAAAGTCAGTTCCAGTGATGTGTATTCACTCAAATATGTTCACTACTGCTTGACCAAGCTAGTGAAACACAGGGGAGACCATGAAAAATATAGAGTATAATACAACACAGAGCAATGCCACACCAAACTGACATGGAGACATTTTAAATCTTGAGTATGTCCACTTGAGGACATCCAGGATTGTTTTGCCAATTGATTGTCCTGCTGACTTGGTGGACCTCATATTGATTTCCTGATCATCTCCAAAACCCCATGTTCGTCTCCACTTGTAGGGACTGAGTTCAAGGATTTTGGAACTGATGAAGAAAAAGATATGCCCATGAAGTGGCAATAGTACACACAAATTTATTTGGGTGATTCTTTGACAGGTTTGCTTGTGGGAGAAGTCCCTAATAACATAAGACCATCCAGAGGCTGCAGGAAACAATCACCCAGAAGGGAGTGAGAGCACAGGAATTTGTTAAGGAGAGGAGAACTCGAGAAGAGGCTTACATGTCTAGATGATGTTGCTCAGCAGCACAGCGTGGAATCTCAAGTTCAGAGCTCAAAGGGCAGCAGTGGCTTGGATATTTTATTGCTCTGGGTTTTTATTTTGTCTATGGCTAGCAGATGTTGGATGTGGTTTCACAGGTTATGCAAAGCCGGAAGGCTCTAAATAGCTTAAAATCTGCCTACTTAGGCTATGTTTAAAACAATTGAGTGTGGGAAAATTTGAGTTTAGTACAGACAGCTTTTGAGCTAATAGGTCTCAGCCTGCTGTAAAGAAATAAAAAACCTAAAGGCCAATATTCAGAGACCAGTTCTGACTCATTTATATAACAATCATCCATCACATCAACAGGCTAAACAAGAAAAATCACATGATTATGTCAGTAGATGCCGAAAAAAACTTTTGATCAAGAAATGTTCATAATAAAAACTCTCAGTAAACTAGGAATAGAAGGGAACTTCCTCAATTTGGTTTTAAAAATCTACAAAAAACCCATAGCTAACATCATACTTAATGATGAGACACTGTATACTAAGATCTGGAACAAGGCAAGGATGTCCCTTCTCATCACTTCTGTTCAACATCATACTGGAAGTCCTAGCTAATACAGTATGACAGAAAAGTGAAATAAAAAGTGTACAGATTGGGAATGAAAAAATAAAACTGCTTGGTTGCAGGTGACATGATTGTTTATATAGAAAACTCCAAAGAATTTTTTTAAAAAATCTTCCTGAACTAATAAGCAATTGTAGCAAGGTTACAAGATATAAAGTTAATATATAAGTCAATTTCCTTCCTATATCCCATCAATGAACAATTTGGAATTTGAAATTAAAAACACAATAACATGATTCCATTTATATGAGGTATCTAAAGTAGTCAGTGATAGAAATAGAAAGTAAAATGCTGGTTACCAGAGGCTAGGGGGAAGAGAAGGAGAATTGTTGTTTAGTGGGTATAGAATTCAGTTCTGCAAGACAAAAAAGTTATGGAGATGTGTTTTACAATAATGTGAATATACTTAACACTACTGAACTGTACACTTTAAAAATGACCAAGATGAGACCCAACATCCATTTATGATAAAAACCCTTAATAAAATGGGTATAGAACGAAAGTACCTCAACATAATAAAGGCCATATATAACAAACCCCCAGCCAACATCACACTCAATGGACAAAAACTGAAAGCCATCCCTCTGAGAACCGGAGCAAGACAAGGGTGCCCACTTTCACCACTCTTATTCAACATAGTAGTGGGGGTGTTGGCCAGAGCAATTTGGCAGGAAAAAGAAATAAAAGGAATCCAAATAGGCAAGGAAGAAGTAAAACTCTCACTGTTTGCAGACAACATGATCTTATATATAGAAACCCCCAAAGAATCCATAGGAAAACTATTAGAAATAATAAACAGCTACAGCAAAGTTGCAGGGTATACAATCAACATACATAAACCAGTAGCATTTCTATATGCTAACAATGAACTAACAGAAAAAGAACTCAAGAACTCAATCCCATTCACAATCGCAACAAAAAGAATAAAATACCTTGGGATAAATTTAACCAAGGAAGTGAAAGATCTATACAATGAAAACTACAAGACTTTCCTGAAAGAAATTGATGATGACATAAAGAGATGGAAAGACATTCCATGCACATGGATTGGAAGAATAAACATAGTTAAAATGTCCATACTACCTAAAGCAATCTACAGATTCAATGCTATCCCAATCAGAACCCCAGTGACATTCTTTACAGAAATTGAACAAAGAATCCTAAAATTCATATGGGGCAACAAAAGACCCCAAATGCTAAAGCAATCCTGAGAAAGAAGGACAAAGCTGGAGGCATCACAATCCCTGACTTCAAAGCATACTACAAAGCTACAGTAATCAAAACAGCATGGTACTGGTACAAAAACAGGTGCACAGATCAATGTAACAGAATTGAAAGCCCAGAAATAAAACCACACATCTATGGACAGCTAATCTTCAACAAAGGAGCTGAGGATCTACAATGGAGAAAACAAAGTCTCTTCAACAAATGGTGCTGGGAAAACTGGACAGCCACATGTAAAAGAATGAAAATTGACCATTCTTTTTCACCATTCACAAAAATAAACTCAAAATGGATCAAAGACCTAAAGATTAGGTCTGAAACAATAAGTCTTCTAGAAGAAAATATAGGCAGTACACTCTTTGACATCAGTTTCAAAAGAATCATTTCAGACACCATACCTCCTCAGACAAGGGAAACAATAGAAAGAATAAACAAATGGGACTTCAGCAGACTAAAGAGCTTCTTCAAGGCAAGGGAAAACAGGATTGAAACAAAAAAACAACCCACTAATTGGGAAAAAATATTTACAAGTTATTTATCTGACAACGGATTAATCTCCATAATATATAAAGAACTCACACAGCTCAATAACAAAAAATCAAACAACCCAATCAAAAAATGGGCAAGGGACATGAACAGACATTTCTCCAAAGCAGAAATATGGATGGCCAATAGACACATGAGAAGATGCTCATCATCATTAATCATCAGGGAAATGCAAATCAAAACTACACTAAGATATCACCTTACACCTGTTAGAATGGCAAAAATGTCCAAAACAAAAAGTGACAAATGTTGGAGAGGTTGTGGAGAAAAAGGAACCCTCATACACTATTGGTGGGAATGCAAACTGGTGCAGCTGCTATGGAAAACAGTATGGAGATTTCTCAAAAAATTAAAAATAGAAATACCTTTTGACCCAGCCATCCCACTACTGGGTATCTATCCAAAGAACTTGAAATCAGCAATTCCAAAAGTCCCATGCACCCCTATGTTCATCGCAGCATTATTTATAATAGCCAAGACATGGAAACAACCTAAGTGCCCATCAACTGATGATTGGATAAAGAAGATATGGTATATATATATATAATGGAATACTACTCAGCCATAAAAAAAGACAAAATCGTCTCATTCACAACAACATGGATGGACCGTGAGGGTATTATGTTAAGTGAAATAAGCCAGATAGAGAAAGACAAACTCTGTATGACTCCACTCATAGGTGAAAGTTAACATTTAGACAAAGAGAACTGATTGGTGATTACCAGGGGAAAGGGAGGATGGGGGGAAGGCACAAAGGGTGAAGGGGTGCACCTACAACATGACTAACAATAATGTACAACTGAAATTTCACAAGGTTGTAAACTATCATAATCTTAATAAAAAGAAAAAAATGATCAAGATGATAAGTTTTATGTTATGTGTTTTTTACAACAAAAGAGAAGAACACAATACTGTTTACATTGCATCCAAAAAGTGAAATACTTAGATAGAAATCTAACAAAATGCATACAGAATTTATATTAGGAAAGCTACAAAATTCTGATGAAAGAAATCAACAATCCAAATGAATGGAAAGATATTCCATGTTTGTGCATAGGAAAACTCAATATTATTAAGATGTTAGTTTGTCCCAAGTTGAACTATAGATTCGATACAATCCCAATCAAAATCCCAGCAAGCTATTTTGTGTATATCAACAAATTGATTTTAAAGTTTATATGAAAAAGCAAATGACCCAGAATAGCCAACACAGTATTGAAGAAGAAAAACAAAGTTGGAGGACTGATACTTCCTTACTTCAAGGCTCTTTATAAAGCTACAATAATGAAAACAATAGGTATTGGTGAAAGAATAGAGAAACAGATCAGTGGAACAGACTACAGCTCAGAAATAGACCCACACAAATACAATCAACTGATCTTTGACAAAGGAGCAAAAGCAATTCAATAGAGAAAGGATAGTCTTTTCAACAAATAATGCTGAAACAACTGGATATCCACATGCAAAAAAAATGAATCTAGACAGAGATCTTGCAGCTTTCGCAAAATTAACTCATAAGCTTAAATGTAAAGTGCAAAACTGTAAAATTTTCAGAAGATAATTTAGAAGAATATCTAGGTAACCTTGGGTTTGACAATGACTTTTTAGATAAAACACCAAAGCACAATCCATGGAGGAAAAAATAGGTGAGTTAGACTTCATTAAAATTAAAACCTTAGGCTCTGCAAAAGACACTGTTTAGAAAATGAAAAGACAGGCAACAGACTTAGAGAAAATATTTGCAAAACATGTCTGGTAAAGGATTGGTATCAAAATATACCAAGAACTCTCTGGTTTTTTTTTTTAGGAAGACTAGCCCTAAGCTAACATCTGCCACCAATCCTCCTCCTTTTGCCAAGGAAGACTGGCCCTGAGCTAACATCCATGCCCATCTTCCTCTACTTTATACGTGGGATGCCTACCACAGCATGGCTTTTGTCAAGCGGTGCCATGTCCGCATCCAGGATCTGAACCGGTGAACCGCAGGCTGCTGAAGCGGAAGGTTTGCACTTAACTGCTCTGCCACCAGGCCGGCCCCACCAAGAACTCTTAAAATGCAAAAATGAGAAAACAAACAACTGATATTAAAAATGGGGAAAAGATCTGGACACCTGATGAAAGAAGATATACAGATGACAAATAAACATATGAAAAGATGCTCAGCAGCACCAGGTATTAGTAAATTGCTAATTAGAACAACAATGAAATAGTACTACACACCTATTAGAATGGTCAAAATTCAAAAAACTGACAATACTAGTGTTCAAAAGGTTGTGAAGCAACAGGAACGTTCATTCACTATTTTCTTAAAAGGTCAGTTGAGGTTGAGTGATGTCAGCATCATGGCAGAGAGAGCTTTCCTGGTAATCTCTCCCCTCCACCATACAACAAAAAAGACGTTCATACTCCAACAGAGGATATCCACACACAACACAAAAAACATCTGAGAGACCCACACAGCCACATGACGGAGGGCGGAGAGGCTGGAGCCCCCCTTGGAGGAAGTGGAACAGGGTAAGAGAAAACTTTGCTTCCTCCTCTAAAGACTGTGATCCAGCACTGTGGGAGGCCTCCCAGAGGGCAGGAATGGGGGAGGGAACGTTCATTTGCAGGAACATCAAAGATCCCTGAGGGCCCTTTAAGCCTAGAGCGAAGCCCTCTACCAGGGCTAAAGCTTTCACAGGGGGTTGCCTTATCAAGCCAACACCTCAGGAGAGCAGATAGTGAAAGCAGAGAGAGAAAACTGCAAGAGCACACAGGAGAAAGTGCCTCTCCACCCACCTGCCCAGTGCTGGCTCCAGTGGAAGGCAGAGGGATCAAAATACACAGCTCTTGACCTCCACTGAGTGGCAATAGGTGGTAACTGTGACAAAATAATACCAGGATACATAAAAACAGAACCACGCCCTCTAGCAATATCAAATGTTATATTAAATCTCCAGACCTGAGAGAAAATGGCGAGTACCCAGAAATCAGTCCGGATGACACAGAAATATGTAATATTTCTAGTGTCATAGTGACAAAGAATTCAAAATAGCTATCATCAAAAAATTCATTGAGTTAAAAGAGAATGTAGAGAAACAATTCAATGAGTTCAGGAGGTACTTCACAAAAGAGATTGAAACTGTAAAGAAGAATCCATCAGAAATATTAGAGAGGAAAGACACAGTGGAAGAAAGAAAACAAAATAGGGATTCCCTGAATGCTCGAGTGGACTTCATAGAGGAGCATATCAGCATAATTGAAGATAGATGTGTTGAAATGCTCCAGACAGAGGAGGAGAGAGAACTGAATCTAAAAAGAAATGAAGAAAGTCTCCAAGAAATATCTGACTCAATTAGGAAATGCAACATAAGAGTTATAGGTATTCCAGAAGGAGAAGAGAAGGGAATGGAGCAGAAAGCTTGTTCAAAGAAATAACAGCAGAAAACTTCCCAAACCTAGGGAAAGAGAGGGAAATCCATGGGCAAGAGGCTATCAGATCTCCTAAGTATATCAATGTAAAAAGACCTATGGCAAGGCATATAGTAGTGAAACTGGCAAAAGTGAATGACAAAGAAAGAATACTAAGGGCAGCAAGGCAGAAGAAAATAACCTACAAAGGAACCACTATCAGGCTTTCAGTAGATTTCTCTGCAGAAACCTTGCAGGCTAGGAGAGACTGAAATGACATATTCAAATCTTTGAAGGACAAAAACTTTCAGAATACTCTATCCAGTGAAAATATCCTTTAGATATGATAGAGAAATAAAAATTTTCCCAGACAAACTTAACACTAAGGGAGTTCTTAGCCACGAGACCACCCCTACAAGAAATCCTCAAGAAGGCCCTCATACCCGAAAAAAAAAAGGGGGGAGAAAGGGGTTACAAAGCTCAGAGTAAGGAGACAAATAGGTAGACAGAATCAGAACAGGTTAGCAAATAGTCAAGTATAGCATTAAAGATAAAGGGAAGGAAAACACCAAACACAAAGATAATCTTGTCATTTTAACCACAAACTCACAACCCAAGATGGAATAAGATGTGAGAAAAACAACTTGGGAGGGGAAGAGGAAAGGGACTGAAACAGTTTAGTCCAAGGAAATAAGAGGCCATCAGAAAATGAACTATCTTATCCATGAGATTTTGAATACAAACTTCATGGTAACCACTAAACAAAAAAGCAGAACAGAGACACAAATAGTAAATAAGGAGAAAACAAAGAAACACATCATAAAAAACTATGTAATTCCAGTCGTAGGCCAAAATACACAGGAGGAGAAACAAAGGAAATGCAGGAGAACTGGAAAATTAGTGTTAAAATAGCAGGATTAAGCCCCTATATATCAATAATCACCATAAACATAAATGAATTGAATTCTCCAATAAATAGACACAGAATGGCAAGATTGATTAAAGAACAAGACCCAACAATATGCTGCCTCCAGGAAACAAATCTTAGCTCCAATGACAAACACAGGCTCAGAGTGAAGGGATGGAAGACAATACTCCAAGCTAATGGCAAACAGAAGAAATGTGCTGCAATACTTATATCAGACAAAGTAGACTTCAAGATAAGGCAGGTAAAGAGAGACAAAGAGGGGCACTATATAATGATCAAAGGGACACTCCATCAAAAAGAATAACACTTATAAATGTCTATGCACTCAACACAGGAGCACCAAAGTACATAAAGCAAGTACTAACAAACCTAAAAGAAGATATTAATAATAACACAGTAATAGGGGACTTCAACAATCTGCTCACTTCAATGGATAGATCATCCAGACAGAAAATCAACAATGAAACAGTGGAATTAAATGAAAAGCTAGACCAGTGGGACTTAATAGACATGTATAGAACACCCCATCCAAAAACAGCAGAATAGACATTCTTCTCAATATGCATGGAACATTCTCAAGGATAGACCATATGTTGGAAAACAAGGCCTCAATAAATTTAAGAAGATTGAAATAATAACAAGCATCTTTTCCAATGACAATGCTATAAAGCTAGAAAGTGATTGCAAGGAAAAAGCTGAGAAAGGGACAAATATGAGGAGACTAAACAACATGCTGTTGAACAAGCAATGGATCATTGAAGAAGTTAAAGGAGAAATCAAAAAATATCTGGAGACAAATGAAAATGAAAACATACCATACCATCTCATATGGGATGCAGCAAAAACCACATTAGGAGGGAAATTCATCGCAATACAGGCTCACCTTAACAAACAAGAAAAATCCCAAATAAGCAATCTCAAACTACACCTAATTGAATTAGAAAAAGAAGAACAACAAAGCCCAAAGTCAGCAGAAGGAGAGAAATAATAAAAATCAGAGCAGAAATAAATGCTGTTGAAAGAAGAAAGACAGTAGAAAGGATCAATGAAACAAAGAGCTGGTTATTTGAGATGATAAATAAAATTGACAAACCCCTAGCCAGACTTACAAAGAAAAAAGGAGGGAAAGCTCAGATAAATAAAATTAGAAATGAAGAGGAAAAATAGCAATGGATACCACAGAAATAAAATGGGTTTTCAGAGAATATTGTGGAAAACTATATGCCAACAAAGTGGACAATCTAGAGGAAATGGATAAATTCTTAGACTCTTACAACCTCCCAAAGCTGCATCAAGAAGAAACAGATAATCTGAATAGGCCAATCACAAGTAAAGACATTGAAACATTAATCAAAACCATTCCAAAGAGTAAAAGCCCAGGACCAGATTGCTTCCCTGGGAGATTCTACCAAGTTTTCAGAGAGGATTTAATACCAATCCTTAAGCTATTCCAAAAAATTAGGGAAGATGAAACACTTCCTAACACATTCTATGAGGCCCACATCACCCTGATACTAAAGTCTGACAAGGACAACACAAAAAAGGAAAACTACAGGCCAATATCGCTGATGAACATAGATGCAAATATCATCAACAAAATATTGGCAAACCGAATGCAGTAATACATCAAAAAGATCATACATTATGACCAAGTGGGATTAATACCAGGGACACAGGGATGGTTCAACATCTGCATATCAATCAATGTGATACACCACATTAACACGATCATCTCAGTAGATGCAGAGAAAGCATTTGACAAGATCCAACAGCCATTTATGATAAAAACTCTTAACAAAATGGACACAGAAGGAAATTACCTCAACATAATAAAAGCATGTGTGACAAAGCCACAAGTGACATCGTACTCAGTGGGGAAAAACTGAATGCCATCCCTCTGGGAACAGGAACAAGACAAGGATGCCCACTATCACCACTTTTATTCAACATAGTACTGGAGGTTTTAGCCAGAGCAGTTAGGCAAAAGAAATGAATAAAAGGAACCCAAGTAGGGAGTGAAGAAGTGAAACTCTTGCTCTTTGCAGATGACATGATCTTATATATAGAAAACCCTAAAGAATCCACTGGAAAACTATTAGAAAGAATTAGCAGCTACAGTAAAGTTGGGGGTACAAAATCAACCTACATAAATCAGTTGCATTTCTATACCCTAATAACAAATTTACAGAAAGTGAACTCAGGAATACAATTCCATTTACAATCGCAACAAAAAGAATAAAGTACCTAGGAATAAATTTAACCAAGGAGATGAAGGACTTATACAATGAAAACTATAAGACATTATTGAAAGAAATAGATAATGATGTAAAAGAGTTGGAAAGAGATTCCATGCACATGGATTGGAAGAATAAACATAGTTAAAATGTCCATTGTACCCAAAGCAATCTACAGATTCAATGCCATCCCAATCAGAATCTCAATAACATTCTTCATGGAAATGGCACAAAGAATCCTGAAATTCGTATGGGGCAACCAAAGACCATGAATTGTTAAAGCAATACTGAGGAAAAAGAACAAAGCTGGAGGCATCGTAATCCCTGACTTCAAAAGGTACTACAAAGCCATAATGATCAAAACTGCATGGTATTGGTACAAAAACTGGCACGCAGATCAAGGGAACAGAACTGAAAGCCCAGAAATAAAACTGCACATCTGCAGGCAGCTAATCTTCAACAAAATTGCCAAGAACATACAGTGGAGAAAAGATAGTCTCTTCAATAAATGGTGTTGGGAAAACTGGACAGCCACATGCAAAAGAATGAACGTAGACCATTATCTCATGTCATATGCAAAAATAACCTCAAAATGGATCAAAGACTTGAAGATAAGTCCTGAAACCATAAAACTCCTGGAAGATAACATAGGTAATACACTCTTTGATATCAAACTTAAAAGGATATTTTTGAATGCTGTGTCTTCTCAGACAAGGGAAACAAAAGAAAAAATAAACAAGTGGGACTTCATCAGACTAAAGAGCTTCTGCAAGGCAAAAGAAACTAGGATCAAAACAAAAAGACAGTCCACCAATTGGAAGAAAATATTTGCAAATCAAACAGGGTTAATCTCCAAAATATATAAAAAAACTCATACAACTCAACAACAAAAAAACAACCTTATCAAAAAATAAGCAGAGGACACGAACAGATATTTTTCCAAAGAGGATATACAGATGGCCAACAGGCACATGAAAAGATGTTCAACATCACTAATCATCAGGGAAATGCAAATCAAAACTACATTGAGAAATCACTGTACACCTGTTAGAATGGCTATAATCACCAAGACACAAAATAAGAAATGTTGGAGAGGACGTGGAAAAAAGGGAACCCTCATCCTCTGCAGGTAGGAATGCAGGCTGGTGCAGCCACTATGGAAAACAGTATAGAGATTTCTCAAAGAATTAAAAATAGAAATACCATATGACCCAGCTATTCCACTACTGGGTATTTATCTAAAGATCTTCAAATCAACAATTCGAAGAGACTTATGCACCCCTACGTTCATTGCAGCGTTATTCACAATAGCCAAAACGTGGAAGCAACCCAACTGCACATCGACTGATGAATGAATAAAGAATATGTGGTATATAAATACAATGGAATACTACTCAGCCATAACAAAAGACAAAATCATCCCATTTGCAGCAACATGGATGGAACTTGAGGGTATTATGTTAAGTGAGATAAGCCAGACAGAAAAGACAAACACTGCATGATTTCACTCATATGTGGAAGATAAACAAATATATGGACAAAGAGAACAGATTAGTGGTTACCAGAGGGGAAGGGGGGTGGGGGAGTGGGCATAAGGGGTAAAGAGGCACATATATATGGTGACGGACAAAAAACAATGTACAACTGAAATTGCACAATGTTATAAATTATTATGACCTCAATAAAATATTTTTATCAATATATCTTGATTCAGTAATTTTGCACATTATGTATTCATGACTTAGAATGAAACATGAGGTTTGCTTCTTGTATCTTCCTATACTGCTATATCACAATTTTTATTAAATCAGTGTCTAATGTCTACCTTACTATAGCTTTAAATATATTCACTGTTGTATGAAGTAGTAGACTCCAATTATGTTTGCTTTGTATACAACATTTTGTTTTTCCTAGAGTCAAGTATTTCCTCACTTTTTTCATTTACTCCGTTTCCTATAAATATTTTCTCTCAGACGTGTTTATTATATGGTCCAAATCATCAAATTACTATTTGCATTTTTTTGTCCTGAAGATCTGCATCCTGAAATTTGAAGTCTTTGTATTCTAGCATGAATTGGCTGTCTTCAGACTTCTTGTACAGCTGTCTTCCAGAATCTTTCGTTTGCTGCTCTCTTATAGTGAAACCTCATTTCCTGGGTGCTGTGTTGTCCTTTTTTCTTATTTCTTTCCCACACAGTTTTGATGGGAACACAACCTCCAGTGGTTTCCTGAGAAAGGATCCACAAAGAAAGGAAGTAAAATTTTTGAGATCTTGCATGTCTGAAAATGTTTGTATCCCACCCTCACACTCGATGAGTAGTTTGTCAGGATAGGGACTCCGAGGTTAGAAATCATTTTGCAGTTGTCTCAGGGTCATTTGATGAAGATACTATTCTTTCCCTACTGAATGGACTAGGCACCTTTGCTGCAAATTTAACATATTTTCTTAGGCCATAAATATTTTTCTTCCATTTATCTTATGCCAAATTTTTAGCAAGTGCCCTACCTCTTATTTTCATGTTGTCTTCTGTAAAATGGATGTTTGGACCACAGAATGCCCTATAATGATTAGAATAGTTTTTTGAATGGGACAGATTAGATTCAAAATCTGACTTTACTGCTTCTCAACTGTGTGGCCTTGGGCAAGTTATTTAGCTTTACTAGGCCTCAGGTTTCTCATCTTTAAAATGGATATAGTAATAGTGCCCACCTCATATAGTTGTTTAGAGAATCAAATGTGATAGTATATAAAGAATTTAGTGCATTGTGTGGCACAGAGGAAACATTCCGTAAACAACCCCTGTGTGTTCTAGGTGCCGTCAGTCCCAGCGTTCTCTGTACAGAGCTGTATGGGAAGATAGTGTATTCTAGGGTCAGCTTCTCAAGTGCAGAGATCCGCAAATGTAGAGACCAGAAGGAAGATTCCTTCCCACCACAATCTGATTATGTGCCAGCAACCTTCCTCTTGGCCTGCTGACTCACCAAATAGAAATGCAGTGTAATGAGCCCCCACCCCCATGTCCCATCTGCTCCCTGGTGATTCTGTTCCCACCACCAGTAGATGCATATTTTCACCTCACACCATTAAGCAACTTCCTGTGGGTTGGAGCCTGTGCAGAGTTCTCCTGTTATGGGTTCCCAACTCTAGAAGGCAAGATCCTCCTTTGCCTCTTCAAGGACAGTCCTGGAAACTTGACCATGTAGGTATGAGGCCCAAACCGCAAACCAGCTTTTTAAAGGCCATTCAGGCCATGCTGTGTTGTAGTGGACAAGGTACTTTCTCCTGTTAAGCACTAGAGGGTGCTCTGTACATATGTATAGGAGGTGCTGAGCCTAGAAATTTTAGTGTAGGCACCTGAAATCACTCAAGTAGAGAAATACAGGCAGAGACGTACACATGCACATACATGTATTCAGATTCACGGACAAACACCCACCTATCATCATGTACATAACACCTCCATGACCTAGATAGATATGCATATACCCACCAGCACATGTGCACACAGAAATACTCATAAACAGAGTCATGTGTCCATAAAAACCCACACAGACACACTAATGAACATATGCATAGACACGAAAGATACCTTCAGATACACACGTATTACCCACTCAGATCCATTTACACAGAAACACAGAGAAGGACAGATATACACAGAGCCAAAGACACACAGGAAGTCTAAAAACACTTTCACACCCATGATCTCACACTGGATTGGGATCATCATTTACATATTATAGATGGGGAACTGAGGCTGAGAGAATCCAAGTGTTTTACCCACAGTCACATAGTGACAGATGGTAGAGTAAGATTGGGCTCTGAGTAAGTCCTCCAGGAGGGAGAAGGATTATTTCAAAAACAGATAGGTTGCTGTTCATTTTTACTTTTCAGTTACTGTAGTCTCAGAGCCAATTTAACTATTGTTCCTTGAAAGCTGTTGTTCTGAAAGTTTTACCTTCAGATTCACTGATTATTTAACCAGTAGTTTTTCAGCAATTGAAAATATCTCCTTCATTTTATTCTGACGAGGCTTAGAGAACAAACATTCAGACCATTTTGTCGTTGCAACTGCCTCTCAACACTCAAGATAATGGAGCATAGTTATGGGAACACTGTTGCAACCTTGCTGACCAATAGGAGAAGCCAAGAAGGAGGAGGAAGATGGTCTCCAGTTCAGTTCTGCCTTTCAGATCTCACACATGCACATCTAATTCACATCCAGAAAACTAGCTGCATCATTGCAGCAGCTGCATCCTGTTTAGAGAATATAGGTTAGACTTCCAATATCCAACTAGAAGGAGGGTAGAATGACATTTGAACAAGTTACTCCATGGTATCCACCATAGCAGCTTACTCAAGATGACGCAGCCAGTAAGTGGTGGAGCCAGGAATCAAAACCAGTGTGGATTCTGAGCCCCTTTCTTACTCAATAACCTTATGTGGTCTCAAACAAATGATGTTATAAGATGATTGAATTAATGATAAGATTTTATCAGGTGGAAGTAAGGATGTCTTAACTGGGTTCTCCAGAAAACAGAGCCTGAGGCAGAAAAGTCATTGTGCACTGTTTATTGCTTTATTTGGGAGCGGAAGTGAGGGACAAGAGGAGGGAAACAGAGAAGAAAGGAAAGTCAGTACAAGAATATTTTTGAGCTGGCCACTGCTAAGAGTGACTCATTGCTGGATCTGTGGAACAAACTGAATAAGCTGAGTAGCTTATTTTGTGCAATTAGAAAGGGGGTTCTGGGGGCCAGCTTCTGTGGCCAAGTGGTTAAGTTCGCGCACTCCACTGCGGCGACCCAGGGTTCGGATCCTGGGTGCGGACATGGCACTGCTCATCAGGCCATGTTGAGGCGGCGTCCCACATCCCACAACTAGAAGGATGTGCAACTAAGATATACAACTGTGTACAGGGAGGGTTTGGGGAGATAAAAGCAGAAAAAAAAAAAGGGGGGGTTCTGGTCTCCGACTACTCAAAGGTTCACCTCCAGAATGTGACTTCCACCACCACTTCCCAGTTGCGCATGCATCTTCGGGAGACTGCAGTGACTGACAAGGATGGTTAGAGTTTGATTTTCATGGGCTTCAAATGGTAGCTCATGGATTTTGGGCTTAATTCTGTAAACACTGGAAAACTACAGGGGTATTGTTAAAAAGAAAGTGTCATAGTCAGAGGGGGCCTTCCCTAGTTGTATGATTTCCTTATAAAATCTTCATCATCTGCTGAAGTGAAATATCTGTGGAAGTTCCCAAGCAGCCCTTGACAAATAGTTGTGGTTGTACAAATTCACCTCTCGTAAGCACTGTGCTTTAGAGTTTCCAAAGTGCTTGCCCGTCCATGATTTCATCAACCTCTCTGCATCCCTTGGGAAATAGACTTGGTAAGGATAAATCACCATTCCCATTTCCAGAAGAGTCAGCATCAACCAGGACCCATGAAAGATAGTAAGATTGAAGTGGCAGAACTTGCCCACTGCATGAAACTGGACTGGGAAGTTTCATTCACATTGAGATAACTCTCATTTCTCTTGCGGGGAGGGCAGAGTTATTGCTTCCAGGAAAAAGCAGAAGGGTAACATTTTGGTCTCCCTTAGGGACTTGTGGATTATATATTTTGAGGTTCTGATTTCCCTCCCACCATCTTATCTGCACAGGTCTCTGGGCTAGGTATCAGCCTGGCATTGCCAAACCAGATGGCTGAGACATTTGCTGCCAGCATCATCCAGTGGGATAGGGCAGACTTTGTTCCCTGCCTGCTGGTCTCTGAGTACTTTCAGTATAGAACAAAATCAGGGTAGACGATACGTACAGACTTTCATTTGTATAGCAGTTTGTAATATAAACCACCTGTTCAAATATTTATACAATCTCCACAATTTTCAAAACCATTCTGATTTCCAATCCTTATATTTCTCTGTGCTCTCAACCAGAGCAAATTACTTAACCTCTCTGTAGCTTAAGTGAAAAAACTGGAAAAGGCAAAATTCCTGATAACAGTCCTTACCTCAGATTGTTAGGAGGATTTAACGAGAGAATGTGTAAAAAGGGCTTAGCATAATACCTGGCACATAGAAGGTCCTCAATAAATATTAGCTACTATTTTTATCATTACCATTGTTGTTGCGATTTTTTGATAGTATCATAATCTTTAGCAGTAGTAGTAGCAGCAGCAGTAGTAGTATCATTATGAGGGGTTCAGTCCCGTTATGAGCCTTCTAGAACTAACCCTAAATTGTTAGGAGATAATATAAAGCATCTTTCTAGCTCCATAGCTAATGTAGAGTGGATGTCTTAGTCCATTTGGGCTACTATCCCAAAATACCACAGACGGCTGGCTTATAAAGAACAAACATTTATTTCTCACAGTTCTGGGAGTTGGAAGTCCAGGATCAGGGTGCCAGCATGGTGGGCTTCTGGTAAGAGTCCTTTTCCAGGGCACACACTGCTGACTTCTCATTGTGTCCCCACATGGCAGAAACAGGCAAGAGAGCTCTCAGGCCTCTTTTCCAAGGACACTAATCCCATTCATGAGGGCTTGGCCCTCGTGACCTAATCACCTCCCAAAGGCCCCCCTTCTAATACCATCTTATTGGGCATTAGGTTTCAACAAATGAATTTTGGGGGAACACAAACATTCAAACCATAGCGGTGGCAATATATGCCCCAGCTGCTAGTTGCCTTGCCCCAGTGGAGGAGGGGTATAAAATCTCCACCTCCCAGTCTTTCCAGATACTAGCTCTGTGATTTCTTCTTAGTAACTGGAAGTCTTATGTGGTCCTGTGATATGGTTATTTAATGGTTAAGAGCACAGACTTTAGAACCAGACTTCCTGAGTTCAATTCCTGCTCTACCTTCGGTAATTTACTTAACCTCTTAGTGCCTCAGTTTTATCTTTAAAGTAAGTATACTAATAGTATCTACCTTGTGGACTTTTATAAGAATTAAATCAGTTAATAAATGTAAACATGCTTGGAAAATGCCTGGCACATAGTAAATACTGTGTAAATAATAGCCAGTATTGCCTTTTTGATTCTTTTCTGCCTGTGGGCTCACCTAACATTCTCATCCAAATTCTCCTCTTGTGCACTAACCTCACTCAAATACACACACACGTGGTCCCAGTGTCTGGGCCCTTAAGTTGCTGATGGTTCCCAAGTGTAATATTGAGATTCCCAATTGTAATATTTTATATTAAAACCAGGATAACCCATTATTATTGTAGAAATTCAACAACAAATGCCACAATGAGATTGGAGTATGCCATTAAAGCCCCCCTCGCTTCCTCAAGCAAAGCCACAAAGAGCAACATTACTTTGGTGAATTAACAAAGATACACAGTTGCCCTTATGAAGACCCAGAAGTTTGTCTTTTCCAGGTCCTAAGATTGGCAAATTCGAGGACACCATCTGACAATAACAAGACTGTCAAGATCGTCCCCTATAAACAAGTGTATCTATGTATTAACTTCCAACAAGAAATATATTCAATGACCGGCTTAGCACTTCACATTATCTGGCCAACATATTTTGCCTCTGTAGGCAAACTGGTCAGGAAGCCAATGGCAATCAAAAGTCTTATCAGTGTTCATATGAGTTAGTTAAAATATCTAATGTCAACCAATCAGGCTCTCAAAACCTAATATATCCATCTCAACAAAAGGGATATTTACCTGCCAAAACAACTGACAAGTCAAGTCCTTAGGTCAAGGTGTCCTCTACCCAGAGTGCTCTTATATGGTTAACGTCAAGATTTGCCCATAAAACAGGCTGTTTGTTCTTTAATGTTTCCATGGATGACCAACTTTTCCCACCTCATTGATTGACAGTATTTTTAGGGGAAGAAAGGAAATATGCTAATAACTTTAGTCAAGCCTTGATCTGGTCTCATATCTGTATCTTTAACATTATTTTGCATATATGTTCTGATGATTCATAAATAATTTTTATATTTAATTATTTCAGACAAATCTTACTGTCCTTGGTTCTGTATTCTTGAAGGACCCCTAGGAGGTGCCTACATTCTCTTTTGAACTTTGGACTTCTTGATGATGATAGCTATGCTCTTAGACTATCATTTGTTGTAGATTTTATGTAATACTCTCTTTGACCAATCAAGTTAGACATTTGCCCATCAGTCTAGTCCCTTAACTGCTCTTCAGTGAAATCCAGGTGCCAAACTCCCATTGTTCCTGCTTTCATATCTTATACATCTTTATCAACAAATATGACACTTACCCTGTATTATGGGCTGAATTGTGTGCCTCCCTGCCAAATTCATATATTGAAGTCCTAACCCCCAGTACCTCAGAGCGTGACTGTGTTTGGAGATGAGGTCTTTAAAGAGTTAATTAAGGTAAAATGAGTTCATATGGATGGGCCCTAATCCAGTATGCCCAATGTCATAAGAAGAGGAGATCAGGACACAGACATGTACAGAAGGAAGATGATATAAAGACAACGAGAGAAGACCCCCATTTACAAGCCAAGGAGAGAAGACTCAGAAGAAACCAACTCTGCCAACACCTTCATCTCAGACTTAAAGCTACCAGAATTGCGAGGAAATAAATTTCTGTTGCTTAAGCCACCCACTCTGTTATGCTTTGTTATGGCAGCCTGTGATGGTTATTTTTATGTGTCAACTTGGCTGGGCGACAGGGTGCCCAGATATTTGGTCAAACATTATTCTGGGTGTTTTTTGAGGGTGTCTTTGGATGAGATTAAAATTTACACTGCTAGACTGCATAAAGCAGATTGCTTTCTCTAATGTGGGTGGGCCTCATCCAATCATTCGAAGGCCTGAATAGAACTAAAAGGCTGACCCTCCTCCAAGTAAGAAGGAATTCCTCCTGCCTGATGGCCTTCAAAGTGGGACACTGGCTTTTTCTGCCTTCAGACTCCAACTGAAACATCAGCTCTTCCTGGGTCTCTAACTTGCCAACTCACCCTACAGATTTTTGGACCTGTTGGCCTCCATAATCATGTGAGCCAATTCCTTACAATAAATCTCTTTCTGTTGTTCTACCTCTCTGTAGAATCTTGACTAATACACAGTCCTAGCAAACTAATATACCCCATGATAATAGGGAGGGCATTATCAATATCCTCACTTGAAAGCATAATTTTAAAACTTCACCTTATAGTTAAAAGTTATGATAAGAAGCATGAGATAAACAGACATTCATACAGAAATTATATCTAAATTCTTTGATGAGCAAAGTCCAGATGTAGGCCATGCCAATATAATTCATGTATCAAATAATTTGTGATCTGTTGACCATCTGAGGAGCGTAATCAGCAAAAATGCTATCAAAATTAGCAGTACAATAAACATATATGTGATTGCATTTATTAAATGCAATGTAATAAAAAGTATGGTAACATATGGATCACCAATTACCACCTAAGTGCACTAATAAGCAATATGGTTTTTATTTATCAAAGAATAATTTATGAGTAAGAATTTGAATCCAGATGAAATTATGGTAGAAAAATATTTTGTCTGCCCAGAGCAGTTCTTTTAAGGAAATTTTCATCTTAATTAAATTATAGGAATGCTGTTGGGGGTTGCCAGTCATATACCTACTCCCATTAATTATTGTGCATGTTAACCAAACTAAGCTAATCATAGTACTCAGTAGCAGGCAAAATAATGGTCCCCCAAAGATGTACATGTCCTAATGCCAGGAACCTGAGAATATATTACATTACATGGCAAAGGGGAATTAAGGCAACAGATAGAATTAAGGTTGCTAATCAGGTGACCTTAAAATAGGAAGATTATCCTGGACTATCCAGGTGGGCCTAAAGTAATCACAAGGTTACAGAACTCAGTCCTACAAGAAGTAGGATGTAAGGTTTGATCCAGATGAGCAATAATAGTTTTGATGTTAAATTAGTGATGACATGGATCTTCTTAACATCTCCCACCAATAAGAGCTTGATTGGAAGAAGCAGGAACTAGGAGTCAAAGAGCCCATCCTCAGAGAGACGGGGTATTCAGAGACAGAGGATTGGTCTCAGTTTGACATAACAGCACTCCTCCAAGGTGGGTTCTCAGAGAAGTACATTTTTTGCCACCCACCTTGCCTTTCTCTGAAGGGTCAGAGCTTGCCCACTGGATTTATCCCTTTACTTCAGCTCTCATATACTCATTTATGCCATCTTGCTGTTTTCAGAATATGTGAAAAAAATAGGCAAAGAATATCAAAAGACAGTTCATAGAAAGGAAATATAAATGACTTTTAAACTTATGAAAAAAATGCTATATTAGCCAGAATTCTAGAATGACCCTATATTCCTGTTCTCTGGTATATACAACCTTAATAATCCCTTCCCCGTAAGTGAGTGTAAGTAGGAACTATAAATTTGTTGAGATAGCCACCCCTTTAAGTAGGTTACATTGTAAAGCACAGGTGGTGGGACAACCACTCCCTTGATTGCATTATGTTACGTAGAACTTCTGTCTTAGCAGACTGAAGCGAGAGATTCTCCTGCTGACTTTGAAAAAGTAAGCTGCCATGTTATGGACCACATGGCATGGAATGGCATTGGCTTCTAAGACTTGAGAGAGGCTCCCAGCTCACAGGCAGGAAGAAAATGGTGACTTCAGTCCTACAACTGCATAGACCTGAATTCTGCAACCTAAGTGAGCTTGGAAGCAGGCCCTTCCCAGTTGAACTATCAGATGAGAACATAGCCCAGTAGACACCTCGTTTCAGCTTGGTCAGAATCTGAACAGAGGACACAGCTAACCTGTGCCTGGACTTATGATCCACGGTAACTAAGATAATAAATGTATGTGTTGTTAAAACCACTAAATTTGTGGTAATTTGTTATACAATAGAAGATAATAAAATGTTCAGCCTCCCTCATAAAAAGTGTATATTAAAACTCTATCAAGATATTAATTCTTCACTTGTCAGCTTGGCAAAGAGAAAAAATTGAAAATATGCTATGTGGGTAAGAGTATAGGAAATAGGCATTCTCATAAATTACTAGCAGCACTTAAATTAGTATGATTTCTGTACAGGGTGATTTAAAAATATTTAGCAAGATTTAAAAATACATCCCTCTCATTAATCAAGTCTACTTATAATTTATCATAGAATATATTCACAAACATGGGAAAAGGTCAAGAAACAAGCTTCTTTACTGCAGTATTATTTGTAAGAATAAAAAAGATTATAATCACCCTATATATTCATCAATAAGCACCGGATTAGATAATTTGGGGTATATCCATAAAATATTCTGAAGCCATTAAAAAGAATGAAAAAGTTCTTGAAGTACTGATATCGAAGATATTCAAGAGAGAATATTGAAAGAGTATTTTGAAAGAGAAAAAAGGCTATGTTTAATATAGGGTGTAAAATAAGTTACCATTTTTGTAGAGGCCAAAAAGGAGAGGGCAGAATATATTTGCTTGCATATACCTAAAATATCTCTGGAAAGTTTTCAAGAGACTGGTGACATTGGTTTTCTCCAAGGAAGGCAAGTGATGGGGGGGGCGGTCATTGCTGCAGGAGTGGAATGAAGTTTTGCTGTTCACTTTTTTGTACACTCTGGGTTTTGAACCATGTGAATGTATTATCTATGAAAATATAAATAAACGTGAAAAAGCAATATGCAGGCTGTCCCTCTCTCAGTAATTGTTCACTCATCCCTTGGAGAAGAATACCACATACCTAGAGAGTCAAGACAACCCCAAGAGAATGCAGTCTACAAATAGTTAACCAACACAAAGTCTCTATTAATGAATCCAATGTGTTTTTCTTCTAAACATTAAATATTAAAAGCTGTAAGCAAGTTATGCATTAAAATGGATAAGGAAATGGGCAGCTTTTCAACTATAAGTCATAGTGAATAATTAAAACTCCATTAGATCTGCTGAAGCAGATGAGCATATACTGGAGTTGCTTTTTTTCACCATCTGAAGCACAAGCCTCCCGAGCATCTCTGATGAACAGGAGGATCCACAGTCCTGATAGTCTCTGCCCTAAGGTGCGGGTCAAAGTGTGTTTGTTCTTGATAATACAAAGATAGAGAATTCATAAGCTTTACTGAACTGGTTTTCAGAGAAAGGACCAGAGGGCAGCATAGAGTGAGAGAAAGCTCACTAGAAAGTGAAAAAATAAATCAAAAAATGTTTGTTAAATGCAGAAGATGGAGCCTGAGGCACCAAGCTGCCACGTGCCAGGGTGAAGGATAAGACCTCAATGCAGGATTTTCAGTGGAAGTGCTCACCGAAATCAAGGGTACAGTATGACAGCGTTGGGAGGCTAGAGAGGAGTTTCTTTCGTGGAAGAGAGATGGTTTTAGAAAGAGAGCTGTTGGTAAACTAGAATTCTATCCCGATGGAGAGGGGTTGATAGCACTTAGGATGACCAACTCTTTTAAGAGAGCAATCATGCACAGCCCTAGTAGAACTAAAAACCCCACATCATACTAGAATACATAAAAAACAATTATACACGTATGTTATTGCTTTAACATAAAAATATGGAAGTCGGTTTTTTGAAATTATATATTCCTTTACTTTTGTGCTACATAAATGTTAAACTATTAAAACAACAGTAAGATTGGTTAATAGTGGCAATTAGTAGAAATTAATAGTAGGACTAATTAAAGAAACAGTATTCATGAGAAAACCATATTAATTTTGTGTTTCTTTCTGTTCTTGGAAACAGGAATTTATTTTAACTCTACTTTTTAACTCTTTTTGGATGTTTCATTTTATAGGCCAAATTATTGTGTTTTTTAGATACTTTCATGTAAGACTTTTTAAAAGGAGAAAATAAATACAATAGAGCTATTTAAACAGATATTACCCATATTTAATAAAAAATAACAATGACATGTTTCTTTCTGTCCCATGATACCATAGGAATTTTTACTCTCTGTTTCTTTTCCCAATAATGCTTTTCTGAGCTGCCTGTGGCTTTTAGGACATTGTTCTTTCTCTTTTGTATAGTGATAAAAATACATAGTGGCAAATGTACAATTCACTTTGACTTGCAGCTCCCCTCTTACCAAGCCTACATTCCACTGATTCCTGGCGTCAGTCTAATGTGAGGACATCAAGCTGAATATCCTCTTGACAAAAGCATTTGGGCATGGAATACTTAGGATTTTATTTACCAGCAGCAGCAGGATTTTAGACTTGTATGAAGTCATTTCCAGCTCTCCAAAACTGTTCATCCGCTTTGTATCTACAGGCTTGTTTTGGTAGACCAGGAGTTTATCAGTTGGGTCCTTTGCTTCTATAAACTTATCATATAGGCTATCCATGTCCAAAGCCCTTCATTTTAAACACTCCTAAGCACATTGGATGTCATTATTAGTTAAATCTCTATTTCTGAAGGGAAATGATTTCAAAGCACAGAGGTAACTTGAACTTTTCATATCAAAGTTGAATTCCAAATACGTTACAGCTTTAGTAAAGAAATCAAAATCAAGAAAGTCCTGTTTAACTTGGCTGTCTTCTTCTGGTGACTTCATTTTGAGTTTTGAAGCAATATTATTTTTTTTAAAAGTCAGCCTTTTTTGTTTTTTTTCTGTATGAATTTTTGTTGCACCCTAAACATTGCATTGTTTAGTTTTTTTTCAAAGCTTTTTATGTCCCTTCAATGATTATCAAGCAGTTTTAGAAAAACAGCATATACATTTCTGTTTGTAACCCTTTTCTCCTTTCTTATTCTCAATGTATTTCCAAATTAGAGGAAGACAATCTTCTTGTCCCACACTTTCAAAATCTAATTTTACTTCAGACCAACATTTTCACGTCTTCTCTGTGGCTGGCAAGACTAATAGCTACGTGCAGGCACACGTCTTAGGGGACGATCTCCTTCCACTTCTAGGCAGTCAAAAATCTCAATTGCTTCTACCCATTTTGAGGAAACTGAAAAGTGACCAAAGACTTTCATGACAAAGACCTCAAGAGCAGAGGAAAACAAAGCACACACCCTTTCTTATCAGTGTGGTATACAAGGTATGCCGGACATTTAGCAGGGAAGATCTTTTCATCTTATTGGGTAAGTTTATAGACTGAAAATAATTTGCCAAAATTTACATTTGCAGTGCAGAATATGCAGATAAATGAGCAAAGTCTAGTTTGTGTTTGGATGAGATATCAGTAGTCTTTTATTTCATATCTTCTGTAGTTTCATTAAAATATTTAAAGCGATGAAGATGATGACTTGAAACTCTCTTTTTCAAATCAAAGTGTCTAAAAGCTAGCAGGAACATTTTTTGTTGCCATGATTCAATATATCACTTGATACACTGTAGAAAGCATGACTTTTGGTAAGATCTGACTCTCAGCTTTATACTCTAAGAAATCAAAACATCTGTTATCAAAATTTCCCTTTCTGTTCAACCATAGGACACGTTAGTTGCAAACTCTGAAAATGTGGCTTTAGTTGGTTTCATAGAACAATCAAGGGAACAATACTGTAAGTGTTTGCTCCTGTGGTATGCCTAAGCTAATTCAGTGGCAGCTGTTTTCTAATGAGGATTGGTATCTTTTGGGGAATGATAAAACAACTTCTCTCTCTCTCTCTCTCTCTTTTTTTTGGTGAAGAAGATTGTCCATGAGCTAATTTCTGTTGCCAATCTTCCTCTTTTTGCTGAGCAAGATTGTCTCTGAGTTAGCATCTGTACCACTCTTCCTCTATTTTGTATATGGGACACTGCCATAGCATGGCTTGATGAGTGGTGTATAGGTCTGTACCTGGAATCCAAACCCATGAACCCAGGGCTACCAAAGCAGAGAGCGTGAATTTAACCACTATGCCACTGGGCCAGCCCTGAAAAAAACTTTTGATTGATTTAGAAGTACTCACACAGTTAATCCCAGATTTGTGAGATTCAGTCTCCATATGTGCTCTCACTTTGCCTTCTTCACCATGCCCTATCCCATTTTTTTCTGCATATTGTGCAGTATGCTGTGTTTTGGTTATTTACCTCCTAAATCCAGTTGTATATGTCCTTTAATCTGTCATCAGAATAACACAGTTATTCTTTTTCAGTGATGTCTGGGTTATGCTGGCATTAGTACAGAAACTGTTCTCATTTCTATTAACTGAACCCTTAGAAAACATGGTCACTGCATTCACATTTTAAAAACTAAACTAGGTCTATCTCACTACAAAGCACAGTTAATTCAAAGTCAAAGATTGACTGTTAACACTCACATTTACAATACACTTAAGCTGCACAGTGGCAAAGAAACAAAGTGGGACACTAGTTAAAGGCGGTAAGAGAGATTTTATTTAGTACTGCTACAGTAGAGGAGAGACCGCGGTGTAAACTAAGCTCAGCTTCACTGAAACAAAAGGCAGGAGGCTTTTTAAATGCTGGAGTCTGCTAGAGGAAGAGTTTTGAAGGTTGTTAAAGGGAGTGGCCAATGTGTTTAGACCACCTGTGTACTTATCAAAGTTACAGATACCAGAGACAGGGGCCCTATCTTTCTTGATGATTACGTTTCAAAAGGATGACTCCAAGGTCCTTGAAAAAGATATTCCTGGGTTGTAAAAAATACATTTCAAGGGAACAGAGAAAGGATTTACAATTGCAAGTGCTTTTTTTTTTTTTTTCCAGTAAATGCTTCTAAGAAAAGGGAGGTCAAGGGCCTATAGTCAGATATTGACTGGGACAAACAGTAAATTCTTTTTTCAGTGTTGATCTTTCTCAGACAAATTCTTAAGGGGGCTGGAGTGATCATCTTAGGGACACAGTCTTGAACTGTTGGAAGCTATGCTAGTATTTGTTCAAATCTCTTAGTATGGGGAGTGGATGAAATCATTTGTGATGAGAGTCTGTAGTTCTCAAAGGTAAAAGTCAAGGCCTAGTCAAGAAGAGGACTCAGAGGAGCCTAATTAAAGTTAGGTCAAGGAGAGAATCTTTGTCAACATTTAAGTGGTGTCACTTGGAGTGAGGCAATAATGGATGATGCATTATTGTGCACCACAAATCATGATTGTGACAGCCATTATGGAACATGGGTAGTCTATGTCATATCTGTTTAACACTGAAAACAATATAGTTTTCAGTCCCTATTTAGGGAGCTGCCATATGGGTTTTGTGCTTTTCCCCCAACCTTCCATACCCATTGCAGAAAACCAGGACTTTTCACATTCCTGCGAGGGGCTTCCATGGAATTAGGAGTTTCCATTGCCATAAGCAGAACAATCACAGGTAAACTAGGATGGTTTGTTACCCTCCAAACTCCCCCTTTCACCTCAAGTCAAGAGGGATTTAAAAGAAGATTGATGTCATTAAGGATACTCAGTGATTTAATGTCGACCTTGGAAAATACAGAGTAGACATTAATAAAACGAAGGAGGAGTGGCTGCATTGCATAGCTTGCCCTACAAGAAGACATTGGGGCAAAGAATTTGAAATTAGTTATCATGAAGTGATTGGCGGAATCAGAGAGGCATTAATCTGGGTCAGGGGAATTCCTGGTAAGAAATATCAAGAGATGTTGTCGAGGTGGGTATCTGAAGATCCCAGAAAAGGGGCCATGAGAAAAAGAATCAGCATTAAACTTGGACCAAAACCAGAGGAAACTAACACTAGATCAGAATCTAGACCCTTCCTCTCTCCCTCTCTCCTGACCACATCCCCTTCCCTCAACAGGAAGGACTTGTTTGGTGTACATAATTAGAACTGAAGTTTTGACTGTTAATGCAACTGGGCATTTTAATTACTGACCAAAGAACATTTACCTTTATGTGAGCAGAGAAGTTGTGAAATTTGCCCTAAATTTCATTCGGTGGATGAACTACTTCCACTGAGTAAATGCCAACTAACAATGAGGAACAAAAATAAATTTGCTTTCTAATTTTACCTCCAAGAAGGCTATAAAAATTACTGAGAAAAGGTGATTTGTAAAAGGACAAAAGGCAAGTAAGGAGCTATTAATATATAATAAATCCTACAATGTCACATTCATAATTTGTTCAATAATTGCATAATAAGCATCAACTAGTCACTTACTCTGACAAAAGCCAGGAACATAAAGATGAAAAAATACTGCCCTCAAGGCCCTGAAATGGAAACACGTAAATATCCTAAGCTCTTTCCAACAGTGATTTGGAGGCTGTTGGTTTTATATTGTCACTCCACAAGGTTAAAGTTCCTCTTCAGTCTACACTGTTCCTCAGCCCCCGATCCCTGCTTCTCAGGAGGGCAAGTCTGAGTAGTAGTGTGGGGAGATTTGTTTATTCTTAAATCTCTTGATGTATGGCCAGAAGATCAAGCCCAGAAAGCATGCCTTTGAGCACCACAAGAATTTGTGAGGAGTTTTGCATTTTACCAAGACTTGCAAGAACAAAACAAGAATGCAGGAGCACAAGACATTACCTTTCAAGCCAGCAAGGGCTGACTTGGAAAATTTTAGAAGAAACACATTTCATGTAAAACAAAACCTATGGCCTCAGCAGATCATCAAGCCAGCAGCAATGTTTCCTGATCAATTAAAGAGGATCATTTTGGAGCAGATTGTTGTACTGATGAAACACATTGCTTCTTTAATTTTTTATTTATTGTGAATTCTTAAAATTAGATTTTATTTTTAAAAATTTTTTAATATTATCATTATTTTTCTTTTTGGTGAGGAAGATTGGCCCTGGGCTAACATCTGCTGCCAATCTCCTTACCATATATTCCCAACCTCAAATTTTCTGAGGTTTTATTGACAATTATATTTTTACTCTCTTTGGAAAGAGCCTAGACCAAAAACTCCTAGAGCCAGAACTATCTCATTAATTTAAGACAGCATTTTGAATGTTTATATTTGTTTTGTCTTTTTTCTCTTTTTTATAAAACACAAATCCTCAGAAAAAGACTTCACTGTACAATTAATTTTTTCATTTAAATTCAAGTCAAATACTGTGAATCAAGTGATGCCTCAAAGTACATAGTAACATACAGTTATTGAAATAACCAGAAATTCTTCCTGATTCAGGACACTCTTTATTGTCTGACACTGGCCAATAATATGTTCAACCATAGACCAAGATAATCCCTGTTATTATTTAATACTCCAGAAAGGGTACTGTGCTTTCAAGGATCCTCAAACCTCCTTGACTTTAAGGCTTTAAAATTGATTCAACTCTTTATTGTGGAAAGAAAAAAGATTCTGAAATGGTGAAATGTCAATGCTCAAGGTATAACATGTCAGAAATAGCTTAGTGAAGCATATTATATAGTTATCATATAAATGAATTAAATGGTTATATTATTTGCTCTCAACACAATTATTGACAATCTGCTATAAACAAAAAATTATATATAACTGGTACTTTGGAGAATGAAATGATGAAGAGGACACAGTCCCAGTTGTTACAATCCAGTGAAGGAGGCAGACATGCACAAATAATTAGAATATGAAATACCCAGAGTTCGCATTGTGGTAGAAGAGAATGGAATTGGAAAATGGAGTAGTCCCAGCAGGAAGCAGTTATATAACAGTAAACATAATTCAGAGATTCTCTGTAACATAGTTCCCTAACATGTAAAATGAGGTGGCGTATGGATTGGTCCAATGGTCTCCAAACATTTTGGATTGCATATATCCATTGATAAAAATTGTTATATCATACCTCCAGTATTTATTTATAATGATGTGCATGCTACATATTATATACACTATAAAGTAATAATTAGCTTGGGAGGCTTTTAAAAAATACCAAGGCTAGGATCTGCACCAAACAAGATATCTAGGAATGTGGCATACATGTGGATGTTTAAAAGTATTCCAAGGCTAGAAGAAGACACAGATGAGTAAGAAATAAAAATTAGTATTTACTTTCAAATTTGTCATAAGTGCTGTGAAGAGGTGTGATAGAATTAGAAAAAATAAGATGGAGATATTTAAATAAGATGGAGGTATTTAGGTAAATTGGATGTACTTACTTAGATAACCCATGAGTAGAGAAGGCTTCTCCAAGAAGGTGATATTTGAAGAATGTGAAGGAGCTCCCTATTAAGAGCTGAGCTGTTTGGGCTTGTGGGGGTGCAAGGCAGAGGGTGTTGGGCAATAAGAATATTGCAAACAGAGAGAAAAGCAGGAGACCTACATCCAGAAAAATAAGTGAATGGGAGCAAACCTGGCTGAGTTGAGAGAAAGAATGGCATGAGATGAAGCTGGAGAATTAGATACGGGTGGTCCTATGGGGCCCTATAGTTTGGAGCATAGTTTATTCAAACCGTGAAAGAAAGCCAGTGAGGGTTTCAACAGATGAGTCATGTAGTCTGATGTTCATTTAAAGAAAATACCCTATATACACTTAGCCTGAATATAGGCATACCCTATGACCATTGGTTTCACTCCTAGGTGTATACCTAGCAGAAATGATATATGATTTCCAAAGAGCATGTACTAGAATATTCATAACAGCATTCAGAATAGCCAAAAACTGGAAACTATACAAATGCCCACCAAGAGCAGAATGGATTCATAAACTGTGGTATATTCATATAATGGAGTCCTATACCACGTTGAGATTTGACAATCTACAACCACATGCAACAACATCAATCGATGAATCTTACAAAAGTTAGGTTAAATGAAGGAAATTAGGCATAAAAGAGTAACACTGTATGGTTCTGGTCATATAATATACAAAAATAACTCTTCACTTGAGAAAAGGGGCAAGAAGAAGGCAGTGGACAGGTCACTTGAAGCTGTGGGGGAGGAAGACATCTCCTCTACTCGCTCTGAGTCCTTCTGGCCAGAAAATGAATTAAATTCACATAAGACAGAATAACAGGAGAAAATCAAACAAAGCCTTATAACATGTATACATGGGAGAGGCTCAGGCAAACTGAGCAACTCACCAAAATGGTGGAAGTTCTCATCTTAAATACCACCCTCAGGTAAAGACAGAGGATGTTGGGGGTGGGGGGAGTCAGTTATGGGAGATTACCAGAAAAGTACAGTAAACAAGAGTCAGGTTATTATGTAGACTTGAGTCCTTGCCTTCCACATTGATGAGAGTTTCTAGAGATAAGGTCATCCCCTCTTCTTCCTGGTACAGAGAGGGAGACACCTTTACAGATGGAGATTTCCTTTACCAATGTAAATGTCTCTTAACAAAGGGTAAGTAAATTCTACTTTTCAGAGTTTCTTTCCTGTCTGCAGTTTTTGAAAAGTAAACAGCCCAAAATATTCCTCATGCCAAAGAGACATATCTCTCAAGCCTGTAATTCTAAGTGTAGCTAAAGTAAAATTGTTTTCCTGTATAGATACAGATATACAGATATATATGTGCTTCAGCTTCCGAATTCCTTTTTAAGAGAGAGTGCTTTAAAAGGATTAACACCTAAGGGTAGAATAATTCTACCCAGAGATTTTTAAAACTCTCCTTTAAAAAAAGTTTTTTTAAAAATACTGTCTGCCTGGATTCCCCCCCCAAAAAAGAGAGAGAATAAAACAGAGTCATCAGAAAGGGATAGTGGAGGTGCCTTCAAAGGAAAATTACAAAAAGGAAAATCTCAGAAATCAATGAATGTTAGGGGCCTCTTGGCAAGGATATCTCTGTTGTAGAGATGAACTCTTCAAGCTACCTGGAGACCCAGCATGCACTCTTCTGTTTAAAATAAGGCTTCTGAGTAAGAGTCCATCTCTGGGTTGGTCATACTGACATGAACATTTCTCCTTTCCTCTTTCTGTGTCTGTTATGTTCATTTAATGGACAGTCTAAATTTATACTTCAGTCTTTGTAAGCCAAGTAAATATTACTTTTCCTTAGTCAGTGTCCTTCTGTGCCCTTGCAAATTAGTATTCTTAGTTCACAGGGCTAGGGGTAAAGCCTGGACTGTGGTAAATATACATTGGTGAATATATTGTTTCCTCAAATCTAGACAACATTCATTGCAAGATTCACTCCCGTATTTTAATAATGGCTTCACTTCATAGGGTAGAGTAGGGGCTGGAAGAATAAGAAGATGAGAGAAGAAACACCACCCCCATATTAAATGGACCTAGCAATTGTAAGTTAAGTCTCAACATCTGCAGTATTGAAATATGAAAAAAAATGTACATCTTAGAATCAGAACCACAAATTCCTCCCAAACCTCTTCCTGTTTCTTTGTCTGGTGACCTGCCATTGTTTCAGCTTCCCTTTCACCTGATGTTGCACACTGATCTCTCTAGCAAGGTCTCTCAATCTTTTAAAAAGATTAAAAGAGATTACTTCCCTCAGCAGTGACCTTTTTCCACTTGAAATGTTTATTCTGTTGCCCACTCCCTGAAAGAGTCCCCACCACTGCAGCTGAATGCCGCCAGCATCCGCTCTTCCAGAGCTATTTAGGAACGCTGCATGCAGCCGTGGAGAGGAAGTGCATGTGGGTCATCTGCAATTGAAGGGGAGAAGAAATAATACAAAAGACTTGCTAACAAAACCTTAATGTGGATGTGGCCTCCTGGGAAGCACAGGAAGCAGGCAGACCAACCTGGGTGGAGTCACAAGAAAATGGAACAGCTATTTTTAGCTCAAGCGCCTGGCATTTAAAGAAGCTGCAAACAAAGCCTTAACCAAAAAAAAAAGGACTGTGAGTACAACTGTCAGCCATGTTAGACAGCTATGCAGTGAAAATGACTGCTTCCCACACATCACACACATACTCAGCAAGATAGTCAACTACTACCCTATTAAATCAACTGTTTTTAACCACCACATTGAGGTCAGAATCCAGTTGTTTATTGAGTAGCCAGGATTGCAAGTGAAAAAAATGTTCAGTTCTGTACTGTCCATTTGTCAGCCCTTGTTGGTAGAGCCAGTTTTAAGCTACCTCCACAAAGCAGATTGAGCCAAGTCTCAGGGGACTAGATGCTTGGGCTGGCTTCCTGGGAGTGCAAGACCCTTCTGTCCCCTTTCCCACCTTGCCATAAGAGTAAAAGAAAGCAAAAGAACACTTACGAGCATAATCACTGAGATTACATTTATTCCAAGGATATACACTACTCTCACCTTGAAGACATAAAAACTATTACCTTTAACCTTTTAGAAATATGAAATCCCTTTGATCTTCTAACTATATAAAAGAGTTCACATAAATGCAAGCAAAGTATCAACACATTTCACAGTTTTACGAACTTGAATGTACACACCCCATCTACACAGATTGTCTGTTGTTGTTGTTATGGTTTGTGATCATCAGGCCCCAAATGACTAGGTACAAAAAAGGGAACAGTATCAGGTGGCATCTGATGGAAATCCAGAGAAAAAGAACATCACACAGGAAGTCTCTAGATAACAATAATACCAAGAGAAGGTAGAGACTAACTCCAAAAATGTATTGAATATCTCCCATTTGCCAGGCTCTGTGCTAAACACAGTAGAGGATCTAAAATAAAACATGGTCTCTGACTTTGAGGACTTGAGAGTCTAGTGGGTCTAAAGACATATATACAGATGCCAATCAGTCGATAAATGCTTAAATAATTATTGGTGACTGTATGCCCAAAAGACATGATTCAGTAGGATTGGAGTACACCCCTGAAATATGAATTTCTTGAATGACTCATGGCTGATTATGCTGCACAAATTTGGGGACAACTGGTCCAGGTACTTAAAAACAGAAACCAAGTGCTTTGGGAGCACCAACAAAGAATAAAATCAGTTAAAGCTTCAGAGAATGATGGTATTTGAACTGAGATTTGAAGACTTTTTAACAGGCGTGGATGGAGATAAGGCAATTCTAGAATGAAGAGAAATTGTATGTTATGTATTTGTTTATACCTCTGTCCCTTAAAACAAATTGGCAGTGCCCTACAATAAAAAAATAAATAAAATAGTGACAAAATAGGAAAAAAGGGAGAAGAATGGAGTTAAGAGAAGACAAGCAAATATGCCAACCTTAAGTATTCAATACGGTTTCTGTGAATGAGCATATAAGTCTGACTTTATGATACCTGTCAGCATATAAACAGTATCAACAAAAGCAGTCACCTAGAAGGCACAGTAAGTTCAAGGAACACCAAGGGGTTCTATATGAGTTTGGAAAATAAGAAAAGGCTATGAAAAATAAAGCTATTCAGAATCCTTCATTTCTAGCTTGTACGTAATCTCCTACTCTCCCAAAACACGTATTCCAAACTTTCCTATTTCCGTTTTTTAAATGGAAAATTCTTTGATACTTCTCCCAATGAGAGATGAGGTCTATGTTTCCTCTCCTTGAATATGGACTTCTTGACCAATAGAATACAGTAGGAGTGATGCTGTGCCAGCTTCCAGAGCCAGGTCTTAGAAACTCGCAGTTTCACTTCCTGTGTCTTGGGTCACTCACTCTTAGAACCTAGCCACCATACTGTGAGGAAGTCCAGGCACATGGAACAGGCCCATGTAGATGTTTCAGTTTATAGATTGCAGATGAGGTCTCAGCAAAAAGCCAGTATCAACTGTCAGACATGTAAATGTCTGGGGTCTCTTTTATAAGGGCACTAATCTCATTCATGAGGGCTCCACCCTCATGACCTAATCATCTCCCAAGGCCCCACCTCCTAATACTATCACATTGGGAGTTAGGATTTCAATGTATGAATTTGGGGGGACACAAACATTCAGTCCTTAACACTCCCCTGCTTGAAACATTATTTTCTACTCCTGGTTTTCCTCCTACTACTCTGACCACTCCTTCTCAGTCATATTTGCTGGCTCAGTCTCTTCTACTTAGCCATTAAATTTTGGAGTTCTTTTCTCCTTCTCAATATATACTCTTTTCCTAGGAAATCTTATCCACATCTTTAGTTTAATTACCATATAAAATTATACACTCACATCTCCAGCCCAGTCTTCGACTGTAAGGTATAAACCCATATATCCAACTACCTAGTTAACACCTATTTTCCCTCTTAAACCTGGTCCTTTTCCAACTCTCCCTGTCTCAGTGAATAGTACCATCATCTGCTCAGTTATCCAAACCCAGAAATCCAGCAGTTATCCATAATACCTCCCTTCCCTACCCCATATTCAGTTTCTCACTAGATCCTATCTATTTTACCTACTAAATTTTCCTCATAGCCCGCCTTTTTAATCAACCACTGCTCCTCCCCAAGCGCCTGATCTATTCCCCAGAGCCAGAGTGATTTTTTCAATGTAAATATGATGAAGTCTGTATAAAACACTTCAGTTGGTTTTCAATATCTCATAATAGAAAGAGCAAAATCTTAACATGGTTTGCAAGCCCTGTATGGTCTATCCTGTATCTGCTTGTTAAACCTTAATGTTACTTTCTCTCTTCTACTAAAACCATTCTGATGTTTAGTTCCTTGAACTTTCTGGCCCTTATTATCACAGGCCTTTATTCAGATTTACACCATCTGCACAGAACACTCTTCAACTTTTGCTTCAAACCCACACCATCTAGTTAATCCCTACTTAATAAAATATATGCGCTAATTGGCAGGAACCTTATCCATTTTACTTGTCATTATACTACTAATGCCTAGCATAGTCCCTGGTATTCAATAGATGCCTAAAAAATATCTGTTAGATGTATAAACATGCATGTTTGATCACAGGCAAAACACCAGGCAGTCTGAAATGCAAGATAATGCCCAAGGGAGAAGTCAGAGCAGGAGAAATAGATTTGGTGATCAGCCTCATAGACCTGTAGGGGAGGAGGACATTTCCTCTCCCCAAATGGGGGTTCGTCTGGCTGGAGAATGAATTAAATTCACATGAGACAGAATAGCAAGAGAAAATTAAACAAAGCTTTATGAGGAACCATGGCCCGGGGCCTTTCTTCCCGAAGGAAGAAAGGGCACCGAAGAAGTGGGGTGCACAGAGTGGTTATATAGCCCCCAAACGGGGTGTTTCACATGTGATTGAAAAGTCCCTTTTACAATAGTCACGAGGCTGCTCTGTCAGCACAGTGCTTGATGGAAACAGCAGATAGGTCTGCTGTCTCAGTGAGCGCCGCAGGGTGGCAGGTGTGTTGCCTCGGGCTGGCGGGGGGGGGGGGGGGGGGGGGGTCACAGATGAGCGCTGCAATCGGTTCCCAGCCTAAAGAAAGATGCTTAATCTTTAAGGAGATGCCAATGTTGGGAGGGGAAGGGAAGTCAGTTACAGGAGGTTACCAGACTAGCACAATAAAATGCAGATTTTAAGTCCTTGCCTTTGGTATTGATTAAGAGTTTTTGGAGAGTAGGTCATCACCTTTCTTCTTCCTGGTACAGAGAGGGAGGCACCTTTTACAGACAGAGATTTACCTTACAAATGTAAACGTGTCCTAACAAAGCGCAAGTTCCATTCCTCAGAGCCTCCTTGCCTGTCCCAGTTTATCAAAAGTAATGAGCCTGAAATAATCCTGATGCCAAAGAGACATCTTGGGGTGGCCAATTTCAGGTCCCCACAGACCTGATATCTAAGAAAGAGGAAATGAACATGATCCCCCAGGGAATGTGTGGAATAAGGATGGAATAAAGTCAAGAACTGACCTTTGAGAAATATTTTCACTGAAGGGTGGACATAAAAGCCAGCAAAGAGACACGAGGGCAAAATAGCACAAGAGGGAAATGAAAAGTTTTAGGAAAGAAAGGGTAGTCAGGAGGGTCAAACACTGTGAAGAAGCACAGAATGTATGAGTGCTAAGGTGTTAGACTAGGAAATTAGGAGATTGTTGTTTATTATAGGAGGCTGGGAACGAAGTAAAGAATGCCAATGAGAAGTCCTCCTGAGAGTCCTAGGCAAAGGACATTGACCAAAAAACAAAAAAATCTAACATTCTGTTTAAAGCTGTATGCTATGCTAATCCTTTGCTATAAAGTTAAACTCTGCCGTTGTTCCCATATCTTCTTCAGCAAAATGTTAATAACAAGTTTCTTGTATAAGTGACATATGGGGGTATCGGGGAGGAAAAAAATCTTTTTCCCTCCACCCTCTTAGGTTCTCCATCTGGGGCCTTGTAAATTAGAATGACAAAAGACAGATTAACAAGAGAGAGATAAACATAAGTTTGTTAACATGTGCATCAAGCATACACATGGGAGCCCTCAGAAATGGGTGGTTAGAACTTCGGCTTATATAGCATCTTAACAAAAGAAAAATAAATTTTTAGAGAAATGATAAGACAAAGGAAAATGACTTTGAGATTCTAGAGTGGCAAGTTGTAGAAAGGTAAATATATGGGGAAAAAAATAGAAGATGAAGGCTAGTTTTAGCAAAGTTTGTTATATAGATTCCTCTGGTGCCATCTCTGGGCTGATAAGGGTCTAGCATTGTTACCAGTGATTAACTTCTGTCCTTTCTGGTGGAGAATGGGGGAGGGGACACCTTTACAAATTTATGTTCTACTTTTAGCCAAAAAGGGGGAGGGCAGAGAGCTTTTCTTGTATCTGCTTTTCAGTTGCCCTCAACTCAAAGTAATCCTTACACCAAAGTAGCACGTTTGGGGATAGCATATTCTGCTACTTTTCAGGGGAAATAAAGAGGCTGTATGTGTTAGACTGAGGGTTAAGCTGGTATAATGAAGAATCCAATAGTACTTTGGCTTAGAGAGTGACAAGTTCTTTTTGTTATCATGTAATAGCCCCAATGTAAGCAGTCCAGTGTGAGGAGAATCGTTTAGTGACGTGGTTTTCTTCAGTCTTGTTGTTCTATCATCCCTTAAGCCATTGTCATCATCTGCACAAAGTTAAACTGAACTTCAGACTAGATTCCAGCAAATGGGAAGGAGAAACAGAGCATAGAGGAGGCCATGACCAAAAATGATTCATATTCTTTTGGTTACATAGTCATTATTAACTGCAAGGAAGGCTGGGAAATGTGATCTAACAGGTCAGCCATGACCTCAATCATACTTGTATTACTGTGGAGAAATGGATACTGGGTATTGGCAGATAGCTGGTAGTCTCTGTCAGAACCCACATCTCTGAACATCTACATATCCATGTGCATCTTACTTCCCACGAGTAGAACATACTCTTTCATCAAAGGAGAAACCCAAAGTCCCATCCCGTTACTGAATCCAGCTCAAAGTCCACAAACTATAGGTAGTGTTCTTATGGAACTTTTGTAGTTCAGGTGCCTATAAACTAAAAGATTTTTTTTTCCTCCCCAAAAACCCTGGTACCTAGTTGCGTATCCTAGTTGTAGGTCATTCTAATTCTTCTATGTGGGATGCCACCACAGCATGCCTTGATGAGCAATGTGTAGGTTCGTGCCCAGGATCTGAACCAGTGAAGCCTGGGCCACCGAAGAAGAACATGTGAACTTAACCACTCAGCCATGGGGTTGGCCCCCTAAAAGACTTTTTTAATTTACCCAATTTCCCTACCTCATCCTACTGCCACACCCAATATGCAATGATGAAGCAGAAACAAGATAACCATGATAAAACTCCCACTTGGAAAAGGGAAGAATAGGAAACACACAAAGGTAACTAATGCATAGGAATTATCAAATCCTGTTAGGCAGAAAATCATAGAACTTTACCCTGACAGTGAAATAAGTTGTCTGGTTAGCCCAGTTTGCTTTCTGGAAATGAGTCCCATGTCCTCTTTGAACCCAACTTTGCCTAATAGGAGGTTCTTTCTTGTCCTTTACTACCAGAGTCAAATCTAAAGTAGATATTAGAAAGTATGCTCTACTGAGGAACTGGTTTGGGGTTGAACAACAAGCTTTTACAAGCTAGGCTTGTCGTTTCTTTGGCAGTGCAATTCCTTCAAGTCTTAGTAGGCTTCTGGTGTATTTATTATAGTCAGTTTCATGTGCCAGTATCCACACCCAACATTCTTTTCCAGCCATATTTCTTTAACCTGCTATATTTCTTATTCTCTGAACTCAAGCCTGGCCTCTCTTCTTCATTTTAATGAAGGTTACCTTGAGGCCATCCAAAACAATAGGTTTGGGTAGGAAAGCCACACCCAGTGACCTTGCTCTCTTTGTTTTGCAGAAAAATTTTATTGAGTCTTTCAGAAAAACTTATAGGAGTTCAAAAGTGCTTGGCCTTTCTAACCTTATGAGGCTCCAAAGGTATGGACTCTTTCCATTCCCTTACATCTCTGATTACAAACTGGCTAATTCTTGCCTGAGCTTGACTCTTTATTGAATTCCTTGCTAAAATTTTCCAAGAGAATCCAAAACATACTCATATTCTGTTCCTTCCAACCACTTCCCTTAAAGCAGATAGTGTGTCTTCTAGGTAAAAGTTTTAACAAATATTTTGCCAAGGTCTAAACAAATATCATATTTCCAGCCTGCACTATCTTGTTTCTCGCTGTTTCACTATTGTCAAACAATTTATAATTAATTGGCATGAAGGCTAAGTTGCTTTAACAGAGACCCTAAAATACAGTAGGTTGTAGAACAATGAAGATTATTTCCCTGCCAGGTAATAGTGCCAGTTGAGCAGGGCATCCTCCTCTACGTGGTTATTCATGGACCCAGATTCCTTTAATCTTGTTGCTCCACCTAGGGCTTTGTTGTCACCAATCAAAGCTGAGACTCAGCCATAACCTGGTTCCAAAATCTGGAACCCCTCGTATTCCACTGACAAAACTTTTGTCGTATGTAGGTGGAACAAGAGGTAGTGAACAAATGGAAAATTCTCATTCACTGCACATTGCTTTTCCCAAGTTGCAGACCAAACCTCTTTTACTCATAAGAGTTGTCCAAATTGATTCCTACAGCTGGCCTCTCAGAGAAGGAGTTGGCTTTCTGCAAAGCTCATGGAATCTAGCTATGGCCTTGTGTTGAAGGTAATCAATTCTCATCAATGACATGCTTGGACCTCACCCCCTCAACCATGCCAGAAGAGAGCAGATGTTTCTCCAACCATAAAAACCAATGTGGCAAATCCTTCTGCTGTCTTGTCACATTATACAGCTGTAATTATAGGTCTTGAACACCAGGCCCTTGACTGTATCAAAAAAGTCTATGGCTTCTCTGATCATAAACATTGAATTCTCAAGATAAGGTTGGACTTAAGATTCTGCCTGATCATGTTGTTGTTATATGAGTGCCCTGGTCACAACAGGGCAGGGGCTGGTGCTTCCCCAATCATGCAACTTAACTAGCCTGAGTCCAAAGGTTGAGGTCCCGCTGCCATCCTGTCTTGCTAGATCTCTTTGCACTGCCCTAGGATACAGTGTGCAATGATGGACATGCACACCTGCTACTGCTCCTGTCTCCTTGAGTCTTACCCAATGCGTACTGCTCCACCAGCTGAAGTGGGTATGTTTCTTGGCTATTTGTCCCCTAGCGAGTTCACTTGTGGACTTTGTCTCTGAAGGAAGGCTCAAGATCTTTTTATTTAAGTGCTAGGAGAGAAAGTCCTTCATAGAAATTTGGAGGACAGAAGATGCATGGGATGCTCATATTTGGGTTTCACCAAATATCAAGCACAACTGGATGATTTTTTTCCCAAAAGCCTAGTGATGGAAGAATTAGCCCTTCATAATAGACACTACATGCAGTAGATAGAGAAAGTTGAAATCTCAGCACAGTGATATATCATTACAGTTTTGCTATTCAAAAAAACGCTGTAATCTCTTTCAAATAAGCAATATCAATACTTCTCTCAAATTGACTTTTTGAAATCTCCTAACTTGGGTTTATAAATTCACTTTCTCCTGGTATGCTGAATTTCACAAGGTTTCTCTCCTTCTACCTGTGCATTATGAAGCCCTTCCTTTCCTCCTGGTGAAAAGGCAACTGTCAGAATGCATCTTAGATTGTACCTGTACCTGGAGGAACGTCTGTCATTTTGATGTGTGAAGGAACTGGGATGTGATGTTCGCACAGTTACTGGCTAATGAGCAGTCCTTTCCTTCCTCCCTGCAGTACTCTTCTTAGTAAATGATAAAGTCTTATTTTAAATTCTGAATCCATTTTCTTAATTCCTGCCAAACTAGTGATTACTAATTATGTCCCTATGCAAAGCTTTCTGGTTGATACAGGCATCAGACACTCATAATCCCCTTAGCATCGAACTCTCTGAGCCACCTGAGCTACTTATTCCAGTCCGTCTGCACAAATTCAGTTCTGGAAACTGAGTAAATGAAAGAAGACTAACATTAGCTTAAAAGATGGGATATGAATATGGAATTGGCACAGCAATTACAAAATTTTGTTGTAAAGAATGAATGAGACAGAAATCACATTAGAAATCTAAAGAATCAGCAGACTAGAAAGGATAAAAGGAACAGAAAGGGCAGATGTATTCATGTTATTCTTGTCTATTAATTTGTACCCTATATCATTTTTTAACAGATTTTAAACCAAAACTGAATTTTCTACGAAGAAATTAAATTTTACAAGCTTCTGTTTAACTAAGGATAGTCAGTAAATTATATTAATAGCTATATACCCCGTAACAGTGGTTCACTAAAATTACACTTTTTTTTAATCAACAACCATAGACTTCCACCCCATTCCAACAGGCAGCTCATCATTGTGATCTCTAAATTTGTATTATGTTTGAAAGACTAATGATAGCAAGGAAGCAAGAATATCGCCTTTGATATCTCTGATTTGAAGTAGTACTTTGCAAGCTTTATGAGAGCAGAAAAACTGTGTCCTTGTCCGCAGAGTTTCTTGCCCTGGCACAGGGCAGGCACTCAGTGAGTATTTGTGGATTTGATGAATAAATAATGTCTTAGAATATCAGCCCTTGTATTCTCAGAGGTTTTGCCTTCACTTCAATCTCCGCCTAGATCTTTCTAATCAAGCAGCAGAAAGACCAAGTTCTTTCCTTTGTAGTTTAGAAATACAACATATCTGTTTACATAGTACTCAGTTTTCATCTGTCATGATCACAGGGACCAGATGGCTACCTCCTCTAAAACACTTGCCTCCCAAGGAGGGACAGCATGACAGAATGTGAAACTGGCAGTATTTGATATAAGTTCTTCATAATTCTGAAATGAAGGCCTTCCGTTCATTTTAAACTTTTTGGAGCCTCCCCATAAGGTGAACGGTTATATAATCAGGAGACTTTTGAGGCTGAGAAAATTCCCCAAGTTTCCCAGTGGTGTTTTAAGATATTTCCAGAGGGCTATCAGTGCTGACACACAGTTAAGTATCCATTTTTCTACTCTAGGGCACCCCATGCCCACCAAGAAAGGAAGCTTCAGATCTTGCCTTATTTAAAGACTAGAATAACAGAGGTAGGCTGTATTTTTCCACTCGACAAACAGTATTCATATGCCCAGCTGCAAAGGGAAATGAGTGAAATGCAACCAAGGCTTTCAAGTATGTGCACGCCATCTGCCTCAGCTCACTGCATAGCAATGTATCTCATCTGTGAACGTGGAAAATCTGTTTGGGAAGAGGCAGTTCAAATCCTATTACTGGTCAGTTCAGAATCCCCAATCATCTTTCAGGTCAATTTCAAGACTGGAGACAGAATGTGATTTCAGTATTTCACCATATCTGTCTAGAAATTGTGATGAACTGATCATTAGTTTGCATCACTAACAGGCCCTGTCTGGCCTCTCGGTGTTATTTGTGGGGAGGCTGTGTGGGGCCTTCAGGTCTTCAGATAGTTTGCATCTCTGTCCAGTGGCTGTCCACCTTCAGCTCCTTGGGGTTTTGGCCACAATGCTGGAAACTGCTGTGACTTGCAGGTAAAATTTAAAAGCAGTTTTATATCTGCTTCAGAGTGAATCACGAAAGACTATGACTTAGTGATTTGGGGTCCCAGCTACTTTGAACCAAATATATATTTGAGGTTCTTTTGGAGACTAAGTGTGTGTGTATTTAAGGAAGTTCAGCAGGTAGACTTTTCACAAATGTAGGCTTATACTCTCTGTCACAGTGATAGACCACAGCGAGCTTAGAAAATAACGGCAAGTCAAAGAAAAGAGCCATAAAATAAACAGTGAAGGGTGGGAGAAAATCAGGATGAAGTATGAGACCCTCACTGACAGTAAAAGCAAATTAAATACAATAATATAGCCCGTTTCTTTAGCCCCTGTAGTGAAATTGAAATTCCAACACAAACACATTAAGAATTGTCCATTCTGGTCAGCTTAACTTTTTGTCCTTTTCTCTATTTTGTTTTTCAGTTACTGTCTCTGTTAAACTATCTATGGGTATAAGATGGATGGATAGATAGCTTTAATGTATATATATATTTTTGTTTGTTTGTTTTTTTGAGAAAGATTAGCCCTGAGCTAACTACTGCCAATCCTCCTCAGTTTTTTTTGCTGAGGAAGACTGGCCCTGAGCTAACATCCATGCCCATCTTCCTCTACTTTATACATGGGACGCCTACCACAGCATGGCTTTTGCCAAGTGGTGCCATGTCTGCACCTGGGATCCAAACCAGGGAACCCCGGGCCGCTGAGAAGTAGAACATGCGAACTTAACCGCTGTGCCACTGGGCTGGCCCGTGTATATATATTTTAAATCATGAAAATTGAGATTAAAAATTAATGTGGAAACAGCTGTGTGTATATATGTGTGTCTATAAAAATATATACATGTATATATGTGTATATATACATACATATATATAAATCTTATTTTGTCCTTTCTTTGTTACCTAGATAACTTACAGGTCTTCTGCAAAATAAATGTTTCCCTTCACCTCAGGTTTAGTTCTGGATAATTTAAAATGGCACTGTGGGATTGAACAGCAGTGAAAATAGACAAAGGATAAAAGGTCTTCAATAAAATAATCCAATATCTATCTTTGGTTAATCCCACCTTACATCAGCATAGCCATCACCTACATATCCTCACAGGGAACCAAACCAATACGACTTCATTTGTCATTAAGAAAATATGTTGGGGCCGGCCTGGTGGCGCAGCAGTCAAGTTCGCACATTCCACCAGTTTGGATCCCGGGTGTGGACATGGCATTGCTTGGCACGCCATGCTGTAGCAGGCATCCCACATATAAAGTAGAGGAAGATGGGCATGGATGTTAGCTCAGGGCCAGTCTTCCTCAGCAAAAAGAGGAGGATTGGCAGATGTTAGGTCAGGGCTGATCTTCCTCAAAAAACAACAAAAACTTATGGAAAAAAAAAGAAAATATGTTAAGCTTCTACTCTGTCCCAGACCCATGTTAGTAACAGCAAACATTTCTATACTGCTTTAAACTTTCTCAAACAATTTTCTCTACATGTGATATCAGGCAATCGTCCTAACATATTTGTGAAGAAGATATTACTGTATTCCATTTTTAGAGATGAGGAAATTGAATCTCAGAGATGTTGATCACTAAGGTCGCATGGCATTTGAATGGCAGATCCGAGACTCAGGTCTGTGGTCACTAATGGCAGAGCCCATGGGTCTGCCACAATACAAGTGGATGATCCGAGATTCAAAGTAAAAATAAATGAATAAATTGTCATGAGGAAAACACTGGGAAGTCGTCTTTGAGCAATTTTGTTCTAGGAATGGTAACCTTTATTACATGCTTCTTTGGCTGTTGGCCTGATAATTATAAAGAATTGGGTTGGTGGTAACAATTAAGTTGTGTATTAGGGAAATTGTTCAAAAATTGAATAAAATCAGTTTTTTACATTAAAAAGGAGATAGGGTGGGGGTAATAAGCACCAGGAAATTATATAATATCTAACAGTGTTTAATTAGCTTTTCAAAAATGTGTTGCTAGGAAGCAAGGATTGTCTTTAAAATGCTTAAATTGGATTTACTGTAAAAATTATCATTTGAAATAAGTAAAAGTGATCTGGTCCTTCTGTAACTTTTATGAGCAACATCTGTTGCTAAGAAATAAGGAATGGTTAAATAGCTCAAAGCTCCTGTGAAAGGGGTCATTTTGGTCAAGGAGAACAGGAAGACAAAGTTTTTCTTCTGTGGGAATAACATGCTAGTAGAAAATAAACAAATATGAAAAAATAATATCATGTAAGGGAGTGATAAGTGCTAAGAAGAAGAGAAATAGCAGAGTGAGGAGACAGAATGATACAGGGTGCTGTTGTGGATAGGGTGGTTAGGAAATGCCGCCGAGGAAGGAACTGTTCAGTAAAGACCACAAGAAAATCAGAAAAACAAAGCACTAAAAATATGAGAGGGAGGTGCGTTCCAAGCTGAGGTAAGAGCAAGTACAAAGACCCTAAAGTGGGAAAGTCTTTGCCATTTCCAAGAAATAAGAAGGCCAGTGTGGTGGGAGAAGAAGTGAGCAAGCAGAAGATAGAAGTTGAAGAGTGCAGAAGCCTGATCATGGAGAGCCTTTTAGCTCATGGAGTAGAACTTTATTTCACTCTAAATGTATTAGTCAAAGTTCTTCAAAGAAACGGAACCAATAGGAGAAAATTAATAAATAAATATATGTATGCATATATATATATATAAAGAGAGAAAGGGATTATAGAAAATGGCTCATGCAATTATGGGACTGACAAGTCCCAAGATCTGCAGTCAACAAGCTAGAGACCCATCAGAGCCAGTGGTGTTGTTACAGTCCAAATTTGAAGGCCTGAGAACCAGAAGAGCTAATGGTGTAGTTTTAGTTCAAAGGCCAGTGGGATTGACATCCAGGAAGAGCTGATGTTTCAGATCAAGTCCAAAGGTAGGAAAAAACCAGTGTCTCAGCTCAGAGCCACTCAAGCAGGAGGAATTTCCTCCTACTTGCAAGAGGGTCAGCCTTTTTGTTCTGTTCAGACCTTCGACTAATTAAATGGGGCCCACCAACATTAGGGAGGACAATCTGCTTCACTCAGTCTACTGATTCAAATGTTAATCTCATCTAGAAACACCCACACAGATACACCCAGAAAATTTGACTAAATGTCTAGGTACCCCATGGCACCTTTAAGTTACACGTAAAATTAACCATCACAAGGCCAACCTTTGTTAAATGGCACCCATATTCATCTCCTTAAACTTTACTTAACTCAAAATAAAGACACTAACAAGTTAGATCAGAATTCTGCCTAACAGGATATAAGCATCTTGCATACAACTGAAACTGCATTACCCACTTCCCCAGAAGAAGGGGTAAAGTCATTGAGGGAGTTTACTCTTCTCCTTAACCTCCTGTAACTTAAATACTATGATATAAAGTTAAAAATTCTTAAATTCTATGATATAAAGTCAATACTTCTTAGGTTACATGATAAGGGAATAAGAGAGAGAAGAAAACATTGGTACTTTATACACATACACACATACCTCAAAACATATTAATAACAAAATAAGGAGGAAATATTCATGATAATTAGAGTCTTTGTTTCTGTAACTGGTCACATGGTTGTAGCTGGTATTTATAGCTACCTTCTTCCACTACCCATTCTGTGTTCGCTTTGCCTTCAGCAGGCCCCTCAGCTGGTCACAGTTCTTTACCTGGTGGGGTGATGCAAACCTTCATTCCTGCATGGTCTGGGCCATTAACAGTCCCACCTAGATTGGGTTGTGGTAGTTTTCCATTGACCTTAATCACAAGGCATGGTAATACTAAGAGATGTCCTAAGGGATCTCCTGTATTCCAGAAATACTCTTCCTTGCAAACACTGTTGTGGAGTGGTAGTCCAATTTCCCCTTGGTAGTCAGGAGAAATCACCCAGCTAGCACAGTAACTCTCTTTGTTGCCTGTTGATTCAGAGGCATGAGGAGCCCAAAGTGACCAGGGTGCAATTTTAACTTCCAGTTCAGTGAAATCATTGTTGTGTCTCCTGGTGGAAGCATTCTTCCTTTGCAGCTAAGATCTCTAGGTCAGAAGAATATAAGGTCATGAGACGAAGAAGCAAAAATTTTGCTAATGGATCACTAGGAGTAATAGTGAGTAATGCCACTCTCATTTCCACCCCTTGATTCCTGGACCTGTGGATCTTGGCAATGGGAGAAACAACACTGTATATTGGATGCTGACTTAGAGCCTATATAGCCTTCTGGAGAACTTTGCCCCAACCTTGCAAGGTACTGCCACCTAGCTGGCACTGTAACTGAGTCTTCAAAAAGCCATTACTTCAGTTGCTTCAGAATAGTGGGGAACATGGCAAAACCAGTGAATTTCATGAGCATGGGCCCATTGCTGCACTTTATTTGCTTTAAGTGAGTTCTTTGATCAGAAACAATGTTGTACCACATGCTGTTTGACCAAATGTCTGAGCATCCCGTGGACCAGTCAAGTTGACAAATGGATAAAAGTAATGATCACAATAAGCTAGATGATAAGTTATGATAGGTTCTGAGCAGATTATTACATGATCTAGTTATATTTCAGAAGGATCAGTTTGGCAGTTGGGTATAGAATAGACTAGATGGAAGTGAAAATAAAATCAAGGAAGATTTACTGCAGGAAAGAGATGATAACTTGGACTAGATGGTGGTGGGGAGATGGCAAGGATATATTTTGAAGCCAGAGTCTATCAGATATGATGCTGGGTTGTATGTGAGTCATGGGAGAAAGAAGGGAGACCATTCGAAGTTTTTGGAATTATGGAACTAACTGGTGAATGATGATGGTATTTACTAACATATGGACCACTGATGAAGAAAGAGATTTGGGAAGGAAAATGAAGAGTTTGGTATTGGATATGTAATAATCAAGATTCCCATTAGAAATCAAGTAGAGGTATAGAATGGGTAGTTGGATTTATGAGTTTAGAGATCCAGAAAGACTTGCTGGGGGTAAAGTTGGGAGTTTTCAGCATATATAAATGTCTTTTAAACTACAAAACTGTATGAAATTGATTAGGAGAAAATAATTGTGGAAAAGAAAAGAAGAATCTAAGGACTGAGCCTGTGGCACTCCAATATTCAAAGGTGAGAAAGAGGAGGAGGGGTCAGCATAGGAGGCTGAGAAGGAGCAACCAGGGTGGGAAGAAGAAAAGTAGGAGATGCAGCCCTGGGAGCCAAGTGAACAGTGTTCCAAGAAAGAATAAGCAGCCAGATCAAATGCCACTAAACATTCAAGTAAGATGACTGAGCAGTGACCATTAGAAGAGCAATGTAGGGCTGGCCCAGTGGTATAGCAGTTAAGTTTGTGTGTTCCGCTTCGGCGGCCCCAGGTTCACTGGTTCAGATCCTGGGCATGGACCTGCACACCGCTTATCAAGCCATGTTGTGGCAGGCGTCCCACATATAAAATAGAGGAAGATGGGCACAGATGTTAGCTCAGGGCCTTCTTCCTCAGCAAAAAGAGGAGGATTGGCAACAGATATTAGCTCGGGGCTAGTCTTCCTCAAAAAAAATAAATAGAATTGGGGCTGGCCCCATGGCTGAGTGGTTAAGTTTGCGCGCTCCACTTCAGTGGCCCAGGGTTTCACCACTTCGGATCCTGGGTGTGGACCTAACACCACTCATCAGGCCATGCTGAGGTGGCATCCCACATAGCTCAACTACAAGGACCCACAACTGGAATATATACAACTATGTACTGGGGGGCTTTGGGGAAAAGAAAAAAAATAAAATAAAAAAATGGAAGATTGACAACAGATGTTAGCTGAGGGCCAATCTTAAAAAAAAAACATAGAAGAGCCATGTGACATTGTTGCTGATTTGACAACAACTGTGGACTCATGTACTCGAACGTCTGACAGAAGTTGTTCAAGAGCCTATGCAGTGGAGAAGTAGAGGCAGACAGTATGGGGCACCTCTTTCCAAGAGTTCTGCTTTAAGGGAAACAGAAAATTCAAGCAGGAATTAAGAGGTAGTATAAAGTCAAGAAAGGATTTTTTTTTGTTGCTTTTGTTTATTTAAAGATGAAAGATAGTATATCATATTTATATGATGATGACAATGATCCAGTAGAGAGGAGAAAAAAATAATAGACAGAGAAAGGAGAGTTGTAGGAATTTAGTCCTTCAGTAGGTAACAAAGGATGGGATATGGGGCCACAGTAAAGAAATTGGCTTCAGATAAGAGCAGGGGCCATTCCCCCATCATATGTGAAAGGAAAGCAGAGAATATAGACAGTTGCATATAAGGTGGATTGATTTGGCTGATGAGAGGAAGTAGAGATTTTCTTCTGATTGCTTCTCTTTCCTCAGTTGCAATAGAAAGCAAGGTCTCAGCTGAAATATCATTTCAATGAAGGAGTTTGAGGAAAGTGAGAGAGTGAACAGACAGGGGATATATTGCAAGGCTGACAGGCAGTGCTGGGGACCACTTGAGGTTTGGTGTCACAAATTTAGAGTAAGACTTGTTCACTTGTCTTGGCTGTAGACATTAGAGGAAAGATGACTTTAACCAGGTTCAGAGGTTTACCAGAAAGCATAAGAATAATGGAGAGATATAAGGAATTTAAAGGTATATGCAAGGGAGTAATTACAGTGATGAACCATAGACTCTAAGCTGGGTAACTGAAAAGGTGATAGAGTCAACTAATTGGAAGTACCAGTGGAGTCAAAGATTTATTGAAACAGTGGTCCTAAAGGAAATAAGCTATAAATATAAGAGAGAGCATTCAAAGAATACGATGCTTGAAATTAAGATTTTGGTGATTATAAAACTATAGGCAGTGACAACTATACGAGCATTAAAGTAGGCAGCTGAGATGGAATGGAGGGTAAATCGTTGCAAATGAGGAGGTCAAGGAATGGAGAGGTTAGGGTATGGATGGATATCTATGAGGATACCGATGGCCAGAATGATGACCATAGTCATAATGGGGAGAATGACAGTGAGCCAGCTGCTAAGATCTTCAGTAAGAGAGGAAGGGGTAACCAGGAAAATGGTGACTAATTGCAATGTCAAGGGGTAGATGTAGATCTAATCCGATGGCATGTGCTTCAAAAGATCTGGAATGTTTTAGGAAATAGGATGAACAATGGTTTGGAAAGAGCAATGGGGAACCTGGAGCTACCTGCACCACCTCTAGGCCTAGTCTGAGCAGAGAGCATGAGAAATGGACCACCATTTGAGAGGGCTCTGAAGAAGCCGGGCCTTCAGGGGGCAGCCAGTTCTCAGTCAGAGCAGCACTGTGCTAGAGCAATACAATGTGAGCCACATATGCCATTTAAATTTTCTACTAGTTGTATTTGTTTAAATGGTAAAAAGAAATGGATAAATTTAATTTTAATAATCTATTTTATTTAAACAAATATAGTCAAAATATTATCATGAGAAACCATGGAAGCTAGAAGGAAGCTATACATTTTTTAAGTGCTAAAAGAAAAGAACTGTCAACACAAAATCCTATACCCACCTAAATATCCTTCAAGATATTTTAAATTCTTGTTTTCACACACAGTTTTCAAGATCTAGTATGTATTTTACACTGACAGCACATCTCGGTTTGGGCTAGCCACATTCAAGTACTCAATAGCCACATGTGGGTAATAGCTACTGTATTGGACAGCTCAGAGAGCAAGAAGGTGAAGGAAATGTTCACAGATGAGATTGAAGACAGGCAATTTTATGATGACAGACTCTGAGTTCCAGAGGGCCAGTGGAGTGGCTGGGGGTCAGGAAGGGATAGGAGTATGTGTCAGATGAGAGAGTGTCCTGATCTTTATGAGAATAAGAGTCAGAGTAGAAAGGATGACTTTGAAGACTTGGACTTCTGGAGGTGACGGAGGCAAGCAGGGATGGAAGCGCTGGAGGGATTTGTCCCTGTGGTCTCCTGTGGGGATGTGGATAATCAGTTCTCATTATAGCCTCCTTTGGGAGACTGGTCTCTCAGGCAATTCATAGTGAAAATAAAGGGGGGTGGAGGGGGGTGTGATGAATTATCAGAGCCTTTGGATCGTCATGGCACTCGCTTCACCACTGTCAGGAGTGGGGTTCCGGCTGGGAGAGGGATCAGAGCCCTTCCACATTCCTGCCCTAGCCTTGTTGCCAGCTGTGAAGAGTAGGAATAGAGGACATATAGGAAGTGGCAGGGTACTGAGCAGGATTTGTTAGTTTGAACAAAACAGTATTTTGGGCCAGCCCAGTGGTGTAGTGGTTAAGTTTGCACACTCTGCTTTGGTTACCCAAGCTTCGTGAGTTTAGATCCTGGATGTGGACCCACACGCTGCTCATCAAATCATGGTGTGGCAGTGTCCCACATACAAAGTAGAGGAAGAAAGCCACAGATGTTAGCTCAAGGACAATCTTCCTCATCAAAAACAAACAAACAAAAAACAATATTTTACTTGAGAAAAATATTACAGAATAGTGAAATCAATGCCCCTTAACTAAAGGATACTGACAGCATAGACAAAAAGGGAAACAAAATCAACAGAGCAGACAATAGGAATGGGGAGAAGGCAGGAAAAGGAAGAAGAGATAGTGGAGTAGGAAAGGAAGAGAGAAGTCAGAGGGATGGGTGATACAGGAAGGTTTGTGATGCTCACTGTCCCCCCTTGTTTTCAGAGACCCTAAAAAGACCAGCTTTGTGAACTGGTAGCCCACAGGCTCTTTCACAGTGACTGTCAGTGTTGAAGTGCTGAATTCTCCCCAAGTGCTCTGCCTTCCCCCAGCGCAGCACCCTGCTCTGTGCACACCCATCCAGACCGAATGACCTTTTCTCATGCTGACACTCCAGGCCGTAAGTAGGTCTCCCATTTGGGTCTCCCTTGCTTACCCCACAGAATCATGTGTATAAATGACTTATCTCATATGTCCTTGAAATAAATCCCTCCTCAGCATCTGTCTTCTTATCCATGTTCTTCCAAAGGAGTGGGGCTGCTCCCCAGCCCCCAATCAGCACTTGGTGTAGTGCTAAGCTAAGTTGTCGTCTAAGTGATGACTTGCCTGCCTCATAAATTCACATCCAAGCTCATTACAGTAATGGTGACATCTCCAAAGTCTTCATTTTACTCCAAGCTATTTCTCAAAAGTTTGGAAGTTTGGAAGTATGGAAGTATCCAGCAGCTGTTCTCAAAGAGAAGGTGAAACCAGCATCCAGCACGAGTTCTGAAGAGAGGCTGAGAGGGTGAGCTGTAGGACAGCTGGCTTCATAGGAAACCTCTCCAGAGCACACATCCCACCAGCAGGTCTCCATGCTGTGGGAGAGGCATCCAAATCCTCAGGGGAGGGGCTGGCCCGGTGGCACACAGGTTAAATGCACACATTCTGCTTTGGTGGCCCAGGGTTCGCCGGTCTGGATCCCGGGTGAGGACATGGCACCGCTTGGCAAGCCATGCTGTGGTAGCCGTCCCACATATAAAGTAGAGGAAGATGGGCATGGATGTTAGCTCAGGGCCAGTCTTCCTCAGGAAAAAAGAGGATGATAGGCAGCAGTTAGCTCGGGCTAATCTTCCTCAAAAAAAAAAAAGAAAAGAAAAAATTTTTTAAAAAGATCCTCAGGGGAAATTTCCCTGTGATTAAAAAGGGCTGCCTCATCCAGTCGCATCTTTGCATGAAACCTTATCTCAATCTTGTAAAAAATGCCTGTGAGAGAGTTTCACTAGTTAGTCTAATTTTAGAATAGCGTTTTACACAGTTCAGAGGGAAACAATTGACACTTGCTAAATTGATTCAGGTTGGTTTGACTGCAAACAGAATCACATTCCCCAGGGAAGTCAAACGACCCCATCTCAGGCAGAAAGAGTTGTGAGAGTCTGTCCTGAGCTTTAGCCTCGGGGACATCCCCCATCGCCACCATCTCCCACCTCAGCGTTCCCTCCCCAGCGCACCCGCACCCCATGCTGCCAGGATGGACCCTTTTGGCATCCAGGGAGTAGGATGCCCAGGCACGGTCTGCATCACCCTGGCCTGCCTCCACCTCCCATTCAAGGAAGCACATGCCCATAGAAGTGAAAATGTCTCTGCAAGCAGACTCCCTTTTGCTTGAAGGCATCATTATCTATTTTTGAGTGGCGCCTTTTCTTCCTCTCCCATTTTCCTCCTTACGGCTCCAGATCTAGACGGCCTGAGTGCAGTCCTAGCTCCCCCATTTACTGGCTGGGTTCGTTTGGACTCCCTGTGCCTCCCATTTCCCACCTGTTAGATGGAAATAACAATAGCTCTTTCATCAACCCACATTACTGTGTGGGTTAAAATCTGTAAAGTAAATAAAAGACTATCTCTCATTTAGAGTAAGCACCCAGGAAATATTAACTATTTCTATGGAGAAATCTTTGTTATCTGCCAACTGGGAGCCTCAGTCTACTGGTCTGTTCCTTGCAGCTGCTAGTTTTAAATATAAGTTCCTCTTTCAGTGTAATGTGGTCCTCCCTTACCACCCACCCCAGACACACAAACACATTCCTCACTTCTACGCCTACCACCATCGCCAACCCTTGAAGAGTCTAAGTCAGAAAGGAAGAAAATCCTCCAGTGACACCAGAAAATTAAACACCTAAAACCATTATTCCTCCCCTCCAATATTTAGTTCATGAACAAGATTGGTTCACTTGGACTTCTGGCCTCAGGGTCAGTATCTGCTGCTGCTGATCCACAGCTTGGGAGTTTAAGGAAAGAATCTTGTCCCTAAATCTGTCCAAGAGGTATTGTGCTAAGCCTAGCTCTAAGGATCAACGCAGCAGTCCTTGACTCTCCAGAAGAGCTTAAAGCAGAGAGAAGCCTTCATAAAGGTCACTGACAGGCCTAAATTCTCGTGGTGGACCTCTTCTGTGTCCCCAGCTATATATATTGAGGATATGTTCCTTTAAGTAAAGTGGCACTTAACCAAGATAGAACCTGGTATCTAAGTTAAAGTAGAGATGAAAGCACTCTTTGCCCTCTTTTTTGGAAAGGTGTCAGGTAAACCCACCCGCTACACAAAGAAACATAGCCTGCCTTTGTGGGAATAACAGGCCTGAGGCGCTCATCAGTCTTCTACTCCTTTTGCTCCCTCTTGGAGCTTCTCTCAAGCACAGCAATAGGCAGCGCTAGCTCCCGGCAGTCACTTTGGTTCCTCTTTAATTGTCCTTACGTCTGTTTTCCCCAGAGTCCCACATCTGCTCATGTCCAAGAACATTTCAAAAAGCCAAAGTAAATAAACAAAAGAAACCTTTCTCCATGGCTCATAAGTTGATTTTCCCAAGTTTTTCCCAGCTATAAAAAGATATTTCAACGGACAGGAAATAGTTTCCTGACTGACACACTGTCTCCTGAGGGGAAGTTTAACTTCTTGTCTCTCCACGTTTCAAGTCAGCCAGAGAATCATCCCAGCTTCCTTTGAAGGCCTCCTAACATGCTCTCTCTCGGTAATTAGGTGTTCAAGTCATGAGCACCCCGAAGTAATCTGAACCTGATGATCCTTTTAAGTAGTCCAGCTTACTGGGAAATCCCCATCTTTATTCCTAATTAGAAATGTTCTTTTAATTAGCTCGGAGAATAAGCCCAGGTATATTTGGAGATCTTTTTCCCTCTTATAGCTGCTGGTAGTTCCAGAGGCAAAATATTTTTCAGTATAAGGTGGTGCATTTCAAAAACATCCATTTAACAATATATGTATTAGTTTCCTACTGCTGCTGTAACAAATTACCACAAATTTAGTGGCTTAAACAACACAAATTTATTCTATTGCAGTTCTGAGATCAGAAGTCTAAAATCCATTTTACATTGGCAGGGCTGGTTTCTTCTGGAGGGTCCAGGGGAGAATTTGTTCCTTGTCTTTTCCAGCTTCTAGAGGCTGCCTTCGCAGTCATTGGCTCATAGCCACATCGCTCCAAACTCTGCTTCTGCCTTCACATCCATATTTTTCCTCCTTGACTTTCTTGCATCCTCTTGTAAGTACTCTTGTGATTACATTTAGAGCCCACCCAGATAATCCAGTATAATCTCCCTATCTCAAGATCTTTAACTTAATCGCTTCTGTAAAGTCCCTTTTGCCATATAAAGAAACATTCACAGGGGATTAGGAAGTAGACATCTTTAGGGGGCTGTTATTCAGCCTAATTAATACATATGACTTTCACTCATTTTGAACAATGTGAACTAGCCTGTACTATTTTTTAAAAACAATATCTTGTTTTATACATTACAATATAGGTCAATTAATAAACTCAAGTTTTCTCTGTCTTGCAGCCCACACTATTTTAATAGCTAATTTGAAATTCTGTCCTTTTCTCTGATTTTCCTCAATCACTCTCCTTTAGGATCATAAGACCTCCTAACAATATTGCATTCTTTGTCATGGCCAATAGTTTCAATTCACAGAAAACTAATTGTGTTAATCAGATCTCTTTCGGTTGCCAGTGTAACTCAGCTTAAACTGGCTTAAATTAAAATAATAATAGAGTATTGGCTCAGAAAACCATCAAGTGCAGGGGTATGGATGAGCTCAGGCACAAAGAGAAGCAAATACTCAATTACATCTTCAGGAATTTCTTTACTTGCTTCATCTCTGATTTGCTTTCTTCTGGGCTGGCTTCTTCTCAGGCAAAGGCTAATGCTTCTAAGTATTTGCAAAAAATGGCTACCAAAAGTGCCAGGCTTCCAATCTATGAACTTGGCAACCCTAGCAGAAGAAGACTCAGCTTTTTTCCCAAAAGTTTCAGAGAGGAGTCTCCTTGAACCAGCTAATGTCATGAGCACATCCTTGACCCAACTGCTATCACTAATGGGACATGATGCTCTGAGTGGTGCTTCTTGAAGCCTAGGGTGAGCATGTGATCCACTCAAATAAAGGTACTGTTAATAGAAGAAGGAGAAATGGATAATGACCAGACAGAATTAACATGTCCACTACATCTGTGGCAGACCCAATTGGCACCTTTTACATGGAGCATCTTTATAGTGTATTTAGATAAAGTTTCTGCAGGCAAAAGTATTGTTGCTTTCTTACAACCAGATCCTTACCTCTGTCCTGGGCTGCAGTGTTAGTGGGTTGTTTGTGGAGTCTCAGATAACAGTGGAGTCAGGGGAGAAACTATCTTTTCTCATGCCTAGGGCTGAATCAGGAAAGGACTATTTTCTTACTAAAATGACCAAATTCTTTAGTATTGCAAAACGGCATCACAAAAATCTGAACCCATAGTCAGATCTGTTAACCCTGGGGAAATTTAAAAGAAAATAAATAATTCAATTGTCCAAAAGATTAAATGCCCAAAACAATTAAAACGTAGTGTTTAGAGCACTGTACTTTGATTTCCAGTAAGACACAGAATAATCAGAGTAACTGAACCAGAGGTTCTTGATTTTCAAAACTCTCCTGACTAGAAGAAGAAGGGACCAAAAAACTTTCAATTTCATGGCCTTTAAGGGCTTTTAAAGTTTATTTTTACAGACTATTCTTTGGATTCTTGAAGTCAAAAATCTTTTTCTAGGTAGGATATTCTCTCTTCATTCAAGAGTAAATAGATAGTAGTAGATTTTCTTAGTCCGATTTTAATTTTTCTCTTATTTGGAAAAGATGACCTAAAAAATAGAAAATTGTTACATGGATAAAAGAATCTGCAAAATCACAGTTTATACACTTTTAATATTGATATTTGTTATTTCTATTATAAAATTATAATCTTAGTTTCTCACAGTTTCTTTGTTAAATGATTGTAACAGGAAGTATAATCAGATAAGTATATGCTGAATTAAGGAACTGGCCTGCAGATGGCACTGCCTACCTGATTTTCCTATTTTGAGTGACAGAATTTTATTACAATTTTTAGTGGGGATGCACTTTGCCCAGTGGGAATAACTGTGGGAATAATGAAAGGGGTTGTTTAAATCAGAACATTATGTAAACAACTGAAAAGTTAACAAAAATAATTAAACCTGCATTACAAAATGAAAATTACATACATTATTGTAATTAACTTGACCATGCAGGATAAACAATAAATTATAAACTCTGAGATTTTGATATTCCATTTTCTCCTAGGTGCAGGTAAACTTACATCATGGTTAAAAGTATTTTATTCTTTTCTGATTGAATATGTTCTCTTTTTTGTTTTTTAGTTCTGGTTCTCTCTCATTTTAGAAGAACTTTCCATTTTTTAGCTTACAGTTGCATCAAGTTGGAATTTTAAATACAAAGTCTTTATTCTCTATCATATAAATTATTAATAAAAGTTTTTTCCTTTAAAACATTCTGTAAAATTCCTGCAATGACCTGTCTGCTTCTGGGAGTGGTCCTTCTCTGTCAAAGCATGTGAAACCCTAATAAAACAAGGGGCCCCTTGTAGCCAGGTTTCTACTCAGAGTTGCATTCATAGACATCCTATCAGGAAGCAAAATAATTTAAAAAGAGATTCAATCTTCTCATGCATATATTGAAGAATATTGAAAGAGATCCCATTTTGTTTATTTATTTATTTTGCTGAGAAAGATTTGCCCTGAGCTAACATCTGTTGCAAATATTCCTTTTTTTGCTTGAGGAAGATTTGCCCTGAGCTAGCATCTGTGCTAATCTTCCTCTATTCTGTATGTGAGTTGCCATCACAACTTGGCTGCCAATGAGTGCTGTAGGTCCACACCTGGGAACCAAACCCGGGCCACTGAGGCAGAGGGCACCGAACTTAACCACTAGGCCACAGGGCCAGCCCTGAAAGAGATCTCATTTTAAATTCACAGGGACACTTCTCAAATGTCTCTCTCTTTCTACTCACTTCTCTCCGTCTTTGTAACCACTCAGGATCCCCTCATGTGCTAAACCTAAAGCTCTCACTTGAGCCCCTACCTATGCATTTTCTGATCCTCTCTAGCTCTTTCCTCTCCCCAGAGTCTGTATTATATGTAGAGATTTAGTCCCTCTGAGTAAGTCATTACTCTTTTCTCCTACTGCTCAACAGTCCAGTTCCACCAAGTGCAACACTGGAGACTGGGAAACACAGCCAGACAAGTTAAAACAATCCAAAAAGGACAAGGAATAGTAGATTCTTTGCAAAGAAAAATAAAACTTTCTGAAGTCAGAGAGAGGTAAATGGGGGAAAAGGACAAGGAATATTACACAGTACCTACTCATGTTTCTACAACTTTCGGCACTTGGGTTTCAGCACTCTCTGGCTGTTGCCTCTTGTTCAAGCCTGTGTGACTCACATCAGATAAGACAAGGTTAGAAGGGGCTTTACTAAAGCCATCTGCTTTGTATGAAGAAAACATAACTTGCAAACTGAACTAAAAAGTTTTCCCTATTGCCCAGAAATCATGGATGCCAAGCCAATTGCAAGGAAAACAATTTGGGCAACTTTTTTGGACAAGTGATTTAAATGTTTACTGTTTAATTATTCACAGAGCAATGATTAGGAGCACAGACTCTGGAGCTAGCCTGGCTAGGTTCACATTCTAGCTCTACAACTTTCTCATTGCAACTTCAGCAAATTGCTCACCTCCCTCTGCCTCAGTTTCCTCATCTGAAAAATGACAAGAATAATATTATCCACCTTATAGGATTGTGACAAGTCAACCTGTCAATAAATGTGACATGCTTAGAACAGTGCCCAGCACGCAGAAAAGGCTCAATATATATCAGTTATGACCATTCACGTCCACTGTCATGTAGGTTACACAGATACATTGATTTGGGATATTAAAACATTGTCTACTGGAGTACCTTTAGTATATTCATAATGTAGCAAGATTTCTCTAGGCTGTAATACACATAATGCTGTGCGGTTCTAGGTTCACAAAAAGTGTTATTTAGTTAGACCAGAAAATCATAGTAACTCTCAGAGTCTCCTACAAGCAAAAGACTGCCTCTCCTAAGAGAAGGGCTAATGTATATGGATGTGTCCATAAATACCCAGAGTGAACTTTTTGATTGAATTTACCATTTGACAGACGTTGTTGGCAAGTGGTCTGCTATTCCCAAAATGGAAACTGTTACAGTTCTGGGATCTGGGCAAATGGGATTTGGTGCTTACATTTCAGTCTGTCCCGGATCACTCCAGAGCTGTGTTGGGTCAAGAATGGTCATGCTGGTCCACATTGTCTCCTTAGACTGCTTGACATTACCAGGCTTAGAATCTCATGCAATTTTTGCCACAGCTTTAGATGCATTCAATTTACTGGTTCTAAAGCCGGCTCTACTTTTGGACTTTAATGCTCTTATTGCTCTTGGAATCATCTTTAGTCTCTTCCCTTGTTTTCTGCTCCAAATTTGGAGTTAGCTTTTTCTCTCTGCTCCAAGCCTTCCATCCCAGATTATAGCCTCATGGTTATCTCTTATCTCCAATAGAAAGTAACAGATACAGTCATGCCTCACTTAACAATGGGGATGTGTTCTGAGAAATGTGTCGTTAGGCAATTTTGTCATTGTGCAAACATCATAGAGTGTACTTACACAAACCTAGATGGTATAGCCCACTGTATGCCTAGGCTATGTAGTACTATCTATGGGACCACCATAGTAGATGTGATCAGTCTTTGACTAAAATATCGTTATGCAACATGTGACTGTAATATGATGATTTAGTTTTTTAATTTCAATGAGAAAAGGTAAATGTAAAAGTCTTGTATAGGTCCCAGCTCTATCACTAATTATGGGTAGGTCAGTTCACACTTTGAAATTATAGTTTTCTTATCTAAAGTTTGATCCAACTCTGAAAGCATATCTTTCTAAGTGAGGATGTGAGAGTATTCAGTTCTTTTACATCCTTACTGAATTTCAGCCTAATTATTCTATCAGTTGTTGAGAGAGAGGTGTTGGAGTCTCCAACTATAATTTTAGGTTTGTCTATTTTTTCTTTCCGTTTTGTCAGTTTTTGCTTCATGCATTTTGAAGGTCGGTTGTGTGGTAGAAACCTAATCAGGGTTGCTATGTCTTCTTAGTGGACTGATCTTTTTATCATTGTGTAATATCTTTCTCTGTCTCTGGCAATTTTCTTTGTTCTGAAGTCTGCTTATCTGATATTAATATAGCTACTCCTGCTTTCTTTTAATTGATGTTTGCACGATATAACTTTTTCCATCCTTTTTCTTTCAACCTGCCTATATTGTTATATTTGAAGTGAGTTTCTTGCGGACAGAATATAGGTAGGTCAAGTTTTTTAGCACACTCTGCCAATCTTTATCTTTTTTGGGGGGTGGGGGAGAAGATTGGTCCTGAGCTAACATCTTTTCCCAATCTTCCTCTTTTTTGCATGAAGAATATTGTGACTGAGCTAACATCTGTGCCAATCTTCCCCTACTTTGTATGTAGGATGCCACCACAGCATGGCTTGACAAGTGGTGTGTAGGTCCATGTCCAGGATCCAAACTGGTCAACCCTGGGCCACTGAAGCAGAGTGTGCAACCTTAACCACTACACCACCAGTCCAGCCACCAATCTTTATCTTTTAATTGGTGTATTTAGTCCATTTACATTTAATATAATTATTGATATGTTAGACTTTGTCTGCCATTTATTTTCTGTTTGTTCTCTTTGTTTTTCATTCTCTGTTTTCTTTTTCCTGCCTGCCTATAGGTTACTTGAACATATTTTATTATTCCATTTTGATTTATCTATAGGGTTTTTAAATATATCTTTTTGTATAGTTTTTTTAGTGATTGTTAGGTATTACATTATATATGCATAACTTGTCACCATCTCCTGATGTCAACATTTTACTAGTTTGAGAGAAGTATAGAAACCTTATCTTCCTTTATGTCCCTTTTCTCTTCCCTATTTTAATATAATTGGCCTAAGTATTTCTTCTATATACATTAAGAACCATATCTATCAGTGTTATAACTTTTGCTTCAACTGTGAAACATAATTTAGGAAACACAAGAAAAGAAGGAAAATGTTTCACATTTACAACATACTCTTTCCATTATCCTTTCTTCCTTTCAGATGTTGCAAATTTCCTTCTTTCATCATTTCCTTTTTGTTTCCAGAACTTCTTTTACCCATTCTTTTAGGATGGGTCTACTAGTGAGAAATCTTTTTAGTTCCTTCATCAGAAAATGCCTTGATTTTCTCTTCATTCACGAAGGATATGTAGCTGAGTATAGGATTTCGTGTTGACAGTTCTTTTCCTTCAGCACTTCAGAAATGTTATGTCACTTCTGTTTGGCTTCCATAGTTTCTCATGATAAATCTACTGTTATTTAAGTTGTTTGTCCTATATAGTTAAGGTGTCATTCCTCTGTCACTTTTCAGCCATTATTTTTCAACCATTATGTCTTCAAATGCTTTTTCAGCTTTGTCTTCTTTCTCCATTCCTTCTTGGACTCTTATGTCAAGAATGTTAAATATTTTGTTATAATCCCACAGGTCCCTGAAGGCCTGTTCACTTTTTTCAATCTATTTCTCTCTGTTGTTCAGATTGGGTAATTTCTCTTGCCATATCTTCAAGTTCACTGTTTCTTTCCTCCGTCCCCTCTATTCTGCTGTTGAGCTCATCCATTGAGTTTTTATTTTGGTTATCATATTTTTCAGTTCTAACCTTTCTATTTCTCTCTTTTTGTATCTTTTATTTCTTTGTTGATACTTTCTACTGTTTACTTGTTTCAAGAACATTTATAATGCTTGTTGGAGCATTTTTATGATTAATTCTTTAAGAACTTTATCAGATAATTCTAACATTTTTGTCATCTTTGTGTTGGCATCTATTCATTGTCTTTTTTCATTCAGTTTGAGAACTTCCTGGCTTTTGGGATGAGTAATTTTCTATTGAAACCTAGACATTATGCAATGAAATTTTGGATTTTATTTAAATCTTCTGTTTTAGCTTGTTTCTTCTAAGAAGGGAAAGCAGAAGTGGGGAGTGTTCTGTTTCATTACTGCTGGATGGGGTAGAATTTCAGTTTCCCATTGACATTCATTGACATCTGAGGGGAGGGGCTACTCATTACTGTTGTATGAGAGTGGGAGTTTCTGCTCTACACTCATCCTCCAGTGCCACCTCCCTGGCTCTGAAGGGCTGAGGGGCCTTTTTACTGCTCCCTTCACGGCCTTCACTGACATGGTGAGGGAGGGTTGGCCTCATTACTACTGAATGGGGATAAAAGTCTTGATTCCCAATAGGTCTCCTCTGAAACCACCTCAACAAGGAGGGGCAGAGGCATCTGATTACTGCTGGATAGATGTGGAAGTCTACATGGTCTCCACTGATACTGCCTAGGAGAGATGAAAGTCCCAACTCCCTGCTCAGCTTTCTCTGACAATAGCCTAGTGGGGGTTTTAAGGGAGATTGGTGCCACTGCCAATACAGCCTGAGGACAGTGGAAATCTAGGCTTTCCAACTCAGCATTTGCTGGCATGAGTAGGGTGGGCTACACTTTTTTCTGTAGTGTTTCTCAGGAGCAGAACAGTTGTCTAACAGTTTTCTGTCTTTTTAGCTGCCCATCTCTTAGTTTTTTGGTTAGAGAGCAGGCTTGTTTTGTTTGGTCTTCATTCACTGGCATTCACTGGTTGTCAGCTTCTTTACCTCCACATCTGGGATATATGAGGCAAAAAGAAAACCCAGAGAACACATGACCTCTGGTCCTGAGGTCTCTAGCCAGCCTGCCTTCTTCTCTCCACCTTTCAGACTCATCTTATTTCGTTTTATATATAATTGCAGAGTTTTTAGTTGTGCTTAGTGGAAGGAATAGGGAAAAGTACATTTATTCCATCTTCCAGAGGCAGATTTTTAAAAAATGAAACTGTGGGGACCAGCCTGGTGGCACAGTGATTAAGTTCACATGCTCCACTTTGGTGGCCTGGGGTTTGTGAGTTCAGATCCTGGGCATGGACCTACGCATTGCTCATCAAGCCATGCTGTGAGAGGCGTCTGGCATATAAAATAGAGGAAGATGTGCACAGATGTTAGCTCAAGGCCAATCTTCCTCAGCAAAAAGAGGAAGACTGGCAACAAATGTTAGCTCAGGGCCAATTTTCCTCACCAAAAAAAAAAAGAAAAACCACACTTAAAAATGAAACTGTAGTAAGCTATATAAACACTACAGGTCTCTTCTAACATAATTTTTGATGAGGATTTTTAGGCTGCTTAATTTTAAAACAGTTTATGACGAGGATTTTTAGGCTGGTTACTTTTAAAACTACAGATAAGAAGCAGGCTCCGAGGAGTGGAATTTGTTTGCCCTTTGATCAGAGACAGTTGCATTTGTGAAGGAAATCTCCATGCCTCCCTCTCTGCTCCAGGAGGAGGGGGGGATGGCCTTATCTCTGGAAACTCTTAATGGGGAAGGCAAGAACTTAAGTTGTTTACTGTCTGGCAACCTCATGTAACTGACCCCCCACCCCAAAATCCTCCTTTGTCTTTAGTTGAAGATAATATTTGAGCGGTGACTTCTGCCATTTACTCAATCCGGTTTGATTCTTATCTAAAAGTTGTGGGACCGCCCAATGGCCGGACCCTACCGGCACTGGTACCATTTTAACTTTTTTTCCTTTGTCTTGTAAAGAGATGACTCACATACCCATGCCTTAAATTTAGCCCTAACCCTCAACTCGGGGCAGCAGCAGGAGCTCTGACTGCCCGTGGGTCCTCTCCCCACACACCAGCTCTGCCTGCCCATGGGTCCTGTCCCCATGCCAGCGGGGGCAGCAGCAGCAGCTCTGCCTGCCCATGGGCTCTGTCCCCATGCCAGCGGGGGCAGCAGAAGCGGCGGCACCAGAAGCTCTGACTGCCCATGGGTCCTGTCCCCATGCTATTCTATACTATTCTCTAAATAAAACAGCACTACTGCCAGATCTTGAGAGTCTAAGAAATCTTTCTTTCGACTCCTCGGCTCACCGACCCCGCATCAATTTTTACTTTTTTTTACTGAAGAAAGGCTAATTTTCAGCATTCTCAAACATAAGTCTGAAGGATTAAATTGCTGTTTTAATTTATTATCAATTCCTAAATATCCAAATTTTCTTAAATTTCATCTGTTTTTTTTTTTTTTGAGGAAGATTAGCCCTGAGCTAACATCCGCCAATCCTCCTCTTTTTGCTGAGGAAGACTGGCCCTGAGCTAACATCCCTGCCCACCTTCCTCTACTTTATATGTGGGACGCCTACCACAGCATGGCTTGCCAAGTGGTGCCATGTCCGCACCTGGGATCCAAACCGGCGAACCCCGGGCTGCTGAAGTGGAACATGTGCACTTAACTGCTGTGCCACTGAGCCAGCCCCTAAATTTCATCTTGAAAAAAATCATCCTTATCTAATTATCTTCTCAAGATTACATTAGTCAGTTGAGAGAGGCTATACACTTGAGTGAACTATGGTATTGCTATTGTTCATCCACATTAGTCAGCTTATTTTTGACGTTATATTCCTTAAAGTCTTTGAAGGAAACACATCACTACCTTCAAAGACATTACAATCTAAAACTACAAAGTAAAACAAAATAAGGTTGCAGAATTTTGAAATTAGTTTTATTATTCACATATCTTTTATCAAAAAGCATTCATTGAAAATCTAAATTGTTCCCACAACCTGAAGAAAAGCAATTTACAATAAAAATCTTTCCCATTGTAACCAATCTTGGTAGCTGGAGTGGGACAGCAGATGTTATAACACTCAAATTTCTAATTTTTTGTTTACCAAATGTAAACAAAAAGAGAATTAAATGTTGCATCTGGAAAAATTGGAAATTCTTGGGGCTATTCTAGTTGATTGTCAGCTCCCAATGGCAGTGTTGCCTGCTCATAACCTCTCACCCAAATTCTTTCATCTTCTTTCAGAATGGTGATCAGTCTTTCCAAGAGTCACCACAGAAATTCAAATTGGAACTCTTAGTGCCTTTGGAAATGTAGATTACCATTCCAGTTCAAGTGTAGGTAAAGGTCATAAACTGCTTCTCTAATCCTGCTCTCTACAAGCCTTTGGCCATCTAATAATTTAACACCAATTCTTTACATTCAGATAGAGGCATTCCCATGACCTCTAACTGGACCAGCAGGATTTTACTATTAAATCACTTATGTATTTAGAATTGCAAAATTACCCTAAAAAAACATGGATACCATTTCAAACCCAGCTTCCCTCAACTTTTGACCTGGATGATTTGTGAGTGAAGGTGAAGAAAAAACTTTCTTCCAATAGAAAGCTTTTTAGTTGCCTGTTACTCAAAATTAGTGATCATGACAGCTTAAAAAAAAAGAGAAAAGAGGTCAAAAATCTCCATAATGAAAGACATTCCCTGCTGTGAGCTCTGAAAGTGATAGATATGAAACAAAGGCAAATTTGCCTGCTGCGGAGCTCCAGGGCATCATTTCTGTAGAATATACATGAATCTGCCTGCTGGCGTTTTCCAATGCCCTCCCTACTTCTCCCACCTCCTGACTGCTGCCTCCACTCAGTTTACTCATCCATTGAAACTAATATCTGCCTTCTATACTTGATGAAGATTTTTGAGGGACAAATGAGATAAGAAACAAGGGCAGTATACTGCAAGTCCAAAATAATGTTTGTTTGCTTTGTGAGCAAAATGTAATCATTTAACTCTATAAGCTATTGTTTTTTCAAGTCTGGAAGAGATATTGCTGAAGTTTGACAGTAAGTCAGAGTTTACTGGCTGCCTAGAGGAAAGATGTTAGAAAAAAATAGAACAACATATAAGAAAATACAGTAGTCTAAAATAATTCAGAGCATTGAAGGAAACACAAGGAGTGTTTGTATAGACAGAGTAAGAGGAGAGATTGAAGAAATAAACAGGATTCTGATCCTGATGTCGACGAAAATAATCCATAAGCAATCTATAAATGAAAACTTGGGTGAGTTTATTCTGAGCTGAAATCTGAGGACCACAGCCAGGGGCCTTTCTTCCCAAAGGAAGAAAGGGCACCAAAGAAGTGAGGTATACAGAGTGGTTATATACCCCGACACAGGAGTTTCACATATGATTGAAATGTCCCTCCCACAATAGTCACAAGATTGCGCTGTCAGCACAGAGCTTGATGGACACAGCAGGTAGTGGGTCTGCTATCTCAGAGGGCGGAGCAGGAGGCAAGCCTATTGTCTTGAGCTGGGTGGTCACAGGTGAACGCAGCAATCAGTTCCTAGCCTAAGGAAAGAGGCTTAATCCTTAAGGGAATGCCAACATTGGGAGGGGGAGGGAAGTTTCACCTTTATCTCAAGGGCCTTTGTTCTTGCCATACGGAATATCTAAAGCAGATATACAATGCATGCTCAACGGAGCCATCAAGCCCTTTTGGAAAGACAAGGTCAGGCCGAATTAGGTTTACACCAAATGGCTTCCTCATATTCTCCAATATATCCTATTGCTTGCCATTTTTATTTGTCACTGAGGAGCCTCATCTGTTTCAAAAGGAATGGGGTTTTTTGTCCTTAAATGATAGGAGGCCACTAAGTGCTTCTAAACAGAAGAGTCAGATGAATCAATGTATATTTAGAAAAGATCTTGCTAATGGTTCTTAGAGGAGCAACTGAAGCGGGTGAGACTAGAGGTCAAGAGATGAGTTAGAAGCCTCTTGCCATAGTCCAGGAGAGAAATAATGAAGTCCTGAACTAAGGCAATGACAGTGGAAAGAGAGAGATTGAAGATGTTGAATAGATAGAACTTTGAGTTGCTGGTTGTGTTGGGGGAAAAGAAAGGGAAATTAAAGATGACTTTATATTTTCTGATGTAGAAAACTTTATAGATGGTTTTAAGTGTTGTTGTTGTTGTTTAGTATTGTATTTTCATAAATCTCTAAGAATAGACTTCTTTCTAATTTTGATTTCTGTGGTCTATCCATACACACAGTTTTCCTAAGATACATTAAGCCAAGGCTCCATTATGCACTTGTGCCTTTTGTGAAGTTGTAAATCGTCTCAGCCTGATGTTATATATATTATATATATAATTCAAAATTCAAAGATAATTGAAAAGTGAAAGCATTTTATGCCGAAATGACATGATGTCTTGGATTTTCTTCAAAAGAATCCAATGAGGGGGCAGGAGTATATAGGGCCAAAACTGAAATAAGATTGGCCGTATGTTAACAACTGTTGAAAATGGGTGCAACGAGGAGTGGCAGTATACTATCCTGTCTACCTCTGTGTATGCTTTAAAATTTACATAGTAAACATTTACTTTTTTAAACTAACTAAAAAGCAAATTAAATAGATGCACAAATTTGAAAACAAACATTTCTTAGGAAATTTTGTTCAAAAGAAAAAGCAAGAGAATACCATTCTGGAATTAAGTAGTCATGACAGTACAGTTTTTGAATCTCTCTGAATTCCCCAATAAAAGCAACCAGAACAACCAAGAGAGCAAAACCAAAGACAGGACGCTCCTGAATTACCATCAGTTACTCCCTGAAAAACATGGTGGGCTATTCTGAGAATGGCTGCAGAAACTTGGGAGGGCACTTTTCAGGCTTCCTTGTGCAGATGACTGCAGTAGGGTTGCAGGAAGTTTGAGGATGCTGGATTCAGAGGGCAGGGGTTTGTGCCTATGAATTCTTGAAAATAACAAACCAACTTTCCATTACAAAGCCTTACACTGAGAAAATGCTAAGAGTAGAATCCTAATTGAGTAGGACAGAGACAATAGGGGCAAATGAAAGGGAATGTCCAGATAAAATGAGGGGAGAGGAACAGAAGAGGAAAATCTCAGGAAGTTCACTGCCTTATTTTTTATCACTTTGTGAAAACAACAAAAGAGAGAGGTCTAGAGTCATGGAGTTATAAAAGCTATCCTGGCTCATCCATCCCTCTTAGAAGGACAGAAATACACATTTCACTTAAAAATGAGCTTCAGAAAAGGATTTATCAAATCTCAAACCAAGCTGTTATTATTAGGAAAAAAAAGAAAATTAGAAGTATATTAAATCCTTAGATACTATGAAATAGTGCCAGAAATTCAAGTTCACAAAATGGATGAAAACTATAACCTAACATTTCAAAATATGTAAAAATAATACAAGGAAAACTATTATAAGCTTTAATAAAACACCAAAATCAGAATTTTAAAAAATTTCATAAAATGAGTAAAGAAAATGTTAAATGCGAAGTAAAAGGACTCAGAAAATATTTAGAAAAAAAGTCATTTGAGAAAGAAAGGTAAACCAAATGAAACACAATAAAAAAACACAGCACAAAATACTTTAAGGGAAGTGGAAGATGGCAAAGGAGGAAACTTTTAAACATCAAAAGGAAATGAAGAAAGAGATGAAAAGGATTTGATAGAAACTAGCAGCTATAGAAGACAGTAAAAGAAGATCTAACATGTGTATTATAGGGGATCTCTGAAGAGGAGAACCAAAATAATTGAAATGAACAAATGCTGAAATATAAAATTCAATAAAAATTTCTTTAGGGAAGATGTGAAACTACTTATTCACTGTGCCCCCTGCTTGCATGAAATAGTAGTTGACAACTCACAGGGCAAAAAAGTGTCCTTTAGGCATCAATGCAAAAATGCCACGGTAATTGAAAGGAAAAGGAACTAAGTTTGTCATCAAATTTTGACTTAGTACTACTTTATGCGAGAAGACAGTGGCATACCATTTTTAAGATGCTCAAGAAAAGAAAATATAAGCTAAGGATTTTGTAGGATTAGCCAAACTGAATTTCAAGTGCAAGAACTTCCCCACAAAAAAATTTTTTGTAATACAACCTTCCTTCTTTGCCTTTAAAAGCCCCTGAATTTTACTCTCTAGCGGGACACTATCTGTGTTTCTACCTGAATCTCTGCTCCCCAAACTGAAATTCTTTGATCCTAAATACACAGTTTAAGTTTTCCTCTTAAACTGGTTTCTGTTTTTGTAGGTTGACCCCTTATTCTCAAGTGACCCTGGATGTCTACAAACGCTTTCAAAGTTCCGCCTAGCAGCTTAGCTGCTCATCATCCTCAAGTAGAGAAACTTATAATTTTCATGGAGGTGATTTGTGTGTATTTGTTTTTAGTAAGGGAGAATAAAAATGGTCTGGATAACAGGAGCCCAACCTAGATTTGAAGGTAGTGATTCTCAACTTTTTGGTTGACACATTTCATTATATAATATTTAAAAAATCACATTCTTTAATAGATCACTACTGATTTCATCAGACGAGTCTTTAACTGTTGGACACTATCAAGTTCACTATGGCAGATACACATTTTCCAACATTCTAATTTTCACTTGAAAGCTTGAATTTTATTATTGGCAAGAAATACTACCAATTGTTTTCCTTGAAGTGGTGGGCTCACTTTTTTCATTTTTGAAAGGAAAAATTTACCAAATGTCATAGTTTGGGCTGCTATTACAAATTACCATAGACTGGGTGCTTATAAACAACAGAAATTTATTTCTCACAGCTCTGGAGACTGGAAGTCTGAGATCAGGGTGACAGCATGGTGGGGTTCTGGAAAGAGACCCCTTCTGGGTTGTAGACTTCCACCTTTGTTGTATCCTCACCTGGTGGAGAGCAGAGAAAGGAAGCAAGCTCTCTTTGACTCTTCTAAGAACACTAATACCATTCATGAGGTCTCCACCCTCATGGCCTCGCATAATCCTCATTACCTCTCAAAGGCCCCACTTCCTAATACTATCACATAGTGGAGTTGGGTTTCAACATATGAATTTTGGGGAGACACAACATTCATAACACCAAATATCCAAATCTGAGTAACCGTAGTCACTCTTCTAGAAAAAATGATGTTCCCGATGTTCCCTGAAAAAAGCAGCTAGTTAAGTTTGCACTCAAACAATCAAAAAAGTGCATTTTCTTTTTCCTGAAACCACTTTATCGAAGTATGATTAACATACAAACAAAAAAGTGCTTTTTCTTGGGACAATCATCGTACTTTGGTAACAGCAGAAGTGCTTTATTTATATTTTCATTTCCTCATCAAGAATATTAAAAAGACAAGTACTCAAGGGACAAGAGTTAATGAAATTTAAAAAGTTTTACTACCTCCTCAAGGATTGGTGCGTTTTTGTTTGTTTGTTTTACTGCAAGTACATGATGGTGAAAAACACGACGACGACTAGTTTAGTTTGGTGCCCCTGCTTCCATTCATGTTAAGGTACCAGCAGTGTATCCACCATTGCTTTTGTACCATGAGTGCAAATGCCAACACAGAGAAAAAAAGCAAATGATCTGTTAGTATTACTATTTTCATAATCATGAAATTTATGGAAGTTTGGACCACGCAGGCCTTCTTAAAAGTGTCTTGGGAACAACTGCTTTTAAATTGTTACAATCATTGGACTCTGATATTTAAAAACTTTCACTTGACTTTTTGAGGCCTTCTGAGAGATTTTCTTTAATCCTGATGCCTGAGCCGTTGGCCTAGGCTACACCCCCACACCCTGCCGTGATAACACTCCGGCCACATCCCATGCAGGTGCCAGGCAGACCATGCCAGTTCACCACATGTCCAGTCCAAGGGTCAGGGAACTGGCCGAAGCAGCCACTTTTCTAGTCCACAGCGGACCTCCACAAGGGGTCTACCCTGCATTGTCACCATTTCCTATAGGAAAGGCTGTGTGTTTCCATCATGGCTCGAACAACATGGCCACTATGCCTCTGGTTTTGAGCCATGAGTCAATCTACTGCCTGAGGATTATAATGCTTCCTACTTAGCTATCACTTTCAGATTTACCTTGTAACAATGTGTGCACATGTATGCCTCCCTCCACCTTTTAGAAAAAATTCCTCAGAAAAATACACAAAATGTTTGCTTCTTAGGAAAAGTTGCCCAATACTAAAAACCAACTACAAGGCTGATTGGTTTTGAGACCTGGGACTCGGCAGAGTGTTTCCTGGGAAGAAACAAGTACTGAGGCTCATTATGAGAGAGCTACAGGACCACAAGTCAGCTTTAAATGATCTTACCCATCATATGCATAAGGAAACAGCACCTGGGAGATTGGCATCAGTGAAGTTTCTCATGTGTGTCCCTTTGAGCTGCTTGGGGGCTGTGGCTTTCAAGAACTTGAGATCTTGCTCTTAGCTACCTGGTGGCTCAGTGACCACCTGGTATAGATTGAGTTGTTTTCCGCCAAATTCATATATTGAAGCCCTAGCACCCAATGTGATTATATTTGGAGACAGGGCCTTTAAAGGAGTAATTAAGGTTACATGAGGTCATGAGAGTGGGGCCCTAAAGCAGTAGGACTGGTGTCCTTATAACGAGCAAAGAGACACCAAGGACGTACACTCACAGTGAAAAGGCCCTGGAGAGAAGGCAGCCTCTACAAGCCAAGGAGAGAGGCCTCGGGAGAAACCACACCTGCCAGCTCCTTGATCTTGGACTTCCAGCCTCCAGAACGATAAAAAAATACCTTTCTGTTGTTTAAGCCCCCCAGTCTGTGGTATTTTGTTATGACAGCCCTAGCAGACTAATTCCGGGAGCATAAAGGAAAGAGAGCAATCCAGGATAAACTCATGGGGCCTTTGCTTTCTAATCCCAAACACTGCCTGTCTTCTGCCCCATGCCAGCCCCCAAGGCACCAGAGGTTCGGCATGCACACTAGTAAACATGGTCCCATGTCTCCTTCGGGTACCTGCTGGACTCCCTGTCCACATGACACCCTGTTCCTTCACAGAGCTCCCTGGTCGATGGACACAGATATCTCCTTGTGGCAGATAAGCGTGCAGTGTGTGCTCTGTATTCCTGGTGATGCTTTGGTTTGTCATAATCAATAATGCTTTTTAAGAATAAAACAAGGAACGGGATTTTGCAACCACATTTGTATTTGGATCCTTCCCCTAGGGCTCACACATTCCAAAGAGCTGATTTGGAAACCTTGCTTCAGTGATCGAAGGAAGATCTTCTGACCATGCCAGCCTGACCAGGACCAGGGTGCGCTAATTGAACATCTAGGGGAATTGATCGGGTCCGTGGACCACAGCAGGGGATGCCAGGGGCCACGCTCGGGTGGAAGGGAACTTGGCTCAGAGCGCTATTCTGGCAGCTGAGAACAAGCTTTGTCTTCACCAGGGGAAAAAACCCAAGACATACGCAGACTTCTTGTCACGTTAAAAATATATATAGCATAAAAGTCAATCTACCCTCTTGGAGGAGAGCTTCTGGAAGGCATTCATATACAGCTTTATATACACACACACAGACACACATCACAGGAAAAGTAAGCACAACTGAAAAATCTGAATCATTCACATTCTTATATCCAAACGAGTTCTCAGAAGAGAAATAATCTCTTTTCAGGATGCCTACAGACAGTTTATTTAATTTTCAAAGATAAAGGTTTGTTGTCATGTAGAAATAAGCCAGGAAAAGTGGTTTGCAATGTCTTAAAGAGACATATTTTCCAGACAGAATGTTTTCCAAGTGCCTTTTGGTTTCTTGACATCTCAGCTTAAATAGCTAGGCTACATTAAAAAAAAAAATTTTAAGCTATAAACTGTACTCACTGTGTATTTACTGTTTCCTTTTTTCCTCTAATCTGTCTTCTTATTCCCTCCCTGCTGTATTTACACACATATTTCCTTGCATGTGCTCACACGCAGAAACATAACTTCATCTCCCGTCACGATTTTTATGTCACAGCAAACAAATTTACTGCTCTTTTTGCACTGCTGAGAGCTTCTCAAAAGATGTTTCATGTAAAAAATTAATCACTTAATTTAGTAAATGGTGATGCTTATTACCTTTGAGTAATTTTTTTAAGGGAAAGGGACAAGCTTATTTTGTTATTGGGGTAGAAATGAACCTTCTCCAGGCTTTTGCGCAGAGGATGAGAGGAGGACTTGGGCAAGAGGCTATACCCATGCACTTGACATCAGTTGTAAGGGTTGGTTTAAAAGAGCCTCAAGCTTTGGCGATAGAGGATTCATAATGAGTCTGAGGATGGGAATTAATGTATTTTAAAATTTCTCTTATGAGAACCACTCTTCAAGAAGGTGTGGGTCATAATAAAAGAACACTAAAAAAATGAAACTATTTTGCTAGGGTAGGGTGGGCGGTGGTGGTGAAGGACGTGGAAAGAACGAGCGAAGGGGGAGGCTGAGAAGAAGGAACTATTTTATGGTAGAAATAAATTAATAAAATATTCAAAGGAGAAAAAAAGCACCACAGTGCTTTCTATCCCACTTGGTTCCAAACACACATTTAAGGTGCTGGTTTGAAAATCACTTAAAGCTCACTAAAGCACAAATCCCTCAATGTGGCTGTCACCACAGGGCGGAGACTTCCTGTGTGGTGGACAAAGCTCCATTTCAAGACACAGCGAAGGCTCCCCAGCATTTGGATGCAGGACGGCGGAGGCGTTCCACAGTCATGAGAATTAGTTCCTCAAAAAATCTGCTGCCCTAACGTGACCTCCTGTGGGAATTCCTTGACTGACGAAAAGCGTGCAAAGGGGCAGCTTCTGGGAGAGCTGCAGGAAGGAAGAAGAGTCTCACTTCTAGTCACTGGTCAAAAATTAACTCAGTTCAAGGCTTGTAGTGTGTAAAAGCTGATAAATTCTGGATTCCTTTCTGGATCTGGAGAAGGAGAAAAGAATTTAAAGCATTTATAAATATTTTTTTCTCTTAACGATATTTATATAAATACAGATAATTTGCTCCCTTCCTGAGCTGACCAGGTCAAATGAAATCTCAAATACAGTGAGCATGTGTAGCCTCCTATACACTCCCAGTAAAGATTTTCTCGTTTTGGGGAGCCGTGAGGATCACGTACTCTGTGGGAGTAAATGGGAACACGACTATTTCAACTTCTTTGGTGCAGTCATACTTGACTGACCTTAGAAGACACTTGAAATCAAAGAAGTAAACCACTCTACGCTCAAACCAAGTAAACTCTGGGTTCAGCTATCATGTGCAAAATTATGTACTTTAATCTTCATCTAATTAAATAAGCGTATCTGGTAACTATCAAAATCTGAGAATGGAAAAAGACAATCTTTTGCTGTTATCAGAAGTATCCAATATATGAGCCACGTTATTAATGGGAAAATCTCAATGCTATTACTACAGTTTCAAAGGAGTGAGGCTTTCCTCTTTCACAAGGGCTCTGCTCTGCGCCATATATGTCAGCATTTTAATTTTGAACAAAAAAGGAAAATGTTTGTGATATACCCACGTCTGAATAACCATAGTTATCCTTTCATGAAATAAAACTGAATATAATGGAGTCCTTGTCATTCTTTCTGTTGGAGGCCAGGAAATACAACCAAAGAAAACCCTGTCTGTTTTATTAATTTTTTTCTTTTTATTATGGTGATACTTATCACATTATCAATAAAGTGGTGATATTTTTCATATATTATGGTTAACATATGAATATATATTGAATTAACTGAATGAATATGAACCATTGTGGTGTTTTTTCTCTTTTGAAAATGTTATTAACTTATTTCTACCATATGATTGTTCTTCCTTTTCACTCTCCCACCTCCTTCACCACTGTTGATTATTTTCCTGCTTCTTTCCATACCTAGTAAAATTTGCTTATATTCTTGACATCATATAATCGATGATAACATTGTAGCGAATCTGGATCATGTTACCTTCCTCTGAAGAGTATGGAATTTCGTTCTGCATACAGTTAAATTACAAACAGATTACCTTGGTCCTGTGGGACTCAGCTGTAGGCTTTGTTAGGTTGACTCTCCTTCAGTTTTGCCTTAGTCAGAGGACATAGCCCTCAGTTTGGGAGCATGATCTTTGCTCTAGTAATGGTCCTTTTGGACTTTCATCAGAAAGCCCAAGGTGTTTATCAAGCTCTTCTAACTTGGCAGAATTCTAAGTCCAATCTCCATCTCTCCAGAACCAGACAGCAGCTGAAATCTCTGCTCAGCCCTTTAGGCTCCAGCAGCTGCTTTCTGCTGGGTTCTTTGGACTATCACTTCGCACATGCACAGTTCTGGAGTCAGCCAGTGACTTGAAGGGAATTGTTGTGCAGATTTGGCACTCTCTCCTCTGTGACTCTCTCCTCTCAACCTCTCAGGACAGAACTCTGATCTTCCTCTATCCAGTATGACCGCCTTTGTGCCTGAGCTCTATCCCCCATGGGCCACAGTGACTGGGAGATGCCTCAAGGGAAGTCTGTTCAGTGTAGAGCTCACCTAGTTTGCTTCCCTTCCTTCAAGGATTGTGTCCCTACCAATTCTGCTTTTAGTTGCTCTCCAGTGCATTCAAACTGTTGTTTGTTTTTTATATTTTTTCCAGCATTTATGATTATCAGCAGAGGGTTAGTCCAATACAAGCTATTCTTCCGTTACCAGAATTGGAACCCCTACTTCTAATGTTAAAGAACAGAGCAGAAGTGGAATTTAATCCTACTTGATGCTGTGCCTCCAACCTGATTAGTTAGCAAATAGATTTTCTGCTTAATTTCCTGCGTCATAAACATGTATATCATTCTGTTTTCTTAAAACATCAATATAATGTACTGGACACAAGATGTAAACAAGCAAGGTTAGTTTAGGTTCAAATGTTTTGATTCACAGTGTAAATTAATTAAAACTGATTTGCCTTTTAGAGGGAAACTTATTCCTGATTTCATATTTTCATTCTCAGAGAGATCTTGTACAATTTTGTTTCTACCTCTGAGAGATGGATACGAGCAACAAGCAGTGTAGAAGCACATGTGTTTCAAACTACTGTGGGATAATGATAAGCTTAAAAAATGTATGGTGATAAACTACACGTAACAAAATTTACCATCTTAGCCATTTTTCAGTGTGCTGTTCAGTGATATTAAGTACATTCACTTTGCTGTGCTACCGCCGTCGCCATCCATCCGCAGAAGGCTTCTCATCTTGCAAAACTAGAACTCTGTACCTATTAAACAACAACTCCCCCTTCCCCCAGCTCCTGGCACCCACCATTCCACTTTCTGTCTCTGTGAGTCTGACTACCCTATGTACCTCGTATAAGTGGACTCATATGGAATATGTCCTTTTGTGACTGGTTTATTTAACTTAGCATAATGTCCTCAATGTTCATCCTTTTTGTAGCATATGTCAGAATTTCCGTCCTTTTTAAGGCTGAGTAATATTCCATTGTATGTATATACCATATTTTGTTTATCCATTCATCTGTCAGTAGACACTAAGGTTGCTTCCATCTTTTGGTTATTGTGAATAATGTGGCTGTGAACATGGGAGAACAAATGTCTCTTTGGGTTCCTGTTTTCAATTCTTTTGGGTATATACCCAGAAGTGAAATTGTGGATCATATGGTAATTCTATTTCTAATTCTCCGAGGAACTACTATATTACTTTCCACAGTGGCTGCACCATTTGACATTCCCATCAACAGTGCACAAGCGTTCCAATTTCTCCACACTCTCACCAATGCTTGTTATTTCCTGTTCTTTTGATAGTAGCGATGCTAATGAGCGTGAAGTGGTATCTCATTGTGGTTTTGATTGGCATTCCTTTAAAATGATAAACATTTTGCTTAATTGCATTGTTGCTTGCTTAACAACATACTTTAATTACAAGTAAATATTTAGGTTGTTAATACGTACATACTATTTGGGAAAATATTTTATAGTTTAGAAAATCTAACCGAACGTTTTTTGATTACCTACCATGTGTCACACACTGTGTAAAATGTTTAATATGTGATATCTTACTTTTTCTTTGCTGTTACCCTTGAGACAGATATTATCATTTTGTCCATTTTACACATGGGAAACTGAGATATAGAAATTCAGGTTCTTTCCCAGAGACTCACAGGTAAGAAATCAAAACCAGGCAATTCAATTCCAGGTTTCAAATGTTTAGACCAAAGAAGATTGTTAGGAGGATTGTGAGAGAAACCTTGGCATCTATTCATTTTGAAGCTACTTTTTCAGAAACCTGCAGCCTACAGACTTAGTCATGTTCCAGGTCTCTTGATAAAGTGAGAATCTTAGCAAAGGACTTTTTCTCCCCTCTCATGGGTAGTGAGCGCTTGATACTGTGTACAGTGGAATGTCAAGTCACCAATCTCTTCCCTTGTCAGGAAGGTCCATGGGAGAAGAAACACGAGAGTCAGGATTCTCCCATAGCAGGCTGAGAAGTTTTCATTTTATTGGTCCTCTGGGGACTGCCTTTCGGAGGTGAATCTTTGAAATTCCATATTGTAAATGTCCTTCCCTGGGCCTAGTTTTGCATGTGAGAAAATAATATAATTTTGCAAGGCTGTGGCCTAACCCCTTCCCCACTCACATTCCCCATTTGGCTCTTTCCCTTGTGTTGATTCACGTTCTGTTTGACTATTTCATTTCTTCTACACTTTTGGTCTTTTGAAGAGCTAGAAAAAAACTAACCAGCTGACCCAAGATCACACAAATTCTATCATTTAAGAGTAAGCGTAGAGAACACTGTGCTAGAAATAGCTTGGTTAGATATAGTGCCTCTGCTCAATGATTTGAAACCTAAGCAATGATGTAAAAGAATGAATTAAGCATGTTCTGGAAAATGCAGTGAATAAGACATGTGAAAAGTGCAACCAATAAGCCACCAGTAATTGTACCTAAATAGGATAGAATGCCCCTGTTCTCCACCACGTCCAGAGCCTCTCCTTGTGGGTGCAGTAGGTGTAATGGGGATGATGTGGAACTTTGAGTCCCATCGACAAGAATCTTTTTTGACTTGATTTTTAAATATCAATATCATTTTCTGCAATTCTCTGTTTTTGTCACTGTTACTTCCTTTTTCTTAAGCCTTCAGACTAGGACTTTTAAGTCTTTTTTAGGGTAGAGGCTTAATTGTTTCTTTAAGTTCTCATATCCTGTGGGACACAAAACTGTATTGATTTTTCTTTTTTTCCTTTGAACTGCCTTTGTGCTTCTCTACTCTCCTGACACCGCTCTTTCCAGGACTTTACCAGTCCAGGCCTAGATTATGGCATCAGTTTCCTAGCTAACTACCTTCCCCTTGCTTCCCCTTCCATCCTGCATAGACTGCCAAACCAAACCCTCCTTTCACACCATTATCTCATCAAAGATTCTTTCTTCTGCTCTTTCTCTTCCTTCCTTTTTTCTTTTTATAAGCATTTATTGCTTCCCTAAAATGAATACAACTTCTGCAAAAAATTTTGTCCCCTGTAGTCTCACATTTTCCTACTGATTCCAACTAATTCTTCAGTATCTCCTAATCCTCATGTCCCATGCGATTAAGCGTGTCTCCTCCTTGTTCCACGGGTGTTGCCTTCATTCGTCATGTCTTCCTGTGATACTTCAAGGCACAGCTGAAGATTCTTCTTAAGGATACTTCAGTCTTTATTGATCTTTCCCCCATCTGAACTTCTGTAGCCACACAAAATTTAACTCAAAGTATTTTATTCTTTGCTCTTTTGGTTAATCTTAAATCCTTGCTAGCCTTGTTAAGAGTCATTTATTTGTCAATCATACCTCAATGAAGAATAAATTAGGGGCTGGCCCATGGCCAAGCGGTTGAGTTCACGCCCTCTGCTTTAGTGGCCCAGGGTTTCGCATGTTCGAGTCCTGGGCGTGGACATGGCACTGCTCATCGGGCCACACTGGGGCGATGTCCCATGTGCCACAACTGGAAGGACCCACAACTAGAAATATACAACTATGTACTGGGGGGCTTTGGGGAGAAAAAGGAAAAAAGAATAAATGAATTAATTTTAAAAAGTGATTTATTTCACTTCTGAATATTCACCAGTACTGGGCACAAAGTTACACATGGCCCCTCAATAAATGCATGTTGGCTGAATGAGTGTCCAATTTATCTGTGTAATTTGGGCCCTTTAGGGTGCTTGATAAGATATTCATTTTTTTTCAAGTAATTTTATTGAGGTAATGGTTTATAACATTGTGTAATTTCAGGTGTACGTTATTATTTATCAATTTCTGAATATGCTACATTGTGCTCACCCCCAGTAGTCTGATTTTTATTCATCACCATACATATGTGCTCCTTTATCCTTTTCACCACCCCTCAACCCCCTTCCCGTATGGTAACCACTAATCTGTTCTCTTTATCCATGTGTTTGTTTATCTTGCACATATGAGCGAAATCACGGACGACTTGTCTTTCTCTGTCTGGCTTATTTCGCTTAACATCATACCCTCAAGGTCCATCCATCTTGTTGCAAATGGGACAATTTTGTCTTTTTTTTAAATATCTGAGTAGTATTCCATTGTATATACATACCACATCTTCTTTATCCATTCATCTGTGGAAGGACATTTGGGTTGTTTCCACATCTTGGCTATTGTGACTAATGCTGCAGTGAACATAGGAGTGCATAAATCTCTTTGGATCATTGATTTCAAGTTCTTTGGATAAATAGCCAGTAGTGGGATAGTTGAATTGTATGGTATTTCTATTTTTAATTTTTTGAGAAATCTCTACTGTTTTCCATAGTGGCTGTGCCAGTTTGCATTCCCACCAGCAGTGTATGAGTGTTCCCTTTTCTCCACATCCTCTCCAACATTTGTTGTTTTTTGTCTTGGTAATTATAGCCATTCTGACTGGTATAAGGTGACATCTCATTGTAGTTTTGATTTGCATTTTCATGATGATTAGTGATGTTGAAGATCATTTCATGTGTCTGTTAGCCATCTGTTTATCTTCTTTGGAAAAATGTCTGTTCATATCCTCTGCCCATTTTTTGATCAGATTTTTTTTTTTTATTCAGTTGTATGAGTTCTTTGTATGTTTTGGAGATCAACCCCTTGTCAGATAAATGATTTGCAAATAAGATATTCATTTATTAAAAACCTTTACAATATCCTAGGCATTGTTCTAGGTTCTGGGAACAGAGTGGTTATCAAGAGAGGATACACAAAGACCAGGAATGTCTCTCCTTCCTGGTTTCAGGAAGAACAGTTCACAGAGCCAAGTTGCCGGGAGTTGTTCTGAGACTAGAAATTTATTCACGTACAATGACAACATACCATTTGGTTGCTCCCTAAAAAACAGGTGTCTGTTGTGCTAAGCTTTTAGCACTACTGCCCTTGATTAATCACTTTTTTGACCTCATAGACCCCTCCTTATTCATGATTTCTGCGTACTCATTACCTGTCTCTTGGCTTCTGCATACTGATTTCTCTGAGTACAACTTTTGCTTTTTCTTGCCTTTGCACGGAAATTCCCCAAGGAGAATGTGTTGAATTCAAGTTGGTTATTACTTTTCCTACTAGTCACAGTGCTCATTCTACTAAGGCCTGAGAAATGGGAGACACTGCCAAAAGACAGTGCAATGTGAAGGCACTTCAGTTCCCTTTAGTAAAATCTGGAAATATCCAGCATATAGAAAAGTGCCTAGACTATATAGTAAGTGCACGATATGAATGAAATTAGCTCATTAAACTACATCTGGAAGCACTGTACATATTTTCATCTTAATCCAACATGTGACACTGACTTGATCCTAAATCAATTTTATAGTCTTATTTGAAAAAGTTCCAGTCTATATAAATTAAGGAAAACCTTAAATATTCCAATATACTGTTACTTCATTGGTTCCCATCAGACCACACTGCATGTCAACTACTCAGTGTTAGGTCAAATAGTTAATACTAAAAGTTCCTTAAACTATATTAAACTATTTACACAGAAAAATGGAACTAGCTTTTATTTTTGAGGTGTTGAATAACCTGGACTGAATCTATTCATTATTTTCTCTCCTCTTTAAAATTGGTCATTTGATTCTAAATTTACTTCAGATATTTTATTCTAGGCTTAGACAATTTTTCCCATAATGAAAATTGTTATGATCTTATTGAGTGCCCATGAAATAAAGCCTTTTCTAAGGTTCTTTATCCTTGCTTGCAATGTTTTGATCACGTCTGTAAATTTTCCTGTTATATAGCCATAGCATTGTAAAAACTAATGGGCAAAAAGTATAATTTCAAACACAGGCAGGAATTTTATTGTGCTAGCCTAAAACGTGAATGTTGAAAGAAGTGTCATTCACACATCATTTTTCAGTTCCAATCAATGTTTTTGTCTCGCTCCTAAGTGGGTAAATTCTCAGTCACCTTACAGTCTTTCTAAAGGTGTCATGGTCATGGCAGTCCGGGCAGCAGTCTGCCCTACTCATTTCCATTACATGAGTGCTCCTTTCATTAAGAATGTGAATATTCACAAAATCATTTGCCTCTCCAATCAAGAACTTGACTCCTCAGTTGCCGCACTTCCGTTATTCTTTGAGTAAGCTATTTTTATTTATTTAAAGTTTTTTTCTTTTTTTTTGAGGAAGATTAGCCCTGAGCTAACTACCGCCAGTCATCCTCTTTTTTGCTGAGGAAGCCTGGCCCTGAGCTAACATCATGCCCATCTTCCTCTACTTTATACGTGGGACGCCTACCACAGCATGGTGTGCCAAGTGGTGCCATGTGCACAACCGGGATCCGAACCGGCGAACCCTGGGCCGCCGAGAAGCAGAACATGTGAACTTAACCGCTGCGCCACCGGGCCAGCCCCCGAGTAAGCTATTTTTAAAGGGGAACAGTATCATGGAATCAAGGACTAAGAGAGCTTCCTATTTTTCTTTGGCACGAATATCAGTGTGATAATGCATTGAGAAATACATTAATACACAGTCCTAACAAGTGTGTTGATACACACATTCTAGCAGCTTGCATCACTCAAGAACATTTTGAAAGATATTATCAGTGGACTGGAGATAAAATACATTAAAGCATAGATGAGCATAAACTCTACCTCCCAATAGTAAGAAAATGGATTGAAGCTGAGGAAAATATTGGGAGGGCTTTCACCTGTATGTATGAAAATGGACTAGGTCTGTCTGGCCTTTGTGACTAGGGAGGAGAGCATCAGATGTTCACCAGCACTTTCTACAACATTCCTAATACTTGGCAAAATTCTATTCTTACCACGACAGTTTTAACTCTGTCACTGCTATTGATTACATTTGATGAATACATATTTCTGAAAACCCTGAAGCTGAGACAAGTCTTTCGCTACTTAAAGGTAACCTAAACATAAAAGGGTAATGGTAGCCATCATGGCTGATGGATCATTTTCCTGTTTTTAGCAGAATACAAAAAGTGATGATGAAGAGGTTATTATTCAAAACATCAGCTCCTTAACATTTTTTAAAACACATTTGAGAAAAGTAAGCTTTTTGAAGGCCAGAAACTTAAACAGAGCATTGCATTAAATAGAGCACAGGTTGTCGTTTTGATAGCAGTGTCCCTGAGTAATGGGTTTTATAATGAACAGATGATAGAGCAGAACACATAACAACACATATACACACAGAACCGTCATTTTTAAAATGGTACAGTTGAAGCTACTGGAATGATTTTAATTCTCCAAATTGTTTTGTTGGCCACACTTTCAAAATTTACTCACCAAGATAGCTAGAACAAATGCCTCAGAAAGATTTTTAAGTTTGGCCAGTGGCCAGTTTCCCTTTAGTATCAGGACTAAACTCCTGACTTCTTTTAGACTTCCTCACATTTTCTCATTTTTTGTATATGTGCTTCCATATACTTCCACTCCAACTGCTGAGGCCTCCCAGTGAGTGATGGATAGTACTTTTATTTATGCCTGCCTGAGGATAGGAAATGAATCCTTGATTTCAAATGGTGCTTAAATAGGTTGCTGCTTAACTGATTTTTACCTTTTTAAATATAAGTGCCCTTCTGACAATATTATTCAGATTTCCCGCACATTAGAACTCACAGACATAACAATGATATTTTATATGCTCATTAAAAGTCTCGAATCATTAGCTAAATTGTACTCAACTTAGCAGTCATGATCTTGAATGTCAGGTTAAGTTCTCTGAGATCCTGTTTGTCAGTATGTATATTGGGAATCAAAATATTATGTCCCACAGAGATTTTTATTGGAAAAGGGTTACAAATACTGTGTAATATACAGTGATATCATCTTCATTTTTCACTGAATCTCAAGAAACACTGACTTCTGAACATGGTTTGGTTGGTGTTAACATTATTAATATTAATTTCTTTTCTCTGAATCAACAGAAAGCTACCTAAAAGAATAGGCTATTGGCAGTTTTTAGGCTGAATAAGCTAAATCTCCTCAGCCTCCTGAGGACTTGCTCCTGCAGTGAGACCAAAGGGCTCTGTTACACTTCAGTAATAAAAAGCATGCACGATTCATTAAGAATATAGACAAGGCTTTATGTTATATTTATTTATTTTCCAGCTTGTACAAACTGGATGTAGAAGCATAAACATAGTACATTTCTACCATTTTCAACAAAAATATAACCAATATGTACAATTATTGTATTAAAAATACAAAAGGGATACAGACTCCACCAATGTCTTTCTAAAAGACATACAGGTACAAGTAGTATCAAAAGTATGAGGAAATCACCAGTTAATTGTACATTCTGCACTTGACATCACAGAGCGAACTGAGATTAGCAGTCCTATGTTCTACAATTACTTAATGCTTAGATAACATTTGTGCAACTTGTGGTAGAGCTAGATTTCTGTCTTTCTATATGCACATGAGGTCCATAGCCTATATAATAAAACTGGCAAATAATGCATATTACATGTAAAATTACAAATGCATAATTGACAATGTAATATATAAGCAAGTAGACAAATGCCATGATACAGAGGAGAATTATTAAATAAAGCACTGACATTGTTTGATACAGTGAAAAAACACTGCAATCTGACTTTTAAAATTTGAAGCTATTTACGTTTATCTACTGATCAATATGATCAGCTGAATTTAATGGAAAAAAAATCCAAGACCAGCAGTTCCTCACATTTGAGTACTACTCGGATTGGCAGCCTTCACTTTTCCGGAGTCTGTGCAAAAACAACACAAAAATAGAGTGGAGGGGTCATTTCAGTCATTATAGGGTTAATAGCAGCTGTGAGCAGGTGGTTGCTACACTTAGGCCTTCTCTATCCATAGCGTCCATAAAGCCACCTACAGGTTAGTCTTTGGTGACTAACCCTCCTTGCAAAGGCTGGCATATTTAACTAGGTTTTTGATCTTTTATCACGTTAACGGCTTGTTTATTCCCTAATGCCAATTCAATAAAGGGAGGCTGTCTTGAAAGAGCAGTATTAACAGCTGGCATTAGCTCCAACATCCCAAGCTGCTTTCACTGCAATGCTATCCAGTTATAAATGTTTCTCTTTAAAAACAAACAAAAATCCCTAAAACTAAATTAACAAAAATCAAAGAAACATAACTTAAAAATGGGGTTTGCCATCCATCTTAATGGAGCAGAACACGCCCTCAAATGACACTGTCCTGCACTCCATAAGGCTCAGACACAGGACACAAGAGTCCTATTTCCCTCCCCTGGCCATGTGCAAACAGTTTTACAGAAGAACCCCACCCACTGGGGAAGGAGTGGATAAGGTGTCTTGGTATCTAACTAATTGGCTAACATTTTATACTTCCAGGTTAGGGCACTTCACGGGTGAGGCCAGAAGGACATGGAAAGACAGGGTCGCAAGCCAGGTCTTCCCCTCTTCTTGGTGTGGCCACACCCTGTCCGGCATATTTGGTTTTTTAGAATCCCAGGCTGGCAACCCTAGTTAAAGGTTCAAAATAATACTGTAATCATTAAATGGATATAACATTTACTCTCTGAACATAATCTTTAAACTCATTAAAAAAAAAAAAAAGGAGGACATTGTAAACAAGTGGACAAGCACTGTACTCAAAGGATTTCATTGTTTTTCTTTGTCTTTCTTGGTGGGTTAAAGGCCCCAAGTAGTTCAATGGCTAGCTTTTCTCATTATCCCAATGAGACCAAGTGCTAGGACTGGATTGAAATCTAAAAGGAAGATTTTAAAAAATCCTTCCAGGCATTGAGAAGTGCAGCCAGAGTGAATCATCTTGTTGTGATGATCTTGGAATTTGGAATGATACTGTGTGATGTGGCAGGCAGCAACAGTGGGAGCTTGAAGATTGCTGCACTGTGCATTTCAAGCAACAAAGTCTGAAAAGTGCCAGGGCAATTTCTTCACAGTATTTCACATGCAAAGGGGACAGGAAGAAGGGGAGAAGAAGCCCCATGCTGCTTTTAAGGCAGGGAAGGAGGCAAACTGGTCCACCATCCTCAGAATGTGAGTTCCAAGGCTCCAATGCTAGGGACGTCTTCTTGTGCTCTCCTTTTAGGTGGCTAACTCTGGATCCAGAAACACCTGTGCCTCAAACAGCAGACACTTGTTCATCTTCTGAAAACACAACCAGGAAAGAAAAAAAAATTTAATGAGCAAGCAAGTAGTTTCTTGTGCTTAGAGAGAATACATTCACTGATGTGCTCAATAAAAATACCATAGCTATCTTTTAGTATTAGTTCACTTAAAATCCTTGTCTTTTTTCTAATTAATGATTGATGAAAAAGTTTATATATGATGCATATCTTTAAATATATACACAATATAAAAATATATACATTGTATATTTATTGATTGAAAAGATAATAAATACATCGAAAATAGTTATAAAAGAGCACGTGACTTTTTTATAATCTATACTCACACACATAAAAAAGTCTAGAAGAATATATAACAAAATGTTAATAGTGGTAATCTGCAAGTGGCAGGATTATAAGTAACTTTCAATTATTGTGTTTTGCTTTTTTCTATAATCATTATCTGTGTAATAAAACATGTTAAACTCAAAACTTAAAAAAAAGAAGTCCAAATATGATATTTCCACAGAAAACTTTGAGAATTAGGAAAGAAATCCAGCCATGTACACACTTTATTACAAGTGACCCCCTCTGCAATCTTTGGCATTTCTTAACCCTCAGTTTGCAACTTTACCTATAAAATGTTCTTTGTGTAATATATGGCTAAAGATAAAGCTGATCAATGTTAAGAAAACACAAATGCCTTGGAAAGCTTACAGATAGCATGAGTGAGCACATCTAACTTTATGGTTTTAAGAATGCATATATACCATCCTCCTCAGTGGAAAACCCTTGAGGCTGATAGGGGGCGAGGCGCGGGTCACACTCGTTAGGTTTATGCCACTGTGGTTTGTTCACTGGCCTGCCGCTCGCTGGATGCCCATGTGGCTGCTGTGGCGGTGAAGGCCCAGCTGTGTCGGTGGGTCGGGGGATCATCCGAGATCTCTGAAGCGCCACGTTGTAGTCTGGAGGTTTCCTGGCTGGATGGGAATGTCCTTCTGGAAAGTCAGTGATGGGGATTCCAATGTAGCCTGGAGGGGTGGGCGGGGGCTCTCGATACCTGCCTTCCTTTCGTGCTACAATAAAGAAAGTGTACCAGCCATTAAAAATTTTGTGGAAGAATATTTCATGCCATAAATGTTTATAAAAATAATTATTAAAAGAGCATACATAGTGTAATAGCAAACATGATTTTGTGTGGTATGGGATAGAGGTGGGGGATATGGTAGGTGGGTGAATGGATGTTAACTAAACCAAATATTCACAATGGCTATCTCTGTGTGGCGAAATAATTGGTGAGAGAAGCTACTAAGCAATCTAAGTACCTTTAACCTTAAATGGACTACTTCAAAACTTGTCTTTAGCTATAAACTAGTAATAAGGTTAACACTTAACCTTTGGGTTTATTGAAAGATTAAGCAAAGAGAGAATGTAAAAGGTCCCCAGTACGATGCCTGGAACATGTTAGTGGTGCCCGGTACAAGTTCCTTCCTCCCTCCCGGCCCCAGGGGCAAGGTTGGCTATTCCATCCTTGCCGGGCATTTACCCTTATCAGGCAGAGAATTAATTCCACATTACTTTCAGGTCTTGAGCCTCACTTTGGAAAATAGTGAATTCAAATAAATTTGGAAAAATAGTACAAAAAGTGATGCAAATTGAAAAATTCTAACTATATGTAAGGTATGTATTTTTCTTACAATTCTTTTATTAATGTCCATGACCTAGAACACGAAATCTGTAAAGGCAAGTAAAATCAAAGTTTTATTTTCTTGAACTTTCTAGACTCATCTGTTAGGAGCTAAAAATCATTTTTCTTTCATTTACAATAAAAATTCTGAGTACTAGTTAAAAGAAAGTGCTTTAAAAATTGCAGCCTAAGAATAGGTATTAACTGTTATCTCCTTATTCATCTTGAAAGGATATGAAATTTGACATCTACCCATGGCTATGTACATCGTAAAATAACTACAATTTCCCTACTAATAAAAGTGATGTTTGTAATGCTTATATTCCGGAATTTCTGACTCTTATGTCCTATAACGTATTCCTACACTTCAATTACACAGATGTTGAATATGCCATAGAAAATAAAACCTGACGGGACTGAGGGAACACGAGAGATTTCACAACAGAAACAGCAGCAGCAAAGCAACAGCATCTTTCGAGTACTTAGGAATTACTATTTAGGCACTGTTCTAAGTGCTTTGCAGAGGTTTCCTTTAATCCTCACACCAACTACATTAGTAGAAATTACCAGCTCATTTTACAGACGAGGAAACAGACAGTTTAGCATGTTGCCCGATGTCACAAAGCTAGGCAAGTGGCAAAACAGAGATTCAAGCTCCAGTCTGCCTGACTCCTAAGCTCTGCCTCATCACATCATCTCTGAGCGCCTCTCCCTCGTTCTATCTGTCATGTGCAGAGAGGATGTGTTTAGCACAGAAGCAATTTGTCTGTATAACAAAAATCAATAGAAGATTTTTAAATATGCCAAGTACACAGTTCTAAATACACTTCAAGGAAACAAAACAGAATAAAACATTTAAAACCGTTCCAATTAAACAAAAATTCTCCCTCTAGAGAATGGCCATCCTTCCTGCTAATTTTCATCTGAAAAGAGCAATGTTAGACCACATAATATCCATAATGGCAACCTACTGATCCTGATAGCTAAGACGTGCTGAATGCTTACTGTGTTGGGAGATAGCAATATGCACCTGACCACAGAACCTGGGCTCTCAACCACTCTTCATTTCAAACTCCTGAACACACTGCTAACTACACAGCAATGGCTGGGACAAAAGGAGACAAAGACCTACAAACACATCACTTTACTTTTGAAATAAGTTAGATTAGAGCCATGATCCAGACATGACAAAGCTCTCCAATAAGCTTACCAATAAGTCCCTTTGCAGTACTTGACGTCACAGCTATGTGGGCAGGCATGGGAACAGGTTTGGTTTCCTCTGTGGTCACAGATGTTATGCTGCTGCTTTCGGCCTCAATGGAAACATCTTTCCCACCCCTTCGCTTTATTGTGCCGGTGTCGCCTTCTGAGTCTTCTCCCCAGTATCCTGTGGAAGATGCCCAGCTTGCCCGGGATTGGGCTTGTTCAAGACTCTCTCTACTTTGATTTTGCCTGTTATACTTTGTGCTATGATCAGAAAACATAATTTGGTCCATATGGCCACTTGAGGCCCATAAACCTGCAGGATCCCCTGAATAATCAAAGTGAGTGTGCCCGAATGGAAGTGTTTCCCAGCTTCTCTGGTGCTGGATGGTCTGTATATTGTCATGGGAACCACTTGAGCAAGATGTCCAGCTCCCACGGCCACTGTCGGCAGCATCAAGTGAAGCGCGATCCCCCTGGTCTTGGGAAAGTTCTTCTGTGCTTGGAGAAGAAATTACCGTAGCTGTAGCATATAAGCCCCGACTCTCAGACATTGGTGCATAGGACCTACGTGGTCAAAAGAAATTTAAAAATTGAAAAAAGAAAAAGGAACATTGTTAACTAATAAACCTATGATAAAGCCAAAGTACTTTTTCCTTAAAGGTGGCTTTCCTTCATCCCACGAAGAGGATGAAAGGATCACTGAATTACACTGTAGCAGCCAGTTCTAACATGTCCAGTTTTCTCACCTTGTCATTACCATAAAATAAATATAGAGGGAAAAGAACAATTACTTGCTTATAATAAAGGAAAATTTTCCTTACAAGGCTCAATATAATCTGATTATTTCAGGAAGACAGCTCATATAAAAGAACTGGGATATATCCTCAAGTCACCCTCTGCCATCAACACAGAACTGTGATTTAATAAAGAATAAACCCAACTTGAAAAGCTGTCTGCACAACAAAAACAGCATGGTACTTAATAATCTAGAAATTGTGAAAATTAGACCCGAGATGGGAGAAAATTTCTTAGGCATTATGTAAAATAAATAGAAATATACATCTAAAAGAAAGGACTCATTTTTAAAAGATGGAAGAAGGAATGTAAAAGAACACTACAGAAAAGCCGCCTACCCTAAGCTGTACTGATCGGGTTCAATCATGGTCCGCCTTTCCATCCTGCCCACGCCTAGGTTTGTTTCCACAATGCTGACAGAATGCCTCTGGCGTCTCTCATCATGCAGTGAGACTGGCACTGAGTCAAAGGAAGAATTGCTGACAATACTAGATCGTGAAGAAATTTCACTGTGACCAGAATCTGAAAAATTATCCACAGTACCACTGGGAGCCAAAGTATAGCCTGCATGGGAAATACAAGCATATTAATTAGACACTGTAGGTTTATAACATAAAACCAAAGTCTACCAAATAGAAGCAAAAACAAAATGGAGGCCAAAGAGATCACCACTGGAGTGGGGAAAAAAACGTTTTACTTGTGGAGACCAGAAAACTGAGATAAGGTGAATTTTTACTCAAATGAAGCTTAATTTGCTTAATGAAAGTTTAGAGAGGAAAAAGGAAAACATTGTTATATGAGCCAGGAAGTGATGCAGTATCATGGCATTACTCGACTAGTCTTAGCTCCCTTAAATATAAATCACACAACTATTAGTTTATATAAAAGAAACTGTTAAGAATAACTCTGATCAGATTTAAAAGCATGAGTTTTTTCCAAACTGCAAAGTCAGTAATCTTGTTTTCAACAGAGTTTTCAGTTTTTAAAACATGGCATAGAATAATTCAACTGGAAATATTATAACAGTAAGTGGATATATAAGAATAAGATATAAGATCTTCAGATTTTTGCCATTTTTCAATATTAATAATATATTGGGTAAATCACATCAAAGCCAATTGTTTTCAAGGACATAAGTGCAAAATCTCCATTTTCTCCCTGGATCATCACTGTGTCTAAACAGATGTCTGTTTTTTGACCTGAAGGACCCTTAATTCTTCTTTGTTGCTACAAATAATGTTGAAAGTCACAAAGAGAGAGAGGCTTGTCTTGATATTTTTAATGAAAACATCTGAATCTTCTTTCTCTCTACTCATTTTTTTACATTACTAAGGATCTCATGTTACTTAAAATACTAATTTTATATTATATGTATGCAATGCAGATTTTTCAATGCCACTTACCTAATAAAAAATTAAATCTAGAGCACCTAAATGTTGCTAATTTACTCTCTAAATAGTACTTCCCCATCCTTTCAGTAAATTGTTAATTCCTGATTTATTTTTTAAAGGTTGCACAGGTCTTGATAAGATTTAATGTGTTCGTCTATGAAATGGCTTTTTATAAACCATACTGCAAGTTCTAACAGATAAGATTTAAAGCCTTTCATGAAGAGTCTGCTCAAAAAAAATCTCTATAAAAATAATTACTCAGATGGAGCACTTGATATTTGGAGGAATTCTCCCATTTTCCTTAACTAATGAGATGATTCCTCGCTTTCCCACCCCGTTTTTGGTTCTATAACCCCACCTATCCCATAGGTCCGTGGTGCATTGTTATTCTTGTTACTGTTCTCACTTCCAAGAGAAGAGGAGGAACTGGTTAAGTCCAACTGCCCGGAGCCAAAAGATCTCAGCTGATTGCCACTGCCACCTAACAACAGGATGAGAAAAGAATTCAGATATATCCATTTAACAAGGTCAGTAGAGACTGATACCCACATAAAATGCACAGATTCTTTGAAATATCTAAAAAGTAAAGCAGAAAAAGTAGTTGTTGTGCCAGTGAAATCTAACAATTTATTAATCCTTTTGGCTTTCCTTTAGGGAAAACTGTCTTAGCCATTTAATACTGGCTCACACACACCCATTCAATTAAAGGGTAGGAGGAGAAAGTAACCTGGAGGGTTATGCAGCAGAAAATTATCTATTATTTTAATAAAAGAAGGCATCAACATAAGGAAGAGAGTTTGATTGTCTAAAATTTAATCTCTTTAAAAATAAAACAAGACAGCAACAAAAAAGGTAATCAAGACCCATGTTAATACAATGAAAAATAAATCAGGAAGATAGTTTTTCTTATGTTTTTAAAGCCCTCAACTCTGTAATTAATGTTATATAATCATATTTAGTTAGACCAACTTTAGTATAAAAAGAATTATTTCCACACTTAGAATCAATAAAAAACTTCAATGTATTTTCTAAAAGGCCTTATATAGTTATAAATTTAACACTATTTACTATAAGTATAATATTAAAAAATACCAAAATCCTTCCAAATTTATAAACTTAGGGAGAAAAAATCCATTGGGCATTATATATTAGATCATTTTAAATGACTCTATAATATAAAAAATGATGTAATATATAACTCTGGAATTTTGTATAGCTGAAACATACAGATTTCTATAAAGGGAAACAATGAGTAATTTAGTAATTCAGTTCTACCTTTCCTTGGAGAACTTTGTGGAGAAGTGGGAGGAGAAGAAAGCTGTGAAGACGCATTTGATATCGTATCTTCTGCTTGTTTCTTGTGACGCTCCAAACTTCCTTCTTCAGATAAAGAAAGAATTTTCTTTAAAGCTTGTGGAGAGTTTATGCCTATAAGAGAAAGAAAATATGTATTCTTAAGATGGAAAATAATATTAATGAGTAAAAAACCTTCTTGTGTTAAGACTTAATAATACATTTAGTTTTCAACCTACTTACAATCTTAATGGTCTTGGTACTCTTCACGGTGTAAACAGTAAGCTTATAGAAGGCACAAGGTACCTGTAGTTTGGTTTCTGACATATCTGCCAGAATACTAGAAATAGACTGCTTCTGATATTTTACTTTAGATTCTGAATCTTAACCACCACTTTTATTCAGCAATATCTTTGACAACAATGAAGAAAAAATAAAGAATTCGGGAATGTTTGAATTTAGGATGAAAGTGACGCAGCTAAGAATATTTATTATTAGAACTTGGGTTTGAGTTGGAAACAGGTAGTTTGGTGTGGTTGGATATGTTAGCTCAGGGGAAGTGGGAATGATGGGAGAAAAGTAGAGCCAAGAGCTAAAAGGAAGTAACAAGAAAAGTGAATAAGGAGCTCTAAGGAATTCCATGCAGTTAATATTTGATCAAATAAATAAATGAAAGAGAAGTCAGGAGGAGACCCATGAAAGTGCTGTGACTCATGAAAGACCCAAGAAACCACAGAAGGTTTTCAGAAGAAGGGAGCAATCCAGTGCAAGGTGTAAGATCAAGGAGGATGAGAGTAGAAGAAAAAGGATTATATATGCCAATATAAGGTGATTTTTTTTCCCCAAAAAATTATTTTTCAGAAATGAAGGAGTCCCATTAAAATATCTTATAAATCCTCTAGTATTATTATAAGGCACTCTCAATTACATTATTTTGAACTACAAAGAGAGATATTTGGGAAGGCATTATAGCCTAAAACTACCTCCATCGATGCTAGTTTTAATATTCTTAGACTTAACAGAATCCATTAAAAAGGAGCAATGAAATTTCACAAAGATCTAATCCTTCACTTCACCTCATGTGTTTGATGTTGTTTTAATATAATTTTCTAAAAATCATTTTTAAAGTACTACTTTAATTACATCTATAGATACTAATATACACACGATGCATGAGAATACGAGTTACATTAAAGCTTTATGAAGGTATAGTTTTGATTGATTTGGAAAAAATTTTCAAGGCCAGCATCATACACAGATTCAAAAAGTGCTGTCTTTCAATGCTGTCAACAATGCAGATGTGTGTGAAGATCCTAAGCCTTAGAAAACTGTGTTCTTCAAAAGTAGTTCTAGTGATGAAAAAGACAGTGATATAAAAAATGCAGAAAGTGTTTAGGAGAAAATTATTTCATGAATTAGAGTAGGGGGACTCAGCATCTCTAAATTAATAGTTTATGTTATATGACTTTAAATATTTATGTTAAACTAAATAATTATCCTAAGAAGACATACAACTAGTGCATCCATATTGCTAAAGTTCATAAATTCAGATAGGCCTAAACACATTCTGAGAGAGATCCTCTCTGGGAAAGCGGGGGATAGCTTTAGTCAGACACACCTACATTTGGGCTAATAGGCTATATTTAGCTAAAGGGAAGACTGATAATCTTCCATATAACAAGTTCAGTGTAAAAGAGGAAATAGAAGTCAGATTGCAGGGCATTTAGGAATATTTGAATATTAAGAAGATAGTTGACGTAGAGACATGTAATTCCGTTTGTGTGTGATGGGGGGGCAATACAAATATCTGAAAGGGAAATGAGAAGTAAAGGTATTCTTTTCTCACTATTCCCCAAACTCAACAAATGGGACATTTATTGACCAGGAGGAATGAGGCAAAGACAGAGTAAATGAAGGATCCACCATAAGACTCTTACCTAACTCATAAGGACAGGTTGTTCTTATAACTAGCTTAGTTACCCATATCCTATTTTATCTAAGTAAACTCTTTGCTATCAGTTTATTTTTTTAAATTTTGTTCTTTTTATTAGCATTGTTTCCTTTCACAGTACTTAGAAAAAATAACCAGTACATTTTATGAACAATAATTTTGTTGTAACATTTACATAAAGGGACTACACTAGTAGATATGTTACTTTTTTTTTTTTTTGAGGAAGATTAGCCCTGAGCTAACTACTGCCAATCCTCCTCTTTTTGCTGAGGAAGACTGGCCCTGAGCTAACATCCATGCCCATCTTCCTCTACTTTATACGTGGGTTGCTACCACAGCATGGCTTTTGCCAAGTGGTGCCAAGTCGGCACCCGGGATCTGAACTGGCGAACCCCAGGCTGCCGAGAAGCAGAATGTGCACATACAACCGCGGCACCACTAGGCCAGCCCCAGATATGTTACTTTTTTTTTTTTTTTTTTAAAGATTTTATTTTTTCCTTTTTCTCCCCAAAGCCCCCCGGTACCTAGTTGTGTATTCTTCGTTGTGGGTTCTTCTAGTTGTGGCATGTGGGACGCTGCCTCAGCGTGGTCTGATGAGCAGTGCCATGTCCGCGCCCAGGATTCGAACTAACGAAACACTGGGCCGCCTGCAGCGGAGCGCGCGAACTTAACCACTCGGCCATGGGGCCAGCCCCCAGATATGTTATTTTTAATATGAAAGATGAAGCATGATTTGGCTCCTTAACATTTAAGAATTAATTATATTTTCCCCTGCAAGTTACAGAATCAGTGATTCAACAAATAATTCACCTCCAGACAAATCATTTGACTTAATATTCTGCCTAAATTCCAGCAATTCATTGATCATAAGGCAAAACTAGTTTAAATAATGTATATGGACAAAGCAAGTTCTGTACTCATTAAAAATTAAAGTAGAAAAAGCCTTATGCCTCCATTTCACACATTCCCCTTACACCATGACAAATGAGCATGATTAAATGAGATGCTCTATAAAAACAGTCCTTTCCACTGTCTAACTTACTAAACATTAATATTTTACTCAGAGGTGGCAATCAGGAGGAGACTCAAGTATATTAGATGATGTTATATCCAAGATAAACATTTTTTCTTAATCTGAAAAACATGGCAGTCAAAGGCACCAAAAGAGGATATGAATTTAGTCACCTACCAAAAGGTGGGAGATCCTTTACTGGTACTTTCTTCCGTGAGGGATAAAGGGACACAGCAGGAACCTGCAGTCCTTGGTTGAGTTTATGTGCTGGCTGCGGCTGCTGGGGCTGCGGCTGCGGCTGTGCTTTCTGTTGCGACCCTGCCCTTGGAGCCACTGGGGAGGTCTCGGACTTGACAGGCTTTTTGTCACCAGGGTTCTTAGGCACTGATAATTGTTTGGTTTGAAAATAGAACAAGAAATTAAAGATGTTAGTAGCTACATACAAGATAATTTTAGAACTGCATGAGCATTTTCTGCAGTTAGAATACTAAAATGTGTATCTTTTTTCCTGTTGCCTAGAAAAAGGACAGAAATGAGGTTGGGGGAGAACTCGAGGTACAGAAAATATTAAAATATGACAGGACCAAGATATTTACTTTATGAAACTAGTTATCACAAAAGATGATTACATTATTAAATACATTATGAATAATGTGGATATTTCAGGATGTTATGTGTATATATATATAAAACAGAAATATATGGTAAAAGCTTCAACAGAAAAATTATTAGGAATTACTTTTCTAAAATAGTGTCCAAAATTCCTTGATGTATATGAGCTTATTTTTATTTAATAAATGGTATTAACAAATTCTTTTTACTATCAAATTCTCTCTCCAGTGGGGTAGAATTATCTATGTTAGCTAATAGCAGCCAATACTGCTTGAATATTATACTGAGTATATAATTCCATGGCAGACAGAATGCAAACTAATTTTATAGGGCAACTGAATGCTGTATGTATAGTATATTAATATTGAAAACAACTCAATGACACATGTACACTTCTTCCACCTTACACATAATTTATAGAAGCTAAAGATTAGGGAACTCAAGTAACTTGCCTAAGGTGACATTCCTAGCATGAGGAACAAACAGGATTTGAACGCAGACCAATCTGACTTCAGAGGACAAGAAATGCTGTGCTTTTATGGTATCCTGGGTAAATCTAATAACTTGAATCTTCTCAAATCATCTATCTACATTTAAATTCTATAGTAGATATCTTCAAACCAACCCATAAAAGACCTAAATGTGTCCTAAGTGGAAAATGCCTCTGTATTACAAATACAGATGCAAATAAAGAGAAAACTGCTCCTCCCCCAACACACACCCCATTTCTAGCCTAGCCAGATTTTTAAAGGCTGGGAAGCTACACATTAGGCTGAGTTGTGACTCGTTGTGTAGCAGAATTACCACTTTACATGGTTGCTGAACTTATTGCTGGGTGCTGTCTCGGCTGAGGGTATAAAGTGCAGCCAGCACACCTAGTTCTATGCTCTTCTGACCTGCTGGGCCCCTAACCCTTCTCAGGTTGCCCATTACTTCAGAAGTATCTGTGTGAGAAAACAAGGGATGCAAATGGGAGACGCATCCACCCATGTGTCCTGTGCCTGCACACTGGCTGTGTCGGGATGAAACCAAAACAACAGTCACCCCAATCAAGTCTAGAGTGTCATCCCCCCCACTCTAACCCAGTTGGACATGAGACCTAGCTGCATGGTTTTCAAGAGTAGCATTCCAGGTAAAGGCTGGTATGTCTCAGGATGCTATTTCCCCCTCTGCATTAAGCCCTGTTTTGCCACCACCCATACCGTTCCACATGAAACAAATCTGCATTCTAGTCAGATTCCGCAGCCACTTTAAGGAAAAACTCACATGTGTTGGTTGCTGGCTCACACTGCAGTGACAATGTCTGAAGACTCTCCTCATCCATTTCTAGTTCCAAATTGGACAGGTATTGCTTCACTTTTCGAGCCATTTGGGCATCTTCATAAAGCTTTTTGGCATTGAGAAAGGAACTACGACGTACCCGCTTTTTATGACCACCTGTCTGAGCAACATCTAGCACTGTTGCATTTGTACTACCCTGGCTGAGAGACCTGGAAGATGAAAAGGCAGATATGCAGCTCACTCTAGCATGGGATTTCTTTATCTATTTGAAACGTGCCAAGACTTACATAAATATTCTGTGTTCCAAAGGTCACATGCCTCATTCTGGTAAATAAACCGTTACAAAGGACTATAGAATAAATCAAATAAAAATCAAACTTTTTTAAATTTAAAGAATCATGTATACATACATATATATGTTTGGCACCTGTTCTGTTCCAACTAGGAAATTTTCTACTTTGCACATCTGTAGAGAATTCAAGGCAGTTCTCTCACAGAAGCCAGCAAATAATAACGATTATATGTAAAAGCTCATGCAAGAATACACAGTTACAATTAAGATTTACATTAAATTTACTTCTCCTACAGAGGATGTTTCACATAGATTTAAATAAAATTAGCTGCAATGTTAACAATTATTTTCTTATTCCTTGGGTTAAATGTAGTCAGTTTTTAAAGTAATATGGTCAATCTGTTAATAAAATAGTCATGCAAATGTAAACACATATATATAGAAACTAGCATATGAATTGTTAAGAATTATTTTTTAAAAGAATTGGTTTATAGAATGAAAATAGTAGTTAGTTGAGCTGTAAACAATTTAGTTTTAACACCTGGGGGCACCTTTTATAATAAATTATATGTATTTACTTCTCAAATATCTGTGCAATAGTATTTAAATTGCACAATTTTTCTTTCTAACATCCTTCCTTCTCTCATCCCACCTTAGGTTCTACCTATTACAAAACACACAAATTATATTAAAATAAAATCTTTCTGAAAGCTCAGAAGTATGCCTGGCCTACTGTTCCCCCAAACAATCATTAATCATTTCACAGCTCTCATGGATCATGACCTCAAAAGCAAAAGCCCCAACAGATTAAACTTGAAGTCAGTTTGCCAACTGAAATTATGCTAGAGCAAGAGGGTTAAGAAAACATTGCAAAAATGCAAAGCATCAGAAAATATAGCAGGTAAGAAAACAATGCAATGAGCGGAATAAGAACTGTGTGTGGGTATGCAAGATCTCCACCACTTACCCCAAACTCCTCCATTTCTTCTTCCTGTAAGTGAGAGCCATGGAGATTGAAGCATGGGTGTAGAAAGAGAGACAGAAAGATCACAAGCTCAGAAAGAAGGGACTAGACTTCTGGATAAGCAGTACTAGAAGCCCACGAACATTAAACTGTATAATTACCTCACACACAACTTGACCAGAACTATTTTTCTGGTTCAAGAGACAAATATATTTAATTTTTTTATTTTAAAAGAAGACTGACTCCTGTTCTCTCCTTCACTGGATTAATCAGTTTGTCCTACACTGACAGCTAAGTCCATTGTGTGGACATTGAGATAATATTGTTTGGGTGTTTTACATATTTTAGTTCATACTACCAATTATGAATTTTAGCTCTACAAGGCAGTGTTCTGAAAAATAAGAAATAATTGTGCCTCATATTAAACGAAAAATGTCTGAAGGACAAACTGTTTTTACTGGCAGTCAAAAATACACTCGATGCAGTATAAGACATTTACTCCAAATTAGAGCTCAGTGGAGATTCTCAGCATGACCTAATAAAATTTCTGCCATGCTACAAATATAAAACTCAAATTTTTCTCATTTATTAGGAAGCTCTAAACTCAACCTTCTCTTATCCCACATGTGCTACTGAAGATGACACACTCACCGAGTCCTAAACATGAGGGCAGGGTCCATGTTAACTGAAGCCATTCGGCCAACATGACGAATTTCTTTTGCAATCATCCTTAGCTTCTCAAAATTGACCAGCCCATCGACTTTTGAGTCATTTCCTATAATTAGCAAAGAAGAAAAAGAGTATCACGTGGCATTTATTCTGTGCTTCCACAAGAGAAGACAGAAATCCTCTCCTTTCTATTTACCTTCATGAAGGAACGTGAGATCCTTCTTGATAACTGGGAATAGAGGGATTATGGGAGGTTGTAGATTTTGACTATTGAGGACAGTGCGATATTTTGCCATGTTTCTGGAAGGATCAAACAGGTCTTGGAGATCTTGAAATAGCTTTTCATATTTATTGGGAAGTTTTTCCCAGGTGGTTCGCAGTCTTGCCACTGGTGCCAGGTTTAGGCCACTGAGAGGAAAAGAGAAAATAGGTATAAAATTAAATGACTTATGAAATGAAGGAAGTAAAATAGTGTATTGTTGATTTATTAACATATAACACCACTTCTGTATATACATCGCAATTTACAGAAAGATTCCTAAGAAACTGTTAGCAGTAATTCTAGCTAATGAGAATGGAAGATGGGAGCAGGGTCAGGGTCAAGGGGTTTTAGTTTTATGACAGAATGTAACTTTCATGAGAATAGGATTTTGTTTTGTTGTTTTGTCTCCATACGTAGAGAGGTGCTTAGCACATAGCAGACTCGCCAAATATCTTACAGTAATAAAATAAAACAAAAGCTGTAATAGTAATGAGAACATGATCAAACTCCTAGACAGAGAAAATGACTAATTTAATAATCACCATCAACATCAATATTGCTAATTGTTTCAGTCTGTATTTTCTTTCTGCCTCAATCTAAATACTTAAAAGGGAAGAAAATTAACATTTACTGGGCATCTGCCTTGTGCTGGCTGATGGAACTCCACATACATCATATCATTTAATCTACTTGATAACTCTTTGGTGTACTGTCATTTTATGGAGAAATAAACTAATATTCAGAGAAGTTCAAATAATTTACCCATGGTCACAAAGCTAAAAAAAAAAAGTGGTGAATATAGATATTTTTTGGGCTCCAAATCAGCTTACAAGAGATTTTTAAATTAAGGATTAAGATTAGGATTCAGAGAAAAAGAATTGTTAAATATGATTCAATTAAAAACTACCAAACTTACACAAATTATTTAGTGTTCCTGGATTGATATATATTTTTAATCTGCAAACTAAATTGAATCTTAAGACAAATGTCGTCTCTTACCTGATGATTGCAAACATTGAGTTAAAATTCTTGCATTCCCTACAGTGCAGCGCTATCTTGATGAAATGCTTAATGATCTTCATCCTTTTCAGCTGGTTTGTCTCTCTCAGAATTTCAGATGCTACCCAAAATGTTTCCTGGTTAATGACTTCTTCAAATTTCTTCAAGTTGACACAGCTGGTTTTTGATTTGAGTTTAAATAAATCATCTATATATTCAGTAGGTTCAATGTTACGGAAGAGTTCAAAATTTCTCATCGAGAGCTGTGTGGCAACTTCAACGGTACTGAGCTGCAGCAGGGAAATCTGACTCTCTCTCAGCAGCTCCTGAGCATCTTCGTCTGAACAAAGGGTTTCTGTCTCCATGTTGTTCTTCAAGTAATACCTACGAAAACACAGAATTCAAAGCCTAAGCAACGGTCACATGATATTCCTTGAAAGAATAACGCTACTTTTTGTAGAACGTTTGAGAGAACGCTGAATCGAATGATGGAAGAATTCTTTTTGACTAAGACAGAGTGCAGCTGCTGCCTCAGTCACCAGATCATAGAACTACTCCTCCAAAGTCGTTGATGGAAACTAACGATCACATGGAATTTCATTTGTGCCGATTGTAATTCCTTTTTTTCCTGTCCTTTCCTGCTTTCTAGATTTTATCTCTGTTTTTGCTAAAAATGACAGAAAATAGCTAAATTTAAATTTTCAGTTTAAGTAAGGAAATAGACTCTAAGGAATGAAGCAGGAGTGATGAGACACAGGTCATCATTCTATTTTCCCAGAGAGAATCTCTGCTATTGATGGGTTCAAAGTAGATCAATCCAAGTTTACTTATTTATTCAAATACCAAGGAAACCTACAAGCTGTTTTCCTCTACTTAATACTATGAGTAGAACAGACTTTAACTTTTAAATATCTGATTTTCATGAAAACCCCACAAGCAAGTGGGTCAGGTATTATTCCTATTTGTCAGATGAGGAAACAGAGGCTCCCAAAGAATAATGACTAGTTAATACCAGTTGCAGAGACTCAAGAATTAGTGCTCCTTTCCCTTTGTAAGCAACTTGTTGAAAATAGAATCCAGATGTTTGTCCTATGATTTTTTTTTTCAATGTTGTAGACAGATGCTTTCCCTAGGCCAAATTCCATAAACGAAGAAACAAATCACAATGGGAGTCCTGCCAAACTGGTCTTTTGCAAATTTCACCTAGGCAAATTGATAGGAACACATACCTTGGGCCGTTGACATGCACAGATTTCAGATTCTCAATCCTAACTGCTTATGAAGCCCATGACATGTATCCATCTATAATTTTCTTGAATAATGAAGGTGAATCATGAATCTGCACCTCAGTGGAGATCTGTAGAACTCCATCATGGTTACAGATATATCAATGTACATTCAAATGATAATGAGAAAAATCAACTTCCTAAAACAATACCACCTACTAGTGTCAGGGTTGGAAATAAAGTAAAACTGAAGAAGAGTAAGAAGGTTATAGTTGACAGCAGGAAAACAGAAGTTTTGAATGAATCATATCATGGTTTAGATGTATAACATGAAAAAGTCAAGTACAATGAAACACTCCATGTGGTGAGAAAAATAGGAAAAATGATTTATGGCACTACTTAATTTTCAGTCAGTGCAGAATCTAGTCATTAAATGAGAGTCAAAACTTAACTTTTTCAACTTTCACTAATTTGTGCCCTGAGGATACAAATTACATGTATCTATAAATGGAAATAAACATTCGAGAGACTGACAAAACCAGATACAACGTTTTCTTGGAAGTTACGTGTGTGATATAAGCACTTAGGCAGCAGGGGACCAATCTTTGCAGCAACTAAAGTTTGGTTCCAAAGGTAAGAAGTATTTTTCATAGTGTAATATACAATAATAGGCAGCATCAGCCAACTATATTGTCAAGATGCCTCCACCTAAATAAACGAAGCTCCTAGAAAAGTTAGGTAGGCAGGAGCAAATGACACTAGAATATTATTAAAAATCATGTTTGTGAATGTAAATATGCAAGGAGAAGAGAACATTAGGGTTTACTCTGTAAGTGATGTAAATTCTGCCATTCTGCCAGACCAGTGTCCTGAAGGTGAACAAGAGAAGTTTGGGTCACAGCGCCCATGTTTTGAACAAGTTTCTAAGAGATCCTTGTTGAGGGTCAACAATCTACTCTGCATTTACTTTGATATAGCAATTCTTGGTGAACGGGGAAAAACTTCTTTTTAATCTGCAAGGGTACTTACTCATTTTAAAAACCCTTTGACAATGTTCATCTTTTAGACTTTGACGTGGGTTTGAAGAGGGGGTAAAGAAATCCAATAGGATAGATATTGTATACCTTCCACTCAGTTGTATTCTATCAGCAAGTTTGGAAAGCTGATCTGGAAGTCTTCTTTGTTTGATTACTCCCTCAGGTGTGACAGAGACCTCACAGAGCGAATATTGATCTGGGGTGGCAGTCACAGCAAACTCCCTGATGGCCTGAATAACCACTTCCTTCGCTGTGGTGTCCTTACTGATCATGATGTATCGACTTTGCTGATCAGCCTTAAAAACCCTTAACACTTGATCTGGCAAGTCTAGGGGAAAGAAAAGCCATACGTAAGTAGAAAGGATTTTAATACACGGCAATACAATTAAGCGAAGTAATCTGAAAAAACCTCCTTAGAAAAGATAATACTAAACTTTCTCCTCTCCCTTCCTACAGCTCTTCTTCAAAGATTCAATCAGTCAACATACTGATATGCTGCAAGGACACATTTTCCCCTATAGATAACTGAATGATCTACAGACAAACGCAAACACATCAATACACAACAACAGCCTACAAGATTGTCAAGTTAGTAGCAAAAAATGAAAAATTTAAATCTAGAGTTCATCTTTATTATATCGAAAAGCCCATCAAGCTGGCCTAAAATATGCCTTTTACTCTATTTAATATGACGTAGTATTACCTCTATCATATGTGTGATCTTCATTTTATGAAAGAGAAAAGTTTAGAGAGATTAATTTGCCCATGACCATATCAAAATAGTCTGAAGAATAAAAAAGAGCTGGTTCCAACTGTTTGAAATTTAAGGTTCACCCTGACTCTTAGCATCTGATATAATCTATGGTAAACCAAGAGTGATACATACAGCATTACCATTATGTTAGAAGGAAAAAGATTACTACAATAAAAAAAAGGAAATATGGGAGATGCTCACCAGGAGTAGTACTGAAGTCTAAAATGCGATGATGTGACTGCAATAAATCAGGATTACTGGATGATAAGGTGCCACTGACGGGCAGTGCAGTTGGGATATGCTTCGTTTGCCTTAATCCTACTATGCTGTCATCTTGAGACTGACCAATCCCAATATCACTGAACAAAGAAGAAAATTAGAAAATAAATAATCAGCAAGTTAGAAAGCTATAACTCCTCAATATATAATAGACACAGACCATAAATAAACCATATTTCATAAAACTTACAGTTAATGTAAAAATATCATTAATAAATTTAGTTGAAAATTGCAAAAGCAACTATTGCTTAAGTGTATCCAACTCATTTTGCTGTTTCTTAAGTGTATAGTATGTTTCTCTAAAACCTGTCTTTTTAACTAGACAAATCATAATAAATATTAGTAGTTTCTCAGTATAGAAATATATTAAAGAAAAGATAAGCTCTAGTTACTGATGGAAATAGATTTAAGAAAAAAGCACATTAAAAAGAATGCATTTTGGGGCCAGCCCTGTGGCCAAGTGATTAAGTTCACGTGTTCCACTTGGGTGGCCTGGGGTTTTGCCAGTTCAGATCCCGGGCACGGACATGGCACTGCTCATCAGGCCATGGTGAGGCGGCATCCCACATGCCACAACTAGAGGCACTCACAACTAGAAGATACAACTATATACTGGGGGGTTTTGGGGAAAAGAAGGAAAAAAAACGATTGGCAACAGATGTTAGCTCAGGTATCAATCTATAGGGGAAAAAAAAATAGAGGAGGACTGGCACAGATGTTAGCTCAGGGCCAACTTTCCTCACCAAAATAAATAAATAAGCATCACATGCAAAAAATAACTAGATCATAAGCAAATGGTTATAGTTCTGTCTAGTTTCTATAAATACCTTGAAACAAGGACAAAGAAAATTATACTAAGTTTGGGATGTAAACCAAGGTGTCATAAATAAATGGAGACATTTATCATTGATTAGGTTTTCAGACATTAGAGCTTGATCATATACCAACTATTTTTTAATGGCTGTGCTCAAAAGAAAGCCAGCAGCATTCTTTCTCTTTATTTTAGGGGGAAATGGAAATTAAAGAGGTAAATAAGCAAGGGCAAGAGCTTTCTTTTAAAGTCAAGATAAAAATTAAAGATGATTTTATAGTAAATTCTCCTAAATTCACAGGTAAGTCCATGACAAATTTAAATTTCCATTTAAGCACATATACTTTTCATAAGCACATATAATTTTCATAATACAATACTTAAATGAGTCACATATTTTCTCAAATACAAATTAAGATGTTTCCTCAGTGTTTTAGAATAGGCATGCACATATAAAGACAAAAAGTTCTGAGAAACATTAAAATCTTCACATTATTAGTAGAATTTTATTTTTCAATCACATAAACCAGTCTTTAATGCCAAAAAGATTAGATGTAATACATGACACAGGACAACTGCTATGGGCTCAGGCTAAAGATATAAGCTCACTGGGCCACTCCTGGCACAAATGGCTCTAGATACTAGTATACGCCAGGCACACCCAAAAAGAGCTGCCTTCTTAAGGAATGTTTCCTGGCAACATTTTAACACCTAACATGATCTGATTCTACTTTCACCTATATCTCTGTGGGGACATGGGATACTCTTGGACTGAAAGTACTTTATATTCAAGACAATTCAGAAATGTCCGTCTCTAAGTACATCCTCTTATTATTCGACCTCTCTAATCCTCACTGTTATCAAATTGTTTTTTGGCCTTTGTTATTTTATAGGCTGTTGACTTATTCCCTCTTTTCTCTGGGTTCAACAATCTTTCTCTCTCTACTTACCTGACAACCAGATCTGAAATCTATAATCCCCTTTTCTTCCCCCCATTCACATCACTCTACTGTGCCTATCCTTGACAATTTCATCATCCAGCCTCTTAGCTTGTGTAATACTGATGATGTTTGAGAGACAGAAAAAAATAGTATATCTAGAAGATTTACCTGACCGACTAATTTAGTGGCTTTGTCAAAAAAAATGTTCATAAACACATGCTGATTTCTAGGAGAGAAAAGTTTAAGTAATAACTAGCATTAAATCAAGTCTATCATACCAATATAATAGGTCCTATAGTTTACTGAGCCTTCTTTTAAATATATATTTCTTTCATTTCAACTGCATTATATATTTGAATTACTTCAAATAATTTTCATAATACAATACTTAAATGAGTCATATATTTTCTCAAATACAAATTAAGATGTTTCCTTAGTGTTTTAGAATCAACACATCTAATTATTATCTTTTTTCTTTTCCCTTCTCTAGCTTTTGAATATCTTTCTAAATACACATAGAACAAAATTATACATAGTCTTCTCATACTGTGTTCCTTGCCAACATCCTGTACTGTGGATGGATTACATCTCAGTTCTTACATGTCATATTTCTATTAATACTTGCCAGGGTCACGCTGACTTTTGTTTGATTTTTTTTAAGGTTCATATTTAACTCATGGTCAAATATGACTCTAAGATCTTTCTTGTTATTGTGCTGCTAACAATTCTACATTTAAATGATTTATTTTTTATCCTTTTAAAAATAAGTTTTTCATCAAGAAGGGTCACTTTAAAAATCAATTCCTATTTTCTGTAATGCCAGCAGACCTAATCCATTGTCTCCTAGAAACTTACTCAGTATAAACATACTCTCACGTCTATAAATAAAGCCATCATACTCAACGCTTATCCTTAGGACTCTTCTGTAGACTTCTTTTTTGGCTGATACAAAACCACCAATCATTAGAGTTCAATGGGGAAGACACAAGTTTGACACTCACTCATCAATAGTCTATTCTAGGCCATATCTCTCTAATCTGGGGATGAAAATTTTATCTGAAGTGGAACTAAAAAAACAGAAATGCATGATACAGTCCTGAATATCTATATCTACTGCTCCTCCGTAAGACTCATTGAATTATCAAAGAAAGAAAATAACCTACATGTTTTTAAGTTCTCTCTTATACCATTGTAGTTTGAGGAATATATAATAAATTAATTTGGCACACCCATGTTAACGTTAAAAGAATTTTGGCTGATGGTAATTAAATTTTATTCAGTTTATTCCTTTACTCAGAAGGAGCTAAAATGAAGAAATAAGCAAGCAAACAAGCCAACAAGCAAACCTAAAAAAGTGTGACACCTACGACTTTGTCTAGTCTGAGCTCCTGGCATAAATAAAACAGCCAAGAAGAGATTCAAGAAAACACCTGACATTCTGACTGTAGAGCCCACTGGGAGGAAGGAAAGAAGTTCTGTGCTTGGTTGGTGGTATCTTGGCAACAGTTAAATAACTGAAAACAGAAGAGAGAGAGAAAAGAGAATGGCAAGGATGAATAGCAGCAACTGAAAGAAGCAATGATTTGGTTGGTAAAGAGCAGATGCTGATGGTAGACAAGATATACAGAAAGAAAGAAACAGTAGCAAAAACAACTCCAAGTCATGGGGAAGACAGGAGGAAACACATACTCTTATTTTTTAAAGTTCAAATGAGAAAAAAAATAGTTCAAATGAGGAGGTGCTAACCTATCTCTAATGAAGACTGAGATGGACAAGTAAGTGGCAAAATGGGGTTAAAACAAACTTGATTGTTTAATGTTGCTTCTAAGATAATGCAGCTATAAAAGCTTAAAACATTTTTTAGACTCGTATGCAAACTTTATATCACTACCTATGCAAATCATTTTAACAAAATAAAATAATGCACAGAAAATTTATACAGACACTTACTTATATGGTTTCTGTGGCAAGATACTGATCCGAGTCTTGTCGAGTATCTTTTTTAGCTTGTTCCTTCCTCCAACAGTGTTGGCTTTACTTTTTTTATTTACTTTTTCAAGTCCTATCACCTGTTCTACATCTACAGCAAGATCTGGAATGGAGTAGCGACTGGCCTTTTTGATATCTCCAATTTTAGGAAGGTGAGGAGCACCATTTCTTTTCTCTTCTGACAATCTTGTTAGAAGTTCTTTAAATACTAAAATGGAAATAAACAGCACAAATTGGCCATTACAAGAAATCTGAACAATTCACAGGCAACTGTAGAACTTGGCGATAGATGACAAGAATAGGCTTCAGCTATCAAAACTATAATCATGTAGAAAAACACTACTCCAATGAATGAACAACACCAGGAATGTGCTTTGTATATTGCTCTGTCACTTCCACTCAGAATAAGGTAAAACAGTAGTACACTCTTTAAATCTATAGATATTTAAAACATTTATTGATAAAAACATTGATAAAAAATTATTTTTATGGTCTTCAAATCAGTAGATTTTGATTTAGATCAAAGACACATAATTCTATATCTATGCACTCTACTATAAATATTTTGATTCTTATGATGTTTGAAATATTACTTACAAGAATGACTTTTTTCATACTTAACACCTAAATGTAAAAAAAAAAAAAGGACCGAAAGGAGAAAAATGAAAGTATGCAAAAATACTTACCAAATAAATTGGTTTTCACAGTGATAGATAAGTGTGTGTTATTTCTAAGAATTTCCATGGCTTTTGACAGCTGAATATTTTCAAAGTTTTGACCATTTACTTCTAATATCTAAAAATAAAATTATAAAATTAATTTCAGTATCCCAACTGACTGAAGAAAGAAGACACCAATATTCACCCTTAAGTTTGGATTTAGACATGTCATACCTGATCCCCTCGTTTCAAGCCTGCTTCAGTTGCTTTGCTACCTGAATCTACACTGTCAACAAAGATTCCAAATCCCTTCTCTGAGCCTCCGAGTAAGATAAAAGGCAAAGGAGCTTCTCGGGACGGTTTTGTTAACGTCATCAATCTTCTTTTCGCTTTAGCTGCACATGCAATATTTAACAGCCTTAGATGTCCACCCATTTTCTGTAAGAGTTCATAAAGAGTCGTTTCAAAAGTGGGCTAAATGCAATGAACTTAAAGCTGTTGGTTTTTTAAGAATCACAAATATTACCTCTCTTTCCAGATTATTTTCAAATTCTTCTAGAAATCGAGTCATTGCAGGATCTCCTTCAAAGTCATTGAAGTGATTATTCACCCACAATAATACTACCCGTGTAACCTGAAAAATCAATTATTTTCAATGGGTTTTCTTCTTTTAACTGTTAAAAATTTGCAATTAAACTCATCTCAAAAAAGATATCTAACCGCCAATTTTCCTAATAACAATAAACAAGAAAATAAACTAAGAACAACAAAACCTCTCATCAAGGACTTTTTATTAGTGAAGATTTTATGCATAAGAAAATGACCCTCTAAAATATATATTTATACTTTGAATGTAGACTTTACATTGTTTTGCCAAGAAGGATTTTCAATCTATGAAGGATGGTAATTAACTTACATCTTGTTTACCCTCAAAATATATTTGAAACAGATCACAATAAAAACAAAGCTATAATAAAATCAAAATAAATTAATACAAGACAAAAGAAGACAGAAGCTAATAAGAAAGGTACAGGACAGAATAGACAAAAGGAATGAATAGTATTAAGCCTAGAAAGATCTAATGCAAGGGAACAAGTTGTAAAAGGAAGGAGCTAGCTGGGAGTGTGGGGAGTTATACATTATTTGCTAACTTTAAGCTTCAGTAGGATATTAACACTTAGAGTTCTTCAGGAAAAATGAGTAACCTTTTCTTACCCTGCACACGTGTTTTCAGAGCCCTACACCTTTATACAACCAATACACACACTCACAGTTATGGAATATTTGTTTTGTACCCAGCATGAACTATGTGATGTTCATTAGACTCTAAGTTCCAACAACTTTGCCTACCACGTTCTAAAGGCATACTTAACACTACTTATAACAACACCTGGCACAGAGTAAATTCTCAATCAAATTTTACTAAATGAAGTTAGTATAACTGCAACTTTAAATATGAAGTACTGGCTTTATTTTATATGAGTTTAATTTTCTAAATTTTGAATAACAAGATAAAAGAAATTTCTGTAGAATTGTTTTCAAACAGTGATGAACTTCTTAAAGTAAGAAAATTAAGTAGACTATTCTAGCAATAGAGAAACAGAGGTGACATTATATAGTTAATTTTTAACTATAGTTAAAATACTGTTTTTAGTTCATATACTGTGACAAGTCACAGTATATAATCTGACTAATCACTAAGGAGTCAAGTCTTGATAGTTACATTAATTTTTGTCACTTACTATCTATTGTATGTCACTTACTAGCTATTGCCCATTTTTCAAAGTTAGGAAACCCAGAAGATCATCTCCTTTGAAGCTATAGCTAACACCTGACCTTTTCATAAAATTAAAATTTTGTAGCTGAGAAGCCAACTTAAAGTCATATTATCAGTTAGAAGAACAAGATTCATAAATTAATAAATTGAATACTACCAACTACCACCACCAATAAACCTTTAAGATATATTAAGTGCTTGCTGTGACGGAGGCACAACAGAAAGAACTTCTATTATTCATCTTCACAATAACCCCAAAAGGATTTTTATAAGTAAATAAATGAGTGTCAGGAGGGTTAGAGGATGCATAAGGTGAAAGGCAGAGGCAATATTCAAACCAAGTTTTTATGGCTAAAGAACTTTGCTGAGGTGTTCTAGGCCTGCGACTCTCAGAATATGAAAAGAAAAGCATTGCTGTCCAAATGATTTCTCTAAGGCCACAGAGCTAGTTAGTGACAGGACCAGCACTAGAACTTGGGGTTTTTCACTGTCAGTCTCCTGTTCTGGATTTTCCTAGCTCACCTCTCCCAAGTCTGTCTCATGTAAATCAGACTGCCACAAGGATAGGAGAAATAAGTACAGACTATGCTTAACTCTCAAACCTCCTAAGACTATGTAGTTTATCATGCAATCTGGCTTTGACAGATTTCTCAAGAGCTACTAAAGATGGTCTGTATAATGTTATATTACTGGGGCCTACCAGCCAGCATTGGTTGTAATGAAATGCTGCTCTGGCACCCATTTAAAAATTATAACTTTTGGGGCCGGCCTGATGGCTCAGCAGTTAAGTGTGCACATTCTGCTTTGGCAGCCCGGGGTTCACTGGTTCGAGTCCCGGGTGCAGACACGGCACCACTTGGCAAGCCATGCTGTGGTAGGTGTCCCACATATAAAATAGAGGAAGATGGGCATGGATGTTAGCTCAGGGCCAGTCTTCCTCAAAAATAAATAAATAAATAAATAAATATAAAATAAAAATTACAACTTTTAGGGGCCAGCCCAGTGGCATACTGGTTAAGTTCGTGCACTCTGCTTCAGTGGCCTGGGGTTTATGGGTTTGGATCCCAGGCACGGACCTATACACCGCTCATCAAGCCATGCTGTGGCAGCATCCCACATACAAAATAGAGAGACACTGGCACAGATGTTGTCTCAGCGACAATCTTCCTCAAGCAAAAAGAGGAAGATTGGCAACAGATGTTAGCTCAGGGCCAATCTTCCTCACCAAAAAGGAAAAAAAAAAAGGATAACTTTCATCTGGCGTAGACTGACCATCTACCAAACTGCAGAATGCAGATTCTTATGGAACCCAGATGTTTGGGGGTTGCATTTTAACACATTCCCAACAGAACTAAAGTTTAAACATTTGTTGGCCAATTTACTGGCCCTTGCATTAAAAAAAAAAAAAAAGACATTTCTAGGGCTGAACTTAGAAATCAATAGCAGTAACATTTGTATCACTTTTTTTTTTTTGCTTAAAAAGTACATTCTCTTATTCTATTAAAATAATTTACACATAACTGGCATGACAAATATATAGTAAAGTATCTTTAAGTTTCTATCTGAATATTTCATATTTAAAACCAAACTAGAATATATTTTCCGACCTTATCCCTGAGGCTCGGGTCATTAAACCACTCCAATAACTTTTTGCCCACTTCCATTGGGCTAGAAAGAAAAGTCCTATAGGTCAACAGGAAGTCTTCTATGAACGTTGGATCCACCACCGAATGCTCTTCCACCAAATGCATTGTTAATCTTTCTGAGGTGCCCTGCAACAAACAAAAGGTTTAATCACTATCCTGCATAAACACCATCTATATGATACCTTGATTTCAAACTCCAACATAAGAACTGGGTAGTATTATATTATATATAATAATTAATAAAACTACTGTTCATCAGCAAATATAAAGAACTTTTACAACTGATAACTTTTAATGGGAGTTACACATAAAAATGGGGTAGGGGGCATCTTAAGTTCTCACAACTGAAAGTACCAAAAAAGTGCTTCCCATGCGACGGGGGCATGTTCGTCTTACCTTGATGACGATGTGTCCCTTTCTTGTTCCAGTTCTATCAAGTTCTCGGTGTTCTTTCACCATAACAATTTCTCCTTCCTCCTCAACTTTTTGCATGTTCTTTTCTACTTGGTTGAGAATACGGCAGTAATCCTGCTGGGCTATGCAGACAAACTGAAATAAAATAAAAGTCACATGTTAATGATAAAGTGCTTGTGAGAGACCTAGCAGTACTAATAATTCAGTATTTTAATTATTTAACATTGACATTTTTCCATGTCTTTCCCATACGTTCTAAATGAGTGCAGTAATAACCTTAATCAGACTTCTCTACTTTTTAATGCATTTCTTACTCAATCAAAAAAAGTTTCATTTTTAGACTATTTATACGTAGCTTATATTAAAAATCCTAACCATTTTAAAAATCAGAAGACAAAATTAGAAGAGCCTTTTTCACGCTGCTTCTTTGACAATTTAAAAACATTGGGTGAGGGGAGTGGAGTTTTAGAAGGACAGATGTAAAGACATTATTTCCATTTAGTGGGTTTTAAAAGCTTGAAAAGATTTTAAAAGTAACAATTTAAAAATAAAGATGGTTTCAGTAAAAGACATTGAAATTCAGAGATACCCATGAAGTCGATATTATAAATTTGCTAATTATATTGATAAGAAACCATATTAGAGGGTCTGTTCAAAAAAGGTCCACCAAACAAGCCACAGTCTTGCTAAGCTCAAATCCTTATTTCTTATAACTGGTATTAAAGGTAATCTTTGCTCTTAAAGAAAAAGTTAACAGTAATATGCACGTTAAGCCATTACTCCTCCATGACCCCAAATATAAAATATTTCAGGACTTAGAGCAAACCACTCAACTACATTTCTTAGTAGTTTTAAAGAAGGTTAAGAATGAATTACAGAAATCACTTATTACACAGTTTAACCAGAGGCCAGTGAGGAGACAAGAGTAGATTCTTAAGTAAATAAAAATCATTGTCTTATCTGAATTTTGAATAATTACATTTTTATTTAAGAAATCACTGGGAATGAAAAAAGCATGGACATTTCTTTTTCTCCTTTAACGTGAAAAGATGGAAAAAAAGAGAATGGTTAAATTAAAGCATATATAAGATAAAATATGATACAGCCATCCAAAATCATATTCTTATAGGACATTTAGAGTTCTGGCTTAACGTTCATGATACTACATTAAATTTTTTTTAAAGGTACAAAATCAAATATTGTAATAACAATTATAATGACGATGACATTGTAATCATCATCATCATCATCATCATCACATCATACTACAGTAGCCTTATAGGAACTTTCTCAATTTATCCTCCCAATCACCCCATAAAGAAGGTACTACTGCTACCCCTATTGTATAGATGAGGAAACAGCTGTACCAACAGCGTGCTAATTTTCCCAATGTTTCATAATCACAATATTATAATATTAAGTTTCTTCTACTGAGTTCGCTGATACAATCTCACTAATTTTTCTATTAAGAGTTCAGAATCAAAAAGGTAAAATTCAAGAGACATAGGCTTTTCTTGTAAGTAATTACATAGTTTAATTTTTTAATTAATCACAGGTGTGTGTGTGTATGTTTTGAAATATGTGGTCCTTAGTCTCTTGTCTCAAAAATATTTTTATTTTTTATTTTTACAGGGCAGTAAAATTGTTCCTCATGTCTCCAAATAATTTTAGGTGTTCTTTCTTATATTCAGAGAACATAATTATATCATTTTCTTCTTCGTCACCTAAAGAAGAATATATCCCTGAGTTAAAACAAGTAAGTAGATAGAGAAAAGAAGATGCTTTTTGAAGAGAAATGTACTAAAATTAATCTTCTTGACTAAGGTCTTAAGGAAATTAGAATAAGTTTGATTTAAAATTCCTGATGTCTAGACAGACATTTTTGGCATTTCTTCTGTAGCAAATTGAAATACCATCCAAAAAGAAAAAAAAAAAAAATCCCAAACTGAATTTCTAATATAGCCATATCTAAAAGAAATAAACTTAAGATGAAAACATTTATCTACAATTTTATTAGCAGATTTTTGCTTTAAGAAGTCTGTGGATCTAAGAAAAAATTCATAAGTAGAAATATAATTTTAGCTAGTATGATGAAGCCAGTTGAAAATTTGTGAATTATATACATAATTGTTTTGGTGAAGTTTTATACTTTCAGGTAGCTGTTAACACATGAAAGTACTGTATGATCTTGGCACCCTGATATAAAAATTCAAACAAGATTTTGCTTATAAAAGGCCAAAGGCAGTTTATATCACAGCATTATTTTCTTTTGGGTACATGACATCACAATTGATATGTAGTGGAAAAATTACAGATGATAAAAGAATGAAGTAAAATTAAACTTCAATCATAACACAGTGCAGTCAACTTTCAATTTATCCATGCAACTGCTTTCTCCTCCAAAACTACTTCTTAAATTCAAAGTGTCATTAGCTCCCAGGGTCTCAAGGAAAGGTGAGTCTAACAAGTTAACCTGATGAGGTTAGATCTATTTAAACTGGTACTTTGTGGCCTGTAAGGGAAATCCATACCTAGTTGTTCACACAGGTAGCCAAGTGTTCATTCCCCACTGAAGGGTGTAGGGCAGGGCTAAGCAATGCCTGGGGATCACTGGCAGGCCTAAGACGTAGGCAGTGGAGAAGGGAAAAGGGACTAGGAGAGTAGAAGAGGAGGAAAGGAAAAGAGGGATAGGAAGAGGGAAAAAGAAAAGAAAGAGGTATATAGGGGGAATGCAAAACCATTACCAATTGCCTATACCATAGGATGTCTACATCTAGTCCTGCCTTAGTCCTTCAAACCAAACGGGAACAAGGATAGACAGTGAAAGGAGAAAACTGGAAGAGGAGCAGACAAAGAAGGGACCCAGAGCACAACACAACCTTGAGCATATCATGGGATCCAAACAAACAGAAATCAATGTTAAATTTACCCACTCACTGTTGTGTCCTTAGGCTTAACATGAGCTCAACTAGATATCACATTACCCAATTTTTATTTTTGGAATCCACTGGAATGTAAGAAAATGAGAGCCAATCCTAGGCAAAGTTGCTGCTTCTTGGTAGAAAGAACACCATTTTCGTTCATTTCATTCAATAATTGCTGATTCCCTATAATGTACTCAGTGGAATGAGAGAAACTTATGGAGGCCATTTTCAAGATGCATGAAAATACGATTCTCATTGTTTCCTTTACTTCCTCTAACAAGAGGATGGTCTAACATTTGTACTTTCTGACAAATATATGACATTTTAACAGAAATACACTAAAACACTATCCCAAACAAACATTTACATTAAATGCTCTAACTTCATTCTCCATTCTCCTATTAAGGGATTGAATGTCAGGCCCGAGCAGATGGGTCCATGGAAGTATAGGAATGATGCTTGAAACTCCTGATTTAACATGTTCCTTTTATAGTGGCTTGGAGTGGAGGGGAAAGGAAGAAAGAGACTTTCTCTAGCAGATACCTTACTCCTGATCCTCTTTGTATATCGTAAAAGGAGCTATAGGAGTCTAGGAATCTTAATCACAGGTTTCTTTTTTAATCAGTTTTCTTTTGGAGTCTACCTTGCTGACTGTCACTCTGACTTTCCCACCAATTCCTCATCCAGTAAATATATTAGACTTTCTTTGCTAACATCTACCTCCTCTTTCTTTCCCAGAACTCTCAGATAACTATTTAATGCTATCTGGTACATTTGACATTATTTAAGCACACTAATATTCAGTCATAGAACATTTTTATCAATTATTCTGAAACACTTCTATGCCTCTTATATGATTTCAGTCCCATGATTACAAAATTTCTAACAAAAAGCATTGGCCAATTAAGAGGTGTTAATGCAATAGCTGAATTCTCAGAAATAAAATAACTTTTACTGCCCTTTAATGCTCTAGCAATGCCAACATGCAGAAGGGTTCAGGGAGGAACTGATAAGAGATCACAGGAAACAGAAATCTTCAACAATTTTCTGGTGTGTTTTGACTCAGTTTGGCCTTATTATTTTTTGGAGTACAGTTCCAGAGCTGAAATATCACATATGATCTCTTTTAAATGCACATTTCCAGGCCAAATAAAGACTTTGAGATTTACCTACCATTTTATTTCCCCCTATTATGCCAAATAATTGAGAGTTAATTATATTTAGAATGCTCTTCTGGCATTACATTTTCAAAACATTGAATTCATAGCCATTGTTTTTTCTCTACGGTTTTCACTGAAGGAATTATTTGGCAACACTATTTTGATTCTCCAGGGAAGATGATTATATTTATAGCCATAGTCATTTTCCTTTTAGTAAGTAAAATGCTTAAAATGAAAATTTAAATGAGTACTGTTTTACATTTATCAGATAATATAAAAATTCAATGATGTTCTTTTAAGATTTTTATTTCTCCTTTTATCCCAAAGCCCCCCAGTACATAGCTGTGTATTTTTAGTTGTGGGTCCTTCTAGTTGTGGCATGTGGGATGCCGCCTCAGCAGGGCTTGACGAGCGGTGCCATGTCCGCGCCCAGGATTCAAACCAGCGAAACCCTGGGCCGCCGAAGCAGAGCAGTGAACTTAACCACTCGGCCACAGGGCCGGCCCCAATGATGTTATTTTAGAATAAAGTATTTTCAGATGTATTTCAGACTGCAGTCTAATAAATACAATGAGCAGCACGTAATGTTTTAATTAGTCTAGGTCAAATCTTTTAGTTTATTTATATTAAAATATTTTACCTTTCAAAGACGAATTTTTTAAGACAAGACATAAACTATAAACACTTGATAACAGAAGCATCTTAAATTTCTTTCTCACTAATATAGAGATTACTGGTTATATCTATCTAATTAAATTTCACATTTGGTCTCAATATTTTCTCTAGTTTTGTTAAATGCTTTTAAATAATTAATATAATATTGACATTGACATTTTTCTTTTGCCATCAAGTATTTTCTTTTTATTAGCAATTTTTTTTTACTTGCAAGTCTTTCTACTGATTCATACTATGATTGATTTTCACGACTTCTAAAAACAATTCCTTATCTTGTATGAATTTAAATAAAATACTGCATAACTGTATAACATCATCTTTATTAATCTACTTATAATTTCTTTTCATAATAAGCATTTTACTTTCATATTATTTGACAAATAGATTATCAGTTATTATTGATGCAAATTTTAAAATACCATATTTATAGAACACTTTTTTTAATAGAACACTTAGCTCTGTAGAGTTCAAATAACTTTGAGAGATTTATTTTTAATTTCCTGAGGTGTACTAACACTAAAAGTAATAGCGCTACTTTAAAATCTTATTTATAAATCTAAAACATGACCTATTTATATAGGCAGAAAAATCTTACCACAACTGCATACATAAGTGTTCTTTATTGAGCATAAAACATACATTTTTAATGATATTTTATACCTGGCAGTCATCCACCTTTGTTCTCATTACTCCTTTCATATATTCTTTGTCCATGGTAGGAGAGACACCAAAACTATTTCCCATACATAATATTTCTGCTTTTCCATCTGGATAAGTCACTTCCACAGAACCATTCAGAATCACTGACCAGGAGTCCAGCTAATTCAAAAAAATGAAGACAATGGAAAAAAAAACCCATCATGATCATGCAGCTGTAAACTCTAGAATAGTCCCTACAAATGATTTAGCAGATCTTTCATTTTAAAGATGGGACAAATCACTCAAATAAAGTTAACTGCTTACAAATTCACAGAGCAAGGAGTAAAGCACAGCCATAAATCTATAGATTTCCATATGCCTAGCACAGGGTTCAGATCATTTTACTCTTTTAATTTGACTTTGGATATTCTTCTCTAAAATGACACAGGAAAGAAACTTTCCTCTGTTCCCCAAAACACAGGTAAAAAAAATAAAATAATCACATTGCCTCAGTAAGAATATCATTTTGTTCCGACAAAAGGCATTATATTATAAACACTTGTTACAAAATCTGAAAAGTTAATACATCAAAATATCTCTAGTAATATCATATGAAATACTGTAAATAAAAGAAAATAAAATAATGGATTTGGAATACTTTGACATAACAATGAGAATATCATAATTCTTAAGTTATTCAAACTTATTGTTGCCTATCGTTTTCTAAGAGGAAAAAGTAAGAACTGGTGTTTTGTTCATTTGCTGTTTTGAGAGATCCTCAAACAAACTTTTTAAGTGGTAGAAATATTTACTAACCTCTTCACCATCATTTAACACTATGGTCCCAGCTCTTTCCACTACTGCAAACACCATCACAGCACAGAGTTCTCGTCTCACTGACATTGTCATATTGGCAAAAGCAGGCAACTGGTGCATAAATTCCAAGAGTTGTTCTGAAAAGTAAAAGACATTCAGTAAAAATTACAACTTTAAAAAAAAAAAAAAAAACATTCAAAAAGAGTGCTCTAGGGTTCTTTCTTTTTAAATGCCCTACAATTCTGCCCACTGAAAAATACAATTACTTTAAGTATCTTAGCAAAGCTGAATTTCTTGCAGGTATACAAAGAATTCTGTCACTGCAGAAACTGACATTTCCTTGTTGATTCAGGAGCATAATATACATTGTAATTCAAATTCTGATGGGAATGAAAAAATTAATAAACTTCAAATGGGGAATTCCTATTGAAAAGGAATCCTGATCTTATTAAGGCTTATTAAGGGGTGAAATGATAACTGAAATGAAATAGAGCTCTGAGAATTCTCCAGAAAGTCAGCAGGCCCATTCCAGTGGCTTTTGGGCAAGTGGATGCCCGAAACAGTCAGCAAAAATAACTACCTTCAACCTAAAGATATTCCAGGATTTAGAAACAAAGGGATATTTTGTATGGATCAGATAAATCCATAAAAATTAATCAACTAAAAAATTACAACATTTTATGATGAATGCAAATGAAAACTGATATATTATTTCTTATCCCACAGATTGGTAGAAGAGAAGTTTAATCACTCTTCATATTGACTATGCTGTGGAGAAACAGCTTAGATTTTGGTATAATTCTAGCTGTTGACAAGATAGGTGACTTCACAGTCTTTTCAAGTCCTTTGGGCTCTATTTTTGATTTTCTCTATTATTAGTTAGCTTTTCTAATTATTCACTAAGTTCTTTCCTTACTCCTTAACATGGCTCTATGAGGTGCATGTTTTCTTTTTAATTTCACAGCAAGGAAACTAAGGCTCAAAGTCATATAATTAGGAGGTGGCAGTGACCTGATTCAGGACTGTCTGTCTCCAAAGCCCATGCTGGACATTATAGGTAGTGATAAAGAGCACAGGGTGTGTGTCAGACAGCATTTGAATACTTACTAGTTATATTACTTTGGTAGGTTGATTAATTTCCTTAAGGCATGTTTTTCTCATTTGTAAAAGAATGATATAATGCCTACCTTCACTGGACAGCTGTGAGGATCAAATCTTAGCACAGAGTAAACAATAAATGAGAATTGCTATTATTGTTATTATTATTATATTTGTATTATTCAAACTTCTGGCTAACTAAACATTCTACTACATTTTTCACGTCCCCTTATAATGAAACTGTCCCTACGCACATTCCTTCTATCCATTAGGATTTAGTAACAAATTTTACGTTATTGGATATAGTTTGTTAATTGCAAAAACAACACAGAATAGAAAGATATATTCCATGAAAACATTAGATTTCCAGAAGGTCAGACAGAGTGGTTTTCTCTGGCTCAGCTGGGTAACATCTGTTCTGATTAGACCCTACATCATCCCTCCTGGTATAAGACTTCATTATACAGGGTGGCTTCGGTAATCAGAAGAAGAATGATAAGTGGTACCCTGGAACTCTGTCCATAGGACAGCGTTCTTCAACCTGACCTAGAACTGATGTGTCAGGAAATAATTTACTGTTGCAACTAGCGTTTTAAAAGAAGAAGAAGAAAGAGTACCAAAGCACATCACTTACAGAAAGAACAAAGTTCTGTTTAATGAAACATTTCTGAAATGAGTAGGTGTGTTTGCATCATGCCATAAAATATATTTATTCCTGGGGACAGCAGTAAAGCAATTTTGAATACTACTGCAAGAGATGACCCATATCTATTACATATGGGAGGTAGTGATCATTGTTTTACAAATGCACTGACCTTTTGATTTGAAACATAAAGGCAAATGAACAAGTTGAGGTCCTCTGAGTAGCACATCACAGTTGCTTCTGCTGTTTCCAGCCTCTGTTTTCTTCAGTTATCATCTCCCACCCCTCACCATAAGGTATTAAAATATTACCTACAGACCACACATTTTACTCTCTTTCCTCCCCTAGTAATAGCTAAATTTCCTTGGACAAGCACGGTCTTAAGAAAAATATAAGACTAGAAATTGTCAGATTTATTTTTATTTTATTTTTTGGTGAGGAAGATTGTCCCTGAGCTAACATATGTGCCAATCTTGCTCTATTTTGTATCTGGGATGCTGCCACAGCATGGCTTGATGAGCAGTGTGTAGGTCCACAGCCAGGATCCAAACCTAGGAACCCTGGGTTGCTGAAGTGGAACACGCAAACTTAACCACTACGCCACCAGGCTGGCCCCATCAGAAGTGTTTTAAATTTAACATAATATGTTTAGCCAATAATAAAAGTCAACTTATCACCACATATATGACTGGAGAATATGAAGTATATAAAATATATTCATTAATACTTGGTGTAATGATTTTAAGTGGTTTGCGTAGACATTTTTCTTGCTTTTTGGCAGATTCCTACTCCATTAGTGGGTCATGATAGAACAGGATAGAAAATATCCATGTATTACATATAATAAGGATAAATAAAGGAGAAAGAAAAGATCTAATAAACAGTAAATGTACATAATTTTCTAGGCTCAGTTAAAAAACTAAAAATAAGTAAACGCTTAATCAATGGCATCTAAGAGCTTTTAAGACTCTCAAAGACTCAATAATGGTATCACTGGCTTTGTGATGACGTCTATTCTACTATTTATTACACTGGAGGATTAGAAAAAATTTAAAAATAAGGAATTTCTATCACCAATCTTTAAAAAATATAGTAAATATAAAATGGAAGCATTTGGCTATCACAGCTCAACACAGACTCCGATAGTGACACGGGGATCACAGAGGGCTAAAGGGGTTAGGGCAGCCAAGAATTCAGAGCTTGGAATGAGTAATAAGATAGTTCCTAGGACATCAGGAAAGAAGAAGCTGTGGATGGGGGAAGCAAGACTACTTTCTTCTATATTTCTTGGAAGAATCTATTAGAATAATACATTAATGTGACCTATTTTATTTTGTTAGGAAAAGAATATTCTTGTTTATAAAAGATATTAGACATTTTAAAAAACTTCTTTTCTAGTCAATGTAACACAAAGAAAAGCCAAACAATCAACTTACAGACACCAGAAGCTAAAGTCAATTTAGAAAATTAGCTTAATCCCACAACTAGAAGGACATGCAACTAAGATATACAACTGTGTACAGGGGGGTTGGGGAGATAAAGCAGGAAAAAAAAAAGAGATTGGCAACAGTTGTTAGCCCAGGTGCCAATCCATAAGAAAAAAAAAAAAAGAAAATTAGCTTATCTTATTTGCTTTGGTTTAATTTTATATAAGAAATGATTAATATTAAGATGTTTTTCAAAAAAGAATCTGTGGGGCCTGTTTGGTGGTACATGAAAGGGGGAAAAAAGGAATTCCTTGAAAGGGATCAAAGTAATTCTCTACCTTAATGTGTCAGGGCCTCAAAATAAAAAATTAAATTCACAACAGTTCAATGGTTGTGCCTACAAAGTTATGAGTTGGACAGCAAAAATGAATAAAGTCTCTTGCTTCAAAGTATCAAAACAAAGGTACATCGAAGAATCCAAGGGAACCCAAAGGCCAAATTTTTTAATTACTGCAGGTTTTAAAATATAATAAAATATTAGCAATTTCATTTGATCCAACTTAAACCATAAACACACAACACCATCCCTTTCTTTTTTTCTAGAGGTGGAGGAAGGTGGTCAGCAAGAGAGGCATCTGGAGAAAGCATCAATTATACAGATGTTTATATAGTTCATATGAAAGCTGTCTGGTTTTAACTAAATACAGGAGGATGAGTTAGATTTAACAAGAGTGACAGCAGAAGAGCTGAAGAGTTCTGTGTATTCATTTGTAGGAATCATCATAGCTCTTGCTTTCCAGAAATTCTGGGAAGGAAACCTTTTCAGATATGAAGTAAAAGTCTTAAATTTTCAGGAATGTCATGCTACACATATTTTAGTAATCATCTTCTTCCATAACCATACGAAAATGAACATATTCAAAAGAGAAAATACATTAGCTTACAAAATAACTTCCACATTAATCTCTTTATAAGCATTGTTCAATCTAGTTTAAAAAAAGTAAACCTATGAGGAAAGGTTCTGGATTAAGATGTCAAATTGAACACACTTTGAATTTCATTTTCTCTTTAAAACTACAACAAAGATGGGGCTGGCCTGGTTGCATTGTGGTTAGGTTCATGCGTTCCGCTTCGGCAGCCCACGGTTCACAGTTTTGGATCCCAGGTGCAGACCTCCACATTGCTCATCAAGCCATGCCGTGGCAGCATCCCACATACAAAATAGAGGAATTTTGGCACAGATGCTAGCTCAGGGCCAAATCTCCCTAACCAAAAAAAAAAGACCTACAATAAATATATACATATATATTTTTAATTTTTTTAAAGATTTTATTTTTCCTTTTTCTCCCCAAAGCCCCTAGCACATAGCTGTGTATTTTCAGTTGTGGGTCCTTCTAGTTGTGGCATGTGGGATGCTGCCTCAGCATGGCCTGATGAGCAGTGCCATGTCCACGCCCAGGATTCGAACCAGCAAAACACTGGTCCACCAAAGCGGAGTGTGCGAGCTTAACCACTCGGCCATGGGGCCGGCCCCTATAATAAATATATTTTTAAAAAGAAGTTGGCAAGGACAAAGAAAATGGGAGAGTGAAATACAATTTTGGACACTGGAAATCAAATGAACATGTGGTATCAGACATAAGAAAGTGAAACCCCACGTTTTCAGAGGGTGAAACGGAACCACTCCAATTTATGCTGTAGAACTCCTAAAAGACTTATGAACTACCAGTACCCTTAGAATGGGGAATGGAGGTGATGAAGTAGGAAATGGGCTAAAATAATGAGGAATCAGGGATGGGAATTTGAGAAACAGTTAAATCCCTAACTCTAGCAGAAATCTAGAAGTTAATTATCCAGAAAGGGTTAATACAGAACAAATTTCTGTACTGGTGGCCATAGGGACAGCTGACTCCCCTTTTTCACTTCATTCAGGTCTGAGCCTCTTAAAGGGGCATTTCCAGCCCTTCCTTCTTAAAATAGGCTCCTGCTCAGTCCACTCCCCGACCTCCATCATCCTTAATCCCCACTTAATTCTTCAGATTGCAGTAGAGCAAGGACCTCATCTACCTTGTTCCCCACTGAGTTGCCAGGACCTAGAAAAATGCTCAGTCACATTAGCTGAATGAATGAATGGTTACCACCACATGATATTCATCCATAAATAGTCAGCAATTCCTATAAATGACTTTAATTATATTTTAAATATCTAATCCAAGGTTTTGGCTTTTCATCCTTGATTTTCTAGCCTATGTATGTAGGTTAAGTGGTATGAATTTTTCCTTATATATAATGTTTGTCTCCCTCAAAACACATGCAACAAGCCGCTCATAATTATGTCCATACTGCCCTATATCTAATGCAAATAGATTCAGTTCCTTGAATTTCTCTTCAAATACATATTGACTCAAACAGAGCTAGAGGAGCAGTAGAACAGATAATCCAGGCTCAAGCAAGGGTTAGAGATTCTCAACCTGTGGTAGGGGGGTGACTCTCAACAGAAATTGCTCTCACTGCCAGTATTCTAAGGAAGAAGCCAGAGTGTGGAAGACATACTCAAGCACTAAACCATTACTACACACAATCAACTCTTGCTCTGATGGCAATGGTAGGCAAAGGGAATCTCAAGGATGGGGAAATGGATACTAAGCCGCTTAGATTTTTAACCTCAGGGTGCATCTAAATAAAGTCTCAACCCCCCACAGCTCATATGCTGCTAACTTGACATTTTGCTATCTTCTTCCACTCAGTCACATCTTCATATGGAGCCAGAATAGGAGCAAATTCATTTACAAGACAGTTTTGGCCAACTGCCCCTTGACTAATGTTTACATACAGAAAACACGAGCTTAATAGGGATGATGCTCACAAGAAAAATAATGGAAGTAATATTGTTAGGAAGACTATTTTAATTTTTCTTTGTCATAAAGTAAGCTAAGAAAGAGCTCATGTGGAAGGATTTTATTAGGAAGTTTTATTATTTGTAGACTCTTGAAGGTATTGATGTAGTAAAATTGATTTTTTCAAATTTTTTTCAACAAATGTTACTGTTTATATAAAGGAAATTTATGTATTAATGGCTTTTTAAAGCCCACTATTCTTGGGCCATATTATATCACACAATTTTACCTCTAAATATTTTAAATTGTTCTTTAATTCATTTTCTCAACTAAACTCACCAATGTCATCATCTGTCCTGTCAATTGGGTCCTTCTCCAGGCAGTCTCTCACAATGTCCCTGCTCATCAGAGGATCTGATGCCCTCTCAATGTCTTCTTCATCATCATCGTCCTCAGAATCCACTGCTGTTTCTGGCAACCCACTCAGGTCCATATCACCAGCCTCACTTTCTGTGGCCTTAAAATGAACCAAAAAAAATTTTTTTAACTGTTTTAAATAAATCTTTTGTATCGAAAAGAAATAAGTCGTTTGAAATAGTAAATTTGTGTTATGTTAATTTTTCTGTAACTAAGTTACATGTATTCAATATCAACAAATATTTATGCACCAGGCATTATGTAAAAGAATTACTTCAACAAACCATGAGTGATTTTATCTCCTATTAAATTTTTAGTTAGGATTAATGATTTTATCTCAATAACTTTAACTTCTTATCTGAGCTGTCATATGGCATTTGAAACAGTAGAATAAAGAAGAAAAAGGTAGTATTTGTTTTCACTCCATTTTTCAAAGAGAATGGCTTAAGCTAAGAGCATAAGGGTGACAACTGGTTCTAAGCAATTCCTTCCCCAAATGAGGTGTGGATTTATTAATGCCAAGAAGACTGAACCACTTCTCTCCTATTAGACAGTCTTTAAGGAAAAGTGAATCACAAATTAAAGGTAACATGATCAATACGCAAACAAAACATTAACAATTAGTTTGATTATTGATTAGAGTCATAAATTTCAAAATGGTCTCTTTTCTTTATCTCAAGCCTAGAACAGTTATCCTTTTTAGGTCATTCTATTGCCTTTTGTGATTTTCATCTCAACAATATGTATAATCATATTGGCCTTGTTTGACATTATATACACAGAATTCACTAACCGCTTAATCATAGTAAAAATGAATTCAATTAAATATTAACTACATCAATCTTGAACACCACAAATGTGTTTTTCCAGATGAAATAAACTCTTGAAAGCATTTTATTATAAAACTGTTACCTTTGTAGAAGACATATATTATAAATTTACCAACTTCAAATAACTCATAACCCACATGATTTTCAAAGACAATAAGGACATCGTATTTTTAATAATAGGCAAATACAGATGAAAAATATGGGAGATTAAAACATAAAATGTTGAACCTGATAATAATAATAATAAGTTAACACTGAATGCTTCTTACAATGTGCTGGGGAACTGCTCTAAGTGCTTTCTATATATTAACCCATTTGATCCTTAAAACAATCCTATGAAGTAAGTGCCATTATTAACTTTTATTATTCTCCAAACATTTAAGTAAAGAGAAAATATTTTTCAAAGGTTATGCTAATGATGAATTGTGGAATCAAGATTAGAAACAGCAATTCTGGCTCCAGAGTCTTAACCACATCCTAATCTGTCTATGATAGATACTTACATACGAATGTGACCTATATAAGGATCTATACTTTTTCTATAATTTAGTTTAAGTCAATATTTTTAAAAAATAAATTGCATTATTTTTTTATCAACAAAATCTCACCTTTCTAAAGTCTTGGTTTATATTATAGAACACAAGATTTAATCCCACATTTTGAAGCAATATAAGCACATGTTAATATTTTCTAAAGTTTAACAAAAAGAATTTTAATCACATTTTCAGTTCTTCAGATACCATTTCCTGAACTAAAGTACATAACATTATAAGAAAAAACTAAGGGGAAAATAAGTGAAGTCAAAATATTTAAAGAAGACAGAATAAGTGAAAATGAAAAACCTAATGTCTACAAAAGCTCTTTAAACAATGGCCTTAGTAAATGCTATTGCTTAGCATTTATTATGAGCAATTATGAGTAAAGGTGCTCCAGGTGGGAGAGCAATAAGGCCTCACGGCTGAGGCAGGGAGAATTAATTGTGGCACGCTCAGAAACACATCTCCAACTTAAATTCAGAATTGACAGAATTGTCTCTAGATTCCAGAATGAAACTGAAGTAGAACTCGATGTGATGTAGTGTGCCAAGGCTATGATCAGAGAAACTAGGCCAACATTGCTATCATCACCTTAGTTCTGAAGTCTAGAAATGTGACAATTTGCTAATGCTTGCTATGATTACATTTTCACCTCAGTTTCATCTTAACATTGCAGATTATTATTCATCACCTTATATTTTCAAATATACATGTAATCAGTCCTCTATACACACATTCTTTAATATTAGCCTAGAGTGAAGAAGGAGCACTACTGAAGACAGAAATAAAATCAAAAACCAAAAACTCTTTAAATAATATAGTCATAGAACTTAATGTTTTTAATTTTTAAACTTCTAACATATGGTAAGAGATGAAAAAGATATTTTATACCAACCCAAAGATTCACTACTATCATTTATATAAACTATATTTAAGTCTTAAGAAGAACGAAAAGACTTCCAAATGTGAAGTGGATTAATCTCTCCAAAACTGAACCCTAAACCTTATTTGTGTAAACGATCATTAGTTGTTTTCCATCTGTTACATGAATTCCATCTTTAAGAAAGCAACTATTCATAAATAACATTCACTAAACAAATTACTTAGAAGATTATTTTTATTCAAAATAAATATCCACTTTATTTTAAAATACTACAGAATATCTTTTAATAATACACTTTCAATAGAACTTGATAAACAATTTTTTAGGAATCTACTAAATTCATAATACCACTTTCTCATGAATAATGAGATGTGTACAGACTCAGTGGAATTAAGTTTAATGAACACCACCTGGTCCGTAGGAGAAGCACACTAGACTTGTAAGGAGTGCCTGGAACCTAGTGTTACTGAATTTATATTCGCTGAATGAACAGACAAACCCAGAGGTTAGTAGTTCAAATCTCAGCTTTACCATTAAGTGACTTTAGCATAAAGCCACTTTACCTCTATGAAAGGAGTTTTATCATCAATAAACTGGAGTTACATCTTGCCATTCATAAGACTGTTTATGGATCAAATAAGAGAAAAGAAAGCCAGTTATAGGCTACATCAAAAGTCCCTTCCTCAAGAGGACACATTTTTCATCTCAGGACTTGCATATATTTACCTCTCCCCATTCCAGCAATAAGCTTGCATATAATTTACATTGGCAGAATTTGTCAAAAAACCCAAAATTCTGTTAAACACTCCAACCTCTTACATACTGTAAAAAATTTTTCTCAGGCGAACTGCACCCATTAAATTCTGGCTAAATGGCTCATACAATAATTATAAAAACAGTGATCCTTACATTAAATGACTACTTATTTGATGCTTTTAATATATAATAATAAATTTTCATATCAATTCAGCAAATTAAGATTATCACCCCTGTTTTTCAGATGAGAAAACACTAGGGGAAATTAAAAAAATTCTTCAGTGTAAACAAAACAAGACAAAACCTAGTAATTGTGCCAGGACTCAAAATCAGGTCTGACCAACACAAACTACTAAACACTTTGCCCAGTTTTCTCAATAAACTGTCTTCATAAAGAAAACAGTTAAAATATAATAAAGTAATAAAATGTTTTCTGCTTTCTAAGTCAGAAAACATCAAATGTTTAAAAACATATATTTGCATATAAACATAAACAAAACACTTGCTATTTTTTGGCTTCCTCCAAACTACAATATTACTAAGATTAACGCTAATCTTTAAATCCTTTTATTCTAAATAAAGATACGTACATAGACACTTTATATTTAAAAGGTTTTTGATTATATTTGTCTCAGGAGCAAGAAGAAAGGCTTATATGTTTCAGTTAGGCTAATAATCCTGTCCTAAATTAATTCACCTTCCACATGTATAACCTAACATAGATTTAAGTGCACATTATAGTTAAATAGTAATATTCTCCAAAAAACTAGTCATATTCTCAGATCGATGCTGAAAGCTCTATGATTTATTTAAATCACGAGGGACTACATATATTGTCTTGTTATAAATACAGTTCTTAAACCAGTTTATTTTGCATTTTTTAAAGGATATCAAAAAATGAACAAACTCAGGAAATATTAAATGCCATAAAGCTCTAGTGAAGTGTTAATTTAACAAAAACAAAAATAAAATTACTACTAGACATTTTATCATTAAGTACTTCAAAAGCATTTACAAAAAACCTTTTTGCTTACTAAATATCCTACACATATCCCTATGTTTAAGAGGGTTGCCTAACAAGTATTCTTGATGTAAATACATTTTGTGCAGAATTTCAAACATACATATTTAACCCAAATAACTCCTAAGTCAGACTCCAACTAAATTTACGCTAGAAAGTTATATTGAATGCTAATGCTGATATTAATTTACTGAGACAACAAAGTGAGTAGGAACTGCAGACAAAACCATATATATGTAGAAAGTATGAAAATACATTTGAAAATAATCTGATGCCTGCATTAAGTCTACCTTGTGTATCATAATTTATGCTGTTACTAATTCTACACTATCAATGTTCTTTATTTCAATATAGGCTTTAAAAATATATACACATATGCCTAACAGAAAGGAACAGTTCTTTCAAGCTCTTAATGTAAATTGCTAGGTTTCTTTCCAAAAATTATAATCCTAATAGGTGTAGAATGTCTGTCTACAAATATTTGTTCTAAGTAAGAAAGTCTGTGCTAATTTGATAGGAAAAATAGTTTCATATTTAAATCCTCATATATTCAATTACTAATACATTTTAAATATTTTATTTCAGGTACAGACATTTGCATGTTCTCTTCTGCAATTACCTACTTTTGTCCTTTGAATATTGTTATATTGTGAGCTGAATATTTTTCTTGTTAATTTGCATAAGTGAGTTACATGATGACTTTAAATCTGTCTCAATTGATCTTTTAATTATTAAATTTTTTGATCATTCATTATACCATTAAGAGTTTGCTAACTCTTTAGTTTATCTGGAATTTAATCTTAATTATGATATACAGTGAGACTATAAAATGACTCCCCCACCCCAAAGGTCATTTATTGAAGAATCCATCACTTTCTTCATTGATTTGTGAATTTTTCTCTATGACATATTACATCCTTACACATCAATTGCATTTTGCTTGAACTTTCTGTTCTATCGATCGATCTATTTTTATACAACTATTTCCAGTCCACCTAAGCCACTGCTCTGATAATCATACCATTTAACCAGGACCTACTCATGGCTGGAAATTGCATTGTCTCATATCACCAACTTAGGCATTTCGCTTTCTATCACCAACAACCACCTACTTTTCAGATTGCTTCCTTCTGCTTCAAAGGTATGCCTTTTTCAAGTCAAGCATAATCTTCAGTCTTCAAGACTCTACTACCTTCTATGTCTAGCTCTCACACCTCCAGCTTATATTCCCTAGTCTAATATTTCAGTCACATTCATTCAACACATCTTTACTGAATGCCTACGACTTCCAGGCTCTATATTAGGCTCTAGAGAGAAAATGGAGACAAGACAGAGAAGTTCCCTGCCTTCTTGAAGCTGTCATTCTAGTAGGCAGATGGAACAACAAAGAAAGTAATAATTGTTTCAGTTAAAGTCTAAATAAAAGAACTAGTCAGGAAAGGAACCAAAATGTAGGACCCACTTTTCAGAGAATAATAAGGAAAGAACTCTCACACAAGATAGTATTTGAAAATGAAGGCAGAAAAGGATCAAGCTGGGAGAAAACATTCCAGGCAGAAGGCATGCAAAAACAAAGCTCTGCGGTTAGAAAGAACCTGGCACGTTGCTCCATTCGTCTTTATGTTACACTCATTGAACAAAACGTCAGTCCTGTGTGATGCCAAATCTTTGCTTTCTTTGTGCTTACTGTGGAGAAAATTGCTTAACAGGGCAGAGGGAAATCAGTCTGTATGTGAGAGCACCAACTCAACTGAGCCTCCATTGCTCTGGTCAATTTGCTCTAGTCCTACTCTCTGAAACTATTTCAAAACTTCTCTCTTCTTAAGGCTCTCTATCCACCAACTCTCTCACTCTCAGCAAATGAACTCTTCAGAGAGGAAAATTGAAGCTAACACACAGAAACACCCTCAACTCCCAAATTCCCTACTCCAAACCTGCCATGACCCGTCCCTGTTAAAACAGAGGAGGGTTTCTTTTCTTAAAGCTGGTTATTCCACTTTGCTCTTGAATTCCTCTCCTCTTATTCTCTCAAGAAAATTACTCTACTCTTTTCTCTCTTGTACACAGCATTCAGCTTCAACTTCAGTGACCATCTAATGAGCATTTATACTCGCTTCACTGTGACATCTTTCTCCTAAGTCAGAATTGTACAAAGATTAGATGGGCTGCCAGGGGAGATAGGTGCCCAGACTTGGAATTGTTCAAGAATAAACTGGATGCTCGACTGATAGGAGAGTAGTAGAGGATTCAAATACAAGATTGGGCACTGAACCAGGTGCATGTGTCAGATTTCTTCTCAAGAATTTCTGATTTAAAGATAATAGAAATGATCTATTGGGGATCTCCCTATTAAAAGTTAAGTTTTGTATAGACAATAATTAAATCCTTAGATATACCTATGGATTTTTCCTTATGAAGGATAGAAATTTAACAGGTTATATGCCTGTCATCAAGTTTGAAGTGAATAGCCTTGAAACTCAACTAAAATGAATCAAAATACATAAGATGGATCTTCTTTTCAATCTACACCCCAGGATAAAGTCAGACTGCAGGCTGCAAGCTCCAGCCAAGTCAGAGCAATTGGAATTCTCACCCACATTGTGGATTCTCAGACATTCTGATGGTAGCTGGGGACAGCAGAAGGACCATCAAGGATTTCCTCATGAACTTACCCCAGCCTACTCAAGGTAATAACAAATAATTAGGCTAGAATTCTCAGAATATGTCTCAATAAATTACATAAACAACTTACTTCATTCTTATTATAAATTTGCCTTCTAGAAGTTCCATTCAGGTTGTAGATACTTGAAGAAAGCAGTGATAACTGCAACAACCTCAAGCTGTGTTCCCAATACAGATCTTTAAAATGTATAATCACCTCAAAGTTTAGAAGACGAGGGCTCTATCATGATGTTTCAGTTAAGATAAAGTATAGCTTTTATTTATACTGTTCATTGTTCTATTATAAGGGGTACTCAAATAAACATTAAAAAATCAACTTCTGAAAACAGGCAGGGGGTATGGGAGAGGAGAGTAAATTTCCTCTGATCCACCACCTTCTCCTCCTCTAACATTTGAAAATAGGGTTACTTTCTAAAGACTTAGTTAACACAATGCATGAAAGTAGAAATTTGAAAAGTTACTTTAAGGAGCCAGATAATTATATTTCTTATTCCAAAATAATAAAGAAATTTTTAATCAGCCAAGAATCTGCAAATAATTGCATTTGTGGCTATCAATTATTAGTCTATAAGCTCTCAACAACATCCCTGAATTATCGAAAAGTATGTACCTATTATTTCCTTAAAATAAAATTAATTTTCTAAGATATACTAAATTTAGGACTTAAACAAATATGTTTTGCCCTGATGGTATTCTAACTGTTTAGTTACTTTTAGTAATTGTTTTGAAAAACAGAAACTTAGCACTGCCTGAATACATCAATGATCCTGAAACACTGTAATGTTTCTAAACAAAGGTACTTTTATGGTCACCTCATATCACAATTCCTGAGAAGCCAAGAATTATACTTTGTAAAGTGAGTATTATGTTCTTTTTGTTTGAAACCATCCAAAATCCCATAGAAGTATTATATATTTAAAGATCCCAAAAAAGGACCTTTTATTGCATATTTTAGTCAATTTGCCTAAATTTGCATTTCTAAGCCAGTGAACTATTCCTTAATTAAAATTACTTTGCTTTTAAAACATTTCTGGAATTCCATAGTTTAGCTTTTTCTTTTCCTTTTTTTTAAATTTTTTTTAAAGATTTTATTTTTTCCTTTTTCTCCCCAAAGCCCCCCGGTACATAGTTGTATATTCTTCGTTGTGGGTCCTTCTAGTTGTGGCATGTGGGACGCTGCCTCAGCGTGGTTTGATGAGCAGTGCCATGTCCGCACCCAGGATTCGAACCAACGAAACACTGGGCCGCCTGCAGCAGAGCGCAAATTTAACCACTCGGCCGCAAGGCCAGCCCCAGTAGTTTAGTTTTTTTCTATCCATCAGTATAATAAGAATTTAAACACATAACTAATCTATAGGTAATTTTAAAAATACAAGAAAAACAATTGAATGATCCAATCTTAATAATCTCTTCTCTTTTGTCATACTCAAGACTTTAATAAGAAAAACTTACTATAAACAGATAATGCTGCAGTTTCCCCTAGAGTTTTAGTCAAGAAAGAGTCATAAGCCTAATATATCTTTAGTAAAATTAATAAAATATTTCAAGTCAAGAGAAATATTTCCATTGTAATGACTCTATTTAAATTTCTGACAACCGGTAATAGCAGAGGCAAATACAATTAGACAGTAGTTCTACTTCCTAAAACAAACATATAAGGTACTACATGTCTGTATGAAGCATAAACATTAACATTTTCTGTACATGTATATGCACATATAATATACACATATATTTACTTTATAGATGCTATCAATTAAGAATCATAAAACTCCTTGGAATACAGGAAAATGAAGCAAATGACAAGGAAAACACCTTCTTACCTGGTAGATATCAGAAAGACTGCTGCTTCCAGAATCACTAGTGATACTACATCCTGAATGGCTAGAAGAAACGTGGGTCACCTGTGGGTGGAGACTATCAGTAAGGTGTAGCTTTGTGAAATCTGCAGGAAGCTATGGAAGGAGCAGGAAAAACTAGGATTACAATTTGAATCAAGAACTCCAATAAGACATTTAAAAATTATATTATGCTCTACCCCACACCATTTAGCCAAAAATATTATTAGGAAAGATCCTTATTTTTCAAGTTCACAAATTACTAAATACTGTCCTATTAACCCAAATCATAAAATAATTTTTTTTAAGTTTATGGGCATTCAATGAACCTTAAATAATACTAAATTCAATGCTTAAATAGGTGGGTTGGGTGGTTAAGATGAACTTGGGTGAGCATTTAACTCAGTGAGCTACAATTTTCAAATTACACACCAATGAGCAAATTAGTCTACTACTATTTGTTAGCCATCACAAATGCAACTTTGTAGCAAGAAACAGCTTAAATAAGAAAACAGATTTGAGGTTCTTATATGCCCAAATGATGTTTAAAGGGAAAAAAAAAGGTGCATCTTAGAATTGACGAAGTGTATTGTTATTCAAGAAACTGTGCTAGGCTCTATGGAGAAAACAGAGGAAAGAATGCCCTCAAGCAACTTAGAATTGAGAAAGTTATAGACAACATTTACCTGTCTATACACATACACCTAAATATCAATTTTCTACTTACTTGTGTTTAAAGTCTTAAATAAAAATAGCCTCTACTGAACAGATTCACTCACTACACATCCCTGAAGTGCTTCTACCACTCCCCCATATAGCAGAGAAAACGCATTGAAAAAGGACACATTCATACAAATATTTACTGAGCCCTTTTCCTCTTACTACGTGCTAGTCAGTGAATGAGACACTAAGAAAAATTGCCCTTAAGAATCTTACACTCATATGTTATTACCAATTCTTTTGAATTAAGAAAAGGGCACTATTTATCTATAATATCACATTATACACTGGCCAATAACATACAGGACATTTCAAAACATGTGCTAACTGACATCATGCAATACTGATAACATTCCTTCTTTCCTGCCTGCATATTGATCTTATTTAGCTGTTGAATAATAATAAAGACTAACTGTTAAAATAAAACTTAAATAAGAGTTTACCTTAGCAACATTCCCTTCTCTCCTTTGACCCTCATCCCTTCTCCCCTTTGAAAAAGAAGATGCCATTCCGTAGTTTAGAATAAGCTTTACAGGGAGCCGATTCAGGGTTATGACAATGACCAATGGGTTCTGCTACCTCAAAGTTCCAAACAAAGAGGCAAAATGTATTTATATCCCACAGTCATTCAGACCTGATTCGACGGATTATGATATTTAATATTTAATACAATTTGTACAGAAATAACTTCATGGGAGATAAAGTATACAATGAAAAGATTCAAACACAAATTCATTAGGGGGGCATATTATCAGATGCCAAGTAAATGGATAAACATATGAGGGAGGAGCTCAGAGAAGTGAGATGTTTATTGAAATGTGTGAAATCATTGCAAATATGACATATCTCACTAAGAGTGTTTTTAAAAAACTGATAATTGAAGATGTGAAATATTAGATAAAATTTAGGAGAATAGCAGTTTCCCTGTAAGGAATATATAGGCAAATATCTCTAAATTGAGAATTTTTATGTATTTTATTCATAATGTAGAATAGTGGAATATTCGCGAGATTTCTTCAGAAACAATTTGAAGACAGAAGTTTACAGAGATGTGTTAATGACAATGATTTTACATGTAGTTAAGCGACAGATATCAGATATTAAATAATATGTTCAAAGCCAGCATAAACATCCTTCATCATCCTAGCCACATTTCCATTTAATTCAGTTATTCGCCACAGACAGCAAGTGGGGAAATGTTACTCAACGGCTCAGCGATTTTAAAAGGCATCAATCAATACATGTAATTACAGAAAAATAAACTGATTCCTATTGATTATCTTTCATAGACATGACTCATGTTGACATGTGCCACAGTGTGATTTTTTTAAAAAATTAACTTAAATATGTCAAATGAAGATATAACTATCTAATGAATTTTTACTCACTAAACAATTATTTATTCAAGTCTCACAGGACTCTCTCCACTTCAGTATTTATCAGCCAGTCATCCTTCCTGACTGAGAATTCCCTGTGTGGAAAGTACTAGGAGCCATAGAGCTCCATATCTAACAGAAGAGAGGTGGATCCAGCCTTTATATACCACAATCTTCATCTATTCCTACTTAGAGCCACAAATACAGAATTACATGGCTATATGAGCCTAAGAATTATAAAGACTGCCTAAAGAGAGAAGGAGAAATGCTTTCACTCTTAAGAGTTCAATTCTATTCTATGAATACTTACTGAGGATCTGCAATATCAGACACTCTGTGAGGGGCGTGGAGTATCAAGACGAACAAGACATTCCCCATTCCAAATGTAACATCTACTACCCAAAACGTCACTGAAATAAGTGTTATGCATAATAGAAAAATAAATCAAACATAGCTTTTTAAGTATGGTTTTTATCTCCCCACCACCACCTATGTTCTTTGCATAACAACATGAAATAATGTTATATTAAACTTAGAATAAATGCACACACAATTTAGTATTAACTAAATACTTCTTTATATTAGAATAGATGCCATGTTTAAGAAAGTTTGAAATTTTTCCCCATAGATTGGGATAACAGTACCATGATTAAACTTTATTGACAGTACACATCAGGCCAAGGTTATGGAATGGGAAAAGTTGTGGAAGTTGTTCCCATAAGGGAAAAGAGTCTGAAATACATTTGGCCCAGCCATAACACTCTAAGAGAATAGAGACCTGAGCCCATGCTTAGGGAAAATGGGTCTTTAAGAGGCAAATGAACTATACAGGGATTGGAATTCAAGGGGCAAACACTGGTACAGGCACTCATGTTTAAACCAGAGGGCAATAGGATAACACAGAATCCCTAGGGAGACAGTAATTCATGGTCTCAGTAAAATATACAAAAAAGGAGCACATATGCCACAGACAACAGGATTCACTTATTCTAAACTTTTCTAGGCTTGATCCAATGTCTATCTAAATTACTATCAGTATGCTATTCAATTAAATTTCAGATTAAAATGGGGCTGTGAATTATCTTGTGACTCTAGCCACCATTTATAACAGAAATTCTGTTCAAAGAATAAGAAAATTTTTTGAAGCTGAGACTATACAGAGTAATTATATGAATGAAATTAAACAATAAATAAATTAAAGGAGAATAACACACTTTATACCTTTTGATCTTAGTAATATATTTCACAGCAGTGCATTAAGAACGCTATTCAAAGGAACCTCTTACATTTTTCTTATCATTTAAATATTTTTATTTTAATATTTGTTTATATGAACGTAATACTACTCAAATTTTTCCTGGATCAAGCAACCAATTTTCCTAAAAAGATAGTACTTGTGAATCACAATTGTAATAAACTACTATTAGGCAAATGATTGAATCATAGTTTAACCATAAACACTACTAACTACATAAGAAACAACATAGGTAATATTTAAATCGGATTCTTAAATGCATTAAGTAAGCATAAATTTAAAATTAATCATAGTTTTGTAAAATCTGGGTATAATAACTTGTTTTGTTTCCTTTTCTGGGAGAAACAGGGATGCTACACCAATTAGCTTTAAACAAGAAGTCGTGCAAAAGATACTGAAGTCTCATATATGAACAGGCATTTGATAGTCTTTATTAATTAATCTAATGACTGGCATTTATAAAATTACTAGCTAATAAATGAACTCATTTTGACCATAAATGCAATGAGTATGGAATGCCTTGAAGTCTCTGACAGCACTAAGTAAATACTTTGTTGAATTGGTAAAATTCTTCAACGTGGTGATAATGACCATAGTAGAGACTAGGGTGGCTGCCCTTCTTCCCTTTCTTTCTCTCCCCCCAAAAGACTGCTTTATGTTCATGTTTTCAAGCTCTACAAGGAAGAGTTGGTATATTACTGGAAATGTAATAGAGATTCATGTTCCACAATGTATTATTATGAACTTAAGGTCACTGAGAAATAGTTAAAAAAACAAAATAAAAAACAAAAAAATACTGCCGTCAGTTGAAATTTATTTAACTGAAAATTTCCCCAAGTAACCTTAGAATCACTTTATTTCAAGAAATAGTTACAACAGAATACACAAGGTTTGGGGTGATTGTTGAAATCTACTGAATCTTCCCTGGCAACTTATCTTGAGTAACACTACCTAAGGTAAGTGAAATATCACACTTAGTGACTAAAAACTAACTTCATATTAAGATGTATCACTGACAATTTATCCAAATGAATATTCTTTTCCCTATATTATCACTGGAGTTTTGTGAGTGTTCTTTATGCTCATGTTTTCAAGCTCTGCAAGGAAGAGTTGGTTTATTACTGAACACATCTCCTATTTTTCTCTGAGGTGTCAGTGAAAATGCAGTCTCCTATATTTTCTATTCATTCATCATTTATTGAAAAAACTGTGTTGGGAGGATTAAAGGAATGACTGGGCATAAAGCACTTAAGAGGGGCCTGGCACACAGAAATCACTACGGAAGTGTGTTAGCTATAGATTACCACCTGCCAGACTCTGTGTAAGACACAGGTCCTTTCCAGCTCTAGAATTCCCGTAGCTGGAATCTAAGATTAGATACCAGCAGGTTAGTGAGCTACTCCCAGAAAGGGCTTTAATGACCAAAGTCATCGATCTGCAGACACTATTCCCTTACTCACTTTAGAACTCAAGTTGTGTTTTAAAAACAGTTCATATTTTCTCTCTGCATGTACACAAACACATACATCGATTTTCTTTTACTACTGATCTTTTCAGATACTACTCTTCCTGACACTATCTGATCCGTTTCTACATACAGCTTGAATGGGCAGGAATATTATTTAACAGCTCATTTTAAAGAACACTTTACAATATGGTCAACTTTTATTTCTCTAAATCATATTTCTTTAAGAACACCAGAAAAAGTAAACATTTGGACTCTTAAATATTATTCATTAGAAGTAACTTTTGCTTCCCTCATACCCTCTTAAGATATGCTCTAGATCCAACAGTCATCCTTGAATATTTCATCCATCAGTATTCCACAAAGCAAAGAGAAAGATTTTTGCACAATATACAATTTCTCTTGTTCATAAATATATATATTAAGGCAAGAAACAAAGTTTTCTCAAAAGTGTCATGAGACAATAGTTTAATAAACCGATAAATATAATAATATTGCTCATTAAAATAAAGTAGATGTTAAAAACACTGATCTGACTATGTTTTATAGTAACGGTTCTACATAAATTTGCTTTACATCCACTGGAGAAAATTGCCAAAAAATTAACAATGTGTAAGAATTGTTTACATTCTCCCAGCTTCCTGCCAGACTCAAAAGACATAAGCTTCAAGTGAGACATACACGGAGTTATCTTCTGTTCAACTTCCTCGTACGTCAGGTAACATTGAGCAAGTTAATTAACTTCTGTGCACCTTAGTTTCTTCCATAAAATAAGTACAATGTAATACAATGACTAAACGAAATAATCATTGTGACCTATAGAATCTACCTTACAGATGCCTCGCTCTTCCTTTTCATTCTCTCTGTCATTTTTCCAGCCAAGGTCCTCCATCATCTTAGGTCAGATATTTTTCAAATTCAATGAAAAACAAACAAACAAAAAAACTAACTTATTTTTGACATTGTCATACCTAACACTACCATTATAGTAGTTTACTTATATATATTCCCCAAAAAGTCCATATATTACATTTTAAATAAATTATATTTATACTGTTCAGTATATTTATACAGCAGTATATTTATACTGCTCAGAATACTGTACTAAATTTTGCAAAGTAAATAATAACCTCATTGTCATGACATGCTTATAGTCTGATTACTCTCTTTTATAATCACTCAAATTTTCATAGCTAAGAATTCTCTCAAAATGATAACAGCTTGGGAGTTTGTGCTTTTGCGTGTACAGTCTTACTCTGTTTGACTGCAAAAACCTCCAAACAGTCGTGTATTTGGCCTAGACACATGCTGTCAACTAGGTGTGGTTTAACCATAAAACATTTTTCTTGCCATCCTGAGCACACTGCCTCTAGATGACAGTCTGAACAGAAGCAGCACTGTGCAGGAAGGAAAGTGCAAGTGTGCTCACGCTTTATTTAAAAAATTCCCAGCTACTTTCCTACATTAAAATAATGTGTTAGAGGGAGCTGTAACAGAGAGGACTTGAGATTAAGATATAGCTTATATACATGAATATTTCACATGGCTTTCCATCAAACATATACTTTTATGTGTTAGAAATAGCTACTGAAATGTGGTAGTGACCTAGCCCTCTGCCCAGGGCAGAAGGGCCACCCAGATGTTTTTTAGGGTCAGTAACACATAAATGAATCATAAACTTCATTGGCTATAGCTGGGAAAATTACAATCTAACTAAATTTAATTCCTACGTTTATGAAACGGGGTTCGTAAATAGGGTTTATTTGTGTTCAAACTTGAACACAAATAAAACACTTTAGGAGCCCTGATGAGGAAAATAAACAATCAAAACTAGTAAATTGATTGAAAGGCTGTCGGTTACATGACTGATGTTTTCAATCAAATACTTTTAGAAAGGTTTTACTATTGGAATATTGAAATAAAGCACTGAATAGAAGGAAACCCACATGAACTTCACTTCAAAACATAAGAGTGGAATCTAGTAAAGTGAGAAAGTATGATCTAAGTACCATATATTCCAAAATGTAAGGCTATGCCCTATTTTTCTCAAAGAAAAGGCAATAAGAAGATTATGTATATACCATTACTATGTGCCAGGCCCTGTTCTAAGCACTTGCATATATATTAGCTCATTTAATTGTGACAACAATCTTATGAAGTAGGTATCATTACGACCATTTTAGATAGAGGGAAACTAAGACACTGAAAAGTTAAGTGATTTGCACCAAGATCATACAGCGAAAAGGTGGCTGACAGAGATCCCAGCCCTGGAGGTCCACCTCTGGAGCACACACATTTAAGCATTAAACTTCAGTGTATTTCTTAATTTACGAGTTGACTTGAAACTCTCATGGATTTTGATGAAATGGCCAAATGGCTGCTCATATCAATTTACTAATGTAGTTTCTCATACCAATTTCAAAATTACACAGAAAATATTCATCTAAAATAATTCTTCACTCTCACTTTAAACTAATCTTTAAAATGTTTATGGTAATATCCAGTACTTATAATTTTGAGATATGTGTATCCAGGAATCATTATTAAATCTGTGTAAAACGTAAAACTTCATTTACTCCTTTATATCAATTTTATCACGTGACCTTATAAGCATTCCAAGTTAGCACTGCTTCAGGTCATTTCAGCTTTATGTTCCTTATTGAAAAGAACTTTTTTGTATTACAAAAAAAAAGGTAAAATAAATTGAGAGAACCTTATAACAGATGAAAGCAACTCCTTTTCTAGTAGTTAAATTTTGCAGAAATAAAACCTTTCCTTATTTATCATTTCCCTAACATTTGACAATCAGAAAAAAATTTATGCACACACATACACAGTTAGTTAATGATATAAGCCTGTCAATTAATTTCATCACCTTAAAGAAAGACACCCGGCATACTGAGAGCAGTTCTATAATTAATATCAGAACAACTGAAAGTTTGTCGTCTGAAAGAAGGTTGAATTTTTTCAAAATGAAAATGTTTATCTGGGACCTAAAACAAAACAATCCAAACTATTTATATAATTTTCCACAGAAATATTGAGGTTGTTGATTAATATATGTATAGCCAAATGAAATGTACTCATGCCTATGAAGAAACACAATTTTATGATGGTTTTCAAGTGACAGCCACTCCATTCTCACTTCAAACACACACACAGAGCATATAATCCCTTTTCCTTTTCAATTTGTTGTTTGCAACTGTCAATAACCACTGACCTGAAAAGCACACATTTCTATGAGGGATACCAAAATAATTCTTAGATCACTCAGTCCAAGAAATTTTCAATAAAATACATGGTAACTGTTGGCACTGAGTCAAGTAATTTAAAAATCATCTTCTAGGTAGCATTTCACCTATTTAAATCCCGAACTCCTTTGTATGTTTTCTCTTCATGTTAGTAATAATTACCGCCGTTATTCCGGGGACATGTACTATGTAATGAGCAATGTGCTGAATATTCGATGTCTGTTTGTTCTAATACTTACAAAGAGCCCAGATGCGGCATTTAATTGCTGAAGTAAGAGAAGCTCAAACAGCTCCAGTGCTTTGTCCACCAGTTACAAGCTCCAAAATTTATACCCTTCTTACTTTGGACCCTGACTTTATTTATTATTTGAGGCCATATTCTCACCTAATCTTTGCACCTGTCTTCTGTCTCATTTAAACAGTAAATGCCTTAAGGAAATCTTACACTAAAATAACCATAGCTTCATTTTCTAATGGGAAAAACAATTCAATAAATATATTTTTTAGCAAAATTTATGACTACCTATATGGTAATACTGATAATATTCTACAGTTACTAAAACTTGAGTTGTCAGTCTCTTGTTTTCCAGGACCAAGTGGGATTTGTGCTATGGAAGTAACAGTCCCTGGAGAGGGTGGGAGCTGCTGGCAATATCAGAAGACAGTTTCTATGACCAATTAGACAACACCTCTGATGAGCTCCGAAGGGACTGCCCTTCATTATCCCCACTGTACAAATGCTCAAGGGAGTATGGAGCTAGGGAAAAGCATGTTTAAAGTCAAGGAAAAAAATATTCCTATGGGATCCATGGAGGATCCTAAGCTGCCTTCTTTTTGAACAAAAATAAACAGTTGGTTTGGGGAGAAAGCCTCACACAGAATTAAAAACATTAACCTGCAAGTAATTTTTTTTTTTAACTCTTTTTTTTTTTTTTAAAGATTTTATTTTTTCCTTTTTCTCCCCAAAGCCCCCCAGTACATAGTTGTATATTCTTCGTTGTGGATCCTTCTAGTTGTGGCATGTGGGACGCTGCCTCAGCGTGGTCTGATGAGCAGTGCCATGTCCGCGCCCAGGATTCGAACCAACGAAACACTGGGCCACCTGCAGCGGAGCGCGCGAACTTAACCACTCGGCCACGGGGCCAGCCCCAACCTGCAAGTAATTTTTAAGTCTTTAAAAGCTGTAAAAGACCTTACATCCAAACACAAATGTACTTAGGTCTCTACAATAAAATACCATAAAATGGCCAAGACTGGCTAGTTATTGACCAATGTCCTCCTCTTCCAGTGAACACAGCTGGATCACATTTCCCAATCTCCCTTACAGTTACATCTGTGACAATATAATGGAGTTCAAGCCTTTGGAGAATGAACAAACAGAAGTGATACATGCCAGTTTTACACCCTACTTGTAAAAATCTTCCACAAACCCACCATGATCTTTCCCCTTGCATCAAGACAGTCTCTGTCGGAAGACAATAGAAGCTTTGTGTTGAAGCTTAGCCAACCAAGCCACAAAATGGAGGGGCCTGGATCCCTGAATCACTGCTTAGAGAAGAACTGTCCACCCATCAAGAGTACTTGCTTTGGATTTTACGCAAAGGAAAAATAAACTTCTGTGTTTCAACCATTATGTTTTGTCTGGTTTGGTACAACGGCCAGCATTATCTTAACTCATACAAACACTATGATCATTTTTGTGACCTATTTGTGAAAAATCCTCTACAATGAAATTCTAAATTCCTTAAGGTGAAGTAGTTTGGGCTCTGATGACATTCTGACCTCAGAGTATTGTGTGCAATTTGGATAAAATAAATATTAGATTTCCTTTACTTATTCACTCAGACACATTTATTAAAAATCCACTTTACCAGTATGCAAGGCACTGTTCCAGGTTTTCTAAATATAGCAGTAAGATAAACTCCCTGCTGTCATGGATCTTACAACTAGTAAGTGGAGAAAAATAATAAAAGGATAATGAAGAAAATTGTCAAGTAGTGACAAATAGTATATCCAGCAAAGATTAAGAGAGACTGATTTGGCCTTGGCATGTTTCAGGCATAGACAGGTGAGTACATGCTCTGACAAGATCAGAGGGAATCAGGACAGAGATATTCTATGGTGAAATCATGAAGGAAAGCTGTGGTAATGATTTTGGATTTTACTCTGAGTGAGCTGGGAAGCCAGTGGGGGTTTTGAACACTCACAATGGTTTGCATCATGAAATTAAAACTTTTTCTAAAGTTTTTAATGTGAATATGTATTATTTTTGTTATAACAAAAATTTAATAGTAATTCCACATAAATCAAATAGAAAAAGATGTTTATTACAACTTGTATCAAGAGATCATCAACAAAAAAGGGCATCATAGCTTATTTTGATGGATGTACCATGGGTAGCGACTCAACTGTGAAGCCGTGTCTATTATTGTTTATGAGTATATTGGCTACATAATGTTATTTACTGAGAAATCCCATCCCATTCCTCTTATATATGTGTGAAACACACACATAAAGGAAACTACCTTATTTTTAAATGACATCTCAGATCTTACCTCTAATAGGTCATTTCTAGATTTCCTTCAAATGCTACCACAACTGCTGCTTTTTCTAAGTATTACACCTTAGCTAGACAATACTCTTTAAATCAAAAAATAATTATATGTTATCCCTCTTAAGTTACTAACAAAAATAGTAGTAATAGTAGGTATTAATTTTATGTGTATAGTACATCAGTTTTTACTTTTACTTCAATGATAAAGATACTCATTTTAGCATTTATTTCCAAGGACTTCAAAGATAAGACATTTAACATTTATTTTCAAGGGCTTTATGTGTCAACTCTGGCACACCAGATAACTTTATCACTTTAGCTCTGTCTGAATGGCACTATGGGAGAACTGACTGAATATTTGGGGTGCATTCCTCATTGCCCAGGGCCAGCAGAAATATATACTGCATAAACTGCAATACGTCTAATAGATTTTTCTTTTCCATTTGCCTTCATCTTGCCTTTTTTTTCTTTTGTTTAGACTGGTAAACTTTAGACACCATATCATCAAATGAATAGTGTGAATTACTAAGACACAGTCAAGCACACATTACCTCATAAGAAGACTCCTTCCTAATACCCTCACTTCTGTCAATGCTCCAGCATTTTTCATGACCTTCTCAGTCATCTGCAAAGATTTATTTACATAATCAATTGAGCAACTCTCTTAGAAAGGACATCCTTCCTAAATTAATACCAACATTTAGTATTCTATCACTCTATTAAGCTTTTACTTTCCTTAAACTTCAACTACTCTCTCTGAACTTTTCTGTTATGTGTGTACGTGTATACATATTAATTTATTATCCCAAGTTTAAATCAGGGAAATAGAATAGCATTAATCAAAATACACTTAGGGAACCTTATGACAGGTTTAATATAATCAGTGGTGTCATTAGTGTGTGCATGTGCACACACACACATGCAAATACTAATAACTTGAAAGTATCTTTAGATATAAACAGTTTAACTTCCATAACCTAGAAGTTACATAGCCTTAATTCATGTTCAGCAAAAACAAGAACTTACAAAATTAACCAGACTCCCACTCTGTGTTGGGAACACTCTGATACGGGATTTATAAACATCATCCCACTTCACTCCAATACACTGCCATTGTCCTATCTTGCTTCTTGCAACAATCTATTTCCCTTTCAATCTCTTCTCCATGTTGCAGCCAGAGTAAAACTTTTAAAAGATAATACAAAAGTACACACCCTGATCATGTCAATCCCCTGCCAAAAATCTTTTAGTGGACTCTCTTTACCTTCAGGAAAAAGTTTACACTCCTCACCACTGCACCCATTATCTTCTCCTTTTGATCTTTTCACAACCTCTCTGCCTCTCATTCTCTGTACTAGATACACAAACTATTCATGATTATTTAAAATGTCACACTCTGTATCTCTCTCCTGGATCTTTGTTATGCCCTCCTCCTAGAACAACACTTTCACCCCAGGGCTAGGTAATTCTCTGAACTCTTCTCCTGGAGTTAGAAGTGCTCGTAAGATGTTCCTGTGGCACCTAGAATGTTGCCTGTCACAGAACTTAACCAGACTTTACAGTAGTTGCTGACTTAACAGTCCAAAGCTTTGTCTAGATGAGTTCAAAAGGAAATATCTGCCTTTTTCATCACTCTTTCCCTTGCTTCAAACAAAGTGCCTAAAATATAGTCCGTACTTAATACAAACACAAATCATTGAACTACAAACCCTCGTTTAGAGTTGAGGATGCTGAGGTTGAGAGAAATTGAACAAAGGCTGTCTGATCTCAATGTTCTCTCCCTTTCCAATTTTATATTCACCCCTTTTCCACCAGCGTTTACAGGTAGGATTGCCAGAATAAAATGAAAAGACATAGGAGAAGGATGAAATTATACTAAACCTAGGCTAACAGTAACTATACTTAGCAATATATTTAGTTTGGATTTCCTAGAAATCAGGACAAAAAGTTAAGGACAAAACTTCTAGATTCAAAAATTTTTGACTTCCTATCTATAGATTCCAACAGAGAAGCCTAGAAAATGAAGAGTTTTTGAATGCTACTCAGAATTCTAAGATTCATTCATCTACTTAATTATTTAACAAGTATTTATTCACCTACTTCAATGAGCCAGGCGTTGTTACAGGAGCTAGTTATATGGCAATGCTTGGCATTGGCAAAGTCCCTGCTCCCTGGGATTTACACTTCTGGAGGCAAGAGGGGCTTGAGAGTGGAAGGGGAAAGAAGAGATAACTAACAAGAAATAAAATAAATATAGATATCAGTAAGTACCATAAAGACAATACTAAAAAACAAGGGTAATGTAATGGACAGTGATGGTTGGGAATGGAGAGGCTATTTTAGATGGGGCAACCTCGGAAGGCTGCTCTGAGAAAATAGCATTTGAGATGAGAGAGGAATAAATACAAAGGATCCAGCAAAGCAAAGATCTGGGGGAGAGCTTTACAGACGGAAGGAATATCAAGGGCAAAGGCCCTAGGTGGGAAGAACCTAGGAATATTCAAGAAACAGAAAGGAGTTCAAGGTGACTGGAGGGTAGAGAGTGAGAATGGTTGAGGGAGAAAGTGGTACAAATGAGGTCAGAGTAATACAAACTAATCCTACTAAAAAGTAGGCTTTTTAAGTGCAATAGGAAGCCACAGGCCTTTTTAAACAGGCAATTAACAAGATCCAGTTATGTTTTAGATCATTCTTTCAGAGGCATTGGGGAGGGAGAATGGATTCTAAAGGATTAGAATGGAAGTGGGAAGAGAAGTTAGGATGGAGTGAGGCGTCCCATCTGGACTACAGCAAACAAACTTAAAAATGTCATTTCAAAACCTAACCTGATGATACTTAGAGGGGCTTCTATAATTAACTGTTCAACTTATTCAAAAGATAAAAATTCTATCTACTTAAAGTACCATAAAGGTGATTAGTTATGTGTCACTGATTGCTATAATACTTTAGTAATTAGTTCTGGCCTCTTAGAAGTTATATGGGTGCCTAACCAAATTTCCAAGGAACAAGGGGTCAGATTATAAAAATACTCACATTATTATAGAATAACAATTTATTAAATATCCTAATCAAAATATATACTTATTTTGACCACGTCCCTAACCAGAGATTAGCATTAGGATAATATGAAATTCTAGAAAGAATATATGGCTAGTTCCAAACTGTCTGTATGACTCAAGAAAATCATTTTAATTCCTTGCAGTTCAATTTCCTCACTAGTGTAGAACAGATATAACAAAGTCTGTCCTACCCACCTCACAAGAGAGTTGTGAGAATGAATGGAGGACAGATGTGAAAGAATTCTAGTAATACAAAACATTATGCAAATGCAAGTTTTTGTATAAAAGTACAATGATAGATCTGGAAAGATTTTTAGGGATTCATTTAGCAAAATATCCTTATTTCACAATTGTGGGATCTGATGTCAAGAAAGGTGAACTAGCTATGGCACTGCTAAAACGAGAATCCAGATCTTACTTTTATGTAATAGAAAAAAATTAATTTGAATAATTTACAAGTTTCCTACAACATTATTGTAGCACTAATACTTTAAATAAGTATTCTGAAGAAAACAAAAATACTAAAAGGGAAAAGTAATTTGGAATTCATTAATGATTTATTATATTATATAAACCAAAATTAACATAGGATTAATTTTAACCTCAATTCTATGATATATATATATTAAAACAATGACTGCTCTTAGAGAAGCATATAACTTTCATAATGGTACATGATCAAGGTCCCATCACTTAAAGCTACAAGCAAGTACCTTTACCTGCTTTTTGGCGCTGAATTATATTAAAAGCCTTCAAAGATAGCTTGATCTTCAATATAATCCATAGTAATATTCTTTCTAAGTAAAATGTCTGAGTGTCCAAAACTTCATATCATCCAAAATTCCTAAGCAGCTTATATCAGAAACTTTTTGCTGCTTAGGTGAATAATATTTATTTCCATATTCTATGCAAATGCTAAAAAATCACATGACTTATTATAACAAAATTCTGATCTAAACAATGTTAATCTTAATTTTTCATTAGGATTGCTAATGTAAATATTCAGTGGTTGATGTTTGCTGGCTCCTTATTGCCTTCAGTCTTTATAGCCTATTCAGTTTCATCTAAGTTTGTCTAACCACAGGAAAAAAAATCTTCCCAAGGTGAAATAATTAACTACTAATTCTAAACTTAATGACATTTGCCTATATCTGAATTTTTGTACTTTTTATTAATTTATCTCTCACACATTTAGTAAGTATTTATTAAATGGCTCTTTCATGTTAAGGATATCCTAGGCAGTCCAGATAAACTGCTGAATCTAACAGATGAGGTCCCTACTCTCATGAGGCTTACATTTCAATGGGGAAAGACATAACATAAACAACAACAAAAAGTAAAAACATAACAACAAGAACAAGAAAAACATAATAATAAATTCTTGGCAGAGAATTAAAATACTATGATGTAATAGAAATGCCTGAGTGGCTACTTTGGCTGGACCTGCCAGGAGACCTTCCTATACCTGAGATCTGAGAGTCAAGGAGTCAGCTGGATCAAGATCACAAGAGATTGAATTCTGGCAAAACAACTAGTGGAAAGACTCCATGGCTTGGTCTGTTAAGTGAACAAAAGGAAGGTCAAGGCAGCTGAAATGGAGAGGACAGGAAGGAGAATAGTACAAGATGAGGTAAGAAGAGCAAGCCTGAGCTAGTTCATGCGTGGCTTTGTAGGGAGTGTAGATTTTATTCCAAATGCAATAGGCAGCTACTGAAGAGTGTTAAAAGAAATGACATGGTCTGATTTATATTTTATAAGATAAATTGGGCTGCTATGTAAAGAATGGTGTGGAGAAGGGCAAGATTAAAAATAAGGGGAACACTAGGAGTCAACTGGAACAGTCCAAGTAAGAAGATGACGGTAGCTTCAACCAGGATGATAATAATGGAGATGGAGACAAGAGCATGAATTCATGACAAGTAGGGCAGAATAAACAAGACTTGCTGAAGAATATGAAGTTTTGGGCAACCTGAAGAACCAAAGATAATTCACAGGTCTGGGGCTTCAAAATCTTAATAGATGGTAATGCCAATGATAGTGAGATGAGGAAACCTGGAGGACCGTAAGAGTTTGTTGCCTATTTGGTTGACTGGTCAGTTGGTTGTTTGGGTTTATATTTTTGGTGGTGGCTGGAAGAACACTCAGGAGTTATGTTTTGGCCATGTCAAATCTGAGATGACAACATCCACATCAAGATATCTAGTGAGCAACTGAATATACGGCCTTGAATTTTATTATAATCAGCCAAGGGGTGTCTGATTTGGGGAGACAAACTTCGTAAAACTTTTCACCTTTTCATTAAGTACTCACATGTTGATACATACAAAAATAAAAAATGGCGATCAAGATAATTATGATGATGAGCAAGAGGATATTTTGATCCATACTGTGATAGAGTAAGGATTCCTGAAATCAGTAAACGGATGGAGTACTGAGAGATAAGAGGTCTCAAGTTTTCTGTCCATTTTGAGCTAAACTATTAATATAAAAGTGTTAGATATATATAGCAAAAAAAAAAAAGGAGCCCCACAGGAATGTAAAATATGAATTCATTGACATTGTAAAGTAAAGTTGGCTTAAACATCTGGAATTTCCCTCATAGAATCTTTTAAGGAATTTGAGAAATACCTAGTGCCTCCTCCAAATGTATAAACCTAATAAGAGTTCAGGTGCGTTATGAACTTTGCTAGATGTTTGTCACTGGACTTAATGCACCTTTGTAAATAAAGTCTGTTCTTTAATACTTTCAATTTTATCAATAGGATTAACGAATCTCCTGAGATTGAAATCGTCCTCCTTTTACATCTTAACTCATAGAACTCAAAGATTAAAACCAAGAAAAAATAAATAGTATCCAAGACACTAATAAGAAAACACATCAAGCAAATAAGACATAAACTCTGATTTCTTGCATGTCCTCTTCCCTTGAAGGCCGTGGTCTGACATCTGTTATTCTCTGATACTTATAAACTACATATCTTCATATACGACTGAACAAGGCTTATTCCAAGGTATTCTACCAACTATGGAAAATTGGACAATGAGAAATATATTCCAATTATGAAAAACTGGAGAATAAAAAATTAAAAGTAATGGAGATGGAAAATAATCTCTAGTCAATGCAGAGAGAGTAAATTAAGGCATCTCTAACTCCAAAGTGAATAAGGGCTTTACATGGTGAAAGGAGGGGAAAGGGGATAAATTACACAATTGCCAAGAATTCTATATATTCCAGTTAATGATGGTTCAAATCTATGAGATATTTTGAAGTGAAAAGAAAAAGAAAAAAGATTTAATCACCTTTAAATCAGAAAAAGGGGGACAGGTGTCAATTTGAACACACACCTGAAAAGTCAGGCCTGAGGACAGAGTGCAAATGGCTGGCTGTGTTTGTAAGTGTGCGCACAGGTGTGCCAGTGGAGGGGGAGGGGGAAAGAGGGGAAAGCAAGGATCAACTACATTCTTAATATTACCAACCTAAATCCTCCCCAGGGTGGTTAGAGTCACCAGGTACCTTAGGAAAAAATCTTGAAGTTTCCAATCACACAATTCCTAAAGGGCTCCTCACGGTTTTGTGTGCAAGAAGTTTGTCTCAGTGTCTCCCTCTAAGTCAGTGATAAGACAAGAAAGCACTTGGCCTACAACACAGCATGTTTAGTTGATACGGTTAGTATGTTACTGTGTTAGAAGAAGATAAGTGCCTTCCTCACTTGATTTGGGGAAAACAATTCTGAAAGAACAAGGCGGGAGGTACTATGGGAAGTAAGAGAAGGAGACAATAAAGCCAGATTTAGGAGCTTTTATGCCACTTTAGAAACTTTAGCCTGAAGTTGCTCACTTTTTTAAGACTGAAATATAGATGATTTCACTGAGAAACAGACTAAATAAAATATGTTACACTTAGCATATAAGAATTTCAGTGCTAACACCTCTTTTGGCACAGATTCTCAATTTTTATTGCATGCAAATTTGGGGGGAAGGGAGAATGAACTCATGGCTTAAGAATCTGGCAACTGCTTGAATTTCACTGTAAAGAAGCATCATTAAGAAGCTAGGAATCTGAGTCACTTAATATCAGGCTTCAGCTAAATTCTTAAATGGTTACATAACACCACTAATTTTTAAGAACAAGAAAGGGTATTTTTTTTAAATGTCAGGGCTTTAGGATTCCTCTTACTGTTTTTCATACTACAAAAATGTCTTGTCTGACCCTTGCATATATATATATATGTATTCCTTATTGCTGTTTTCTTGAAGAATGAAAGATCCTCACATCTTCTGATAGATGCCCATTATTAACCTGACTCTCCAAGATCACGTCTTTCTTCAGGTCAAGTAACTCATCACTCTGTGACAATGCTTCATGTTTACAAAATAAGGTAAAATATGAGGAATTCCACTGAGATAACTAAAATATCACTAAAATCCCAGTTGGTTCACACATTATCAAATAACTGAATTAAAAATTAAAAACCATGCTTGAAATCGGGATGCTTCACACCACACAGGTAACACATTTGAATGAATAAAAAAAGTTTTCACTCAAGCTTCGACATTTTGACAAGACACAGATATAAATTTCAAATTTTGGAAAATGAATAAAGAACATATGTTTACTTAATTTAAAAAATCTTTTGAACTTCCATATGAATAGTTTCCAAAAATTAGAAAAACAAATATATATGTTCTATGTTTATTATTAAGGAAAGTTACCCTTTTGTGAGAACAAGTGTCACAAACAACTAACACTAATTTGCTTAAGCTGTAAGAGCTTCTTTCCTCAGAATTTCAAAAGAGATGAAAAGAACCAGATAACAGAAGATATTATCGTAACTTAACACATAACACTATGTTCAGAGCAGCAAGAAAGCAAATAGCCATGTCCCTCTTACATGCTCAGCATTAAATTATCTTTCACAAAGCAAAAGCCATTTTTCTGACCGATAAAGCAATATGTACAGTTAAGAGGCATAGAACTCCCACATCCTGGCCTTAAATTGTTCTTCTTATAAGAAAGCAGCATTTATGAGCCCCATAATGACTATTTTAAATCCCCGGAATCACATCGCAGTAGAAAAACACTGTGTAGCATAATATATAACAGCATATTTAAATACGAACCCAAATTCCATGCTTCTATAATCGATATTAAGTTGTGAGCAAATCAAAGCATTTCTACCTTGATCATTTCTCTAAGCAAAGGTTAACTAAAAAGGCCAGCCTTAGGAAGAAATAGAATACATACCATGATATAGTCTCTTTCGTTAGAAAAGGCAAGAAGAACAGATTTAGATTAAGACTTGGTGTATAACAGCTGAAAGCATAGAATTTGTATCCACATAATGAACTGATGTCTCCTCTAAAGACGTCAGATTGCTGTTCAGCTAAACTATCTAAAAATACCTCCTTGCAAACACACACACACACGAAATGACTACAAAGACAGGTCTTACTAAGCAGCTCTACTTGCACAAAATCACTTAATAAGTGGGGAAAAATTTTAAAGTACTTAGGGAAAATTTAACAGGAATTTTTCATAGCAACTATGATCTTTTATAAGCTATTTTGAAAACCAGTACCAATTTGTAAAAAGTAGTTAATGAAGGATCTTAAAGCAAATCATAACTGATCTAAGATATCCAATAGAGGATCATGTTCTATGAACCTAAAATTAAATAAAGAAAAATAAATCTCTGAATCACTCTATTTAAAAACTATTCTATTTAAAAACCAAGAAAAGGGAAATTTTCTGGCTGGAAAAGCAGGAATCGAATTTATGGATGCCACTGTGTGCCAAACCCTGTGTCAGATATGTAATCCCTACAAATAACCTACAAAGTATGCACCATTAACAGCACTTCATAGACTAGAAAAATGGTTCAAAACATTTAAGTAATCTGCTCAATGTCACACAGCTACAAAGAAGAGGTAGGATTCCAACCACATAGTAATGACTCTAGAGCATTAAAATCTAACTGACATATCATCAATAACTGACATTCACATAGGCTCTACAGTTTGCAAAAAGATTCTGAAAATATTAACTTTTTATATTTTCCTTACTTGAACCTCAAGTTTTCCATCTGTAAAATGGGGAGAATCTCTCTTCACTCCTAGTATTTTGTTCATGATTAAAGAAAACAACATATGTAAAGTACTTAGTTAAAATAATTATAACTATTTCTGTAATCATTAATAATCTTCAAAACAATGTTGTGAGGAAGAACAGTATTATAATCATGATCTCCATTTTGAAGTGAGAAAACAGAAACTTTAAGAAGTTAAATGACTTGCCTAACAGTTGCACAGCGAGTCAACATCACAACTAGGACTCAAAGCAAGGTCTTCGTACATAAAGCATTTTATTGTTTTACTACACAAAAAACCTAGTTGGAATAGTTCGTTCCTATTACTATGGGGACAAGTTCACAGTTGGAATAAGAAGGATTTTGCTTTTAAATATCTCTATTAGCATGCTTGAAGATGATGTGCAATGAGTACTGTTAATAAGTGAGTTTTGCTACACTATGACATTTCAATATGCACCCCTTTTGCTCTGAGGCTCAGGGTAACATTTCAAAGCCACTCATTAACTTTATTATAAACCAATTGAAGGCAACATCTTTTCCCATAGCATCTTTGGATAACCCTTAAGGGAGCGAACAAAATAGAAAAAGAAGTAATGTATACATCCATTGCTAACAAAGCCAATACTTGACACACGACCTTGAAGGATGTTCTTTAATCCTGCCTACTACAATGCGCCGCCCATCGTCTTACTACAGAGAATGAAGACTGAACCCAGGGTCATTAGCACCGCCAAGAAAAGGCCATTCTTAATGCAAGGAGGACCAAAATCAAATGGATTTCAGGTCACTCTACTGTGGCCAGGTTAAAGTATATTTTAATACAGCTTTCTAAAAGGTATAATTATATTCAACAGTCCCAAGAATATGTGCTATAGTGGTGTAGGTTAACGAAATGCCAAAATTGTAATTAAGATGGACCTAATTATCATTCATTTTTCTGTATTTTAAATGGCTAAGACAATGTTGCTAAGTCTGGCTGAGAAAACTGTTTCATCTGGCTATATGCTAAAATTAGCTCCTTGTAAATTACTTATCTAACTGGAAACAAATTAAGAGATCAATCAGATCACCCAAACAATAAGTCAAAAACTGGATTCTTTTCTATATTCAAGTCTAAAAACAGAGTAACATGAAAGACCTCTGGAGAACCATACAGATGAGAAATCTCAGATGAGCATGGCGACCTTCTTGTTAAAGGTTAAATTAACTAGATAAAACTTTCATGTAAAGAGTTAAAGAGTAATTCTTCAATACAAAATTGTATCCTTGCAATTCTGGCCAAGCTTGAAGGGAAATAAAATATAATGCTTTTATTTCCGTCAAGATCAAGGTAGGGATGGTAGTTACTACATCACACATACGAAATCCCTTTGAAACTTACACTAAAGAAAATCAACTCTGAATGTAGGGGGAGGAATAATCTGTTCTCAAACTTTCTGATGAGAATTACAATCCACAGGACACACAGAAAACAACGAATTGGTCCATCCTTGCCACAATGTATTAGGAGCAAAGTTAAAGTATTTCATGCACCTTCCAAAAATAAATCTGCATGTGCACGTCAGGGCGCGCATGTGTGTGTACGCGCACACATGCAGGACAAGAAAAGACTGCCACTGGCTCCACCTTGTATTAGCTGTGTGACTTTGGGAAAGTTACTTTACCTCTCATGTCTGATTTCTTTGTGTATAAAAAGGACAACATACTTATATTGTGAGGATTAAATGAGATAATATAGGAAAAGAGTTTAGAACATTACCTAGAACATAGGAAGCCTTCAATTCTAGCTAATGACACTATTACTGTTGCTTTCTTTTACTCTAACACAAATTAGTTAACAGATGGCTGCCTGCTGAGATGAACCTATAGATGAAAAAAGTGAATTAACTTAAGGACATGTCATCCAGGCAAAGGGAAAACCTGACAGTCTCTGACCCTCTTGCTTGACAGATTCAATTATCCTTACCTCTTGGATAATGGAGTATAAACAATATCTTTAAAAAACATAAGAATTGTGTTTAGTATGAGCCATGCATTACTCTAAGCACGTTATAGGTTTTACCTCATTTAATCTTCACACAACCCTATTATCTCCATTTTACAAGTGAGGATTCCAAGTAATAGGGAAGCTAAATGACTTAACCAGGGTGACACAAAGAGTGAGTAGTGAAGCCAGAATATTAATCCAAGTTCCTGGCTCCAGAGCCCTCCTCTGACCAACAGGCTACAGCTCTTACTGATCCCTTCTTTTCATGTAACTTTCTTCACAAAGCTTACAACTGGTCAGATTACAGTTTTCATTATCAGATGTATAAACTATTTCCTAAATTGGGTTATTTTTCTAGATAGGTTACAGGAAGCAGTTTCACTTTCTAAGTGAAATCCACCCCCCTCCTATACACTGCTGAGTTCTGAGAGTTCCTGAGGATCCCCAGGCAGTTATTTCAATATATTTCAGTATTCAGGTTCCTTTGGTGGTAGGAACAGTAGCATCACATAAATTACAAGAGTATGGTATTGAAACCAATATGAGAGCAGAGCATCTTCAACCCTGTTTTACCCTGGGCTTCTCAAATCCTGTAATCTAGCTCTTTTGGACGACTCTGCTATGCTGCTTAAAATCTCCAAAATCCATCTACCTGATATACCTTATTCCCTATGTCTACCCATATCCACCTGGTGGGCCACAGCTGCCCCGTGAACATTCCTCTGTTAAGCCCCATACATAACACTTAGTGCAGCTGTCAGCAGGTCTCTCCTGCTACTACTCTGTGAGCAACTCGAAGACAGAGGCCAAGTCTTATTCACAACCAAATAACCAAGATCAAACACAGAGCATATTGTCCTCAAACAAGGAAACTAGCAAGACTAATAGTATATCTAGTTCCACAACTATTTGCACACTGCTACTATTGTAATATACAAATGTTGTACTAAACACACAATTATACTAATGCGGCTAATACCACACAGTGTTGATTCTAAGATGCACAATTTCTGTTTTATTTTAACATCTTTGAAATCGGGATCCATCTTACAAAAAATGAAAAGAAAAAACTGGGTCATTTAAAGTAAGGTCAATCAATCAATGATGTCTTAGATTCGATGAGAAATGATATTTTCATTAAAATATATACAATCAAATTTTTAAGGAAAATAACCCCAGGGAATTCTTGATCCTTCCCACCTTCTAACACAGTGTAGTTAGAAGTGAGAAATGATTTAGTCAGCTATGTCTAGATCAATAGAGATGGTCTGACTCCTGGCTACCCTAAATGAAGACCGAAAATAAAGCCCGTACTTCAGAAACTTAACTCATGAACTTTATAATCCCACAGAGATACCCTGGCCACATCATACTTTGATTTCACTATATTCTACCGTTAATGGCTGTCTAATTATTACATGAATCTCAGCATTAGGTCAAAACTCTTTGACCTGACATTCAAAGGCTTCTATAGCCTCACCCCTCTCTTCTCATCAACCTATGTTCCTCCAGTTGCCCCTCCATCTCAGCTAAACTGATCTACTCATTGTCCCTTGATTGCAAATGAATGCTTTTGATTCAATGCTTTAGCTCATTCTGTTTGCCTTGCAAAAATTCCTCCCATTTCCCTTTTTCTTCACATCTTGTTTATGTCCTACCCTTACTTGTGGCATAGCTCAAGTCTTATTTCCTTCTTTTCAGACTAGTCAAATTACACGTGACACTCATGCCTGTGCACTGTTGCGTATTTTTTGTCCATACTGCTCACCCAGCATTTAAATATATGCTACTCCAACCAGATGTGAAATTTTCAAGCCATATTTTTAAATCTCTGTTACAGAAATCTGAAGAAGATCCACAAGAAAACATTCAAGATATATTGTTTCATTATTAATTTTCTCTTCTCAAAAGGCAAATAAGCAGAACATATAGCTTCAAAACAAAATGAAACTTCTCAGATGAAAAAAGCACAACGGTAATCCAAATAATGTTTTGTAATTTTTTTATTCCCAGGTATGGTTCATTTTTTACAATGATTTGAGATTGCTGCTGCACTAGTCAGTGGCTGTTCTTATGTAAAAACATATTTCTTTTCATCTATATGCTTTTAATATCAATATAGATTTACTTCTTTTCTGCTTAGTCACAAATTTAATAAATACTCAATTTATTTGACATTTTAATTCAGTGAACACTGAAGACACTTTTATTAAATGAGAACTACAATCTATAGTCTCCTCTCCTATTCAAAGATAGCACTTAAGTAGTCTTGCTCTAAGAAAAAACTGAGACATTTAAGTTATCCACATTTCTTTTTCTAGAGCAAAACAAACTTTTCATTTAATATCATCTAGAATCAACTTCTGTGACATTTGTTCTTCAAGAGACATTCTTTAAGTCTTATTTATATCAGGTTGTTGATTTTTTTCGGGGGGGGGGCAAAAAGAAAACAGGATAAGGAAGGGTAAAGAAATCTGGGAATATGACCAACTAAAAGGAGTGCAATGAAAAGATTTCAATGATAAAAGACATGAAAATACAGTGGAAAGGGAAGAAGAAAGAAATGTTGTCACAGGTGTTTATATTTTCTCTAGCTAAGCTATTTAAAAGTTCACTCTTTGTCTTTTGACACTTTAATATTGACTTCCCATATCTAAAAATTTTGTATAAACTTCAAGAAAAGCACAATGTTATGAATATAGAAAGCTTTATTAAAATCACACTGCATTCTTTCTCTCCCACATTTGAGATGGAATTCCAACACTAGCTGAAGAAGCTCTTAAGTAAATAACTTTTCCTTCAAAATTTAAAATATTATATATAATACATATATATTAATATATATTATAATACATGACAAACTTTAAAACTATAAAGTAGACAAAACAGCTTACGATAGAAGCTTCATAATAGTTAGAGTGTGTCTCTTAAATCAGATGTCCTTAGCCTGCATATTAGTTTTTGGGAGGGGGAATCTAGGACAAATTACATTACTAGATTTTATACTATGGTATATTATAAACATTTCCATAATAAGAGGATATGTATCAAAATGTTACCAATGGTTTTATCTGGGTAGTAAAATTGTGATTCTCTTTCTGTCCTTGTCTCTATTTTCTATTTTTTCCTCAATGAACATATAGCTATGTATTTTTTTAGTTATAAATTATGATGCACAAAAATTACCAACACAGACAAGCCACAGACTAAACTGCCACCTAAATAACTATAACACAAAACAGTGAAAATTAACTATTGCAAGGGTATCTCTTCTGAATAAAACAGTTTTAAAATATTTTTATGTTTAGGTAAATGTTATCCCTCAAGTAGTGTAATTTTCACATTCAATTGTTTCCACAAATGGAATTAATTTCAACAAGAAATAGGAAGCCTGATACATTCATATAATATGAATGTATTATAAAACACATTCATATTTTTAATTGCCATTTAAAATGAAGAAAAGTGTATTTTTGGGTTTTTGGTGAGGAAGATTGACCCTGAGCTAACATCCGTGCCAATCTTCCTCTATTTTGCATGTGGGATGCCACCACAGCATGGCTTGATGAGCTGTGTGTAGGTCCACACCCAGGATCTGAACCTGCAAACCCTGGGCCACTGAAGCAGAGCATGCAAACTTAACTACTATGCCACTGGGCTGGCCCTGAAAAGTGTATTTTTAAGGAAACAAGTCAGGGCAAAGAAAAAGTTAATTTCATCTTTCACATTTTCAATCACTGGAAACCCAGGGTACAAACTGTACTTATCACTCACCTTCTGCCAATCTTCCCCCACCCCCACCAACCCAGCCACTATAGGCCCAGTGACCATAGAATCCTTCTAAATCCTTATTGACAACTCTAAGCAATCTTATTTTTCACTAATATTAAGGGTACTATAAACTTCTCAGTTTCATAAAACCTAGAAAAACTATCTGCCACAATACTCCCACTTAACTCCAAATCTTTCTTGATTTACTGAGAAAAATTTTAGAAAGAGTACTTTCACTTGCTAAACATACTTCAAAGAGTAAAAAATATCTAGTTGAATACATTCTTTTTTTCTAGGAGAACAGAAGCAATCAAAAGATTAAAATTCTATAGGTTTTTTACTGTTTCCTTGTCTTCTTTTATTATGAAAGGTGTGAAGCTGTGTACTGGCACTTAAAATTAGTGAAATGTTGACCTATTGGAAATAATCCATAATAAGGTGCCTGCATTGTAATCTTTATTTTTGAGATCTTATATAGGGTGGTAAGAAAATATTTATCACAAGAGATAGGGCATATATTCCTGAAAATTAGCCTTTACTGATAAAGTAAACTAGGCAGAATCTTAAGTTCTAGCTTTTTCCATATGCCTAAATTAGAAATGCAATTATGGATTAATTATATTTATACAAACACACATATATGCATGAAATATGTGCATGTATATCTATGTTGACAGAGAAAGAGACAGGTATGTTCCATTTAATAATCAAACCAAGTCAATATTATAAACATCCAATGTATTTCTCTAGAGCTCCCTAAAGAAGAATATGAACCTTAATTGAAAGGAGTTTTTCAGACTGTCACTTTATCTATCAACAAATCTAAGGTAATCCATGTCTAAGATGTCTCTGAGAACAGCCTTTATAATGAACATGCAGTATAAGTTATAAAAGAGGATCTGGTGTGTTGATATGGAATGAGGAGATTTGAATCATATGAGGAATATCTATACAGTGACAAAGTACAAAGGCAACACAGGTTAGAGATTGACTGATAAGTTATGCAGATACAACACATATCATAGACTATGGAATTAAATAAGACTAATCATTACATATCATACACACACTATATATATATAGAGAGAGAGAGAGAGAGAGAATACAACATAACTAATATAAAAGGCCTAAGCTAGAGGTTCAATTAATAAGAAGAAATGGCAGAGGTTCACAATTGACTAGTTCTATGTGGCAAAGGTGTTTCTATCCCAACAGGAAAGGTGGGGCAGGGACCAAGAGCTTAAGGGGACTACCTGTGTGATATAATATGTAGAGGGACATGTTGCTTCTGTGAGTGTGCTTTGTTATATCATCTCTTTGTGTGTTTTAGAGTATAAATGTGTATTTATGTTCTCTCATATGTCTTTGTACAAGCTTCTTATCTTATCTATGTTCTAAAAAATAGGTACTATTCTATTTAACCCCTTCTGTGTAATACCTAAGACAGGACTAACAGCACTAGAATTTTAATACTGTAAATGGACATAATCGCAAGCATGTGTCAGGTCTCCAAAAATAAAAAGCACTTCTTAATGATGAAGAAAAATAAAGAGGTCAGAGAGAGCAAAGATCTTAGACAAGGAAATTAACAGAGATCTTGAGGACACATTTACAAACTTTCATTTAAATTACACACATGTACACACACACTTGCACGGCTATATCTAATCTACATCTATGTAGATCCTGACATTAATTCTTGTTTTTAAAATCCTTTTTTTTTAAAAAAAAAAAAAAAAGCTCATAACCAAACCATAATCCAAGTAAAATATATAGATAATGACAAAAGTGGTTATTTGATCTAATCAGGACAAGTTTTCAAAAGTTTAGAAAAGATTGCTATAGACATGACAGTAATGTTATCCCTTTTTTTCTTTTTACTATGCACATAAAGGAAGCAATAAAAAAGTAGTTCATTAAGGACTTAAAAATAATTTCTACATGACTATTATTAAGCATAGGAAAATGAAGAAAACTGAAACATCACTCTGGAAGGATTCTTAACAGATTACCTGAATAAAATATTTAAGAATGTGGTCAGGCCTAAAATCAAGGAAATGGACTAAAGAAATTTCAAGTTATATTTCAGGGATAATTATACCTATATGACCAAATTGATAGCGCATTTATTTGGTGCATATTTCAGTGTTTCAAACATATAAAATATGTTTTAAATGAAAAACTATGATTGGTGATCTTTCCATGATTAAATAGTTAAAGGAGAAGAAATAATTGAGCTTCTAATGATGCATTTCGAGCATTCTCTTTTTTTTTTAAGTTGATCATTCTCTTTTTCACTAATCTTAATTGATTTTATTTTTATGTAGTCTGTTTTTAAATGGATCATTACTAAACAATATTTAAAAGCACGGATGTGAAGTATGCTTCTTCTTTTGACTAAAAGTAAGGATTTTTCTTTAATGTCCTATGAGATAAAGCTTTTTTCCATCTCATACATATAAGTAGTGTATGTAATGCATTGGCAAATTTCTAAAATACATTTTTTCACTTCTAACAGGGTAAAAAGATCTATTATTTGTTGTCAGAGTTTCTTGGCCCAAATCCAAGGCAAGACAACCTTGTCCTTGAGTAAAACAATAGGATACTCCTTCCTCTCAGGCCTCTCTGCTAGCTAGCACGGTGGAAAACCTCCCCAACCTCCCCAAGAGATAAGTTTATTTCATCTCAGGAGATATAGCTGTCATAATAGACAAAATAAAGATCAGATAAAGAAAAGGTGGAGTCTTATCCCAAAAGAGGCATCACCTAACAGCTATAATTAATCTTGGTTTTATTTTCTACATCGCCAAGGAAAATCTATCAATCAAATTATATTAAAAAAGACACTCTACCCAATGTTTACAGACAAGGTCAAATTGTCATGGTAGGATAAAAGCAATTTTTAAAAAACTGAGTTTTCTTAAATCTGTTCTAGTTAAAGAAAGGAAGTGGGGGTGGGGGTGGGGGAGGAGGAGGTAGTTACACTTCTTTGCTGGATCTTCAAATTATAGTCATTAATTTGTCAGTATCCTAACATCTTCTTCTCTGTCACCTGTATTGAACTATTTATTCTCCCTAACACAATCCATTCCAATAGTGATGATCTCATTAAATTTCCTCATAACCTTCTGATTCCTCATATCCTTCTACATCTTCCTGCCTTGGACCCTCACATGTTATTCTTCCGTCCTAGAAAAGCCTTCTCTATACGGCACTCTCAATAGTTCATACATAGTTTTGAATTGCAACCATATCCTTATGGTATGAAGAAGGAGGAGAATTCACTCAAGATATGATCTCTCATCTAAGTGTAAAGACCAAACCAATTTACAAGCACCAATTAGAAGAATTAATAAAATTAACAATCACCTATTAAGTGGCACTAAATCATTAATCAGAGAAAGCAGAGATGAATATGAAGAGACAAGGAGCAAATGAAAGTCAAGCAAGGAGCAGCGCAAGCTGAGAAATGAGAAAAGAAAATGAGCCTGAAGTGTCTGTAATCAGACCATCTTGTCCTAAATTTTAAAAATCATAGTTGAGGAAAAAATATGTTCCTTAGGAAGATAATGCAGATTATAGAGGGTCTTGGTGACCAGTAGGAATTTAGACATACAGTTAAGCTATATTACATCCTTCTTGGTTAAGAGGCTTATGAAATGATGAAATTGATATTTATGGCTACAAACGAGAGATGACCAGCATGCACTTCAGAGAGGTGATCATTAACTGAAGTTGGGCTCCATGATAGATGCAGACTTCACCAAAGCAGAAAGGGAGACAAAACAGCAAGACTAAGTGCTTCCAATAGAGCACAAGTGGCCAAGGTCAGGCTACCAGAAGTTACAAAGGGAACAGACAGAAGAAGTTGAGGCATCAAGTTTGTGTTTAAAAAGCTAAGCTTCAAAATGAGAAAGTACTTGGTAGGGCCAAACACAGAAAAGCAGAAGGAGAAAAGGGATTGGGCTAATGGCATCTGTTCTTGATCAACCCAACCCAAGTCTCAAGATTACATCAAAAAAGATAGACTCATTATTGATTGCATTTTTCACTAAATAACCTTATACAACTATTTTTATAATTCAGAAATTGATAATAATGTACACCTGAAATTACAGTTATAAACCATTATAATCTCAATAAAATTACTTACAAAAGAAAAAAACTATTTTTATAAAATAGTTCTGATCATGATATTGTTATTCCTTTACATTAACAGTGCTTGGAATGTCACCCATACCAGGAAAAACAGAGTAGCAAGAGAAAAATCAAGCTTTTTTTTCAAGTCATGTATTCCACTAGCTAATACCAGCTCTCATAATTATACAATCTACACACGTAATTTAGATTAAATTTGGCCGGGTAAGGAGTAGTAGTATAGGTTTGTGGTTAAAGCAGGGCTACGAAATCAGATGAACCTGAGTTCCAGTGATGACTCCACCACTTACTAGTCCTTGGAAAAAACTGATTTTTTTTTTAAAGATTGGCACCTGAGCTAACATCTGTTGCCAATCTTCCTCTTTTTTTATTCTTCTCCCCAAAGCCCTCAGTACATAGTCGTATATTCTAGTTGTAGGTCCTTCTGGCTCTGCTATGTGGGACACCACCTCAGCATGGATTGATGAGCAGCGTGTAGGTCCATGCCCAGGATCTGAACTGGCAAAACCCTGAGCCACTGAAGCGAAAAACGCAAACTTAACCACTCAGCCATGGGGCCAGCCCCAGAAGAAACTATTTTTTAACCTTGCTAAAGCCTTAGTTTCATCAATCATCTCTTAAGAGGTGATAATACAGCTTTCTTTAGAGGGTTGTTGTAATAATTAAGTCAGACAATATGGAATATAGTGCCTGTCATACAATAAGTGCTCAATTGCTATTTATTCCCTACATTTAAGTAAGACACTTTCTTACGTATACAACTTTTTAAAATTATTTAATCTTGACTAAAGTTTCATTTATTATAAGTACAGCACCCTACATATATCAATACTTTCCATAAAAATGTACAACTGGAAAATAGATTATCAGTTTGATAGTATCAAGTTGATTTGTTTTAAATGGTTCATTTTAAGAATTTACCAAGTTTCAAAGTCATCCTATATTGCAGAACTTCCAAAAGCACACTTAAGGGATACTATTCCCATGAGACAATCTGAGCTAGGCAAAAAAGGGAGAGGCAGGTGAAAAACAAAACAGGTGGTAAATAGAGTAATGAAACCTTTAATGTTATCCCAAGGTTTTCCCCAACTTACCGAGCCTATAGAATTGTTTTCAGTTAACATCTATTAACAATCCATACAACAAGTTTTCCACAGTAGTCTTTTGAATAATGCAGTTTTATAATACATTTTTAACATGTTAATAATCTCCTTTTATTTTCAAAATTTACAAAATCACAAGGTTCCTCTGAAGGGTAACTGAAACCATTAGATGACTATGAGAACACAGGCCAGCGCTGGGTGCATTTTTGCTGACACATGGATTTTCATCTCAGTGTCATCAACTGACCATATATAATGGGGAGGGGGAGGCGATGTGATAAAACATAGAACATTTACTAGTTTAAAGGCTTAAATGAGACTTCATTAACCCAAAATTCAGTTAAATGAGCAGTTCAACAGTATTTATTGTATACCTATGTGACAGCAACTGAGATATGCACTGAGCTAGACAGAAAATGAACAAAGAATAAAAACCCATAAGATCTGAAAGAGTCTGACAAAGCAGAATAACTGAGTTTACTGCTTGTGCCCAACCATAGCTTAAACAAATGCCCCTAATTTAGTTTTTGCTTTTTAGTATCTCACTCCCTTCTGCAGTCAAAGAAGCAAAGCCATTTAAAAAGTCACAAAGTTTTTGAAGAAGCAAAAACGGAAGTACTTGTGAATTTACCTAAATTTTACTCTTTTAAAATTAGCTCTGACATTATTCCAAAAAGCCTCATAGGTCAAAAGAGGGGCATTCTTACTCATTTTTCCTCAACAACTGTTTACTGAGTCATCTATTATGTGAGAGCCAGAGTAATTATTCTCCTATTCAACTCCTTGCATATAATTAAAATTTTAAAGGTTTGCTCATTAAACAGCAAAGTCTAGATAACCAAAGGACTCATCAACAAGTATATAGCAAGATCTTGATATCATAAGCTGCCAACTCTACTGCGTATGATGCTCGGGGATGGCAAATTCTAGTATTCCAATTTGTAACAAAAGTATCAGGAAATGCCACTCACATGTTTTCTAGAAATTGCTTGATTCAAAGCCATCTTACAGCTAGTGTTACTTTTGTCATAGCTTTACCCTAAATTTCAGTAAAATATAAAGCACTTGTCAGGAAACAAGCTTACAGAATAGGATACTGGGCACTCTATACGCACTATTTGGTATTATCTGTCCCAACTGCTCTTGTTTTCACAACTCTAGTAATATTGTTTCCCCCTCCACCAGTAAATAGTTTTAGCAATTTTCTCTGTTCATTAAAATTATATTATTATTAATTTAAACACCCTCCTCCCTTCATTTTGAGAAAGGATATATGAAAAAGGTAAACAAGAAGCCTGTGGTTTAAACTTTGCTTCTAAGGTTCCAGAAGTCAGTTTAAGTAACACCTTCACTTTTACCTGACAAAATCATGACTACAGAGGAGCTTTACTTCAAAGGTCCTGTTAACAAAATCAAACTATAGTGGAACTTCTCTATAACAACCTTTCTTATTAGTAAAATTAAGTATAAGGTTGGTCTTTTTCTGGATCTGATCCGAAGAGATTTCATTAGTGAGGTACCACAAGGATCTCATTATGAGGAGGCTGGGCTCTAAGCACAGCACCATATCACGCTTCCAATACACTTCCTGCCTTAAGGACATCCCAAGGTTCACTAGCAAAGTGAGATAATGCCTTAAGAGTCACTTCATCTAAGAAAGTCTCTTGGATTTAGTTAATAATTTTGTTCATAATGAAGAACAAAACCAAATTATAACGATAAATCTAAGCATCTAATATTCTAAATTCATGGCCTTCTGTCTATAAATTTTCAAAGCCTTGGCAATTTATCTCCATTTTTTAAGTTTAACATCTTATCCTTTTAGAATACATAAAAGATAATTCCTCCACCCTAATATAATACCTGCTAGATGCTAGGATGTAAAAAGAGACATTTCAAAAGTACTTAGACTACTATATAAGCTGCCTAAATTTATGCGTTTTCATTTTGGGGATGTAAAATATATATATATATATATATATATATAAAACATGAATTAGTGTGATGACAGAAAACTTCTAACGTGGTGGTTGCTATAAAAGTAGCACTGTGAGAACTCGAATTCCTGTAACAGGAGGCTCAGATTTGGTGTTAACCATAGAAAAGTATTTCTCACAAACTGCAGTAGCTGCCTGTGGGATTTCAGCATGACAAATGCATAGCTGACTCATGGGATCAATTATAAAGAAGTAAGACTTGTGGCATTAAAAAATATATTCTGTGTTTTCATCACCTATTAATATAGGTTAAGAAGTCAGATGAGCCCCACTGATTGTTTTATTACCAAATCAATAACCAAAGCTCTCCCTCCCTCCCTCGAACCTATGTGTGAATTCCTTACTACAGATGCCCGTTCCCAGTAACCTTTTTCATGAGCTTTCATTAAATTCAACTATAAAAACATTTTTTAAAAACTATTTGAGTATTAAGTTAAAGCTGAATTGTCAAGCTTTAATTTCTGATGATAAAAATCAGCTGTCCAATATTTCTCAATGTTCGTGATTTTGCTTTAAATGAATTGTTGGTCTTGTTTAAAATTTTTTTAAAATCACAACAAAATTAGAAGAACAAGCCAGTTTTAACTTACCCTCCCTCCTCCAAGCAGACCATTATACCCTCTAAAAAACCTGTTTTTCCTGAAGAGAAACAGCAATAATTCCCATTTTAAAGCAGTTCTCTATGACGTGCTGTTGAAGCACAAGCAGCATTTGCAATACTTACTGAATGCTTCTCCTGCTGGCCCATAACTCCATGGTTAGCTGGGATTGCTAGTGGTTTCATAATGAAGAAACATATGCTGAACTGAATTTACACATCATGTACCAATCTCTCATGGATGGCAAGTCACCCTCTACAGCATTAAATTAAAAAAGAAAAAGAAAAAAAAAAAAGGGAGGAGGAAACCAAGCTGCAGCTTAAAGTGTCACTACTGGTAAGCTTAAAAAACCCCTCACACTTGTAGACCAGAAAAGGAACCCGAACAACGGTGTTCGTCTCCATTTTTATAACATTGAAACTCTAACCATCTTAGGCTATGACAAGACCGAGGAAACCTTTTACAGCTCTCAGTCTTCCAAGAGAACAAGATCATTTCTGAGATTGAAGAACAAGAGGCAAAAGAAAAGGAGGAAAAAAAAAAGCTAAAATGGCTGACTGCACACAGACTCCCCTCAAAAAGGCTTAATACAGAATTATATTAGTCAGGGTGGTATAAGAACCAGTCTCTAGCATTCAGCCAAGCATTGTTAATACTCTTGTTTCATTTGCAATCACATATACGGACCCCTCCAACCAAGAAAAAAGAAAAAGAAAGAAAAAATCAGGGCAGAGCGTGTGAATCGGGACCTCCTCCCTAGCTGCTAATGATGCTGACAGAGTGGTGACCAGTGATCTCTGTCCCACTCCACTCACCAAGTTTGCACAATTAATCTTAGCAGCATGACACTGATGGACATTTAATTTAATGATGTCTGTCCCTCACACTCAACACAAGCATGACTGCTAGCAAGAGAGTCACTAACAGAAACACAGCACATGCACACACACAATCTCGAGAATCATGAGTCTGAATGCAATACACCAATATAATTACATTATTGTGCTTACTTTGGAGGACCATGGCTGCAGGCAGTTGGCATAGCAACGCACAAGGAAAGCCATTTCCTGGGTAGAGAGAAAGCTTCCTTTTCTAAATAAAAAATTCCTCTTAGGAAACAAACGGCATTGCTGCTTCCCGCAGAAAGCAAGACACTGTAGTCTGTCTCTTAACCTGCAAGGCTCACACTCAATGCAGTTCTAGTGATGTAAGTGGATTTCTCTCTCACCCTCCCTCTCCTTCTATACACTGAAATATTCAGCTCAAATGGTACACACATTCCTTAAGGCTCGCCCCCTCCTCTACTTAACCATTTCACTCATTAAGGTAGCGATGGACAATTCAGATAAAGTAACAAGCTCTTGCCTGTATTATATCAGCGGCTGTAGGTTAAGCAAGTCTCAGAGGGATGGAATCCATTGATTGCTGACTCCAAATAATATCACTGAAGACAGGGTGGGAAAACGGAGCAAGGACTTACTTGAACAGCTTTGAACTAAAATACGATTTTTCACCACGGTGAAGATAAAAGAATGGATGTGACCTCTTCCCCACCCTCAAATATCACTGTGCTATAGGGAACAAGTACCTATCAAAAATTTACAAAATGTACATTTAACAAGCTTTATATAAAGAAGATGTGATTTTCACACACATCCATACACACACACAGCACCTTGCAAATAATGTCAAAATACATCCACTCAGGTTTTTTTAGAAACCAAATCAAACTTCTTTTAGGAGTAGTGAGTTGAAATTTAATGAGGATATGTTATTCTACCATCAACCCTTAATTTCACCTAGGTTAGTAGGTTATTTGAAAGATGTCATTATAGTTGACAAGGAATAAGAACATTTTAACTCTGAAGCACTGGTCAGTTTCTCACAGTGAAATCTATCTATAAATGTTAAATATAATAGAAAATAGATACAGAAAACCTAGCAACTTTAATAATTGACTTTAAAATTGTCAGTGCTTGCTAATTGTGTGTCTTGTCTACCTACCTGATGCTGCACCCATACTATTCTCTTTCCTTTTTTCCTCTCATATCCAAAGGCAACCACTCCCACCACATCACTATTTTGATCCTTCTTCCTACCCATCCTCAACATACCTCTTCCATAGACTTCTTATATTATCCATTATCCCTTTTCTCCCAATTTATTCAACCTCTCCCCAACAACTAGAGGTTCTCCACACTGGCTTTTAAGTATGTTCAGGTCTCTCCCATCTCAAAAACAAAACAAAAACCAGAAACCTTCCCTAGATCCTACATTCTCCTATGGCCACAGTCACTTCACAACCAAATCTCTCCAGAATTTCCTACTTTGGCTTCCACCATTTCTTCATCCCTTGCACTTCTAAAATGAAGGACCATCGTGGTCCTGTTATATAACTTATACACCTCTCTCCATGTCCAATCCATCACAATTCTCCATTGATTAAATTCTCCACCTTTTCTTAAATTCAGATTTCTCTTATCTCTTCTGCTATCTTTCCACTCCAATTACTATTTTTTGCCTTGAAAATTGTAAAAGTCTCCGTATTGACCTGTCTGGATTCAATTCTAACCCCATCCAGCCAATCCATTTACCATACTGCCTCCTGAGATCTTTTAAAAACTAAAATCTGGTCATTTTCACCTAATCCACTGAGCCCCTTTTTCAAATTAAAACACATCAATGGCTTCCCATTGCTCTGGCATACACACTAAAACTCTTATTATAGTCTGCATGATTTATATGTTTTCAAGACCTTTCATGCCCAAGCCCTCCAGGTCACCTGGGCTGCTCTTGGTTCCTTGAATAGGGCAAGAGGCCTTTTTCACATGTTATTTACTCTGCCTGGAACTCTCCCTCACCCTCCCTTTGCTGATTGAGCCCCACCCCCTCCCTGAAAATATTGGAGAAATGCCCTCAAAGTTATCATGATACTGTGTATCACTTCCCTGTAGTGCTTATTACAGTTATGACTTTACATTTACTCATGAAATTATTTAAGCAGTTAGTGTCTGCTCCCCCCACTACACTCTAATCTCCATGACAGCCGGCACCATGTTTGTCTGTGTGCCACTGTACTTGCAGCACCTAGCATGGTACACATTGTAGGCACTCACATTTTTTGAATGAATGAAATCTCTAGTAACTGGGAATGGACATTAGCAAGACTATATTTGATCCTGTAAACTGGTTCCTATCAGAATCCCAAATACTTTCAATAATAGACAAATGAATGATTTAACAGTAAATGGCGCTGATCTTTGACAAAGGAGCAAAGGCAATATCATAGAGCAAAGATAGTCTCTTCATAATGCTGAAACAACTGGACAATTACATGCAAAAAAAAATGAATCTAGACACAGACCTTACACTCTTCACAAAAATTAACTCAAAATGGATCACAGACCTAAACGTAAAATGTGAAACTTCAGGAGCTAAGGATAAAACATCTAAAGATAACAGGAGAAAACCTAGATGATCTTGGTTATGGTGATGCCTTTTTTTTTTTTTGAGGGAGACTAGCCCTGAGATAACATCTGCCACCAATGCTCTTTTTTTTTTTTTCTGAGGAAGACTGGCCCTGAGCTAACATCTGTGACCATCTTCCTCTACTTTATATGTGGGATGCCTACCACAGCATGGCTTGACAAGTGGTGCGTAGGTCAACACCCAGGATCTGAACCAGCGAACCCCGAGCTGCTGAAGCAGAACATGCAAACTTAACTGTGTTGCACCACTAGGCCGGCCCCTGGTGATGCCTTTTTAGATACAGCACTAAAGACACAATGCACGAAACAAATAATTGATAAGGTGGAATTCATTAAAATAAAAAGCTTATGCTCTATGAAAGACAATATTAAGAGACTTAGAAGACAATCCACAGACTGGGAGAAAATATTTGCAAAAGACACATCTGATAAAGGACTCATCCAAGATATACAAAGGACTCTTAAAACTCAACAATAAGATGAACTTGATCAAAAAGCAGACGAAGGGGCCAGCCCAGAAGCGTAGTGGTTAAGTTCACACACTCCACCAGGGTTCACCAGTTTGGATACCAGGCGTGGACCTACATGCTGCTCATCAAGCCATGCTGTTGCGGCAACCCACATACAAAATAGAGGAAGATTGGCACAGATGCTAGGTCAGGGCCAAACTTCCTCACTAAAAAAAAAAAGAAAAACAGACCAAAGACCTTAACAGACGTACCTCACCAAAGAAGATATACAGATGGTAACTAAGCATATGAAAAGACATTCCACAACATATGTCATCAGGGAAATGCTAATTAAAACAACAATGACATACCACTACATAGTTATTAGAATGGTCAAAGTCCAAAACTCTGACAACACCAAATGCTGGTGAGGATGGTAGAGCAACAGGAACTCTCATTCATTGCTGGTGAAGATGCAAAATGGTGTGGCCACTTTGGTAGATAGTGTGGTGGTTTCTTACAAAACTAAACATACTCATCATAAAATCCAGCAATTGGGCTACCTGGTATTTACCCAAAGGAGTTAAAAACTTATGTCCACACAAAAAGCTGCACACACGTGTTTATAGTAGCTTTATTCATAATTGCCAAAACTTGGAAGCAACAAAGATGTCTTTCAGCAGGTGAATGGATAAACAAACTGTGGTACATCAAGACAATGGAATATTATTTGGTGTTAAAAAGAAATGAGCTATCAAGCCATAAATGACATGGAGGAACCTTAACCATACAATACTAAGTAAAGTCAATCAGAAAAGACTACATACTGTATGATTCCAACTATATGACATTCTGGATAAGGCAAAACTGTGGAGACAATAAAAAGATCAGTGGTTGCCAGCGGTTGTAGGGAGATGAACAGGCAGAGCACAGAGAATTTTTAGGGCATAGAAAATACTCTGTATGATATTATAATGATAGATATATGTCATTATACATTTGTCCAAACCCATAGAATGTACAACACCAAGAATCCTATGGACTTTGGATGAATATGATATGTCAATATAGGTTCCTCCTTGGTAAAAAAAAAAAAAATGTACCATTCTGGTGAGTGATGTTGATAATGGGGACGGCTATGCATACGTGGGGGCAGGGGGTATATGAGAAACCTCTATACCTTTCTCTCGATTTTGTTGTAAACCTAAAACTGCTCTAAAAAATTAAAGTCTTAAAAAAAATTAAGTAAATGGCATCAACAAGTAGAAGCAACCCAAGTGTCCATCTGTGAATGAATGTATAAACAAAATGTGGTATATACATACAAAGGGATATTATTCAGTTTCAAAAAGGAACACAATTCTGTTTCAAGCTAGAACAAGGATAAACCTTGAAGGCACTACTCTAAGTGAAATAATCCAGTCACAAAAAGAAAAACACTGTATGATTCCACTTACATGAAGCACCTAGAATAGTCAAATTCATAGACAGAAAGGAGAATGGTGGTTGTCAAGGGCTGAGGGAAAAGGGTAATGAGGAGTTATTGTTTAATGGGTATGGAGTTTCAGTTTGGGAAGATACGAAAAATTCTGGAGATAGATGATGGTAATGGTTGCCTAACAATGTAAATGTGCTTCACCCAGATATACACTTAAAAATGGTTAAAATGGTCAATTTACAAGTTATATATAGTTTACCACAACAGATTTTTTAAAAGTAAATGGCAATTCAAGAACTAAATAATCAAAGCCTACAACTTTCATCCATCTAGCCCATATCCCACACATCCATGTGACAAAAATCTTCTCTAACTTTAAGTCAAATTACCCCTGTGCTGATGGTGTCTGACCTTATATGTGAAGATTTCCCATTGCTTGCTTCTCTCTGGAAAAACGTGTCATTTCTCTCAAGAAGGAAACTAACTTAATCAGGGAACCTGATAGATGAAGTCAGAAAATCACACGTCCTCAGGCACTGATGCTTTTCTATGCTGAGACTTGGTGTGATTTTTCTCACAACCTGGCTTCTTTCTTACAACCTACATATCTCTAAACTCATGATCGTTAATACTGAAATTTTACTATTCATTCTATCTTGTACATTGAAACACAATTGTGCCAGTTTATAATATGCCAAACACTGCTTAAGAAATAAAATACAAACTGAAGATTTAAGAGAATCCCATACTATAGATTTGACACAAATAAGAGTAAATCACACTAACCTTGAAGTACTGTAACTTAGATTATATTTATCCCATTCCTTAACCATCTGGATTTAGCAAGTGGCATTAAATAGCTCCAGCTAGAAAAAGGAGCATGTAACAATTTTCTGCCCTGTGTCAAGAACATCTACTAACTTCTAAATTATCAGTAACAATGATCCAAAAGATAGCGATTACATACATAGTTCAGAAAACTACTTAATGTAAAGCCCTTCCATGCTAAATTTAATACCACGGTATTCATTTATATTTTTTCCACTTAAAGTATTTGCTTTCTAATTACTACGAAATTGAGAAAAATGATCTGCTCTTCTCAGTAATTATTAATCACATTTAGGATTAATATGTGTTTATTTTTAATATCTATGGTGTTTATCCACAGATCTCCATGTGCTTTATGAACATAATTAAGCTTGGTCAAAACCCAAGGGAAGCAATAAAACAATGTATTCATCTTTCATAGAAAAATAAAGCGTATTAGATTATAGAGTTAGTAGTTTAGAAGAATACAAAATAGAACTCCAGGTTTCTAGTATCATTTACTTCACTATCCACTATATATTATTGATTTCTTCCCTCTTCCCCCTGCCCCAGAGAAAAGCTATAGAGGGTGATGAAAATTTGTGGGAGCAGCAGGAAGAACTTATTCTTTGATATCTGGAAACGAGAAATGTTATAAATTTGATTCCTAATGTTTTATTGTTCACCAAAGAAATGATATTTAAAAACGCTATTTTCTATATAAATATACAAACCAATTAAGTACCAGGTCAATGAAAAATAAAGCTATTGTACTAGGTATGGTCAGAAGTTTTTCTTCTCTTTTCCTAAACCCAATACGCATTCCCCCATTAGTACTACGATTTCTTTCCAAAAGAAAAGTTGATTATCTGACAAATTCTTTATACCATAACTCAGTCCTACATCTCCCATAATCTCTTCCATCTTTGGGTATACCTCAGACAGGTCCTTCACACAGACTCTCCCAAAGCAATCATAGAGGAAATACGGGCTAGAATTTTATGTTTTTATTTTGACCAAATAAAATGATACTCCAGGTTCATTATTAAAAATAATTTAATTATGAAATAAAATGAAAGATACCAATATAATGTCTGACATAATAATTGTAGAATAAATATCTGAGTTAAATTTAAATACAGGCTTTAGAAATACTGGGAACCTGTTACTTAAATTAGGACTTAGTATCAGAAAGATCTAACTGAAAGTCCAAAAAGATCACCCAGATATACTCCAAAGACATGTTCCAAAGAAATCTTTAGGCTATTTCTTTAATAAAAAGTTTCTGACAACAAACTGTTTACGTTGCATCTGAATCATAATTGGAAAATTAATGTAGTAACCTATCCATAATAAAGATGCTCAATATTTACATGGAACATGTTAGAAAAGAAAGATTAAAAGATGGCATGAGGGGCCAGCCCGGTGGTGCAGTGGTTGGATTCACACAATCTGCTTCGCAGCCTGGGGTTCATGGGTTCAGATCTCAGGCACAGACCTACACACTGCTCATCGGGCCATGCTGTGGTGGCATCCCACATGCAAAAATAGAGGAAGATTGGCACACCTGTTAGCTCAGGGACAATATTCCTGAAGCAAAAAGAGGAAGATCGGCAACAGATGTTAGCTCAGGACCAATCTTCCTCACCAAAAAAAAAAGATGGCATGTAAAACAAGCAAAATAAAGAAGCCTGTAAGTCAGTGAGAAATTCCAACATAAAGAGTGGTGCTTTTAAAAATGCACTTATTTGAAAAGTGAACAAACTTTATTAGCTGATTTAACAAAACTTACTTCATTTCCTAGGACCTATTTTAAGAAATGACCAGACTTCATCTTGAAATGCTCAAGGTTTCAAAGGTAGAGTCCTTATACACAGGTCACAAGAAAAGCATTTCACTGCTTTTTCTAGGGGAAAGGGCCTGAAAGTGGGCTCTCTACTATAGTATTTCACAAAGCTACACTCCAATGTAAATAGCAATTATCTTTATTACTAATTTGGCATGTAACATTTTCTCTTATGATTAATATGTTTGCATGAGCACAATGAATTGTTAATTATCCCTCTATTTTTATGTAACAAAAAGAGAAATATTGATCATAAACTGGAATACAAATTAGTTGAAGGCAGAGACCATACATTTTATTTATTTGATATTGTCAATGATAAATTATGCTTTATCTCTAATACCTAACACACAGTAATTGCTCAGACAAAGGATGAATGCATAAATGATTCCACTTAAACTTTTTCAAAACTAACCTGTGAAGTACTGTTACACTGGCTTTAAGATGAGAAAACGGACATAGGATAGTCTGTAGCCACAAAAGATGTCCAATTTGTTTACTGACAAAATTAAGTGTTTTAAATAACTCGCCAGGTGAAAAGAGTAGGCTAAAACCAGCAAATTTAAATATAACAGGAATAAATATAAAGACCTACATGTGTACCATCAAAACGTCACTTGTACAAATAGAGGATAGGGGAGATTAGGCTGGAGGAACAATGCATACGAGGGTGGGAGATGGGAAGAGTTATCTGTAAAATTGAGCTGGTCAAAGGCTCCATATGAGCCAATGTACAATGCCTTAAAATCCTAATACAATCTCAGGTCACATTATCAGACATGTAATGTCCCAAGCAAGGAAGACAGGAAGTTCTGCTGTAATCTGTATTTGTAGGGTATTGTAGGACCTTATCATCTAAGTTATAGCAACCAGTTCTAGACATCATGACTTAGGAGAGATAATGAGTAACTGTAGTGTTCAAGAGCAGAAACCTAGGTGATAAGGTGTCTAGGAAAACTACAAGAAGTTAGGAATGTTTAACCCAGAGAAGAGGCTTAGTGGAGTAGGATCTCTTTAAATATCTGAAACACAGTTATATGAAAGTGGAATATGAATATTCATTTATGTTGCTTTAGAGGATACTTAGAACCATGAATTAAAATTATAGAGAGACAGATTTTAGCTAAACATAAGGAAAAGTTTCTTAATAATTACACTCTTCCTACAATACACAGTAGCTGCTATGATTTACTAAAACTTTACTTTGTTATCAGGCAGTAGGGTACAATTTTGACACATATTATGTAAGGACTATCTTGCAAATATCAGCTCTAAGTGTAATTAAAAATCCTAAAGCAGAGGCTGAATGCCAGTGATTATATAGAAAAAAATAATTTGTTTTAAGATATACTTATACTGATAATTAGACAATAGTTTATAGGTTTTCCTTTTAACATCATTACTTTGCTAATTAAAAGTTCCCAAACTTAAAAATAGGTAAGTGAAAGGTGGTTTTCTTAATGTTAGAAATAATTTGAACTATTAAAAATTGTACATACCTAGATAATTGGTTTTAAAGAAAGTTTTAAAACCCCTTGAAATTACCTACTGTGTGTCTTTAATATTCTTAAATATTACCAAAATATGTCCAATATTTTCTGGTGCAGAAGTAAGCAATTTTAAGACAGTGTTTTTTCACTTCTAAAAACTAGGACTACTTTTAGACAACTTTAAGTTGTTTTGATTCATTAAAAAGTAATACTTACAAAAGATCTTTCAGCAGGATTTGGCTTTTGTTACTTATCATATTAGCAGACCTAACTTTTAAAATACACTAATTAATTACATGGTCATCCTTTGTTACGATGTGGTACTACTACTTATCAGTGAAAATCCATGTCTATATCGGAATGAAACTAGAAAGGTTAAAGAGGAAGAAAACATGCCGTGCTTTACTGATGAGAGATACATGGTTTGAAAAGGGAAAGCACTTAATTACAACAAAAAAAGACTGATGAATCAACCAAAGGCTATCATCACTGCAAATATAACTCAGTAATTGTTCTTCACATTGGATATTCTATACTCCAGCCTATTTCTTTTAAAGGTACTTAAATAGTAGGCATCTAAAGTGGTTGAATTATTTGATATATATCTCTTTGGGATCAAATTTAAAGTATAAGTAACATAAAAGCAATATACGTTAAATTCTTTTTTAAAAATAAATAAGTTTACGTATTGGGAATGGAAAAGACCCATGTCTATGTTTGACTCTATCTCAGTGACTATGAACATTGAACATGTTACTTAACCTCTTTGACTTTAGCATGTTTGTCTCCTAAGAGTGGAGACACCATTGCCCAGCATTTAGAACTGCAAGAGGTTTAATTGACAAAATATATGAGAAAACACCTAGCCAACTAGTATATATCATAAGCATTCAATAAGGGTCAATTTTATTCCTTCCAAGATAGTCTAAAAAGTCAGTTGCACTCAAGGTTTGGGCAACCCATTGATCAATGTTGTATAGATAGCTGGGATTATTATCCTTGTGCAGATAACCCTGTGTGGAATTGTTAATGCAGGTGGATCTACAACGCCACTCCTAGAAATATTAACTAATACTAATTCTGGGAGTTTTGATACAAAGACATCAGCATATAACCAAGATACTGCTGAGCACTGATTACATGCAGCACAAAAGGTATACAATGGCATACAAGATGATATCTGCTTTCAAAGACTCTATTGACTCTTCAGGAATTTAACTTTTAACAAACATATTTTCATTTTTAAAATCTAATGTCTTCAAATAAACATCAAAATGTCTAAGTTCTCATAATGGTTCAATAATCTTCATTCTAAAAGAAAATGACAATATTTATAAATGGGAGTATTAATCAATGGACTTCACTACCAGGAATAAAATTGTGACTGCCTCTCTGTTGTAATTAAATATATTCCAGACAGGAAATGCTTCCAAGTAAATTTGCCTGGAAAATAATTAAATATAGAAGATTGTCTCAACATAGAAAATATTTTAGATGCCACAGAAATATTTTAAATGTTCTCTTGAAAAAGAAGTCAGCCTACTGATATGACCACATGAACTTAAGATGACAACATTCAATCTTCCTTCTCATAAATAAATGAACAAAGCCCAAACCACACATGTAATTTCTCCCTCTCCTTAAAAGCTCTTAAAAGGCAGAGTATTTTACCTATTCATATTTTAGTTGTATTTTGAAATTTTCAATTACTACCATGCTGATATTTTAAGAGGATAATATAAGAATATTTAATTGAATATATCATACAGTTAGAATTGCTCACAACTGGCCAGATGGATCATATTCATGGAAGATTCTATCTCCTTGTTGTACCATAAAGTAACAGTTCACAGTACTAACCATAACCATAAATCTATAATGAAATACTAAACAGAATAAGGTATTCACTCATCCATTCTACATTTGACCCCAAGACTAACTGGGCTACGAGAAGAAACAAGAAATCAGGGATGAACTTCAGAAAACATCTTGGTCAGTTTACACATTGGGAGACATAAGTGAAATGTACTGTTCATCATAGGAAATGCTTACTAAAAGATCATCTTAGAGCAAATGTATAACAAAATCTATTTTTCTTGATGGCTGGTATTTTATAGGAAATAAATAAATGTATTTTCAAGGACATAAAACAAAATAAAAATTTATCAGACCAAGATTTAAGAATATATATCACACAATCCAGTGGGTTTTTAAGATTAAAAACAAAAACCAAAACTAATAAGATATTAATATTATACTCACATTACTAGGAAGCATGGTATTTACAATAAAGGTAAAGATACAGTAGGGACGAAAAAGAGATAATTATTTAAAGGAGAAATTTCTCTAAGTGAGAAATGATGCATGACTGTATAGTGACCATTAACCTCACAGAATATTCACGTGGACATTTTAGCTTCCACCAAGGGAAACCCACCATTTCAAATTTGAGGAGGGGGTAGTTCCAGTCCCTTTCCAAAGGCAGCTCTATCTTTCAGATATTTTGCGTTAGTAGCTGATTACTGAATCACATTGAACCTCAGAGCATGATCAAGAGTAGTAGTCTTAACATAAGCAGAACAAGTGGATAGAAAAGATTGAAGGCAGCATCTTTATTTAGACACAAAACAAAAAATGGAGCCAGTTAAAAAAAAAAAGAAAATGGATACTCAAAGTAGAGGATAACGAAGATAGAGTTTTAAATACATAGCTAGGTTATTTGTATTTATTTTGTACTATGAAACAAAAACAATTTGTAATAAATTAGATCAGATTATCCTGAACATTAACTATTAATCACCCACACTATGCTGTTAAAACTATCCACGGTAATCTTTTTTTGAGGGTTTTTGGGGGGAAGCACCTTAAACTAGTCTTATTGTATTGGTGTCAGACGAAAAACCCATTTTAAAGGTTATCTAACAGACACTTTACATTTATGATTATACCATACTTTCATACCACACAAATTTTTGCATAAAAGATTTTAAATTATTTTATAATTCCACATAACAGCTCATAATTATCTTAATACAGAAGGGGAGTCAGAGAACTTTTTTGGGAGAAAAGAGACTGCTAAAATAAAATTCCTAAAGAAAAAAAAAACTTTAAATGAGAAATGCTAAATAAATTAGGTAAAAATATCTATCTTTAAAGATCACTGCAGTAACAACAAAATGTATTGTTGATAACCATCCAATACAATTAATATATTTAAAACACAATTATTTAATGTAAAGCATTTAAAAATACTTCTGGTTCCACCCCAAGTTTAGCATGGGATCTTTCCATTTTCTCCTAGTACCCATCAGGGAATTAAGCAGCAAGAAGGAAAAGGAAGTAAGGAGAAAAGTCATACAGCAAACAAAGTCCGGGCCAGCTTCACAGGTGTGTCACACAGGGCCCGGTGCTCAAAAGGGCCCCTACACTTGGTTTTTCCAAGGAACACTATTTTTATTTGAAAAAAACACATAATGGACAAACTAAGGTTATTCAGACTTGGGCATCTGGCAGACATTTTCTTGAAAATCAACAAACTGAGCTTGTCACTTCAAGGAAAACAGCTGATAGGACTTTGTTTGCCAATGACAAAACTTTAGCTTTTAAGTAAAAATCGGACTTTTGAAAAATTTATATCCAACATCATTAGTTTTACAGCTTCCCAATAATTGAGGCCTTTTCGAATGAGACTGGCAGTGATATTAACAAATGTCATTTTTTTTGATATTGTATAAGGTGCCAAAATTTGGAGGACTGCTTAACTCAGTGACCAATGCATATTACAAAATCACGCATGATATTACAAACCATGCATGAGTAAAAGGATCCATTCGCTGTGTAAGTAAGACCAATGGGTTTTAACAAAAGAGAGTAAGACAAGTTGACTGACATAGTTTCACATTCCTCATTGCAACTAAACCTTTAAGAAACTACCACGTGTCAAATTTTGGTGTAGTATATCAATAAGATTATTTGAAAAAGCTGTTAAAATACTCCTCCCTTTTCCAACTACCTGTGAAGCCAGATTTTCTACCTATATTTTATACACTTCAACCAGAAGAGCATCACAACAGATTGAATCCAGGAGTAGATATGAAAATCCAACTGTTTTCTATTAGGCGAAATATTAAACATATTGGCAAAAGTATAAAACAACACTACTCTTCTTATAATTTTTCTTGTTTTGTAAAATATAGTTATTTTTCACTAATAAAAAACCCTTAACTAATGTATAACGGGTTTACTATTTTTAAATTAATGAATGAATAAATATTTTTAAATTTCTGTTTCAATTTCTAATATGGCAAATAATGATATAGATAACTCACATAAACAAAAGGTTGTTGGAGCCCTCAAAAAGTTTTAAGAGTGTAGAGGAGTCCTGAGATTAAAAAAAATTTGACAAGTGCTGCTCTAGGAAATGAACTAGAAAATAATCAGCCTCTTAGCTCTTTTAAAGAATGCACAGTTATCAACTCTCTTTAGATTCCTTTAATCAAAACTCTGTGTTTCCATAAAATACCATTTCAGCTGAACCCTCTAACAACTTAATCCACAAGCAGGATAGTTAGCTACTCATAGTCCTCCAGGCTAACTAGAGTTAGTACCAAAATTTAGGCAAACATTTGTAACAAGGAGAAATGAAACATCTGGTGAGACCGGCTCTGTGGCATAGTGGTTAAGTTCACACGCTCTGCATTGGCAGCCGAGGGTTTGAGAGTTCAGATCCTGGGTGTGGACCTACACACTACTCATCAAGCCATGCTGAGGAGGTATCCCACATACAAAGTAGAGGAAGATTGTCACAGATGTTAGCTCAGTGACAATCTTCCTCAAGCAAAATAGAGGGAGATTGGCAACAGACATTAGCTCAGGGCCAATCTTCCTCACCAAAAAAAAAAGAGAGAAAAGATGAGAGCTATCATGTGCTCATCAATGACACTCATTGTCAAGCGCATCAATATCATCAAGAATATCAACAATGCCAAAGGATTCTCTACACCCCGATTGGTTGGGGATATGCTTATTCCACCAATTAACAAATGGTAAATGATCTTTTTTCTAAAAACTCGCCTGATATTCCAAAATTCCTGATGATTCAAATAGCTCTTTTAAGGTTCAGTTTTAAAAAGTTGTATAAAGAAATGGACAGAAAGTAGAAGTGTTCTAATAATCAGTGAAAGAGAAATGTTATATTGAGATTTTAACTTTATTTTCTAACACTCCCAAATGCCTTCTGGATTGTACCAAAACCACAGGCGAGCAATTATCATTGTAACCTCACAGACATCTGAGTAAAAATCAAGACAACCTGAATATTTTCTTTTATCATCCTCAAATCCTTCCCTTCTGAATCACTCCACCATTTAGCCCAATCAGCAATTAGTATTTCAGAATTGGCTGTCTCTGCTGTCACATTTCTCCTCTAGGGTAGCAATTCCAAATTCCAAATTCCATCCAACTAGCGCCTACGTTCCACTTAGAGAAAGGAAGCCTCAAGAAAAAAAGATAAGGCTACTTGATCCCATACTAAGTTCATTAGAAATTGCTCTAATACAAACAATTACTCGGTAAGGCTTTTTTTCCCCCAATATATTCTATAATTATTGTTTTCCAAAACATTTTAAAGTTATTTTTTTTGCCCATTTGTAATTTAAACAATCACAAAGGATGCTAGGTCCATCTGTGAATTAGATATATTCAAGTTAGTCAAACGTTTACTACTGATATTCTTAGCAGTACTGAACCGTACACTTTAAAAATAGCTAAGATGGTAAATTTTACGTATGTGTTTTTTCACCAAAAAAAGAAAAGAAAAAAGAAAAACCATTGAATGATGCAATTTGAATGGGTGAATTGCATGGTATCTGAATTATAACTCAATAAAGCTGTTATTTTTTAAAAAGTATAAGTTTGCTCCTAATTCATTTTTAAAAGGAAAAGAAAGGTTTACTGCTGAGATATAAAGACTAATTTTTTGACAAAATAAGAGAGAAAATTTACATAAATATGTACAAAATATAGTAGGCATTTAAAAATTATTTTAATATAAATAATTAACATATTTCTTTTCACGAGTGATTTAAACCTAACACCTATGCTAGAGTTTCTTCCAGAGGTCAATAATATCTTCTAGCTAATAAAAAGGCAGTTCAGGTTAATAATGTTTTAACACTGGATTCAAAATCAAAAGAAAACATTTCTAGTCACCCGATATTTCAAATAGTGAAAACAGACAACTTACGACTGATAACTTAATTGTAAAAAGATCAATTCAGCACTGGTAGGAAATAGGTCTAAATATCAAAGTAGATTCTTCCAAAGAAAAGAGACATTTTTCAAATCAGCATGTGGCACTGCAAAACCTCATGACAGAAAATAAGAAATAAAAAAAGATCACATGATAAGAAATGAAACAGTCAAAGATGAAAAGGATCTTTGCTGTGGAGACTAAAAGCTAAATTTTAGCCAAGTATATTTAAAACATGAACAGGCACAGAAAGCCACCAGTGTTCACAATTAGGGGCAGGACAAAGTGGCAGTGATCTTTCTGACAAATAAATTACTTGAAATATTGCATGACTTGCTACACAACACCCTTATTACTTTCAATTTCCAAGTGCAACCAAAAGATGGGTCCAATTATGACATCAATACAAGCTTTCTTTCAAGAGGGAATGAAAGAACAGTAAATCCCAGTGGACACGGGAGTTCTGCAGCAGAGATGATGTAATATATAAAAATAGACATCCTCTAACAGAAGCTGAAACTTGTGTAAACAGCACACTGCATACTACTCTCAACTGCCTTGCATGAATTTGCAATGCGTACTGTTAATAGCACGAGAGAAATCATTTCATGTTTTAAACTATTTCCTGATTTACATTTCAATTTCTATACATACTCAACAGTGTAATTTGTCAATCTATATAAATTAAATCAACATAAATACCTGATTATAACTGCAACAAAGAGAAATAGTCCCCCTAAGGCAAGGAGATTGAGACCACCGCAGCAGTTTTAACATGCCGCGTTTTGCCAGAAATTGCAGCACATATGGCACAGTATTGTTACATCCACCTATTGTTCAAAGACCCTTCCACAGGGATCTGTCTGCAAGATGTTTAAATGCAACATGATCTGGGTGAAGAGGAACCAGTTAACCTCCTGATAATGAGTGTGAAAAGCAAAGGATACTTTTGACACTTCTCTTTAAAAGACTCTTTGATGCAAATATAAAACATCAGGCACGCAATAATAAATAATGTCTAGCAAAATTTGTGGGGTTTTTTTTATATATATCACTCCTCTCTAACACTCTTGCCACAACTCTCTTTTCCATTCTTTATTACCTGATTCAGTTTTCACATTTCTATTGGGCTTTCCTGGATTAAAGAATATTTTCTTTTGAGCCAAGGCATTAAGACCATTCAAGAAGCCATGCCTTATTACTCAGGGTGCCCTGTCTATGTGCCTCCATAGTACCTGGAATTCCCTACATTTTAGTTGCCCATTTATTTATCTATATTCCCTGTGAGACTATAAGGGCAAGATATAAGGTCGTGAGGGCAAGATTCTGTCTGTCCTGTAGACCTTTATAGCCCTAGAGTCTGGCACAGACCTGAAACAAGGTGGGCACTCAGTACATGTCTGTTAAAAGAATAAAAGTATGTAAATGAAAATACTGAGCTTTTCCTCTCTATGATACAAGAAATAGAATACGAACATTTTTGAAACTCTATCCTATTATAATTCACAAAGAAGCACGGATGGCAATATTGAAGACAAAGTCTTTAAGTTCAATTGAGCAAACATATGCTTGATGAATTTAAATTAAAGAAGAATGAAAATACTGAAATAATTAAGAAATCTCCCCTATATTTGAATAATTTCTATATAAGCATACAAAGAGATTTTAACATATCATATGAATAACCTGTAGTCATGTGGGATATGATATAAACTGATTGTTATAAGTTAAAATTCTAAGATCTTAATATTTTAGGAAATTTAATAGATACACAAGTCATTGATATATTACTCAAAACGTATTCTCTTACTTTTATGTAGCAAATATTGGATTAAATGAAGGAGAACTCAGTAAAAAAATTAAAGAAATAACTGAAATAATAAGTGACAAAGAAAAGCTATAACGTAAGTGAAAATATTGCCTACTTCTAATTCAAGTACAATAGCTCAAGTCAAAAAGTCTAATGCCAAATAAATGTGTGTAGTGACAGAAACAATTTTTTCATGTTTCAATATCTAAACAATTTTTGAAACTAATCAAACCTACCAAGAAGTCCTTAACTGAAGATGAAACCAATCTAAATCAGATCTATCTCTAAAAAAAAATCTACTTCAGAGATATATAATATGTAACCTAAGAATAATTAGATAACCATTATAAAAAATAGGATTTATATTATTATAAAGCATAACCTGATAAAAATGGGACTTATTTACATAAGCCTCATAAATGAACCAATCTTTTATTGGTGCCACATTTTATAGATATTGTATTATCACTGACTATAATTAAAAACTATTCCCATATTGGGCCGGCCCCATGGCTGAGTGGTTAAGTTCGCGTGCTCCGTTTCAGTGGCCCAGGGTTCGGATCCTGGGCGCAGACATAGCATCACTCATTAGGCCATGTTGAGGCGGCATCCTACATGCCACAACTGAAGGAGCCACAACTAAAATATACAACTACATACTGGGGGGATTTGGGGAGGAAAAAAACAGGAAAAATAATTATTCCCATATTGTATTATACACTGTATTCAACTTACATTATATTAACTTAATTTTACGCAATATTTTTCATTACTTTTGTACATCTTCCCCAAGAACTTTAAGCCTAATCTACTGAAAAAATTCAATACATAATCATTAAACAGTGCTCTGAAGTGTATATTCACATTGTAGAAAAGGACTACTGATAAAATGTGGGAGAATCTTTTTATACAATCAATAGTTTTCATTATTTCAAAAATTTTGCATTGATTGAAACTTGATGAATGTTTTCTGTTATACTGTGTTCAAATCCTCCTAGTTCAAATTTGTATAAAACAGAGCCACACTCTTTTGGGGGAGTAGGAGTGGGAATGGAAAGTCAATCAGAACTTCAAAGTGTGGAAAGGATTTTAATTATGCAACCAGCCAAGAAAGGCTGGAAACTTTTGAAATGTCCATTGGTACACATAACCTCCATAGTGTGGACAGTTTTCAATCTAGTATCTCTGTACAACTTTTGCTCTTTCAAACTGAGAAGAGAGTCGAGCCATTTTTTCATTAGTACCAGTTTCGCCATCACTCCAATTAGGCACAAGTTAAGAAGGTCCTCTTTCTGCCCCTTAAGTCCTACTACCTCTCCTCTCCATTTTTATTATGGAACTCAGATTTCCCTGCCCACACAAACTTCTAGAATAAATTACCCATGAATGCAGAGAGGGCCTGTAATTATGAGTAAAATAAACAAAGCCTTTTTTCCCCTACCCTATTCTGAACCTGGAGACGAGGTAAACCTTTCAAAAGCCCCAAGTCAGTCCCCTTAGAGACTGACCCCAAATCTTCCACCCTTTGCTAGGAACCTTATCTACTACCTGCCTCTATAACCTTTACCAACAATAAGACTGAAAATTCATGCCACATCCTATTTTCTGGCAGTCTTAAATACAGCCTCAACCTCCACTCATCAAAATATAAGAAAATGCTAATGAAGTCATCTCCAATCTTCCCTTCTCACTGCATTTTAAAATGCTGCTTCTCCCTGCAAACCTCACACACTTGTCTTGAAAAAATGTCCTAAAAACACTCTACATGGACTATATGAGTATTCGTGTTTCTGAAGAAAATTATTATAATCTGTTTTAAACTACTGCAACACATCTAATTTTAAAAAGTGTACATAAGGTATACATCATAACTCAGTGCACATTTGAAATTTAATTCCTAGCTCTAAGTGGGAATTAGACTAACTGGTAATTTTCATACTAAAAAAGAAGATGATTAATTACATACTGATGTATCTTTTAAAATATTAAAGTTATATGTTTTTAAAGTATACTTTTACCAGATAAAAGTTCAAAACATTGATGCAATTAAAAAATTCTGATACAATTTTATCAAATTTAAAAATTGTATCAAAATTTTTTAGCTTTATCACATCATTTAAAAATTAGCAGTGCCTCCAAAATACAATATAGCAATCATGCCACCTGTGGCATTTTAATACGTATTCTCTTGTATAGAGCATAAAGTAACTGCCTCTTTTTAATTTGAAAGAATATATAAATATTTTATGCTTTCAGGCAAAGTTACTGTAATAGTCAAAGGTATTATATTGATGGTAGACTTCTTCTAATATGAATTAAATTACTCATGATCTTTCTCCTGTGCAATAAGAAAACACAAGTATAAAATTTTACTAGTTACTTAACCAATTAATTTCCAGAGATAAATCAGATTTTCTTCCTTGACTCCCAATTCCCTGATAACCCCAAATTTGACCCATAATTTCAAAAGAGTAACACTGAAAATCATAAATTAGTCATGTATTGGCATGAAAGAAATGAGCACAGATATTATGATAGGCCTTGATTAAAATACAGAATGAAATAAAAGTATGAAATCCAGTTATAAATAAAGGACAAATAAGAAAATACAAGCAATTTTAAATTCTTATTTCCTTTTTGACTAAGCATTTATTCTATCTGACTAAAATTTTCCCAGTGGTCTCCCAAAATGGTCTCATACTAGATTCCTGAAATTTAAAGCTTTCGCCTATAGCATTTAAAATGTAAATATCTAATGGATTTGCCATAACCTTTCACACAAAAAGCAATTAAACTTCCATTATATCTATCTGTCTATCTTTGTTTCTCGACTTGCAAAGCAGTTTAGTTAAGAACATCCACTCGTTTTTAAAAATGAGTAGGTTGCACTTTTATTCTTTCTTCAAAGAAGGTGGGCAATTCATCCCTACATTTGCACAAATAAAGCAGCCAGTACCATCACCTAAACCACTGATAGTTTCAAAGTTTTAAGAGATTTTACTAAAACAGGGCAAAATACAAAAGAATAGGACCAAGCAAAACACATCAATATTATAAACTCATTAGTTACAAGGCAAATTCACAAATAAACTTAGGTTAGTATTAGGAGACCACACACAAATTACAATACCTGAGATTTAGTGCATTCCTTTGAGCCAAAATGAAATGAATGCCATAAAGGAGGAAAGGAAAAGATGAACATTATCAGACATGCTATATAGTATATCTGCCAAAATGAAGATAATGTTAAAATTAGGTTAAGAATGACCATATAGAATTGCCTATACATATAATGTTCTCTATGTTCTTGGCCATGCACTTGAAATGCACCCGTAATCATTTAAAATCACCTGTGAAGTATGATCATGCATCTTTTAAATAAACTTTCCTCTGTCCCACCTTACTAGGGTTCTTTCGAAGAAAAGTATTTCTTTTAAGAATGAGTAAATATGACTTGGGCTAACAAAGAATAATAATTTTCATTTAATTCTTTTTATTCTGTGGTACCATATATACAAAACAAAATTTTATTGTTTTCAAATGTTAAAATCATGTATTTAGGTAAAATAATAAATATTAGATAAATATAATTCAAACACAATATGCAAAAAGAACAGGATCCAATATTTCCAATTATGACAATGTTGTTGCCAATCTGAACTTAGTAAAATTAATATCAACGTGTCAAATATTAGTAAACTAGCACATGATCCACTAGTAATAAAGTTAAATTTTTCATCTTAGTACTGAATTTTTGCTAATAAAAGTATCTGTTGACCAGGTAAGACATTTTTTAAAACCACTAAAAAAAAAAAGCAATCTTGTAATAATAAAAACTACACATGTTTTTAAAAAAGGGGAGTCATGTAAGAAAAGCAAATGAAATATTTCATAAAAGGGGAAAGCATGGAGATGGGAGAGAGAAACAGTTATAAAATGACACCCCCCCAACATAAGTGTGACAAATATGACTATAAAATTAAGCCAATCAGCTTTAACACTAAATTTTAAGGGACCCACACTCCTGCCAACTGTCCTTGTATGGAATCTGATTTGGAAAAATGATTCCAAAGCAGAAAGAATATTAATAACATTAGTACTAGACTAAAATATTATAATATATTATACTATTAATATGTACAACTATTTTTAATCCATATTTCCTTCTTCCAAAATGCTACATCTACACTAAAAATACTACCTTCTTTTGTAGACAATGGTAACAAAAAAAACCTTTCATAGGTTTTTTTTAATACCAAGTCTCTCCAACAGACAAACAAAGCTGTCTTTATGATGAGCAAAAAGCAACCCTTTCCAAAAGAGCTCAATGAAATGATTCAACTATGAAATTCATGATAAATTAAAATAATGCATGGGTAGTGAGAGGAGTAGGCGGGTAACTGGTGGTCAAAACTGCTTAAATATTCAAATACAAAGAGCTCTCAGAAATAGAACATATGAAGTGTGGGTATAAAATATATCATATCACTTAAAGTTACTAAAAATTGAGTACATAGTTTTAAGTCTATATAAGTTTTCCCATGCATTTTGCATTTATACTTATTTGCAAAAAGAAAGAAAAGAATAGGTAAGAAAAACAAATGAGAAATGTAAAATAGTTGTCAATTACCTATTTTTTTATCATATTTTTATTTTAAAATTAATTTCACATATAATGACTACTCATTCAATGGTATTATATGTATAGATAAACCATCTTTGACCTTAAGATGACATACATAAGAATTCAAGTTACTTCCTTTTTAAAAACAGAAATTCTCAAATACATTTGCAACTATTTTGGATTGGCCATTGGGGGAAATATACATAGTGCAGCTAAGAAGAAAGAAGGGAATAAGAAAAGTAAGGCTCTAACACAGACTATAGTGAGGTCTTGTACAAATCACTCATTATCTGTGCCTTGGTTTCCCCAAACATAAAAAGTAGCTTATCGAATATTTATGAAATAAATTACAATTAAGTGGGCTATAGCATTTAAGAGGATCTTTGAACCTGTTAGAAATACTTCAGATCATCTTTACATTGGGATTTTAAAAAGTATCATTTTAAATTGTGCTCTCACTTCATTGTATTAAAAACAAAAATATTCACAGATAATATTCTCACAATGGTATGAAAAGCTATGAAAATAATATGTAATTTTTATGTATCTACTTTTTGAATAAAAAACATGTGTGATACCAGTCACTGGGGTTGAGGGGAGGCTAACATTTTAGATTAAGGTAAAAACTTAAAATATCCCAGTTACGATTTTTACATGATCACAAAGCTGATCCTCAGAGAATAATTTAAGAAATACAAAAGCTAAACAATGGCTTTCTTATTTCAGTGCTCTTTAAAACCACTCATATTACGTGTGTTTCCAGCAAAATCTGCACGTTGCATAAGTATACCATAGAAAGGAATCATTCATCAAATAGAGAAAATTTAAGTGTTTTTTCACAAAACTCCCCAAAAAAAACTAAAGATAAATAAAAATATTATACTTTTATAACTTACCGTATGATAGCCTCTAGGCAAAGGTGGTTTGCCCACAGGATAAGGATCCACAGTGTCAATAATTGTTTGTCTTTCACCTTTCTGGTTGATTTTTCTAAATCTCCTTCGAGACTGTCGATGAGAAGCTTGACGCTGAAAATATTCCTCATTTTCATCCATATAGTCCACCTGAAATAAAACGTCAAAAAATTTCATTTCTTCCAATACAACATTCCATATTAACATCAGATGCCGAGTAAAACTTACAGACAGTCCATATTCATTCATTTTGCAAAGACATTTGTAGACAAACTATCTTGACAGACTTTAAGTGTTTTTGAACTTCTCTGGAACTAATTGGTTTTGAGTAACTTTTCTTTTATGAAGAGGCATTTTCAGTTCCACTTAGGACAATATGGGTAAGTCTTGAATTTCCTGTAGTTTCAAAGGGAAGAATATTTTCAGTAGTCTTTGTACTGATTTATTAGTGAAAGATCTCACAGGATACATTACCATGCATTATGAAAGCAACTGCCCCATTGTCTTAACTAAAGCACAAAAACTCTCATGTATATAAGTAAATCTGTAAAAACCCCTAACTCCCAAATGACTCAAACAGGACTGCTAGCAGAATGGCTTTAGTAGATTACCTAAGGGTTTCTCTTCCTACTTTCATTCTGTAGATTCAGTTTCTTTTTTTATAAAATAGAGTTGTTTTAAAAAAATAATTCCTCATTTTAAGGAGAGAAGTTCTGATGAATGGACTAACAAAGAATAAAAGTTACATTAGGTTAATCTTTATCATATTTACCTAATGAAAATATGATTGCTCACAAAAGAGGCATATTTAGATTTTAAGACTACTGGCAAACCCAGGAGTTTGTATGATATCAGCAAGTATAAAATCCTCAAGGAATTTCGAAGATCAAAAATCCTTCAGACAAACACAAAATAGCACTAACAGAGGCCAAAATCTCTAGGAAATATCTAGAAGGCTTTTCAAGACTAATTGCTAGAAAGTCCCATGTATATGCCCACATTTTTCCAATCCTAAATTTTTACTTACTCACTTAGGAGTAAATTTTGTGAAATTTTACCAAAAGTTTTCACTAGCTTCGAGGAGGAAGTTCTCATTTCTGACAGAATTCCTCTCTTACATCATACAGACAAACCCTAAATCTTCTCTGAAAATAGACTTACAGTCACCTACCAAATACTTTATTAAATGTGAGTAAAAAGCTTCCATCATCATCTGTATTAGGCCATCACTTAGTCACAAGGTTTTCCTTCCCAGATGGGATTATGGATGGGAAATAATATGCATATCAATGTCAACTAAATGTCTATATTGGGATCACCCTCCAATCTTATCTTACTTTTGTTGCTGATTTTTTAAAAAGGGTATATATTGTCCTATATTAAAATCACCTTTATATAGTAAAGAAGGATGTGACAGGTTTTTTTGAAAGCATCAATAAAAATAATTATGTTGTTAGTATCTATTTTAACATTCTGTTTTTCGAATGTCTTATCTCGAAATACTTTTAAACAAAATTCAATTAACAAGAGAGAGAAAGATCTCCACAGAGTATTTAACCAGCATACTAGTCCCCCAGTGTTCTTGCAGTTAGAGAAAGGAATTGAAGTGTTCTCCTTACATTAATTGTGGCCTGAATACTTATCAGTGTGACTCATTTGAAGTATCTCACTCGTTCTAATCAATATTTGGAGAACTAAACGCCTGCAATTCAAAGATTCTCCCCAAATTTCAACTAAATGGCTTTATCATAGATTGATTTACAAAGATCAAGCACCAAACATTTAGGTACTTGCCCCTTTTAAACTTTCTATCTTTTCCATTTAATTGAATCCTGTAAATAATTGTGATACTACGTTATGAATTCAAATTCATAATAATAAAGTTATGAAATAAATATACCTAAAGTTATAAAATATATAATACACTATTTAAGTAGTTTGTGAAAGTGCTTTTATTTCATAACTTTTTTTAGGAAAAAGTCTTCACAGAAGTATTCTTACCACGATCATTTCAGAAGGCTCTAAAACAATGCATTCACAGCCACGCCTAAAGCTTCCTGCAGAACGCTTGCCAAAACTAGAAAGAAAAAAATATTTAAGATATATAAATTGTGAATTTAAGCCAACCCTCCAGATAAGTAAAAATGAAAACAAAAACAACTACAGAAAATACACATTGGAGAAAGAGAAACTATCTTTAATCATTATTTACACAAAACGACAAGGAATCGTTCAAATTCTTAAATTTCAGAGACATATTTTTCTGGAAAATTCCAATAAAATGTTTTCAAATTAATAATGTAACAGAGAATCAGTATGAATGTTCTTTGCATTAGGCTGTTTTAAATCATTCCCAGTTAGGTGAAGATTTAGAATATTCTAATAGGGATGGGAATTGAATCGATGGTAAATTTTAAAAATATCCAAAGCAGGTATAAAATGCATATAATTCTCTTCTATAACTTAACATGCTTAGGTTAAACATTTCTTTCACCTAAAAGTATATTTATTTTTCTAAATTTTCAAATCAACTCATACTGAATAAGTTTAAGGAAAAGATATTCAACTTAAGCCTTCTTCCTTAGTTATGCAGTGATTTAATTGGATATGCACACTAAAAGTCCATTCCTCCTGAAAACTTTGAACTAGTGAATTCCGAAAGCACCACTGCCCTATCTTGATAACTTCCACCTTAACACTGGAGCAGCTTTACTCTCTCTGACATAGCTATGTGCCAACTACCACCATGAAGAAAAAATCCCGGCGAAGCTAGTGAGTCCTGACTTGCTTTAGTAATGTACCGCCCATCCCTGCCCAACCACTGCTCCCCAAATCCTCCCTTCTCTGCGGGCAACAATTTTAGTAACCAGTTTTAATAAACTATCTTTGAAAAACTATGTGAAAAAAGTTCTTCCAAATAACTATTTTATCAAGCAATTTTTTTCCCAAGTTAGACATTTTGAGTGAAATGGAAATTCTTGTTCCTTTTATAACCCTCTTGACATGGTAGTACACAATGTTTCACATATTAGAAACCAAACTAAAAAAAAAATCTATGTAAGAGGAATACAGGAAAGTCAACACTCTCACTCTATCATTTGTGATCTCTAGCAAACCAACTTGACCACTCTCATAGTCTAAATTTTACTCATTTGTAGGTTATCACGTTAGACTAGGCCATTCCTTAAGTCCTCTCCTACTCCAAAAATCAATTTCTATGAAATCCATATTCAGCATATTTGAAAATTTTTTAAATTTTAAAATATTTCAAAAATATTCATACATACATTCATAGATACATACTCACACAAGCATACATATTAGAGTGCTTTTTTACAGTGGACAAAGTTTGCCAAGAAAAATATAATAAATCTATCTTCCCAGGCCACCAAAGTGGAGAGCACCGAACTTTACCACTAGGCTACTGGAGCTGGCCCTGAAGCTTATAACTTAATGCTACACTACAAATTAGGAAGTAATCTCAATGTGTTAGTAAAATATGTAGCAAGTTTCATGCCATCATCGCCCATTTAATTCTGTTATGACTAAGTAAAAATACATATTGTATGTTTAAGCTTTATTACTAAATAACATTAAAATCTAAAGAAAATCACAAGTATGTGACTCTAAGTTTTATCCTATTCTATTAAATTATGGAACTAAACAAGTTTTATAAACATAATGATCAAATGGTTTTCCTTTTCAAAAATTTCATGTTAGTAAAAAAGTCAAATATCTGTAATGCATACAATGTTCATATAACACAACAAAAAAATAAAAACCTGCTAGAATTGAGTTGCTTACAAATTTTAGCAACAAAAAGAGTAACGTCCACAGAAGTAAACTATATATGGTAGTCTTTTATTTTATGCATAATTCTTGCACCACCTCCCTACTTCAGAATTAAAGCTGTAAATCCTCTTACCAATCAGCCATTAATTAAACAGACTTTACGGGTAGGAAGGTATTCACATATTTAGTTGTACTAACACTATTACTTTGGGAATAACAAGTTTGCATCCTCTAAAATGTATTATAAAAAATATCTCCATGAGAGTCTTTTTGGAAGTAAGCTGCATGAGAATCTGACAAAACTCTCTTTGCAGCCACAAAAGACTCAAGTTCTACTGATGTGAACCATAGGAGAAATGGACTCCCTATCAAATTAATACCTTGAATATGCTGAGCAGAAAAGGCAAATGCACAAAGAAAACACTCTAGCAAGGGAGAATAAATTATGTCACCTATCCAAAAATCTATTATTTCAAACATAGCCAAGAACCCAGAAGGAAAGAATGGCCTCAAAAGAGCCAAAGCGTAGGTCATGAATACACATGCTAGGCCTAATGACACTGCATTTTGGCTCTTTCCCAGAGATGACTTACTCTTAGCTTGCAAAACAGAAGCTATAAGGTAGGAATGAATAGAGAGAGTAATGAAAAATGTCAGCTAGAAATTCACTAAGTCCACAAAATTCTTTTGCTTCTACTATCTGATTCTTTGAAATAATACCTATATAAACAAAACTAAGTAATATCATTATCTATGAAGTTTTTTTTTAAACTCTTTGACCAAGTTCTATGCAAATAAGCTGTTTTAAAAATTTAGATCTGGAAAATAACTATAGAGATAAAAAAGGAAACCAGATAGAGATGTATAGGGGATAAGATCCTCAAAAGACGATATTAAGAACAATTCTTTTAAATATTTCAGATGACTTAGTAGAAAGAAATGGAAAGAAATCTTCTGGTTTGCAAATGACACATAGATATTTAGATAGTAAAGCAAAAAACAAAGCCAGTAAGAACAAAGTACCAGACACTGTATAAAGTTTTATGTGAGTACAAGAAAGCAGTAGAGGATCCAATTTGTACACTGAAATAGTCTGTGTGAAAGTGATCAAATGCACACAGCATTTAATATGATATTAAACAATAAAGGAAGGGTTCTCATGTTTTAGTTAAAAGCCATAAATGAAAATTACAGGTCTTTAAAAGCATTAGAATAGTAAGTTGCTAAAATAATAAATAACAAATAATAAAGACACACCTTAAAATGATGGACACACTAGGGAGGAATAAAAAAATGAACATTATGATACATATCCTTATAGAAAACCACATAAACCTATGACAGAGTATTGCCCTAGAAAAGTTTCTAGGGGGAAAAACACAGAACTAAAAAGTTTCCAACAAAAAAAATTGGGGAATCCAAAGGGCTTTCTATAAGACCAGAGGCACAAATCAAAAGAAACTTCAGTCTTATAAATAGTGTTGAAACTTGGTATCATTTAAGTTTCTAAAATCATGATTTAAGAAAATTTAGAAATGATGCAAAGTAAATAAAAACATGTGTAACTTAAAAAGTACACCTACATCCTTGAGAGTTTTAGGAAAAGTCAGAAATAGGTAAGGATTGCTCCAGAGTCGTGTGACTATATTCTGCTCCAAATGTTCCTTGGTGCCACTGTCAAGACATGGACAATTAGTTCTATCAAATGCACTCTTTTTTGTTACTAAGTCTTATAAGAGACTACACAAAGTGAGCTACAGGTTCACAGCAATCTCTGTCAAAATCCCAACAGCTTCTTTTGCAGAAATGGAAAAGCGAATCTTCAAATTCATGTAGAATTGCAAGGGGCCCTAATTAGCCAAAACAATCTTGAAAAAGAACAGTCAAAGAGCTCACACTTCTGATCTCAAAACTTACTGCAAAGCTGCAGCAACCAAAACAGTGTGGTACTGGCATAAGGACAGACATCCAGACCAATGAAATAAAACTGAGAGTCCAGAAATAAACCCACATATCTGTGGCTAACTGAATTCTGACAAGGGTGCCGAGTTCACCCAATGGGGGAAGAACAGTCTTTTCAACAATGCGCCGGAACAACCATACTTCCACACGATAAAGAACGAAGTTGGACCTTTCCTCTCACCACATACAAAAATTACTGAAAATGTATCACTGACCTAAATTTAAAAATCAAAACCAGAAAAGTCTTAGGGAAAACAAAAAAAAAAAGAGGGATAAATTTTCATGAACATGGATTTGGCAATGGATTTTTAGATATAACACCAAAAGTATAAGCAGCAAAAGAAAAGTTTAAAATAGATAAATTATGCCTCATCAAAATTAAAAACTTCTGTGCATCAAAGGACATTATCAAGAAACTGAAAAGAATCTACAGAATGGGAGAATATATTTGCAAATCATACAGCTAAGACAGGTTTAATATCCGAAATATATAAAAAAAACTCCTACAACTTAACAACAATTAAAAAAAAAAATTTAAAAGTGGGCAAAAGATTTGAATAGACCTTCTCCAAAGAAGATATACAAATGGCCAATTAGCACATGGAAAGTCACTCAACATCCTTAGTCATTAGGGATAAACAAATTAAAACCACAATGAGATACCTTTTTACACGATACTTGATGTTAATGAGATACTAGGACAGCTATAATTTAAAAAAACGACAGGCATTGAAAAGGATACAGAGAACTTGGAACCCTTGTATTTGCTGGTGGGAATGCAAAATGGTGCAGTCACTGTGGAAAACATTTTGGCACATCCTCAAAAAGCTAAACAGAATTGCCATATGACCCAGCAATTCCACTTCTACATAAATACCCAAAAGTATTGAAAACAGGGACTCAAACAGATATTTATACCATTTTCACTGCAGCATTATTCAAAACAGCCAAAAGGTGGCAACAACACAAGTGCTCATCAACAGATGAATGGATAAACAAAATGTGACATACACATACAATAGAATATTATTCAGCCATAAAAAAGGACTGAAGTTCTGACACACACTATAACATGGACAAGCCTTGAAAGCATTATGCTAATTTCAACAAGCCTGTCCAAAATGGCAAATATTGTAAGATTCCACTTAGATGAAATATCTATAATAGACAAATTCGTAAAGACAGAAAGTAGATCAGAGGTTACCAGGGTTTGGGAAAATGCTTAATGGTTACAGAGTTTCTGTTTGGAGCTATGGAATGTAAGTTTTGGAAACAGATAATGGTGATGCACAACAGTGTGACTGTAATTCCATTGAATCATACACTTTAAATGGTTAAAATGGCATATTGTTTTAAATATATTTAACCACAATTTTTTAAAAAATCTTACAAGAGAAACTTATCAAGATAATTTTTGTTTGTTTTAGTGGCTTTGAGTTTCTTGGCAAAAATTCAGGACTCGGATAAGAAAAAAATAAGAACTCCACTTTGACCAAAAAACAACAAATCTTAGGGACAAAGGAAGAGTTAAGTTTGATGACTGAACTATACCACCAATAAATCTGGAAAAATCTCTTTTCTACATTAATTTTGCAAGGAAGTGATAGAAGTTGTGAGTAAAAGGAGAAATTAGAAGATATGGGAGAAGCTAAACAAATATTACTAAAATATTTTAAATCAGTTTGGAAGAGTCAATTATACCTACATTTTTCTTTCACCTAGGATTAATCCCATTTTTATTTTACCCTTGGCCATAAATTAGAGGATCCTCACCCCTGCCCCACCTCATCTCCACAGATAACTAGGGGGCAGGGGGAGGGAGGCACACACGCACAATTTTGCTTCCTATTCCTCTTCCAAATACTCATTGGACACATACTACAGAATCAATATAAACTCTGTAGTCAATACAGAGCTTACAAGAAACTCACTAAATATACCCCCATTCTTAAATAGTCTGTATCCTTTAGAAGATGAGTACGCAAGAAGTTGTGATAATAGGCAGAATACTGAACATGAGTTTAATAAAAAGAATGTCCTATTTGCTTCCTTCAGCTGCCCCTCAAAACCAAAATGGATTTACACAATTTCAGAGTTGAGAAAAAACTTAGAAATCATATAGAACAGAGTCTCTCAGCACTTTTTTCTTTAGTTTCACATCTGAAAGTATGCCATAATCCAATGTATACATGAAAGGTCCTCAAATTTTGGGATTGGCCCTGTGGCCAAGTGGTTAAGTTCACGTGCTCTGCTTCAGTGGCCGGGGATTCACCAGTTCAGATCCTAGGTGTGGACCTAGCACCGCTCATCAGACCATGCTGTGGTGGCATCCCACATAAAAGAACTAGAATGACTTACAACTAGGATATACAACTATTTACAGGGGTTTCAGGGAGAAAAAAAAGAGGAAGATTGGCAACAGATGTTAGCTCAGGACCAATCTTCCTCACCAAAAAACATATGTTTTAAAAAAAATTTTTTTTAATCTAGATTTAGAAAAAGGTCCCGAGTGATTATAACATGTGTGACCCATGCCATCCCACTCTCCCCATGAGAACTGACCCTCCAGTTCAATTTTCATCTCACAATTGGAGAAACTAAGCTAAGCTCCCTAAGGGTAAGGTTAAATGAGATGCCCAAAATCACAATCAGACTCCGTGATGCAGGATTCTGTTACATCACACTGACCTTACCCTTTCACTTGCTTTCCTCTATAGCCCTTTTCCACGTTCAATAACATAAAGTCTAGTCTTTGGTAAGCTTGACATTTATGAGGAATAATTCCCAGACCTCCTCAGGAATATTGCCATAATGCATTACATTCACACATAAAGCACACACCCAATGGCAAGTGGAAAACAGAGCTTTGCTGAAAGGTAGATTCTCAGAGGTTGGCTAGGCTCACTCACTAGCTAGTTGAGTGAAAAAGACAAATCAGCTTTTGTAATTCAGAAGGCAATTCAAATTCAGCAAAATTACAAATGACCATCAAGAGCTTGAGGGTTGCCCTGGAATAGTCAAAGACGTGAATGTCAAATCTATAAAAATCAAGCCTCTTCAGGCAGCTGCTGCCAGAACTTCAACTAGTAGAACATCTGCTTCTTTGAAATGGCACTCATAATATCACACACCAAGATAAAGATATTTTTAAAGTTTAAACTCCTTGATTTTTAAAGTGACATAGTGTATTTTTTAACTTTAAATTAAAATATTTTTAAAAATTAACCCCTGTCTTCTGGTAATTTCAGTCTTTCTATATATACATATTTGTGTGTGTATAAGACACAAATATTAATACATATGTATAATAACTGTCTTTCAAAAGCAAGAAAGATGTAGGTAACAGTATCAATGAGATTAGGCTTGAATATTTAAAAACCTGTTAGCCCTTTCCATACTAGATACCAGCCTTTCACAAGAGGCCATAAAGTCAGAGGGAAAGAGACAAGGAGAGACGGAGAAGCACGGTGTATGTGTTTTAAGAATGCTGATAGTCTTCTGGTTCTAAACAGTATGAAAATTTAATTGCTACAGTCTATTTTAAATCCTTCTAAGTTGTTCTGTGTAAACCCACTTTACAGCTTGGCTTTCAACTATTAACCTCAATGTAATTTCAGAGTGTCTTTATAATCTTACATTAAACAACCAAAGATGGCAACTTAAATCATGCAGTTTCACTTTGGGTCAATCTATTGGTTCTCTGTGCTATTTACAATCAAAAAAAAACAAAATTAAACCCACAGAAAAAGATTAATGAAAAGACCACTTGCAGTATAACAAGCAGATTATTTCTAAATACTCGTATTCTCTCAGTACAACTAATTTAGGAATGGTTGTTCCAGAAACAGTTTAGCAATCCAGATTTTCATTCCCGGTAAGTTTTTGTATGGAATAAATTAAAAATTAAGAATTACAAACTGTTCCTAAAATTGAAATAAACTATGTTCAACATTTTTACAGGTGTAAAAGGGAATGACTTTATACAATCAAAAACATGCAGACAAAAAAATTACTAAAAGTAATTAGCCTTCTACATAAGGTAAAATAGAGAAAAATTTTAATAGCTTAATAAACTTTCTTTCAAGTTCAAGACTCACAACAAGAAAGTAAAAATGTTTGAGAATATAAAGTCTTACCTAGTTTTCATAAATACCCACAGGTAATGATACACCGGGCAGGGTGTTGCAGGCTCTTACTCCGGTAAGGCCATCCTGTCCTAAGTTTCTGTGACCACATTTTCCCCACCCAGTTGAGTCAAGAGCACTGTCTACCAGTGTGAGTTTCCACGAAAGGCAGTCGCTGAGCACAGAAGCCTCTTCTATCAGTGTCCCTAAACTTGCCCTTTGTATGGGCCTCCACATTCTTGTTGTACGTCAGAACTGCCCAGTGGAATGCAATTCCTCAGTGTTGGAATGTAAACTTATTCATGTCAGGCTATACCCAGCGAGGAAATACACAGCAATCAAACTGAGATTATACTGGTGGGCAATCCTAATTTACAAAATGATGAAACACGTAATACTCCAAGATATCAATTTTTCTTTCATACCTTCATTACTAGAAAATGGGAAGCAGTTATGAAATTTTACTTTCCCCTTTAAAAATCTAAGTAAATGACTGGACTGATGCTCCCAAACCAAAATCAATTTACTTATTTAGGACTTAAAAAAATATTCAGATGACATTGTCTTTAGATAGCAGAATAGCAATTAACTTTAAGGAAAAAAAAAATCTAACAAGTAACTGCTGATGCCATCAATTCCATTCTCAAAAATAAAAGAATAAATTTTAATAGAAGCATAAAAGAAAGTGGTTTGAAAGACATAAGAATGCATTTAATCTTTTTTAATATTTTATCCTCACTCATTAGCTTAACCATAACAGCTATTTAAAACAAAAATATACACACAACAAGTACATATATAAGTTACATGAGTGTAAATTACAAACCATATGGACTTTAACAGGCTCATATTTGAGAAGGAACTATTTCTGAAAACTAAACATACACTTAAGTGTCTCTAAATTTCTTTCAAGACATTTAGAAATATTTTAACAATCATCACTTTGCACAAATTAACAGAAGTTTGCTCCTCTGCACAGTGAATCTCAATATTTAACCTTTGCTTATAAAAATAGAGCAAAAGAAAAAAATTATAAGCAAAGGCCTCATAGCTGTGTTTTCCCGTCTCTGTTCATTCCTCAGTAGCCTGTTGTCTATTTAACCACAGGAGAAGTACTAAATATTTGATATTTATGCTATTTACATTTTAATTCCTTTAAAAAAAATCTAACCTGCACTGTCTTCAATATCTTTGAAGCACCAGTAACAGCAATAGCACTGCCACCTTCTCTAGCTCTTTTCTCTGCAGCAATGAGCACTCCCCATTTCCCTGTGTTTGCTCTCAGGGAGTCCATGCGGCTATAGCTTGTGCAGAGAGCCAACATTCCTTCTGAAGGCTAATTTCCTGCTTCGATGACCCACCCACCCCTCCTGGCTGCAGTTATGTGTTACGCATGTTGCATGGGCACTGTTTCCGCATACCAGCCTCATGACCTCAGCGGCTGCCTGACAGACTCTCTTTATCAATTTCTATTAATTCATTATCTACTCTCTTACAAGTCAAGGGCTAGTAGGGAAATCTGCAATGTCTGCTCTCCTATGAGTCTTCAAGGTCAAATGCTTAGATGTGCTCAGCAATGCAATTTGTTATTAAAATTTACCCAAGCTGTATTACACACGTTGCTCTCCACCAAAGGGATGCTGATTGTATCCCTGGCTTGAGGGATTATCATGGAAAAGACTAGCAAAAATTGAAATCAAAACAACATGGGAAAAGTTGAAAGAGGCTGCATTTGCTCTTGTTCTTCCCTTCAAGACAAAAAAGGTGGATCTTACCTCAGCTGTATTGGGGTGAAGAGAACAAGCAGTTTTTCCCTCTTGCCACAATCTAAACCAGCGAAGGACAGTGGTGTGATGATGACTACACTTTGGTAGTGTCTATGTCCTCGTGACCAAACTGCTAGAGAACAGCTCAGCTAAATTGATCTGCTGCTATCAGTCTACACAGTGGCACAAACAGGTCTCTGCTGATCACAGTGCTTTGTACACAGATGGCAGCTGATCAGTTTGTATAAAAGTTATGGCCCATAACAGCTTTCCCCTTCAGCATGTAGACACGTGCCTTATCCAAAATGCCTTTGTTAAATGTTCACCATTTCATTGAAGAAATCTTGCCATGGATGAGTTGAAGAGACAGGGAACATTAGTTCTAATATCTTATCTAAAAATGACCTAAATTTTATAAAATTCATTAAAGAAGTAAAATAAAAAATTATATTAAGAAATAACCAAACAGGGCTATGTAACTTGTTAATGAGAAAAATGGTAGATGAATTCAAATGAATGGTTCAGATTGGCACTTAACAAGTAACCTGACTTAATCTCAAGAATCAAACAAGATCTCAAATAATGGCAACCAAACATCTGATATTCTTTAAAGGCTGATATGAAAAGCACCAAAACCCAGCCAGCAGCCTCTCAAAAATCTGTCATATACCATAAAAGCAGTTAAAATAGCAGACATTTCTTTGTAAGATAGGACCTAAACAATAATTTAGGTCACTTGAATAACACTGAAAATCGAAAATTCCCTTATAGATTGAGGTGGTAAAAACCTACTACTTATCATCAAAAGATAAAACACTTAGAAATAAATTAATGAAGGATGCGCATGATCTGTATGCTGAAAACTACAAAAAGGTACTTAATCTTGCAAAGGGAAATAATGGAAGACTTAAATAAATTATGAGATATATCATGTTCATGGTTAGAAGGCTCAATATTGTTAAGACAGTAATCCTTCCCAAATTGATCTATAGATTCAGTGCAATTCCAATCAAATCCTAACAAGTGTTTGACACTGACAAGATGATTTGAAAATTTATAAGGAAAGGCAAAGACAAAGAAGAGCTAAAACAATTTTGATAAGGAATAAAGATAGGAATTTATAGTATGTGATTTCAGAAGTTACTATAAAGCTATACAAATGAAGACAATGTGGTATTGGTATAAGAACTGACATGTAGATCAATAGAACAGAAAAGAGATTCCACAAATAGACCCAAACCTTATTGATTTTTAACAAATGTGCCAAGGCAATTTAATGGATAAAAAAACGTTCTTTTCAATAAATGGTCCTGGTATCTGTATGGAAAAACATAAACCTCAACCCTTACCTTACACTATACACAAAAATTAAATCAAAATGGATCTCCAACCTAAATGGAAGAGCTAAAACTATTAAATTTCTAGAAGAAAAACATGAGAAAACCTTTACGACATAAGTTAAAAAAAGATTTCTTAAGCAGGACACTGAAAGTACAAACTATAAAAGAAAACATTGACATAATGGACTTCACTAAGATGGAAAGGTTTTGCTCTTAAAAGACATAGTCAAGAAAAAGGCAAGCCACACATTGGGAGAAAATTTTTGCAAAATATTTCCAACAAAGGAATTGTATCCAGAATACATAAAGAACACTTACAACTTAAAAAAAGACAGTCAATCCAATTTTTTTAATTGACAAAATCCAATTTTTAAAATAACTGTTTTCAACAGGTGAAGACATATGAATGGCCAATTAAACACATGAAAAAATTCTCAACAATACTAGTTTTCAGAGGAATGCATAATAAAACCAAAGTGAGATGACCACCACATATCCACTAGCATGGCTAAAATTCAAAACACTGGCAATACCAAGTGTTGGAGAACATATGGAACAACTAGAACTCTCATAAACTGCTAGTGGGAAAGCAAAATGTTACAGCCACTTTGGAAAACACTGTGGCAGTTCCTCATAAAGTTAAACATACATTTACCATATAACCCAGCAATTCCACTCCTGCATATTTATTCAAGAAGTAATGAAAACATATGTCCACACAAACAGATATTCGCAAATGTTGACAGAAGCCAAAAATTAGAAGCAATCCAAACCATCATTTTCAAATTATGTTTTGTAAAAGATTAATACTTCCTCGTTTACAACATTCAATAGGATTTATGAAACCTGGCATCCACTTTATATAAGAATTGGCAACATATTTCATAGTTTGCTTAAAATAGGCTATGAGGGGCTGGCCCCATGGCCAAGTGGTTAAGTTCGCACACTCCGCTGCAGGTGGCCCAGTGTTTCGTTGGTTCAAATCCTTGGCGCGGACATGGCACTGCTCATCAAACCACGCTGAGGCAGCGTCCCACATGCCACAACTAGAAGGACCCACAACGGAAAATATACAACTATGTACTGGGGGGCTTTGGGAAGAAAAAGGAAAAAAACATAAAATCTAACAACAACAAAAAAGGCCATGAGATAATTCTGCACTGAGATGGACAGTAAAGCAAAATTTTACTTGTCAAAGTCTGTCTCTGTGGCCTCCTGAACTCATGAGCATCTCTGTTTTGCTTCTGTATTCTTCCTATTTACCTACCCCTTCACCCTACCCTGCGCCATCCCCAAAGCTTTTCAAGTGACTCAATGCTGGTTATTTCTTCATACCTCCCATAGCTCCACTTGTCTGTCAAACCTTGTACCACAACATGCCTAAAATCAAATATATTCATGTCAACTCTGACATCCACCCACCTTATCCCCTCCAGATTTGGTTATCGCTGTCAAAGTCATCATGCTGCCAGACATGCAACTTCAAAGCATTGAAACTGTCTTCTACTCCATCTTTTCCCTTGTCTATATAGCTTTAGTCACTAAATTTCATCAATTAGTCCTTCTAAATTACTCTTACTTGTGACCCGTCAACTTCTATTTCTGTGAAAACACTATTCAGGCCCTTAGCCTTGGCACACCAAGACCACTGAGTCAGAGTTCCTGTCTCTGGTCCCAGCTTTACCGAATCTTCCAGGATCCTCTCATTCTACTGATCTTAACACTTCAATAGTTCCACACTGGTTTCATAGTCCATAGCCCAGCCTCTCAGTTCAAATTTGATTGACCACCTGCTTGTAAGCTTTGAAAATGAGAGTCTAAGATCCAATCCAGATTGTAGTGAATGAAAATCTCTAGGGACTGGGCCTCAGTATTTCACCCACCCTAAGCCAGGTGAATCTAACACCTAGCCAGGTTTGGAAACCTCTACCTTGGTCGATTACCTTTCATAGTCTTCATCTTCTAACCATCTTTATTATCAAACACAATGACTCTAATCCAGTGTCTTTTCTACTTATTATTCCACAAGCACACTCTTAGAAAAATTAAAACTCATACTTCTTGGGCTTGAGTAGTTATCAAACTACTACTAACTAAAGTTACCAAACAGACAGCTCTTTTCTACCATATTTCAAGGACTACAATTACTTATACTCTGACGTGCATAATCAATGAAAGAAATCTCTGCTTTCACCACAACGATGCTTCCATACACAAAACAAACTATATATAAAGGTTTGTAAAGTTTACCTAATATATGCCAATTATACAACAACTAAAAAAAAAGTTCACTTAAATGGGATAATGATTATAAAACCTGGAAGACCCTATTCACAGACAACTCTTCATTCTACGTTTCCAAGATTATATCATAAGTTAAAATTCAAAATCAGGTGACAAAGTGGTAAACTGAAATCATCTCGAGATTCTGAATAACAATTAATTAATTATTATTTTGGACAACTTAAACCATCATGGAAGCAGAAAACCTCTGATATATACACCCTGAAATACATAGGATTTAGACTGATGAATAGAATACTCTAAATTTAAGTTTTCCTATTTGTAAAACTGCATTAAGTATGAATATTTAATGATGGCTTTCTAAATTCACCTTAATGAACCAAAAACAATAATAAAAATAAAACACAAGAAAGAACTCAACAGATTTTGACCATTGCTCTAATTTTTCAAATTACTTTTAATTAAGAAATAACATTATCTAAATGAAACTGATACACTAAGCAGTTTATATCTAATAAACATAAAGTAAGCCGTCAATAAAAAATAGAAAGTAAAAACTGTCCTGAAATATCTGACTCAAAAAACTACTTAGATAAAGGTATAACTAGGAAAATAGTTATTTAATGTTTATGTAGATCTGTAACACGTGAACATCCAATACCAGAATTTATATTTTATATTTAATTGAAAAAAATATGCAGGGCCCAAAAAGCCAGAAATGTGCGGCAGAAGTAAGAAACATCTAAGGAAATATTTTTTAGTATTTCGAACTCACAGTTCAATATTCTCATCAGTGATAAATACTAAGCACATAGCTTTTAAATCCACATTATATTTATTTAAATTCTAACATAAAGAAGGCAGTGATATACATGTCAGATATTACTTCACTTTATTTCAACTATTTAATTCTTGAAAATTTTTACTTTAATAAAGACATTCCAATATCACCAAGTATAATTTGCTTCATATATCAATCTCTCTTAATATTCTTACTCTTATTTTTCTATTAGCGTTTCCCATATTGAAAGAATGGTTCTTTAAACAAAAACAAAATTAGTTGCAATATATTTTAGGACACCTGGAATTCATACAGGTGAAACAGTAATTCACACATCCCTCCAAACTAACCCTCCTCCAAAATAAGTGTGGCACAAATAAAGGTTGTGAGTTCCTTTACACTTAGCAGCAGATAAACAATTCCAACATTTTACAGGGAAAAACAATTGTATTTCACTGACACGCCGATGTCAGACTTTAAAACCTTTATGAAATATAACGTTTACTTTTGCAAGAGAAATCCAAACATCACTGCAAATAAGGACTTCCAGGGTGAACTCTCACACGCTCATTTATACCAAGGATCACAAATGACAAACTCCCTGACTGAAGACTTCAAGTATCAGATGACTTGTGCTATCACATCAACCATACACACAAAAACATCAGTCCTTCTCTTTAAGGCTACTTACTTTGTCAGACACTACCAATGCGACTCTTCCAAGGACTACGAAAGCCTGCATTATATGTACAGCACACCTGCAAAGTTGTAGTTATAGCAACCAAATTCCCAAATTGATCCAGCAATTGAACTCTCTCTCTAGAGAACCACTTTGCTCTGTGCATCAGGCATCTCATCAGAATATGATTTAAAAGGGGCAGGGGTGATCTAAATAATGCTAAAAATCATGTTAGCTTTCCAGGATGAAGACGTTTCATACTGAAGCAGAAAGTACACTTAATAACCGAAAAGGGAATTTTAGTATATCCCATTGTATCTTTTACATATTTTATTCTATTCCTTTAATTTAGAGATCAACCTTATTTCAAATTTAACATGGAATGTATTTACATCAAGTGTAACTAACCTCTCCCTTCAATATCATCAACTCTAGTCAAACCAAGTTAACAGTTGTTTCATTATTTTATTTCCTTATTTGGAACTCTTTCCCAGGATTTCCTTAAAATCTTTAATAAATACCTTTACCTTATACCTGTGTGTCATGGGAATACCTGGACTTGAGTCAACTTTAGGTAGGACAAGTACAAATTATAGATGATGTAACACCTGAAGGAGTGTGGCTAAGTAGATGAAGAGTGTGTACACAGGTCTGAGGAGAAGAATGAAGTAGCAAAGGAAGATAATTAACAACTAAGAGAATGTGAGGCTAAACCAAAGAGCAAGTCTAACAAAGACTGCTGGTTGTCTACTCCAATGTCTCTTTTCCTCTTTCTCCTTAGAAAGATATTTTTACATTATTATTTTTAGCAAGCACGTTTGCACCTCAGAATAAAAGACTGCATGTCTCAGCCTCCTGGGAGACCCTAAGCGGCCATCTGACTACATCTGGACAATGCGATACAAAAAGAAACGTTGTTTCAAGGAATCTGATTTGGATGGGAGTTAACTTTTTTGCTGTTCTGCCTTTCCTCCTGCTTCCAGCTTCCATTGCAGACAGGATAGCTGGATTTCGGCAGCCACCCTGTGCTGTGAACTGATGCTGAAAATGGAAGCTATGTGCTAGCGTGAGTAGAGGAAAAGGTGGAAGCCTAGAACTTTTTCAACACTGTTGGAGCCACTAAACCATCCTGGACCATCTACCTTCAGGGTTCTTTTACACAAGAGAAAAAGTAGTTCCTGCTGTGTTTATGAAACCAAAACTAATTGTAATTAATACAGTAAGCAAAACAATATCCAAGAAGATACCGTTTGCCTTTTACCCCCTCTTCTGGACCCCTGCACAGACTGACCAATACCATCTTCTCAGGAGCTTCCCCAGACTCCTTCTTCCATTATGGCTCAGCCTCATTCTTTTCCCAACTCTTCTCCTCTGTATTAACTTGACTTTCAAAAAATCATAGGTTACTGAAAAGTTATTTCTAGCATAATATTGTTAAACTCTTTTTAAAAGTGACTTTTTTAAAAAGGGAAAGTTAAAAATATAGTCCTGAGCCACTTTAATTCAACAAATATTTATCAAATGTCTGCTATGTGCTAGGCACTGGGGAAGCAAAGATGAATAATACAGCCCATGCCCTTGAAAAATCTAACAGTTTAGAATAGATATGAAATAGTTAATCCTGACAGGAATACAAGGGTAGGATTCCCAGAGAATAAAACATGTGGTTTTTACAGGTGGGTAAGGAAGGGTGGGAGTGAAGGCAGCAACAATGACGTGGATGTCCCAGGCAGAGAGAACAACCTGGCACAGGTAGGATCAGACCACAGTGGATCAGCTCAGGTGTCTGGAGAGAGTGTAAGGAATATTGTAGGTTGGAAATATTTTAAGCTGCCCTGTAAGTCTCACTAAGGAGTCTGGATTTTATCTGTTTGGCAGTTGGAAGTCACTTAAGCTCATTATGCAAGGGATCAACAGGAAAAAAATCTGTGCTTTTAAACAATGATATGGTGACACTATAGAAGTATTGAAGGCGATACAGGAACCTACTTCAATAGAGCAGGTGACATCTGAACAAGGGCACCGGCAGTAGTGATAGAGGCATTTGATTTGACAGATACTGTCATTCCTAACTCTGAAGTGTTATTTTCTAAAAAGCCAATTGTCAGGGGAGAAAAGAGGTCAGAATTGAGACTCATAGAAATTTCTAGATTAGGTGACTAGCTGTTTATTAAAGCCATTAGCGGTAGAAAAAGGCCAAGCAGACTTGTAGGTGCTTGTTGCATTTCAGACATGCTATCTAGAGCTCAAGGGACCTGGAGCAAATCCACATAAGTTATGAGTGTTCCAGACACATTCTCAACTCCTGCACCCTTCTTTTTGTTTCCTTTATGCAATGGCAAAGCTCATACCCGAGCAACACCCAACTACCCACTTTCTCCATGGTTGCCTCTAAACAGCTGAAAGTTGCTAGGACAAAAAACAAACATAAATCTATGACCACAAATATCAAATGCGCACTCAACATCCCCTTTGTTTCACCACTTTTCTCCCTCATCAAAACTGCTAAATACCCACCATTGAACTCCCCAATCTACCCACTGATCTACCGCTCTTACCAAAAGCCTGTAAAAAGGGTGAAGCTCTTTCACTATTTCCAAAGCTAACACTTCCCCCTTCGTGGGTTTCGTCCACTTCTGCAATTCCATCCCCTTTCCTGCATTATCCTTTTACCCCTCTCTACTGATCATTCCACCAACATACAAACACACACTAGCATCTTCTAATTTTAAAGAAGCAAATCTCTCTTGATTTCACAACTCCCAGCCACCATACTGTTTCCCCACTCCTCTTCTCAATAAAATTTCTTGAAATGATGAAATTTCTCTTCTGTTAGTTCTTCCCTTCCCATTGTCTCCTCAACCAGCTCCACTACTTCACTGAGACTGGTTTGCTCAGGTCACCTATGAACTCCATGTTGCTACATCCAAAGATCATGTCCCTAATCTCACCTTATTAAATCTCTTTGCAGCACGGGACAAACTGACCCCTCTACCTTCTCAAAATATGTTTTATCTCTTGGCTTGGATGACACACAAACAGGATCTCTGTGTTTCAGCACCATATTCTAGGCAGGCACAGAAGAGGTCCTCAATAATATTTGTAGGATAAATGAGTAAGACAGAAGCATATGCATATAAAAATTTCAGGTGAGCAATTTGGGAGACAGATCAAAAGGGCTCATTAATACTAATTGAGCATCATCCAGTTGAGGACTTTCTTAAGAAGACATAACTAATAGCCCAAGGTAATGTTTGATTCTAGAAGTCAGTTCCAGTCATTTTGCTCATCACTTTATGTATGTATCTATTTATTTATTTATTTATTTGCTGGGAAAGATTTGCCCTGAGCTAACATCTGTTGCCAATCTTCCTCTTTTTCTTTTTTATGTGAGCCATCGCCACAGCATGGCTACTGACAGACGAGCAGCATTATTCTGCACCCAGGAACTGAACCTGGGCCCCTGGAGTGGAACATGCTGAACTTTAATCACTAGGCCATCAGGGGTGGCTCACTCATCACTTTCGATAATCTTTTTGGTAAACAATCCTCCTAAGATATTAAATTGTTAGACACTATCCCTTGCACTGATTAGGTTTAAAAGATTAATATTTTAAAATAACAATACATTTACCATCCATTCTTCATAATTATCTGTTTAACGTAATCATTACTTAACCAATGAAGTAGAATGCTTTGGCAATCTTGGTACAGACACGCCAGTTTTTTTAAACTGCTGCTGATTAGGTGTGGGGAAAATATCTATAGAAGAACTGAGGGGAAAGCAGTCAAGTCCAAGAAGCCTGATTGACACACAGATACACATCAATACATATCCATGCATATATGTGCACATACTAATCTAACTATATATTCACTTTATACGTACAGGTTTATATGCATAGGTCAAATTGAATATTTTAAAGTTAAAATAGAAGTACATTTCTATGATTCCCTGCCTAACCCACTGTCTTCATTAACGGGCCAACTGGAGGCCCCAATCATCTGCTTCTGCAAAATAATGTGATAATGGTTGTATACGACAATGGCTGAGATAAGTAGTTCTTATAACTTATTAGCTCTTACTAATTCTGCTATCATTCACTAACTTTAGGGTCATTCCAAATATGAATTAAACAAAGTCTTATGGTTTCTCTTGAATGTAAGAAAGGAAGAGAGGGAGGAAGGGACGGGTGGAGGAAGGGAGGGAGAGAGTTTTTCTTTTAAAGAAATAAACAACTTCTAATACTGCTGGCTATAAAGAAAACTTCTGAAAAGCTTATGTATCACCTCATTTAATCCTGTTATAAGTTACTGATATCTTCCCATGGTGAGTGGAAAGGAATGTAAGACCAATACATTATTTTTAAAACTCAGTGAGGACTGTTTTAAGATGATTTCTAGTTTTTCTTTTATTTTTCCCATTCCTTCTTCAATAACCACTCTTCTCATTCCATGCTTAATCTGTGCTATCCATGGTCAGGATTTTGCCAATACCTGAAGGTAAATCTTACCTGTAATGTGCAATTTCCAGAATTCTGATCCTCACTTTTCTTCATACCTTTTGGTTACATTTAATGTCCAATAAAGTTACCCTTCTATAACATGACAGTGAGTTGTTTTTACAATGCCATACTCCATCTTCAATAAGGCATCACATGACGTAACAGATGTGCACTCTTTCAAGAATATGATTTTCTAATCCTACACAGCTCTTTACAAGAAATAAGGAATATTTAATTGTGTCTTCAAGTCCCTACCACATACAGAATCATTCTTCCTTTGTTTCACCCTCTTTTATTACTGAAAAAAACTAGCAACTTCTCAGAGCAATCAATTAACTTATCATGTAGCACTGGCAAGCAGAAAGTAGGCCTGTGATTTTTAAACTCAAGTAGCTCATTGTTTGTCATGTGAATCATAATGAGAATAGTATTTCAGCCTCTCAGAACTGATTAGTTAAATGTCTTGTTTCCCCACTTATCCTCATTATAGCTGCCAGCTCTAATTTAAAATGTGATTATTGAGAGTACCATAGTATAATTTTAATTTTTAAACTGTGGATATATTTGGTATCAATGAAAGAGAAACATTAATTGTAAATGGACACAGGCAATGTGGTACAAATAAATGATTCATGCATTTCTCTCAATCTCCTGCTAATGTTACTTGAGACCTAACTTACCAACAAGCTAGCTTTTCCAACCAAGTTATGCTTTGTAAACTAGACCTCTCATTAATGGCACCATCACCAATGCTTTCGCAACTACTTCACACCCTGAAGTGCAGTTCTATTCTAGATAAATGATCCTATTCTTGTGCTTTCACTCAAGCCACTGCTTACGTTTGGACTGCCCTCCCTCAATCCTATTTCTGTGCCATCACTCATGCTCTCTACTCTGTCCAGATTTGCTTTCCAACCATTGTCCAACAATCTAAATCATAAATCCAACTCAAAATTCACTTCCTTAAGAGTCACCCTTCGTTACCATCCACATACATTAAAATCCCCCTGTCTTTGAAGGAATTTTGCATTCCATGTGGTCTTTGCTATATCAATTTACATTGTACTATTTAATGACCTGGCAATTTTTTTCATGTTTCACATACGACTGCCTCATCTCCTCAACCACATATTAAATTACATGACAGCAGGGAACAGATCATCTTGCTTCCTTGGTAGAGTCCAGAACTTAATGTAGAAACCATACAATAGGACCTAATGCAAGTTTCAACTAATGTTTGAAATAACATGGAAACATGCCACAAGATTTCAACTCTACCAAACCTATTTAAGAATGAGACAGAATAACCCATAAATATGAAAACGGCCCATGAAACAATCCTAAATTTTGATGGCATTTCAATGTTCAACAGTTCTCATTGGCAGTGCTTTGCCAGTTACAGGCATAATTTTTTATGACATGTAGTGTACAGATTACCCTGTCTACTAGGTCTGATGTCTGACATAATGTGGAAGCTAGACCTTAACGTCCGTCCATTAGAAGCCTTCACCCTTCTGTATAGGTCTTTGTCCCCAATTCCCCTGGCTCCAGCTTTAATTACAACCCTTCTCTTGGCATCTTCCAAGTTCCTAGGCTTACAGCCAGCCTGGGCTTATCTTTTCCTTCAAGTTTACAGCCCCTACCCTGCCACCACATTGAGATGAAGTAAAGAGATTGTTTACCAATTGCTATGTATATGAAAACTATAGAAAGTTCTTAACTATCAAAGCAATAAAGACAGTATTTTTTTTTATGATTAAATATGGTGTGCATGATCATTTCTAGTAAAAGGCCCTTCCTGGGGCTGGCTTCATGGCCAAGTGGTTAAGTTCGCGCGCTCCGATGCAGGCGGCCCAGTGTTTCGTTAGTTCGAATCCTGGGCGCAGACATGGCATTGCTCATCAAACCACGCTGAGGCAGCGTCCCATATGCCACAACTAGAAGAACCCACAACGCAGAATATACAACTATGTACTAGGGGGCTTTGGGGAGAAAAAGGAAAAAATAAAATCTTAAAAAAAAAAGGCCCTTCCTTGGAGGCCTCTATGATAAAATTGATTCTGTTGAGAAAATCAAGTTCAACATTTTAACAGGAGTGGTCTTTCTCCAGGATTCAGACCAATGTAAATTCAAAGAAGAGTCTGCATAACAATAATGCTTCATGTCTTAAATATCTAGAATACTGTTTGTGCAAATAATGCAAAAATGATTGATAAATTAGTAGAAAAAGATTTCAATTCTATGAGTTAATGTACAGTCTTGGTAAACGGTCTCCTTCACCAACAAATAATCCAAATAGCAAGGTGAAAGTTTAGAAACACAGTCTAAGCCTATCTTTAATAACTAAATTAGAATTTTCAGCCTTTCAAAGAAGCTAGTAGACAAAAAATAACATATTAATCCAAGTTATTATACTGTGACTTTATTTATAGAACGGGGCAATTTTAAAAGTGAAAAAATATAAAGTGTATAACAATTTATTAAAATTCCATAAATACACTGACACAGAGCACATTAGGGCAATAAATGTTATTAATATCTTCCTGCCCATTACATAAAATAAACCAAAAGTACATTTAAAAAAACCATTTCTACTACCACGTTAGTCTCTGGATCTCTGCCTACAGGGTGCAATGGAAGCTAGAGTGGTGATACTACCTATTTTGGAAGTGACATCAGCATCATGGCAGAGTGAGCTCTCCCGGTGAACTCTCCTCTCCATAATACAATGAAAAAGACATTCATATTTCAACAGAGACCATCCACACAACACAAAAGACATCTGAGAGACCCACCCAGCCATATGTTGGTTGGTAGAGAGGCTGGAGCCATGCAGGAAGGAGGTGGGACAGTGTAAGAGAAAGCGTTGCTCCCTCCCTAAAAGACTGCAAACCGAGGATTGTGCATGGCCTCTGAGAGGGAAGGAATGGGGGATGGGGCACCCCTTTGCAGGAACGTCAAAGATCCCCAAGGTCCCTCGCAGCCTAGGGGCAAGCCTCCTACCGAGGTGATGAGCTATCACGGGACTGACTTCATCAAGCCAACACTGCAGGAGAGCAGAGAGCGAGGGCAGAGCGAGAAAACCCTAAGAACACGCAGAAGAAAGCCCTTTGCCGCCACCTGATCACACCAGCTGAAAAACCTGGGATCCCAGAGGATCACAGAGGGCTCAGAATACACAGCACTCAACCCCAATCCAGTGCTGACAGGTGGTAACAGTGACCAAATAATATGACAATGTGAAAGAACAGAGCCACAGTCTCTAGCAGTATCAAAAATCATATTAAATCTCCAGACCATAGAGAAAATGACAAATGCCCAGAAATCAGTCATGAGCACACAGAAATATGTAATCTAAATAGACAGAGAATTAAAAATATCTATCATCAAAAAACTGAACAAGTTAAAAGAGGATGCAGAGAAACAATTCAACAAGTTCAAGAGCTACTTCACAAAAGAGATGGAAACTATAAAGAAGCAATCAGAAATATTGGAGATGAAAGACATAATAGATGAGATAAAACAAACTATGGATTCCCTGAACACTCAAACAGATATCACAGAGGAGCAAATCGGCATAATCAAGGATAGACATACTGAAATGCTCCAGATAGACAAGGAGAGAGAACTAAGACTAAAAAGAAATGAAGAAAGTCTCCAAGAAATATCCAACTCAATTAGGAAATGCAACATAAGAATTATACGTATTCAAGAAGGAGAAGAGAAGAAGAGAGCAGAAAGTTTGTTCAAAGAAATAACAGCAGAGAACTTCCTAAACCTGGAGAAGGAGATGGAAATCCATATGAAAGAGGCTACCAGAAATCCTAAGTATGTCAATGTAAAAAGGCCTACTGCAAGGCATATAGTAGTGAGATCTTCTAAATATGTCAATATAAAAAGGCTTACTGCAAGGTATATAGTAGTGAAACTGGCAAAAGTTAATGACAAACAAAAAATACTAACAGCAGCAAGGTAGAACAAAATAACCTACAAAGGAATTCCTATCAGGCTTTCAGCAAATTTCTCTGCAGAAACCTTACAGGCTAGGAGAGATTGGAATGACATATTCAAATCTTTCACGGAGAAAAACTTTTAGTCAAGAATACGCTATCCTGTGAAAATATTATTCAGATATGATGGAGAAATATAAACTTTCCCAGATAAACAAAAACTAAGGGAGTTCATAGCCACAAGACCCCCCCACCACAAGAAGGCCATCATAATTAAAAAAAAAAAAAAGAAAGGGAGAAAGAGAATACAAGGCCTGAAGTACAGAGATAAATACATAGAAAAACTCAGAAAATTGTAGCTATACATCAGAACAGGTTAGCAAATACTCCAGTATAGCATTAAAGATAAAGGGGAGGAAAACACCAAAACCAATCATAATCTTGTAATCTTGTCATTTTAACCACAAACTCACAACACAAGACAGAACAAGATGTGACAAAAACAAAATAGGAAGGGAAGAGGAAGGGGACAGCATCAGTTTAGTCTAAGGAAATAAGAGGCCATCAGAAAATGGATTAACATATCTACAAGATTTGGGATACAAACCTCAGCATAATCACTAAACAAAAAAGTGGAACAGAGACAGAAATAATAAATAAGGAGAACATTAAGAAACCCCAGGTAAAAATATATGTAACTCACTGGTAGACCAAAATAAATGGGACTAGAAACAAAGGAAATGCAGGAGAACCAGAAAACAAGCAATGGAATGACAGCATTAAGCCCTCATTTATCAACAGTCACTCTAATATAAATGGATTGAATTCTCCAATAAAAAGACACAGAGTGATGAGATGGATTAAAGAACAACATGCTGCCTCCAGGAAACATATCTCAGCTCCAACAAACACAGGCTCCGAGTGTAAGGATAGAAGACAATACTCCCAAGCTGATAGCAAACAAAAGAAAGCAGGTGTTGCAATACTTAGAGCAGACAAAGTAAACTTCAAGACAAGATAGGTAAAGAGGGACAAAGAGGGGCAGTATATAATCATCAAAGGGACACTCCTCCAAGAAGACATAACACTTATAAATATCTATGCACCCAACACAGGAGCACCAAGTACACAAAGTAAATATTAACAAACCTGAAAGGAGACATTAACAACACAATAATAGAAGGGGACCTAAACACTCCACTCACATCAATGGATAGATCATCCAGACAGAAAGTGAACAAGCAAACAGTGGAATTAAATGAAAAGATAGACCAGCTGGACTTAATAGATATATAGAGAACACTCCATCCAAAAACAGCAGAATACACATTCTTCTCAAGTGCGCCTGGAACACTCTCAAGGATAGACGATACAGTGAGAAACAAGGCATGCCTCAACAACTTTAAGAAGACTGAAATAACAACAAGCACCTTTTCTGACCACACTGCTATGGAACTAGAAATTAACTACAAGAAAAAAACTGAGAAAGGGACAAAGATGTGGACACTAAACAGCATGCTACTGAACAACCAAGGGATCATTGAAGAAATTAAAGGAGAAATCAAAATATATCTGGAGACAAATGAAATGTACCATACCAACTCACATGGGATGCAGCAAAAGCAGTACTAAGAAAGAAATTCATTGCAATACAGGCTCACCTTAACAAACAAGAAAAATCCCAAATAAGCTAACTCAAACTACACCTAACCGAATTAGAAAAAGAAGAACAAAGCCCAAAGTCAGCAGAAGGAGGGAAATAATAAAAATCAAAGCAGAAATAAATGCAAAAAAGACAGTAGAAACAAAAAGACAGTAGAAAGGATCAATGAAACAAAGAGCTGGGTCTTTGAGAAGATAAAGAAAATTGACAAACCCCTGGCCAGACTGACAAAGAAAAAAAGAGAGAAAGCTCAGATAAATAAAATTAGAAATAAAAGAGGAGAAATTACAACAGATACCAGAGAAATACAATGGATTATAAGAAAATACTACGAAAAGCTATATGTCAACAAATTGAACAATCTATAGGAAATGGATAAATTCTTAGACTCTTACAACCTCCCAAAGCTGAATCAAGAAGAAACAGATAATATGAATTAGACCAATCACAAGTAAAGTGATTGAAACAGTAATTAAAAGCATCCCAAGAATTAAAAGCCCAGGACAAGACAGCTTCTCTGGAGAATTCTACCAAACTTTCAGAGAGAATTTAACACCTATCCTTCTCAAGCTATTCCAAAAAATTAGGGAAGATGGAACACTTCCTAACACATTTTACGAGGCCAACATCACTCTGATACCAAAGCCTGACAAGGACAACACAAAAAAGGAAAACTCCAGGCCAAAACTGTTGACAAATATAGAGGCAAAAATCCTCAACAAAATATTGGCAACCCAAAAACAGCAATACATCCAAAAAAATCATACATCACGATCCAGTGGGATTTATACCAGGGAAATGGGGATGGTTCAACATCTGCAAATCAATCAGTGTGATACACCACATTAACAAAATGAGGACTAAAACCCACATGATCATCTCAATAGATGCAGAGAAAGCATTTGATAAGATCTGAGAGCCATTTAGGATAAAAACTTTAACAACATGGGGATAGAAGGAAATTACCTCTACATAATAAAGGCCATATATGACAAACCCACAGCCAACATCATACTCAATAGGGAAAAACTGAATGCCATCCCCCTGAGAACAGGCGCAAGACAAGGGTGCTCACTATCAGCAGTGTCATTCAACATAGGACTGGATGTTTTGGCGGGAGCAATTAGGCGAGAGAGAGAGAGAGAGAGAGAGAGAGAGAGAGAGGAGGGAGGGAGGGAGGGAGGGAGGGAGGGAGGAAGGAAGGAAGGAAGGAAGAAAAGGAATCCAAATAGGAAACGAAGAAGTGAAACTCTCACTATTCTCAGACAAATGATCTTACATATAGAAAATCCTAAAGAATCCACTGGAAAACTGTTAGAAATAATCAACAGCTACAGTAAATTTGCCAGGTACAAAATCAACTGACAAAAATCAGTTGCATTTCTACACAAACTTGCAGAAAGAGAACTCAAGAATACAATTCCATTTACAATCCCAACAAAAAGAATAAAATATCTAGGAATAAATTTAACCAAGGAGGCAAAAGACTTATACAATGAAAACTAAAAGACATTATTGAAAGATATAGATGATGACATAAAGAGATGAAAGGAGATTCCATGCACATGGATCAGAAGAATAAACATAGCTAAAATGTCCATACTATTCAAAGCAATCTATAGACTCGATGCAATCCCAACCAGAATCCCAATGGCATTCTTTACAGAAATAGAATAAAGAATACTAAAATTCATATAGGGCAACCAAAGACCCTGAATTGCTAAAGCAATCTTGAGAAAAAAGAACAAAACTGGAGGCATCACAATCCCTGACTTCAAAATGTACTACAAAGCCATAGTAATCAAAACAGCATGGTACTGGTACAAAAACAGGCACACAGATCAATGGAACAGAACTGAAAGCCCAGAAATAAAACCGCACATCTATAGACAGCTTATCTTCCACAAAGGTGGCAAGAACATACAATGGAGAAAAGATAGTCTCTTCAATAAATGGTGTTGGGAAATCTAGACAACCACTTGCAAAAGAATGAAAGTAGACCATTATCTCACGCCATACGCAAAAGTAAACTCAAAATGGATAAAAGACTTGAAGATAAGTCCTGAAATGATAAAACTTCTGGAGGAAAATATACGTAATATACTCTGTGCTGTCAAACTTAAAATGATCTTTTCGAATACCATGTCTTCTCAGACAAGGGAAACAAAAGAAAAAATAAACAAGTGGGACTTGATCAGACTAAAGAGCTTCTGCAAGGCAAAAGAAAGTAGGATCAAAACAAAAAGACAACCCACCAACTGGGAGAAAATATTTGCAAATCATACAACTGACAAGGAGCCAATCTCCACAATATATAAAGAACTTACACAACTGAACAACAAAAAAACAGACCAATCAAAAAATGGGCAGAGGCTATGAACAGACATTTTTCCAAATAAGAGATACAGATGGCCAATAAGCACATGAAAAGATGTTCAACATCACTAATCATCAGGGAAATACAAATCAAAACCACACTAAGATACCATTTTACACTTGTTAAAATGGCTATAATCACTAAGACTAAAAATAACAAATATTGGACAGGGTGTGGAGAAAAGGGAACCCTTATACACTGCTGGTGGGAATGCAAATTGGTACAGGCACTCTGGAAAACAGTATGGAGATTCCTCAAAAAACTAAAAATAGGAATACCATATGACCCAGCTATCCCACTACTGAGTATCTACCCAAACAACCTGAAATCAACAATCCAAAGTGATCTGTGCATCTCTATCACTGCAGCACTATTCACAATAGCCAAGACATGGAAGTAATCCAAGGGCCCATCGACCAATGATTGGATAAAGAAGATGTGGTATAAATATACAATGGAATACTACTCAGCCATAAAAAAAAGATAAAATCACCCCATTTGCAACAACATGGATGGACCTGGAGGGTATTATGTTAAGTGAAATAAGCCAGGCTGAGAAAGACAAAGACTGTATGACTTCACTCATGTGTGGAAGATAAACACACAGACAAAGAGAACAGTTCAGTGGTTGCCAGGGGAAGGTGGGTGGGGAGTGAAGGGGAGCATTTATATGGCGACAGACAAGAAATAATGAAGAACTGAAACTTCACCATGACATAAACTATTATGAACTCAATAAAAACAAAAAAAATTTCTAAACCTGCAACTTTAAAGATTTTTATTTTTCCTTTTTCTCCTCAAAGCCCCCTGGTACACAGTTGTATATTTTTAGTTGTGGGCTCATCTAGTTGTGCTATGTGGGATGCCGCCTCAGCGTGGCCTGATGAGTGATACCATGTCTACGCCCAGGATCCGAACTGGCGAAACCATGGTCTGCCGAGTGGAGCACACAAACTTAACCACTTGGCCACGGGGCTGGCCCCTAAACCTGCAACTTTATATAAAACAATTTTCATCTATTGCTTTCTAGCCCCACTGCTGTTGTAAATGAAGCCTTTGGAAAAATTAGAGTGAAAAAACTCCTTCTTCAAGATATTTCACTAGCCTCTGCCTGTCATTGTCTTAACATATCAACTACCATGACTATGGATGTAAACAGTACGTCATGGAGTGAGATATACAGCACACGACCTGTACTACTCCGTGACCACAACTGCTTTGCTTACAGGTTTGGAGACACACATGGAGTTTACACTGTTTCTATATTCATCTATGACAAATGTCCTAGCTGACATTTTCCTAAATGAGAACGAGAACAACCTTTGCTGCATTTCACGATTACCTTTGCTCACCATCTTTCTGATCATACAAAAAAACTGAGTTTATTTTAAATAAGACTTTAAGAAAAACAAAACCATAAATTGTACATTGCTTCAAGAATACAAATTGTATTCCAAATAAGAGTTTAGCCCTATCTTAGGGCGACATTATATGTAACAACATTATAAGTGACATTACATCCATTGTACAAATCTCAATGTTTCAAAACTTGATAAATTTCTAATAAATCTAAAATAAAACTCACAAAAATAACATTTACATCACTGAAATTGCTTGGAATGGGGAAAAGTGAGTAAGCCGTCACTGACAGTCACGAAGGAATTCATAGATTCCATAAATGTTATCAATCTTATCAACGAACAATATTCACGTTTGAACAACCAAAGTAAAGCTATGCAACCAAAACAACCCTTATCTGTCTAAAAGTAAAATAAAACATAAAATGCTGGCCTAAGTGTCAACTTAGGAATTCAACTTAGGAACTTGAGGAATTCAATAAAGCTAATGAAATCTGGAAGCCATATGACAGATTTTCTGCAATGTATATAACACCCTTCTTACATGATAATATCAGATGTCAAAGCAATTTCATGAGAATTAGTTAAAAATATTAAAATTTTGCTCCAACTACTTTGATTCAAAACTAACTTTTAAGGATGAATTACCTATCAAAATGAGTTAAAACTTTCAAGAGAATGATCAGGTTACTTATTACATATACTGATAACCGATTTCCAGGCTAACATGATAAAAACATGGTAAATGTAGAGAATCATCTGTGAACTAGTTGTTTTATAAAACCAGACTGTTTCTAACACCTAATCCACATGAAATCAAGCCTCAGTATTTTCTAGAGAGAGAAATATATATGAATCACAAATGTCAACCTTTAGCATAGTACCAGTGAAGACTCTTTCTTGTTAAAACAATCTCAGTACTATTCCTAAGGCAACATCTCCAAAGGGAACAAACAACTTGGACAGAGCAAATGTCACCAGGTGCAACGTGAAGGAATAAGCTATATATAGTACTAGCTTGTCATTCAGTCTGAAACACCATTCCTTCCTTCATCCTATTAAAGTACTGACTTGCATGCATTTGACATCCAGCCAGAGAAAGAGCAACTTATGTCATCTTTTAAAATAAAGACGCAGAGTTCAATGTGTTCGTGAAATAGGTCTGAACTGCAAGTCATCTTTCTTTAGAACAGCAATCTTCTAAACATTAGTTTCCCTTTCCAGAAGTTAGAACAAGCTGTTACTTGACGAGTTGATGATGGCTGGTAGTCAAGAAAGACCATCACAGGCTCCTTCACTGTTCTAGGACCTCGGTCTATAGATTTAGTTTGTACAACAGACCTTGTATCAAGATGATGATCAAATCACTAACCTCTGTTTTAAGATGCATAAATTTCAAATCACATTCATTATAGCATTATTTATAATAAAAAGTATCAAAAATTTACCCTTTACAATCACTAACTAAATTGTGGAAAGTTCAAATGACTGAATATTAAACAGACATTAAAATTTATAAAGAGTAAGCCTTTATAAAGAGTTTTTAATGTTATGAGGCAATGCATACATATGTTCTTTAATTGAAATAAGCAAGATATTAAATTATTTACAAAGTATGCTCTTAAGTATGTGGAACACACACATGAGACTAGACAGAAAAACTCTAGAATACTATTAAAGAATAATTATCTTGGAGGAGAGATTTTAGTTGATGTTTTTCCTTCTCCTTATCTTTGATAATTTATATAGTAATTAGCACTTTTTACATTAAAATTATATGTAATTTTAAAAATATGCTAATGCTTAAATATTGTTTGCCTACACTTTCTTCCAAGTTCAAAAAGAGCTAGAGTTTCCAAAAAGGGACCAAATAGTAGGTCCTGTGTTTGAAGGAGTAGGAAAGTGTTGCTATTCAATTCTCCATTCCTCCTGGAAACAGAATTCTAGAATTATAGGAGTTGGTTCACAGGGTCACTCCATACTTCCTCGGCAGAATTCTAGGAAGTACAACCATCCACCATCTCACACTGCCAGAGTTTTCTCAGTCACAAAATGCAGGTAATAATTGCACCTGTCTCAAATGATGGTTATGAAACTAAATGATTCAACATATATAAAGATTTTAGAATGGTGCCTGGCAAATAGAAATCACTATCAAAGCCTTCGCTATTTTTCTATCATTATATTTACTACTATAACTATTACCACTTCTATTACTACTACTACCACCACCAACACTATTACCATTACTATGACTCTTGCTACTATAAGAACAACAAATAGGCAATAGAGCTTCCCTCCCTCATGGGGCCATTTGCCTAAGAAAATACTGCCTGCCAGTCTGATCTCAGGGAAGCAGAAGGGCAAAGAGGCATGAGAATGGCACCAGAGATTGTTTTTCACTAGATGCAATGTGCTCTGGCACTCCTTCACTACCCATTCTGGCTGCCAAAGGCCCATCCCAAAACCTTTTTTCCCACACCCAGGTCAATCAGTCTCTACAGTATAAATTACCTCTCCTGTCTCACTGACTGACTTTTTATAAAAATGTATTCACATCTTTAAAATAGATTCTTAATATGTCCCTGACCCATTCAGAATTATTTATTAAGAATATATTTTAATATTTTTATGAGACAGATTATAAAAGGTGGGGGGGAGAAGATCACTACATTTTAATAAACTTAGTCCATTTACATAAAATATTTATTTAGTAATTTTAAATAAAGATATTAAATTAGTTAAAATTTTTAAAAAATCTTTAGTCAAAATAAAAATACTTAATTGTGAAAAATACACAATTCGGGGAACAAATAACTACTGCAACTTAGTAGCTGACACCCTCCGGGAACCCGAACATAGGTAGCCATGTATGTAACAGATGGGCCCTAACCCTCTTTGGCCACAGCTGATTGGACCTAGGTACACATCTGCCCCTAGCATAGACAATCAGATCGTAGCCTGAAGAATCCAAAAAAAAGACACAGGCACTGCAGTCAAATTGTGTAAACATGAGGGATATAAGGTCATAACTCAACAGTCGGCATATACAAGCCAAAATCACAGGGAGAAAGAAATTAATAGCATTAGAGAGTGGGAAGCCAGTCCACAGACAGATGCAAAGATGAGAGACCATATGGTCCTGAGAGGCAGAAAAGTTAACAGTGGTTCCTGGCTTTCCATTTCTAATTCCATGTGGTCTCAATGAACTTTCTTTGCATCTCTTTAGATGATTATGAGATCGCCTGTTAAAGAGGCAGATTCTACTCCCTAGGGACAAAAGTGCCCTAAATAAGCTAACATGTTCATGTAACAAATAAACATGTCACTGGCATATCTTTTGTTCTTGCTGTTTGTTAAGAAGATTGAACAATGTTTACAATATAAAACAGTCCTTCCTTAAAGATTTATGTATCAACATCCCAAGGTACTGCCTTGCTTTGTGTCAGTGGAGGAGGAAATAGGAAGAGAAAAGAATTCTGAAAAAGAATTTCAAGGTTCATGGCTAATCTCCTACAGAATGTCTATACAATACCTGCTTCTTGGAAGAAACATGGATTCCTTAATGAACACGGAACCAGAGAGGAGGATATACCAGCAGGTCCCAATATCATCAGGACTGAAAAGAAAAAACAATAGAATCAGATGATTATCTACAACCAAAAAAGAAATCAAAACATAATATAGCACAAAGTACAATACCCATGTTATTTTTAGAATCATGAAGAACAATGAAATAGCACAAAACATGTACATAAAATACCATTATTTGACTATTGTAATTCTTTTTTAAATTACTTTTTACCCCTCAAATAAGCTGAAGCTATTTATCAGTATATTTGTTTTAAATGTTCTTTAAAGCTATAGCACTTAGCATTCCAAGTTTCTTTTTTAGTTTAATTTTTTTGAACTAAAACATTTTTCCTTGCTTCATAAAACAAAAAAACATAAAGAGCTAAATAGTGAAACTCAGTCTTCCCAACCTATTCCCCTGTCTACCAAGCTCTCACATTTCTGTACCACACTTGTTGGATATTCTTTCAAAATTTCTTCATGCACACAGAAATAGACATATATTCTTATTCCCTCCACCATCTTTTTTTCTTTTTACAGAAAAGACAGCACACTCTACAGTGTTCTTTCCTTTGAAACAACTCTTAGAGATCTTTTCATTGGAAGACATCTTCCAGACGTGCCATATTTGACTTGAGCAACTCCCTACAGCCACTCATTTCAATTGTTTGTAATAATACGCAATTACTTAAAAAAAATAAAAACGGCAGAGTAATCTGTATGTACAATAATAACTGTAACTAGTAACTAGAAGTGCAACTGTTGAGTCAAAGGGTACATATACCTAATTTTGATAAATATTCTAAAATTGTTCTCCACAGGTGGTTAGCAACTTCTTTGCTTACCTGCTTCCCCACAGCCTTACTAAGATAGTTTGTTATATCTACTTAACAAATGTGTAACAATTTTATGACAAGGGCTTCCAGGTGTTTAGGATACTTCAGGAAACAACAATAACAAAAAAATATCCCTAGAATTAAATTAAACAAGGACCGATACAGTAAAGGGACAACTGGTATCAATTTAGTGCTTTACAGTTTACGAATCATTTTCTATCACTTCAACTGTCCTGTGAGGGAGTGACATCAGCATCATGGTGGAGTGGGTTCTCCTCTCAAAGATACAATCAAAAGGCCATTCATATTCCAACAGAGGACATCTGCACAACACAAAAGACGTCTGAGAGACCCAAGCAGCCATATGTTGGAAAGTGGAGGAGCTGAAGCCACCCCACACACTCACAAGAAACTGGAATGAGGTAAGAGAATGATTCTTTTCTTCCTGACGGACAGCAACCCAGGGATTGTGAATGTCCTACGGGGGGGAAAGCAGGAAGGGAGTGGCAGTCCTCTGCAGTAACGCCATAGATCTCTGAGATTCCTCACAGCTGAGGGAAAAGCCCCTCACAGGGGTGACTAGCTATCATGGGGGTGTCTTCATCAAGCCAACATCCCAGGAGAGCAGACAGCAAAGGCAGAGTGAGAATGCCCTGAGATCATGCAAGAAAAATAAAGCATCCCTCCCCACCCCACCCAGCACGCCAGCCCAGCACCTGGGAGCTGTCCCGTGGATTGCAGCAGGCTCAGAACATGCAGCTCTTGAGTCCCACCCAGTGGCAACAGGTGGAAGAAGCAATCAAATACTACCACAATGCAGAAGCACAAATCCACACCGTCTAGCAGTATGAAAAAATATATGAAATCTCTGGACCAGAAGGAAAATGACAAGTATCCAGAAATCAATCATGAAAATAGAAATGTATAACCTAAATGACAGAGAATTCAAAATAGCTATCATTAAAAAACGCAAGGAGTTAAAAGAGAATGCAGATAGATAGTTCAATGATTTCAGGAGCTACTTCACAAAAGAGATTGAAATCATAAAGAAGAACCAATCAGAAATATTGGATAGGGGCTGGCCCCATGGCCAAGTGGTTACGTTCACATGCTCCGCTGCAGCAGCCCAGGGTTTCGCTGGTTCGGATCCTGGGCGCAGACATGGCACCGCTCATCAGGCCACACTGAGGCGGCATCCCATATGCCACAACTAGAAGGACCTGCAACTAAGATATACAACTATGTACTAGGGGGGATTTGGAGAGATAAAGCAGGAAAAAAAAAAAAGATTGGCCACAGTTGTTAGCTCAGGTGCCAATCTTTAAAAAAGAAGACAGAAAAAAAGAAATATTGGATATGAAAAACACAATGGAAGAGATAAAGCAGAATATAGATTCCCTGAATAGCAGAGCTGATAGCATGGAGGAACAAATCAGCAACATTGAGGACAGAAATATAGAAATGCTTCAGATGGAGGAGGAGGAAGAACTAAGACTAAAAAGAAATGAAGGAAGTCTCCAAGAAATATCCAACTCAATTAGGAAATGCAACATAAGGATTATAGCTATTCCAGAGGGAGAAGAGAAGGAGAATGGAGCAGAGAGCTTGTTCAAAGAAATAATAGCAGAGAGCTTCCAAATTTGGGGAAGAAGCTGGAAATTCATGTGAAAGAGGCCACCAGATATCCTAAAGATGTCAATGTAAAAAGGTCTACTGCAAGACATATAGTAGTGAAGCTGGCAAAAGTCAATGACAAAGAAAACATACTAAGGGCAGCAAGGCAGAAGAAAATAACTTACAAGGGAACCCCTATTAGCCTTTCAGCAGATTTCTCAGCAGAAACCTTACAGGCTAGGAGAGAGTGTAATGATATATTCAAATGCTTGAAAGACAAAAACACTCAGCCAAGAATACTCTAGCCTACAAAAATATCCTTCAGATATGACAGAGAAATAAAAACTTTCCCATATAAACAAAAGCTAAGGGAGTTCATCGCCACAAGAGCCCCCTACAAGAAATCGTCAAGAAGGCCTTCGTACCATAAAAAACAGAAGAGAGAGGCTACAAAGCCCTGAGTAAGAAGATAAATAGGTAGACAAAAACAGAAAATTATAGCTATCCATCAGAACAGGTTAGCAAATACTCAAGTATAACATTAAAGATAAAGTGAAGGAAAACACCAAAAACAAAGATAATCTTGCCATTTTAACCACCAACTCACAACCCAAAATGGAATAAGATGTGACAGAAACAACTTAGGAGGAGAAGAGGAAAGAGATTGAATCAGCATAGTCTAAGGAACCAAGACGTCATCAGAAAATGGACTATCTCATCTACAAGATTTTGCATAGAAACCTCAGCATAATCACTAACAGAGACACAAATAATAAGAAAACTAAGAAACACAGCATAAAAAACTACCTAATCAAATTGGTAGTTTGAAATACACGTGATGAGAGACAAAGGAAATGCAGGAGAAATGGAAAACGAGCAATAAAATGGCAGCAATAAGCCCTCCTACATCAATAATCACTCTAAATGTAAATGGATTGAATTCTCCAAGAAAAAGACACAGAGTGGTGAGATGGATTAAAGAAGACCCAACAACATGCTGGCTCCAGGAAACACATCTCAACTCCAATGACAAACACAGGCTCAGAGTGTAAGGATAGAAAACGATACTCTAAGCTAATGGCAAACAAAAGAAAGCAGGTGTTGAAATACTTAGAGCAGACAGTAGATTTCAAGATAAGACAGGTAAAGAGAGACAAAGAGGGGCAGTGTATAATCATCAAAGGGACACTCCTCCAAAAAGACATAACACTTATTAATATCTATGCACCCAACACAGGAGCACCAAGTACACAAAGTAAATATTAACAAACCTGAAAGGAGACATTAACAACACAATAATAGAAGGGGACCTAAACACTCCACTCACATCAATGGATAGATCATCCAGACAGAAAGTGAACAAGCAAACAGTGGAATTAAATGAAAAGATAGACCAGTTGGACTTAAGAGATATATAGAGAACACTTCATCCCAAAACAGCAAAATACACATTCTTCTCAAGCATGCCTGGAACACTCTCAAGGATAGACCATATGTTGAGAAATAAGGAAAGCCTCAATAACTTTAAGAAGATTGAAATAATAACAAGCACCTTTTCTGACCACATTGCTATGGAACTAGAAATTAACTACAAGAAAAAAACCTGAGAAAGGGACAAAGATGTGGACACTAAACAGCATGCTACTGAACAAACAAAGGATCACTGAAGAAATTAAAGGAGAAATAAAAAAATATCTGGAGACAAATGAAAATGTACCATACCAATTCACATGGGATGCAGCAAAAGCAGTACTAAGAAGGAAATTCATTGCAATGCAATACAGGCTCACCATAACAAACAAGAAAAATCCCAAATAAGCTAACTCAAACTACACCTAACTGAATGAGAAAAAGAAGAACAAAGCCCAAAGTCAGCAGAGGAGGGAAATAATAAAAATCAGAGTAGAAATAAATGCAAAAAAGACAGTAGAAACAAAAATGCAATAGGAAGGATCAATGAAACAAAGAGCTGGCTCTTTGAGAAGATAAACAAAATTGGCAAACCCCTGGCCAGACTTAAAAAGGAAAAAAGAGAGAACGCTCAGATAAAGTTAGAAATAAAAGAGGAGAAATTACAATGGATGCCACAGAAACACAAATGATTATAACAGAACACTATGAAAAGCTATATGTCAACAAATTGGACAATCTATAGGAAATGGATAAATTCTTAGACTCTTACAACCTCCCAAAGCTGAATCAAGAAGAAACAGACCATCTCAATTAGACCCATCACAAGTAAAGAGATTGAAACACTAATCAAAAACATCCAAAAAAATAAAAGTTCAGGACCAAATGGCTTCCCTGGTGAATTCTACCAAACGTTCAAATAGTATTTAACACCAATTCTTCTTAAGCTATTCCAAAAAATTAGGGAAGACAGAATACTTCCTAACACATTCTACGAGGCTAACATCACTCTGATACCAAAGCCTGACAAGGACAGCATAAAAAAGGAAAACTGCAGGCCAATATTGCTGATGAACATAGATGCAAAAATCCTCCACAAAATATTGGCAACCCAAACACAGCAATATATCAAAAAGATCTTACACCATGATCAAGTGGAATTTAAAACAGAGACACAGGGATGGTTCAATATCTGCAAATCAATGTAATACACCACAGTAACAAAATGAGGAATAAAAACTACATGATCATCTCAATAGATGCAGAGCAAGCATTTGACAAGATCCAACAGCCATTTATGATTAAAAAAAAAAAAAACTCTTAACAAAATGGGGATAGAAGGAAATTACAACATAATAAAGGCCATATATGACCAGCCAACGTCATACTCAATGGGGCAAAAACAGCTCCCTGCCTTCATGGAGCTTATATTCCAGTTGGACAATACAGATAATAAACAATAAAAACAATAAATTGGTAAACTATAAGTCAGTGCTCTGGAGAAAAAATTACTGTAGGATAGAAAATGAGTAGTGTGTTACAGTTTTAAATGGGTGATCAGGACAAGTCTCACTGAGAAGAGCACATTTGATTAAAGGAGATGAGTTAGCCAAAGGGATCCCTAAGGGATCAGCATTCCAGGCAAAAGGCAGGGAGGATCCAGGCACAAGTGCAAAGAGCACAGGCTGACACTGTCTTGCAACAGGCCAGTGAGGTGTGGCTGATGCAGCATGGGTGAGGGGCAAGCCATAGGTAAGCATAAGGCATCTATCATTGAGGCTTTTTATCAATCCTTTGGGTTTTCGCCAATTGGCTTGGATGAAAGTGGTATTTAGTGTAATTTTATTTTTCATTTCTTTTTGTTATTATCATAAAAGCATCTTTTTTCTTATGTTCATGACCCATATCTATTTCTTTGTCTGTGAAATCAGTTCATAATTTTTAGCCAATTTTCTACTTGGGACTTTTTCTTACCTAGAAGCACTTTATTAAAAATTAGCCTTTTGAAAACATGGGCTATGAATACCTTTTTCCTCAGTTTGTTGCTTATGCTTTGCCTTTGTTTACTGTGCTTCTTGCCACGTGTAAGTAATTTTATTTTATAGAGCCAAGTTTACCAAATATATTAGTGAGGATACAGGCTCAGTTACTATTAAAACAAAATGCAAAACACAGCAACGGCTTAACCAAGGAGGAAGTTCACTTCTTTCTCACACACATAATAACAGTCTTAGCACCAGGACCCCAAGGCTGATATGGTGGCTCAATGGTATCCACACCCAGGCTCTTTCTATTGTGTGGCTCAGTCATCCTCCACTGGCAGCTTCCATCTCATGTTCTGAGGCAGCAGCTCCAAATCTCAGCACCATATCCACATTCTAGCCAGTGGGAGGGGCAGAGAGGAAATACAGAGCACACCCATTTCTTTTAACAGTTCAACATGGAAGCTGCCTGCTACCTTTTCCTCATATCCCAATGAATCACAAGTGTGTTGCAAGGAAGTCTTTGGAAATCTCTGCCAAGTCATTTTTTCCCCCTTGGTAAACGGATTCCAAACGTTTTTAAAGGACACTAAATTCTACTTACAATTCTGAATAATTTAGTTACTTAAAATGCCAATCACTATCACCTAATCATTCTCCTTTTGCTACTTGCTTCCAAAGTAAATCAGCAGCTGATCACTGTTTTCCCCAAGTCCATTCTTTACCAATTTCAAAACTACGTAGTCCTCAACAGCAATGCCTCAAGAAAACAAAGGGAAATATTGTCAAATAAGAGTTTAGTTCCAATGAAACCATAAAAGTAAAATGATTTCTCAAATGAAAATGCAAAATATCTCCAAAAATAATTTCTACCCTTTTCTCCCCAGTTTTTAATCATTAGCTTTTATAATCAACAATCATTTACCATTTAGGGAAGAAAGCTCACTTGTCTTTTTTTTAACATAAGGTGACAGCATTATTACTAAATTCTGACTTATATCAAGCAAAAATTTGTTCTGCCAGAGATAAGAATAGTTTAAAGCTTTTGTAATAACAAGAAATAAAACATTAAAAATAAAGATCAAACAAAGAAATTATTTTGGAAACTTAATCTGCTTTTAAAATGTTCCCTTTACCACCAAAAGGTTGGTCAAGGAAATAAAAGCTAGAAAAATAGGAAATTAAGGTAGATTGCCATGGCCTTGGGCAAGTTAGTAGAACTGCTGCGAGAATTAAATGAATGATGCTCATTAAATGCAAATAATAATTATTCTATAGTTTTTTATCATGTTAAAAAGTCCAATCAGGGGCCAGCCCCTGTGGCCTAGTGGTTAAGTTCACAGCGCTCTGCTTTAGCAGCCCAGGTTCAGTTCTCGGGCATGGACCCACACCACTCGTCTGTTAGCAGCCATGCTGTGGTGGCGACCCACATGAAAAAAAGAAAAAAGGAGGAAGATTGGCAATGGATGTTAGCTCAAGGTGAATCTTCCTCAGGGGGAAAAGAAATGTGCAATCAATGTCACCATGGTTTAGCTTAACTGTGACATAAAGAAATGTAATATTCAGGGGCTGGCCCAGTGGCACAGCAGTTAAGTTCGCATGTTGCACTTCGGTGGCCCAGGGTTCACTGGTTTGGATCCTGGGTACAGACATGGCACCGCTTGGCAAAGCCATGCTGTGGTAGGCATCCCACATATAAAGTAGAGGAAGATGGGCATGGATGTTAGCTCAGGGCCAGTCTTCCTCAGCAAAAAGAGGAGGATTGGCAGCAGTTAGCTCAGGGATAATCTTCCTCAAAAAAAAAAGAAGAAAAAAGAAATGTAATGTTCATTGACTTCTCAGTTATTCCATAACTGTCCATTCTGAAAGCAAAATTACTATGGAAAACATAAATACAAAGTTTGTAAACTCAGCTTTCCTGGCACTGATCATAAAACATACATGAAGTAGTAGGTGACCAATGATAAAATACTGTGACAGTTAAATATTCTGGTACCCTGAATACCCACTGATTAGCCCATAATTAGCTTACCTCTACATGTCAGCCAAGGCTTGGAAAAGATGAAGGAGGTGACAATAAGAAACTGGTCCTCTCAATATCTCCCACTTATAATTTCGTTTACCTGACAGATGGGCTATTTCTGTACCTTCTCCAAAAAATTCAAATGTTAACTCTCAAGAGCTACATTTGCTTGAGTTGGCATTTGCAGAGAATGATCATTCAATCAACAATCACATTGAATTTAGTGAACATTTACTACCTGCCAAACCAAATAAGATCATCATAATTTCTTTATTACTGAGTTATCTCTTTTAAAGATTCAGGTTTTATAAAAGTAAGCACATTAGAACTAAGAATACAAAAACAGTAAATCTTAAAGACGTTCTAGAAATAGCTATAAACTAGAAAGACCCTCCTCTCCTCCTTCTTCCCACCAACCCTGCCCCCCGCCCCCTGGCCCTGGACCTCATGTTTGGTTTCTGTTCTGAAAATTCCTTGCTGTGAGATGCCACCACAAAATCTGTTACTTAGTCTTAATCATCCAGAAAATTCTCCAGACTTTATTAGAAATCACTGGACTACCCGTGCTTACTTTTTTCACTTATGGCTATGCCTCACGAAGGCAGTGTTTCAGCATAGGGTACAACCTGCTTCCCTTCAAGTTCTGCAAACACTCCCTTCTCACAGTGCAGACGTTACCCATGAGGCTTCACAGCACTTTTACATGAACCGAGTGATGACTGTCACCTCAGAAGAAAAGATGAAGAAATTCTAAGAACAGTACTTGGCAGTAGCAGCATCAAACTCTTCTACATTTAAGGGGTTAGCAAACTGAATCCAAGATCTTGCTTGCAGACAACACTGGCAATGAAGCTGGCTAACAGGAGTTTGACTATTATTATTATTATTACTACCACTACTACTATTACCTAGGACTAATAATACTGAGATTTTATTCTGTCCAGTGGTTCCCAAGCTTGAATATGCATATGAATCACCTGGGATACTCATTAAAAATGCATGTTTCCAGGCTCTATCTATTTCACCCAATCCCCCAGTCTGATCATTAGGTGGGAGGTCCATCACAGGGCCTTTTAGACAAATATCCCAGGTAATTCTTATGCATGGGGTTTGTCAACTTTGAAAAATTTTGAGAAAATCTGCCTCAATGTCAAACCCCAACAGGAAGAAATGGCAAGAGAAAAACCCTACAATTCTATCAACATCCACGCAATTAAGTTGCATGTGGTGTATTCACCAGTTTTATTTTAATTTTATGAGTAAGGGTTAAAATTATGAGCTAATGGCAAAAGCTGAATCTTGGAATAAATCTGACAGAGCATTTCCAAACATCCTTAGTCTTATACCACAAGTAATGGGTGCAAAAGAGAAACCCAAAGATTAAAGAGGGACATATAGCAAAGTGGTACTTTGCAAGTCTCTCTGATCAGCCAAAACGGACATTTAGAAAAGATCTACAATTTTTATACTGAGCTAAGAACTGCAATGGACAATTGATTTGATTCTAATACATCCCATTCTACAATCGACACAATGAAAACCACAAAAGCCAGGTGTAAGACAAGGTACTCTGAAAGGCTCCCATTTTTGGTTTTCATCAACAGGGAGGAAACGAATAAAGCCACACAAAACAAAGCAAACAAAGAAAATATAAATAGACCATCACAAAGCGATCAATTCACCTTCCAGTATAATCAGATAGGAGACCTCTGAAGCCATCAAAATTATGGTCCCTATTGCACATTATTCCAAGTCCAAGCCAGAATGGCAAGTTTAGACTTCGAATAAAGGGAAAGAGGCAAAAATAAAATCTGGTCCCACTCTTTTCCCATCTTATTTCCTTCTGCTCCTCAACACAAACCCACCACTGCTGACAGGCTGCTCTTCTGTCTGTTCCTTCCCAACTCTGCCCATCTGTCCAAGATGTCTCCCTCTCTCCACCTTCTAAATCACATGGGACCTTAAAGGAATGGCTCAAACCCTACTTCTTTAATAAATCTTCTCACTCACTGTTTTCCAAACTCCAAAATACTTATCTAATTTTACTCTATCTTATGTTTTTCTCTTTTGATTTCTTATTCCTAAAGTATCTAGCTATCTTCCTCCAACTACACTGAACCTCCTTTTAGGCAGGAACTGTGTGCTGCACCTAGTAGAAACTGGGCAATATTTCAGTTATCATTTGCTCAGGCAAATCAGATCTTGACATGCTCTGCTTATAACCCATGGTTCCTTAACAGCAGAAAGCCCAAACCCCTTGGCGTAGCACATGAAGGAAGCACTATGTTGCCATGCAAAGAGCAAAGGTCTTGGAACCTACTTTCTTTCATACTAGCCATGTGATCCTGGTGGAATCAAATTCTGAGATTCTAGTTCCTCAACAGTAAAATGAGGATATCAATACCTTCTTCACAACAATACTTTGATTTAATAAAACAGTATATATGCAGTACCTTGCATAACAGCCACATTTAAAAACACTAGTTTTCTTCATCTCTTTCCTTCTATTATAACCATCTCTGAAAGGGTCAACCTACAACTTTCCTTTCTTTCCTAACCCCAACATATCCTATACTGCAAACTTCACCCTATTCAGCCATACTACAGTTTTTTCCTACCTATGCCTCAGGGCCTTCAAACAAACCTGCTATTCTAGGTTCTGAATAGTACCTTTTACCTAGTACATTTACTACTCATCCTTTGAAATCTAGGTTAGCTACCAGTTCCTCTGAGAAGTGTTTTAGTGTCTTCCAAACAAAGTGAGTCATTTTCCTCCTGGGTTCCCAGAACACTTTGTACATGCTCCCATTAAGCAGCTGTGGGAGGGTCATAATTATTTATTTTAGGAGTCTTCCCCATTAGCTTTTAAACTCCTCTAACTCATCAGTACCCCCAATATATACACTACATAATGCTTGATTGGCACTCAGATATTTTCTTAATGAATGAATTAATAACTGAATAGACACTAACTCAGATTAAGGTAATAAAGTGTCTGAAAGTCAAAGATATAAGTTTCAATTTACCAGTAACTGGAAAAATGAAGCGAGACTTAAAGAACTTCCATAGGAATATCCTAGAAATCCACAAGGTGGCGATGTCCCCACATGAAAGAGCTGTGTGCACAGCTCCACAGTCCCTATTAATAAAGCAGGAAGCTAATACAATGATCAAGTTGCACTTGACAAAGCGTGCCGAAAGAATAATAACCTAATAAATCAAAAGAAAACTGATTAAATCAGCAAACACGATTATTAGGGGGCAAAAAAGTAACGTGAAAAAGCTACTTTACTCAGCTGCTAATTCGATGTGGATCGCAATCAGCCAAAAAGATTGCTTATGGTAATGAAAGCAAGGAGGACTGAGGAAAGACTTGTTAACAAACCAGGAGTGGCAGGGGTCGGGGAGACGCCTGTGGGCAGAGTACTGAGCTAGCATGACATTCAGCTCAAACCAGGCCTCCTGCCAGCCACAAGCCGTAAACACAGACGTCTAAGTCTTCATGTGTATGCGTGTTAGGGGGAGGGGGGAGGACAAACAGAACTGAAAGAATGGTACCCATGCAAAATCCAAACAATTTGGGAGAAGAAGTTAGTGCTTTCCAAGATGATCCTGATAAAATATGGCACGAGGAGGGCATCAGGGCTACAAGAAGGGATTCCTCCCACCTGAGCAGCTCAAGTGAAATACGGCATTAGCACAAGCCAGAAGTGACCCAGAGGAGTAAAGAAGCACCTCTACAATGCTTTATACGGGCAGCATTAACAAGGCTATTGAACACAGAGAAGCAAATGGATGGCAATTGCATGGCAAATAAGAATGGGTGATAGGAGCACTGGTGAAATGTCCAGAAACAGTGGTTAGGAAACCCATTCAAGGAAGAGGTGGTGACACAGCAATCAGAGAGGGGTGAGGTACAACTGAGACCACATGCACCACCAACAACAATTTTGAGGGTAGTTTAGAAAGAAAGATTGCATTAGACTACCCAGGACATTATCCCATATTCAAACAACAAAGCTGTTGGCATCGAGGAGAAATGGAAACAGGATTCTTACAACCTAGGGCTAATGGCTTCACATCTTGAGCTAAAAAACCAGAAAGGTAAATAAAACAAAAGCAGAGACAACTAGCAAGGAATCCCAGAGGGCCAGCCACCAGTGATTAAAACTAGAAAACACCTGTAGCTTTTCCTGTATCCACTGTCTCAGCAACATCATCCAACCAAAGGCTAAAACCAGAAAAGAGAAGTCTTCCCGTTTCTCCCTCTCCACAACCTACTAGCACACTCTGTTGGTTCCTCTCAGAAGACTCTCTTAATCCAAGCCCTTTGCTGAAGTTCAGGGCCTCGTTTTTGCTCCCCTCTACTGTTCTTCCACTCTTCTGACCAGCTTAGACTTGTACTCTCAAATATATGATTATGCCAAAAACCAAAGTGAAAATAACCTTATTTACAACAAGTTATGCTTTATCCTTTCACTGGAGTCCAGCAGTTCAGATCAGAGGTTTTCTTTTTTTCTTTTTCTTTTTTTTTTTTTGGTGAGGAAGATTGTCCCTGAGCTAACATCTGTGCCAATCTTCCTCTATTTTGTATGTGGGACTCCACCCATGGCATGGCTTAATGAGTGGTATATAGGTTTGCGACCAGGATCCAAACCCGCAAACCCAGGGCCACCAAAGTGGAGCATGCAAATGTAACCACAACGCCACTGGGCCGGCCCCCAGAGGTTTTCAACACATACTGGTGAGCCCCTTGGGACTGCACACTACCCAGCCCTGTTTCAACCATAACAGCCACTCCCACTGAGCTGAGTAGGATGTCCTATGAACAAATTGTTCCACGGCTTTAAAAAAGTTCTAACAATGGCCACCTTCCAATATGCAGATGGCTTTTCAGATACACAATGATTTTAATCTTTTTCACAAATACATTACTTCTGTTACTGGTTTTATCATAAAGTTTAATAATTATTTGAACTTGTTTGCTCCTCTGCTGGGGCTCTAAGCTATAAGCTCAAAGACAAAATATGTATTATTTCGTTTTGTATGGCCAATGGCACAAAGTAAGCTCACTAGATAAATTAATGCAACACAGCCTCGTAAGCAACCCTAACAATACCTAGTCAAAAGAAAAGTACACTGTGCGCACCATTTTTACTAAGACATAAAGTACAGAACATATTTTAGAAAGAGCTCTACCAAGAGTTAAAGGTTTTGGTATTTATACTTTTGACTTACAGAACAGCAATATTTTATTATAAAAATATACTTCATAATATTCAATTACATATAAATATATAAATTATATATAAATTCTCACACTTATGAAAACAACACATTTAAAAAGTAGGGGATAACGTTTTTCTATTTCCTAAAAGCTCTAAATTATAAGGAAGTTACTTCACTTCTATAGTTAAAAATCCTGAAGAAAAAAAGCACCATTTTAACATTATGTTTTTCAGAAAATCCTTATTCTCCAATCAACAGCAACTCCATTACAAGGGCCTGGAACCAACAAATAGGATAAGTCAGTAACATCAATAAGAACTCTGAAAACTGAGGAAAACATTAAGGATATTTCAGCTTTATTTTAAAAATATTTTATTTTGAAATATATTGAAATATTTATTTTGAAAATATTTTTATTTTGGACAAATATTACTATTTGAAAATATAGAGGATATAGTGGACATTCATTTTTTTAAATCATGATAGTTCACTTAACTAGCAGAGTGAACAACATAAACTGCTAAAGAACCAGTAAAGTAAAAAATTCTGCAGCCTCATTCATGCAGTCATTCTTAAATTTATAAAATTCATTTTAAAAATGAAATAAACAGGGATGCCTTGGGAGCTATGAAGTTATTCAATAAATTTTTTTTTGAATGAAAGAAAAAATGTCAATGCAGATTATGTATTTGTTACACTACATCAGCCAATGATTCAGCTATACTGAGGGCGGAGGGATTTATCCAAGGGCTCAAGGAACAATTCATCAAATTTAAAAAGAGTGGCCAAATCCAAAAAATTGACTCTTTTGAAAACCACCAACGGGTCATGAAATTAATTTACAAATCTGTGTCTTTTAGAGTTACGTACTACAATTTCATTTTCACAACAAACCTGTTCCTCTTCTAGAGAAAATTGGTGCTCAGAAATGTTAAAGTAACTTGAGTCCAATTCAAAGCCACATGTGCCCATCCTCACTAAGCAGGGGTCTCGAGTGACTGCAACCACACTGCCAGTGGACAGCACCCCAAACCTGCACTTAGCAGAAAGCAGATGCAGTAAGCCTTATTTATTGACTTACACATTACTTTAAACAGCTATATCTAAGAGGAGTTCAGAGGTTTTTATTCACTAAGTAGTTTTATAGAAAATTGATACCAAGAATCTAACACCTAATGTGCAGTCAGCTGTTTTATTATGAAATTAGACCATTATCTGCCAATCTATCAAAGGAGCATCTTCCTTTGAAATAAATTCAAAAAATAACAACAAAGAAGAGACTAAATGCAAATTTCTGTGCTAGGCATGGCAAATATAAACTTGAAACATGGAGTCCCTGCCCTGATGGAGTTTACAGACTAAATAAGTTTTTTAATGTTTTTATTTAACTTCTATTCACCACAAAAATAAGACATTTTCATTTAAAGACTAATAGTAAATATAAAAATAACAACATTGCAAAACAGCTTTAAAGTATCACCATATGCACAATCTTCTTAAGTATGGGGGGGGGTGTATTGGAATTTTCATACTTACACACAGCACATGAGTACATCATAACATGCCAGGCTTGGTGGTTGAACATTCTGGTACTACAGTTCTATGCAAAGGCTAACCCTTAAAGATATCATTCTTTCAAATAAGTGAAAACCCTCGGTTTCACTGTTTTCTTTACACACACATACAAGTATAGTAAAATTATGGAAACGTGGACAAGGAGGATACATCTGTGGTTACATCTTGCTGGGGAACAAAGGAAAGCAGATTTGAAGTATTTTGTTTTTCAGGGTAAAAAAAAAAAAAAGAACTAAATTGCAACCCAGGTATTAGATGAGTTCTTTTGTAATAATTTAAAAACAAGACTGTAGGGTAAAATAAAATGAGAGCTCGGCCACATCGGAAGGAAAAGGTAGTACAATAACTGGATATGGGCCAAAGTGTGAAAGGAGAACGTTCTTAAGGATGGAAGACAGTCTGCAGGACAGGAGGCAGGAGGAGCGGTCCACAACACAGGTGAGAACAGGAATAACCACATTGTGCAGGACAAAGGACACCTCTTCCTCCTGGAGGGGAGAGTGAGACCAGACGCAAAGGCAGCTACAGACAAACTGTGGAATCTGAGAAGAAAAGTCAAGCTTGAGGCAAAGCTGGCTAGAGGAGGAAGGGGAGAGCATAAAGGGACAGCAGTGGGCTGGTCGCCTTGCAGAGCAGTGACGGTTGGGACAGCTGCAGTGAAAACAGGAAACCAAGTCAACAAGTGAAGAGACTACTAAAAGCAATGAGTGCACAGCTGAGGCTTGAAGGTCTAAATTGCACATTTACAGATTTAAATGAAAATGCTTTAAAAGACTCAATAAGCCTCAATGCAGCTCTGTTTACGGAGGAACAATTTCCTTTCCTGCAACAAGGAGAGATAAACCCCTTAACAAACTGCTATGAAAACTCTCTTGGAAACCAAAGCATTCAGTCAAACATGTATGTGGAAAACGGGCATCGAGGGGACAGAGTTACATGCATTTACAGTGTGGGTATGTGTGTGTATGCACACTTAAAAAATTCTTTTAATGGTTGAATTTCTGATCCAAAGGTTTTTAGCACTTTAAATACAACTATATATGGCTGGCTATTAAAAAAATACTAAACTGAATAGACATACTTGTTTATGTCATTTCAGATTAAATTCTTAAAGTTATCTCTAAATTAAGTCCCTCGGGTTAGAAATTTATATCGTCCACCTTAGTATTCCGAAGCCAGCAAACTACCTAGCCTATAGTAGATAACAAATGAAAGGAAGGCAGAAATTACCTGACATTCTTGTGCACTGTGTAAAGTTCAACTCATTTTATCTAACTTTCTAATGCAAATACAACTTAGATTCTAAATGAGCAATTCTAAATTTTTTTAAAATTCGATTTTATCAGGACCACAACTTTCTCCCTAATCTCAATACAATTTAAAATGGCATTTTATTATTCTGTTGGTTTACGTTGAGACAACACCACAGTGGGAGTTAGAGCACCGCTATCTAATTCCTTCCTAACAAAAGTTTAAAGCAGCTGAAGAAACGGGGAGACCACAATGCAAATTATCAAAACAACAATGACAATGACCATGACGGCAGCAGCTAACATTTCTGTGCACTTATTATGTATGCACCGCACTAAGTACTTTATACATAATAGTACATCTTATCCTCATACCAACGCTACAGAGTAAGTACTATTATTATTCTTTTCATTTTATAGATGAGAAAAATGAGGTACAGATGTGGATCAAAAGAGTATTATATTTACCTGGTGAAATTATTAGAACCATAGACTCAGAAGTCACCAACACACAAACGTAATAAGGAAAATACTCATCTCTTAGTCATAAAACCAAAGTGTGAAAGTCTTTGATATTCTGACTATACTATGTTCTTTAAGCTCAAGGGAGAACAAGAATAAACAAGTCATCTCCCTCATGAGGTAATAACAACAGGACCCAAAAAGAGGGGTGGTGTTATTAAGTTATCACAGATTTATATACAGCACAAATACAAGTGTTCTTTAATTTTCAAAATTGCACTTACACAAATTGGTAAGAGCAGAAGCATGTCTGTTCAAGGATCACAGAAGAAAATGCTTTAATTACCCTTCACCACAAGATTGACCAAATACTAAGAATCTGATTAAGTGAATCTACAATTAGTATCTGAATTTTTGGTCTTATGAAATCATGATCTACTGAATATCCACAGATTTTTCATTGCTTACTAGCACTGTCACCTAATTCTAACTGGTCAAAAATGAGCAATTGCTACAATCAGCTATAGCTACAAACTCTAGCCTAAATGCATTCAATTTAGGGTTACGTAAGATATGGCTTTGCATTATCAGCATAGCTCACATTCACTGCCTAAACTGACTTAAAAAAAAAAAAAGGAAATTTAAAGACATTGTATTCTACCTCAATTTAAATGAACAATAAATAATAGTTAGGGAGTCAGGATAATGTAGGCAGAACTGTTGATGGGTTTCAGTTGCCACCCTTGTGGAGGCCAGCAGCAGATCCCAACCTGTGCACAAGCATTATCATTTTTTTGCTTTTTTTTTTTTTTAAGATTGGCACCTGAGCTAACATCTGTTGCCAATCTTCTTTTTTTTTTCCCTCTCTCTCTTCTTCTCCTTCCCAAAGCCCCAAGGTACATAGTTGTATACACTAGTTGTGAGCACCTCTGGTTGTGCTATGTGGGACGCTGCCTCAGCATGGCCTGACGAGCGGTGCAATGTCCATGCCCAGGATCTGAACCAGGATCAGGGCCCCTGAAGCGGAGCACGTGAACTTGGCTTTGGGGCCAGCCGCACGTTATCATTTGTTATGATATGATGGTGGCATGAACGAGGCTGGTGAGGAGGGTAAGAGCTAAGGCTGCAGAATCACAATGTCTGGGCTCAAATCCACATCCCACTTTGAGCAGTGAGACCTTGGGCAAGTTCTTTTTCCTCTCAAAGCCTCCGTTCCCTCATGTGTAAAATTGGGGTGATAATAGTATCTACCTTGCAAGACAGCTATTAGGAGTAATTAATGCATCTTAAGCACTTATTAGAGTACGTGGGACATAGGAAACACTTGTCAAATGTTTGCTATTACTTCATCACCAACACTACCAAAACCTGTTTTGAGGGTGAAGGACAAAATAATAGAAAGTTGACGCTTACTGACACTAGACTGCTTCAATAAATGTCAGTAATATTCATCAGAGATTTCCAACTCTGATATTTGTACAGCCATTCCACTGATAGCTTTTAATTGCTCCTAAAAGAAACAAATATTCTAAGTTATTTACATCTTAATGTCTTCAAGAATAAATATGTTAAGGGCATTTGCCCCTGGTGTTAGTTTTCTTATTATCAATTATGATTTGGTTATTTACTGTTATTCTGTATTTCATAGATGTTCTTTTAAGGTTAGATGGATATTTACAGTTGCCTGCCAAACCGCTCCTAGGTGTCATAGTTTCACAGCTACAACCTAGGAATCATCCTAGATCATATCCACCTGTATCTTCTTGTAAAATCCATCCTTGACTCCCCGAATCCTTCTGTCTTCGCCTCTATTCAAGTATTAGCACCTCAGATTACTGCAATTGTCCCTAGCTATCCACTTGCCTATCCATTCAATCTAATCTACCCTTCATATTTTCATACAGGCACAGATTATTTTGAGGGGATGAGTGGGGTTGGTCACGTCATTTTGCTGCTTGAAAAGTGGCCATCAAGCTACAGATTAAAAGAGACTTAAGAAGGATATCAGGGCTGGCCCCAGGGCCAAGTGGTTAAGTTCACATGCTCCACTTTGGCAGCCCAGGGTTTTGCCCGTTTGGATCCTGGGCGCAAACATGGCACCACTCATCAGGCCATGCTGAGGCCATGTCCCACATAGCACAACCAGAAGGAACTACAACGAAAATGTACAACTATGTACTGGGCGGCTTTGGGAAAGAAGAATAAGGAAAAAAAAGATTGGCAACAGATGTTAGTTCAAGTGCCAATCTTTAAAAAAAAAAAGATATCAACCAGTCAAAATGGATGGACCTTATTCAGATCTTAATTCAAAGAAACTGTAAAAAAAAAAAAAAAGTTTGGGACAAAGAAATCTGAATATTTTAGTGATATTAAAAAATTATTTTTTAACTTTAATGATAACATGGTTAAGTTTTTTAAGTCTTCACTCTTAAAGATAAAGATCCATATCAAAATAATTATGGATGAACTGATATGTCTGGATTTACTCCAAAGTAATCCACTGAGAGGGAGGAGAGGGCAGTAAGAGATGAAACACAATTGGCCATCAGTTGACAATGTTGGATAATGAATACGTGGGGGTTTGTTATACTATTGTCTCTAATACTGTGAGCATTTGTAATTTTCCATAATAAAATGTTATTTACAAAAAAAACTCATTTCCAGTTGCCTAAAGAATCAAGACCGACTTTTTTAAACAACACATTCACAAACAAGTGTGACTGCAGCATGCCTCTTCTCTATTCATTACCCTGATCCACACTGCAAGCCAGTCGCACTAAACTTGCCACGATGTTCAAAACATCAGGCCAGGCCCCTTTGCCTCTCTGTGTCCCTGTACATACTGTTCCTTCTCCCAAGAAAGTCTCTCTAGATCACTGGACATACTTCTGAGACCTGGTTCAAAGGGCCACTTCTCCGAGACTCTCCCCATTCCCCTCCAGCCTTCCCCGGCAGTTCTTCAGCCCTTAGCAGGTATCTATAGTCTCAGTTCTTTTGGTTCGTTAGTTTTTGTTGTTGTTGTTTTCCTTTATTGTCCATCCACCTCCCTCAAGAGATTACAGCTTCCTTAAGGGCAGAAGCTGTATTTTATTTATTTCAATAAATAGTCCCTATAATATTCATGGCAAGTTGTAATTATTTAATAAGTGCTTTGAAAACCAGGAAAGAAAGTCAACAGAACGTCAGTCATGACAAACATTATTAACAAAATAATATGTCTAGTAAATCATAGTTTATATATCCTTAATATACCAATATTTATCTACTGTATGTTTATCACATTCTTGAAAAAATTGTCATTTTTTCAAGGAATGTTACATACTTAGAAAACTATATCAATATTATTTAAAGACGGAACTATGCCCAAAGAGAAGTGGACAGCTTATTTTCCTGTTTCTGAAAGAATTATAAGCTAAAATATGACATATACGCTATCTTTGTATCTCTTCTGGTGTGGCTGTGGGTATATTTTGCTCCAGTGGAAAGATTATGCACTATTTCTTATTTCATAATGACAAAAAAAAATCAAAATACTCCATAATGTGAAATAATATTTCTGAGCCACATGTGAGAAATATATAGATACAGATGTGAACTTATCAGCAAAGGACTGTAAACTTTTACTTTATAACAGGAAATAGTTGAAATGTTTCACGTTTCTAAACTATGAAAAATAAGTTAATGCAAAAATAAGTTAATGCTGACTTAGCAAGCTGTTACTAATACTTCTTCGATACTAAAGAAAGTATTTAGCCACTGCATTTACACACATTGTACGAAGAGAAAGGAAACACCTACTAGTACAAAACTTCGTTTGCTTCATGTCTTTCATATCTCACAGTTTCACACATTAGCCTGTAAAAGAAACAAAGACAAATTCAACATTTGTCATGAAAAAACATACTAATAGCTTAGAAACATAAATGAGCCATATAGTCTAGAAAGTTAAGATTACTTTATATAGCTTGTCACAATCATTTCTTAGCCTCAAGATGAATATTTTTGGTCCCTAGATTAACAAAATAAAATAAAGTCTGGTAAAGAAATGCTAGAAAAGAAAACTTTTGTTAGATGTCAACTTCATCATCTTTATTTTATAGGGAACAAAATTGTATCTTTTATACTTGGTAAATGACATGTGGACAAATTAATGTTCTCCAAGGTAAACAGAAAAGGAGAGGAAACCTAAAAGTTAGAAATACCTATTAATTTAAAAAGTGATAACGTCTTTCACAGCTCAACATCAACATTACCTAAAAGTATGGAATTTAAGGGGCCGGCCCGGTGGCCCAGCCGTTAAGTGTACATGTTTCGCTTTGGCAGCCCGGGGTTTGCTGGTTCGGATCCCAGGTGCAGACATGGCACCGCTTGGCAAGCCATGCTGTGGTAGGCATCCCACGTATAAAGCAGAGGAAGATGGGCACGGATGTTAGCTCAGGGCCAGGCTTCCTCAACAAAAAGAGGAGGATTGGCAACAGTTAGCTCAGGGCTAATCTCCCCCAACCAAAAAAAAAAAACGTATGGAATTTCAGACAAAAGCAGGCTTTTATTAACTCAGTATTTTTATGACTAATGACTAAATAGAGGCTTTACAACTTAAAGATTTATTTTAGCTGATTCATCCCCAAGGAAAAAATTATGGAAATTATGGAAAACATGAATAAATGTTTAAATATTCAAAATTACCTCTAAATCAGCATCTTTAAGAAGCATCCTATTATATTAAGCCCAAGTAAAATTTCCCAAAAATACAGAAATGCAAAAAAGAGAATAACTATTCCTTCTTCTCGAAGGAACTAGCAAATTGAAAAAGCTAGTTATAAAAGTAATTATTTCAACAGCACCTCCATTTTGGTGAATGGGGCTAGTGGTCTCCGATCTGTGAAACACTGAAATCAACCCACATCCATCTTTCCTCAGTTTGCTAAATCCAATAAACACTACATACTCTTGATTTTTCACTTGGGTACTCTTTTTCCTTATCCTACTTGAGCGGTCCTCCTCATCCTCTCAATCCCTAACTCGAAACATTCCAACTGAAAGCCATTCAACTCCAGGAGGCAGCGTTAAATCTTGAATACACATCATTAAACATACAGTTTTCTTTAGTGGATTGAATCATACCAATTCTTCATAGAAAAGGATGATAGTCATAAGTGATAGGCTCTGCCTTGTTTCCTGTTAGAACGAAAGAAGGGTCTTTGCCCCAACCTCTTCACTGGACTTCATTCCTTCTCCTACATAAGACCCTGCATTCCTGCAAGCTTACCTCCATCTCCTACATCGCCATCTACTTTTCCCTCTGTCCTGAATCACTTCCTTTAACACATCTTAGTACCACCTACTGTGTGGAGAAGGAGGACACCTGTCTTGATCCCACATCCTCCCCCACCTATTATCCACATTTTCCTTTCCCCATGATAGAAATTCTCCTTTCAGAGTTGGCTATATACTCCATCTCCATTTTCTCAGCCTCTTTCCACTCCCCTGTCATTTGGTCCCTGAAACTCCAAAGAAAAGGCTCTAAAAGCTATCTGTATCCTCTGTGTTATCTAGCTAACTCTTTTCCATCATCATCTTAATTCTACTTCTTAGCGGCACTTGATGACACCCTTTTCCTTATAGCATTATCTTCTCTAGGCTTGCTGTCCCCACTCTCCAGACTTTTTCCTCTTATTAGTCATTTTTCTGTCTCCTTTGGATTCTCCCCCATCCATTCCTCTACCCGACTTCTAAATGTTATTTATCAACTCTAGATGGTCGTCAGCCCTCTTCTCCTCTGCACATATAATCTCATCCAGTCTGTGATTTTAAATTTAATCTATAAACTGATGACTTCCACAGCAATGCCCCAGATCTAATCTCTCACCATAATATCCACTCATCTACATGCCTAGTCAACATAGCCACTAGCTGTGTAATAAGCATTTCACATTCAAAATGTCCAAAACAGATCTTGAATTTCTTCCCCCAAAAGCTGCTTTCTCACAATCAGTTCCCAATTGTTTAGGCCAAAAATCTTGGAGCCATCATCCTTGACACCCCTTTTTTCTTCACATCCCATCGTTCTGCTAGCACCTGTTTCCAAAATATATCATCGAAAACTGACCAAGTTTATCATCTCCGCTGTGAAAACCTGGTATGAGCCATCAGTATCCCACTATTATCTCTTATCAGGACTACAAATGTAGACTTCTGCTTCTACTTTTGCATGCCTATTGTCCATTCTCCACACAGTTTCCAGAGAGATCTTTCCAAACGTTAAGTCAGATCATCTCATACTCTGCTCTTAATCTCCATTATCTTTAGAAGAAAATCCAAACACCTTATCCTTGAATACACTAAACTATTTACTATACTTACCTTACTATAACTGACTTACTCTACCTCTCTATACCACCGCCCCTGTCTTCCCATGCACCAAGCCTGTTCCTATGACAGAACACCTGGGACACCTCCACACTGCAGAGATCTTTGCACTAGCTGCCCTGACTCAAATGTTACCTCCTTTTCACTACAAAGTCAAAGCAGCCAGCACCCATTCTTACCATGCCCAACACACTAACATCTGAATAAAACAACACTGATCTATTTACCTAACTCTTGTCTGCCTGACTAGGAATATAAGCTCCATGATGGCAGGGGCGTGGTCTGCTCAATGCTGTATCTCCACGGCCTACATCAATGTACAGCACATTGTAGGTACACAATCAATAACTGCTGAATGAATAAATAAATTTAACCAGTGCCATCAAAAGATCATGATAAAATCTTCTATATGACAATGTTCTAAATAAATGAAAAACGTGCCAAATTGGTAGGAAATATTTTATCAAAAGCATATTGATCTTTCCTGAATTCCTAAAGAATCTACTAACCATAATTTGTTGTTTCTTAATTGTCTAAAAGTGCCTATATAATAATTACACTCTTCCATAATGCTGAAGAATATATATATAGTTCAGCAGGCTCTTGTTTCCATCACTGAATGGCCCCAGGCAGCTACTCTGCCTTTTAGAGATTTTTGGCCTCCGCTCCTAACTACATCATCTTCTTCCCCTTTGGCAAATATGCTGCTTTTAATCTAGACGGATTAAGGGAGTCAACATTAGAAAAACTAAGTTGTGTTGAAAAAATGTGTAGTTTTTAAGTGAAGACCTAAAAACCTTTAAGTTGCATAGACTACATGATTTTATAGCAACACAGTCAATTACACGTATGTTTATTAACTGCTCAGAATCAATTTATTGCCTACATATGGATGGGCAACAATAATGCACAAAACTGAAGCTTTCAAATAAAGCCTCTTCCCTCCCTCAGAGTAGAAGACTAATGTCCTACTGCCTAACACTGAATAAACAGACTTTGAAAATCCTGATTAAGAGCCGCTTTTTTTTCCCCTAAAAATGGAAAACTGTCTTATGTGGAAGCCTTAACTGTTCTCTATTAATCCCAGGGGTAGAAGTTTATTTATAAAATTCAAAGAAAATAACTCATCTAAATAAGATGTATTTTTTCCCAGAAATGGTAGTATTATAAAGCATTTTATCCAAATCATCGAGTCTATCTGGACGTCTTTTTTTGTTGTTGTTATTCATTTGGGTATTCTGATGTTGTTCCAAAAAAGGACTTCAGTTAATTTCAGCTTGTGGTTTCCATAAATATGAGAAACAAAAGACTTTTTAACAGAAGAAGATAAACAGCTTAAAGACCCGTTCCCTGTAAATTCATGCCAACAAACAAAGCTGTATATAGTCTCCAAAATAGACTTTCTAAGGTGGAAATAGACTAAACTATATCCTTGAATTAATCAGTTATCTTTAACCAAAATTTACCTTTGAAATGGCAGAAAATTGAGAGTTCTAAAGCTGATGGGTGTATGGTACTTCATTATGTTATTATCTCTACTTTTGTAATTTTGAAAATTTCTATAAAAACTATTAAAATTTTCCTTTTTCTATTGCACAGAATTCCTACTATCTAAATAATTTTATAACCACATATACTATGGACACATTATATAATCAATATATCTAAATATTATCCATATGTGTGGTTTTAGATGTCAATGGGAAGATGACATTTCTATTTCCATATTAATTAATCTCATTTGCATTGGAAGATTAACTGCATTCAATTAAATAGACAATTGGTGGTACAATTTTTTCTTAGTACAGTTGTCATTCAAAACATAAAACGAAAGTTACTTTTAAAAATTATTCTTGCTATGATTTAAGCCATCTTCTAAATTCCCAATGGTTTTGCCCTTTCTAATAAAACTTGACTGAATTTTTAAACACTTAATCTGCAATCTGCTTTCATTTAAATGATTTACATTAAAAATTTAATTTTAGAAGTACTCAATCCTCTTGACACTTTTTTCAATTAACAACTAAATATGAAATTGACATGCTCACAAATTAATTAGTGTTTAAAGAGTAAAGGGAAATATACAGAAAAAGTATTCCTTTCATAATTAAACACTGCTGGTTTCACAACTAGCTAGACCTAGAGGAAACAAAACTGTCCCATTACGTTCTAGCTGGTGTTTATACGTAATCAATCTTCCCAGGGTCCTCTATTTTCTGTTCCAGTTAAGGTAAAAATCACTAGATTATATAAGATGTTTTGATCTACTAATATGAAGCCCAGATAACCATGAAGAAGGTTACTGTATCACTGTACAACAGAAGTGATAAGATTTTTATATGAGTGGCCTACATTAAAATAATTATGTATAAACTGCATTTCCCAGAAAGGAGCAGTCCACGTTATGCAATAAATATATTACAAAGACCTAAAACATACTAAAATAATGAACCTAATCATTCTTTAACTAGTTTAAAACATTCTGGTTTCTTATGTATCTGAGTGCTAAGAAGTCGATTTTCATTTGCCAGGATGGCAACTGACACTCCTTTTGGTATATTCACCAAGTGCTATTTATCACTTTAGGTGAGAAGGTCGGTCGGGGTGAGGGATAGAGAGGGAGAGAGGATATCCCTATAGCAGAAATGTCAAAAAATGATTATATAGATAAAACTGAATTCAATTTTGTGAAATTTATAAAGCCAAGTATAGGGGCTAGATGAGGTAGAATTTTCATAAGTTATCTTTAATCTTATTTCTTAACTGTAATAAACAATTACAAAAAATTCTAGCAACCTATTATCAATCAGAAAATGACTTACCTAAGTTGATGCTCCCTCAAATTTGATAAGGCTTCCATACCATGTAAATAGGAATACACTATTTCCAGATCCTGTTTGAAAAAAAGGATAGAAATTATTAGACTTGTCAGGAAAAGAGATTTCTGAAATAAGTTATTACACTTACATACCAAATTAAAGACAGTTTTTTAATGCAAATTTTCATAGATATTAAAATAAACATTATTAAGAGAAAAGTTGAATTGCACAAATGCTATCCATTACAACCGCCTTTGGGATACACACAAAAGCTATTAAAATAAATTGACTAAAACTTGTGAAAATAAATTTCTCATAAGTGGTTCTTTATTCATCACCTATTTTCTGCCTTTCACAGCAAAATATCAAATGTAAAGTTTTAGTTTTAAAGTACAGATATTTGCCAATTCTCTGATTAAATCATTTTATTTTTTAGCTAATATAAAATTAATTCACATTATTTCACGATTACACTTAAAAATGAGCACGAACTCAATTTTTTTCAATTCTTACCACATTTCTTATATATAGAAATATTTAAGTTTAAATATTTTCTCTTTAAAAAAGAGGCTTGCTTTGCTTTTCCTTTTCATATTGCAATATATTGAAAAAAGATTCAAAGTTAGTCATGAAAGTTTAGAACAGGTAAAAATTCAAGATCCTGTTTATATTCATGTACACAACAAGCCAGCAAGGAATCAGTATTTTAGGACTCCAACGACTATCTAAGATTACACAGTTTGTGATATCAAGAATCAGAATGGATATTTACTTGTCCCCTAAATCTTAGTCAAAATCTAAAACAAAAGTATTTTAAGAAATTTGTAAAATAATCCTCTTTTTAGAAAAATAACAGTTCTATTAAGATATAATTCACATACTATAAAATTTATCATTTTAAAGTGAATAATTCAGTGGTTCGTTTTTGTACAATCATCATCAATTCAATTAAGAACATTTTCAGCACCCAAAAAAACAACTCCACCCCCATTAGCAGTCATGCCCCATTCCCCCTCATCTCGCAAATCCTGGCAACCACTAATCTACTTTGTTTCTATGGATTTGCCTATTCTGGACATTTCGTGTAAACAGAATCTCACAATGGAATATACATTTTATGACTGGCTTCTTTCACTTAACATAATATTTTCAAGGTTCACATATATTGTTGGATGTGTCGATACTTTCCTTTGTACTGCCAAACAACATTCCACTGCAGTGCTGTACCACATTGTGTTTATCTGTTCATCAAATGATGCACATTTGCGTTTTTTCTACTTCATAGCTATTATTAATAATGCTGTGCAAGACTATCACGTGTAAGTTTTTGTTTGAACATTTGTTTTCAGTTCTCATGGGCATCTACGTACGAGGGGAATTGCTGGTTCATCTGGTAACTCCACTTAACTTTTTAAAGAACTGCCAAATTGTTTTCCTAAACAGCTGCATCATTTATAATCCCATCAGCAATATATGAGGACTCCAATTTCTCTACATACATCCTTGTCAACACTTGTTATTGTCTGCCTTTTTTATGTTAACCACCCTAATTGGGTATGTAGTGGTATCTAATTGTAGTGTTGATTTGCATTTCCCTAATGACAAAGGCTGTTGAGCATTTTTCATGTGCTTATTGGCCATTTATAAAACTTCTCTGGATAAATATCTATCTAATTTCTTTGTTCATTTTTTAATTGGGTTGTCTTTTTATTATTGAATCTTGAAAATTCTTTATGTATTCTAGATAGAAGACCCTTATCAGATATATAATTTACAAATAATTTCTCCCATTCTGTGGGCTGTCTTTACATTTTCTTGGATGGTGCCCTTTGAAGTACAAAGTTTTTAATTTTGATGAAGTCCAATTTATTTTTTCTTTTGTCGTGTGTTCCTTTAGAGTCATATTTAAGAAATAATTACCTAATCCAATGTCACAAAGATTTATTAATATATTTTCTTCTAAGAGTTCTATATTTTTAGCTGTTACATTTAGATCTATGATCCATTTTGAGGGGGGTTTTTTGTATATAGTGAGGTAAGGCTCAACTTCATTCTTATGCATGTGGATATCCTGTTGTCCCAGCACCCTTGGTTGAAAAGACTACTCTTTCCCCATTGAATTGTATTGGCACCCTTGTTGAAAATCAATTGACCATAAATGTAAGTGTTTATTTCTAGATTCTCAATTCTATTGTTGTGATCTTTGTGTCTATCCTTATGCCACTACCACACTGTCCTGTTTATGCAGCTTTGTAGTAAGTGTTGAAATCAGGAAGTGTGAGTGTCCCAACCTTGTTTTACGTTTTCAAGATTGTTTTGGCTCTTTGGGGTGCCCTCCATTTCCCTGTGAATTTTAGAAACAGCTTGTCAATCTCTGCAAAAAAGCCAGCTGAGGTTTTAATAAGGATTGCACTGAATCAGCAGATTAGTTCAGGTAGTCTTGCCATCTTAACAAGAGTATGTCTCCCAGTCCAGGATGTGGGATTTTTTCCATTTACTTAGGTCTTCTTTAATTTCTTTCAACAAAACGTTGTTTTGTTCTTTTCAATGTACCAGTCTTGCACTACTTTTGTTAAATTTAATCCCCTCTTTTAATTAAGAAAAACACTTCTATAGCCTTAGGAATACCTTTTAGAACAATTCAAATTATATGTGAAATTAAATTTCATATATTAAGAGTACAGATGAGGGACAATGATTCATAGAATAACTAGATAAGAAATTTGAAAACTTTTTAAGAGGAGACTAAGGTTTTCAGCCTAAAATATTTTATTGTAGTCCTCAAAACAATATTTTGATGTGTTAAGGGTGAAAAAGACCTCTTTTATAATTCTAAATTGTCCCAATTTAAAAGTTACCAGTGTTGGACATTTAGAGTGTAGCCCTCTGGTGGTTAACATTCAAATAAACTGATGGTCTAATTTTATTCATCTGTAGTCTTTATTTCCCAGAAGTTTTTTAAAAGCTATTTAAAGATTAAAATGTAAAACTAGACCCTATAAATTCAATATGAATAAGAAAGCTGAGACAAAATCTTTCCCGCTATCTAGTTAACAAAGTGTACATTCCTAAAGCTAATAAATCCCTTCTATATTCTATATGAAAGCCAATAAAAATGTCCTAATTAATGAATTTTCTTTAATATTCATAATAAAAGTCCTTCTAAACAATCCTGAAGTTCACACTCTATTTTAGATATTACAAATACGTGTGCTACTTGCAGTCATTCAATAGTATAGAAAGCCTGCCCTCCCATTTCTGAAAAGGTTATATTCTGAATCTAATACTAAAGTCTTACATTTTCTTCCACTGAAGTACTTATCAACCCATTATAACCTGCCCAAGGCCTACAATGCTTTTATCTAAGCAAATAGACACAACTATTTACATTCATTTAACACTCATCAAGCAAATAAATTTACACTGACCAAAAAAGCATATTTCAGAAAGGAGTAGAAAGAAATACAATTTTTAAAAACTGGAGAAGGGAGAAGTCTAAAAGAAACATGACAGAATCAAGGATTTGCAAGCTTAGGAACAGAACGGAGGAAAGAATGGCCTTAACCCTTAAAAGACAACAGGCCCTCAAATAACTAAGTCTCTTCTCCTTCAAACAGACCAAGCAAAATCAAAGTAAAGCGGCATGTTCCTTGATGAAATGGCACTTTATTAATCTGTTGCTTTTTAACATTATGGAATTTCACAGTTGTAAAAGGGTCACCTTCTTAAATAAGTTAGTCACACCCATTACATGTGTCAGTACTATAAATGTGAACTTCACAACTTTGAATTCGAATGTATAACCTGCACAATTATACAGAATATATCTATTAACACTAACTACCACCATTATTTTTTTAACTTAAGACAATATGTATAATTATAACTGGCAAATCAAATAAGATTGCTTATTGCTTAATCAAAATGTGGAGAACAATGATGTATTCTCACCTATAAGTCACTGACATAAGAGAATGGATCATGAAGCTGTTACTGAGCCTGAATTATAAAACTGAGAGTGTGAAGGAAAGGGACTGCATTATACCATTACTGCAGGACCAAATAAAAAACATAGTATTTCCTTCTGTATGGATGTAGCTGCATAAATAAAACATTCACACCTCACATAATCGTGATTTTTTGGGGAAGTAAGTTTAAACATATGTCACGGAAGCAATACACAACCAAGGAATCCTGTGCAACTGTTTCATGTGAGTATTTTAGATATTTAACTAGATTATAAACTTCTTAAATGAATTCAACAATTATGTCCAGAGTTTCTCCTATTACTCTTCTCAAAAGAAACTTGTTCTAAACATTCTGTGCTACAAAGAACTTAAACCAGGGAAGCAGACAACATTATTCTACATGAAACTGTTAAATGGAAGGCAATATTATGTCGCTTGAATCAGGTGACTTTACAGATAGATTCTATCTAATCTTGAGATCTCTTAATTGTAACTAACAGAAGAAACGGTACAAAATTGAAGTCTAGACAGCAGGCATCAAGTAAATGCAATGCTTCACTGTGTAATATGAACACGACCAACCAGATTTGGGCAAGTAGGAAAAGCAGAGAAGCCGCGGAAAAGGCATTAGGAAATCTCTGCTCTCTGACCCTGAGGAATGAAAGGAAATTGACTAGAGATGAGCAAAAGAAATGCAAACTAAAGGAAAGAGAAACCTGTGGCTAAGCTTTTCTTCAATAAAGAGCTCAGTAGCCACCTATTAGGTTTACCAATGACTAGGGATAATCAGTAAGGTAAATAACACTAAAAGGTAAAAAGAAAGAAAAGTTTTCTTCTCCTTTCATAGGAGCAAGGTGGACTGGGCAATATTTTGAAGACAGCAAACATGGTCTTTCAAATTTTTCCATCAATTTTTTCTATGCTCTCCCCAGGTGTCCAGCAACCTCACATTACCCCAAACCCCATTTGAGGGCACTATGCTCTTGTCTAAAAATTAAAGGAAAGCAACCTGAACACAAATGTGGATGTTAGTGGTCAGCGAGAGCCTTTGAATCTTCCACGGGGAACTGTCTGTCAGCATTTGCATTATCATAGTTCAAACAAATCTCTAAGTGGTCAGAGATTTCAGGCAGCACAGCCAAGAGAAATGAAATATATCAGCAGTGTAAGGAAGGAGATTTGGGGCGTAAGAGGCCATTCAAAGCAACCCAGCTCTGCCCAGGAACTACCTCCACCCCATCCTTTCCCTACAAGTCACCCTAACTGCTGCTCTTCCTTCACTCTTGACATAGAACTTTCAACCCTCTTTTTCCCTTAATGATTGGCCCTGGTTAAAATAGTCTATGATTAGTATGGAATTGCCTTTACCCAGCAAGGAAACTAACAGGCAAAAGGGTGAGGTGCTGAAGAATTCTTGCTCCTCAAACCAACTTGAAACTTGCAACCCTTGGTGAAAACCAGATATGCCACATCACAGAGCAAGAGCTTTCTCTTAAGAGGAACAAGGAAATGCATGGCCTTCAGGGAGCTATATTCTTGGATTCTTTTTTTCTCTCTTCACAAACAGAAGATATTCACAGTGTGAAATTATATTGCAACAAACCTGACTATAAAAAAAAATGCTGGCAAGTTAAATCACCTAAAGTGTTCCAGTTTTCATTTCTGTCAAGAAACTGTGATTTGCAAACAGAACTTTCTAACCTCCCCAACTGCACCTTGCAAGACAAATAATTCACATGACTATTACTATTTTGAAGGACTCTTAAAAAGTGTGAGCTATTTTTCCAAAAAAACTTCTCTAGTCTCAAACACAAACAGGAACACGTTGCTTTAACCAGGAAGCAGGAAAGAACAATAAGCCTTTCCTTTTACCTTAGGAAGGATATCCTTTTTTCAAAAATAGATGCTATTTGAAAGCAGATTAAAGCTATAAAACCACTGTAACCCAGTAGACAAGATATTGACAGGCCAACTGGAATGCAGTTTCCCATGAAAAAGACTTTTTTGTCCCAAATGTAAACCACGTATCAAACCCCAAAAGCATCCTCTATTTAGGAGAATGACTTTTCACAACCTAACCGACACTCGTGCTCAGTCTGTAGACACAACACACGCCCAACAGGAAAGCAGACAGAGGGAAAGTCTCCACATCTTGGGCTCTTTGTCTAATTCTTCCTTAAGACTCATTCAGAACGTAATAGGACTCATAGCAAACTTACAATTCACTTAAAACTAGCTTTCAATTTCACTTGTTTACCAGCATCGGGGCTTCACTAACAACTTGCAATATATTTTAATATGATCTCTGGAGACTGAGAGAACCACTTCTCCACCTCCTGTCCCACTCGCAGCCTGGGGCACGCTCCCTCCTCCTTCCCTTTATGGACTTTTATAAACAATGCGGGTGGCTATATTTTGCACTGCACTAAAAGAAAAAATACATATCTTTTTCATTTAAAATGAGTTTTGTTTTATATATGAATCTACGTATTTAAACTAAAATCAGAAGGTGGTCAAAAGGTACAAACTTCCAGTTACAAGATAAATTTTTTTTAAAAAGGTTGATTCCTTTAAAAAGATTGTATCCTAATCATTTATGCTAAAATCAGTAGGCTTAAGGAGACCTAAGTGGTAAATGCCTGTGGATTTAAACTTAAGGAGGAAGAGAGAGGAGTATCTTGCTTAAGTGGCAAGGTGACATCAGGAATTGTCCTGATGTCAATTTATTCTCCCTTGCAGAGACAAAAAGGTAATTTACCTTTCTTGGCCAAAGATCACTAGCAATGAATTAGAGAATTATATCTTGAACATTATTTATAAAGAGGTTAAAAGCTAGAATACCCAAGGCTCAAACTCATGCGTACAGCCAAATGGAGGAGGGGGTGGAAAGGGTAGGAAGTCTGCAAGTTTCACTGTGTCTGTTGACACAGTGGTTAAGCTTAAAAGTTTTATTACTTGGGAGAGCCCAAAATTTTCTACACTAAAACGCTCTAAGAAGGATAATGGACAGCATATGGGCTTTGGAGTCAAATGGAGTAGAGTTCAAATCCTAGTCCCCATCCAGGCCAAGATGCATTACCATGGATATTGTTACAGAGACTAAATTTGCAAAACAAGGTGAATAATATCTACTTGGCTAGGCTGTGTGGCTAAAACATATATACTTTCGTAATAACACATAGCACATACAGACATTCAAAAAGCGTGGTAGCTGATTTTATTACCTATGAGATCTGAATATAAGCACAGTAATGCCAAGAATATAAAATTAAAAATATTCCTGAAATTTATATACATCAGAATTTTTACAAATTAATGCATCCTCTTCATATGCATTTCTATCCAAGAAAAAGCAAGTCAAGTGATTTATATATAAAGGGCCCCTAACTGTCTGCTTTAGGAATCCTGATTTTTGTATCAGGTCTGGTGGGCAGAGGCTGCCTATGGCCTCCGGAGCACACAGCCGGTAGCACTGGTTCAAGCACATCCCATTGAAACCCACTCCTTCCAAAGCTCACCAGGCTGCCTTCCCAATAGAGCCCAAACAACAATCTTTTGCATTGCACCCTTTCCATACAATGTCCAGCAATCATTGGGCCCAGCCTAACACAAAGGCCCTTAAAACACTCTCCCCTTCCTATCACCCTGGTGAAAAGCACTTCTCCAAGTCCCCATTTACGGCTGGCAGTGACTCTTCCTTTCCGAGCCACGACAGTTCTTCCTGTTTCTACCACTCACTTTTGGCCCTTCACAGGTGCTCTGTGTGGTCCGTTAGTTTCAGGAGTTTACATTTTATCTCTTCAATCAGAGAATAAACACCTGGAACAAAGTCACTGCGTTTTCTTTGACACCTCTTTCTGATTTCTGCATCTAGCAACAGGCTGTGGATGCTCTGGGAGCAAAGAAAGAAAAGGGCAACATTTCTGCAGGGGCGTGGTATGCACAGCCTTAAAGTGAATACTCCTGAGAATAACTTTCCTTCCTGAAAGAAGGAAAGGGAAGAAATGTGTTTTCAATTGTATTCAGAGCTGTGAGGAAACACACTTGCCTGGGCTGAGACAATTCTGTAAATGGCCACAAGGTGGCAGACCAGACCGACAATCCTTTCCTAGGACTCCCAAGCACGCTTCCATTACACAAACATAGATTTCAGTCTTTAAAGCATTTCTTAAGACCATCCCAGAATATGACGAGTCCTTTCTGCTCATGCCTCTAATGAAAGGGGGCAGGGAAGGGGAGACAAGTCCATCAACACTCCTATTAAAATCGCTTAAATTCTGTCATCTCTAGCAGGGAAAAATATGATTTTAAACCAGCCTCCTCGCCCACATGTCTTTGTAAAGCACCAGAGCAATTAAAACAGAAATGTCAGATCACTACACTGCTGAGGTGTCTGGTGCCATCCCAGTCCCTCATACCGCAGAGAGTTACATCACCGCATACTTAAGAAAAAAATCCACAGTAGAGTGATTTTCAGTAAAATTCTTAAATACATTCTTAAACAGCAATTTCAACCCTAAATCATAGGAAGGCTGTTTCTGAGCTTGCTAATTTATACCCAAAAGGAAAACAATCCCCCAGAGTTGTGATTTCATTCAAATTCACATGTTAAAACCCAGGAAAACCTGATGATTACAGTACTGGTCATTTATGATACAGCCTGGAGACACGTCTTCAGCCTCAGGTTCTTAAGCATTGTATCTTTACAAGACATGTGAATAAGGAATTCCAGAAGTAAAACGTACAAATTCAAGCCATTCTGTTTGTCTAAAACGTCCTTGAGTGTCTCCCACTGAAAAAAGCATTCTTTATATATTAAAACAAAAAAAGTGAGTTTTTGAATAGTTATAAACTTGAGACAAAAATAATTATAAGGTTCAACCTCTTGAATTAACCATGAAAATGACAGAATGGACTTCCGAGTTAAACAGAACATTCCCACGCTTCTTCTGATTCAAGTTCGTGTCAGGGAGCCCCAAGAATAGTCATGTTTCAGGCGAGATGAGTGGAAGGAGGTAGAAAAATACTTCAGATGAAGTGTCACATATAATCCTCATTCTCAAAGAGTTTATCTCTTATTGAAGAAAATGCAAGCATTAAATGATAGAGCAACAACAGATGTCAAGGCAGTTTTTATGACTCCTAACTGAGCAGTGTTATGCTTAGCAACTTAGAATACATCTTATGCCCTGTGTTCACTGTCTAACCATCTAAGCAAATAAGTTCCATTTTTGAAGATTAAAATTTCTCATTAGAGAAACCAACAATTAAGTTATGACCAAAAACTCATCTGTGCACAAATAATAAAAATATCAAGTGTCTAAATCAGCCTACAATTCCTGTTTTCAAGAGTCAGTTTAAGTATTTCCCCTTCAGAACAATGCATGACCACCAAGCCTGCAGCTTCCCAGAATTCACATCTCCTAGGCAGCAAGAAGAACACTTATCAAAATATATCTTCATTTTAAAGTAACTATCTTATTTTAATCTCTCAGATTGCAAAATCTGTAGTCAAGTTTTAATTTCACATGTATAGATTAACATACTAGAAAATTATTTCCAGTAAATTTACTTCTAGCCTGGTTTTTGCTCTCTATGATTAAGCTAGCTGGCAGTGAATGGCTACATTTTAAGTTAACATTCAAACATTTAAGTACAACAACCACAAGGTCAATCAGCTGTACACACACACACTTCTTTAATAAAATGATTTGAGGTCTTTCATTTCAATTAAAAAAAAAAAATCAACCAAACTCCCTTCCCCCCATCTCTCTTCTAACAATACAGCTAAAACCTTTGGCTTGGTCTTCAACTCATTTCCCATAGACGGTCTGGCTCCGGTTAAACCCTATAGAAACCTTGCTGAGTTGAGATGGGCAGAAGGGGACTGCCATACAACACTCCACTGAACTCAATCTCTGCAACAAGGGGCCCTGGAATCTACAAAAATCACCCTCAGGATGCCTCAAATTTCAAATACCAACCTAATTCCAGAGGCTCAATTAACGGTACTCACTTTGAACCATTCACTGTGCAAATGTCAATATTGCTACAGCGGTAAAGTTTAGACAGTTCTAACATAATAAAAGCAAAGCAGAACAGGTCACTGAGGACACAGGCTCTTTATTGCCTCTTAGCAAAAAGGAAGCGCTTCTGAATGGAAGCAGGTTTTAAATATAGAAAACTTCATTGCTGCCATTTTTCTAGGACAAAAGACAAAAATAATTTGACATCTGTTTTTCCCATCTTGAATGTTTTACAGAAGAGTCAATCACCAATGGTATTACTTATTCTCAAACTTTTCTATTTCTCAAGAGGACAGGAGAAGCAAATGAGAATATTCTAAATATGTAATTAAAGGCTTCCAACTTTGTTAGTCAGAAGTGAACTAAATGTTAAAGAAATTTTAGGTACATTCAAAATTGATCTCTTTCACATCTGCCCATAAAAGGTGAGGTGACAGAGAGGAGGGGAAGTTTAACCATCCAACCAGATAAACACTTGGGGCGGGGCGGAGGGTGGGGGGGTAGTTATAGAAAAAGAAGCATATTATTAGATTGTACAGAAGAATCAGGGACTTTTAAAATATACATATATTATATATATAATTCTAATCAAGTGTTCCGCTAGAAAGGATAGCAGGGTCAGAGTTTCTGAGGCATCTCACCTTTCAATCATGTTTTGAACTCTCCTTTGAAGCTAAAATCTAACATCTTTACTGACCCGACTATAATCGTTTTACCTCCCCCAACTGTGCACGATGTACCATATATGCCTGACAGCTTACATTTGTGCATGTGTACACTGGATGTATATGATGGATTCCATTATGTTCATAAATAAATAGACCTTTGGCCTCATAACAGCAATACTCTGACGCCAACACACACACACCCCCACCCCTCAGGCCCTCAGAGCATCATTACCAAGATTCTCCAGAAATCAGAAGGATGCAAAGAGCCTTCGGTGTGGCGACAGTGATCATTCTGTGAAGTCAGTTACTGTAGAGAAGCCATCACAGCCAGAAAGAGATGAGAAGGAAAGGTGGGAAGATGGTTGCCAACTCCACATTTCCTAAAATACGTGTTCATAACTTAAAATGTGTGTTACTTCTGAGCCAGTGTTATAAAGGGGAGATTCAGCCACTGCATCCTTGAACTAGAAGATCCATATAGGAAGAAGGAAAAGGAAGCTGTGAAATTTCCTTTTCCTGGTAAAAGACAAATTTCAAAGACGACTAGTGAAGGGGTTCCCCAAACGTAGGTCCACAGGAAAATTTTCACCAGCATGTAGCAAAATGAGAAAACAAGGACAGTCCGGTGAGATTCTTCATGAGCTAAATGTATTCCATTTAAAGAGCTCTCCTTTATTTTGGGATCATAACCATTTTTATCTTTTTGCTTTTATAATGTCATTCTTTAAAATTATGTTGATACTAGATGATAGCAGCTCATCGTTTTGTCTAATATCATTAGTAGAAGAAATTTTCTTAATTGCCCACAGTGGGTTGGTATCCTAATTCTTGAATGGTGGTCAGGGAGGTCAATGGTCTTACTCAATGAAATCCAAAAACTTGGGACACCCACTTAAGCAGTCCTACTAATGCAGGAGTGGGAAGTGACTGCAAATTTCCAAAATTATTCACCTCTTACTTCCAGCTCTTAGGCTGGAAACTTTCCAGAGAAAAACATTCCAGGTATTTTGACCCTCCTCAAAAGAGATTTTTCAGTAAACTTTTATTAAAGAAATCTCTAACGTTAAAAATTTCTGGTAGAATTCTGGGCGTTAGAACAAAATGGAAAATTTGCAGAAATGTGGCAAGATGTTTTGGGAACAGTAGGTAATCAGAGTGAGCCCTGCCAGGCAACTCTCCTATGTACTCTGCTTGCCAGGCCGCTGGGCTAAGAGTATGAATCATCTGAACCACACTGCCCAAGTTCAAAACCTGACTCTGCCATTTACTGGCTCTGTGTCCTTGAACAAGTCACTCAACCTCTCTGCAGCTGTGTGTTTACCTGTAAAATGGAGATAATAACAGTTTCTAAGTTAAGATTTGCAGAGTACATAGAACAGTGCCTTGGCACATAGTGATAGGCACTTTTTTTGAGCATCAGCTACCATTACTATTACTCAATTTTTAATGACAATTATGGAAATCTAAGGCAGAGAGAGGGGTGCCACAGGGTGAAAGACATCAGTAATTTTCCAGCCAAAGTGTGTCAGGCTGCAAAAACCTCTTGGCAACATACTCAGAATAGCATTTCAGTTTTCTTGTTTTGTTTTCTTACTTAGATAATTTCTGGTTTTAAAGTAAAATACAACGCTGCAATGCTCTAACAGTAGATAGTTTAAGAAGTAGAGAATGGGTGGATTTGAAAAGTAATAAGGAATCTTAAACACAACTCACAGTGTTCCTAATAGAAATGACGACTTCTTTTAGTCCCAAATTTCAATAGAGATTGGGGGTAGAGAGAATCCAAATCTGTTTAGATGTTATCGCTTGCTTTCACTCACAGTTCACAGGTAAATTCAACGTACTGAATACTTGCTCTGTGCAAAGCACAGTGATAGGATGTTGTCTTGAAGATAAAGAGATTGGAACAGCACAATTCTGGTCCTCAAAGAAAGTCAGTCTGTTAGGATAGATAAAACATCCTCACAAATGACTACAATGCAAGAAAGAAATTCAATTGTAAGTCATGGATGTCAGAAGTTTTCTTACTCCCAAACTCAACAAATGTTTTCTGCCACTCCACCATTGCTGCCAGCTGTTACCAGAACTTCTAAATCACATCACATATATTCTTCTCCTGTAGGCTCTTGATCCTCAAACTACATATTAGGCAAATTAATTATACCAGAAATCATAAATACCGATAATCTCACTCTTTCACTTGACAAATTGTTATTGAGTACCCACCATGCATAAGAAAATGTGATTAGACCCTATATTTAGCACCAAGTCCTTTTACCATTAAAGAAGTGGTATCATTTCCAAAGTGTATTTTTATTGGGTTATTTAAATGTATTACAGCTCGATAATAAAATATACAGCAATGTCTTCTGACCAAAACTACAAATAAATTTGCATGCCTCTGGGGATGAAATCCAACTTAGCAGAACCACCGGTGATAACTGAAGACGTGTGGGGCCCGGCCTTCCACTGCCTTGCACCTAGTCTAGGGTCAAAGCCCAGCGCCAACACTGCAACAAACTGGGGAGAAAAAGGAAGGCAGAGGACATAATCGCTTCCCCTCTATTCACAGGTCATTCACCATTATTCACAGTAATGGCCTCTGTTGAATGTATGCACAAGCTACGTGAGCGCTAAGAATATTTGCAAGCACATTCTTTTGAATATTCTCATTGGTAGTAATTCTGGGAGATCCGGCTTTTGAAAACATCCAACACTCACCCAGAACAAAGTCTAGTGAACGAGTTGGTTATTTAAGCTCAAACAGGCTCAAAAATAACATCCAAGAATAAGAAATAAAGAGGTAACTTCCTCGCGGGATTCACTAAGCAGCTCTAACAAAACACTAAGATACAGTCTCAAAATGTTCTGAGCAACAGCACCAGAGTTTTTATAAAAACTGTATTATTTGGAAGCGTGACAAATTTTAAGGATCATACTTATTTAGATATATAAGCCCTGTCTTATTTTAAATTTCACTTCCTGATAGCTGCTCCTCATTTTTAGTAGAAAATGCTAGTAAATCAAAATCAAACAGTAGATAATTCTGGGGCTAAATCTACTACATTACACTACCTGTCCTTATGTGTCATTTAACCCTCCTTCACCCTCAAATATACGGCAGATAAATACTACCTGTTAGATTTCTTATTCTTCTGGAACCAAGGCATTGTTTTATTCATGAAAGTAAATAGTAGGTGCCATTGAAATGATCCACATGTAACCTTTAGAAGCCCTTGCTTCGTCACGCCACTGAGGAGTCTACCAAAGATACAGGTACTGCCAGGGGAGACCAATCACCTTGTGAGCAGAAGATTCAGTGCAAAAATCTGAAAGGCAGAAAAACGTCTGGTAGACTTCTCCTCACAAACCCCTCAAAACACTCATGTTGACCCAGCCTCTAGTATTAGTACCCTGAGCACAAATTAAATTTTTATAAGTTAAAAAAGAACAGGAAAAAACCCAGAATGAGTACTTTTTCTTCTCTATCACCTTTTTGGTGTCTTTTCTGAAATTAGTAAGTCATTCAAGCATACAGAATTACACATGAAATAATAGCACACACCCAGATTTTTAAACTATTAACATTGTGTTCTCTGTATTATTTTCAATTCTCTTCTCAGAAATGAACAAGCGTCCCACCTCGGAAAATCTTCACCTGACCCTTCCTAAACCCTCTATAGCAACAGCTCTATTTCTTGGCTGAGATTCTGGAATGCAAGGTGCATCCCTTTTGTCCATTTTTCTCAACTATGCAGTTATTGTATAACCTTTTGGAATCTGATCTTTGCCCTTAAATTTACTGAAACTCTTTTCTCCAAGATCACTAACGATCTCTTCAAATTAATATTGCCTTTTTCCCCCCTGTGACAAGCAGTATTCTAGATGCTAAGGATACACTTGTATAGAAAACTGTCCCTGTGGATATTATAGTCTAGTGGGACAGAAGAGACTGAATAAGCAAAGCATAAAAAAAGTTAGTGATAAGCAACACGAAGAAAAAATAACAAAGGCAAGGAAAGCATGAAATATCAGGAGAGGCGGCCAGTGCTGCCCACTCCCTCCCCTCGGGTCTTCCTAGGGCCCTGAAGGGCTCTACAGGCTGCAAAAAGTCAGGGACTTTTCTTACAAACCACAGTCACAACCTGATTGGTTACTATATGAAGTTGCTGGAACATATCTTCAAATAGCAGCTAAAATTCACACTAACTTTCCCCCAAAAGACTAGCTATGCCTTTAGATTTCTCTTCTGCTGCTGGTACAAGTGCCCCAGCTATTCCAGTGAAAACCCTAAGAGTTATCTTCAACTTGTAGTTGCTACTTGTAGCACCTCTTTTTTCTTTTTTCACGCATTTAATTAGGTTTTTAAAAATCCTGTGAGCCTCCTATCACACTTTTTTAAATTCTATTTTCAATGGCATGGACCATTTCGGGGCCTTCTCCCCTTTTATCTTGCATAGTACAAACAAAATCAGAGACCCAAAACAGTTTCTAGACCTTTCCCCTCCACTAGTGAAATACTTTCACTGGTCATCAAATTTCAATTGCATCACACAAGCACTCAGCACTTTCTGCACCCTGCACCTAAGGTCCTTTCCCAGCCTTCTCCCACCCTGCCTCTGCTCCAGTCTCTACTCAGATGGTTTTTCTGCCTCCCATCATGCCGTGCAAGAAGCACACTTCCTCTAGCCTTGCAGATACCCACTGCCCAATCCATCCTGCTGGGCATCTCAACTCACATCCTCCAAGAAGCCTTTTCAGGCCACTCTACCATGCTCTCCTCTCCTCTAATCTCCTAAACATCTATTAAAACATCATTCAGAAGGAACTTATCATATGTTCATTTTTACTGTTGGCTTTTTGTTTTGTTTTGCTTTTGTGAGGAAGATTTGCCCTGAGCTAACATCTGTTGCCAATCTTCCTCTTTTTCGCTTGAGGAAGATGGTCCCTGAGCTAACACCCATGCCAATCTTCCTTACTTTGTATATGGGATGCTGCCACAGCATGGCTTGGTGAGTGGTGTACAGGTCCCCGGCCCTGGATCTGAACCTGCGAAACCTGGCCACCAAAGCAGAGCACACAAACTTAACCACTATGCCACCAGGCAATCCCATTGTTGGTATTTTTTAACATACATGTGAAATATCTGTGAGGACAAGTCAATATGGGCAATACTCAATAAAGACCATATGCTCCCAAAGAGAGACCACATTTTATACCTCTTTTTATTCCCCATAATCTCTAGGAAATATCTAGAATTGCTGAATTACAGAATTTGGTTGGCAGGGGGCTCTATAGCAAGTAGTTATGCTAACTTCTGTAGTTTGACTGGTCCAGAGACCCAGAGAGATTAACAAAGTGATCACACTAAGATCCCAAAACAGAAGATAATGAGAATGCGTGTCTTGTCAATATTTATTATCTGCCATTAAACACATCTTTCCTCTAGCAGAAGCACTCGCCCCTCTCACTCAGTAGCCCTCCTCCTCCACCCTGCCTCACTCCACCCTGCCAGAGCTCCAAAGGGTTTGGCGGCTGGTTTTAATTTATAGCTCTGCTCTTTTCCTTACATCCTTAGAGCACTAATCTACATCTAGCCAGTTCCTCCTTTCTAATATCTTATTTCTCTTTCTTCAATTCTTTTGTTTTTGATTTCTTTCTTTTATCCCATGATTTTTTTTTTCAGTTCCACAATATCCATTGTTTATACAATTTGTTCAATATCAACATACTAAAATAAAAATGCCTGCTTCTATGCTCAATCTGATAGGAATTCTTCACTAATGATAACCTGAGTTCGAAAATCTTTAGGCAATGAGAGGGTACATTTAATTCTGTTCAGGTAAACATATATAATATATAGAAAATCATTGCCAAAACATATCTAAACTGTATGTTTTCTTCTAAGATAAAACTGTACTGACTTTAAGTAACAGTTGCACCAGAATTAAAACTTTGTACCAGGTGGTCCATTTTAAATTTTCTACTTGAAGCAACAGTACTTTGAACAAGACTCCTTTATTGTAAGTCATCATTTAATTAATATCCAAATACCTTGAGAGCCAATAATAGTTCAACAAAACAGCTGGAAATCAAATATCAGATATAATTACTCACAGCTGGCTTCATTCAACTGATGTCATATTAAATAAACTTATCCCACAGACCTTTTCCCCTCCCCCGCAACGGGAAAAAAAATCCTTTAAGAAACATAGAAGGCTCTTTGTTAAATCTTTTTTTAAGTTTGTAGAATATATTTCAATATTAAGGATTTTCAGCAGGAGCACATAATCTTAAAAGATTTTCAGCAGAGTACATTGTTGTTTTTGGTACCATTCTGTGTGCTTGTAATATTTCAGAGCCTGGGAGCTTTGTTTTCCTTAAGACCAATATAAAAATAGAAAACTAAGTCAAAAAACACAATGGACATCTGTATTTTCATGATCTGGCATTCAGTTTACTGTTTTGATATTGGACTCTATTATTTTTATAGAGATGTCATGCCGCAACAGCTCAGTAACAAACTATCAAACAAGAATGTTGGTTTCAAACGTATGGTTTGAAGACATTATTTAACCATTTTGCTGTATTGTACCACCATGTTATATGAAGGGTAACATTTATAAACAATAACAACTACCCATTATATTCCAGGCCTTATGCTGGACACTCTACATCTATTATCTTTAATTTCAATAACAATCCCACATGTAGATATTTTGTATCTAATAATTACCAAAGGGGAAAAAAATCAGATAGCTTTTAAACTGCTAGACCCACCCACACATATACGCACAAAATCAGACCCTATCATAAGCAAGATTATTATATATCTGCTACAGTAGAATTTATAAAAACCAAATAGATATACTCATTTTCTTTCCTCTCATTCATTCAAATTCATTCTCATATTCATTCATATTCTCTCTCCCTCCCCCCTCCCTTTCCCTTCCCTTTAAGAAAGAAAGAATAAAAATTAGTAGTAGTGATACATGTTATGGTTATCTAACTAGCAAACTTAAAACTAAAGTCATACACTCTACAACCTTACAATAGTCCTGGTGTTTGATTTATGATGCAACCTTTCAGCAATCACCTTTCCAGAAAGCTAAAATTAAATGTATGCTCAGCAGCAATTCAGAAATACAGAAGTCCAATCATAACATATCACTTTAAAAAAAAATAGTTTGTCATTTCTAAACTACAATATACCTTCATAGAAACAAACATAATACCAATTATACTAAAAGCAATTGGCAACCTTCGGAGCCTAAGATTCTAACTTTGGTCATCTTATCTGTGTGCTATTTCTTCACGCTCATCTAGATATCTGACGTGGTTTCCACTGTTGTGCTTTGTTCACTTGTTTTTCAGATCCTCTTTGACCCGTCAATATATCCATCTTGGTGTCTTTTAAACTATACAGCATCTAGCATATCTAGCATAACCTCAATTAAAATGTGAGTCAATGAATAAAATTTTCCTTCCAATGCATTGAAAAAGGTAATTTTCATCTTTATGCCCACCAAGTTATTTAAACAGATTAACACCAAGTTTTCTTGAACTACCTTAGTTCCACTGGATTGACTTAATTTATGGATTTTTAAGAAGGATAAACATTATTTTTTAACTAAATCTTTTATTTTTGCATGTGAAACCAAATTATTTTTGGTAATATGTAATGTAAAAATATGGACTTATGCAGCATTTATTTACAATAGCCAAGATATGGAAACAACCTAAGTGTCTGTGGACGAATGAGTGAATCGAGAAAATGTGGGGTATATATATATATACACCATGGAATATTATCCAGCCTTTAAAAAGAATCCTTTTGAAATCCTTTAAAAAAATCCCATCATTTGCAACAAGATGGATGAACCTGAAGGGCATAATACTAAGTGAAATAAGCCAGACAGAGAAAGATAAATACAGTATGGTATGGTATCATTTATATGTGGAATCTAAAAAAAAAAAATAGAGCCAATAGAAACACAGAATAGAAAAGTGATCGCCAGGGGCTGGGGGATGGGAGAAATAGCAAGAGGCTGGTAGGTACAAACTTTAAGTTATAAGATGACTGAAGTTTGAGGGTCTAATGTATAACATGGTGACCACAGTTGATAACACTGTACTGTATAACTGAAATTTGTTAAGAGAGTAGAACTTAAATGTTCTAAACAACAAAAAAGAGAAATACATGAGATGATGGATGTATTAATTAATTTGACGGGGAGGAAGCCTTTCACAATGTGTACGTCTATCAAATGTACACTTTAAATATCTTATACTTGTGTAAGTCAATTACACCTCAACAAAGCTGAAAAAAATTTTTAAGATAGAAAAAGAGTTCCAGAAACTGAAAAAAATAAGAACTTATATTTTGAATGCTCTCTTGCATTTTCAATGAACTTGTACAATCTTTCTTATTCACTCTATTCTATCAACATAAATAACCAATTTTACCCCCCAAAACTAAAGTTAAGCATCCACAAGCAACCACAGCTAATTCACTTCAAGACCAAGTGCTTATTCAACACTCAAAGTTTACAGCTCACAATAAAATAATGTTCCCATGATTAACTCTCACTATATAAAGGATAACAGGATGTTATTGGGGCTTTTGGGGAGAAAAAAATTCCACCACAATTTTATAAATCTGTAAAATAGGTACAATGATAATACACAAAATTGAGTAGAAAAAAATTTCACTATAAATAACTGTGCCATTTACTTCAAGTACTCCTATCTTGTAGTAGAAATAAACATGTAGTAATTAACTATCTTTTCTGGAATAAATACGGTACAAAGTGAAAAACAAAAGCAAAAATTAACCACTTTACACAGCTCAGCAAGTGGTGCACAAGTCACTCAAAACGCTTCCTATTTGAAGAGGTGTTTGGGAGTAAGAGGGTAACAGGTAAAGAAAAGAAGACTAGTTACAGTCCACTGCCTACACTGACACTTCACCTATTTCTTCCGTCCCTGAGTAATATGACAGGAAAAAAATATTACAAAGATAAACAGAAGAGACTACTGAAGTGTGTCTTTTAATAAACTTTGCAGGCTAGCACAGTGGGTAAGACACTGAGCTCACGTGCCAGGCTGAGTTACAATCCACAGCTCTGCCACCTGCATGTTTTTGACCGGACAAAGTTTCTTAACCTGAGAAGCAGTTTCATTTGAAAAATGATGACAAAACTAATGCTCAATCCACAGAGTTGTGAGGATTACATGAGATAATAACCGCATAATCCTTAGGAGCTATTTTGATAGCTAGGAGGCGTAATGTGCAGATGTGAGCGGGATTCATGTAGGTTCTCTAGTCCAGGTTCATTAACATACACAAAACAAACTCAAATTTTAAGTGTAAAGATTTAAGAGCTTGCTTCCCTAGCGGTTGAAAATTGTTTTCTAGTAACAATTGTGACAGTTATCAAAGATGAATTTTTTCAATATACATAATGATTCCTGGATTTTTAATAAACACTTAAAAATTTGTTAGAGACAGCATATAAATGAGCAGTATGGAAGGTTTACAGTTGTTTGCATGCTGCATTCTGAAGACTCTTCTCTCCAGAATTTTGTAGTGCAGGCTTTAAAAGATTATGAAAGCTTAGAACATACCTGGAGATAATCTAAATTACTATGGCTCTCAAAAAATATGTCTTAACTGCCTCTATTATGCAACCGTTAGATTCCCAGAAGGTATCACCAATTTTGATTTATTCATTAAACTGACCAACAAACCAGGAATCAAATTTAATATGTATGAAGATAAGCAATTATGAATGGCTATGATTAACATACTATCACAATTGCCATCACCATCTAAATTACTTAATTCAAAGAACACTTTCACAGAAAGAAAAACTACAAGGGAACTACAAGTTACACATGATGCAAACTTCTGAAAATATAAGTTAACTATTTTAAAAGAAAACTACCTCTAAACACTACAGTTAAGATCTCTTCTAACCACAGCTTTCTGAACCCAATTATCACAGAGAAATTCATTACAAAATCCCATTTTACTAACAGAATTTTTAATTCATTTTGAGTAATCAATTCCTGAAAACAAATTAACACATTTATCTCAAAATGTTCAGAATGCTACACAGCAATCCATTTTTTTATGATTATATCCAAGATTTTTTTAATCATATACATGAAAGAATGTTTTCATTCAAGTTGCTATCTTTTTTCCTCTCCTCATGGTCTTTTTTCCAATGTAAGTTCATATATCTTTGATCAAAAGCACTGACGTATACAAAATCTATAGTTTTAAAGAACTTTAATTTCTAATTAGTTTCAAATATATGACCAGAAGGAATTAGTAGAAGACTAAAAATGTAGCATAAGGACAAACTATAGAAGAAATTGTTGTAGTATTTTTTCCTTTTAAACGTCAAAATGGATATGTAAACTCCACTTAAATATAAATTCCTGCCTTGTAGTCAAAAAGTTTGATTATGAAAGAGAAAAAGATGATTTCCAGGATTACATAGATAGAGCATGCATGACAAATTCACCCAAATCAAGTCTACTTCCTTTTGCAGTCATTACTCTAAAGCATAAAGTAGTATATGTTCATCCATACACCTTGTTACATACAGACAGATAAATTAGATACCATATTAAGGACATACACCTGACTCTAGTCTGAGTTCTGTGGGCTGCAATGCAGTCAATTTGAAGTAGGCTTTCTTCATATGTGTGCTAGTGAAACAAATGAAATAAACACCTTCCAGCCACAGTACCAACACTACCAAGGATACTCCTGTGTTATGAGTGGGGCTTTAAAATCACAAAGAAATGGGTTTGAGGTTTGGTTCTACCATTTACTAGCCATGTGACCCTGGGCAAGCTCCTCAACTTTCCTCATGTGTAAAATGAGGGTAAAAGTATGTTCTTCATGGAATGTCAGCTATTGTTAACATTTCACATAGAAGCATGACTATCAGTTACCGACAGAGAATAACAGGGAAGAATCAACTGCTAAAAGATACATTTCATAAAATAAATAACAATTTAAAATGAGGATAGATAGACATGTGTCTACCTGAAGTATACTGAACGTAACAAAAGACTTTTAAAAGTCTTTGTACAACTAGAATACTAAAGTAATGTTGAACAAAGATAGTTTCTTGATGAAAAATTCCTGTTCAACTAAAAAAAATTACATAACTGTCAAATTAACATGAATCCAGTGCCATATTTCATACTTTGGTATTAAAGTTAAAATGGATTCTCCTTTCTTACAAATTAATAAAAGCTTGGTTAGAGGGAGATTAATACCTGTGTTATAATTGACTCAAATTTTCCCACAGGAGCATTCACCTGATAATCTGAGAACAACAGTGTTCATTCTTCCCAACTTAAGAAAAAGGATGCAGCTGTTTCCATCTATAAATAGGATGCTGCTGCACAAGTTGAGAAAACTATTTTTCACACCGTCAATTAAAATTACTTCCACATTTATAATGAAGAGCTCAAGTTGTAGAACTTTCATATTCTGCTAATTAAAAAAAAAGGAGCAAAATTATTTAAGTCATGAGAAAGTACCTAACAAGAGAGCAAATTAAACCACAGAAAGCAATGAATGGTTTGATAAATCAACGTGCAGTTCCACTATGGCCTAGCCAATGTACATATACCTTTTAAATAACAAATCACTGGAATTTTGAAGACTGGAAAATATAATGCCTCAAATTTAATTTGCTACAATATATACATGAATAATTTTTCAGTGATTCTGAACTATTTTTTTGATTGACCTCTTGAACAAGAACAACACTATGCTCAGTTTTCTTGGTAACACAATAGGTTGACCCCATTACAAGTCCTAAAATCAAAAGAAAAGAAAGAATTTTCTCCACACAGATTCAGGCAACACATTTTTCCCAAGAGAATAATAATGATGCCCTGTCACTTTTGCCATACAGTGAAATCTGAAGTTATGAATTCTTGTTTGTAAAAACAAAAGAAGATGGTGCAAAATATAAACAGGTGCATGACCCAGAAGGGAAAAGTCTGAAGGAGATACTGCCAATAGACACTGCAAATGACAGACATGGAAGAGGATAACAATTAAGAGAAGTATTCTGGCACCAGAACCTAGCTGCAACCCTGACTTTGCTATTTACTGCTGAGAGACACTGGGAGAGTTACTTACCATCTCTAAGCACAACTTTCACTATACGTAAATTGAGGAGAATACATATCCTTTATAATGCTGCTGTGAAAATCAAATAAGGTAAGATATATAAAGTACTTACTTACACACTGGCTATTATTTAGCTATCTCCTATGTTTCAAAATTAAGGAAAAAAAGGATTAGCCAGATTCCACAATGCCAAATAAGACGGAAACTTGAGTAAGGGATTCCAGCAAGGTGGCCAATGACAATTTCTGGTTCCTTCAAGTTCTCAGGTCCAATTTAGCAAATACTCCAAGTAAAATTTGATCCTTGTCAATAAGATTGAATTAAAATTGCACAAAATGAGCAAATTGAGGGGCTGCCCCAGTGGCATGGTGGCTGGGTGCGTGCACTCCACTGAAGTGGCCCAGGGTTCTCAGGTTTGGATCCTGGGCATGGACCTGCACACTGCTCATCAAGCTATGCTGTGGTGGTGTCCCACATACTAAAATAGAGGAAGACTGGCAAAGATGTTAGCTCAGGGCCAATCTTCATCACAAAAAAAAAAAAAAGGAGCAAATTGAAAAGAATTAGTTTTGTGTGCTTTTCAAGATACTTTGGATGCTCTCCTGAGTGACTTGTAATCTCTGCATTTTTTTTTTTTTTTGCAATCACCAAGGGTTGCTATTGGTAATTATCTACTTTTCCCTCCCCAGAAAGAAGAGAACATTTGCACAGAATGTTCAATAAGGAACTATGTAAACGACAAGTGTTCATTACTTAAAAGTAGAGAGATTTAAGTAGGAAATTGTTGAATGACCTCTGATAACCTTTTAACTGCTTTCAATAAAGATGGTTTAGGTACTGGCCCCATGGAAGGATGGAGATTAACCAGATAATCTTAAAGTCCTGCCAGACCCAGGACACGAGAAAGAGAATGAAAGGACAGTTACATGCCTTTCTTTGCTTTTTGTTCATATATAGCCTATATCTGTATCTATATTTACACCTAAGTAATAATGCTTTCCCAAATAAGGAGAACAACAAAAGACAAAAGACCACTGAACTGCAGTTCCTAGAATGTGTTGTTGGGTGGGGAGTGAAGGGGGCAGGGAATAAGCAGTAACTTTCCCTCTTATTGTTTTTGGCAAAAATGCGATGCAGACACTCTTAAGAATAAAAATTATTAAAACCTCTAGTTTATATTTATCTCCTTTAAGAAGAAAATGTTATCAACTTTCAGCATAATTCTGAAATGCTGAATTAAACAAATTAGGGAAGCAATCAATTGGGAGAATGAACTTTTTAAATGATGCGACCACAGGTGACATTTGTTGGTACTACCACAGACTTGGCATTATGTTTTGCCATTAACTGCCACCTGCCTCACTCCACCTCAATTCCTCCAAACCCCAGGCTCCCCACCCCAACCTTCTTGCCATTGTCATTGATACAAGAGGAAAAGAAAAGGGAGGTGGAATGGCTTCAATTGCTTAAGGGATTGTCAGAGGAGAAAGGTCATTCCTTTCTTAGGGAATGAAACTTCAGCAGCAAATAAATGTTGGCGGTCTTTTTAAAATTCCCAGTAAGAAAGTTGACATTTTAATACACAGGGAAAGCCACTGCAACACAAAAATTAAAGTTGTTATCTTGTAAGTTTCCCTCCATCCTAAAGAACGGACTAGATGAAGAATTCCTTTTCACAAATAGATTACAGATAGCAAGTGTAACAAAACTTGTAGTCTTGTAAAACCTGTTCTTCTAAAAGCCATTCATTCATCTTGACTAACAGGTATAGACAAGTTAAGGCAAAGGCATGATTCTGGAACCCTAGAAACCACTTCAAAAGGTCATAGGCTTATGATTCCCAAACTGGAAAGTAAAGAACACAATGAACACATAATTCAGCAATAAAATTTAGGAGTATCAGCAATAACAGATGAATACGATAAACGCATAATTTAGGAGTATCAGCAACAATGGATGAAAACATTTAGACCTCTATCTTTCCCAAATGCTTAGTAACAACCCTTTTGACTTCTTTTTTTAACTGCCACTGAACTTTACACCCTCCAGGCCAGCTTTTTTATGGCTATTACATCACAGTTTCATTCGCTCAACTACACCATCTGAGATCCTTACACCAAAGGGCAAAGCTGCCGTCTAACCTCATGGTTAATGGAGTCTGCATATGTTTATTGACATGTACAGATCATGAAATTCCTTGTGAAGAAGGTACAATTGAGTAATACCTTTTCTTCACCTTAAATGGGCAATGCAAGAATCTTGACCAGCAAATAAAGCGAAGAGCCAATGAACCAAGCTACATGCCAAGTGGGAAAATGGTTCCTAAATTAACTGAGCATCGGAGTCACAGGGTGAGTTTCTTCAATAATATGTATTCCTGAGCCCTTCTCCAGCTGTACTAAATCATTAACACTGGAGACCCAGGAACCTATATTTTTCATAAGTAGAATTTGTGCCTGACCCCCCAAGTAATTCTCATAATCAGATGAGTTTGTAAAAAATAGAAATAAGGAAACACTCGAAGGAATCATTGGCTTCCTGTCATGTGCAATTGGGTTCCATGTCAAAAGCAACTAATTACCACTGTACTTGCTAATCTTATGGTGTTAGATGGCATTGTGATGCCAGAATTTTAATTATCCAGATAGGGTATAAAAATCATAGTTTTTGCTTATGGTACAGCTTTATAGCTATACTATAGGAACATTAACACTAACCAAGGAAGCCATAAATCAGTCAAATGGAAAATGTCACCTTAAGCCATCTTAACGATTACAGCAAGCTCCTACTTAAATTTCTGGAATAAATATATATAAGTATTTATTAGTCCTTCTAGGAAAACAGATACATAACATATTGGAGTATGGTAATAGTAGCCTGACTTAGGAATTTGAACGCCTAGATTTCATTCTCAGTTTTCCTAAAAAAGAAGCAAATTACCAAATTTCTCCAAGTCTCATTTATAAAAAAGGTAATAATGATTTCATAGTTTTACCATTACAACAGGTGTGCCATTAATAAAAATAACTAACATATTCGAGCACTTACTGTGTACTAGACACTATTCTAAGCTAGTCTAACTTTTTTTTTTCCCCCTGCAGAAGATTTGCCCTGAGCTAACATCTGGGCCAATCTTCCTCTATTTTCTATGTGGGTTGCCGCCACAGCATGGCCACTGACGAGTGGTGTAGGTCCACACGTGGGAACCAAACCCAGGCCGCTGAAGTGGAGCATGCTGAACTTAACCACTAGGCTACAGGGATGGCCCCCTACCTTTTTTATCAATCAAAAATTTATATCATCAATTTGAATTATTTTTCTGTCTATAATTTTTCCTTCCCAACCCATCTAACTCCTCCCAAGATTCTCACCTAAAATGCTGCCATTGTCCAAATTAGATTACTGGATTCAGTAGCATCAAACTCATAAAAGCCACTTGTCTGAAAAGGATCATTTTCTTTTTCTTGTTTCAATTGCCCAAATAATTTATTTCTTTTAAGTTCTGTTATCTGAGACATCATAAAGACAAACATAAAAGCATATCAAGGCAAATATAAGAACAGTAAGGTGAAACATGTTTTCCTCTGATAAAGTATATACTTGTACATGCTAATATACTCTTTCTATTTCATTGTTCAATATGAACGGGAACAGCCTTTATAAAATTAAATACTTAGAATGATTGGACTGAATAACCCTTTTGTTTCGAGAAGTTAAAAAAATAAAAGTAAGTTATAAGAAATTTTAGAACTCTGTGAAATTATAGCTCTGCAGCTAGCTGATCTTACTAAAACCACCCTTAACTCTGGTTTATGTTCCTGAGAACAAAGGATATACACAGTGTGTAAGAGTGTGCCTGTCTCACAGTGCTTCAGGTATGCAAGCTTCCCTTCATACAAAAATTACCTATTTTGATAAAACAGTGGGGTTTTTGGAATATAAAGAGCTACTGAAAAATATTGTAAAAAAAAAAAAAACACCAAAAGGATCCAAAGGATCCAAGGATTAATCTGGTAATGACATACTGAAAAGGATCATTTTCAACCCTCAGAAGAGTGCTATGAGGTAGATTCTTTCATTATCTCCTATTTTACAGAGGAGAAAGTTCAGATAGGTTAAGTAACTTGCCCAACATCACACAGCTTGTAAATGAAGGAGATAATCTAGCATTCTTAACCACTATGATAAACTAAATCGCTCCAGCAAAAAACACTCAGAATAAATTGTAGTCCTTCCCTCCCAACCTCTGTAATTCAGGATCCTGGGCTGTAAAAACAGACCCATGCTTCCAGTTAGGCTCACACATATTCCTTCCCAAGAATATTAAATGGAATTGTCTCTTTAAACCATTTCTCCACCTCATCTGGTTGGTCATGGATATTCTTGCCAATGTACATTATTTTTAATTCAATGTAAGCCTAAATTTCAAACTTAAGAGTGCTTGCCTGTGTTACCTTTATTATTAATAATTATAATTTATATTTATAATAAATACAATCACCATTTCAGCTGGACTAGTGCTCCACTAACTTTATCCAAAGAAAGCAGTACAATTATTCTGCTTACTTTTGCTTTTTTTTTTTTTTGAGGAAGATTAGCCCTGAGCTAACTACTGCCAATCCTCCTCTTTTTGCTGAGGAAGACTGGCCCTGAGCTAACATCCGTGCCCATCTTCCTCTACTTTACATGTGGGATGCCTATGACAGCATAGCTTGCCAAGCGGTGCCATGTCCGCACCCGGGATCCGAACCTGCGAACCCCAGGCCACCGAAGGGGAATGTGCGCACTTAACCGCTGCACCACGGGGCCAGCCCCATATTTTTGCATTTTTATAGCACTTTAGAAGACAGCAATTCCCAACAGGTGGTTTTTGATGAGTTTGATGCTATTTAATCCAATAATTGAATTTGGATGATGGCTTCATTTTGGGTTAGAATCTTGGGAAGAGTTGAGTAGAGCTGGAAAGGAGAAATTATGAACAAAAAATAATTCAACTTGATAATATAAATTTTTGATTGCTTGAAAAATGTGAATCTTTTTATTTTAATTAAGGAGACTTCTCTCAAAGGTTTCAGGGCAAGGAAGTTAGCAAATGACCATTTTCAAAGTAATTATTTACTTCATCTACACTTTGTAACAATATACACGACGAGTAAAATATACTGTTTTTCAGGATCAATCATATTGCTCTTACTTTTAAAAATGAATCTACTTTGAAGCATAAGGATGCATTTACTAATTAAATGGCACAGATCTGCCAAGAGACAAAAGAGTGCTGTTTTATTCCTTGAGAAGGAATCAAAAGACACACTTGAGAATCATCATATCTTCTGCAATATCGCTCAAACTAATTCCAGGAGTTTCTCCTGTTCTAAATAGTCAATTCAGATGGAGAACAATCAAATAATGCCCAGTAATGGCCCTACTAGAGAAACAGATAACATCACACATGTTCCACTACCTGGAAACTTCTCACAAAGAAGCCCATTATCTCCTTCCATTAAATACATTTCTTCTCAAGATACAATTATATCATTGAACATTCCCACCCTTGTTCAAGGCCAAAGGGAAGAAGAAATGCCTAAACATTCAATTTTCTAATCCACTTAGATCATGTCAAAACAAGGAAGAGGAAATAAAAAATGTGCAAGAAGTTGACTGTCAATCAAAATGGAAAATTAAAACTGCTCAACTGGAATTTCATACTGGCTCCAAGTGTGAAGTTTTCCAACTTTTCCCCTCTATCTACACTTTCGCAAAACTTACAAATCGCATTGCCTCCTAATCCTGATTTGAGAATCACTGCGGCAACGCCAGCTAAATGCTTCCCTGTGTTAACTTCTGTGGTTTATGTTATGGAAGTTATAGTATTTTCTGAATTCCAAGTATCATTTTTTTTATAATATTGAGTATTTCACCCCTTAAAGTTATTGATTTAAATAAATAGGTAAGCTACTAAAAAGCAGAGTGCACTATATGTTTATAATAGGTTATACAAATGACTGGCTTCCCAGGTCAACAGAACTGTACCTATGGCACATGGATTATCTTCACATCAATTATGATCAAAACAGAACATCTGTCTCCACCCACTCAGTCTAATGTAGAATTCTTACAAAGCGGTGCACTAACACAGAAAGGAATCTGACTGAGATCTGGAATCAAATCCTATCTGAGATCCTGAACAAGTCACTGATTTCCTCTGGGTCTTTGATTCCAAATGTGTTTTTTAAAAATGGTTAAATCAAGGGTCTCTAAATTCTAAAACCTTTTTAGTCAATCACTAACTCAGCCTCCTATCTATCTCAAGGAACAGTTTATAGTACAAATCATCAAGTACATTAACACAGACAAACATCAATCACTAATCGCTTGATCTTTCTTAAACGCTAAATGCAGTCATGCTTTCCCAGGCAATAGGAATTAAAAACAAATAAAAACCAAGAAACAAAGATAATGTGAATGGAATGAGAGATTACATAAGAATGTGACTGCAACCTGAGTTTAATGATACTAGAAGTATGCATTCTCCAAAGACAACTTTATGAATGAAAGGATTTCAAAAGATGGAAACACACATAAGACAACAATAAGCAATAATGTAATGTGCCTCCTTTACTCCTTAGGAGTACTCAAGAGTTGTGTTGGGAGAGAATGAACCTCTATTTTTGTCCTCTCCAAATCCTATCTACCTGGTAAGTTTTCTTGCCATCTCACCAAGGTACTGAATCTCACTGGCTTCTCTAGTTCTAACTCTGGATCGACAATAAGCCTGCTAAGAACATGCTCTTCTACGGACTTCTAGTAGAGAAAGCATCATTGACTTAAAGTTATACTGCCACATATTTATGGTTATAGAATGCTAGAGCTAGAAAAGTCCTTAGAAAGCATCCATCCATTTTATAACTATAAAGCCTAAAGAAATTAATCAACTTATAGAAGGTCAGATTCCTTATCCAACCAGTCACTTAATCAAAGCAAAGATCCTTGCTGGCTACAGTATTTATGGAGCAAGAGGTAGAAACATGTTTAAAAATTAAAACACAGTCTTTTCACTTATGCATTCAAATACTAAGTGAGCACCTACCATATACCACGCCAAGCACTGAGATTTGTGGGCTTCCTTCTAGTGTAAGGTTAGCTAATTCACAGTTTCATTTAAAACATCCATTACTCACAAATTTGCATAGTACCTTTCCTTGAACAGCCTACAAGAATTATATAAGTAACTTCCAAGGAGTGGACACTTTCTCAAAGAAACAGCAAAGACCCAATTTCGAAAAGTTGTTAGGGAAAACAAGGGGAAGAGTAGAAAAGAAAATGCTACAGATGCCACAGAAAACCTAGCTACACCTGCTCTTCAAAGTCCTCACCTTAGAAAACCATCGATAGTCCAGTTGAAAGAAGAGGCTCTCCATCTTTAGTCACACTTCTACATTATTAAAACCACCAACATGGACATCTACTTTAAGAGTCATGCTAAATATACCAATTTTACTAATGATTTTGGATCTTCAAAGTAGAAACTACTTGGTAAGTCTGGGTCTTATCTTATCTTGTCCACAGAATGAGAAACTATAACGGTGGTTCCCAAACTTGACTGCACATTAGAATCACTTGAAGAAACTTTTTATAGGTCCAGTGCCTAGGCCACACCCAAGTCAATTAAATCAGAATCTGGCAGGGAGGACCAGGGGTTGTCCTAGTGGCTGCGATTTGGTCCTCTCAGCACCCTGAACCTGGTTCATTTCCCGGTCAGAGAACCACACCACCCATCTGTCGGTTGTCACACTGTGGCAGCTGCATGTTGCTGAAAGCTATGCCACCGGTATTTCAAATACCAGCAGGGTCACCCATGGAGGATGCATTTCAGCAGAGCTTCCTGGTCAAGACAGACTAGGAAGAAGGACCTGGCCACCCACTTCTGAAAAAATTGTCCATGAAAACCCTCTCAATAGCAGTGGAGTACTGTCAGATATAGTGCTGAAAGGTGAGAGGATGGTGCCAAAAGACCCAGCAGGCTTCTGTCTGTACACAAGGTCCCTAGAAGCCAGAAGTGACTCGACAGCACTAACAATAAGGGGTGGGACTCCAGCATGAGTTGTTTTTAAATCTCCCCATATGTTTCCAACATACAGTCAAAAGAACCACTGAACCAGACAATCTCAAGGGTCAATCTAATTCCAAAATTCTACATCTAAGTCAACTCATGTCCACTGAACCAGGTAATTTTAATGGTAATGAAGGCTAGTAATGTAATTAAATTGTCTGCTAAAGACATAAAAGATTATTGAAAGGATATATACTAATATGAAAGTGTGAACAATCGAAGTGAATGGCATATAGCAAGCATTCAAATATTCACTGACCAGCTAGACATAAGATAGCAAAACCTAAAACTAGAAAGCTAAAAAAAAATAGACAATTTGAGCAAAGAACACATTTAAGATATATAACACATAAAAATAATTATAAATATATGAGTCTACATGGTGATTTCTGAGTTTCCTTTTTTCTTATCAATTAATACTCTCATAAGACTACTATCTTAAAATCACACGCCAAAGAATCTTCATCTAAATAATCTCTCCTACCAGAGTTGATGTTAAAAATAAAGGGTGTCAATCCGAGCTCAAGAGTTCCTTCTCGGAGCTTTTCGTGAACTTTCTAGAAGCTGAGTCTCAGGGAGCTTCTCCACCACGACAGCTCCCCGCTCAGCCCAGGAAGCGTCCCGGAGCACCCGCCAGGAAGAGACTGCCTAAGAACGTGCCAGCTCTTCTGAGAACCGCCCTCGCAGCCACCCCCAGAAGATCGGACGGGAATCTCCGATGGTAGAGATGAAATTCTCTACCTTTCTACAAATATGAAAGCTATACAAGAACACCCTAGTTTTGGACTTGACTTTTCTCATCTTCTTTATGGGCTTTCATTGTAAATTCACGCTACTCTGTAGTTTGCCTGCTACACTTGCACAAAAAAAATAATAAAAACAGCAACAAAAAAATTAAAACCATGATGTGTGGTTTATATGTCTTATTCTGGCTGATTTTATCTTGAACACCAGGTCAGAAAAAATATAAAATGTATTTTATAGTAATCATAAGCATTAATACTTTTTTTGCAAAATGAGACACATTACATTCAGTAAGTAAATTATCTAAAAATGGCAATGCACATAAACTTTCAGCCAGCAGGCACCTGAAAAACAATTTCTTCCCAACTAGTGGCTCTCAGAAAATAAAAATGTATTTTAATATTAAGTAACTACAAAATTAGTAAGATAAACATACTGCAAAATGTATATACATGGACAGTGTTTACGCACAGTAAGCACATACACATTTTGCATAGCACGATGTGAACCCTAGATCACTCAATAAACACAAATGATACATTAACTCACCTTAAGATTATCTGGGCCCATCACTTCACTCCATTCCATGGATAACTGAAGTTGGATAGGCCAATATGATTCCAAATTCCCCAAGAAAAACAAAATGCTTTTAAACTCTGCTTCCTAACCTGATTCTTTACAATATTCTGACAAATCTTCAGGAGTCTATGTAAGATTTTGTAGCACAGTGCCTAGCCCATATCAAATAGTCCCTAAAAAGTTGTTCAATAAAATGTCAAACTTTTAGTTTGACAATAAATGAGAAAGGGGTTATCAGGTTCAAATCAAATGTTCAGTGAAATTTAAACAAAATCAGGTGACTGCACCGTAACAGTATGGAAAAAAATAACTGGAATAACAGATAGGATATGTGGATTGTGGTCCCAATTCTACTGTTAACTGTTAGGGGAAATAGGGACAACAGATTTAATATAATATATAATTGAGCTAAGTTTTCTTACCTGAAAAATGAAAGGAGATAGAATAATATAGCTTCTTAGTTCCTTTTTAATGCAGAAAATTTAAGCAATTTATACATTATGTTAGAAAGTCTAACCGGTTTTACTTAAATGGTCACCATGAGGAAGAAAAGCTAAAGGGAGGCAACATAAAGTAAATTAGCACCTAAACTGTTCTAACTCTTCCACTGCATTCTGCCTTTACTACTGCATATCACAACTCTGAAAATATTTCTATTAGATCTACGGGTACCAGGAATGGTGCTTTACTGCTTGGGTTTATGATCAATTGGTAATTAAGACCAGAAACAGAAAGACAGCAATAATCTTGGGATTATTTCCCTATGTAAAAACATCATATAAATAATGTTACTTACACTAATAGTAATTTTATTTAAAAGGGGAAAAAAAAACCCTACCAAGTACTTTACAGCAGTTTACACCAAACTTGCTTGTGGTTTCCCCTCAATTGTCACAAGGTGATAAAAGTAATTCTAATAACACAATAAATAACTTTTAAAACTAGTTTTTTGAAAGTTTATATCAAATACTACCACATTGTTAGGAAACTGCCTTACTCTAGAAATTAAAATTCTCTATTCTTACTTAGAAAAACATTACAGGATATCTTACTGATTAACTGTTCTGTTTAAATATCTAATCATCTGAAAAATCATCAATATTGTGAGTGCAAAGGCCAATGTGGAAATCCACACATGTGAATCCTCTTTTCATAATAAACTAAAGATCAAGAGAAAATTACCTGAGCTTGTTAACTTATCAAACCCAAAAATGACAGATATTCAAACACCTCTTCATCTAAGACAGACATAACTCTTCTTTTCAGGCAACAAAAAAGGTAGGCCCAAATTTTCATGTCAAAAGAGTTAACAGTAATAAAAATATAATACTTTACAACTAAAAAAGAAAAGGAAGACTTTGGAAGAGATAATTGCTTAACAGTATTGTCTAATCTACTTACAAGATTTATACACTCATACCTGTGCCTAAAGATATGACAATTTGCCTCAGGAGTTTAATTTTAATATCAAAATTTTAAGCTTCACATATAAGAACATATAAATCCCTTGATATAAGCAAAATTATTCCTATGTGAATCAGTACATTTATACTTCTATCCTAGCTCTGTCCAGTAAGCGGGCCTAAAAGGGTAATTTCCCAGTAGCAACAAGCACATTCCGCACCCAAACCTTGGTTTCTAATACCATTTTCCAAGAAAAGAAACTAAGAGTCCTCAGAGAAATGACTGATTCTAGGACTAGGGTGGGAAAAACACAAGATGAACCTGGAGCATTTAGCAGTCCAGAAAGTAAAAAAATGCTCAAGAAAAAACAAAAAGGATGGGAGCAAGTCAAATGGACACAGGAACAAACTTGAAAGCGCTCCAAGGCCAAAAGATGGAAAAAATCTGAGCAATAAAATAATGTATTACTAAATTATAAGCCAAAGTATAAAATAAATATACTGGAGTCCATACTGGTATAATTAATTGAATAAATAAATGAGGGGGAAGAGTAATCTTCCTTACAGAAGAATTCCAAATAATTTATATAGATGTTCCTCCCTCCAACCAACAAGTGGCGCTTAGATCCTCCCCATCCCACCCCTTGTAGGTGGGTTGAATTTAATGACTTACTTCCAAAGAATAGAACAGTGGGGAAAGTAACTTTACAGTACAGAAACCTGACAAACACTACCTCAGCCAGGTGATCAAGGTCAACATCAAGTGTGATTAAGTCATGTTGACTGTATGCACCCTTGATATTATGTGATGAAATAGCACTTTACCTCCATGGTCGTCCTCCCAAAAAACCATATCCACAGTCTAATCATGAGAAAAACATCAGACTAAACCCCAATTGAGGCACATTCTACAAATACCTGACCAGTAGTCCTCAAAACTTTCAAAGTCATGGAAAACAAGGAAAGACTGAGAAACGTAGGTCAGAAGAGACTGAGGAGATATGATGACTGGATGCAATGTGGTATCCTGGATGGGATCCTGGAAGAGTAAGACACATTCATGGAAAAACTAGTAGGATATGAATGAGTCAAGAGTTTAATGTACCAATGTTGATTTCTCAGTGTTTACAAATGAATCATGGTAATGTAAGATGTTTAACAACAGGAGAAACCCAGAGAGGGATAGACAAGGGCTCTCTATACTATCTTTGCAACTTTTCTGTAATCTAAAATTAATTCAGAATAAGAAATTTATTTTTGAAAAAATTATATACATGTGGAGAGATGAATCTAAAAAAATTTGTGTCACAGCTAAAAAATATAACACAAAATAAGTTCATAGGCTCAGGCCATGCGCATTCTGCCACTGATTCTTTAATTTTGGATTCAAGTTTGGGAATGATTTACAGACTAGAGAGAAGAAACAGTCATCATTTCAAAGGCTTAAAAGCTTAAACCACTTACTTTCTCCTTTCTTCTTAATCACATCCAGTGATCAAGACCTACTGATTCTCACTCCCCAACATCTTCTCTCCACTGCCACTGTCAAGCATCTACTTTAAGGCTTTCATCTCTTTAGAGGCAGTAATTTGTCTCCCTGCTATATCAGTCTTTTCCCATCCTGTCAATTCCACACAACTGTTACATTTCTGAAATGCAAAGCTTAAAAACCTTTCATGACACCATACTTTAAACAGACACTTCAGACACACACACACAAAATTATGTATTAAAAGCCACAAAGTAATAACTGATATTGGCCTTTCCCTACCTCTTACTACATCTTCTTCAAGCATCCTATTCTCTACCAAAATAATTTGCTTCCAAAAGCCCACAGTACTTTTGCTTTTTGTTTCCTTGTTTTTAGTATTTTTCATCCTCTATCAGATTGTGAGCTCCTAAAGACAGGGAACAACAGGCCTTATTTACTCAGATTCATTCTCCACAGTCTAGCATAGGAGTTTATACAGAAAAGGTGCTTAATATATGTTTTTTAATCCTCTTAAAAACTAATAGAATTAAAGTTTCACATAAAATCAATTTAAAAATCTCAAAAAAAAAAAAAAAACCCTCAATAATCAGTTAACAAGCTTTGCTCAAAATTGGTCATTTGACTGCATTGAAATCTTTTCAATTTCATACCAAGTCAGATGACCAGCACCAAACTGAACTAGACTCCTTAGATAAGCCATTATCTTTGACTGCAGCTGTGAACGACAGTAAGCCCACATGGGAAAAAAAAGAAGCCAAACAACTGGATGGTAGAACTAAAAGTACTTTAAAGAAGTACAATCTGTATGTTATAGACGTGTTGCTATGCTATGGTCTACCTTTGAAAGCAGTATTTATGATCTCCCCCATAAAGTACACTAACACCCAAAGTACAGGGACTTGGGAAGCACAATATAGATCTCTGATTTATCGAACAATTTGGGGCAAAATCAGAAGCAAAACTTCTATAGCCAAGCCCTAGTTCTATTTACTACTCAGATTTCATTACTTGATCACATCCTATTTTTCTTGCTTACTAGATTGGCAGCCAGCTACACACCCCTCACACTGAAGCTACAAAGGAGAACAACAGTACAAAGGAGAAAAGGCAGTCAGTCAACTAAACAAGAGCCTGAGTTACCTGAAACCTGATCTTCTGGGTCGACACCTGATTCCAAAACAATCTATAAACAGTTGGTCGACATTATTTGTGGAACCCACATTCGTGAATTTGCTAACTTGCTAAAATTTTTTTGTAACCCAAAAATTCATTACTTGAGGCACTTTCACGGCCATTCAGGGACACGCACAGAGGGATGAAGATTCTGAGTCATCCCACATGCATGGTCCTAGACAAGGGGGAACAAGGGAATGCCCTGCCTTCTAGATTCAGCTCTCGTACTGTAAACAACGGTCCTTTTCACAGTGTATTTTGTGTCACGTTTTTTGAATTTTTGTACTTTCTGCTGGTGATTTCACCTGTTTACGAGGGCCCCCAAGCACAATGCTGAAGTACCATCTAGTGTTTCTAAGCATAAGAAAGCTGTGATGTGGCTTAGGGAGAAAATACACGCATTAGACAAGTTTCGTTCAGGTATTACCAATACACATAGAAATGATCTATTTAGGGAAATAAACATTCAGAATAATTCTCTAGTTCTTTTTCATCATTTACATAAAATAGTCTCTTATTTGGGGGAAAGAAAAGGAGGAGGGGGCAGGAGAAGGAAGAAGAAAAAGGAAAACTAAAACCGAAATTTTATTTTTGAAATTTAAATTTGCTATTTTTTAAAGTGTCCACAATACAGTTTTAAGAACCAATTTTACTTCTTATTCAATAAGCAGACATTTCAGTTCTTTTTTTCTTATTCTGTTCTCTATATTGTTATTTAAAACAGTATTATGAGTGTGTTTCATGATGCTTTTGCAAAAGGGGTGCCTGGTCAAATAAGTTTGGGAACACACACTCTACTCTCTCCCGAATTAGAGAGGCACGATGCAGATTTCAAAATCAAGGGCTCCAAAATATGCTACAGTAAATAAATTTGCTTAATCCAAGTTTAATTTGGATCCAAAAGATAATTTAACCACAGCACCCTCTTTTCAAGAAACACAGTAACAAACATTTATAAAATGTCAACATTTGACAAAATAGATGAGAGAGAGAGAAACTGCATAAAATAGAAACAACGTGTTCACAAGAATTAGGTTTACTTTCGGTTCTTCTGGACTTGTTCTTTACAGTCCCACCAGAATACAACCAAAAGAGAAAAACATACATTCTACTGTGGGGAGAAGGTAACATGAAATCCAGATTCACTCCTGTCTCCAGTGCCTAAGTACGATCAAACTTGAGAGTGGTTTACAAGAAAATAGAAAAAATCAAAAATCCAAGCAGGGAAATTCCATTTTAAATGGAAGACTAGGCATTCAATAGGTAGTTATTAAACGTGGACCACCATATGTGATATAGATGCTTCAAAGTATTTAGGGGCAAAATGGAAATAAAATCAGGAAAAATAACTGGAAACAGCATTATATGCAACCTCAAATATTAGTAAATCATCTGACAGTTCGACTTTCTCTTTATTAAGAATCACAACACTTCCCAATTCAAGATATAAAAAAGGATTAAAAAAATAAAAACTTTGCTGAAAATATAAGGAACTAGCATTTACAATTTCCTTTTTTTTAAAAAAGATTTTATTTTTCCTTTTTCTCCCCAAAGCCCCCCGGTACACAGTTGTATATTTTTAGTTGTGGGTCCTTCTAGTTGTGGTATGTGGGATGCCACCTCAGCATGGCTTGATGAGCAGTGCCATGTCGGTGCCCAGGATCCAAACTGGCAAAACCCTGGGCTGCTACAGCGGAGCATGCAAACTCAACCACTCAGCCATGGTATTTTGAGATCTATTCTTTATTGAATCTCACCAAAACACCTACTTTAAAGAATAAGCTCTAAGAGTCAATAAACTCTACTATCTTTATAAATACTATTAAATGGAAATGTGGTTGAAGGGCTGGTTTTACAACATCAAATAAGTGATTGTCTAACTTTTCCAATTCAGTAAGCAATATAACAATTTCTGATATACATCTCATTTAACATCTAATCTAGCTTTCTCTATTTAACCTAAAAGCAAATTAAGGTTTTTCTAACCTTTTTTGAAATTCACAAACCATGTCTATTGGAGAAAAATGTAAATAAAGATAGAAAATAAGAAATTTTAAATTATCTGCAATCCCTTCACCCAGAAACAAGATTTTTTTTTTTTAACTTTTGAGGGCCATTTATTAGACACTATGCCAGGCACTGCAGAGAACTCTTTTTGCTTTTCATTTAGTTTAATCATTCCAACTACCTGTAAATTGGTAACAACATCTACAAAGAAAACTAAGGCAAACTCAATAGCAAAAAACACAAATAACCCAATTAAAAAATGGGCAAAGGACCTGAATCGACATTTTTCCAAAGAGGATATATGAAAGGCCAACAGGTACATGAAAAGATGCTCAACATCACTAATCCCCAGGAAAATGCAAATTAAAACCACAATGACATATCACCTCACACCTGTTAGAATGGCCATCACAAAAAAGGCAAGAGATAACAAATGCTGGTATCAATGTGGAGAAAAGGGAACCCTTGCGCACTGCTGGTGGGACTGTAAATTGTTATAGCCACTACTGAAAATATTATGGAGGGACTGGCCCAGTGGCATAGCGGTTAAGTTTGCATGCTCCACTTCGGTGGCCCAGGGTTCATCAGCTCAGATCCCAGGCATGGACCTACCTACCACTTATCAAGCCATGCTGTAGCAGGCATCCCACATATAAAATAGAGGAAGATGGACACAGGTGTTAGCTCAGGGCCAATCTTCCTGAAAAAAAGAAAGAAAGAAAGAAAGAAAATAGCATGAGAGATCCTCAAAAACTTAAAAATAGAACTACCATAAGATCCAGCAATTCCACTTCTGGGAATACAGCCAAAGGAAACATGAGCCGGCCCCGTGGCCAAGTGGTTAAGTTTGTGCACTATGCTTTGGCGGCCCAAGGTTTTGCTTGTTCAAATCCTGGGCATGGACATGGCACCACTCATCAAGCCATGCTGAGGCGGCATCCCACATGCCACAACTAGAAGGACCCACAAGTAAAAATACACAACTTTGTACTGGGGGTCTTTGGGGAGAAAAAAGGAAAAATAAAATCTTTAAAAAAAAAAGGAAACAAAAATACTAACTTGAAAAGATATCTGCACTCTCATGTTCACAGCAGCATTATTTACAATAGCCAAGACATGGAAACAATCTAAGCGTCCATCAATGGATTAGGAAGTTGTGGTATATATATATATACAATGGAATATGATTCTGCCATAAAAAAATGAGGAAATCCTACCATTTTCAATGACTTTGTACTTTGTACAATGATGTACTTTGAACACATTACGCTAAGTGAAATAAGTCAGAAAGAGAAAGGCAGATAACTGTATGATCTCACTTATCTGTGGAATCCAAAAGAAAAAACAACCCAAACTCATAGAAGAGATCAGACATGTGGTTACCAGAGATGGAGGGTGGGGGAAGGGGAAATTGTAGGAAAGTGGTCAAAAGTACAAATTTCCAGTTACAGTTATAAGGTAAATAAGTACTAGCGATGTAATGTACAACACGATGACTACAGTTAACACTGCTATACGATACATAGGAAAGTTGTTAAGAGAGTAAATTTTAAAAGTTCTCATCACAAAGAGAAATTTTTTTCTTCTCTCTTTTCTTTATATTGTATCAATATGAGATGATGAACATCGGCTGAACCTATTCAATGATCATTTCACAATATACGTATATGAAACCATCATGCTGTATGCCTTAAACCTATACAGTGATACATGTCAATTATTTCTTAATAAAACTGGAAGAGAAAAAAAGAAAAGAAAACTAAGGCAATAAGAGGTTAGGTATCTTGACTAAAGTCACACACCTGGTAAGGAGCAAAGCAAAAATTTGAACCCAAGTCTGTTGAGTTGATTTCTACTCATATGCACTATGAGAGTATGTGAGCATATTTTTAAACAAAAATTCAAATTACAGTATGCATTCTGTTTTGCAATCAGCTTTCATCATAAGTATCTTTAGACATTTATAAATATCCTAAAGATCATAAATATCTTTAGGAGGCAAAAGACTACAAGATTGTCTTTCACTCCAAACTCTTCACTTGCTCCATCAAGCCATTCATTTTAGATATTGAAGTTCTTGCTATTTTTTTTTTTTTTGACAACTTTAAGCAATGCTGCAAAATATATCTGCCACTTGATAATGTGTGACCTTGGGCAAGTCAGCTGACCTCTCTGAGCCTCTTACGGGGGCTCTGAAAATTATGTAAATTAAAAAGCAGTTGCTGGCATATAAATTAAGCTCCAAATGGTAGCTTGTTCAAATATCTTTAATTGCTTTCTTACAATAAATTTCCAGAAGAAAAACTTGCTGAGTCAAAGGGCATGTACATGTTCAATGCTTTTAGTGCATATTACCAAAGAACTCTCCAAAAATGGTATAAAATTTACATGCCCACCATCCCTGGATGAAAGGACCTATTCCTTATATGCCTAGAAAAATTGGGTATTATCCTTCTTTTACCAACATTTTTCCAATTTCATGAACAAAAAAACCAGTATTTTGTGCAAACTCCATCTTTAATTTCTAGTGAAAAAAATTTTTTCATATATTTTAGGCCATTTGTATTTCTTCCTTTCCTATTTTTCCTTTTCTTTTGTCTACTATTGACGTGTTTGCATTTCTTATTGGGTTTTTAAAGGGTAGTATCCTTCATGTTGCAAATAATTTTCCCCAAAGATATTTAGTCACTAATGTTTAGTTTCAGATAAAAAGAAAAGCCTGGTTAATAGAACAGTAATGTGGAAAATAAAAAAGAAGAATTATTGGATTGATGTTGTAAATGGTGAGTCTTTTAAAAAAAATCTTATTTTAGAACAGTTTTAGCAGTTTTTGGAAATGCCGCTATAAACACTGGTGTGCAGGCTTTTTTGTGGACGTTTTCCACTCCTTTAGGTAAATACCAAGGAGCACGATTGCTGGATCATATGGTACGAGCATACTTAGTTTTGTAAGAAACCATCAAATTGTCTCCAAAGTGGATGTACCATTTTCATTCCTACCAGCAGTGGATGAGCATTCCTGCTGCTCCACATCCTTGCCAGCATTTGGTATCATCAGTTTTCTGGATTTTGGGTATTCTAATAGGTATGTAGTGGTATCTCATTGTTGTTTTAATTTGCATTACCCTGATAACATTCGTTATGTTCTTCTCGTATGCTTATTTGCCAATTGTGTATCTTCTTTGGTGACAGATACCTCTTAAACTTGTATTTTCTATACCTGGGCTATCCAATATGGTAACCGTTAGTCACATGTGGCTATGGAATGCTTCAAATGTAGCTGATTCTATGGAGATATGCTGTAAGTGTAAAACCGACACCGAATTTCAAAGACTTGGTATGAAAAAAAAAATGAGAAATATCAGTAAGTTTTTACACAGCTTACACGTCTAAATGACAATATTTTTGGATATTCTGGTTAAATAAAACTTACTGCACCTGTTTCACTTTACATTTTTAATGTGGCTACTAAAAAGTTTAAAATTACATGTGTAGCTTGTGTTATATTTTTACCAGACAGCACTGATCTATATATAGCCTGTATTTTGACAATTGTATTAGGCAAACACTGAGTCTTCTGCAGTACTTTCTGAATGGTATTATGATAACAAGGAAATAAAGAGTAAGAAAGCAAAAAAGTTCAATAAGCAAACCATCAACAGAACTTGATCAAAAGAATTTAAAAGGTTATAGCTTTTCTTTCTCTATATATCCTAGACCCACCAAGATGTTACAGTTTTTTGCAATAGCAATGCTGTTACTTATAATCTTCTGAAAAATGCATAATTTCAGAAAATAATCAAGAACATTCTAGAACCAGGCCAGGCTAGAAGTATCTAGGTAATATGTATCACAGTTCAATTTCACTAGGTTGAATAAGTGAAGAGAAGGAATGAATGGAGAATACCCAAAACAGCATTTTTTTAAATAATAAAATGAACAGAGACTACTGGAAAGAATGGGAGAACAGATTAATGATAGCTTATGACCTAGCTTTAGCCAAATCAAAATTAAATCAAGTACTGAGTAAGGATAGGGACAAATGGAACTAAGGAGTAAGAAATACAACAGGAGAACATTCTAAACATCCATTACTAAGAGACTAGATTAACTGTGATACAATGGAATACTATGCACAAACTAAAGTAAATGAACCAGGTATATGTCAACATGAGGAAACCTCAAAAAATACACAGAGAAAAAGGCAAGTTGCAGAATGATATATGAAGTCTTTAGATGAACTTTAAAAACACAAAGGTATGGTTTATGGAGACATGCATGGAGCAAAAGAATAAACACATGGCTTGCAAGGACATCCACTAAACTCTCAACAGTGGTTAGTTCTGGGTGAGAGGAAGGAGTATGAGACTAGAGAAGGGGAAAAAAGGGTCTTTCTCTATAATGTTGCATTGTTTCTATGTCAGACACACACACAGAGGAAAAAAGAATATGAAAAAAAAAGAAATTATGAAAGACCAATGGGCTTCTGGCTACTGTAAAATAACTTCATGTCTGGACTGCACTCTGCTCTCACAGGCCCCACACACAACCCAATGCCATATTCCTGTCTATTACTGGAGGCTACATTTATAGAATCTAAAGGTCTCCATGGCAACAATATGGTCTGTCAAAAAGGGAAGCATTTGTTCAGAGTCAGAGAAAACACTTTCTCCAAAAGCGCCCTATCTCAAAAAAAAAAAAAAAAAAAAAAACCGACTAGAAACACCTACTCCATACAACTCACTCCCCAACAAATATCAACTTTAAAGCAACCATGTAACATCTGATTGAGCTCTTATTCAGAGCATTCTATGTATATCCCTGCAGCTGTAAAAAATTTATAAAATTTGAACCAAGCCCTCAGTCAAGATAAACCATAATATCATATGGTTTCTACAAATCCTTCTTTTATTAATCAACTAGTTATGGGCCCAGTGGAATATTTTGTGCCAGAAAATATATTCTCCATGAGTGTACCATATGATAGAGAAAATGCCATTCCAAACATATATTTTTATGTCTCTCTCTTTTTTATGGGTTTCCACTTAGTGTGGGAGTCCCCATAGACTCTTTGGGACCCAAGCAAGAGAAGATTAAGATCTGAACCAAGAGTGGCACAATACCAACATTTTTCATTAACAGAATTAGAGGAAATAGGTATTTATCGTAGAAAGAATGAATTTCTACTTAATCCTTGAAAAGCACTCAAGGAAAATTTTTTAATGTTTTAAAATAAACAAGTACTTATTTTAATACTAAAAGCCCAATTCACGAATTACATTTGCTCCTCTTGATTACTTGGATCCAAACTAACACAGTGCTTAAGAGCACGGGTTCTAGAACTGAGTCCCTGAATTCCAACACCAGCTCAACCACTTACCACCTGTATGAGCCCTGACCAGTCACTGCACTTCCAAAGCCTTCTCCGAAAAATAGGAAAATACGTCCTTTACATAATGTATGTGAAATGTTTTACGCAGTGAGTATTCAATAAATGCTTGCTATTAGTTATTACTACTTAAAAGCTAGAAGACCTTTTTTAATTAACCACGGCTTTCTTGTAATTTAAAACACTGAAACACCGAAAACCTGGGGGGAGGGGGCGGGGGAGGGGGGGACTCTTTTTAGAACTACTGTATGTTTTAAGAGATCTTTTTTATTTATTAGCAATAAACTTGCTCAGTCTACCCTTTAATGCACAAATGCATTTCATATTATTTTTCTGGTTTTTCTGTTTTTTTCTATAAAGCATGAAGTCTTCTGGTAAATCAACCCTTCCTCCACAGCAGCTGTTGTGTGAAACTGACTCATGAAATGTAGACATAGAAATGAAATATTTGATCATCTGGTCCCATCCACTTGCCAATGTACCAGTAGGATTTTTCCATCCTATAATTTATTTTCAAATACTGCAAATAAATTGCTTATTGGTTTTGTCAGAAATCAATCTGAACTCATTATACATGAGAAAAATGTTCTTCATTTTGTCAAAGCTATAAATGCATTAACTTCTGATTATAAGAAAAAGGAAAGGGAATAAAACAAGATATTACCATGATTTTTAATGTTCTGAATGGCATTAAGGTATCTCATTTTGCTTTCAAAGTCAAAAAAGAAAAATATTTTTTAAATTGCTTTAGATAACATTCTTTGCCATAAAGAATAAAATTGCTATTCCTATAATCTTAGATGCAAAAAACATGGAAAAGGCGTTTGGCCACACATACTCGGAAGGTAAAGGGAATTCTCTGTCTTCCGTGCTGCACAAGTGCCCCAGACAACACTGACACCCTGAGAGGGGCATTTCTGTTACGTTACAGAGTTGCTAGGTTTTCAGGATCCCACTGTTTGTTAAACTTGTCTCCACTTAATATTAAGCATTCCTTATTGACATATAGGTAAAAACTGGTTAAAATTACCTTCGATACCAGCCAGTCAACATACAAAAATATGTTCAACCTCACTCAGAATCAAAGAAATGCTATCTAAACACTGCAACACAATTTTTCACTTCTCAGATTGGCAAAATTTGAAAAGTTTAATGAAAATTCATTCCTGGCATGGGTTTTTATACACTGTTGGTGGAAATATAAATTGGTACAACTTTTTCAATGAGCCATTTGGCAATGTCTATCAAAATGTTAACTATATATATACTTAGACTTGGTAATTTTACTACCAGGAATCTAATCTACATATTTATTCACAAAAAGCACCCACAAACACATATACACACATACATAATGATATACACCTTGCACCATGTGTAACGGGTCATGGAATCTGGAAGCACTCTAAATACCACTGTTGGGGGACTACTGAGATAAATGACAATGCATCCAGGGGAATGCTGTACACCTCTGAACGGAATGAGGCTGACCTTGGGATCAACTCACAAAAATGTTACTTAAAAGAAAAGGTAAGAAGCGTGTATACAGAATGACTACACCTGCTTAAATTAATTTTTAAAAATCTAACTATGCTTAGGGGACAACCTGACGGCATACTGGTTAAGTGTGGACACTCTGCTTCAGCAGCCCGGGGTTTGCAGGTTCCGATCCCAGGTGTGGACCTAGCACTGCTTGTCAAGCCACGCTGCAGCAGCATCCCACATAAAACAGAGGAAGATTGGCAACAGATGCTAACTCAGGGCCAATCTTCCTTATGAAAAAAAAATCTAACTGTGCTGTAGGATCATAAAACCTTTTTTCCAAGTATATAAAAACTTACTAGAGACTTTCGGATGGTGGTATACAGAAGGGAGACTTACTTTTACTTACGTTGTTTTATATTAGGTTCTAGAGTGTTTGCAATTTTTTATGAAAAATGTATTTCTAGAAAAAAATATGAGCTACAAAATAGATTCAACATCACTGCTTATAAGATCTTCCATAAGACATTAAATTGGCATTATCAATGTTAAATTCTCCTCCCAGCCCCCATCTGCTAAATAAATGCTCGTCTTAATTTCATTTTCTACTTATTTGTGTGCTAGAGAACTATCACTGAGACTCTTTCTTCATATCGATCCCCCATAATTAGAAGAATCTTCCGCAACACTACCTTGGTTATCCAGTTCCCCATTTTCCCAGCCTATGGCAAATTCTGAATTCTCTGATTTTTTTCTTTCTTTTTATTTTGAGTGAGGAAGATTCGTCCTGAGCTAACATCTGTAGTCAATCCTCCTCTTTTTTTTTTTTTTGAGGAAGATCAGCCCTGAGCTAACATCTGCTGCCAATCCTCCTTTTTTTGCTGAGGAAGCCTGGCCCTGAGCTAACATCCATGCCCATCTTCTTCTACTTTATATGTGGGACGCCTGCCACAGCATGGCTTGCCAAGTGGTGCCATGTCCACAGCTGGAATCTGAACCAGCAAACCCCGGGCTGCCGAAGCAGAACGTGCGAACTAAACTGCTGTGCCACCAGACTGGACCCCCAATCCTCCTCTTTTTGAGGAATATTGCTTGAGGAAAACTGTCCCTGAACATCCATGCCAATCTTCCTCTATTTTGTATGTGGGATGCCACCACAGCATGGCTTGATGAACGGTGTGTAGGTCCACATCCGGGATCCAAAACTGCACCCTGGGCCACTGAAGCAGAGCACAAGAACTTAACCACTTATGCCACCAGGTGGGCCACCTGAATTCTCTGATATTTTTAACACTTAAAGCTGCCACCGCACAACCTAACATTTGGCAATTACAAAAGAAACAACCCAAAAATATTTTCTAAGAAATAGTAATATCACTGGAATGAATATACAGCTCCCAAAGCAACTGCTTTAAAAGAGAAAGGTAACTGCAGGTTTGTTTGCTGTTTACCTGCTGGATTTCCAGGAGGAGAGAGTGTTTTTTAAACATTATAGCTGGAATTTTCCCAACTTTCTTGAATACACATATATGTAAAAGTAAAATCACGTGGCTAGACTAAACTATAAGAAGCCATGCTAACCATCCTGAAGCACACTAAATCCATCTCTACCTAAAATGCAAAATTATCTCCTTACAGTGTAAAACGTTGACAGACTAAAACCGAGACTAAACACCACAATGGATTAACCTGTGAAAATACAACTGAATTAACTTTCAGACCTTCAATCTGCAACCTTAACAAAGATAATTTACAATCCCTAGTAGTGATGATAGAAAAGACCACTTGGCAGTCCATTAAATCTAACATTCTTAAAAAGGTACACGGAACAATGAAGTATTCCACTGACATTCTCAGAGCATGAGCCTTCATTTCCCTTTCAAAAAACGTGTCTCTCAGCATGCAATTCCTGTTTACCGGATTTCATTCTTCCTGTTTAATGACTCCTCCACCCCTGGTGTGACAAAACCAAAAATCTGAGGAATCTATTTTTAGCACAGACATTTACTTAGGTATTTTCTATTTAATCAACAGGATGCAAAGTTGTTTACACTTGACAGAAATCTGCCTGCTTTGTTCGCTGTCCACTTGCTAATAGTGAACAAAGGAAAATCTTTTAACAAAGTTTATTTAACAAATATAACTTTAGAATAATATTGAGCTTAATCTCTCTCCAATAACTATGTTTCAGGATTTAAAACTACAAAATAACCTTTAAGGAAAAAGTTAAAAGTATATTTATTTGTATTAGTGAAGTATTTATGGAGTATATATTTGGAGTAGATATGACAGTAGAGGAGACATTGCTCAAAATGCCTTAGAATCTTCTTTTGTCATTCTATGCTCTAAATGTGTGCTTTTCACTCTTCTCAAAACCCTAAGTATTACAGAATTGTAATCGGAAATGAGACTGAAGGAAGTATATAGAAGAGGCTGCTGGGGAACCAACAATCCTTTCAATAGAAACAGTGATGGAGTCTATCATTTGACAACTGCATATTAAAGTTCCTTTCACTCTTCCATCACCTCATCACTGCTCTTTCTTCTCCTATGGGAATTGCCCTCCTTGGACTGTGAGTTCCCTGCATTATGTCTTACTCAACGGTGTATCCCACTATATCTGGCAGTACAGTGCCACAGACCAAACAGATGTGTTCAAAAATATTTGCATGTGTCAGAGTGCCTCCGGTACGTAAGTGTGCACGTCCTAGAACTTTGCAGTTATGACTTATGCTACTGCATTCACTGAAAATGTTACTTAGCCAGGTGTACAAAACCGCTTGAGACTATTTCACGGAAAATTTACCGTAATTCTTCTGCTCTGCCTTTGCAGTTCATTATTGTGTGGAAATCCCCTTCAGGTTGCAGTTATACTGCGTATCCTTTCAATTCACATGGACTGACCCTAATCTAGGACTACATGATTGGTATCCTGGTCCTTTTATTTTTGCTTCAAATGGTCTCAGAGATGAGTTTTATGCTCCAAACACTGAAGTAGCAAAAAGATAAAGATACAGTATAAGATATTTACACTGTATTTCCAAATCTTTTCAATCAACCAAATTCAAAATATAAATTCAAAATTCTCTTGCCTTCATCATTTAAAAAAACAATATAGCTTTTTCCCCCCAACACATAAATCCTATTCCTTCAGACAAAGTTTATAATTTCCCAAATATTAAGTTAACTAACTCACCACACGAGGTGTCACTTTACTCTTACTGGTGTACTCAAGTCTATTTATGCAACTCAATGAGATTTGAACAGAGCAGAATTTTGACAAGTCTTGGCCAATATACTAAGGTATGAACCTATCCTTACTCCTCCCCACAACTTCCTAAATTTCAAAAGCTGAAAAGAGACAAAATTTTATTCAATGTGGCAGTGAAAACTAATAACCAAACTAGTTGTATCACAGTCTTTATAACATTAGCTAGATAACATGGAGATATGAAAATATGAACCCTATACTTTTCTACTTTTTATCAAAAAGAAGGGAGTATTCTATATCAATGCTTTTAGATGTTTTGTGTATAGAGACCCATTGTGTGTGTGTGTGTGTGTGTGTGTGTGTGTGTGTGTATCTCCATCTACCCCAAATCACAGGTCCTTTCAGCTGCGTAGGGGTGGGATGAAACAGATACCAACATAAAATCTCTAGGAAGACACCTGTTATTCCAATCTCTCCCTAGAGAAAGCTTGTGGTTGATATATCAGGTTACATTATGTGGTAAAATTAAATCATATTCATTAAGTTTCCACTAATTAGTAATTCAGTCCGTGCAAAAGCCGATTATACCATGAAAATGCTAAGCAAATTAATAATGCAATTAAATCTGTATAGGGGCACATTTACCCAACTTAGGAAAAGAATTTAAGAATCCTGGGGCCGGCCCGGTGGTGCAGCAGTTAAGTGTGCACGTTCCACTTGGCGGCCCGGGGTTCGCCGGTTCGGATCCCAGGTGCAGACATGGCACAGCTTGGCACACCATGCTGTGGTAGGCATCCCACATATAAAGTAGAGGAGGATGGGCACAGATGTTAGCTCAGGGCCAGCTTTCCTCAGCAAAAATAGGAGGATTGGCAGCCGTTAGCTCAGGGCTAAGCTTCCCCCCCAAAAAAAAGAATCCTAACACATTAACACATTAGTTGAATGCTAATTACAAATGAACAATTTCTTAATTCACTAAATCAATTCTATCAAGATAAAGTTTTTAAAGTATTACTGTTACTCTTTATGCTTATAGGTAATGAGTTGCATGTATTTAAATGTTCCACAATGTAGCATTCTACAATCTCAGAAATTTAAACTACCCTTCCCAGTAAACTTAAATCTTGCATTATTTTTGCACTTAAAACTCACTCTCGGGGCCGGCCCAGTGGCGCAGCGGTTAACTGCGCACATTCCGCTTTGGCGGCCCCAGGTTCACTGGTTCAGATCCCGGGTACAGACATGGCACCACTTGGCAAGCCATGCCGTGGTAGGCATCCCACATATAAAGTAGAGGAAGATGGGCATGGATGTTAGTTCAGGGCCAGTCTTCCTCAGCACAAAGAGGAGGATTGGCGGCAGATGTTAGCTCAGGGCTAATCTTCCTCAAAAAAAAACCTCACTCTCATTTCCTAGAATGCTGCCTCAGGTATAAATACCTAAAAAGATGTGTTCTTTGTATTTTTTCCCCCACACACAAGAGAAATGCAAAATAACCCCAATATTTAAAGATGTTACCATGGTAAGTGTTATGAATCAAATAGTGTCCCCCCAAAATTCATGTGATGAAGCCCCAATCCTCATTGTGATGATATGTGAAGAAAGGGCTTTTTTGGAGGTAATTAGGGTCAGATGGGTCATGAGGGTAAGAGCCTTGGTCTAATGGGATAGTTATCTTCATAAATAAGGGAGAGAGATCAGAGCTTTCTTTCTCTGCATTTGCACAGACGAAAGTCCCTGTGAGAACACAGCAAGAAGGCAGCCCCAGGCAAGCCAGGAAGACATCCCTCACCAGAAACAGAACTGGTCAGAACCCTGATTTTGAACTTCTAGCCTGCAGAACTGTGAGAAAATAAATTCCTGTTGTTTAAGCCATTCAGTCTACATTATCCAGTTACAGCAGCCTGCGCAGACTAACACAGTAAGTTTCTTAAACCCACTAAAGAGTTAAGCCAGTTTTAAAAACGCATTAAATAACATACTCAAATGTATCTCTAAGCCCACTGAACAAAGGCAAAATACAGTTACTATGAAAACTCTCACTTTGATTACAAACAACCTATGATGCATATAAATTTAACTTCTTACAGAGTCTAAACATTAGAAATCAACGGCCATTAGGGACAAGAAGCCTAGGATCAAGGACAGCACTGTTGCTAATCTTTTTTTTTTCGCTGCATTTTCTCCCCATATCCCCCCAGTACATAGTTGCATATCCTAGTTGTGAGTCCTTCTAGTTGTGGCATGTGGGATGCCGCCTCAACGTGGCCTCACACGCGGTGCCATGTGCGCACCCAGGATCCGAACCGGTGAAACCCTGGGCCGCCAAAGTGGAGCGCGCAAACTTATCCACTCGGCCACAAGGCCAGCCCCAAGGACAGCGCTTCCAATTGTAGTAAGGAATAGAGGTCATAAGGGGGTAGTGTGAAGAGATCCAGCTCAGCTGCATGCTCTACTTTTTCATGTCTACATATTTCCAGAAATTATTGATTAAGAAGGGTTACCAAACTTTCTCATGACTTAATACAGTTACATTTTATTAAAGTTCATTTGAAAGAAAATAATATACACTTCAAATACCAGAAACTATTGGAGTAAAATATAGCATAACAGAAAACAATATTGAGATTTACACTTCAAGTCTATTCAACAAATATTTATTAAACATCTCCTGCAAGTCAAGCACTGTGCTAGGCACTCATTTCACTAAGAAAAGATAGAGACTTCTAATGCTGAAGATATGTCAGGTGTGAGTTAAAAAGTGTCATAGCCTCAAATCTCTAGCCCAGCGAACTCCAAACTAGTTACTTGACAACAACTCTTTGGATCACAAATAGGCATCCAAAATTCCACTTGTTCTAAAACTGAATTCCTGATGGCTATCACGACCCACATCACCATCACATCCCTCTTTTTAATTAAACCTGATCTTACTGAAGGTCCCTTCTCTAATAAATGTCATCCCTATCATTCCAGAAAGCCTTAAGTCATCATCCTTGAGTCTTCTTTCTTTCACACCCAAATCTAATATATTATCTCTTCTATTTTCACAATATATCCAACATGTGACCATTTCTCCCATCCACCAGCTGCTATCACAGCAAGCTGACTGCATTAGCTCCCTGACTAGTCTCCCTGTTTCTGCCCTCTCTCCTCTACTGATGATTCTCAACCCAGCATTCAGAATGACCTTACCACACTGCTACTCAAATCCCTCCGACTATTCCCCAACATACACAGAATAAATGCCAAAGTCCCTGCATAATCAAGCCTCCTCTGCTAACTCTCTGATATCACCACCTTCCATTTGCCACTGCCTAACTGCCCCAGCCCTGAAGCTTCCATTCTTCACCATGCCAAGACAAGATCTCACCTAGAAAGCCTTTGATGTTTCCTCCTCTGTTCCCCACAAAGCTGACTCCATTGCGTCTTCCAGACCTTCTTCAAATACCACTTCATCATCAGTGAAGCCTTCTAAATGTGGCCTTAATCAACTTAATTGTTTTCTATAACACTTATCAACATCTGACATGCTATATCAAGTGTACAACTCAATGATTTTTTAGTAAATTTACCAAGTTGTGCAAACATCCCCATAAATCAGTTTTAGAACATTTCCATCATCCCAGTTAAGATCCCCTGGGCCCTTTTGCAGTCCCCACCCCCAGCCCCGGGCAGCTAACTCATCTACTTTCTGTCTGTAAATTTGCCTTTTAGAGACAGGGCCTAAGTTCATCTTTTTTTATTATTATTAATTTATTTGAGTTCATAATAGTTTACATCATTGTGAAATTTCAGTTGTACATTATTTCTTGTCTGTCACCACATAGGTGCTCCCCCTCGCCCCCTGTGCCCACTCCCCCACCCTTCTTCCCCTGGTAAGCACTGAACTGTTTTCTTTGTCCATATGCTTGTTTATATTCCACATATGAGTGAAATCATCTGGTGTTTGTCTTTCTCAGTCTGGCTTATTTTGCTAAGCATAATTCCCTCCAGGTCTTTTCATGTTTTTGCAAATGGGATGAATGTGTCTTTTTTTCTGGCTGAGTAGTATTCCATTGTGTGTGTGTGTGTGTGTGTGTGTGTGTGTGTGATACACCACATCTTCTTTATCCAATCATCAGTCTATGGGCACTCAGATAGTTTCCATGTCTTGACTATTGTGCATAGTGCTCTGATGAACATAGGGATACGTGTGTTACTTTGGATTGTTGATTTCAAGTTGTTTGGGTAGATACCCAGTAGTGGGATAACTGAGTCATAAGGTAATTCTATTTTTAGTTTTTTCAGGAATCTCCATACAGTTTTCCATAATGGCTGAACCAGTTTGCATTCCCACGAGCAGTGTACAAGGGTTCCCTTCTCTCCACACCCTCTCCAACATTCGTGACTTTTAGTCTTAGTGATTATAGCCATTTTAACAGGCGTATAAGGTTATAATATCTTAGTGTAGTTTTGATTTGCATTTCCCTGATGATTAGTGACGTTGAGCATCTTTTCATGTGTTCACTGGCCATCCGTATATCTTCTTTGGAAAACGTCTGTTCATATCCTCTGCCCATTTTTTGATCAGGCTGTTTTGTTTCGTTGTTGTTCAGTTGTGTGAGTTCCTTATATATTACGAAGATTAACCTCTTATCGGATATATGATTTGCAAATATTTTCTCCCAATTGGTGGGTTGTCTTTTGATTTTGATCCTAGTTTCTTCTGCCTTTCAGAAGCTCTTTAGTCTGATGAACTCTCACTTGTTTACTGTTTCCCTTGTCTGAGAAGTATTGGAAAAGATCCTTTTAAGTTCAATGTCAAAGAGTGTACTACCTATACTATCTTCCAGGAGTTTTATAGTTTCAGGACTTATCGTCAAGTCTTTGATCCATTTTGAGTTTACTTTTGTGTATGGTGTGAGATAATGGTCTACTTTCATTCTATTGCATGTGGCTGTCCAGTTTTCCCAGCTTCATTTACTGAAGAGACTGCCTTTTCTCCATTGTGTGTTCTTGGCACCTTCTGACATGCTATATATTATCTTGTTTGTGTGCCTCCCCTCACTAGAATGTAAGCCCCATGTACTAAGCAGGGGCTTTATGTTGTTCATAGCTGTATCCTCAAAGTCTAGAACAGTGAGTGGGACACAGCAGACCCTCAATAAACATTTGTTATATTACTTAATTTGTATTACAAAGACTCACGGGAGTAATGAATGTTTACTGATATCTGCTAAGGTACAAATATTTCTGCAGTGAGATTCACTGTAAAAGGAAAAAATTAAAATAAAAAACTACCCAATTTAAATGTTCCTAGGCCCACCCCCGACATCCTCATGTTTGCAAAGAGTCATTCTCTGTGTTTGTCAGAAAAATTACCCACCTCACACAGGGAATATTTCAGCAATAGGAAAATATTTTTCTGAGAACATGCCTATAAAACTATGGTAAAATCTGGGAAAAATATTTTTTCACAATTTTTGAAACATATTCATTTGTTATATGAGGGGAAACTACAGACCTCTGATGTTAGGTAAATTAAATCAGCATTAAAAAATACATTATGTGCATTTAGCCAAAACTTCAGAATGAGTAATGATTCTGCTACAAACAAAAATTATTTTGAAGAATTTTGCAAAGTTACAAAGTGGCATTCAATCTGATCAAGGACGTTTATCCAGAATATATAAAGAACTATCACAACCCAAGGGAAAACCCCTAATTGTTCAAATTGCTAAAAGTAATGTGGTATCCTGAAATGGATCCTGAACAGAAAGATATTAGTGGAAAAACTGGTGAAATGCAAATAAAGCCTATAGTTTAGTAAACAGTATTGTTCCAACATTAATTTCTTAGTTTTGATTAATATACCACGGTTCTGTAAGGTGTTAATAGAAGAAACTGAGTGACAGGTATACAGGAATTTTATTATTTTGGCAACTTTTATGTAAATCTAAAACTATTTCAAAATAAAAAGTTAAGGGGAAGAGAAAAATATTTGCAAAGAACTTCACCAAAGAGACACGGATGGCAAATAAGTATATGAAAAGATTCTCATCATTAATCATTACAGAAAGGTAAACTTGTACATGAATGTTTACAGCAGCATTATTCATAATAGCCAAAAGGCAGAAACAACCCAAACATCCATTGACCAAAATGGGTTAACAAATTGTAGTATTATCAATATGATGAATATTATTTGACCATAAAAAAAAAAGAAGTGCCGATACATAATATGACATGGATGAACTTTGAAAATACTGTGCTAAATGAAAGAAGTCAGTCACAAAAAAAATTTTTTAAACATATTATTCCATTCATATGAAATGTCCAGAATAGGAAAACCTACAGAGACAGAAAGTAGATTCATGGTTGCTTAGGACAGATAGAGGACAAGTAGTAATAGCTAAAGGGTGCAGAGATTTTCTTTCTAAGGTAATGAAAATGTTCTAAAATTGACTGTGGTGACCATTGCACATATCTGTGAACATACAGTCAGTGTGAAAAACTATATACTTTAAATGTAATGAATTGTAAGGTATGTATATCTCAATAAAGCTCTTTTAAAAAATATAACGATACCATTACATACCTATTAACATGGCTTAAAAAATAAAACTGACACATGCAAGTGCTGACTAGAATGCAGAACAACTGGAACTTTCATACATTGCTAATAGAAATACAACATGAGACAGCCGCTTTGGAAAAGAGTTTGTCAGTTTCTCACAGTTAAACATGCACTTACCATATATCCCAGCCATCCTACACTTAGGTATTTGCCAAGAAAAATGAAAATATATATCAACATAAATACTTATATACTAATGTTTGTAGTAGCTTTATTCATAATTGCCAAAACTGGAAGCAACTCAAATGTCCATCAATTGGGGAATGGATAAACAAATTTTAGTACATCCACACAATGAAATAGTACTCAGCAATAAAAAAGAAAAAAAAACTACAGATACATGCCACAGCATGGCTGAATCTCAAAAGTGTTATGCTTAATGAAAGACGCCATAAAAAAAAGATTGCACACTATATGATGCCACATATATGACACTCTGGAAAACGCAAAACTATAGGAACAGAAATCAGATCAATGGTTGCCAGAGGCAGGGCTAGTCAGAGCAAACTGACTACAAAAAAGGGACAAGGGAACTTTTGAGGGTGATGAAAATGTCTTTATTTTGATTGTGGTTGTGGTTATGTGACTGTACACATGTTAAAACTCATAGAATTTTACACTTAAAAAGGTTAAATCTTAGTATATATGAATTACACATGACTTTTTAAAAAAGTTGCGTCCAATTTAATTGCAACTTGATTTTTTTAATTCCTAATATGTACAATGATAGTAGTAGTGTAAACTGCTACTACAATAATCACCAAAACTAGAAATGTAAGCACTCTTTGGCCCAGCAGAAATATACCAGATCACAGATGTAAGGGATATTCATTGTCACTGTGAATACTCTGTAATGGTTAAACACACATGCACACCCCACCCACAAGGGAGCTCTTTACGTACTGTTCTAGAGAGATCCCCAAATTATATTTTGAGTTAAGTAAACAAACTCAGGACAGCTATATAAGTACAATTTTGAGGGTGTGGGGAATATATTTTGTATGGGTGTATATACAGATTTTTAAAAAAATCTTTGGAAGAATAAACAAGCAACTAAAATCACCGACTGACATTAGAGGATTGGGAATTAGGCAGATGTGGAACAGAGGAGGAAGTAAGACTCGCCACTGTATACCCTTTTATACTTTTTAATGTGTGACTCAATCAAGAAAAAACTAAATAATATTTAAAGCACTAATTTAAAAAATATATAAAGTACAACTAACAAACATTTTTGGAACACTGAAAACATTCCTGAGACAGAAAACATTATCATGTCCACTTACAATGCAAGTTAACTTTCAATTACCAGAAGAAAATGAGCAATCCACATAGGAGACTATGTACTTAAGCTTTCTTTCTGACCCCAGTACCCCACAAAAATAGAAGAAAATATGGAGTATAAGAAATAGAGAACAAAGAAGGTTTTGGAAGGAAAAGGTATAATTTTTTTTAAAGGAGGCATAAATGAGAAAACTTGGATAAAAAAAGCCAAGAACTTGTTACACCTTTGCAAACTCTCTATCTTTCTGTCCTGGAGTGCTGTGCTCTTCTGTCCCTAAAGTAAGGATGATATTTTCTATGTCTTGTAAGGGCCAAAGAGAAACAAATAGGACTTCTTGTCACAGACACAAAGTGACACAAGTTCTCTGCAACTGAACGACTCAAAGATATCATTTAAACACAGCTACACAACTGGCACAACCAGAGCATCTGGATGGATTATTTTAGGATTTCAGAAGCACTTAAGATTCCTTAAGGTCTCACATTCCAAAATCCAGCAATCTGCCTTTCATTCTGTAGTTGAGACCGTGAAGTACAATCATAAAATGGTGTTAGAGCTAGATAACTTCAGATAACTTAAATGGTATCTCTGTGCAAGATATAGCCTTATGAATTAATTCTTAGCATATCTGAATAAACGTTTCTCAATTCTGGCCAAACTCTAGTCTGATTAGCCCTTTCTGAATAGTGTGGCCAGACAACAAATTTCACTTACAAGCTGAGACATTATCCTCATTGCAACAGTTAGAAAAGCAGAAGTGCCAGGAATGCTTTACCCTCTAACTTGCTAGTTTCAAAGTCTATATAACCCACTCAAATCTGAACCCTGGTAGCAATCTCCCAAACCTTTCCTGTGGCTTTTTCTGTCAGCATGGAAAACCAAGGTTCTCAGCTATGTTCCTATACTGAAAGGCTAAGCACTAAAGTAATTCCATGTTTAAACTTCATAAGCAATGGAAATAAGAGGAATACCAATTCTATGTTTATGACAAACCAGCAGATGCCTGGCTGTGCTACCGCTGAGAAAAACTGGTTAATTTCCCCAACACAGATCAATTTGAAAGACATCAAGCTAGCCCATTCCAAAAACCAATAGCAACTAACCAGAAGAAGATATCGAGATCACACATTTACATCCTTAACAGCAATGTCTGGTCACAAAATAAACAATCAATAAATATTAGATGTTATTAAAAACATCACGTGAAACTCTGTATTATTTTCAGATAAACCTCAAGATTAAGACAGGCTATTGAGAGGTATAGTTAAAATATCAATATCTAACACTTACTGAGAGTGAGCTATTTGCTCTAAGTACTGTATCTAATTTAAAAGTAGACCTTCCAGCACCACTTTAACTCCAATCATTTTAAAAGTTAAAATTTTAATAGAATTACACTTTAGAGCTGAAGCTCATCTCTAAAATATAAGTAACTTAATGAAGCATTTTGAATAAAGAAAAACATCCTAAGCAAATCAAAACTTCATTTTGTAAAAGTTCTTATTAACAACAATACATTTATACCCAATCTTATTGTACAGACAGTACACCATAGTGGAAAAAATATGGACTTTGAAATCAGACAGTTATGTGTCCTCAAGCAAAACACTTAACCTCTTGTTATCTCAGTTTCTTAACTGGTAAATTGAAGGCAGCACCTCCTGCTTAATCGGGTTGGTGTAAAAACTAACTAAAAAATGAGAAAACACCTAGTTGACTTTATGGCACATAATACACACTTAACAAATGTCAACTGCTTCTCCATATCTTTCCTCAGCTCTTCTTTCTATGTTTTCCCTAAATACAAAATGAAGAACAAATATCACAACTCAAAGTATTATATGTTATTACACTGACAGGCAACCTGAAACAGCTAATGTAGTACTTGCAGAAAGGCCGCATTATAAAAATAACTCTTATTTATGGATAGAAGCATGATATAAAGATTCATTTACTGTTGCACCTTTCAATGTTGAACATTTATATTATTAAAATAATTCAAATTTCTCTTCAAATTCTTCAAAAAGTCATGAGATTTCTATTTGATTCTTATTTCTATTAACACTATTGTGCAAGTTTCTAGCTATACATCTAAGTTCACACTGCATTCAAATTTAAATACAGTATGATGACAGATTTCAATAATGAAAAAGGAAAATAAAATTTTATCCATTCATAGCACAGAATTACAAAGCTTTTATTCTAAAAATATGTATTCTGATAAACACATTTAGAATATAATATATGTACGTGTTACACACGTGGAATGACTTTGCCCCTTCCGAGCACTTTTGAAAGTGATTTTTGGGTTCAGCTTTTTTACTCAAAATGATCAAAACTATTTGAGATACATTGGTGCAGATGAGTTTTTACACAATGGTTCTTTGAAGTCTGAAAATGCTTTAACAAAGAAAAGCTCTTTATATAACTCCACATGAAGCCTATGCTTCTAAAACGATCCCGATGAAGTATTAACCTGGACAACTAAATAAAAACAATTATTTGAAAACATGGTTTTACTGCCTTACACACACCAAAATGAGACATACTTCTATAAATGCTACCAGCCAACTATTGAAAGGATCTTAGCCTATTACCCTTACAAATGGTTCACAATTTCTACTGGCACTAATACTTTTGTTGTGTCAGGGATAGTAATGCCTTACATTAGTGTAGACTTTTCCATTTGCAAAGTACTTTCTCACATACTACACTCATTTCAGCTTTACAACCACCATAGTTAAGGCAGACAGTGCACCCTATTTTACAGACCAGAAAAACAAGGCCAAAGAAAGAAGCCAAGATCACAGAGAGTAAGGGGTACACCACCAGTCCCTCCCTTCCAGCTACTCTTCGCCATTAGAATTACAGACCCCAAAATGAGTGACACCATTAGAGTGTCATCGATGGAAAAGAAGTTAAGGCATTATTAGTCTCCTTTTTTTTCCTTCTTGGATCTTACAAGAGACTGAATATGCAATTTAAAATATTGTTGATCTAAGTTAAGAAAGGTTACAAGGTAGACGTACAAAACAAAAAGCTCAGAATCCAGTGAAAGCAAATGTATACATATCCCAATATAATCTAAGGCAACAAAATTAAAGTCCAGGGCTGAGGAATTCATGCCATGCCTCGAATTCAGGTTTTTACTTCTGACTTGCTTCTGTGACTTACACAAGTCATGGTGACTAAGTAAAATTTGAATCCTTCTCGCCTAACCAGGCAATTCTAAGAATCAATCTTGGCTCAGACTTAAAATAATCACAAGCCTTAATTATGTTACATTCAAATAATAAAAATAATTTTCTAAGAGTTAAATTTTAAGTTTGTACCAAATAGGGTGGTGCCCCATCAGTATTGCTTGTTGAATTACTATGAGGATGTCTGACGCATACTTCATACATTAAAATATGTATAGAATGCTACGGTATTATGAAACACCATGAACAGAAACATCAGTAAGATAGTGTCACCTTCAAGGAATTTTGCAGTTTAAAACAGGAGATAAGATATGTCCACCTAAAAACTATGAAATAATTACCAGAGGATAAATGCCTTAAAGAAGCACAAGCCAAAAACGGTTAAAAAAAAAAAAAATCCCATAAAGAAAAGTTCAACCTCTAGCCCAAGTTACCAGAAAAAGCTTCCTGAAGGAGGACACATTCAAGTTAGTCCTTTAAGAATGACCAGGATAGGTGTGAGGGAGGGAGAGCTGCATCCAATGAAGAGTTAGCAGCACGGGTGAAAGCAGAGGAAGCCAAAAGCTTCATTTGTGGGACACTGATGAAGCCTGAGAACAATGGCAGTTAGAATGGGAAGAAGAACTCCAAAGGAAAATAAACTAATGCTTTCTTTCCCAAACTCCACAGTTGGCTTTTTACAAAATCACTTCATCATAGGAGCAGTTTACCCGGAAGATAATGCAGGATGATTGTTCTTTGTGGTTACAAGTATCATTCCTGACAATTACCATCCACATGAATGGGTCCTACTTGACAATGAGAAATGAGGCCTTAGGTTTTTTTCCTCTAAAATACCATCCTAAATAAATAGACCCACAACAGCATTTCTCTTCTTGTACCTTTGATCTTATAATCAACTGAGAAAAGTAAAATGAAGGGAAATTGAAATTAGGACCTATCCTAAAAGCAGAGAGGAAGGATAAGCATGGGTTCCTGTAAACATTTGTAATGTAGTCATTTTCACAATCAGCAGAGTGTTTATCCAATAAGAAGAAAATTCTTATAATCTTATAATCTTCTGATAGAGAGGAATTAGGGTTTTTTTTAAAGCTTTGGACAAGAGAGAGAGTAAATGACATTTTACAATAAAAGTCATTTAACCCATTTCATATATAAAGAAAATTGTAAAATATACAAAAGCCCAGATTTTAAGTTATGGGTGAGCTCTTTCTTCTTATTTCTCCTGAAAAATTTCACCAAGCTTGATGAAAATTATGGATGGCTTTACACCAGACTTTCAAAGATTTACAGGAGATACTAGTTTTTTTTCTCTTTCCTCCATGCTACTTTGTATTTTGTTTCAAGCAATTTTAAGGTAAGTATTGTTTTCCTGAAAATTGATTCACTGTTAGTATCTACTCCTTTCTTTAAAAAAAAAAATCCACAAATAGAAATGCACAAAATACTGTATGATATGCTTGAAGTTTTAAATTAGTTTTTTATCCTTTCCAGAAGACTACATTAATTAACTGCTTTCATAAATAACTGAGGTGATGTCTGAAAGTATAAAAACTTATTATCTTCTAAGGATAAGCGGCCAAAGGAGAGTAAACACTAGGCATTTCATTTCGGGGTGAGTAGGTCTGACACTATATACATTGTAATAAGGTTTCATTAGCATTTCTACAAAGTTTCACTTAACACTGGCAAGACATTGTTGCAGATTTGGAGTTGTTAGTGTCTCTCTCCTACCATGATGAGAGCAAACGCTCTCATCTAAGTTATTTCACTTCTAACCCCAAAAATCCTATTGGAATAGTCTCTTTTCTTTACACATATTGATATTATTAAGTACCACAGACATACAAGTTATAACATGTTCACTAATTATTTAAAAATTATTTTTCTGATTGCCAAGAAGTAACAGCTACTGAAGACAACTCCATAGCACACTACAAAGAGGAAAGACTATAAAGTCACGCAAGTTTCTGTGTGGATGCAAGACAGCTAAAGGTTAACAGCTTAATAAAAGGTGAACAGTTTTATCTCTGAACCCAATTTGGAGGTTTAGATAATATGCCTACAATCATATTAAAGAAGACAAAGCAGAAAAATAATTCTTGATTGCAAACTAAATGGAAATTAGGGTATATTTCAGACCAACACTATGTTAATTGAGCAGAGTACCCAGCATGCGCGAGGTACTAGGGCCTGGCACATCCCATGGGCTTAAAGAACCAACCAATTCAATAATGAAAGCCTAATTTGGAAAGAAAATTTTATTAAAACTTATCATCTAATTCTTTAGTTAGTGCCGAGTTGATTCTGACTCCTAGCGATGCTGTGTACAGCACCTGCTTGGTCTTTTTGCACCATCCTTTCACTTCTGGGGCTATATCAGACAATGCTCCACTGCTATTCATAGAGTTTTTATAGCCAATTTTTTTTTTGGAAGTGGGTGGCCAGGTACTTCTTCCTAGTCTGTCTTGGTCTGGAAGCTCCACTGAAACCTGTCCACCATGGGTGACCCTGCTGGTAGGTATCTGAAATACTGGTTGCATAGCTTTCAGCATCACAGCAACACACAGCCACCACAGTGTGACAACTGATAGGCTGGCTGGCTCGTCTAACACTAGATTTCTTGAAAACCTAGTCAAAAACCACAGGTGCAGTTTCAAGGTTAGCCTAGAAAACTAAAGACAACAACCTAGACAAAAATATGTCTTTCCTAGGAGCAAAACTGTGTGACTCAGAAAAACTATATTGGATGAACATTAACAGAGAGCAATAATATATAATACATATTATGCTCAGTGTCTTTAAAATATTTTATGAACAGTTATGTTAATAATGCTATTGTGGGTAAAAAAAAAAATTTCCTTCCATAGTGTACTTGTAAAGATCATCAAGAGATACTTTAGAATAACTAAAAGTCCTAGTCCTTGTATGGCTATACCTAGAAAGAAAAACCTAATTGAGATTGACAAAAGAGCTTTGTTTTTGCTCTTTTAAAATGACAGTGAAACTAGGCTGGGGTGAGTCTCCTCCTCTTCATTCTTCTTCGCCTAAAGATACCTCTCCAGCAAAAAGATTACAGGCTTGCAATTATAGAAGACTTACTAGATCCTTGAATCCTGAAATCAGCTGAAATTTCTCACTGAAAGCCCAAGAGACAATCCAAGAAAGAAAAACTTAATGTGTTTAATAACTTCCAAAAAGGGGGTAAAATAATAAGAGCCCATGTGTCACCTCCCCTCCCCCCTTCAAACGCCCTTTGGTTTTCCTCAAAGCAGGTTTCCTCATTCACTTTATCCTCATCGTCTACACCAATGGAAACCTACTATAAGATGTTATTCTCAACAAACTCCTAATATAAAATACAAAAACAGTCGTATATCTGGCTCTCACACCATAACTGATCATTTCAGCATAGTCACCAAAAAACAACAGTATTACAAAGTCATTAAAAAGTACAGTCCTGAGCCATTGCTGGTTCCCCTTCCTCCCAAGTTTGTCAGTTTCAATTCAAACTGAAGCAGACCTGTTTCCTACCCATCTCTACGTAGTTTCTAGTCCAGTGTACCCAGTCAAGTTGAAGGGTATGCCTTAAGCATTCTAAAAGCCTGAGCTGTCCTCCACAACTTCCCATTCATCCCAACACTACTAAATTATTTGTCTTCAAGCACTTTCTCAACTCATGACTTGGATTCAAAAGCCTCCAACGATTCCTCACTGTACATCAGATAGACTAGAAAGTCTCAGCCCAGCATTGTTAAATTTCTCAAGCTGGTAAGCCAACCAGAAGGCAGTGAAACCATTTTTTGTAACCATTAGGACAATCAGCAAGATACTTATTGAATATACACAAAATATGAGGGAACTAACACTTTCAGTACAACAAAAGAAAAATATGTAATTAAACGTTCCATCACAAAGGTAGAAAAGTCTTGCTAAGATTCAAAGAGTAAACTTACCTTACCAAGCAACTAACTTTCTAAATATTCAGTTGGAACGTTTCCTAAGCTTTTGCTGTCATTACTGGCAAAATGGAGGATTATAATAATTTATCTACTTAAGAAAGTATTTAAGAAATATAATACAAAGCTCATGGATTGATTAATAGAGTTGAAAATCAACGTTGTCATTTCCTGTATTATAAAGTACATCAATTTCATTCACAAAGAGCACAGTGTTTCCTTCTAAGGTAACAAATTTGTTTTCTGTGGAAGCAAAAAAAACTAAACAAAACTTCCATCAAGCTATCTTGCCTTGAAATAAGCAAGAAATGAAAATATGTGGCATGTGCCAAGAAAATTAATCTTACAATATGGGGATGTACTCCTCAAAAAACTCCTAAGGTTTTCATTTGTAAATTGGCTAGTAATAGACTACGGAATAGCAACTGTAACATCCCTAATGGTCATCACTCGAGGTCAAGTGACTTTCTGACATTTCCTAAAAATCATTTTACACACAAATAAAATCTGAGTTAGAATAATACTGAATGAGAAAGAAAAACAATAATCAGGTGTGTTAATGTTTTGACGAATTCAACATCTATTTCCCAACCTATCTCCTTCTGTCTTTGAAGTTTTCTAAATTGTACAGCATACCAATCAAGGTTAACTATTTAATCAGATTTGTTCAGAATTACATTACAAATAACTCCAAAGGAACTCCACAGTTATCTAATACTTGACTGAGAAAACAGGCACACTTAAATTTAAGGAATGTAATTAAAAACAAAGACAAATTCTGCAGCATGAAAGCAGCCACCGACAATATGTGATGAATGAGCTTGGCTGTATTCCAATAAAACTTTATGCACAAAAACAGGCTATGGGCTGAACGTGGCCCAAGGGCTATAGTTTGCTCACCCTTGATCTAGGGGATTAAATTTTCAGGTTTGCTGGCTCTGCCCCTGTGACATAGAGAAAAATACACTCAACTACTCTCGGTATTTATATCTTCTACTCAGGAGTCAAAACTAGATGAGGGGTTTTCAACAGTTTTTTAGTGGGAAATCTCCTTTTCCTAATAAAAATTAAGTGTGGAGGCTAGGCAGGTCTGTGAGATAATGAGAAAACCACTGTCCAGCTGATCTCTAAGGCTCCAGTCAATACCAAGAACCAATACTGACCTATCATCTGTTTTCCTCAATGTCACATCAAGCATCACCAGAAGGTGAAGGAAGCATTCTCTGGATTAGGGGCCTTTCAGATACTCCAGAAACCACACTATCTCCTTCCATGAAGAACAGCAGTTCCATGTCAAAATTAAAAATAAAGTACAGGAGGGGCTGGCCCTGTGGCCAAGTGGTTAAGTTCGAGTGCTCTGCTGCAGGTGGCCCAGTGTTTCGTTGGTTCGAATCCTGGGCGTGGACATGGCACTGCTCATCAAACCACATTGAGGCAGCATCCCACATGCCACAACTAGAAGGACCCACAATGAAGAATATACAACTATGTACTGGGGGGCTTTGGGGAGAAAAAGGAAAAATAAAAAAAAAATAAAGTACAGGTGAAAAGTAGAAGATAATGAAGTGAAAGTTAAATGCTGCTCTATATGTGTATTTAATTAAGATGTCTTGAGCTAAAAATCTGTAAAAAAAAAAAAAAAAAATTTACCTAGAATAAGTTTTATTACAGCTTACGTTTTTCTACAGTTTTGTATATAATCAATAAGTTAAGTAAGATTTCATTGGATCAAATTTAATCTATTTCTGATACCACCCCTTAAGAAGTTAATATATCTGCATGTAAATCATTCTACAATTAAAAAACAGTCATATCTAATCTATTTAAATGGATCAAGGCCAGGATCTCTACCTAGTAACAGTTAATCAGCAAATTAGTTCTAAATACTATAAGTGAATTGAATTTTATAATTTTATAATTTAGGTCTGTCATTAATTTAAATTACTGTTCCTATTCAAAAACTCAAAGTAATAAAAAATCTGAATAGAACAAAAGTGTCACAGGAGCCCAGAGGGAGAATTTATGCACTCTGTTAAATGCCAGTGAAAATATCACATAAATGACAGTTCAAAATACCAGTACCAAAGTGATTAAACTTACAGGGAGGCAACTGCTCACTCAATAAAAATAAATTTGTCCCACACAGGTACATGTTTCTATAAAGGAAGACAACGTGTTACAGAAACTGAACCAAAAATTTCTGCTCCTTTTCAGCTTTTATTCAATTTGCCATTAATAAAGAAGTATATAATTACTTTTTCCTCTGTATCTCAAACTCTCGGGAAAGAAAGTTGAAGTCATTAAACAATATTAACTCCAATTCTGTGCTAAGAGGTGTGCCAAGTCCTGAGCTTTAAAGACGAATAGTAAGTCCCAGCCCAGTAAGCTCTCTAGTGAGACTGATAAACACAGTGCAAGTTAATCCATTTTAAATGAAGTCAGGGTCCTAACTAAGGCTAGAAATTCAGGCAAATATTACACACACCCCCCAACACCACCAAAACAAATTGCTTACGAAGACATAGAATATTTTAAAATGACAAATACCCTCAACTCTTTCCAATAACATTTCTAGCCATAGCTTCTGATAGCAAATTGTTTAACTGACTTTACTACACATTAAGAGCAGTTTATCTATATAAATCTTGAATGCTATCATAAAAACTCATAACCAAACACAATTGCTCAAGGCAGCATACAGTGCAGACTTAAAGTTTTAGTATCAGAGCTACTCTTGTATAACATTCAACATAAAACCATTTTTCTTAAAGACATGTTTATGATGTAAGTATGAATTCAACAAATTACAGAAAATTCTATTTAAACAGCTATCTTTTACAAATATTTTATATACAAACGTATATTTTTTTTTTACAAAAAGTGATGATTCAGCTTTGGGGAGGAATGACAAATTGAAACCTTAAAGTCCCAGAAAAATGACAAAGTATTACAAGTAGAAATATCAGATTACACAAATGGGGCACAAAAAAATGAAATAAAATTTCTGGGATTTAAAAATAGAGTAAATTTGAAGCAAAAGGAATTGATTTAGAAAATAGCCTACAAGGGGCTGGCCCAGTGGCACAGTGGTTAAGTTCTCAAGTTCCGCTTCAGAGGCCCAGGTTTCGCTGGTTTGAACCCCGACTGGGTACCTATGCACTGCTTGTCAAGCTATTCTGTGGCAGGCGTCCTACATATGAAGTACAGGGAGACAGGCATCCATGTTAGCTCAGGGCCAATCTTCCTCTGCAAAAAGAGGAGGATTGGTGGCAGATGTTAGCTCAGGACTAATCCTTCTCAAAAAAAAAAAAAAAAAAACTGTGGGCTGGGCCAGTAGCTGAGTAGTTAAGTTCATGTGCTCTGCTTCGGCAGCCCAGGGTTTCACCAGTTTGGATCCTGGGCACAGACATGGCATCCCTCATCAGGCTATGCTGAGGCAGCATCCCATACAGCACAACCAGAGGCACTCACAACTAGAATCTACAACTAGGGGACTTTGGGGAGAAGAATTTAAAGAAAAAAGATTGGCAACAGTTGTTAGCTCAGGTGCCAATCTTAAAAAAAAAGAAAGAAAACAGCCTACATATTCTTTTTGATCAATATTTAAATCAATAGCTAACATTTAAAATAATTATATGTAAAGGTTACATGCAGTGCTTTAATTATATTTATATAAAATGCTCACCCATTGGTATTTTTATCTCTATTTTCAAACAAGAAACCGCAGTTTGGAAAATTAATAATCATACATCTAATAAGTGAACCAAAAAGTTTAATATATCTATATGATTCCATAACTGTAGCTACAGTAACGTAGCTCTATAATCCAGTAAGAATTTCAGAGGTCTCCTGAGAATCACTGCATAAACTTAGTACAATCATCTGTTTCCTATGGAAAGTATGTTGGACAAATACTATCAGCTCACAGCACTCATTCATCTTAATCTCTTTCTTTCCTGCTTTTTTGTAATATAGAGGTTTAAAAGCAAAATACTCAAATTTCCAGCCTCCTTTGCAACTAGGAGTAGCCATGTGACAGAGCTTTGGCCAATGACAAGTACCTGGAGAGGGCTTTCCTTCATTGGAGATAAAAGACAAACTCTTACAAGAAAAGGACTTTCAACATCCTCCCTTCTTCTCTCCTGTTTGGTGATGCAGGTGCCATCTGTGACTTTGAAAACTAAAATCACTTGCTAAGTAGAAGATTGGGCCAGTTCCCTTCACAACATCCTTGAGCATCTGCACCAACCCTACAGTGCCTACCTTCAGATTTCTTATTGTGTGAGAAAAATAAGCCCATAATTAAGCCTCTATGTGTGCAGCTTTTGGTATCCTGCAGACTAATGCAATCCTATCATAATCTATGTTATGAATCAAGTCTATCAACGCAACTTATATTTATAAATCATTTTGGTGAATTAGTCATAAGATATACTAATGATGAAAAATTATCTAGGGGAAAAAGTAAGATCAGAGAGTAAATAAATGCCAACTATTGAAAAATAGTAATATTAATAATAACAAATATTTGTTAAACACTCCATACCAGAGACTGTTAAAGAACTGTAATATACATGAACGTATTTAATCTTCACAACCATATGAGGTTGGTAATATTACCGTATCCACCCATGGTAAAATCTTCACCAATCTTTGACAAAAACAGAATAATATGGTAAAACAAAGCTAAATTTATTTATTCAAAGTTTATGACCTTTCCATTTTTATGATATTAAAATGTCCTTTCTTTTACAAAATGAGAATAGTGGAGAGCAAGTTTACATTCACTTTAACATGCTTACTTGGCAAAATAAGCAGGTGACAAATCAGTATCAGTGCCCCAGTGTTTTACGAAATTTTAAGTCCATGAAATCCAAAAGCCTGAGACCCACTGAAGTTAAGTAACCTGCCCACGACCACAAAGCAGTCTGTTTGTCACCAAAGTCCAGGATCATAACCACCAGGCTAGATGACGGAAATAGATTAAATTCAAAACAACTATTCTGTGAACAGAATTAAAGATGCAAATGTATAACTACAAAGGAAAACAGCTATCCCAGAAGATATAAAGTGGGAACAAGGACTTTTAAAGTGAAATGGTTTTACCGTGTTGTCTCCCACAGAGTTTTCTCTAGCTGTGATGCAGATTTAAACCATACCAGAGAAAATGGAATCAAGATAGGAATTCCCACCCATTCCAACTTAAGTCTCAGATGATGATTAGGTTTGGAGATTCACAGTTACGAATAAAGAACTTTTGGGTCTCTGCGTACATTATCTACGTCTAAAAGAAGTTTGCGGTTTCCCAAATCACAGGCAAGCAGATAACGTTTGCCCCTAAAGCTTTCTCCTCAATTTCTTCCAGCTCTACAAAAGTAGGGGGATCAGGCATAAATGAAGATTAGAAACAAAACTGAAATGCAGTCGAAGTCCTCCTTACCTCAATTCTTGGCATTTTATGCTACTGTATTTCAATTTTGTAAACTCATGAGTTTTTAAAACATCCCTAGTTGTTTGAAAATGTATAAATTTGATCAAGCACTTTCTTAATACAATAACTAAATAAAGTAATTTAGCCAAATATTTCTGACAATTGGACCAAGTATTTTCAAGTAAATTTGAGTGTGCTTAAAAGAAAAGGGAGTTTGCAAAACTGCATAATGTAGCTTAGGGAAGAAATCAGAAACTTATTGCCTTGAGGAATTCTAATAGTTACTTATATATATGGAAAAACTGGACGAATGTTAAAATAAATTGGTTTAGTCTACATGTACACATTTTCACATTTTTTATGTTATAAGATTTTAGTTACTTCACAGCCTGAGTATCTCTTTTCTTTTTCACTTGTACCATCAAATGCAATTATACTTGAAAACATCAAACAGAAAAAAATTATCTTAAAATGTAGAAAAGAAATGCTTATATCTTTATTACACCTGAAAATCGTAAATACCTTCCAGCTTGTATTTTATTTGTAGTTATCTCAAATGTTAGGTCTCATATTTTTTAATACTATCTTCCATACCAATTTCAGTTATAGATAAAAAGTACACAGCATACAAAAACAGCATGCATTCTCCAGTATTTACCACAAAGAAAGGAAAGGTAGGTGCCTAATGCGGGGGCGGGGGGGGGGCACTTTATAAGAAACACAAAGGCATATACATTATGGAAAAAAAGACTTGTAGAGATATTTCTACCTTGAACTCACTTTCAAAGAAATTTCCCTTTGTTTTTCTTTTTGAATCCTAATAGAAAAAGGTCCTAAAAAGTCTAAATGAAAGTACTGAACACACTCAGCTTAAATAGTATTATCATCTATAGCTACAATAGTAGCTCTGACCAGATTTCTTAAACACACCCTTGCCATTCCCTTCCCTCTCTTCCACTCATGCACTCCTACCAAAAGTAACAATTTAAAGAATTTTTAAGTTCACAGGAAGGGAAAAGGGGGAGGTGGAAACCTACAACCTTAATTTCACCTTGCTTGACTTCCTTGAGCTACTATCATAAGTTCTTTTCTATTGTGCTTAATATACATGGAATGTTTTATTTTCTACAAATTTTTTCTTATACCAAGTATTCTAATTTACTTAAATTCAGGATCATGAAACATTCAAAACCGAAAAAATACACTCTATTTTGCGAATATCTACAAAATGCAGGTGAATAAATAAAGTTATTATTTTAGCTCTTCTTGTCCATTTATTTATTGGCTAGTGCGTGTATTCGTATTTTAAATTTTTTTCAACTAATAAATTGCTTTAATCATATCACTAACAGTCCAAATGCATACAAAATATTCAGCTGAAAGGTACTGAGCTCTTCTTTAAGATTAAATCATTAGTCAGAAAAAGATTATCTTTAAAAATTTCTTAATTTGGTAGCCCCTTGTCAGAGTCACAATAGGGCCGGCCCAGTGGCGCGGCAGTAAAAGTTCACATGTTCTGCTTCAGCAGCCAGGGGTTTGCCTGTTCAGATCCTGGGTGCAGACATGGCACGACTTGGCAAGTCATGCTGTGGCAGTCGCCCTACATATAAAGTAGAGGAAGATGGGCACGGATCTTAGCTCATGGCCAGTCTTCCTCAGCAAAAAGAGGAGGATTGGCGGAAGATGTTAGCTCAGGGCTAACCTTTCTCAAAAAAAAAAAAAGAGTCACAATAAAACTCCAAAAGCTATGCTTTTTTTCACTTCACTTTTAATTTTGAAATTACTCTAGACTAAAAAAAGTTATTAAAAAAATAGTTCAGATATCCTATATACTCTTCATTCTGCTTCCTATAATTTAACATCTCAGATAACCATAATAAAATTATCTAACTATTCAAATTTCACCAGTTATCCTAATAATGTTTTTTAGTCCAGAATATAATCCAGAATCCCACATCTCATTTGGTTATCATGTTTCCTTAGTCTCCTCCAATCTATGATGGTTCTTCAACATTTCATCCTTTCATAACCTGGACACTTTTAAGTACTGGAGACTTATTTTGAACAACATCCTAAAATTTGAGTTTGTCTACTGTTTTCTGACACTTAGATTGAAAATTGTTTAGTAAGAATACTATTGCAGATGTGCCCTTCTTGGTGCATCAAGATGTTGATATGTCTTATTACTAGTGATATACCTTTGATCATCGGGTTCATTTGGTGTCTGCCAATTTTCTTCACTATAAAGGTACTGATTTCCCCTTCATAATTAATTAATCACCTTGCGGGGGAGACAATTTGAGACTATGCACATCATCTGACGATATCTGATATATGACATTTCTCATCATATTTTCCTCTACTAATTTTGGCATCCACTGATGATTGCTGCTTGCAACTATTATTACTCTGATGTGTGCCTACTGGTGATTTTCTATTTCCAACATTCTGTCTACATTTTTTATTGGAATTCTTCTGTAACAAAGAGCTGTCTTCTCTCCCATTTATTTATTCAATTATTTATTTTATATTGGTATTACCTCATGGATATGTTTTCCCCCATGGAGGTTATAATCCATATTTATTTTGTTGTGCAAATTGTCCCTGATTTGGCCACTGGGACTCCTCTGTAAATACATTCATTAGATTTCCTTCTGAATTGTAGAAATGCCACTTCAGTTGGGGAAAATCAAGTAATTTCTTTGAATGAGAGATCACTGATGGCTGAGGCTAGCATTATCACTTCCATTATGACCAAAAAGAATTTCTTATAGAAAGGAACTCATATATTTCGAAAACCCCAAATGTGTTGTACTATCACAATTCTTGGTCATCCAAGACCTTATGATCTTTGGTCTTTATTTTACACATACTGTTATACAATTTTCTCATCGTGGTCATTATTCAAATCAACCTCACCTTGCACCTCTCACCAATTCCCAGATATTATTGGTATTTCAGGAACACAGCTCAAACCACTCAGTGTCAATAGCAGAAATTCATTTTAGCCAAAAGGTAATGAGCCTTAAGTATGCTGAGTGAAAAAAGCCAATCCCAAAAGGTCAAATACTGTATAATTCCATTTATATAACATTCTTGAAATGACAAAAGTATAGCAATGGAGAACAGATCAGTCCTTGCCAGAGGTAGGGTGGGGGGACGACTGTATCTATAAAAGGGCAATGAGAGGAATTCTTGTGGTGGTAGAATTGTTCTGTATCTAAACTGCATCAATGCCAATATACTGGTTGCGATATTACACTATAGTTCTGTACGATATTAGTAATGGGGAAAACTGGGTAAAGGGTACACAGGATCTCTGCATTATTTCTTACAATTGCATGTAAATCTACAATTATCTCAAACTAAAAAGTTTATTTAAAAAAAAAAAGGATAATGAGTTTTGACTGTAGAATTAATACTCAGGAGAAATCAGATAATCACAACTATGCCCCAACCCTTTAGATCCACTGATTGCTATCTAGCTTCTAGGAAAGTTAGTATCAGGCCTCCCCGGAATAACCAACTAATAGCTAATTCTTCTTTAGGGTCTCTTCCTTTCTTATTAGTTTTTATGTTGGGTAGGAACAAATACCATAAGCTAGAAAAGAACAGAAAGGTGCCGAGGGTCAAATATTATGGTGAGTGTTGGTTTGTCAACTAAACCACCAACAGTTAACAGGATCAAAACATAAATTTTTATTTCAATTCATTTAGCTCATATTAAATATCTGAGAAATTCTAAACATCCACAGTCTATGATTTTCAACTTGTAGGAGGCAAGCAATGAGAAACTACAGCAAGAGGGAAGAGAGTGTTAGTTCCAATGACAAAACCAAGTTCCCCTTCAAGTCACTGACACCAACTCTTCCAACTCTTCCAAAATACTTCTTATGCTTAATGGATGTGAAAGCACAGAAATGGTGGAACTAAGAGAATTTAAAATACAAGAACTAAACTTGCCACTTCACAAAAACTAACCCCACCACTTCCACACCAAAGGTAAATCTTTTCACAGACTGAAGAAAAGGAAACACCTGAATACAGCTCCATTCATACAGTTCGGTAAGTAGTAGTTTAATTAGCAAGTGAGACTACAGGTTTTTTTTTTTCTGAAAAGATAAAAATCCTAACAGTCAAAATAATGTGGCAATCAACTTATTTTTCTCCCCACAAAGGCCATCATTATAACCACTGAACATATTTTTACTAAATATATATGTCCGAGCTCTGACACAGCTACAAAAGACCAATTATATGTACTACAAATTGCATCCCCCTCCTAATTTACCAACATTAATTTATCTAAACAAAAAAATGGTGTAGGGGAATAGAGAACTGTTCTCAAAGGCTCACTGCAATCACTACACTGTGCCATCAAAAGTCATTGTGAGTTTTTATATTAATAAATCCATTCTTGTCTGCTTAAATTCAGTCATTCCTCAACTCTTCCAAAGGATGGAATGCTTGGAAATCATATTATCATTTCAGATTAAGAAATACTAATATATTTAGCATAATGATATGATAAATCAGATATTTCGTATTAGATTCCAGAATGTACATGTAGAAGATATCAAAGTTTAAGGAAATATATTGTAAGTAAAAGAAACCTTAAAAATCAATAAAATTATATTCAGCTTGGATTTTTTTCCTATGAACTAGGAGATGGCTACCATTGTCATTTGCCATGATTAGGCTAAACCGGCATAAGGCACACATAGCGTGAGTAGCTGATATGAATGTTCACACATTTAGCCAGACTGTCCCGCAGATTCCACTCCTACGGAATTTCTAGAGCATCTCCACTGCATAACTCAGGCTCCCAACCAACTCAAGCCTGAAGAACAGACATCTGCCTTTAACAGAACGCTTGGTCTCCTCTCACTCTCCTCCAAATCACAAGCTTCTACACTCGGGTGGAGTCACTCCCCATCTCCTACTCACTCCCTTGGCTCCAAGCACATGGAATAAAGGTCAACACTTCTCTGACAGTGGGTCAGTCTGGAATACCCTTCAAGTCCCCTAGTCCACTGGTATGCAAATTCCTACTCCCCAAAGACTCAAAACACACTCAACTAGGAAGTCCACAGCCTCTTCAGTGTTGGCATAGGACAGCTGTTATGGCACTAATGAGTCACATCCTACTTATCAGATACAATAGGTTGGTGGGTTACTTGACGGACAGACGTCTCATTTCATCTTTCAATTCCCAAAGCCTAGTAAATAATAGGTATTTCATTAAAATGTGCTGCAGTAAGAACTATCATTAGATACTGCACTAAATAGTAAATGTACTTTCTTTCATTTAATCCACAAAACAACCTCAGGAAGCTATTATCTTTATTTTACAGACAAGGAAATGGACTGTTACCAAAAATGAAGCAGAGATAGCACATAAAAGACAGATATCAAGGGACCATCAGCAGAGTCCACATGTCTGTATCTCCTTAGTCCAGATCAAAGTTACTTCAGGTAACTACAATTCTTTTTCGCTACCTATGAAACTTACTAAATAAGTAATAAATAAAAGGGGGGGGGTAAGTTTTCAAATGAGTCAAGAAGCATCATAATCTTTCTGTGTTTTTAAAAGGTTATTATATCTTTATTTCAGATAGTTAATTTATATCTGAGGCATATCCCCCTAGTACTTAATGTGACTTGAATTTCAAATATCACCAAAGGTAGACCTTATTGTGATCATTTGACTCCCCCCAAAATCCACCTGGATGAAGTTTTTTTCAGGCCCACAGCAAAAAATTTTTTTAAAGAAAAAGACATAGTAGTTTTCTTATGATGCAAAGAACATTTGATTCCAAGAACCAAGCTTCGGAGTGACAGGGTAGCCTCCCTTTCTTGTTAAATGGCAAGACCATTAATAAAATGATAGTGATAGGAGGGTATAGCTGGCTTTGATTTTATTTTATATCTTTCCTTGAGGAGGAAAAAAAGGCAATAAAATGGCAACCAGGTAGTCCTCTTCCTTTTTTTTATTTTTTGGGGTTTTTTTTTAAACTGTTCTGTGAAGGCCCAGGGTCCAGGAAGGATGGCGTTAAACCAGTCTCTACATATTGCACTGCAGTCGGAGAGACTCATTTTGAACCCCGGCCAAGATAGGCAAAGCTAATTATGGAACTGTTAATTACTACATGTTTAAAAGGTTATTTGAAAGCGACTAAGTTTCCACCAATATTACAAAAGAACGTTAGCAATTCTTACCATAAATTTAAGTTCTCGCTTGTTCAAAGTTACATGCTAATACAGTTTGAAATTAGTATTTCAGTTATAAATGTATATTTTTCAAACTACAAATTCAAATATCTGTTGTGAAAGCTAAGTGCTTGTGGCCAAACAGGCATTACTTTGCGAGACATCCTTTTCAAAACTGCACACACATCATTTGGTCGGGTTTTATGAACAAAAACTACTTAAGAAACAAATATTTATTACTAGATCCCAAAAATGAGCTAAAATATAATCAAAGTATAAGTTGTCAAATGAAAACATGAGACTGCTCATAAACAATGATAAAAAGAAACTCAAACGGAAAATTTAACTATAAGAGACACAACTCTTCCACTAGATTTGAAAGTTAAATATTTACCAGAAACACTCTTTTGTGCAGATTCTCGTAATTTAAAGTTCTCTGGGGTAAAGGTATTTTTTCAGCCCTCCCATTATGACTCAAAATGTATTCCACTGAGTGACTTTGCAAAGAATTAAGTCTTGTACTGTTATGAACTCCCAGCTGACAAATTCATGAGTTAGCAACTAAATCAAAAGGTGCAATAGCCAAAAAAATTTTCAACAGTGAAGGAAAAAGTAATATTATTAACTAGGAGGGGATGAGGTGGGGACTGCTTTACACAAATGATTTTAAAAAGTAACTTTTACAACTAGCTAAAAACACATTAAATTAGGTCTTTAAAGTAAAGGAAACAATTCTGCAATAGATGTTTCACCTGAAAAACTAAAAACTCTATGCATTAAAACATTCTACAGAAGCAATTTCAAAGGGTCTGAACTCAATAAGTTAATAAAATGATTTGGAAAAATCACTTTATTGTCTAAAGCCTTGGGGAATAAAGCTGTTTGTAATTTATTTACCTCTTTTACTTCACTAAATTGCTTTGGTGACCAAGCTTCCCATTTAAGTGATTAAAGGCATAAACCCAAATAGTTTAATAAAGTAATTACTTAAGAGTTCTGTTTTTCAACAGAAGTGCCCTGAAAAATATCAATAGAACATTTAGTGTTATTTTCAAGCGGGTTTATTTAGAATACAGTGCCTCATTGAATAGAACTTAGCCAGGTTTCCAGACACACATTGGATTAAAGACCAGAGAATATCAGGTGAAACTGACAGCCCCTTAAATCTGCATGATTTAGATGACAATTTTTTTTTCTCCTTACCATTCCCCTCTCTAATGACATGCCTAAATGAATGGGAAAATGGATTCCCAATTTTCAAAGTCCCTCTGTTTACAGTGGTGCTCTCCCCACCCCCAAATTCTTGCCTAGCTAACTTCTTAGGTTACACTAGTGACATCGAGATTACTTCCATGCAATTGATTGACCTAAATATAAAACTGTATCTTCACAGAATTTGGGAGAGAAACTGGGCTGGGGTGTTTTTAAAAAAAGAAAATGAATTTAACAAAAAATATTTAGATATTTTCCTTTCTTTTCTTTTAAAGGACCTTCCTTTTCACCTGTAATGTGAATCCTACAAACTCCTTTATTGAGTCTATGCTGAGAAACAGAAGGAAGCAGGACAGTAAAACGTTCCTAATTCATATGCTCCTGTTCATAATATCAAGTTTATTTACTGTCTGTTTTTCTTATATCACAAAATTCTAACTTTTAACCATCCACGAGAAAAGATACTACAGAAAAACTTCCAGCCCTTGTTTGTTAACAAAGCACTCCATAGAAAAAATCACCTTCTATCAAAACATTTTTTAGTTTTCTTTGAGTAAATTTCAAACTTTTAGAAGATTAATTACTTTTGACAAGCCAGGTAAAGATGGAGAACATTCACATTTCAAACTACTTTCTCTTTAAAACAACAATAAATAAACATGGAGGTTTGTATTAGTAATAACCAAATGAACGTCAAACTTAATAGGGCTGATACTTAAAGAAGGTTCAAAATGTTTGGTAGCTTCCTCTATATTTACGTTTTCTATGAAGGTTTAATGGGGGGTAAACGTGCTGCTTTCAGACTGTCAATGAAGCTTTCACGTCGCGGTGTTAGTAGTAACTGGCCCACTTCTGACTCAGGCCAAGTTCTATGCTGGGTCAGTTTTTATTCTACACAACTGGCACGGGAACTGGAAAGTTTAACAGTTCATTTATTTGGCACAATCCACACGTTGTCACAGTGAAGGTTTTGTCTCCGCCAGTCCTGTTTGGTGACAGCCCCCACTCCCCCCCCCCCACCTGATAGCTTTCCAGTCATTGCTATTCTAATTAATCAGCCAAAGGCACCACTCCCCACCCTCTCTACTTTCCACTAAAGGCCTCTGACATCATTTTCTGACTCCCCTTGCTAGGTTCTAATATTCTCAGCATGTGTGATTTCACTGGCACTTCAAACACTGAAAGAAACTGAAATATTTCACTGAAATTTGCTTTTCCATCACACTGTGACTGAGAACATGCATCTTCAGATGCAGAAGACTGATTCAATTGATAATTTAAAAAGAAACAGTTGGTAAGGCAGGTACATGAGACAGTGCAAGGCCCAGGGACAAGATCAAAGCAGCATATTCCTTGTTTTTGATAAAATAATCCTTTAGAATAGGAACTTTCTGGGGATAATGAAATGAATTTCTTGTAAAATTATCACCCATCTTCCACACGTTTGGTAAATGCGTGCAATCTATCTATGATCCCCCAGATGTGATGGCTCCATCAGGAAAAATGAAAAATCAAAAACGGTACCAGGTGCCATTCTTGGGTCTTGTCCAAAGGCAGTCAGTGGAAGAGTCTATTTTATTCTGTTCTCCCCACATTAAACAATAATAATCAACGTCAGAGAAGGAGAGCATTTGGATTTGAACAGATGGTACCCAACACCTAACAAGCGAAGCAACTCTTTCAGGCATTAGATCCTAAATGTCTGACGGTCCCAAGGATCAAGAGGGCTTATTTGTCTTAAGACGGTTGGCAGCAGGATCCCCTGTAGTCACCGTTCCAACGCTTAGGAATATGCGTCATTATCCAGTCAGCAACTAAGAGCAAAAAAATCAAACCGCCACATTTTTATAAAATTTCCCCCCCTCTAGTCCAACTTGAGACGACCAAATCCAACATCATCTGCGATTCCTCTCCACTTAAAGTAAGGAGAAAAGCCGCCTGACGGTAAACGAACCTATAAAGGTTAACAAACTTAGCTAATTTTGACAAGGTTGTGCAACCCCAAAAGAATCCGCAGGGCGCCCTTCCCGAGGGTGTATTTGAATATGCCTGCTTTGCAGTTATGTCTGCAATTTAAACTAAAAGCACTAATCTAGCTATTCAACTCTTTTCCCCTTCATGGGAAAGCAGCATCTCTTTTTCAAAAAAAGCAAAATAGGAGAGATACAAACATCTCAATGTGTGACTTTAGAAGGCGAACACGGATTTGTCTTTCTCAGAGCCACACAAGTTTCCTCCCATACCTTTTCAAACATCACAGAACTCGAAAGGTAGAAGGGGCCACATGCAGGAGGAGGAAAGGAGCCTGCAGCCAGGGCGGCAGGAGGAGCTGGTGGCCCAGGGAGGTCAGCCCCTCACCCCCACCCCGAGATTGAGAGGCCCCCTGTGCGGCTGGGGACAGGGAAAGCTAATCGCCCCCTCCGCCGGGCAAACGGAGGGGAAAGGTCAGGCATGCGGAGGGAAGCGAAAAGAAGGAGACTATCGAGAAGAGGGCAAAGTAAACCCGCGATGGCCAGGGAAAAAGACTGGAAGATGAGATGCCATTGGAAGTTAGGGGTCCTGATGAGAGCACAGGGGTGCGCGGGGCAAACTGTGTCAGGAAGGGGAGGGGGGGCCGGGGAGGGCGCAGCCTAAGAGGCACAAATCTGGCCGAGGGCAGCCTGCGGCTCTCACCTGGGGGGTCCTCTCGGCCGGGTTCTTCATCACCGCCTGGCGGAAGCTGTTATCCACGTAGGACGCCATCTCCCCCCGCGGGCCGGGCCGGGGCCGCTCCGCGCCCTCGTCAGCCTCCTCCCGGCCCAGCGCAGCCGCTGCCTCCGCCCTGCGCGCTCCGCCCGCCTGCCTGCGGCTAACAAGCCAAACCGCGGCGGCGGCGGCGGCGGGGCCCGCGGGGGGCGGCTCGGCTGGGCCCGGCGGCCCGGAGCGCGGGACGGGCGCGCAGGAGAGCCGGCGGGAGAGCGCGGCCGCGCAGAGGGCGCCGGCGGCGCGCAGCCCCGAGCCCCGCGGCCCGGAGGAGCCCGGCGGCGCGCTGGGCGGCCGGCAACTCCCCTTCCTCCTCCGCGGCTTCCTCGCCTCTCGGCCCGGGAAGGCTTCCTGGCGCGCCCGGCTCCCTCCGGGCCCTGGCTCGACACGCCTCCTCCCGGCTCCACTCCGGGGACAGTGGCGGCTCCTCCTGGCCCCGGCGGGCCTGAGTTATTTTTAGGAAGGTACAGCTACAGTGAGGAGGGGGAGGGCTGCGGGCAGGCGGGGCCTCCTCTCCCCTCCCGCGCCGGGGTCGCCCCCTCCTCTCAGGGGCTCGCGCCTGGGGGTCTCCGGGAAGCACTCGGATCTCCCGCGTCCCCAATCCTCGGGCACTGGGGCGCCGCGGCCGCCGTCGGGACGACTGGCTCAGGTCCGGGCGCTGCAAAACCTGATCGCCTCGTCTGACGTCCCTGCTGCTCCTGGTCTCCGTCTACTGGGCTCGGCCGTCCCTCCCGACTGCTGCTGCATCCCCTCGGGTCGCCCCGCCGCCGCCGCCGCCGCCTCTGCTGCTCCGGCCGCCGCCGTGGGCTCCGCCGCCGCCGCCTCCCCCCATCAGCGCGCCCGGAGCGGAGCTGCCCCGGCGCCGGCGCCGCCGCGGCCAGAGCACCCAGCCGGGGCTGCAACCCTCCGGCCCAGTCGCTCTCGGCAACTTTGTTCCTGGTCTGCGCGGGGCGGGAGAGGGGGAAGGGGGGCCGCGGGCCGCCCAGGTCCGGACTCCCGACGGCGGGCGTCCGAGGGCCGCGAGCCGCGCACAGCCCCCTCGGAGAGACTGTTTGGGAAGCGGCGATTCCCCTCCTCTTCCTCCGCCTCTTCCTCCTCCTGCGCCTTCTCCGGCCGCCCGTGCCGCTCCTCAGGGAGGAAGCGGCCTCCGGGGCTTGTTGCTTTGTGCTGCAACCATGGTGAGGAGTGAGTGACAAGGCGCGGGCCAGTCGGCGGGCGCCGCATCACCGGGGGGCGGGGCGTCCCGGCGCTCTGGGTCCCGCCTTCCCGCGCGGCCCGCCCCCGCCCGCCGGCCGCGCCCTCGCTCCGCCGCGGCACCTTCGGTCGCGCCCAGGTGAGCCGGGGGCTCGGGCCGCAGCGGGTCGCGGCGCCCTCGGCTGAGCGGGCCAGAAGCCCGCCAGACCTGCCCCCGAGGGGGCTGCGCAAGGGCTGGTGCCCGGGCGAGAAGCGCAGGGCTCTGTCTCCCAACTGCCTGCACCCCTTCCCTGTCTCTCGCCGTGCCCGTACCCACACCCCCCGCCGGTTCCTGGGAGACCCAGCCGCGTCGGGTCGCCTCTCTCAGACTCCCCCTGGCGCCACGCAGCGGCTAAGGAGACTGAAAGTTGACCCGGAGCAAAAGTCCGGCCGGCGTGCTCGGGCCGTACTGGGCATTGATTTTGAACCCGGGAGTGGACTTGGAGTTGCTTCAGAGGCGAGAAATCCTCTAAGGATTTATTTTGCCTGTTTGTGACTTGCTGCAGGGAAAGCGTTCCTCTCCTGCCTGGCGCCTGAAATGACCACGAAATTAAGGAGATGGAAGCGTCCCAGTTTCAACACTAAACCCAATACCGTCGAGACATTGCAAACACGCCACATTTAAAGGTGATCAGTCACAGAGGAAGATGGGCACGGATGTTAGCTCAGGGCCAGTCTTCCTCAGCAAAAGGAGGAGGATTAGCAGCAGATGTTAGCTCAGGGCTAATCTTCCTCAAAAAAAGAAAAAAGGTGATCAGTCGTTAGCGAGAGACTCCGACGACAAGTTTTGTGACATAATCTGACTTTCCATTAGGCAGAGCAAACGTCCTTCTCCAGATCCCAGAGTTCCAAGCTGGACTCACTTGGTGCAGAAAACACCATAACATAGCCCTTTAAGATGTTACCGTTGCTCCTGCTTCATTTCCCCCTCCCGCTCCGGTTCTGAGCCAGGTCAAGTTGTGTAAGGTCAACCAAGGACCTGGGACAGCTCTGGTGTTCTGATCCTAGGGTTTTATTGTCATCTGTCTCTTCTCTCCACCCCCCTCCCTACCCCCAACAAGATAATGTTTTGATGTCTGTATGGAGGCTATACTTAGAGGAGCGTTGTTACCTATATTGTAATATTGAATATTGAATGTGATATTGAATACTGTGACCTATATTGAACTTTTTTCAAATTTTCAAACATACTTTGTTAACATCTAGTTTATTTTAAATACTGGGAATAGGTTGTGAGCAAACATTGTGGGGTCCTTAAGTCACCTGTGGCATTAAACAGATTGTGTGGCTTTCTAGAGAAGGGACTGTACAACCTTGTGAAACTGGATCTGAGTTATAATTTGTATCTCTAGATCCTTTTATATTAATCTTGCTGAAACTGCTTCCTGATATTTCTCTTTCACCCCATAGCTGAGCTCCAGCAGCAAATTTTCTATGACGTAGACCACCACCTTGAAAGCAAAGGAACATGAATAAGTGCCATTATAGTTCTATAAAGAGAGAAGAAGAAAAAATCAAATCCAATGAAGTGAAAAAATATACCTGACAACTCCATCTGGTGTCTGATAGACATCTCAGAATTCACATGTGCAAACCAGGCTCCAGGTCTCCTGCCCCAAATGTGCCCCACCCACAGCTTTCCCCATTCCTGTTAGTGCCATCTACACCGTTCCCATTGCCCAGCTGAAAAACCTTGGAGTTTTTCTCGACTCCTTCCTTTCTCTTAGAACCCACAAGGATCAGTAAACTTGTCAGCTCAACCTTCAAAGTACCATTTCTGGAATCTAACCTCTATCTGCCACCTCTACTGCCATGACCCTGGTCCAAGCCAGCATCATCTTTTGCCTACAGTTCGCAGTAACCACCTGCCTGGTCTCCTTTCTGCTCATGACTCCAGAAGTCTACTTTAAACACAGCAGCCAGGGTGAGTCTTTTCATTCCAGCTCAAGTCAGTCCTCTGCTGAAAAAAAAAAAAAAAAAAAAAGGCCATTGGGGGCCAGCCAGGTGGTGTAGTGGTTAAGTTTGTGCTCCTCTTCAGTGCCCAAGTTTGCAGGCTCAGATCCCTGGTGTGAACAATATACACCACTCATCAAGCCATGCTGTGGTGGTGTCCCACATACAAAATAGAGGAAGATTCGCACAGATGTTAGCTCAGGGACAATCTTCCTCACCAAAAGAAAAAAAGGTCCATTGGCTCCCTATCTCATTTAAAGTAAAAGCTAAAGTCCCAACCAGGGCCTAAGTAACCTATGGATCTGGTTCTGGTCTTCCCCACCACCACCACCACGCCCCACTTTATCTCTCTGATCTCACCTCCTACTACTCTAACCCCTACTGGTTTTCCCAGCCACATTGGCCTTTATGCTGTTTCTGGAACACAGTGAGTAAGCTCTAGTCTCATGGCCTTTCCATTTGCTGTTCCCTCTGCCTCCTGTGTTATATCCCTACTCCTGCAGCCTGCCAAAAACTGAAACCTAGAATGTTGTTCCCTCACCTCCTTCATATCTTTATTCAAATGTCATTTCCTCTGTAATTTCACATGCCCTAGTTCTCTTCCTTGCTTTCTTTCCCACCATCTAACATACTATATATTTTACATACTAATTTTATTTGTCTCCCACCACTATAATATGAGCTTCTGAAGTCAATGATTTCTCTTCCTTTTGTTTGCTGCTATGTCCACTAACACAATGTAAATGATTTACTAACTAGTGTTACCTTGTATGTGTATGAGATTGTTACATACACTCTCTCACTTGTGTCACAGATGGGGGAGGGGAGGCTAGGAGGGAAACAACCTCTTTGAGGCTGTTTTCTGTTCTATAAAAAGATGATAAAAATTGCGTGCCCTGGGCTGCCCTGTGGCCAAGGGTTTAAGTTCGCACGCTCCACTTCAGTGGCCAAGGGTTTCGCAGGTTCATATCCTGGGTGTGGACATGGCACTGCTCATCAGGCTATGTTGAGGTGGCATCCCACATGCCACAACTAGAAGTACCCACAACTGAAATATACAACTGTGTACTGGGTGGATTTGGGGAGAAAAATCAATAATAATAACAAAAAAATGATTGGCAACTGTTGTTAGCTCAGGTGCCAGTCTTTAAAAATAATTGCATTCCCTGAAGATTTGTAAGGATGCAATACAATGTGTGCAAAGTGCCTTGCATAGTGCTTGAACCATAGTACGTACCCAACAAATGGTAGTTATTTTCAAGATTGTTCTTTTCATCCTAACCCTTTGAGGTTAGTGGAACAGTTATCATCATCCTGTTTACAGATGAGAAAACTGAGACTAAAATAGGCCATGTGACTTGCCCTAGTTCCAGCCCTGCCTTTATCTTTGGAAGGGTCTGGGGCAAGCTAGCAAATGGAGACCTATATACCCTATCATAAATACTTAAAGCTATAAATTAACTAGAACGTGGTGCTGCAGGGAGTACTGGCTTCAGGCCTGAAACTTGTACCTCGTTTTCTTCCCATCTCAGCCCTATCCCATACCACAAAAAGGCTCTCACACATGAGGACACCCCAGCGTGCACATCCAAACTACAATGTACCCGTCAGAAAAGCCACCCCTTGCCAATTCTTCCAGCCATGGTCCAGCCTTGGAAGTGGCAGGGCAGTAAGTACCAGGATCCCAGATGCTCAGAGAGTATGGAACTCCCTGCCCCACAGGGAAGGGTGAAGGTAGAGCAGGGCCCTTCAAAGCAGGAGGCAGGAACCCCTCTCACCCAGATCTCACAGCCAGAATGTTGTGAATTCCGGATGCAAACCCAACTCTCTCTTTTTGGTGTGCTCTGCTGTGATATTGAATTGCATCCATGACCTCAGGTAAGGCATAATAGTATGTCTTATCCACCAATAAAATGACTAACTCACTGTCAACTTCTAAGCTATCATTTAACTTTAGTTAAAGCTAATTTTCCCACTATAATCTGCTTATCTACATATGTCAATAATGCTTGTCGTCATTCAGTATCTAGGACATCTGATACTTAGCATGCATTGCTGTTTTATTAATATTTGAGCCCCAGCAGTGTTCTAGGTCTAACATGGGCAACAGAGCTAGACACAGATCTGCCAATCTGCCGAAATGTCCAAACCAAACTGTATCAACAAACCAACCATAATCAAAGTAAGCCATCTATTATGCTGCCTCATAAAGGCAAGATTAAAAATGAGAGTTTCTTTGTTCTGTCCCTGCAACCATCATATTATCTAGAAAATCATTACAGGATAGATAGAGCCCTGTATTTTAACTCTAGAAATATATTTTAAGTTCTGGCCTTAATACCATTTACTTATAACTTAACAAGCCTTGATCTTTCCAACTGTAAAGTCTAATATATCCCTAAATACATCATGAAGGTTAGATGTTTAGAGTTGTCTTTAAAAGTGAGTTAAAATAATTTTTTAAAAAATTCCTGTAAGTCTAGCTATGACACAAGATTAGGGGTTGATATATCTTTATCTATATGTATGTCTATCTAGAGAGAGAGAGAGAGAGAGTCATTTGTTCAAAAAAACACTTTGAATGTCTACTGTTCAATCAGTCAATAAGTATTTATTATGTGCTATGTGCTAGGTACCGATCATGATGGTTGGCATACCAATAGTAAACAAGACAAGCATGGTCCCTTCTCTGGCCTTGCAGGAACTTGTTCCATGTGCCAGGCCCTGCCTTAATTTACACACCTCACTAGGAGCATGGCCAGGGTAATAGAAAGAATCCAGGAAGCTGCCCTGCTCTGCTAAGACGAGAGCTTCCTCTGGTTACCATTTTCTCCGGTTGTCACAGCCCTCTGAAGGCAAAGTTTAGAGCAGAGAGAGGTTGAATTCTCTTAAAGACATTCCTCACATACTTCTCCCTCCCCCCACCGCCCCAATTTTTTTTTGCATTGTTTTGCAGTTACTTCTACCCCTGTAAGTAACAATCTCAGGAGAGTGGAAGGCTGTGGTTTAGATGCTGTATCACTCTCAGTGAGCACACTCCTCTAGGAAATATTGTATTCACCTGCAAAGAGCATTCCAGAGAGTCCCTGGTGGAGAGTACAGTTACAGACATCCAGGGAAAGATACAGTGTGTTCTTGGGATAGAGCTCATGAAATAAGTTAGATGAAGTGTCTCAAAAGCACACTTAGAATCAGACTCTCAGGTTTCATTTTACAGGAATCAGAATAAATTCAGTTTTGAGGATGCTGCCACATAGGAACGACACTAATGTAGATATCATGTAGCTGTTTAGGTATTTGATTCTAAGAAAAGAAACTCATTTTTTCCTAATTTATCAATATTGTTCCCTGATTCTGCCATGGACATAAAATTAAATAAATATATAAATAAAAAATATTCAAGCTAGCAAATAAAACTGTTCTATCCAGTTATACTATTGTATCCCTCACACTGACATAATGACTTTCTTCCACTGATTTGTTTGCATTTGAAATATTGGGCTAGTGGGAGAGACCAACCTTCTTTATTTTCTTCTTGTGAGAAGACCGATGCTGACATTTCTAAAAGGAAATGCATTGTTAAACTTTTGATCCACCATCCATTCCTTCTACTGTTGCCTAGTCTTTGGCATTTATTTTTATGAATTGCTCTATGGAACTGTAGTCCAGAATCAGTCTACCAAGTTAAAGGAGTTTAGGTAAGAGATACAGATTAAGCCTTTTTTTTTAAGCTTGAAAATAGGTAAAATTAAGGACTTCACTTTAAAGCCTAACAATGTAAATGCCACTACACAATCAATGAGTACTTAATGCATAGATTTTAAAAGCCCATACTGTATGTCATGAATGCTCAAGTTAATCATTCAAAGAGAAAAAAAAAAACCCTTCGATTTCAAACATGCAAAGTTAAAGCAGTCTGTCATAACGAGCCTGGTATAAAACTGTATCAGGGTTTCTTCAGCTATATGAAGGTGATTACACACAACTGAAATTACATCCACAAGCAAACTGGTATGCAGTGCAGAATTTGTAAATGAGTTCTGAAGAAGAGCAGCCACAATTATTGCCACCTCTGGTCTCCAAGTGTTATTCAAGGGTAAATGCAAGTGTGCTGTAATACAGCTGTCTACTCTAGGAGTGTCAAAATCAGACAAGGTCATTTGAGGGGAAAAAAAAAAAGCAATATTCTTGACCAGCTGTGATTTTTTTAAGCTCCAGTACTAATAATCTTTCTGAAGTCATGATTATTTAATATTTGTTAAATCTGAGACTAGTGCTAGGCACCCTATGTACATAAACAAAGGCAAAGTGCCTATGTGTTGAGCTTACAAATCTAAATTAGGCAAAGGAAGTGAAGGGCAAGCAAGGGCGTGGGAAATGCGCACTGAGGGCCTATTAAGAAAATGGGGCTGTTTTATTGTATTGTTATTTTGGTTTTAACTATCAGAAGGCTCATTATGTTGCAACACAAAAATGTAAAGGAGAGGAGTCAAAGGAGAAAAGCACGTTGCTTTACAGGAGTTGAAGGAGGAATCCTTAAATATGAAATGGCAAAATGTATCAAGTTAGATACCTAACGGAGGGAAGCACAAGGAAATGGCAAGAAGAGAGAAACTCTGAACCCTGGAGGGGGTATGACCGGATAAAGATAGTACTTGAGATATGGCTCAGAAGAAAACAGAATGCCCAAGCCTTTGAGAGGCATATCACAACTGGTCCTGGCCATCTTCAGTGCTTTCCTTTTACTAACGTTTTACTTATCACATAACATAAATATGACCAGTGATAAGTGCTGGTAAGACATTTAAAGCAGAGCTGTTTCACCTTTTGCTTATCTCACCTACAAGGAATGAGTCTGTGGCATCATAGCTGTAAGAATCCAGAGACAATTAAATCAAGTTAAAGACCAACATAAACCCACATACTCCACCCTGACCTGGCCGGGTGCCTCACAGACAGGTCTATTGACACAAAAGAAACAGCATAGAAGTGATTGGATTAACAGAACTTCATCACATTGCTGCAGGGAAAAAAACGTAATCTGTATTTTCAGTGGAGTCAGTAAGCACAGCTTTAAATGGCATAGTGGAATATATGATATAAGTGATATAGTGGGAAAACCTTGGAATCTAATATCAGACAGTCCTGAATTTGAAAGTCTATTCTGATACACATGAGCTTTGTGACCTTGAGGAAAGAACTTAACCTCTCTGAGCCCTAGTTTCTACCTTTGTAAAATGTAGTTAGTAATATCTTCCTTGCTAGATTAACATGACAATGACTCAAAATAGGATTTATAAAAGTAAAAACTCTTTCTCATCTCTCTCTTCTCCCTAAAAAGAATAGCATTAGTCAAAGAATATTTGTGTGGCCCTTCACGTTTCTAGGAAAGGAAAATTTTAGGTTAAAAATATATTGACCCATCTAATTAATATATAGACTTTTGAACTTAGAGTACCAGAGTAAGCTGTAATTACTTTATTGTAAATAGCCCAGAGCCTCAAAGGTAAATAATTTTCCATCTGGCCAGTGGTTCCTAGCTGTGGATGATCAGCATCTTCACAGTGCTGAGAGTGCTAGAACAGCTGGCCAGAGCTGGCAGTCTCCAGAAAGCTTCTAGTGTTCCACGGGGCAAAATAGAAGCTGTTTATGAGATGTGTCGAACCTGGGTCTGACGGCATCTCTGCCTGTATCAAATAAATGAAAAACTAGAATTTACTCTTAGGAATATTGAATCTATTGCCAGGTTTATGTCCATTTCAAAAAGCAAGGGATACTTACCATCTACTAATTTGTGTGGTATTGTCCCAATTTTTTATGTGTCAGAATTATTGATTCCCAAGTATCCATATGTGTAAATCTACACATAGCACTCAAAAGACTAAATCTAAAAAATGTAAAATGAGATTCAGTGAACAGAGAGATCTAATTTAATTGCATACAAAAATAATATTCACAGTGATATGTTTGTGACATTTCCAACTCCTAGATTTTTAACAGATTTTAAAACCTAATCAATGTGTGCCTACCCTGGCCTACCATAGGCCAAAGAATGATGCTCCAGAGCCTCTCAGTGCCCTCCACCAAGGTTAGCTGCAGTGCTACAATACAAGTGACCAAGCGGAATCTGTGCAAAGTTACCTGAAGCATTTCTTCCACCCATTTATCTTTATGGTGATTAAAAAACACACTTTCAGGACATGCTTTCTGCAGTGTAACACAACTTCCATCAGGAGCTATGGAAACTTGTGAACACAAAAGCACTACAGAATTTCCAGAACAGATAGTTGTGGCAGCATTGGCAATTGGGTCCCAGACCCATTGGCTCTCTCTTGACAATATACTACAAGAGATCTCAAAGGAGCACCTATATAGTTCCTTTGCCTGGTTGAAGCATCTGCCATCTGTGCTCTACTATGTCAGAGGCAAAGTTAGTTGTGGATCTCTTTCCTGATACCTGCCAATATTAGAGAGTAGTCCTCTTTTTGGCCAAGACATTCCTTTGACTCTTCTTTTAAAGACAATGGTATGAGAATTGAAGGGAAATAAAGACTTTCCGAAAGAGTTTTAATTCTCCCTTTCCCCTCATCAAATGAAGCACCAAGTAATGTCCAGACCATCCAGTTGTTACTGCACAATTTCTGTCCTTGACCTGAAATGGGATTCTTTTGAAGGGGTCTGGGTCCCGGGTTGGTCCAGCTCATGCAAAGCCAGAGACAGACTAAACCAAGGTGGTAGGTCAGGCAACCATTGGTGGTAGAGAGGGATGAGAAGGAAGGATATGAGTTCTGACTACTTTTCTTGCTTCCCTTTGGGAAGAAATTGTGAGTCCATGGTGATATCTAGTCACAGCTCTCTTACTTTGGGAAATCTTTGAAACACGTCAAAAATTGCAAGCAGACATGGTTTCTATCAAAGACCTTCGAGCAGGGAGTTTCAGACGTTACATATTCTTTCTTATACGCAGTTTATCTTTGAAAGGGGACATCAAGACCTGGGCATGTAATGTGCAAGAAAAGTTAGCACAGTCAGGGATCCCATATTTTCTTATGAAAATCAATCATCATTACCAAACAATGCCAGGACTCTTAAACACCATAGTTTTTTCCAAGGCATTCCCACAAGAGGCTCCTGGCAATTCATTCATGTAACTAATAATAGTAGCTCGCCGGTATGGAGTGCTCACTATGTGCCAAGTATTGTTTTAAATCCTCCAGGTGCACTGTCTTAATTAATCTTCCAACAACTCTGTGAGGTGGGAACTATTCCTATACGTGTTTTACAAATAGGGGGAACTGAGACTTAATGAGGTCCCAGAGCCAGAATCTAAACGCATGTCCTCTCGTGCCAAAGTACATGTGCTAAGCCCTCGTCATGGGAGTTCTCAGGTCTTCCTTGACTTATTTCTTAAACTTAGAACATCAAGTGCCAGAATCAACCATTTTTGGTCATTAAAGTGATCTTCAGCCCTATTTTCTTTTCTATCTTCTGTCCCTGATAAATGTGACATTTCCTGAGAAACGTGACTACACTAAACCTGAATTTCAACCTAGACAACATCCCAGACCTCCAGGCTTCCCCACAGGGTATCTTCACATAGATGTACACAGACACCTCAAAATCAATGTGTCCAAAATAAACAAATGAAGTACTTAGGGATAAATCTAACAAGCCACTTACAAGAGCTGTATGCAGAAAACGACAAAACTGATTCAAGAAATCGAAAGTGTTTAAGTAAAATAGGGAAGTATACCATGTTAACAAATTGGGAGATTCAGCATTAAGATGTCAATTTTCCTCAGTTTGATGTATTGAATAAATGCAATCCCAATCAAAACTCCAGCAGCCTTTTTTGTAGATATTGACAGTATGATTCTAAACTTCATAGGGAAAGGCAAAACACTTCTGATTAAAAAAAAAAAAAAAAAAAGCTGAAGGACACATGTTACCCAATTTGAAGACTTACTACCAAGCTACATTCATCAAGACAGTGTGGTATTGGCAAAGGATAAACACATAGACCAATGGAAAGACTAGAACTAGACCCACAAAAATAGGGCCAACTGATTTTTGACAAAGGGGTAAAGGTAATTCAGTGGAGGAGGGAGTCTTTCAATAAATGGTGTTGGAACAATTTGACATCCAAATGCAAAATCAACGTGTTCTGATTTGAACTCAATATCATTCTTCCAAAATCTTCTCTGCAAATATTTCCATATCTTGGAGAGTGGTACCACCATCCACCCAATTGCCCAGGCAAAAAAACAAGAGTCATCTTTGACTCATTTTCTCACTTTCAGTCCCTGAGTTCAATGACTCATTAAATTATGTTGAATCGCATGTCCAATCCTCCCCACCCCATCTACAGCCATTGACCTAGTTCAGGCCCTCTTTCCCGTGAACCTTATTTCCTGTCTCCAACTCCCCCAAAAGCCCTCCTAAGGAGAAGCATGGCTCGAAGTAGCAGAGGGAACCATTGCTTCCCTGAGCTCCATCTGAACAAGTGGTACATTTCCAACATTTTTAAAAAGATCATATTGATATGATGGTTTTTAGGATTACAGTGAAAAGATGTTACATTTAGTCATATTGAAAGAGGACCATAAGTTGTGTAGAGAATGCCGGCGAAGCGTGAAACCTCTTTATGCTGCCAGGGCCCTCCAGCCAATGTGCAGTTCCACTCCCTGGGGGTACTTGGCCAGGCCCCCGGCCTTGCCCCTGGCTACCTCCCCTCCCATTAGAAATTGCCTGGGCCTTTGCACAGATGATCTTTTGAAAAAGCAAATCTATCACGTAATTCCAGAGCTTAAAGCCCTTCAGTGGCTTTCCAACACTTACTCCATAAAGTACAAGCCCCTTTGCACAATGTTCAAGAGCCCTAAGTATTCTGGCCCAGGAACACCTATCTAGTTTTCTCTCCCACCACTTTCCCACATAACTTCTACTCCAATCATTCCTAACACTCGAGACTATGAGATTTGCCAAACTCTCTGATTCCTTTAAGCCTTGCATATGCCCCTCCCGCCTAGAATTCTCTTCTGTCTGATGTTCACCCGTGAAATTCCTACTCCTCCTTCAAGACCTTCCTAAGCAAAGGTCTGCGGGCAGGTGGCGTTACACACTCGATGGGGCAAGAGTCTGAGACACCTGAGTTCTAACCTAGATTCTGTCTTGCTGCATACCAGCTGCCTGTCCGGAGGCAACTCGCATGCCTCCTGTGAGCCTCAAGGCCTATTTAAAATGGAGGTTACATTATCTAGATAACATATGGGAAGCACCTGGGAAGGGAGTCTGTGGCAATGGCAAAAATGTTCTAACCGGGTAGATTGTTAAAATTTATTACCCAAGATTTGTATAGATGTGTCCACGCACCTTCCCTGCTGGTAATTTGGATTGGCTTCAGCCAACAGGCCACCTCCTTAAGTACAGCTGTTCTATTTAGGACTTGCCTGGTATATGACCACTATTATTGTTGTTGTTACCATTATTATTGATTATTGTATCATTAGTCCCTGATTCTTCACCTCCTTCTTCCCCTACCAGGTAAATTAGGGCTTCTTACCTCATGTCCCCACAGCAGCTTATACATCCCATTTTATAATATTTGACATTATACTCTAATCATGTGTCAAATGTCTGCCTCTCCAATGGACTCTGAACTCCTTCAGGACGGGGCCCATTTATTTGTGTGTGTGTGCATTCCGAGCCTATCACCGGCCCTGGCACAGAGTAGAGTCACTAAATTTTTGGTAATTGGATGAATAAAGTAAGAAAATACATCTTATTGATTAGGAGAGTATAAGAAATATTGCTTTATTGATTCCTAACAGGTTCTGAACGGCTAGAAGGCTGATGTTGTAGAAGAAATTCACCAAAAGAAGCCAGTTAGTTGGCTTTCAAAGGGCTGGACTTCCTCAGAAAGCAATCTGCGTTTGGCCAATGACTTCTAGGGTTGATTAAACTCAGGTCTTTGTGTGTTTTTGTGTTTTTGCCTAAATTCACTTATCTAAAATATCTGACTAAAAATGCTCTTTAAAAATTTAGATTTTTTTTGATGAATCTAGTGAATCAGAGCTGTAGTCCCCCAAATCCCTCACAGACCATGAAGAAAACCCAAATATTAGCTCCAAGTAGTATCAACTGTTTCTTTTGATACTTGGCATTCTAGTTTTAGTGATTATGTGGTTTTTCTTCTACAGAAAAGTTGAAAAACATGCACATATTTCGCCACATTTGGTCACTTTTGCATTCTGTCTCTTTCTCTGTCTCTCTCTATATGTACACACGTAACACATACATTTTTTTTTTTTTTTGCTGAACAATTTACAAGTTATAAACATCATGACACTAAACCCCTAAATATTTCAGCATGCACTTCCTACTGAGGAGAACATTTCCTGTGAGCACAAGACCAGTATAATTCCTAAGAAATTTAATTCAATAATGTCTAAAATTCAGTCAATGTTCAAAGTCACTCAATTTTTCCTAAAATACCTTTTTATTATTGTCAGTGATTTCAATCAGAATTATGATTTCTTTTCACTTTTGAAGGAAGGAGACAGGAGCAGCAGTGAACTCATCTTCATGAAGTGAGTGAGCAGAGAAATGTAGACATATTATCTCGTTGAGATTCATACTAGGGGTGGTTTGTAGAGGATCCAGCAAACTGGGGACACGTAGAGAGGTGTCCATTAGTAGGGAGTGTTGAGTAACCAAATAGACAGACTAAACAAGTATTTAGGGTACCAGCATAGCACGGGTATTTTTTTTTTTTTTAAGATTTTGAAAGGATTCAAAAAAAAAAAGGAGGAAAAAAAGGAAAAATGGCAGAAAGGGAGAGAGAAAGGAGAGAAGAAAGAAAGAAAAGTAGAAAAAGTGTCAAAAAGAAAATCAGAATTTGTTGTACTCTATCTTACATATGGGTATTGTTTTTGTTTAGAACTGCATGTGGGAGTGGGGCACCATGATTTTTTCAGTGTTTAGGATTTCTATGAGTCTGTATCCAGGCCTGATTGGCTGTGACAGGGAACTATGGAAAGACAGTCCAGCATGATCTGGAGGCACCTCACCTAACCAGAAACAACTATGTCCTGTGACTATGATGTGAGTCATCTTTTCTTCTTCAAGGACCACAATAGGAGGGTGATATCAGCCAAAAAGGTATCCGAGTTAAAATGAATACTTTTAAAAAAGACTAAATATAATTTTTATATAATAGAATGGGTACTGGTTTGTTTCCTAGTATATGCAAGGTGATCTCAACCCTGTTTAAAACTCAGGTGTCAAGCATTGTTCTGGTTTCTATGAGAAAGTGTGTAACACAAAATACATTTGATAGCTTTGCCCTACATATATCCAAACTGTGTGATTGCTCTACACTGTATATAGCCCATTAACTTTTGTAATTGTACCTCTCCTCTAATGTACCTCCTTATTCCACACAAAAAAGATAATTTATCCCCATTTGTATTCTTAAAAGTATAGATAGCTGACTAATTCATAAAACACAACACGTACACAGGACCTAGTCCTAGTTTTTCACCCAAGCAGCTTTGAGTAACTTCGACCATTTTCTTAAATCAAAATACCTTATTAAGGGGCCAGCCCAGTGGCGCAGCAGTTAAGTTTGCACATTCCGCTTCAGTGGACCGAGGTTTGCTGGTTCAGATCCTGGGTGCAGACCTATGCACCACTTGTCAAGCCATGCTGTGGCAGGTATCCCACATATAAAGTAGACGAAGATGGGCACGGATGCTAGCTGAGGGCCAGTCTTCCTCAGCCAAAAAAGGAGGATTGGCAGCCGATGTTAGCTCAGGGCTAATCTTCCTCAAAATAAAAGAACAAAACAAGAATACCATACTAACATTTACCACACTCACTTGTATGTAACTATAGAGTTAAACTGGGGAATGTTGTCCCGTGTGGTTCCAGAAGCACTTTAAAAGTAATGGAAATTACAATGCACTCTGGAGAGATTTATGAGAATATTAATTAAAATAACTTGTCCTAGTTTTCATAGTTTTTCAAGAATGGAGAAGGATGATGAGTATGGCAAACTGACATATTTCCAAAATATGACTGCTCCTCAAAGCTATGGTTTTAAACAAAGTCTAATGAATCTTCAGAAAAGATGATTTCCGGTAGAACATAACATTTTTATCTCAAGAATTACACAGTAATTTATACTCGGGATACATGAGGGACTCAGCTGAATTAATGAAATATGAAAGAAATAAGGCAATTTCTGACAGTGTCGGAGAAATCTGTACCATTTTATCTCCCAAGGCATGGCCTATTCATAGTTTTACTTTGATGTGCACACGTAGTATGTATTAACATTGACAAGAGTTAAGCACACAATTTAAAGGAGAAAATTGCACCATTTTGAATTTATCTCCCAGATGATTAGTAAACACCAAAAAAACTACATTTAAATAGAAATATAAATCTAACTTAAAATGCCAAGAGCCAAGAAATGCAGCTCTTATTATGCTGTTAGGTACTAAGACAAACTGAAGCTGGTGAGGGGCAGAGAGACCCACAAGTTTAATTTCATACACAGTAAGCACTTAAACTGTTGAACTGAATCGATTATTTACCTATCAATTTACAGACAGAATTGTTCCTGCAACCTCATTTTCTGATTATGATCAGATTAATTACATTTACGAAAATGTAATTGAAAAATTTTTTACTAAAATTGTATGTTATTTATTTGAAGATGATGGTTCAGGACTCCCAGCTTGTCACCCAATACTGTTCTCAATTTCCCAATCTTGAGTCGCTTCTTCTTTTTCAAGCTCATATTTGGTCCACCCTCCTACCTCTCAGGTCCGAAAGCAAAACAAAGCACACGCACACACAGAGGAAAGGTGAATTGCTAGATTTAGATTATGCTTTCTTCTTCTTGATTTTTTTTCTTTATGGTTTTTTTCTCAGAGTAGGAACATGATTTTTAAACCAAGTGCATTAAATGTGAATCAGGTCTATTAAATGACTAAGTGTTGAGTCTCAATAGGGACTGGACAAGAGAAGATGGGAAAATCAAGATTGTAACACTGCATATACTTAGAATTCCAGGTCCTCCACAGAACTTTGACCACTAGGCCATCAAGGCTAGCCCTCTAGGTCCTTCTTAACTGACCATTTCATTTCCAGAAACTGATTATAAATAAATATCAAGAGTTATTTGCAGCACTGTTTACAATAATAAAAAGTGATAACAATCTAAATATTCAACAATAAAGGGCTTATTAAATTATTCCAAACCAATAGAATAGAATACTATGCAACTATTAAGATCACATTTTCAAGATTATTTAGTAACATGAGTATATGCTCACATTATATTGAGTGAGAATAAAAAAGTAGACTCTAAATCTGAATTTACAATGATATCCCAATTTTATTTTTAAAAAAGTATGTATTGATAGATATAGAAATAGAAATAGATAGGAGTAATTTTCATGCATTTACTTATACAGAACACCAGATTAAAGCAGAACCTAAAATGAAATTCAGTTTTCCAAATATTGTACTTTAAATACGTAGTTGAGCTCTGGCTGGTAAAACCAACCAATTTACCAACCAAACAGCAACCACAAAAATACCAAGTCTTCTTGACTGGCAATCGGTATGTTTTAATGTGTCCAGTTGGTTTTCAGGTGGCAAATTGGTTTATCAATTGGAAACACTGATGCAGTAAGTAGGTCATGTTTGAGTTGTGTTTTGACCAGCTCTATCCCCACAGGGAAAATGAGAAGTTTGTCTTTTTACATCCAGTCTTTCCTTTGGTGTCCAACTCGTATATTCCTCAAACTTTCTTCACCTCCTCAACCTCATCCATTCTCTGCTAAATAACACCAGACTTAGGAAAGCTTCCAAAATTTCATTCGGCCTAAGATAAAAAGTACAAGCCAGCATCATGAAGCACTTCCACCGCAGGTATTTGAATTTTAGCAGGGAATAAGCCGTGAAGCCCACAGTGTTTCTCAACTGGAACGCTATTTGCATTTGGGGCAGGGCGATTCCAACACCAGCAGGAACTCGTCACCCCCCGTCACCCTGAAAATCAAAAAGTTGACGTAGAACCAGTATCATTGTGTCCTATTCTGGACTCCTGCTGATTGCTCTGGAATTCATGTATTTATGGATATTTATTGGGGATCAGCTACAGGCAAGGCACTGTTCTGGGATTTCAGAGCAAACTTTGGTGATCATGGTTGCACAGAAATCATGAAATAAATCACATAACACACTGAAAACTTTAACAAAAATTATTCATGTGCTGTTCATTCTAGTTTTTTCCCCCTCTACTTTCTGTTTAATGTTTTGAAGAAAATCAAAAATAAAAATAAAAAAGGTTAGATTTATCTTGGAAATAGCTGTCTCCCCAGGCCTCTGTTTTCTTTCACATTTCAAATACTATTTGCAGAGATACCTTGACTATTTTTCTTTGTCATTTACATATGGACTTGAGACTCCCGCTTACATCCCCTCTTTAGTAAATGAACAAGAAAATGAAACTGCCACCTGGTTGCTACCACAATAGCACTGTCTTGCATATCTAAGTTTCAGTAGTTTATCTGGGAGGATGATGCTTTGTTCCATCAAATTGGAGCCTCTGGGTTTTTTTCCCCCAAATGTTAATCACTGTCACTCGGCTACTGAAGAGGTTTCGTCTGGGTAATTAAAGATCTCTTCATATCATGCTTGAATATAAAGTCCTAAATCCGTCATGCAGTGAACTTTGGTCCTCTGAGTATAATGGAGGAAATTGTTTTTTGAGAAATCTTAAAACTGTAAAAGAAAAATTTGATTATACATTCCTAATATAGCTGGATTTAAATAACATTTATGCTTATTAAATAATGAAAATAATTTATAAAAACTTTTACAAAACTCAAACTTTGGGTTAAAAAGCAAAGAAGCAAACACCCCACTCCCCCAGAAACATTCTCCTAAGAGAAAAATTAATTTAGAAAAAAAAACTTTTAAAAGAAGTATTTATTACTGTTTATATGACAATTTTTTTGTGGACATGTAGATTTCACCCATACTTCTTTTATGTTTTAAGTAGTACGATGTATTCAATTTGTGGATGAAAGTAATGTTTATTTTAAAAGGTACTTTTTTCTCGATATACTGGTTGTTTCATTAATATTCTAGTAATGAGACATTATATATATTTCAACTAATAGAAATAAGAATAATTACAAAAATAATCAGAAATAACTGTGAAATCAATTATAGCTTGCTAGATGCTATATACAAATAATATAAACATATTCACCCAGAATTAAAACAATAGGTCAGAGGAACAATCCTTTGGGAGTCAATATTCTATAGCCCTCACGATGAGGATTGAACCAGACAGACCAGAATTTGAAAATCAGTTTTAACACTTATTAGAAATGTGACTTTGTTTTAATAACCCTCTCTGAGCTGCATGTTATTCATCTGTAAAGTGGAAATCGTAGCACCTGAGTCATAGTTGTTGGAAGAATTAATATGTGTGAAGCACACAGTACGTAGTCTTCCATACTTACTGGCATCACCGTCATCATCATCCTTGCCATTCAAGACACTAGAAGCCAACTATTGATTTAAAGGCCTAGTTAGAGGCAAAAATTTCTTGACTACATGAAAAAAATTAGTCCCATTAACCAGGGCTTTTTCCTGCTATCCATAGTTAAGCAGAATTTTTAGCATTATCCAATGCTCGTCAATTTTTTCATAACTGCAAACCCAAAGCACTCATTACAAAATACCAAAGAGCTTTCAGAACTTAAAAAAAAAGTCAAATTATATGCTACTTATTGATCTCGCTATTTTAATTGGATCTAATCATTTAAGTGTTGGTGATTTATATACGATGGAAGTTGCAGAATATTGGTCTGTCACCCATCCTGTCTGCAGATATAATTGCTTTGGCCTACCCAGTGTTGGCAATACGAAGTTAAAGTGACCAAGATTAGAGGACAGGATTCAAATCCAAGTTAGCTCTGCTCCAAAAACTTTCGTTATGCCGTGCTATCTCTTTGATTTTCTTCCAGGCAATATATAGAGAGAGTATAATACATAATAATATTTAATTATTATTATATATTATAAATATATAACAGTGTTGATTAGATATTCAATTGCATGGTTGTTTCTATTGTATTAAATGTGTATGTGTGTGTGTCTGTCTGTATATAAGACTGTGCTGGAAATTTTCTGTTTGTCCCTCCAGATCTTCACCCTTTTCCACTCTGGTCTCTGCACTGGTAGGCTGATCTGTAAGAGCTACATCAATGGACTCCCTTGTCCACTGGGTCCTAGATAGGTTCAGTCAATGAGGTACATCAGCAGAAGATGGAAGAGAGGGGACAGCAAAACTTGGGAATATTTCTTCTCCATATCCTTCCCTAAAGTGGTCACTTGAGAGGAAGTGTGCTGCATCCGGTGACCAGACTTAAGATGGGTAAGGCCCTTGTTCTCACTAGCCCCAGGGAATTGCATCTCTATGGTTTCCCAGCATGCTCCTCACACCTTTGTTAGCAGTCCCTTTATTTAAGATCTCTTCAAATTACTCAATATGAGTATTCCCTGTTACCTGTCCTGACCCTCTGATTGGTCTGCCTCCCAGCTTTAATATCCTCCTTCTTCTAGTCAACTTCCTTCTTCTGTTGGGATTGTAAGATATGTGCCCATTCCACACTGCCTCACTGCAACAACCATGCCAGGACCACGGTGGGCCAATTGTATTAATACTCCTCCCAGAGTAGTGATTAGTTCATGTGGTGAAGCTGCAATCCAAGCTGGGATAGGGATTCTTCACCCAGAACTTCCCAAATTGAGATAAAGGTTGCCCTTTTCTTCTTGAGCCAAGAATTGTTGAATGCAACCTTGGGGCTTTATGTGGCCATCTTCCCTATTTTCCAGTAGGGCATTCTCTACAATAGAGCTCAGCAGAGACAACTAGAAATGAATGACAGACAGATGACACCAAGAAGAGGTTCCTGGAGTCATTATGCAAACTTCCAAACTCTGAGCCCCCAGTCCCTGCAGTTCTCTTCTACAATTGCCTTCGGCACTGTGTGAACATATACTGTATTTTCTTTTTGCTTGAACTATTTGGAGTTTCTGTCACATGCAACTTTAAAAAAAAAGGACTGATTAAAACAGTGGCAAAAACTTTGCAGACTGATATGTTTCTAATATTTTGAATTCAATTGTTTTGAAGAATTCAATGATACTGGCAAGAAATGCACTAGAAAAATCCTGATCCATATAGACGTCAAAATCTGTGGGACTTTTTATTACCAGGAGACTTCAGAAAGCCTCTACTGAAATTCAGTTTTCTTTAGGACATATTTTGGTCATATTCCTATTCCAGATTATTTCCCAGAGGGAAAAATGGCTTGACTGGGAGAAGAAGGATAGCAATGGAGTGTGCAAAGAGGAGAGAGCTTTCATTTCTCTCATTTTAAATTAGCAAGTGTGGTTAGGTATCAATGATTAATAGTGGTGTTTTTGTTTGACCAGTCATTGTGGAATTTTACTTATTTATTTTTTTGGTTAAAGAGTGTCTAAATGAATATTAGGTAGGAGAACAGAAGAATATTTATTTTTCCTAAACAGAGCACTTTTCCTCTGTAAGTGTGAGATTGTGTGGATTCAAGAAATGTACAAATGCAGCACAAAAGACAAATGGGGTGTATACTCCATTACAATAGCTTGCTATGTACTAACAATACTTGTCACCCACTTCTCTGACAGTACCATTGTGAGGTTAACAAAGCCCTTGGAAAAATAGGAAATGGTCCTAATAAATATTAATAATAGTTTACTTTCCTGCATTCCAAAGTAGTAAGCCAACACAACTCACCACTTTCTGTTGTACTTATCAAAGCACATGCTTTCACTAAAATTCTAAGTTTAGTTTTAGAGCATTTATATAGTGACTGATGTAGTGGATCTCTCAAAGACTTGGAACACTGAAATAAGAGTTTATAAGATTAACAATGAACATGATTAAAACACTATAACAGAAAAGAACAAGAAACAACCACAAAGGAGGGTTGGAGAACATTGAAAAAATATTCCCCAAGAAGAGCAACTTGGATTCCCCAAATCCAAGTTGTTTCCCATCTACCAACTGCTGTTTTTACTCTCAGAATGGATATTTGTGAATTCATTTGGAACTTAGAAGAAAATATTCCTATAGAAACAATGTTAAGAATGGTGGTTAGGTTTCTGGCAGGACTTGCAAGCCTACTAACCCCCATTAGCTGAACCGAAGAACTCTAGCTCCCTGTTGGTCCTGAGAGAAAATAGCGATATTCCGACCTGCAATCCAGGATGCTGAAAAATCTTCCTATTTCCCAAACCACCATCCACCACAACCTCACAGTTTGGAAAGTAGGAGTGGAATCCTCCAGTGTCCTTTCCTTCTGGGCCAAGAGAGAAAAAGAATTCCTTCCCTCATGGTGACTAAAGAAAAAAGAATTCTCAGGTAGCCAATGTTAACAGGAAGGGGGCAGTGACTCTCATTTGAGGAATGTTCATAAGTTAGTTTTCAAGGCTTAGGAAGGGCCCATGTCCGGGTACTTGCTTCATTTTCTTTCACAATGAGATTGTCATTGATGCCCTATGTTTGGTTTAGTTTAATAGAAATAGCTGTGTTACTTTTCAATCATGAGAGGTGGCAGGTGTTTTGAATCTTCTTCCTTGTGGGCAAATAATGGAACCTATAAATCCGAGGCTACTCTCCTCCCTTTGCCCTTTGACCTCCATAGAGCCTCAAAGGGAAGGTCACTCTTGACCTGAGGTGCAACTTGAACTGAGGTGTCAGAAACCACACACAGATTCTACCAGCCACCTCACAGGATTCTCTGATGACATAACAGAAGCACAATCTCCTTTACATTGTTTTAACAGCTAAAGCCAGAAATAACTCTGACATACATTAGAAAAAAATTAAGCCTTAAAAGCCTTTCTTTTTTCCTTAAAAAATATTAGCATACAAATGAGTTAGCTAGTAGTCATAAATCATTTTTTTTGCTACAAAATTATTGGCTAATTATACCAATTATTGCATTCTTAGCCTATCAGACTATGCTTTGATCATCCAGAGACAGAAATGTCTCTTGGAACCAATCCATTGGACAACAAACGGAGTCAGTTTGGATTGTTCTTTCTGAAAACCATATTGCCAGTAGTGCTCATCATCATTGCTGACCACTGAGGCTTGGTATGAATCCATCAAGAATGGTTACAGCACGCCGTCAAGAGTTCTTAAGAGATGAGTCCTCACTTCGCAACTCTCCCTTCTAAAAGATTCATGAAAACGAATAATTGCCATATAAACGTGGCACAGAGTTCTCACTTTTATTTATTTGTTTATTTTTTTAGTGAGAAAAGATTGTCCCTGAGCTAATATCTCTTCCAATCTTCCTCTATTTTGGATGTGGGATGCCACCACAGCATGGCTTGATGAGTGGTATGTAGGTCTGCTCGCGGGATTGGAACCCACAAACCTTGGGCCACCAAAGTGGAGCACTCGAACTTAATCACTATGCCACCATACTGGCCCCCCGAGTTATCACTCTTATCTTTCAGAATACTGGAAATTCTGACTATATGGGTATGTACACATTTAAATGGTAAAAAGCCTGTCTCCATTTTAGAACACCCTTCCTTATGCACTGTATTACATTGCATATTTCCATACTGAGGACAATCTGATAGGTCTTCTATATGAAGAAGCTAAGAAATATCTACAGAGTTAGCAAAATATTTGCATATCTATCATTTGGTTGATATTAATAATTTAAGGTTCTTCCAAACCATATGCATATCTTTACATTTGAAAATGTCCAGGGATCATCTGACATTAAAACAATCACCATTCAGAAAAGTTTTCTCCATGTAGCTCGAAGCTTAGTGAACTATTAAAGCAATATAAGCTTGAAGTGGAATTGTCAAGATTATACCAGACAATATGATAGTAATATTGTACCTTAAAAAATAACAAAGTATATTTACATTCTATTAATTAAATACTTGACTATTCATATTCATTATGCCAGAAGTTTTTCTAACTCCACTGTATTCACTGTTATATATGTACCCAATTGTTACATTGTGGTTTTAAATAATTTGATAGCACAAACTATTGTAGATTTTTATCTCTGATGATTTTTTTTCTTTCACAGTTTTGGTACAAACATTCTATTTATGGTAGGGCATGGTAATTCAGGTTAGGGGCAGGTCGTAACAGGAACCCTCTGTCCTTTCCCCCCATCTGAGTCCTTCTGTCATGATTAATTTCTGTTACAAAAAAAAGAAATGTGTACCATCTGTTTGCTGGTGCTTTGCAAGAGGTTAGCAGTTATTGCCTTCTTTTAGAGTAACGGTGCTTAAAATATTACATGATTTGTTCTCTGCGGCACTAAACACACCGTCTCTGCCACTGTGGCTTCGAAGCCTTCCGGTAGACTGTGAGAGACAGGTGGAAGCCACTTTTGTTAATGTCAGAGTAACGAAATGGAGACAAAATTTAAATTGTTAGTCAAGAATTTTCCAATTTGTATTAAGCATCTCAGATGTCTGCCTCATAGGGGAAAAAAGAAGCAATTGAAGAAAAAAATATGCACATCACATTTACACTGATAAAAAAGAACTTCTAAAGAGTATGAGAAAAATGTGATATTGCATCAAGGTGTAACAATGGTTTTTCTTTGTTTTTTGTTTCTTCTCTCCAAAGCCCCCCAGTACACAGTTGTATGTTCTAGTTGCAGGTCCTTCTAGTTGTGCTGTGTGGGACCCCGCCTCAGCGTGACCTGATGAGTGGTGCTAGGTCTGCTCCCACAATCTAAACCAGCGAAACCCCAGGCTGCCAAAGGGGAGCGTGTGAACTTTACCACTCGGCCACAGGTCTGGCCCTGTTTTTTATTTATAGAAGTTCTATTTAATTATTTTTTCAAATCTATGTGTTGATTTATCATAGACATTATTTTCTCATATTTCAGAATTGTATGTGCTCTTAAACACATTATATTTATTTTATAGTCCTTATCCAAGAGTTCTATTATCTGAACGTCTGAGGAAACCTAATCCCCCTACCTGTTGTGTCTGCTGATTCTCACACATGGTGAACTGTTCCCTTGTGTGCTTTGTATTTAGGAACGTGTGTTCACCTTCAACAAGGGAATCCCTCAGATCCTGAGCTAACAATGCGTCCCTTCAGAACAGTTTTGCGTCTTCCAGGAGCCTTAGGCTTATCACTGGACAGGATCAATTTTTACATCAATTTTTTGACTCACAGATTCTCGCTCCAGGCAGATACCATAAATCAGCATTTAGCAAAACATCATCTTCTTTTGTAAATAAAGTTTTATTGAAGCACAAAATATGTTCATTTGTTTATATACTGTCTACAGCAGTTTTCATTCTGCAGTGGCAGAGCTGGAGAGCTGCAACAGAGACTTTATGGCCCATAAAGCTAATGATATTTGCTATCTGGCCCTTTAAAGAAAATGTTTGCCAAACCTTGGTATAAATTCAAACCCTAAACCTGAGTAAGAGCTGGTATAAGTTTCCAGATTCTCAGGGGAGAGACTATTTCCTTCCACTCACAGTCCAAGCTGACGAATTTCCTTGTTGACTCCATGTGCTAGTGGGTAAGTTGCTTTTTTTTCTGTTAGTAGTCCATGCTTTCACTAAAGACATAGCTTTTTGAGGGTCTTGAATTCATGCAGATTTATTGATTCTAACCCTCTACTTGCGTGAACCCAGAGACTAAGGCCTCATCTCCTGAGAGCATTTAAATTCAAACTCCTCGATCTAGGAAAGCACATTTTCTTGCCACACCAGCAGCCCCCCGCATAGTGCTGCATAGGGGTGCACCCATAACTCCTATACTAACTCCTCATTTTTGTCTCCTCGGTTATCACTTACAAATAAGCTAGGTATTAGCTTGTTTTCAGCGATTATAGGTGTTTTATAGCAAAATATTTCTCAAGTTATGTAATATGTCATATTTCTGGGACTTGAAAGATGTATAAAATGTGACCGAAATCTTGAAGGACTGAAAAATTTTAAATTTTGATGAAACAATTTTAGGATTTTGAATAAAACTATCTATGTGGAATCAAAAAGGTAGAAGCTATTTAGGAAAATTGAGAAAGAAGTGGGCAATGAAGGAAGTAAAGACACATCATGGCCACCAATGATTGGAGGCCATGTAGCAGAGAGGACTCTGATATCAGACTTGCCCCAATTTGAATCTTACCTATGTGACACTTGGAAAAGTTATTTAACTTCTCATAACCTCATTTTCCTTATCTGTAAAATGAGCGTAATAAGGTCCAACCTATAGCAAAATCTCAAGACATGACCCTTGCAATTAATGTGGATGTATTGCAATGTCTTTAGAATGTTATTCACTCTGCAAATTGCCTCTCTCCTGCTTCAAGGGAAGGAAAGAACCATATTTAACATGTGGCATATATAACAGCAAATATTTCTAGCTGAATTTAGCCATTGTCATTGTTTCCATGGCAACTACCTTACTCTGAGAAGAGGGCCAAAACACATAAAGATGCTAAAAAAGATTTATAGTCACTTGTTTGGGATGATCTTCATAACTCTCGGAGTTATGAGGGAAGGAGTTATCCCAAACATGTGGTTCTAAAAACTTAAAGCAGTTACCAACTGTTTCCCTTGGGAAACTATTTAATAATTTTTAATTGTTTAATAATCTGGTCTCATTTTTTAACCATTTCTACACAACTGTCCTAGAAGGTTATCAGATTGGTACAAGTAATTTGTCAGAGTATACTCATTAGGTAGACATTAAGAAGGGAAAAATTAGCCAGAAAATATGATGTGAGGAAAAAGGCGATGTTCAGGTTTGGGAAAGGAAGGCAGGATATTGGCTCTAATTGTGGGGGTAAGAGATGTGCACAGCCTCAGTAACAACAGAAGTGAGGGGAGAGATGGAGAGGAAACTACTGTCATAGGCATAGTGCAGTTCAATGCTATTCCCATTGTATGAGTGGTACACAACCAGTGTGAAGGCTGTGTTTGCATCTTATTTATTCAGACGTAACATTTTTTTCCCCACTAAAGAAAGCAGTAACTCATTTCTCCAAGAAATTCTTTGGACCAAGTTTGTTTCCAAATCCAGTATTTTCAAGCAATCTTTCCTGATATGACTTTTCAGAAACTCACAGAAGACAACACAAATCAATTCCCGAATAAGTTTTCTATATCTTATGGTGTTTTCATCAGTCAACAGTTTTGTTTCTTCAAATCTTAGACTTGTCTTCAATTAGAAGAGAACCTGTTCAATTATAGTGAATATAGGGATGCAAATTCCCTTTGCTTATATATTTTAAATGATTTCTAAACACATAATGAACATGATGTAATTTCACTTCTAGCCATGCCAAAAGAAAAAGGGAAGTTACATAGTGCTTGAATACTTTCAGTCTCTAAAATACAAATATCCTCAATCATTATGAAGCTTATGTTCTACAGAGAAAAATAGCTTGTAAAAAACTGACTAGATTAATAAATACTTCAAAAAATCGTAATTTTATTTACTATGAAAAGCTGATGAAAAGACATTCTTCCTCACAGTAGGAAACATAGGTTATGATGAATGTGTCTAGAGATATCCAGGGTATTTACTTAGAAGGTGGAGAGTAGATTCCACTCCGCCCTACCCCTCTTTCTTCAAAATAGGTGCTGCTATTGGGTCTCTATTCTTTGTGAAGTATTCAAAATCAGCTATCAGTTTGTTACAGACTGAATATTTGCGCCCCTCCCCCCCCATTCATGTATTAAAACCTAATGCCCAATGTGAGTGTGTTTGGAAGTGGAGCCGTTGGGATTATTTAGGTCATGAGGTGAAGCCCTCATGAATGGGGCTCTCATAAAAGAGGCCCTGGAGACATCTCTGGCCCCTTCCACTAAGAGCCGATGCAGTGAGAACATGGCCATCCGTGAACTAGGAGATGGGCTCTCACCAGACATCCAGTCTACCTGTGCCTTCATCTTGGAATTCCCAGCCTCCAGAACTGTGAGAAATAAACGTCTGTCGTTTATAAGCCGTGCAATCTATGGCATTTTGTTATAGTAGTCTGAAAGGACTAAGACAGGTCCAAACGAAAATCTGCTTACAGAGGAACTAGCAAGACCTCTTTGCTTGGGACCTTCCAGAACAAAAGTGTAAATTGCTCATCACTATGTTCTAGCATATCAGTACAGGGGTAGCCTTAATTTATGTGAGTAGGTATGATTTGAAACACTCTGAAAGATCCCCTGATCTAGTGCACCTTCCCAGGAAGGTGAAATTCTATTTGCAAATAACTGCATGCGCTATTAATGCAAAGGTACAGAACCAAACAAAACCCAATGTTGTGTTACATTAATATAATTTGAGAGCTAATCAACGCTTCCTTTTATCCCCTCAGTACACATGTGTATCCCTTCCATATGTGGAACTTGATTTGAAAACTCTATACGATTTCACAGGTTAAAGAGAGTAGTTTTGGGGTCAGCCCCATGGCCGAGTGGTTAAGTTTGTGCCCTCTGCTTCAGCGGCCCATAGTTCACTGGTTTGGATCCCGGGCACAGACCTACTCACCGTTCATCAAGCCATGCTGTAACGGCATCCCACATAGGAGAACTAGAATGACTTACACCTAGGATACATAACTATGTACTGGGGCTTTGGGGAGAAAAAAAAAGAGGAAGATTGGCAACAGATGTTCTCTCAGGGCCAATCTTCCTCAGGAAAAAAACAGAGAGAGAGACAGTAGTTTCAACAGAATTAGACTAAGACATTTTAATGAAAAGGGCTTTAAAACATTTTATATGTAAGTATATATATTCTGAATATATGCATATATTCAGAACTTTTAACATTTAGCATTTAATGTAGTTTTCAAAAATTTGAGAGTATTTCATATTTTTCAATATGATTTTAAAAACCCAGCATTTGAGGGAGGAATCCCTAAACATATAAATGTTAGAGAAAAAGTTGACACAAAATCCAATGATGCTTTTTTAAGGATCTTTTCAGACACCATGCCTTCTCAGAGAAAGGAAACAATAGAAAGAATAAACAAATGGGACTTCATCAGACTAAAGAGCTTCTTCAAGGCAAATGAAAACAGGATTGAAACAAAAAAACAACCCACTAACTGGGAAAAAATATTTACCAGTCATATATCTGACAAAGGCTTAATATCCATAATATATAAAGAACTCTCACAACTCAACAACAAAAAATCAAACAACCCAATCAAAAAATGGGCTGGAGACATGAACAGACATTTCTCCAAAGAAGATATATGGATGGCCAATAGGCACATGAAAAGATGCTCATCATCGCTGATCATCAGGGAAATGCAAATCAAAACTATGCTAAGATATCACCTTACACCTGTTAGAATGACAAAAATATCTAAAACTAATAGTAACAAATGTTGGAGAGGTTGTGGAGAAAAAGGAACCCTCATACACTGCTGGTGGGAATGCAAACTGGTGCCGCCACTATGGAAAACAGTATGGAGATTCCTCAAAAAATTAAAAATAGAACTACCATACGATCCAGCCATCCCACTACTGGGTATCTATCCAAAGAGCTTGAAGTCAGCAATCCCAAAAGTCCTATGCGCCCCAATGTTCATTGCAGCATTATTTACAATAGCCAAGACATGGAAGCAACCTAAGTGCCCATCAACAGACGAAAGGATAAAGAAGATGTGGTACATATATACAATGGAATACTACTCAGCTGCAAAACAGAACAAAATCATCCCATTTGCAATAACATGGATGGACCTTGAGGGAATTATGTTAAGTGAAATAAGCCAGCGAGAGAAGGATAATCTGTGTATGACTCCACTCATATGAGGAATTTAAAATTATGGACTAAGAACAGATTAGTGGCTACCAGGGGAAAGGTGGGGTGGGGGGTGGGCACAAAGGGTGAAGTGATGCACCTACAACACGAATGACAAACATTAATGTACAACTGAAATTTCACAAGATTGTAACCTATCATTAACTCAATAAAAAAAATAATTAATTAAAAAAAAATCCAATGATGCTTTTTTAAAACAATTCTGCCAGTCACCATTTTGGAATAAGGTAAGAGGAAAAATATTATTCATCTGTATTTCTTTCAAACAAGAAACAATGAAGAATTCCAGGAAGATCATTGATATCAGAAATGTGATTTTCCTTAGTAATTCTTTTCTCGTTTACTTGACTGGTCATTTTTCAAATTAAAACAGAAGACATAATGGAGAGATTTCTATTAAACACTAAATTGAGCAATGAGAGAGAATAACAGTTCATTTTGAAATGTTTTAGAATTTCCTAATACATTTTTCTGGTTCCACATGATCCTTTTTGCCTTGGTAAAATTTGAAGAATGCAAACCCATGACACACCAAGCATCAATCACTCTATTCTAACCACTGCTCAATCCAATTTTGTTGATTCAAAAATATTCATTGTTCATCTCGCTATTCATCATTTATTCATCAACGCTCATTAATAATACATAGTCATAAATTACAAATATCAAAGTTAACACTCTTATGACTGTCTTTTGACATTATCCGTGCAAGTTCCTAAGTAAACAGATAAAAACTAGAGCTTAAGGAATAAAGTTCAGTGGAAAAAAACAAGAAAAATACCACCTTCTTAAAGGCAAGTTTATTTATTTTTAGGACACAATGAAGCTAAGTAACTTACTGAGTCAGTCCAGCTCTCAGTACATGTTGTAAACCTTCTATTTTTGCTCAGTATCTTCCCTTTTGTTGATCTTTAAAATGAAAGCATTGAAACTTTGCTTTGCAAAGCCATCCTAACATGATATGCTACAATTATCTTTATGGGGTTGAGTCATAAATAGATAAACCAAACGGTAATGCCTTGATACATTTTTATCAACTTTTTGGGGGTACAGACCATTTAAAAATACAATCAGCCTGAATGAACTAAAGACGCACGGCTCAGCAATCTAGACAGTGAATCAGGAGCAGTTTGCAAGACGAGTTGAGACAGTCACGTGAGACACCAAACTTTACACGCTCAAAGTAAAAGGAAAGAGGGAGAAAATGGTGAGGAAAACCTGGGTTTGGGAACTAGGCATCAAACCCAAGTCTGAGTCTCAGTTAATCTTTCTGAGCATCAATTTCCTTATCTGAAAAAAGGGGATAGTTAAATCTTTCATAAATGTATAAATACCCTATCCTATCGTGTTGACTAGCATGTAATAAGTGTTTTAAAATAGTGCCTCATATTACTAACAAGGAAAACTAGTAAACAACTTAAACTGCTTTAATATTGCAACTAAAGTCAATCGTCTTAGTTGCAAACTGTAACACTTGCTTTCTAGGCCATAGCAGCCTGGCAGGGGACAATCAAGGGATAACTTCAAAGATAATAAAAATAGCCTCTGGTTTTTAGTGCTCAAAGTGGAATAACTGAGCCTCTTTCTCTCCTCCTGTCAGGCCCCTGGATGGTCCTGTCTCCTCTTGGCAGCCAGTGAAGTTCCTCCGAGGTCCAGCCCTCGCCACACACACCTGGCCTCTGCCGTTGCTCCTGCAGATGTGGGCTGTGCCTTCCCCGCTGTCCCTGGGGTCACTGCCAGCCTCTGCACCACCGCTATTTCTAGTTGCTGATGTTGACCCCTCACTCTCAATACTGCCAGGCTCCCATCAGCAGCAATAAGACATTTGCAATTTTCCCAGAGGGATGCCCTCAGTTTCCAAGGTGCTCCTGCTGTTTCAGGTCTATCTTTTAAGTGTTTAGTTCTCTTACAAGCCTGTCCTTTTGGTTCAAAGGATTAGTGGAGGACCCTGTACCACGTCTCTCCCTGCCCACTGTGAACAAGCATCCCAGGTTACCACCAAGGGCCAGCAGTGTCCCTGCTCTCAGGGTGAGGCAAGTGTCTGTATTTTGGGAGAGGAAGGCTGAGGCCTCTGGGCATCAGGCCTGGGGGTTATGAGGGGACAGAGGAGAGAAACACAGGCCTGGGGCCAGCTCCCACAGGTTCTGAGGGCATGTGGAGTGGTGAGATTCTCCCAGCAGAGGCCAAACTTCAGAGCCCCCAGCTTTTTTCTGTTTTTTCTGGTTCTCTCTTTCTTCTTCATTTTATTGAGCTGTCCTGTGATAAATGTCTACATTCGTGCTATCCATTTTAGAACGTAAACACTCACAAATTAGCTCTATGTTCAAGATGTATTATTCTGTAAAGCACCTATCACAATGACATTTGCACTTAGATTTTTTTTTAACTACTGTATTTTTGTTGTAACGATTATCCTAAAATTAAAGCAGGAAGGCAATTGAAAGGTATTATTAGCCATTTATGGATCAGTATGTTGCTTTATGTAAAGCTGTAAAGATAATGAGTATGAAAGTGCTTTGTAATATACTCTTCAATTTATTATTCCTATATTATTGCACTTTCATAAATGTGCCAGTTAAAATAGAAAAGGTATATTGTCCTCTATATTATAATTATGCTTTTAACTAGAAATAAGCCACTCTTAGACATGCTTCCATTGTTTCCTTTATAGCTATTTATTTTCTTTATGCTGTAATAGCCATGAATTTCTAGAATGATAGTCATAGAATTGTACACTTAAAAGGGATGTTAGAGCCCTTACCCATTCCTATGCCATTAGGCAGAGCTGCCCTTCAACCTATTCAGACAGGTGAAGACATACACCATTGACAAAAATATAAAGTGAATGTTTTTCTGATTATAAATGCAAGACACATTTTTTAAAAGAAGTTCTATATCTTTCCTTCATTCAATATCAAATACTCCTGGTTTAACAATATAAATACTCAGTGATCAAGGGCAAAACAAAACAAACAAAAACTATATTTCTTTTGCTAGTATTTAGCATAAAAAGCATCCATTGTGTTTTGATATTACTGTTCTTTGTGATGGGTTTTCTTTTTCCGCTCACCCTCACTGCTATTGTCTGCAACCAGGACATTTAGAAAATCACACCATTAGAAAAGGTTCACAACAACAAGACAAGAATTTTAAAGAAAAAAAAGCCCAAGCCAATACAAAGACCACTTTCCATATTATTCTCCTATGGTTATTAATACATAACTGATTTTTTTAAAATTATAATCACATACGCAGTTTTTTTATGTAACACGACATCATATTTCCAAGTTCTGACACAATGCTGATATCTTTCATTTTAATAAATTCATAATATTTCATTAAGTGAATGAACTATCATTGTTTATTTGCTATTACTATATAATGAGACAATAAGTATGTTTGGTTACACAGTTTTCTCCACTTGAAGCAGTGTCTTAATCTAAATTTCCAAAAATTTAGATTTGCGGGACTTGATCCATAATTTCAAATTACTTTTCCAAAAGATTCTCCTAATTTTTCTACCATCAGCCATGGCATGAGTGCTCTAGCACTCAGTGTTTCAGTGATTGTAATTTGCTAAGTTTGGAATAGGTGTCTTTGATGTAATTAATCTTTGGGGAACAAAATAAAAGGAAAGAAGTCACCTTAGCAGCTGCACACATCAGATCATAAAGAAACTCAGATTAATTTCAGATTATTAGAGACTGATCTAAAAATCTTATATCAGATTATCAGTTTTCAGATGTATTAAAAGGACAGTCAGGAAACGAGAACTACTGCCCCTTGCGTGCTAACTGACCCATCTGGACCACTTGCTCTAGAAGCCCTTTCTGAAGTGTGAGAACTGAACATCCTAAAGATGGTTCTCTCTTTTCTGATCTGATTGTATTTCTCCCTTGCTGAAAAAAATCTTCAGTGACTCCAATTGTCCATAGATAAATTCCAAATCCCAAGTCCTGCCTCTGAGGCAATAGAAAGGACACATGGACAGCAGTACCCTGGAAGGAGCACATTTCACAGACTCAGAGGACCCGGGTTCAAGTCTCATCCCTGTGCTAATACTTAACCTTTCAATGTGCTTATCTGCACAGCAAGAATAATAGCGTATATTTTACAAGGCTGTTTAGAAGATTGGATGAGAATTCATTTGAAATGGCCCAGAATGAAGGGCCTCGTTAAACTGAATTGCTTTCTTTCATTCCTCTTCTTACTGGGCTCAACCTTCTTTACAGCATGGGTCCCCACACCCACCTGTTGCTTTTCTGTTTCGATACCTCTGCTTATTATATTGTCTCCATCAAATGCTTGTTCTTCACATCTCCAAAATCCTATCTAACACTCAAGTAGGAAGACTTTCCAGATTGATCTCCCCAATGGAAATGGCCTTCTCCTGTGCCACCATCAGCATTTATCACAGTTTGCTGTATGTGATGCCATATATGGGGTGTCACATGTCCTTCAGAAATGGAGCCCATGTCTCAATTCTCTTTGTATCCCTCCATCACCCTAGCATAGTGCTTAGCACAAAATAAGCACCTGTCTATTGTTGCTTTTATTTAATTCTATCATATTACACTCCATGCTTTTTTCTCCTGCTCTCTCCTCTGCCTTTATCCTTTGTCTTTCATATGAAGCGACATTCCACATTGAACACATCCGCCACGAAAAATAGAAATAGAAGGCTGTGAACTTCCCCTAACCTCCAAACAGGCACACAAAAATCCCAATAAGCAAATGAAATGACAGTTTTAAGAAAGAGAGGGGGGGAAGTAGCCTGCCAAAGAAGCAGCTTTTGCATGTCTAAATCTGTCTGTTTTGGGATGTAAGCCAAAGTCAGGGGTCCAAGACTATTCCAATTCTATTGCATTCCATTTATTATTTATATAGTGCATATTGCTGTAGTCTCTAAGCACTTTAAAATGAAATACAACATACCTCTGGGAGCGAAAAAGGAAATGAGGAACAGGGAAGGGGGGTGTGTTGGAACATTGGTTATCATTGTGAGCTTGGTGAGGTCTAAGCTGAGACAAGCAGCTCCTCCTCTGTCTGACACAGGTGTGAATAACACATTGTTCAATGTCAGTGGCATAAATTTCCACTGGGAGCTGGAAGCCAACCTGTGCAGAAAAGGCTTTCTTTATCCTTTGCTCAAAAATCTCATGATCCTGAGGGGAAAGGACCCCTTCCTTCTCTGGTATCCACCCTGAAATTCAAAACCTGATTGGAGCATAATTAATACTGATGCTCACCATATCAACTTCACCCTTCAAGATAATTTTTTTTTATTCCTTGTGGCAGCAGAGACTACAACTGCTAAAGCTGCTGGATGCTGAGTTTTATTCATTTGGTTCAGTTTCCTATGGCATTTGAAAATTCTCAAAGGGAGAAGAAAAGGAGAGTCAAGTAGTGTCATCAGAGCACTGTGGAGCAGCCCAGGTTCTGTCATTTGTTCTGCAGGCAACACCACAGATACACATACATTAGGGGGTCAATAAGTGCTTTCTTCTAACTGAATTCTTCAGGTATTTCCTGATAATGTGCCCTTTATTAAGGAGGTCTAAGGAAGCCTCTGGGTCTCTCCCAAAATAGAAAAGCATCCAAATGCTTTGACACCAGACTCCAGCATTTCTGATGGCTTTACATGTGGTCTTTAGGCAAACTCAAACTTTATGTTGGGGGGAGCTTTGATAGGCTTTTTTACTCAAGCAGATTTTCTTGTTGAAGCCTGGGACCAGGGGAATAAGCTAAATAGAGATGCCTCAGCCTGGGGTGTTCAATATTCTCTTTAATGATTAAAAATGTTGACTCCAATGGGAGCAGAGCTCATGCTATAGAGATTATTATGGTTTGAAGCATTTTCTGTATGAGTGGTGACGGCAGGGTGGGAGGGGCTAGGGAGTGAGACCATGAAAGGCGTCAGCTCCTACAGGGAGGAGGTAAGAGGGTCTCAGTGATTCAGCAGCTCAGCTGGAGGACAGAGGCAGGCAGGATGGGCGCTGAGAAGGGGATGGCTGCTGTCCTCCACAACAAGGTTTTTTAAAACTTAAATCTCAAGTGTTTTTCATTATGTGTGTAATATCCCTCTGTAACTGCCCACCCATCAGTGAAGAATTATAAACACAAGAGCTTTCTGTTAGCGGCACGTTGAGGAATATGTGGGAAGCATGTGTCTCTGTTTGGGGAGGGAAGTGAGTTGGAAAGAAATGTTAGCATGAGGTGAGTGAGGGAAAGGCTGAGTGTGGTGTGGAGAGAAGGGGGACGGTGGGCCAGAATGGGCTTGTAGAACATGGACACATGATCCTCAGCTTCTCAGAATTGTTAGGAGTTGGGCTGTATTTCCTGCACCCATGTAATGTGGGGGAGGGATGGGAATGGGAGGGAAGATCATTATTACATGACCTTTAAAGTAACAGTTGAGGGGCCAGCCCAGTGATGCAGTTAAGTTCACACGTTCTGCTTCAGTGGCCCGGGGTCACCGGTTCGGATTCTGCGTGCAGACCTACGCACCACTTGTCAAGCCATGCTGTGGTAGGCGTCCCACATGTAAAGTAGAGGAAGATGGGCACAGATGTTAGCTCAGGACCAGTCTTCCTCAGCATAAAAAAGAGAATTGGTGTCAGATGTTAGCTCATGGTTAATCTTCCTTAAAAAAAAAAAAGAAAGAAACAATTGAGCTGGAATGAGGATAAACTGGAATAAGGACTGCTACAGGATAAAGTCATGTCTAATTCAAGAAAAGAAAATAGGAAGGAAGGAAGGAAATCTCTGCTGACCTATCCCAGGCCACTCATGGCTTCAATCTTCTTAGAATGGGTAGTGCGGTCCGTGTCTTCCAGGGACAGCTTTAAGTGATGGGGAAGAGAGAGGAACACAGAAACAAAATACACTTTTGAGCTTTCATAAACCATGCTAGATCCTTGGAGGTGACCTGAAAGAGGTAGAGGTGGGCTAGGGGAACCCAAGAACAGGAGGTGCTCAGTTCCATGCCTATGGGCCCCTAACTGGCCCATAACCATCCTTCTGTTCTCCCAGGTGTTACTATGCATCCAGAAATCAATACCTTACCCATGCATGTATATTTGTATTTCAGAAGATTTCACATACAATAGATAAGACTTAAACTCAAAAGAGTGACCAACAAAAAACTAGCTGCATACAATTTTGTGTGTCCTGGGTACTTTCATTCAAATTGTCTTTTAAAAAATTTGATTTTCATGATAACCCTGTGAGGACAGACAGAAGCACCACTACCTCATCTCCAGAAGAGATCGAGGCTTACATGGAGAAGGTTATGCATTTAGCAAGTGGAAGAGTGGAGTTCTAAACTCAAAACCTTTCACCATTTTCAGGCTGCTTTACCCCACATAACTGGGTAGTTGCGATCTGTAGCATCCGGGTAGATAACTCTTTTACTGTGTGCAAGAGTTGTTTGTGTGTGTGCTTCAGGGTCTCCTTAAATCATGGGACATGGGAAACTCTGCTCAGCCCTAGCTGGTTCTTGACATGCAGGAATGTAGGCCCAAGTCTTCCAATTCTTCAAAAGAAGCTGGACATTTATATTTGTATATGAAGTCTGATATTTTAATGTTGGCACATTCGAAAATGAAAAGAAATAAACACATTCTGCAAACTAAGCATCCTGGCCGCCGCTGTGAGACTTCTGCCTTAAATCTGTGTGCTTGGCTGCCTCTCAGCGCTGTTCCCAGAGGGAGTATAAAGGTGATGCTGCTAATGTCTGCCCTCCCTTCCTGCTCCTTTCTCTCCAACAGACTCTCACCTCATCTGAATATCTGCTCCTGGATTCCTCATCTCTCTTGTCTATTTCTCCCCATCTGAGTCGTTTTCATTTTTCTTTTGGGACCCTTGGAAATCAAGCGGTGTCAAGAGAAACTTGTTTTGTTTGTTTTTTTTAGCATCCTAAACTAGGGTGAGCTAGATAATAGACAGCTAGAGGGAGTGGGGGCAGGGATGGAGGAGCAAGGAAGGCTGAGGAAAAGGCACACACAGGCGCTGCCTGTGAAGGAGAGGAAATGAAAGGACGGAGCTGACAGCAATCTTAGTAAATATTAAATAGTAATGAAATAGAGAGTAACAGGCCACAAAGAAACTGCGATAAGCATGCCAGTAGTTTACTATATTTTGGCACACAGCTGGTATTAGAGCTTAACACATCTCTTCTGATGTTACAGACAGTTTTACTGTGCTGGGAGAAAAACCTGAGTAATGAATACAAGGCAAATGCTTTTGCTATTACAGAGACAAATAAATGGTAGACTGAGAATGACAGAATAAAAGAAAGAAACTCTATTTCCATCATTTGAAATAGATGTTACATCTTGTGGCAGATAAGCTTTCATTAATTAGCAGCAAGAGATTTTGGAAACAATCATACTGTGAGTGGTCACCGCTCTGCATTTGGTAATGAAAGTGCTTTTTTGAATGTGACGCTTTAGTAATTCAGGCAACAATATTTCTCAGCTCCTATTGTGTACAAAGTAGCAGGCACTGTGAGGGGAGGCACTGGAAACAGTGGATGTAATCTTTTCTACTGAACAGCTTGCAGTCTAGTGGTATTAAATTTGCAAGAAGGATGAAGCTCCCCACGAAACGCCCATATCAAATCTTAAAGAATAAAAAAAAAAATCTATGTACTAGATACCTCTCCCAGAAAACGTATCTCTTTGCATTCATTTGAACATAATTCAAACCACGTTTACTAAAAGTCTCTGAGACCCTGTTATACAGCCACTTTGTTTTTACTTTTCTGAAAGAAAATACGAAGACTACCATTTTCTTGGAAGCGTCTTTAAGATTTTAAACAATAAAACAGTGTCTACATTTATCTAACCTTAAGGCTACCTGAGTCTAAGCTGGAGACTTCAATTACAAGGTATACAGTGATCCTTTCTCCTGACTCTCCCCCCTTTTTTCCCACCTCCCTGCCTTTTGATTGTTATACCCATAGTATCATGAATTGCATACATATTTATTAAAAATGCTATCACTTCTCCCTCCCATTCAATAAAACAGGCCAATACCAAAGTTAGGTTGTCATACCTGTCTTCCCACTTCTCAAGCCTGACGGGGTTATCAGTAAGCACAATCAGTCAAAAAGCAAAGCAGAACAGTGGTAGTGCCACCCAGTAAGAAGAATGAAATCCAGATGCTGTCAAAATTAAGAGAGATTTGATTAATGCCACCATTAACTTTATTTTCACTGCTTCCCCAGCAGGGTTAAAAAAAAGCAGTTCAGGGCGAGTGATATACTGACACTGAGGGGCATCTCTTAGCAAGGCACAATTTTTCAAATAATGTCTAAGGTACTTGATGTGTTATCAAAAGATCACCTTGCATCTATCAAGAAGCTTTAATTATAGGAGTTAAAAGTAGCCTTTCCCTCAATGCCCATTTCCTACCCAAATTTCTCTAATATCAAATTTACTTTTGTCTCTTCTGTGACAGCAGAAATATCAGTGATGTAATGCAGTGTATATTTGGGGTCTCTACGACATCTGTGGAAGTCGAATCTTATTTTCCAGACAGACACAAAATTCACATGGCTTTTAACTCATTTTTAAGTAGATCCTGACTTAATATAAAAAATTGAGAACAGATGACCAATATTCACAAAGAATCGTAAAAATTCGGAACATTCTAAAGAATAAATATCTTCAAGAAAAGTTGACTGAAAATCCTAAGTTGAGATGACACAAGTGACTGTGTTTCAAATCACTTGGTTTGCATTCCATCCTTTAATCAATCTCGATGAATCTTGATATCATCTGTACATTTCAAGCTTCTTCCTAAATCTTCTCAACAGTTTTCAAAGCTATTTATTTTGGTGCTTTCAGGAAATCAATAAAAACGTCTTACTCTATTATGCGTAGTGAAAGAACAGAAAAACAAAAAGCTTAATTGCTCCAGCTGTGCCTTCTTGTTTATTTAAATAAAAAAAATGAGCTAATCTGTGTTGAACGCAGAATCCATTGAATTGTGATAAATTGATGTTACTTTATCCTTCTTGACAGCAATTTTTCAGAAATCCCTGTCATTTTTATAAATTTCAATAGTTGGAAAACTCTTATTTTCTCTTTGTGAAAAATCAATGATCGGTAATTTTTTTATAAGTATAGTGAACATATCTGACATAACCTTAAACTTTTGACATCTATATTTTAAGTAATTGAAATTACATATTTCAACCTAAAATTTTATGTTTTCTATTCAGATGTTAAATAGTTTTTGAACTCTTCATCATTTGGCAAATTATCTCAGTTTTTAAAAATAATTGTCATTGTTAGCAAATTTATTTGACAATATCTTCATTAGCAAACGGATAGGCATTTTCAATCAGAGTCCTAGGTTGAATGTGGGGAAAAATCTGTGCAGGGTCCTCTCCCCGGCTTGTCTCCACTGTGGCCCAGTGGCTGTAACTCACGTCTACATGGCTCTATGCCAACAGAAATGCCTATGGAAAGGAAAGCCTGTTCTGAACTGAAGGCTGCTGCCTTTGTGAAAGATGAGAAGACAAAGCCTAATACAGTGAAACTTCTTTAGAACATTTTCCAGGGAACTGAACATTTTGAATGTTCTACGTGGGAAAACATGCGCTGGGAGAGCAGCACAATGACGCATTTCACTGTACTTCCACTTTCCAAGCATTCCAGGGCACTCTGCATACGAGGCTAACAAACCGCTTAAACAGGAGATGGTCACAGGCTCGGGAAAGCTTTCCTCCCGCCCTCTTTGTGGTCACACAAAACAGTCAATTACTTCCGTCTGAAACAGAGGCCAGGTCTGTTCTCAAAAACCACGCTCTGGAGGAGGTATAGGAATATCCGATGGTTACTTGAGCTAGTTCAGGTGGCTTAGAGAAGGGCAAAATGGTTCCTTTACAGACTAGAAAAATCACTTTAACAAAGAACAAACGTCTCCGGGGGAAGGTAAGCACACCAACACAGTAAGTATCATCTTCGCTGAATGTTGAGTTGGAGCCATTTTAGTTTGCCTGTCTGTGCTTTTCTCTATTAAGTGTTATTTTGTTATGCACTAGCGTATCATGGTTCTCACATTTGAAAGCCTCTTTTCTTATACCTTTTAATTTATTTCAGATCATACAGAACCTCAGAAAATTGAGGACAAAATCACAGAACACCAGATACCAAGGCAGGTCGTACTGTGCTTTGAGCAACCTTTCTATAAACTTCTCGCGTTCCAGCCTAGTTATTTTCTCACAGAGCTTGTTTAGCGGAGTGTAGGAAATTCTACTTACTGGGTTTTTTGGTTATCTAGGAGCATCTCGGTATTTTTCAGATTACTAAGAATCTGTTGTAAAGTGACTTCATGACACAACAGATAAAGAGATCAAGATAAATTGCTGATGGAGACTGTGTTTTCTAAGAAGGAGTGATAAGCATTAGCAGATAAAAAATGTAATCAATCAAGAATGGAACAAGGCAGGAATAGGGAGAATGTTTTTCCATTTAAAATCTAGTGTAAATTTTGTCCTTAACAAAGTCAGAGAAAATATAAAGAATCAGAGGGAATTGTTAAAATACAGAATAAAGGAAGAAAAACTTTGCTTAAATAGATGAGTGAAGGGTTTCAGACATAAATAAATGTATGTTTGTATGTTGATATGTACGTACGTGTGTTTTGGGTTTTTCCTTTCCTGTTAGGATTAAGTAACTGTTTAAATAAATTTATTTAGGAGTTGATTATTTAGTTTGTCAATAATGAAAATCTACTTTTTATAGCTCTTTAAAAAATAACTTAAAAAAATGTACAAAAATAGATCTGTTTCAGAAAATCAGGAATAATATTTTTCACTTTTCTAAATTCTAGGTTCCAGAATACTAGTGGTCTAAGAGAACGGATAAGAGTCATGGTCACTAGAAGTGGAATGGTCCAAAAAGCCTCAGAAAGTACAGGATTGAAAGAATGAGACAACCAAATATTAACTTCTGGATAACTTCCAACTCTCTATCCACCAACCCACCCCCCCAATGCCCACCTCACCCCACCCCATCTCTTTAGGGATAAGTCAGTCTCCTAGCATTTGACTGATGGTACAAGAGTCAGTTTTTTGTTTTTGTTTTTGTTTTTTTTAACTTTTTATTAAGATTATGATAGTTTACAACCTTGTGAAATTTCAGTCATACATTATTGTTAGTCATGTTGTAGGTGCACCACTTCACCCTTTGTGCCCTCCCCCTACCCCCCCTTTCCCCTTGTAACCACCAATCAATTCTCTTTGTCTCTATGTTTAACTTCCACCTATGAGTGGAGTCATACAGAGTTCCTCTTTCTCTGTCTGGCATATTTCACTTAACATAATACCTTCAAGGTCTATCCATGTTGTTGTGAATGGGACGATTTTGTCTCTGTTTATGGCTGAGTAGTATTCCATTGTATATATATATACCATATCTTCTTTTTCCAATCATCAGTTGATGGGCGTTTAGGTTGCTTCCACGTCTTGGCTATTGTAAATATCCACGTCTAAGCATATTGTAAATAATGCTGCAATGAACATAGGGGTGCATGGGACTTTTGGAATTGCTGATTTCAAGTTCTTTGGATAGATACCCAGTAGTGGGACGGCTGGGTCATAAGGTATTTCTATTTTTAATTTTTTGGGAAATCTCCATACTGTTTTCCATAGTAGCTGCACCAGTTTGCATTCCCACTAACAGTATATGAGGGTTCCTTTTTCTCCACAACCTCTCCAACATTTGTCACTTTTTGTTTTGGTTATTTTTGCCATACAAGAGTCAGTTTTGATGTTTAAGAGGCTGAAGGAGCTCCACAAACAATTGAAACTTCCCTAATCAATATCACTTCTCTTAAAATACCCCCAGCCACGCTCTCCCTGAGGATTTCCCATTAGCTACCTGTGACAGACAGTCTCTAAATGGCCCCCAATGATCCCTACCTCCTGGCATTCATGCTCTTGTGTAATGCTGTAGCCTTCATTGTGCACTGGATTTAGTGACTCATTTCTAGCAAATAGAATGTGGCAGAGTTGCAGGGATGTCACTTACAAGATTAGCTTACAAAATGGCTGTGGCTTCTGTCTGGGGTGCTCTCTCTCTCTCTTACTCTGTCTGAGGGAAGCCAGCTGCCATGTTGTGAGCTGTCCTCTGGAGAGGCACACAACACAGCCCAACAACCTGCCAACCAATGAGTGAGCTTGGAGTCAGATCCTCCCCAACTGAGTCTTCACATAAGACCTCAGCCCCATGACATCTGAACTCAATCTCTTGAGCCAGAGGCACCAAGCTAAGCAGCACCCAGATTCATGACAGAAACCATGAGATACTAAGTATTTGTTGTTTTAAGCCACTAAGTTTTGAGGTAATTTGTTATGCAGCCATAGGTAACTAATACACTTTTTTGTCCAGTTCCAGTTTCCATCTTTTTTAGTCCACCTTCTCATTTGCCAATTCCTGCCTTTTCTCTCCCATTGTCCTTCCCCACCCCACATCCTTTTACTTCTTTTGTGGGACACTTTAAAACTATCTCTGCTTCACAGGTTCCTTCAGGCCAATGCCCTCAGGGCTTCTCCTTCTTCACCTTAAATGGCCTAAAAATAATAAAGCAGGTTTTCAACCTAAGAGAAACTCTAGTACTAGCTACCATAAGAACAATTTTTCCAGTTTTATATTAAGAAACTGTGAGTCATCCAAAATAAATAATGTATCTATGATTTCATCAACTTAAAAACACTCTAGCTTTGGGATGTTTCATAAAGTTAAGATGAAAACCCCTGATGATTAAATAATCAATTCCCTGATTACTTAAACTTCCTATAGTAATAACATAAATTATTTTCAAATGTTTTAGTTATTTTTGGTAACATTTGATTTGGATTATTGCTATACGTTAATGTGAGACATCCATACCTGAAATCCTCAAGTTTTTCAGCCTTCTTCTGGGCTCAGTTGTTACTTCAATACCCCCAATAAAATGCCTTGTGCCCCCTATTACCATCAGCTTGTAGAAATTGCTCTCTTCCAAGATTTTGGAGGATACCCTGAAGACCTACATTCTCATTTGTCATCTTTCTCTTTGGAATTTCTCCACTATCTTCAGCTTCCCCCAAATGCCAATCACACAAGACTGCTGGATTTCCATTTGCTTACTGCAAAGCACAAGATAACAAAGAACTTATAAAATTGAAATTAGACATTTGCTGAAACCAGACTTCTCTTCCAGTTTCTTGGATAACCACAGCATACGCAGGTCATCAGATTGTCCTCCTCAGGGCCCTGTGTGCCCCTCCCTCACCGGCCTCCCATACTGCTAAACCCTTCTCTTGAATCTTGCTATTTTTCCTCTAGTCCAAGAGCCCCCTGGATCCATTCCCTACCACAACCTTAATAAGGGCATTTTAACTAGGTTTTGTTTAAACTTCTCACATCTAGGTTGTGTGATAGTGGGGACTGAGGGGAAGGGAGTCTTAACTTCCACCACCAAGGACGTCCCAGACCCATTTGTGTGTTCTTTTCTAGATATTGTCGTCCTCCTCAGCTCAAATTGTTCCTAGCCACTTAAAATAACATTTTGTGTGTGTGTGTGAGGAAGACTGGCCCTGAGGTAACATCTGTTGCCAATCTTCCTCTTTTTGCTTAAGGAAGATTTTTGCTGAACGAACATCTGTGCCAATCTTCCTCTATTTCATATGGGATGCCGCCACAGTGTGGCTTGATGAAGGATGTTAAGTCTGTGCCGGGGATCCGAACCTGCGAACCTTGGGCTGCCGAAATGGAGTGTGCAAACTTAACCACTACACCACCGGGCCATCATATTAGGGTTTAGATATAAAGATTAAGTTTAAAAATCCTAATAAAATATTCAAGAAGACAAATCATTTTCCCATTGAAATCCTCCTGAATTTACTAACAAAATTTTTTAAAGAAGTGGAGTTTTTTCCTTAAGACTAGACTGAACACCTATTCTATAAAGCAGTGTATAGTCCACTTCAAGTAAAAGGTAACAGCTCTTTTTATGATTATTTGTAATTATAAGACCCTCTTTGAGGATCAATTTCTATATATTTGAATGCTTATTCTATGGCATGGCAAATGATTGGCAAATATTAAGAAGCTATGTCTTCTTTTCCAGTACCAAAGGTCTGACACTGAATCAAATCCTGGATCGTAGAACTGCTGTAAATTATGCTTCGTCTCAGGAAACTAGATGAAAATAAGTTCTGAGCTTCCTTGGTTCTAAGAAGGAACTTTAGAAGAATTTATGGAAGAATACATGTCATTCTAGATGACACTTAATTGCTTTTTCCCCCGATAAGTGTAAATATTTATATTCCATTATGAAAATACATTTCCTCAGAAAGGTAAGGAAGACTGGCTCCCGGCTGTGCGCTGGGGAAAACTTCCATCTCTGCTTCCCCTCCTGGTAGCTACCTGCCTCTAGTGTTTTCAAAGGCAGCTGGGAGTTTCTAGGGAAAATAACTTGAAGCATGTCTGGTGAACTGGATGAAGGATAGGAAAAAGGGAGTTGGGTGGAAGAAGGGTGCTGATGGAAGAAATTTTCCACAGGTAGATTTTTCCAGGCAAGAGAAAGAACTCAGCAGGAGCAAAGATTAAGGATAGCATAGTGCATTGGATTCAACTAAAGACATGAGGGTTGGAGCAGAGGAGTTTCCAGATCACAAATACCTGCCCTGACCCCACCGGTCAGGAGTATGCTGGTGAAATAATGGGAAGAGCTGTCATCCAAAGTTGGGATGCCCTTTGGGGCCTAAGAAAATCTATTGGTGGCTCCCTAAGAGATCATCTCCTAGATGAAGGGACTTGTTTCCCTTCCCACTGCATCAAGGAGTCTGAGTCAGAATGGCGCTACAGAGGATGGAATGGTAGTCCATAGCCCAGTGACAGTTGAGTCAGCTGGGGAACAGAGATTAGCAGCATTTCCATTTTGCTGGTGGCCAGTGTGGATAGGCACTCCACCAGCTTAAGCAAAATATGTTTGAGTAACAGCTGAATTCGAACTTGAAGAGCAACAGCCAAAAAGAGAGCAGAGAAGAAAGTACGGGCATTTGGAGACCTCCAGAGATTCATGCTGTTGGAGGGGGAAAGGGAGAAATTTGGAAGCGGATTGATTTTCTGTGATTACAAAGGTGGGAAGTGCATTAAGCTCGGAAGATTTAGGATTGAATGTCACTGTCACCCCACTTGCATTCACAAGCTGGTAGATTATAATAACACGCAGAGAGAATAGTTTCTACCTATGATCACTTTTTCATATGGGAGAATTTCACTCATATTAAAGGTACCATTTTGACAAATATGATTGTTGAAGATCAGACTTAGATATCAATTATAACAACTCAGAAATAATTAGCTAAGTTTGAGAATCCACATTCTCTGTCATGGGTGTACAATAAGACAAAACTTTGACACAAACTCTCTGGAACACACTGACTTCGTCAATAAATCGGGGCTAATAATTCTGTGTCACAGTAGTATTGTGCAGATAATGAGAAAACTTTGGGGAAAGTGTCTAGCATATTGTCGGGCACATAGTATTCAATTCTTTGTGTTCATTGCTCAATGAAGAAGGTTTCACCAGAAAATTTAACTGGTGGCAAAGAAAGACAACATACAACATTAGAGCAAAATCTACAGCACCATGCATGAGGAAAAGAGAGGACAGATTCTTCTACAAGGTGGGGTAGGGAGAAAAGCACCCTGAACTGAAGACCATGAGGGTGGGTTTTTGTCCTGGCTCTGCTCCCAGCTCCCCTGTGTCTCTGGTTAGCTACTTAGCTAATCTCTCCCAGTATCAGATTGCTCCAGGGAAAAATGAGGGGCTCAGTCTCAGTAAGAGCTAAGGTCCCTTTTAACAATAACAATTCACACATTTGTAAGATATGATCATTTGTGTCGCTAAAACACTTGCTTTAATTATTTATTGTTTCTTAATGTATAGGATAGCAATTAGGGGATAGCAATTATTATGTTTTGTGGTTTTAATTTTTTAAACTGTAGTTTTATAGAAAAAGCGTAAGTGTGCTATAATCCCCAATTAAATCAACTACAACTGTGGGAAATTGGTTTGACTGGATGCACAGGGAAAAAGCACTCTCTATTCCTGATCCCAACTTACCTGAATTCTAGCTAAACGAGCAGGAGGGAGACTACAGACCCTCTTGGGAGCTGTCCTTGCAAACCCAAATATAAAAAGTAAGATTATGATAGTCATACCTTAAATTTGTATTCCTCTGTGTATTTTCTAACGGAAGAATGCGGAGTGGCCAGGGTGAAGGCGAAGGGTGCAGAGACTAACATACAGCGAACATTGACTGAGTACATACTATGTGTCAGGCAGCATGACAAGCATTTTACATATGTTACCCACTTTGTCTTTAGGTAAGCACAATAATTCTCATTGTACAGAAAACCAACTTGCCAATGTTACACAGAAGAGTCGTTGGGATTCAAAGCCAAGTCTGTGACTCCATTCCATGCGTTTTCTAAATTGTCGCCTGAAAACAGGAATGTAGGGAAAAGACATAAAAGTAATTGGTGCTTAAAGGTTTAAGGAAAGAACTACTGGTACAGGGGTGGAAAAACTCCCCAGTTTGCAAAGTGTGCTTGGTAATAGGATGTTTGAACATTATTATGTAATTTTAACAAATTCTGACCTATATTTACCTGGAGATACATACTCCCATATTATAAGAGTTTCTGGTTTGTATCATTTTTGCATCATCAGAGGAGGCTGCTATTGAGTCACAAACAATAGGGATTTTTCTCTAATAGAAATGCATCTGGTGGCCAGAGGAGAACATCTTTAATCCCCTATAATGAGTTCAATAGCCGTCACAACATTTTATGACAATTTGGGCTTAATTTTAATTGCTCTATCAGTCTGTTGTGTAGCATAGACAAATGCATACCTTGTTAGTACAATCACTTTGTCTATTGGCCTTGGTTTTTTTCTTTCTTTTTTTTTTCTCCGTTTTGTTTTGTGGTACTGCTATCACTAGTCACCCAAGCTGGAGAAATGGGGCCATCCCCACTCCTTACAACCTCTACTCAACACTTTTCCCAAATGTGTCTCTTCTCCATTCCCATCACCTCTGCTTAGTTCATGCCTGCATCTTCACTTGCTGGACCACTTCAACAGCTGCCTGCTGGAGCCCCCTGTCTCCAGACTTTTCTCCTCAAGCCTCTTCTCCACGTAGCCAAGCATCTTCTACTTAACCCAAGACTGACCAGTCTCTGCCTGTTTAAAACCCTCCAGGGGTCCTCATTGCCCACAAAATGAAGTCCAAGCTCCTAGGGTGGCTTGCAGAGCCTCCCCAGCCTCATCTCACATCTCACTCTCTTAGCCATGACCTCCAGCAATGCTGAACTTCTTGTATTTTTGCTATGCACAGTTCTGTTGGCTGTTTCTCCCTCTGAGCCTTTTGCTCAAGCTGTCTCATTTGTCCAAAATGCCCTCTCTGCCCTCTCCATCCTTCAGCACCCCATTCCTTGCCTAGATTCTCGTTATTCTTTGAAACATGGTCCAGATGTCACTTCCTCCAGGAAACCCTGCCTCACT